>NC_136766.1:28856050-31446050 GCF_947034865.1 Barbatula barbatula
CTAACAGCTCAATGAGAGCATTTTAGTAATGAAAAGTGTTCTTTGTCAAAACTGACATTCTCATCATCCACTGATGCACTTTGTCACAAAATGCAGTTTTCAGCTCAGAAAGCTTGTTTCTGACATTCTAACAGCTCAATTAGAGCATTTAAGTAATGAACAGTGTTCTTTGTCAAAACTGACATTCTCATCATCCACTGAATCACTTTGTCACCAAATGCATTTTTCTGATCAGAAAGCATGTTTCTGACATTCTAACAGCTCAATTAGAGCATTTCAGTAATGAACAGTGTTCTTTGTCAAAACTGACATTCTCATCATTCACTGAATCACTTTGTCACAAAATGCATTTTTCTGCTCAGAAAGCTTGTTTCTGACATTCTAACAGCTCAATTAGGGCATTTTAGTAATGAACAGTGTTCTTTGTCACAACTGACATTCTCATCATCCACTGATGCACTTTGTCACAAAATGCAGTTTTCAGCTCAGAAAGCTTGTTTCTGATATTCTAACAGCTCAATTAGAGCTTTTCAGTAATGAACAGTGTTCTTTGTCAAAACTGACATTCTCATCATCCACTGAATCACTTTGTCACAAAATGCATTTTTCTGCTCAGGAAGCTTGTTTCTGACATTCTAACAGCTCAATTAGAGCATTTTAGTAATGAACAGTGTTCTTTGTCAAAACTGACATTCTCATCATCCACTGATGCACTCTGTCACAAAATGCAGTTTTCAGCTCAGAAAGCTTGTTTCTGACATTCTAACAGCTCATTGAGAGCATTTCAGTAATGAACAGTGTTCTTTGTCAAAACTGACATTCTCATCATCCACTGAATCACTTTGTCACAAAATGCATTTTTCTTCTCAGAAAGCTTGTTTCTGACATTCTAACAGCTCATTGAGAGCATTTCAGTAATGAACAGTGTTCTTTGTCAAAACTGACATTCTCATCATCCACTGAATCACTTTGTCACAAAATGCATTTTTCTGCTCAGAAAGCTTGTTTCTGACATTCTAACAGCTCAATTAGAGCATTTTAGTAATGAACAGTGTTCTTTGTCACAACTGACATTCTCATCATGCACTGATGCACTTTGTCACAAAATGCATTTTTCTGCTCAGAAAGCTTGTTTCTGACATTCTAACAGCTCATTGAGAGCATTTCAGTAATGAACAGTGTTCTTTGTCAAAACTGACATTCTCATCATCCACTGAATCACTTTGTCACAAAATGCATTTTTCTGCTCAGAAAGCTTGTTTCTGACATTCTAACAGCTCAATTAGAGCATTTTAGTAATGAACAGTGTTCTTTGTCACAACTGACATTCTCATCATGCACTGATGCACTTTGTCACAAAATGCAGTTTTCAGCTCAGAAAGCTTGTTTCTGACATTCTAACAGCTCAATTAGAGCATTTCATAATGAACAGTGTTCTTTGTCAAAACTGACATTTTCATCATCCACTGAATCACTTTGTCACAAAATGCATTTTTCTGCTCAGACAGCTTGTTTCTGACATTCTAACGGTCACTGAGAGCATTTCAGTAATGAACATTGTTCTTTGTCAAAACTGACATTCTCATCATCCACTGAATCACTTTGTCACAAATTGCATTTTTCTGATCAGAAATTATGTTTCTGACATTCTAACAGCTCAATTAGAGCATTTCAGTAATGAACAGTGTTCTTTGTCACAACTGACATTCTCATCATGCACTGATGCACTTTGTCACAAAATGCAGTTTTCAGCTCAGAAAGCTTGGTTCTGACATTCTAACAGCTCAATGAGAGCATTTTAGTAATGAAAAGTGTTCTTTGTCAAAACTGACATTCTCATCATCCACTGATGCACTTTGTAACAAAATGCAGTTTTCAGCTCAGAAAGCTTGTTTCTGACATTCTAACAGCTCAATTAGAGCATTTAAGTAATGAACAGTGTTCTTTGTCAAAACTGACATTCTCATCATCCACTGAATCACTTTGTCACCAAATGCATTTTTCTGATCAGAAAGCTTGTTTCTGACATTCTAACAGCTCAATTAGAGCATTTCAGTAATGAACAGTGTTCTTTGTCAAAACTGACATTCTCATCATCCACTGAATCACTTTGTCACAAAATGCATTTTTCTGCTCAGAAAGCTTGTTTCTGACATTCTAACAGCTCAATTAGAGCATTTTAGTAATGAACAGTGTTCTTTGTCACAACTGACATTCTCATCATGCACTGATGCACTTTGTCACAAAATGCAGTTTTCAGCTCAGAAAGCTTGTTTCTGACATTCTAACAGCTCAATTAGAGCTTTTTTGTAATGAACAGTGTTCTTTGTCAAAACTGACATTCTCATTATCCACTGAATCACTTTGTCACAAAATGCTTTTTTCTGATCAGAAAGCTTGTTTCTGACATTCTAACAGCTCAATTAGAGCATTTTAGTAATGAACAGTGTTCTTTGTCAAAACTGACATTCTCATCATCCACTGAATCACTTTGTCACAAAATGCATTTTTCTGCTCAGACAGCTTGTTTCTGGCATTCTAACAGGTCACTGATAGCATTTCAGTAATGAACAGTGTTCTTTGTCAAAACTGACATTCTCATCATCCACTGAATCACTTTGTCACAAAATGCATTTTTCTGCTCAGAAAGCTTGTTTCTGACATTCTAACAGCTCAATTAGGGCATTTTAGTAATGAACAGTGTTCTTTGTCACAACTGACATTCTCATCATCCACTGATGCACTTTGTCACAAATGCAGTTTTCAGCTCAGAAAGCTTGTTTCTGACATTCTAACAGCTCAATTAGAGCTTTTCAGTAATGAACAGTGTTCTTTGTCAAAACTGACATTCTCATCATCCACTGAATCACTTTGTCACAAAATGCATTTTTCTGCTCAGAAAGCTTGTTTCTGACATTCTAACAGCTCAATTAGAGCATTTTAGTAATGAACAGTGTTCTTTGTCACAACTGACATTCTCATCATGCACTGATGCACTTTGTCACAAAATGCAGTTTTCAGCTCAGAAAGTTTGTTTCTGACATTCTAACAGCTCAATTAGAGCTTTTTTGTAATGAACAGTGTTCTTTGTCAAAACTGACATTCTCATTATCCACTGAATCACTTTGTCACAAAATGCTTTTTTCTGATCAGAAAGCTTGTTTCTGACATTCTAACAGCTCAATTAGAGCATTTTAGTAATGAACAGTGTCCTTTGTCAAAACTGACATTCTCATCATCCACTGAATCACTTTGTCACAAAATGCATTTTTCTGCTCAGACAGCTTGTTTCTGACATTCTAACAGGTCACTGATAGCATTTCAGTAATGAACAGTGTTCTTTGTCAAAACTGACATTCTCATCATCCACTGAATCACTTTGTCACAAAATGCATTTTTCTAATCAGAAAGCATGTTTCTGACATTCTAACAGCTCAATTAGAGCATTTCAGTAATGAACAGTGTTCTTTGTCAAAACTGACATTCTCATCATCCACTGAATCACTTTGTCACCAAATGCATTTTTCTGATCAGAAAGCTTGTTTCTGACATTCTAACAGCTCATTGAGAGCATTTCAGTAATGAACAGTGTTCTTTGTCAAAACTGACATTCTCATCATCCACTGAATCACTTTGTCACAAAATGCATTTTTCTTCTCAGAAAGCTTGTTTCTGACATTCTAACAGCTCATTGAGAGCATTTCAGTAATGAACAGTGTTCTTTGTCAAAACTGACATTCTCATCATCCACTGAATCACTTTGTCACAAAATGCAGTTTTCAGCTCAGAAAGCTTGTTTCTGACATTCTAACAGCTCAATTAGAGCTTTTTAGTAATGAACAGTGTTCTTTGTCAAAACTGACATTCTCATTATCCACTGAATCACTTTGTCACAAAATGCTTTTTTCTGATCAGAAAGCTTGTTTCTGACATTCTAACAGCTCAATTAGAGCATTTCAGTAATGAACAGTGTTCTTTGTCAAAACTTGACATTCTCATCATCCACTGAATCACTTTGTCACAAAATGCATTTTTCTGCTCAGACAGCTTGTTTCTGACATTCTAACAGGTCACTGATAGCATTTCAGTAATGAACAGTGTTCTTTGTCAAAACTGACATTCTCATCATCCACTGAATCGCTTTGTCACAAAATGCATTTTTCTGCTCAGAAAGCTTGTTTCTGACATTCTAACAGCTCAATTAGAGCATTTTAGTAATGAACAGTGTTCTTTGTCACAACTGACATTCTCATCATCCACTGATGCACTTTGTCACAAAATGCAGTTTTCAGCTCAGAAAGCTTGTTTCTGACATTCTAACAGCTCAATTAGAGCATTTCAGTAATGAACAGTGTTCTTTGTCAAAACTGACATTCTCATCATCCACTGATGCACTCTGTCACAAAATGCAGTTTTCAGCTCAGAAAGCTTGTTTCTGACATTCTAACAGCTCATTGAGAGCATTTCAGTAATGAACAGTGTTCTTTGTCAAAACTGACATTCTCATCATCCACTGAATCACTTTGTCACAAAATGCATTTTTCTGCTCAGAAAGCTTGTTTCTGACATTCTAACAGCTCATTGAGAGCATTTCAGTAATGAACAGTGTTCTTTGTCAAAACTGACATTCTCATCATCCACTGAATCACTTTGTCACAAAATGCATTTTTCTGCTCAGAAAGCTTGTTTCTGACATTCTAACAGCTCAATTAGAGCATTTTAGTAATGAAAAGTGTTCTTTGTCACAACTGACATTCTCATCATGCACTGATGCACTTTGTCACAAAATGCAGTTTTCAGCTCAGAAAGCTTGTTTGTGACATTGTAACAGGTCAATTAGAGCTTTTTTGTAATGAACAGTGTTCTTTGTCAAAACTGACATTCTCATCATCCACTGAATCATTTTGCCACAAAATGCATTTTTCTGATCAGAAAGCTTGTTTCTGACATTCTAACAGCTAAATTAGAGCATTTCAGTAATGAACAGTGTTCTTTGTCAAAACTGACATTCTCATCATCCACTGAATCACTTTGTCACAAAATGCATTTTTCTGCTCAGAAAGCTTGTTTCTGACATTCTAACAGCTCAATTAGAGCATTTTAGTAATGAACAGTGTTCTTTGTCACAACTGACATTCTCATCATGCACTGATGCACTTTGTCACAAAATGCATTTTTCTGCTCAGAAAGCTTGTTTCTGACATTCTAACAGCTCATTGAGAGCATTTCAGTAATGAACAGTGTTCTTTGTCAAAACTGACATTCTCATCATCCACTGAATCACTTTGTCACAAAATGCATTTTTCTGATCAGAAAGCTTGTTTCTGACATTCTAACAGCTCAATTAGAGCATTTCAGTAATGAACAGTGTTCTTTGTCAAAACTGACATTCTCATCATCCACTGAATCACTTTGTCACAAAATGCATTTTTCTGCTCAGACAGCTTGTTTCTGACATTCTAACAGCTCAATTAGAGCATTTAAGTAATGAACAGTGTTCTTTGTCAAAACTGACATTCTCATCATCCACTGAATCACTTTGTCACCAAATGTATTTTTCTGATCAGAAAGCTTGTTTCTGACATTCTAACAGCTCAATTAGAGCATTTCAGTAATGAACAGTGTTCTTTGTCAAAACTGACATTCTCATCATCCACTGAATCACTTTGTCACAAAATGCATTTTTCTGCTCAGAAAGCTTGTTTCTGACATTCTAACAGCTCAATTAGGGCATTTTAGTAATGAACAGTGTTCTTTGTCACAACTGACATTCTCATCATCCACTGATGCACTTTGTCACAAAATGCAGTTTTCAGCTCAGAAAGCTTGTTTCTGACATTCTAACAGCTCAATTAGAGCTTTTCAGTAATGAACAGTGTTCTTTGTCAAAACTGACATTCTCATCATCCACTGAATCACTTTGTCACAAAATGCATTTTTCTGCTCAGAAAGCTTGTTTCTGACATTCTAACAGCTCAATTAGAGCATTTTAGTAATGAACAGTGTTCTTTGTCACAACTGACATTCTCATCATGCACTGATGCACTTTGTCACAAAATGCAGTTTTCAGCTCAGAAAGCTTGTTTCTGACATTCTAACAGCTCAATTAGAGCTTTTTTGTAATGAACAGTGTTCTTTGTCAAAACTGACATTCTCATCATCCACTGAATCACTTTGTCACAAAATGCATTTTTCTGCTCAGACAGCTTGTTTCTGACATTCTAACAGGTCACTGATAGCATTTCAGTAATGAACAGTGTTCTTTGTCAAAACTGATATTCTCATCATCCACTGAATCACTTTGTCACAAAATGCATTTTTCTGATCAGAAAGCATGTTTCTGACATTCTAACAGCTCAATTAGAGCATTTCAGTAATGAACAGTGTTCTTTGTCAAAACTGACATTGTCATCATCCACTAATGCAGTTTGTCACAAAATGCAGTTTTCAGCTCAGAAAGCTTGTTTCTGACATTCTAACAGCTCAATTAGAGCATTTCAGTAATGAACAGTGTTCTTTGTCAAAACTGACATTCTCATCATCCACTGAATCACTTTGTCACCAAATGCTTTTTTCTGCTCAGAAAGCTTGTTTCTGTCATTCTAACAGCTCAATTAGAGCATTTTAGTAATGAACAATGTTCTTTGTCACAACTGACATTCTCATCATCCACTGATGCAGTTTGTCACAAAATGCAGTTTTCAGCTCAGAAAGCTTGTTTCTGACATTCTAACAGCTCAATTAGAGCATTTCAGTAATGAACAGTGTTCTTTGTCAAAACTGACATTCTCATCATCCACTGAATCACTTTGTCACAAAATGCATTTTTCTGCTCAGAAAGCTTGTTTCTGACATTCTAACAGCTCAATTAGAGCATTTTAGTAATGAACAGTGTTCTTTGTCACAACTGACATTCTCATCATCCACTGATGCACTTTGTCACAAAATGCAGTTTTCAGCTCAGAAAGCTTGTTTCTGACATTCTAACAGCTCAATTAGAGCATTTCAGTAATGAACAGTGTTCTTTGTCAAAACTGACATTCTCATCATCCACTGATGCACTCTGTCACAAAATGCAGTTTTCAGCTCAGAAAGCTTGTTTCTGACATTCTAACAGCTCATTGAGAGCATTTCAGTAATGAACAGTGTTCTTTGTCAAAACTGACATTCTCATCATCCACTGAATCACTTTGTCACAAAATGCATTTTTCTTCTCAGAAAGCTTGTTTCTGACATTCTAACAGCTCATTGAGAGCATTTCAGTAATGAACAGTGTTCTTTGTCAAAACTGACATTCTCATCATCCACTGAATCACTTTGTCACAAAATGCATTTTTCTGCTCAGAAAGCTTGTTTCTGACATTCTAACAGCTCAATTAGGGCATTTTAGTAATGAACAGTGTTCTTTGTCAAAACTGACATTATCATCATCCACTGAATCATTTTGCCACAAAATGCATTTTTCTGATCAGAAAGCTTGTTTCTGACATTCTAACAGCTCAATTAGAGCATTTCAGTAATGAACAGTGTTCTTTGTCAAAACTGACATTCTCATCATCCACTGAATCACTTTGTCACAAAATGCATTTTTCTGCTCAGACAGCTTGTTTCTGACATTCTAACAGCTCAATTAGAGCATTTAAGTAATGAACAGTGTTCTTTGTCAAAACTGACATTCTCATCATCCACTGAATCACTTTGTCACCAAATGCATTTTTCTGATCAGAAAGCTTGTTTCTGACATTCTAACAGCTCAATTAGAGCATTTCAGTAATGAACAGTGTTCTTTGTCAAAACTGACATTCTCATCATCCACTGAATCACTTTGTCACAAAATGCATTTTTCTGCTCAGAAAGCTTGTTTCTGACATTCTAACAGCTCAATTAGGGCATTTTAGTAATGAACAGTGTTCTTTGTCACAACTGACATTCTCATCATCCACTGATGCACTTTGTCACAAAATGCAGTTTTCAGCTCAGAAAGCTTGTTTCTGACATTCTAACAGCTCAATTAGAGCTTTTCAGTAATGAACAGTGTTCTTTGTCAAAACTGACATTCTCATCATCCACTGAATCACTTTGTCACAAAATGCATTTTTCTGCTCAGAAAGCTTGTTTCTGACATTCTAACAGCTCAATTAGAGCATTTTAGTAATGAACAGTGTTCTTTGTCACAACTGACATTCTCATCATGCACTGATGCACTTTGTCACAAAATGCAGTTTTCAGCTCAGAAAGCTTGTTTCTGACATTCTAACAGCTCAATTAGAGCTTTTTTGTAATGAACAGTGTTCTTTGTCAAAACTGACATTCTCATCATCCACTGAATCACTTTGTCACAAAATGCATTTTTCTGCTCAGACAGCTTGTTTCTGACATTCTAACAGGTCACTGATAGCATTTCAGTAATGAACAGTGTTCTTTGTCAAAACTGATATTCTCATCATCCACTGAATCACTTTGTCACAAAATGCATTTTTCTGATCAGAAAGCATGTTTCTGACATTCTAACAGCTCAATTAGAGCATTTCAGTAATGAACAGTGTTCTTTGTCAAAACTGACATTGTCATCATCCACTAATGCAGTTTGTCACAAAATGCAGTTTTCAGCTCAGAAAGCTTGTTTCTGACATTCTAACAGCTCAATTAGAGCATTTCAGTAATGAACAGTGTTCTTTGTCAAAACTGACATTCTCATCATCCACTGAATCACTTTGTCACCAAATGCTTTTTTCTGCTCAGAAAGCTTGTTTCTGTCATTCTAACAGCTCAATTAGAGCATTTTAGTAATGAACAATGTTCTTTGTCACAACTGACATTCTCATCATCCACTGATGCAGTTTGTCACAAAATGCAGTTTTCAGCTCAGAAAGCTTGTTTCTGACATTCTAACAGCTCAATTAGAGCATTTCAGTAATGAACAGTGTTCTTTGTCAAAACTGACATTCTCATCATCCACTGAATCACTTTGTCACAAAATGCATTTTTCTGCTCAGAAAGCTTGTTTCTGACATTCTAACAGCTCAATTAGAGCATTTTAGTAATGAACAGTGTTCTTTGTCACAACTGACATTCTCATCATCCACTGATGCACTTTGTCACAAAATGCAGTTTTCAGCTCAGAAAGCTTGTTTCTGACATTCTAACAGCTCAATTAGAGCATTTCAGTAATGAACAGTGTTCTTTGTCAAAACTGACATTCTCATCATCCACTGATGCACTCTGTCACAAAATGCAGTTTTCAGCTCAGAAAGCTTGTTTCTGACATTCTAACAGCTCATTGAGAGCATTTCAGTAATGAACAGTGTTCTTTGTCAAAACTGACATTCTCATCATCCACTGAATCACTTTGTCACAAAATGCATTTTTCTTCTCAGAAAGCTTGTTTCTGACATTCTAACAGCTCATTGAGAGCATTTCAGTAATGAACAGTGTTCTTTGTCAAAACTGACATTCTCATCATCCACTGAATCACTTTGTCACAAAATGCATTTTTCTGCTCAGAAAGCTTGTTTCTGACATTCTAACAGCTCAATTAGGGCATTTTAGTAATGAACAGTGTTCTTTGTCAAAACTGACATTATCATCATCCACTGAATCATTTTGCCACAAAATGCATTTTTCTGATCAGAAAGCTTGTTTCTGACATTCTAACAGCTCAATTAGAGCATTTCAGTAATGAACAGTGTTCTTTGTCAAAACTGACATTCTCATCATCCACTGAATCACTTTGTCACAAAATGCATTTTTCTGCTCAGACAGCTTGTTTCTGACATTCTAACAGCTCAATTAGAGCATTTAAGTAATGAACAGTGTTCTTTGTCAAAACTGACATTCTCATCATCCACTGAATCACTTTGTCACCAAATGCATTTTTCTGATCAGAAAGCTTGTTTCTGACATTCTAACAGCTCAATTAGAGCATTTCAGTAATGAACAGTGTTCTTTGTCAAAACTGACATTCTCATCATCCACTGAATCACTTTGTCACAAAATGCATTTTTCTGCTCAGAAAGCTTGTTTCTGACATTCTAACAGCTCAATTAGGGCATTTTAGTAATGAACAGTGTTCTTTGTCACAACTGACATTCTCATCATCCACTGATGCACTTTGTCACAAAATGCAGTTTTCAGCTCAGAAAGCTTGTTTCTGACATTCTAACAGCTCAATTAGAGCTTTTCAGTAATGAACAGTGTTCTTTGTCAAAACTGACATTCTCATCATCCACTGAATCACTTTGTCACAAAATGCATTTTTCTGCTCAGAAAGCTTGTTTCTGACATTCTAACAGCTCAATTAGAGCATTTTAGTAATGAACAGTGTTCTTTGTCACAACTGACATTCTCATCATGCACTGATGCACTTTGTCACAAAATGCAGTTTTCAGCTCAGAAAGCTTGTTTCTGACATTCTAACAGCTCAATTAGAGCTTTTTTGTAATGAACAGTGTTCTTTGTCAAAACTGACATTCTCATCATCCACTGAATCACTTTGTCACAAAATGCATTTTTCTGCTCAGACAGCTTGTTTCTGACATTCTAACAGGTCACTGATAGCATTTCAGTAATGAACAGTGTTCTTTGTCAAAACTGACATTCTCATCATCCACTGAATCACTTTGTCACAAAATGCATTTTTCTGATCAGAAAGCATGTTTCTGACATTCTAACAGCTCAATTAGAGCATTTCAGTAATGAACAGTGTTCTTTGTCAAAACTGACATTCTCATCATCCACTAATGCAGTTTGTCACAAAATGCAGTTTTCAGCTCAGAAAGCTTGTTTCTGACATTCTAACAGCTCAATTAGAGCATTTCAGTAATGAACAGTGTTCTTTGTCAAAACTGACATTCTCATCATCCACTGAATCACTTTGTCACCAAATGCATTTTTCTGATCAGAAAGCTTGTTTCTGACATTCTAACAGCTCAATTAGGGCATTTTAGTAATGAACAGTGTTCTTTGTCACAACTGACATTCTCATCATCCACTGATGCACTTTGTCACAAAATGCAGTTTTCAGCTCAGAAAGCTTGTTTCTGACATTCTAACAGCTCAATTAGAGCTTTTCAGTAATGAACAGTGTTCTTTGTCAAAACTGACATTCTCATCATCCACTGAATCACTTTGTCACCAAATGCATTTTTCTGATCAGAAAGCTTGTTTCTGACATTCTAACAGCTCAATTAGAGCATTTCAGTAATGAACAGTGTTCTTTGTCAAAACTGACATTCTCATCATCCACTGAATCACTTTGTCACAAAATGCATTTTTCTGCTCAGAAAGCTTGTTTCTGACATTCTAACAGCTCAATTAGGGCATTTTAGTAATGAACAGTGTTCTTTGTCACAACTGACATTCTCATCATCCACTGATGCACTTTGTCACAAAATGCAGTTTTCAGCTCAGAAAGCTTGTTTCTGACATTCTAACAGCTCAATTAGAGCTTTTCAGTAATGAACAGTGTTCTTTGTCAAAACTGACATTCTCATCATTCACTGAATCACTTTGTCACAAAATGCATTTTTCTGCTCAGAAAGCTTGCTTCTGACATTCTAACAGCTCAATTAGAGCATTTTAGTAATGAACAGTGTTCTTTGTCACAACTGACATTCTCATCATGCACTGATGCACTTTGTCACAAAATGCAGTTTTCAGCTCAGAAAGCTTGTTTCTGACATTCTAACAGCTCAATTAGAGCTTTTTTGTAATGAACAGTGTTCTTTGTCAAAACTGACATTCTCTTCATCCACTGAATCACTTTGTCACAAAATGCATTTTTCTGCTCAGACAGCTTGTTTCTGACATTCTAACAGGTCACTGATAGCATTTCAGTAATGAACAGTGTTCTTTGTCAAAACTGACATTCTCATCATCCACTGAATCACTTTGTCACAAAATGCATTTTTCTGATCAGAAAGCATGTTTCTGACATTCTAACAGCTCAATTAGAGCATTTCAGTAATGAACAGTGTTCTTTGTCAAAACTGACATTCTCATCATCCACTAATGCAGTTTGTCACAAAATGCAGTTTTCAGCTCAGAAAGCTTGTTTTTGACATTCTAACAGCTCAATTAGAGCATTTCAGTAATGAACAGTGTTCTTTGTCAAAACTGACATTCTCATCATCCACTGAATCACTTTGTCACCAAATGCATTTTTCTGATCAGAAAGCTTGTTTCTGACATTCTAACAGCTCATTGAGAGCATTTCAGTAATGAACAGTGTTCTTTGTCAAAACTGACATTCTCATCATTCACTGAATCACTTTGTCACAAAATGCATTTTTCTGCTCAGAAAGCTTGTTTCTGACATTCTAACAGCTCAATTAGGGCATTTTAGTAATGAACAGTGTTCTTTGTCACAACTGACATTCTCATCATCCACTGATGCACTTTGTCACAAAATGCAGTTTTCAGCTCAGAAAGCTTGTTTCTGACATTCTAACAGCTCAATTAGAGCTTTTCAGTAATGAACAGTGTTCTTTGTCAAAACTGACATTCTCATCATCCACTGAATCACTTTGTCACAAAATGCATTTTTCTGCTCAGAAAGCTTGTTTCTGACATTCTAACAGCTCAATTAGAGCATTTTAGTAATGAACAGTGTTCTTTGTCACAACTGACATTCTCATCATCCACTGATGCACTCTGTCACAAAATGCAGTTTTCAGCTCAGAAAGCTTGTTTCTGACATTCTAACAGCTCATTGAGAGCATTTCAGTAATGAACAGTGTTCTTTGTCAAAACTGACATTCTCATCATCCACTGAATCACTTTGTCACAAAATGCGTTTTTCTTCTCAGAAAGCTTGTTTCTGACATTCTAACAGCTCATTGAGAGCATTTCAGTAATGAACAGTGTTCTTTGTCAAAACTGACATTCTCATCATCCACTGAATCACTTTGTCACAAAATGCATTTTTCTGCTCAGAAAGCTTGTTTCTGACATTCTAACAGCTCAATTAGAGCATTTAAGTAATGAACAGTGTTCTTTGTCAAAACTGACATTCTCATCATCCACTGAATCACTTTGTCACCAAATGCATTTTTCTGATCAGAAAGCTTGTTTCTGACATTCTAACAGCTCAATTAGAGCATTTCAGTAATGAACAGTGTTCTTTGTCAAAACTGACATTCTCATCATTCACTGAATCACTTTGTCACAAAATGCATTTTTCTGCTCAGAAAGCTTGTTTCTGACATTCTAACAGCTCAATTAGGGCATTTTAGTAATGAACAGTGTTCTTTGTCACAACTGACATTCTCATCATCCACTGATGCACTTTGTCACAAAATGCAGTTTTCAGCTCAGAAAGCTTGTTTCTGACATTCTAACAGCTCAATTAGAGCTTTTCAGTAATGAACAGTGTTCTTTGTCAAAACTGACATTCTCATCATCCACTGAATCACTTTGTCACAAAATGCATTTTTCTGCTCAGAAAGCTTGTTTCTGACATTCTAACAGCTCAATTAGAGCATTTTAGTAATGAACAGTGTTCTTTGTCAAAACTGACATTCTCATCATCCACTGATGCACTCTGTCACAAAATGCAGTTTTCAGCTCAGAAAGCTTGTTTCTGACATTCTAACAGCTCATTGAGAGCATTTCAGTAATGAACAGTGTTCTTTGTCAAAACTGAAATTCTCATCAACCACTGAATCACATTGTCACAAAATGCGTTTTTCTTCTCAGAAAGCTTGTTTCTGACATTCTAACAGCTCATTGAGAGCATTTCAGTAATGAACAGTGTTCTTTGTCAAAACTGACATTCTCATCATCCACTGAATCACTTTGTCACAAAATGCATTTTTCTGCTCAGAAAGCTTGTTTCTGACATTCTAACAGCTCAATTAGAGCATTTTAGTAATGAACAGTGTTCTTTGTCACAACTGACATTCTCATCATGCACTGATGCACTTTGTCACAAAATGCATTTTTCTGCTCAGAAAGCTTGTTTCTGACCTTCTAACAGCTCATTGAGAGCATTTCAGTAATGAACAGTGTTCTTTGTCAAAACTGACATTCTCATCATCCACTGAATCACTTTGTCACAAAATGCATTTTTCTGCTCAGAAAGCTTGTTTCTGACATTCTAACAGCTCAATTAGAGCATTTCAGTAATGAACAGTGTTCTTTGTCAAAACTGACATTCTCATCATCCACTGAATCACTTTGTCACAAAATGCATTTTTCTGCTCAGAAAGCTTGTTTCTGACATTCTAACAGCTCAATTAGAGCATTTTAGTAACGAACAGTGTTCTTTGTCACAACTGACATTCTCATCATGCACTGATGCACTTTGTCACAAAATGCAGTTTTCAGCTCAGAAAGCTTGTTTGTGACATTGTAACAGGTCAATTAGAGCTTTTTTGTAATGAACAGTGTTCTTTGTCAAAACTGACATTCTCATCATCCACTGAATCATTTTGTCACAAAATGCATTTTTCTGATCAGAAAGCTTGTTTCTGACATTCTAACAGCTCAATTAGAGCATTTCAGTAATGAACAGTGTTCTTTGTCAAAACTGACATTCTCATCATCCACTGAATCACTTTGTCACAAAATGCATTTTTCTGCTCAGACAGCTTGTTTCTGACATTCTAACAGGTCACTGAGAGCATTTCAGTAATGAACAGTGTTCTTTGTCAAAACTGACATTCTCATCATCCACTGAATCACTTTGTCACAAATTGCATTTTTCTGATCAGAAATTATGTTTCTGACATTCTAACAGCTCAATTAGAGCATTTCAGTAATGAACAGTGTTCTTTGTCAAAACTGACATTCTCATCATCCACTGAATCACTTTGTCACAAAATGCATTTTTCTGCTCAGAAAGCTTGTTTCTGACATTCTAACAGCTCAATTAGAGCATTTTAGTAATGAACAGTGTTCTTTGTCACAACTGACATTCTCATCATACACTGATGCACTTTGTCACAAAATGCAGTTTTCAGCTCAGAAAGCTTGTTTCTGACATTCTAACAGCTCAATTAGAGCTTTTTTGTAATGAACAGTGTTCTTTGTCAAAACTGACATTCTCATTATCCACTGAATCACTTTGTCACAAAATGCTTTTTTCTGATCAGAAAGCTTGTTTCTGACATTCTAACAGCTCAATTAGAGCATTTCAGTAATGAACAGTGTTGTTTGTCAAAACTGACATTCTCATCATGCACTGATGCACTTTGTCACAAAATGCAGTTTTCAGCTCAGAAAGCTTGTTTCTGACATTCTAACAGCTCAATTAGAGCATTTTAGTAATGAACAGTGTTCTTTGTCACAACTGACATTCTCATCATACACTGATGCACTTTGTCACAAAATGCAGTTTTCAGCTCAGAAAGCTTGTTTCTGACATTCTAACAGCTCAATTAGAGCTTTTTTGTAATGAACAGTGTTCTTTGTCAAAACTGACATTCTCATTATCCACTGAATCACTTTGTCACAAAATGCTTTTTTTCTGATCAGAAAGCTTGTTTCTGACATTCTAATAGCTCAATTAGAGCATTTCAGTAATGAACAGTGTTGTTTGTCAAAACTGACATTCTCATCATGCACTGATGCACTTTGTCACAAAATGCAGTTTTCAGCTCAGAAAGCTTGTTTCTGACAGTCTAACAGCTCAATGAGAGCATATCAGTAATAAACAGTGTTCTTTGTCAAAACTGACATTCTCATCATCCACTGAATAACTTTGTCACAAAATGCATTTTTCTGCTCAGAAAGCTTGTTTCTGACATTCTAACAGCTCAATTAGAGCATTTTAGTAATGAACAGTGTTCTTTGTCACAACTGACATTCTCATCATCCACTGATGCACTTTGTCACAAAATGCAGTTTTCAGCTCAGAAAGCTTGTTTCTGACATTCTAACAGCTCAATTAGAGCATTTCAGTAATGAACAGTGTTCTTTGTCAAAACTGACATTCTCATCATCCACTGAATCACTTTGTCACCAAATGCATTTTTCTGATCAGAAAGCTTGTTTCTGACATTCTAACAGCTCAATTAGAGCATTTCAGTAATGAACAGTGTTCTTTGTCAAAACTGACATTCTCATCATCCACTGAATCACTTTGTCACAAAATGCATTTTTCTGCTCAGAAAGCTTGTTTCTGACATTCTAACAGCTCAATTAGAGCATTTTAGTAATGAACAGTGTTCTTTGTCACAACTGACATTCTCATCATGCACTGATGCACTTTGTCACAAAATGCAGTTTTCAGCTCAGAAAGCTTGTTTCTGACATTCTAACAGCTAAATTAGAGCTTTTTTGTAATGAACAGTGTTCTTTGTCAAAACTGACATTCTCATTATCCACTGAATCACTTTGTCACAAAATGCTTTTTTCTGATCAGAAAGCTTGTTTCTGACATTCTAACAGCTCAATTAGAGCATTTCAGTAATGAACAGTGTTCTTTGTCAAAACTGACATTCTCATCATCCACTGATGCACTCTGTCACAAAATGCAGTTTTCAGCTCAGAAAGCTTGTTTCTGACATTCTAACAGCTCATTGAGAGCATTTCAGTAATGAACAGTGTTCTTTGTCAAAACTGACATTCTCATCATCCACTGAATCACTTTGTCACCAAATGCATTTTTCTGATCAGAAAGCTTGTTTCTGACATTCTAACAGCTCAATTAGAGCATTTCAGTAATGAACAGTGTTCTTTGTCAAAACTGACATTCTCATCATCCACTGAATCACTTTGTCACAAAATGCATTTTTCTGCTCAGAAAGCTTGTTTCTGACATTCTAACAGCTCAATTAGGGCATTTTAGTAATGAACAGTGTTCTTTGTCACAACTGACATTCTCATCATCCACTGATGCACTTTGTCACAAAATGCAGTTTTCAGCTCAGAAAGCTTGTTTCTGACATTCTAACAGCTCAATTAGAGCTTTTCAGTAATGAACAGTGTTCTTTGTCAAAACTGACATTCTCATCATTCACTGAATCACTTTGTCACAAAATGCATTTTTCTGCTCAGAAAGCTTGCTTCTGACATTCTAACAGCTCAATTAGAGCATTTTAGTAATGAACAGTGTTCTTTGTCACAACTGACATTCTCATCATGCACTGATGCACTTTGTCACAAAATGCAGTTTTCAGCTCAGAAAGCTTGTTTCTGACATTCTAACAGCTCAATTAGAGCTTTTTTGTAATGAACAGTGTTCTTTGTCAAAACTGACATTCTCTTCATCCACTGAATCACTTTGTCACAAAATGCATTTTTCTGCTCAGACAGCTTGTTTCTGACATTCTAACAGGTCACTGATAGCATTTCAGTAATGAACAGTGTTCTTTGTCAAAACTGACATTCTCATCATCCACTGAATCACTTTGTCACAAAATGCATTTTTCTGATCAGAAAGCATGTTTCTGACATTCTAACAGCTCAATTAGAGCATTTCAGTAATGAACAGTGTTCTTTGTCAAAACTGACATTCTCATCATCCACTAATGCAGTTTGTCACAAAATGCAGTTTTCAGCTCAGAAAGCTTGTTTTTGACATTCTAACAGCTCAATTAGAGCATTTCAGTAATGAACAGTGTTCTTTGTCAAAACTGACATTCTCATCATCCACTGAATCACTTTGTCACCAAATGCATTTTTCTGATCAGAAAGCTTGTTTCTGACATTCTAACAGCTCATTGAGAGCATTTCAGTAATGAACAGTGTTCTTTGTCAAAACTGACATTCTCATCATTCACTGAATCACTTTGTCACAAAATGCATTTTTCTGCTCAGAAAGCTTGTTTCTGACATTCTAACAGCTCAATTAGGGCATTTTAGTAATGAACAGTGTTCTTTGTCACAACTGACATTCTCATCATCCACTGATGCACTTTGTCACAAAATGCAGTTTTCAGCTCAGAAAGCTTGTTTCTGACATTCTAACAGCTCAATTAGAGCTTTTCAGTAATGAACAGTGTTCTTTGTCAAAACTGACATTCTCATCATCCACTGAATCACTTTGTCACAAAATGCATTTTTCTGCTCAGAAAGCTTGTTTCTGACATTCTAACAGCTCAATTAGAGCATTTTAGTAATGAACAGTGTTCTTTGTCACAACTGACATTCTCATCATCCACTGATGCACTCTGTCACAAAATGCAGTTTTCAGCTCAGAAAGCTTGTTTCTGACATTCTAACAGCTCATTGAGAGCATTTCAGTAATGAACAGTGTTCTTTGTCAAAACTGACATTCTCATCATCCACTGAATCACTTTGTCACAAAATGCGTTTTTCTTCTCAGAAAGCTTGTTTCTGACATTCTAACAGCTCATTGAGAGCATTTCAGTAATGAACAGTGTTCTTTGTCAAAACTGACATTCTCATCATCCACTGAATCACTTTGTCACAAAATGCATTTTTCTGCTCAGAAAGCTTGTTTCTGACATTCTAACAGCTCAATTAGAGCATTTAAGTAATGAACAGTGTTCTTTGTCAAAACTGACATTCTCATCATCCACTGAATCACTTTGTCACCAAATGCATTTTTCTGATCAGAAAGCTTGTTTCTGACATTCTAACAGCTCAATTAGAGCATTTCAGTAATGAACAGTGTTCTTTGTCAAAACTGACATTCTCATCATTCACTGAATCACTTTGTCACAAAATGCATTTTTCTGCTCAGAAAGCTTGTTTCTGACATTCTAACAGCTCAATTAGGGCATTTTAGTAATGAACAGTGTTCTTTGTCACAACTGACATTCTCATCATCCACTGATGCACTTTGTCACAAAATGCAGTTTTCAGCTCAGAAAGCTTGTTTCTGACATTCTAACAGCTCAATTAGAGCTTTTCAGTAATGAACAGTGTTCTTTGTCAAAACTGACATTCTCATCATCCACTGAATCACTTTGTCACAAAATGCATTTTTCTGCTCAGAAAGCTTGTTTCTGACATTCTAACAGCTCAATTAGAGCATTTTAGTAATGAACAGTGTTCTTTGTCAAAACTGACATTCTCATCATCCACTGATGCACTCTGTCACAAAATGCAGTTTTCAGCTCAGAAAGCTTGTTTCTGACATTCTAACAGCTCATTGAGAGCATTTCAGTAATGAACAGTGTTCTTTGTCAAAACTGAAATTCTCATCAACCACTGAATCACATTGTCACAAAATGCGTTTTTCTTCTCAGAAAGCTTGTTTCTGACATTCTAACAGCTCATTGAGAGCATTTCAGTAATGAACAGTGTTCTTTGTCAAAACTGACATTCTCATCATCCACTGAATCACTTTGTCACAAAATGCATTTTTCTGCTCAGAAAGCTTGTTTCTGACATTCTAACAGCTCAATTAGAGCATTTTAGTAATGAACAGTGTTCTTTGTCACAACTGACATTCTCATCATGCACTGATGCACTTTGTCACAAAATGCATTTTTCTGCTCAGAAAGCTTGTTTCTGACCTTCTAACAGCTCATTGAGAGCATTTCAGTAATGAACAGTGTTCTTTGTCAAAACTGACATTCTCATCATCCACTGAATCACTTTGTCACAAAATGCATTTTTCTGCTCAGAAAGCTTGTTTCTGACATTCTAACAGCTCAATTAGAGCATTTCAGTAATGAACAGTGTTCTTTGTCAAAACTGACATTCTCATCATCCACTGAATCACTTTGTCACAAAATGCATTTTTCTGCTCAGAAAGCTTGTTTCTGACATTCTAACAGCTCAATTAGAGCATTTTAGTAACGAACAGTGTTCTTTGTCACAACTGACATTCTCATCATGCACTGATGCACTTTGTCACAAAATGCAGTTTTCAGCTCAGAAAGCTTGTTTGTGACATTGTAACAGGTCAATTAGAGCTTTTTTGTAATGAACAGTGTTCTTTGTCAAAACTGACATTCTCATCATCCACTGAATCATTTTGTCACAAAATGCATTTTTCTGATCAGAAAGCTTGTTTCTGACATTCTAACAGCTCAATTAGAGCATTTCAGTAATGAACAGTGTTCTTTGTCAAAACTGACATTCTCATCATCCACTGAATCACTTTGTCACAAAATGCATTTTTCTGCTCAGACAGCTTGTTTCTGACATTCTAACAGGTCACTGAGAGCATTTCAGTAATGAACAGTGTTCTTTGTCAAAACTGACATTCTCATCATCCACTGAATCACTTTGTCACAAATTGCATTTTTCTGATCAGAAATTATGTTTCTGACATTCTAACAGCTCAATTAGAGCATTTCAGTAATGAACAGTGTTCTTTGTCAAAACTGACATTCTCATCATCCACTGAATCACTTTGTCACAAAATGCATTTTTCTGCTCAGAAAGCTTGTTTCTGACATTCTAACAGCTCAATTAGAGCATTTTAGTAATGAACAGTGTTCTTTGTCACAACTGACATTCTCATCATACACTGATGCACTTTGTCACAAAATGCAGTTTTCAGCTCAGAAAGCTTGTTTCTGACATTCTAACAGCTCAATTAGAGCTTTTTTGTAATGAACAGTGTTCTTTGTCAAAACTGACATTCTCATTATCCACTGAATCACTTTGTCACAAAATGCTTTTTTCTGATCAGAAAGCTTGTTTCTGACATTCTAACAGCTCAATTAGAGCATTTCAGTAATGAACAGTGTTGTTTGTCAAAACTGACATTCTCATCATGCACTGATGCACTTTGTCACAAAATGCAGTTTTCAGCTCAGAAAGCTTGTTTCTGACATTCTAACAGCTCAATTAGAGCATTTTAGTAATGAACAGTGTTCTTTGTCACAACTGACATTCTCATCATACACTGATGCACTTTGTCACAAAATGCAGTTTTCAGCTCAGAAAGCTTGTTTCTGACATTCTAACAGCTCAATTAGAGCTTTTTTGTAATGAACAGTGTTCTTTGTCAAAACTGACATTCTCATTATCCACTGAATCACTTTGTCACAAAATGCTTTTTTTCTGATCAGAAAGCTTGTTTCTGACATTCTAATAGCTCAATTAGAGCATTTCAGTAATGAACAGTGTTGTTTGTCAAAACTGACATTCTCATCATGCACTGATGCACTTTGTCACAAAATGCAGTTTTCAGCTCAGAAAGCTTGTTTCTGACAGTCTAACAGCTCAATGAGAGCATATCAGTAATAAACAGTGTTCTTTGTCAAAACTGACATTCTCATCATCCACTGAATAACTTTGTCACAAAATGCATTTTTCTGCTCAGAAAGCTTGTTTCTGACATTCTAACAGCTCAATTAGAGCATTTTAGTAATGAACAGTGTTCTTTGTCACAACTGACATTCTCATCATCCACTGATGCACTTTGTCACAAAATGCAGTTTTCAGCTCAGAAAGCTTGTTTCTGACATTCTAACAGCTCAATTAGAGCATTTCAGTAATGAACAGTGTTCTTTGTCAAAACTGACATTCTCATCATCCACTGAATCACTTTGTCACCAAATGCATTTTTCTGATCAGAAAGCTTGTTTCTGACATTCTAACAGCTCAATTAGAGCATTTCAGTAATGAACAGTGTTCTTTGTCAAAACTGACATTCTCATCATCCACTGAATCACTTTGTCACAAAATGCATTTTTCTGCTCAGAAAGCTTGTTTCTGACATTCTAACAGCTCAATTAGAGCATTTTAGTAATGAACAGTGTTCTTTGTCACAACTGACATTCTCATCATGCACTGATGCACTTTGTCACAAAATGCAGTTTTCAGCTCAGAAAGCTTGTTTCTGACATTCTAACAGCTAAATTAGAGCTTTTTTGTAATGAACAGTGTTCTTTGTCAAAACTGACATTCTCATTATCCACTGAATCACTTTGTCACAAAATGCTTTTTTCTGATCAGAAAGCTTGTTTCTGACATTCTAACAGCTCAATTAGAGCATTTCAGTAATGAACAGTGTTCTTTGTCAAAACTGACATTCTCATCATCCACTGAATCGCTTTGTCAAAAAATGCATTTTTCTGCTCAGAAAGCTTGTTTCTGACATTCTAACAGCTCAATTAGAGCATTTTAGTAATGAACAGTGTTCTTTGTCAAAACTGACATTCTCATCATCCACTGATGCACTTTGTCACAAAATGCAGTTTTCAGCTCAGAAAGCTTGTTTCTGACATTCTAACAGCTCAATTAGAGCATTTCAGTAATGAACAGTGTTCTTTGTCAAAACTGACATTCTCATCATCCACTGATGCACTCTGTCACAAAATGCAGTTTTCAGCTCAGAAAGCTTGTTTCTGACATTCTAACAGCTCATTGAGAGCATTTCAGTAATGAACAGTGTTCTTTGTCAAAACTGACATTCTCATCATCCACTGAATCACTTTGTCACAAAATGCATTTTTCTGCTCAGAAAGCTTGTTTCTGACATTCTAACAGCTCATTGAGAGCATTTCAGTAATGAACAGTGTTCTTTGTCAAAACTGACATTCTCATCATCCACTGAATCACTTTGTCACAAAATGCATTTTTCTGCTCAGAAAGCTTGTTTTTGACATTCTAACAGCTCAATTAGAGCATTTTAGTAATGAACAGTGTTCTTTGTCACAACTGACATTCTCATCATGCACTGATGCACTTTGTCACAAAATGCAGTTTTCAGCTCAGAAAGCTTGTTTGTGACATTGTAACAGGTCTATTAGAGCTTTTTTGTAATGAACAGTGTTCTTTGTCAAAACTGACATTCTCATCATCCACTGAATCATTTTGTCACAAAATGCATTTTTCTGATCAGAAAGCTTGTTTCTGACATTCTAACAGCTCAATTAGAGCATTTCAGTAATGAACAGTGTTCTTTGTCAAAACTGACATTCTCATCATCCACTGAATCACTTTGTCACAAAATGCAGTTTTCTGCTCAGAAAGCTTGTTTCTGACATTCTAACAGCTCAATTAGAGCTTTTTTGTAATGAACAGTGTTCTTTGTCAAAACTGACATTCTCATTATCCACTGAATCACTTTGTCACAAAATGCTTTTTTCTGATCAGAAAGCTTGTTTCTGACATTCTAACAGCTCAATTAGAGCATTTCAGTAATGAACAGTGTTCTTTGTCAAAACTTGACATTCTCATCATCCACTGAATCACTTTGTCACAAAATGCATTTTTCTGCTCAGACAGCTTGTTTCTGACATTCTAACAGGTCACTGATAGCATTTCAGTAATGAACAGTGTTCTTTGTCAAAACTGACATTCTCATCATCCACTGAATCGCTTTGTCACAAAATGCATTTTTCTGCTCAGAAAGCTTGTTTCTGACATTCTAACAGCTCAATTAGAGCATTTTAGTAATGAACAGTGTTCTTTGTCACAACTGACATTGTCATCATCCACTGATGCACTTTGTCACAAAATGCAGTTTTCAGCTCAGAAAGCTTGTTTCTGACATTCTAACAGCTCAATTAGAGCATTTCAGTAATGAACAGTGTTCTTTGTCAAAACTGACATTCTCATCATCCACTGATGCACTCTGTCACAAAATGCAGTTTTCAGCTCAGAAAGCTTGTTTCTGACATTCTAACAGCTCATTGAGAGCATTTCAGTAATGAACAGTGTTCTTTGTCAGAACTGACACTCTCATCATCCACTGAATCACTTTGTCACAAAATGCATTTTTCTGCTCAGAATGCTTGTTTCTGACATTCTAACAGCTCATTGAGAGCATTTCAGTAATGAACAGTGTTCTTTGTCAAAACTGACATTCTCATCATCCACTGAATCATTTTGTCACAAAATGCATTTTTCTGATCAGAAAGCTTGTTTCTGACATTCTAACAGCTCAATTAGAGCATTTCAGTAATGAACAGTGTTCTTTGTCAAAACTGACATTCTCATCATCCACTGAATCACTTTGTCACAAAATGCAGTTTTCTGCTCAGAAAGCTTGTTTCTGACATTCTAACAGCTCAATTAGAGCATTTTAGTAATGAACAGTGTTCTTTGTCACAACTGACATTCTCATCATGTACTGATGCACTTTGTCACAAAATGCAGTTTTCAGCTCAGAAAGCTTGTTTCTGACATTCTAACAGCTCAATGAGAGCATTTTAGTAATGAAAAGTGTTCTTTGTCAAAACTGACATTCTCATCATCCACTGATGCACTTTGTCACAAAATGCAGTTTTCAGCTCAGAAAGCTTGTTTCTGACATTCTAACAGCTCAATTAGAGCTTTTCAGTAATGAACAGTGTTCTTTGTCAAAACTGACATTCTCATCATCCACTGAATCACTTTGTCACCAAATGCATTTTTCTGCTCAGAAAGCTTGTTTTTGACATTCTAACAGCTCAATTAGAGCATTTTAGTAATGAACAATGTTCTTTGTCACAACTGACATTCTCATCATCCACTGATGAACTTTGTCACAAAATGCAGTTTTCAGCTCAGAAAGCTTGTTTCTGACATTCTAACAGCTCAATTAGAGCATTTCAGTAATGAACAGTGTTCTTTGTCAAAACTGACATTCTCATCATCCACTGAATCACTTTGTCACAAAATGCATTTTTCTGCTCAGAAAGCTTGTTTCTGACATTCTAACAGCTCAATTAGAGCATTTTAGTAATGAACAGTGTTCTTTGTCACAACTGACATTCTCATCATCCACTGATGCACTTTGTCACAAAATGCAGTTTTCAGCTCAGAAAGCTTGTTTCTGACATTCTAACAGCTCAATTAGAGCATTTCAGTAATGAACAGTGTTCTTTGTCAAAACTGACATTCTCATCATCCACTGATGCACTCTGTCACAAAATGCAGTTTTCAGCTCAGAAAGCTTGTTTCTGACATTCTAACAGCTCATTGAGAGCATTTCAGTAATGAACAGTGTTCTTTGTCAAAACTGACATTCTCATCATCCACTGAATCACTTTGTCACAAAATGCATTTTTCTTCTCAGAAAGCTTGTTTCTGACATTCTAACAGCTCGTTGAGAGCATTTCAGTAATGAACAGTGTTCTTTGTCAAAACTGACATTCTCATCATCCACTGAATCACTTTGTCACAAAATGCATTTTTCTGCTCAGAAAGCTTGTTTCTGACATTCTAACAGCTCAATTAGAGTATTTTAGTAATGAACAGTGTTCTTTGTCACAACTGACATTCTCATCATGCACTGATGCACTTTGTCACAAAATGCATTTTTCTGCTCAGAAAGCTTGTTTCTGACATTCTAACAGCTCATTGAGAGCATTTCAGTAATGAACAGTGTTCTTTGTCAAAACTGACATTCTCATCATCCACTGAAAATCACTTTGTCACAAAATGCATTTTTCTGCTCAGAAAGCTTGTTTCTGACATTCTAACAGCTCAATTAGAGCATTTTAGTAATGAACAGTGTTCTTTGTCACAACTGACATTCTCATCATGCACTGATGCACTTTGTCACAAATTGCATTTTTCTGATCAGAAATTATGTTTCTGACATTCTAACAGCTCAATTAGAGCATTTCAGTAATGAACAGTGTTCTTTGTCACAACTGACATTCTCATCATGCACTGATGCACTTTGTCACAAAATGCAGTTTTCAGCTCAGAAAGCTTGTTTCTGACATTCTAACAGCTCAATGAGAGCATTTTAGTAATGAAAAGTGTTCTTTGTCAAAACTGACATTCTCATCATCCACTGATGCACTTTGTCACAAAATGCAGTTTTCAGCTCAGAAAGCTTGTTTCTGACATTCTAACAGCTCAATTAGAGCATTTAAGTAATGAACAGTGTTCTTTGTCAAAACTGACATTCTCATCATCCACTGAATCACTTTGTCACCAAATGCATTTTTCTGATCAGAAAGCATGTTTCTGACATTCTAACAGCTCAATTAGAGCATTTCAGTAATGAACAGTGTTCTTTGTCACAACTGACATTCTCATCATGCACTGATGCACTTTGGTCACAAAATGCAGTTTTCAGCTCAGAAAGCTTGTTTGTGACATTGTAACAGGTCAATTAGAGCTTTTTTGTAATGAACAGTGTTCTTTGTCAAAACTGACATTCTCATCATCCACTGAATCATTTTGTCACAAAATGCATTTTTCTGATCAGAAAGCTTGTTTCTGACATTCTAACAGCTCAATTAGAGCATTTCAGTAATGAACAGTGTTCTTTGTCAAAACTGACATTCTCATCATCCACTGAATCACTTTGTCACAAAATGCAGTTTTCTGCTCAGAAAGCTTGTTTCTGACATTCTAACAGCTCAATTAGAGCATTTTAGTAATGAAAAGTGTTCTTTGTCAAAACTGACATTCTCATCATTCACTGATGCACTTTGTCACAAAATGCAGTTTTCAGCTCAGAAAGCTTGTTTCTGACATTCTAACAGCTCAATTAGAGCTTTTCAGTAATGAACAGTGTTCTTTGTCAAAACTGACATTCTCATCATCCACTGAATCACTTTGTCACCAAATGCATTTTTCTGCTCAGAAAGCTTGTTTCTGACATTCTAACAGCTCAATTAGAGCATTTTAGTAATGAACAATGTTCTTTGTCACAACTGACATTCTCATCATCCACTGATGAACTTTGTCACAAAATGCAGTTTTCAGCTCAGAAAGCTTGTTTCTGACATTCTAACAGCTCAATTAGAGCATTTCAGTAATGAACAGTGTTCTTTGTCAAAACTGACATTCTCATCATCCACTGAATCACTTTGTCACAAAATGCATTTTTCTGCTCAGAAAGCTTGTTTCTGACATTCTAACAGCTCAATTAGAGCATTTTAGTAATGAACAGTGTTCTTTGTCACAACTGACATTCTCATCATCCACTGATGCACTTTGTCACAAAATGCAGTTTTCAGCTCAGAAAGCTTGTTTCTGACATTCTAACAGCTCAATTAGAGCATTTCAGTAATGAACAGTGTTCTTTGTCAAAACTGACATTCTCATCATCCACTGAATCACTTTGTCACAAAATGCATTTTTCTGCTCAGAAAGCTTGTTTCTGACATTCTAACAGCTCAATTAGAGTATTTTAGTAATGAACAGTGTTCTTTGTCACAACTGACATTCTCATCATGCACTGATGCACTTTGTCACAAAATGCATTTTTCTGCTCAGAAAGCTTGTTTCTGACATTCTAACAGCTCATTGAGAGCATTTCAGTAATGAACAGTGTTCTTTGTCAAAACTGACATTCTCATCATCCACTGAAAATCACTTTGTCACAAAATGCATTTTTCTGCTCAGAAAGCTTGTTTCTGACATTCTAACAGCTCAATTAGAGCATTTTAGTAATGAACAGTGTTCTTTGTCACAACTGACATTCTCATCATGCACTGATGCACTTTGTCACAAATTGCATTTTTCTGATCAGAAATTATGTTTCTGACATTCTAACAGCTCAATTAGAGCATTTCAGTAATGAACAGTGTTCTTTGTCACAACTGACATTCTCATCATGCACTGATGCACTTTGTCACAAAATGCAGTTTTCAGCTCAGAAAGCTTGTTTCTGACATTCTAACAGCTCAATGAGAGCATTTTAGTAATGAAAAGTGTTCTTTGTCAAAACTGACATTCTCATCATCCACTGATGCACTTTGTCACAAAATGCAGTTTTCAGCTCAGAAAGCTTGTTTCTGACATTCTAACAGCTCAATTAGAGCATTTAAGTAATGAACAGTGTTCTTTGTCAAAACTGACATTCTCATATCCACTGAATCACTTTGTCACCAAATGCATTTTTCTGATCAGAAAGCATGTTTCTGACATTCTAACAGCTCAATTAGAGCATTTCAGTAATGAACAGTGTTCTTTGTCAAAACTGACATTCTCATCATTCACTGAATCACTTTGTCACAAAATGCATTTTTCTGCTCAGTAAGCTTGTTTCTGACATTCTAACAGCTCAATTAGGGCATTTTAGTAATGAACAGTGTTCTTTGTCACAACTGACATTCTCATCATCCACTGATGCACTTTGTCACAAAATGCAGTTTTCAGCTCAGAAAGCTTGTTTCTGACATTCTAACAGCTCAATTAGAGCTTTTCAGTAATGAACAGTGTTCTTTGTCAAAACTGACATTCTCATCATCCACTGAATCACTTTGTCACAAAATGCATTTTTCTGCTCAGAAAGCTTGTTTCTGACATTCTAACAGCTCAATTAGAGCATTTTAGTAATGAACAGTGTTCTTTGTCAAAACTGACATTCTCATCATCCACTGATGCACTCTGTCACAAAATGCAGTTTTCAGCTCAGAAAGCTTGTTTCTGACATTCTAACAGCTCATTGAGAGCATTTCAGTAATGAACAGTGTTCTTTGTCAAAACTGACATTCTCATCATCCACTGAATCACTTTGTCACAAAATGCATTTTTCTTCTCAGAAAGCTTGTTTCTGACATTCTAACAGCTCATTGAGAGCATTTCAGTAATGAACAGTGTTCTTTGTCAAAACTGACATTCTCATCATCCACTGAATCACTTTGTCACAAAATGCATTTTTCTGCTCAGACAGCTTGTTTCTGACATTCTAACAGGTCACTGATAGCATTTCAGTAATGAACAGTGTTCTTTGTCAAAACTGACATTCTCATCATCCACTGAATCACTTTGTCACAAAATGCATTTTTCTGATCAGAAAGCATGTTTCTGACATTCTAACAGCTCAATTAGAGCATTTCAGTAATGAACAGTGTTCTTTGTCAAAACTGACATTCTCATCATCCACTAATGCAGTTTGTCACAAAATGCAGTTTTCAGCTCAGAAAGCTTGTTTCTGACATTCTAACAGCTCAATTAGAGCATTTCAGTAATGAACAGTGTTCTTTGTCAAAACTGACATTCTCATCATCCACTGAATCACTTTGTCACCAAATGCATTTTTCTGATCAGAAAGCTTGTTTCTGACATTCTAACAGCTTAATTAGAGCATTTCAGTAATGAACAGTGTTCTTTGTCAAAACTGACATTCTCATCATCCACTGATGCACTCTGTCACAAAATGCAGTTTTCAGCTCAGAAAGCTTGTTTCTGACATTCTAACAGCTCATTGAGAGCATTTCAGTAATGAACAGTGTTCTTTGTCAAAACTGACATTCTCATCATCCACTGAATCACTTTGTCACAAAATGCATTTTTCTTCTCAGAAAGCTTGTTTCTGACATTCTAACAGCTCATTGAGAACATTTCAGTAATGAACAGTGTTCTTTGTCAAAACTGACATTCTCATCATCCACTGAATCACTTTGTCACAAAATGCAGTTTTCAGCTCAGAAAGCTTGTTTCTGACATTCTAACAGCTCAATTAGAGCTTTTTTGTAATGAACAGTGTTCTTTGTCAAAACTGACATTCTCATTATCCACTGAATCACTTTGTCACAAAATGCTTTTTTCTGATCAGAAAGCTTGTTTCTGACATTCTAACAGCTCAATTAGAGCATTTCAGTAATGAACAGTGTTCTTTGTCAAAACTTGACATTCTCATCATCCACTGAATCACTTTGTCACAAAATGCATTTTTCTGCTCAGACAGCTTGTTTCTGACATTCTAACAGGTCACTGATAGCATTTCAGTAATGAACAGTGTTCTTTGTCAAAACTGACATTCTCATCATCCACTGAATCGCTTTGTCACAAAATGCATTTTTCTGCTCAGAAAGCTTGTTTCTGACATTCTAACAGCTCAATTAGAGCATTTTAGTAATGAACAGTGTTCTTTGTCACAACTGACATTCTCATCATCCACTGATGCACTTTGTTACAAAATGCATTTTTCTGCTCAGAAAGCTTGTTTCTGACATTCTAACAGCTCATTGAGAGCATTTCAGTAATGAACAGTGTTCTTTGTCAAAACTGACATTCTCATCATCCACTGATGCACTCTGTCACAAAATGCAGTTTTCAGCTCAGAAAGCTTGTTTCTGACATTCTAACAGCTCATTGAGAGCATTTCAGTAATGAACAGTGTTCTTTGTCAAAACTGACATTCTCATCATCCACTGAATCACTTTGTTACAAAATGCATTTTTCTGCTCAGAAAGCTTGTTTCTGACATTCTAACAGCTCATTGAGAGCATTTCAGTAATGAACAGTGTTCTTTGTCAAAACTGACATTCTCATCATCCACTGAATCACTTTGTCACAAAATGCATTTTTCTGCTCAGAAAGCTTGTTTCTGACATTCTAACAGCTCAATTAGAGCATTTTAGTAATGAAAAGTGTTCTTTGTCACAACTGACATTCTCATCATGCACTGATGCACTTTGTCACAAAATGCAGTTTTCAGCTCAGAAAGCTTGTTTGTGACATTGTAACAGGTCAATTAGAGCTTTTTTGTAATGAACAGTGTTCTTTGTCAAAACTGACATTCTCATCATCCACTGAATCATTTTGTCACAAAATGCTTTTTTCTGATCAGAAAGCTTGTTTCTGACATTCTAACAGCTCAATTAGAGCATTTCAGTAATGAACAGTGTTCTTTGTCAAAACTGACATTCTCATCATCCACTGAATCACTTTGTCACAAAATGCATTTTTCTGCTCAGACAGCTTGTTTCTGACATTCTAACAGCTCAATTAGAGCATTTAAGTAATGAACAGTGTTCTTTGTCAAAACTGACATTCTCATCATCCACTGAATCACTTTGTCACCAAATGCATTTTTCTGATCAGAAAGCTTGTTTCTGACATTCTAACAGCTCAATTAGAGCATTTCAGTAATGAACAGTGTTCTTTGTCAAAACTGACATTCTCATCATCCACTGAATCACTTTGTCAAAAAATGCATTTTTCTGCTCAGAAAGCTTGTTTCTGACATTCTAACAGCTCAATTAGGGCATTTTAGTAATGAACAGTGTTCTTTGTCACAACTGACATTCTCATCATCCACTGATGCACTTTGTCACAAAATGCAGTTTTCAGCTCAGAAAGCTTGTTTCTGACATTCTAACAGCTCAATTAGAGCTTTTCAGTAATGAACAGTGTTCTTTGTCAAAACTGACATTCTCATCATCCACTGAATCACTTTGTCACAAAATGCATTTTTCTGCTCAGAAAGCTTGTTTCTGACATTCTAACAGCTCAATTAGAGCATTTTAGTAATGAACAGTGTTCTTTGTCACAACTGACATTCTCATCATGCACTGATGCACTTTGTCACAAAATGCAGTTTTCAGCTCAGAAAGCTTGTTTCTGACATTCTAACAGCTCAATTAGAGCTTTTTTGTAATGAACAGTGTTCTTTGTCAAAACTGACATTCTCATCATCCACTGAATCACTTTGTCACAAAATGCATTTTTCTGCTCAGACAGCTTGTTTCTGACATTCTAACAGGTCACTGATAGCATTTCAGTAATGAACAGTGTTCTTTGTCAAAACTGACATTCTCATCATCCACTGAATCACTTTGTCACAAAATGCATTTTTCTGATCAGAAAGCATGTTTCTGACATTCTAACAGCTCAATTAGAGCATTTCAGTAATGAACAGTGTTCTTTGTCAAAACTGACATTCTCATCATCCACTAATGCAGTTTGTCACAAAATGCAGTTTTCAGCTCAGAAAGCTTGTTTCTGACATTCTAACAGCTCAATTAGAGCATTTCAGTAATGAACAGTGTTCTTTGTCAAAACTGACATTCTCATCATCCACTGAATCACTATGTCACAAAATGCATTTTTCTGCTCAGAAAGCTTGTTTCTGACATTCTAACAGCTCAATTAGAGCATTTTAGTAATGAACAGTGTTCTTTGTCACAACTGACATTCTCATCATACACTGATGCACTTTGTCACAAAATGCAGTTTTCAGCTCAGAAAGCTTGTTTCTGACATTCTAACAGCTCAATTAGAGCTTTTTTGTAATGAACAGTGTTCTTTGTCAAAACTGACATTCTCATTATCCACTGAATCACTTTGTCACAAAATGCTTTTTTCTGATCAGAAAGCTTGTTTCTGACATTCTAACAGCTCAATTAGAGCATTTCAGTAATGAACAGTGTTGTATATCAAAACTGACATTCTCATCATGCACTGATGCACTTTGTCACAAAATGCAGTTTTCAGCTCAGAAAGCTTGTTTCTGACATTCTAACAGCTCAATGAGAGCATATCAGTAATAAACAGTGTTCTTTGTCAAAACTGACATTCTCATCATCCACTGAATCACTTTGTCACAAAATGCATTTTTCTGCTCAGAAAGCTTGTTTCTGACATTCTAACAGCTCAATTAGAGCATTTTAGTAATGAACAGTGTTCTTTGTCACAACTGACATTCTCATCATCCACTGATGCACTTTGTCACAAAATGCAATTTTCAGCTCAGAAAGCTTGTTTCTGACATTCTAACAGCTCAATTAGAGCATTTCAGTAATGAACAGTGTTCTTTGTCAAAACTGACATTCTCATCATCCACTGAATCACTTTGTCACCAAATGCATTTTTCTGATCAGAAAGCTTGTTTCTGACATTCTAACAGCTCAATTAGAGCATTTCAGTAATGAACAGTGTTCTTTGTCAAAACTGACATTCTCATCATCCACTGAATCACTTTGTCACAAAATGCATTTTTCTGCTCAGAAAGCTTGTTTCTGACATTCTAACAGCTCAATTAGAGCATTTTAGTAATGAACAGTGTTCTTTGTCACAACTGACATTCTCATCATGCACTGATGCACTTTGTCACAAAATGCAGTTTTCAGCTCAGAAAGCTTGTTTCTGACATTCTAACAGCTACATTAGAGCTTTTTTGTAATGAACAGTGTTCTTTGTCAAAACTGACATTCTCATTATCCACTGAATCACTTTGTCACAAAATGCTTTTTTCTGATCAGAAAGCTTGTTTCTGACATTCTAACAGCTCAATTAGAGCATTTCAGTAATGAACAGTGTTCTTTGTCAAAACTGACATTCTCATCATCCACTGAATCGCTTTGTCACAAAATGCATTTTTCTGCTCAGAAAGCTTGTTTCTGACATTCTAACAGCTCAATTAGAGCATTTTAGTAATGAACAGTGTTCTTTGTCAAAACTGACATTCTCATCATCCACTGATGCACTTTGTCACAAAATGCAGTTTTCAGCTCAGAAAGCTTGTTTCTGACATTCTAACAGCTCAATTAGAGCATTTCAGTAATGAACAGTGTTCTTTGTCAAAACTGACATTCTCATCATCCACTGATGCACTCTGTCACAAAATGCAGTTTTCAGCTCAGAAAGCTTGTTTCTGACATTCTAACAGCTCATTGAGAGCATTTCAGTAATGAACAGTGTTCTTTGTCAAAACTGACATTCTCATCATCCACTGAATCACTTTGTCACAAAATGCATTTTTCTGCTCAGAAAGCTTGTTTCTGACATTCTAACAGCTCATTGAGAGCATTTCAGTAATGAACAGTGTTCTTTGTCAAAACTGACATTCTCATCATCCACTGAATCATTTTGTCACAAAATGCATTTTTCTGATCAGAAAGCTTGTTTCTGACATTCTAACAGCTCAATTAGAGCATTTCAGTAATGAACAGTGTTCTTTGTCAAAACTGACATTCTCATCATCCACTGAATCACTTTGTCACAAAATGCAGTTTTCTGCTCAGAAAGCTTGTTTCTGACATTCTAACAGCTCAATTAGAGCTTTTTTGTAATGAACAGTGTTCTTTGTCAAAACTGACATTCTCATTATCCACTGAATCACTTTGTCACAAAATGCTTTTTTCTGATCAGAAAGCTTGTTTCTGACATTCTAACAGCTCAATTAGAGCATTTCAGTAATGAACAGTGTTCTTTGTCAAAACTTGACATTCTCATCATCCACTGAATCACTTTGTCACAAAATGCATTTTTCTGCTCAGACAGCTTGTTTCTGACATTCTAACAGGTCACTGATAGCATTTCAGTAATGAACAGTGTTCTTTGTCAAAACTGACATTCTCATCATCCACTGAATCGCTTTGTCACAAAATGCATTTTTCTGCTCAGAAAGCTTGTTTCTGACATTCTAACAGCTCAATTAGAGCATTTTAGTAATGAACAGTGTTCTTTGTCACAACTGACATTGTCATCATCCACTGATGCACTTTGTCACAAAATGCAGTTTTCAGCTCAGAAAGCTTGTTTCTGACATTCTAACAGCTCAATTAGAGCATTTCAGTAATGAACAGTGTTCTTTGTCAAAACTGACATTCTCATCATCCACTGATGCACTCTGTCACAAAATGCAGTTTTCAGCTCAGAAAGCTTGTTTCTGACATTCTAACAGCTCATTGAGAGCATTTCAGTAATGAACAGTGTTCTTTGTCAGAACTGACATTCTCATCATCCACTGAATCACTTTGTCACAAAATGCATTTTTCTGCTCAGAAAGCTTGTTTCTGACATTCTAACAGCTCATTGAGAGCATTTCAGTAATGAACAGTGTTCTTTGTCAAAACTGACATTCTCATCATCCACTGAATCACTTTGTCACAAAATGCATTTTTCTGCTCAGAAAGCTTGTTTCTGACATTCTAACAGCTCAATTAGAGCATTTTAGTAATGAACAGTGTTCTTTGTCACAACTGACATTCTCATCATGCACTGATGCACTTTGGTCACAAAATGCAGTTTTCAGCTCAGAAAGCTTGTTTGTGACATTGTAACAGGTCAATTAGAGCTTTTTTGTAATGAACAGTGTTCTTTGTCAAAACTGACATTCTCATCATCCACTGAATCACTTTGTCACAAAATGCATTTTTCTGCTCAGAAAGCTTGTTTCTGACATTCTAACAGCTCAATTAGGGCATTTTAGTAATGAACAGTGTTCTTTGTCACAACTGACATTCTCATCATCCACTGATGCACTTTGTCACAAAATGCAGTTTTCAGCTCAGAAAGCTTGTTTCTGACATTCTAACAGCTCAATTAGAGCATTTCAGTAATGAACAGTGTTCTTTGTCAAAACTGACATTCTCATCATCCACTGAATCACTTTGTCACAAAATGCATTTTTCTGCTCAGAAAGCTTGTTTCTGACATTCTAACAGCTCAATTAGAGCATTTTAGTAATGAACAGTGTTCTTTGTCACAACTGACATTCTCATCATGCACTGATGCACTTTGTCACAAAATGCAGTTTTCAGCTCAGAAAGCTTGTTTCTGACATTCTAACAGCTCAATTAGAGCTTTTTTGTAATGAACAGTGTTCTTTGTCAAAACTGACATTCTCATCATCCACTGAATCACTTTGTCACAAAATGCATTTTTCTGCTCAGACAGCTTGTTTCTGACATTCTAACAGGTCACTGATAGCATTTCAGTAATGAACAGTGTTCTTTGTCAAAACTGACATTCTCATCATCCACTGAATCACTTTGTCACAAAATGCATTTTTCTGATCAGAAAGCATGTTTCTGACATTCTAACAGCTCAATTAGAGCATTTCAGTAATGAACAGTGTTCTTTGTCAAAACTGACATTCTCATCATCCACTAATGCAGTTTGTCACAAAATGCAGTTTTCAGCTCAGAAAGCTTGTTTCTGACATTCTAACAGCTCAATTAGAGCATTTCAGTAATGAACAGTGTTCTTTGTCAAAACTGACATTCTCATCATCCACTGAATCACTTTGTCACCAAATGCATTTTTCTGATCAGAAAGCTTGTTTCTGACATTCTAACAGCTTAATTAGAGCATTTCAGTAATGAACAGTGTTCTTTGTCAAAACTGACATTCTCATCATCCACTGAATCACTTTGTCACAAAATGCTTTTTTCTGCTCAGAAAGCTTGTTTCTGACATTCTAACAGCTCAATTAGAGCATTTTAGTAATGAACAATGTTCTTTGTCACAACTGACATTCTCATCATCCACTGATGCAGTTTGTCACAAAATGCAGTTTTCAGCTCAGAAAGCTTGTTTCTGACATTCTAACAGCTCAATTAGAGCATTTCAGTAATGAACAGTGTTCTTTGTCAAAACTGACATTCTCATCATCCACTGAATCACTTTGTCACAAAATGCATTTTTCTGCTCAGAAAGCTTGTTTCTGACATTCTAACAGCTCAATTAGAGCATTTTAGTAATGAACAGTGTTCTTTGTCACAACTGACATTCTCATCATCCACTGATGCACTTTGTCACAAAATGCAGTTTTCAGCTCAGAAAGCTTGTTTCTGACATTCTAACAGCTCAATTAGAGCATTTCAGTAATGAACAGTGTTCTTTGTCAAAACTGACATTCTCATCATCCACTGATGCACTCTGTCACAAAATGCAGTTTTCAGCTCAGAAAGCTTGTTTCTGACATTCTAACAGCTCATTGAGAGCATTTCAGTAATGAACAGTGTTCTTTGTCACAACTGACATTCTCATCATGCACTGATGCACTTTGTCACAAAATGCAGTTTTCAGCTCAGAAAGCTTGTTTCTGACATTCTAACAGCTCAATTAGAGCTTTTTTGTAATGAACAGTGTTCTTTGTCAAAACTGACATTCTCATCATCCACTGAATCACTTTGTCACAAAATGCATTTTTCTGCTCAGACAGCTTGTTTCTGACATTCTAACAGGTCACTGATAGCATTTCAGTAATGAACAGTGTTCTTTGTCAAAACTGACATTCTCATCATCCACTGAATCACTTTGTCACAAAATGCATTTTTCTGATCAGAAAGCATGTTTCTGACATTCTAACAGCTCAATTAGAGCATTTCAGTAATGAACAGTGTTCTTTGTCAAAACTGACATTCTCATCATCCACTAATGCAGTTTGTCACAAAATGCAGTTTTCAGCTCAGAAAGCTTGTTTCTGACATTCTAACAGCTCAATTAGAGCATTTCAGTAATGAACAGTGTTCTTTGTCAAAACTGACATTCTCATCATCCACTGAATCACTTTGTCACCAAATGCATTTTTCTGATCAGAAAGCTTGTTTCTGACATTCTAACAGCTTAATTAGAGCATTTCAGTAATGAACAGTGTTCTTTGTCAAAACTGACATTCTCATCATCCACTGAATCACTTTGTCACAAAATGCTTTTTTCTGCTCAGAAAGCTTGTTTCTGACATTCTAACAGCTCAATTAGAGCATTTTAGTAATGAACAATGTTCTTTGTCACAACTGACATTCTCATCATCCACTGATGCAGTTTGTCACAAAATGCAGTTTTCAGCTCAGAAAGCTTGTTTCTGACATTCTAACAGCTCAATTAGAGCATTTCAGTAATGAACAGTGTTCTTTGTCAAAACTGACATTCTCATCATCCACTGAATCACTTTGTCACAAAATGCATTTTTCTGCTCAGAAAGCTTGTTTCTGACATTCTAACAGCTCAATTAGAGCATTTTAGTAATGAACAGTGTTCTTTGTCACAACTGACATTCTCATCATCCACTGATGCACTTTGTCACAAAATGCAGTTTTCAGCTCAGAAAGCTTGTTTCTGACATTCTAACAGCTCAATTAGAGCATTTCAATAATGAACAGTGTTCTTTGTCAAAACTGACATTCTCATCATCCACTGATGCACTCTGTCACAAAATGCAGTTTTCAGCTCAGAAAGCTTGTTTCTGACATTCTAACAGCTCATTGAGAGCATTTCAGTAATGAACAGTGTTCTTTGTCAAAACTGACATTCTCATCATCCACTGAATCACTTTGTCACAAAATGCATTTTTCTTCTCAGAAAGCTTGTTTCTGACATTCTAACAGCTCATTGAGAGCATTTCAGTAATGAACAGTGTTCTTTGTCAAAACTGACATTCTCATCATCCACTGAATCACTTTGTCACAAAATGCATTTTTCTGCTCAGAAAGCTTGTTTCTGACATTCTAACAGCTCATTGAGAGCATTTCAGTAATGAACAGTGTTCTTTGTCAAAACTGACATTCTCATCATCCACTGAATCACTTTGTCACAAAATGCATTTTTCTGCTCAGAAAGCTTGTTTCTGACATTCTAACAGGTCACTGAGAGCATTTCAGTAATGAACATTGTTCTTTGTCAAAACTGACATTCTCATCATCCACTGAATCACTTTGTCACAAATTGCATTTTTCTGATCAGAAATTATGTTTCTGACATTCTAACAGCTCAATTAGAGCATTTCAGTAATGAACAGTGTTCTTTGTCACAACTGACATTCTCATCATGCACTGATGCACTTTGTCACAAAATGCAGTTTTCAGCTCAGAAAGCTTGTTTCTGACATTCTAACAGCTCAATTAGAGCATTTAAGTAATGAACAGTGTTCTTTGTCAAAACTGACATTCTCATCATCCACTGAATCACTTTGTCACCAAATGCATTTTTCTGATCAGAAAGCTTGTTTCTGACATTCTATCAGCTCAATTAGAGCATTTCAGTAATGAACAGTGTTCTTTGTCAAAACTGACATTCTCATCATTCACTGAATCACTTTGTCACAAAATGCATTTTTCTGCTCAGAAAGCTTGTTTCTGACATTCTAACAGCTCAATTAGGGCATTTTAGTAATGAACAGTGTTCTTTGTCACAACTGACATTCTCATCATCCACTGATGCACTTTTTCACAAAATGCAGTTTTCAGCTCAGAAAGCTTGTTTCTGAGATTCTAACAGCTCAATTAGAGCTTTTCAGTAATGAACAGTGTTCTTTGTCAAAACTGACATTCTCATCATCCACTGAATCACTTTGTCACAAAATGCGTTTTTCTTCTCAGAAAGCTTGTTTCTGACATTCTAACAGCTCATTGAGAGCATTTCAGTAATGAACAGTGTTCTTTGTCAAAACTGACATTCTCATCATCCACTGAATCACTTTGTCACAAAATGCATTTTTCTGCTCAGAAAGCTTGTTTCTGACATTCTAACAGCTCAATTAGAGCATTTCAGTAATGAACAGTGTTCTTTGTCAAAACTGACATTCTCATCATCCACTGAATCACTTTGTCACCAAATGCATTTTTCTGATCAGAAAGCTTGTTTCTGACATTCTAACAGCTCAATTAGAGCATTTCAGTAATGAACAGTGTTCTTTGTCAAAACTGACATTCTCATCATTCACTGAATCACTTTGTCACAAAATGCATTTTTCTGCTCAGAAAGCTTGTTTCTGACATTCTAACAGCTCAATTAGGGCATTTTAGTAATGAACAGTGTTCTTTGTCACAACTGACATTCTCATCATCCACTGATGCACTTTGTCACAAAATGCAGTTTTCAGCTCAGAAAGCTTGTTTCTGACATTCTAACAGCTCAATTAGAGCTTTTCAGTAATGAACAGTGTTCTTTGTCAAAACTGACATTCTCATCATCCACTGAATCACTTTGTCACCAAATAAATTTTTCTGCTCAGAAAGCTTGTTTCTGACATTCTAACAGCTCAATTAGAGCATTTTAGTAATGAACAGTGTTCATTGTCACAACTGACATTCTCATCATCCACTGATGCACTTTGTCACAAAATGCAGTTTTCAGCTCAGAAAGCTTGTTTCTGACATTCTAACAGGTCACTGATAGCATTTCAGTAATGAACAGTGTTCTTTGTCAAAACTGACATTCTCATCATCCACTGAATCACTTTGTCACAAAATGCATTTTTCTGCTCAGAAAGCTTGTTTCTGACATTCTAACAGCTCAATTAGAGCATTTTAGTAATGAACAGTGTTCATTGTCACAACTGACATTCTCATCATCCACTGATGCACTTTGTCACAAAATGCAGTTTTCAGCTCAGAAAGCTTGTTTCTGACATTCTAACAGCTCAATTAGAGCATTTCAGTAATGAACAGTGTTCCTTGTCAAAACTGACATTCTCATCATCCACTGATGCACTCTGTCACAAAATGCAGTTTTCAGCTCGGAAAGCTTGTTTCTGACATTCTAACAGCTCATTGAGAGCATTTCAGTAATGAACAGTGTTCTTTGTCAAAACTGACATTCTCATCATCCACTGAATCACTTTGTCACAAAATGCATTTTTCTTCTCAGAAAGCTTGTTTCTGACATTCTAACAGCTCATTGAGAGCATTTCAGTAATGAACAGTGTTCTTTGTCAAAACTGACATTCTCATCATCCACTGAATCACTTTGTCACAAAATGCATTTTTCTGCTCAGAAAGCTTGTTTCTGACATTCTAACAGCTCAATTAGAGCATTTTAGTAATGAACAGTGTTCTTTGTCAAAACTGACATTCTCATCATGCACTGATGCACTTTGTCACAAAATGCATTTTTCTGCTCAGAAAGCTTGTTTCTGACATTCTAACAGCTCATTGAGAGCATTTCAGTAATGAACAGTGTTCTTTGTCAAAACTGACATTCTCATCATCCACTGAATCACTTTGTCACAAAATGCATTTTTCTGCTCAGAAAGCTTGTTTCTGACATTCTAACAGCTCAATTAGAGCATTTTAGTAATGAACAGTGTTCTTTGTCATAACTGACATTCTCATCATGCACTGATGCACTTTGTCACAAAATGCAGTTTTCAGCTCAGAAAGCTTGTTTATGACATTCTAACAGCTCAATTAGAGCATTTCATAATGAACATTGTTCTTTGTCAAAACTGACATTCTCATCATCCACTGAATCACTTTGTCACAAATTGCATTTTTCTGATCAGAAATTATGTTTCTGACATTCTAACAGCTCAATTAGAGCATTTTAGTAATGAACAATGTTCTTTGTCACAACTGACATTCTCATCATCCACTGAATCACTTTGTCACAAAATGCATTTTTCTGCTCAGACAGCTTGTTTCTGACATTCTAACAGGTCACTGAGAGCATTTCAGTAATGAACATTGTTCTTTGTCAAAACTGACATTCTCATCATCCACTGAATCACTTTGTCACAAATTGCATTTTTCTGATCAGAAATTATGTTTCTGACATTCTAACAGCTCAATTAGAGCATTTTAGTAATGAACAATGTTCTTTGTCACAACTGACATTCTCATCATCCACTGATGAACTTTGTCACAAAATGCAGTTTTCAGCTCAGAAAGCTTGTTTCTGACATTCTAACAGCTCAATTAGAGCTTTTCAGTAATGAACAGTGTTCTTTGTCAAAACTGACATTCTCATCATCCACTGAATCACTTTGTCACAAAATGCATTTTTCTGCTCAGAAAGCTTGTTTCTGACATTCTAACAGCCCAATTAGAGCATTTTAGTAATGAACAGTGTTCTTTGTCACAACTGACATTCTCATCATCCACTGATGCACTTTGTCACAAAATGCAGTTTTCAGCTCAGAAAGCTTGTTTCTGACATTCTAACAGCTCAATTAGAGCATTTCAGTAATGAACAGTGTTCTTTGTCAAAACTGACATTCTCATCATCCACTGATGCACTCTGTCACAAAATGCAGTTTTCAGCTCAGAAAGCTTGTTTCTGACATTCTAACAGCTCATTGAGAGCATTTCAGTAATGAACAGTGTTCTTTGTCAAAACTGACATTCTCATCATCCACTGAATCACTTTGTCACAAAATGCATTTTTCTTCTCAGAAAGCTTGTTTCTGACATTCTAACAGCTCATTGAGAGCATTTCAGTAATGAACAGTGTTCTTTGTCAAAACTGACATTCTCATCATCCACTGAATCACTTTGTCACAAAATGCATTTTTCTGCTCAGAAAGCTTGTTTCTGACATTCTAACAGCTCAATTAGAGCATTTTAGTAATGAACAGTCTTCTTTGTCACAACTGACATTCTCATCATGCACTGATGCACTTTGTCACAAAATGCATTTTTCTGCTCAGAAAGCTTGTTTCTGACATTCTAACAGCTCATTGAGAGCATTTCAGTAATGAACAGTGTTCTTTGTCAAAACTGACATTCTCATCATCCACTGAATCACTTTGTCACAAAATGCATTTTTCTGCTCAGAAAGCTTGTTTCTGACATTCTAACAGCTCAATTAGAGCATTTTAGTAATGAACAGTGTTCTTTGTCACAACTGACATTCTCATCATGCACTGATGCACTTTGTCACAAAATGCAGTTTTCAGCTCAGAAAGCTTGTTTCTGACATTCTAACAGCTCAATTAGAGCATTTCATAATGAACAGTGTTCTTTGTCAAAACTGACATTCTCATCATCCACTGAATCACTTTGTCACCAAATGCATTTTTCTGATCAGAAAGCTTGTTTCTGACATTCTAACAGCTCAATTAGAGCATTTCAGTAATGAACAGTGTTCTTTGTCAAAACTGACATTCTCATCATCCACTGAATCACTTTGTCAAAAAATGCATTTTTCTGCTCAGAAAGCTTGTTTCTGACATTCTAACAGCTCAATTAGAGCATTTTAGTAATGAACAGTGTTCTTTGTCACAACTGACATTCTCATCATGCACTGATGCACTTTGTCACAAAATGCAGTTTTCAGCTCAGAAAGCTTGTTTCTGACATTCTAACAGCTCAATTAGAGCTTTTTTGTAATGAACAGTGTTCTTTGTCAAAACTGACATTCTCATTATCCACTGAATCACTTTGTCACAAAATGCTTTTTTCTGATCAGAAAGCTTGTTTCTGACATTCTAACAGCTCAATTAGAGCATTTCAGTAATGAACAGTGTTCTTTGTCAAAACTTGACATTCTCATCATCCACTGAATCACTTTGTCACAAAATGCATTTTTCTGCTCAGACAGCTTGTTTCTGACATTCTAACAGGTCACTGATAGCATTTCAGTAATGAACAGTGTTCTTTGTCAAAACTGACATTCTCATCATCCACTGAATCACTTTGTCACAAAATGCATTTTTCTGCTCAGAAAGCTTGTTTCTGACATTCTAACAGCTCAATTAGGGCATTTTAGTAATGAACAGTGTTCTTTGTCACAACTGACATTCTCATCATCCACTGATGCACTTTGTCACAAAATGCAGTTTTCAGCTCAGAAAGCTTGTTTCTGACATTCTAACAGCTCAATTAGAGCTTTTCAGTAATGAACAGTGTTCTTTGTCAAAACTGACATTCTCATCATCCACTGAATCACTTTGTCACAAAATGCATTTTTCTGCTCAGAAAGCTTGTTTCTGACATTCTAACAGCTCAATTAGAGCATTTTAGTAATGAACAGTGTTCTTTGTCAAAACTGACATTCTCATCATCCACTGATGCACTCTGTCACAAAATGCAGTTTTCAGCTCAGAAAGCTTGTTTCTGACATTCTAACAGCTCATTGAGAGCATTTCAGTAATGAACAGTGTTCTTTGTCAAAACTGACATTCTCATCATCCACTGAATCACTTTGTCACAAAATGCGTTTTTCTTCTCAGAAAGCTTGTTTCTGACATTCTAACAGCTCATTGAGAGCATTTCAGTAATGAACAGTGTTCTTTGTCAAAACTGACATTCTCATCATCCACTGAATCACTTTGTCACAAAATGCATTTTTCTGCTCAGAAAGCTTGTTTCTGACATTCTAACAGCTCAATTAGAGCATTTCAGTAATGAACAGTGTTCTTTGTCAAAACTGACATTCTCATCATCCACTGAATCACTTTGTCACCAAATGCATTTTTCTGATCAGAAAGCTTGTTTCTGACATTCTAACAGCTCAATTAGAGCATTTCAGTAATGAACAGTGTTCTTTGTCAAAACTGACATTCTCATCATTCACTGAATCACTTTGTCACAAAATGCATTTTTCTGCTCAGAAAGCTTGTTTCTGACATTCTAACAGCTCAATTAGGGCATTTTAGTAATGAACAGTGTTCTTTGTCACAACTGACATTCTCATCATCCACTGATGCACTTTGTCACAAAATGCAGTTTTCAGCTCAGAAAGCTTGTTTCTGACATTCTAACAGCTCAATTAGAGCTTTTCAGTAATGAACAGTGTTCTTTGTCAAAACTGACATTCTCATCATCCACTGAATCACTTTGTCACCAAATAAATTTTTCTGCTCAGAAAGCTTGTTTCTGACATTCTAACAGCTCAATTAGAGCATTTTAGTAATGAACAGTGTTCATTGTCACAACTGACATTCTCATCATCCACTGATGCACTTTGTCACAAAATGCAGTTTTCAGCTCAGAAAGCTTGTTTCTGACATTCTAACAGGTCACTGATAGCATTTCAGTAATGAACAGTGTTCTTTGTCAAAACTGACATTCTCATCATCCACTGAATCACTTTGTCACAAAATGCATTTTTCTGCTCAGAAAGCTTGTTTCTGACATTCTAACAGCTCAATTAGAGCATTTTAGTAATGAACAGTGTTCATTGTCACAACTGACATTCTCATCATCCACTGATGCACTTTGTCACAAAATGCAGTTTTCAGCTCAGAAAGCTTGTTTCTGACATTCTAACAGCTCAATTAGAGCATTTCAGTAATGAACAGTGTTCCTTGTCAAAACTGACATTCTCATCATCCACTGATGCACTCTGTCACCAAATGCAGTTTTCAGCTCGGAAAGCTTGTTTCTGACATTCTAACAGCTCATTGAGAGCATTTCAGTAATGAACAGTGTTCTTTGTCAAAACTGACATTCTCATCATCCACTGAATCACTTTGTCACAAAATGCATTTTTCTTCTCAGAAAGCTTGTTTCTGACATTCTAACAGCTCATTGAGAGCATTTCAGTAATGAACAGTGTTCTTTGTCAAAACTGACATTCTCATCATCCACTGAATCACTTTGTCACAAAATGCATTTTTCTGCTCAGAAAGCTTGTTTCTGACATTCTAACAGCTCAATTAGAGCATTTTAGTAATGAACAGTGTTCTTTGTCAAAACTGACATTCTCATCATGCACTGATGCACTTTGTCACAAAATGCATTTTTCTGCTCAGAAAGCTTGTTTCTGACATTCTAACAGCTCATTGAGAGCATTTCAGTAATGAACAGTGTTCTTTGTCAAAACTGACATTCTCATCATCCACTGAATCACTTTGTCACAAAATGCATTTTTCTGCTCAGAAAGCTTGTTTCTGACATTCTAACAGCTCAATTAGAGCATTTTAGTAATGAACAGTGTTCTTTGTCACAACTGACATTCTCATCATGCACTGATGCACTTTGTCACAAAATGCAGTTTTCAGCTCAGAAAGCTTGTTTCTGACATTCTAACAGCTCAATTAGAGCATTTCATAATGAACATTGTTCTTTGTCAAAACTGACATTCTCATCATCCACTGAATCACTTTGTCACAAATTGCATTTTTCTGATCAGAAATTATGTTTCTGACATTCTAACAGCTCAATTAGAGCATTTTAGTAATGAACAGTGTTCTTTGTCAAAACTGACATTCTCATCATCCACTGAATCACTTTGTCACAAAATGCATTTTTCTGCTCAGACAGCTTGTTTCTGACATTCTAACAGGTCACTGATAGCATTTCAGTAATGAACAGTGTTCTTTGTCAAAACTGACATTCTCATCATCCACTGAATCACTTTGTCACAAAATGCATTTTTCTGATCAGAAAGCATGTTTCTGACATTCTAACAGCTCAATTAGAGCATTTCAGTAATGAACAGTGTTCTTTGTCAAAACTGACATTCTCATCATCCACTAATGCAGTTTGTCACAAAATGCAGTTTTCAGCTCAGAAAGCTTGTTTCTGACATTCTAACAGCTCAATTAGAGCATTTCAGTAATGAACAGTGTTCTTTGTCAAAACTGACATTCTCATCATCCACTGAATCACTTTGTCACCAAATGCATTTTTCTGATCAGAAAGCTTGTTTCTGACATTCTAACAGCTTAATTAGAGCATTTCAGTAATGAACAGTGTTCTTTGTCAAAACTGACATTCTCATCATCCACTGAATCACTTTGTCACAAAATGCTTTTTTCTGCTCAGAAAGCTTGTTTCTGACATTCTAACAGCTCAATTAGAGCATTTTAGTAATGAACAATGTTCTTTGTCACAACTGACATTCTCATCATCCACTGATGCACTTTGTCACAAAATGCAGTTTTCAGCTCAGAAAGCTTGTTTCTGACATTCTAACAGGTCACTGATAGCATTTCAGTAATGAACAGTGTTCTTTGTCAAAACTGACATTCTCATCATCCACTGAATCACTTTGTCACCAAATAAATTTTTCTGCTCAGAAAGCTTGTTTCTGACATTCTAACAGCTCAATTAGAGCATTTTAGTAATGAACAGTGTTCATTGTCACAACTGACATTCTCATCATCCACTGATGCACTTTGTCACAAAATGCAGTTTTCAGCTCAGAAAGCTTGTTTCTGACATTCTAACAGGTCACTGATAGCATTTCAGTAATGAACAGTGTTCTTTGTCAAAACTGACATTCTCATCATCCACTGAATCACTTTGTCACAAAATGCATTTTTCTGCTCAGAAAGCTTGTTTCTGACATTCTAACAGCTCAATTAGAGCATTTTAGTAATGAACAGTGTTCATTGTCACAACTGACATTCTCATCATCCACTGATGCACTTTGTCACAAAATGCAGTTTTCAGCTCAGAAAGCTTGTTTCTGACATTCTAACAGCTCAATTAGAGCATTTCAGTAATGAACAGTGTTCCTTGTCAAAACTGACATTCTCATCATCCACTGATGCACTCTGTCACAAAATGCAGTTTTCAGCTCGGAAAGCTTGTTTCTGACATTCTAACAGCTCATTGAGAGCATTTCAGTAATGAACAGTGTTCTTTGTCAAAACTGACATTCTCATCATCCACTGAATCACTTTGTCACAAAATGCATTTTTCTTCTCAGAAAGCTTGTTTCTGACATTCTAACAGCTCATTGAGAGCATTTCAGTAATGAACAGTGTTCTTTGTCAAAACTGACATTCTCATCATCCACTGAATCACTTTGTCACAAAATGCATTTTTCTGCTCAGAAAGCTTGTTTCTGACATTCTAACAGCTCAATTAGAGCATTTTAGTAATGAACAGTGTTCTTTGTCAAAACTGACATTCTCATCATGCACTGATGCACTTTGTCACAAAATGCATTTTTCTGCTCAGAAAGCTTGTTTCTGACATTCTAACAGCTCATTGAGAGCATTTCAGTAATGAACAGTGTTCTTTGTCAAAACTGACATTCTCATCATCCACTGAATCACTTTGTCACAAAATGCATTTTTCTGCTCAGAAAGCTTGTTTCTGACATTCTAACAGCTCAATTAGAGCATTTTAGTAATGAACAGTGTTCTTTGTCACAACTGACATTCTCATCATGCACTGATGCACTTTGTCACAAAATGCAGTTTTCAGCTCAGAAAGCTTGTTTCTGACATTCTAACAGCTCAATTAGAGCATTTCATAATGAACAGTGTTCTTTGTCAAAACTGACATTTTCATCATCCACTGAATCACTTTGTCACAAAATGCATTTTTCTGCTCAGACAGCTTGTTTCTGACATTCTAACAGGTCACTGAGAGCATTTCAGTAATGAACATTGTTCTTTGTCAAAACTGACATTCTCATCATCCACTGAATCACTTTGTCACAAATTGCATTTTTCTGATCAGAAATTATGTTTCTGACATTCTAACAGCTCAATTAGAGCATTTTAGTAATGAACAATGTTCTTTGTCACAACTGACATTCTCATCATCCACTGATGCACTTTGTCACAAAATGCAGTTTTCAGCTCAGAAAGCTTGTTTCTGACATTCTAACAGCTCAATTAGAGCTTTTCAGTAATGAACAGTGTTCTTTGTCAAAACTGACATTCTCATCATCCACTGAATCACTTTGTCACCAAATGCATTTTTCTGATCAGAAAGCTTGTTTCTGACATTCTAACAGCTCAATTAGAGCATTTCAGTAATGAACAGTGTTCTTTGTCAAAACTGACATTCTCATCATCCACTGAATCACTTTGTCACAAAATGCATTTTTCTGCTCAGAAAGCTTGTTTCTGACATTCTAACAGCCCAATTAGAGCATTTTAGTAATGAACAGTGTTCTTTGTCACAACTGACATTCTCATCATCCACTGATGCACTTTGTCACAAAATGCAGTTTTCAGCTCAGAAAGCTTGTTTCTGACATTCTAACAGCTCAATTAGAGCATTTCAGTAATGAACAGTGTTCTTTGTCAAAACTGACATTCTCATCATCCACTGATGCACTCTGTCACAAAATGCAGTTTTCAGCTCAGAAAGCTTGTTTCTGACATTCTAACAGCTCATTGAGAGCATTTCAGTAATGAACAGTGTTCTTTGTCAAAACTGACATTCTCATCATCCACTGAATCACTTTGTCACAAAATGCATTTTTCTTCTCAGAAAGCTTGTTTCTGACATTCTAACAGCTCATTGAGAGCATTTCAGTAATGAACAGTGTTCTTTGTCAAAACTGACATTCTCATCATCCACTGAATCACTTTGTCACAAAATGCATTTTTCTGCTCAGAAAGCTTGTTTCTGACATTCTAACAGCTCAATTAGAGCATTTTAGTAATGAACAGTGTTCTTTGTCACAACTGACATTCTCATCATGCACTGATGCACTTTGTCACAAAATGCATTTTTCTGCTCAGAAAGCTTGTTTCTGACATTCTAACAGCTCATTGAGAGCATTTCAGTAATGAACAGTGTTCTTTGTCAAAACTGACATTCTCATCATCCACTGAATCACTTTGTCACAAAATGCATTTTTCTGCTCAGAAAGCTTGTTTCTGACATTCTAACAGCTCAATTAGAGCATTTTAGTAATGAACAGTGTTCTTTGTCACAACTGACATTCTCATCATGCACTGATGCACTTTGTCACAAAATGCAGTTTTCAGCTCAGAAAGCTTGTTTCTGACATTCTAACAGCTCAATTAGAGCATTTCATAATGAACAGTGTTCTTTGTCAAAAAACTGACATTTTCATCATCCACTGAATCACTTTGTCACAAAATGCATTTTTCTGCTCAGACAGCTTGTTTCTGACATTCTAACAGGTCACTGAGAGCATTTCAGTAATGAACATTGTTCTTTGTCAAAACTGACATTCTCATCATCCACTGAATCACTTTGTCACAAATTGCATTTTTCTGATCAGAAATTATGTTTCTGACATTCTAACAGCTCAATTAGAGCATTTCAGTAATGAACAGTGTTCTTTGTCAAAACTGACATTCTCATCATCCACTGAATCACTTTGTCACAAAATGCATTTTTCTGCTCAGAAAGCTTGTTTCTGACATTCTAACAGCTCAATTAGAGCATTTTAGTAATGGACAGTGTTCTTTGTCAAAACTGACATTCTCATCATCCACTGAATCACTTTGTCACCAAATGCATTTTTCTGATCAGAAATTATGTTTCTGACATTCTAACAGCTCAATTAGAGCATTTTAGTAATGAACAGTGTTCTTTGTCACAACTGACATTCTCATCATCCACTGATGCACTTTGTCACAAAATGCAGTTTTCAGCTCAGAAAGCTTGTTTCTGACATTCTAACAGCTCATTGAGAGCATTTCAGTAATGAACAGTGTTCTTTGTCAAAACTGACATTCTCATCATCCACTGAATCACTTTGTCACAAAATGCAGTTTTCTGCTCAGAAAGCTTGTTTCTGACATTCTAACAGCTCAATTAGAGCATTTTAGTAATGAACAGTGTTCTTTGTCACAACTGACATTCTCATCATGCACTGATGCACTTTGTCACAAAATGCAGTTTTCAGCTCAGAAAGCTTGTTTCTGACATTCTAACAGCTCATTGAGAGCATTTCAGTAATGAACAGTGTTCTTTTTCAAAACTGACATTCTCATCATCCACTGAATCACTTTGTCACAAAATGCAGTTTTCAGCTCAGAAATTATGTTTCTGACATTCTAACAGCTCAATTAGAGCATTTTAGTAATGAAAAGTGTTCTTTGTCAAAACTGACATTCTCATCATCCACTGATGCACTTTGTCGCAAAATGCAGTTTTCAGCTCAGAAAGCTTGTTTCTGACATTCTAACAGCTCAATTAGAGCTTTTCAGTAATGAACAGTGTTCTTTGTCAAAACTGACATTCTCATCATCCACTGAATCACTTTGTCACCAAATGCATTTTTCTGATCAGAAAGCTTGTTTCTGACATTCTAACAGCTCAATTAGAGCATTTCAGTAATGAACAGTGTTCTTTGTCAAAACTGACATTCTCATCATCCACTGAATCACTTTGTCAAAAAATGCATTTTTCTGCTCAGAAAGCTTGTTTCTGACATTCTAACAGCTCAATTAGAGCATTTTAGTAATGAACAGTGTTCTTTGTCAAAACTGACATTCTCATCATGCACTGATGCACTTTGTCACAAAATGCAGTTTTCAGCTCAGAAAGCTTGTTTCTGACATTCTAACAGCTCAATTAGAGCTTTTTTGTAATGAACAGTGTTCTTTGTCAAAACTGACATTCTCATTATCCACTGAATCACTTTGTCACAAAATGCTTTTTTCTGATCAGAAAGCTTGTTTCTGACATTCTAACAGCTCAATTAGAGCATTTCAGTAATGAACAGTGTTCTTTGTCAAAACTTGACATTCTCATCATCCACTGAATCACTTTGTCACAAAATGCATTTTTCTGCTCAGACAGCTTGTTTCTGACATTCTAACAGGTCACTGATAGCATTTCAGTAATGAACAGTGTTCTTTGTCAAAACTGACATTCTCATCATCCACTGAATCACTTTGTCACAAAATGCATTTTTCTGCTCAGAAAGCTTGTTTCTGACATTCTAACAGCTCAATTAGAGCATTTTAGTAATGAACAGTGTTCTTTGTCACAACTGACATTCTCATCGTCCACTGATGCACTTTGTCACAAAATGCAGTTTTCAGCTCAGAAAGCTTGTTTCTGACATTCTAACAGCTCAATTAGAGCATTTCAGTAATGAACAGTGTTCTTTGTCAAAACTGACATTCTCATCATCCACTGATGCACTCTGTCACAAAATGCAGTTTTCAGCTCAGAAAGCTTGTTTCTGACATTCTAACAGCTCATTGAGAGCATTTCAGTAATGAACAGTGTTCTTTGTCAAAACTGACATTCTCATCATCCACTGAATCACTTTGTCACAAAATGCATTTTTCTTCTCAGAAAGCTTGTTTCTGACATTCTAACAGCTCATTGAGAGCATTTCAGTAATGAACAGTGTTCTTTGTCAAAACTGACATTCTCATCATCCACTGAATCACTTTGTCACAAAATGCATTTTTCTGCTCAGAAAGCTTGTTTCTGACATTCTAACAGCTCAATTAGAGCATTTTAGTAATGAACAATGTTCTTTGTCACAACTGACATTCTCATCATCCACTGAATCACTTTGTCACAAAATGCATTTTTCTGCCCAGAAAGCTTGTTTCTGACATTCTAACAGCTCAATTAGAGCATTTTAGTAATGAACAGTGTTCTTTGTCACAACTGACATTCTCATTATGCACTGATGCACTTTGTCACAAAATGCAGTTTTCAGCTCAGAAAGCTTGTTTCTGACATTCTAACAGCTCAATGAGAGCATTTTAGTAATGAAAAGTGTTCTTTGTCAAAACTGACATTCTCATCATCCACTGATGCACTTTGTCACAAAATGCATTTTTCTGATCAGAAAGCCTTTTTCTGACATTCTAACAGCTCAATTAGAGCATTTCAGTAATGAACAGTGTTCTTTGTCAAAACTGACATTCTCATCATCCACTGAATCACTTTGTCACAAAATGCATTTTTCTGCTCAGAAAGCTTGTTTCTGACATTCTAACAGCTCAATTAGAGCATTTTAGTAATGAACAGTGTTCTTTGTCACAACTGACATTCTCATTATCCACTGATCCACTTTGTCACAAAATGCAGTTTTCAGCTCAGAAAGCTTGTTTCTGACATTCTAACAGCTCATTGAGAGCATTTCAGTAATGAACAGTGTTCTTTTTCAAAACTGACATTCTCATCATCCACTGAATCACTTTGTCACAAATTGCATTTTTCTGATCAGAAATTATGTTTCTGACATTCTAACAGCTCAATTAGAGCATTTCAGTAATGAACAGTGTTCTTTGTCAAAACTGACATTCTCATCATCCACTGAATCACTTTGTCACAAAATGCAGTTTTCTGCTCAGAAAGCTTGTTTCTGACATTCTAACAGCTCAATTAGAGCATTTTAGTAATGAACAGTGTTCTTTGTCACAACTGACATTCTCATCATGCACTGATGCACTTTGTCACAAAATGCAGTTTTCAGCTCAGAAAGCTTGTTTCTGACATTCTAACAGCTCAATGAGAGCATTTTAGTAATGAAAAGTGTTCTTTGTCAAAACTGACATTCTCATCATCCACTGATGCACTTTGTCACAAAATGCAGTTTTCAGCTCAGAAAGCTTGTTTCTGACATTCTAACAGCTCAATTAGAGCATTTCAGTAATGAACAGTGTTCTTTGTCAAAACTGACATCCTCATCATCCACTGATGCACTCTGTCACAAAATGCAGTTTTCAGCTCAGAAAGCTTGTTTCTGACATTCTAACAGCTCATTGAGAGCATTTCAGTAATGAACAGTGTTCTTTGTCAAAACTGACATTCTCATCATCCACTGAATCACTTTGTCACAAAATGCATTTTTCTTCTCAGAAAGCTTGTTTCTGACATTCTAACAGCTCATTGAGAGCATTTCAGTAATGAACAGTGTTCTTTGTCAAAACTGACATTCTCATCATCCACTGAATCACTTTGTCACAAAATGCATTTTTCTGCTCAGAAAGCTTGTTTCTGACATTCTAACAGCTCAATTAGAGCATTTTAGTAATGAACAGTGTTCTTTGTCACAACTGACATTCTCATCATGCACTGATGCACTTTGTCACAAAATGCAGTTTTCAGCTCAGAAAGCTTGTTTCTGACATTCTAACAGCTCAATTAGAGCATTTCATAATGAACAGTGTTCTTTGTCAAAACTGACATTTTCATCATCCACTGAATCACTTTGTCACAAAATGCATTTTTCTGCTCAGACAGCTTGTTTCTGACATTCTAACAGGTCACTGAGAGCATTTCAGTAATGAACATTGTTCTTTGTCAAAACTGACATTCTCATCATCCACTGAATCACTTTGTCACAAATTGCATTTTTCTGATCAGAAATTATGTTTCTGACATTCTAACAGCTCAATTAGAGCATTTCAGTAATGAACAGTGTTCTTTGTCAAAACTGACATTCTCATCATCCACTGAATCACTTTGTCACAAAATGCATTTTTCTGCTCAGAAAGCTTGTTTCTGACATTCTAACAGCTCAATTAGAGCATTTTAGTAATGAACAGTGTTCTTTGTCAAAACTGACATTCTCATCATCCACTGAATCACTTTGTAACAAAATGCATTTTTCTGCTCAGAAAGCTTGTTTCTGACATTCTAACAGCTCAATTAGAGCATTTTAGTAATGAACAGTGTTCTTTGTCACAACTGACATTCTCATCATGCACTGATGCACTTTGTCACAAAATGCAGTTTTCAGCTCAGAAAGCTTGTTTCTGACATTCTAACAGCTCAATTAGAGCATTTCATAATGAACAGTGTTCTTTGTCAAAACTGACATTTTCATCATCCACTGAATCACTTTGTCACAAAATTCATTTTTCTGCTCAGACAGCTTGTTTCTGACATTCTAACAGGTCACTGAGAGCATTTCAGTAATGAACATTGTTCTTTGTCAAAACTGACATTCTCATCATCCACTGAATCACTTTGTCACAAATTGCATTTTTCTGATCAGAAATTATGTTTCTGACATTCTAACAGCTCAATTAGAGCATTTCAGTAATGAACAGTGTTCTTTGTCAAAACTGACATTCTCATCATCCACTGAATCACTTTGTCACAAAATGCATTTTTCTGCTCAGAAAGCTTGTTTCTGACATTCTAACAGCTCAATTAGAGCATTTTAGTAATGAACAGTGTTCTTTGTCAAAACTGACATTCTCATCATCCACTGAATCACTTTGTAACAAAATGCATTTTTCTGCTCAGAAAGCTTGTTTCTGACATTCTAACAGCTCAATTAGAGCATTTTAGTAATGAACAGTGTTCTTTGTCACAACTGACATTCTCATCATGCACTGATGCACTTTGTCACAAAATGCAGTTTTCAGCTCAGAAAGCTTGTTTCTGACATTCTAACAGCTCAATTAGAGCATTTCATAATGAACAGTGTTCTTTGTCAAAACTGACATTTTCATCATCCACTGAATCACTTTGTCACAAAATTCATTTTTCTGCTCAGACAGCTTGTTTCTGACATTCTAACAGGTCACTGAGAGCATTTCAGTAATGAACATTGTTCTTTGTCAAAACTGACATTCTCATCATCCACTGAATCACTTTGTCACAAATTGCATTTTTTCTGATCAGAAATTATGTTTCTGACATTCTAACAGCTCAATTAGAGCATTTCAGTAATGAACAGTGTTCTTTGTCAAAACTGACATTCTCATCATCCACTGAATCACTTTGTCACAAAATGCATTTTTCTGCTCAGAAAGCTTGTTTCTGACATTCTAACAGCTCAATTAGAGCATTTCAGTAATGAACAGTGTTCTTTGTCAAAACTGACATTCTCATCATCCACTGAATCACTTTGTCACCAAATGCATTTTTCTGATCAGAAAGCTTGTTTCTGACATTCTAACAGCTCAATTAGAGCATTTCAGTAATGAACAGTGTTCTTTGTCAAAACTGACATTCTCATCATCCACTGAATCACTTTGTCACAAAATGCATTTTTCTTCTCAGAAAGCTTGTTTCTGACATTCTAACAGCTCATTGAGAGCATTTCAGTAATGAACAGTGTTCTTTGTCAAAACTGACATTCTCATCATCCACTGAATCACTTTGTCACAAAATGCATTTTTCTGCTCAGAAAGCTTGTTTCTGACATTCTAACAGCTCAATTAGAGCATTTTAGTAATGAACAATGTTCTTTGTCACAACTGACATTCTCATCATCCACTGAATCACTTTGTCACAAAATGCATTTTTCTGCCCAGAAAGCTTGTTTCTGACATTCTAACAGCTCAATTAGAGCATTTTAGTAATGAACAGTGTTCTTTGTCACAACTGACATTCTCATTATGCACTGATGCACTTTGTCACAAAATGCAGTTTTCAGCTCAGAAAGCTTGTTTCTGACATTCTAACAGCTCAATGAGAGCATTTTAGTAATGAAAAGTGTTCTTTGTCAAAACTGACATTCTCATCATCCACTGATGCACTTTGTCACAAAATGCATTTTTCTGATCAGAAAGCCTTTTTCTGACATTCTAACAGCTCAATTAGAGCATTTCAGTAATGAACAGTGTTCTTTGTCAAAACTGACATTCTCATCATCCACTGAATCACTTTGTCACAAAATGCATTTTTCTGCTCAGAAAGCTTGTTTCTGACATTCTAACAGCTCAATTAGAGCATTTTAGTAATGAACAGTGTTCTTTGTCACAACTGACATTCTCATTATCCACTGATCCACTTTGTCACAAAATGCAGTTTTCAGCTCAGAAAGCTTGTTTCTGACATTCTAACAGCTCATTGAGAGCATTTCAGTAATGAACAGTGTTCTTTTTCAAAACTGACATTCTCATCATCCACTGAATCACTTTGTCACAAATTGCATTTTTCTGATCAGAAATTATGTTTCTGACATTCTAACAGCTCAATTAGAGCATTTCAGTAATGAACAGTGTTCTTTGTCAAAACTGACATTCTCATCATCCACTGAATCACTTTGTCACAAAATGCAGTTTTCTGCTCAGAAAGCTTGTTTCTGACATTCTAACAGCTCAATTAGAGCATTTTAGTAATGAACAGTGTTCTTTGTCACAACTGACATTCTCATCATGCACTGATGCACTTTGTCACAAAATGCAGTTTTCAGCTCAGAAAGCTTGTTTCTGACATTCTAACAGCTCAATGAGAGCATTTTAGTAATGAAAAGTGTTCTTTGTCAAAACTGACATTCTCATCATCCACTGATGCACTTTGTCACAAAATGCAGTTTTCAGCTCAGAAAGCTTGTTTCTGACATTCTAACAGCTCAATTAGAGCATTTCAGTAATGAACAGTGTTCTTTGTCAAAACTGACATTCTCATCATCCACTGATGCACTCTGTCACAAAATGCAGTTTTCAGCTCAGAAAGCTTGTTTCTGACATTCTAACAGCTCATTGAGAGCATTTCAGTAATGAACAGTGTTCTTTGTCAAAACTGACATTCTCATCATCCACTGAATCACTTTGTCACAAAATGCATTTTTCTTCTCAGAAAGCTTGTTTCTGACATTCTAACAGCTCATTGAGAGCATTTCAGTAATGAACAGTGTTCTTTGTCAAAACTGACATTCTCATCATCCACTGAATCACTTTGTCACAAAATGCATTTTTCTGCTCAGAAAGCTTGTTTCTGACATTCTAACAGCTCAATTAGAGCATTTTAGTAATGAACAGTGTTCTTTGTCACAACTGACATTCTCATCATGCACTGATGCACTTTGTCACAAAATGCAGTTTTCAGCTCAGAAAGCTTGTTTCTGACATTCTAACAGCTCAATTAGAGCATTTCATAATGAACAGTGTTCTTTGTCAAAACTGACATTTTCATCATCCACTGAATCACTTTGTCACAAAATGCATTTTTCTGCTCAGACAGCTTGTTTCTGACATTCTAACAGGTCACTGAGAGCATTTCAGTAATGAACATTGTTCTTTGTCAAAACTGACATTCTCATCATCCACTGAATCACTTTGTCACAAATTGCATTTTTCTGATCAGAAATTATGTTTCTGACATTCTAACAGCTCAATTAGAGCATTTCAGTAATGAACAGTGTTCTTTGTCAAAACTGACATTCTCATCATCCACTGAATCACTTTGTCACAAAATGCATTTTTCTGCTCAGAAAGCTTGTTTCTGACATTCTAACAGCTCAATTAGAGCATTTTAGTAATGAACAGTGTTCTTTGTCAAAACTGACATTCTCATCATCCACTGAATCACTTTGTCACCAAATGCATTTTTCTGATCAGAAAGCTTGTTTCTGACATTCTAACAGCTCAATTAGAGCATTTCAGTAATGAACAGTGTTCTTTGTCAAAACTGACATTCTCATCATCCACTGAATGACTTTGTAACAAAATGCATTTTTCTGCTCAGAAAGCTTGTTTCTGACATTCTAACAGCTCAATTAGAGCATTTTAGTAATGAACAGTGTTCTTTGTCACAACTGACATTCTCATCATGCACTGATGCACTTTGTCACAAAATGCAGTTTTCAGCTCAGAAAGCTTGTTTCTGACATTCTAACAGCTCAATTAGAGCATTTCATAATGAACAGTGTTCTTTGTCAAAACTGACATTTTCATCATCCACTGAATCACTTTGTCACAAAATGCATTTTTCTGCTCAGACAGCTTGTTTCTGACATTCTAACAGGTCACTGAGAGCATTTCAGTAATGAACATTGTTCTTTGTCAAAACTGACATTCTCATCATCCACTGAATCACTTTGTCACAAATTGCATTTTTCTGATCAGAAATTATGTTTCTGACATTCTAACAGCTCAATTAGAGCATTTCAGTAATGAACAGTGTTCTTTGTCAAAACTGACATTCTCATCATCCACTGAATCACTTTGTCACAAAATGCATTTTTCTGCTCAGAAAGCTTGTTTCTGACATTCTAACAGCTCAATTAGAGCATTTTAGTAATGAACAGTGTTCTTTGTCAAAACTGACATTCTCATCATCCACTGAATCACTTTGTCACCAAATGCATTTTTCTGATCAGAAAGCTTGTTTCTGACATTCTAACAGCTCAATTAGAGCATTTCAGTAATGAACAGTGTTCTTTGTCAAAACTGACATTCTCATCATCCACTGAATCACTTTGTCACAAAATGCATTTTTCTGCTCAGAAAGCTTGTTTCTGACATTCTAACAGCTCAATTAGAGCTTTTCAGTAATGAACAGTGTTCTTTGTCAAAACTGACATTCTCATCATCCACTGAATCACTTTGTCACCAAATGCATTTTTCTGATCAGAAAGCTTGTTTCTGACATTCTAACAGCTCAATTAGAGCATTTCAGTAATGAACAGTGTTCTTTGTCAAAACTGACATTCTCATCATCCACTGAATCACTTTGTCACAAAATGCATTTTTCTGCTCAGAAAGCTTGTTTCTGACATTCTAACAGCTCAATTAGAGCATTTTAGTAATGAACAGTGTTCTTTGTCACAACTGACATTCTCATCATCCACTGATGCACTTTGTCACAAAATGCCGTTTTCAGCTCAGAAAGCTTGTTTCTGACATTCTAACAGCTCAATTAGAGCTTTTCAGCAATGAACAGTGTTCTTTGTCAAAACTGACATTCTCATCATCCACTGAATCACTTTGTCACAAATTGCATTTTTCTGATCAGAAATTATGTTTCTTACATTCTAACAGCTCAATTAGAGCATTTCAGTAATGAACAGTGTTCTTTGTCAAAACTGACATTCTCATCATCCACTGAATCACTTTGTCACAAAATGCATTTTTCTGCCCAGAAAGCTTGTTTCTGACATTCTAACAGCTCAATTAGAGCATTTTAGTAATGAACAGTGTTCTTTGTCACAACTGACATTCTCATCATGCACTGATGCACTTTGTCACAAAATGCAGTTTTCAGCTCAGAAAGCTTGTTTGTGACATTCTAACAGCTCAATTAGAGCATTTCAGTAATGAACAGTGTTCTTTGTCAAAACTGACATTCTCATCATCCACTGAATCACTTTGTCACAAAATGCTTTTTTCTGCTCAGAAAGCTTGTTTCTGACATTCTAACAGCTCAATTAGAGCATTTTAGTAATGAAAAGTGTTCTTTGTCACAACTGACATTCTCATCATCCACTGATGCACTTTGTCACAAAATGCAGTTTTCAGCTCAGAAAGCTTGTTTCTGACATTCTAACAGCTCAATTAGAGCTTTTCAGTAATGAACAGTGTTCTTTGTCAAAACTGACATTCTCATCATCCACTGAATCACTTTGTCACCAAATGCATTTTTCTGATCAGAAAGCTTGTTTCTGACATTCTAACAGCTCAATTAGAGCATTTCAGTAATGAACAGTGTTCTTTGTCAAAACTGACATTCTCATCATCCACTGAATCACTTTGTCACAAAATGTTTTTTTCTGCTCAAAAAGCTTGTTTCTGACATTCTAACAGCTCAATTAGAGCATTTTAGTAATGAAAAGTGTTCTTTGTCACAACTGACATTCTCATCATCCACTGATGCACTTTGTCACAAAATGCAGTTTTCAGCTCAGAAAGCTTGTTTCTGACATTCTAACAGCTCAATTAGAGCTTTTCAGTAATGAACAGTGTTCTTTGTCAAAACTGACATTCTCATCATCCACTGAATCACTTTGTCACCAAATGCATTTTTCTGATCAGAAAGCTTGTTTCTGACATTCTAATAGCTCAATTAGAGCATTTCAGTAATGAACAGTGTTCTTTGTCAAAACTGACATTCTCATCATCCACTGAATCACTTTGTCACAAAATGCATTTTTCTGCTCAGAAAGCTTGTTTCTGACATTCTAACAGCTCAATTAGAGCATTTTAGTAATGAACAGTGTTCTTTGTCACAACTGACATTCTCATCATGCACTGATGCACTTTGTCACAAAATGCAGTTTTCAGCTCAGAAAGCTTGTTTCTGACATTCTAACAGCTCAATTAGAGCTTTTTTGTAATGAACAGTGTTCTTTGTCAAAACTGACATTCTCATTATCCACTGAATCACTTTGTCACAAAATGCTTTTTTCTGATCAGAAAGCTTGTTTCTGACATTCTAACAGCTCAATTAGAGCATTTCAGTAATGAACAGTGTTCTTTGTCAAAACTTGACATTCTCATCATCCACTGAATCACTTTGTCACAAAATGCATTTTTCTGCTCAGACAGCTTGTTTCTGACATTCTAACAGGTCACTGATAGCATTTCAGTAATGAACAGTGTTCTTTGTCAAAACTGACATTCTCATCATCCACTGAATCACTTTGTCACAAAATGCATTTTTCTGCTCAGAAAGCTTGTTTCTGACATTCTAACAGCTCAATTAGAGCATTTTAGTAATGAACAGTGTTCTTTGTCACAATTGACATTCTCATCATCCACTGATGCACTTTGTCACAAAATGCAGTTTTCAGCTCAGAAAGCTTGTTTCTGACATTCTAACAGCTCAATTAGAGCATTTCAGTAATGAACAGTGTTCTTTGTCAAAACTGACATTCTCATCATCCACTGATGCACTCTGTCAAAAAAATGCAGTTTTCAGCTCAGAAAGCTTGTTTCTGACATTCTAACAGCTCATTGAGAGCATTTCAGTAATGAACAGTGTTCTTTGTCAAAACTGACATTCTCATCATCCACTGATGCACTTTGTCACAAAATGCAGTTTTCAGCTCAGAAAGCTTGTTTCTGACATTCTAACAGCTCAATTAGAGCTTTTTTGTAATGAACAGTGTTCTTTGTCAAAACTGACATTCTCATTATCCACTGAATCACTTTGTCACAAAATGCTTTTTTCTGATCAGAAAGCTTGTTTCTGACATTCTAACAGCTCAATTTAGAGCATTTCAGTAATGAACAGTGTTCTTTGTCAAAACTGACATTCTCATCATCCACTGAATCACTTTGTCACAAAATGCATTTTTCTGCTCAGACAGCTTGTTTCTGACATTCTAACAGGTCACTGATAGCATTTCAGTAATGAACAGTGTTCTTTGTCAAAACTGACATTCTCATCATCCACTGAATCACTTTGTCACAAAATGCATTTTTCTGATCAGAAAGCATGTTTCTGACATTCTAACAGCTCAATTAGAGCATTTCAGTAATGAACAGTGTTCTTTGTCAAAACTGACATTCTCATCATCCACTAATGCAGTTTGTCACAAAATGCAGTTTTCAGCTCAGAAAGCTTGTTTCTGACATTCTAACAGCTCAATTAGAGCATTTCAGTAATGAACAGTGTTCTTTGTCAAAACTGACATTCTCATCATCCACTGAATCACTTTGTCACCAAATGCATTTTTCTGATCAGAAAGCTTGTTTCTGACATTCTAACAGCTTAATTAGAGCATTTCAGTAATGAACAGTGTTCTTTGTCAAAACTGACATTCTCATCATCCACTGAATCACTTTGTCACAAAATGCTTTTTTCTGCTCAGAAAGCTTGTTTCTGACATTCTAACAGCTCAATTAGAGCATTTTAGTAATGAACAATGTTCTTTGTCACAACTGACATTCTCATCATCCACTGATGCACTTTGTCACAAAATGCAGTTTTCAGCTCAGAAAGCTTGTTTCTGACATTCTAACAGGTCACTGATAGCATTTCAGTAATGAACAGTGTTCTTTGTCAAAACTGACATTCTCATCATCCACTGAATCACTTTGTCACCAAATAAATTTTTCTGCTCAGAAAGCTTGTTTCTGACATTCTAACAGCTCAATTAGAGCATTTCATAATGAACAGTGTTCTTTGTCAAAACTGACATTTTCATCATCCACTGAATCACTTTGTCACAAAATGCATTTTTCTGCTCAGACAGCTTGTTTCTGACATTCTAACAGGTCACTGAGAGCATTTCAGTAATGAACATTGTTCTTTGTCAAAACTGACATTCTCATCATCCACTGAATCACTTTGTCACAAATTGCATTTTTCTGATCAGAAATTATGTTTCTGACATTCTAACAGCTCAATTAGAGCATTTCAGTAATGAACAGTGTTCTTTGTCAAAACTGACATTCTCATCATCCACTGAATCACTTTGTCACAAAATGCATTTTTCTGCTCAGAAAGCTTGTTTCTGACATTCTAACAGCTCAATTAGAGCATTTTAGTAATGAACAGTGTTCTTTGTCAAAACTGACATTCTCATCATCCACTGAATCACTTTGTCACCAAATGCATTTTTCTGATCAGAAAGCTTGTTTCTGACATTCTAACAGCTCAATTAGAGCATTTCAGTAATGAACAGTGTTCTTTGTCAAAACTGACATTCTCATCATCCACTGAATCACTTTGTCACAAAATGCATTTTTCTGCTCAGAAAGCTTGTTTCTGACATTCTAACAGCTCAATTAGAGCTTTTCAGTAATGAACAGTGTTCTTTGTCAAAACTGACATTCTCATCATCCACTGAATCACTTTGTCACCAAATGCATTTTTCTGATCAGAAAGCTTGTTTCTGACATTCTAACAGCTCAATTAGAGCATTTCAGTAATGAACAGTGTTCTTTGTCAAAACTGACATTCTCATCATCCACTGAATCACTTTGTCACAAAATGCATTTTTCTGCTCAGAAAGCTTGTTTCTGACATTCTAACAGCTCAATTAAAGCATTTTAGTAATGAACAGTGTTCTTTGTCACAACTGACATTCTCATCATCCACTGATGCACTTTGTCACAAAATGCAGTTTTCAGCTCAGAAAGCTTGTTTCTGACATTCTAACAGCTCAATTAGAGCTTTTCAGCAATGAACAGTGTTCTTTGTCAAAACTGACATTCTCATCATCCACTGAATCACTTTGTCACAAATTGCATTTTTCTGATCAGAAATTATGTTTCTTACATTCTAACAGCTCAATTAGAGCATTTCAGTAATGAACAGTGTTCTTTGTCAAAACTGACATTCTCATCATCCACTGAATCACTTTGTCACAAAATGCATTTTTCTGCTCAGAAAGCTTGTTTCTGACATTCTAACAGCTCAATTAGAGCATTTTAGTAATGAACAGTGTTCTTTGTCACAACTGACATTCTCATCATCCACTGATGCACTTTGTCACAAAATGCAGTTTTCAGCTCAGAAAGCTTGTTTCTGACATTCTAACAGCTCAATTAGAGCTTTTCAGTAATGAACAGTGTTCTTTGTCAAAACTGACATTCTCATCATCCACTGAATCACTTTGTCACAAAATGCATTTTTCTGCTCAGAAAGCTTGTTTCTGACATTCTAACAGCTCAATTAGAGCATTTTAGTAATGAACAGTGTTCTTTGTCACAACTGACATTCTCATCATGCACTGATGCACTTTGTCACAAAATGCAGTTTTCAGCTCAGAAAGCTTGTTTCTGACATTCTAACAGCTCAATTAGAGCTTTTTTGTAATGAACAGTGTTCTTTGTCAAAACTGACATTCTCATTATCCACTGAATCACTTTGTCACAAAATGCTTTTTTCTGATCAGAAAGCTTGTTTCTGACATTCTAACAGCTCAATTAGAGCATTTCAGTAATGAACAGTGTTCTTTGTCAAAACTTGACATTCTCATCATCCACTGAATCACTTTGTCACAAAATGCATTTTTCTGCTCAGACAGCTTGTTTCTGACATTCTAACAGGTCACTGATAGCATTTCAGTAATGAACAGTGTTCTTTGTCAAAACTGACATTCTCATCATTCACTGAATCACTTTGTCACAAAATGCATTTTTCTGCTCAGAAAGCTTGTTTCTGACATTCTAACAGCTCAATTAGAGCATTTTAGTAATGAACAGTGTTCTTTGTCACAATTGACATTCTCATCATCCACTGATGCACTTTGTCACAAAATGCAGTTTTCAGCTCAGAAAGCTTGTTTCTGACATTCTAACAGCTCAATTAGAGCATTTCAGTAATGAACAGTGTTCTTTGTCAAAACTGACATTCTCATCATCCACTGATGCACTCTGTCAAAAAAATGCAGTTTTCAGCTCAGAAAGCTTGTTTCTGACATTCTAACAGCTCATTGAGAGCATTTCAGTAATGAACAGTGTTCTTTGTCAAAACTGACATTCTCATCATCGACTGAATCACTTTGTCACAAAATGCATTTTTCTGCTCAGAAAGCTTGTTTCTGACATTCTAACAGCTCAATTAGAGCATTTTAGTAATAACAGTGTTCTTTGTCACAACTGACATTCTCATCATGCACTGATGCACTTTGTCACAAAATGCAGTTTTCAGCTCAGAAAGCTTGTTTCTGACATTCTAACAGCTCAATTAGAGCTTTTTTGTAATGAACAGTGTTCTTGGTCAAAACTGACATTCTCATTATCCACTGAATCACTTTGTCACAAAATGCTTTTTTCTGATCAGAAAGCTTGTTTCTGACATTCTAACAGCTCAATTTAGAGCATTTCAGTAATGAACAGTGTTCTTTGTCAAAACTGACATTCTCATCATCCACTGAATCACTTTGTCACAAAATGCATTTTTCTGCTCAGACAGCTTGTTTCTGACATTCTAACAGGTCACTGATAGCATTTCAGTAATGAACAGTGTTCTTTGTCAAAACTGACATTCTCATCATCCACTGAATCACTTTGTCACAAAATGCATTTTTCTGATCAGAAAGCATGTTTCTGACATTCTAACAGCTCAATTAGAGCATTTCAGTAATGAACAGTGTTCTTTGTCAAAACTGACATTCTCATCATCCACTAATGCAGTTTGTCACAAAATGCAGTTTTCAGCTCAGAAAGCTTGTTTCTGACATTCTAACAGCTCAATTAGAGCATTTCAGTAATGAACAGTGTTCTTTGTCAAAACTGACATTCTCATCATCCACTGAATCACTTTGTCACCAAATGCATTTTTCTGATCAGAAAGCTTGTTTCTGACATTCTAACAGCTTAATTAGAGCATTTCAGTAATGAACAGTGTTCTTTGTCAAAACTGACATTCTCATCATCCACTGAATCACTTTGTCACAAAATGCTTTTTTCTGCTCAGAAAGCTTGTTTCTGACATTCTAACAGCTCAATTAGAGCATTTTAGTAATGAACAATGTTCTTTGTCACAACTGACATTCTCATCATCCACTGATGCACTTTGTCACAAAATGCAGTTTTCAGCTCAGAAAGCTTGTTTCTGACATTCTAACAGGTCACTGATAGCATTTCAGTAATGAACAGTGTTCTTTGTCAAAACTGACATTCTCATCATCCACTGAATCACTTTGTCACCAAATAAATTTTTCTGCTCAGAAAGCTTGTTTCTGACATTCTAACAGCTCAATTAGAGCATTTCATAATGAACAGTGTTCTTTGTCAAAACTGACATTTTCATCATCCACTGAATCACTTTGTCACAAAATGCATTTTTCTGCTCAGACAGCTTGTTTCTGACATTCTAACAGGTCACTGAGAGCATTTCAGTAATGAACATTGTTCTTTGTCAAAACTGACATTCTCATCATCCACTGAATCACTTTGTCACAAATTGCATTTTTCTGATCAGAAATTATGTTTCTGACATTCTAACAGCTCAATTAGAGCATTTCAGTAATGAACAGTGTTCTTTGTCAAAACTGACATTCTCATCATCCACTGAATCACTTTGTCACAAAATGCATTTTTCTGCTCAGAAAGCTTGTTTCTGACATTCTAACAGCTCAATTAGAGCATTTTAGTAATGAACAGTGTTCTTTGTCAAAACTGACATTCTCATCATCCACTGAATCACTTTGTCACCAAATGCATTTTTCTGATCAGAAAGCTTGTTTCTGACATTCTAACAGCTCAATTAGAGCATTTCAGTAATGAACAGTGTTCTTTGTCACAACTGACATTCTCATCATCCACTGAATCACTTTGTCACAAAATGCATTTTTCTGCTCAGAAAGCTTGTTTCTGACATTCTAACAGCTCAATTAGAGCTTTTCAGTAATGAACAGTGTTCTTTGTCAAAACTGACATTCTCATCATCCACTGAATCACTTTGTCACCAAATGCATTTTTCTGATCAGAAAGCTTGTTTCTGACATTCTAACAGCTCAATTAGAGCATTTCAGTAATGAACAGTGTTCTTTGTCAAAACTGACATTCTCATCATCCACTGAATCACTTTGTCACAAAATGCATTTTTCTGCTCAGAAAGCTTGTTTCTGACATTCTAACAGCTCAATTAGAGCATTTTAGTAATGAACAGTGTTCTTTGTCACAACTGACATTCTCATCATCCACTGATGCACTTTGTCACAAAATGCAGTTTTCAGCTCAGAAAGCTTGTTTCTGACATTCTAACAGCTCAATTAGAGCTTTTCAGCAATGAACAGTGTTCTTTGTCAAAACTGACATTCTCATCATCCACTGAATCACTTTGTCACAAATTGCATTTTTCTGATCAGAAATTATGTTTCTTACATTCTAACAGCTCAATTAGAGCATTTCAGTAATGAACAGTGTTCTTTGTCAAAACTGACATTCTCATCATCCACTGAATCACTTTGTCACAAAATGCATTTTTCTGCCCAGAAAGCTTGTTTCTGACATTCTAACAGCTCAATTAGAGCATTTTAGTAATGAACAGTGTTCTTTGTCACAACTGACATTCTCATCATGCACTGATGCACTTTGTCACAAAATGCAGTTTTCAGCTCAGAAAGCTTGTTTGTGACATTCTAACAGCTCAATTAGAGCATTTCAGTAATGAACAGTGTTCTTTGTCAAAACTGACATTCTCATCATCCACTGAATCACTTTGTCACAAAATGCTTTTTTCTGCTCAGAAAGCTTGTTTCTGACATTCTAACAGCTCAATTAGAGCATTTTAGTAATGAAAAGTGTTCTTTGTCACAACTGACATTCTCATCATCCACTGATGCACTTTGTCACAAAATGCAGTTTTCAGCTCAGAAAGCTTGTTTCTGACATTCTAACAGCTCAATTAGAGCTTTTCAGTAATGAACAGTGTTCTTTGTCAAAACTGACATTCTCATCATCCACTGAATCACTTTGTCACCAAATGCATTTTTCTGATCAGAAAGCTTGTTTCTGACATTCTAATAGCTCAATTAGAGCATTTCAGTAATGAACAGTGTTCTTTGTCAAAACTGACATTCTCATCATCCACTGAATCACTTTGTCACAAAATGCATTTTTCTGCTCAGAAAGCTTGTTTCTGACATTCTAACAGCTCAATTAGAGCATTTTAGTAATGAACAGTGTTCTTTGTCACAACTGACATTCTCATCATGCACTGATGCACTTTGTCACAAAATGCAGTTTTCAGCTCAGAAAGCTTGTTTCTGACATTCTAACAGCTCAATTAGAGCTTTTTTGTAATGAACAGTGTTCTTTGTCAAAACTGACATTCTCATTATCCACTGAATCACTTTGTCACAAAATGCTTTTTTCTGATCAGAAAGCTTGTTTCTGACATTCTAACAGCTCAATTAGAGCATTTCAGTAATGAACAGTGTTCTTTGTCAAAACTTGACATTCTCATCATCCACTGAATCACTTTGTCACAAAATGCATTTTTCTGCTCAGACAGCTTGTTTCTGACATTCTAACAGGTCACTGATAGCATTTCAGTAATGAACAGTGTTCTTTGTCAAAACTGACATTCTCATCATCCACTGAATCACTTTGTCACAAAATGCATTTTTCTGCTCAGAAAGCTTGTTTCTGACATTCTAACAGCTCAATTAGAGCATTTTAGTAATGAACAGTGTTCTTTGTCACAATTGACATTCTCATCATCCACTGATGCACTTTGTCACAAAATGCAGTTTTCAGCTCAGAAAGCTTGTTTCTGACATTCTAACAGCTCAATTAGAGCATTTCAGTAATGAACAGTGTTCTTTGTCAAAACTGACATTCTCATCATCCACTGATGCACTCTGTCAAAAAAATGCAGTTTTCAGCTCAGAAAGCTTGTTTCTGACATTCTAACAGCTCATTGAGAGCATTTCAGTAATGAACAGTGTTCTTTGTCAAAACTGACATTCTCATCATCCACTGAATCACTTTGTCACAAAATGCATTTTTCTGCTCAGAAAGCTTGTTTCTGACATTCTAACAGCTCAATTAGAGCATTTTAGTAATAACAGTGTTCTTTGTCACAACTGACATTCTCATCATGCACTGATGCACTTTGTCACAAAATGCAGTTTTCAGCTCAGAAAGCTTGTTTCTGACATTCTAACAGCTCAATTAGAGCTTTTTTGTAATGAACAGTGTTCTTTGTCAAAACTGACATTCTCATTATCCACTGAATCACTTTGTCACAAAATGCTTTTTTCTGATCAGAAAGCTTGTTTCTGACATTCTAACAGCTCAATTTAGAGCATTTCAGTAATGAACAGTGTTCTTTGTCAAAACTGACATTCTCATCATCCACTGAATCACTTTGTCACAAAATGCATTTTTCTGCTCAGACAGCTTGTTTCTGACATTCTAACAGGTCACTGATAGCATTTCAGTAATGAACAGTGTTCTTTGTCAAAACTGACATTCTCATCATCCACTGAATCACTTTGTCACAAAATGCATTTTTCTGATCAGAAAGCATGTTTCTGACATTCTAACAGCTCAATTAGAGCATTTCAGTAATGAACAGTGTTCTTTGTCAAAACTGACATTCTCATCATCCACTAATGCAGTTTGTCACAAAATGCAGTTTTCAGCTCAGAAAGCTTGTTTCTGACATTCTAACAGCTCAATTAGAGCTTTTCAGTAATGAACAGTGTTCTTTGTCAAAACTGACATTCTCATCATCCACTGAATCACTTTGTCACCAAATGCATTTTTCTGATCAGAAAGCTTGTTTCTGACATTCTAATAGCTCAATTAGAGCATTTCAGTAATGAACAGTGTTCTTTGTCAAAACTGACATTCTCATCATCCACTGAATCACTTTGTCACAAAATGCATTTTTCTGCTCAGAAAGCTTGTTTCTGACATTCTAACAGCTCAATTAGAGCATTTTAGTAATGAACAGTGTTCTTTGTCACAACTGACATTCTCATCATGCACTGATGCACTTTGTCACAAAATGCAGTTTTCAGCTCAGAAAGCTTGTTTCTGACATTCTAACAGCTCAATTAGAGCTTTTTTGTAATGAACAGTGTTCTTTGTCAAAACTGACATTCTCATTATCCACTGAATCACTTTGTCACAAAATGCTTTTTTCTGATCAGAAAGCTTGTTTCTGACATTCTAACAGCTCAATTAGAGCATTTCAGTAATGAACAGTGTTCTTTGTCAAAACTTGACATTCTCATCATCCACTGAATCACTTTGTCACAAAATGCATTTTTCTGCTCAGACAGCTTGTTTCTGACATTCTAACAGGTCACTGATAGCATTTCAGTAATGAAAAGTGTTCTTTGTCAAAACTGACATTCTCATCATCCACTGAATCACTTTGTCACAAAATGCATTTTTCTGCTCAGAAAGCTTGTTTCTGACATTCTAACAGCTCAATTAGAGCATTTTAGTAATGAACAGTGTTCTTTGTCACAATTGACATTCTCATCATCCACTGATGCACTTTGTCACAAAATGCAGTTTTCAGCTCAGAAAGCTTGTTTCTGACATTCTAACAGCTCAATTAGAGCATTTCAGTAATGAACAGTGTTCTTTGTCAAAACTGACATTCTCATCATCCACTGATGCACTCTGTCAAAAAAATGCAGTTTTCAGCTCAGAAAGCTTGTTTCTGACATTCTAACAGCTCATTGAGAGCATTTCAGTAATGAACAGTGTTCTTTGTCAAAACTGACATTCTCATCATCCACTGAATCACTTTGTCACAAAATGCATTTTTCTGCTCAGAAAGCTTGTTTCTGACATTCTAACAGCTCAATTAGAGCATTTTAGTAATAACAGTGTTCTTTGTCACAACTGACATTCTCATCATGCACTGATGCACTTTGTCACAAAATGCAGTTTTCAGCTCAGAAAGCTTGTTTCTGACATTCTAACAGCTCAATTAGAGCTTTTTTGTAATGAACAGTGTTCTTTGTCAAAACTGACATTCTCATTATCCACTGAATCACTTTGTCACAAAATGCTTTTTTCTGATCAGAAAGCTTGTTTCTGACATTCTAACAGCTCAATTTAGAGCATTTCAGTAATGAACAGTGTTCTTTGTCAAAACTGACATTCTCATCATCCACTGAATCACTTTGTCACAAAATGCATTTTTCTGCTCAGACAGCTTGTTTCTGACATTCTAACAGGTCACTGATAGCATTTCAGTAATGAACAGTGTTCTTTGTCAAAACTGACATTCTCATCATCCACTGAATCACTTTGTCACAAAATGCATTTTTCTGATCAGAAAGCATGTTTCTGACATTCTAACAGCTCAATTAGAGCATTTCAGTAATGAACAGTGTTCTTTGTCAAAACTGACATTCTCATCATCCACTAATGCAGTTTGTCACAAAAATGCAGTTTTCAGCTCAGAAAGCTTGTTTCTGACATTCTAACAGCTCAATTAGAGCATTTCAGTAATGAACAGTGTTCTTTGTCAAAACTGACATTCTCATCATCCACTGAATCACTTTGTCACCAAATGCATTTTTCTGATCAGAAAGCTTGCTTCTGACATTCTAACAGCTTAATTAGAGCATTTCAGTAATGAACAGTGTTCTTTGTCAAAACTGACATTCTCATCATCCACTGAATCACTTTGTCACAAAATGCTTTTTTCTGCTCAGAAAGCTTGTTTCTGACATTCTAACAGCTCAATTAGAGCATTTTAGTAATGAACAATGTTCTTTGTCACAACTGACATTCTCATCATCCACTGATGCACTTTGTCACAAAATGCAGTTTTCAGCTCAGAAAGCTTGTTTCTGACATTCTAACAGGTCACTGATAGCATTTCAGTAATGAACAGTGTTCTTTGTCAAAACTGACATTCTCATCATCCACTGAATCACTTTGTCACCAAATAAATTTTTCTGCTCAGAAAGCTTGTTTCTGACATTCTAACAGCTCAATTAGAGCATTTTAGTAATGAACAGTGTTCATTGTCACAACTGACATTCTCATCATCCACTGATGCACTTTGTCACAAAATGCAGTTTTCAGCTCAGAAAGCTTGTTTCTGACATTCTAACAGGTCACTGATAGCATTTCAGTAATGAACAGTGTTCTTTGTCAAAACTGACATTCTCATCATCCACTGAATCACTTTGTCACAAAATGCATTTTTCTGCTCAGAAAGCTTGTTTCTGACATTCTAACAGCTCAATTAGAGCATTTTAGTAATGAACAGTGTTCATTGTCACAACTGACATTCTCATCATCCACTGATGCACTTTGTCACAAAATGCAGTTTTCAGCTCAGAAAGCTTGTTTCTGACATTCTAACAGCTCAATTAGAGCATTTCAGTAATGAACAGTGTTCCTTGTCAAAACTGACATTCTCATCATCCACTGATGCACTCTGTCACAAAATGCAGTTTTCAGCTCGGAAAGCTTGTTTCTGACATTCTAACAGCTCATTGAGAGCATTTCAGTAATGAACAGTGTTCTTTGTCAAAACTGACATTCTCATCATCCACTGAATCACTTTGTCACAAAATGCATTTTTCTTCTCAGAAAGCTTGTTTCTGACATTCTAACAGCTCATTGAGAGCATTTCAGTAATGAACAGTGTTCTTTGTCAAAACTGACAGTCTCATCATCCACTGAATCACTTTGTCACAAAATGCATTTTTCTGCTCAGAAAGCTTGTTTCTGACATTCTAACAGCTCAATTAGAGCATTTTAGTAATGAACAGTGTTCTTTGTCAAAACTGACATTCTCATCATGCACTGATGCACTTTGTCACAAAATGCATTTTTCTGCTCAGAAAGCTTGTTTCTGACATTCTAACAGCTCATTGAGAGCATTTCAGTAATGAACAGTGTTCTTTGTCAAAACTGACATTCTCATCATCCACTGAATCACTTTGTCACAAAATGCATTTTTCTGCTCAGAAAGCTTGTTTCTGACATTCTAACAGCTCAATTAGAGCATTTTAGTAATGAACAGTGTTCTTTGTCACAACTGACATTCTCATCATGCACTGATGCACTTTGTCACAAAATGCAGTTTTCAGCTCAGAAAGCTTGTTTCTGACATTCTAACAGCTCAATTAGAGCATTTCATAATGAACAGTGTTCTTTGTCAAAACTGACATTTTCATCATCCACTGAATCACTTTGTCACAAAATGCATTTTTCTGCTCAGACAGCTTGTTTCTGACATTCTAACAGGTCACTGAGAGCATTTCAGTAATGAACATTGTTCTTTGTCAAAACTGACATTCTCATCATCCACTGAATCACTTTGTCACAAATTGCATTTTTCTGATCAGAAATTATGTTTCTGACATTCTAACAGCTCAATTAGAGCATTTTAGTAATGAACAATGTTCTTTGTCACAACTGACATTCTCATCATCCACTGATGCACTTTGTCACAAAATGCAGTTTTCAGCTCAGAAAGCTTGTTTCTGACATTCTAACAGCTCAATTAGAGCTTTTCAGTAATGAACAGTGTTCTTTGTCAAAACTGACATTCTCATCATCCACTGAATCACTTTGTCACCAAATGCATTTTTCTGATCAGAAAGCTTGTTTCTGACATTCTAACAGCTCAATTAGAGCATTTCAGTAATGAACAGTGTTCTTTGTCAAAACTGACATTCTCATCATCCACTGAATCACTTTGTCACAAAATGCATTTTTCTGCTCAGAAAGCTTGTTTCTGACATTCTAACAGCCCAATTAGAGCATTTTAGTAATGAACAGTGTTCTTTGTCACAACTGACATTCTCATCATCCACTGATGCACTTTGTCACAAAATGCAGTTTTCAGCTCAGAAAGCTTGTTTCTGACATTCTAACAGCTCAATTAGAGCATTTCAGTAATGAACAGTGTTCTTTGTCAAAACTGACATTCTCATCATCCACTGATGCACTCTGTCACAAAATGCAGTTTTCAGCTCAGAAAGCTTGTTTCTGACATTCTAACAGCTCATTGAGAGCATTTCAGTAATGAACAGTGTTCTTTGTCAAAACTGACATTCTCATCATCCACTGAATCACTTTGTCACAAAATGCATTTTTCTTCTCAGAAAGCTTGTTTCTGACATTCTAACAGCTCATTGAGAGCATTTCAGTAATGAACAGTGTTCTTTGTCAAAACTGACATTCTCATCATCCACTGAATCACTTTGTCACAAAATGCATTTTTCTGCTCAGAAAGCTTGTTTCTGACATTCTAACAGCTCAATTAGAGCATTTTAGTAATGAACAGTGTTCTTTGTCACAACTGACATTCTCATCATGCACTGATGCACTTTGTCACAAAATGCATTTTTCTGCTCAGAAAGCTTGTTTCTGACATTCTAACAGCTCATTGAGAGCATTTCAGTAATGAACAGTGTTCTTTGTCAAAACTGACATTCTCATCATCCACTGAATCACTTTGTCACAAAATGCATTTTTCTGCTCAGAAAGCTTGTTTCTGACATTCTAACAGCTCAATTAGAGCATTTTAGTAATGAACAGTGTTCTTTGTCACAACTGACATTCTCATCATGCACTGATGCACTTTGTCACAAAATGCAGTTTTCAGCTCAGAAAGCTTGTTTCTGACATTCTAACAGCTCAATTAGAGCATTTCATAATGAACAGTGTTCTTTGTCAAAACTGACATTTTCATCATCCACTGAATCACTTTGTCACAAAATGCATTTTTCTGCTCAGACAGCTTGTTTCTGACATTCTAACAGGTCACTGAGAGCATTTCAGTAATGAACATTGTTCTTTGTCAAAACTGACATTCTCATCATCCACTGAATCACTTTGTCACAAATTGCATTTTTCTGATCAGAAATTATGTTTCTGACATTCTAACAGCTCAATTAGAGCATTTCAGTAATGAACAGTGTTCTTTGTCAAAACTGACATTCTCATCATCCACTGATGCACTTTGTCACAAAATGCATTTTTCTGCTCAGAAAGCTTGTTTCTGACATTCTAACAGCTCAATTAGAGCATTTTAGTAATGAACAGTGTTCTTTGTCAAAACTGACATTCTCATCATCCACTGAATCACTTTGTCACCAAATGCATTTTTCTGATCAGAAAGCTTGTTTCTGACATTCTAACAGCTCAATTAGAGCATTTCAGTAATGAACAGTGTTCTTTGTCAAAACTGACATTCTCATCATCCACTGAATCACTTTGTCACAAAATGCATTTTTCTGCTCAGAAAGCTTGTTTCTGACATTCTAACAGCTCAATTAGAGCATTTCAGTAATGAACAGTGTTCTTTGTCAAAACTGACATTCTCATCATCCACTGAATCACTTTGTCACAAAATGCATTTTTCTGCTCAGAAAGCTTGTTTCTGACATTCTAACAGCTCAATTAGAGCATTTTAGTAATGAACAGTGTTCTTTGTCACAACTGACATTCTCATCATCCACTGATGCACTTTGTCACAAAATGCAGTTTTCAGCTCAGAAAGCTTGTTTCTGACATTCTAACAGCTCAATTAGAGCATTTCAGTAATGAACAGTGTTCTTTGTCAAAACTGACATTCTCATCATCCACTGAATCACTTTGTCACAAAATGCATTTTTCTGCTCAGAAAGCTTGTTTCTGACATTCTAACAGCTCAATTAGAGCATTTCAGTAATGAACAGTGTTCTTTGTCAAAACTGACATTCTCATCATCCACTGAATCACTTTGTCACAAAATGCATTTTTCTGCTCAGAAAGCTTGTTTCTGACATTCTAACAGCTCAATTAGAGCATTTTAGTAATGAACAGTGTTCTTTGTCACAACTGACATTCTCATCATCCACTGATGCACTTTGTCACAAAATGCAGTTTTCAGCTCAGAAAGCTTGTTTCTGACATTCTAACAGCTCAATTAGAGCATTTCAGTAATGAACAGTGTTCTTTGTCAAAACTGACATTCTCATCATCCACTGATGCACTCTGTCACAAAATGCAGTTTTCAGCTCAGAAAGCTTGTTTCTGACATTCTAACAGCTCATTGAGAGCATTTCAGTAATGAACAGTGTTCTTTGTCAAAACTGACATTCTCATCATCCACTGAATCACTTTGTCACAAAATGCATTTTTCTTCTCAGAAAGCTTGTTTCTGACATTCTAACAGCTCATTGAGAGCATTTCAGTAATGAACAGTGTTCTTTGTCAAAACTGACATTCTCATCATCCACTGAATCACTTTGTCACAAAATGCATTTTTCTGCTCAGAAAGCTTGTTTCTGACATTCTAACAGCTCAATTAGAGCATTTTAGTAATGAACAATGTTCTTTGTCACAACTGACATTCTCATCATCCACTGAATCACTTTGTCACAAAATGCATTTTTCTGCCCAGAAAGCTTGTTTCTGACATTCTAACAGCTCAATTAGAGCATTTTAGTAATGAACAGTGTTCTTTGTCACAACTGACATTCTCATTATGCACTGATGCACTTTGTCACAAAATGCAGTTTTCAGCTCAGAAAGCTTGTTTCTGACATTCTAACAGCTCAATGAGAGCATTTTAGTAATGAAAAGTGTTCTTTGTCAAAACTGACATTCTCATCATCCACTGATGCACTTTGTCACAAAATGCATTTTTCTGATCAGAAAGCCTTTTTCTGAAATTCTAACAGCTCAATTAGAGCATTTCAGTAATGAACAGTGTTCTTTGTCAAAACTGACATTCTCATCATCCACTGAATCACTTTGTCACAAAATGCATTTTTCTGCTCAGAAAGCTTGTTTCTGACATTCTAACAGCTCAATTAGAGCATTTTAGTAATGAACAGTGTTCTTTGTCACAACTGACATTCTCATTATCCACTGATCCACTTTGTCACAAAATGCAGTTTTCAGCTCAGAAAGCTTGTTTCTGACATTCTAACAGCTCATTGAGAGCATTTCAGTAATGAACAGTGTTCTTTTTCAAAACTGACATTCTCATCATCCACTGAATCACTTTGTCACAAATTGCATTTTTCTGATCAGAAATTATGTTTCTGACATTCTAACAGCTCAATTAGAGCATTTCAGTAATGAACAGTGTTCTTTGTCAAAACTGACATTCTCATCATCCACTGAATCACTTTGTCACAAAATGCAGTTTTCTGCTCAGAAAGCTTGTTTCTGACATTCTAACAGCTCAATTAGAGCATTTTAGTAATGAACAGTGTTCTTTGTCACAACTGACATTCTCATCATGCACTGATGCACTTTGTCACAAAATGCAGTTTTCAGCTCAGAAAGCTTGTTTCTGACATTCTAACAGCTCAATGAGAGCATTTTAGTAATGAAAAGTGTTCTTTGTCAAAACTGACATTCTCATCATCCACTGATGCACTTTGTCACAAAATGCAGTTTTCAGCTCAGAAAGCTTGTTTCTGACATTCTAACAGCTCAATTAGAGCATTTCAGTAATGAACAGTGTTCTTTGTCAAAACTGACATTCTCATCATCCACTGATGCACTCTGTCACAAAATGCAGTTTTCAGCTCAGAAAGCTTGTTTCTGACATTCTAACAGCTCATTGAGAGCATTTCAGTAATGAACAGTGTTCTTTGTCAAAACTGACATTCTCATCATCCACTGAATCACTTTGTCACAAAATGCATTTTTCTTCTCAGAAAGCTTGTTTCTGACATTCTAACAGCTCATTGAGAGCATTTCAGTAATGAACAGTGTTCTTTGTCAAAACTGACATTCTCATCATCCACTGAATCACTTTGTCACAAAATGCAGTTTTCTGCTCAGAAAGCTTGTTTCTGACATTCTAACAGCTCAATTAGAGCATTTTAGTAATGAACAGTGTTCTTTGTCACAACTGACATTCTCATCATCCACTGATGCACTTTGTCACAAAATGCAGTTTTCAGCTCAGAAAGCTTGTTTCTGACATTCTAACAGCTCAATGAGAGCATTTTAGTAATGAAAAGTGTTCTTTGTCAAAACTGACATTCTCATCATCCACTGATGCACTTTGTCACAAAATGCAGTTTTCAGCTCAGAAAACTTGTTTCTGACATTCTAACAGCTCAATTAGAGCTTTTCAGTAATGAACAGTGTTCTTTGTCAAAACTGACATTCTCATCATCCACTGAATCACTTTGTCACCAAATGCATTTTTCTGATCAGAAAGCTTGTTTCTGACATTCTAACAGCTCAATTAGAGCATTTCAGTAATGAACAGTGTTCTTTGTCAAAACTGACATTCTCATCATCCACTGAATCACTTTGTCAAAAAATGCATTTTTCTGCTCAGAAAGCTTGTTTCTGACATTCTAACAGCTCAATTAGAGCATTTTAGTAATGAACAGTGTTCTTTGTCACAACTGACATTCTCATCATGCACTGATGCACTTTGTCACAAAATGCAGTTTTCAGCTCAGAAAGCTTGTTTCTGACATTCTAACAGCTCAATTAGAGCTTTTTTGTAATGAACAGTGTTCTTTGTCAAAACTGACATTCTCATTATCCACTGAATCACTTTGTCACAAAATGCTTTTTTCTGATCAGAAAGCTTGTTTCTGACATTCTAACAGCTCAATTAGAGCATTTCAGTAATGAACAGTGTTCTTTGTCAAAACTTGACATTCTCATCATCCACTGAATCACTTTGTCACAAAATGCATTTTTCTGCTCAGACAGCTTGTTTCTGACATTCTAACAGGTCACTGATAGCATTTCAGTAATGAACAGTGTTCTTTGTCAAAACTGACATTCTCATCATCCACTGAATCACTTTGTCACAAAATGCATTTTTCTGCTCAGAAAGCTTGTTTCTGACATTCTAACAGCTCAATTAGAGCATTTTAGTAATGAACAGTGTTCTTTGTCACAACTGACATTCTCATCATCCACTGATGCACTTTGTCACAAAATGCAGTTTTCAGCTCAGAAAGCTTGTTTCTGACATTCTAACAGCTCAATTAGAGCATTTCAGTAATGAACAGTGTTCTTTGTCAAAACTGACATTCTCATCATCCACTGATGCACTCTGTCACAAAATGCAGTTTTCAGCTCAGAAAGCTTGTTTCTGACATTCTAACAGCTCATTGAGAGCATTTCAGTAATGAACAGTGTTCTTTGTCAAAACTGACATTCTCATCATCCACTGAATCACTTTGTCACAAAATGCATTTTTCTTCTCAGAAAGCTTGTTTCTGACATTCTAACAGCTCATTGAGAGCATTTCAGTAATGAACAGTGTTCTTTGTCAAAACTGACATTCTCATCATCCACTGAATCACTTTGTCACAAAATGCATTTTTCTGCTCAGAAAGCTTGTTTCTGACATTCTAACAGCTCAATTAGAGCATTTTAGTAATGAACAATGTTCTTTGTCACAACTGACATTCTCATCATCCACTGAATCACTTTGTCACAAAATGCATTTTTCTGCCCAGAAAGCTTGTTTCTGACATTCTAACAGCTCAATTAGAGCATTTTAGTAATGAACAGTGTTCTTTGTCACAACTGACATTCTCATTATGCACTGATGCACTTTGTCACAAAATGCAGTTTTCAGCTCAGAAAGCTTGTTTCTGACATTCTAACAGCTCAATGAGAGCATTTTAGTAATGAAAAGTGTTCTTTGTCAAAACTGACATTCTCATCATCCACTGATGCACTTTGTCACAAAATGCATTTTTCTGATCAGAAAGCCTTTTTCTGAAATTCTAACAGCTCAATTAGAGCATTTCAGTAATGAACAGTGTTCTTTGTCAAAACTGACATTCTCATCATCCACTGAATCACTTTGTCACAAAATGCATTTTTCTGCTCAGAAAGCTTGTTTCTGACATTCTAACAGCTCAATTAGAGCATTTTAGTAATGAACAGTGTTCTTTGTCACAACTGACATTCTCATTATCCACTGATCCACTTTGTCACAAAATGCAGTTTTCAGCTCAGAAAGCTTGTTTCTGACATTCTAACAGCTCATTGAGAGCATTTCAGTAATGAACAGTGTTCTTTTTCAAAACTGACATTCTCATCATCCACTGAATCACTTTGTCACAAATTGCATTTTTCTGATCAGAAATTATGTTTCTGACATTCTAACAGCTCAATTAGAGCATTTCAGTAATGAACAGTGTTCTTTGTCAAAACTGACATTCTCATCATCCACTGAATCACTTTGTCACAAAATGCAGTTTTCTGCTCAGAAAGCTTGTTTCTGACATTCTAACAGCTCAATTAGAGCATTTTAGTAATGAACAGTGTTCTTTGTCACAACTGACATTCTCATCATGCACTGATGCACTTTGTCACAAAATGCAGTTTTCAGCTCAGAAAGCTTGTTTCTGACATTCTAACAGCTCAATGAGAGCATTTTAGTAATGAAAAGTGTTCTTTGTCAAAACTGACATTCTCATCATCCACTGATGCACTTTGTCACAAAATGCAGTTTTCAGCTCAGAAAGCTTGTTTCTGACATTCTAACAGCTCAATTAGAGCATTTCAGTAATGAACAGTGTTCTTTGTCAAAACTGACATTCTCATCATCCACTGATGCACTCTGTCACAAAATGCAGTTTTCAGCTCAGAAAGCTTGTTTCTGACATTCTAACAGCTCATTGAGAGCATTTCAGTAATGAACAGTGTTCTTTGTCAAAACTGACATTCTCATCATCCACTGAATCACTTTGTCACAAAATGCATTTTTCTTCTCAGAAAGCTTGTTTCTGACATTCTAACAGCTCATTGAGAGCATTTCAGTAATGAACAGTGTTCTTTGTCAAAACTGACATTCTCATCATCCACTGAATCACTTTGTCACAAAATGCATTTTTCTGCTCAGAAAGCTTGTTTCTGACATTCTAACAGCTCAATTAGAGCATTTTAGCAATGAACAGTGTTCTTTGTCACAACTGACATTCTCATCATGCACTGATGCACTTTGTCACAAAATGCAGTTTTCAGCTCAGAAAGCTTGTTTCTGACATTCTAACAGCTCAATTAGAGCATTTCATAATGAACAGTGTTCTTTGTCAAAACTGACATTTTCATCATCCACTGAATCACTTTGTCACAAAATGCATTTTTCTGCTCAGACAGCTTGTTTCTGACATTCTAACAGGTCACTGAGAGCATTTCAGTAATGAACATTGTTCTTTGTCAAAACTGACATTCTCATCATCCACTGAATCACTTTGTCACAAATTGCATTTTTCTGATCAGAAATTATGTTTCTGACATTCTAACAGCTCAATTAGAGCATTTCAGTAATGAACAGTGTTCTTTGTCAAAACTGACATTCTCATCATCCACTGAATCACTTTGTCACAAAATGCATTTTTCTGCTCAGAAAGCTTGTTTCTGACATTCTAACAGCTCAATTAGAGCATTTTAGTAATGAACAGTGTTCTTTGTCAAAACTGACATTCTCATCATCCACTGAATCACTTTGTCACCAAATGCATTTTTCTGATCAGAAAGCTTGTTTCTGACATTCTAACAGCTCAATTAGAGCATTTCAGTAATGAACAGTGTTCTTTGTCAAAACTGACATTCTCATCATCCACTGAATCACTTTGTCACAAAATGCATTTTTCTGCTCAGAAAGCTTGTTTCTGACATTCTAACAGCTCAATTAGAGCATTTTAGTAATGAACAGTGTTCTTTGTCACAACTGACATTCTCATCATCCACTGATGCACTTTGTCACAAAATGCAGTTTTCAGCTCAGAAAGCTTGTTTCTGACATTCTAACAGCTCAATTAGAGCTTTTCAGTAATGAACAGTGTTCTATGTCAAAACTGACATTCTCATCATCCACTGAATCACTTTGTCACCAAATGCATTTTTCTGATCAGAAAGCTTGTTTCTGACATTCTAACAGCTCAATTAGAGCATTTCAGTAATGAACAGTGTTCTTTGTCAAAACTGACATTCTCATCATCCACTGAATCACTTTGTCACAAAATGCATTTTTCTGCTCAGAAAGCTTGTTTCTGACATTCTAACAGCTCAATTAGAGCATTTTAGTAATGAACAGTGTTCTTTGTCACAACTGACATTCTCATCATCCACTGATGCACTTTGTCACAAAATGCAGTTTTCAGCTCAGAAAGCTTGTTTCTGACATTCTAACAGCTCAATTAGAGCTTTTCAGCAATGAACAGTGTTCTTTGTCAAAACTGACATTCTCATCATCCACTGATGCACTCTGTCACAAAATGCAGTTTTCAGCTCAGAAAGCTTGTTTCTGACATTCTAACAGCTCATTGAGAGCATTTCAGTAATGAACAGTGTTCTTTGTCAAAACTGACATTCTCATCATCCACTGAATCACTTTGTCACAAATTGCATTTTTCTGATCAGAAATTATGTTTCTTACATTCTAACAGCTCAATTAGAGCATTTCAGTAATGAACAGTGTTCTTTGTCAAAACTTGACATTCTCATCATCCACTGAATCACTTTGTCACAAAATGCATTTTTCTGCTCAGACAGCTTGTTTCTGACATTCTAACAGCTCAATTAGAGCATTTTAGTAATGAACAGTGTTCTTTGTCACAACTGACATTCTCATTATGCACTGATGCACTTTGTCACAAAATGCAGTTTTCAGCTCAGAAAGCTTGTTTCTGACATTCTAACAGCTCAATGAGAGCATTTTAGTAATGAAAAGTGTTCTTTGTCAAAACTGACATTCTCATCATCCACTGATGCACTTTGTCACAAAATGCATTTTTCTGATCAGAAAGCCTTTTTCTGAAATTCTAACAGCTCAATTAGAGCATTTCAGTAATGAACAGTGTTCTTTGTCAAAACTGACATTCTCATCATCCACTGAATCACTTTGTCACAAAATGCATTTTTCTGCTCAGAAAGCTTGTTTCTGACATTCTAACAGCTCAATTAGAGCATTTTAGTAATGAACAGTGTTCTTTGTCACAACTGACATTCTCATTATCCACTGATCCACTTTGTCACAAAATGCAGTTTTCAGCTCAGAAAGCTTGTTTCTGACATTCTAACAGCTCATTGAGAGCATTTCAGTAATGAACAGTGTTCTTTTTCAAAACTGACATTCTCATCATCCACTGAATCACTTTGTCACAAATTGCATTTTTCTGATCAGAAATTATGTTTCTGACATTCTAACAGCTCAATTAGAGCATTTCAGTAATGAACAGTGTTCTTTGTCAAAACTGACATTCTCATCATCCACTGAATCACTTTGTCACAAAATGCAGTTTTCTGCTCAGAAAGCTTGTTTCTGACATTCTAACAGCTCAATTAGAGCATTTTAGTAATGAACAGTGTTCTTTGTCAAAACTGACATTCTCATCATCCACTGAATCACTTTGTCACCAAATGCATTTTTCTGATCAGAAAGCTTGTTTCTGACATTCTAACAGCTCAATTAGAGCATTTCAGTAATGAACAGTGTTCTTTGTCAAAACTGACATTCTCATCATCCACTGAATCACTTTGTCACAAAATGCATTTTTCTGCTCAGAAAGCTTGTTTCTGACATTCTAACAGCTCAATTAGAGCATTTTAGTAATGAACAGTGTTCTTTGTCACAACTGACATTCTCATCATCCACTGATGCACTTTGTCACAAAATGCAGTTTTCAGCTCAGAAAGCTTGTTTCTGACATTCTAACAGCTCAATTAGAGCTTTTCAGTAATGAACAGTGTTCTATGTCAAAACTGACATTCTCATCATCCACTGAATCACTTTGTCACCAAATGCATTTTTCTGATCAGAAAGCTTGTTTCTGACATTCTAACAGCTCAATTAGAGCATTTCAGTAATGAACAGTGTTCTTTGTCAAAACTGACATTCTCATCATCCACTGAATCACTTTGTCACAAAATGCATTTTTCTGCTCAGAAAGCTTGTTTCTGACATTCTAACAGCTCAATTAGAGCATTTTAGTAATGAACAGTGTTCTTTGTCACAACTGACATTCTCATCATCCACTGATGCACTTTGTCACAAAATGCAGTTTTCAGCTCAGAAAGCTTGTTTCTGACATTCTAACAGCTCAATTAGAGCTTTTCAGCAATGAACAGTGTTCTTTGTCAAAACTGACATTCTCATCATCCACTGATGCACTCTGTCACAAAATGCAGTTTTCAGCTCAGAAAGCTTGTTTCTGACATTCTAACAGCTCATTGAGAGCATTTCAGTAATGAACAGTGTTCTTTGTCAAAACTGACATTCTCATCATCCACTGAATCACTTTGTCACAAATTGCATTTTTCTGATCAGAAATTATGTTTCTTACATTCTAACAGCTCAATTAGAGCATTTCAGTAATGAACAGTGTTCTTTGTCAAAACTTGACATTCTCATCATCCACTGAATCACTTTGTCACAAAATGCATTTTTCTGCTCAGACAGCTTGTTTCTGACATTCTAACAGGTCACTGATAGCATTTCAGTAATGAACAGTGTTCTTTGTCAAAACTGACATTCTCATCATCCACTGAATCACTTTGTCACAAAATGCATTTTTCTGCTCAGAAAGCTTGTTTCTGACATTCTAACAGCTCAATTAGAGCATTTTAGTAATGAACAGTGTTCTTTGTCACAACTGACATTCTCATCATCCACTGATGCACTTTGTCACAAAATGCAGTTTTCAGCTCAGAAAGCTTGTTTCTGACATTCTAACAGCTCAATTAGAGCATTTCAGTAATGAACAGTGTTCTTTGTCAAAACTGACATTCTCATCATCCACTGATGCACTCTGTCACAAAATGCAGTTTTCAGCTCAGAAAGCTTGTTTCTGACATTCTAACAGCTCATTGAGAGCATTTCAGTAATGAACAGTGTTCTTTGTCAAAACTGACATTCTCATCATCCACTGAATCACTTTGTCACAAAATGCATTTTTCTTCTCAGAAAGCTTGTTTCTGACATTCTAACAGCTCATTGAGAGCATTTCAGTAATGAACAGTGTTCTTTGTCAAAACTGACATTCTCATCATCCACTGAATCACTTTGTCACAAAATGCATTTTTCTGCTCAGAAAGCTTGTTTCTGACATTCTAACAGCTCAATTAGAGCATTTTAGTAATGAACAATGTTCTTTGTCACAACTGACATTCTCATCATCCACTGAATCACTTTGTCACAAAATGCATTTTTCTGCCCAGAAAGCTTGTTTCTGACATTCTAACAGCTCAATTAGAGCATTTTAGTAATGAACAGTGTTCTTTGTCACAACTGACATTCTCATCATGCACTGATGCACTTTGTCACAAAATGCAGTTTTCAGCTCAGAAAGCTTGTTTCTGACATTCTAACAGCTCAATGAGAGCATTTTAGTAATGAAAAGTGTTCTTTGTCAAAACTGACATTCTCATCATCCACTGATGCACTTTGTCACAAAATGCAGTTTTCAGCTCAGAAAGCTTGTTTCTGACATTCTAACAGCTCAATTAGAGCATTTCAGTAATGAACAGTGTTCTTTGTCAAAACTGACATTCTCATCATCCACTGAATCACTTTGTCACAAAATGCATTTTTCTGATCAGAAAGCTTGTTTCTGACATTCTAACAGCTCAATTAGAGCATTTCAGTAATGAACAGTGTTCTTTGTCAAAACTGACATTCTCATCATCCACTGAATCACTTTGTCACAAAATGCATTTTTCTGCTCAGAAAGCTTGTTTCTGACATTCTAACAGCTCAATTAGAGCATTTTAGTAATGAACAGTGTTCTTTGTCACAACTGACATTCTCATTATCCACTGATCCACTTTGTCACAAAATGCAGTTTTCAGCTCAGAAAGCTTGTTTCTGACATTCTAACAGCTCATTGAGAGCATTTCAGTAATGAACAGTGTTCTTTTTCAAAACTGACATTCTCATCATCCACTGAATCACTTTGTCACAAATTGCATTTTTCTGATCAGAAATTATGTTTCTGACATTCTAACAGCTCAATTAGAGCATTTCAGTAATGAACAGTGTTCTTTGTCAAAACTGACATTCTCATCATCCACTGAATCACTTTGTCACAAAATGCAGTTTTCTGCTCAGAAAGCTTGTTTCTGACATTCTAACAGCTCAATTAGAGCATTTTAGTAATGAACAGTGTTCTTTGTCACAACTGACATTCTCATCATGCACTGATGCACTTTGTCACAAAATGCAGTTTTCAGCTCAGAAAGCTTGTTTCTGACATTCTAACAGCTCAATGAGAGCATTTTAGTAATGAAAAGTGTTCTTTGTCAAAACTGACATTCTCATCATCCACTGATGCACTTTGTCACAAAATGCAGTTTTCAGCTCAGTAAGCTTGTTTCTGACATTCTAACAGCTCAATTAGAGCTTTTCAGTAATGAACAGTGTTCTTTGTCAAAACTGACATTCTCATCATCCACTGAATCACTTTGTCACCAAATGCATTTTTCTGATCAGAAAGCTTGTTTCTTACATTCTAACAGCTCAATTAGAGCATTTCAGTAATGAACAGTGTTCTTTGTCAAAACTGACATTCTCATCATCCACTGAATCACTTTGTCACAAAATGCATTTTTCTGCTCAGAAAGCTTGTTTCTGACATTCTAACAGCTCAATTAGAGCATTTCAGTAATGAACAGTGTTCTTTGTCAAAACTTGACATTCTCATCATCCACTGAATCACTTTGTCACAAAATGCATTTTTCTTCTCAGAAAGCTTGTTTCTGACATTCTAACAGCTCATTGAGAGCATTTCAGTAATGAACAGTGTTCTTTGTCAAAACTGACATTCTCATCATCCACTGAATCACTTTGTCACAAAATGCATTTTTCTGCTCAGAAAGCTTGTTTCTGACATTCTAACAGCTCAATTAGAGCATTTTAGTAATGAACAGTGTTCTTTGTCACAACTGACATTCTCATCATGCACTGATGCACTTTGTCACAAAATGCAGTTTTCAGCTCAGAAAGCTTGTTTCTGACATTCTAACAGCTCAATTAGAGCATTTCATAATGAACAGTGTTCTTTGTCAAAACTGACATTTTCATCATCCACTGAATCACTTTGTCACAAAATGCATTTTTCTGCTCAGACAGCTTGTTTCTGACATTCTAACAGGTCACTGAGAGCATTTCAGTAATGAACATTGTCCTTTGTCAAAACTGACATTCTCATCATCCACTGAATCACTTTGTCACAAATTGCATTTTTCTGATCAGAAATTATGTTTCTGACATTCTAACAGCTCAATTAGAGCATTTCAGTAATGAACAGTGTTCTTTGTCAAAACTGACATTCTCATCATCCACTGAATCACTTTGTCACAAAATGCATTTTTCTGCTCAGAAAGCTTGTTTCTGACATTCTAACAGCTCAATTAGAGCATTTTAGTAATGAACAGTGTTCTTTGTCAAAACTGACATTCTCATCATCCACTGAATCACTTTGTCACCAAATGCATTTTTCTGATCAGAAAGCTTGTTTCTGACATTCTAACAGCTCAATTAGAGCATTTCAGTAATGAACAGTGTTCTTTGTCAAAACTGACATTCTCATCATCCACTGAATCACTTTGTCACAAAATGCATTTTTCTGCTCAGAAAGCTTGTTTCTGACATTCTAACAGCTCAATTAGAGCATTTTAGTAATGAACAGTGTTCTTTGTCACAACTGACATTCTCATCATCCACTGATGCACTTTGTCACAAAATGCAGTTTTCAGCTCAGAAAGCTTGTTTCTGACATTCTAACAGCTCAATTAGAGCTTTTCAGTAATGAACAGTGTTCTTTGTCAAAACTGACATTCTCATCATCCACTGAATCACTTTGTCACCAAATGCATTTTTTCTGATCAGAAAGCTTGTTTCTGACATTCTAACAGCTCAATTAGAGCATTTCAGTAATGAACAGTGTTCTTTGTCAAAACTGACATTCTCATCATCCACTGAATCACTTTGTCACAAAATGCAGTTTTCTGCTCAGAAAGCTTGTTTCTGACATTCTAACAGCTCAATTAGAGCATTTTAGTAATGAACAGTGTTCTTTGTCACAACTGACATTCTCATCATCCACTGATGCACTTTGTCACAAAATGCAGTTTTCAGCTCAGAAAGCTTGTTTCTGACATTCTAACAGCTCAATTAGAGCTTTTCAGCAATGAACAGTGTTCTTTGTCAAAACTGACATTCTCATCATCCACTGATGCACTCTGTCACAAAATGCAGTTTTCAGCTCAGAAAGCTTGTTTCTGACATTCTAACAGCTCATTGAGAGCATTTCAGTAATGAACAGTGTTCTTTGTCAAAACTGACATTCTCATCATCCACTGAATCACTTTGTCACAAATTGCATTTTTCTGATCAGAAATTATGTTTCTTACATTCTAACAGCTCAATTAGAGCATTTCAGTAATGAACAGTGTTCTTTGTCAAAACTGACATTCTCATCATCCACTGAATCACTTTGTCACAAAATGCATTTTTCTGCCCAGAAAGCTTGTTTCTGACATTCTAACAGCTCAATTAGAGCATTTTAGTAATGAACAATGTTCTTTGTCACAACTGACATTCTCATCATCCACTGATGCACTTTGTCACAAAATGCAGTTTTCAGCTCAGAAAGCTTGTTTCTGACATTCTAACAGGTCACTGATAGCATTTCAGTAATGAACAGTGTTCTTTGTCAAAACTGACATTCTCATCATCCACTGAATCACTTTGTCACAAAATGCAGTTTTCTGATCAGAAAGCTTGTTTCTGACATTCTAACAGCTCAATTAGAGCATTTCAGTAATGAACAGTGTTCTTTGTCAAAACTGACATTCTCATCATCCACTGAATCACTTTGTCACAAAATGCATTTTTCTGATCAGAAAGCTTGTTTCTGACATTCTAACAGCTCAATTAGAGCATTTCAGTAATGAACAGTGTTCTTTGTCAAAACTGACATTCTCATCATCCACTGAATCACTTTGTCACAAAATGCAGTTTTCTGCTCAGAAAGCTTGTTTCTGACATTCTAACAGCTCAATTAGAGCATTTTAGTAATGAACAGTGTTCTTTGTCACAACTGACATTCTCATCATGCACTGATGCACTTTGTCACAAAATGCAGTTTTCAGCTCAGAAAGCTTGTTTCTGACATTCTAACAGCTCAATGAGAGCATTTTAGTAATGAAAAGTGTTCTTTGTCAAAACTGACATTCTCATCATCCACTGATGCACTTTGTCACAAAATGCAGTTTTCAGCTCAGAAAGCTTGTTTCTGACATTCTAACAGCTCAATTAGAGCATTTCAGTAATGAACAGTGTTCTTTGTCAAAACTGACATTCTCATCATCCACTGAATCACTTTGTCACAAATTGCATTTTTCTGATCAGAAATTATGTTTCTGACATTCTAACAGCTCAATTAGAGCATTTCAGTAATGAACAGTGTTCTTTGTCAAAACTGACATACTCATCATCCACTGAATCACTTTGTCACAAAATGCATTTTTCTGCTCAGACAGCTTGTTTCTGACATTCTAACAGGTCACTGAGAGCATTTCAGTAATGAACAGTGTTCTTTTGTCAAAACTGACATTCTCATCATCCACTGAATCACTTTGTCACAAAATGCATTTTTCTGCTCAGAAAGCTTGTTTCTGACATTCTAACAGCTCAATTAGAGCATTTCAGTAATGAACATTGTTCTTTGTCAAAACTGACATTCTCATCATCCACTGAATCACTTTGTCACAAATTGCATTTTTCTGATCAGAAATTATGTTTCTGACATTCTAACAGCTCAATTAGAGCATTTTAGTAATGAACAATGTTCTTTGTCACAACTGACATTCTCATCATCCACTGATGAACTTTGTCACAAAATGCAGTTTTCAGCTCAGAAAGCTTGTTTCTGACATTCTAACAGCTCAATTAGAGCTTTTCAGTAATGAACAGTGTTCTTTGTCAAAACTGACATTCTCATCATCCACTGAATCACTTTGTCACCAAATGCATTTTTCTGATCAGAAAGCTTGTTTCTGACATTCTAACAGCTCAATTAGAGCATTTCAGTAATGAACAGTGTTCTTTGTCAAAACTGACATTCTCATCATCCACTGAATCACTTTGTCACAAAATGCATTTTTCTGCTCAGAAAGCTTGTTTCTGACATTCTAACAGCCCAATTAGAGCATTTTAGTAATGAACAGTGTTCTTTGTCACAACTGACATTCTCATCATCCACTGATGCACTTTGTCACAAAATGCAGTTTTCAGCTCAGAAAGCTTGTTTCTGACATTCTAACAGCTCAATTAGAGCATTTCAGTAATGAACAGTGTTCTTTGTCAAAACTGACATTCTCATCATCCACTGATGCACTCTGTCACAAAATGCAGTTTTCAGCTCAGAAAGCTTGTTTCTGACATTCTAACAGCTCATTGAGAGCATTTCAGTAATGAACAGTGTTCTTTGTCAAAACTGACATTCTCATCATCCACTGAATCACTTTGTCACAAAATGCATTTTTCTTCTCAGAAAGCTTGTTTCTGACATTCTAACAGCTCATTGAGAGCATTTCAGTAATGAACAGTGTTCTTTGTCAAAACTGACATTCTCATCATCCACTGAATCACTTTGTCACAAAATGCATTTTTCTGCTCAGAAAGCTTGTTTCTGACATTCTAACAGCTCAATTAGAGCATTTTAGTAATGAACAGTGTTCTTTGTCACAACTGACATTCTCATCATGCACTGATGCACTTTGTCACAAAATGCATTTTTCTGCTCAGAAAGCTTGTTTCTGACATTCTAACAGCTCATTGAGAGCATTTCAGTAATGAACAGTGTTCTTTGTCAAAACTGACATTCTCATCATCCACTGAATCACTTTGTCACAAAATGCATTTTTCTGCTCAGAAAGCTTGTTTCTGACATTCTAACAGCTCAATTAGAGCATTTTAGTAATGAACAGTGTTCTTTGTCACAACTGACATTCTCATCATGCACTGATGCACTTTGTCACAAAATGCAGTTTTCAGCTCAGAAAGCTTGTTTCTGACATTCTAACAGCTCAATTAGAGCATTTCATAATGAACAGTGTTCTTTGTCAAAACTGACATTCTCATCATCCACTGAATCACTTTGTCACCAAATGCATTTTTCTGATCAGAAAGCTTGTTTCTGACATTCTAACAGCTCAATTAGAGCATTTTAGTAATGAACAGTGTTCTTTGTCACAACTGACATTCTCATCATGCACTGATGCACTTTGTCACAAAATGCAGTTTTCAGCTCAGAAAGCTTGTTTCTGACATTCTAACAGCTCAATTAGAGCTTTTTTGTAATGAACAGTGTTCTTTGTCAAAACTGACATTCTCATTATCCACTGAATCACTTTGTCACAAAATGCTTTTTTCTGATCAGAAAGCTTGTTTCTGACATTCTAACAGCTCAATTAGAGCATTTCAGTAATGAACAGTGTTCTTTGTCAAAACTTGACATTCTCATCATCCACTGAATCACTTTGTCACAAAATGCATTTTTCTGCTCAGACAGCTTGTTTCTGACATTCTAACAGGTCACTGATAGCATTTCAGTAATGAACAGTGTTCTTTGTCAAAACTGACATTCTCATCATCCACTGAATCACTTTGTCACAAAATGCATTTTTCTGCTCAGAAAGCTTGTTTCTGACATTCTAACAGCTCAATTAGAGCATTTTAGTAATGAACAGTGTTCTTTGTCACAACTGACATTCTCATCATCCACTGATGCACTTTGTCACAAAATGCAGTTTTCAGCTCAGAAAGCTTGTTTCTGACATTCTAACAGCTCAATTAGAGCATTTCAGTAATGAACAGTGTTCTTTGTCAAAACTGACATTCTCATCATCCACTGATGCACTCTGTCACAAAATGCAGTTTTCAGCTCAGAAAGCTTGTTTCTGACATTCTAACAGCTCATTGAGAGCATTTCAGTAATGAACAGTGTTCTTTGTCAAAACTGACATTCTCATCATCCACTGAATCACTTTGTCACAAAATGCATTTTTCTTCTCAGAAAGCTTGTTTCTGACATTCTAACAGCTCATTGAGAGCATTTCAGTAATGAACAGTGTTCTTTGTCAAAACTGACATTCTCATCATCCACTGAATCACTTTGTCACAAAATGCATTTTTCTGCTCAGAAAGCTTGTTTCTGACATTCTAACAGCTCAATTAGAGCATTTTAGTAATGAACAGTGTTCTTTGTCACAACTGACATTCTCATTATGCACTGATGCACTTTGTCACAAAATGCAGTTTTCAGCTCAGAAAGCTTGTTTCTGACATTCTAACAGCTCAATGAGAGCATTTTAGTAATGAAAAGTGTTCTTTGTCAAAACTGACATTCTCATCATCCACTGATGCACTTTGTCACAAAATGCATTTTTCTGATCAGAAAGCCTTTTTCTGACATTCTAACAGCTCAATTAGAGCATTTCAGTAATGAACAGTGTTCTTTGTCAAAACTGACATTCTCATCATCCACTGAATCACTTTGTCACAAAATGCATTTTTCTGCTCAGAAAGCTTGTTTCTGACATTCTAACAGCTCAATTAGAGCATTTTAGTAATGAACAGTGTTCTTTGTCACAACTGACATTCTCATTATCCACTGATCCACTTTGTCACAAAATGCAGTTTTCAGCTCAGAAAGCTTGTTTCTGACATTCTAACAGCTCATTGAGAGCATTTCAGTAATGAACAGTGTTCTTTTTCAAAACTGACATTCTCATCATCCACTGAATCACTTTGTCACAAATTGCATTTTTCTGATCAGAAATTATGTTTCTGACATTCTAACAGCTCAATTAGAGCATTTCAGTAATGAACAGTGTTCTTTGTCAAAACTGACATTCTCATCATCCACTGAATCACTTTGTCACAAAATGCAGTTTTCTGCTCAGAAAGCTTGTTTCTGACATTCTAACAGCTCAATTAGAGCATTTTAGTAATGAACAGTGTTCTTTGTCACAACTGACATTCTCATCATGCACTGATGCACTTTGTCACAAAATGCAGTTTTCAGCTCAGAAAGCTTGTTTCTGACATTCTAACAGCTCAATGAGAGCATTTTAGTAATGAAAAGTGTTCTTTGTCAAAACTGACATTCTCATCATCCACTGATGCACTTTGTCACAAAATGCAGTTTTCAGCTCAGAAAGCTTGTTTCTGACATTCTAACAGCTCAATTAGAGCATTTCAGTAATGAACAGTGTTCTTTGTCAAAACTGACATTCTCATCATCCACTGATGCACTCTGTCACAAAATGCAGTTTTCAGCTCAGAAAGCTTGTTTCTGACATTCTAACAGCTCATTGAGAGCATTTCAGTAATGAACAGTGTTCTTTGTCAAAACTGACATTCTCATCATCCACTGAATCACTTTGTCACAAAATGCATTTTTCTTCTCAGAAAGCTTGTTTCTGACATTCTAACAGCTCATTGAGAGCATTTCAGTAATGAACAGTGTTCTTTGTCAAAACTGACATTCTCATCATCCACTGAATCACTTTGTCACAAAATGCATTTTTCTGCTCAGAAAGCTTGTTTCTGACATTCTAACAGCTCAATTAGAGCATTTTAGTAATGAACAGTGTTCTTTGTCACAACTGACATTCTCATCATGCACTGATGCACTTTGTCACAAAATGCAGTTTTCAGCTCAGAAAGCTTGTTTCTGACATTCTAACAGCTCAATTAGAGCATTTCATAATGAACAGTGTTCTTTGTCAAAACTGACATTTTCATCATCCACTGAATCACTTTGTCACAAAATGCATTTTTCTGCTCAGACAGCTTGTTTCTGACATTCTAACAGGTCACTGAGAGCATTTCAGTAATGAACATTGTTCTTTGTCAAAACTGACATTCTCATCATCCACTGAATCACTTTGTCACAAATTGCATTTTTCTGATCAGAAATTATGTTTCTGACATTCTAACAGCTCAATTAGAGCATTTCAGTAATGAACAGTGTTCTTTGTCAAAACTGACATTCTCATCATCCACTGAATCACTTTGTCACAAAATGCATTTTTCTGCTCAGAAAGCTTGTTTCTGACATTCTAACAGCTCAATTAGAGCATTTTAGTAATGAACAGTGTTCTTTGTCAAAACTGACATTCTCATCATCCACTGAATCACTTTGTCACCAAATGCATTTTTCTGATCAGAAAGCTTGTTTCTGACATTCTAACAGCTCAATTAGAGCATTTCAGTAATGAACAGTGTTCTTTGTCAAAACTGACATTCTCATCATCCACTGAATGACTTTGTAACAAAATGCATTTTTCTGCTCAGAAAGCTTGTTTCTGACATTCTAACAGCTCAATTAGAGCATTTTAGTAATGAACAGTGTTCTTTGTCACAACTGACATTCTCATCATGCACTGATGCACTTTGTCACAAAATGCAGTTTTCAGCTCAGAAAGCTTGTTTCTGACATTCTAACAGCTCAATTAGAGCATTTCATAATGAACAGTGTTCTTTGTCAAAACTGACATTTTCATCATCCACTGAATCACTTTGTCACAAAATGCATTTTTCTGCTCAGACAGCTTGTTTCTGACATTCTAACAGGTCACTGAGAGCATTTCAGTAATGAACATTGTTCTTTGTCAAAACTGACATTCTCATCATCCACTGAATCACTTTGTCACCAAATGCATTTTTCTGATCAGAAAGCTTGTTTCTGACATTCTAACAGCTCAATTAGAGCATTTCAGTAATGAACAGTGTTCTTTGTCAAAACTGACATTCTCATCATCCACTGAATCACTTTGTCACAAAATGCATTTTTCTGCTCAGAAAGCTTGTTTCTGACATTCTAACAGCTCAATTAGAGCTTTTCAGTAATGAACAGTGTTCTTTGTCAAAACTGACATTCTCATCATCCACTGAATCACTTTGTCACCAAATGCATTTTTCTGATCAGAAAGCTTGTTTCTGACATTCTAACAGCTCAATTAGAGCATTTCAGTAATGAACAGTGTTCTTTGTCAAAACTGACATTCTCATCATCCACTGAATCACTTTGTCACAAAATGCATTTTTCTGCTCAGAAAGCTTGTTTCTGACATTCTAACAGCTCAATTAGAGCATTTTAGTAATGAACAGTGTTCTTTGTCACAACTGACATTCTCATCATCCACTGATGCACTTTGTCACAAAATGCAGTTTTCAGCTCAGAAAGCTTGTTTCTGACATTCTAACAGCTCAATTAGAGCTTTTCAGCAATGAACAGTGTTCTTTGTCAAAACTGACATTCTCATCATCCACTGAATCACTTTGTCACAAATTGCATTTTTCTGATCAGAAATTATGTTTCTTACATTCTAACAGCTCAATTAGAGCATTTCAGTAATGAACAGTGTTCTTTGTCAAAACTGACATTCTCATCATCCACTGAATCACTTTGTCACAAAATGCATTTTTCTGCCCAGAAAGCTTGTTTCTGACATTCTAACAGCTCAATTAGAGCATTTTAGTAATGAACAGTGTTCTTTGTCACAACTGACATTCTCATCATGCACTGATGCACTTTGTCACAAAATGCAGTTTTCAGCTCAGAAAGCTTGTTTGTGACATTCTAACAGCTCAATTAGAGCATTTCAGTAATGAACAGTGTTCTTTGTCAAAACTGACATTCTCATCATCCACTGAATCACTTTGTCACAAAATGCTTTTTTCTGCTCAGAAAGCTTGTTTCTGACATTCTAACAGCTCAATTAGAGCATTTTAGTAATGAAAAGTGTTCTTTGTCACAACTGACATTCTCATCATCCACTGATGCACTTTGTCACAAAATGCCGTTTTCAGCTCAGAAAGCTTGTTTCTGACATTCTAACAGCTCAATTAGAGCTTTTCAGTAATGAACAGTGTTCTTTGTCAAAACTGACATTCTCATCATCCACTGAATCACTTTGTCACCAAATGCATTTTTCTGATCAGAAAGCTTGTTTCTGACATTCTAATACCTCAATTTGAGCATTTCAGTAATGAACAGTGTTCTTTGTCAAAACTGACATTCTCATCATCCACTGAATCACTTTGTCACAAAATGCATTTTTCTGCTCAGAAAGCTTGTTTCTGACATTCTAACAGCTCAATTAGAGCATTTTAGTAATGAACAGTGTTCTTTGTCACAGCTGACATTCTCATCATGCACTGATGCACTTTGTCACAAAATGCAGTCTTCAGCTCAGAAAGCTTGTTTCTGACATTCTAACAGCTCAATTAGAGCTTTTTTGTAATGAACAGTGTTCTTTGTCAAAACTGACATTCTCATTATCCACTGAATCACTTTGTCACAAAATGCTTTTTTCTGATCAGAAAGCTTGTTTCTGACATTCTAACAGCTCAATTAGAGCATTTCAGTAATGAACAGTGTTCTTTGTCAAAACTTGACATTCTCATCATCCACTGAATCACTTTGTCACAAAATGCATTTTTCTGCTCAGACAGCTTGTTTCTGACATTCTAACAGGTCACTGATAGCATTTCAGTAATGAACAGTGTTCTTTGTCAAAACTGACATTCTCATCATCCACTGAATCACTTTGTCACAAAATGCATTTTTCTGCTCAGAAAGCTTGTTTCTGACATTCTAACAGCTCAATTAGAGCATTTTAGTAATGAACAGTGTTCTTTGTCACAATTGACATTCTCATCATCCACTGATGCACTTTGTCACAAAATGCAGTTTTCAGCTCAGAAAGCTTGTTTCTGACATTCTAACAGCTCAATTAGAGCATTTCAGTAATGAACAGTGTTCTTTGTCAAAACTGACATTCTCATCATCCACTGATGCACTCTGTCAAAAAAATGCAGTTTTCAGCTCAGAAAGCTTGTTTCTGACATTCTAACAGCTCATTGAGAGCATTTCAGTAATGAACAGTGTTCTTTGTCAAAACTGACATTCTCATCATCCACTGAATCACTTTGTCACAAAATGCATTTTTCTGCTCAGAAAGCTTGTTTCTGACATTCTAACAGCTCAATTAGAGCATTTTAGTAATAACAGTGTTCTTTGTCACAACTGACATTCTCATCATGCACTGAGGCACTTTGTCACAAAATGCAGTTTTCAGCTCAGAAAGCTTGTTTCTGACATTCTAACAGCTCAATTAGAGCTTTTTTGTAATGAACAGTGTTCTTTGTCAAAACTGACATTCTCATTATCCACTGAATCACTTTGTCACAAAATGCTTTTTTCTGATCAGAAAGCTTGTTTCTGACATTCTAACAGCTCAATTTAGAGCATTTCAGTAATGAACAGTGTTCTTTGTCAAAACTGACATTCTCATCATCCACTGAATCACTTTGTCACAAAATGCATTTTTCTGCTCAGACAGCTTGTTTCTGACATTCTAACAGGTCACTGATAGCATTTCAGTAATGAACAGTGTTCTTTGTCAAAACTGACATTCTCATCATCAACTGAATCACTTTGTCACAAAATGCATTTTTCTGATCAGAAAGCATGTTTCTGACATTCTAACAGCTCAATTAGAGCATTTCAGTAATGAACAGTGTTCTTTGTCAAAACTGACATTCTCATCATCCACTAATGCAGTTTGTCACAAAATGCAGTTTTCAGCTCAGAAAGCTTGTTTCTGACATTCTAACAGCTCAATTAGAGCATTTCAGTAATGAACAGTGTTCTTTGTCAAAACTGACATTCTCATCATCCACTGAATCACTTTGTCACCAAATGCATTTTTCTGATCAGAAAGCTTGTTTCTGACATTCTAACAGCTTAATTAGAGCATTTCAGTAATGAACAGTGTTCTTTGTCAAAACTGACATTCTCATCATCCACTGAATCACTTTGTCACAAAATGCTTTTTTCTGCTCAGAAAGCTTGTTTCTGACATTCTAACAGCTCAATTAGAGCATTTTAGTAATGAACAATGTTCTTTGTCACAACTGACATTCTCATCATCCACTGATGCACTTTGTCACAAAATGCAGTTTTCAGCTCAGAAAGCTTGTTTCTGACATTCTAACAGGTCACTGATAGCATTTCAGTAATGAACAGTGTTCTTTGTCAAAACTGACATTCTCATCATCCACTGAATCACTTTGTCACCAAATAAATTTTTCTGCTCAGAAAGCTTGTTTCTGACATTCTAACAGCTCAATTAGAGCATTTTAGTAATGAACAGTGTTCATTGTCACAACTGACATTCTCATCATCCACTGATGCACTTTGTCACAAAATGCAGTTTTCAGCTCAGAAAGCTTGTTTCTGACATTCTAACAGGTCACTGATAGCATTTCAGTAATGAACAGTGTTCTTTGTCAAAACTGACATTCTCATCATCCACTGAATCACTTTGTCACAAAATGCATTTTTCTGCTCAGAAAGCTTGTTTCTGACATTCTAACAGCTCAATTAGAGCATTTTAGTAATGAACAGTGTTCATTGTCACAACTGACATTCTCATCATCCACTGATGCACTTTGTCACAAAATGCAGTTTTCAGCTCAGAAAGCTTGTTTCTGACATTCTAACAGCTCAATTAGAGCATTTCAGTAATGAACAGTGTTCTTTGTCAAAACTGACATTCTCATCATCCACTGAATCACTTTGTCACAAAATGCATTTTTCTGCTCAGAAAGCTTGTTTCTGACATTCTAACAGCTCAATTAGAGCTTTTCAGTAATGAACAGTGTTCTTTGTCAAAACTGACATTCTCATCATCCACTGAATCACTTTGTCACCAAATGCATTTTTCTGATCAGAAAGCTTGTTTCTGACATTCTAACAGCTCAATTAGAGCATTTCAGTAATGAACAGTGTTCTTTGTCAAAACTGACATTCTCATCATCCACTGAATCACTTTGTCACAAAATGCATTTTTCTGCTCAGAAAGCTTGTTTCTGACATTCTAACAGCTCAATTAGAGCATTTTAGTAATGAACAGTGTTCTTTGTCACAACTGACATTCTCATCATCCACTGATGCACTTTGTCACAAAATGCAGTTTTCAGCTCAGAAAGCTTGTTTCTGACATTCTAACAGCTCAATTAGAGCTTTTCAGCAATGAACAGTGTTCTTTGTCAAAACTGACATTCTCATCATCCACTGAATCACTTTGTCACAAATTGCATTTTTCTGATCAGAAATTATGTTTCTTACATTCTAACAGCTCAATTAGAGCATTTCAGTAATGAACAGTGTTCTTTGTCAAAACTGACATTCTCATCATCCACTGAATCACTTTGTCACAAAATGCATTTTTCTGCCCAGAAAGCTTGTTTCTGACATTCTAACAGCTCAATTAGAGCATTTTAGTAATGAACAGTGTTCTTTGTCACAACTGACATTCTCATCATGCACTGATGCACTTTGTCACAAAATGCAGTTTTCAGCTCAGAAAGCTTGTTTGTGACATTCTAACAGCTCAATTAGAGCATTTCAGTAATGAACAGTGTTCTTTGTCAAAACTGACATTCTCATCATCCACTGAATCACTTTGTCACAAAATGCTTTTTTCTGCTCAGAAAGCTTGTTTCTGACATTCTAACAGCTCAATTAGAGCTTTTCAGCAATGAACAGTGTTCTTTGTCAAAACTGACATTCTCATCATCCACTGAATCACTTTGTCACAAATTGCATTTTTCTGATCAGAAATTATGTTTCTTACATTCTAACAGCTCAATTAGAGCATTTCAGTAATGAACAGTGTTCTTTGTCAAAACTGACATTCTCATCATCCACTGAATCACTTTGTCACAAAATGCATTTTTTTCTGCCCAGAAAGCTTGTTTCTGACATTCTAACAGCTCAATTAGAGCATTTTAGTAATGAACAGTGTTCTTTGTCACAACTGACATTCTCATCATGCACTGATGCACTTTGTCACAAAATGCAGTTTTCAGCTCAGAAAGCTTGTTTGTGACATTCTAACAGCTCAATTAGAGCATTTCAGTAATGAACAGTGTTCTTTGTCAAAACTGACATTCTCATCATCCACTGAATCACTTTGTCACAAAATGCTTTTTTCTGCTCAGAAAGCTTGTTTCTGACATTCTAACAGCTCAATTAGAGCATTTTAGTAATGAAAAGTGTTCTTTGTCACAACTGACATTCTCATCATCCACTGATGCACTTTGTCACAAAATGCAGTTTTCAGCTCAGAAAGCTTGTTTCTGACATTCTAACAGCTCAATTAGAGCTTTTCAGTAATGAACAGTGTTCTTTGTCAAAACTGACATTCTCATCATCCGCTGAATCACTTTGTCACCAAATGCATTTTTCTGATCAGAAAGCTTGTTTCTGACATTCTAATAGCTCAATTAGAGCATTTCAGTAATGAACAGTGTTCTTTGTCAAAACTGACATTCTCATCATCCACTGAATCACTTTGTCACAAAATGCATTTTTCTGCTCAGAAAGCTTGTTTCTGACATTCTAACAGCTCAATTAGAGCATTTTAGTAATGAACAGTGTTCTTTGTCACAACTGACATTCTCATCATGCACTGATGCACTTTGTCACAAAATGCAGTTTTCAGCTCAGAAAGCTTGTTTCTGACATTCTAACAGCTCAATTAGAGCTTTTTTGTAATGAACAGTGTTCTTTGTCAAAACTGACATTCTCATTATCCACTGAATCACTTTGTCACAAAATGCTTTTTTCTGATCAGAAAGCTTGTTTCTGACATTCTAACAGCTCAATTAGAGCATTTCAGTAATGAACAGTGTTCTTTGTCAAAACTTGACATTCTCATCATCCACTGAATCACTTTGTCACAAAATGCATTTTTCTGCGCAGACAGCTTGTTTCTGACATTCTAACAGGTCACTGATAGCATTTCAGTAATGAACAGTGTTCTTTGTCAAAACTGACATTCTCATCATCCACTGAATCACTTTGTCACAAAATGCATTTTTCTGCTCAGAAAGCTTGTTTCTGACATTCTAACAGCTCAATTAGAGCATTTTAGTAATGAACAGTGTTCTTTGTCACAATTGACATTCTCATCATCCACTGATGCACTTTGTCACAAAATGCAGTTTTCAGCTCAGAAAGCTTGTTTCTGACATTCTAACAGCTCAATTAGAGCATTTCAGTAATGAACAGTGTTCTTTGTCAAAACTGACATTCTCATCATCCACTGATGCACTCTGTCAAAAAAATGCAGTTTTCAGCTCAGAAAGCTTGTTTCTGACATTCTAACAGCTCATTGAGAGCATTTCAGTAATGAACAGTGTTCTTTGTCAAAACTGACATTCTCATCATCCACTGAATCACTTTGTCACAAAATGCATTTTTCTGCTCAGAAAGCTTGTTTCTGACATTCTAACAGCTCAATTAGAGCATTTTAGTAATAACAGTGTTCTTTGTCACAACTGACATTCTCATCATGCACTGATGCACTTTGTCACAAAATGCAGTTTTCAGCTCAGAAAGCTTGTTTCTGACATTCTAACAGCTCAATTAGAGCTTTTTTGTAATGAACAGTGTTCTTTGTCAAAACTGACATTCTCATTATCCACTGAATCACTTTGTCACAAAATGCTTTTTTCTGATCAGAAAGCTTGTTTCTGACATTCTAACAGCTCAATTTAGAGCATTTCAGTAATGAACAGTGTTCTTTGTCAAAACTGACATTCTCATCATCCACTGAATCACTTTGTCACAAAATGCATTTTTCTGCTCAGACAGCTTGTTTCTGACATTCTAACAGGTCACTGATAGCATTTCAGTAATGAACAGTGTTCTTTGTCAAAACTGACATTCTCATCATCAACTGAATCACTTTGTCACAAAATGCATTTTTCTGATCAGAAAGCATGTTTCTGACATTCTAACAGCTCAATTAGAGCATTTCAGTAATGAACAGTGTTCTTTGTCAAAAATGACATTCTCATCATCCACTAATGCAGTTTGTCACAAAATGCAGTTTTCAGCTCAGAAAGCTTGTTTCTGACATTCTAACAGCTCAATTAGAGCATTTCAGTAATGAACAGTGTTCTTTGTCAAAACTGACATTCTCATCATCCACTGAATCACTTTGTCACCAAATGCATTTTTCTGATCAGAAAGCTTGTTTCTGACATTCTAACAGCTTAATTAGAGCATTTCAGTAATGAACAGTGTTCTTTGTCAAAACTGACATTCTCATCATCCACTGAATCACTTTGTCACAAAATGCTTTTTTCTGCTCAGAAAGCTTGTTTCTGACATTCTAACAGCTCAATTAGAGCATTTTAGTAATGAACAATGTTCTTTGTCACAACTGACATTCTCATCATCCACTGATGCACTTTGTCACAAAATGCAGTTTTCAGCTCAGAAAGCTTGTTTCTGACATTCTAACAGGTCACTGATAGCATTTCAGTAATGAACAGTGTTCTTTGTCAAAACTGACATTCTCATCATCCACTGAATCACTTTGTCACCAAATAAATTTTTCTGCTCAGAAAGCTTGTTTCTGACATTCTAACAGCTCAATTAGAGCATTTTAGTAATGAACAGTGTTCATTGTCACAACTGACATTCTCATCATCCACTGATGCACTTTGTCACAAAATGCAGTTTTCAGCTCAGAAAGCTTGTTTCTGACATTCTAACAGGTCACTGATAGCATTTCAGTAATGAACAGTGTTCTTTGTCAAAACTGACATTCTCATCATCCACTGAATCACTTTGTCACAAAATGCATTTTTCTGCTCAGAAAGCTTGTTTCTGACATTCTAACAGCTCAATTAGAGCATTTTAGTAATGAACAGTGTTCATTGTCACAACTGACATTCTCATCATCCACTGATGCACTTTGTCACAAAATGCAGTTTTCAGCTCAGAAAGCTTGTTTCTGACATTCTAACAGCTCAATTAGAGCATTTCAGTAATGAACAGTGTTCCTTGTCAAAACTGACATTCTCATCATCCACTGATGCACTCTGTCACAAAATGCAGTTTTCAGCTCGGAAAGCTTGTTTCTGACATTCTAACAGCTCATTGAGAGCATTTCAGTAATGAACAGTGTTCTTTGTCAAAACTGACATTCTCATCATCCACTGAATCACTTTGTCACAAAATGCATTTTTCTTCTCAGAAAGCTTGTTTCTGACATTCTAACAGCTCATTGAGAGCATTTCAGTAATGAACAGTGTTCTTTGTCAAAACTGACATTCTCATCATCCACTGAATCACTTTGTCACAAAATGCATTTTTCTGCTCAGAAAGCTTGTTTCTGACATTCTAACAGCTCAATTAGAGCATTTTAGTAATGAACAGTGTTCTTTGTCAAAACTGACATTCTCATCATGCACTGATGCACTTTGTCACAAAATGCATTTTTCTGCTCAGAAAGCTTGTTTCTGACATTCTAACAGCTCATTGAGAGCATTTCAGTAATGAACAGTGTTCTTTGTCAAAACTGACATTCTCATCATCCACTGAATCACTTTGTCACAAAATGCATTTTTCTGCTCAGAAAGCTTGTTTCTGACATTCTAACAGCTCAATTAGAGCATTTTAGTAATGAACAGTGTTCTTTGTCACAACTGACATTCTCATCATGCACTGATGCACTTTGTCACAAAATGCAGTTTTCAGCTCAGAAAGCTTGTTTCTGACATTCTAACAGCTCAATTAGAGCATTTCATAATGAACAGTGTTCTTTGTCAAAACTGACATTTTCATCATCCACTGAATCACTTTGTCACAAAATGCATTTTTCTGCTCAGACAGCTTGTTTCTGACATTCTAACAGGTCACTGAGAGCATTTCAGTAATGAACATTGTTCTTTGTCAAAACTGACATTCTCATCATCCACTGAATCACTTTGTCACAAATTGCATTTTTCTGATCAGAAATTATGTTTCTGACATTCTAACAGCTCAATTAGAGCATTTTAGTAATGAACAATGTTCTTTGTCACAACTGACATTCTCATCATCCACTGATGCACTTTGTCACAAAATGCAGTTTTCAGCTCAGAAAGCTTGTTTCTGACATTCTAACAGCTCAATTAGAGCTTTTCAGTAATGAACAGTGTTCTTTGTCAAAACTGACATTCTCATCATCCACTGAATCACTTTGTCACCAAATGCATTTTTCTGATCAGAAAGCTTGTTTCTGACATTCTAACAGCTCAATTAGAGCATTTCAGTAATGAACAGTGTTCTTTGTCAAAACTGACATTCTCATCATCCACTGAATCACTTTGTCACAAAATGCATTTTTCTGCTCAGAAAGCTTGTTTCTGACATTCTAACAGCCCAATTAGAGCATTTTAGTAATGAACAGTGTTCTTTGTCACAACTGACATTCTCATCATCCACTGATGCACTTTGTCACAAAATGCAGTTTTCAGCTCAGAAAGCTTGTTTCTGACATTCTAACAGCTCAATTAGAGCATTTCAGTAATGAACAGTGTTCTTTGTCAAAACTGACATTCTCATCATCCACTGATGCACTCTGTCACAAAATGCAGTTTTCAGCTCAGAAAGCTTGTTTCTGACATTCTAACAGCTCATTGAGAGCATTTCAGTAATGAACAGTGTTCTTTGTCAAAACTGACATTCTCATCATCCACTGAATCACTTTGTCACAAAATGCATTTTTCTTCTCAGAAAGCTTGTTTCTGACATTCTAACAGCTCATTGAGAGCATTTCAGTAATGAACAGTGTTCTTTGTCAAAACTGACATTCTCATCATCCACTGAATCACTTTGTCACAAAATGCATTTTTCTGCTCAGAAAGCTTGTTTCTGACATTCTAACAGCTCAATTAGAGCATTTTAGTAATGAACAGTGTTCTTTGTCACAACTGACATTCTCATCATGCACTGATGCACTTTGTCACAAAATGCATTTTTCTGCTCAGAAAGCTTGTTTCTGACATTCTAACAGCTCATTGAGAGCATTTCAGTAATGAACAGTGTTCTTTGTCAAAACTGACATTCTCATCATCCACTGAATCACTTTGTCACAAAATGCATTTTTCTGCTCAGAAAGCTTGTTTCTGACATTCTAACAGCTCAATTAGAGCATTTTAGTAATGAACAGTGTTCTTTGTCACAACTGACATTCTCATCATGCACTGATGCACTTTGTCACAAAATGCAGTTTTCAGCTCAGAAAGCTTGTTTCTGACATTCTAACAGCTCAATTAGAGCATTTCATAATGAACAGTGTTCTTTGTCAAAACTGACATTTTCATCATCCACTGAATCACTTTGTCACAAAATGCATTTTTCTGCTCAGACAGCTTGTTTCTGACATTCTAACAGGTCACTGAGAGCATTTCAGTAATGAACATTGTTCTTTGTCAAAACTGACATTCTCATCATCCACTGAATCACTTTGTCACAAATTGCATTTTTCTGATCAGAAATTATGTTTCTGACATTCTAACAGCTCAATTAGAGCATTTCAGTAATGAACAGTGTTCTTTGTCAAAACTGACATTCTCATCATCCACTGAATCACTTTGTCATAAAATGCATTTTTCTGCTCAGAAAGCTTGTTTCTGACATTCTAACAGCTCAATTAGAGCATTTTAGTAATGAACAGTGTTCTTTGTCAAAACTGACATTCTCATCATCCACTGAATCACTTTGTCACCAAATGCATTTTTCTGATCAGAAAGCTTGTTTCTGACATTCTAACAGCTCAATTAGAGCATTTCAGTAATGAACAGTGTTCTTTGTCAAAACTGACATTCTCATCATCCACTGAATCACTTTGTCACAAAATGCATTTTTCTGCTCAGAAAGCTTGTTTCTGACATTCTAACAGCTCAATTAGAGCATTTCAGTAATGAACAGTGTTCTTTGTCAAAACTGACATTCTCATCATCCACTGAATCACTTTGTCACAAAATGCATTTTTCTCCTCAGAAAGCTTGTTTCTGACATTCTAACAGCTCAATTAGAGCATTTTAGTAATGAACAGTGTTCTTTGTCACAACTGACATTCTCATCATCCACTGATGCACTTTGTCACAAAATGCAGTTTTCAGCTCAGAAAGCTTGTTTCTGACATTCTAACAGCTCATTGAGAGCATTTCAGTAATGAACAGTGTTCTTTTTCAAAACTGACATTCTCATCATCCACTGAATCACTTTGTCACAAATTGCATTTTTCTGATCAGAAATTATGTTTCTGACATTCTAACAGCTCAATTAGAGCATTTCAGTAATGAACAGTGTTCTTTGTCAAAACTGACATTCTCATCATCCACTGAATCACTTTGTCACAAAATGCAGTTTTCTGCTCAGAAAGCTTGTTTCTGACATTCTAACAGCTCAATTAGAGCATTTTAGTAATGAACAGTGTTCTTTGTCACAACTGACATTCTCATCATGCACTGATGCACTTTGTCACAAAATGCAGTTTTCAGCTCAGAAAGCTTGTTTCTGACATTCTAACAGCTCAATGAGAGCATTTTAGTAATGAAAAGTGTTCTTTGTCAAAACTGACATTCTCATCATCCACTGATGCACTTTGTCACAAAATGCAGTTTTCAGCTCAGAAAGCTTGTTTCTGACATTCTAACAGCTCAATTAGAGCTTTTCAGTAATGAACAGTGTTCTTTGTCAAAACTGACATTCTCATCATCCACTGAATCACTTTGTCACCAAATGCATTTTTCTGATCAGAAAGCTTGTTTCTGACATTCTAACAGCTCAATTAGAGCATTTCAGTAATGAACAGTGTTCTTTGTCAAAACTGACATTCTCATCATCCACTGAATCACTTTGTCAAAAAATGCATTTTTCTGCTCAGAAAGCTTGTTTCTGACATTCTAACAGCTCAATTAGAGCATTTTAGTAATGAACAGTGTTCTTTGTCAAAACTGACATTCTCATCATGCACTGATGCACTTTGTCACAAAATGCAGTTTTCAGCTCAGAAAGCTTGTTTCTGACATTCTAACAGCTCAATTAGAGCTTTTTTGTAATGAACAGTGTTCTTTGTCAAAACTGACATTCTCATTATCCACTGAATCACTTTGTCACAAAATGCTTTTTTCTGATCAGAAAGCTTGTTTCTGACATTCTAACAGCTCAATTAGAGCATTTCAGTAATGAACAGTGTTCTTTGTCAAAACTTGACATTCTCATCATCCACTGAATCACTTTGTCACAAAATGCATTTTTCTGCTCAGACAGCTTGTTTCTGACATTCTAACAGCTCATTGAGAGCATTTCAGTAATGAACAGTGTTCTTTGTCAAAACTGACATTCTCATCATCCACTGAATCACTTTGTCACAAAATGCATTTTTCTTCTCAGAAAGCTTGTTTCTGACATTCTAACAGCTCATTGAGAGCATTTCAGTAATGAACAGTGTTCTTTGTCAAAACTGACATTCTCATCATCCACTGAATCACTTTGTCACAAAATGCATTTTTCTGCTCAGAAAGCTTGTTTCTGACATTCTAACAGCTCAATTAGAGCATTTTAGTAATGAACAATGTTCTTTGTCACAACTGACATTCTCATCATCCACTGAATCACTTTGTCACAAAATGCATTTTTCTGCCCAGAAAGCTTGTTTCTGACATTCTAACAGCTCAATTAGAGCATTTTAGTAATGAACAGTGTTCTTTGTCACAACTGACATTCTCATTATGCACTGATGCACTTTGTCACAAAATGCAGTTTTCAGCTCAGAAAGCTTGTTTCTGACATTCTAACAGCTCAATGAGAGCATTTTAGTAATGAAAAGTGTTCTTTGTCAAAACTGACATTCTCATCATCCACTGATGCACTTTGTCACAAAATGCATTTTTCTGATCAGAAAGCCTTTTTCTGACATTCTAACAGCTCAATTAGAGCATTTCAGTAATGAACAGTGTTTTTTGTCAAAACTGACATTCTCATCATCCACTGAATCACTTTGTCACAAAATGCATTTTTCTGCTCAGAAAGCTTGTTTCTGACATTCTAACAGCTCAATTAGAGCATTTTAGTAATGAACAGTGTTCTTTGTCACAACTGACATTCTCATTATCCACTGATCCACTTTGTCACAAAATGCAGTTTTCAGCTCAGAAAGCTTGTTTCTGACATTCTAACAGCTCATTGAGAGCATTTCAGTAGTGAACAGTCTTCTTTTTCAAAACTGACATTCTCATTATCCACTGAATCACTTTGTCACAAATTGCATTTTTCTGATCAGAAATTATGTTTCTGACATTCTAACAGCTCAATTAGAGCATTTCAGTAATGAACAGTGTTCTTTGTCAAAACTGACATTCTCATCATCCACTGAATCACTTTGTCACAAAATGCAGTTTTCTGCTCAGAAAGCTTGTTTCTGACATTCTAACAGCTCAATGAGAGCATTTTAGTAATGAAAAGTGTTCTTTGTCAAAACTGACATTCTCATCATCCACTGATGCACTTTGTCACAAAATGCAGTTTTCAGCTCAGAAAGCTTGTTTCTGACATTCTAACAGCTCAATTAGAGCATTTCAGTAATGAACAGTGTTCTTTGTCAAAACTGACATTCTCATCATCCACTGATGCACTCTGTCACAAAATGCAGTTTTCAGCTCAGAAAGCTTGTTTCTGACATTCTAACAGCTCATTGAGAGCATTTCAGTAATGAACAGTGTTCTTTGTCAAAACTGACATTCTCATCATCCACTGAATCACTTTGTCACAAAATGCATTTTTCTTCTCAGAAAGCTTGTTTCTGACATTCTAACAGCTCATTGAGAGCATTTCAGTAATGAACAGTGTTCTTTGTCAAAACTGACATTCTCATCATCCACTGAATCACTTTGTCACAAAATGCATTTTTCTGCTCAGAAAGCTTGTTTCTGACATTCTAACAGCTCAATTAGAGCATTTTAGTAATGAACAGTGTTCTTTGTCACAACTGACATTCTCATCATGCACTGATGCACTTTGTCACAAAATGCAGTTTTCAGCTCAGAAAGCTTGTTTCTGACATTCTAACAGCTCAATTAGAGCATTTCATAATGAACAGTGTTCTTTGTCAAAACTGACATTTTCATCATCCACTGAATCACTTTGTCACAAAATGCATTTTTCTGCTCAGACAGCTTGTTTCTGACATTCTAACAGGTCACTGAGAGCATTTCAGTAATGAACATTGTTCTTTGTCAAAACTGACATTCTCATCATCCACTGAATCACTTTGTCACAAATTGCATTTTTCTGATCAGAAATTATGTTTCTGACATTCTAACAGCTCAATTAGAGCATTTCAGTAATGAACAGTTTTCTTTGTCAAAACTGACATTCTCATCATCCACTTGAATCACTTTGTCACAAAATGCATTTTTCTGCTCAGAAAGCTTGTTTCTGACATTCTAACAGCTCAATTAGAGCATTTTAGTAATGAACAGTGTTCTTTGTCAAAACTGACATTCTCATCATCCACTGAATCACTTTGTCACCAAATGCATTTTTCTGATCAGAAAGCTTGTTTCTGACATTCTAACAGCTCAATTAGAGCATTTCAGTAATGAACAGTGTTCTTTGTCAAAACTGATATTCTCATCATCCACTGAATGACTTTGTAACAAAATGCATTTTTCTGCTCAGAAAGCTTGTTTCTGACATTCTAACAGCTCAATTAGAGCATTTTAGTAATGAACAGTGTTCTTTGTCACAACTGACATTCTCATCATGCACTGATGCACTTTGTCACAAAATGCAGTTTTCAGCTCAGAAAGCTTGTTTCTGACATTCTAACAGCTCAATTAGAGCATTTCATAATGAACAGTGTTCTTTGTCAAAACTGACATTTTCATCATCCACTGAATCACTTTGTCACAAAATGCATTTTTCTGCTCAGACAGCTTGTTTCTGACATTCTAACAGGTCACTGAGAGCATTTCAGTAATGAACATTGTTCTTTGTCAAAACTGACATTCTCATCATCCACTGAATCACTTTGTCACAAATTGCATTTTTCTGATCAGAAATTATGTTTCTGACATTCTAACAGCTCAATTAGAGCATTTCAGTAATGAACAGTGTTCTTTGTCAAAACTGACATTCTCATCATCCACTGAATCACTTTGTCACAAAATGCATTTTTCTGCTCAGAAAGCTTGTTTCTGACATTCTAACAGCTCAATTAGAGCATTTTAGTAATGAACAGTGTTCTTTGTCAAAACTGACATTCTCATCATCCACTGAATCACTTTGTCACAAATTGCATTTTTCTGATCAGAAATTATGTTTCTGACATTCTAACAGCTCAATTAGAGCATTTCAGTAATGTACAGTTTTCTTTGTCAAAACTGACATTCTCATCATCCACTTGAATCACTTTGTCACAAAATGCATTTTTCTGCTCAGAAAGCTTGTTTCTGACATTCTAACAGCTCAATTAGAGCATTTTAGTAATGAACAGTGTTCTTTGTCAAAACTGACATTCTCATCATCCACTGAATCACTTTGTCACCAAATGCATTTTTCTGATCAGAAAGCTTGTTTCTGACATTCTAACAGCTCAATTAGAGCATTTCAGTAATGAACAGTGTTCTTTGTCAAAACTGATATTCTCATCATCCACTGAATGACTTTGTAACAAAATGCATTTTTCTGCTCAGAAAGCTTGTTTCTGACATTCTAACAGCTCAATTAGAGCATTTTAGTAATGAACAGTGTTCTTTGTCACAACTGACATTCTCATCATGCACTGATGCACTTTGTCACAAAATGCAGTTTTCAGCTCAGAAAGCTTGTTTCTGACATTCTAACAGCTCAATTAGAGCATTTCATAATGAACAGTGTTCTTTGTCAAAACTGACATTTTCATCATCCACTGAATCACTTTGTCACAAAATGCATTTTTCTGCTCAGACAGCTTGTTTCTGACATTCTAACAGGTCACTGAGAGCATTTCAGTAATGAACATTGTTCTTTGTCAAAACTGACATTCTCATCATCCACTGAATCACTTTGTCACAAATTGCATTTTTCTGATCAGAAATTATGTTTCTGACATTCTAACAGCTCAATTAGAGCATTTCAGTAATGAACAGTGTTCTTTGTCAAAACTGACATTCTCATCATCCACTGAATCACTTTGTCACAAAATGCATTTTTCTGCTCAGAAAGCTTGTTTCTGACATTCTAACAGCTCAATTAGAGCATTTTAGTAATGAACAGTGTTCTTTGTCAAAACTGACATTCTCATCATCCACTGAATCACTTTGTCACCAAATGCATTTTTCTGATCAGAAAGCTTGTTTCTGACATTCTAACAGCTCAATTAGAGCATTTCAGTAATGAACAGTGTTCTTTGTCAAAACTGACATTCTCATCATCCACTGAATCACTTTGTCACAAAATGCATTTTTCTGCTCAGAAAGCTTGTTTCTGACATTCTAACAGCTCAATTAGAGCTTTTCAGTAATGAACAGTGTTCTTTGTCAAAACTGACATTCTCATCATCCACTGAATCACTTTGTCACCAAATGCATTTTTCTGATCAGAAAGCTTGTTTCTGACATTCTAACAGCTCAATTAGAGCATTTCAGTAATGAACAGTGTTCTTTGTCAAAACTGACATTCTCATCATCCACTGAATCACTTTGTCACAAAATGCATTTTTCTGCTCAGAAAGCTTGTTTCTGACATTCTAACAGCTCAATTAGAGCATTTTAGTAATGAACAGTGTTCTTTGTCACAACTGACATTCTCATCATCCACTGATGCACTTTGTCACAAAATGCAGTTTTCAGCTCAGAAAGCTTGTTTCTGACATTCTAACAGCTCAATTAGAGCTTTTCAGCAATGAACAGTGTTCTTTGTCAAAACTGACATTCTCATCATCCACTGAATCACTTTGTCACAAATTGCATTTTTCTGATCAGAAATTATGTTTCTTACATTCTAACAGCTCAATTAGAGCATTTCAGTAATGAACAGTGTTCTTTGTCAAAACTGACATTCTCATCATCCACTGAATCACTTTGTCACAAAATGCATTTTTCTGCCCAGAAAGCTTGTTTCTGACATTCTAACAGCTCAATTAGAGCATTTTAGTAATGAACAGTGTTCTTTGTCACAACTGACATTCTCATCATGCACTGATGCACTTTGTCACAAAATGCAGTTTTCAGCTCAGAAAGCTTGTTTGTGACATTCTAACAGCTCAATTAGAGCATTTCAGTAATGAACAGTGTTCTTTGTCAAAACTGACATTCTCATCATCCACTGAATCACTTTGTCACAAAATGCTTTTTTCTGCTCAGAAAGCTTGTTTCTGACATTCTAACAGCTCAATTAGAGCATTTTAGTAATGAAAAGTGTTCTTTGTCACAACTGACATTCTCATCATCCACTGATGCACTTTGTCACAAAATGCAGTTTTCAGCTCAGAAAGCTTGTTTCTGACATTCTAACAGCTCAATTAGAGCTTTTCAGTAATGAACAGTGTTCTTTGTCAAAACTGACATTCTCATCATCCACTGAATCACTTTGTCACCAAATGCATTTTTCTGATCAGAAAGCTTGTTTCTGACATTCTAATAGCTCAATTAGAGCATTTCAGTAATGAACAGTGTTCTTTGTCAAAACTGACATTCTCATCATCCACTGAATCACTTTGTCACAAAATGCATTTTTCTGCTCAGAAAGCTTGTTTCTGACATTCTAACAGCTCAATTAGAGCATTTTAGTAATGAACAGTGTTCTTTGTCACAACTGACATTCTCATCATGCACTGATGCACTTTGTCACAAAATGCAGTTTTCAGCTCAGAAAGCTTGTTTCTGACATTCTAACAGCTCAATTAGAGCTTTTTTGTAATGAACAGTGTTCTTTGTCAAAACTGACATTCTCATTATCCACTGAATCACTTTGTCACAAAATGCTTTTTTCTGATCAGAAAGCTTGTTTCTGACATTCTAACAGCTCAATTAGAGCATTTCAGTAATGAACAGTGTTCTTTGTCAAAACTTGACATTCTCATCATCCACTGAATCACTTTGTCACAAAATGCATTTTTCTGCTCAGACAGCTTGTTTCTGACATTCTAACAGGTCACTGATAGCATTTCAGTAATGAACAGTGTTCTTTGTCAAAACTGACATTCTCATCATCCACTGAATCACTTTGTCACAAAATGCATTTTTCTGCTCAGAAAGCTTGTTTCTGACATTCTAACAGCTCAATTAGAGCATTTTAGTAATGAACAGTGTTCTTTGTCACAATTGACATTCTCATCATCCACTGATGCACTTTGTCACAAAATGCAGTTTTCAGCTCAGAAAGCTTGTTTCTGACATTCTAACAGCTCAATTAGAGCATTTCAGTAATGAACAGTGTTCTTTGTCAAAACTGACATTCTCATCATCCACTGATGCACTCTGTCAAAAAAATGCAGTTTTCAGCTCAGAAAGCTTGTTTCTGACATTCTAACAGCTCATTGAGAGCATTTCAGTAATGAACAGTGTTCTTTGTCAAAACTGACATTCTCATCATCCACTGAATCACTTTGTCACAAAATGCATTTTTCTGCTCAGAAAGCTTGTTTCTGACATTCTAACAGCTCAATTAGAGCATTTTAGTAATAACAGTGTTCTTTGTCACAACTGACATTCTCATCATGCACTGATGCACTTTGTCACAAAATGCAGTTTTCAGCTCAGAAAGCTTGTTTCTGACATTCTAACAGCTCAATTAGAGCTTTTTTGTAATGAACAGTGTTCTTTGTCAAAACTGACATTCTCATTATCCACTGAATCACTTTGTCACAAAATGCTTTTTTCTGATCAGAAAGCTTGTTTCTGACATTCTAACAGCTCAATTTAGAGCATTTCAGTAATGAACAGTGTTCTTTGTCAAAACTGACATTCTCATCATCCACTGAATCACTTTGTCACAAAATGCATTTTTCTGCTCAGACAGCTTGTTTCTGACATTCTAACAGGTCACTGATAGCATTTCAGTAATGAACAGTGTTCTTTGTCAAAACTGACATTCTCATCATCCACTGAATCACTTTGTCACAAAATGCATTTTTCTGATCAGAAAGCATGTTTCTGACATTCTAACAGCTCAATTAGAGCATTTCAGTAATGAACAGTGTTCTTTGTCAAAACTGACATTCTCATCATCCACTAATGCAGTTTGTCACAAAATGCAGTTTTCAGCTCAGAAAGCTTGTTTCTGACATTCTAACAGCTCAATTAGAGCATTTCAGTAATGAACAGTGTTCTTTGTCAAAACTGACATTCTCATCATCCACTGAATCACTTTGTCACCAAATGCATTTTTCTGATCAGAAAGCTTGTTTCTGACATTCTAACAGCTTAATTAGAGCATTTCAGTAATGAACAGTGTTCTTTGTCAAAACTGACATTCTCATCATCCACTGAATCACTTTGTCACAAAATGCTTTTTTCTGCTCAGAAAGCTTGTTTCTGACATTCTAACAGCTCAATTAGAGCATTTTAGTAATGAACAATGTTCTTTGTCACAACTGACATTCTCATCATCCACTGATGCACTTTGTCACAAAATGCAGTTTTCAGCTCAGAAAGCTTGTTTCTGACATTCTAACAGGTCACTGATAGCATTTCAGTAATGAACAGTGTTCTTTGTCAAAACTGACATTCTCATCATCCACTGAATCACTTTGTCACCAAATAAATTTTTCTGCTCAGAAAGCTTGTTTCTGACATTCTAACAGCTCAATTAGAGCATTTTAGTAATGAACAGTGTTCATTGTCACAACTGACATTCTCATCATCCACTGATGCACTTTGTCACAAAATGCAGTTTTCAGCTCAGAAAGCTTGTTTCTGACATTCTAACAGGTCACTGATAGCATTTCAGTAATGAACAGTGTTCTTTGTCAAAACTGACATTCTCATCATCCACTGAATCACTTTGTCACAAAATGCATTTTTCTGCTCAGAAAGCTTGTTTCTGACATTCTAACAGCTCAATTAGAGCATTTTAGTAATGAACAGTGTTCATTGTCACAACTGACATTCTCATCATCCACTGATGCACTTTGTCACAAAATGCAGTTTTCAGCTCAGAAAGCTTGTTTCTGACATTCTAACAGCTCAATTAGAGCATTTCAGTAATGAACAGTGTTCCTTGTCAAAACTGACATTCTCATCATCCACTGATGCACTCTGTCACAAAATGCAGTTTTCAGCTCGGAAAGCTTGTTTCTGACATTCTAACAGCTCATTGAGAGCATTTCAGTAATGAACAGTGTTCTTTGTCAAAACTGACATTCTCATCATCCACTGAATCACTTTGTCACAAAATGCATTTTTCTTCTCAGAAAGCTTGTTTCTGACATTCTAACAGCTCATTGAGAGCATTTCAGTAATGAACAGTGTTCTTTGTCAAAACTGACATTCTCATCATCCACTGAATCACTTTGTCACAAAATGCATTTTTCTGCTCAGAAAGCTTGTTTCTGACATTCTAACAGCTCAATTAGAGCATTTTAGTAATGAACAGTGTTCTTTGTCAAAACTGACATTCTCATCATGCACTGATGCACTTTGTCACAAAATGCATTTTTCTGCTCAGAAAGCTTGTTTCTGACATTCTAACAGCTCATTGAGAGCATTTCAGTAATGAACAGTGTTCTTTGTCAAAACTGACATTCTCATCATCCACTGAATCACTTTGTCACAAAATGCATTTTTCTGCTCAGAAAGCTTGTTTCTGACATTCTAACAGCTCAATTAGAGCATTTTAGTAATGAACAGTGTTCTTTGTCACAACTGACATTCTCATCATGCACTGATGCACTTTGTCACAAAATGCAGTTTTCAGCTCAGAAAGCTTGTTTCTGACATTCTAATAGCTCAATTAGAGCATTTCAGTAATGAACAGTGTTCTTTGTCAAAACTGACATTCTCATCATCCACTGAATCACTTTGTCACAAAATGCATTTTTCTGCTCAGAAAGCTTGTTTCTGACATTCTAACAGCTCAATTAGAGCATTTTAGTAATGAACAGTGTTCTTTGTCACAACTGACATTCTCATCATGCACTGATGCACTTTGTCACAAAATGCAGTTTTCAGCTCAGAAAGCTTGTTTCTGACATTCTAACAGCTCAATTAGAGCTTTTTTGTAATGAACAGTGTTCTTTGTCAAAACTGACATTCTCATTATCCACTGAATCACTTTGTCACAAAATGCTTTTTTCTGATCAGAAAGCTTGTTTCTGACATTCTAACAGCTCAATTAGAGCATTTCAGTAATGAACAGTGTTCTTTGTCAAAACTTGACATTCTCATCATCCACTGAATCACTTTGTCACAAAATGCATTTTTCTGCTCAGACAGCTTGTTTCTGACATTCTAACAGGTCACTGATAGCATTTCAGTAATGAACAGTGTTCTTTGTCAAAACTGACATTCTCATCATCCACTGAATCACTTTGTCACAAAATGCATTTTTCTGCTCAGAAAGCTTGTTTCTGACATTCTAACAGCTCAATTAGAGCATTTTAGTAATGAACAGTGTTCATTGTCACAACTGACATTCTCATCATCCACTGATGCACTTTGTCACAAAATGCAGTTTTCAGCTCAGAAAGCTTGTTTCTGACATTCTAACAGCTCAATTAGAGCATTTCAGTAATGAACAGTGTTCCTTGTCAAAACTGACATTCTCATCATCCACTGATGCACTCTGTCACAAAATGCAGTTTTCAGCTCGGAAAGCTTGTTTCTGACATTCTAACAGCTCATTGAGAGCATTTCAGTAATGAACAGTGTTCTTTGTCAAAACTGACATTCTCATCATCCACTGAATCACTTTGTCACAAAATGCATTTTTCTTCTCAGAAAGCTTGTTTCTGACATTCTAACAGCTCATTGAGAGCATTTCAGTAATGAACAGTGTTCTTTGTCAAAACTGACATTCTCATCATCCACTGAATCACTTTGTCACAAAATGCATTTTTCTGCTCAGAAAGCTTGTTTCTGACATTCTAACAGCTCAATTAGAGCATTTTAGTAATGAACAGTGTTCTTTGTCAAAACTGACATTCTCATCATGCACTGATGCACTTTGTCACAAAATGCATTTTTCTGCTCAGAAAGCTTGTTTCTGACATTCTAACAGCTCATTGAGAGCATTTCAGTAATGAACAGTGTTCTTTGTCAAAACTGACATTCTCATCATCCACTGAATCACTTTGTCACAAAATGCATTTTTCTGCTCAGAAAGCTTGTTTCTGACATTCTAACAGCTCAATTAGAGCATTTTAGTAATGAACAGTGTTCTTTGTCACAACTGACATTCTCATCATGCACTGATGCACTTTGTCACAAAATGCAGTTTTCAGCTCAGAAAGCTTGTTTCTGACATTCTAATAGCTCAATTAGAGCATTTCAGTAATGAACAGTGTTCTTTGTCAAAACTGACATTCTCATCATCCACTGAATCACTTTGTCACAAAATGCATTTTTCTGCTCAGAAAGCTTGTTTCTGACATTCTAACAGCTCAATTAGAGCATTTTAGTAATGAACAGTGTTCTTTGTCACAACTGACATTCTCATCATGCACTGATGCACTTTGTCACAAAATGCAGTTTTCAGCTCAGAAAGCTTGTTTCTGACATTCTAACAGCTCAATTAGAGCTTTTTTGTAATGAACAGTGTTCTTTGTCAAAACTGACATTCTCATTATCCACTGAATCACTTTGTCACAAAATGCTTTTTTCTGATCAGAAAGCTTGTTTCTGACATTCTAACAGCTCAATTAGAGCATTTCAGTAATGAACAGTGTTCTTTGTCAAAACTTGACATTCTCATCATCCACTGAATCACTTTGTCACAAAATGCATTTTTCTGCTCAGACAGCTTGTTTCTGACATTCTAACAGGTCACTGATAGCATTTCAGTAATGAACAGTGTTCTTTGTCAAAACTGACATTCTCATCATCCACTGAATCACTTTGTCACAAAATGCATTTTTCTGCTCAGAAAGCTTGTTTCTGACATTCTAACAGCTCAATTAGAGCATTTTAGTAATGAACAGTGTTCTTTGTCACAATTGACATTCTCATCATCCACTGATGCACTTTGTCACAAAATGCAGTTTTCAGCTCAGAAAGCTTGTTTCTGACATTCTAACAGCTCAATTAGAGCATTTCAGTAATGAACAGTGTTCTTTGTCAAAACTGACATTCTCATCATCCACTGATGCACTCTGTCAAAAAAATGCAGTTTTCAGCTCAGAAAGCTTGTTTCTGACATTCTAACAGCTCATTGAGAGCATTTCAGTAATGAACAGTGTTCTTTGTCAAAACTGACATTCTCATCATCCACTGAATCACTTTGTCACAAAATGCATTTTTCTGCTCAGAAAGCTTGTTTCTGACATTCTAACAGCTCAATTAGAGCATTTTAGTAATAACAGTGTTCTTTGTCACAACTGACATTCTCATCATGCACTGATGCACTTTGTCACAAAATGCAGTTTTCAGCTCAGAAAGCTTGTTTCTGACATTCTAACAGCTCAATTAGAGCTTTTTTGTAATGAACAGTGTTCTTTGTCAAAACTGACATTCTCATTATCCACTGAATCACTTTGTCACAAAATGCTTTTTTCTGATCAGAAAGCTTGTTTCTGACATTCTAACAGCTCAATTTAGAGCATTTCAGTAATGAACAGTGTTCTTTGTCAAAACTGACATTCTCATCATCCACTGAATCACTTTGTCACAAAATGCATTTTTCTGCTCAGACAGCTTGTTTCTGACATTCTAACAGGTCACTGATAGCATTTCAGTAATGAACAGTGTTCTTTGTCAAAACTGACATTCTCATCATCCACTGAATCACTTTGTCACAAAATGCTTTTTTCTGCTCAGAAAGCTTGTTTCTGACATTCTAACAGCTCAATTAGAGCATTTCAGTAATGAACAGTGTTCTTTGTCAAAACTGACATTCTCATCATCCACTAATGCAGTTTGTCACAAAATGCAGTTTTCAGCTCAGAAAGCTTGTTTCTGACATTCTAACAGCTCAATTAGAGCATTTCAGTAATGAACAGTGTTCTTTGTCAAAACTGACATTCTCATCATCCACTGAATCACTTTGTCACCAAATGCATTTTTCTGATCAGAAAGCTTGTTTCTGACATTCTAACAGCTTAATTAGAGCATTTCAGTAATGAACAGTGTTCTTTGTCAAAACTGACATTCTCATCATCCACTGAATCACTTTGTCACAAAATGCTTTTTTCTGCTCAGAAAGCTTGTTTCTGACATTCTAACAGCTCAATTAGAGCATTTTAGTAATGAACAATGTTCTTTGTCACAACTGACATTCTCATCATCCACTGATGCACTTTGTCACAAAATGCAGTTTTCAGCTCAGAAAGCTTGTTTCTGACATTCTAACAGGTCACTGATAGCATTTCAGTAATGAACAGTGTTCTTTGTCAAAACTGACATTCTCATCATCCACTGAATCACTTTGTCACCAAATAAATTTTTCTGCTCAGAAAGCTTGTTTCTGACATTCTAACAGCTCAATTAGAGCATTTTAGTAATGAACAGTGTTCATTGTCACAACTGACATTCTCATCATCCACTGATGCACTTTGTCACAAAATGCAGTTTTCAGCTCAGAAAGCTTGTTTCTGACATTCTAACAGGTCACTGATAGCATTTCAGTAATGAACAGTGTTCTTTGTCAAAACTGACATTCTCATCATCCACTGAATCACTTTGTCACAAAATGCATTTTTCTGCTCAGAAAGCTTGTTTCTGACATTCTAACAGCTCAATTAGAGCATTTTAGTAATGAACAGTGTTCATTGTCACAACTGACATTCTCATCATCCACTGATGCACTTTGTCACAAAATGCAGTTTTCAGCTCAGAAAGCTTGTTTCTGACATTCTAACAGCTCAATTAGAGCATTTCAGTAATGAACAGTGTTCCTTGTCAAAACTGACATTCTCATCATCCACTGATGCACTCTGTCACAAAATGCAGTTTTCAGCTCGGAAAGCTTGTTTCTGACATTCTAACAGCTCATTGAGAGCATTTCAGTAATGAACAGTGTTCTTTGTCAAAACTGACATTCTCATCATCCACTGAATCACTTTGTCACAAAATGCATTTTTCTTCTCAGAAAGCTTGTTTCTGACATTCTAACAGCTCATTGAGAGCATTTCAGTAATGAACAGTGTTCTTTGTCAAAACTGACATTCTCATCATCCACTGAATCACTTTGTCACAAAATGCATTTTTCTGCTCAGAAAGCTTGTTTCTGACATTCTAACAGCTCAATTAGAGCATTTTAGTAATGAACAGTGTTCTTTGTCAAAACTGACATTCTCATCATCCACTGAATCACTTTGTCACAAAATGCATTTTTCTGCTCAGAAAGCTTGTTTCTGACATTCTAACAGCTCAATTAGAGCATTTTAGTAATGAACAGTGTTCTTTGTCACAACTGACATTCTCATCATGCACTGATGCACTTTGTCACAAAATGCAGTTTTCAGCTCAGAAAGCTTGTTTCTGACATTCTAACAGCTCAATTAGAGCATTTCATAATGAACAGTGTTCTTTGTCAAAACTGACATTTTCATCATCCACTGAATCACTTTGTCACAAAATGCATTTTTCTGCTCAGACAGCTTGTTTCTGACATTCTAACAGGTCACTGAGAGCATTTCAGTAATGAACATTGTTCTTTGTCAAAACTGACATTCTCATCATCCACTGAATCACTTTGTCACAAATTGCATTTTTCTGATCAGAAATTATGTTTCTGACATTCTAACAGCTCAATTAGAGCATTTTAGTAATGAACAATGTTCTTTGTCACAACTGACATTCTCATCATCCACTGATGCACTTTGTCACAAAATGCAGTTTTCAGCTCAGAAAGCTTGTTTCTGACATTCTAACAGCTCAATTAGAGCTTTTCAGTAATGAACAGTGTTCTTTGTCAAAACTGACATTCTCATCATCCACTGAATCACTTTGTCACCAAATGCATTTTTCTGATCAGAAAGCTTGTTTCTGACATTCTAACAGCTCAATTAGAGCATTTCAGTAATGAACAGTGTTCTTTGTCAAAACTGACATTCTCATCATCCACTGAATCACTTTGTCACAAAATGCATTTTTCTGCTCAGAAAGCTTGTTTCTGACATTCTAACAGCCCAATTAGAGCATTTTAGTAATGAACAGTGTTCTTTGTCACAACTGACATTCTCATCATCCACTGATGCACTTTGTCACAAAATGCAGTTTTCAGCTCAGAAAGCTTGTTTCTGACATTCTAACAGCTCAATTAGAGCATTTCAGTAATGAACAGTGTTCTTTGTCAAAACTGACATTCTCATCATCCACTGATGCACTCTGTCACAAAATGCAGTTTTCAGCTCAGAAAGCTTGTTTCTGACATTCTAACAGCTCATTGAGAGCATTTCAGTAATGAACAGTGTTCTTTGTCAAAACTGACATTCTCATCATCCACTGAATCACTTTGTCACAAAATGCATTTTTCTTCTCAGAAAGCTTGTTTCTGACATTCTAACAGCTCATTGAGAGCATTTCAGTAATGAACAGTGTTCTTTGTCAAAACTGACATTCTCATCATCCACTGAATCACTTTGTCACAAAATGCATTTTTCTGCTCAGAAAGCTTGTTTCTGACATTCTAACAGCTCAATTAGAGCATTTTAGTAATGAACAGTGTTCTTTGTCACAACTGACATTCTCATCATGCACTGATGCACTTTGTCACAAAATGCATTTTTCTGCTCAGAAAGCTTGTTTCTGACATTCTAACAGCTCAATTAGAGCATTTTAGTAATGAACAGTGTTCTTTGTCACAACTGACATTCTCATCATGCACTGATGCACTTTGTCACAAAATGCAGTTTTCAGCTCAGAAAGCTTGTTTCTGACATTCTAACAGCTCAATTAGAGCATTTCATAATGAACAGTGTTCTTTGTCAAAACTGACATTTTCATCATCCACTGAATCACTTTGTCACAAAATGCATTTTTCTGCTCAGACAGCTTGTTTCTGACATTCTAACAGGTCACTGAGAGCATTTCAGTAATGAACATTGTTCTTTGTCAAAACTGACATTCTCATCATCCACTGAATCACTTTGTCACAAATTGCATTTTTCTGATCAGAAATTATGTTTCTGACATTCTAACAGCTCAATTAGAGCATTTCAGTAATGAACAGTGTTCTTTGTCAAAACTGACATTCTCATCATCCACTGAATCACTTTGTCACAAAATGCATTTTTCTGCTCAGAAAGCTTGTTTCTGACATTCTAACAGCTCAATTAGAGCATTTTAGTAATGAACAGTGTTCTTTGTCAAAACTGACATTCTCATCATCCACTGAATCACTTTGTCACCAAATGCATTTTTCTGATCAGAAAGCTTGTTTCTGACATTCTAACAGCTCAATTAGAGCATTTCAGTAATGAACAGTGTTCTTTGTCAAAACTGACATTCTCATCATCCACTGAATCACTTTGTCACAAAATGCATTTTTCTGCTCAGAAAGCTTGTTTCTGACATTCTAACAGCTATATTAGAGCATTTCAGTAATGAACAGTGTTCTTTGTCAAAACTGACATTCTCATCATCCACTGAATCACTTTGTCACAAAATGCATTTTTCTGCTCAGAAAGCTTGTTTCTGACATTCTAACAGCTCAATTAGAGCATTTTAGTAAAGAACAGTGTTCTTTGTCACAACTGACATTCTCATCATCCACTGATGCACTTTGTCACAAAATGCAGTTTTCAGCTCAGAAAGCTTGTTTCTGACATTCTAACAGCTCATTGAGAGCATTTCAGTAATGAACAGTGTTCTTTTTCAAAACTGACATTCTCATCATCCACTGAATCACTTTGTCACAAATTGCATTTTTCTGATCAGAAATTATGTTTCTGACATTCTAACAGCTCAATTAGAGCATTTCAGTAATGAACAGTGTTCTTTGTCAAAACTGACATTCTCATCATCCACTGAATCACTTTGTCACAAAATGCAGTTTTCTGCTCAGAAAGCTTGTTTCTGACATTCTAACAGCTCAATTAGAGCATTTCATAATGAACAGTGTTCTTTGTCAAAACTGACATTCTCATCATCCACTGAATCACTTTGTCACAAAATGCATTTTTCTGCTCAGACAGCTTGTTTCTGACATTCTAACAGGTCACTGAGAGCATTTCAGTAATGAACATTGTTCTTTGTCAAAACTGACATTCTCATCATCCACTGAATCACTTTGTCACAAATTGCATTTTTCTGATCAGAAATTATGTTTCTGACATTCTAACAGCTCAATTAGAGCATTTTAGTAATGAACAATGTTCTTTGTCACAACTGACATTCTCATCATCCACTGATGCACTTTGTCACAAAATGCAGTTTTCAGCTCAGAAAGCTTGTTTCTGACATTCTAACAGCTCAATTAGAGCTTTTCAGTAATGAACAGTGTTCTTTGTCAAAACTGACATTCTCATCATCCACTGAATCACTTTGTCACCAAATGCATTTTTCTGATCAGAAAGCTTGTTTCTGACATTCTAACAGCTCAATTAGAGCATTTCAGTAATGAACAGTGTTCTTTGTCAAAACTGACATTCTCATCATCCACTGAATCACTTTGTCACAAAATGCATTTTTCTGCTCAGAAAGCTTGTTTCTGACATTCTAACAGCCCAATTAGAGCATTTTAGTAATGAACAGTGTTCTTTGTCACAACTGACATTCTCATCATCCACTGATGCACTTTGTCACAAAATGCAGTTTTCAGCTCAGAAAGCTTGTTTCTGACATTCTAACAGCTCAATTAGAGCATTTCAGTAATGAACAGTGTTCTTTGTCAAAACTGACATTCTCATCATCCACTGATGCACTCTGTCACAAAATGCAGTTTTCAGCTCAGAAAGCTTGTTTCTGACATTCTAACAGCTCATTGAGAGCATTTCAGTAATGAACAGTGTTCTTTGTCAAAACTGACATTCTCATCATCCACTGAATCACTTTGTCACAAAATGCATTTTTCTTCTCAGAAAGCTTGTTTCTGACATTCTAACAGCTCATTGAGAGCATTTCAGTAATGAACAGTGTTCTTTGTCAAAACTGACATTCTCATCATCCACTGAATCACTTTGTCACAAAATGCATTTTTCTGCTCAGAAAGCTTGTTTCTGACATTCTAACAGCTCAATTAGAGCATTTTAGTAATGAACAGTGTTCTTTGTCACAACTGACATTCTCATCATGCACTGATGCACTTTGTCACAAAATGCATTTTTCTGCTCAGAAAGCTTGTTTCTGACATTCTAACAGCTCAATTAGAGCATTTTAGTAATGAACAGTGTTCTTTGTCACAACTGACATTCTCATCATGCACTGATGCACTTTGTCACAAAATGCAGTTTTCAGCTCAGAAAGCTTGTTTCTGACATTCTAACAGCTCAATTAGAGCATTTCATAATGAACAGTGTTCTTTGTCAAAACTGACATTTTCATCATCCACTGAATCACTTTGTCACAAAATGCATTTTTCTGCTCAGACAGCTTGTTTCTGACATTCTAACAGGTCACTGAGAGCATTTCAGTAATGAACATTGTTCTTTGTCAAAACTGACATTCTCATCATCCACTGAATCACTTTGTCACAAATTGCATTTTTCTGATCAGAAATTATGTTTCTGACATTCTAACAGCTCAATTAGAGCATTTCAGTAATGAACAGTGTTCTTTGTCAAAACTGACATTCTCATCATCCACTGAATCACTTTGTCACAAAATGCATTTTTCTGCTCAGAAAGCTTGTTTCTGACATTCTAACAGCTCAATTAGAGCATTTTAGTAATGAACAGTGTTCTTTGTCAAAACTGACATTCTCATCATCCACTGATGCACTTTGTCACCAAATGCATTTTTCTGATCAGAAAGCTTGTTTCTGACATTCTAACAGCTCAATTAGAGCATTTCAGTAATGAACAGTGTTCTTTGTCAAAACTGACATTCTCATCATCCACTGAATCACTTTGTCACAAAATGCATTTTTCTGCTCAGAAAGCTTGTTTCTGACATTCTAACAGCTATATTAGAGCATTTCAGTAATGAACAGTGTTCTTTGTCAAAACTGACATTCTCATCATCCACTGAATCACTTTGTCACAAAATGCATTTTTCTGCTCAGAAAGCTTGTTTCTGACATTCTAACAGCTCAATTAGAGCATTTTAGTAATGAACAGTGTTCTTTGTCACAACTGACATTCTCATCATCCACTGATGCACTTTGTCACAAAATGCAGTTTTCAGCTCAGAAAGCTTGTTTCTGACATTCTAACAGCTCATTGAGAGCATTTCAGTAATGAACAGTGTTCTTTTTCAAAACTGACATTCTCATCATCCACTGAATCACTTTGTCACAAATTGCATTTTTCTGATCAGAAATTATGTTTCTGACATTCTAACAGCTCAATTAGAGCATTTCAGTAATGAACAGTGTTCTTTGTCAAAACTGACATTCTCATCATCCACTGAATCACTTTGTCACAAAATGCAGTTTTCTGCTCAGAAAGCTTGTTTCTGACATTCTAACAGCTCAATTAGAGCATTTTAGTAATGAACAGTGTTCTTTGTCACAACTGACATTCTCATCATGCACTGATGCACTTTGTCACAAAATGCAGTTTTCAGCTCAGAAAGCTTGTTTCTGACATTCTAACAGCTCAATGAGAGCATTTTAGTAATGAAAAGTGTTCTTTGTCAAAACTGACATTCTCATCATCCACTGATGCACTTTGTCACAAAATGCAGTTTTCAGCTCAGAAAGCTTGTTTCTGACATTCTAACAGCTCAATTAGAGCTTTTCAGTAATGAACAGTGTTCTTTGTCAAAACTGACATTCTCATCATCCACTGAATCACTTTGTCACCAAATGCATTTTTCTGATCAGAAAGCTTGTTTCTGACATTCTAACAGCTCAATTAGAGCATTTCAGTAATGAACAGTGTTCTTTGTCAAAACTGACATTCTCATCATCCACTGAATCACTTTGTCAAAAAATGCATTTTTCTGCTCAGAAAGCTTGTTTCTGACATTCTAACAGCTCAATTAGAGCATTTTAGTAATGAACAGTGTTCTTTGTCAAAACTGACATTCTCATCATGCACTGATGCACTTTGTCACAAAATGCAGTTTTCAGCTCAGAAAGCTTGTTTCTGACATTCTAACAGCTCAATTAGAGCTTTTTTGTAATGAACAGTGTTCTTTGTCAAAACTGACATTCTCATTATCCACTGAATCAGTTTGTCACAAAATGCTTTTTTCTGATCAGAAAGCTTGTTTCTGACATTCTAACAGCTCAATTAGAGCATTTCAGTAATGAACAGTGTTCTTTGTCAAAACTTGACATTCTCATCATCCACTGAATCACTTTGTCACAAAATGCATTTTTCTGCTCAGACAGCTTGTTTCTGACATTCTAACAGGTCACTGATAGCATTTCAGTAATGAACAGTGTTCTTTGTCAAAACTGACATTCTCATCATCCACTGAATCACTTTGTCACAAAATGCATTTTTCTGCTCAGAAAGCTTGTTTCTGACATTCTAACAGCTCAATTAGAGCATTTTAGTAATGAACAGTGTTCTTTGTCACAACTGACATTCTCATCATCCACTGATGCACTTTGTCACAAAATGCAGTTTTCAGCTCAGAAAGCTTGTTTCTGACATTCTAACAGCTCAATTAGAGCATTTCAGTAATGAACAGTGTTCTTTGTCAAAACTGACATTCTCATCATCCACTGATGCACTCTGTCACAAAATGCAGTTTTCAGCTCAGAAAGCTTGTTTCTGACATTCTAACAGCTCATTGAGAGCATTTCAGTAATGAACAGTGTTCTTTGTCAAAACTGACATTCTCATCATCCACTGAATCACTTTGTCACAAAATGCATTTTTCTTCTCAGAAAGCTTGTTTCTGACATTCTAACAGCTCATTGAGAGCATTTCAGTAATGAACAATGTTCTTTGTCACAACTGACATTCTCATCATCCACTGATGCACTTTGTCACAAAATGCAGTTTTCAGCTCAGAAAGCTTGTTTCTGACATTCTAACAGCTCAATTAGAGCTTTTCAGTAATGAACAGTGTTCTATGTCAAAACTGACATTCTCATCATCCACTGAATCACTTTGTCACCAAATGCATTTTTCTGATCAGAAAGCTTGTTTCTGACATTCTAACAGCTCAATTAGAGCATTTCAGTAATGAACAGTGTTCTTTGTCAAAACTGACATTCTCATCATCCACTGAATCACTTTGTCACAAAATGCATTTTTCTGCTCAGAAAGCTTGTTTCTGACATTCTAACAGCCCAATTAGAGCATTTTAGTAATGAACAGTGTTCTTTGTCACAACTGACATTCTCATCATCCACTGATGCACTTTGTCACAAAATGCAGTTTTCAGCTCAGAAAGCTTGTTTCTGACATTCTAACAGCTCAATTAGAGCATTTCAGTAATGAACAGTGTTCTTTGTCAAAACTGACATTCTCATCATCCACTGATGCACTCTGTCACAAAATGCAGTTTTCAGCTCAGAAAGCTTGTTTCTGACATTCTAACAGCTCATTGAGAGCATTTCAGTAATGAACAGTGTTCTTTGTCAAAACTGACATTCTCATCATCCACTGAATCACTTTGTCACAAAATGCATTTTTCTTCTCAGAAAGCTTGTTTCTGACATTCTAACAGCTCATTGAGAGCATTTCAGTAATGAACAGTGTTCTTTGTCAAAACTGACATTCTCATCATCCACTGAATCACTTTGTCACAAAATGCATTTTTCTGCTCAGAAAGCTTGTTTCTGACATTCTAACAGCTCAATTAGAGCATTTTAGTAATGAACAGTGTTCTTTGTCACAACTGACATTCTCATCATGCACTGATGCACTTTGTCACAAAATGCATTTTTCTGCTCAGAAAGCTTGTTTCTGACATTCTAACAGCTCATTGAGAGCATTTCAGTAATGAACAGTGTTCTTTGTCAAAACTGACATTCTCATCATCCACTGAATCACTTTGTCACAAAATGCATTTTTCTGCTCAGAAAGCTTGTTTCTGACATTCTAACAGCTCAATTAGAGCATTTTAGTAATGAACAGTGTTCTTTGTCACAACTGACATTCTCATCATGCACTGATGCACTTTGTCACAAAATGCAGTTTTCAGCTCAGAAAGCTTGTTTCTGACATTCTAACAGCTCAATTAGAGCATTTCATAATGAACAGTGTTCTTTGTCAAAACTGACATTTTCATCATCCACTGAATCACTTTGTCACAAAATGCATTTTTCTGCTCAGACAGCTTGTTTCTGACATTCTAACAGGTCACTGAGAGCATTTCAGTAATGAACATTGTTCTTTGTCAAAACTGACATTCTCATCATCCACTGAATCACTTTGTCACAAATTGCATTTTTCTGATCAGAAATTATGTTTCTGACATTCTAACAGCTCAATTAGAGCATTTCAGTAATGAACAGTGTTCTTTGTCAAAACTGACATTCTCATCATCCACTGAATCACTTTGTCACAAAATGCATTTTTCTGCTCAGAAAGCTTGTTTCTGACATTCTAACAGCTCAATTAGAGCATTTTAGTAATGAACAGTGTTCTTTGTCAAAACTGACATTCTCATCATCCACTGAATCACTTTGTCACCAAATGCATTTTTCTGATCAGAAAGCTTGTTTCTGACATTCTAACAGCTCAATTAGAGCATTTCAGTAATGAACAGTGTTCTTTGTCAAAACTGACATTCTCATCATCCACTGAATCACTTTGTCACAAAATGCATTTTTCTGCTCAGAAAGCTTGTTTCTGACATTCTAACAGCTCAATTAGAGCATTTCAGTAATGAACAGTGTTCTTTGTCAAAACTGACATTCTCATCATCCACTGAATCACTTTGTCACAAAATGCATTTTTCTGCTCAGAAAGCTTGTTTCTGACATTCTAACAGCTCAATTAGAGCATTTTAGTAATGAACAGTGTTCTTTGTCACAACTGACATTCTCATCATCCACTGATGCACTTTGTCACAAAATGCAGTTTTCAGCTCAGAAAGCTTGTTTCTGACATTCTAACAGCTCATTGAGAGCATTTCAGTAATGAACAGTGTTCTTTTTCAAAACTGACATTCTCATCATCCACTGAATCACTTTGTCACAAATTGCATTTTTCTGATCAGAAATTATGTTTCTGACATTCTAACAGCTCAATTAGAGCATTTCAGTAATGAACAGTGTTCTTTGTCAAAACTGACATTCTCATCATCCACTGAATCACTTTGTCACAAAATGCAGTTTTCTGCTCAGAACGCTTGTTTCTGACATTCTAACAGCTCAATTAGAGCATTTTAGTAATGAACAGTGTTCTTTGTCACAACTGACATTCTCATCATGCACTGATGCACTTTGTCACAAAATGCAGTTTTCAGCTCAGAAAGCTTGTTTCTGACATTCTAACAGCTCAATGAGAGCATTTTAGTAATGAAAAGTGTTCTTTGTCAAAACTGACATTCTCATCATCCACTGATGCACTTTGTCACAAAATGCAGTTTTCAGCTCAGAAAGCTTGTTTCTGACATTCTAACAGCTCAATTAGAGCTTTTCAGTAATGAACAGTGTTCTTTGTCAAAACTGACATTCTCATCATCCACTGAATCACTTTGTCACCAAATGCATTTTTCTGATCAGAAAGCTTGTTTCTGACATTCTAACAGCTCAATTAGAGCATTTCAGTAATGAACAGTGTTCTTTGTCAAAACTGACATTCTCATCATCCACTGAATCACTTTGTCAAAAAATGCATTTTTCTGCTCAGAAAGCTTGTTTCTGACATTCTAACAGCTCAATTAGAGCATTTTAGTAATGAACAGTGTTCTTTGTCAAAACTGACATTCTCATCATGCACTGATGCACTTTGTCACAAAATGCAGTTTTCAGCTCAGAAAGCTTGTTTCTGACATTCTAACAGCTCAATTAGAGCTTTTTTGTAATGAACAGTGTTCTTTGTCAAAACTGACATTCTCATTATCCACTGAATCACTTTGTCACAAAATGCTTTTTTCTGATCAGAAAGCTTGTTTCTGACATTCTAACAGCTCAATTAGAGCATTTCAGTAATGAACAGTGTTCTTTGTCAAAACTTGACATTCTCATCATCCACTGAATCACTTTGTCACAAAATGCATTTTTCTGCTCAGACAGCTTGTTTCTGACATTCTAACAGGTCACTGATAGCATTTCAGTAATGAACAGTGTTCTTTGTCAAAACTGACATTCTCATCATCCACTGAATCACTTTGTCACAAAATGCATTTTTCTGCTCAGAAAGCTTGTTTCTGACATTCTAACAGCTCAATTAGAGCATTTTAGTAATGAACAGTGTTCTTTGTCACAACTGACATTCTCATCATCCACTGATGCACTTTGTCACAAAATGCAGTTTTCAGCTCAGAAAGCTTGTTTCTGACATTCTAACAGCTCAATTAGAGCATTTCAGTAATGAACAGTGTTCTTTGTCAAAACTGACATTCTCATCATCCACTGATGCACTCTGTCACAAAATGCAGTTTTCAGCTCAGAAAGCTTGTTTCTGACATTCTAACAGCTCATTGAGAGCATTTCAGTAATGAACAGTGTTCTTTGTCAAAACTGACATTCTCATCATCCACTGAATCACTTTGTCACAAAATGCATTTTTCTTCTCAGAAAGCTTGTTTCTGACATTCTAACAGCTCATTGAGAGCATTTCAGTAATGAACAGTGTTCTTTGTCAAAACTGACATTCTCATCATCCACTGAATCACTTTGTCACAAAATGCATTTTTCTGCTCAGAAAGCTTGTTTCTGACATTCTAACAGCTCAATTAGAGCATTTTAGTAATGAACAATGTTCTTTGTCACAACTGACATTCTCATCATCCACTGAATCACTTTGTCACAAAATGCATTTTTCTGCCCAGAAAGCTTGTTTCTGACATTCTAACAGCTCAATTAGAGCATTTTAGTAATGAACAGTGTTCTTTGTCACAACTGACATTCTCATTATGCACTGATGCACTTTGTCACAAAATGCAGTTTTCAGCTCAGAAAGCTTGTTTCTGACATTCTAACAGCTCAATGAGAGCATTTTAGTAATGAAAAGTGTTCTTTGTCAAAACTGACATTCTCATCATACACTGATGCACTTTGTCACAAAATGCATTTTTCTGATCAGAAAGCCTTTTTCTGACATTCTAACAGCTCAATTAGAGCATTTCAGTAATGAACAGTGTTCTTTGTCAAAACTGACATTCTCATCATCCACTGAATCACTTTGTCACAAAATGCATTTTTCTGCTCAGAAAGCTTGTTTCTGACATTCTAACAGCTCAATTAGAGCATTTTAGTAATGAACAGTGTTCTTTGTCACAACTGACATTCTCATTATCCACTGATCCACTTTGTCACAAAATGCAGTTTTCAGCTCAGAAAGCTTGTTTCTGACATTCTAACAGCTCATTGAGAGCATTTCAGTAATGAACAGTGTTCTTTTTCAAAACTGACATTCTCATCATCCACTGAATCACTTTGTCACAAATTGCATTTTTCTGATCAGAAATTATGTTTCTGACATTCTAACAGCTCAATTAGAGCATTTCAGTAATGAACAGTGTTCTTTGTCAAAACTGACATTCTCATCATCCACTGAATCACTTTGTCACAAAATGCAGTTTTCTGCTCAGAAAGCTTGTTTCTGACATTCTAACAGCTCAATTAGAGCATTTTAGTAATGAACAGTGTTCTTTGTCACAACTGACATTCTCATCATGCACTGATGCACTTTGTCACAAAATGCAGTTTTCAGCTCAGAAAGCTTGTTTCTGACATTCTAACAGCTCAATGAGAGCATTTTAGTAATGAAAAGTGTTCTTTGTCAAAACTGACATTCTCATCATCCACTGATGCACTTTGTCACAAAATGCAGTTTTCAGCTCAGAAAGCTTGTTTCTGACATTCTAACAGCTCAATTAGAGCATTTCAGTAATGAACAGTGTTCTTTGTCAAAACTGACATTCTCATCATCCACTGATGCACTCTGTCACAAAATGCAGTTTTCAGCTCAGAAAGCTTGTTTCTGACATTCTAACAGCTCATTGAGAGCATTTCAGTAATGAACAGTGTTCTTTGTCAAAACTGACATTCTCATCATCCACTGAATCACTTTGTCACAAAATGCATTTTTCTTCTCAGAAAGCTTGTTTCTGACATTCTAACAGCTCATTGAGAGCATTTCAGTAATGAACAGTGTTCTTTGTCAAAACTGACATTCTCATCATCCACTGAATCACTTTGTCACAAAATGCATTTTTCTGCTCAGAAAGCTTGTTTCTGACATTCTAACAGCTCAATTAGAGCATTTTAGTAATGAACAGTGTTCTTTGTCACAACTGACATTCTCATCATGCACTGATGCACTTTGTCACAAAATGCAGTTTTCAGCTCAGAAAGCTTGTTTCTGACATTCTAACAGCTCAATTAGAGCATTTCATAATGAACAGTGTTCTTTGTCAAAACTGACATTTTCATCATCCACTGAATCACTTTGTCACAAAATGCATTTTTCTGCTCAGACAGCTTGTTTCTGACATTCTAACAGGTCACTGAGAGCATTTCAGTAATGAACATTGTTCTTTGTCAAAACTGACATTCTCATCATCCACTGAATCACTTTGTCACAAATTGCATTTTTCTGATCAGAAATTATGTTTCTGACATTCTAACAGCTCAATTAGAGCATTTCAGTAATGAACAGTGTTCTTTGTCAAAACTGACATTCTCATCATCCACTGAATCACTTTGTCACAAAATGCATTTTTCTGCTCAGAAAGCTTGTTTCTGACATTCTAACAGCTCAATTAGAGCATTTTAGTAATGAACAGTGTTCTTTGTCAAAACTGACATTCTCATCATCCACTGAATCACTTTGTCACCAAATGCATTTTTCTGATCAGAAAGCTTGTTTCTGACATTCTAACAGCTCAATTAGAGCATTTCAGTAATGAACAGTGTTCTTTGTCAAAACTGACATTCTCATCATCCACTGAATGACTTTGTAACAAAATGCATTTTTCTGCTCAGAAAGCTTGTTTCTGACATTCTAACAGCTCAATTAGAGCATTTTAGTAATGAACAGTGTTCTTTGTCACAACTGACATTCTCATCATGCACTGATGCACTTTGTCACAAAATGCAGTTTTCAGCTCAGAAAGCTTGTTTCTGACATTCTAACAGCTCAATTAGAGCATTTCATAATGAACAGTGTTCTTTGTCAAAACTGACATTTTCATCATCCACTGAATCACTTTGTCACAAAATGCATTTTTCTGCTCAGACAGCTTGTTTCTGACATTCTAACAGGTCACTGAGAGCATTTCAGTGATGAACATTGTTCTTTGTCAAAACTGACATTCTCATCATCCACTGAATCACTTTGTCACAAATTGCATTTTTCTGATCAGAAATTATGTTTCTGACATTCTAACAGCTCAATTAGAGCATTTCAGTAATGAACAGTGTTCTTTGTCAAAACTGACATTCTCATCATCCACTGAATCACTTTGTCACAAAATGCATTTTTCTGCTCAGAAAGCTTGTTTCTGACATTCTAACAGCTCAATTAGAGCATTTTAGTAATGAACAGTGTTCTTTGTCAAAACTGACATTCTCATCATCCACTGAATCACTTTGTCACCAAATGCATTTTTCTGATCAGAAAGCTTGTTTCTGACATTCTAACAGCTCAATTAGAGCATTTCAGTAATGAACAGTGTTCTTTGTCAAAACTGACATTCTCATCATCCACTGAATCACTTTGTCACAAAATGCATTTTTCTGCTCAGAAAGCTTGTTTCTGACATTCTAACAGCTCAATTAGAGCTTTTCAGTAATGAACAGTGTTCTTTGTCAAAACTGACATTCTCATCATCCACTGAATCACTTTGTCACCAAATGCATTTGTCTGATCAGAAAGCTTGTTTCTGACATTCTAACAGCTCAATTAGAGCATTTCAGTAATGAACAGTGTTCTTTGTCAAAACTGACATTCTCATCATCCACTGAATCACTTTGTCACAAAATGCATTTTTCTGCTCAGAAAGCTTGTTTCTGACATTCTAACAGCTCAATTAGAGCATTTTAGTAATGAACAGTGTTCTTTGTCACAACTGACATTCTCATCATCCACTGATGCACTTTGTCACAAAATGCAGTTTTCAGCTCAGAAAGCTTGTTTCTGACATTCTAACAGCTCAATTAGAGCTTTTCAGCAATGAACAGTGTTCTTTGTCAAAACTGACATTCTCATCATCCACTGAATCACTTTGTCACAAATTGCATTTTTCTGATCAGAAATTATGTTTCTTACATTCTAACAGCTCAATTAGAGCATTTCAGTAATGAACAGTGTTCTTTGTCAAAACTGACATTCTCATCATCCACTGAATCACTTTGTCACAAAATGCATTTTTCTGCCCAGAAAGCTTGTTTCTGACATTCTAACAGCTCAATTAGAGCATTTTAGTAATGAACAGTGTTCTTTGTCACAACTGACATTCTCATCATGCACTGATGCACTTTGTCACAAAATGCAGTTTTCAGCTCAGAAAGCTTGTTTGTGACATTCTAACAGCTCAATTAGAGCATTTCAGTAATGAACAGTGTTCTTTGTCAAAACTGACATTCTCATCATCCACTGAATCACTTTGTCACAAAATGCTTTTTTCTGCTCAGAAAGCTTGTTTCTGACATTCTAACAGCTCAATTAGAGCATTTTAGTAATGAAAAGTGTTCTTTGTCACAACTGACATTCTCATCATCCACTGATGCACTTTGTCACAAAATGCAGTTTTCAGCTCAGAAAGCTTGTTTCTGACATTCTAACAGCTCAATTAGAGCTTTTCAGTAATGAACAGTGTTCTTTGTCAAAACTGACATTCTCATCATCCACTGAATCACTTTGTCACCAAATGCATTTTTCTGATCAGAAAGCTTGTTTCTGACATTCTAATAGCTCAATTAGAGCATTTCAGTAATGAACAGTGTTCTTTGTCAAAACTGACATTCTCATCATCCACTGAATCACTTTGTCACAAAATGCATTTTTCTGCTCAGAAAGCTTGTTTCTGACATTCTAACAGCTCAATTAGAGCATTTTAGTAATGAACAGTGTTCTTTGTCACAACTGACATTCTCATCATGCACTGATGCACTTTGTCACAAAATGCAGTTTTCAGCTCAGAAAGCTTGTTTCTGACATTCTAACAGCTCAATTAGAGCTTTTTTGTAATGAACAGTGTTCTTTGTCAAAACTGACATTCTCATTATCCACTGAATCACTTTGTCACAAAATGCTTTTTTCTGATCAGAAAGCTTGTTTCTGACATTCTAACAGCTCAATTAGAGCATTTCAGTAATGAAAAGTGTTCTTTGTCAAAACTTGACATTCTCATCATCCACTGAATCACTTTGTCACAAAATGCATTTTTCTGCTCAGACAGCTTGTTTCTGACATTCTAACAGGTCACTGATAGCATTTCAGTAATGAACAGTGTTCTTTGTCAAAACTGACATTCTCATCATCCACTGAATCACTTTGTCACAAAATGCATTTTTCTGCTCAGAAAGCTTGTTTCTGACATTCTAACAGCTCAATTAGAGCATTTTAGTAATGAACAGTGTTCTTTGTCACAATTGACATTCTCATCATCCACTGATGCACTTTGTCACAAAATGCAGTTTTCAGCTCAGAAAGCTTGTTTCTGACATTCTAACAGCTCAATTAGAGCATTTCAGTAATGAACAGTGTTCTTTGTCAAAACTGACATTCTCATCATCCACTGATGCACTCTGTCAAAAAAATGCAGTTTTCAGCTCAGAAAGCTTGTTTCTGACATTCTAACAGCTCATTGAGAGCATTTCAGTAATGAACAGTGTTCTTTGTCAAAACTGACATTCTCATCATCCACTGATGCACTTTGTCACAAAATGCAGTTTTCAGCTCAGAAAGCTTGTTTCTGACATTCTAACAGCTCAATTAGAGCTTTTTTGTAATGAACAGTGTTCTTTGTCAAAACTGACATTCTCATTATCCACTGAATCACTTTGTCACAAAATGCTTTTTTCTGATCAGAAAGCTTGTTTCTGACATTCTAACAGCTCAATTTAGAGCATTTCAGTAATGAACAGTGTTCTTTGTCAAAACTGACATTCTCATCATCCACTGAATCACTTTGTCACAAAATGCATTTTTCTGCTCAGACAGCTTGTTTCTGACATTCTAACAGGTCACTGATAGCATTTCAGTAATGAACAGTGTTCTTTGTCAAAACTGACATTCTCATCATCCACTGAATCACTTTGTCACAAAATGCATTTTTCTGCTCAGAAAGCTTGTTTCTGACATTCTAACAGCTCAATTAGAGCATTTTAGTAATGAACAGTGTTCTTTGTCACAACTGACATTCTCATCATGCACTGATGCACTTTGTCACAAAATGCAGTTTTCAGCTCAGAAAGCTTGTTTCTGACATTCTAACAGCTCAATTAGAGCTTTTTTGTAATGAACAGTGTTCTTTGTCAAAACTGACATTCTCATTATCCACTGAATCACTTTGTCACAAAATGCTTTTTTCTGATCAGAAAGCTTGTTTCTGACATTCTAACAGCTCAATTAGAGCATTTCAGTAATGAAAAGTGTTCTTTGTCAAAACTTGACATTCTCATCATCCACTGAATCACTTTGTCACAAAATGCATTTTTCTGCTCAGACAGCTTGTTTCTGACATTCTAACAGGTCACTGATAGCATTTCAGTAATGAACAGTGTTCTTTGTCAAAACTGACATTCTCATCATCCACTGAATCACTTTGTCACAAAATGCATTTTTCTGCTCAGAAAGCTTGTTTCTGACATTCTAACAGCTCAATTAGAGCATTTTAGTAATGAACAGTGTTCTTTGTCACAACTGACATTCTCATCATGCACTGATGCACTTTGTCACAAAATGCAGTTTTCAGCTCAGAAAGCTTGTTTCTGACATTCTAACAGCTCAATTAGAGCTTTTTTGTAATGAACAGTGTTCTTTGTCAAAACTGACATTCTCATTATCCACTGAATCACTTTGTCACAAAATGCTTTTTTCTGATCAGAAAGCTTGTTTCTGACATTCTAACAGCTCAATTAGAGCATTTCAGTAATGAAAAGTGTTCTTTGTCAAAACTTGACATTCTCATCATCCACTGAATCACTTTGTCACAAAATGCATTTTTCTGCTCAGACAGCTTGTTTCTGACATTCTAACAGGTCACTGATAGCATTTCAGTAATGAACAGTGTTCTTTGTCAAAACTGACATTCTCATCATCCACTGAATCACTTTGTCACAAAATGCATTTTTCTGCTCAGAAAGCTTGTTTCTGACATTCTAACAGCTCAATTAGAGCATTTTAGTAATGAACAGTGTTCTTTGTCACAATTGACATTCTCATCATCCACTGATGCACTTTGTCACAAAATGCAGTTTTCAGCTCAGAAAGCTTGTTTCTGACATTCTAACAGCTCAATTAGAGCATTTCAGTAATGAACAGTGTTCTTTGTCAAAACTGACATTCTCATCATCCACTGATGCACTCTGTCAAAAAAATGCAGTTTTCAGCTCAGAAAGCTTGTTTCTGACATTCTAACAGCTCATTGAGAGCATTTCAGTAATGAACAGTGTTCTTTGTCAAAACTGACATTCTCATCATCCACTGATGCACTTTGTCACAAAATGCAGTTTTCAGCTCAGAAAGCTTGTTTCTGACATTCTAACAGCTCAATTAGAGCTTTTTTGTAATGAACAGTGTTCTTTGTCAAAACTGACATTCTCATTATCCACTGAATCACTTTGTCACAAAATGCTTTTTTCTGATCAGAAAGCTTGTTTCTGACATTCTAACAGCTCAATTTAGAGCATTTCAGTAATGAACAGTGTTCTTTGTCAAAACTGACATTCTCATCATCCACTGAATCACTTTGTCACAAAATGCATTTTTCTGCTCAGACAGCTTGTTTCTGACATTCTAACAGGTCACTGATAGCATTTCAGTAATGAACAGTGTTCTTTGTCAAAACTGACATTCTCATCATCCACTGAATCACTTTGTCACAAAATGCATTTTTCTGATCAGAAAGCATGTTTCTGACATTCTAACAGCTCAATTAGAACATTTCAGTAATGAACAGTGTTCTTTGTCAAAACTGACATTCTCATCATCCACTAATGCAGTTTGTCACAAAATGCAGTTTTCAGCTCAGAAAGCTTGTTTCTGACATTCTAACAGCTCAATTAGAGCATTTCAGTAATGAACAGTGTTCTTTGTCAAAACTGACATTCTCATCATCCACTGAATCACTTTGTAACCAAATGCATTTTTCTGATCAGAAAGCTTGTTTCTGACATTCTAACAGCTTAATTAGAGCATTTCAGTAATGAACAGTGTTCTTTGTCAAAACTGACATTCTCATCATCCACTGAATCACTTTGTCACAAAATGCTTTTTTCTGCTCAGAAAGCTTGTTTCTGACATTCTAACAGCTCAATTAGAGCATTTTAGTAATGAACAATGTTCTTTGTCACAACTGACATTCTCATCATCCACTGATGCACTTTGTCACAAAATGCAGTTTTCAGCTCAGAAAGCTTGTTTCTGACATTCTAACAGGTCACTGATAGCATTTCAGTAATGAACAGTGTTCTTTGTCAAAACTGACATTCTCATCATCCACTGAATCACTTTGTCACCAAATAAATTTTTCTGCTCAGAAAGCTTGTTTCTGACATTCTAACAGCTCAATTAGAGCATTTCATAATGAACAGTGTTCTTTGTCAAAACTGACATTTTCATCATCCACTGAATCACTTTGTCACAAAATGCATTTTTCTGCTCAGACAGCTTGTTTCTGACATTCTAACAGGTCACTGAGAGCATTTCAGTAATGAACATTGTTCTTTGTCAAAACTGACATTCTCATCATCCACTGAATCACTTTGTCACAAATTGCATTTTTCTGATCAGAAATTATGTTTCTGACATTCTAACAGCTCAATTAGAGCATTTCAGTAATGAACAGTGTTCTTTGTCAAAACTGACATTCTCATCATCCACTGAATCACTTTGTCACAAAATGCATTTTTCTGCTCAGAAAGCTTGTTTCTGACATTCTAACAGCTCAATTAGAGCATTTTAGTAATGAACAGTGTTCTTTGTCAAAACTGACATTCTCATCATCCACTGAATCACTTTGTCACCAAATGCATTTTTCTGATCAGAAAGCTTGTTTCTGACATTCTAACAGCTCAATTAGAGCATTTCAGTAATGAACAGTGTTCTTTGTCAAAACTGACATTCTCATCATCCACTGAATCACTTTGTCACAAAATGCATTTTTCTGCTCAGAAAGCTTGTTTCTGACATTCTAACAGCTCAATTAGAGCTTTTCAGTAATGAACAGTGTTCTTTGTCAAAACTGACATTCTCATCATCCACTGAATCACTTTGTCACCAAATGCATTTTTCTGATCAGAAAGCTTGTTTCTGACATTCTAACAGCTCAATTAGAGCATTTCAGTAATGAACAGTGTTCTTTGTCAAAACTGACATTCTCATCATCCACTGAATCACTTTGTCACAAAATGCATTTTTCTGCTCAGAAAGCTTGTTTCTGACATTCTAACAGCTCAATTAGAGCATTTTAGTAATGAACAGTGTTCTTTGTCACAACTGACATTCTCATCATCCACTGATGCACTTTGTCACAAAATGCAGTTTTCAGCTCAGAAAGCTTGTTTCTGACATTCTAACAGCTCAATTAGAGCTTTTCAGTAATGAAAAGTGTTCTTTGTCACAACTGACATTCTCATCATCCACTGAATCACTTTGTCACAAATTGCATTTTTCTGATCAGAAATTATGTTTCTTACATTCTAACAGCTCAATTAGAGCATTTCAGTAATGAACAGTGTTCTTTGTCAAAACTGACATTCTCATCATCCACTGAATCACTTTGTCACAAAATGCATTTTTCTGCCCAGAAAGCTTGTTTCTGACATTCTAACAGCTCAATTAGAGCATTTTAGTAATGAACAGTGTTCTTTGTCACAACTGACATTCTCATCATGCACTGATGCACTTTGTCACAAAATGCAGTTTTCAGCTCAGAAAGCTTGTTTCTGACATTCTAACAGCTCAATTAGAGCTTTTTTGTAATGAACAGTGTTCTTTGTCAAAACTGACATTCTCATTATCCACTGAATCACTTTGTCACAAAATGCTTTTTTCTGATCAGAAAGCTTGTTTCTGACATTCTAACAGCTCAATTAGAGCATTTCAGTAATGAACAGTGTTCTTTGTCAAAACTTGACATTCTCATCATCCACTGAATCACTTTGTCACAAAATGCATTTTTCTGCTCAGACAGCTTGTTTCTGACATTCTAACAGGTCACTGATAGCATTTCAGTAATGAACAGTGTTCTTTGTCAAAACTGACATTCTCATCATCCACTGAATCACTTTGTCACAAAATGCATTTTTCTGCTCAGAAAGCTTGTTTCTGACATTCTAACAGCTCAATTAGAGCATTTTAGTAATGAACAGTGTTCTTTGTCACAATTGACATTCTCATCATCCACTGATGCACTTTGTCACAAAATGCAGTTTTCAGCTCAGAAAGCTTGTTTCTGACATTCTAACAGCTCAATTAGAGCATTTCAGTAATGAACAGTGTTCTTTGTCAAAACTGACATTCTCATCATCCACTGATGCACTCTGTCAAAAAAATGCAGTTTTCAGCTCAGAAAGCTTGTTTCTGACATTCTAACAGCTCATTGAGAGCATTTCAGTAATGAACAGTGTTCTTTGTCAAAACTGACATTCTCATCATCCACTGAATCACTTTGTCACAAAATGCATTTTTCTGCTCAGAAAGCTTGTTTCTGACATTCTAACAGCTCAATTAGAGCATTTTAGTAATAACAGTGTTCTTTGTCACAACTGACATTCTCATTATGCACTGATGCACTTTGTCACAAAATGCAGTTTTCAGCTCAGAAAGCTTGTTTCTGACATTCTAACAGCTCAATTAGAGCTTTTTTGTAATGAACAGTGTTCTTTGTCAAAACTGACATTCTCATTATCCACTGAATCACTTTGTCACAAAATGCTTTTTTCTGATCAGAAAGCTTGTTTCTGACATTCTAACAGCTCAATTTAGAGCATTTCAGTAATGAACAGTGTTCTTTGTCAAAACTGACATTCTCATCATCCACTGAATCACTTTGTCACAAAATGCATTTTTCTGCTCAGACAGCTTGTTTCTGACATTCTAACAGGTCACTGATAGCATTTCAGTAATGAACAGTGTTCTTTGTCAAAACTGACATTCTCATCATCCACTGAATCACTTTGTCACAAAATGCATTTTTCTGATCAGAAAGCATGTTTCTGACATTCTAACAGCTCAATTAGAGCATTTCAGTAATGAACAGTGTTCTTTGTCAAAACTGACATTCTCATCATCCACTAATGCAGTTTGTCACAAAATGCAGTTTTCAGCTCAGAAAGCTTGTTTCTGACATTCTAACAGCTCAATTAGAGCATTTCAGTAATGAACAGTGTTCTTTGTCAAAACTGACATTCTCATCATCCACTGAATCACTTTGTCACCAAATGCATTTTTCTGATCAGAAAGCTTGTTTCTGACATTCTAACAGCTTAATTAGAGCATTTCAGTAATGAACAGTGTTCTTTGTCAAAACTGACATTCTCATCATCCACTGAATCACTTTGTCACAAAATGCTTTTTTCTGCTCAGAAAGCTTGTTTCTGACATTCTAACAGCTCAATTAGAGCATTTTAGTAATGAACAATGTTCTTTGTCACAACTGACATTCTCATCATCCACTGATGCACTTTGTCACAAAATGCAGTTTTCAGCTCAGAAAGCTTGTTTCTGACATTCTAACAGGTCACTGATAGCATTTCAGTAATGAACAGTGTTCTTTGTCAAAACTGACATTCTCATCATCCACTGAATCACTTTGTCACCAAATAAATTTTTCTGCTCAGAAAGCTTGTTTCTGACATTCTAACAGCTCAATTAGAGCATTTCATAATGAACAGTGTTCTTTGTCAAAACTGACATTTTCATCATCCACTGAATCACTTTGTCACAAAATGCATTTTTCTGCTCAGACAGCTTGTTTCTGACATTCTAACAGGTCACTGAGAGCATTTCAGTAATGAACATTGTTCTTTGTCAAAACTGACATTCTCATCATCCACTGAATCACTTTGTCACAAATTGCATTTTTCTGATCAGAAATTATGTTCCTGACATTCAACAGCTCAATTAGAGCATTTCAGTAATGAACAGTGTTCTTTGTCAAAACTGACATTCTCATCATCCACTGAATCACTTTGTCACAAAATGCATTTTTCTGCTCAGAAAGCTTGTTTCTGACATTCTAACAGCTCAATTAGAGCATTTTAGTAATGAACAGTGTTCTTTGTCAAAACTGACATTCTCATCATCCACTGAATCACTTTGTCACCAAATGCATTTTTCTGATCAGAAAGCTTGTTTCTGACATTCTAACAGCTCAATTAGAGCATTTCAGTAATGAACAGTGTTCTTTGTCAAAACTGACATTCTCATCATCCACTGAATCACTTTGTCACAAAATGCTTTTTTCTGCTCAGAAAGCTTGTTTCTGACATTCTAACAGCTCAATTAGAGCTTTTCAGTAATGAACAGTGTTCTTTGTCAAAACTGACATTCTCATCATCCACTGAATCACTTTGTCACCAAATGCATTTTTCTGATCAGAAAGCTTGTTTCTGACATTCTAACAGCTCAATTAGAGCATTTCAGTAATGAACAGTGTTCTTTGTCAAAACTGACATTCTCATCATCCACTGAATCACTTTGTCACAAAATGCATTTTTCTGCTCAGAAAGCTTGTTTCTGACATTCTAACAGCTCAATTAGAGCATTTTAGTAATGAACAGTGTTCTTTGTCACAACTGACATTCTCATCATCCACTGATGCACTTTGTCACAAAATGCAGTTTTCAGCTCAGAAAGCTTGTTTCTGACATTCTAACAGCTCAATTAGAGCTTTTCAGCAATGAACAGTGTTCTTTGTCAAAACTGACATTCTCATCATCCACTGAATCACTTTGTCACAAATTGCATTTTTCTGATCAGAAATTATGTTTCTTACATTCTAACAGCTCAATTAGAGCATTTCAGTAATGAACAGTGTTCTTTGTCAAAACTGACATTCTCATCATCCACTGAATCACTTTGTCACAAATTGCATTTTTCTGATCAGAAATTATGTTTCTGACATTCTAACAGCTCAATTAGAGCATTTTAGTAATGAACAATGTTCTTTGTCACAACTGACATTCTCATCATCCACTGATGCACTTTGTCACAAAATGCAGTTTTCAGCTCAGAAAGCTTGTTTCTGACATTCTAACAGCTCAATTACAGCTTTTCAGTAATGAACAGTGTTCTTTGTCAAAACTGACATTCTCATCATCCACTGAATCACTTTGTCACCAAATGCATTTTTCTGATCAGAAAGCTTGTTTCTGACATTCTAACAGCTCAATTAGAGCATTTCAGTAATGAACAGTGTTCTTTGTCAAAACTGACATTCTCATCATCCACTGAATCACTTTGTCACAAAATGCATTTTTCTGCTCAGAAAGCTTGTTTCTGACATTCTAACAGCCCAATTAGAGCATTTTAGTAATGAACAGTGTTCTTTGTCACAACTGACATTCTCATCATCCACTGATGCACTTTGTCACAAAATGCAGTTTTCAGCTCAGAAAGCTTGTTTCTGACATTCTAACAGCTCAATTAGAGCATTTCAGTAATGAACAGTGTTCTTTGTCAAAACTGACATTCTCATCATCCACTGATGCACTCTGTCACAAAATGCAGTTTTCAGCTCAGAAAGCTTGTTTCTGACATTCTAACAGCTCATTGAGAGCATTTCAGTAATGAACAGTGTTCTTTGTCAAAACTGACATTCTCATCATCCACTGAATCACTTTGTCACAAAATGCATTTTTCTTCTCAGAAAGCTTGTTTCTGACATTCTAACAGCTCATTGAGAGCATTTCAGTAATGAACAGTGTTCTTTGTCAAAACTGACATTCTCATCATCCACTGAATCACTTTGTCACAAAATGCATTTTTCTGCTCAGAAAGCTTGTTTCTGACATTCTAACAGCTCAATTAGAGCATTTTAGTAATGAACAGTGTTCTTTGTCACAACTGACATTCTCATCATGCACTGATGCACTTTGTCACAAAATGCATTTTTCTGCTCAGAAAGCTTGTTTCTGACATTCTAACAGCTCATTGAGAGCATTTCAGTAATGAACAGTGTTCTTTGTCAAAACTGACATTCTCATCATCCACTGAATCACTTTGTCACAAAATGCATTTTTCTGCTCAGAAAGCTTGTTTCTGACATTCTAACAGCTCAATTAGAGCATTTTAGTAATGAACAGTGTTCTTTGTCACAACTGACATTCTCATCATGCACTGATGCACTTTGTCACAAAATGCAGTTTTCAGCTCAGAAAGCTTGTTTCTGACATTCTAACAGCTCAATTAGAGCATTTCATAATGAACAGTGTTCTTTGTCAAAACTGACATTTTCATCATCCACTGAATCACTTTGTCACAAAATGCATTTTTCTGCTCAGACAGCTTGTTTCTGACATTCTAACAGGTCACTGAGAGCATTTCAGTAATGAACATTGTTCTTTGTCAAAACTGACATTCTCATCATCCACTGAATCACTTTGTCACAAATTGCATTTTTCTGATCAGAAATTATGTTTCTGACATTCTAACAGCTCAATTAGAGCATTTCAGTAATGAACAGTGTTCTTTGTCAAAACTGACATTCTCATCATCCACTGAATCACTTTGTCACAAAATGCATTTTTCTGCTCAGAAAGCTTGTTTCTGACATTCTAACAGCTCAATTAGAGCATTTTAGTAATGAACAGTGTTCTTTGTCAAAACTGACATTCTCATCATCCACTGAATCACTTTGTCACCAAATGCATTTTTCTGATCAGAAAGCTTGTTTCTGACATTCTAACAGCTCAATTAGAGCATTTCAGTAATGAACAGTGTTCTTTGTCAAAACTGACATTCTCATCATCCACTGAATCACTTTGTCACAAAATGCATTTTTCTGCTCAGAAAGCTTGTTTCTGACATTCTAACAGCTCAATTAGAGCATTTCAGTAATGAACAGTGTTCTTTGTCAAAACTGACATTCTCATCATCCACTGAATCACTTTGTCACAAAATGCATTTTTCTGCTCAGAAAGCTTGTTTCTGACATTCTAACAGCTCAATTAGAGCATTTTAGTAATGAACAGTGTTCTTTGTCACAACTGACATTCTCATCATCCACTGATGCACTTTGTCACAAAATGCAGTTTTCAGCTCAGAAAGCTTGTTTCTGACATTCTAACAGCTCATTGAGAGCATTTCAGTAATGAACAGTGTTCTTTTTCAAAACTGACATTCTCATCATCCACTGAATCACTTTGTCACAAATTGCATTTTTCTGATCAGAAATTATGTTTCTGACATTCTAACAGCTCAATTAGAGCATTTCAGTAATGAACAGTGTTCTTTGTCAAAACTGACATTCTCATCATCCACTGAATCACTTTGTCACAAAATGCAGTTTTCTGCTCAGAAAGCTTGTTTCTGACATTCTAACAGCTCAATTAGAATATTTTAGTAATGAACAGTGTTCTTTGTCACAACTGACATTCTCATCATGCACTGATGCACTTTGTCACAAAATGCAGTTTTCAGCTCAGAAAGCTTGTTTCTGACATTCTAACAGCTCAATGAGAGCATTTTAGTAATGAAAAGTGTTCTTTGTCAAAACTGACATTCTCATCATCCACTGATGCACTTTGTCACAAAATGCAGTTTTCAGCTCAGAAAACTTGTTTCTGACATTCTAACAGCTCAATTAGAGCTTTTCAGTAATGAACAGTGTTCTTTGTCAAAACTGACATTCTCATCATCCACTGAATCACTTTGTCACCAAATGCATTTTTCTGATCAGAAAGCTTGTTTCTGACATTCTAACAGCTCAATTAGAGCATTTCAGTAATGAACAGTGTTCTTTGTCAAAACTGACATTCTCATCATCCACTGAATGACTTTGTAACAAAATGCATTTTTCTGCTCAGAAAGCTTGTTTCTGACATTCTAACAGCTCAATTAGAGCATTTTAGTAATGAACAGTGTTCTTTGTCACAACTGACATTCTCATCATGCACTGATGCACTTTGTCACAAAATGCAGTTTTCAGCTCAGAAAGCTTGTTTCTGACATTCTAACAGCTCAATTAGAGCTTTTTTGTAATGAACAGTATTCTTTGTCAAAACTGACATTCTCATTATCCACTGAATCACTTTGTCACAAAATGCTTTTTTCTGATCAGAAAGCTTGTTTCTGACATTCTAACAGCTCAATTAGAGCATTTCAGTAATGAACAGTGTTCTTTGTCAAAACTTGACATTCTCATCATCCACTGAATCACTTTGTCACAAAATGCATTTTTCTGCTCAGACAGCTTGTTTCTGACATTCTAACAGGTCACTGATAGCATTTCAGTAATGAACAGTGTTCTTTGTCAAAACTGACATTCTCATCATCCACTGAATCACTTTGTCACAAAATGCATTTTTCTGCTCAGAAAGCTTGTTTCTGACATTCTAACAGCTCAATTAGAGCATTTTAGTAATGAACAGTGTTCTTTGTCACAACTGACATTCTCATCATCCACTGATGCACTTTGTCACAAAATGCAGTTTTCAGCTCAGAAAGCTTGTTTCTGACATTCTAACAGCTCAATTAGAGCATTTCAGTAATGAACAGTGTTCTTTGTCAAAACTGACATTCTCATCATCCACTGATGCACTCTGTCACAAAATGCATTTTTCAGCTCAGAAAGCTTGTTTCTGACATTCTAACAGCTCATTGAGAGCATTTCAGTAATGAACAGTGTTCTTTGTCAAAACTGACATTCTCATCATCCACTGAATCACTTTGTCACAAAATGCATTTTTCTTCTCAGAAAGCTTGTTTCTGACATTCTAACAGCTCATTGAGAGCATTTCAGTAATGAACAGTGTTCTTTGTCAAAACTGACATTCTCATCATCCACTGAATCACTTTGTCACAAAATGCATTTTTCTGCTCAGAAAGCTTGTTTCTGACATTCTAACAGCTCAATTAGAGCATTTTAGTAATGAACAATGTTCTTTGTCACAACTGACATTCTCATCATCCACTGAATCACTTTGTCACAAAATGCATTTTTCTGCCCAGAAAGCTTGTTTCTGACATTCTAACAGCTCAATTAGAGCATTTTAGTAATGAACAGTGTTCTTTGTCACAACTGACATTCTCATTATGCACTGATGCACTTTGTCACAAAATGCAGTTTTCAGCTCAGAAAGCTTGTTTCTGACATTCTAACAGCTCAATGAGAGCATTTTAGTAATGAAAAGTGTTCTTTGTCAAAACTGACATTCTCATCATCCACTGATGCACTTTGTCACAAAATGCATTTTTCTGATCAGAAAGCCTTTTTCTGAAATTCTAACAGCTCAATTAGAGCATTTCAGTAATGAACAGTGTTCTTTGTCAAAACTGACATTCTCATCATCCACTGAATCACTTTGTCACAAAATGCATTTTTCTGCTCAGAAAGCTTGTTTCTGACATTCTAACAGCTCAATTAGAGCATTTTAGTAATGAACAGTGTTCTTTGTCACAACTGACATTCTCATTATCCACTGATCCACTTTGTCACAAAATGCAGTTTTCAGCTCAGAAAGCTTGTTTCTGACATTCTAACAGCTCATTGAGAGCATTTCAGTAATGAACAGTGTTCTTTTTCAAAACTGACATTCTCATCATCCACTGAATCACTTTGTCACAAATTGCATTTTTCTGATCAGAAATTATGTTTCTGACATTCTAACAGCTCAATTAGAGCATTTCAGTAATGAACAGTGTTCTTTGTCAAAACTGACATTCTCATCATCCACTGAATCACTTTGTCACAAAATGCAGTTTTCTGCTCAGAAAGCTTGTTTCTGACATTCTAACAGCTCAATTAGAGCATTTTAGTAATGAACAGTGTTCTTTGTCACAACTGACATTCTCATCATGCACTGATGCACTTTGTCACAAAATGCAGTTTTCAGCTCAGAAAGCTTGTTTCTGACATTCTAACAGCTCAATGAGAGCATTTTAGTAATGAAAAGTGTTCTTTGTCAAAACTGACATTCTCATCATCCACTGATGCACTTTGTCACAAAATGCAGTTTTCAGCTCAGAAAGCTTGTTTCTGACATTCTAACAGCTCAATTAGAGCATTTCAGTAATGAACAGTGTTCTTTGTCAAAACTGACATTCTCATCATCCACTGATGCACTCTGTCACAAAATGCATTTTTCTTCTCAGAAAGCTTGTTTCTGACATTCTAACAGCTCATTGAGAGCATTTCAGTAATGAACAGTGTTCTTTGTCAAAACTGACATTCTCATCATCCACTGAATCACTTTGTCACAAAATGCATTTTTCTGCTCAGAAAGCTTGTTTCTGACATTCTAACAGCTCAATTAGAGCATTTTAGTAATGAACAGTGTTCTTTGTCACAACTGACATTCTCATCATGCACTGATGCACTTTGTCACAAAATGCAGTTTTCAGCTCAGAAAGCTTGTTTCTGACATTCTAACAGCTCAATTAGAGCATTTCATAATGAACAGTGTTCTTTGTCAAAACTGACATTTTCATCATCCACTGAATCACTTTGTCACAAAATGCATTTTTCTGCTCAGACAGCTTGTTTCTGACATTCTAACAGGTCACTGAGAGCATTTCAGTAATGAACATTGTTCTTTGTCAAAACTGACATTCTTATCATCCACTGAATCACTTTGTCACAAATTGCATTTTTCTGATCAGAAATTATGTTTCTGACATTCTAACAGCTCAATTAGAGCATTTCAGTAATGAACAGTGTTCTTTGTCAAAACTGACATTCTCATCATCCACTGAATCACTTTGTCACAAAATGCATTTTTCTGCTCAGAAAGCTTGTTTCTGACATTCTAACAGCTCAATTAGAGCATTTTAGTAATGAACAGTGTTCTTTGTCAAAACTGACATTCTCATCATCCACTGAATCACTTTGTCACCAAATGCATTTTTCTGATCAGAAAGCTTGTTTCTGACATTCTAACAGCTCAATTAGAGCATTTCAGTAATGAACAGTGTTCTTTGTCAAAACTGACATTCTCATCATCCACTGAATCACTTTGTCACAAAATGCATTTTTCTGCTCAGAAAGCTTGTTTCTGACATTCTAACAGCTCAATTAGAGCATTTTAGTAATGAACAGTGTTCTTTGTCACAACTGACATTCTCATCATCCACTGATGCACTTTGTCACAAAATGCAGTTTTCAGCTCAGAAAGCTTGTTTCTGACATTCTAACAGCTCAATTAGAGCTTTTCAGTAATGAACAGTGTTCTATGTCAAAACTGACATTCTCATCATCCACTGAATCACTTTGTCACCAAATGCATTTTTCTGATCAGAAAGCTTGTTTCTGACATTCTAACAGCTCAATTAGAGCATTTCAGTAATGAACAGTGTTCTTTGTCAAAACTGACATTCTCATCATCCACTGAATCACTTTGTCACAAAATGCATTTTTCTGCTCAGAAAGCTTGTTTCTGACATTCTAACAGCTCAATTAGAGCATTTTAGTAATGAACAGTGTTCTTTGTCACAACTGACATTCTCATCATCCACTGATGCACTTTGTCACAAAATGCAGTTTTCAGCTCAGAAAGCTTGTTTCTGACATTCTAACAGCTCAATTAGAGCTTTTCAGCAATGAACAGTGTTCTTTGTCAAAACTGACATTCTCATCATCCACTGATGCACTCTGTCACAAAATGCAGTTTTCAGCTCAGAAAGCTTGTTTCTGACATTCTAACAGCTCATTGAGAGCATTTCAGTAATGAACAGTGTTCTTTGTCAAAACTGACATTCTCATCATCCACTGAATCACTTTGTCACAAATTGCATTTTTCTGATCAGAAATTATGTTTCTTACATTCTAACAGCTCAATTAGAGCATTTCAGTAATGAACAGTGTTCTTTGTCAAAACTTGACATTCTCATCATCCACTGAATCACTTTGTCACAAAATGCATTTTTCTGCTCAGACAGCTTGTTTCTGACATTCTAACAGGTCACTGATAGCATTTCAGTAATGAACAGTGTTCTTTGTCAAAACTGACATTCTCATCATCCACTGAATCACTTTGTCACAAAATGCATTTTTCTGCTCAGAAAGCTTGTTTCTGACATTCTAACAGCTCAATTAGAGCATTTTAGTAATGAACAGTGTTCTTTGTCACAACTGACATTCTCATCATCCACTGATGCACTTTGTCACAAAATGCAGTTTTCAGCTCAGAAAGCTTGTTTCTGACATTCTAACAGCTCAATTAGAGCATTTCAGTAATGAACAGTGTTCTTTGTCAAAACTGACATTCTCATCATCCACTGATGCACTCTGTCACAAAATGCAGTTTTCAGCTCAGAAAGCTTGTTTCTGACATTCTAACAGCTCATTGAGAGCTTTTCAGGAATGAACAGTGTTCTTTGTCAAAACTGACATTCTCATCATCCACTGAATCACTTTGTCACAAAATGCATTTTTCTTCTCAGAAAGCTTGTTTCTGACATTCTAACAGCTCATTGAGAGCATTTCAGTAATGAACAGTGTTCTTTGTCAAAACTGACATTCTCATCATCCACTGAATCACTTTGTCACAAAATGCATTTTTCTGCTCAGAAAGCTTGTTTCTGACATTCTAACAGCTCAATTAGAGCATTTTAGTAATGAACAATGTTCTTTGTCACAACTGACATTCTCATCATCCACTGAATCACTTTGTCACAAAATGCATTTTTCTGCCCAGAAAGCTTGTTTCTGACATTCTAACAGCTCAATTAGAGCATTTTAGTAATGAACAGTGTTCTTTGTCACAACTGACATTCTCATCATGCACTGATGCACTTTGTCACAAAATGCAGTTTTCAGCTCAGAAAGCTTGTTTCTGACATTCTAACAGCTCAATGAGAGCATTTTAGTAATGAAAAGTGTTCTTTGTCAAAACTGACATTCTCATCATCCACTGAATCACTTTGTCACAAAATGCATTTTTCTGATCAGAAAGCTTGTTTCTGACATTCTAACAGCTCAATTAGAGCATTTCAGTAATGAACAGTGTTCTTTGTCAAAACTGACATTCTCATCATCCACTGAATCACTTTGTCACAAAATGCATTTTTCTGCTCAGAAAGCTTGTTTCTGACATTCTAACAGCTCAATTAGAGCATTTTAGTAATGAACAGTGTTCTTTGTCACAACTGACATTCTCATTATCCACTGATCCACTTTGTCACAAAATGCAGTTTTCAGCTCAGAAAGCTTGTTTCTGACATTCTAACAGCTCATTGAGAGCATTTCAGTAATGAACAGTGTTCTTTTTCAAAACTGACATTCTCATCATCCACTGAATCACTTTGTCACAAATTGCATTTTTCTGATCAGAAATTATGTTTCTGACATTCTAACAGCTCAATTAGAGCATTTCAGTAATGAACAGTGTTCTTTGTCAAAACTGACATTCTCATCATCCACTGAATCACTTTGTCACAAAATGCAGTTTTCTGCTCAGAAAGCTTGTTTCTGACATTCTAACAGCTCAATTAGAGCATTTTAGTAATGAACAGTGTTCTTTGTCACAACTGACATTCTCATCATGCACTGATGCACTTTGTCACAAAATGCAGTTTTCAGCTCAGAAAGCTTGTTTCTGACATTCTAACAGCTCAATGAGAGCATTTTAGTAATGAAAAGTGTTCTTTGTCAAAACTGACATTCTCATCATCCACTGATGCACTTTGTCACAAAATGCAGTTTTCAGCTCAGAAAGCTTGTTTCTGACATTCTAACAGCTCAATTAGAGCTTTTCAGTAATGAACAGTGTTCTTTGTCAAAACTGACATTCTCATCATCCACTGAATCACTTTGTCACCAAATGCATTTTTCTGATCAGAAAGCTTGTTTCTTACATTCTAACAGCTCAATTAGAGCATTTCAGTAATGAACAGTGTTCTTTGTCAAAACTGACATTCTCATCATCCACTGAATCACTTTGTCACAAAATGCATTTTTCTGCTCAGAAAGCTTGTTTCTGACATTCTAACAGCTCAATTAGAGCATTTCAGTAATGAACAGTGTTCTTTGTCAAAACTTGACATTCTCATCATCCACTGAATCACTTTGTCACAAAATGCATTTTTCTGCTCAGACAGCTTGTTTCTGACATTCTAACAGGTCACTGATAGCATTTCAGTAATGAACAGTGTTCTTTGTCAAAACTGACATTCTCATCATCCACTGAATCACTTTGTCACAAAATGCATTTTTCTGCTCAGAAAGCTTGTTTCTGACATTCTAACAGCTCAATTAGAGCATTTTAGTAATGAACAGTGTTCTTTGTCACAACTGACATTCTCATCATCCACTGATGCACTTTGTCACAAAATGCAGTTTTCAGCTCAGAAAGCTTGTTTCTGACATTCTAACAGCTCAATTAGAGCATTTCAGTAATGAACAGTGTTCTTTGTCAAAACTGACATTCTCATCATCCACTGATGCACTCTGTCACAAAATGCAGTTTTCAGCTCAGAAAGCTTGTTTCTGACATTCTAACAGCTCATTGAGAGCATTTCAGTAATGAACAGTGTTCTTTGTCAAAACTGACATTCTCATCATCCACTGAATCACTTTGTCACAAAATGCATTTTTCTTCTCAGAAAGCTTGTTTCTGACATTCTAACAGCTCATTGAGAGCATTTCAGTAATGAACAGTGTTCTTTGTCAAAACTGACATTCTCATCATCCACTGAATCACTTTGTCACAAAATGCATTTTTCTGCTCAGAAAGCTTGTTTCTGACATTCTAACAGCTCAATTAGAGCATTTTAGTAATGAACAGTGTTCTTTGTCACAACTGACATTCTCATCATCCACTGATGCACTTTGTCACAAAATGCAGTTTTCAGCTCAGAAAGCTTGTTTCTGACATTCTAACAGCTCAATTAGAGCATTTCAGTAATGAACAGTGTTCTTTGTCAAAACTGACATTCTCATCATCCACTGAATCACTTTGTCACCAAATGCATTTTTCTGATCAGAAAGCTTGTTTCTGACATTCTAACAGCTCAATTAGAGCATTTCAGTAATGAACAGTGTTCTTTGTCAAAACTGACATTCTCATCATCCACTGAATCACTTTGTCACAAAATGCATTTTTCTGCTCAGAAAGCTTGTTTCTGACATTCTAACAGCTCAATTAGAGCATTTCAGTAATGAACAGTGTTCTTTGTCAAAACTGACATTCTCATCATCCACTGAATCACTTTGTCACAAAATGCAGTTTTCTGCTCAGAAAGCTTGTTTCTGACATTCTAACAGCTCAATTAGAGCATTTTAGTAATGAACAGTGTTCTTTGTCACAACTGACATTCTCATCATGCACTGATGCACTTTGTCACAAAATGCAGTTTTCAGCTCAGAAAGCTTGTTTCTGACATTCTAACAGCTCAATTAGAGCTTTTTTGTAATGAACAGTGTTCTTTGTCAAAACTGACATTCTCATTATCCACTGAATCACTTTGTCACAAAATGCTTTTTTCTGATCAGAAAGCTTGTTTCTGACATTCTAACAGCTCAATTAGAGCATTTCAGTAATGAACAGTGTTCTTTGTCAAAACTGACATTCTCATCATCCACTGAATCACTTTGTCACAAAATGCATTTTTCTGATCAGAAAGCTTGTTTCTGACATTCTAACAGCTCAATTAGAGCATTTCAGCAATGAACATTGTTCTTTGTCAAAACTGACATTCTCATCATCCACTGAATCACTTTGTCACAAAATGCATTTTTCTGCTCAGACAGCTTGTTTCTGACATTCTAACAGGTCACTGATAGCATTTCAGTAATGAACAGTGTTCTTTGTCAAAACTGACATTCTCATCATCCACTGAATCACTTTGTCACAAAATGCATTTTTCTGCTCAGAAAGCTTGTTTCTGACATTCTAACAGCTCAATTAGAGCATTTTAGTAATGAACAGTGTTCTTTGTCACAACTGACATTCTCATCATCCACTGATGCACTTTGTCACAAAATGCAGTTTTCAGCTCAGAAAGCTTGTTTCTGACATTCTAACAGCTCAATTAGAGCATTTCAGTAATGAACAGTGTTCTTTGTCAAAACTGACATTCTCATCATCCACTGATGCACTCTGTCACAAAATGCAGTTTTCAGCTCAGAAAGCTTGTTTCTGACATTCTAACAGCTCATTGAGAGCATTTCAGTAATGAACAGTGTTCTTTGTCAAAACTGACATTCTCATCATCCACTGAATCACTTTGTCACAAAATGCATTTTTCTTCTCAGAAAGCTTGTTTCTGACATTCTAACAGCTCATTGAGAGCATTTCAGTAATGAACAGTGTTCTTTGTCAAAACTGACATTCTCATCATCCACTGAATCACTTTGTCACAAAATGCATTTTTCTGCTCAGAAAGCTTGTTTCTGACATTCTAACAGCTCAATTAGAGCATTTTAGTAATGAACAATGTTCTTTGTCACAACTGACATTCTCATCATCCACTGAATCACTTTGTCACAAAATGCATTTTTCTGCCCAGAAAGCTTGTTTCTGACATTCTAACAGCTCAATTAGAGCATTTTAGTAATGAACAGTGTTCTTTGTCACAACTGACATTCTCATTATGCACTGATGCACTTTGTCACAAAATGCAGTTTTCAGCTCAGAAAGCTTGTTTCTGACATTCTAACAGCTCAATGAGAGCATTTTAGTAATGAAAAGTGTTCTTTGTCAAAACTGACATTCTCATCATCCACTGATGCACTTTGTCACAAAATGCATTTTTCTGATCAGAAAGCCTTTTTCTGACATTCTAATAGCTCAATTAGAGCATTTCAGTAATGAACAGTGTTCTTTGTCAAAACTGACATTCTCATCATCCACTGAATCACTTTGTCACAAAATACATTTTTCTGCTCAGAAAGCTTGTTTCTGACATTCTAACAGCTCAATTAGAGCATTTTAGTAATGAACAGTGTTCTTTGTCACAACTGACATTCTCATTATCCACTGATCCACTTTGTCACAAAATGCAGTTTTCAGCTCAGAAAGCTTGTTTCTGACATTCTAACAGCTCATTGAGAGCATTTCAGTAATGAACAGTGTTCTTTTTCAAAACTGACATTCTCATCATCCACTGAATCACTTTGTCACAAATTGCATTTTTCTGATCAGAAATTATGTTTCTGACATTCTAACAGCTCAATTAGAGCATTTCAGTAATGAACAGTGTTCTTTGTCAAAACTGACATTCTCATCATCCACTGAATCACTTTGTCACAAAATGCAGTTTTCTGCTCAGAAAGCTTGTTTCTGACATTCTAACAGCTCAATTAGAGCATTTTAGTAATGAACAGTGTTCTTTGTCACAACTGACATTCTCATCATGCACTGATGCACTTTGTCACAAAATGCAGTTTTCAGCTCAGAAAGCTTGTTTCTGACATTCTAACAGCTCAATGAGAGCATTTTAGTAATGAAAAGTGTTCTTTGTCAAAACTGACATTCTCATCATCCACTGATGCACTTTGTCACAAAATGCAGTTTTCAGCTCAGAAAGCTTGTTTCTGACATTCTAACAGCTCAATTAGAGCATTTCAGTAATGAACAGTGTTCTTTGTCAAAACTGACATTCTCATCATCCACTGATGCACTCTGTCACAAAATGCAGTTTTCAGCTCAGAAAGCTTGTTTCTGACATTCTAACAGCTCATTGAGAGCATTTCAGTAATGAACAGTGTTCTTTGTCAAAACTGACATTCTCATCATCCACTGAATCACTTTGTCACAAAATGCATTTTTCTTCTCAGAAAGCTTGTTTCTGACATTCTAACAGCTCATTGAGAGCATTTCAGTAATGAACAGTGTTCTTTGTCAAAACTGACATTCTCATCATCCACTGAATCACTTTGTCACAAAATGCATTTTTCTGCTCAGAAAGCTTGTTTCTGACATTCTAACAGCTCAATTAGAGCATTTTAGTAATGAACAGTGTTCTTTGTCACAACTGACATTCTCATCATGCACTGATGCACTTTGTCACAAAATGCAGTTTTCAGCTCAGAAAGCTTGTTTCTGACATTCTAACAGCTCAATTAGAGCATTTCATAATGAACAGTGTTCTTTGTCAAAACTGACATTTTCATCATCCACTGAATCACTTTGTCACAAAATGCATTTTTCTGCTCAGACAGCTTGTTTCTGACATTCTAACAGGTCACTGAGAGCATTTCAGTAATAAACATTGTTCTTTGTCAAAACTGACATTCTCATCATCCACTGAATCACTTTGTCACAAATTGCATTTTTCTGATCAGAAATTATGTTTCTGACATTCTAACAGCTCAATTAGAGCATTTCAGTAATGAACAGTGTTCTTTGTCAAAACTGACATTCTCATCATCCACTGAATCACTTTGTCACAAAATGCATTTTTCTGCTCAGAAAGCTTGTTTCTGAGGTCACGTGACCCACTGAAGGTATGTCTGTGTAGTTCGACTGCTCTCCGACTCGACATCCGTTATTTAACAATTTCCCAGGGATATTAACAACATTTGATCGAATTTTAATCGTATCATCGAAGGGGAAGTTATAAAACATGTCAAAACGTCAAACATCGGAGTTTTCTCCGGTAAAAAAGCGAATTAAGGATCTACAGGACGCGCAGGGGGAAGATATCCGCGCCATTGTCGTCGAGGAGTTGAAGACACAATTCGGGCTTATCAGAGAGTTGCTTAAGGAAGAACTCGCGCCCATTATTGACAGACTCGGTACTTTGGAAGAGGACGTCCGCCGAATAAAAAACAAATTTGACAATATGCAAACCGCTCTCCGTCACGCGAAAAAAGAGACGAGTGAGGCTAAGATGGCGGTCGGTGCTCTACAAGAGAAGTTGGCAAGACTGGAGGACAAAAATCGTCAGTCAAACGTCCGCTTGGTGGGATTAAAAGAAGGCACGGAAGGAGATGACCCTATACGATTCATCCAAAACCACCTCCCAAAATGGATCCCTTCTCTTGCTGGTAAGGAATTTGAGATTGAGAGAGCTCATCGTATCTACAACGGAACACACAAAACATCATCCCATCGCACAATCATCTTCAAGTTGCTACGCTATACAGATCGAAATGCGATTCTTAACGGAGCTCGTCGGGCTGGTCAAATTCTCCATCAAGGAACACCGCTGCTTTTTTTCCCGGACTACAGTACACACACCGCGACTAAAAGAAGAGACATGACTTCGGCGAGAAAGAAACTAATCCAAAAAGGGATTTCATCCTTCCTCCTCTACCCTGCGATGGTTAAAGTCATTCACGGAGGAAAGTCCTCCATTTTCCAGACGCCAGAGGAGATCGAGAAATTCATCACCGATCTGGATTCCGCTGAAAGTGTTCCCCTGAAAACCACAGCGATCTTAATCCCGGAATCTGAGTCGGACGAGGACGTCCCTGCAAACCCTATGGAGATCCCCGGGAATATTTGATTCTCTTACATCCGTATCCAGTTCGGGTCGGGCATGGAAGAACGAACCGGGCTGCAACGGTGGTCTTGTACCCCAGAATAAGGACTATGCGGGTGGATAGAAGAGTTTGTTCTAACTCTTTGCTGGCTGCCCATTTTACTTTTGTTTTTTTTCTTGTTGTTGTTGTTGTTGTTGTTATCATGTTCTTTGCCCAAGAATGCCCAAGTAAGTTATGTATATTTCAGTTACTTATTTCTACGTGCATCAATACTTTGTTAGATTATAGGTATGTTAACTTCTATAATTTCTACACTTATTGTTCCGGGGGATTATACTATGGTCTTCCCGTCCCTTCTCAGTTTAGATTTGGAATCAATCTTTTAAAAAGCATATGGCTGTAAACATTATGTCTTGGAACGTTAACGGTTTAAATAGCCCTATTAAACGAACTAAATGTTTAGATTATCTTAGATGCAAAAATATAACTATCGCTTTAATACAAGAATCTCATTTAAAAGCAGTAGACGTACATCGCTTTCAAAATAAATATTTTAAACTGATTTCCTCTTCTTCTGCTGCTAATAAAACTAAAGGGGTACTGATCATTTCCAGGCGCAATGCGACTTTCAAAATTTTAAATTCGGGAGGAGACTCAGCAGGCCGAATTACTTATGCAGTTGGGACCCTAAATAATGTTAAATATGCCTTTATGTCCGTATACGCACCTACAGAGTGGGACACCTCATTTTTTCAGGAATTATTATGTCTGGTAATGAGTTTGGAAGAATGTCAATTAGTGATTGGAGGGGACTTTAATACTGTGCTGGATACTCAATTGGATAGATCCCATTTTTCTAAATACGATGCACCCATTTCTCAATGTTTTAAAGACTTTTTGCTTCAGGCTAATTTAAATGATGCCTGGCGGCTACAAAATGATGGCACCAAAGATTATACATTTTTCTCAGCACGTCACAAAAGTTATTCTAGAATCGATTATCTCCTTACATCCCCATCTCTTACCCCTCATATAGCGAAAGTTAATATTCTCCCTATTGTCATATCAGATCATTCTCCTTTGATGACATCACTAACCCCAATTTCACGGAGAGCCACAAATAATCGATGGAGATTTAACACTTCACTGCTACAAAACGATGCATTTGTGACTGATCTACGTAACTCCTTGGTGAATTTCCTACAAATAAATAGAGATTCAGCCTCAGATCCTCAAATACTGTGGGAAACCACTAAATGTTTTATAAGGGGTAAATGTATAAGCTTTTCTGCCTATATCAAAAAATGTAGAGAGAACCGCAAATCAGAACTGGAAGAACAGATTGATATAATAGAGAAGGAATTAAAGGAAAAGTTTTGTGAGTCTAGAGCTAAGGAAATAAAAGTTTACAAAGCGGAATTACAATCTATTTATTCTCATAGAGCTGAATTCATCATACACCGTACTAAACAATCTTATTATTTCCACGGAGAACGTTCATCAAAATTGTTGGCCTGGAGGTTGAAAGGGAACGAAGCTAAGGCCAATATATCAGCTATTAGACAAGAAGGCTCGGTATACACCCAACCTGAAAAGGTGAACAGTGTATTTGAACAATATTACCAACAGCTATATACTTCAGAATCCAGAACCACACCAGCACATATTAATTTGTTCCTTAAACAAGTAACTCTCCCGCAACTAAATGACACTCAGCGGGAAATACTAGACAGCCCTCTGACAATTGAGGAATTAAAATCCGCTCTAGATTCTTTAAACAATAATAAGGCTCCGGGATTAGATGGAATTCCCCCAGAACTATTGAAAACAATTTGGGATTTAGTTGCACCCTTGATTCTGGATTCATTCAATTTTGCTTTGGAGAAGGGAACTTTGCATAGGGACCAAACCACGGCTTTAATAACTTTAATACTGAAGAAGGAGAAGGACCCACTAGAATGTTCCAGTTACAGACCAATAAGTCTTCTATCCACCGACTCGAAATTGATGGCAAAAGTGCTAGCTCTAAGATTAAACAGCTGCGTTGGAGATTTGATTGGGGGTGATCAAACTGGTTTTATGTTGGGGAGATTCGCAGCAGATAACATACGTAGACTGCTTCATGTCATTGAACAAACGGATAATTACCCGACTTCCTCTGCAATCCTCTCTCTGGATGCAGAGAAAGCTTTCGATCGAATTGAGTGGAATTTCTTATGGTCAGTTCTGGAGCATTACGGTTTTGGCCCTTTCTTTCAACGAGCCGTTAAAACCATCTATTCGGAATGTTCAGCTAAAGTACTCACCGGTTTTCATATCTCCGCGCTGTTTTATCTTGGTAGAGGTACTCGACAAGGTTGCCCATTATCACCACTGCTTTTTAATTTATCATTAGAGCCTTTGGCTCAAGCAATCAGACAATGTGCGTTAATATCTCCTATTACCTGTGTGAACACCTCTCATAAAATTTCACTCTATGCAGATGATAGTTTGTTGTATATGTCAAATATTAAAGAGTCAATTAAGGAGTGCCTACAGCTATTCAATACTTTCGGCAAATTATCCGGCTATAAAATTAATTGGAATAAGTCTGTCTTTATGCCCCTTAACACAACAGCTAAATCAGAGATTCAGTCTCTTGATACCTTAATACCAATTGCTGACCAGTTTACTTATCTTGGAATTAAAATCTTTCCATCATTACCTCGCATTGCTAAATGGAATTATCAATCCCTTCTGGATAACATAAAAAAGGATCTTCAATGCTGGGCCCCTCTCTGTTTAGCTGTTCATGGCCGTATTGCTACAATCAAAATGAATATACTCCCAAGACTAGGCTTTTTATTTTCAACCTTGCCTCTGGCGCCACCTACTGACTATTTTAAAGTACTTAATTCGATAGTGACAAAATTCATATGGAATAATAAACGTCCTAGAATTCGATTGAAATTTATGCACAGATTTAAATTACATGGTGGACTATCGTTACCAGATTTCCAATCCTATTATTTAGCATACCAAATGAGACCACTCAGGACATGGATGGATACTGAATCACTTATACCTTGGCGGGCAATAGAAAATAATATTATTTATCCATTGCGTCTACAGGATTTACCCTTTACAGGATTATCTAAAACAATGTTATCACAATTTGGCCCAATTATTAGGCAATCTATCAAAATTTGGAAAGCAGCAGAAAAGACTATGGGAGCTTCAGCTAAATATTGCAAATCCACACCTATTTGGCATAATACTAATCTTTCTATGGCAAAAAATGTTTTTATTTTTACACCTTGGACAGAATCCGGCATATTCACCCTTATAGATATATACAATGATGATGGGCTTAAGCCCTTTCAGATCCTACAAGATGAGTTTTCTATTCCAAGGTCCTCCTTTTCATTATATCTAAGGTTAAGATCGGTATTGAAAGCCTATGGGGTGCCTTGGTCGGCTAAATTGGGTCCTCATCCCATGATAAATTGGATAGATTCCAGTATGGGCTCTAAAGGAAGTGTAAGTAGGATTAATGAACAGATGGTGGTACACCAATATATAAAAATGCCGATTGAGAACTTCTGGGAAAGGGAACTCAATGTAACAATTGATTGGGACAATGTTTGGAAAAACTGTTTTGCCTGCTCTAAAAATCCAGCTCACCAAATGATTCATTTTAAACTCATTCATAAGGCTTATACGACTCCATGGCTATTGTGGAAAATGAAAAGAAAGCAAAATCCTTTTTGCCACCTATGTGAGGGTTCTAATATGGGCACCTATATGCATATGTTTTGGTATTGTCCTTGTGTTACAATGTTTTGGTCACTGGTGCAGACCGAACTATCTGTCTTGATGGACATTGAGATCCAGAGAGAACCATTACTTTTCCTGCTGCTTGATGATTCTTCGTTGTCACTGTCTCTTAATCAAAGGAGGATTCTGTCCACTGCCCTTACTGCAGCTAAAAAAGTAATCCTAAAATTATGGTTTGAGCCTTCCATACCGGTTATGTGGACATGGAGATCATATCTTTTGGACATTGCTCGTCTGGAAGGTACTACTGCAAGGATTCTTGGTGCCTCTGGGAAGACGATACAGTTTTGGAGGGATCTCATTGACAATCTATCAGAAAAACAATAAAAGCTAAATTAATGATTTTGATTTTCTGCTTTCCAATGTGTATTTGTATTCTGATTTATTTTTGTTTAGTTTCCCATTCTTCATTTATCTTTATTTTATGGTTATGTATTATTTTCTCTTTATTTACTTATACATACCTATTATATCTTGAAATGTATGTATAACTGTCATCTTGGGAGGTTCTTGGGCATGTTTGTAAACAAAATATAAAACTGTTAATAAAAAATAAGTCAAAAAAAAAAAAAAAAAAAAGAAAGCTTGTTTCTGACATTCTAACAGCTCAATTAGAGCATTTTAGTAATGAACAGTGTTCTTTGTCAAAACTGACATTCTCATCATCCACTGAATCACTTTGTCACCAAATGCATTTTTCTGATCAGAAAGCTTGTTTCTGACATTCTAACAGCTCAATTAGAGCATTTCAGTAATGAACAGTGTTCTTTGTCAAAACTGACATTCTCATCATCCACTGAATGACTTTGTAACAAAATGCATTTTTCTGCTCAGAAAGCTTGTTTCTGACATTCTAACAGCTCAATTAGAGCATTTTAGTAATGAACAGTGTTCTTTGTCACAACTGACATTCTCATCATGCACTGATGCACTTTGTCACAAAATGCAGTTTTCAGCTCAGAAAGCTTGTTTCTGACATTCTAACAGCTCAATTAGAGCATTTCATAATGAACAGTGTTCTTTGTCAAAACTGACATTTTCATCATCCACTGAATCACTTTGTCACAAAATGCATTTTTCTGCTCAGACAGCTTGTTTCTGACATTCTAACAGGTCACTGAGAGCATTTCAGTAATGAACATTGTTCTTTGTCAAAACTGACATTCTCATCATCCACTGAATCACTTTGTCACAAATTGCATTTTTCTGATCAGAAATTATGTTTCTGACATTCTAACAGCTCAATTAGAGCATTTCAGTAATGAACAGTGTTCTTTGTCAAAACTGACATTCTCATCATCCACTGAATCACTTTGTCACAAAATGCATTTTTCTGCTCAGAAAGCTTGTTTCTGACATTCTAACAGCTCAATTAGAGCATTTTAGTAATGAACAGTGTTCTTTGTCAAAACTGACATTCTCATCATCCACTGAATCACTTTGTCACCAAATGCATTTTTCTGATCAGAAAGCTTGTTTCTGACATTCTAACAGCTCAATTAGAGCATTTCAGTAATGAACAGTGTTCTTTGTCAAAACTGACATTCTCATCATCCACTGAATCACTTTGTCACAAAATGCATTTTTCTGCTCAGAAAGCTTGTTTCTGACATTCTAACAGCTCAATTAGAGCTTTTCAGTAATGAACAGTGTTCTTTGTCAAAACTGACATTCTCATCATCCACTGAATCACTTTGTCACCAAATGCATTTTTCTGATCAGAAAGCTTGTTTCTGACATTCTAACAGCTCAATTAGAGCATTTCAGTAATGAACAGTGTTCTTTGTCAAAACTGACATTCTCATCATCCACTGAATCACTTTGTCACAAAATGCATTTTTCTGCTCAGAAAGCTTGTTTCTGACATTCTAACAGCTCAATTAGAGCATTTTAGTAATGAACAGTGTTCTTTGTCACAACTGACATTCTCATCATCCACTGATGCACTTTGTCACAAAATGCAGTTTTCAGCTCAGAAAGCTTGTTTCTGACATTCTAACAGCTCAATTAGAGCTTTTCAGCAATGAACAGTGTTCTTTGTCAAAACTGACATTCTCATCATCCACTGAATCACTTTGTCACAAATTGCATTTTTCTGATCAGAAATTATGTTTCTTACATTCTAACAGCTCAATTAGAGCATTTCAGTAATGAACAGTGTTCTTTGTCAAAACTGACATTCTCATCATCCACTGAATCACTTTGTCACAAAATGCATTTTTCTGCCCAGAAAGCTTGTTTCTGACATTCTAACAGCTCAATTAGAGCATTTTAGTAATGAACAGTGTTCTTTGTCACAACTGACATTCTCATCATGCACTGATGCACTTTGTCACAAAATGCAGTTTTCAGCTCAGAAAGCTTGTTTGTGACATTCTAACAGCTCAATTAGAGCATTTCAGTAATGAACAGTGTTCTTTGTCAAAACTGACATTCTCATCATCCACTGAATCACTTTGTCACAAAATGCTTTTTTCTGCTCAGAAAGCTTGTTTCTGACATTCTAACAGCTCAATTAGAGCATTTTAGTAATGAAAAGTGTTCTTTGTCACAACTGACATTCTCATCATCCACTGATGCACTTTGTCACAAAATGCAGTTTTCAGCTCAGAAAGCTTGTTTCTGACATTCTAACAGCTCAATTAGAGCTTTTCAGTAATGAACAGTGTTCTTTGTCAAAACTGACATTCTCATCATCCACTGAATCACTTTGTCACCAAATGCATTTTTCTGATCAGAAAGCTTGTTTCTGACATTCTAATAGCTCAATTAGAGCATTTCAGTAATGAACAGTGTTCTTTGTCAAAACTGACATTCTCATCATCCACTGAATCACTTTGTCACAAAATGCATTTTTCTGCTCAGAAAGCTTGTTTCTGACATTCTAACAGCTCAATTAGAGCATTTTAGTAATGAACAGTGTTCTTTGTCACAACTGACATTCTCATCATGCACTGATGCACTTTGTCACAAAATGCTTTTTTCTGATCAGAAAGCTTGTTTCTGACATTCTAACAGCTCAATTAGAGCATTTCAGTAATGAACAGTGTTCTTTGTCAAAACTTGACATTCTCATCATCCACTGAATCACTTTGTCACAAAATGCTTTTTTCTGCTCAGACAGCTTGTTTCTGACATTCTAACAGGTCACTGATAGCATTTCAGTAATGAACAGTGTTCTTTGTCAAAACTGACATTCTCATCATCCACTGAATCACTTTGTCACAAAATGCATTTTTCTGCTCAGAAAGCTTGTTTCTGACATTCTAACAGCTCAATTAGAGCATTTTAGTAATGAACAGTGTTCTTTGTCACAATTGACATTCTCATCATCCACTGATGCACTTTGTCACAAAATGCAGTTTTCAGCTCAGAAAGCTTGTTTCTGACATTCTAACAGCTCAATTAGAGCATTTCAGTAATGAACAGTGTTCTTTGTCAAAACTGACATTCTCATCATCCACTGATGCACTCTGTCAAAAAAATGCAGTTTTCAGCTCAGAAAGCTTGTTTCTGACATTCTAACAGCTCATTGAGAGCATTTCAGTAATGAACAGTGTTCTTTGTCAAAACTGACATTCTCATCATCCACTGATGCACTTTGTCACAAAATGCAGTTTTCAGCTCAGAAAGCTTGTTTCTGACATTCTAACAGCTCAATTAGAGCTTTTTTGTAATGAACAGTGTTCTTTGTCAAAACTGACATTCTCATTATCCACTGAATCACTTTGTCACAAAATGCTTTTTTCTGATCAGAAAGCTTGTTTCTGACATTCTAACAGCTCAATTTAGAGCATTTCAGTAATGAACAGTGTTCTTTGTCAAAACTGACATTCTCATCATCCACTGAATCACTTTGTCACAAAATGCATTTTTCTGCTCAGACAGCTTGTTTCTGACATTCTAACAGGTCACTGATAGCATTTCAGTAATGAACAGTGTTCTTTGTCAAAACTGACATTCTCATCATCCACTGAATCACTTTGTCACCAAATGCATTTTTCTGATCAGAAAGCTTGTTTCTGACATTCTAACAGCTCAATTAGAGCATTTTAGTAATGAACAGTGTTCTTTGTCACAACTGACATTCTCATCATGCACTGATGCACTTTGTCACAAAATGCAGTTTTCAGCTCAGAAAGCTTGTTTGTGACATTCTAACAGCTCAATTAGAGCATTTCAGTAATGAACAGTGTTCTTTGTCAAAACTGACATTCTCATCATCCACTGAATCACTTTGTCACAAAATGCTTTTTTCTGCTCAGAAAGCTTGTTTCTGACATTCTAACAGCTCAATTAGAGCATTTTAGTAATGAAAAGTGTTCTTTGTCACAACTGACATTCTCATCATCCACTGATGCACTTTGTCACAAAATGCAGTTTTCAGCTCAGAAAGCTTGTTTCTGACATTCTAACAGCTCAATTAGAGCTTTTCAGTAATGAACAGTGTTCTTTGTCAAAACTGACATTCTCATCATCCACTGAATCACTTTGTCACCAAATGTATTTTTCTGATCAGAAAGCTTGTTTCTGACATTCTAATAGCTCAATTAGAGCATTTCAGTAATGAACAGTGTTCTTTGTCAAAACTGACATTCTCATCATCCACTGAATCACTTTGTCACAAAATGCATTTTTCTGCTCAGAAAGCTTGTTTCTGACATTCTAACAGCTCAATTAGAGCATTTTAGTAATGAACAGTGTTCTTTGTCACAACTGACATTCTCATCATGCACTGATGCACTTTGTCACAAAATGCAGTTTTCAGCTCAGAAAGCTTGTTTCTGACATTCTAACAGCTCAATTAGAGCTTTTTTGTAATGAACAGTGTTCTTTGTCAAAACTGACATTCTCATTATCCACTGAATCACTTTGTCACAAAATGCTTTTTTCTGATCAGAAAGCTTGTTTCTGACATTCTAACAGCTCAATTAGAGCATTTCAGTAATGAACAGTGTTCTTTGTCAAAACTTGACATTCTCATCATCCACTGAATCACTTTGTCACAAAATGCATTTTTCTGCTCAGACAGCTTGTTTCTGACATTCTAACAGGTCACTGATAGCATTTCAGTAATGAACAGTGTTCTTTGTCAAAACTGACATTCTCATCATCCACTGAATCACTTTGTCACAAAATGCATTTTTCTGCTCAGAAAGCTTGTTTCTGACATTCTAACAGCTCAATTAGAGCATTTTAGTAATGAACAGTGTTCTTTGTCACAATTGACATTCTCATCATCCACTGATGCACTTTGTCACAAAATGCAGTTTTCAGCTCAGAAAGCTTGTTTCTGACATTCTAACAGCTCAATTAGAGCTTTTTTGTAATGAACAGTGTTCTTTGTCAAAACTGACATTCTCATTATCCACTGAATCACTTTGTCACAAAATGCTTTTTTCTGATCAGAAAGCATGTTTCTGACATTCTAACAGCTCAATTTAGAGCATTTCAGTAATGAACAGTGTTCTTTGTCAAAACTGACATTCTCATCATCCACTGAATCACTTTGTCACAAAATGCATTTTTCTGCTCAGACAGCTTGTTTCTGACATTCTAACAGGTCACTGATAGCATTTCAGTAATGAACAGTGTTCTTTGTCAAAACTGACATTCTCATCATCCACTGAATCACTTTGTCACAAAATGCATTTTTCTGATCAGAAAGCATGTTTCTGACATTCTAACAGCTCAATTAGAGCATTTCAGTAATGAACAGTGTTCTTTGTCAAAACTGACATTCTCATCATCCACTAATGCAGTTTGTCACAAAATGCAGTTTTCAGCTCAGAAAGCTTGTTTCTGACATTCTAACAGCTCAATTAGAGCATTTCAGTAATGAACAGTGTTCTTTGTCAAAACTGACATTCTCATCATCCACTGAATCACTTTGTCACCAAATGCATTTTTCTGATCAGAAAGCTTGTTTCTGACATTCTAACAGCTTAATTAGAGCATTTCAGTAATGAACAGTGTTCTTTGTCAAAACTGACATTCTCATCATCCACTGAATCACTTTGTCACAAAATGCTTTTTTCTGCTCAGAAAGCTTGTTTCTGACATTCTAACAGCTCAATTAGAGCATTTTAGTAATGAACAATGTTCTTTGTCACAACTGACATTCTCATCATCCACTGATGCACTTTGTCACAAAATGCAGTTTTCAGCTCAGAAAGCTTGTTTCTGACATTCTAACAGGTCACTGATAGCATTTCAGTAATGAACAGTGTTCTTTGTCAAAACTGACATTCTCATCATCCACTGAATCACTTTGTCACCAAATAAATTTTTCTGCTCAGAAAGCTTGTTTCTGACATTCTAACAGCTCAATTAGAGCATTTCATAATGAACAGTGTTCTTTGTCAAAACTGACATTTTCATCATCCACTGAATCACTTTGTCACAAAATGCATTTTTCTGCTCAGACAGCTTGTTTCTGACATTCTAACAGGTCACTGAGAGCATTTCAGTAATGAACATTGTTCTTTGTCAAAACTGACATTCTCATCATCCACTGAATCACTTTGTCACAAATTGCATTTTTCTGATCAGAAATTAAGTTTCTGACATTCTAACAGCTCAATTAGAGCATTTCAGTAATGAACAGTGTTCTTTGTCAAAACTGACATTCTCATCATCCACTGAATCACTTTGTCACAAAATGCATTTTTCTGCTCAGAAAGCTTGTTTCTGACATTCTAACAGCTCAATTAGAGCATTTTAGTAATGAACAGTGTTCTTTGTCAAAACTGACATTCTCATCATCCACTGAATCACTTTGTCACCAAATGCATTTTTCTGATCAGAAAGCTTGTTTCTGACATTCTAACAGCTCAATTAGAGCATTTCAGTAATGAACAGTGTTCTTTGTCAAAACTGACATTCTCATCATCCACTGAATCACTTTGTCACAAAATGCATTTTTCTGCTCAGAAAGCTTGTTTCTGACATTCTAACAGCTCAATTAGAGCTTTTCAGTAATGAACAGTGTTCTTTGTCAAAACTGACATTCTCATCATCCACTGAATCACTTTGTCACCAAATGCATTTTTCTGATCAGAAAGCTTGTTTCTGACATTCTAACAGCTCAATTAGAGCATTTCAGTAATGAACAGTGTTCTTTGTCAAAACTGACATTCTCATCATCCACTGAATCACTTTGTCACAAAATGCATTTTTCTGCTCAGAAAGCTTGTTTCTGACATTCTAACAGCTCAATTAGAGCATTTTAGTAATGAACAGTGTTCTTTGTCACAACTGACATTCTCATCATCCACTGATGCACTTTGTCACAAAATGCAGTTTTCAGCTCAGAAAGCTTGTTTCTGACATTCTAACAGCTCAATTAGAGCTTTTCAGCAATGAACAGTGTTCTTTGTCAAAACTGACATTCTCATCATCCACTGAATCACTTTGTCACAAATTGCATTTTTCTGATCAGAAATTATGTTTCTTACATTCTAACAGCTCAATTAGAGCATTTCAGTAATGAACAGTGTTCTTTGTCAAAACTGACATTCTCATCATCCACTGAATCACTTTGTCACAAAATGCATTTTTCTGCCCAGAAAGCTTGTTTCTGACATTCTAACAGCTCAATTAGAGCATTTTAGTAATGAACAGTGTTCTTTGTCACAACTGACATTCTCATCATGCACTGATGCACTTTGTCACAAAATGCAGTTTTCAGCTCAGAAAGCTTGTTTGTGACATTCTAACAGCTCAATTAGAGCATTTCAGTAATGAACAGTGTTCTTTGTCAAAACTGACATTCTCATCATCCACTGAATCACTTTGTCACAAAATGCTTTTTTCTGCTCAGAAAGCTTGTTTCTGACATTCTAACAGCTCAATTAGAGCATTTTAGTAATGAAAAGTGTTCTTTGTCACAACTGACATTCTCATCATCCACTGATGCACTTTGTCACAAAATGCAGTTTTCAGCTCAGAAAGCTTGTTTCTGACATTCTAACAGCTCAATTAGAGCTTTTCAGTAATGAACAGTGTTCTTTGTCAAAACTGACATTCTCATCATCCACTGAATCACTTTGTCACAAAATGCATTTTTCTGCTCAGAAAGCTTGTTTCTGACATTCTAACAGCTCAATTAGAGCATTTTAGTAATGAACAGTGTTCTTTGTCACAACTGACATTCTCATCATGCACTGATGCACTTTGTCACAAAATGCAGTTTTCAGCTCAGAAAGCTTGTTTCTGACATTCTAACAGCTCAATTAGAGCTTTTTTGTAATGAACAGTGTTCTTTGTCAAAACTGACATTCTCATTATCCACTGAATCACTTTGTCACAAAATGCTTTTTTCTGATCAGAAAGCTTGTTTCTGACATTCTAACAGCTCAATTAGAGCATTTCAGTAATGAACAGTGTTCTTTGTCAAAACTTGACATTCTCATCATCCACTGAATCACTTTGTCACAAAATGCATTTTTCTGCTCAGACAGCTTGTTTCTGACATTCTAACAGGTCACTGATAGCATTTCAGTAATGAACAGTGTTCTTTGTCAAAACTGACATTCTCATCATCCACTGAATCACTTTGTCACAAAATGCATTTTTCTGCTCAGAAAGCTTGTTTCTGACATTCTAACAGCTCAATTAGAGCATTTTAGTAATGAACAGTGTTCTTTGTCACAATTGACATTCTCATCATCCACTGATGCACTTTGTCACAAAATGCAGTTTTCAGCTCAGAAAGCTTGTTTCTGACATTCTAACAGCTCAATTAGAGCATTTCAGTAATGAACAGTGTTCTTTGTCAAAACTGACATTCTCATCATCCACTGATGCACTCTGTCAAAAAAATGCAGTTTTCAGCTCAGAAAGCTTGTTTCTGACATTCTAACAGCTCATTGAGAGCATTTCAGTAATGAACAGTGTTCTTTGTCAAAACTGACATTCTCATCATCCACTGAATCACTTTGTCACAAAATGCATTTTTCTGCTCAGAAAGCTTGTTTCTGACATTCTAACAGCTCAATTAGAGCATTTTAGTAATAACAGTGTTCTTTGTCACAACTGACATTCTCATCATGCACTGATGCACTTTGTCACAAAATGCAGTTTTCAGCTCAGAAAGCTTGTTTCTGACATTCTAACAGCTCAATTAGAGCTTTTTTGTAATGAACAGTGTTCTTTGTCAAAACTGACATTCCCATTATCCACTGAATCACTTTGTCACAAAATGCTTTTTTCTGATCAGAAAGCTTGTTTCTGACATTCTAACAGCTCAATTTAGAGCATTTCAGTAATGAACAATGTTCTTTGTCAAAACTGACATTCTCATCATCCACTGAATCACTTTGTCACAAAATGCATTTTTCTGCTCAGACAGCTTGTTTCTGACATTCTAACAGGTCACTGATAGCATTTCAGTAATGAACAGTGTTCTTTGTCAAAACTGACATTCTCATCATCCACTGAATCACTTTGTCACAAAATGCATTTTTCTGATCAGAAAGCATGTTTCTGACATTCTAACAGCTCAATTAGAGCATTTCAGTAATGAACAGTGTTCTTTGTCAAAACTGACATTCTCATCATCCACTAATGCAGTTTGTCACAAAATGCAGTTTTCAGCTCAGAAAGCTTGTTTCTGACATTCTAACAGCTCAATTAGAGCATTTCAGTAATGAACAGTGTTCTTTGTCAAAACTGACATTCTCATCATCCACTGAATCACTTTGTCACCAAATGCATTTTTCTGATCAGAAAGCTTGTTTCTGACATTCTAACAGCTTAATTAGAGCATTTCAGTAATGAACAGTGTTCTTTGTCAAAACTGACATTCTCATCATCCACTGAATCACTTTGTCACAAAATGCTTTTTTCTGCTCAGAAAGCTTGTTTCTGACATTCTAACAGCTCAATTAGAGCATTTTAGTAATGAACAATGTTCTTTGTCACAACTGACATTCTCATCATCCACTGATGCACTTTGTCACAAAATGCAGTTTTCAGCTCAGAAAGCTTGTTTCTGACATTCTAACAGGTCACTGATAGCATTTCAGTAATGAACAGTGTTCTTTGTCAAAACTGACATTCTCATCATCCACTGAATCACTTTGTCACCAAATAAATTTTTCTGCTCAGAAAGCTTGTTTCTGACATTCTAACAGCTCAATTAGAGCATTTCATAATGAACAGTGTTCTTTGTCAAAACTGACATTTTCATCATCCACTGAATCACTTTGTCACAAAATGCATTTTTCTGCTCAGACAGCTTGTTTCTGACATTCTAACAGGTCACTGAGAGCATTTCAGTAATGAACATTGTTCTTTGTCAAAACTGACATTCTCATCATCCACTGAATCACTTTGTCACAAATTGCATTTTTCTGATCAGAAATTATGTTTCTGACATTCTAACAGCTCAATTAGAGCATTTCAGTAATGAACAGTGTTCTTTGTCAAAACTGACATTCTCATCATCCACTGAATCACTTTGTCACAAAATGCATTTTTCTGCTCAGAAAGCTTGTTTCTGACATTCTAACAGCTCAATTAGAGCATTTTAGTAATGAACAGTGTTCTTTGTCAAAACTGACATTCTCATCATCCACTGAATCACTTTGTCACCAAATGCATTTTTCTGATCAGAAAGCTTGTTTCTGACATTCTAACAGCTCAATTAGAGCATTTCAGTAATGAACAGTGTTCTTTGTCAAAACTGACATTCTCATCATCCACTGAATCACTTTGTCACAAAATGCATTTTTCTGCTCAGAAAGCTTGTTTCTGACATTCTAACAGCTCAATTAGAGCTTTTCAGTAATGAACAGTGTTCTTTGTCAAAACTGACATTCTCATCATCCACTGAATCACTTTGTCACCAAATGCATTTTTCTGATCAGAAAGCTTGTTTCTGACATTCTAACAGCTCAATTAGAGCATTTCAGTAATGAACAGTGTTCTTTGTCAAAACTGACATTCTCATCATCCACTGAATCACTTTGTCACAAAATGCATTTTTCTGCTCAGAAAGCTTGTTTCTGACATTCTAACAGCTCAATTAGAGCATTTTAGTAATGAACAGTGTTCTTTGTCACAACTGACATTCTCATCATCCACTGATGCACTTTGTCACAAAATGCAGTTTTCAGCTCAGAAAGCTTGTTTCTGACATTCTAACAGCTCAATTAGAGCTTTTCAGCAATGAACAGTGTTCTTTGTCAAAACTGACATTCTCATCATCCACTGAATCACTTTGTCACAAATTGCATTTTTCTGATCAGAAATTATGTTTCTTACATTCTAACAGCTCAATTAGAGCATTTCAGTAATGAACAGTGTTCTTTGTCAAAACTGACATTCTCATCATCCACTGAATCACTTTGTCACAAAATGCATTTTTCTGCCCAGAAAGCTTGTTTCTGACATTCTAACAGCTCAATTAGAGCATTTTAGTAATGAACAGTGTTCTTTGTCACAACTGACATTCTCATCATGCACTGATGCACTTTGTCACAAAATGCAGTTTTCAGCTCAGAAAGCTTGTTTGTGACATTCTAACAGCTCAATTAGAGCATTTCAGTAATGAACAGTGTTCTTTGTCAAAACTGACATTCTCATCATCCACTGAATCACTTTGTCACAAAATGCTTTTTTCTGCTCAGAAAGCTTGTTTCTGACATTCTAACAGCTCAATTAGAGCATTTTAGTAATGAAAAGTGTTCTTTGTCACAACTGACATTCTCATCATCCACTGATGCACTTTGTCACAAAATGCAGTTTTCAGCTCAGAAAGCTTGTTTCTGACATTCTAACAGCTCAATTAGAGCTTTTCAGTAATGAACAGTGTTCTTTGTCAAAACTGACATTCTCATCATCCACTGAATCACTTTGTCACCAAATGCATTTTTCTGATCAGAAAGCTTGTTTCTGACATTCTAATAGCTCAATTAGAGCATTTCAGTAATGAACAGTGTTCTTTGTCAAAACTGACATTCTCATCATCCACTGAATCACTTTGTCACAAAATGCATTTTTCTGCTCAGAAAGCTTGTTTCTGACATTCTAACAGCTCAATTAGAGCATTTTAGTAATGAACAGTGTTCTTTGTCACAACTGACATTCTCATCATGCACTGATGCACTTTGTCACAAAATGCAGTTTTCAGCTCAGAAAGCTTGTTTCTGACATTCTAACAGCTCAATTAGAGCTTTTTTGTAATGAACAGTGTTCTTTGTCAAAACTGACATTCTCATTATCCACTGAATCACTTTGTCACAAAATGCTTTTTTCTGATCAGAAAGCTTGTTTCTGACATTCTAACAGCTCAATTAGAGCATTTCAGTAATGAACAGTGTTCTTTGTCAAAACTTGACATTCTCATCATCCACTGAATCACTTTGTCACAAAATGCATTTTTCTGCTCAGACAGCTTGTTTCTGACATTCTAACAGGTCACTGATAGCATTTCAGTAATGAACAGTGTTCTTTGTCAAAACTGACATTCTCATCATCCACTGAATCACTTTGTCACAAAATGCATTTTTCTGCTCAGAAAGCTTGTTTCTGACATTCTAACAGCTCAATTAGAGCATTTTAGTAATGAACAGTGTTCTTTGTCACAATTGACATTCTCATCATCCACTGATGCACTTTGTCACAAAATGCAGTTTTCAGCTCAGAAAGCTTGTTTCTGACATTCTAACAGCTCAATTAGAGCATTTCAGTAATGAACAGTGTTCTTTGTCAAAACTGACATTCTCATCATCCACTGATGCACTCTGTCAAAAAAATGCAGTTTTCAGCTCAGAAAGCTTGTTTCTGACATTCTAACAGCTCATTGAGAGCATTTCAGTAATGAACAGTGTTCTTTGTCAAAACTGACATTCTCATCATCCACTGAATCACTTTGTCACAAAATGCATTTTTCTGCTCAGAAAGCTTGTTTCTGACATTCTAACAGCTCAATTAGAGCATTTTAGTAATAACAGTGTTCTTTGTCACAACTGACATTCTCATCATGCACTGATGCACTTTGTCACAAAATGCAGTTTTCAGCTCAGAAAGCTTGTTTCTGACATTCTAACAGCTCAATTAGAGCTTTTTTGTAATGAACAGTGTTCTTTGTCAAAACTGACATTCTCATTATCCACTGAATCACTTTGTCACAAAATGCTTTTTTCTGATCAGAAAGCTTGTTTCTGACATTCTAACAGCTCAATTTAGAGCATTTCAGTAATGAACAGTGTTCTTTGTCAAAACTGACATTCTCATCATCCACTGAATCACTTTGTCACAAAATGCATTTTTCTGCTCAGACAGCTTGTTTCTGACATTCTAACAGGTCACTGATAGCATTTCAGTAATGAAAAGTGTTCTTTGTCAAAACTGACATTCTCATCATCCACTGAATCACTTTGTCACAAAATGCATTTTTCTGATCAGAAAGCATGTTTCTGACATTCTAACAGCTCAATTAGAGCATTTAAGTAATGAACAGTGTTCTTTGTCAAAACTGACATTCTCATCATCCACTAATGCAGTTTGTCACAAAATGCAGTTTTCAGCTCAGAAAGCTTGTTTCTGACATTCTAACAGCTCAATTAGAGCATTTCAGTAATGAACAGTGTTCTTTGTCAAAACTGACATTCTCATCATCCACTGAATCACTTTGTCACCAAATGCATTTTTCTGATCAGAAAGCTTGTTTCTGACATTCTAACAGCTTAATTAGAGCATTTCAGTAATGAACAGTGTTCTTTGTCAAAACTGACATTCTCATCATCCACTGAATCACTTTGTCACAAAATGCTTTTTTCTGCTCAGAAAGCTTGTTTCTGACATTCTAACAGCTCAATTAGAGCATTTTAGTAATGAACAATGTTCTTTGTCACAACTGACATTCTCATCATCCACTGATGCACTTTGTCACAAAATGCAGTTTTCAGCTCAGAAAGCTTGTTTCTGACATTCTAACAGGTCACTGATAGCATTTCAGTAATGAACAGTGTTCTTTGTCAAAACTGACATTCTCATCATCCATTGAATCACTTTGTCACCAAATAAATTTTTCTGCTCAGAAAGCTTGTTTCTGACATTCTAACAGCTCAATTAGAGCATTTTAGTAATGAACAGTGTTCATTGTCACAACTGACATTCTCATCATCCACTGATGCACTTTGTCACAAAATGCAGTTTTCAGCTCAGAAAGCTTGTTTCTGACATTCTAACAGGTCACTGATAGCATTTCAGTAATGAACAGTGTTCTTTGTCAAAACTGACATTCTCATCATCCACTGAATCACTTTGTCACAAAATGCATTTTTCTGCTCAGAAAGCTTGTTTCTGACATTCTAACAGCTCAATTAGAGCATTTTAGTAATGAACAGTGTTCATTGTCACAACTGACATTCTCATCATCCACTGATGCACTTTGTCACAAAATGCAGTTTTCAGCTCAGAAAGCTTGTTTCTGACATTCTAACAGCTCAATTAGAGCATTTCAGTAATGAACAGTGTTCCTTGTCAAAACTGACATTCTCATCATCCACTGATGCACTCTGTCACAAAATGCAGTTTTCAGCTCGGAAAGCTTGTTTCTGACATTCTAACAGCTCATTGAGAGCATTTCAGTAATGAACAGTGTTCTTTGTCAAAACTGACATTCTCATCATCCACTGAATCACTTTGTCACAAAATGCATTTTTCTTCTCAGAAAGCTTGTTTCTGACATTCTAACAGCTCATTGAGAGCATTTCAGTAATGAACAGTGTTCTTTGTCAAAACTGACATTCTCATCATCCACTGAATCACTTTGTCACAAAATGCATTTTTCTGCTCAGAAAGCTTGTTTCTGACATTCTAACAGCTCAATTAGAGCATTTTAGTAATGAACAGTGTTCTTTGTCAAAACTGACATTCTCATCATGCACTGATGCACTTTGTCACAAAATGCATTTTTCTGCTCAGAAAGCTTGTTTCTGACATTCTAACAGCTCATTGAGAGCATTTCAGTAATGAACAGTGTTCTTTGTCAAAACTGACATTCTCATCATCCACTGAATCACTTTGTCACAAAATGCATTTTTCTGCTCAGACAGCTTGTTTCTGACATTCTAACAGGTCACTGAGAGCATTTCAGTAATGAACATTGTTCTTTGTCAAAACTGACATTCTCATCATCCACTGAATCACTTTGTCACAAATTGCATTTTTCTGATCAGAAATTATGTTTCTGACATTCTAACAGCTCAATTAGAGCATTTTAGTAATGAACAATGTTCTTTGTCACAACTGACATTCTCATCATCCACTGACGCACTTTGTCACAAAATGCAGTTTTCAGCTCAGAAAGCTTGTTTCTGACATTCTAACAGCTCAATTAGAGCTTTTCAGTAATGAACAGTGTTCTTTGTCAAAACTGACATTCTCATCATCCACTGAATCACTTTGTCACCAAATGCATTTTTCTGATCAGAAAGCTTGTTTCTGACATTCTAACAGCTCAATTAGAGCATTTCAGTAATGAACAGTGTTCTTTGTCAAAACTGACATTCTCATCATCCACTGAATCACTTTGTCACAAAATGCATTTTTCTGCTCAGAAAGCTTGTTTCTGACATTCTAACAGCCCAATTAGAGCATTTTAGTAATGAACAGTGTTCTTTGTCACAACTGACATTCTCATCATCCACTGATGCACTTTGTCACAAAATGCAGTTTTCAGCTCAGAAAGCTTGTTTCTGACATTCTAACAGCTCAATTAGAGCATTTCAGTAATGAACAGTGTTCTTTGTCAAAACTGACATTCTCATCATCCACTGATGCACTCTGTCACAAAATGCAGTTTTCAGCTCAGAAAGCTTGTTTCTGACATTCTAACAGCTCATTGAGAGCATTTCAGTAATGAACAGTGTTCTTTGTCAAAACTGACATTCTCATCATCCACTGAATCACTTTGTCACAAAATGCATTTTTCTTCTCAGAAAGCTTGTTTCTGACATTCTAACAGCTCATTGAGAGCATTTCAGTAATGAACAGTTTTCTTTGTCAAAACTGACATTCTCATCATCCACTGAATCACTTTGTCACAAAATGCATTTTTCTGCTCAGAAAGCTTGTTTCTGACATTCTAACAGCTCAATTAGAGCATTTTAGTAATGAACAGTGTTCTTTGTCACAACTGACATTCTCATCATGCACTGATGCACTTTGTCACAAAATGCATTTTTCTGCTCAGAAAGCTTGTTTCTGACATTCTAACAGCTCATTGAGAGCATTTCAGTAATGAACAGTGTTCTTTGTCAAAACTGACATTCTCATCATCCACTGAATCACTTTGTCACAAAATGCATTTTTCTGCTCAGAAAGCTTGTTTCTGACATTCTAACAGCTCAATTAGAGCATTTTAGTAATGAACAGTGTTCTTTGTCACAACTGACATTCTCATCATGCACTGATGCACTTTGTCACAAAATGCAGTTTTCAGCTCAGAAAGCTTGTTTCTGACATTCTAACAGCTCAATTAGAGCATTTCATAATGAACAGTGTTCTTTGTCAAAACTGACATTTTCATCATCCACTGAATCACTTTGTCACAAAATGCATTTTTCTGCTCAGACAGCTTGTTTCTGACATTCTAACAGGTCACTGAGAGCATTTCAGTAATGAACATTGTTCTTTGTCAAAACTGACATTCTCATCATCCACTGAATCACTTTGTCACAAATTGCATTTTTCTGATCAGAAATTATGTTTCTGACATTCTAACAGCTCAATTAGAGCATTTCAGTAATGAACAGTGTTCTTTGTCAAAACTGACATTCTCATCATCCACTGAATCACTTTGTCACAAAATGCATTTTTCTGCTCAGAAAGCTTGTTTCTGACATTCTAACAGCTCAATTAGAGCATTTTAGTAATGAACAGTGTTCTTTGTCAAAACTGACATTCTCATCATCCACTGAATCACTTTGTCACCAAATGCATTTTTCTGATCAGAAAGCTTGTTTCTGACATTCTAACAGCTCAATTAGAGCATTTCAGTAATGAACAGTGTTCTTTGTCAAAACTGACATTCTCATCATCCACTGAATCACTTTGTCACAAAATGCATTTTTCTGCTCAGAAAGCTTGTTTCTGACATTCTAACAGCTCAATTAGAGCATTTCAGTAATGAACAGTGTTCTTTGTCAAAACTGACATTCTCATCATCCACTGAATCACTTTGTCACAAAATGCATTTTTCTGCTCAGAAAGCTTGTTTCTGACATTCTAACAGCTCAATTAGAGCATTTTAGTAATGAACAGTGTTCTTTGTCACAACTGACATTCTCATCATCCACTGATGCACTTTGTCACAAAATGCAGTTTTCAGCTCAGAAAGCTTGTTTCTGACATTCTAACAGCTCATTGAGAGCATTTCAGTAATGAACAGTGTGCTTTTTCAAAACTGACATTCTCATCATCCACTGAATCACTTTGTCACAAATTGCATTTTTCTGATCAGAAATTATGTTTCTGACATTCTAACAGCTCAATTAGAGCATTTCAGTAATGAACAGTGTTCTTTGTCAAAACTGACATTCTCATCATCCACTGAATCACTTTGTCACAAAATGCAGTTTTCTGCTCAGAAAGCTTGTTTCTGACATTCTAACAGCTCAATTAGAGCATTTTAGTAATGAACAGTGTTCTTTGTCACAACTGACATTCTCATCATGCACTGATGCACTTTGTCACAAAATGCAGTTTTCAGCTCAGAAAGCTTGTTTCTGACATTCTAACAGCTCAATGAGAGCATTTTAGTAATGAAAAGTGTTCTTTGTCAAAACTGACATTCTCATCATCCACTGATGCACTTTGTCACAAAATGCAGTTTTCAGCTCAGAAAACTTGTTTCTGACATTCTAACAGCTCAATTAGAGCTTTTCAGTAATGAACAGTGTTCTTTGTCAAAACTGACATTCTCATCATCCACTGAATCACTTTGTCACCAAATGCATTTTTCTGATCAGAAAGCTTGTTTCTGACATTCTAACAGCTCAATTAGAGCATTTCAGTAATGAACAGTGTTCTTTGTCAAAACTGACATTCTCATCATCCACTGAATCACTTTGTCACAAAATGCATTTTTCTGCTCAGAAAGCTTGTTTCTGACATTCTAACAGCCCAATTAGAGCATTTTAGTAATGAACAGTGTTCTTTGTCACAACTGACATTCTCATCATCCACTGATGCACTTTGTCACAAAATGCAGTTTTCAGCTCAGAAAGCTTGTTTCTGACATTCTAACAGCTCAATTAGAGCATTTCAGTAATGAACAGTGTTCTTTGTCAAAACTGACATTCTCATCATCCACTGATGCACTCTGTCACAAAATGCAGTTTTCAGCTCAGAAAGCTTGTTTCTGACATTCTAACAGCTCATTGAGAGCATTTCAGTAATGAACAGTGTTCTTTGTCAAAACTGACATTCTCATCATCCACTGAATCACTTTGTCACAAAATGCATTTTTCTTCTCAGAAAGCTTGTTTCTGACATTCTAACAGCTCATTGAGAGCATTTCAGTAATGAACAGTTTTCTTTGTCAAAACTGACATTCTCATCATCCACTGAATCACTTTGTCACAAAATGCATTTTTCTGCTCAGAAAGCTTGTTTCTGACATTCTAACAGCTCAATTAGAGCATTTTAGTAATGAACAGTGTTCTTTGTCACAACTGACATTCTCATCATGCACTGATGCACTTTGTCACAAAATGCATTTTTCTGCTCAGAAAGCTTGTTTCTGACATTCTAACAGCTCATTGAGAGCATTTCAGTAATGAACAGTGTTCTTTGTCAAAACTGACATTCTCATCATCCACTGAATCACTTTGTCACAAAATGCATTTTTCTGCTCAGAAAGCTTGTTTCTGACATTCTAACAGCTCAATTAGAGCATTTTAGTAATGAACAGTGTTCTTTGTCACAACTGACATTCTCATCATGCACTGATGCACTTTGTCACAAAATGCAGTTTTCAGCTCAGAAAGCTTGTTTCTGACATTCTAACAGCTCAATTAGAGCATTTCATAATGAACAGTGTTCTTTGTCAAAACTGACATTTTCATCATCCACTGAATCACTTTGTCACAAAATGCATTTTTCTGCTCAGACAGCTTGTTTCTGACATTCTAACAGGTCACTGAGAGCATTTCAGTAATGAACATTGTTCTTTGTCAAAACTGACATTCTCATCATCCACTGAATCACTTTGTCACAAATTGCATTTTTCTGATCAGAAATTATGTTTCTGACATTCTAACAGCTCAATTAGAGCATTTCAGTAATGAACAGTGTTCTTTGTCAAAACTGACATTCTCATCATCCACTGAATCACTTTGTCACAAAATGCATTTTTCTGCTCAGAAAGCTTGTTTCTGACATTCTAACAGCTCAATTAGAGCATTTTAGTAATGAACAGTGTTCTTTGTCAAAACTGACATTCTCATCATCCACTGAATCACTTTGTCACCAAATGCATTTTTCTGATCAGAAAGCTTGTTTCTGACATTCTAACAGCTCAATTAGAGCATTTCAGTAATGAACAGTGTTCTTTGTCAAAACTGACATTCTCATCATCCACTGAATCACTTTGTCACAAAATGCATTTTTCTGCTCAGAAAGCTTGTTTCTGACATTCTAACAGCTCAATTAGAGCATTTCAGTAATGAACAGTGTTCTTTGTCAAAACTGACATTCTCATCATCCACTGAATCACTTTGTCACAAAATGCATTTTTCTGCTCAGAAAGCTTGTTTCTGACATTCTAACAGCTCAATTAGAGCATTTTAGTAATGAACAGTGTTCTTTGTCACAACTGACATTCTCATCATCCACTGATGCACTTTGTCACAAAATGCAGTTTTCAGCTCAGAAAGCTTGTTTCTGACATTCTAACAGCTCATTGAGAGCATTTCAGTAATGAACAGTGTGCTTTTTCAAAACTGACATTCTCATCATCCACTGAATCACTTTGTCACAAATTGCATTTTTCTGATCAGAAATTATGTTTCTGACATTCTAACAGCTCAATTAGAGCATTTCAGTAATGAACAGTGTTCTTTGTCAAAACTGACATTCTCATCATCCACTGAATCACTTTGTCACAAAATGCAGTTTTCTGCTCAGAAAGCTTGTTTCTGACATTCTAACAGCTCAATTAGAGCATTTTAGTAATGAAAAGTGTTCTTTGTCAAAACTGACATTCTCATCATCCACTGATGCACTTTGTCACAAAATGCAGTTTTCAGCTCAGAAAACTTGTTTCTGACATTCTAACAGCTCAATTAGAGCTTTTCAGTAATGAACAGTGTTCTTTGTCAAAACTGACATTCTCATCATCCACTGAATCACTTTGTCACCAAATGCATTTTTCTGATCAGAAAGCTTGTTTCTGACATTCTAACAGCTCAATTAGAGCATTTCAGTAATGAACAGTGTTCTTTGTCAAAACTGACATTCTCATCATCCACTGAATCACTTTGTCAAAAAATGCATTTTTCTGCTCAGAAAGCTTGTTTCTGACATTCTAACAGCTCAATTAGAGCATTTTAGTAATGAACAGTGTTCTTTGTCACAACTGACATTCTCATCATGCACTGATGCACTTTGTCACAAAATGCAGTTTTCAGCTCAGAAAGCTTGTTTCTGACATTCTAACAGCTCAATTAGAGCTTTTTTGTAATGAACAGTGTTCTTTGTCAAAACTGACATTCTCATCATCCACTGAATCACTTTGTCACAAATTGCATTTTTCTGATCAGAAATTATGTTTCTGACATTCTAACAGCTCAATTAGAGCATTTCAGTAATGAACAGTGTTCTTTGTCAAAACTGACATTCTCATCATCCACTGAATCACTTTGTCACAAAATGCATTTTTCAGCTCAGAAAGCTTGTTTCTGACATTCTAACAGCTCAATTAGAGCTTTTCAGTAATGAACAGTGTTCTTTGTCAAAACTGACATTCTCATCATCCACTGAATCACTTTGTCACAAAATGCTGTTTTCAGCTCAGAAAGCTTGTTTCTGACATTCTAACAGCTCAATTAGAGCATTTCAGTAATGAACAGTGTTCTTTGTCAAAACTGACATTCTCATCATCCACTGAATCACTTTGTCACAAAATGCATTTTTCTGCTCAGACAGCTTGTTTCTGACATTCTAACAGGTCACTGATAGCATTTCAGTAATGAACAGTTTTCTTTGTCAAAACTGACATTCTCATCATCCACTGAATCACTTTGTCACAAAATGCATTTTTCTGATCAGAAAGCATGTTTCAGACATTCTAACAGCTCAATTAGAGCATTTCAGTAATGAACAGTGTTCTTTGTCAAAACTGACATTCTCATCATCCACTAATGCAGTTTGTCACAAAATGCAGTTTTCAGCTCAGAAAGCTTGTTTCTGACATTCTAACAGCTCAATTAGAGCATTTCAGTAATGAACAGTGTTCTTTGTCAAAACTGACATTCTCATCATCCACTGAATCACTTTGTCACCAAATGCATTTTTCTGCTCAGAAAGCTTGTTTCTGACATTCTAACAGCTTAATTAGAGCATTTCAGTAATGAACAGTGTTCTTTGTCAAAACTGACATTCTCATCATCCACTGAATCACTTTGTCACAAAATGCTTTTTTCTGCTCAGAAAGCTTGTTTCTGACATTCTAACAGCTCAATTAGAGCATTTTAGTAATGAACAATGTTCTTTGTCACAACTGACATTCTCATCATCCACTGATGCACTTTGTCACAAATTGCAGTTTTCAGCTCAGAAAGCTTGTTTCTGACATTCTAACAGCTCATTTAGAGCTTTTCAGTAATGAACAGTGTTCTTTGTCAAAACTGACATTCTCATCATCCACTGAATCACTTTGTCACCAAATGCATTTTTCTGATCAGAAAGCTTGTTTCTGACATTCTAACAGCTCAATTAGAGCATTTCAGTAATGAACAGTGTTCTTTGTCAAAACTGACATTCTCATCATCCACTGAATCACTTTGTCACAAAATGCATTTTTCTGCTCAGAAAGCTTGTTTCTGACATTCTAACAGCTCAATTAGAGCATTTTAATAATGAACAGTGTTCTTTGTCACAACTGACATTCTCATCATCCACTGATGCACTTTGTCACAAAATGCAGTTTTCAGCTCAGAAAGCTTGTTTCTGACATTCTAACAGCTCAATTAGAGCATTTCAGTAATGAACAGTGTTCTTTGTCAAAACTGACATTCTCATCATCCACTGATGCACTCTGTCACAAAATGCAGTTTTCAGCTCAGAAAGCTTGTTTCTGACATTCTAACAGCTCATTGAGAGCATTTCAGTAATGAACAGTGTTCTTTGTCAAAACTGACATTCTCATCATCCACTGAATCACTTTGTCACAAAATGCATTTTTCTTCTCAGAAAGCTTGTTTCTGACATTCTAACAGCTCATTGAGAGCATTTCAGTAATGAACAGTGTTCTTTGTCAAAACTGACATTCTCATCATCCACTGAATCACTTTGTCACAAAATGCATTTTTCTGCTCAGAAAGCTTGTTTCTGACATTCTAACAGCTCAATTAGAGCATTTTAGTAATGAACAGTGTTCTTTGTCACAACTGACATTCTCATCATGCACTGATGCACTTTGTCACAAAATGCATTTTTCTGCTCAGAAAGCTTGTTTCTGACATTCTAACAGCTCAATTAGAGCATTTTAGTAATGAACAGTGTTCTTTGTCACAACTGACATTCTCATCATGCACTGATGCACTTTGTCACAAAATGCAGTTTTCAGCTCAGAAAGCTTGTTTCTGAAATTCTAACAGCTCAATTAGAGCATTTCATAATGAACAGTGTTCTTTGTCAAAACTGACATTTTCATCATCCACTGATGCACTTTGTCACAAAATGCATTTTTCTGCTCAGACAGCTTGTTTCTGACATTCTAACAGGTCACTGAGAGCATTTCAGTAATGAACATTGTTCTTTGTCAAAACTGACATTCTCATCATCCACTGAATCACTTTGTCACAAATTGCATTTTTCTGATCAGAAATTATGTTTCTGACATTCTAACAGCTCAATTAGAGCATTTTAGTAATGAACAATGTTCTTTGTCACAACTGACATTCTCATCATCCACTGATGCACTTTGTCACAAAATGCAGTTTTCAGCTCAGAAAGCTTGTTTCTGACATTCTAACAGCTCAATTAGAGCTTTTCAGTAATGAACAGTGTTCTTTGTCAAAACTGACATTCTCATCATCCACTGAATCACTTTGTCACCAAATGCATTTTTCTGATCAGAAAGCTTGTTTCTGACATTCTAACAGCTCAATTAGAGCATTTCAGTAATGAACAGTGTTCTTTGTCAAAACTGACATTCTCATCATCCACTGAATCACTTTGTCACAAAATGCATTTTTCTGCTCAGAAAGCTTGTTTCTGACATTCTAACAGCTCAATTAGAGCATTTTAGTAATGAACAGTGTTCTTTGTCACAACTGACATTCTCATCATCCACTGATGCACTTTGTCACAAAATGCAGTTTTCAGCTCAGAAAGCTTGTTTCTGACATTCTAACAGCTCAATTAGAGCATTTCAGTAATGAACAGTGTTCTTTGTCAAAACTGACATTCTCATCATCCACTGATGCACTCTGTCACAAAATGCAGTTTTCAGCTCAGAAAGCTTGTTTCTGACATTCTAACAGCTCATTGAGAGCATTTCAGTAATGAACAGTGTTCTTTGTCAAAACTGACATTCTCATCATCCACTGAATCACTTTGTCACAAAATGCATTTTTCTGCTCAGAAAGCTTGTTTCTGACATTCTAACAGCTCAATTAGAGCATTTTAGTAATGAACAGTGTTCTTTGTCACAACTGACATTCTCATCATGCACTGATGCACTTTGTCACAAAATGCATTTTTCTGCTCAGAAAGCTTGTTTCTGACATTCTAACAGCTTATTGAGAGCATTTCAGTAATGAACAGTGTTCTTTGTCAAAACTGACATTCTCATCATCCACTGAATCACTTTGTCACAAAATGCATTTTTCTGCTCAGAAAGCTTGTTTCTGACATTCTAACAGCTCAATTAGAGCATTTTAGTAATGAACAGTGTTCTTTTGTCACAACTGACATTCTCATCATGCACTGATGCACTTTGTCACAAAATGCAGTTTTCAGCTCAGAAAGCTTGTTTCTGACATTCTAACAGCTCAATTAGAGCATTTCATAATGAACAGTGTTCTTTGTCAAAACTGACATTCTCATCATCCACTGAATCACTTTGTCACAAATTGCATTTTTCTGATCAGAAATTATGTTTCTGACATTCTAACAGCTCAATTAGAGCATTTTAGTAATGAACAGTGTTCTTTTGTCACAACTGACATTCTCATCATCCACTGATGCACTTTGTCACAAAATGCAGTTTTCAGCTCAGAAAGCTTGTTTCTGACATTCTAACAGCTCAATTAGAGCTTTTCAGTAATGAACAGTGTTCTTTGTCAAAACTGACATTCTCATCATCCACTGAATCACTTTGTCACAAAATGCATTTTTCTTCTCAGAAAGCTTGTTTCTGACATTCTAACAGCTCATTGAGAGCATTTCAGTAATGAACAGTGTTCTTTGTCAAAACTGACATTCTCATCATCCACTGATGCAGTTTGTCACAAAATGCAGTTTTCAGCTCAGAAAGCTTGTTTCTGACATTCTAACAGCTCAATTAGAGCATTTCAGTAATGATCAGTGTTCTTTGTCAAAACTGACATTCTCATCATCCACTGAATCACTTTGTCACCAAATGCATTTTTCTGATCAGAAAGCTTGTTTCTGACATTCTAACAGCTCAATTAGAGCATTTCAGTAATGAACAGTGTTCTTTGTCAAAACTGACATTCTCATCATCCACTGAATCACTTTGTCACAAAATGCATTTTTCTGCTCAGACAGCATTTTAGTAATGAACAGTGTTCTTTGTCACAACTGACATTCTCATCATCCACTGATGCACTTTGTCACAAAATGCAGTTTTCAGCTCAGAAAGCTTGTTTCTGACATTCTAACAGCTCATTTAGAGCATTTCAGTAATGAACAGTGTTCTTTGTCAAAACTGACATTCTCATCATCCACTGAATCACTTTGTCACAAAATGCATTTTTCTGCTCAGAAAGCTTGTTTCTGACATTCTAACAGCTCATTGAGAGCATTTCAGTAATGAACAGTGTTCTTTGTCAAAACTGACATTCTCATCATCCACTGAATCACTTTGTCACAAAATGCATTTTTCTGCTCAGAAAGCTTGTTTCTGACATTCTAACAGCTCAATTAGAGCATTTTAGTAATGAACAGTGTTCTTTGTCACAACTGACATTCTCATCATGCACTGATGCACTTTGTCACAAAATGCAGTTTTCAGCTCAGAAAGCTTGTTTGTGACATTCTAACAGCTCAATTAGAGCTTTTTTGTAATGAACAGTGTTCTTTGTCAAAACTGACATTCTCATCATCCACTGAATCACTTTGTCACAAAATGCATTTTTCTGATCAGAAAGCTTGTTTCTGACATTCTAACAGCTCAATTAGAGCATTTCAGTAATGAACAGTGTTCTTTGTCAAAACTGACATTCTCATCATCCACTGAATCACTTTGTCACAAAATGCATTTTTCTGCTCAGACAGCTTGTTTCTGACATTCTAACAGGTCACTGAGAGCATTTCAGTAATGAACAGTGTTCTTTGTCAAAACTGACATTCTCATCATCCACTGAATCACTTTGTCACAAAATGCATTTTTCTGCTCAGAAAGCTTGTTTCTGACATTCTAACAGCTCAATTAGAGCATTTTAGTAATGAACAGTGTTCTTTGTCACAACTGACATTCTCATCATGCACTGATGCACTTTTTCACAAAATGCATTTTTCTGCTCAGAAAGCTTGTTTCTGACATTCTAACAGCTCAATTAGAGCATTTTAGTAATGAACAGTGTTCTTTGTCACAACTGACATTCTCATCATCCACTGATGCACTTTGTCACAAAATGCAGTTTTCAGCTCAGAAAGCTTGTTTCTGACATTCTAACAGCTCAATTAGAGCTTTTCAGTAATGAACAGTGTTCTTTGTCAAAACTGACATTCTCATCATCCACTGAATCACTTTGTCACAAAATGCATTTTTCTGCTCAGAAAGCTTGTTTCTGACATTCTAACAGCTCAATTAGAGCATTTTAGTAATGAACAGTGTTCTTTGTCACAACTGACATTCTCATCATGCACTGATGCACTTTGTCACAAAATGCAGTTTTCAGCTCAGAAAGCTTGTTTCTGACATTCTAACAGCTCAATTAGAGCTTTTTTGTAATGAACAGTGTTCTTTGTCAAAACTGACATTCTCATTATCCACTGAATCACTTTGTCACAAAATGCTTTTTTCTGATCAGAAAGCTTGTTTCTGACATTCTAACAGCTCAATTAGAGCATTTCAGTAATGAACAGTGTTGTTTTTCAAAACTGACATTCTCATCATGCACTGATGCACTTTGTCACAAAATGCAGTTTTCAGCTCAGAAAGCTTGTTTCTGACATTCTAACAGCTCAATGAGAGCATATCAGTAATAAACAGTGTTCTTTGTCAAAACTGACATTCTCATCATCCACTGATGCACTTTGTCACAAAATGCAGTTTTCAGCTCAGAAAGCTTGTTTCTGACATTCTAACAGCTCAATTAGAGCATTTCAGTAATGAACAGTGTTCTTTGTCAAAACTGACATTCTCATCATCCACTGAATCACTTTGTCACAAAATGCATTTTTCTGCTCAGAAAGCTTGTTTCTGACATTCTAACAGCTCAATTAGAGCATTTTAGTAATGAACAGTGTTCTTTGTCACAACTGACATTCTCATCATCCACTGATGCACTTTGTCACAAAATGCAGTTTTCAGCTCAGAAAGCTTGTTTCTGACATTCTAACAGCTCAATTAGAGCTTTTCAGTAATGAACAGTGTTCTTTGTCAAAACTGACATTCTCATCATCCACTGAATCACTTTGTCACCAAATGCATTTTTCTGATCAGAAAGCTTGTTTCTGACATTCTAACAGCTCAATTAGAGCATTTCAGTAATGAACAGTGTTCTTTGTCAAAACTGACATTCTCATCATCCACTGAATCACTTTGTCACAAAATGCATTTTTCTGATCAGAAAGCATGTTTCTGACATTCTAACAGCTCAATTAGAGCATTTCAGTAATGAACAGTGTTCTTTGTCAAAACTGACATTCTCATCATCCACTGATGCAGTTTGTCACAAAATTCAGTTTTCAGCTCAGAAAGCTTGTTTCTGACATTCTAACAGCTCAATGAGAGCATTTCAGCAATGAACAGTGTTCTTTGTCAAACTGACATTCTCATCATCCACTGAATCACTTTGTCACCAAATGCATTTTTCTGATCAGAAAGCTTGTTTCTGACATTCGAACAGCTCAATTAGAGCATTTTAGTAATGAACAGTGTTCTTTGTCACAACTGACATTCTAATCATGCACTGATGCACTTTGTCACAAAATGCAGTTTTCAGCTCAGAAAGCTTGTTTCTGACATTCTAACAGCTCAATTAGAGCATTTCAGTAATGAACAGTGTTCTTTGTCAAAACTGACATTCTCATCATCCACTGAATCACTTTGTCACAAAATGCATTTTTCTGCTCAGACAGCTTGTTTCTGACATTCTAACAGGTCACTGATAGCATTTCAGTAATGAACAGTGTTCTTTGTCAAAACTGACATTCTCATCATCCACTGAATCACTTTGTCACAAAATGCATTTTTCTGATCAGAAAGCATGTTTCTGACATTCTCACAGCTCAATTAGAGCATTTTAGTAATGAACAGTGTTCTTTGTCACAACTGACATTCTCATTATCCACTGAATCACTTTGTCACAAAATGCTTTTTTCTGATCAGAAAGCTTGTTTCTGACATTCTAACAGCTCAATTAGAGCATTTCAGTAATGAACAGTGTTCTTTGTCAAAACTGACATTCTCATCATCCACTGAATCACTTTGTCACAAAATGCATTTTTCTGCTCAGACAGCTTGTTTCTGACATTCTAACAGGTCACTGATAGCATTTCAGTAATGAACAGTGTTCTTTGTCAAAACTGACATTCTCATCATCCACTGAATCACTTTGTCACAAAATGCATTTTTCTGATCAGAAAGCATGTTTCTGACATTCTAACAGCTCAATTAGAGCATTTTAGTAATGAACAGTGTTCTTTGTCACAACTGACATTCTCATCATCCACTGATGCACTTTGTCACAAAATGCAGTTTTCAGCTCAGAAAGCTTGTTTCTGACATTCTAACAGCTCAATTAGAGCTTTTCAGTAATGAACAGTGTTCTTTGTCAAAACTGACATTCTCATCATCCACTGAATCACTTTGTCACCAAATGCATTTTTCTGATCAGAAAGCTTGTTTCTGACATTCTAACAGCTCAATTAGAGCATTTCAGTAATGAACAGTGTTCTTTGTCAAAACTGACATTCTCATCATCCACTGAATCACTTTGTCACAAAATGCATTTTTCTGCTCAGAAAGCTTGTTTCTGACATTCGAACAGCTCAATTAGAGCATTTTAGTAATGAACAGTGTTCTTTGTCACAACTGACATTCTCATCATGCACTGATGCACTTTGTCACAAAATGCAGTTTTCAGCTCAGAAAGCTTGTTTCTGACATTCTAACAGCTCAATTAGAGCTTTTTGTAATGAACAGTGTTCTTTGTCAAAACTGACATTCTCATCATCCACTGAATCACTTTGTCACAAAATGCATTTTTCTGCTCAGACAGCTTGTTTCTGACATTCTAACAGGTCACTGATAGCATTTCAGTAATGAACAGTGTTCTTTGTCAAAACTGACATTCTCATCATCCACTGAATCACTTTGTCACAAAATGCATTTTTCTGATCAGAAAGCATGTTTCTGACATTCTAACAGCTCAATTAGAGCATTTCAGTAATGAACAGTGTTCTTTGTCAAAACTGACATTCTCATCATCCACTAATGCAGTTTGTCACAAAATGCAGTTTTCAGCTCAGAAAGCTTGTTTCTGACATTCTAACAGCTCAATTAGAGCATTTCAGTAATGAACAGTGTTCTTTGTCAAAACTGACATTCTCATCATCCACTGAATCACTTTGTCACCAAATGAATTTTTCTGATCAGAAAGCATGTTTCTGACATTCTAACAGCTCAATTAGAGCATTTCAGTAATGAACAGTGTTCTTTGTCAAAACTGACATTCTCATCATCCACTGATGCAGTTTGTCACAAAATGCAGTTTTCAGCTCAGAAAGCTTGTTTCTGACATTCTAACAGCTCAATTAGAGCATTTCAGTAATGAACAGTGTTCTTTGTCAAAACTGACATTCTCATCATCCACTGAATCACTTTGTCACCAAATGCATTTTTCAGCTCAGAAAGCTTGTTTCTGACATTCTAACAGCTCAATTAGAGCATTTCAGTAATGAACAGTGTTCTTTGTCAAAACTGACATTCTCATCATCCACTGAATCACTTTGTCACAAAATGCTTTTTTCTGCTCAGAAAGCTTGTTTCTGACATTCTAACAGCTCAATTAGAGCATTTTAGTAATGAAAAGTGTTCTTTGTCACAACTGACATTCTCATCATCCACTGATGCACTTTGTCACAAAATGCAGTTTTCAGCTCAGAAAGCTTGTTTCTGACATTCTAACAGCTCAATTAGAGCTTTTTAAGTAATGAACAGTGTTCTTTGTCAAAACTGACATTCTCATCATCCACTGAATCACTTTGTCACCAAATGCATTTTTCTGATCAGAAAGCTTGTTTCTGACATTCTAATAGCTCAATTAGAGCATTTCAGTAATGAACAGTGTTCTTTGTCAAAACTGACATTCTCATCATCCACTGAATCACTTTGTCACAAAATGCATTTTTCTGCTCAGAAAGCTTGTTTCTGACATTCTAACAGCTCAATTAGAGCATTTTAGTAATGAACAGTGTTCTTTGTCACAACTGACATTCTCATCATGCACTGATGCACTTTGTCACAAAATGCAGTTTTCAGCTCAGAAAGCTTGTTTCTGACATTCTAACAGCTCAATTAGAGCTTTTTTGTAATGAACAGTGTTCTTTGTCAAAACTGACATTCTCATTATCCACTGAATCACTTTGTCACAAAATGCTTTTTTCTGATCAGAAAGCTTGTTTCTGACATTCTAACAGCTCAATTAGAGCATTTCAGTAATGAACAGTGTTCTTTGTCAAAACTTGACATTCTCATCATCCACTGAATCACTTTGTCACAAAATGCATTTTGCTGCTCAGACAGCTTGTTTCTGACATTCTAACAGGTCACTGATAGCATTTCAGTGATGAACAGTGTTCTTTGTCAAAACTGACATTCTCATCATCCACTGAATCACTTTGTCACAAAATGCATTTTTCTGCTCAGAAAGCTTGTTTCTGACATTCTAACAGCTCATTGAGAGCATTTCAGTAATGAACAGTGTTCTTTGTCAAAACTGACATTCTCATCATCCACTGAATCACTTTGTCACAAAATGCATTTTTCTGCTCAGAAAGCTTGTTTCTGACATTCTAACAGCTCAATTAGAGCATTTTAGTAATGAACAGTGTTCTTTGTCACAACTGACATTCTCATCATGCACTGATGCACTTTGTCACAAAATGCAGTTTTCAGCTCAGAAAGCTTGTTTCTGACATTCTAACAGCTCAATTAGAGCTTTTTTTTAATGAACAGTGTTCTTTGTCAAAACTGACATTCTCATTATCCACTGAATCACTTTGTCACAAAATGCTTTTTTCTGATCAGAAAGCTTGTTTCTGACATTCTAACAGCTCAATTAGAGCATTTCAGTAATGAACAGTGTTCTTTGTCAAAACTGACATTCTCATAATCCACTGAATCACTTTGTCACAAAATGCATTTTTCTGCTCAGACAGCTTGTTTCTGACATTCTAACAGGTCACTGATAGCATTTCAGTAATGAACAGTGTTCTTTGTCAAAACTGACATTCTCATCATCCACTGAATCACTTTGTCACAAAATGCATTTTTCTGATCAGAAAGCATGTTTCTGACATTCTAACAGCTCAATTAGAGCATTTCAGTAATGAACAGTGTTCTTTGTCAAAACTGACATTCTCATCATCCACTAATGCAGTTTGTCACAAAATGCAGTTTTCAGCTCAGAAAGCTTGTTTCTGACATTCTAACAGCTTAATTAGAGCATTTCAGTAATGAACAGTGTTCTTTGTCAAAACTGACATTCTCATCATCCACTGAATCACTTTGTCACCAAATGCATTTTTCTGATCAGAAAGCTTGTTTCTGACATTCTAACAGCTTAATTAGAGCATTTCAGTAATGAACAGTGTTCTTTGTCAAAACTGACATTCTCATCATCCACTGAATCACTTTGTCACAAAATGCTTTTTTCTGCTCAGAAAGCTTGTTTCTGACATTCTAACAGCTCAATTAGAGCATTTTAGTAATGAACAATGTTCTTTGTCACAACTGACATTCTCATCATCCACTGATGCACTTTGTCACAAAATGCAGTTTTCAGCTCAGAAAGCTTGTTTCTGACATTCTAACAGCTCAATTAGAGCTTTTCAGTAATGAACAGTGTTCTTTGTCAAAACTGACATTCTCATCATCCACTGAATCACTTTGTCACAAAATGCATTTTTCTGCTCAGAGAGCTTGTTTCTGACATTCGAACAGCTCAATTAGAGCATTTTAGTAATGAACAGTGTTCTTTGTCACAACTGACATTCTCATCATGCACTGATGCACTTTGTCACAAAATGCAGTTTTCAGCTCAGAAAGCTTGTTTCTGACATTCTAACAGCTCAATTAGAGCTTTTTTGTAATGAACAGTGTTCTTTGTCAAAACTGACATTCTCATCATCCACTGAATCACTTTGTCACAAAATGCATTTTTCTGCTCAGACAGCTTGTATCTGACATTCTAACTGGGTACTGATAGCATTTCAGTAATGAACAGTGTTCTTTGTCAAAACTGACATTCTCATCATTCACTAATGCAGTTTGTCACAAAATGCAGTTTTCAGCTCAGAAAGCTTGTTTCTGACATTCTAACAGCTCAATTAGAGCATTTCAGTAATGAACAGTGTTCTTGGTCAAAACTGACATTCTCATCATCCACTGAATCACTTTGTCACCAAATGCATTTTTCTGATCAGAAAGCTTGTTTCTGACATTCTAACAGCTCAATTAGAGCATTTCAGTAATGAACAGTGTTCTTCGTCAAAACTGACATTCTCATCATCCACTGAATCACTTTGTCACAAAATGCATTTTTCTGATCAGAAAGCATGTTTCTGACATTCTAACAGCTCAATTAGAGCATTTCAGTACTGAACAGTGTTCTTTGTCAAAACTGACATTCTCATCATCCACTGATGCAGTTTGTCACAAAATGCAGTTTTCAGCTCAGAAAGCTTGTTTCTGACATTCTAACAGCTCAATTAGAGCATTTCAGTAATGAACAGTGTTCTTTGTCAAAACTGACATTCTCATCATCCACTGAATCACTTTGTCACAAAATGCTTTTTTCTGCTCAGAAAGCTTGTTTCTGACATTCTAACAGCTCAATTAGAGCATTTTAGTAATGAAAAGTGTTCTTTGTCACAACTGACATTCTCATCATCCACTGATGCACTTTGTCACAAAATGCAGTTTTCAGCTCAGAAAGCTTGTTTCTGACATTCTAACAGCTCAATTAGAGCTTTTTAAGTAATGAACAGTGTTCTTTGTCAAAACTGACATTCTCATCATCCACTGAATCACTTTTTCACCAAATGCATTTTTCTGATCAGAAAGCTTGTTTCTGACATTCTAATAGCTCAATTAGAGCATTTCAGTAATGAACAGTGTTCTTTGTCAAAACTGACATTCTCATCATCCACTGAATCACTTTGTCACAAAATGCATTTTTCTGCTCAGAAAGCTTGTTTCTGACATTCTAACAGCTCAATTAGAGCATTTTAGTAATGAACAGTGTTCTTTGTCACAACTGACATTCTCATCATGCACTGATGCACTTTGTCACAAAATGCAGTTTTCAGCTCAGAAAGCTTGTTTCTGACATTCTAACAGCTCAATTAGAGCATTTCAGTAATGAACAGTGTTCTTTGTCAAAACTGACATTCTCATCATCCACTGATGCACTCTGTCACAAAATGCAGTTTTCAGCTCGGAAAGCTTGTTTCTGACATTCTAACAGCTCATTTAGAGCATTTCAGTAATGAACAGTGTTCTTTGTCAAAACTGACATTCTCATCATCCACTGAATCACTTTGTCACAAAATGCATTTTTCTTCTCAGAAAGCTTGTTTCTGACATTCTAACAGCTCATTGAGAGCATTTCAGTAATGAACAGTGTTCTTTGTCAAAACTGACATTCTCATCATCCACTGAATCACTTTGTCACAAAATGCATTTTTCTGCTCAGAAAGCTTGTTTCTGACATTCTAACAGCTCAATTAGAGCATTTTAGTAATGAACAGTGTTTTTTTGTCACAACTGACATTCTCATCATGCACTGATGCACTTTGTCACAAAATGCAGTTTTCAGCTCAGAAAGCTTGTTTCTGACATTCTAACAGCTCAATTAGAGCATTTCATAATGAACAGTGTTCTTTGTCAAAACTGACATTCTCATCATCCACTGAATCACTTTGTCACAAATTGCATATTTCTGATCAGAAATTATGTTTCTGACATTCTAACAGCTCAATTAGAGCATTTTAGTAATGAACAGTGTTCTTTTGTCACAACTGACATTCTCATCATCCACTGAATCACTTTGTCACAAAATGCATTTTTCTGCTCAGACAGCTTGTTTCTGACATTCTAACAGGTCACTGAGAGCATTTCAGTAATGAACATTGTTCTTTGTCAAAACTGACATTCTCATCATCCACTGAATCACTTTGTCACAAATTGCATTTTTCTGATCAGAAATTATGTTTCTGACATTCTAACAGCTCAATTAGAGCATTTCAGTAATGAACAGTGTTCTTTGTCAAAACTGACATTCTCATCATCCACTGAATCACTTTGTCACAAAATGCATTTTTCTGCTCAGAAAGCTTGTTTCTGACATTCTAACAGCTCAATTAGAGCATTTTAGTAATGAACAGTGTTCTTTGTCAAAACTGACATTCTCATCATCCACTGAATCACTTTGTCACCAAATGCATTTTTCTGATCAGAAAGCTTGTTTCTGACATTCTAACAGCTCAATTAGAGCATTTCAGTAATGAACAGTGTTCTTTGTCAAAACTGACATTCTCATCATCCACTGAATCACTTTGTCACAAAATGCATTTTTCTGCTCAGAAAGCTTGTTTCTGACATTCTAACAGCTCAATTAGAGCATTTTAGTAATGAACAGTGTTCTTTGTCACAACTGACATTCTCATCATCCACTGATGCACTTTGTCACAAAATGCAGTTTTCAGCTCAGAAAGCTTGTTTCTGACATTCTAACAGCTCAATTAGAGCTTTTCAGTAATGAACAGTGTTCTTTGTCAAAACTGACATTCTCATCATCCACTGAATCACTTTGTCACCAAATGCATTTTTCTGATCAGAAAGCTTGTTTCTGACATTCTAACAGCTCAATTAGAGCATTTCAGTAATGAAAAGTGTTCTTTGTCAAAACTGACATTCTCATCATCCACTGAATCACTTTGTCACAAAATGCATTTTTCTGCTCAGAAAGCTTGTTTCTGACATTCTAACAGCTCAATTAGAGCATTTTAGTAATGAACAGTGTTCTTTGTCACAACTGACATTCTCATCATCCACTGATGCACTTTGTCACAAAATGCAGTTTTCAGCTCAGAAAGCTTGTTTCTGACATTCTAACAGCTCAATTAGAGCTTTTCAGCAAAGAACAGTGTTCTTTGTCAAAACTGACATTCTCATCATCCACTGATGCACTCTGTCACAAAATGCAGTTTTCAGCTCAGAAAGCTTGTTTCTGACATTCTAACAGCTCATTGAGAGCATTTCAGTAATGAACAGTGTTCTTTGTCAAAACTGACATTCTCATCATCCACTGAATCACTTTGTCACAAATTGCATTTTTCTGATCAGAAATTATGTTTCTTACATTCTAACAGCTCAATTAGAGCATTTCAGTAATGAACAGTGTTCTTTGTCAAAACTGACATTCTCATCATCCACTGAATCACTTTGTCACAAAATGCATTTTTCTGCTCAGAAAGCTTGTTTCTGACATTCTAACAGCTCAATTAGAGAATTTTAGTAATGAACAGTGTTCTTTGTCACAACTGACATTCTCATCATGCACTGATGCACTTTGTCACAAAATGCAGTTTTCAGCTCAGAAAGCTTGTTTCTGACATTCTAACAGCTCAATTAGAGCATTTCAGTAATGAACAGTGTTCTTTGTCAAAACTGACATTCTCATCATCCACTGAATCACTTTGTCACAAAATGCATTTTTCTGATCAGAAAGCATGTTTCTGACATTCTAACAGCTCAATTAGAGCATTTCAGTAATGAACAGTGTTCTTTGTCAAAACTGACATTCTCATCATCCACTAATGCAGTTTGTCACAAAATGCAGTTTTCAGCTCAGAAAGCTTGTTTCTGACATTCTAACAGCTCAATTAGAGCATTTCAGTAATGAACAGTGTTCTTTGTCAAAACTGACATTCTCATCATCCACTGAATCACTTTGTCACCAAATGCATTTTTCTGCTCAGAAAGCTTGTTTCTGACATTCTAACAGCTCAATTAGAGCATTTTAGTAATGAACAATGTTTTTTGTCACAACTGACATTCTCATCATCCACTGATGCACTTTGTCACAAAATGCAGTTTTCAGCTCAGAAAGCTTGTTTCTGACATTCTAACAGCTCAATTAGAGCTTTTCAGTAATGAACAGTATTCTTTGTCAAAACTGACATTCTCATCATCCACTGAATCACTTTGTCACCAAATGCATTTTTCTGATCAGAAAGCTTGTTTCTGACATTCTAACAGCTCAATTAGAGCATTTTAGTAATGAACAGTGTTCTTTGTCAAAACTGACATTCTCATCATCCACTGAATCACTTTGTCACCAAATGCATTTTTCTGATCAGAAAGCTTGTTTCTGACATTCTAACAGCTCAATTAGAGCATTTCAGTAATGAACAGTGTTCTTTGTCAAAACTGACATTCTCATCATCCACTGAATCACTTTGTCACAAAATGCATTTTTCTGCTCAGAAAGCTTGTTTCTGACATTCTAACAGCTCAATTAGAGCATTTTAGTAATGAACAGTGTTCTTTGTCACAACTGACATTCTCATCATCCACTGATGCACTTGGTCACAAAATGCAGTTTTCAGCTCAGAAAGCTTGTTTCTGACATTCTAACAGCTCAATTAGAGCTTTTCAGCAATGAACAGTGTTCTTTGTCACAACTGACATTCTCATCATGCACTGATGCACTTTGTCACAAAATGCATTTTTCTGCTCAGAAAGCTTGTTTCTGACATTCTAACAGCTCATTGAGAGCATTTCAGTAATGAACAGTGTTCTTTGTCAAAACTGACATTCTCATCATCCACTGAATCACTTTGTCACAAAATGCATTTTTCTGCTCAGAAAGCCTGTTTCTGACATTCTAACAGCTCAATTAGAGCATTTTAGTAATGAACAGTGTTCTTTGTCACAACTGACATTCTCATCATGCACTGATGCACTTTGTCACAAAATGCATTTTTCTGCTCAGAAAGCTTGTTTCTGACATTCTAACAGCTCATTGAGAGCATTTCAGTAATGAACAGTGTTCTTTGTCAAAACTGACATTCTCATCATCCACTGAATCACTTTGTCAAAAAATGCATTTTTCTGCTCAGAAAGCCTGTTTCTGACATTCTAACAGCTCAATTAGAGCATTTTAGTAATGAACAGTGTTCTTTGTCAAAACTGACATTTTCATCATCCACTGAATCACTTTGTCACAAAATGCATTTTTCTGCTCAGACAGCTTGTTTCTGACATTCTAACAGGTCACTGAGAGCATTTCAGTAATGAACATTGTTCTTTGTCAAAACTGACATTCTCATCATCCACTGAAATCACTTTGTCACAAATTGCATTTTTCTGATCAGAAATTATGTTTCTGACATTCTAACAGCTCAATTAGAGCATTTCAGTAATGAACAGTGTTCTTTGTCACAACTGACATTCTCATCATGCACTGATGCACTTTGTCACAAAATGCAGTTTTCAGCTCAGAAAGCTTGTTTCTGACATTCTAACAGCTCAATGAGAGCATTTTAGTAATGAAAAGTGTTCTTTGTCAAAACTGACATTCTCATCATCCACTGATGCACTTTGTCACAAAATGCAGTTTTCAGCTCAGAAAGCTTGTTTCTGACATTCTAACAGCTCAATTAGAGCATTTAAGTAATAAACAGTGTTCTTTGTCAAAACTGACATTCTCATCATCCACTGAATCACTTTGTCACCAAATGCATTTTTCTGATCAGAAAGCTTGTTTCTGACATTCTAACAGCTCAATTAGAGCATTTCAGTAATGAACAGTGTTCTTTGTCAAAACTGACATTCTCATCATCCACTGATGCACTTTGTCACAAAATGCAGTTTTCAGTTCAGAAAGCTTGTTTCTGACATTCTAACAGCTCAATTAGAGCTTTTCAGTAATGAACAGTGTTCTTTGTCAAAACTGACATTCTCATCATCCACTGAATCACTTTGTCACAAAATGCAGTTTTCAGCTCAGAAAGCTTGTTTCTGACATTCTAACAGCTCAATTAGAGCATTTTAGTAATGAACAATGTTCTTTGTCACAACTGACATTCTCATCATCCACTGATGCACTTTGTCACAAAATGCAGTTTTCAGCTCAGAAAGCTTGTTTCTGACATTCTAACAGCTCAATTAGAGCTTTTCAGTAATGAACAGTGTTCTTTGTCAAAACTGACATTCTCATCATCCACTGAATCACTTTGTCACCAAATGCATTTTTCTGATCAGAAAGCTTGTTTCTGACATTCTAACAGCTCAATTAGAGCATTTCAGTAATGAACAGTGTTCTTTGTCAAAACTGACATTCTCATCATCCACTGAATCACTTTGTCACAAAATGCATTTTTCTGCTCAGAAAGCTTGTTTCTGACATTCTGACAGCTCAATTAGAGCATTTTAGTAATGAACAGTGTTCTTTGTCACAACTGACATTCTCATCATCCACTGATGCACTTTGTCACAAAATGCAGTTTTCAGCTCAGAAAGCTTGTTTCTGACATTCTAACAGCTCAATTAGAGCATTTCAGTAATGAACAGTGTTCTTTGTCAAAACTGACATTCTCATCATCCACTGATGCACTCTGTCACAAAATGCAGTTTTCAGCTCAGAAAGCTTGTTTCTGACATTCTAACAGCTCATTGAGAGCATTTCAGTAATGAACAGTGTTCTTTGTCAAAACTGACATTCTCATCATCCACTGAATCACTTTGTCACAAAATGCATTTTTCTTCTCAGAAAGCTTGTTTCTGACATTCTAACAGCTCATTGAGAGCATTTCAGTAATGAACAGTGTTCTTTGTCAAAACTGACATTCTCATCATCCACTGAATCACTTTGTCACAAAATGCATTTTTCTGCTCAGAAAGCTTGTTTCTGACATTCTAACAGCTCAATTAGAGCATTTTAGTAATGAACAGTGTTCTTTGTCACAACTGACATTCTCATCATGCACTGATGCACTTTGTCACAAAATGCATTTTTCTGCTCAGAAAGCTTGTTTCTGACATTCTAACAGCTCATTGAGAGCATTTCAGTAATGAACAGTGTTCTTTGTCAAAACTGACATTCTCATCATCCACTGAATCACTTTGTCACAAAATGCATTTTTCTGCTCAGAAAGTTTGTTTCTGACATTCTAACAGCTCAATTAGAGCATTTTAGTAATGAACAGTGTTCTTTGTCACAACTGACATTCTCATCATGCACTGATGCACTTTGTCACAAAATGCATTTTTCTGCTCAGAAAGCTTGTTTCTGACATTCTAACAGCTCATTGAGAGCATTTCAGTAATGAACAGTGTTCTTTGTCAAAACGTCTCGGTTACGTATGTAACCTCTGTTCCCTGATGGAGGGAACAAGACGTTGTGTCGAAGCCGACAGATGGGGTTCGCCCTTGAGAACCAATCATCTCTGACTATTTTGAAAAGGCCAATGAAATTGGCGAATGAAATTTGCATGCCGGGCTCCGCCCCCGGATATCCGGGTATAAAGGGGAGCCGGCGTGCTCATTCATTCACCTTTTGTGCTGAGGAGCCTGAGAGCATCTCGTGACTGCTGCAGCGGACGGCTATTGTCGTGGCAAGAAGGACACAACGTCTTGTTCCCTCCATCAGGGAACAGAGGTTACATACGTAACCGAGACGTTCCCTTTCTGTCGGTCTCTCGACGTTGTGTCGAAGCCGACAGATGGGGTTCCTATGGAAAACGCCACGGCACTAGCCGCGTCACAATCTCTAGCGAAGCGACGTTGACCGGCCTGGGCGAGCCACACGTGAGCGCTATCGCGAAATTTGTAACCTTCCAGTGGGCAGGCAGGGGCTCCCAGAGCTTTTGGCAAAGATGAGTAGCCCCTGCCCTCTGCCAACTCAGACGGCCCCATTGGCGAGGGCCATCCAGTCGTAGGGCTACTGGGTAAGCGCTGTTCCTTCAATGAGGACGTGCGCTACGGAGACCACTTCCCACCCTAGGGGGGAATACAGTGGAGACACCAACATGGTCTCACCAAATAGGGGAGAACTCATGGGAGGTATGTGCGGAATGCCGCAAGGTGGATGTCCACCTGGGGGAGGTCATGGGTTGCCACGTGGGGAACCATCTCATGACGACATCTCAGACGGAACCACCCTAGTGGGGGGTTACTACGTGTGGGGCACTAGGTCCGGTTAGAGCTATATGTAATAACTCAGCTTGATACCCGGCCATAGGCGGCAGGGCTGCTCCGCCGAGCCCGCCGCTCTGAGTGCTTATTGATGGAAGGACGGACTGCCTATTCTTCACCCTTGGGGAAAGAAGGGAGGCAGCCCATAGCGCACTGATCCACCTAAGAAGGGGAAAGGCGCTATGCGCATGCGTACGCCCCACGACTGCTGGTCTCACCTGTTGGCAAGACTCGAGCTGCCGAGTCCCCACGGAGGTTTGCAAGCCTCTGCGAGGTATAGCGTAGCCCAACCCGCAACTCTACAGATGTCTGCCAGAGAGGCGCACTGAGCCGATGCCCACGAGGAGGCCACACCCCGAGCGGAGTGTACCGTCACTCAAATGGGCACAGGCTAGGATCGGCACGCCGTAGTGACGGCGTGTGCGATCCGGCGCGACAACTCTCCTCGGAGACAGCACTCCCGTTGCTGACCTCCAAAACAGACAAGAGCTGCTCAGGGCCTTGAAGCCCTCCGTGTGGTTCGAGTAGAGGCGCAATGCGCTTACTGGACACCTCACGTACAGGTTGGGTCTTTCTCCCGGTGTGGGAGCGCCTGCAAGTTCACCACCTAGTTCCCAAAGGGGGGCGGCGGAACTTTGGACACGTAAGTCGGCCGGGGTCTCAGGATCACGTGAGAGTCACCGGGCCTGAATTTTGGCAATCGGTGGACACGGAATGCTTGCAGGTGCCTCACCCTCTGGATGGACTCGAGCCCCAGCAGGAGAGCCAACCCCCCTCGCGGAACGAGGAAGGGGCTCTCGGCAGGGCCCGAAAAAAAGGGGACCCAAAGGTCCACCTTAAGGTCCCAAGAGGGTACGGGGCGCGGACGAGGCCTTAGCCCCTCGCGCCCTAGAGGAACCTAATAATCAGGTCATGCCGCCCCAGAGGCTCACCAGCAACTGGTACGTGATAACCGCGACAGCGGGTACCCACGTTCCAATGTGGAAGGGGAGATTACTCCCCAGCCTCTCCTGCAATAGGACAGCACGTTCCTGAGCGAGCAATTCCGCGGGTCTTCTCCTCGAGAAGAGCACCAGGACGAGAAGGGGCGCCACTTAAGGCATCCAGCCTTGTTGGCATGGCCCTTGCCTGAGTGACAGTCTCCACCACTGAGGGGGGTAGGTCATCCAGGAACTCCTCGTCCCATCCAGGAGCCAGACCCAGAGGTCCGGCTCTAATGCCACAACGTGTCCACCCCCTGCGAGTAGGCCCTTCGCCAGGGGATTTGGCCAGGGGGAGTTGTCGTCAGGAGTATTAGCTCCGAGGACCAAGTGTAGTTGGGCCCGTAAGGCCCAACTAGCAGCACTTGATACTCCCTACCCAGACCTTGCACAGGACCTGCGCAATGAAGCTCACTGGGGGAACCGTAGTTCCGCTTGTCCCGCGGCCAGCTGCGCGCTAGGGCCTCCGTGTCGAGGGGGGGGCCTCGACCAGGGAGTGCCCAGCGGCGCTGGGTGGTGTTCAGGGAGGCAACAGGTCCACCTGTGCCCGCCCAAACCACACCCAAGCCGGCCGCAGTGGTGGAGTCGTCACTACCCACGAGGTGTCAACTGACGAGAGAGCGCTTGGCTGTCTGGTTCAGGACACCCGGTGGCCGTGTGAAATGCAGGGGCCTTGCCACCTGCTGTCTCCACCAGGGGTGGAGTCGTCACTTCCCACGAGGCGTCAACTGACGAGAAAGCGCTTGGCTGTCTGGTTCAGGACACCCGGTGGGCGTGTGACATGCCGGGGCTTTTCCACCTGCTGTCTCCACTGGAGGCTGCGCGCTAGGGCCTCCGTGTCGAGGGGGTCCTCGTCCAAGGAATGCCCAGCGGTACTGGGTGGTGTTCAGGGAGGCGACAGGTCCCCCTGTGCCCGCCCAAACCACACCCAGGCCAGCCCGCAGGGGTGGAGTCATCACTTCCCACCGGGTGTCAACTGACGAGAGAGCGCTTGGCTGTCTGGTTCAGGACACCCGGTGGGCGTGTGACCTGCAGGGGCCTTGCCACCTGCTGTCTCCACGGGAGGAGGCGTTTTTGGGCGAGTAGCGATGACTGCAGCGAGCGAATGCCACCCTGAGGTTTAGTACGCTACGCCGGTCGTGCTGTCCGGGCCAGTATGCTGGCTCTGCACGAGAGGCCGGAGCCTCATCAGTGCAAGCAGGACAGCTAGCAACTTGAAGGCAGTGATCTGCCAACGCAGGCGGGGGCCCGTCCAGCGACCCGACACTGCGCGCCCGTTGCACACCGCACCCGCACCCCGTAGGGAGGCGTCTGTCGTTCCACGACCGGCCTCAAGACCTGCTCGGGGTTAGGATGCGATGGCAGCAGGCGTAATGACGATACGCCTACTGCCAGTGCGCCACGCTCTCCAGGGAACTCATCTCTGTAGTCAGTGCTGTCGCGGTCCCATGTGCGTCAACCCGAGGGGGACAGGCCACCCCCGAGGACACCATGCCCAGGAGCCTCTGAAACTGATTTCAGGGGACCGCTGGCTGCTGCCTGAAAGTTCAAGCAGCTCAGCACTGACTGTGCGTGCTCGTGAGCGAGCACGCCGTCATGGAGACAGTGTTGAGTTCTCTACCAGGAAAAAGGGGAGCTCCGCGCCAGGGAGAGCTGCTCTCTTTTTCCCGGCTGACCCGTTACTGACATGCCAGCCCCTCGACAGTGCCGAGGGAGACTGTACATGAGAGTATGCGGTCAGTTGTCATGAACCACGCCTGGCGTCTGACAGACACCAGGACGCGCTTCTGCGCCTCCCGAATGGCACCCTTGCAAGGTGCTGCTCAAGGTATGCAGCGACCCCTGGTTTTGGGGATGATGAAGTGCGGCTGTCGAAGCCACTGGACATCTCGGCCGAGGGGACGGTTCGATCGCCTTCGCCAGAGGGGTGGCAGCCCCGGCCTGGAGCACAGGAACATCCCTGCCTCTGCTGAGGTAAGAGGATGCCTGAAGTCCGGCGGAGGTCTGGCGAGCTGGATCGAATGCCGAGACGGACCACACTCCCAGCCACCGTGATGGTTTGAAATGCTAACCAAGCACCCAGAGACCTCACAGGGGGGGCTGCGATCTACTTCATCAACCCGCGGGGGTTGGTTCAATGACTAGCAGTGCTGTTCCCCCCGGGGGAAACGGCTCCGCTAAATCACCTGCCAGGCGATGGCGCAGCTCGACGCACCGTCGAAGCGAGAGTGCTGAGGGCTGCTTTATACTCGTCATTGCGTGCCGCCACGACGCAACGTCGAGTTGCCGAACACCATCTTTCAGAGGGTGAGAGCGGCTGCAAGTGGGACCCAGAGAGAGACCTCTCCTTGTGAGAAGGCGGGCACTAGGCCCCCGAAGGGGCCCAGAAGGTGTTTGGGACACGGCAGGGACCGCCCCATTCCGACCATCCAGCAACCAGGCTGGGTCGGGCCCGATGGTTCAATCTCTCTAGGTGGTCCTTCTCTCGACGTCTTCCTCCGGGGGGCCACCTGCGGGGGCACCGGAACCGGAGTCGACGCTGGAGAAGGCCAGGGCTGCTGGGGGCAGACCACGTGCGAGACCTCGACGGCCGAAAGGCGGCCGGGTCACAGCAGGCCGGTCTGTTTCTACACTGTCAAAAGGCTGCTGGAGCAGTCCTTGACAGCGCCACCAATCAGCCGACCTTGCGAGAGGGGAGTCGGGAAAGTGGCCTTTCTCGAGCTCGCCCCCCTGCGCAAGATTGGGTCCGAGGCATTTTTCCGGGCCACTGATGTGGACATCGTCCGACCCAGCCTGCGCTGCCACCGCGGTCCCCGGAGGGCCAGTCGGCGGCGGCACTACTTGGGTCGGTCTTACCCCGTGGGGCTCTCTTTAGCGCCCTGGCCTGCAGTGTGGCCATGGCGTAAGAGTGGAGGCAGCTTGGTCCACGGCACTGCCAGCCTCAACACCAGCGATGTCGAGACCTTACATGCCCTGGACGGTGAGCCTAGGTCAAGCTCCCCAGGTGGCCGCCGTCTGCGGATACCCGCGACTGCATGCTCCACCCAGGGTGCATTGACATAGTCCCTAGCTGCCTCCCCGCCCCGAGGGAAGAGAGGGCGATAGAGTCAGCTAGACGGAAGCGCGCCGAAGGGGGCGCTCCAGGTCCTACTGAACTCCTTATGCAGCTCGGTAAAACTTGGCACTTGAGCCGGGCCCAATGTGCGAGTACCCAGCCGCGAGCACCAGGGCTGCACCGCAACCCGACGCTCACGGCGGTCCGAGCGAGCATGGCTGACATCTTGACGTCTGCTCTCACCTGTGCTCGACCTCCCAAGGGAGGGAGCTTCAGGGAATCGCCAGAGTCTGATGCCAGCAGGTCGCGCTCCGATGCTGCAAGAGACACCTCATCTCCACGGCTCGTGTCCGAGCGCGTGGCTGAGGAATAAGATGGCTTAGGACCATCCTTGGGGACCTGCTAAACAAGCGAGACGGGGCGCGAGCGGTCCGCGAGCCGACCGGCTGACGGATTAACGCTCACGATAATCCCCACATCACCCTCGCTGCTCGCCGCCGCTGACGGCAGGGCCGTAGCCGCTGCGGTCACAGAACGGGAAGCAAACGAGGTGGTGGCTTGCTCTTTTAGAAAAATACCTCAGGAACTGCCAGGACGCCCAGGGGAATCTCCGCTGCACCGCGTCGTAGAAACCGGCAATTCGAAGAATGTCATCAGATGCGAAGGCTCCGAAGCACAAAAGGTGAATGAATGAGCACGCCGGCTCCCCTTTATACCCGGATATCCGGGGGCGGAGCCCGGCATGCAAATTTCATTCGCCAATTTCATTGGCCTTTTCAAAATAGTCAGAGATGATTGGTTCTCAAGGGCGAACCCCATCTGTCGGCTTCGACACAACGTCGAGAGACCGACAGAAAGGGAACTGACATTCTCATCATCCACTGAATCACTTTGTCAAAAAATGCATTTTTCTGCTCAGAAAGCCTGTTTCTGACATTCTAACAGCTCAATTAGAGCATTTTAGTAATGAACAGTGTTCTTTGTCAAAACTGACATTTTCATCATCCACTGAATCACTTTGTCACAAAATGCATTTTTCTGCTCAGACAGCTTGTTTCTGACATTCTAACAGGTCACTGAGAGCATTTCAGTAATGAACATTGTTCTTTGTCAAAACTGACATTCTCATCATCCACTGAAATCACTTTGTCACAAATTGCATTTTTCTGATCAGAAATTATGTTTCTGACATTCTAACAGCTCAATTAGAGCATTTCAGTAATGAACAGTGTTCTTTGTCACAACTGACATTCTCATCATGCACTGATGCACTTTGTCACAAAATGCAGTTTTCAGCTCAGAAAGCTTGTTTCTGACATTCTAACAGCTCAATGAGAGCATTTTAGTAATGAAAAGTGTTCTTTGTCAAAACTGACATTCTCATCATCCACTGATGCACTTTGTCACAAAATGCAGTTTTCAGCTCAGAAAGCTTGTTTCTGACATTCTAACAGCTCAATTAGAGCATTTAAGTAATAAACAGTGTTCTTTGTCAAAACTGACATTCTCATCATCCACTGAATCACTTTGTCACCAAATGCATTTTTCTGATCAGAAAGCTTGTTTCTGACATTCTAACAGCTCAATTAGAGCATTTCAGTAATGAACAGTGTTCTTTGTCAAAACTGACATTCTCATCATCCACTGATGCACTTTGTCACAAAATGCAGTTTTCAGTTCAGAAAGCTTGTTTCTGACATTCTAACAGCTCAATTAGAGCTTTTCAGTAATGAACAGTGTTCTTTGTCAAAACTGACATTCTCATCATCCACTGAATCACTTTGTCACAAAATGCAGTTTTCAGCTCAGAAAGCTTGTTTCTGACATTCTAACAGCTCAATTAGAGCATTTTAGTAATGAACAATGTTCTTTGTCACAACTGACATTCTCATCATCCACTGATGCACTTTGTCACAAAATGCAGTTTTCAGCTCAGAAAGCTTGTTTCTGACATTCTAACAGCTCAATTAGAGCTTTTCAGTAATGAACAGTGTTCTTTGTCAAAACTGACATTCTCATCATCCACTGAATCACTTTGTCACCAAATGCATTTTTCTGATCAGAAAGCTTGTTTCTGACATTCTAACAGCTCAATTAGAGCATTTCAGTAATGAACAGTGTTCTTTGTCAAAACTGACATTCTCATCATCCACTGAATCACTTTGTCACAAAATGCATTTTTCTGCTCAGAAAGCTTGTTTCTGACATTCTGACAGCTCAATTAGAGCATTTTAGTAATGAACAGTGTTCTTTGTCACAACTGACATTCTCATCATCCACTGATGCACTTTGTCACAAAATGCAGTTTTCAGCTCAGAAAGCTTGTTTCTGACATTCTAACAGCTCAATTAGAGCATTTCAGTAATGAACAGTGTTCTTTGTCAAAACTGACATTCTCATCATCCACTGATGCACTCTGTCACAAAATGCAGTTTTCAGCTCAGAAAGCTTGTTTCTGACATTCTAACAGCTCATTGAGAGCATTTCAGTAATGAACAGTGTTCTTTGTCAAAACTGACATTCTCATCATCCACTGAATCACTTTGTCACAAAATGCATTTTTCTTCTCAGAAAGCTTGTTTCTGACATTCTAACAGCTCATTGAGAGCATTTCAGTAATGAACAGTGTTCTTTGTCAAAACTGACATTCTCATCATCCACTGAATCACTTTGTCACAAAATGCATTTTTCTGCTCAGAAAGCTTGTTTCTGACATTCTAACAGCTCAATTAGAGCATTTTAGTAATGAACAGTGTTCTTTGTCACAACTGACATTCTCATCATGCACTGATGCACTTTGTCACAAAATGCATTTTTCTGCTCAGAAAGCTTGTTTCTGACATTCTAACAGCTCATTGAGAGCATTTCAGTAATGAACAGTGTTCTTTGTCAAAACTGACATTCTCATCATCCACTGAATCACTTTGTCACAAAATGCATTTTTCTGCTCAGAAAGTTTGTTTCTGACATTCTAACAGCTCAATTAGAGCATTTTAGTAATGAACAGTGTTCTTTGTCACAACTGACATTCTCATCATGCACTGATGCACTTTGTCACAAAATGCAGTTTTCAGCTCAGAAAGCTTGTTTCTGAAATTCTAACAGCTCAATTAGAGCATTTCATAATGAACAGTGTTCTTTGTCAAAACTGACATTTTCATCATCCACTGATGCACTTTGTCACAAAATGCATTTTTCTGCTCAGACAGCTTGTTTCTGACATTCTAACAGGTCACTGAGAGCATTTCAGTAATGAACATTGTTCTTTGTCAAAACTGACATTCTCATCATCCACTGAATCACTTTGTCACAAATTGCATTTTTCTGATCAGAAATTATGTTTCTGACATTCTAACAGCTCAATTAGAGCATTTTAGTAATGAACAATGTTCTTTGTCACAACTGACATTCTCATCATCCACTGATGCACTTTGTCACAAAATGCAGTTTTCAGCTCAGAAAGCTTGTTTCTGACATTCTAACAGCTCAATTAGAGCTTTTCAGTAATGAACAGTGTTCTTTGTCAAAACTGACATTCTCATCATCCACTGAATCACTTTGTCACCAAATGCATTTTTCTGATCAGAAAGCTTGTTTCTGACATTCTAACAGCTCAATTAGAGCATTTCAGTAATGAACAGTGTTCTTTGTCAAAACTGACATTCTCATCATCCACTGAATCACTTTGTCACAAAATGCATTTTTCTGCTCAGAAAGCTTGTTTCTGACATTCTAACAGCTCAATTAGAGCATTTTAGTAATGAACAGTGTTCTTTGTCACAACTGACATTCTCATCATCCACTGATGCACTTTGTCACAAAATGCAGTTTTCAGCTCAGAAAGCTTGTTTCTGACATTCTAACAGCTCAATTAGAGCATTTCAGTAATGAACAGTGTTCTTTGTCAAAACTGACATTCTCATCATCCACTGATGCACTCTGTCACAAAATGCAGTTTTCAGCTCAGAAAGCTTGTTTCTGACATTCTAACAGCTCATTGAGAGCATTTCAGTAATGAACAGTGTTCTTTGTCAAAACTGACATTCTCATCATCCACTGAATCACTTTGTCACAAAATGCATTTTTCTTCTCAGAAAGCTTGTTTCTGACATTCTAACAGCTCATTGAGAGCATTTCAGTAATGAACAGTGTTCTTTGTCAAAACTGACATTCTCATCATCCACTGAATCACTTTGTCACAAAATGCATTTTTCTGCTCAGAAAGCTTGTTTCTGACATTCTAACAGCTCAATTAGAGCATTTTAGTAATGAACAGTGTTCTTTGTCACAACTGACATTCTCATCATGCACTGATGCACTTTGTCACAAAATGCATTTTTCTGCTCAGAAAGCTTGTTTCTGACATTCTAACAGCTCATTGAGAGCATTTCAGTAATGAACAGTGTTCTTTGTCAAAACTGACATTCTCATCATCCACTGAATCACTTTGTCACAAAATGCATTTTTTTGCTCAGAAAGCTTGTTTCTGACATTCTAACAGCTCAATTAGAGCATTTTAGTAATGAACAGTGTTCTTTGTCACAACTGACATTCTCATCATGCACTGATGCACTTTGTCACAAAATGCAGTTTTCAGCTCAGAAAGCTTGTTTCTGACATTCTAACAGCTCAATTAGAGCATTTCATAATGAACAGTGTTCTTTGTCAAAACTGACATTTTCATCATCCACTGAATCACTTTGTCACAAAATGCATTTTTCTGCTCAGACAGCTTGTTTCTGACATTCTAACAGGTCACTGAGAGCATTTCAGTAATGAACATTGTTCTTTGTCAAAACTGACATTCTCATCATCCACTGAATCACTTTGTCACAAATTGCATTTTTCTGATCAGAAATTATGTTTCTGACATTCTAACAGCTCAATTAGAGCATTTCAGTAATGAACAGTGTTCTTTGTCAAAACTGACATTCTCATCATCCACTGAATCACTTTGTCACAAAATGCATTTTTCTGCTCAGAAAGCTTGTTTCTGACATTCTAACAGCTCAATTAGAGCATTTTAGTAATGAACAGTGTTCTTTGTCAAAACTGACATTCTCATCATCCACTGAATCACTTTGTCACCAAATGCATTTTTCTGATCAGAAAGCTTGTTTCTGACATTCTAACAGCTCAATTAGAGCATTTCAGTAATGAACAGTGTTCTTTGTCAAAACTGACATTCTCATCATCCACTGAATCACTTTGTCACAAAATGCATTTTTCTGCTCAGAAAGCTTGTTTCTGACATTCTAACAGCTCAATTAGAGCATTTTAGTAATGAACAGTGTTCTTTGTCACAACTGACATTCTCATCATCCACTGATGCACTTTGTCACAAAATGCAGTTTTCAGCTCAGAAAGCTTGTTTCTGACATTCTAACAGCTCAATTAGAACTTTTCAGTAATGAACAGTGTTCTTTGTCAAAACTGACATTCTCATCATCCACTGAATCACTTTGTCACCAAATGCATTTTTCTGATCAGAAAGCTTGTTTCTGACATTCTAACAGCTCAATTAGAGCATTTCAGTAATGAAAAGTGTTCTTTGTCAAAACTGACATTCTCATCATCCACTGATGCACTTTGTCACAAAATGCAGTTTTCAGCTCAGAAAGCTTGTTTCTGACATTCTAACAGCTCAATTAGAGCTTTTCAGCAAAGAACAGTGTTCTTTGTCAAAACTGACATTCTCATCATCCACTGATGCACTCTGTCACAAAATGCAGTTTTCAGCTCAGAAAGCTTGTTTCTTACATTCTAACAGCTCATTGAGAGCGTTTCAGTAATGAACAGTGTTCTTTGTCAAAACTGACATTCTCATCATCCACTGAATCACTTTGTCACAAATTGCATTTTTCTGATCAGAAATTATGTTTCTTACATTCTAACAGCTCAATTAGAGCATTTCAGTAATGAACAGTGTTCTTTGTCAAAACTGACATTCTCATCATCCACTGAATCACTTTGTCACAAAATGCATTTTTCTGCTCAGAAAGCTTGTTTCTGACATTCTAACAGCTCAATTAGAGAATTTTAGTAATGAACAGTGTTCTTTGTCACAACTGACATTCTCATCATGCACTGATGCACTTTGTCACAAAATGCAGTTTTCAGCTCAGAAAGCTTGTTTCTGACATTCTAACAGCTCAATTAGAACTTTTCAGTAATGAACAGTGTTCTTTGTCAAAACTGACATTCTCATCATCCACTGATGCACTTTGTCACAAAATGCAGTTTTCAGCTCAGAAAGCTTGTTTCTGACATTCTAACAGCTCAATTAGAGCATTTCAGTAATGAACAGTGTTCTTTGTCAAAACTGACATTCTCATCATCCACTAATGCAGTTTGTCACAAAATGCAGTTTTCAGCTCAGAAAGGTTGTTTCTGACATTCTAACAGCTCAATTAGAGCATTTCAGTAATGAACATTGTTCTTTGTCAAAACTGACATTCTCATCATCCACTGAATCACTTTGTCACCAAATGCATTTTTCTGCTCAGAAAGCTTGTTTCTGACATTCTAACAGCTTAATTAGAGCATTTCAGTAATGAACAGTGTTCTTTGTCAAAACTGACATTCTCATCATCCACTGAATCACTTTGTCACAAAATGCTTTTTTCTGCTCAGAAAGCTTGTTTCTGACATTCTAACAGCTCAATTAGAGCATTTTAGTAATGAACAATGTTCTTTGTCACAACTGACATTCTCATCATCCACTGATGCACTTTGTCACAAAATGCAGTTTTCAGCTCAGAAAGCTTGTTTCTGACATTCTAACAGCTCAATTAGAGCTTTTCAGTAATGAACAGTGTTCTTTGTCAAAACTGACATTCTCATCATCCACTGAATCACTTTGTCACCAAATGCATTTTTCTGATCAGAAAGCTTGTTTCTGACATTCTAACAGCTCAATTAGAGCATTTTAGTAATGAACAGTGTTCTTTGTCAAAACTGACATTCTCATCATCCACTGAATCACTTTGTCACAAAATGCATTTTTCTGCCCAGAAAGCTTGTTTCTGACATTCTAACAGCTCAATTAGAGCATTTTAGTAATGAACAGTGTTCTTTGTCACAACTGACATTCTCATCATGCACTGATGCACTTTGTCACAAAATGCAGTTTTCAGCTCAGAAAGCTTGTTTCTGACATTCTAACTGCTCAATGAGAGCATTTTAGTAATGAAAAGTGTTCTTTGTCAAAACTGACATTCTCATCATGCACTGATGCACTTTGTCACAAAATGCATTTTTCTGCTCAGAAAGCTTGTTTCTGACATTCTAACAGCTCATTGAGAGCATTTCAGTAATGAACAGTGTTCTTTGTCAAAACTGACATTCTCATCATCCACTGAATCACTTTTTCACAAAATGCATTTTTCTGCTCAGAAAGCTTGTTTCTGACATTCTAACAGCTCAATAGGAGCATTTTAGTAATGAACAGTGTTCTTTGTCACAACTGACATTCTCATCATGCACTGATGCACTTTGTCACAAAATGCAGTTTTCAGCTCAGAAAGCTTGTTTCTGACATTCTAACAGCTCAATTAGAGCATTTCATAATGAACAGTGTTCTTTGTCAAAACTGACATTTTCATCATCCACTGAATCACTTTGTCACAAAATGCATTTTTCTGCTCAGACAGCTTGTTTCTGACATTCTAACAGGTCACTGAGAGCATTTCAGTAATGAACATTGTTCTTTGTCAAAACTGACATTCTCATCATCCACTGAATCACTTTGTCACAAATTGCATTTTTCTGATCAGAAATTATGTTTCTGACATTCTAACAGCTCAATTAGAGCATTTCAGTAATGAACAGTGTTCTTTGTCAAAACTGACATTCTCATCATCCACTGAATCACTTTGTCACAAAATGCATTTTTCTGCTCAGAAAGCTTGTTTCTGACATTCTAACAGCTCAATTAGAGCATTTTAGTAATGAACAGTGTTCTTTGTCAAAACTGACATTCTCATCATCCACTGAATCACTTTGTCACCAAATAAATTTTTCTGATCAGAAAGCTTGTTTCTGACATTCTAACAGCTCAATTAGAGCATTTCAGTAATGAACAGTGTTCTTTGTCAAAACTGACATTCTCATCATCCACTGAATCACTTTGTCACAAAATGCATTTTTCTGCTCAGAAAGCTTGTTTCTGACATTCTAACAGCTCAATTAGAGCATTTTAGTAATGAACAGTGTTCTTTGTCACAACTGACATTCTCATCATCCACTGATGCACTTTGTCACAAAATGCAGTTTTCAGCTCAGAAAGCTTGTTTCTGACATTCTAACAGCTCAATTAGAGCTTTTCAGTAATGAACAGTGTTCTTTGTCAAAACTGACATTCTCATCATCCACTGAATCACTTTGTCACCAAATGCATTTTTCTGATCAGAAAGCTTGTTTCTGACATTCTAACAGCTCAATTAGAGCATTTCAGTAATGAAAAGTGTTCTTTGTCAAAACTGACATTCTCATCATCCACTGATGCACTTTGTCACAAAATGCAGTTTTCAGCTCAGAAAGCTTGTTTCTGACATTCTAACAGCTCAATTAGAGCTTTTCAGCAAAGAACAGTGTTCTTTGTCAAAACTGACATTCTCATCATCCACTGATGCACTCTGTCACAAAATGCAGTTTTCAGCTCAGAAAGCTTGTTTCTGACATTCTAACAGCTCATTGAGAGCATTTCAGTAATGAACAGTGTTCTTTGTCAAAACTGACATTCTCATCATCCACTGAATCACTTTGTCACAAATTGCATTTTTCTGATCAGAAATTATGTTTCTTACATTCTAACAGCTCAATTAGAGCATTTCAGTAATGAACAGTGTTCTTTGTCAAAACTGACATTCTCATCATCCACTGAATCACTTTGTCACAAAATGCATTTTTCTGCTCAGAAAGCTTGTTTCTGACATTCTAACAGCTCAATTAGAGAATATTAGTAATGAACAGTGTTCTTTGTCACAACTGACATTCTCATCATGCACTGATGCACTTTGTCACAAAATGCAGTTTTCAGCTCAGAAAGCTTGTTTCTGACATTCTAACAGCTCAATGAGAGCATTTTAGTAATGAAAAGTGTTCTTTGTCAAAACTGACATTCTCATCATCCACTGATGCACTTTGTCACAAAATGCAGTTTTCAGCTCAGAAAGCTTGTTTCTGACATTCTAACAGCTCAATTAGAGCATTTCAGTAATGAACAGTGTTCTTTGTCAAAACTGACATTCTCATCATCCACTAATGCAGTTTGTCACAAAATGCAGTTTTCAGCTCAGAAAGGTTGTTTCTGACATTCTAACAGCTCAATTAGAGCATTTCAGTAATGAACAGTGTTCTTTGTCAAAACTGACATTCTCATCATCCACTGAATCACTTTGTCACCAAATGCATTTTTCTGCTCAGAAAGCTTGTTTCTGACATTCTAACAGCTTAATTAGAGCATTTCAGTAATGAACAGTGTTCTTTGTCAAAACTGACATTCTCATCATCCACTGAATCACTTTGTCACAAATTGCATTTTTCTGATCAGAAATTATGTTTCTTACATTCTAACAGCTCAATTAGAGCATTTCAGTAATGAACAGTGTTCTTTCTCAAAACTGACATTCTCATCATCCACTGAATCACTTTGTCACAAAATGCTTTTTTCTGCTCAGAAAGCTTGTTTCTGACATTCTAACAGCTCAATTAGAGCATTTTAGTAATGAACAATGTTCTTTGTCACAACTGACATTCTCATCATCCACTGATGCACTTTGTCACAAATTGCAGTTTTCAGCTCAGAAAGCTTGTTTCTGACATTCTAACAGCTCATTTAGAGCTTTTCAGTAATGAACAGTGTTCTTTGTCAAAACTGACATTCTCATCATCCACTGAATCACTTTGTCACCAAATGCATTTTTCTGATCAGAAAGCTTGTTTCTGACATTCTAACAGCTCAATTAGAGCATTTCAGTAATGAACAGTGTTCTTTGTCAAAACTGACATTCTCATCATCCACTGAATCACTTTGTCACAAAATGCATTTTTCTGCTCAGAAAGCTTGTTTCTGACATTCTAACAGCTCAATTAGAGCATTTTAGTAATGAACAGTGTTCTTTGTCACAACTGACATTCTCATCATCCACTGATGCACTTTGTCACAAAATGCAGTTTTCAGCTCAGAAAGCTTGTTTCTGACATTCTAACAGCTCAATTAGAGCATTTCAGTAATGAACAGTGTTCTTTGTCAAAACTGACATTCTCATCATCCACTGATGCACTCTGTCACAAAATGCAGTTTTCAGCTCAGAAAGCTTGTTTCTGACATTCTAACAGCTCATTGAGAGCATTTCAGTAATGAACAGTGTTCTTTGTCAAAACTGACATTCTCATCATCCACTGAATCACTTTGTCACAAAATGCATTTTTCTTCTCAGAAAGCTTGTTTCTGACATTCTAACAGCTCATTGAGAGCATTTCAGTAATGAACAGTGTTCTTTGTCAAAACTGACATTCTCATCATCCACTGAATCACTTGGTCACAAAATGCATTTTTCTGCTCAGAAAGCTTGTTTCTGACATTCTAACAGCTCAATTAGAGCATTTTAGTAATGAACAGTGTTCTTTGTCACAACTGACATTCTCATCATGCACTGATGCACTTTGTCACAAAATGCATTTTTCTGCTCAGAAAGCTTGTTTCTGACATTCTAACAGCTCATTGAGAGCATTTCAGTAATGAACAGTGTTCTTTGTCAAAACTGACATTCTCATCATCCACTGAATCACTTTGTCACAAAATGCATTTTTCTGCTCAGAAAGCTTGTTTCTGACATTCTAACAGCTCAATTAGAGCATTTTAGTAATGAACAGTGTTCTTTGTCACAACTGACATTCTCATCATGCACTGATGCACTTTGTCACAAAATGCAGTTTTCAGCTCAGAAAGCTTGTTTCTGAAATTCTAACAGCTCAATTAGAGCATTTCATAATGAACAGTGTTCTTTGTCAAAACTGACATTTTCATCATCCACTGATGCACTTTGTCACAAAATGCATTTTTCTGCTCAGACAGCTTGTTTCTGACATTCTAACAGGTCACTGAGAGCATTTCAGTAATGAACATTGTTCTTTGTCAAAACTGACATTCTCATCATCCACTGAATCACTTTGTCACAAATTGCATTTTTCTGATCAGAAATTATGTTTCTGACATTCTAACAGCTCAATTAGAGCATTTTAGTAATGAACAATGTTCTTTGTCACAACTGACATTCTCATCATCCACTGATGCACTTTGTCACAAAATGCAGTTTTCAGCTCAGAAAGCTTGTTTCTGACATTCTAACAGCTCAATTAGAGCTTTTCAGTAATGAACAGTGTTCTTTGTCAAAACTGACATTCTCATCATCCACTGAATCACTTTGTCACCAAATGCATTTTTCTGATCAGAAAGCTTGTTTCTGACATTCTAACAGCTCAATTAGAGCATTTCAGTAATGAACAGTGTTCTTTGTCAAAACTGACATTCTCATCATCCACTGAATCACTTTGTCACAAAATGCATTTTTCTGCTCAGAAAGCTTGTTTCTGACATTCTAACAGCTCAATTAGAGCATTTTAGTAATGAACAGTGTTCTTTGTCACAACTGACATTCTCATCATCCACTGATGCACTTTGTCACAAAATGCAGTTTTCAGCTCAGAAAGCTTGTTTCTGACATTCTAACAGCTCAATTAGAGCATTTCAGTAATGAACAGTGTTCTTTGTCAAAACTGACATTCTCATCATCCACTGATGCACTCTGTCACAAAATGCAGTTTTCAGCTCAGAAAGCTTGTTTCTGACATTCTAACAGCTCATTGAGAGCATTTCAGTAATGAACAGTGTTCTTTGTCAAAACTGACATTCTCATCATCCACTGAATCACTTTGTCACAAAATGCATTTTTCTGCTCAGAAAGCTTGTTTCTGACATTCTAACAGCTCAATTAGAGCATTTTAGTAATGAACAGTGTTCTTTGTCACAACTGACATTCTCATCATGCACTGATGCACTTTGTCACAAAATGCATTTTTCTGCTCAGAAAGCTTGTTTCTGACATTCTAACAGCTCATTGAGAGCATTTCAGTAATGAACAGTGTTCTTTGTCAAAACTGACATTCTCATCATCCACTGAATCACTTTGTCACAAAATGCATTTTTCTGCTCAGAAAGCTTGTTTCTGACATTCTAACAGCTCAATTAGAGCATTTTAGTAATGAACAGTGTTCTTTTGTCACAACTGACATTCTCATCATGCACTGATGCACTTTGTCACAAAATGCAGTTTTCAGCTCAGAAAGCTTGTTTCTGACATTCTAACAGCTCAATTAGAGCATTTCATAATGAACAGTGTTCTTTGTCAAAACTGACATTCTCATCATCCACTGAATCACTTTGTCACAAATTGCATTTTTCTGATCAGAAATTATGTTTCTGACATTCTAACAGCTCAATTAGAGCATTTTAGTAATGAACAGTGTTCTTTTGTCACAACTGACATTCTCATCATCCACTGAATCACTTTGTCACAAAATGCATTTTTCTGCTCAGACAGCTTGTTTCTGACATTCTAACAGGTCACTGAGAGCATTTCAGTAATGAACATTGTTCTTTGTCAAAACTGACATTCTCATCATCCACTGAATCACTTTGTCACAAATTGCATTTTTCTGATCAGAAATTATGTTTCTGACATTCTAACAGCTCAATTAGAGCATTTCAGTAATGAACAGTGTTCTTTGTCAAAACTGACATTCTCATCATCCACTGAATCACTTTGTCACAAAATGCATTTTTCTGCTCAGAAAGCTTGTTTCTGACATTCTAACAGCTCAATTAGAGCATTTTAGTAATGAACAGTGTTCTTTGTCAAAACTGACATTCTCATCATCCACTGAATCACTTTGTCACCAAATGCATTTTTCTGATCAGAAAGCTTGTTTCTGACATTCTAACAGCTCAATTAGAGCATTTCAGTAATGAACAGTGTTCTTTGTCAAAACTGACATTCTCATCATCCACTGAATCACTTTGTCACAAAATGCATTTTTCTGCTCAGAAAGCTTGTTTCTGACATTCTAACAGCTCAATTAGAGCATTTTAGTAATGAACAGTGTTCTTTGTCACAACTGACATTCTCATCATCCACTGATGCACTTTGTCACAAAATGCAGTTTTCAGCTCAGAAAGCTTGTTTCTGACATTCTAACAGCTCAATTAGAGCTTTTCAGTAATGAACAGTGTTCTTTGTCAAAACTGACATTCTCATCATCCACTGAATCACTTTGTCACCAAATGCATTTTTCTGATCAGAAAGCTTGTTTCTGACATTCTAACAGCTCAATTAGAGCATTTCAGTAATGAAAAGTGTTCTTTGTCAAAACTGACATTCTCATCATCCACTGAATCACTTTGTCACAAAATGCATTTTTCTGCTCAGAAAGCTTGTTTCTGACATTCTAACAGCTCAATTAGAGCATTTTAGTAATGAACAGTGTTCTTTGTCACAACTGACATTCTCATCATCCACTGATGCACTTTGTCACAAAATGCAGTTTTCAGCTCAGAAAGCTTGTTTCTGACATTCTAACAGCTCAATTAGAGCTTTTCAGCAAAGAACAGTGTTCTTTGTCAAAACTGACATTCTCATCATCCACTGATGCACTCTGTCACAAAATGCAGTTTTCAGCTCAGAAAGCTTGTTTCTGACATTCTAACAGCTCATTGAGAGCATTTCAGTAATGAACAGTGTTCTTTGTCAAAACTGACATTCTCATCATCCACTGAATCACTTTGTCACAAATTGCATTTTTCTGATCAGAAATTATGTTTCTTACATTCTAACAGCTCAATTAGAGCATTTCAGTAATGAACAGTGTTCTTTGTCAAAACTGACATTCTCATCATCCACTGAATCACTTTGTCACAAAATGCATTTTTCTGCTCAGAAAGCTTGTTTCTGACATTCTAACAGCTCAATTAGAGAATTTTAGTAATGAACAGTGTTCTTTGTCACAACTGACATTCTCATCATGCACTGATGCACTTTGTCACAAAATGCAGTTTTCAGCTCAGAAAGCTTGTTTCTGACATTCTAACAGCTCAATTAGAGCATTTCAGTAATGAACAGTGTTCTTTGTCAAAACTGACATTCTCATCATCCACTGAATCACTTTGTCACAAAATGCATTTTTCTGATCAGAAAGCATGTTTCTGACATTCTAACAGCTCAATTAGAGCATTTCAGTAATGAACAGTGTTCTTTGTCAAAACTGACATTCTCATCATCCACTAATGCAGTTTGTCACAAAATGCAGTTTTCAGCTCAGAAAGCTTGTTTCTGACATTCTAACAGCTCAATTAGAGCATTTCAGTAATGAACAGTGTTCTTTGTCAAAACTGACATTCTCATCATCCACTGAATCACTTTGTCACCAAATGCATTTTTCTGCTCAGAAAGCTTGTTTCTGACATTCTAACAGCTTAATTAGAGCATTTCAGTAATGAACAATGTTCTTTGTCAAAACTGACATTCTCATCATCCACTGAATCACTTTGTCACAAAATGCTTTTTTCTGCTCAGAAAGCTTGTTTCTGACATTCTAACAGCTCAATTAGAGCATTTTAGTAATGAACAATGTTTTTTGTCACAACTGACATTCTCATCATCCACTGATGCACTTTGTCACAAAATGCAGTTTTCAGCTCAGAAAGCTTGTTTCTGACATTCTAACAGCTCAATTAGAGCTTTTCAGTAATGAACAGTGTTCTTTGTCAAAACTGACATTCTCATCATCCACTGAATCACTTTGTCACCAAATGCATTTTTCTGATCAGAAAGCTTGTTTCTGACATTCTAACAGCTCAATTAGAGCATTTTAGTAATGAACAGTGTTCTTTGTCAAAACTGACATTCTCATCATCCACTGAATCACTTTGTCACCAAATGCATTTTTCTGATCAGAAAGCTTGTTTCTGACATTCTAACAGCTCAATTAGAGCATTTCAGTAATGAACAGTGTTCTTTGTCAAAACTGACATTCTCATCATCCACTGAATCACTTTGTCACAAAATGCATTTTTCTGCTCAGAAAGCTTGTTTCTGACATTCTAACAGCTCAATTAGAGCATTTTAGTAATGAACAGTGTTCTTTGTCACAACTGACATTCTCATCATCCACTGATGCACTTTGTCACAAAATGCAGTTTTCAGCTCAGAAAGCTTGTTTCTGACATTCTAACAGCTCAATTAGAGCTTTTCAGCAATGAACAGTGTTCTTTGTCACAACTGACATTCTCATCATGCACTGATGCACTTTGTCACAAAATGCATTTTTCTGCTCAGAAAGCTTGTTTCTGACATTCTAACAGCTCATTGAGAGCATTTCAGTAATGAACAGTGTTCTTTGTCAAAACTGACATTCTCATCATCCACTGAATCACTTTGTCACAAAATGCATTTTTCTGCTCAGAAAGCCTGTTTCTGACATTCTAACAGCTCAATTAGAGCATTTTAGTAATGAACAGTGTTCTTTGTCACAACTGACATTCTCATCATGCACTGATGCACTTTGTCACCAAATGCATTTTTCTGATCAGAAAGCTTGTTTCTGACATTCTAACAGCTCAATTAGAGCATTTCAGTAATGAAAAGTGTTCTTTGTCAAAACTGACATTCTCATCATCCACTGAATCACTTTGTCACAAAATGCATTTTTCTGCTCAGAAAGCTTGTTTCTGACATTCTAACAGCTCAATTAGAGCATTTTAGTAATGAACAGTGTTCTTTGTCACAACTGACATTCTCATCATCCACTGATGCACTTTGTCACAAAATGCAGTTTTCAGCTCAGAAAGCTTGTTTCTGACATTCTAACAGCTCAATTAGAGCTTTTCAGCAAAGAACAGTGTTCTTTGTCAAAACTGACATTCTCATCATCCACTGATGCACTCTGTCACAAAATGCAGTTTTCAGCTCAGAAAGCTTGTTTCTGACATTCTAACAGCTCATTGAGAGCATTTCAGTAATGAACAGTGTTCTTTGTCAAAACTGACATTCTCATCATCCACTGAATCACTTTGTCACAAATTGCATTTTTCTGATCAGAAATTATGTTTCTTACATTCTAACAGCTCAATTAGAGCATTTCAGTAATGAACAGTGTTCTTTGTCAAAACTGACATTCTCATCATCCACTGAATCACTTTGTCACAAAATGCATTTTTCTGCTCAGAAAGCTTGTTTCTGACATTCTAACAGCTCAATTAGAGAATTTTAGTAATGAACAGTGTTCTTTGTCACAACTGACATTCTCATCATGCACTGATGCACTTTGTCACAAAATGCAGTTTTCAGCTCAGAAAGCTTGTTTCTGACATTCTAACAGCTCAATTAGAGCATTTCAGTAATGAACAGTGTTCTTTGTCAAAACTGACATTCTCATCATCCACTGAATCACTTTGTCACAAAATGCATTTTTCTGATCAGAAAGCATGTTTCTGACATTCTAACAGCTCAATTAGAGCATTTCAGTAATGAACAGTGTTCTTTGTCAAAACTGACATTCTCATCATCCACTAATGCAGTTTGTCACAAAATGCAGTTTTCAGCTCAGAAAGCTTGTTTCTGACATTCTAACAGCTCAATTAGAGCATTTCAGTAATGAACAGTGTTCTTTGTCAAAACTGACATTCTCATCATCCACTGAATCACTTTGTCACAAAATGCATTTTTCTGCTCAGAAAGCTTGTTTCTGACATTCTAACAGCTCAATTAGAGCATTTTAGTAATGAACAGTGTTCTTTGTCACAACTGACATTCTCATCATCCACTGATGCACTTTGTCACAAAATGCAGTTTTCAGCTCAGAAAGCTTGTTTCTGACATTCTAACAGCTCAATTAGAGCTTTTCAGCAATGAACAGTGTTCTTTGTCACAACTGACATTCTCATCATGCACTGATGCACTTTGTCACAAAATGCATTTTTCTGCTCAGAAAGCTTGTTTCTGACATTCTAACAGCTCATTGAGAGCATTTCAGTAATGAACAGTGTTCTTTGTCAAAACTGACATTCTCATCATCCACTGAATCACTTTGTCACAAAATGCATTTTTCTGCTCAGAAAGCCTGTTTCTGACATTCTAACAGCTCAATTAGAGCATTTTAGTAATGAACAGTGTTCTTTGTCACAACTGACATTCTCATCATGCACTGATGCACTTTGTCACCAAATGCATTTTTCTGATCAGAAAGCTTGTTTCTGACATTCTAACAGCTCAATTAGAGCATTTCAGTAATGAAAAGTGTTCTTTGTCAAAACTGACATTCTCATCATCCACTGAATCACTTTGTCACAAAATGCATTTTTCTGCTCAGAAAGCTTGTTTCTGACATTCTAACAGCTCAATTAGAGCATTTTAGTAATGAACAGTGTTCTTTGTCACAACTGACATTCTCATCATCCACTGATGCACTTTGTCACAAAATGCAGTTTTCAGCTCAGAAAGCTTGTTTCTGACATTCTAACAGCTCAATTAGAGCTTTTCAGCAAAGAACAGTGTTCTTTGTCAAAACTGACATTCTCATCATCCACTGATGCACTCTGTCACAAAATGCAGTTTTCAGCTCAGAAAGCTTGTTTCTGACATTCTAACAGCTCATTGAGAGCATTTCAGTAATGAACAGTGTTCTTTGTCAAAACTGACATTCTCATCATCCACTGAATCACTTTGTCACAAATTGCATTTTTCTGATCAGAAATTATGTTTCTTACATTCTAACAGCTCAATTAGAGCATTTCAGTAATGAACAGTGTTCTTTGTCAAAACTGACATTCTCATCATCCACTGAATCACTTTGTCACAAAATGCATTTTTCTGCTCAGAAAGCTTGTTTCTGACATTCTAACAGCTCAATTAGAGAATTTTAGTAATGAACAGTGTTCTTTGTCACAACTGACATTCTCATCATGCACTGATGCACTTTGTCACAAAATGCAGTTTTCAGCTCAGAAAGCTTGTTTCTGACATTCTAACAGCTCAATTAGAGCATTTCAGTAATGAACAGTGTTCTTTGTCAAAACTGACATTCTCATCATCCACTGAATCACTTTGTCACAAAATGCATTTTTCTGATCAGAAAGCATGTTTCTGACATTCTAACAGCTCAATTAGAGCATTTCAGTAATGAACAGTGTTCTTTGTCAAAACTGACATTCTCATCATCCACTAATGCAGTTTGTCACAAAATGCAGTTTTCAGCTCAGAAAGCTTGTTTCTGACATTCTAACAGCTCAATTAGAGCATTTCAGTAATGAACAGTGTTCTTTGTCAAAACTGACATTCTCATCATCCACTGAATCACTTTGTCACCAAATGCATTTTTCTGCTCAGAAAGCTTGTTTCTGACATTCTAACAGCTTAATTAGAGCATTTCAGTAATGAACAATGTTCTTTGTCAAAACTGACATTCTCATCATCCACTGAATCACTTTGTCACAAAATGCTTTTTTCTGCTCAGAAAGCTTGTTTCTGACATTCTAACAGCTCAATTAGAGCATTTTAGTAATGAACAATGTTTTTTGTCACAACTGACATTCTCATCATCCACTGATGCACTTTGTCACAAAATGCAGTTTTCAGCTCAGAAAGCTTGTTTCTGACATTCTAACAGCTCAATTAGAGCTTTTCAGTAATGAACAGTGTTCTTTGTCAAAACTGACATTCTCATCATCCACTGAATCACTTTGTCACCAAATGCATTTTTCTGATCAGAAAGCTTGTTTCTGACATTCTAACAGCTCAATTAGAGCATTTTAGTAATGAACAGTGTTCTTTGTCAAAACTGACATTCTCATCATCCACTGAATCACTTTGTCACCAAATGCATTTTTCTGATCAGAAAGCTTGTTTCTGACATTCTAACAGCTCAATTAGAGCATTTCAGTAATGAACAGTGTTCTTTGTCAAAACTGACATTCTCATCATCCACTGAATCACTTTGTCACAAAATGCATTTTTCTGCTCAGAAAGCTTGTTTCTGACATTCTAACAGCTCAATTAGAGCATTTTAGTAATGAACAGTGTTCTTTGTCACAACTGACATTCTCATCATCCACTGATGCACTTTGTCACAAAATGCAGTTTTCAGCTCAGAAAGCTTGTTTCTGACATTCTAACAGCTCAATTAGAGCTTTTCAGCAATGAACAGTGTTCTTTGTCACAACTGACATTCTCATCATGCACTGATGCACTTTGTCACAAAATGCATTTTTCTGCTCAGAAAGCTTGTTTCTGACATTCTAACAGCTCATTGAGAGCATTTCAGTAATGAACAGTGTTCTTTGTCAAAACTGACATTCTCATCATCCACTGAATCACTTTGTCACAAAATGCATTTTTCTGCTCAGAAAGCCTGTTTCTGACATTCTAACAGCTCAATTAGAGCATTTTAGTAATGAACAGTGTTCTTTGTCACAACTGACATTCTCATCATGCACTGATGCACTTTGTCACAAAATGCATTTTTCTGCTCAGAAAGCTTGTTTCTGACATTCTAACAGCTCATTGAGAGCATTTCAGTAATGAACAGTGTTCTTTGTCAAAACTGACATTCTCATCATCCACTGAATCACTTTGTCAAAAAATGCATTTTTCTGCTCAGAAAGCCTGTTTCTGACATTCTAACAGCTCAATTAGAGCATTTTAGTAATGAACAGTGTTCTTTGTCAAAACTGACATTTTCATCATCCACTGAATCACTTTGTCACAAATTGCATTTTTCTGCTCAGACAGCTTGTTTCTGACATTCTAACAGGTCACTGAGAGCATTTCAGTAATGAACATTGTTCTTTGTCAAAACTGACATTCTCATCATCCACTGAAATCACTTTGTCACAAATTGCATTTTTCTGATCAGAAATTATGTTTCTGACATTCTAACAGCTCAATTAGAGCATTTCAGTAATGAACAGTGTTCTTTGTCACAACTGACATTCTCATCATGCACTGATGCACTTTGTCACAAAATGCAGTTTTCAGCTCAGAAAGCTTGTTTCTGACATTCTAACAGCTCAATGAGAGCATTTCAGTAATGAACAGTGTTCTTTGTCAAAACTGACATTCTCATCATCCACTGAATCACTTTGTCAAAAAATGCATTTTTCTGCTCAGAAAGCCTGTTTCTGACATTCTAACAGCTCAATTAGAGCATTTCAGTAATGAACAGTGTTCTTTGTCAAAACTGACATTCTCATCATCCACTGAATCACTTTGTCAAAAAATGCATTTTTCTGCTCAGACAGCTTGTTTCTGACATTCTAACAGGTCACTGAGAGCATTTCAGTAATGAACATTGTTCTTTGTCAAAACTGACATTCTCATCATCCACTGAAATCACTTTGTCACAAATTGCATTTTTCTGATCAGAAATTATGTTTCTGACATTCTAACAGCTCAATTAGAGCATTTCAGTAATGAACAGTGTTCTTTGTCACAACTGACATTCTCATCATGCACTGATGCACTTTGTCACAAAATGCAGTTTTCAGCTCAGAAAGCTTGTTTCTGACATTCTAACAGCTCAATGAGAGCATTTTAGTAATGAAAAGTGTTCTTTGTCAAAACTGACATTCTCATCATCCACTGATGCACTTTGTCACAAAATGCAGTTTTCAGCTCAGAAAGCTTGTTTCTGACATTCTAACAGCTCAATTAGAGCATTTAAGTAATAAACAGTGTTCTTTGTCAAAACTGACATTCTCATCATCCACTGAATCACTTTGTCACCAAATGCATTTTTCTGATCAGAAAGCTTGTTTCTGACATTCTAACAGCTCAATTAGAGCATTTCAGTAATGAACAGTGTTCTTTGTCAAAACTGACATTCTCATCATCCACTGATGCACTTTGTCACAAAATGCAGTTTTCAGTTCAGAAAGCTTGTTTCTGACATTCTAACAGCTCAATTAGAGCTTTTCAGTAATGAACAGTGTTCTTTGTCAAAACTGACATTCTCATCATCCACTGAATCACTTTGTCACAAAATGCAGTTTTCAGCTCAGAAAGCTTGTTTCTGACATTCTAACAGCTCAATTAGAGCATTTTAGTAATGAACAATGTTCTTTGTCACAACTGACATTCTCATCATCCACTGATGCACTTTGTCACAAAATGCAGTTTTCAGCTCAGAAAGCTTGTTTCTGACATTCTAACAGCTCAATTAGAGCTTTTCAGTAATGAACAGTGTTCTTTGTCAAAACTGACATTCTCATCATCCACTGAATCACTTTGTCACCAAATGCATTTTTCTGATCAGAAAGCTTGTTTCTGACATTCTAACAGCTCAATTAGAGCATTTCAGTAATGAACAGTGTTCTTTGTCAAAACTGACATTCTCATCATCCACTGAATCACTTTGTCACAAAATGCATTTTTCTGCTCAGAAAGCTTGTTTCTGACATTCTGACAGCTCAATTAGAGCATTTTAGTAATGAACAGTGTTCTTTGTCACAACTGACATTCTCATCATCCACTGATGCACTTTGTCACAAAATGCAGTTTTCAGCTCAGAAAGCTTGTTTCTGACATTCTAACAGCTCAATTAGAGCATTTCAGTAATGAACAGTGTTCTTTGTCAAAACTGACATTCTCATCATCCACTGATGCACTCTGTCACAAAATGCAGTTTTCAGCTCAGAAAGCTTGTTTCTGACATTCTAACAGCTCAATTAGAGCATTTAAGTAATAAACAGTGTTCTTTGTCAAAACTGACATTCTCATCATCCACTGAATCACTTTGTCACCAAATGCATTTTTCTGATCAGAAAGCTTGTTTCTGACATTCTAACAGCTCAATTAGAGCATTTCAGTAATGAACAGTGTTCTTTGTCAAAACTGACATTCTCATCATCCACTGATGCACTTTGTCACAAAATGCAGTTTTCAGTTCAGAAAGCTTGTTTCTGACATTCTAACAGCTCAATTAGAGCTTTTCAGTAATGAACAGTGTTCTTTGTCAAAAATGACATTCTCATCATCCACTGAATCACTTTGTCATAAAATGCAGTTTTCAGCTCAGAAAGCTTGTTTCTGACATTCTAACAGCTCAATTAGAGCATTTTAGTAATGAACAATGTTCTTTGTCACAACTGACATTCTCATCATCCACTGATGCACTTTGTCACAAAATGCAGTTTTCAGCTCAGAAAGCTTGTTTCTGACATTCTAACAGCTCAATTAGAGCTTTTCAGTAATGAACAGTGTTCTTTGTCAAAACTGACATTCTCATCATCCACTGAATCACTTTGTCACCAAATGCATTTTTCTGATCAGAAAGCTTGTTTCTGACATTCTAACAGCTCAATTAGAGCATTTCAGTAATGAACAGTGTTCTTTGTCAAAACTGACATTCTCATCATCCACTGAATCACTTTGTCACAAAATGCATTTTTCTGCTCAGAAAGCTTGTTTCTGACATTCTGACAGCTCAATTAGAGCATTTTAGTAATGAACAGTGTTCTTTGTCACAACTGACATTCTCATCATCCACTGATGCACTTTGTCACAAAATGCAGTTTTCAGCTCAGAAAGCTTGTTTCTGACATTCTAACAGCTCAATTAGAGCATTTCAGTAATGAACAGTGTTCTTTGTCAAAACTGACATTCTCATCATCCACTGATGCACTCTGTCACAAAATGCAGTTTTCAGCTCAGAAAGCTTGTTTCTGACATTCTAACAGCTCATTGAGAGCATTTCAGTAATGAACAGTGTTCTTTGTCAAAACTGACATTCTCATCATCCACTGAATCACTTTGTCACAAAATGCATTTTTCTTCTCAGAAAGCTTGTTTCTGACATTCTAACAGCTCATTGAGAGCATTTCAGTAATGAACAGTGTTCTTTGTCAAAACTGACATTCTCATCATCCACTGAATCACTTTGTCACAAAATGCATTTTTCTGCTCAGAAAGCTTGTTTCTGACATTCTAACAGCTCAATTAGAGCATTTTAGTAATGAACAGTGTTCTTTGTCACAACTGACATTCTCATCATGCACTGATGCACTTTGTCACAAAATGCATTTTTCTGCTCAGAAAGCTTGTTTCTGACATTCTAACAGCTCATTGAGAGCATTTCAGTAATGAACAGTGTTCTTTGTCAAAACTGACATTCTCATCATCCACTGAATCACTTTGTCACAAAATGCATTTTTCTGCTCAGAAAGTTTGTTTCTGACATTCTAACAGCTCAATTAGAGCATTTTAGTAATGAACAGTGTTCTTTGTCACAACTGACATTCTCATCATGCACTGATGCACTTTGTCACAAAATGCAGTTTTCAGCTCAGAAAGCTTGTTTCTGAAATTCTAACAGCTCAATTAGAGCATTTCATAATGAACAGTGTTCTTTGTCAAAACTGACATTTTCATCATCCACTGATGCACTTTGTCACAAAATGCATTTTTCTGCTCAGACAGCTTGTTTCTGACATTCTAACAGGTCACTGAGAGCATTTCAGTAATGAACATTGTTCTTTGTCAAAACTGACATTCTCATCATCCACTGAATCACTTTGTCACAAATTGCATTTTTCTGATCAGAAATTATGTTTCTGACATTCTAACAGCTCAATTAGAGCATTTTAGTAATGAACAATGTTCTTTGTCACAACTGACATTCTCATCATCCACTGATGCACTTTGTCACAAAATGCAGTTTTCAGCTCAGAAAGCTTGTTTCTGACATTCTAACAGCTCAATTAGAGCTTTTCAGTAATGAACAGTGTTCTTTGTCAAAACTGACATTCTCATCATCCACTGAATCACTTTGTCACCAAATGCATTTTTCTGATCAGAAAGCTTGTTTCTGACATTCTAACAGCTCAATTAGAGCATTTCAGTAATGAACAGTGTTCTTTGTCAAAACTGACATTCTCATCATCCACTGAATCACTTTGTCACAAAATGCATTTTTCTGCTCAGAAAGCTTGTTTCTGACATTCTAACAGCTCAATTAGAGCATTTTAGTAATGAACAGTGTTCTTTGTCACAACTGACATTCTCATCATCCACTGATGCACTTTGTCACAAAATGCAGTTTTCAGCTCAGAAAGCTTGTTTCTGACATTCTAACAGCTCAATTAGAGCATTTTAGTAATGAACAATGTTCTTTGTCAAAACTGACATTCTCATCATCCACTGATGCACTTTGTCACAAAATGCAGTTTTCAGCTCAGAAAGCTTGTTTCTGACATTCTAACAGCTCAATTAGAGCATTTAAGTAATAAACAGTGTTCTTTGTCAAAACTGACATTCTCATCATCCACTGAATCACTTTGTCACCAAATGCATTTTTCTGATCAGAAAGCTTGTTTCTGACATTCTAACAGCTCAATTAGAGCATTTCAGTAATGAACAGTGTTCTTTGTCAAAACTGACATTCTCATCATCCACTGATGCACTTTGTCACAAAATGCAGTTTTCAGTTCAGAAAGCTTGTTTCTGACATTCTAACAGCTCAATTAGAGCTTTTCAGTAATGAACAGTGTTCTTTGTCAAAACTGACATTCTCATCATCCACTGAATCACTTTGTCACAAAATGCAGTTTTCAGCTCAGAAAGCTTGTTTCTGACATTCTAACAGCTCAATTAGAGCATTTTAGTAATGAACAATGTTCTTTGTCACAACTGACATTCTCATCATCCACTGATGCACTTTGTCACAAAATGCAGTTTTCAGCTCAGAAAGCTTGTTTCTGACATTCTAACAGCTCAATTAGAGCTTTTCAGTAATGAACAGTGTTCTTTGTCAAAACTGACATTCTCATCATCCACTGAATCACTTTGTCACCAAATGCATTTTTCTGATCAGAAAGCTTGTTTCTGACATTCTAACAGCTCAATTAGAGCATTTCAGTAATGAACAGTGTTCTTTGTCAAAACTGACATTCTCATCATCCACTGAATCACTTTGTCACAAAATGCATTTTTCTGCTCAGAAAGCTTGTTTCTGACATTCTGACAGCTCAATTAGAGCATTTTAGTAATGAACAGTGTTCTTTGTCACAACTGACATTCTCATCATCCACTGATGCACTTTGTCACAAAATGCAGTTTTCAGCTCAGAAAGCTTGTTTCTGACATTCTAACAGCTCAATTAGAGCATTTCAGTAATGAACAGTGTTCTTTGTCAAAACTGACATTCTCATCATCCACTGATGCACTCTGTCACAAAATGCAGTTTTCAGCTCAGAAAGCTTGTTTCTGACATTCTAACAGCTCAATTAGAGCATTTAAGTAATAAACAGTGTTCTTTGTCAAAACTGACATTCTCATCATCCACTGAATCACTTTGTCACCAAATGCATTTTTCTGATCAGAAAGCTTGTTTCTGACATTCTAACAGCTCAATTAGAGCATTTCAGTAATGAACAGTGTTCTTTGTCAAAACTGACATTCTCATCATCCACTGATGCACTTTGTCACAAAATGCAGTTTTCAGTTCAGAAAGCTTGTTTCTGACATTCTAACAGCTCAATTAGAGCTTTTCAGTAATGAACAGTGTTCTTTGTCAAAAATGACATTCTCATCATCCACTGAATCACTTTGTCATAAAATGCAGTTTTCAGCTCAGAAAGCTTGTTTCTGACATTCTAACAGCTCAATTAGAGCATTTTAGTAATGAACAATGTTCTTTGTCACAACTGACATTCTCATCATCCACTGATGCACTTTGTCACAAAATGCAGTTTTCAGCTCAGAAAGCTTGTTTCTGACATTCTAACAGCTCAATTAGAGCTTTTCAGTAATGAACAGTGTTCTTTGTCAAAACTGACATTCTCATCATCCACTGAATCACTTTGTCACCAAATGCATTTTTCTGATCAGAAAGCTTGTTTCTGACATTCTAACAGCTCAATTAGAGCATTTCAGTAATGAACAGTGTTCTTTGTCAAAACTGACATTCTCATCATCCACTGAATCACTTTGTCACAAAATGCATTTTTCTGCTCAGAAAGCTTGTTTCTGACATTCTGACAGCTCAATTAGAGCATTTTAGTAATGAACAGTGTTCTTTGTCACAACTGACATTCTCATCATCCACTGATGCACTTTGTCACAAAATGCAGTTTTCAGCTCAGAAAGCTTGTTTCTGACATTCTAACAGCTCAATTAGAGCATTTCAGTAATGAACAGTGTTCTTTGTCAAAACTGACATTCTCATCATCCACTGATGCACTCTGTCACAAAATGCAGTTTTCAGCTCAGAAAGCTTGTTTCTGACATTCTAACAGCTCATTGAGAGCATTTCAGTAATGAACAGTGTTCTTTGTCAAAACTGACATTCTCATCATCCACTGAATCACTTTGTCACAAAATGCATTTTTCTTCTCAGAAAGCTTGTTTCTGACATTCTAACAGCTCATTGAGAGCATTTCAGTAATGAACAGTGTTCTTTGTCAAAACTGACATTCTCATCATCCACTGAATCACTTTGTCACAAAATGCATTTTTCTGCTCAGAAAGCTTGTTTCTGACATTCTAACAGCTCAATTAGAGCATTTTAGTAATGAACAGTGTTCTTTGTCACAACTGACATTCTCATCATGCACTGATGCACTTTGTCACAAAATGCATTTTTCTGCTCAGAAAGCTTGTTTCTGACATTCTAACAGCTCATTGAGAGCATTTCAGTAATGAACAGTGTTCTTTGTCAAAACTGACATTCTCATCATCCACTGAATCACTTTGTCACAAAATGCATTTTTCTGCTCAGAAAGTTTGTTTCTGACATTCTAACAGCTCAATTAGAGCATTTTAGTAATGAACAGTGTTCTTTGTCACAACTGACATTCTCATCATGCACTGATGCACTTTGTCACAAAATGCAGTTTTCAGCTCAGAAAGCTTGTTTCTGAAATTCTAACAGCTCAATTAGAGCATTTCATAATGAACAGTGTTCTTTGTCAAAACTGACATTTTCATCATCCACTGATGCACTTTGTCACAAAATGCATTTTTCTGCTCAGACAGCTTGTTTCTGACATTCTAACAGGTCACTGAGAGCATTTCAGTAATGAACATTGTTCTTTGTCAAAACTGACATTCTCATCATCCACTGAATCACTTTGTCACAAATTGCATTTTTCTGATCAGAAATTATGTTTCTGACATTCTAACAGCTCAATTAGAGCATTTTAGTAATGAACAATGTTCTTTGTCACAACTGACATTCTCATCATCCACTGATGCACTTTGTCACAAAATGCAGTTTTCAGCTCAGAAAGCTTGTTTCTGACATTCTAACAGCTCAATTAGAGCTTTTCAGTAATGAACAGTGTTCTTTGTCAAAACTGACATTCTCATCATCCACTGAATCACTTTGTCACCAAATGCATTTTTCTGATCAGAAAGCTTGTTTCTGACATTCTAACAGCTCAATTAGAGCATTTCAGTAATGAACAGTGTTCTTTGTCAAAACTGACATTCTCATCATCCACTGAATCACTTTGTCACAAAATGCATTTTTCTGCTCAGAAAGCTTGTTTCTGACATTCTAACAGCTCAATTAGAGCATTTTAGTAATGAACAGTGTTCTTTGTCACAACTGACATTCTCATCATCCACTGATGCACTTTGTCACAAAATGCAGTTTTCAGCTCAGAAAGCTTGTTTCTGACATTCTAACAGCTCAATTAGAGCATTTCAGTAATGAACAGTGTTCTTTGTCAAAACTGACATTCTCATCATCCACTGATGCACTCTGTCACAAAATGCAGTTTTCAGCTCAGAAAGCTTGTTTCTGACATTCTAACAGCTCATTGAGAGCATTTCAGTAATGAACAGTGTTCTTTGTCAAAACTGACATTCTCATCATCCACTGAATCACTTTGTCACAAAATGCATTTTTCTTCTCAGAAAGCTTGTTTCTGACATTCTAACAGCTCATTGAGAGCATTTCAGTAATGAACAGTGTTCTTTGTCAAAACTGACATTCTCATCATCCACTGAATCACTTTGTCACAAAATGCATTTTTCTGCTCAGAAAGCTTGTTTCTGACATTCTAACAGCTCAATTAGAGCATTTTAGTAATGAACAGTGTTCTTTGTCACAACTGACATTCTCATCATGCACTGATGCATTTTGTCACAAAATGCATTTTTCTGCTCAGAAAGCTTGTTTCTGACATTCTAACAGCTCATTGAGAGCATTTCAGTAATGAACAGTGTTCTTTGTCAAAACTGACATTCTCATCATCCACTGAATCACTTTGTCACAAAATGCATTTTTTTGCTCAGAAAGCTTGTTTCTGACATTCTAACAGCTCAATTAGAGCATTTTAGTAATGAACAGTGTTCTTTGTCACAACTGACATTCTCATCATGCACTGATGCACTTTGTCACAAAATGCAGTTTTCAGCTCAGAAAGCTTGTTTCTGACATTCTAACAGCTCAATTAGAGCATTTCATAATGAACAGTGTTCTTTGTCAAAACTGACATTTTCATCATCCACTGAATCACTTTGTCACAAAATGCATTTTTCTGCTCAGACAGCTTGTTTCTGACATTCTAACAGGTCACTGAGAGCATTTCAGTAATGAACATTGTTCTTTGTCAAAACTGACATTCTCATCATCCACTGAATCACTTTGTCACAAATTGCATTTTTCTGATCAGAAATTATGTTTCTGACATTCTAACAGCTCAATTAGAGCATTTCAGTAATGAACAGTGTTCTTTGTCAAAACTGACATTCTCATCATCCACTGAATCACTTTGTCACAAAATGCATTTTTCTGCTCAGAAAGCTTGTTTCTGACATTCTAACAGCTCAATTAGAGCATTTTAGTAATGAACAGTGTTCTTTGTCAAAACTGACATTCTCATCATCCACTGAATCACTTTGTCACCAAATGCATTTTTCTGATCAGAAAGCTTGTTTCTGACATTCTAACAGCTCAATTAGAGCATTTCAGTAATGAACAGTGTTCTTTGTCAAAACTGACATTCTCATCATCCACTGAATCACTTTGTCACAAAATGCATTTTTCTGCTCAGAAAGCTTGTTTCTGACATTCTAACAGCTCAATTAGAGCATTTTAGTAATGAACAGTGTTCTTTGTCACAACTGACATTCTCATCATCCACTGATGCACTTTGTCACAAAATGCAGTTTTCAGCTCAGAAAGCTTGTTTCTGACATTCTAACAGCTCAATTAGAGCTTTTCAGTAATGAACAGTGTTCTTTGTCAAAACTGACATTCTCATCATCTACTGAATCACTTTGTCACCAAATGCATTTTTCTGATCAGAAAGCTTGTTTCTGACATTCTAACAGCTCAATTAGAGCATTTCAGTAATGAAAAGTGTTCTTTGTCAAAACTGACATTCTCATCATCCACTGATGCACTTTGTCACAAAATGCAGTTTTCAGCTCAGAAAGCTTGTTTCTGACATTCTAACAGCTCAATTAGAGCTTTTCAGCAAAGAACAGTGTTCTTTGTCAAAACTGACATTCTCATCATCCACTGATGCACTCTGTCACAAAATGCAGTTTTCAGCTCAGAAAGCTTGTTTCTGACATTCTAACAGCTCATTGAGAGCATTTCAGTAATGAACAGTGTTCTTTGTCAAAACTGACATTCTCATCATCCACTGAATCACTTTGTCACAAATTGCATTTTTCTGATCAGAAATTATGTTTCTTACATTCTAACAGCTCAATTAGAGCATTTCAGTAATGAACAGTGTTCTTTGTCAAAACTGACATTCTCATCATCCACTGAATCACTTTGTCACAAAATGCATTTTTCTGCTCAGAAAGCTTGTTTCTGACATTCTAACAGCTCAATTAGAGAATTTTAGTAATGAACAGTGTTCTTTGTCACAACTGACATTCTCATCATGCACTGATGCACTTTGTCACAAAATGCATTTTTCTGCTCAGAAAGCTTGTTTCTGACATTCTAACAGCTCAATGAGAGCATTTTAGTAATGAAAAGTGTTCTTTGTCAAAACTGACATTCTCATCATCCACTGATGCACTTTGTCACAAAATGCAGTTTTCAGCTCAGAAAGCTTGTTTCTGACATTCTAACAGCTCAATTAGAGCATTTCAGTAATGAACAGTGTTCTTTGTCAAAACTGACATTCTCATCATCCACTAATGCAGTTTGTCACAAAATGCAGTTTTCAGCTCAGAAAGGTTGTTTCTGACATTCTAACAGCTCAATTAGAGCATTTCAGTAATGAACAGTGTTCTTTGTCAAAACTGACATTCTCATCATCCACTGAATCACTTTGTCACCAAATGCATTTTTCTGCTCAGAAAGCTTGTTTCTGACATTCTAACAGCTTAATTAGAGCATTTCAGTAATGAACAGTGTTCTTTGTCAAAACTGACATTCTCATCATCCACTGAATCACTTTGTCACAAAATGCTTTTTTCTGCTCAGAAAGCTTGTTTCTGACATTCTAACAGCTCAATTAGAGCATTTTAGTAATGAACAATGTTCTTTGTCACAACTGACATTCTCATCATCCACTGATGCACTTTGTCACAAAATGCAGTTTTCAGCTCAGAAAGCTTGTTTCTGACATTCTAACAGCTCAATTAGAGCTTTTCAGTAATGAACAGTGTTCTTTGTCAAAACTGACATTCTCATCATCCACTGAATCACTTTGTCACCAAATGCATTTTTCTGATCAGAAAGCTTGTTTCTGACATTCTAACAGCTCAATTAGAGCATTTTAGTAATGAACAGTGTTCTTTGTCAAAACTGACATTCTCATCATCCACTGAATCACTTTGTCACAAAATGCATTTTTCTGCCCAGAAAGCTTGTTTCTGACATTCTAACAGCTCAATTAGAGCATTTTAGTAATGAACAGTGTTCTTTGTCACAACTGACATTCTCATCATGCACTGATGCACTTTGTCACAAAATGCAGTTTTCAGCTCAGAAAGCTTGTTTCTGACATTCTAACAGCTCAATTAGAGCATTTCATAATGAACAGTGTTCTTTGTCAAAACTGACATTTTCATCATCCACTGAATCACTTTGTCACAAAATGCATTTTTCTGCTCAGACAGCTTGTTTCTGACATTCTAACAGGTCACTGAGAGCATTTCAGTAATGAACATTGTTCTTAGTCAAAACTGACATTCTCATCATCCACTGAATCACTTTGTCACAAATTGCATTTTTCTGATCAGAAATTATGTTTCTGACATTCTAACAGCTCAATTAGAGCATTTCAGTAATGAACAGTGTTCTTTGTCAAAACTGACATTCTCATCATCCACTGAATCACTTTGTCACAAAATGCATTTTTCTGCTCAGAAAGCTTGTTTCTGACATTCTAACAGCTCAATTAGAGCATTTTAGTAATGAACAGTGTTCTTTGTCAAAACTGACATTCTCATCATCCACTGAATCACTTTGTCACCAAATAAATTTTTCTGATCAGAAAGCTTGTTTCTGACATTCTAACAGCTCAATTAGAGCATTTCAGTAATGAACAGTGTTCTTTGTCAAAACTGACATTCTCATCATCCACTGAATCACTTTGTCACAAAATGCATTTTTCTGCTCAGAAAGCTTGTTTCTGACATTCTAACAGCTCAATTAGAGCATTTTAGTAATGAACAGTGTTCTTTGTCACAACTGACATTCTCATCATCCACTGATGCACTTTGTCACAAAATGCAGTTTTCAGCTCAGAAAGCTTGTTTCTGACATTCTAACAGCTCAATTAGAGCTTTTCAGTAATGAACAGTGTTCTTTGTCAAAACTGACATTCTCATCATCCACTGAATCACTTTGTCACCAAATGCATTTTTCTGATCAGAAAGCTTGTTTCTGACATTCTAACAGCTCAATTAGAGCATTTCAGTAATGAAAAGTGTTCTTTGTCAAAACTGACATTCTCATCATCCACTGATGCACTTTGTCACAAAATGCAGTTTTCAGCTCAGAAAGCTTGTTTCTGACATTCTAACAGCTCAATTAGAGCTTTTCAGCAAAGAACAGTGTTCTTTGTCAAAACTGACATTCTCATCATCCACTGATGCACTCTGTCACAAAATGCAGTTTTCAGCTCAGAAAGCTTGTTTCTGACATTCTAACAGCTCATTGAGAGCATTTCAGTAATGAACAGTGTTCTTTGTCAAAACTGACATTCTCATCATCCACTGAATCACTTTGTCACAAATTGCATTTTTCTGATCAGAAATTATGTTTCTTACATTCTAACAGCTCAATTAGAGCATTTCAGTAATGAACAGTGTTCTTTGTCAAAACTGACATTCTCATCATCCACTGAATCACTTTGTCACAAAATGCATTTTTCTGCTCAGAAAGCTTGTTTCTGACATTCTAACAGCTCAATTAGAGAATTTTAGTAATGAACAGTGTTCTTTGTCACAACTGACATTCTCATCATGCACTGATGCACTTTGTCACAAAATGCAGTTTTCAGCTCAGAAAGCTTGTTTCTGACATTCTAACAGCTCAATGAGAGCATTTTAGTAATGAAAAGTGTTCTTTGTCAAAACTGACATTCTCATCATCCACTGATGCACTTTGTCACAAAATGCAGTTTTCAGCTCAGAAAGCTTGTTTCTGACATTCTAACAGCTCAATTAGAGCATTTCAGTAATGAACAGTGTTCTTTGTCAAAACTGACATTCTCATCATCCACTAATGCAGTTTGTCACAAAATGCAGTTTTCAGCTCAGAAAGGTTGTTTCTGACATTCTAACAGCTCAATTAGAGCATTTCAGTAATGAACAGTGTTCTTTGTCAAAACTGACATTCTCATCATCCACTGAATCACTTTGTCACCAAATGCATTTTTCTGCTCAGAAAGCTTGTTTCTGACATTCTAACAGCTTAATTAGAGCATTTCAGTAATGAACAGTGTTCTTTGTCAAAACTGACATTCTCATCATCCACTGAATCACTTTGTCACAAATTGCATTTTTCTGATCAGAAATTATGTTTCTTACATTCTAACAGCTCAATTAGAGCATTTCAGTAATGAACAGTGTTCTTTCTCAAAACTGACATTCTCATCATCCACTGAATCACTTTGTCACAAAATGCATTTTTCTGCCCAGAAAGCTTGTTTCTGACATTCTAACAGCTCAATTAGAGCATTTTAGTAATGAACAGTGTTCTTTGTCACAACTGACATTCTCATCATGCACTGATGCACTTTGTCACAAAATGCAGTTTTCAGCTCAGAAAGCTTGTTTCTGACATTCTAACTGCTCAATGAGAGCATTTTAGTAATGAAAAGTGTTCTTTGTCAAAACTGACATTCTCATCATCCACTGATGCACTTTGTCACAAAATGCAGTTTTCAGCTCAGAAAGCTTGTTTCTGACATTCTAACAGCTCAATTAGAGCATTTCAGTAATGAACAGTGTTCTTTGTCAAAACTGACATTCTCATCATCCACTGAATCACTTTGTCACAAAATGCATTTTTCTGATCAGAAAGCTTGTTTCTGACATTCTAACAGCTCAATTAGAGCATTTCAGTAATGAACAGTGTTCTTTGTCAAAACTGACATTCTCATCATCCACTGAATCACTTTGTCACAAAATGCATTTTTCTGCTCAGAAAGCTTGTTTCTGACATTCTAACAGCTCAATTAGAGCATTTTAGTAATGAACAGTGTTCTTTGTCACAACTGACATTCTCATCATCCACTGATGCACTTTGTCACAAAATGCAGTTTCCAGCTCAGAAAGCTTGTTTCTGACATTCTAACAGCTCATTGAGAGCATTTCAGTAATGAACAGTGTTCTTTTTCAAAACTGACATTCTCATCATCCACTGAATCACTTTGTCACAAATTGCATTTTTCTGATCAGAAATTATGTTTCTGACATTCTAACAGCTCAATTAGAGCATTTCAGTAATGAACAGTGTTCTTTGTCAAAACTTGACATTCTCATCATCCACTGAATCACTTTGTCACAAAATGCATTTTTCTGCTCAGACAGCTTGTTTCTGACATTCTAACAGGTCACTGATAGCATTTCAGTAATGAACAGTGTTCTTTGTCAAAACTGACATTCTCATCAACCACTGAATCACTTTGTCACAAAATACATTTTTCTGCTCAGAAAGCTTGTTTCTGACATTCTAACAGCTCAATTAGAGCATTTTAGTAATGAACAGTGTTCTTTGTCACAACTGACATTCTCATCATCCACTGATGCACTTTGTCACAAAATGCAGTTTTCAGCTCAGAAAGCTTGTTTCTGACATTCTAACAGCTCAATTAGAGCATTTCAGTAATGAACAGTGTTCTTTGTCAAAACTGACATTCTCATCATCCACTGATGCACTCTGTCACAAAATGCAGTTTTCAGCTCAGAAAGCTTGTTTCTGACATTCTAACAGCTCATTGAGAGCATTTCAGTAATGAACAGTGTTCTTTGTCAAAACTGACATTCTCATCATCCACTGAATCACTTTGTCACAAAATGCATTTTTCTGCTCAGAAAGCTTGTTTCTGACATTCTAACAGCTCATTGAGAGCATTTCAGTAATGAACAGTGTTCTTTGTCAAAACTGACATTATCATCATCCACTGAATCACTTTGTCACAAAATGCATTTTTCTCCTCAGAAAGCTTGTTTCTGACATTCTAACAGCTCAATTAGAGCATTTTAGTAATGAACAGTGTTCTTTGTCACAACTGACATTCTCATCATGCACTGATGCACTTTGTCACAAAATGCAGTTTTCAGCTCAGAAAGCTTGTTTGTGACATTGTAACAGGTCAATTAGAGCTTTTTTGTTATGAACAGTGTTCTTTGTCAAAACTGACATTCTCATCATCCACTGAATCACTTTGTCACAAATTGCATTTTTCTGATCAGAAATTATGTTTCTTACATTCTAACAGCTCAATTAGAGCATTTCAGTAATGAACAGTGTTCTTTCTCAAAACTGACATTCTCATCATCCACTGAATCACTTTGTCACAAAATGCATTTTTCTGCCCAGAAAGCTTGTTTCTGACATTCTAACAGCTCAATTAGAGCATTTTAGTAATGAACAGTGTTCTTTGTCACAACTGACATTCTCATCATGCACTGATGCACTTTGTCACAAAATGCAGTTTTCAGCTCAGAAAGCTTGTTTCTGACATTCTAACTGCTCAATGAGAGCATTTTAGTAATGAAAAGTGTTCTTTGTCAAAACTGACATTCTCATCATCCACTGATGCACTTTGTCACAAAATGCAGTTTTCAGCTCAGAAAGCTTGTTTCTGACATTCTAACAGCTCAATTAGAGCATTTCAGTAATGAACAGTGTTCTTTGTCAAAACTGACATTCTCATCATCCACTGAATCACTTTGTCACAAAATGCATTTTTCTGATCAGAAAGCTTGTTTCTGACATTCTAACAGCTCAATTAGAGCATTTCAGTAATGAACAGTGTTCTTTGTCAAAACTGACATTCTCATCATCCACTGAATCACTTTGTCACAAAATGCATTTTTCTGCTCAGAAAGCTTGTTTCTGACATTCTAACAGCTCAATTAGAGCATTTTAGTAATGAACAGTGTTTTTTGTCACAACTGACATTCTCATCATCCACTGATGCACTTTGTCACAAAATGCAGTTTTCAGCTCAGAAAGCTTGTTTCTGACATTCTAACAGCTCATTGAGAGCATTTCAGTAATGAACAGTGTTCTTTTTCAAAACTGACATTCTCATCATCCACTGAATCACTTTGTCACAAATTGCATTTTTCTGATCAGAAATTATGTTTCTGACATTCTAACAGCTCAATTAGAGCATTTCAGTAATGAACAGTGTTCTTTGTCAAAACTGACATTCTCATCATCCACTGAATCACTTTGTCACAAAATGCATTTTTCTGCTCAGAAAGCTTGTTTCTGACATTCTAACAGCTCAATTAGAGCATTTTAGTAATGAACAGTGTTCTTTGTCACAACTGACATTCTCATCATGCACTGATGCACTTTGTCACAAAATGCAGTTTTCAGCTCAGAAAGCTTGTTTCTGACATTCTAACAGCTCAATGAGAGCATTTTAGTAATGAAAAGTGTTCTTTGTCAAAACTGACATTCTCATCATCCACTGATGCACTTTGTCACAAAATGCAGTTTTCAGCTCAGAAAGCTTGTTTCTGACATTCTAACAGCTCAATTAGAGCTTTTCAGTAATGAACAGTGTTCTTTGTCAAAACTGACATTCTCATCATCCACTGAATCACTTTGTCACCAAATGCATTTTTCTGATCAGAAAGCTTGTTTCTGACATTCTAACAGCTCAATTAGAGCATTTTAGTAATGAACAGTGTTCTTTGTCACAACTGACATTCTCATCATGCACTGATGCACTTTGTCACAAAATGCAGTTTTCAGCTCAGAAAGCTTGTTTCTGACATTCTAACTGCTCAATGAGAGCATTTTAGTAATGAAAAGTGTTCTTTGTCAAAACTGACATTCTCATCATCCACTGATGCACTTTGTCACAAAATGCAGTTTTCAGCTCAGAAAGCTTGTTTCTGACATTCTAACAGCTCAATTAGAGCATTTCAGTAATGAACAGTGTTCTTTGTCAAAACTGACATTCTCATCATCCACTGAATCACTTTGTCACAAAATGCATTTTTCTGATCAGAAAGCTTGTTTCTGACATTCTAACAGCTCAATTAGAGCATTTCAGTAATGAACAGTGTTCTTTGTCAAAACTGACATTCTCATCATCCACTGAATCACTTTGTCACAAAATGCATTTTTCTGCTCAGAAAGCTTGTTTCTGACATTCTAACAGCTCAATTAGAGCATTTTAGTAATGAACAGTGTTCTTTGTCACAACTGACATTCTCATCATCCACTGATGCACTTTGTCACAAAATGCAGTTTTCAGCTCAGAAAGCTTGTTTCTGACATTCTAACAGCTCATTGAGAGCATTTCAGTAATGAACAGTGTTCTTTTTCAAAACTGACATTCTCATCATCCACTGAATCACTTTGTCACAAATTGCATTTTTCTGATCAGAAATTATGTTTCTGACATTCTAACAGCTCAATTAGAGCATTTCAGTAATGAACAGTGTTCTTTGTCAAAACTGACATTCTCATCATCCACTGAATCACTTTGTCACAAAATGCATTTTTCTGCTCAGAAAGCTTGTTTCTGACATTCTAACAGCTCAATTAGAGCATTTTAGTAATGAACAGTGTTCTTTGTCACAACTGACATTCTCATCATGCACTGATGCACTTTGTCACAAAATGCAGTTTTCAGCTCAGAAAGCTTGTTTCTGACATTCTAACAGCTCAATGAGAGCATTTTAGTAATGAAAAGTGTTCTTTGTCAAAACTGACATTCTCATCATCCACTGATGCACTTTGTCACAAAATGCAGTTTTCAGCTCAGAAAGCTTGTTTCTGACATTCTAACAGCTCAATTAGAGCTTTTCAGTAATGAACAGTGTTCTTTGTCAAAACTGACATTCTCATCATCCACTGAATCACTTTGTCACCAAATGCATTTTTCTGATCAGAAAGCTTGTTTCTGACATTCTAACAGCTCAATTAGAGCATTTCAGTAATGAACAGTGTTCTTTGTCAAAACTGACATTCTCATCATCCACTGAATCACTTTTTCACAAAATGCATTTTTCTGCTCAGAAAGCTTGTTTCTGACATTCTAACAGCTCAATTAGAGCATTTTAGTAATGAACAGTGTTCTTTGTCACAACTGACATTCTCATCATGCACTGATGCACTTTGTCACAAAATGCAGTTTTCAGCTCAGAAAGCTTGTTTCTGACATTCTAACAGCTCAATTAGAGCTTTTTTGTAATGAACAGTGTTCTTTGTCAAAACTGACATTCTCATTATCCACTGAATCACTTTGTCACAAAATGCTTTTTTCTGATCAGAAAGCTTGTTTCTGACATTCTAACAGCTCAATTAGAGCATTTCAGTAATGAACAGTGTTCTTTGTCAAAACTTGACATTCTCATCATCCACTGAATCACTTTGTCACAAAATGCATTTTTCTGCTCAGACAGCTTGTTTCTGACATTCTAACAGGTCACTGATAGCATTTCAGTAATGAACAGTGTTCTTTGTCAAAACTGACATTCTCATCAACCACTGAATCACTTTGTCACAAAATACATTTTTCTGCTCAGAAAGCTTGTTTCTGACATTCTAACAGCTCAATTAGAGCATTTTAGTAATGAACAGTGTTCTTTGTCAAAACTGACATTCTCATCATCCACTGATGCACTTTGTCACAAAATGCAGTTTTCAGCTCAGAAAGCTTGTTTCTGACATTCTAACAGCTCAATTAGAGCATTTCAGTAATGAACAGTGTTCTTTGTCAAAACTGACATTCTCATCATCCACTGATGCACTCTGTCACAAAATGCAGTTTTCAGCTCAGAAAGCTTGTTTCTGACATTCTAACAGCTCATTGAGAGCATTTCAGTAATGAACAGTGTTCTTTGTCAAAACTGACATTCTCATCATCCACTGAATCACTTTGTCACAAAATGCATTTTTCTGCTCAGAAAGCTTGTTTCTGACATTCTAACAGCTCATTGAGAGCATTTCAGTAATGAACAGTGTTCTTTGTCAAAACTGACATTCTCATCATCCACTGAATCACTTTGTCACAAAATGCATTTTTCTCCTCAGAAAGCTTGTTTCTGACATTCTAACAGCTCAATTAGAGCATTTTAGTAATGAACAGTGTTCTTTGTCACAACTGACATTCTCATCATGCACTGATGCACTTTGTCACAAAATGCAGTTTTCAGCTCAGAAAGCTTGTTTGTGACATTGTAACAGGTCAATTAGAGCTTTTTTGTTATGAACAGTTTTCTTTGTCAAAACTGACATTCTCATCATCCACTGAATCATTTTGTCACAAAATGCATTTTTCTGATCAGAAAGCTTGTTTCTGACATTCTAACAGGTCACTGAGAGCATTTCAGTAATGAACAGTGTTCTTTGTCAAAACTGACATTCTCATCATCCACTGAATCACTTTGTCACAAATTGCATTTTTCTGATCAGAAATTATGTTTCTGACATTCTAACAGCTCAATTAGAGCATTTCAGTAATGAACAGTGTTCTTTGTCAAAACTGACATTCTCATCATCCACTGAATCACTTTGTCACAAAATGCATTTTTCTGCTCAGAAAGCTTGTTTCTGACATTCTAACAGCTCAATTAGAGCATTTTAGTAATGAACAGTGTTCTTTGTCACAACTGACATTCTCATCATGCACTGATGCACTTTGTCACAAAATGCAGTTTTTATCTCAGAAAGCTTGTTTCTGACATTCTAACAGCTCAATGAGAGCATTTTAGTAATGAAAAGTGTTCTTTGTCAAAACTGACATTCTCATCATCCACTGATGCACTTTGTCACAAAATGCAGTTTTCAGCTCAGAAAGCTTGTTTCTGACATTCTAACAGCTCAATTAGAGCATTTAAGTAATGAACAGTGTTCTTTGTCAAAACTGACATTCTCATCATCCACTGAATCACTTTGTCACCAAATGCATTTTTCTGATCAGAAAGCTTGTTTCTGACATTCTAACAGCTCAATTAGAGCATTTCAGTAATGAACAGTGTTCTTTGTCAAAACTGACATTCTCATCATCCACTGAATCACTTTGTCACAAAATGCATTTTTCTTCTCAGAAAGCTTGTTTCTGACATTCTAACAGCTCAATTAGGGCATTTTAGTAATGAACAGTGTTCTTTGTCACAACTGACATTCTCATCATCCACTGATGCACTTTGTCACAAAATGCAGTTTTCAGCTCAGAAAGCTTGTTTCTGACATTCTAACAGCTCAATTAGAGCTTTTCAGTAATGAACAGTGTTCTTTGTCAAAACTGACATTCTCATCATCCACTGAATCACTTTGTCACAAAATGCATTTTTCTGCTCAGAAAGCTTGTTTCTGACATTCTAACAGCTCAATTAGAGCATTTTAGTAATGAACAGTGTTCTTTGTCACAACTGACATTCTCATCATGCACTGATGCACTTTGTCACAAAATGCAGTTTTCAGCTCAGAAAGCTTGTTTCTGACATTCTAACAGCTCAATTAGAGCTTTTTTGTAATGAACAGTGTTCTTTGTCAAAACTGACATTCTCATTATCCACTGAATCACTTTGTCACAAAATGTTTTTTTCTGATCAGAAAGCTTGTTTCTGACATTCTAACAGCTCAATTAGAGCATTTCAGTAATGAACAGTGTTCTTTGTCAAAACTGACATTCTCATCATCCACTGAATCACTTTGTCACAAAATGCATTTTTCTGCTCAGACAGCTTGTTTCTGACATTCTAACAGGTCACTGATAGCATTTCAGTAATGAACAGTGTTCTTTGTCAAAACTGACATTCTCATCATCCACTGAATCACTTTGTCACAAAATGCATTTTTCTGATCAGAAAGCATGTTTCTGACATTCTAACAGCTCAATTAGAGCATTTCAGTAATGAACAGTGTTCTTTGTCAAAACTGACATTCTCATCATCCACTGAATCACTTTGTCACCAAATGCATTTTTCTGATCAGAAAGCTTGTTTCTGACATTCTAACAGCTTAATTAGAGCATTTCAGTAATGAACAGTGTTCTTTGTCAAAACTGACATTCTCATCATCCACTGAATCACTTTGTCACAAAATGCTTTTTTCTGCTCAGAAAGCTTGTTTCTGACATTCTAACAGCTCAATTAGAGCATTTAAGTAATGAACAATGTTCTTTGTCACAACTGACATTCTCATCATCCACTGATGCACTTTGTCACCAAATGCATTTTTCTGATCAGAAAGCTTGTTTCTGACATTCTAACAGCTCAATTAGAGCATTTCAGTAATGAACAGTGTTGTTTGTCAAAACTGACATTCTCATCATCCACTGAATCACTTTGTCACAAAATGCATTTTTCTGCTCAGAAAGCTTGTTTCTGACATTCTAACAGCTCAATTAGAGCATTTTAGTAATGAACAGTGTTCTTTGTCACAACTGACATTCTCATCATCCACTGATGCACTTTGTCACAAAAATGCATTTTTCTGATCAGAAAGCTTGTTTCTGACATTCTAACAGCTCAATTAGAGCATTTTAGTAATGAACAGTGTTCTTTGTCACAACTGACATTCTCATCATGCACTGATGCACTTTGTCACAAAATGCAGTTTTCAGCTCAGAAAGCTTGTTTCTGACATTCTAACAGCTCAATGAGAGCATTTTAGTAATGAAAAGTGTTCTTTGTCAAAACTGACATTCTCATCATCCACTGATGCACTTTGTCACAAAATGCAGTTTTCAGCTCAGAAAGCTTGTTTCTGACATTCTAACAGCTCAATTAGAGCATTTAAGTAATGAACAGTGTTCTTTGTCAAAACTGACATTCTCATCATCCACTGAATCACTTTGTCACCAAATGCATTTTTCTGATCAGAAAGCTTGTTTCTGACATTCTAACAGCTCAATTAGAGCATTTCAGTAATGAACAGTGTTCTTTGTCAAAACTGACATTCTCATCATCCACTGAATCACTTTGTCACAAAATGCATTTTTCTTCTCAGAAAGCTTGTTTCTGACATTCTAACAGCTCAATTAGGGCATTTTAGTAATGAACAGTGTTCTTTGTCACAACTGACATTCTCATCATCCACTGATGCACTTTGTCACAAAATGCAGTTTTCAGCTCAGAAAGCTTGTTTCTGACATTCTAACAGCTCAATTAGAGCTTTTCAGTAATGAACAGTGTTCTTTGTCAAAACTGACATTCTCATTATCCACTGAATCACTTTGTCACAAAATGCTTTTTTCTGATCAGAAAGCTTGTTTCTGACATTCTAACAGCTCAATTAGAGCATTTCAGTAATGAACAGTGTTCTTTGTCAAAACTGACATTCTCATCATCCACTGAATCACTTTGTCACAAAATGCATTTTTCTGCTCAGACAGCTTGTTTCTGACATTCTAACAGGTCACTGATAGCATTTCAGTAATGAACAGTGTTCTTTGTCAAAACTGACATTCTCATCATCCACTGAATCACTTTGTCACAAAATGCATTTTTCTGATCAGAAAGCATGTTTCTGACATTCTAACAGCTCAATTAGAGCATTTCAGTAATGAACAGTGTTCTTTGTCAAAACTGACATTCTCATCATCCACTAATGCAGTTTGTCACAAAATGCAGTTTTCAGCTCAGAAAGCTTGTTTCTGACTTTCTAACAGCTCAATTAGAGCATTTCATAATGAACAGTGTTCTTTGTCAAAACTGACATTTTCATCATCCACTGAATCACTTTGTCACAAAATGCATTTTTCTGCTCAGACAGCTTGTTTCTGACATTCTTACAGGTCACTGAGAGCATTTCAGTAATGAACATTGTTCTTTGTCAAAACTGACATTCTCATCATCCACTGAATCACTTTGTCACAAATTGCATTTTTCTGATCAGAAATTATGTTTCTGACATTCTAACAGCTCAATTAGAGCATTTTAGTAATGAACAATGTTCTTTGTCACAACTGACATTCTCATCTTCCACTGATGCACTTTGTCACAAAATGCAGTTTTCAGCTCAGAAAGCTTGTTTCTGACATTCTAACAGCTCAATTAGAGCTTTTCAGTAATGAACAGTGTTCTTTGTCAAAACTGACATTCTCATCATCCACTGAATCACTTTGTCACCAAATGCATTTTTCTGATCAGAAAGCTTGTTTCTGACATTCTAACAGCTCAATTAGAGCATTTCAGTAATGAACAGTGTTCTTTGTCAAAACTGACATTCTCATCATCCACTGAATCACTTTGTCACAAAATGCATTTTTCTGCTCAGAAAGCTTGTTTCTGACATTCTAACAGCTCAATTAGAGCATTTTAGTAATGAACAGTGTTCTTTGTCACAACTGACATTCTCATCATCCACTGATGCACTTTGTCACAAAATGCAGTTTTCAGCTCAGAAAGCTTGTTTCTGACATTCTAACAGCTCAATTAGAGCATTTCAGTAATGAACAGTGTTCTTTGTCAAAACTGACATTCTCATCATCCACTGATGCACTCTGTCACAAAATGCAGTTTTCAGCTCAGAAAGCTTGTTTCTGACATTCTAACAGCTCATTGAGAGCATTTCAGTTATGAACAGTGTTCTTTGTCAAAACTGACATTCTCATCATCCACTGAATCACTTTGTCACAAAATGCATTTTTCTTCTCAGAAAGCTTGTTTCTGACATTCTAACAGCTCATTGAGAGCATTTCAGTAATGAACAGTGTTCTTTGTCAAAACTGACATTCTCATCATCCACTGAATCACTTTGTCACAAAATGCATTTTTCTGCTCAGAAAGCTTGTTTCTGACATTCTAACAGCTCAATTAGAGCATTTTAGTAATGAACAGTGTTCTTTGTCACAACTGACATTCTCATCATGCACTGATGCACTTTGTCACAAAATGCATTTTTTCTGCTCAGAAAGCTTGTTTCTGACATTCTAACAGCTCATTGAGAGCATTTCAGTAATGAACAGTGTTCTTTGTCAAAACTGACATTCTCATCATCCACTGAATCACTTTGTCACAAAATGCATTTTTCTGCTCAGAAAGCTTGTTTCTGACATTCTAACAGCTCAATTAGAGCATTTTAGTAATGAACAGTGTTCTTTGTCACAATTGAAATTCTCATCATGCACTGATGCACTTTGTCACAAAATGCAGTTTTCAGCTCAGAAAGCTTGTTTCTGACATTCTAACAGCTCAATTAGAGCATTTCATAATGAACAGTGTTCTTTGTCAAAACTGACATTTTCATCATCCACTGAATCACTTTGTCACAAAATGCATTTTTCTGCTCAGACAGCTTGTTTCTGACATTCTAACAGCTCAATTAGAGCATTTCATAATGAACAGTGTTCTTTGTCAAAACTGACATTCTCATCATCCACTGAATCACTTTGTCACAAATTGCATTTTTCTGATCAGAAATTATGTTTCTGACATTCTAACAGCTCAATTAGAGCATTTTAGTAATGAACAATGTTCTTTGTCACAACTGACATTCTCATCATCCACTGATGCACTTTGTCACAAAATGCAGTTTTCAGCTCAGAAAGCTTGTTTCTGACATTCTAACAGCTCAATTAGAGCTTTTCAGTAATGAACAGTGTTCTTTGTCAAAACTGACATTCTCATCATCCACTGAATCACTTTGTCACCAAATGCATTTTTCTGATCAGAAAGCTTGTTTCTGACATTCTAACAGCTCAATTAGAGCATTTCAGTAATGAACAGTGTTCTTTGTCAAAACTGACATTCTCATCATCCACTGAATCACTTTGTCACAAAATGCATTTTTCTGCTCAGAAAGCTTGTTTCTGACATTCTAACAGCTCAATTAGAGCATTTTAGTAATGAACAGTGTTCTTTGTCACAAATGACATTCTCATCATGCACTGATGCACTTTGTCACAAAATGCATTTTTCTGCTCAGACAGCTTGTTTCTGACATTCTAACAGGTCACTGAGAGCATTTCAGTAATGAACATTGTTCTTTGTCAAAACTGACATTCTCATCATCCACTGAATCACTTTGTCACAAATTGCATTTTTCTGATCAGAAATTATGTTTCTGACATTCTAACAGCTCAATTAGAGCTTTTCAGTAATGAACAGTGTTCTTTGTCACAACTGACATTCTCATCATGCACTGATGCACTTTGTCACAAAATGCAGTTTTCAGCTCAGAAAGCTTGTTTCTGACATTCTAACAGCTCAATGAGAGCATTTTAGTAATGAAAAGTGTTCTTTGTCAAAACTGACATTCTCATCATCCACTGATGCACTTTGTCACAAAATGCAGTTTTCAGCTCAGAAAGCTTGTTTCTGACATTCTAACAGCTCAATTAGAGCATTTAAGTAATGAACAGTGTTCTTTGTCAAAACTGACATTCTCATCATCCACTGAATCACTTTGTCACCAAATGCATTTTTCTGATCAGAAAGCTTGTTTCTGACATTCTAACAGCTCAATTAGAACATTTCAGTAATGAACAGTGTTCTTTGTCAAAACTGACATTCTCATCATCCACTGAATCACTTTGTCACAAAATACATTTTTCTGCTCAGAAAGCTTGTTTCTGACATTCTAACAGCTCAATTAGGGCATTTTAGTAATGAACAGTGTTCTTTGTCACAACTGACATTCTCATCATCCACTGATGCACTTTGTCACAAAATGCAGTTTTCAGCTCAGAAAGCTTGTTTCTGACATTCTAACAGCTCAATTAGAGCTTTTCAGTAATGAACAGTGTTCTTTGTCAAAACTGACATTCTCATCATCCACTGAATTACTTTGTCACAAAATGCATTTTTCAGCTCAGAAAGCTTGTTTCTGACATTCTAACAGGTCACTGAGAGCATTTCGGTAACGAACAGTGTTCTTTGTCAAAACTGACATTCTCATCATCCACTGAATCACTTTGTCACAAAATGCAGTTTTCAGCTCAGAAAGCTTGTTTCTGACATTCTAACAGCTCAATTAGAGCTTTTCAGTAATGAACAGTGTTCTTTGTCAAAACTGACATTCTCATTATCCACTGAATCACTTTGTCACAAAATGCTTTTTTCTGATCAGAAAGCTTGTTTCTGACATTCTAACAGCTCAATTAGAGCATTTCAGTAATGAACAGTGTTCTTTGTCAAAACTGACATTCTCATCATCCACTGAATCACTTTGTCACAAAATGCATTTTTCTGCTCAGACAGCTTGTTTCTGACATTCTAACAGGTCACTGATAGCATTTCAGTAATGAACAGTGTTCTTTGTCAAAACTGACATTCTCATCATCCACTGAATCACTTTGTCACAAAATGCATTTTTCTGATCAGAAAGCATGTTTCTGACATTCTAACAGCTCAATTAGAGCATTTCAGTAATGAACAGTGTTCTTTGTCAAAACTGACATTCTCATCATCCACTAATGCAGTTTGTCACAAAATGCAGTTTTCAGCTCAGAAAGCTTGTTTCTGACTTTCTAACAGCTCAATTAGAGCATTTCATAATGAACAGTGTTCTTTGTCAAAACTGACATTTTCATCATCCACTGAATCACTTTGTCACAAAATGCATTTTTCTGCTCAGACAGCTTGTTTCTGACATTCTTACAGGTCACTGAGAGCATTTCAGTAATGAACATTGTTCTTTGTCAAAACTGACATTCTCATCATCCACTGAATCACTTTGTCACAAATTGCATTTTTCTTATCAGAAATTATGTTTCTGACATTCTAACAGCTCAATTAGAGCATTTTAGTAATGAACAATGTTCTTTGTCACAACTGACATTCTCATCTTCCACTGATGCACTTTGTCACAAAATGCAGTTTTCAGCTCAGAAAGCTTGTTTCTGACATTCTAACAGCTCAATTAGAGCTTTTCAGTAATGAACAGTGTTCTTTGTCAAAACTGACATTCTCATCATCCACTGAATCACTTTGTCACCAAATGCATTTTCTGATCAGAAAGCTTGTTTCTGACATTCTAACAGCTCAATTAGAGCATTTCAGTAATGAACAGTGTTCTTTGTCAAAACTGACATTCTCATCATCCACTGAATCACTTTGTCACAAAATGCATTTTTCTGCTCAGAAAGCTTGTTTCTGACATTCTAACAGCTCAATTAGAGCATTTTAGTAATGAACAGTGTTCTTTGTCACAACTGACATTCTCATCATCCACTGATGCACTTTGTCACAAAATGCAGTTTTCAGGTCAGAAAGCTTGTTTCTGACATTCTAACAGCTCAATTAGAGCATTTCAGTAATGAACAGTGTTCTTTGTCAAAACTGACATTCTCATCATCCACTGATGCACTCTGTCACAAAATGCAGTTTTCAGCTCAGAAAGCTTGTTTCTGACATTCTAACAGCTCATTGAGAGCATTTCAGTTATGAACAGTGTTCTTTGTCAAAACTGACATTCTCATCATCCACTGAATCACTTTGTCACAAAATGCATTTTTCTTCTCAGAAAGCTTGTTTCTGACATTCTAACAGCTCATTGAGAGCATTTCAGTAATGAACAGTGTTCTTTGTCAAAACTGACATTCTCATCATCCACTGAATCACTTTGTCACAAAATGCATTTTTCTGCTCAGAAAGCTTGTTTCTGACATTCTAACAGCTCAATTAGAGCATTTTAGTAATGAACAGTGTTCTTTGTCACAACTGACATTCTCATCATGCACTGATGCACTTTGTCACAAAATGCATTTTTTCTGCTCAGAAAGCTTGTTTCTGACATTCTAACAGCTCATTGAGAGCATTTCAGTAATGAACAGTGTTCTTTGTCAAAACTGACATTCTCATCATCCACTGAATCACTTTGTCACAAAATGCATTTTTCTGCTCAGAAAGCTTGTTTCTGACATTCTAACAGCTCAATTAGAGCATTTTAGTAATGAACAGTGTTCTTTGTCACAATTGAAATTCTCATCATGCACTGATGCACTTTGTCACAAAATGCAGTTTTCAGCTCAGAAAGCTTGTTTCTGACATTCTAACAGCTCAATTAGAGCATTTCATAATGAACAGTGTTCTTTGTCAAAACTGACATTTTCATCATCCACTGAATCACTTTGTCACAAAATGCATTTTTCTGCTCAGACAGCTTGTTTCTGACATTCTAACAGCTCAATTAGAGCATTTCATAATGAACAGTGTTCTTTGTCAAAACTGACATTCTCATCATCCACTGAATCACTTTGTCACAAATTGCATTTTTCTGATCAGAAATTATGTTTCTGACATTCTAACAGCTCAATTAGAGCATTTTAGTAATGAACAATGTTCTTTGTCACAACTGACATTCTCATCATCCACTGATGCACTTTGTCACAAAATGCAGTTTTCAGCTCAGAAAGCTTGTTTCTGACATTCTAACAGCTCAATTAGAGCTTTTCAGTAATGAACAGTGTTCTTTGTCAAAACTGACATTCTCATCATCCACTGAATCACTTTGTCACCAAATGCATTTTTCTGATCAGAAAGCTTGTTTCTGACATTCTAACAGCTCAATTAGAGCATTTCAGTAATGAACAGTGTTCTTTGTCAAAACTGACATTCTCATCATCCACTGAATCACTTTGTCACAAAATGCATTTTTCTGCTCAGAAAGCTTGTTTCTGACATTCTAACAGCTCAATTAGAGCATTTTAGTAATGAACAGTGTTCTTTGTCACAAATGACATTCTCATCATGCACTGATGCACTTTGTCACAAAATGCATTTTTCTGCTCAGACAGCTTGTTTCTGACATTCTAACAGGTCACTGAGAGCATTTCAGTAATGAACATTGTTCTTTGTCAAAACTGACATTCTCATCATCCACTGAATCACTTTGTCACAAATTGCATTTTTCTGATCAGAAATTATGTTTCTGACATTCTAACAGCTCAATTAGAGCTTTTCAGTAATGAACAGTGTTCTTTGTCACAACTGACATTCTCATCATGCACTGATGCACTTTGTCACAAAATGCAGTTTTCAGCTCAGAAAGCTTGTTTCTGACATTCTAACAGCTCAATGAGAGCATTTTAGTAATGAAAAGTGTTCTTTGTCAAAACTGACATTCTCATCATCCACTGATGCACTTTGTCACAAAATGCAGTTTTCAGCTCAGAAAGCTTGTTTCTGACATTCTAACAGCTCAATTAGAGCATTTAAGTAATGAACAGTGTTCTTTGTCAAAACTGACATTCTCATCATCCACTGAATCACTTTGTCACCAAATGCATTTTTCTGATCAGAAAGCTTGTTTCTGACATTCTAACAGCTCAATTAGAACATTTCAGTAATGAACAGTGTTCTTTGTCAAAACTGACATTCTCATCATCCACTGAATCACTTTGTCACAAAATACATTTTTCTGCTCAGAAAGCTTGTTTCTGACATTCTAACAGCTCAATTAGGGCATTTTAGTAATGAACAGTGTTCTTTGTCACAACTGACATTCTCATCATCCACTGATGCACTTTGTCACAAAATGCAGTTTTCAGCTCAGAAAGCTTGTTTCTGACATTCTAACAGCTCAATTAGAGCTTTTCAGTAATGAACAGTGTTCTTTGTCAAAACTGACATTCTCATCATCCACTGAATTACTTTGTCACAAAATGCATTTTTCAGCTCAGAAAGCTTGTTTCTGACATTCTAACAGGTCACTGAGAGCATTTCAGTAACGAACAGTGTTCTTTGTCAAAACTGACATTCTCATCATCCACTGAATCACTTTGTCACAAAATGCATTTTTCTGCTCAGAAAGCTTGTTTCTGACATTCTAACAGCTCAATTAGAGCATTTTAGTAATGAACAGTGTTCTTTGTCACAACTGACATTCTCATCATGCACTGATGCACTTTGTCACAAAATGCAGTTTTCAGCTCAGAAAGATTGTTTCTGACATTCTAACAGCTCAATTAGAGCTTTTTTGTAATGAACAGTGTTCTTTGTCAAAACTGACATTCTCATTATCCACTGAATCACTTTGTCACAAAATGCATTTTTCTGCTCAGAAAGCTTGTTTCTGACATTCTAACAGCTCAATTAGAGCATTTTAGTAATGAACAGTGTTCTTTGTCACAACTGACATTCTCATCATGCACTGATGCACTTTGTCACAAAATGCAGTTTTCAGCTCAGAAAGCTTGTTTCTGACATTCTAACAGCTCAATTAGAGCTTTTTTGTAATGAACAGTGTTCTTTGTCAAAACTGACATTCTCATTATCCACTGAATCACTTTGTCACAAAATGCTTTTTTCTGATCAGAAAGCTTGTTTCTGACATTCTAACAGCTCAATTAGAGCATTTCAGTAATGAACAGTGTTCTTTGTCAAAACTGACATTCTCATCATCCACTGAATCACTTTGTCACAAAATGCATTTTTCTGCTCAGACAGCTTGTTTCTGACATTCTAACAGGTCACTGATAGCATTTCAGTAATGAAAAGTGTTCTTTGTCAAAACTGACATTCTCATCATCCACTGAATCACTTTGTCACAAAATGCATTTTTCTGATCAGAAAGCATGCTTCTGACATTCTAACAGCTCAATTAGAGCATTTCAGTAATGAACAGTGTTCTTTGTCAAAACTGACATTCTCATCATCCACTAATGCAGTTTGTCACAAAATGCAGTTTTCAGCTCAGAAAGCTTGTTTCTGACATTCTAACAGCTCAATTGGAGCATTTCAGTAATGAACAGTGTTCTTTGTCAAAACTGACATTCTCATCATCCACTGAATCACTTTGTCACCAAATGCATTTTTCTGATCAGAAAGCTTGTTTCTGACATTCTAACAGCTTAATTAGAGCATTTCAGTAATGAACAGTGTTCTTTGTCAAAACTGACATTCTCATCATCCACTGAATCACTTTGTCACAAAATGCTTTTTTCTGCTCAGAAAGCTTGTTTCTGACATTCTAACAGCTCAATTAGAGCATTTTAGTAATGAACAATGTTCTTTGTCACAACTGACATTCTCATCATCCACTGATGCACTTTGTCACAAAATGCAGTTTTCAGCTCAGAAAGCTTGTTTCTGACATTCTAACAGCTCAATCAGAGCTTTTCAGTAATGAACAGTGTTCTTTGTCAAAACTGACATTCTCATCATCCACTGAATCACTTTGTCACCAAATGCATTTTTCTGATCAGAAAGCTTGTTTCTGACATTCTAACAGCTCAATTAGAGCATTTCAGTAATGAACAGTGTTCTTTGTCAAAACTGACATTCTCATCATCCACTGAATCACTTTGTCACAAAATGCATTTTTCTGCTCAGAAAGCTTGTTTCTGACATTCTAACAGCTCAATTAGAGCATTTTAGTAATGAACAGTGTTCTTTGTCACAACTGACATTCTCATCATCCACTGATGCACTTTGTCACAAAATGCAGTTTTCAGCTCAGAAAGCTTGTTTCTGACATAGAGCATTTCAGTAATGAACAGTGTTCTTTGTCAAAACTGACATTCTCATCATCCACTGATGCACTCTGTCACAAAATGCAGTTTTCAGCTCAGAAAGCTTGTTTCTGACATTCTAACAGCTCAATGAGAGCATTTCAGTAATGAACAGTGTTCTTTGTCAAAACTGACATTCTCATCATCCACTGAATCACTTTGTCACAAAATGCATTTTTCTTCTCAGAAAGCTTGTTTCCGACATTCTAACAGCTCATTGAGAGCATTTCAGTAATGAACAGTGTTCTTTGTCAAAACTGACATTCTCATCATCCACTGAATCACTTTGTCACAAAATGCATTTTTCTGCTCAGAAAGCTTGTTTCTGACATTCTAACAGCTCAATTAGAGCATTTTAGTAATGAACAGTGTTCTTTGTCACAACTGACATTCTCATCATGCACTGATGCACTTTGTCACAAAATGCATTTTTCTGCTCAGAAAGCTTGTTTCTGACATTCTAACAGCTCATTGAGAGCATTTCAGTAATGAACAGTGTTCTTTGTCAAAACTGACATTCTCATCATCCACTGAATCACTTTGTCACAAAATGCATTTTTCTGCTCAGAAAGCTTGTTTCTGACATTCTAACAGCTCAATTAGAGCATTTTAGTAATGAACAGTGTTCTTTGTCACAACTGACATTCTCATCATGCACTGATGCACTTTGTCACAAAATGCAGTTTTCAGCTCAGAAAGCTTGTTTCTGACATTCTAACAGCTCAATTAGAGCATTTCATAATGAACAGTGTTCTTTGTCAAAACTGACATTTTCATCATCCACTGAATCACTTTGTCACAAAATGCATTTTTCTGCTCAGACAGCTTGTTTCTGATATTCTAACAGGTCACTGAGAGGATTTCAGTAATGAACATTGTTCCTGTCAAAACTGACATTCTCATCATCCACTGAATCACTTTGTCACAAATTGCATTTTTCTGATCAGAAATTATGTTTCTGACATTCTAACAGCTCAATTAGAGCATTTTAGTAATGAACAATGTTCTTTGTCACAACTGACATTCTCATCATCCACTGATGCACTTTGTCACAAAATGCAGTTTTCAGCTCAGAAAGCTTGTTTCTGACATTCTAACAGCTCAATTAGAGCTTTTCAGTAATGAACAGTGTTCCTTGTCAAAACTGACATTCTCATCATCCACTGAATCACTTTGTCACCAAATGCATTTTTCTGATCAGAAAGCTTGTTTCTGACATTCTAACAGCTCAATTAGAGCATTTCAGTAATGAACAGTGTTCTTTGTCAAAACTGACATTCTCATCATCCACTGAATCACTTTGTCACAAAATGCATTTTTCTGCTCAGAAAGCTTGTTTCTGACATTCTAACAGCTCAATTAGAGCATTTTAGTAATGAACAGTGTTCTTTGTCACAACTGACATTCTCATCATCCACTGATGCACTTTGTCACAAATTGCATTTTTCTGATCAGAAATTATGTTTCTGACATTCTAACAGCTCAATTAGAGCATTTCAGTAATGAACAGTGTTCTTTGTCAAAACTGACATTCTCATCATCCACTGAATCACTTTGTCACAAAATGCATTTTTCTTCTCAGAAAGCTTGTTTCTGACATTCTAACAGCTCAATTAGGGCATTTTAGTAATGAACAGTGTTCTTTGTCACAACTGACATTCTCATCATCCACTGATGCACTTTGTCACAAAATGCAGTTTTCAGCTCAGAAAGCTTGTTTCTGACATTCTAACAGCTCAATTAGAGCTTTTCAGTAATGAACAGTGTTCTTTGTCAAAACTGACATTCTCATCATCCACTGAATCACTTTGTCACAAAATGCATTTTTCTGCTCAGAAAGCTTGTTTCTGACATTCTAACAGCTCAATTAGAGCATTTTAGTAATGAACAGTGTTCTTTGTCACAACTGACATTCTCATCATGCACTGATGCACTTTGTCACAAAATGCAGTTTTCAGCTCAGAAAGCTTGTTTCTGACATTCTAACAGCTCAATTAGAGCTTTTTTGTAATGAACAGTGTTCTTTGTCAAAACTGACATTCTCATTATCCACTGAATCACTTTGTCACAAAATGCTTTTTTCTGATCAGAAAGCTTGTTTCTGACATTCTAACAGCTCAATTAGAGCATTTCAGTAATGAACAGTGTTCTTTGTCAAAACTGACATTCTCATCATCCACTGAATCACTTTGTCACAAAATGCATTTTTCTGCTCAGACAGCTTGTTTCTGACATTCTAACAGGTCACTGATAGCATTTCAGTAATGAACAGTGTTCTTTGTCAAAACTGACATTCTCATCATCCACTGAATCACTTTGTCACAAAATGCATTTTTCTGATCAGAAATTATGTTTCTGACATTCTAACAGCTCAATTAGAGCATTTCAGTAATGAACAGTGTTCTTTGTCAAAACTGACATTCTCATCATCCACTAATGCAGTTTGTCACAAAATGCAGTTTTCAGCTCAGAAAGCTTGTTTCTGACTTTCTAACAGCTCAATTAGAGCATTTCATAATGAACAGTGTTCTTTGTCAAAACTGACATTTTCATCATCCACTGAATCACTTTGTCACAAAATGCATTTTTCTGCTCAGACAGCTTGTTTCTGACATTCTAACAGGTCACTGAGAGCATTTCAGTAATGAACATTGTTCTTTGTCAAAACTGACATTCTCATCATCCACTGAATCACTTTGTCACAAATTGCATTTTTCTGATCAGAAATTATGTTTCTGACATTCTAACAGCTCAATTAGAGCATTTTAGTAATGAACAATGTTCTTTGTCACAACTGACATTCTCATCATCCACTGATGCACTTTGTCACAAAATGCAGTTTTCAGCTCAGAAAGCTTGTTTCTGACATTCTAACAGCTCAATTAGAGCTTTTCAGTAATGAACAGTGTTCTTTGTCAAAACTGACATTCTCATCATCCACTGAATCACTTTGTCACCAAATGCATTTTTCTGATCAGAAAGCTTGTTTCTGACATTCTAACAGCTCAATTAGAGCATTTCAGTAATGAACAGTGTTCTTTGTCAAAACTGACATTCTCATCATCCACTGAATCACTTTGTCACAAAATGCATTTTTCTGCTCAGAAAGCTTGTTTCTGACATTCTAACAGCTCAATTAGAGCATTTTAGTAATGAACAGTGTTCTTTGTCACAACTGACATTCTCATCATCCACTGATGCACTTTGTCACAAAATGCAGTTTTCAGCTCAGAAAGCTTGTTTCTGACATTCTAACAGCTCAATTAGAGCATTTCAGTAATGAACAGTGTTCTTTGTCAAAACTGACATTCTCATCATCCACTGATGCACTCTGTCACAAAATGCAGTTTTCAGCTCAGAAAGCTTGTTTCTGACATTCTAACAGCTCATTGAGAGCATTTCAGTTATGAACAGTGTTCTTTGTCAAAACTGACATTCTCATCATCCACTGAATCACTTTGTCACAAAATGCATTTTTCTTCTCAGAAAGCTTGTTTCTGACATTCTAACAGCTCATTGAGAGCATTTCAGTAATGAACAGTGTTCTTTGTCAAAACTGACATTCTCATCATCCACTGAATCACTTTGTCACAAAATGCATTTTTCTGCTCAGAAAGCTTGTTTCTGACATTCTAACAGCTCAATTAGAGCATTTTAGTAATGAACAGTGTTCTTTGTCACAACTGACATTCTCATCATGCACTGATGCACTTTGTCACAAAATGCATTTTTTCTGCTCAGAAAGCTTGTTTCTGACATTCTAACAGCTCATTGAGAGCATTTCAGTAATGAACAGTGTTCTTTGTCAAAACTGACATTCTCATCATCCACTGAATCACTTTGTCACAAAATGCGTTTTTCTGCTCAGAAAGCTTGTTTCTGACATTCTAACAGCTCAATTAGAGCATTTTAGTAATGAACAGTGTTCTTTGTCACAATTGACATTCTCATCATGCACTGATGCACTTTGTCACAAAATGCAGTTTTCAGCTCAGAAAGCTTGTTTCTGACATTCTAACAGCTCAATTAGAGCATTTCATAATGAACAGTGTTCTTTGTCAAAACTGACATTTTCATCATCCACTGAATCACTTTGTCACAAAATGCATTTTTCTGCTCAGACAGCTTGTTTCTGACATTCTAACAGGTCACTGAGAGCATTTCAGTAATGAACATTGTTCTTTGTCAAAACTGACATTCTCATCATCCACTGAATCACTTTGTCACAAATTGCATTTTTCTGATCAGAAATTATGTTTCTGACATTCTAACAGCTCAATTAGAGCATTTTAGTAATGAACAATGTTCTTTGTCACAACTGACATTCTCATCATCCACTGATGCACTTTGTCACAAAATGCAGTTTTCAGCTCAGAAAGCTTGTTTCTGACATTCTAACAGCTCAATTAGAGCTTTTCAGTAATGAACAGTGTTCTTTGTCAAAACTGACATTCTCATCATCCACTGAATCACTTTGTCACCAAATGCATTTTTCTGATCAGAAAGCTTGTTTCTGACATTCTAACAGCTCAATTAGAGCATTTCAGTAATGAACAGTGTTCTTTGTCAAAACTGACATTCTCATCATCCACTGAATCACTTTGTCACAAAATGCATTTTTCTGCTCAGAAAGCTTGTTTCTGACATTCTAACAGCTCAATTAGAGCATTTTAGTAATGAACAGTGTTCTTTGTCACAAATGACATTCTCATCATGCACTGATGCACTTTGTCACAAAATGCATTTTTCTGCTCAGACAGCTTGTTTCTGACATTCTAACAGGTCACTGAGAGCATTTCAGTAATGAACATTGTTCTTTATCAAAACTGACATTCTCATCATCCACTGAATCACTTTGTCACAAATTGCATTTTTCTGATCAGAAATTATGTTTCTGACATTCTAACAGCTCAATTAGAGCTTTTCAGTAATGAACAGTGTTCTTTGTCACAACTGACATTCTCATCATGCACTGATGCACTTTGTCACAAAATGCAGTTTTCAGCTCAGAAAGCTTGTTTCTGACATTCTAACAGCTCAATGAGAGCATTTTAGTAATGAAAAGTGTTCTTTGTCAAAACTGACATTCTCATCATCCACTGATGCACTTTGTCACAAAATGCAGTTTTCAGCTCAGAAAGCTTGTTTCTGACATTCTAACAGCTCAATTAGAGCATTTAAGTAATGAACAGTGTTCTTTGTCAAAACTGACATTCTCATCATCCACTGAATCACTTTGTCACCAAATGCATTTTTCTGATCAGAAAGCTTGTTTCTGACATTCTAACAGCTCAATTAGAACATTTCAGTAATGAACAGTGTTCTTTGTCAAAACTGACATTCTCATCATCCACTGAATCACTTTGTCACAAAATCCTTTTTTCTGCTCAGAAAGCTTGTTTCTGACATTCTAACAGCTCAATTAGGGCATTTTAGTAATGAACAGTGTTCTTTGTCACAAATGACATTCTCATCATCCACTGATGCACTTTGTCACAAAATGCAGTTTTCAGCTCAGAAAGCTTGTTTCTGACATTCTAACAGCTCAATTAGAGCTTTTCAGTAATGAACAGTGTTCTTTGTCAAAACTGACATTCTCATCATCCACTGAATCACTTTGTCACAAAATGCATTTTTCTGCTCAGAAAGCTTGTTTCTGACATTCTAACAGCTCAATTAGAGCATTTTAGTAATGAACAGTGTTCTTTGTCACAACTGACATTCTCATCATGCACTGATGCACTTTGTCACAAAATGCAGTTTTCAGCTCAGAAAGCTTGTTTCTGACATTCTAACAGCTCAATTAGAGCTTTTTTGTAATGAACAGTGTTCTTTGTCAAAACTGACATTCTCATTATCCACTGAATCACTTTGTCACAAAATGCTTTTTTCTGATCAGAAAGCTTGTTTCTGACATTCTAACAGCTCAATTAGAGCATTTCAGTAATGAACAGTGTTCTTTGTCAAAACTGACATTCTCATCATCCACTGAATCACTTTGTCACAAAATGCATTTTTCTGCTCAGACAGCTTGTTTCTGACATTCTAACAGGTCACTGATAGCATTTCAGTAATGAACAGTGTTCTTTGTCAAAACTGACATTCTCATCATCCACTGAATCACTTTGTCACAAAATGCATTTTTCTGATCAGAAAGCATGCTTCTGACATTCTAACAGCTCAATTAGAGCATTTCAGTAATGAACAGTGTTCTTTGTCAAAACTGACATTCTCATCATCCACTAATGCAGTTTGTCACAAAATGCAGTTTTCAGCTCAGAAAGCTTGTTTCTGACATTCTAACAGCTCAATTAGAGCATTTCAGTAATGAACAGTGTTCTTTGTCAAAACTGACATTCTCATCATCCACTGAATCACTTTGTCACCAAATGCATTTTTCTGATCAGAAAGCTTGTTTCTGACATTCTAACAGCTTAATTAGAGCATTTCAGTAATGAACAGTGTTCTTTGTCAAAACTGACATTCTCATCATCCACTGAATCACTTTGTCACAAAATGCTTTTTTCTGCTCAGGAAGCTTGTTTCTGACATTCTAACAGCTCAATTAGAGCATTTTAGTAATGAACAATGTTCTTTGTCACAACTGACATTCTCATCATCCACTGATGCACTTTGTCACAAAATGCAGTTTTCAGCTCAGAAAGCTTGTTTCTGACATTCTAACAGCTCAATCAGAGCTTTTCAGTAATGAACAGTGTTCTTTGTCAAAACTGACATTCTCATCATCCACTGAATCACTTTGTCACCAAATGCATTTTTCTGATCAGAAAGCTTGTTTCTGACATTCTAACAGCTCAATTAGAGCATTTCAGTAATGAACAGTGTTCTTTGTCAAAACTGACATTCTCATCATCCACTGAATCACTTTGTCACAAAATGCATTTTTCTGCTCAGAAAGCTTGTTTCTGACATTCTAACAGCTCAATTAGAGCATTTTAGTAATGAACAGTGTTCTTTGTCACAACTGACATTCTCATCATCCACTGATGCACTTTGTCACAAAATGCAGTTTTCAGCTCAGAAAGCTTGTTTCTGACATAGAGCATTTCAGTAATGAACAGTGTTCTTTGTCAAAACTGACATTCTCATCATCCACTGATGCACTCTGTCACAAAATGCAGTTTTCAGCTCAGAAAGCTTGTTTCTGACATTCTAACAGCTCAATGAGAGCATTTCAGTAATGAACAGTGTTCTTTGTCAAAACTGACATTCTCATCATCCACTGAATCACTTTGTCACAAAATGCATTTTTCTTCTCAGAAAGCTTGTTTCCGACTTTCTAACAGCTCATTGAGAGCATTTCAGTAATGAACAGTGTTCTTTGTCAAAACTGACATTCTCATCATCCACTGAATCACTTTGTCACAAAATGCATTTTTCTGCTCAGAAAGCTTGTTTCTGACATTCTAACAGCTCAATTAGAGCATTTTAGTAATGAACAGTGTTCTTTGTCACAACTGACATTCTCATCATGCACTGATGCACTTTGTCACAAAATGCATTTTTCTGCTCAGAAAGCTTGTTTCTGACATTCTAACAGCTCATTAAGAGCATTTCAGTAATGAACAGTGTTCTTTGTCAAAACTGACATTCTCATCATCCACTGAATCACTTTGTCACAAAATGCATTTTTCTGCTCAGAAAGCTTGTTTCTGACATTCTAACAGCTCAATTAGAGCATTTTAGTAATGAACAGTGTTCTTTGTCACAACTGACATTCTCATCATGCACTGATGCACTTTGTCACAAAATGCAGTTTTCAGCTCAGAAAGCTTGTTTCTGACATTCTAACAGCTCAATTAGAGCATTTCATAATGAACAGTGTTCTTTGTCAAAACTGACATTTTCATCATCCACTGAATCACTTTGTCACAAATTGCATTTTTCTGATCAGAAATTATGTTTCTGACATTCTAACAGCTCAATTAGAGCTTTTCAGTAATGAACAGTGTTCTTTGTCACAACTGACATTCTCATCATGCACTGATGCACTTTGTCACAAAATGCAGTTTTCAGCTCAGAAAGCTTATTTCTGACATTCTAACAGCTCAATGAGAGCATTTTAGTAATGAAAAGTGTTCTTTGTCAAAACTGACATTCTCATCATCCACTGATGCACTTTGTCACAAAATGCAGTTTTCAGCTCAGAAAGCTTGTTTCTGACATTCTAACAGCTCAATTAGAGCATTTAAGTAATGAACAGTGTTCTTTGTCAAAACTGACATTCTCATCATCCACTGAATCACTTTGTCACCAAATGCATTTTTCTGATCAGAAAGCTTGTTTCTGACATTCTAACAGCTCAATTAGAACATTTCAGTAATGAACAGTGTTCTTTGTCAAAACTGACATTCTCATCATCCACTGAATCACTTTGTCACAAAATGCATTTTTCTGCTCAGAAAGCTTGTTTCTGACATTCTAACAGCTCAATTAGGGCATTTTAGTAATGAACAGTGTTCTTTGTCACAAATGACATTCTCATCATCCACTGATGCACTTTGTCACAAAATGCAGTTTTCAGCTCAGAAAGCTTGTTTCTGACATTCTAACAGCTCAATTAGAGCTTTTCAGTAATGAACAGTGTTCTTTGTCAAAACTGACATTCTCATCATCCACTGAATCACTTTGTCACAAAATGCATTTTTCTGCTCAGAAAGCTTGTTTCTGACATTCTAACAGCTCAATTAGAGCATTTTAGTAATGAACAGTGTTCTTTGTCACAACTGACATTCTCATCATGCACTGATGCACTTTGTCACAAAATGCAGTTTTCAGCTCAGAAAGCTTGTTTCTGACATTCTAACAGCTCAATTAGAGCTTTTTTGTAATGAACAGTGTTCTTTGTCAAAACTGACATTCTCATTATCCACTGAATCACTTTGTCACAAAATGCTTTTTTCTGATCAGAAAGCTTGTTTCTGACATTCTAACAGCTCAATTAGAGCATTTCAGTAATGAACAGTGTTCTTTGTCAAAACTGACATTCTCATCATCCACTGAATCACTTTGTCACAAAATGCATTTTTCTGCTCAGACAGCTTGTTTCTGACATTCTAACAGGTCACTGATAGCATTTCAGTAATGAACAGTGTTCTTTGTCAAAACTGACATTCTCATCATCCACTGAATCACTTTGTCACAAAATGCATTTTTCTGATCAGAAAGCATGCTTCTGACATTCTAACAGCTCAATTAGAGCATTTCAGTAATGAACAGTGTTCTTTGTCAAAACTGACATTCTCATCATCCACTAATGCAGTTTGTCACAAAATGCAGTTTTCAGCTCAGAAAGCTTGTTTCTGACATTCTAACAGCTCAATTAGAGCATTTCAGTAATGAACAGTGTTCTTTGTCAAAACTGACATTCTCATCATCCACTGAATCACTTTGTCACCAAATGCATTTTTCTGATCAGAAAGCTTGTTTCTGACATTCTAACAGCTTAATTAGAGCATTTCAGTAATGAACAGTGTTCTTTGTCAAAACTGACATTCTCATCATCCACTGAATCACTTTGTCACAAAATGCTTTTTTCTGCTCAGGAAGCTTGTTTCTGACATTCTAACAGCTCAATTAGAGCATTTTAGTAATGAACAATGTTCTTTGTCACAACTGACATTCTCATCATCCACTGATGCACTTTGTCACAAAATGCAGTTTTCAGCTCAGAAAGCTTGTTTCTGACATTCTAACAGCTCAATCAGAGCTTTTCAGTAATGAACAGTGTTCTTTGTCAAAACTGACATTCTCATCATCCACTGAATCACTTTGTCACCAAATGCATTTTTCTGATCAGAAAGCTTGTTTCTGACATTCTAACAGCTCAATTAGAGCATTTCAGTAATGAACAGTGTTCTTTGTCAAAACTGACATTCTCATCATCCACTGAATCACTTTGTCACAAAATGCATTTTTCTGCTCAGAAAGCTTGTTTCTGACATTCTAACAGCTCAATTAGAGCATTTTAGTAATGAACAGTGTTCTTTGTCACAACTGACATTCTCATCATCCACTGATGCACTTTGTCACAAAATGCAGTTTTCAGCTCAGAAAGCTTGTTTCTGACATAGAGCATTTCAGTAATGAACAGTGTTCTTTGTCAAAACTGACATTCTCATCATCCACTGATGCACTCTGTCACAAAATGCAGTTTTCAGCTCAGAAAGCTTGTTTCTGACATTCTAACAGCTCAATGAGAGCATTTCAGTAATGAACAGTGTTCTTTGTCAAAACTGACATTCTCATCATCCACTGAATCACTTTGTCACAAAATGCATTTTTCTTCTCAGAAAGATTGTTTCCGACTTTCTAACAGCTCATTGAGAGCATTTCAGTAATGAACAGTGTTCTTTGTCAAAACTGACATTCTCATCATCCACTGAATCACTTTGTCACAAAATGCATTTTTCTGCTCAGAAAGCTTGTTTCTGACATTCTAACAGCTCAATTAGAGCATTTTAGTAATGAACAGTGTTCTTTGTCACAACTGACATTCTCATCATGCACTGATGCACTTTGTCACAAAATGCATTTTTCTGCTCAGAAAGCTTGTTTCTGACATTCTAACAGCTCATTGAGAGCATTTCAGTAATGAACAGTGTTCTTTGTCAAAACTGACATTCTCATCATCCACTGAATCACTTTGTCACAAAATGCATTTTTCTGCTCAGAAAGCTTGTTTCTGACATTCTAACAGCTCAATTAGAGCATTTTAGTAATGAACAGTGTTCTTTGTCACAACTGACATTCTCATCATGCACTGATGCACTTTGTCACAAAATGCAGTTTTCAGCTCAGAAAGCTTGTTTCTGACATTCTAACAGCTCAATTAGAGCATTTCATAATGAACAGTGTTCTTTGTCAAAACTGACATTTTCATCATCCACTGAATCACTTTGTCACAAAATGCATTTTTCTGCTCAGACAGCTTGTTTCTGACATTCTAACAGGTCACTGAGAGGATTTCAGTAATGAACATTGTTCTTGTCAAAACTGACATTCTCATCATCCACTGAATCACTTTGTCACAAATTGCATTTTTCTGATCAGAAATTATGTTTCTGACATTCTAACAGCTCAATTAGAGCATTTTAGTAATGAACAATGTTCTTTATCACAACTGACATTCTCATCATCCACTGATGCACTTTGTCACAAAATGCAGTTTTCAGCTCAGAAAGCTTGTTTCTGACATTCTAACAGCTCAATTAGAGCTTTTCAGTAATGAACAGTGTTCTTTGTCAAAACTGACATTCTCATCATCCACTGAATCACTTTGTCACCAAATGCATTTTTCTGATCAGAAAGCTTGTTTCTGACATTCTAACAGCTCAATTAGAGCATTTCAGTAATGAACAGTGTTCTTTGTCAAAACTGACATTCTCATCATCCACTGAATCACTTTGTCACAAAATGCATTTTTCTGCTCAGAAAGCTTGTTTCTGACATTCTAACAGCTCAATTAGAGCATTTTAGTAATGAACAGTGTTCTTTGTCACAACTGACATTCTCATCATCCACTGATGCACTTTGTCACAAATTGCATTTTTCTGATCAGAAATTATGTTTCTGACATTCTAACAGCTCAATTAGAGCATTTTAGTAATGAACAATGTTCTTTGTCACAACTGACATTCTCATCATCCACTGATGCACTTTGTCACAAAATGCAGTTTTCAGCTCAGAAAGCTTGTTTCTGACATTCTAACAGCTCAATTAGAGCATTTCAGTAATGAACAGTGTTCTTTGTCAAAACTGACATTCTCATCATCCACTGAATCACTTTGTCACAAAATGCATTTTTCTGCTCAGAAAGCTTGTTTCTGACATTCTAACAGCTCAATTAGAGCATTTTAGTAATGAACAGTGTTCTTTGTCAAAACTGACATTCTCATCATCCACTGAATCACTTTGTCACAAAATGCATTTTTCTTCTCAGAAAGCTTGTTTCTGACATTCTAACAGCTCATTGAGAGCATTTCAGTAATGAACAGTGTTCTTTGTCAAAACTGACATTCTCATCATCCACTGAATCACTTTGTCACAAAATGCATTTTTCTGCTCAGAAAGCTTGTTTCTGACATTCTAACAGCTCATTGAGAGCATTTCAGTAATGAACAGTGTTCTTTGTCAAAACTGACATTCTCATCATCCACTGAATCACTTTGTCACAAAATGCATTTTTCTGCTCAGAAAGCTTGTTTCTGACATTCTAACAGCTCAATTAGAGCATTTTAGTAATGAACAGTGTTCTGTGTCACAACTGACATTCTCATCATGCACTGATGCACTTTGTCACAAAATGCAGTTTTCAGCTCAGAAAGCTTGTTTCTGACATTCTAACAGCTCAATTAGAGCATTTCATAATGAACAGTGTTCTTTGTCAAAACTGACATTTTCATCATCCACTGAATCACTTTGTCACAAAATGCATTTTTCTGCTCAGACAGCTTGTTTCTGACATTCTAACAGGTCACTGAGAGCATTTCAGTAATGAACAGTGTTCTTTGTCAAAACTGACATTCTCATCATCCACTGAATCACTTTGTCACAAATTGCATTTTTCTGATCAGAAATTATGTTTCTGACATTCTAACAGCTCAATTAGAGCATTTCAGTAATGAACAGTGTTCTTTGTCAAAACTGACATTCTCATCATCCACTGAATCACTTTGTCACAAAATGCATTTTTCTGCTCAGAAAGCTTGTTTCTGACATTCTAACAGCTCAATTAGAGCATTTTAGTAATGAACAGTGTTCTTTGTCACAACTGACATTCTCATCATCCACTGATGCACTTTGTCACAAAATGCAGTTTTCAGCTCAGAAAGCTTGTTTCTGACATTCTAACAGCTCAATTAGAGCTTTTCAGTAATGAACAGTGTTCTTTGTCAAAACTGACATTCTCATCATCCACTGAATCACTTTGTCACAAAATGCATTTTTCTGCTCAGAAAGCTTGTTTCTGACATTCTAACAGCTCAATTAGAGCTTTTCAGTAATGAACAGTGTTCTTTGTCACAACTGACATTCTCATCATGCACTGATGCACTTTGTCACAAAATACAGTTTTCAGCTCAGAAAGCTTGTTTCTGACATTCTAACAGCTCAATTAGAGCTTTTTTGTAATGAACAGTGTTCTTTGTCAAAACTGACATTCTCATTATCCACTGAATCACTTTGTCACAAAATGCTTTTTTCTGATCAGAAAGCTTGTTTCTGACATTCTAACAGCTCAATTAGAGCATTTCAGTAATGAACAGTGTTCTTTGTCAAAACTGACATTCTCATCATCCACTGAATCACTTTGTCACAAAATGCAGTTTTCTGCTCAGAAAGCTTGTTTCTGACATTCTAACAGGTCACTGATAGCATTTCAGTAATGAACAGTGTTCTTTGTCAAAACTGACATTCTCATCATCCACTGAATCACTTTGTCACAAAATGCATTTTTCTGATCAGAAAGCATGTTTCTGACATTCTAACAGCTCAATTAGAGCATTTCAGTAATGAACAGTGTTCTTTGTCAAAACTGACATTCTCATCATCCACTGAATCACTTTGTCACCAAATGCATTTTTCTGATCAGAAAGCTTGTTTCTGACATTCTAACAGCTCAATTAGGGCATTTCAGTAATGAACAGTGTTCTTTGTCAAAACTGACATTCTCATCATCCACTGAATAACTTTGTCACAAAATGCTTTTTTCTGCTCAGAAAGCTTGTTTCTGACATTCTAACAGCTCAATTAGAGCATTTCAGTAATGAACAGTGTTCTTTGTCAAAACTGACATTCTCATCATCCACTGAATCACTTTGTCACAAAATGCATTTTTCTGCTCAGAAAGCTTGTTTCTGACATTCTAACAGCTCATTGAGAGCATTTCAGTAATGAACAGTGTTCTTTGTCAAAACTGACATTCTCATCATCCACTGAATCACTTTGTCACAAAATGCATTTTTCTGCTCAGAAAGCTTGTTTCTGACATTCTAACAGCTCAATTAGAGCATTTTAGTAATGAACAGTGTTCTTTGTCACAACTGACATTCTCATCATGCACTGATGCACTTTGTCACAAAATGCAGTTTTCAGCTCAGAAAGCTTGTTTGTGACATTCTAACAGCTCAATTAGAGCTTTTTTGTAATGAACAGTGTTCTTTGTCAAAACTGACATTCTCATCATCCACTGAATCACTTTGTCACAAAATGCATTTTTCTGATCAGAAAGCTTGTTTCTGACATTCTAACAGCTCAATTAGAGCATTTCAGCAAAGAACAGTGTTCTTTGTCAAAACTGACATTCTCATCATCCACTGAATCACTTTGTCACAAAATGCATTTTTCTGATCAGAAAGCATGTTTCTGACATTCTAACAGCTCAATTAGAGCATTTCAGTAATGAACAGTGTTCTTTGTCAAAACTGACATTCTCATCATCCACTGATGCAGTTTGTCACAAAATGCAGTTTTCAGCTCAGAAAGCTTGTTTCTGACATTCTAACAGCTCAATTAGAGCATTTCAGTAATGAACAGTGTTCTTTGTCAAAACTGATATTCTCATCATCCACTGAATCACTTTGTCACAAAATGCATTTTTCTGCTCAGAAAGCTTGTTTCTGACATTCTAACAGCTCATTGAGAGCATTTCAGTAATGAACAGTGTTCTTTGTCAAAACTGACATTCTCATCATCCACTGAATCAGTTTGTCACAAAATGCATTTTTCTGCTCAGAAAGCTTGTATCTGACATTCTAACAGCTCAATTAGAGCATTTCAGCAAAGAACAGTGTTCTTTGTCAAAACTGACATTCTCATCATCCACTGATGCACTTTGTCACAAAATGCAGTTTTCAGCTCAGAAAGCTTGTTTCTGACATTCTAACAGCTCAATGAGAGCATTTCAGTAATGAACAGTGTTCTTTGTCAAAACTGACATTCTCATCATCCACTGAATCACTTTGTCACAAAATGCATTTTTCTGCTCAGAAAGCTTGTTTCTGACATTCTAACAGCTCAATTAGAGCTTTTTTTTAATGAACAGTGTTCTTTGTCAAAACTGACATTCTCATCATCCACTAATGCAGTTTGTCACAAAATGCAGTTTCAGCTCAGAAAGATTGTTTCTGACATTCTAACAGCTCAATGAGAGCATTTCAGTAATGAACAGTGTTCTTTGTCAAAACTGACATTCTCATTATCCACTGAATCACTTTGTCACAAAATGCTTTTTTCTGATCAGAAAGCTTGTTTCTGACATTCTAACAGCTCAATGAGAGCATTTCAGTAATGAACAGTGTTCTTTGTCAAAACTGACATTCTCATTATCCACTGAATCACTTTGTCACAAAATGCTTTTTTCTGATCAGAAAGCTTGTTTCTGACATTCTAACAGCTCAATGAGAGCATTTCAGTAATGAACAGTGTTCTTTGTCAAAACTGACATTCTCATCATCCACTGAATCACTTTGTCACAAAATGCATTTTTCTGCTCAGAAAGCTTGTTTCTGACATTCTAACAGGTCACTGAGAGCATTTCAGTAATGAACAGTGTTCTTTGTCAAAACTGACATTCTCATCATCCACTGAATCACTTTGTCACAAAATGCATTTTTCTGCTCAGACAGCTTGTTTCTGACATTCTAACAGGTCACTGAGAACAGGTCACTGAGAGCATTTCAGTAATGAACAGTGTTCTTTGTCAAAACTGACATTCTCATCATCCACTAATGCAGTTTGTCACTAAATGCAGTTTTCAGCTCAGAAAGCTTGTTTCTGACATTCTAACAGCTCAATTAGAGCATTTCAGTAATGAACAGTGTTCTTTGTCAAAACTGACATTCTCATCATCCACTGAATCACTTTGTCACCAAATGCATTTTTCTGATCAGAAAGCTTGTTTCTGACATTCTAACAGCTCAATTAGAGCATTTCAGTAATGAACAGTGTTCTTTGTCAAAACTGACATTCTCATCATCCACTGAATCACTTTGTCACAAAATGCATTTTTCTGCTCAGAAAGCTTGTTTCTGACATTCTAACAGCTCAATTAGAGCTTTTTTTTAATGAACATTGTTCTTTGTCAAAACTGACATTCTCATCATCCACTAATGCAGTTTGTCACAAAATGCATTTTTCTGATCAGAAAGCATGTTTCTGACATTCTAACAGCTCAATTAGAGCATTTCAGTAATGAACAGTGTTCTTTGTCAAAACTGACATTCTCATCATCCACTGAATCACTTTGTCACAAAATGCATTTTTCTGCTCAGAAAGCTTGTTTCTGACATTCTAACAGCTCATTGAGAGCATTTCAGTAATGAACAGTGTTCTTTGTCAAAACTGACATTCTCATCATCCACTGAATCAGTTTGTCACAAAATGCATTTTCTGCTCAGAAAGCTTGTTTCTGACATTCTAACAGCTCAATTAGAGCATTTCAGCAAAGAACAGTGTTCTTTGTCAAAACTGACATTCTCATCATCCACTGATGCACTTTGTCACAAAATGCAGTTTTCAGCTCAGAAAGCTTGTTTCTGACATTCTAACAGCTCAATGAGAGCATTTCAGTAATGAACAGTGTTCTTTGTCAAAACTGACATTCTCATCATCCACTGAATCACTTTGTCACAAAATGCATTTTTCTGCTCAGAAAGCTTGTTTCTGACATTCTAACAGCTCAATTAGAGCTTTTTTTTAATGAACATTGTTCTTTGTCAAAACTGACATTCTCATCATCCACTAATGCAGTTTGTCACAAAATGCAGTTTTCAGCTCAGAAAGCTTGTATCTGACATTCTAACAGCTCAATGAGAGCATTTCAGTAATGAACAGTGTTCTTTGTCAAAACTGACATTCTCATCATCCACTGAATCACTTTGTCACAAAATGCATTTTTCAGCTCAGAAAGCTTGTTTCTGACATTCTAACACGTCACTGAGAGCATTTCAGTAATGAACAGTGTTCTTTGTCAAAACTGACATTCTCATCATCCACTGAATCACTTTGTCACAAAATGCATTTTTCTGCTCAGAAAGCTTGTTTCTGACATTCTAACAGCTCAATTAGAGCATTTTAGTAATGAACAGTGTTCTTTGTCACAACTGACATTCTCATCATGCACTGATGCACTTTGTCACAAAATGCAGTTTTCAGCTCAGAAAGATTGTTTCTGACATTCTAACAGCTCAATTAGAGCTTTTTTGTAATGAACAGTGTTCTTTGTCAAAACTGACATTCTCATTATCCACTGAATCACTTTGTCACAAAATGCTTTTTTCTGATCAGAAAGCTTGTTTCTGACATTCTAACAGCTCAATTAGAGCATTTCAGTAATGAACAGTGTTCTTTGTCAAAACTGACATTCTCATCATCCACTGAATCACTTTGTCACAAAATGCATTTTTCTGCTCAGACAGCTTGTTTCTGACATTCTAACAGGTCACTGATAGCATTTCAGTAATGAACAGTGTTCTTTTACAAAACTGACATTCTCATCATCCACTGAATCACTTTGTCACAAAATGCATTTTTCTGATCAGAAATTATGTTTCTGACATTCTAACAGCTCAATTAGAGCATTTCAGTAATGAACAGTGTTCTTTGTCAAAACTGACATTCTCATCATCCACTGAATCACTTTGTCACAAAATGCATTTTTCTGCTCAGAAAGCTTGTTTCTGACATTCTAACAGCTCAATGAGAGCATTTTAGTAATGAAAAGTGTTCTTTGTCAAAACTGACATTCTCATCATCCACTGATGCACTTTGTCACAAAATGCAGTTTTCAGCTCAGAAAGCTTGTTTCTGACATTCTAACAGCTCAATTAGAGCATTTCAGTAATGAACAGTGTTCTTTGTCAAAACTGACATTCTCATCATCCACTGAATCAGTTTGTCACAAAATGCATTTTTCTGCTCAGAAAGCTTGTTTCTGACATTCTAACAGCTCAATTAGAGCATTTCAGCAAAGAACAGTGTTCTTTGTCAAAACTGACATTCTCATCATCCACTGATGCACTTTGTCACAAAATGCAGTTTTCAGCTCAGAAAGCTTGTTTTTGACATTCTAACAGCTCAATGAGAGCATTTCAGTAATGAACAGTGTTCTTTGTCAAAACTGACATTCTCATCATCCACTGAATCACTTTGTCACAAAATGCATTTTTCTGCTCAGACAGCTTGTTTCTGACATTCTAACAGGTCACTGATAGCATTTCAGTAATGAACAGTGTTCTTTGTCAAAACTGACATTGTCATCATCCACTGAATCACTTTGTCACAAAATGCATTTTTCTGATCAGAAAGCATGTTTCTGACATTCTAACAGCTCAATTAGAGCATTTCAGTAATGAACAGTGTTCTTTGTCAAAACTGACATTCTCATCATCCACTAATGCAGTTTGTCACAAAATGCAGTTTTCAGCTCAGAAAGCTTGTTTCTGACATTCTAACAGCTCAATTAGAGCATTTCAGTAATGAACAGTGTTCTTTGTCAAAACTGACATTCTCATCATCCACTGAATCACTTTGTCACCAAATGCATTTTCCTGATCAGAAAGCTTGTTTCTGACATTCTAACAGCTCAATTAGAGCATTTCAGTAATGAACAGTGTTCTTTGTCAAAACTGACATTCTCATCATCCACTGAATCACTTTGTCACAAAATGCATTTTTCTGCTCAGAAAGCTTGTTTCTGACATTCTAACAGCTCAATTAGAGCTTTTTTTTAATGAACAGTGTTCTTTGTCAAAACTGACATTCTCATCATCCACTAATGCAGTTTGTCACAAAATGCAGTTTTCAGCTCAGAAAGCTTGTATCTGACATTCTAACAGCTCAATGAGAGCATTTCAGTAATGAACAGTGTTTTTTGTCAAAACTGACATTCTCATCATCCACTGAATCACTTTGTCACAAAATGCATTTTTCTGCTCAGACAGCTTGTTTCTGACATTCTAACAGGTCACTGAGAGCATTTCAGTAATGAACAGTGTTCTTTGTCAAAACTGACATTCTCATCATCCACTAATGCAGTTTGTCACAAAATGCAGTTTTCAGCTCAGAAAGCTTGTTTCTGACATTCTAACAGGTCACTGATAGCATTTCAGTAATGAACAGTGTTCTTTGTCAAAACTGACATTCTCATCATCCACTGAATCACTTTGTCACAAAATGCATTTTTCTGCTCAGAAAGCTTGTTTCTGACATTCTAACAGCTCAATTAGAGCATTTTAGTAATGAACAGTGTTCTTTGTCACAACTGACATTCTCATCATGCACTGATGCACTTTGTCACAAAATGCAGTTTTCAGCTCAGAAAGCTTGTTTGTGACATTCTAACAGCTCAATTAGAGCATTTTAGTAATGAACAGTGTTCTTTGTCAAAACTGACATTCTCATCATCCACTGATGCACTTTGTCACAAAATGCAGTTTTCAGCTCAGAAAGCTTGTTTCTGACATTCTAACAGCTCAATTAGAGCTTTTCAGTAATGAAAAGTGTTCTTTGTCAAAACTGACATTCTCATCATCCACTGAATCACTTTGTCACCAAATGCATTTTTCTGATCAGAAAGCTTGTTTCTGACATTCTAACCGCTCAATTAGAGCATTTCAGTAATGAACAGTGTTCTTTGTCAAAACTGACATTCTCATCATCCACTGAATCACTTTGTCACAAAATGCATTTTTCTGCTCAGAAAGCTTGTTTCTGACATTCTAACAGCTCAATTAGAGCATTTTAGTAATGAACAGTGTTCTTTGTCACAACTGACATTCTCATCATCCACTGATGCACTTTGTCACAAAATGCAGTTTTCAGCTCAGAAAGCTTGTTTCTGACATTCTAACAGCTCAATTAGAGCATTTCAGTAATGAACAGTGTTCTTTGTCAAAACTGACATTCTCATCATCCACTGATGCACTCTGTCACAAAATGCAGTTTTCAGCTCAGAAAGCTTGTTTCTGACATTCTAACAGCTCATTGAGAGCATTTCAGTAATGAACAGTGTTCTTTGTCAAAACTGACATTCTCATAATCCACTGAATCACTTTGTCACAAAATGCATTTTTCTGCTCAGAAAGCTTGTTTCTGACATTCTAACAGCTCATTGAGAGCATTTCAGTAATGAACAGTGTTCTTTGTCAAAACTGACATTCTCATCATCCACTGAATCACTTTGTCACAAAATGCATTTTTCTGCTCAGACAGCTTGTTTCTGACATTCTAACAGCTCAATTAGAGCATTTCAGTAATGAACAGTGTTCTTTGTCAAAACAGACATTCTCATCATCCACTGAATCACTTTGTCACAAAATGCATTTTTCTGCTCAGACAGCTTGTTTCTGACATTCTAACAGGTCACTGAGAGCATTTCAGTAATGAACAGTGTTCTTTGTCAAAACTGACATTCTCATCATCCACTGAATCACTTTGTCACAAATTGCATTTTTCTGATCAGAAATTATGTTTCTGACATTCTAACAGCTCAATTAGAGCATTTCAGTAATGAACAGTGTTCTTTGTCAAAACTGACATTCTCATCATCCACTGAATCACTTTGTCACAAAATGCATTTTTCTGCTCAGAAAGCTTGTTTCTGACATTCTAACAGCTCAATTAGAGCATTTTAGTAATGAACAGTGTTCTTTGTCACAACTGACATTCTCATCATGCACTGATGCACTTTGTCACAAAATGCAGTTTTCAGCTCAGAAAGCTTGTTTCTGACATTCTAACAGCTCAATGAGAGCATTTTAGTAATGAAAAGTGTTCTTTGTCAAAACTGACATTCTCATCATCCACTGATGCACTTTGTCACAAAATGCAGTTTTCAGCTCAGAAAGCTTGTTTCTGACATTCTAACAGCTCAATTAGAGCATTTCAGTAATGAACAGTGTTCTTTGTCAAAACTGACATTCTCATCATCCACTGAATCAGTTTGTCACAAAATGCATTTTTCTGCTCAGAAAGCTTGTTTCTGACATTCTAACAGCTCAATTAGAGCATTTCAGCAAAGAACAGTGTTCTTTGTCAAAACTGACATTCTCATCATCCACTGATGCACTTTGTCACAAAATGCAGTTTTCAGCTCAGAAAGCTTGTTTCTGACATTCTAACAGCTCAATGAGAGCATTTCAGTAATGAAAAGTGTTCTTTGTCAAAACTGACATTCTCATCATCCACTGAATCACTTTGTCACAAAATGCATTTTTCTGCTCACACAGCTTGTTTCTGACATTCTAACAGGTCACTGATAGCATTTCAGTAATGAACAGTGTTCTTTGTCAAAACTGACATTCTCATCATCCACTGAATTACTTTGTCACAAAATTCATTTTTCTGATCAGAAAGCATGTTTCTGACATTCTAACAGCTCAATTAGAGCATTTCAGTAATGAACAGTGTTCTTTGTCAAAACGGACATTCTCATCATCCACTAATGCAGTTTGTCACAAAATGCAGTTTTCAGCTCAGAAAGCTTGTTTCTGACATTCTAACAGCTCAATTAGAGCATTTCAGTAATGAACAGTGTTCTTTGTCAAAACTGACATTCTCATCATCCACTGAATCACTTTGTCACCAAATGCATTTTTCTGATCAGAAAGCTTGTTTCTGACATTCTAACAGCTCAATTAGAGCATTTCAGTAATGAACAGTGTTCTTTGTCAAAACTGACATTCTCATCATCCACTGAATCACTTTGTCACAAAATGCATTTTTCTGCTCAGAAAGCTTGTTTCTGACATTCTAACAGCTCAATTAGAGCTTTTTTTTAATGAACATTGTTCTTTGTCAAAACTGACATTCTCATCATCCACTAATGCAGTTTGTCACAAAATGCAGTTTTCAGCTCAGAAAGCTTGTATCTGACATTCTAACAGCTCAATGAGAGCATTTCAGTAATGAACAGTGTTCTTTGTCAAAACTGACATTCTCATCATCCACTGAATCACTTTGTCACAAAATGCATTTTTCTGCTCAGAAAGCTTGTTTCTGACATTCTAACAGGTCACTGAGAGCATTTCAGTAATGAACAGTGTTCTTTGTCAAAACTGACATTCTCATCATCCACTGAATCACTTTGTCACAAAATGCATTTTTCTGCTCAGACAGCTTGTTTCTGACATTCTAACAGGTCACTGAGAGCATTTCAGTGATGAACAGTGTTCTTTGTCAAAACTGACATTCTCATCATCCACTAATGCAGTTTGTCACTAAATGCAGTTTTCAGCTCAGAAAGCTTGTTTCTGACATTCTAACAGCTCAATTAGAGCATTTCAGTAATGAACAGTGTTCTTTGTCAAAACTGACATTCTCATCATCCACTGAATCACTTTGTCACCAAATGCATTTTTCTGATCAGAAAGCTTGTTTCTGACATTCTAACAGCTCAATTAGAGCATTTCAGTAATGAACAGTGTTCTTTGTCAAAACTGACATTCTCATCATCCACTGAATCACTTTGTCACAAAATGCATTTTTCTGCTCAGAAAGCTTGTTTCTGACATTCTAACAGCTCAATTAGAGCTTTTTTTTTAATGAACATTGTTCTTTGTCAAAACTGACATTCTCATCATCCACTAATGCAGTTTGTCACAAAATGCAGTTTTCAGCTCAGAAAGCTTGTATCTGACATTCTAACAGCTCAATGAGAGCATTTCAGTAATGAACAGTGTTCTTTGTCAAAACTGACATTCTCATCATCCACTGAATCACTTTGTCACAAAATGCATTTTTCTGCTCAGAAAGCTTGTTTCTGACATTCTAACAGGTCACTGAGAGCATTTCAGTAATGAACAGTGTTCTTTGTCAAAACTGACATTCTCATCATCCACTGAATCACTTTGTCACAAAATGCATTTTTCTGCTCAGACAGCTTGTTTCTGACATTCTAACAGGTCACTGAGAGCATTTCAGTAATGAACAGTGTTCTTTGTCAAAACTGACATTCTCATCATCCACTAATGCACTTTGTCACAAAATGCATTTTTCTGCTCAGAAAGCTTGTTTCTGACATTCTAACAGCTCAATTAGAGCATTTCAGTAATGAACAGTGTTCTTTGTCAAAACTGACATTCTCATCATCCACTGAATCACTTTGTCACCAAATGCATTTTTCTGATCAGAAAGCTTGTTTCTGACATTCTAACAGCTCAATTAGAGCATTTCAGTAATGAACAGTGTTCTTTGTCAAAACTGACATTCTCATCATCCACTGAATCACTTTGTCACAAAATAAATTTTTCTGCTCAGAAAGCTTGTTTCTGACATTCTAACAGCTCAATTAGAGCATTTTAGTAATGAACAGTGTTCTTTGTCACAACTGACATTCTCATCATCCACTGATGCACTTTGTCACAAAATGCAGTTTTCAGCTCAGAAAGCTTGTTTCTGACATTCTAACAGCTCAATTAGAGCTTTTCAGTAATGAACAGTGTTCTTTGTCAATACTGACATTCTCATCATCCACTGAATCACTTTGTCACCAAATGCATTTTTCTGATCAGAAAGCTTGTTTCTGACATTCTAACAGCTCAATTAGAGCATTTCAGTAAAGAACAGTGTTCTTTGTCAAAACTGACATTCTCATCATCCACTGATGCAGTTTGTCACAAAATGCAGTTTTCAGCTCAGAAAGCTTGTTTCTGACATTCTAACAGCTCAATTAGAGCATTTCAGTAATGAACAGTGTTCTTTGTCAAAACTGACATTCTCATCATCCACTGAATCACTTTGTCACAAAATGCATTTTTCTGCTCAGAAAGCTTGTTTCTGACATTCTAACAGCTCATTGAGAGCATTTCAGTAATGAACAGTGTTCTTTGTCAAAACTGACATTCTCATCATCCACTGAATCAGTTCGTCACAAAATGCATTTTCTGCTCAGAAAGCTTGTTTCTGACATTCTAACAGCTCAATTAGAGCATTTCAGCAAAGAACAGTGTTCTTTGTCAAAACTGACATTCTCATCATCCACTGATGCACTTTGTCACAAAATGCAGTTTTCAGCTCAGAAAGCTTGTTTCTGACATTCTAACAGCTCAATGAGAGCATTTCAGTAATGAACAGTGTTCTTTGTCAAAACTGACATTCTCATCATCCACTGAATCACTTTGTCACAAAATGCATTTTTCTGCTCAGAAAGCTTGTTTCTGACATTCTAACAGCTCAATTAGAGCTTTTTTTTAATGAACATTGTTCTTTGTCAAAACTGACATTCTCATCATCCACTAATGCAGTTTGTCACAAAATGCAGTTTTCAGCTCAGAAAGCTTGTATCTGACATTCTAACAGCTCAATGAGAGCATTTCAGTAATGAACAGTGTTCTTTGTCAAAACTGACATTCTCATCATCCACTGAATCACTTTGTCACAAAATGCATTTTTCAGCTCAGAAAGCTTGTTTCTGACATTCTAACAGGTCACTGAGAGCATTTCAGTAACGAACAGTGTTCTTTGTCAAAACTGACATTCTCATCATCCACTGAATCACTTTGTCACAAAATGCATTTTTCTGCTCAGAAAGCTTGTTTCTGACATTCTAACAGCTCAATTAGAGCATTTTAGTAATGAACAGTGTTCTTTGTCACAACTGACATTCTCATCATGCACTGATGCACTTTGTCACAAAATGCAGTTTTCAGCTCAGAAAGATTGTTTCTGACATTCTAACAGCTCAATTAGAGCTTTTTTGTAATGAACAGTGTTCTTTGTCAAAACTGACATTCTCATTATCCACTGAATCACTTTGTCACAAAATGCATTTTTCTGCTCAGAAAGCTTGTTTCTGACATTCTAACAGCTCAATTAGAGCATTTTAGTAATGAACAGTGTTCTTTGTCACAACTGACATTCTCATCATGCACTGATGCACTTTGTCACAAAATGCAGTTTTCAGCTCAGAAAGATTGTTTCTGACATTCTAACAGCTCAATTAGAGCTTTTTTGTAATGAACAGTGTTTTTGTCAAAACTGACATTCTCATTATCCACTGAATCACTTTGTCACAAAAATGCTTTTTTCTGATCAGAAAGCTTGTTTCTGACATTCTAACAGCTCAATTAGAGCATTTCAGTAATGAACAGTGTTCTTTGTCAAAACTGACATTCTCATCATCCACTGAATCACTTTGTCACAAAATGCATTTTTCTGCTCAGACAGCTTGTTTCTGACATTCTAACAGGTCACTGATAGCATTTCAGTAATGAACAGTGTTCTTTGTCAAAACTGACATTCTCATCATCCACTGAATCACTTTGTCACAAAATGCATTTTTCTGATCAGAAATTATGTTTCTGACATTCTAACAGCTCAATTAGAGCATTTCAGTAATGAACAGTGTTCTTTGTCAAAACTGACATTCTCATCATCCACTGAATCACTTTGTCACAAAATGCATTTTTCTGCTCAGAAAGCTTGTTTCTGACATTCTAACAGCTCAATGAGAGCATTTTAGTAATGAAAAGTGTTCTTTGTCAAAACTGACATTCTCATCATCCACTGATGCACTTTGTCACAAAATGCAGTTTTCAGCTCAGAAAGCTTGTTTCTGACATTCTAACAGCTCAATTAGAGCATTTCAGTAATGAACAGTGTTCTTTGTCAAAACTGACATTCTCATCATCAACTGAATCAGTTTGTCACAAAATGCATTTTTCTGCTCAGAAAGCTTGTTTCTGACATTCTAACAGCTCAATGAGAGCATTTCAGCAAAGAACAGTGTTCTTTGTCAAAACTGACATTCTCATCATCCACTGATGCACTTTGTCACAAAATGCCGTTTTCAGCTCAGAAAGCTTGTTTCTGACATTCTAACAGCTCAATGAGAGCATTTCAGTAATGAACAGTGTTCTTTGTCAAAACTGACATTCTCATCATCCACTGAATCACTTTGTCACAAAATGCATTTTTCTGCTCAGACAGCTTGTTTCTGACATTCTAACAGGTCACTGATAGCATTTCAGTAATGAACAGTGTTCTTTGTCAAAACTGACATTCTCATCATCCACTGAATCACTTTGTCACAAAATGCATTTTTCTGATCAGAAAGCATGTTTCTGACATTCTAACAGCTCAATTAGAGCATTTCAGTAATGAACAGTGTTCTTTGTCAAAACTGACATTCTCATCATCCACTAATGCAGTTTGTCACAAAATGCAGTTTTCAGCTCAGAAAGCTTGTTTCTGACATTCTAACAGCTCAATTAGAGCATTTCAGTAATGAACAGTGTTCTTTGTCAAAACTGACATTCTCATCATCCACTGAATCACTTTGTCACCAAATGCATTTTTCTGATCAGAAAGCTTGTTTCTGACATTCTAACAGCTCAATTAGAGCATTTCAGTAATGAACAGTGTTCTTTGTCAAAACTGACATTCTCATCATCCACTGAATCACTTTGTCACAAAATGCATTTTTCTGCTCAGAAAGCTTGTTTCTGACATTCTAACAGCTCAATTAGAGCTTTTTTTTAATGAACATTGTTCTTTGTCAAAACTGACATTCTCATCATCCACTAATGCAGTTTGTCACAAAATGCAGTTTTCAGCTCAGAAAGCTTGTTTCTGACATTCTAACAGCTCAATTAGAGCTTTTCAGTAATGAACAGTGTTCTTTGTCAATACTGACATTCTCATCATCCACTGAATCACTTTGTCACCAAATGCATTTTTCTGATCAGAAAGCTTGTTTCTGACATTCTAACTGCTCAATTAGAGCATTTCAGTAATGAACAGTGTTCTTTGTCAAAACTGACATTCTCATCATCCACTGAATCACTTTGTCACAAAATGCATTTTTCTGATCAGAAAGCATGTTTCTGACATTCTAACAGCTCAATTAGAGCATTTCAGTAATGAACAGTGTTCTTTGTCAAAACTGACATTCTCATCATCCACTGATGCAGTTTGTCACAAAATGCAGTTTTCAGCTCAGAAAGCTTGTTTCTGACATTCTAACAGCTCAATTAGAGCATTTCAGTAATGAACAGTGTTCTTTGTCAAAACTGACATATTCTCATCATCCACTGAATCACTTTGTCACAAAATGCATTTTTCTGCTCAGAAAGCTTGTTTCTGACATTCTAACAGATCATTGAGAGCATTTCAGTAATGAACAGTGTTCTTTGTCAAAACTGACATTCTCATCATCCACTGAATCAGTTTGTCACAAAATGCATTTTTCTGCTCAGAAAGCTTGTTTCTGACATTCTAACAGCTCAATTAGAGCATTTCAGCAAAGAACAGTGTTCTTTGTCAAAACTGACATTCTCATCATCCACTGATGCACTTTGTCACAAAATGCAGTTTTCAGCTCAGAAAGCTTGTTTCTGACATTCTAACAGCTCAATGAGAGCATTTCAGTAATGAACAGTGTTCTTTGTCAAAACTGACATTCTCATCATCCACTGAATCACTTTGTCACAAAATGCATTTTTCTGCTCAGAAAGCTTGTTTCTGACATTCTAACAGCTCAATTAGAGCTTTTTTTTAATGAACAGTGTTCTTTGTCACAACTGACATTCTCATCATCCACTGATGCACTTTGTCACAAAATGCAGTTTTCAGCTCAGAAAGCTTGTTTCTGACATTCTAACAGGTCACTGAGAGCAATTCAGTAATGAACATTGTTCTTTGTCAAAACTGACATTCTCATCATCCACTGAATCACTTTGTCACAAATTGCATTTTTCTGATCAGAAATTATGTTTCTGACATTCTAACAGCTCAATTAGAGCATTTTAGTAATGAACAATGTTCTTTGTCACAACTGACATTCTCATCATCCACTGATGCACTTTGTCACAAAATGCAGTTTTCAGCTCAGAAAGCTTGTTTCTGACATTCTAACAGCTCAATTAGAGCTTTTCAGTAATGAACAGTGTTCTTTGTCAAAACTGACATTCTCATCATCCACTGAATCACTTTGTCACCAAATGCATTTTTCTGATCAGAAAGCTTGTTTCTGACATTCTAACAGCTCAATTAGAGCATTTCAGTAATGAACAGTGTTCTTTGTCAAAACTGACATTCTCATCATCCACTGAATCACTTTGTCACAAAATGCATTTTTCTGCTCAGAAAGCTTGTTTCTGACATTCTAACAGCTCAATTAGAGCATTTTAGTAATGAACAGTGTTCTTTGTCACAAATGACATTCTCATCATGCACTGATGCACTTTGTCACAAAATGCATTTTTCTGCTCAGACAGCTTGTTTCTGACATTCTAACAGGTCACTGAGAGCATTTCAGTAATGAACATTGTTCTTTGTCAAAACTGACATTCTCATCATCCACTGAATCACTTTGTCACAAATTGCATTTTTCTGATCAGAAATTATGTTTCTGACATTCTAACAGCTCAATTAGAGCTTTTCAGTAATGAACAGTGTTCTTTGTCACAACTGACATTCTCATAATGCACTGATGCACTTTGTCACAAAATGCAGTTTTCAGCTCAGAAAGCTTGTTTCTGACATTCTAACAGCTCAATGAGAGCATTTTAGTAATGAAAAGTGTTCTTTGTCAAAACTGACATTCTCATCATCCACTGATGCACTTTGTCACAAAATGCAGTTTTCAGCTCAGAAAGCTTGTTTCTGACATTCTAACAGCTCAATTAGAGCATTTAAGTAATGAACAGTGTTCTTTGTCAAAACTGACATTCTCATCATCCACTGAATCACTTTGTCACCAAATGCATTTTTCTGATCAGAAAGCTTGTTTCTGACATTCTAACAGCTCAATTAGAACATTTCAGTAATGAACAGTGTTCTTTGTCAAAACTGACATTCTCATCATCCACTGAATCACTTTGTCACAAAATACATTTTTCTGCTCAGAAAGCTTGTTTCTGACATTCTAACAGCTCAATTAGGGCATTTTAGTAATGAACAGTGTTCTTTGTCACAACTGACATTCTCATCATCCACTGATGCACTTTGTCACAAAATGCAGTTTTCAGCTCAGAAAGCTTGTTTCTGACATTCTAACAGCTCAATTAGAGCTTTTCAGTAATGAACAGTGTTCTTTGTCAAAACTGACATTCTCATCATCCACTGAATCACTTTGTCACAAAATGCATTTTTCTGCTCAGAAAGCTTGTTTCTGACATTCTAACAGCTCAATTAGAGCATTTTAGTAATGAACAGTGTTCTTTGTCACAACTGACATTCTCATCATGCACTGATGCACTTTGTCACAAAATGCAGTTTTCAGCTCAGAAAGCTTGTTTCTGACATTCTAACAGCTCAATTAGAGCTTTTTTGTAATGAACAGTGTTCTTTGTCAAAACTGACATTCTCATTATCCACTGAATCACTTTGTCACAAAATGCTTTTTTCTGATCAGAAAGCTTGTTTCTGACATTCTAACAGCTCAATTAGAGCATTTCAGTAATGAACAGTGTTCTTTGTCAAAACTGACATTCTCATCATCCACTGAATCACTTTGTCACAAAATGCATTTTTCTGCTCAGACAGCTTGTTTCTGACATTCTAACAGGTCACTGATAGCATTTCAGTAATGAACAGTGTTCTTTGTCAAAACTGACATTCTCATCATCCACTGAATCACTTTGTCACAAAATGCATTTTTCTGATCAGAAAGCATGCTTCTGACATTCTAACAGCTCAATTAGAGCATTTCAGTAATGAACAGTGTTCTTTGTCAAAACTGACATTCTCATCATCCACTAATGCAGTTTGTCACAAAATGCAGTTTTCAGCTCAGAATAATTGTTTCTGACATTCTAACAGCTCAATTAGAGCATTTTAGTAATGAAAAGTATTCTTTGTCAAAACTGACATTCTCATCATCCACTGATGCACTTTGTCACAAAATGCAGTTTTCAGCTCAGAAAGCTTGTTTCGGATATTCTAACAGCTCAATTAGAGCATTTCAGTAATGAACTGTGTTCTTTGTCAAAACTGACATTCTCATCATCCACTGAATCACTTTGTCACAAAATGAAGTTTTCAGCTCAGCAAGCTTGTTTCTGACCTTCTAACAGCTCAATGAGAGCATTTCAGTAATGAACAGTGTTCTTTGTCAAAACTGACATTCTCATCATCCACTGAATCACTTTGTCACAAAATGCATTTTTCTGCTCAGAAAGCTTCTTTCTGACATTCTAACAGCTCAATTAGAGCATTTTAGTAATGAACAGTGTTCTTTGTCACAACTGACATTCTCATCATGCACTGATGCATTTTGTCACAAAATGCAGTTTTCAGCTCAGAAAAATTGTTTCTGACATTCTAACAGCTCAATTAGAGCATTTTAGTAATGAAAAGTATTCTTTGTCAAAACTGACATTCTCATCATCCACTGATGCACTTTGTCACAAAATGCAGTTTTCAGCTCAGAAAGCTTGTTTCTGACATTCTAACAGCTCAATTAGAGCATTTCAGTAATGAACAGTGTTCTTTGTCAAAACTGACATTCTCATCATCCACTGAATCACTTTGTCACAAAATGCATTTTTCTGCTCAGAAAGCTTCTTTCTGACATTCTAACAGCTCAATTAGAGCATTTTAGTAATGAACAGTGTTCTTTGTCACAACTGACATTCTCATCATGCACTGATGCATTTTGTCACAAAATGCAGTTTTCAGCTCAGAAAAAATATTTCTGACATTCTAACAGCTCAATTAGAGCATTTTAGTAATGAACAGTATTCTTTGTCAAAACTGACATTCTCATCATCCACTGATGCACTTTGTCACAAAATGCAGTTTTCAGCTCAGAAAGCTTGTTTCTGACATTCTAACAGCTCAATTAGAGCATTTCAGTAATGAACAGTGTTCTTTGTCAAAACTGACATTCTCATCATCCACTGAATCACTTTGTCACAAAATGAAGTTTTCTGCTCAGAAAGCTTGTTTCTGACATTCTAACAGCTCAATTAGAGCATTTCAGTAATGAACAGTGTTCTTTGTCAAAACTGACATTCTCATCATCCACTGAATCACTTTGTCACAAAATGCATTTTTCTGCTCAGAAAGCTTCTTTCTGACATTCTAACAGCTCAATTAGAGCATTTTAGTAATGAACAGTGTTCTTTGTCACAACTGACATTGTCATCATGCACTGATGCATTTTGTCACAAAATGCAGTTTTCAGCTCAGAAAAATTGTTTCTGACATTCTAACAGCTCAATTAGAGCATTTTAGTAATGAACAGTGTTCTTTGTCACAACTGACATTCTCATCATGCACTGATGCACTTTGTCACAAAATGCAGTTTTCAGCTCAGAAAGCTTGTTTCTGACATTCTAACAGCTCAATGAGAGCATTTTAGTAATGAAAAGTGTTCTTTGTCAAAACTGACATTCTCATCATCCACTGATGCACTTTGTCACAAAATGCAGTTTTCAGCTCAGAAAGCTTGTTTCTGACATTCTAACAGCTCAATTAGAGCTTTTTTTTAATGAACATTGTTCTTTGTCAAAACTGACATTCTCATCATCCACTAATGCAGTTTGTCACAAAATGCAGTTTTCAGCTCAGAAAGCTTGTATCTGACATTCTAACAGCTCAATGAGAGCATTTCAGTAATGAACAGTGTTCTTTGTCAAAACTGACATTCTCATCATCCACTGAATCACTTTGTCACAAAATGCATTTTTCAGCTCAGAAAGCTTGTTTCTGACATTCTAACACGTCACTGAGAGCATTTCAGTAATGAACAGTGTTCTTTGTCAAAACTGACATTCTCATCATCCACTGAATCACTTTGTCACAAAATGCATTTTTCTGCTCAGAAAGCTTGTTTCTGACATTCTAACAGCTCAATTAGAGCATTTTAGTAATGAACAGTGTTCTTTGTCACAACTGACATTCTCATCATGCACTGATGCACTTTGTCACAAAATGCAGTTTTCAGCTCAGAAAGATTGTTTCTGACATTCTAACAGCTCAATTAGAGCTTTTTTGTAATGAACAGTGTTCTTTGTCAAAACTGACATTCTCATTATCCACTGAATCACTTTGTCACAAAATGCTTTTTTCTGATCAGAAAGCTTGTTTCTGACATTCTAACAGCTCAATTAGAGCATTTCAGTAATGAACAGTGTTCTTTGTCAAAACTGACATTCTCATCATCCACTGAATCACTTTGTCACAAAATGCATTTTTCTGCTCAGACAGCTTGTTTCTGACATTCTAACAGGTCACTGATAGCATTTCAGTAATGAACAGTGTTCTTTTACAAAACTGACATTCTCATCATCCACTGAATCACTTTGTCACAAAATGCATTTTTCTGATCAGAAATTATGTTTCTGACATTCTAACAGCTCAATTAGAGCATTTCAGTAATGAACAGTGTTCTTTGTCAAAACTGACATTCTCATCATCCACTGAATCACTTTGTCACAAAATGCATTTTTCTGCTCAGAAAGCTTGTTTCTGACATTCTAACAGCTCAATGAGAGCATTTTAGTAATGAAAAGTGTTCTTTGTCAAAACTGACATTCTCATCATCCACTGATGCACTTTGTCACAAAATGCAGTTTTCAGCTCAGAAAGCTTGTTTCTGACATTCTAACAGCTCAATTAGAGCATTTCAGTAATGAACAGTGTTCTTTGTCAAAACTGACATTCTCATCATCCACTGAATCAGTTTGTCACAAAATGCATTTTTCTGCTCAGAAAGCTTGTTTCTGACATTCTAACAGCTCAATTAGAGCATTTCAGCAAAGAACAGTGTTCTTTGTCAAAACTGACATTCTCATCATCCACTGATGCACTTTGTCACAAAATGCAGTTTTCAGCTCAGAAAGCTTGTTTTTGACATTCTAACAGCTCAATGAGAGCATTTCAGTAATGAACAGTGTTCTTTGTCAAAACTGACATTCTCATCATCCACTGAATCACTTTGTCACAAAATGCATTTTTCTGCTCAGACAGCTTGTTTCTGACATTCTAACAGGTCACTGATAGCATTTCAGTAATGAACAGTGTTCTTTGTCAAAACTGACATTGTCATCATCCACTGAATCACTTTGTCACAAAATGCATTTTTCTGATCAGAAAGCATGTTTCTGACATTCTAACAGCTCAATTAGAGCATTTCAGTAATGAACAGTGTTCTTTGTCAAAACTGACATTCTCATCATCCACTAATGCAGTTTGTCACAAAATGCAGTTTTCAGCTCAGAAAGCTTGTTTCTGACATTCTAACAGCTCAATTAGAGCATTTCAGTAATGAACAGTGTTCTTTGTCAAAACTGACATTCTCATCATCCACTAATGCAGTTTGTCACAAAATGCAGTTTTCAGCTCAGAAAGCTTGTTTCTGACATTCTAACAGCTCAATTAGAGCATTTCAGTAATGAACAGTGTTCTTTGTCAAAACTGACATTCTCATCATCCACTGAATCACTTTGTCACCAAATGCATTTTCCTGATCAGAAAGCTTGTTTCTGACATTCTAACAGCTCAATTAGAGCATTTCAGTAATGAACAGTGTTCTTTGTCAAAACTGACATTCTCATCATCCACTGAATCACTTTGTCACAAAATGCATTTTTCTGCTCAGAAAGCTTGTTTCTGACATTCTAACAGCTCAATTAGAGCTTTTTTTTAATGAACAGTGTTCTTTGTCAAAACTGACATTCTCATCATCCACTAATGCAGTTTGTCACAAAATGCAGTTTTCAGCTCAGAAAGCTTGTATCTGACATTCTAACAGCTCAATGAGAGCATTTCAGTAATGAACAGTGTTTTTTGTCAAAACTGACATTCTCATCATCCACTGAATCACTTTGTCACAAAATGCATTTTTCTGCTCAGACAGCTTGTTTCTGACATTCTAACAGCTCAATTAGAGCATTTCAGTAATGAACAGTGTTCTTTGTCAAAACTGACATTCTCATCATCCACTGAATCACTTTGTCACAAAATGCATTTTTCTGCTCAGAAAGCTTGTTTCTGACATTCTAACAGCTCAATTAGAGCATTTTAGTAATGAACAGTGTTCTTTGTCACAACTGACATTCTCATCATGCACTGATGCACTTTGTCACAAAATGCAGTTTTCAGCTCAGAAAGCTTGTTTGTGACATTCTAACAGCTCAATTAGAGCATTTTAGTAATGAACAGTGTTCTTTGTCAAAACTGACATTCTCATCATCCACTGATGCACTTTGTCACAAAATGCAGTTTTCAGCTCAGAAAGCTTGTTTCTGACATTCTAACAGCTCAATTAGAGCTTTTCAGTAATGAAAAGTGTTCTTTGTCAAAACTGACATTCTCATCATCCACTGAATCACTTTGTCACCAAATGCATTTTTCTGATCAGAAAGCTTGTTTCTGACATTCTAACCGCTCAATTAGAGCATTTCAGTAATGAACAGTGTTCTTTGTCAAAACTGACATTCTCATCATCCACTGAATCACTTTGTCACAAAATGCATTTTTCTGCTCAGAAAGCTTGTTTCTGACATTCTAACAGCTCAATTAGAGCATTTTAGTAATGAACAGTGTTCTTTGTCACAACTGACATTCTCATCATCCACTGATGCACTTTGTCACAAAATGCAGTTTTCAGCTCAGAAAGCTTGTTTCTGACATTCTAACAGCTCAATTAGAGCATTTCAGTAATGAACAGTGTTCTTTGTCAAAACTGACATTCTCATCATCCACTGATGCACTCTGTCACAAAATGCAGTTTTCAGCTCAGAAAGCTTGTTTCTGACATTCTAACAGCTCATTGAGAGCATTTCAGTAATGAACAGTGTTCTTTGTCAAAACTGACATTCTCATCATCCACTGAATCACTTTGTCACAAAATGCATTTTTCTGCTCAGACAGCTTGTTTCTGACATTCTAACAGCTCAATTAGAGCATTTCAGTAATGAACAGTGTTCTTTGTCAAAACTGACATTCTCATCATCCACTGAATCACTTTGTCACAAAATGCATTTTTCTGCTCAGACAGCTTGTTTCTGACATTCTAACAGGTCACTGAGAGCATTTCAGTAATGAACAGTGTTCTTTGTCAAAACTGACATTCTCATCATCCACTGAATCACTTTGTCACAAATTGCATTTTTCTGATCAGAAATTATGTTTCTGACATTCTAACAGCTCAATTAGAGCATTTCAGTAATGAACAGTGTTCTTTGTCAAAACTGACATTCTCATCATCCACTGAATCACTTTGTCACAAAATGCATTTTTCTGCTCAGAAAGCTTGTTTCTGACATTCTAACAGCTCAATTAGAGCATTTTAGTAATGAACAGTGTTCTTTGTCACAACTGACATTCTCATCATGCACTGATGCACTTTGTCACAAAATGCAGTTTTCAGCTCAGAAAGCTTGTTTCTGACATTCTAACAGCTCAATGAGAGCATTTTAGTAATGAAAAGTGTTCTTTGTCAAAACTGACATTCTCATCATCCACTGATGCACTTTGTCACAAAATGCAGTTTTCAGCTCAGAAAGCTTGTTTCTGACATTCTAACAGCTCAATTAGAGCATTTCAGTAATGAACAGTGTTCTTTGTCAAAACTGACATTCTCATCATCCACTGAATCAGTTTGTCACAAAATGCATTTTTCTGCTCAGAAAGCTTGTTTCTGACATTCTAACAGCTCAATTAGAGCATTTCAGCAAAGAACAGTGTTCTTTGTCAAAACTGACATTCTCATCATCCACTGATGCACTTTGTCACAAAATGCAGTTTTCAGCTCAGAAAGCTTGTTTCTGACATTCTAACAGCTCAATGAGAGCATTTCAGTAATGAACAGTGTTCTTTGTCAAAACTGACATTCTCATCATCCACTGAATCACTTTGTCACAAAATGCATTTTTCTGCTCACACAGCTTGTTTCTGACATTCTAACAGGTCACTGATAGCATTTCAGTAATGAACAGTGTTCTTTGTCAAAACTGACATTCTCATCATCCACTGAATTACTTTGTCACAAAATTCATTTTTCTGATCAGAAAGCATGTTTCTGACATTCTAACAGCTCAATTAGAGCATTTCAGTAATGAACAGTGTTCTTTGTCAAAACGGACATTCTCATCATCCACTAATGCATTTTGTCACAAAATGCAGTTTTCAGCTCAGAAAGCTTGTTTCTGACATTCTAACAGCTCAATTAGAGCATTTCAGTAATGAACAGTGTTCTTTGTCAAAACTGACATTCTCATCATCCACTGAATCACTTTGTCACCAAATGCATTTTTCTGATCAGAAAGCTTGTTTCTGACATTCGAACAGCTCAATTAGAGCATTTCAGTAATGAACAGTGTTCTTTGTCAAAACTGACATTCTCATCATCCACTGAATCACTTTGTCACAAAATGCATTTTTCTGCTCAGAAAGCTTGTTTCTGACATTCTAACAGCTCAATTAGAGCTTTTTTTTAATGAACATTGTTCTTTGTCAAAACTGACATTCTCATCATCCACTAATGCAGTTTGTCACAAAATGCAGTTTTCAGCTCAGAAAGCTTGTATCTGACATTCTAACAGCTCAATGAGAGCATTTCAGTAATGAACAGTGTTCTTTGTCAAAACTGACATTCTCATCATCCACTGAATCACTTTGTCACAAAATGCATTTTTCTGCTCAGAAAGCTTGTTTCTGACATTCTAACAGGTCACTGAGAGCATTTCAGTAATGAACAGTGTTCTTTGTCAAAACTGACATTCTCATCATCCACTGAATCACTTTGTCACAAAATGCATTTTTCTGCTCAGACAGCTTGTTTCTGACATTCTAACAGGTCACTGAGAGCATTTCAGTGATGAACAGTGTTCTTTGTCAAAACTGACATTCTCATCATCCACTAATGCAGTTTGTCACTAAATGCAGTTTTCAGCTCAGAAAGCTTGTTTCTGACATTCTAACAGCTCAATTAGAGCTTTTTTTTAATGAACATTGTTCTTTGTCAAAACTGACATTCTCATCATCCACTAATGCAGTTTGTCACAAAATGCAGTTTTCAGCTCAGAAAGCTTGTTTCTGACATTCTAACAGCTCAATTAGAGCATTTCAGTAATGAACAGTGTTCTTTGTCAAAACTGACATTCTCATCATCCACTGAATCACTTTGTCACAAAATGCATTTTTCTGCTCAGAAAGCTTCTTTCTGACATTCTAACAGCTCAATTAGAGCATTTTAGTAATGAACAGTGTTCTTTGTCACAACTGACATTCTCATCATGCACTGATGCATTTTGTCACAAAATGCAGTTTTCAGCTCAGAAAAAATATTTCTGACATTCTAACAGCTCAATTAGAGCATTTTAGTAATGAACAGTATTCTTTGTCAAAACTGACATTCTCATCATCCACTGATGCACTTTGTCACAAAATGCAGTTTTCAGCTCAGAAAGCTTGTTTCTGACATTCTAACAGCTCAATTAGAGCATTTCAGTAATGAACAGTGTTCTTTGTCAAAACTGACATTCTCATCATCCACTGAATCACTTTGTCACAAAATGAAGTTTTCTGCTCAGAAAGCTTGTTTCTGACATTCTAACAGCTCAATTAGAGCATTTCAGTAATGAACAGTGTTCTTTGTCAAAACTGACATTCTCATCATCCACTGAATCACTTTGTCACAAAATGCATTTTTCTGCTCAGAAAGCTTCTTTCTGACATTCTAACAGCTCAATTAGAGCATTTTAGTAATGAACAGTGTTCTTTGTCACAACTGACATTGTCATCATGCACTGATGCATTTTGTCACAAAATGCAGTTTTCAGCTCAGAAAAATTGTTTCTGACATTCTAACAGCTCAATTAGAGCATTTTAGTAATGAACGGTATTCTTTGTCAAAACTGACATTCTCATCATCCACTGATGCACTTTGTCACAAAATGCAGTTTTCAGCTCAGAAAGCTTGTTTCTGACATTCTAACAGCTCAATTAGAGCATTTCAGTAATGAACAGTGTTCTTTGTCAAAACTGACATTCTCATCATCCACTGAATCACTTTGTCACAAAATGCATTTTTCTGCTCAGAAAGCTTCTTTCTGACATTCTAACAGCTCAATTAGAGCATTTTAGTAATGAACAGTGTTCTTTGTCACAACTGACATTCTCATCATGCACTGATGCATTTTGTCACAAAATGCAGTTTTCAGCTCAGAAAAAATATTTCTGACATTCTAACAGCTCAATTAGAGCATTTTAGTAATGAACAGTGTTCTTTGTCAAAACTGACATTCTCATCATCCACTGATGCACTTTGTCACAAAATGCAGTTTTCAGCTCAGAAAGCTTGTTTCTGACATTCTAACAGCTCAATTAGAGCTTTTCAGTAATGAAAAGTGTTCTTTGTCAAAACTGACATTCTCATCATCCACTGAATCACTTTGTCACCAAATGCATTTTTCTGATCAGAAAGCTTGTTTCTGACATTCTAACCGCTCAATTAGAGCATTTCAGTAATGAACAGTGTTCTTTGTCAAAACTGACATTCTCATCATCCACTGAATCACTTTGTCACAAAATGCATTTTTCTGCTCAGAAAGCTTGTTTCTGACATTCTAACAGCTCAATTAGAGCATTTTAGTAATGAACAGTGTTCTTTGTCACAACTGACATTCTCATCATCCACTGATGCACTTTGTCACAAAATGCAGTTTTCAGCTCAGAAAGCTTGTTTCTGACATTCTAACAGCTCAATTAGAGCATTTCAGTAATGAACAGTGTTCTTTGTCAAAACTGACATTCTCATCATCCACTGATGCACTCTGTCACAAAATGCAGTTTTCAGCTCAGAAAGCTTGTTTCTGACATTCTAACAGCTCATTGAGAGCATTTCAGTAATGAACAGTGTTCTTTGTCAAAACTGACATTCTCATAATCCACTGAATCACTTTGTCACAAAATGCATTTTTCTGCTCAGAAAGCTTGTTTCTGACATTCTAACAGCTCAATTAGAGCATTTCAGTAATGAACAGTGTTCTTTGTCAAAACTGACATTCTCATCATCCACTGAATCACTTTGTCACAAAATGCATTTTTCTGCTCAGACAGCTTGTTTCTGACATTCTAACAGGTCACTGAGAGCATTTCAGTAATGAACAGTGTTCTTTGTCAAAACTGACATTCTCATCATCCACTGAATCACTTTGTCACAAATTGCATTTTTCTGATCAGAAATTATGTTTCTGACATTCTAACAGCTCAATTAGAGCATTTTAGTAATGAACAGTATTCTTTGTCAAAACTGACATTCTCATCATCCACTGATGCACTTTGTCACAAAATGCAGTTTTCAGCTCAGAAAGCTTGTTTCTGACATTCTAACAGCTCAATTAGAGCATTTCAGTAATGAACAGTGTTCTTTGTCAAAACTGACATTCTCATCATCCACTGAATCACTTTGTCACAAAATGAAGTTTTCTGCTCAGAAAGCTTGTTTCTGACATTCTAACAGCTCAATTAGAGCATTTCAGTAATGAACAGTGTTCTTTGTCAAAACTGACATTCTCATCATCCACTGAATCACTTTGTCACAAAATGCATTTTTCTGCTCAGAAAGCTTCTTTCTGACATTCTAACAGCTCAATTAGAGCATTTTAGTAATGAACAGTGTTCTTTGTCACAACTGACATTGTCATCATGCACTGATGCATTTTGTCACAAAATGCAGTTTTCAGCTCAGAAAAATTGTTTCTGACATTCTAACAGCTCAATTAGAGCATTTTAGTAATGAACAGTGTTCTTTGTCACAACTGACATTCTCATCATGCACTGATGCACTTTGTCACAAAATGCAGTTTTCAGCTCAGAAAGCTTGTTTCTGACATTCTAACAGCTCAATGAGAGCATTTTAGTAATGAAAAGTGTTCTTTGTCAAAACTGACATTCTCATCATCCACTGATGCACTTTGTCACAAAATGCAGTTTTCAGCTCAGAAAGCTTGTTTCTGACATTCTAACAGCTCAATTAGAGCTTTTTTTTAATGAACATTGTTCTTTGTCAAAACTGACATTCTCATCATCCACTAATGCAGTTTGTCACAAAATGCAGTTTTCAGCTCAGAAAGCTTGTATCTGACATTCTAACAGCTCAATGAGAGCATTTCAGTAATGAACAGTGTTCTTTGTCAAAACTGACATTCTCATCATCCACTGAATCACTTTGTCACAAAATGCATTTTTCAGCTCAGAAAGCTTGTTTCTGACATTCTAACACGTCACTGAGAGCATTTCAGTAATGAACAGTGTTCTTTGTCAAAACTGACATTCTCATCATCCACTGAATCACTTTGTCACAAAATGCATTTTTCTGCTCAGAAAGCTTGTTTCTGACATTCTAACAGCTCAATTAGAGCATTTTAGTAATGAACAGTGTTCTTTGTCACAACTGACATTCTCATCATGCACTGATGCACTTTGTCACAAAATGCAGTTTTCAGCTCAGAAAGATTGTTTCTGACATTCTAACAGCTCAATTAGAGCTTTTTTGTAATGAACAGTGTTCTTTGTCAAAACTGACATTCTCATTATCCACTGAATCACTTTGTCACAAAATGCTTTTTTCTGATCAGAAAGCTTGTTTCTGACATTCTAACAGCTCAATTAGAGCATTTCAGTAATGAACAGTGTTCTTTGTCAAAACTGACATTCTCATCATCCACTGAATCACTTTGTCACAAAATGCATTTTTCTGCTCAGACAGCTTGTTTCTGACATTCTAACAGGTCACTGATAGCATTTCAGTAATGAACAGTGTTCTTTTACAAAACTGACATTCTCATCATCCACTGAATCACTTTGTCACAAAATGCATTTTTCTGATCAGAAATTATGTTTCTGACATTCTAACAGCTCAATTAGAGCATTTCAGTAATGAACAGTGTTCTTTGTCAAAACTGACATTCTCATCATCCACTGAATCACTTTGTCACAAAATGCATTTTTCTGCTCAGAAAGCTTGTTTCTGACATTCTAACAGCTCAATGAGAGCATTTTAGTAATGAAAAGTGTTCTTTGTCAAAACTGACATTCTCATCATCCACTGATGCACTTTGTCACAAAATGCAGTTTTCAGCTCAGAAAGCTTGTTTCTGACATTCTAACAGCTCAATTAGAGCATTTCAGTAATGAACAGTGTTCTTTGTCAAAACTGACATTCTCATCATCCACTGAATCAGTTTGTCACAAAATGCATTTTTCTGCTCAGAAAGCTTGTTTCTGACATTCTAATAGCTCAATTAGAGCATTTCAGCAAAGAACAGTGTTCTTTGTCAAAACTGACATTCTCATCATCCACTGATGCACTTTGTCACAAAATGCAGTTTTCAGCTCAGAAAGCTTGTTTTTGACATTCTAACAGCTCAATGAGAGCATTTCAGTAATGAACAGTGTTCTTTGTCAAAACTGACATTCTCATCATCCACTGAATCACTTTGTCACAAAATGCATTTTTCTGCTCAGACAGCTTGTTTCTGACATTCTAACAGGTCACTGATAGCATTTCAGTAATGAACAGTGTTCTTTGTCAAAACTGACATTGTCATCATCCACTGAATCACTTTGTCACAAAATGCATTTTTCTGATCAGAAAGCATGTTTCTGACATTCTAACAGCTCAATTAGAGCATTTCAGTAATGAACAGTGTTCTTTGTCAAAACTGACATTCTCATCATCCACTAATGCAGTTTGTCACAAAATGCAGTTTTCAGCTCAGAAAGCTTGTTTCTGACATTCTAACAGCTCAATTAGAGCATTTCAGTAATGAACAGTGTTCTTTGTCAAAACTGACATTCTCATCATCCACTAATGCAGTTTGTCACAAAATGCAGTTTTCAGCTCAGAAAGCTTGTTTCTGACATTCTAACAGCTCAATTAGAGCATTTCAGTAATGAACAGTGTTCTTTGTCAAAACTGACATTCTCATCATCCACTGAATCACTTTGTCACCAAATGCATTTTCCTGATCAGAAAGCTTGTTTCTGACATTCTAACAGCTCAATTAGAGCATTTCAGTAATGAACAGTGTTCTTTGTCAAAACTGACATTCTCATCATCCACTGAATCACTTTGTCACAAAATGCATTTTTCTGCTCAGAAAGCTTGTTTCTGACATTCTAACAGCTCAATTAGAGCTTTTTTTTAATGAACAGTGTTCTTTGTCAAAACTGACATTCTCATCATCCACTAATGCAGTTTGTCACAAAATGCAGTTTTCAGCTCAGAAAGCTTGTATCTGACATTCTAACAGCTCAATGAGAGCATTTCAGTAATGAACAGTGTTTTTTGTCAAAACTGACATTCTCATCATCCACTGAATCACTTTGTCACAAAATGCATTTTTCTGCTCAGACAGCTTGTTTCTGACATTCTAACAGGTCACTGAGAGCATTTCAGTAATGAACAGTGTTCTTTGTCAAAACTGACATTCTCATCATCCACTAATGCAGTTTGTCACAAAATGCAGTTTTCAGCTCAGAAAGCTTGTTTCTGACATTCTAACAGGTCACTGATAGCATTTCAGTAATGAACAGTGTTCTTTGTCAAAACTGACATTCTCATCATCCACTGAATCACTTTGTCACAAAATGCATTTTTCTGCTCAGAAAGCTTGTTTCTGACATTCTAACAGCTCAATTAGAGCATTTTAGTAATGAACAGTGTTCTTTGTCACAACTGACATTCTCATCATGCACTGATGCACTTTGTCACAAAATGCAGTTTTCAGCTCAGAAAGCTTGTTTGTGACATTCTAACAGCTCAATTAGAGCATTTTAGTAATGAACAGTGTTCTTTGTCAAAACTGACATTCTCATCATCCACTGATGCACTTTGTCACAAAATGCAGTTTTCAGCTCAGAAAGCTTGTTTCTGACATTCTAACAGCTCAATTAGAGCTTTTCAGTAATGAAAAGTGTTCTTTGTCAAAACTGACATTCTCATCATCCACTGAATCACTTTGTCACCAAATGCATTTTTCTGATCAGAAAGCTTGTTTCTGACATTCTAACCGCTCAATTAGAGCATTTCAGTAATGAACAGTGTTCTTTGTCAAAACTGACATTCTCATCATCCACTGAATCACTTTGTCACAAAATGCATTTTTCTGCTCAGAAAGCTTGTTTCTGACATTCTAACAGCTCAATTAGAGCATTTTAGTAATGAACAGTGTTCTTTGTCACAACTGACATTCTCATCATCCACTGATGCACTTTGTCACAAAATGCAGTTTTCAGCTCAGAAAGCTTGTTTCTGACATTCTAACAGCTCAATTAGAGCATTTCAGTAATGAACAGTGTTCTTTGTCAAAACTGACATTCTCATCATCCACTGATGCACTCTGTCACAAAATGCAGTTTTCAGCTCAGAAAGCTTGTTTCTGACATTCTAACAGCTCATTGAGAGCATTTCAGTAATGAACAGTGTTCTTTGTCAAAACTGACATTCTCATCATCCACTGAATCACTTTGTCACAAAATGCATTTTTCTGCTCAGACAGCTTGTTTCTGACATTCTAACAGCTCAATTAGAGCATTTCAGTAATGAACAGTGTTCTTTGTCAAAACTGACATTCTCATCATCCACTGAATCACTTTGTCACAAAATGCATTTTTCTGCTCAGACAGCTTGTTTCTGACATTCTAACAGGTCACTGAGAGCATTTCAGTAATGAACAGTGTTCTTTGTCAAAACTGACATTCTCATCATCCACTGAATCACTTTGTCACAAATTGCATTTTTCTGATCAGAAATTATGTTTCTGACATTCTAACAGCTCAATTAGAGCATTTCAGTAATGAACAGTGTTCTTTGTCAAAACTGACATTCTCATCATCCACTGAATCACTTTGTCACAAAATGCATTTTTCTGCTCAGAAAGCTTGTTTCTGACATTCTAACAGCTCAATTAGAGCATTTTAGTAATGAACAGTGTTCTTTGTCACAACTGACATTCTCATCATGCACTGATGCACTTTGTCACAAAATGCAGTTTTCAGCTCAGAAAGCTTGTTTCTGACATTCTAACAGCTCAATGAGAGCATTTTAGTAATGAAAAGTGTTCTTTGTCAAAACTGACATTCTCATCATCCACTGATGCACTTTGTCACAAAATGCAGTTTTCAGCTCAGAAAGCTTGTTTCTGACATTCTAACAGCTCAATTAGAGCATTTCAGTAATGAACAGTGTTCTTTGTCAAAACTGACATTCTCATCATCCACTGAATCAGTTTGTCACAAAATGCATTTTTCTGCTCAGAAAGCTTGTTTCTGACATTCTAACAGCTCAATTAGAGCATTTCAGCAAAGAACAGTGTTCTTTGTCAAAACTGACATTCTCATCATCCACTGATGCACTTTGTCACAAAATGCAGTTTTCAGCTCAGAAAGCTTGTTTCTGACATTCTAACAGCTCAATGAGAGCATTTCAGTAATGAACAGTGTTCTTTGTCAAAACTGACATTCTCATCATCCACTGAATCACTTTGTCACAAAATGCATTTTTCTGCTCACACAGCTTGTTTCTGACATTCTAACAGGTCACTGATAGCATTTCAGTAATGAACAGTGTTCTTTGTCAAAACTGACATTCTCATCATCCACTGAATTACTTTGTCACAAAATTCATTTTTCTGATCAGAAAGCATGTTTCTGACATTCTAACAGCTCAATTAGAGCATTTCAGTAATGAACAGTGTTCTTTGTCAAAACGGACATTCTCATCATCCACTAATGCAGTTTGTCACAAAATGCAGTTTTCAGCTCAGAAAGCTTGTTTCTGACATTCTAACAGCTCAATTAGAGCATTTCAGTAATGAACAGTGTTCTTTGTCAAAACTGACATTCTCATCATCCACTGAATCACTTTGTCACCAAATGCATTTTTCTGATCAGAAAGCTTGTTTCTGACATTCTAACAGCTCAATTAGAGCATTTCAGTAATGAACAGTGTTCTTTGTCAAAACTGACATTCTCATCATCCACTGAATCACTTTGTCACAAAATGCATTTTTCTGCTCAGAAAGCTTGTTTCTGACATTCTAACAGCTCAATTAGAGCTTTTTTTTAATGAACATTGTTCTTTGTCAAAACTGACATTCTCATCATCCACTAATGCAGTTTGTCACAAAATGCAGTTTTCAGCTCAGAAAGCTTGTATCTGACATTCTAACAGCTCAATGAGAGCATTTCAGTAATGAACAGTGTTCTTTGTCAAAACTGACATTCTCATCATCCACTGAATCACTTTGTCACAAAATGCATTTTTCTGCTCAGAAAGCTTGTTTCTGACATTCTAACAGGTCACTGAGAGCATTTCAGTAATGAACAGTGTTCTTTGTCAAAACTGACATTCTCATCATCCACTGAATCACTTTGTCACAAAATGCATTTTTCTGCTCAGACAGCTTGTTTCTGACATTCTAACAGGTCACTGAGAGCATTTCAGTGATGAACAGTGTTCTTTGTCAAAACTGACATTCTCATCATCCACTAATGCAGTTTGTCACTAAATGCAGTTTTCAGCTCAGAAAGCTTGTTTCTGACATTCTAACAGCTCAATTAGAGCTTTTTTTTAATGAACATTGTTCTTTGTCAAAACTGACATTCTCATCATCCACTAATGCAGTTTGTCACAAAATGCAGTTTTCAGCTCAGAAAGCTTGTTTCTGACATTCTAACAGCTCAATTAGAGCATTTCAGTAATGAACAGTGTTCTTTGTCAAAACTGACATTCTCATCATCCACTGAATCACTTTGTCACAAAATGCATTTTTCTGCTCAGAAAGCTTCTTTCTGACATTCTAACAGCTCAATTAGAGCATTTTAGTAATGAACAGTGTTCTTTGTCACAACTGACATTCTCATCATGCACTGATGCATTTTGTCACAAAATGCAGTTTTCAGCTCAGAAAAAATATTTCTGACATTCTAACAGCTCAATTAGAGCATTTTAGTAATGAACAGTATTCTTTGTCAAAACTGACATTCTCATCATCCACTGATGCACTTTGTCACAAAATGCAGTTTTCAGCTCAGAAAGCTTGTTTCTGACATTCTAACAGCTCAATTAGAGCATTTCAGTAATGAACAGTGTTCTTTGTCAAAACTGACATTCTCATCATCCACTGAATCACTTTGTCACAAAATGAAGTTTTCTGCTCAGAAAGCTTGTTTCTGACATTCTAACAGCTCAATTAGAGCATTTCAGTAATGAACAGTGTTCTTTGTCAAAACTGACATTCTCATCATCCACTGAATCACTTTGTCACAAAATGCATTTTTCTGCTCAGAAAGCTTCTTTCTGACATTCTAACAGCTCAATTAGAGCATTTTAGTAATGAACAGTGTTCTTTGTCACAACTGACATTGTCATCATGCACTGATGCATTTTGTCACAAAATGCAGTTTTCAGCTCAGAAAAATTGTTTCTGACATTCTAACAGCTCAATTAGAGCATTTTAGTAATGAACGGTATTCTTTGTCAAAACTGACATTCTCATCATCCACTGATGCACTTTGTCACAAAATGCAGTTTTCAGCTCAGAAAGCTTGTTTCTGACATTCTAACAGCTCAATTAGAGCATTTCAGTAATGAACAGTGTTCTTTGTCAAAACTGACATTCTCATCATCCACTGAATCACTTTGTCACAAAATGCATTTTTCTGCTCAGAAAGCTTCTTTCTGACATTCTAACAGCTCAATTAGAGCATTTTAGTAATGAACAGTGTTCTTTGTCACAACTGACATTCTCATCATGCACTGATGCATTTTGTCACAAAATGCAGTTTTCAGCTCAGAAAAAATATTTCTGACATTCTAACAGCTCAATTAGAGCATTTTAGTAATGAACAGTGTTCTTTGTCAAAACTGACATTCTCATCATCCACTGATGCACTTTGTCACAAAATGCAGTTTTCAGCTCAGAAAGCTTGTTTCTGACATTCTAACAGCTCAATTAGAGCTTTTCAGTAATGAAAAGTGTTCTTTGTCAAAACTGACATTCTCATCATCCACTGAATCACTTTGTCACCAAATGCATTTTTCTGATCAGAAAGCTTGTTTCTGACATTCTAACCGCTCAATTAGAGCATTTCAGTAATGAACAGTGTTCTTTGTCAAAACTGACATTCTCATCATCCACTGAATCACTTTGTCACAAAATGCATTTTTCTGCTCAGAAAGCTTGTTTCTGACATTCTAACAGCTCAATTAGAGCATTTTAGTAATGAACAGTGTTCTTTGTCACAACTGACATTCTCATCATCCACTGATGCACTTTGTCACAAAATGCAGTTTTCAGCTCAGAAAGCTTGTTTCTGACATTCTAACAGCTCAATTAGAGCATTTCAGTAATGAACAGTGTTCTTTGTCAAAACTGACATTCTCATCATCCACTGATGCACTCTGTCACAAAATGCAGTTTTCAGCTCAGAAAGCTTGTTTCTGACATTCTAACAGCTCATTGAGAGCATTTCAGTAATGAACAGTGTTCTTTGTCAAAACTGACATTCTCATAATCCACTGAATCACTTTGTCACAAAATGCATTTTTCTGCTCAGAAAGCTTGTTTCTGACATTCTAACAGCTCAATTAGAGCATTTCAGTAATGAACAGTGTTCTTTGTCAAAACTGACATTCTCATCATCCACTGAATCACTTTGTCACAAAATGCATTTTTCTGCTCAGACAGCTTGTTTCTGACATTCTAACAGGTCACTGAGAGCATTTCAGTAATGAACAGTGTTCTTTGTCAAAACTGACATTCTCATCATCCACTGAATCACTTTGTCACAAATTGCATTTTTCTGATCAGAAATTATGTTTCTGACATTCTAACAGCTCAATTAGAGCATTTCAGTAATGAACAGTGTTCTTTGTCAAAACTGACATTCTCATCATCCACTGAATCACTTTGTCACAAAATGCATTTTTCTGCTCAGAAAGCTTGTTTCTGACATTCTAACAGCTCAATTAGAGCATTTTAGTAATGAACAGTGTTCTTTGTCACAACTGACATTCTCATCATGCACTGATGCACTTTGTCACAAAATGCAGTTTTCAGCTCAGAAAGCTTGTTTCTGACATTCTAACAGCTCAATGAGAGCATTTTAGTAATGAAAAGTGTTCTTTGTCAAAACTGACATTCTCATCATCCACTGATGCACTTGGTCACAAAATGCAGTTTTCAGCTCAGAAAGCTTGTTTCTGACATTCTAACAGCTCAATTAGAGCATTTCAGTAATGAACAGTGTTCTTTGTCAAAACTGACATTCTCATCATCCACTGAATCAGTTTGTCACAAAATGCATTTTTCTGCTCAGAAAGCTTGTTTCTGACATTCTAACAGCTCAATTAGAGCATTTCAGCAAAGAACAGTGTTCTTTGTCAAAACTGACATTCTCATCATCCACTGATGCACTTTGTCACAAAATGCAGTTTTCAGCTCAGAAAGCTTGTTTCTGACATTCTAACAGCTCAATGAGAGCATTTCAGTAATGAACAGTGTTCTTTGTCAAAACTGACATTCTCATCATCCACTGAATCACTTTGTCACAAAATGCATTTTTCTGCTCACACAGCTTGTTTCTGACATTCTAACAGGTCACTGATAGCATTTCAGTAATGAACAGTGTTCTTTGTCAAAACTGACATTCTCATCATCCACTGAATTACTTTGTCACAAAATTCATTTTTCTGATCAGAAAGCATGTTTCTGACATTCTAACAGCTCAATTAGAGCTTTTCAGTAATGAACAGTGTTCTTTGTCAAAACTGACATTCTCATCATCCACTGAATCAGTTTGTCACAAAATGCATTTTTCTGCTCAGAAAGCTTGTTTCTGACATTCTAACAGCTCAATTAGAGCATTTTAGTAATGAACAGTGTTCTTTGTCACAACTGACATTCTCATCATGCACTGATGCACTTTGTCACAAAATGCAGTTTTCAGCTCAGAAAGCTTGTTTCTGACATTCTAACAGCTCAATTAGAGCTTTTTTGTAATGAACAGTGTTCTTTGTCAAAACTGACATTCTCATTATCCACTGAATCACTTTGTCACAAAATGCTTTTTTCTGATCAGAAAGCTTGTTTCTGACATTCTAACAGCTCAATTAGAGCATTTCAGTAATGAACAGTGTTCTTTGTCAAAACTGACATTCTCATCATCCACTGAATCACTTTGTCACAAAATGCATTTTTCTGCTCAGACAGCTTGTTTCTGACATTCTAACAGGTCACTGAGAGCATTTCAGTAATGAACAGTGTTCTTTGTCAAAACTGACATTCTCATCATCCACTGAATCACTTTGTCACAAAATGCATTTTTCTGATCAGAAAGCATGCTTCTGACATTCTAACAGCTCAATTAGAGCATTTCAGTAATCAACAGTGTTCTTTGTCAAAACGGACATTCTCATCATCCACTAATGCAGTTTGTCACAAAATGCAGTTTTCAGCTCAGAATAATTGTTTCTGACATTCTAACAGCTCAATTAGAGCATTTTAGTAATGAAAAGTATTCTTTGTCAAAACTGACATTCTCATCATCCACTGATGCACTTTGTCACAAAATGCAGTTTTCAGCTCAGAAAGCTTGTTTCGGATATTCTAACAGCTCAATTAGAGCATTTCAGTAATGAACTGTGTTCTTTGTCAAAACTGACATTCTCATCATCCACTGAATCACTTTGTCACAAAATGAAGTTTTCAGCTCAGCAAGCTTGTTTCTGACCTTCTAACAGCTCAATGAGAGCATTTCAGTAATGAACAGTGTTCTTTGTCAAAACTGACATTCTCATCATCCACTGAATCACTTTGTCACAAAATGCATTTTTCTGCTCAGAAAGCTTCTTTCTGACATTCTAACAGCTCAATTAGAGCATTTTAGTAATGAACAGTGTTCTTTGTCACAACTGACATTCTCATCATGCACTGATGCATTTTGTCACAAAATGCAGTTTTCAGCTCAGAAAAATTGTTTCTGACATTCTAACAGCTCAATTAGAGCATTTTAGTAATGAAAAGTATTCTTTGTCAAAACTGACATTCTCATCATCCACTGATGCACTTTGTCACAAAATGCAGTTTTCAGCTCAGAAAGCTTGTTTCTGACATTCTAACAGCTCAATTAGAGCATTTCAGTAATGAACAGTGTTCTTTGTCAAAACTGACATTCTCATCATCCACTGAATCACTTTGTCACAAAATGCATTTTTCTGCTCAGAAAGCTTCTTTCTGACATTCTAACAGCTCAATTAGAGCATTTTAGTAATGAACAGTGTTCTTTGTCACAACTGACATTCTCATCATGCACTGATGCATTTTGTCACAAAATGCAGTTTTCAGCTCAGAAAAAATATTTCTGACATTCTAACAGCTCAATTAGAGCATTTTAGTAATGAACAGTATTCTTTGTCAAAACTGACATTCTCATCATCCACTGATGCACTTTGTCACAAAATGCAGTTTTCAGCTCAGAAAGCTTGTTTCTGACATTCTAACAGCTCAATTAGAGCATTTCAGTAATGAACAGTGTTCTTTGTCAAAACTGACATTCTCATCATCCACTGAATCACTTTGTCACAAAATGAAGTTTTCTGCTCAGAAAGCTTGTTTCTGACATTCTAACAGCTCAATTAGAGCATTTCAGTAATGAACAGTGTTCTTTGTCAAAACTGACATTCTCATCATCCACTGAATCACTTTGTCACAAAATGCATTTTTCTGCTCAGAAAGCTTCTTTCTGACATTCTAACAGCTCAATTAGAGCATTTTAGTAATGAACAGTGTTCTTTGTCACAACTGACATTGTCATCATGCACTGATGCATTTTGTCACAAAATGCAGTTTTCAGCTCAGAAAAATTGTTTCTGACATTCTAACAGCTCAATTAGAGCATTTTAGTAATGAACGGTATTCTTTGTCAAAACTGACATTCTCATCATCCACTGATGCACTTTGTCACAAAATGCAGTTTTCAGCTCAGAAAGCTTGTTTCTGACATTCTAACAGCTCAATTAGAGCATTTTAGTAATGAACAGTGTTCTTTGTCAAAACTGACATTCTCATCATCCACTGATGCACTTTGTCACAAAATGCAGTTTTCAGCTCAGAAAGCTTGTTTCTGACATTCTAACAGCTCAATTAGAGCTTTTCAGTAATGAAAAGTGTTCTTTGTCAAAACTGACATTCTCATCATCCACTGAATCACTTTGTCACCAAATGCATTTTTCTGATCAGAAAGCTTGTTTCTGACATTCTAACCGCTCAATTAGAGCATTTCAGTAATGAACAGTGTTCTTTGTCAAAACTGACATTCTCATCATCCACTGAATCACTTTGTCACAAAATGCATTTTTCTGCTCAGAAAGCTTGTTTCTGACATTCTAACAGCTCAATTAGAGCATTTTAGTAATGAACAGTGTTCTTTGTCACAACTGACATTCTCATCATCCACTGATGCACTTTGTCACAAAATGCAGTTTTCAGCTCAGAAAGCTTGTTTCTGACATTCTAACAGCTCAATTAGAGCATTTCAGTAATGAACAGTGTTCTTTGTCAAAACTGACATTCTCATCATCCACTGATGCACTCTGTCACAAAATGCAGTTTTCAGCTCAGAAAGCTTGTTTCTGACATTCTAACAGCTCATTGAGAGCATTTCAGTAATGAACAGTGTTCTTTGTCAAAACTGACATTCTCATAATCCACTGAATCACTTTGTCACAAAATGCATTTTTCTGCTCAGAAAGCTTGTTTCTGACATTCTAACAGCTCAATTAGAGCATTTCAGTAATGAACAGTGTTCTTTGTCAAAACTGACATTCTCATCATCCACTGAATCACTTTGTCACAAAATGCATTTTTCTGCTCAGACAGCTTGTTTCTGACATTCTAACAGGTCACTGAGAGCATTTCAGTAATGAACAGTGTTCTTTGTCAAAACTGACATTCTCATCATCCACTGAATCACTTTGTCACAAATTGCATTTTTCTGATCAGAAATTATGTTTCTGACATTCTAACAGCTCAATTAGAGCATTTCAGTAATGAACAGTGTTCTTTGTCAAAACTGACATTCTCATCATCCACTGAATCACTTTGTCACAAAATGCATTTTTCTGCTCAGAAAGCTTGTTTCTGACATTCTAACAGCTCAATTAGAGCATTTTAGTAATGAACAGTGTTCTTTGTCACAACTGACATTCTCATCATGCACTGATGCACTTTGTCACAAAATGCAGTTTTCAGCTCAGAAAGCTTGTTTCTGACATTCTAACAGCTCAATTAGAGCATTTCAGTAATGAACAGTGTTCTTTGTCAAAACTGACATTCTCATCATCCACTGAATCACTTTGTCACAAAATGCAGTTTTCAGCTCAGAAAGCTTGTTTCTGACATTCTAACAGCTCAATTAGAGCATTTCAGTAATGAACAGTGTTCTTTGTCAAAACTGACATTCTCATCATCCACTGAATCACTTTGTCACCAAATGCATTTTTCTGATCAGAAAGCTTGTTTCTGACATTCTAACAGCTCAATTAGAGCATTTCAGTAATGAACAGTGTTCTTTGTCAAAACTGACATTCTCATCATCCACTGAATCACTTTGTCACAAAATGCATTTTTCTGCTCAGAAAGCTTGTTTCTGACATTCTAACAGCTCAATTAGAGCTTTTTTTTAATGAACATTGTTCTTTGTCAAAACTGACATTCTCATCATCCACTAATGCAGTTTGTCACAAAATGCAGTTTTCAGCTCAGAAAGCTTGTATCTGACATTCTAACAGCTCAATGAGAGCATTTCAGTAATGAACAGTGTTCTTTGTCAAAACTGACATTCTCATCATCCACTGAATCACTTTGTCACAAAATGCATTTTTCTGCTCAGAAAGCTTGTTTCTGACATTCTAACAGGTCACTGAGAGCATTTCAGTAATGAACAGTGTTCTTTGTCAAAACTGACATTCTCATCATCCACTGAATCACTTTGTCACAAAATGCATTTTTCTGCTCAGACAGCTTGTTTCTGACATTCTAACAGGTCACTGAGAGCATTTCAGTAATGAACAGTGTTCTTTGTCAAAACTGACATTCTCATCATCCACTAATGCAGTTTGTCACTAAATGCAGTTTTCAGCTCAGAAAGCTTGTTTCTGACATTCTAACAGCTCAATTAGAGCATTTCAGTAATGAACAGTGTTCTTTGTCAAAACTGACATTCTCATCATCCACTGAATCACTTTGTCACCAAATGCATTTTTCTGATCAGAAAGCTTGTTTCTGACATTCTAACAGCTCAATTAGAGCATTTCAGTAATGAACAGTGTTCTTTGTCAAAACTGACATTCTCATCATCCACTGAATCACTTTGTCACAAAATGCATTTTTCTGCTCAGAAAGCTTGTTTCTGACATTCTAACAGCTCAATTAGAGCTTTTTTTTAATGAACATTGTTCTTTGTCAAAACTGACATTCTCATCATCCACTAATGCAGTTTGTCACAAAATGCAGTTTTCAGCTCAGAAAGCTTGTATCTGACATTCTAACAGCTCAATGAGAGCATTTCAGTAATGAACAGTGTTCTTTGTCAAAACTGACATTCTCATCATCCACTGAATCACTTTGTCACAAAATGCATTTTTCTGCTCAGAAAGCTTGTTTCTGACATTCTAACAGGTCACTGAGAGCATTTCAGTAATGAACAGTGTTCTTTGTCAAAACTGACATTCTCATCATCCACTGAATCACTTTGTCACAAAATGCATTTTTCTGCTCAGACAGCTTGTTTCTGACATTCTAACAGGTCACTGAGAGCATTTCAGTAATGAACAGTGTTCTTTGTCAAAACTGACATTCTCATCATCCACTAATGCACTTTGTCACAAAATGCATTTTTCTGCTCAGAAAGCTTGTTTCTGACATTCTAACAGCTCAATTAGAGCATTTCAGTAATGAACAGTGTTCTTTGTCAAAACTGACATTCTCATCATCCACTGAATCACTTTGTCACCAAATGCATTTTTCTGATCAGAAAGCTTGTTTCTGACATTCTAACAGCTCAATTAGAGCATTTCAGTAATGAACAGTGTTCTTTGTCAAAACTGACATTCTCATCATCCACTGAATCACTTTGTCACAAAATAAATTTTTCTGCTCAGAAAGCTTGTTTCTGACATTCTAACAGCTCAATTAGAGCATTTTAGTAATGAACAGTGTTCTTTGTCACAACTGACATTCTCATCATCCACTGATGCACTTTGTCACAAAATGCAGTTTTCAGCTCAGAAAGCTTGTTTCTGACATTCTAACAGCTCAATTAGAGCTTTTCAGTAATGAACAGTGTTCTTTGTCAATACTGACATTCTCATCATCCACTGAATCACTTTGTCACCAAATGCATTTTTCTGATCAGAAAGCTTGTTTCTGACATTCTAACAGCTCAATTAGAGCATTTCAGTAATGAACAGTGTTCTTTGTCAAAACTGACATTCTCATCATCCACTGAATCACTTTGTCACAAAATGCATTTTTCTGATCAGAAAGCATGTTTCTGACATTCTAACAGCTCAATTAGAGCATTTCAGTAATGAACAGTGTTCTTTGTCAAAACTGACATTCTCATCATCCACTGATGCAGTTTGTCACAAAATGCAGTTTTCAGCTCAGAAAGCTTGTTTCTGACATTCTAACAGCTCAATTAGAGCATTTCAGTAATGAACAGTGTTCTTTGTCAAAACTGACATTCTCATCATCCACTGAATCACTTTGTCACAAAATGCATTTTTCTGCTCAGAAAGCTTGTTTCTGACATTCTAACAGCTCATTGAGAGCATTTCAGTAATGAACAGTGTTCTTTGTCAAAACTGACATTCTCATCATCCACTGAATCAGTTCGTCACAAAATGCATTTTCTGCTCAGAAAGCTTGTTTCTGACATTCTAACAGCTCAATTAGAGCATTTCAGCAAAGAACAGTGTTCTTTGTCAAAACTGACATTCTCATCATCCACTGATGCACTTTGTCACAAAATGCAGTTTTCAGCTCAGAAAGCTTGTTTCTGACATTCTAACAGCTCAATGAGAGCATTTCAGTAATGAACAGTGTTCTTTGTCAAAACTGACATTCTCATCATCCACTGAATCACTTTGTCACAAAATGCATTTTTCTGCTCAGAAAGCTTGTTTCTGACATTCTAACAGCTCAATTAGAGCTTTTTTTTAATGAACATTGTTCTTTGTCAAAACTGACATTCTCATCATCCACTAATGCAGTTTGTCACAAAATGCAGTTTTCAGCTCAGAAAGCTTGTATCTGACATTCTAACAGCTCAATGAGAGCATTTCAGTAATGAACAGTGTTCTTTGTCAAAACTGACATTCTCATTATCCACTGAATCACTTTGTCACAAAATGCATTTTTCTGCTCAGAAAGCTTGTTTCTGACATTCTAACAGCTCAATTAGAGCATTTTAGTAATGAACAGTGTTCTTTGTCACAACTGACATTCTCATCATGCACTGATGCACTTTGTCACAAAATGCAGTTTTCAGCTCAGAAAGATTGTTTCTGACATTCTAACAGCTCAATTAGAGCTTTTTTGTAATGAACAGTGTTTTTGTCAAAACTGACATTCTCATTATGAACTGAATCACTTTGTCACAAAATGCTTTTTTCTGATCAGAAAGCTTGTTTCTGACATTCTAACAGCTCAATTAGAGCATTTCAGTAATGAACAGTGTTCTTTGTCAAAACTGACATTCTCATCATCCACTGAATCACTTTGTCACAAAATGCATTTTTCTGCTCAGACAGCTTGTTTCTGACATTCTAACAGGTCACTGATAGCATTTCAGTAATGAACAGTTTCTGACATTCTAACAGCTCAATTAGAGCATTTCAGTAATGAACAGTGTTATTTGTCAAAACTGACATTCTCATCATCAACTGAATCAGTTTGTCACAAAATGCATTTTTCTGCTCAGAAAGCTTGTTTCTGACATTCTAAGAGCTCAATTAGAGCATTTCAGCAAAGAACAGTGTTCTTTGTCAAAACTGACATTCTCATCATCCACTGATGCACTTTGTCACAAAATGCAGTTTTCAGCTCAGAAAGCTTGTTTCTGACATTCTAACAGCTCAATGAGAGCATTTCAGTAATGAACAGTGTTCTTTGTCAAAACTGACATTCTCATCATCCACTGAATCACTTTGTCACAAAATGCATTTTTCTGCTCAGACAGCTTGTTTCTGACATTCTAACAGGTCACTGATAGCATTTCAGTAATGAACAGTGTTCTTTGTCAAAACTGACATTCTCATCATCCACTGAATCACTTTGTCACAAAATGCATTTTTCTGATCAGAAAGCATGTTTCTGACATTCTAACAGCTCAATTAGAGCATTTCAGTAATGAACAGTGTTCTTTGTCAAAACTGACATTCTCATCATCCACTAATGCAGTTTGTCACAAAATGCAGTTTTCAGCTCAGAAAGCTTGTTTCTGACATTCTAACAGCTCAATTAGAGCATTTCAGTAATGAACAGTGTTCTTTGTCAAAACTGACATTCTCATCATCCACTGAATCACTTTGTCACCAAATGCATTTTTCTGATCAGAAAGCTTGTTTCTGACATTCTAACAGCTCAATTAGAGCATTTCAGTAATGAACAGTGTTCTTTGTCAAAACTGACATTCTCATCATCCACTGAATCACTTTGTCACAAAATGCATTTTTCTGCTCAGAAAGCTTGTTTCTGACATTCTAACAGCTCAATTAGAGCTTTTTTTTAATGAACATTGTTCTTTGTCAAAACTGACATTCTCATCATCCACTAATGCAGTTTGTCACAAAATGCAGTTTTCAGCTCAGAAAGCTTGTATCTGACATTCTAACAGCTCAATGAGAGCATTTCAGTAATGAACAGTGTTCTTTGTCAAAACTGACATTCTCATCATCCACTGAATCACTTTGTCACAAAATGCATTTTTCTGCTCAGAAAGCTTGTTTCTGACATTCTAACAGGTCACTGAGAGCATTTCAGTAATGCACAGTGTTCTTTGTCAAAACTGACATTCTCATCATCCACTGAATCACTTTGTCACAAAATGCATTTTTCTGCTCAGACAGCTTGTTTCTGACATTCTAACAGGTCACTGAGAGCATTTCAGTAATGAACAGTGTTCTTTGTCAAAACTGACATTCTCATCATCCACTAATGCAGTTTGTCACAAAATGCAGTTTTCAGCTCAGAAAGCTTGTTTCTGACATTCTAACAGCTCAATTAGAGCATTTCAGTAATGAACAGTGTTCTTTGTCAAAACTGACATTCTCATCATCCACTGAATCACTTTGTCACAAAATGCATTTTTCTGCTCAGAAAGCTTGTTTCTGACATTCTAACAGCTCAATTAGAGCTTTTTTTTAATGAACATTGTTCTTTGTCAAAACTGACATTCTCATCATCCACTAATGCAGTTTGTCACAAAATGCAGTTTTCAGCTCAGAAAGCTTGTATCTGACATTCTAACAGCTCAATGAGAGCATTTCAGTAATGAACAGTGTTCTTTGTCAAAACTGACATTCTCATCATCCACTGAATCACTTTGTCACAAAATGCATTTTTCTGCTCAGAAAGCTTGTTTCTGACATTCTAACAGGTCACTGAGAGCATTTCAGTAATGAACAGTGTTCTTTGTCAAAACTGACATTCTCATCATCCACTGAATCACTTTGTCACAAAATGCATTTTTCTGCTCAGACAGCTTGTTTCTGACATTCTAACAGGTCACTGAGAGCATTTCAGTAATGAACAGTGTTCTTTGTCAAAACTGACATTCTCATCATCCACTAATGCAGTTTGTCACAAAATGCAGTTTTCAGCTCAGAAAGCTTGTTTCTGACATTCTAACAGCTCAATTAGAGCATTTCAGTAATGAACAGTGTTCTTTGTCAAAACTGACATTCTCATCATCCACTGAATCACTTTGTCACCAAATGCATTTTTCTGATCAGAAAGCTTGTTTCTGACATTCTAACAGCTCAATTAGAGCATTTCAGTAATGAACAGTGTTCTTTGTCAAAACTGACATTCTCATCATCCACTGAATCACTTTGTCACAAAATGCATTTTTCTGCTCAGAAAGCTTGTTTCTGACATTCTAACAGCTCAATTAGAGCATTTTAGTAATGAACAGTGTTCTTTGTCACAACTGACATTCTCATCATCCACTGATGCACTTTGTCACAAAATGCAGTTTTCAGCTCAGAAAGCTTGTTTCTGACATTCTAACAGCTCAATTAGAGCTTTTCAGTAATGAACAGTGTTCTTTGTCAATACTGACATTCTCATCATCCACTGAATCACTTTGTCACCAAATGCATTTTTCTGATCAGAAAGCTTGTTTCTGACATTCTAACTGCTCAATTAGAGCATTTCAGTAATGAACAGTGTTCTTTGTCAAAACTGACATTCTCATCATCCACTGAATCACTTTGTCACAAAATGCATTTTTCTGATCAGAAAGCATGTTTCTGACATTCTAACAGCTCAATTAGAGCATTTCAGTAATGAACAGTGTTCTTTGTCAAAACTGACATTCTCATCATCCACTGATGCAGTTTGTCACAAAATGCAGTTTTCAGCTCAGAAAGCTTGTTTCTGACATTCTAACAGCTCAATTAGAGCATTTCAGTAATGAACAGTGTTCTTTGTCAAAACTGACATATTCTCATCATCCACTGAATCACTTTGTCACAAAATGCATTTTTCTGCTCAGAAAGCTTGTTTCTGACATTCTAACAGCTCATTGAGAGCATTTCAGTAATGAACAGTGTTCTTTGTCAAAACTGACATTCTCATCATCCACTGAATCAGTTTGTCACAAAATGCATTTTTCTGCTCAGAAAGCTTGTTTCTGACATTCTAACAGCTCAATTAGAGCATTTCAGCAAAGAACAGTGTTCTTTGTCAAAACTGACATTCTCATCATCCACTGATGCACTTTGTCACAAAATGCAGTTTTCAGCTCAGAAAGCTTGTTTCTGACATTCTAACAGCTCAATGAGAGCATTTCAGTAATGAACAGTGTTCTTTGTCAAAACTGACATTCTCATCATCCACTGAATCACTTTGTCACAAAATGCATTTTTCTGCTCAGAAAGCTTGTTTCTGACATTCTAACAGCTCAATTAGAGCTTTTTTTTAATGAACAGTGTTCTTTGTCACAACTGACATTCTCATCATCCACTGATGCACTTTGTCACAAAATGCAGTTTTCAGCTCAGAAAGCTTGTTTCTGACATTCTAACAGGTCACTGAGAGCATTTCAGTAATGAACATTGTTCTTTGTCAAAACTGACATTCTCATCATCCACTGAATCACTTTGTCACAAATTGCATTTTTCTGATCAGAAATTATGTTTCTGACATTCTAACAGCTCAATTAGAGCATTTTAGTAATGAACAATGTTCTTTGTCACAACTGACATTCTCATCATCCACTGATGCACTTTGTCACAAAATGCAGTTTTCAGCTCAGAAAGCTTGTTTCTGACATTCTAACAGCTCAATTAGAGCTTTTCAGTAATGAACAGTGTTCTTTGTCAAAACTGACATTCTCATCATCCACTGAATCACTTTGTCACCAAATGCATTTTTCTGATCAGAAAGCTTGTTTCTGACATTCTAACAGCTCAATTAGAGCATTTCAGTAATGAACAGTGTTCTTTGTCAAAACTGACATTCTCATCATCCACTGAATCACTTTGTCACAAAATGCATTTTTCTGCTCAGAAAGCTTGTTTCTGACATTCTAACAGCTCAATTAGAGCATTTTAGTAATGAACAGTGTTCTTTGTCACAAATGACATTCTCATCATGTACTGATGCACTTTGTCACAAAATGCATTTTTCTGCTCAGACAGCTTGTTTCTGACATTCTAACAGGTCACTGAGAGCATTTCAGTAATGAACATTGTTCTTTGTCAAAACTGACATTCTCATCATCCACTGAATCACTTTGTCACAAATTGCATTTTTCTGATCAGAAATTATGTTTCTGACATTCTAACAGCTCAATTAGAGCTTTTCAGTAATGAACAGTGTTCTTTGTCACAACTGACATTCTCATCATGCACTGATGCACTTTGTCACAAAATGCAGTTTTCAGCTCAGAAAGCTTGTTTCTGACATTCTAACAGCTCAATGAGAGCATTTTAGTAATGAAAAGTGTTCTTTGTCAAAACTGACATTCTCATCATCCACTGATGCACTTTGTCACAAAATGCAGTTTTCAGCTCAGAAAGCTTGTTTCTGACATTCTAACAGCTCAATTAGAGCATTTAAGTAATGAACAGTGTTCTTTGTCAAAACTGACATTCTCATCATCCACTGAATCACTTTGTCACCAAATGCATTTTTCTGATCAGAAAGCTTGTTTCTGACATTCTAACAGCTCAATTAGAACATTTCAGTAATGAACAGTGTTCTTTGTCAAAACTGACATTCTCATCATCCACTGAATCACTTTGTCACAAAATACATTTTTCTGCTCAGAAAGCTTGTTTCTGACATTCTAACAGCTCAATTAGGGCATTTTAGTAATGAACAGTGTTCTTTGTCACAACTGACATTCTCATCATCCACTGATGCACTTTGTCACAAAATGCAGTTTTCAGCTCAGAAAGCTTGTTTCTGACATTCTAACAGCTCAATTAGAGCTTTTCAGTAATGAACAGTGTTCTTTGTCAAAACTGACATTCTCATCATCCACTGAATCACTTTGTCACAAAATGCATTTTTCTGCTCAGAAAGCTTGTTTCTGACATTCTAACAGCTCAATTAGAGCATTTTAGTAATGAACAGTGTTCTTTGTCACAACTGACATTCTCATCATGCACTGATGCACTTTGTCACAAAATGCAGTTTTCAGCTCAGAAAGCTTGTTTCTGACATTCTAACAGCTCAATTAGAGCATTTAAGTAATGAACAGTGTTCTTTGTCAAAACTGACATTCTCATTATCCACTGAATCACTTTGTCACAAAATGCTTTTTTCTGATCAGAAAGCTTGTTTCTGACATTCTAACAGCTCAATTAGAGCATTTCAGTAATGAACAGTGTTCTTTGTCAAAACTGACATTCTCATCATCCACTGAATCACTTTGTCACAAAATGCATTTTTCTGCTCAGACAGCTTGTTTCTGACATTCTAACAGGTCACTGATAGCATTTCAGTAATGAACAGTGTTCTTTGTCAAAACTGACATTCTCATCATCCACTGAATCACTTTGTCACAAAATGCATTTTTCTGATCAGAAAGCATGCTTCTGACATTCTAACAGCTCAATTAGAGCATTTCAGTAATGAACAGTGTTCTTTGTCAAAACTGACATTCTCATCATCCACTAATGCAGTTTGTCACAAAATGCAGTTTTCAGCTCAGAATAATTGTTTCTGACATTCTAACAGCTCAATTAGAGCATTTTAGTAATGAAAAGTATTCTTTGTCAAAACTGACATTCTCATCATCCACTGATGCACTTTGTCACAAAATGCAGTTTTCAGCTCAGAAAGCTTGTTTCTGACATTCTAACAGCTCAATTAGAGCATTTCAGTAATGAACAGTGTTCTTTGTCAAAACTGACATTCTCATCATCCACTGAATCACTTTGTCACAAAATGCATTTTTCTGCTCAGAAAGCTTGTTTCTGACATTCTAACAGCTCAATTAGAGCATTTTAGTAATGAACAGTGTTCTTTGTCACAACTGACATTCTCATCATCCACTGATGCACTTTGTCACAAAATGCAGTTTTCAGCTCAGAAAGCTTGTTTCTGACATTCTAACAGCTCAATTAGAGCTTTTCAGTAATGAACAGTGTTCTTTGTCAATACTGACATTCTCATCATCCACTGAATCACTTTGTCACCAAATGCATTTTTCTGATCAGAAAGCTTGTTTCTGACATTCTAACTGCTCAATTAGAGCATTTCATTAATGAACAGTGTTCTTTGTCAAAACTGACATTCTCATCATCCACTGAATCACTTTGTCACAAAATGCATTTTTCTGATCAGAAAGCATGTTTCTGACATTCTAACAGCTCAATTAGAGCATTTCAGTAATGAACAGTGTTCTTTGTCAAAACTGACATTCTCATCATCCACTGATGCAGTTTGTCACAAAATGCAGTTTTCAGCTCAGAAAGCTTGTTTCTGACATTCTAACAGCTCAATTAGAGCATTTCAGTAATGAACAGTGTTCTTTGTCAAAACTGACATATTCTCATCATCCACTGAATCACTTTGTCACAAAATGCATTTTTCTGCTCAGAAAGCTTGTTTCTGACATTCTAACAGCTCATTGAGAGCATTTCAGTAATGAACAGTGTTCTTTGTCAAAACTGACATTCTCATCATCCACTGAATCAGTTTGTCACAAAATGCATTTTTCTGCTCAGAAAGCTTGTTTCTGACATTCTAACAGCTCAATTAGAGCATTTCAGCAAAGAACAGTGTTCTTTGTCAAAACTGACATTCTCATCATCCACTGATGCACTTTGTCACAAAATGCAGTTTTCAGCTCAGAAAGCTTGTTTCTGACATTCTAACAGGTCACTGAGAGCATTTCAGTAATGAACATTGTTCTTTGTCAAAACTGACATTCTCATCATCCACTGAATCACTTTGTCACAAATTGCATTTTTCTGATCAGAAATTATGTTTCTGACATTCTAACAGCTCAATTAGAGCATTTTAGTAATGAACAATGTTCTTTGTCACAACTGACATTCTCATCATCCACTGATGCACTTTGTCACAAAATGCAGTTTTCAGCTCAGAAAGCTTGTTTCTGACATTCTAACAGCTCAATTAGAGCTTTTCAGTAATGAACAGTGTTCTTTGTCAAAACTGTCATTCTCATCATCCACTGAATCACTTTGTCACATATTGCATTTTTCTGATCAGAAATTATGTTTCTGACATTCTAACAGCTCAATTAGAGCATTTTAGTAATGAACAATGTTCTTTGTCACAACTGACATTCTCATCATCCACTGATGCACTTTGTCACAAAATGCAGTTTTCAGCTCAGAAAGCTTGTTTCTGACATTCTAACAGCTCAATTAGAGCTTTTCAGTAATGAACAGTGTTCTTTGTCAAAACTGTCATTCTCATCATCCACTGAATCACTTTGTCACCAAATGCATTTTTCTGATCAGAAAGCTTGTTTCTGACATTCTAACAGCTCAATTAGAGCATTTCAGTAATGAACAGTGTTCTTTGTCAAAACTGACATTCTCATCATCCACTGAATCACTTTGTCACAAAATGCATTTTTCTGCTCAGAAAGCTTGTTTCTGACATTCTAACAGCTCAATTAGAGCATTTTAGTAATGAACAGTGTTCTTTGTCACAAATGACATTCTCATCATGCACTGATGCACTTTGTCACAAAATGCATTTTTCTGCTCAGACAGCTTGTTTCTGACATTCTAACAGGTCACTGAGAGCATTTCAGTAATGAACATTGTTCTTTGTCAAAACTGACATTCTCATCATCCACTGAATCACTTTGTCACAAATTGCATTTTTCTGATCAGAAATTATGTTTCTGACATTCTAACAGCTCAATTAGAGCTTTTCAGTAATGAACAGTGTTCTTTGTCACAACTGACATTCTCATCATGCACTGATGCACTTTGTCACAAAATGCAGTTTTCAGCTCAGAAAGCTTGTTTCTGACATTCTAACAGCTCAATGAGAGCATTTTAGTAATGAAAAGTGTTCTTTGTCAAAACTGACATTCTCATCATCCACTGATGCACTTTGTCACAAAATGCAGTTTTCAGCTCAGAAAGCTTGTTTCTGACATTCTAACAGCTCAATTAGAGCATTTAAGTAATGAACAGTGTTCTTTGTCAAAACTGACATTCTCATCATCCACTGAATCACTTTGTCACCAAATGCATTTTTCTGATCAGAAAGCTTGTTTCTGACATTATAACAGCTCAATTAGAACATTTCAGTAATGAACAGTGTTCTTTGTCAAAACTGACATTCTCATCATCCACTGAATCACTTTGTCACAAAATACATTTTTCTGCTCAGAAAGCTTGTTTCTGACATTCTAACAGCTCAATTAGGGCATTTTAGTAATGAACAGTGTTCTTTGTCACAACTGACATTCTCATCATCCACTGATGCACTTTGTCACAAAATGCAGTTTTCAGCTCAGAAAGCTTGTTTCTGACATTCTAACAGCTCAATTAGAGCTTTTCAGTAATGAACAGTGTTCTTTGTCAAAACTGACATTCTCATCATCCACTGAATCACTTTGTCACAAAATGCATTTTTCTGCTCAGAAAGCTTGTTTCTGACATTCTAACAGCTCAATTAGAGCATTTTAGTAATGAACAGTGTTCTTTGTCACAACTGACATTCTCATCATGCACTGATGCACTTTGTCACAAAATGCAGTTTTCAGCTCAGAAAGCTTGTTTCTGACATTCTAACAGCTCAATTAGAGCATTTAAGTAATGAACAGTGTTCTTTGTCAAAACTGACATTCTCATCATCCACTGAATCACTTTGTCACCAAATGCATTTTTCTGATCAGAAAGCTTGTTTCTGACATTCTAACAGCTCAATTAGAACATTTCAGTAATGAACAGTGTTCTTTGTCAAAACTGACATTCTCATCATCCACTGAATCACTTTGTCACAAAATACATTTTTCTGCTCAGAAAGCTTGTTTCTGACATTCTAACAGCTCAATTAGGGCATTTTAGTAATGAACAGTGTTCTTTGTCACAACTGACATTCTCATCATCCACTGATGCACTTTGTCACAAAATGCAGTTTTCAGCTCAGAAAGCTTGTTTCTGACATTCTAACAGCTCAATTAGAGCTTTTCAGTAATGAACAGTGTTCTTTGTCAAAACTGACATTCTCATCATCCACTGAATCACTTTGTCACAAAATGCATTTTTCTGCTCAGAAAGCTTGTTTCTGACATTCTAACAGCTCAATTAGAGCATTTTAGTAATGAACAGTGTTCTTTGTCACAACTGACATTCTCATCATGCACTGATGCACTTTGTCACAAAATGCAGTTTTCAGCTCAGAAAGCTTGTTTCTGACATTCTAACAGCTCAATTAGAGCTTTTTTGTAATGAACAGTGTTCTTTGTCAAAACTGACATTCTCATTATCCACTGAATCACTTTGTCACAAAATGCTTTTTTCTGATCAGAAAGCTTGTTTCTGACATTCTAACAGCTCAATTAGAGCATTTCAGTAATGAACAGTGTTCTTTGTCAAAACTGACATTCTCATCATCCACTGAATCACTTTGTCACAAAATGCATTTTTCTGCTCAGACAGCTTGTTTCTGACATTCTAACAGGTCACTGATAGCATTTCAGTAATGAACAGTGTTCTTTGTCAAAACTGACATTCTCATCATCCACTGAATCACTTTGTCACAAAATGCATTTTTCTGATCAGAAAGCATGCTTCTGACATTCTAACAGCTCAATTAGAGCATTTCAGTAATGAACAGTGTTCTTTGTCAAAACTGACATTCTCATCATCCACTAATGCAGTTTGTCACAAAATGCAGTTTTCAGCTCAGAATAATTGTTTCTGACATTCTAACAGCTCAATTAGAGCATTTCAGTAATGAACAGTGTTCTTTGTCAAAACTGACATTCTCATCATCCACTGAATCACTTTGTCACAAAATGCATTTTTCTGCTCAGAAAGCTTGTTTCTGACATTCTAACAGCTCAATTAGAGCTTTTTTTTAATGAACTTTGTTCTTTGTCAAAACTGACATTCTCATCATGCACTGATGCATTTTGTCACAAAATGCAGTTTTCAGCTCAGAAAAATTGTTTCTGACATTCTAACAGCTCAATTAGAGCATTTTAGTAATGAAAAGTATTCTTTGTCAAAACTGACATTCTCATCATCCACTGATGCACTTTGTCACAAAATGCAGTTTTCAGCTCAGAAAGCTTGTTTCTGACATTCTAACAGCTCAATTAGAGCATTTCAGTAATGAACAGTGTTCTTTGTCAAAACTGACATTCTCATCATCCACTGAATCACTTTGTCACAAAATGCATTTTTCTGCTCAGAAAGCTTCTTTCTGACATTCTAACAGCTCAATTAGAGCATTTTAGTAATGAACAGTGTTCTTTGTCACAACTGACATTCTCATCATGCACTGATGCATTTTGTCACAAAATGCAGTTTTCAGCTCAGAAAAAATATTTCTGACATTCTAACAGCTCAATTAGAGCATTTTAGTAATGAACAGTATTCTTTGTCAAAACTGACATTCTCATCATCCACTGATGCACTTTGTCACAAAATGCAGTTTTCAGCTCAGAAAGCTTGTTTCTGACATTCTAACAGCTCAATTAGAGCATTTCAGTAATGAACAGTGTTCTTTGTCAAAACTGACATTCTCATCATCCACTGAATCACTTTGTCACAAAATGAAGTTTTCTGCTCAGAAAGCTTGTTTCTGACATTCTAACAGCTCAATTAGAGCATTTCAGTAATGAACAGTGTTCTTTGTCAAAACTGACATTCTCATCATCCACTGAATCACTTTGTCACAAAATGCATTTTTCTGCTCAGAAAGCTTCTTTCTGACATTCTAACAGCTCAATTAGAGCATTTTAGTAATGAACAGTGTTCTTTGTCACAACTGACATTGTCATCATGCACTGATGCATTTTGTCACAAAATGCAGTTTTCAGCTCAGAAAAATTGTTTCTGACATTCTAACAGCTCAATTAGAGCATTTTAGTAATGAACGGTATTCTTTGTCAAAACTGACATTCTCATCATCCACTGATGCACTTTGTCACAAAATGCAGTTTTCAGCTCAGAAAGCTTGTTTCTGACATTCTAACAGCTCAATTAGAGCATTTCAGTAATGAACAGTGTTCTTTGTCAAAACTGACATTCTCATCATCCACTGAATCACTTTGTCACAAAATGCATTTTTCTGCTCAGAAAGCTTCTTTCTGACATTCTAACAGCTCAATTAGAGCATTTTAGTAATGAACAGTGTTCTTTGTCACAACTGACATTCTCATCATGCACTGATGCATTTTGTCACAAAATGCAGTTTTCAGCTCAGAAAGCTTGTTTCTGACATTCTAACAGCTCAATTAGAGCTTTTCAGTAATGAAAAGTGTTCTTTGTCAAAACTGACATTCTCATCATCCACTGAATCACTTTGTCACCAAATGCATTTTTCTGATCAGAAAGCTTGTTTCTGACATTCTAACCGCTCAATTAGAGCATTTCAGTAATGAACAGTGTTCTTTGTCAAAACTGACATTCTCATCATCCACTGAATCACTTTGTCACAAAATGCATTTTTCTGCTCAGAAAGCTTGTTTCTGACATTCTAACAGCTCAATTAGAGCATTTTAGTAATGAACAGTGTTCTTTGTCACAACTGACATTCTCATCATCCACTGATGCACTTTGTCACAAAATGCAGTTTTCAGCTCAGAAAGCTTGTTTCTGACATTCTAACAGCTCAATTAGAGCATTTCAGTAATGAACAGTGTTCTTTGTCAAAACTGACATTCTCATCATCCACTGATGCACTCTGTCACAAAATGCAGTTTTCAGCTCAGAAAGCTTGTTTCTGACATTCTAACAGCTCATTGAGAGCATTTCAGTAATGAACAGTGTTCTTTGTCAAAACTGACATTCTCATAATCCACTGAATCACTTTGTCACAAAATGCATTTTTCTGCTCAGAAAGCTTGTTTCTGACATTCTAACAGCTCATTGAGAGCATTTCAGTAATGAACAGTGTTCTTTGTAAAAACTGACATTCTCATCATCCACTGAATCACTTTGTCACAAAATGCATTTTTCTGCTCAGACAGCTTGTTTCTGACATTCTAACAGCTCAATTAGAGCATTTCAGTAATGAACAGTGTTCTTTGTCAAAACTGACATTCTCATCATCCACTGAATCACTTTGTCACAAAATGCATTTTTCTGCTCAGACAGCTTGTTTCTGACATTCTAACAGGTCACTGAGAGCATTTCAGTAATGAACAGTGTTCTTTGTCAAAACTGACATTCTCATCATCCACTGAATCACTTTGTCACAAATTGCATTTTTCTGATCAGAAATTATGTTTCTGACATTCTAACAGCTCAATTAGAGCATTTCAGTAATGAACAGTGTTCTTTGTCAAAACTGACATTCTCATCATCCACTGAATCACTTTGTCACAAAATGCATTTTTCTGCTCAGAAAGCTTGTTTCTGACATTCTAACAGCTCAATTAGAGCATTTTAGTAATGAACAGTGTTCTTTGTCACAACTGACATTCTCATCATGCACTGATGCACTTTGTCACAAAATGCAGTTTTCAGCTCAGAAAGCTTGTTTCTGACATTCTAACAGCTCAATGAGAGCATTTTAGTAATGAAAAGTGTTCTTTGTCAAAACTGACATTCTCATCATCCACTGATGCACTTTGTCACAAAATGCAGTTTTCAGCTCAGAAAGCTTGTTTCTGACATTCTAACAGCTCAATTAGAGCATTTCAGTAATGAACAGTGTTCTTTGTCAAAACTGACATTCTCATCATCCACTGAATCAGTTTGTCACAAAATGCATTTTTCTGCTCAGAAAGCTTGTTTCTGACATTCTAACAGCTCAATTAGAGCATTTCAGCAAAGAACAGTGTTCTTTGTCAAAACTGACATTCTCATCATCCACTGATGCACTTTGTCACAAAATGCAGTTTTCAGCTCAGAAAGCTTGTTTCTGACATTCTAACAGCTCAATGAGAGCATTTCAGTAATGAACAGTGTTCTTTGTCAAAACTGACATTCTCATCATCCACTGAATCACTTTGTCACAAAATGCATTTTTCTGCTCACACAGCTTGTTTCTGACATTCTAACAGGTCACTGATAGCATTTCAGTAATGAACAGTGTTCTTTGTCAAAACTGACATTCTCATCATCCACTGAATTACTTTGTCACAAAATTCATTTTTCTGATCAGAAAGCATGTTTCTGACATTCTAACAGCTCAATTAGAGCATTTTAGTAATGAAAAGTATTCTTTGTCAAAACTGACATTCTCATCATCCACTGATGCACTTTGTCACAAAATGCAGTTTTCAGCTCAGAAAGCTTGTTTCTGACATTCTAACAGCTCAATTAGAGCATTTCAGTAATGAACAGTGTTCTTTGTCAAAACTGACATTCTCATCATCCACTGAATCACTTTGTCACAAAATGCATTTTTCTGCTCAGAAAGCTTGTTTCTGACATTCTAACAGCTCAATTAGAGCATTTTAGTAATGAACAGTGTTCTTTGTCACAACTGACATTCTCATCATCCACTGATGCACTTTGTCACAAAATGCAGTTTTCAGCTCAGAAAGCTTGTTTCTGACATTCTAACAGCTCAATTAGAGCTTTTCAGTAATGAACAGTGTTCTTTGTCAATACTGACATTCTCATCATCCACTGAATCACTTTGTCACCAAATGCATTTTTCTGATCAGAAAGCTTGTTTCTGACATTCTAACTGCTCAATTAGAGCATTTCAGTAATGAACAGTGTTCTTTGTCAAAACTGACATTCTCATCATCCACTGAATCACTTTGTCACAAAATGCATTTTTCTGATCAGAAAGCATGTTTCTGACATTCTAACAGCTCAATTAGAGCATTTCAGTAATGAACAGTGTTCTTTGTCAAAACTGACATTCTCATCATCCACTGATGCAGTTTGTCACAAAATGCAGTTTTCAGCTCAGAAAGCTTGTTTCTGACATTCTAACAGCTCAATTAGAGCATTTCAGTAATGAACAGTGTTCTTTGTCAAAACTGACATATTCTCATCATCCACTGAATCACTTTGTCACAAAATGCATTTTTCTGCTCAGAAAGCTTGTTTCTGACATTCTAACAGCTCATTGAGAGCATTTCAGTAATGAACAGTGTTCTTTGTCAAAACTGACATTCTCATCATCCACTGAATCAGTTTGTCACAAAATGCATTTTTCTGCTCAGAAAGCTTGTTTCTGACATTCTAACAGCTCAATTAGAGCATTTCAGCAAAGAACAGTGTTCTTTGTCAAAACTGACATTCTCATCATCCACTGATGCACTTTGTCACAAAATGCAGTTTTCAGCTCAGAAAGCTTGTTTCTGACATTCTAACAGCTCAATGAGAGCATTTCAGTAATGAACAGTGTTCTTTGTCAAAACTGACATTCTCATCATCCACTGAATCACTTTGTCACAAAATGCATTTTTCTGCTCAGAAAGCTTGTTTCTGACATTCTAACAGCTCAATTAGAGCTTTTTTTTAATGAACAGTGTTCTTTGTCACAACTGACATTCTCATCATCCACTGATGCACTTTGTCACAAAATGCAGTTTTCAGCTCAGAAAGCTTGTTTCTGACATTCTAACAGGTCACTGAGAGCATTTCAGTAATGAACATTGTTCTTTGTCAAAACTGACATTCTCATCATCCACTGAATCACTTTGTCACAAATTGCATTTTTCTGATCAGAAATTATGTTTCTGACATTCTAACAGCTCAATTAGAGCATTTTAGTAATGAACAATGTTCTTTGTCACAACTGACATTCTCATCATCCACTGATGCACTTTGTCACAAAATGCAGTTTTCAGCTCAGAAAGCTTGTTTCTGACATTCTAACAGCTCAATTAGAGCTTTTCAGTAATGAACAGTGTTCTTTGTCAAAACTGACATTCTCATCATCCACTGAATCACTTTGTCACCAAATGCATTTTTCTGATCAGAAAGCTTGTTTCTGACATTCTAACAGCTCAATTAGAGCATTTCAGTAATGAACAGTGTTCTTTGTCAAAACTGACATTCTCATCATCCACTGAATCACTTTGTCACAAAATGCATTTTTCTGCTCAGAAAGCTTGTTTCTGACATTCTAACAGCTCAATTAGAGCATTTTAGTAATGAACAGTGTTCTTTGTCACAAATGACATTCTCATCATGCACTGATGCACTTTGTCACAAAATGCATTTTTCTGCTCAGACAGCTTGTTTCTGACATTCTAACAGGTCACTGAGAGCATTTCAGTAATGAACATTGTTCTTTGTCAAAACTGACATTCTCATCATCCACTGAATCAGTTTGTCACAAATTGCATTTTTCTGATCAGAAATTATGTTTCTGACATTCTAACAGCTCAATTAGAGCTTTTCAGTAATGAACAGTGTTCTTTGTCACAACTGACATTCTCATCATGCACTGATGCACTTTGTCACAAAATGCAGTTTTCAGCTCAGAAAGCTTGTTTCTGACATTCTAACAGCTCAATTAGAGCATTTAAGTAATGAACAGTGTTCTTTGTCAAAACTGACATTCTCATCATCCACTGAATCACTTTGTCACAAAATGCATTTTTCTGCTCAGACAGCTTGTTTCTGACATTCTAACAGCTCAATTAGAGCATTTCAGTAATGAACAGTGTTCTTTGTCAAAACTGACATTCTCATCATCCACTGAATCACTTTGTCACAAAATGCATTTTTCTGCTCAGACAGCTTGTTTCTGACATTCTAACAGGTCACTGAGAGCATTTCAGTAATGAACAGTGTTCTTTGTCAAAACTGACATTCTCATCATCCACTGAATCACTTTGTCACAAATTGCATTTTTCTGATCAGAAATTATGTTTCTGACATTCTAACAGCTCAATTAGAGCATTTCAGTAATGAACAGTGTTCTTTGTCAAAACTGACATTCTCATCATCCACTGAATCACTTTGTCACAAAATGCATTTTTCTGCTCAGAAAGCTTGTTTCTGACATTCTAACAGCTCAATTAGAGCATTTTAGTAATGAACAGTGTTCTTTGTCACAACTGACATTCTCATCATGCACTGATGCACTTTGTCACAAAATGCAGTTTTCAGCTCAGAAAGCTTGTTTCTGACATTCTAACAGCTCAATGAGAGCATTTTAGTAATGAAAAGTGTTCTTTGTCAAAACTGACATTCTCATCATCCACTGATGCACTTTGTCACAAAATGCAGTTTTCAGCTCAGAAAGCTTGTTTCTGACATTCTAACAGCTCAATTAGAGCATTTCAGTAATGAACAGTGTTCTTTGTCAAAACTGACATTCTCATCATCCACTGAATCAGTTTGTCACAAAATGCATTTTTCTGCTCAGAAAGCTTGTTTCTGACATTCTAACAGCTCAATTAGAGCATTTCAGCAAAGAACAGTGTTCTTTGTCAAAACTGACATTCTCATCATCCACTGATGCACTTTGTCACAAAATGCAGTTTTCAGCTCAGAAAGCTTGTTTCTGACATTCTAACAGCTCAATGAGAGCATTTCAGTAATGAACAGTGTTCTTTGTCAAAACTGACATTCTCATCATCCACTGAATCACTTTGTCACAAAATGCATTTTTCTGCTCACACAGCTTGTTTCTGACATTCTAACAGGTCACTGATAGCATTTCAGTAATGAACAGTGTTCTTTGTCAAAACTGACATTCTCATCATCCACTGAATTACTTTGTCACAAAATTCATTTTTCTGATCAGAAAGCATGTTTCTGACATTCTAACAGCTCAATTAGAGCATTTTAGTAATGAAAAGTATTCTTTGTCAAAACTGACATTCTCATCATCCACTGATGCACTTTGTCACAAAATGCAGTTTTCAGCTCAGAAAGCTTGTTTCTGACATTCTAACAGCTCAATTAGAGCATTTCAGTAATGAACAGTGTTCTTTGTCAAAACTGACATTCTCATCATCCACTGAATCACTTTGTCACAAAATGCATTTTTCTGCTCAGAAAGCTTGTTTCTGACATTCTAACAGCTCAATTAGAGCATTTTAGTAATGAACAGTGTTCTTTGTCACAACTGACATTCTCATCATCCACTGATGCACTTTGTCACAAAATGCAGTTTTCAGCTCAGAAAGCTTGTTTCTGACATTCTAACAGCTCAATTAGAGCTTTTCAGTAATGAACAGTGTTCTTTGTCAATACTGACATTCTCATCATCCACTGAATCACTTTGTCACCAAATGCATTTTTCTGATCAGAAAGCTTGTTTCTGACATTCTAACTGCTCAATTAGAGCATTTCAGTAATGAACAGTGTTCTTTGTCAAAACTGACATTCTCATCATCCACTGAATCACTTTGTCACAAAATGCATTTTTCTGATCAGAAAGCATGTTTCTGACATTCTAACAGCTCAATTAGAGCATTTCAGTAATGAACAGTGTTCTTTGTCAAAACTGACATTCTCATCATCCACTGATGCAGTTTGTCACAAAATGCAGTTTTCAGCTCAGAAAGCTTGTTTCTGACATTCTAACAGCTCAATTAGAGCATTTCAGTAATGAACAGTGTTCTTTGTCAAAACTGACATATTCTCATCATCCACTGAATCACTTTGTCACAAAATGCATTTTTCTGCTCAGAAAGCTTGTTTCTGACATTCTAACAGCTCATTGAGAGCATTTCAGTAATGAACAGTGTTCTTTGTCAAAACTGACATTCTCATCATCCACTGAATCAGTTTGTCACAAAATGCATTTTTCTGCTCAGAAAGCTTGTTTCTGACATTCTAACAGCTCAATTAGAGCATTTCAGCAAAGAACAGTGTTCTTTGTCAAAACTGACATTCTCATCATCCACTGATGCACTTTGTCACAAAATGCAGTTTTCAGCTCAGAAAGCTTGTTTCTGACATTCTAACAGCTCAATGAGAGCATTTCAGTAATGAACAGTGTTCTTTGTCAAAACTGACATTCTCATCATCCACTAATGCAGTTTGTCACAAAATGCAGTTTTCAGCTCAGAATAATTGTTTCTGACATTCTAACAGCTCAATTAGAGCATTTTAGTAATGAAAAGTATTCTTTGTCAAAACTGACATTCTCATCATCCACTGATGCACTTTGTCACAAAATGCAGTTTTCAGCTCAGAAAGCTTGTTTCTGACATTCTAACAGCTCAATTAGAGCATTTTAGTAATGAAAAGTATTCTTTGTCAAAACTGACATTCTCATCATCCACTGAATCACTTTGTCACAAATTGCATTTTTCTGATCAGAAATTATGTTTCTGACATTCTAACAGCTCAATTAGAGCATTTTAGTAATGAACAATGTTCTTTGTCACAACTGACATTCTCATCATCCACTGATGCACTTTGTCACAAAATGCAGTTTTCAGCTCAGAAAGCTTGTTTCTGACATTCTAACAGCTCAATTAGAGCTTTTCAGTAATGAACAGTGTTCTTTGTCAAAACTGACATTCTCATCATCCACTGAATCACTTTGTCACCAAATGCATTTTTCTGATCAGAAAGCTTGTTTCTGACATTCTAACAGCTCAATTAGAGCATTTCAGTAATGAACAGTGTTCTTTGTCAAAACTGACATTCTCATCATCCACTGAATCACTTTGTCACAAAATGCATTTTTCTGCTCAGAAAGCTTGTTTCTGACATTCTAACAGCTCAATTAGAGCATTTTAGTAATGAACAGTGTTCTTTGTCACAAATGACATTCTCATCATGCACTGATGCACTTTGTCACAAAATGCATTTTTCTGCTCAGACAGCTTGTTTCTGACATTCTAACAGGTCACTGAGAGCATTTCAGTAATGAACATTGTTCTTTGTCAAAACTGACATTCTCATCATCCACTGAATCAGTTTGTCACAAATTGCATTTTTCTGATCAGAAATTATGTTTCTGACATTCTAACAGCTCAATTAGAGCTTTTCAGTAATGAACAGTGTTCTTTGTCACAACTGACATTCTCATCATGCACTGATGCACTTTGTCACAAAATGCAGTTTTCAGCTCAGAAAGCTTGTTTCTGACATTCTAACAGCTCAATGAGAGCATTTTAGTAATGAAAAGGGTTCTTTGTCAAAACTGACATTCTCATCATCCACTGATGCACTTTGTCACAAAATGCAGTTTTCAGCTCAGAAAGCTTGTTTCTGACATTCTAACAGCTCAATTAGAGCATTTAAGTAATGAACAGTGTTCTTTGTCAAAACTGACATTCTCATCATCCACTGAATCACTTTGTCACCAAATGCATTTTTCTGATCAGAAAGCTTGTTTCTGACATTCTAACAGCTCAATTAGAACATTTCAGTAATGAACAGTGTTCTTTGTCAAAACTGACATTCTCATCATCCACTGAATCACTTTGTCACAAAATACATTTTTCTGCTCAGAAAGCTTGTTTCTGACATTCTAACAGCTCAATTAGGGCATTTTAGTAATGAACAGTGTTCTTTGTCACAACTGACATTCTCATCATCCACTGATGCACTTTGTCACAAAATGCAGTTTTCAGCTCAGAAAGCTTGTTTCTGACATTCTAACAGCTCAATTAGAGCTTTTCAGTAATGAACAGTGTTCTTTGTCAAAACTGACATTCTCATCATCCACTGAATCACTTTGTCACAAAATGCATTTTTCTGCTCAGAAAGCTTGTTTCTGACATTCTAACAGCTCAATTAGAGCATTTTAGTAATGAACAGTGTTCTTTGTCACAACTGACATTCTCATCATGCACTGATGCACTTTGTCACAAAATGCAGTTTTCAGCTCAGAAAGCTTGTTTCTGACATTCTAACAGCTCAATTAGAGCTTTTTTGTAATGAACAGTGTTCTTTGTCAAAACTGACATTCTCATTATCCACTGAATCACTTTGTCACAAAATGCTTTTTTCTGATCAGAAAGCTTGTTTCTGACATTCTAACAGCTCAATTAGAGCATTTCAGTAATGAACAGTGTTCTTTGTCAAAACTGACATTCTCATCATCCACTGAATCACTTTGTCACAAAATGCATTTTTCTGCTCAGACAGCTTGTTTCTGACATTCTAACAGGTCACTGATAGCATTTCAGTAATGAACAGTGTTCTTTGTCAAAACTGACATTCTCATCATCCACTGAATCACTTTGTCACAAAATGCATTTTTCTGATCAGAAAGCATGCTTCTGACATTCTAACAGCTCAATTAGAGCATTTCAGTAATGAACAGTGTTCTTTGTCAAAACTGACATTCTCATCATCCACTAATGCAGTTTGTCACAAAATGCAGTTTTCAGCTCAGAATAATTGTTTCTGACATTCTAACAGCTCAATTAGAGCATTTTAGTAATGAAAAGTATTCTTTGTCAAAACTGACATTCTCATCATCCACTGATGCACTTTGTCACAAAATGCAGTTTTCAGCTCAGAAAGCTTGTTTCTGACATTCTAACAGCTCAATTAGAGCATTTTAGTAATGAAAAGTATTCTTTGTCAAAACTGACATTCTCATCATCCACTGATGCACTTTGTCACAAAATGCAGTTTTCAGCTCAGAAAGCTTGTTTCTGACATTCTAACAGCTCAATTAGAGCATTTCAGTAATGAACAGTGTTCTTTGTCAAAACTGACATTCTCATCATCCACTGAATCACTTTGTCACAAAATGCATTTTTCTGCTCAGAAAGCTTCTTTCTGACATTCTAACAGCTCAATTAGAGCATTTTAGTAATGAACAGTGTTCTTTGTCACAACTGACATTCTCATCATGCACTGATGCATTTTGTCACAAAATGCAGTTTTCAGCTCAGAAAAAATATTTCTGACATTCTAACAGCTCAATTAGAGCATTTTAGTAATGAACAGTATTCTTTGTCAAAACTGACATTCTCATCATCCACTGATGCACTTTGTCACAAAATGCAGTTTTCAGCTCAGAAAGCTTGTTTCTGACATTCTAACAGCTCAATTAGAGCATTTCAGTAATGAACAGTGTTCTTTGTCAAAACTGACATTCTCATCATCCACTGAATCACTTTGTCACAAAATGAAGTTTTCTGCTCAGAAAGCTTGTTTCTGACATTCTAACAGCTCAATTAGAGCATTTCAGTAATGAACAGTGTTCTTTGTCAAAACTGACATTCTCATCATCCACTGAATCACTTTGTCACAAAATGCATTTTTCTGCTCAGAAAGCTTCTTTCTGACATTCTAACAGCTCAATTAGAGCATTTTAGTAATGAACGGTATTCTTTGTCAAAACTGACATTCTCATCATCCACTGATGCACTTTGTCACAAAATGCAGTTTTCAGCTCAGAAAGCTTGTTTCTGACATTCTAACAGCTCAATTAGAGCATTTCAGTAATGAACAGTGTTCTTTGTCAAAACTGACATTCTCATCATCCACTGAATCACTTTGTCACAAAATGCATTTTTCTGCTCAGAAAGCTTCTTTCTGACATTCTAACAGCTCAATTAGAGCATTTTAGTAATGAACAGTGTTCTTTGTCACAACTGACATTCTCATCATGCACTGATGCATTTTGTCACAAAATGCAGTTTTCAGCTCAGAAAAAATATTTCTGACATTCTAACAGCTCAATTAGAGCATTTTAGTAATGAACAGTGTTCTTTGTCAAAACTGACATTCTCATCATCCACTGATGCACTTTGTCACAAAATGCAGTTTTCAGCTCAGAAAGCTTGTTTCTGACATTCTAACAGCTCAATTAGAGCTTTTCAGTAATGAAAAGTGTTCTTTGTCAAAACTGACATTCTCATCATCCACTGAATCACTTTGTCACCAAATGCATTTTTCTGATCAGAAAGCTTGTTTCTGACATTCTAACCGCTCAATTAGAGCATTTCAGTAATGAACAGTGTTCTTTGTCAAAACTGACATTCTCATCATCCACTGAATCACTTTGTCACAAAATGCATTTTTCTGCTCAGAAAGCTTGTTTCTGACATTCTAACAGCTCAATTAGAGCATTTTAGTAATGAACAGTGTTCTTTGTCACAACTGACATTCTCATCATCCACTGATGCACTTTGTCACAAAATGCAGTTTTCAGCTCAGAAAGCTTGTTTCTGACATTCTAACAGCTCAATTAGAGCATTTCAGTAATGAACAGTGTTCTTTGTAAAAACTGACATTCTCATCATCCACTGATGCACTCTGTCACAAAATGCAGTTTTCAGCTCAGAAAGCTTGTTTCTGACATTCTAACAGCTCATTGAGAGCATTTCAGTAATGAACAGTGTTCTTTGTCAAAACTGACATTCTCATAATCCACTGAATCACTTTGTCACAAAATGCATTTTTCTGCTCAGAAAGCTTGTTTCTGACATTCTAACAGCTCATTGAGAGCATTTCAGTAATGAACAGTGTTCTTTGTCAAAACTGACATTCTCATCATCCACTGAATCACTTTGTCACAAAATGCATTTTTCTGCTCAGACAGCTTGTTTCTGACATTCTAACAGCTCAATTAGAGCATTTCAGTAATGAACAGTGTTCTTTGTCAAAACTGACATTCTCATCATCCACTGAATCACTTTGTCACAAAATGCATTTTTCTGCTCAGACAGCTTGTTTCTGACATTCTAACAGGTCACTGAGAGCATTTCAGTAATGAACAGTGTTCTTTGTCAAAACTGACATTCTCATCATCCACTGAATCACTTTGTCAAAAATTGCATTTTTCTGATCAGAAATTATGTTTCTGACATTCTAACAGCTCAATTAGAGCATTTCAGTAATGAACAGTGTTCTTTGTCAAAACTGACATTCTCATCATCCACTGAATCACTTTGTCACAAAATGCATTTTTCTGCTCAGAAAGCTTGTTTCTGACATTCTAACAGCTCAATTAGAGCATTTTAGTAATGAACAGTGTTCTTTGTCACAACTGACATTCTCATCATGCACTGATGCACTTTGTCACAAAATGCAGTTTTCAGCTCAGAAAGCTTGTTTCTGACATTCTAACAGCTCAATTAGAGCATTTCAGTAATGAACAGTGTTCTTTGTCAAAACTGACATTCTCATCATCCACTGAATCAGTTTGTCACAAAATGCATTTTTCTGCTCAGAAAGCTTGTTTCTGACATTCTAACAGCTCAATTAGAGCATTTCAGCAAAGAACAGTGTTCTTTGTCAAAACTGACATTCTCATCATCCACTGATGTACTTTGTCACAAAATGCAGTTTTCAGCTCAGAAAGCTTGTTTCTGACATTCTAACAGCTCAATGAGAGCATTTCAGTAATGAACAGTGTTCTTTGTCAAAACTGACATTCTCATCATCCACTGAATCACTTTGTCACAAAATGCATTTTTCTGCTCACACAGCTTGTTTCTGACATTCTAACAGGTCACTGATAGCATTTCAGTAATGAACAGTGTTCTTTGTCAAAACTGACATTCTCATCATCCACTGAATTACTTTGTCACAAAATTCATTTTTCTGATCAGAAAGCATGTTTCTGACATTCTAACAGCTCAATTAGAGCATTTCAGTAATGAACAGTGTTCTTTGTCAAAACTGACATTCTCATCATCCACTAATGCAGTTTGTCACAAAATGCAGTTTTCAGCTCAGAAAGCTTGTTTCTGACATTCTAACAGCTCAATTAGAGCATTTCAGTAATGAACAGTGTTCTTTGTCAAAACTGACATTCTCATCATCCACTGAATCACTTTGTCACCAAATGCATTTTTCTGATCAGAAAGCTTGTTTCTGACATTCTAACAGCTCAATTAGAGCATTTCAGTAATGAACAGTGTTCTTTGTCAAAACTAACATTCTCATCATCCACTGAATCACTTTGTCACAAAATGCATTTTTCTGCTCAGAAAGCTTGTTTCTGACATTCTAACAGCTCAATTAGAGCTTTTTTTTAATGAACATTGTTCTTTGTCAAAACTGACATTCTCATCATCCACTAATGCAGTTTGTCACAAAATGCAGTTTTCAGCTCAGAAAGCTTGTATCTGACATTCTAACAGCTCAATGAGAGCATTTCAGTAATGAACAGTGTTCTTTGTCAAAACTGACATTCTCATCATCCACTGAATCACTTTGTCACAAAATGCATTTTTCTGCTCAGAAAGCTTGTTTCTGACATTCTAACAGGTCACTGAGAGCATTTCAGTAATGAACAGTGTTCTTTGTCAAAACTGACATTCTCATCATCCACTGAATCACTTTGTCACAAAATGCATTTTTCTGCTCAGACAGCTTGTTTCTGACATTCTAACAGGTCACTGAGAGCATTTCAGTAATGAACAGTGTTCTTTGTCAAAACTGACATTCTCATCATCCACTAATGCAGTTTGTCACTAAATGCAGTTTTCAGCTCAGAAAGCTTGTTTCTGACATTCTAACAGCTCAATTAGAGCATTTCAGTAATGAACAGTGTTCTTTGTCAAAACTGACATTCTCATCATCCACTGAATCACTTTGTCACCAAATGCATTTTTCTGATCAGAAAGCTTGTTTCTGACATTCTAACAGCTCAATTAGAGCATTTCAGTAATGAACAGTGTTCTTTGTCAAAACTGACATTCTCATCATCCACTGAATCACTTTGTCACAAAATGCATTTTTCTGCTCAGAAAGCTTGTTTCTGAAATTCTAACAGCTCAATTAGAGCTTTTTTTTAATGAACATTGTTCTTTGTCAAAACTGACATTCTCATCATCCACTAATGCAGTTTGTCACAAAATGCAGTTTTCAGCTCAGAAAGCTTGTATCTGACATTCTAACAGCTCAATGAGAGCATTTCAGTAATGAACAGTGTTCTTTGTCAAAACTGACATTCTCATCATCCACTGAATCACTTTGTCACAAAATGCATTTTTCTGCTCAGAAAGCTTGTTTCTGACATTCTAACAGGTCACTGAGAGCATTTCAGTAATGAACAGTGTTCTTTGTCAAAACTGACATTCTCATCATCCACTGAATCACTTTGTCACAAAATGCATTTTTCTGCTCAGACAGCTTGTTTCTGACATTCTAACAGGTCACTGAGAGCATTTCAGTAATGAACAGTGTTCTTTGTCAAAACTGACATTCTCATCATCCACTAATGCACTTTGTCACAAAATGCATTTTTCTGCTCAGAAAGCTTGTTTCTGACATTCTAACAGCTCAATTAGAGCATTTCAGTAATGAACAGTGTTCTTTGTCAAAACTGACATTCTCATCATCCACTGAATCACTTTGTCACCAAATGCATTTTTCTGATCAGAAAGCTTGTTTCTGACATTCTAACAGCTCAATTAGAGCATTTCAGTAATGAACAGTGTTCTTTGTCAAAACTGACATTCTCATCATCCACTGAATCACTTTGTCACAAAATAAATTTTTCTGCTCAGAAAGCTTGTTTCTGACATTCTAACAGCTCAATTAGAGCATTTTAGTAATGAACAGTGTTCTTTGTCACAACTGACATTCTCATCATCCACTGATGCACTTTGTCACAAAATGCAGTTTTCAGCTCAGAAAGCTTGTTTCTGACATTCTAACAGCTCAATTAGAGCTTTTCAGTAATGAACAGTGTTCTTTGTCAATACTGACATTCTCATCATCCACTGAATCACTTTGTCACCAAATGCATTTTTCTGATCAGAAAGCTTGTTTCTGACATTCTAACAGCTCAATTAGAGCATTTCAGTAATGAACAGTGTTCTTTGTCAAAACTGACATTCTCATCATCCACTGAATCACTTTGTCACAAAATGCATTTTTCTGATCAGAAAGCATGTTTCTGACATTCTAACAGCTCAATTAGAGCATTTCAGTAATGAACAGTGTTCTTTGTCAAAACTGACATTCTCATCATCCACTGATGCAGTTTGTCACAAAATGCAGTTTTCAGCTCAGAAAGCTTGTTTCTGACATTCTAACAGCTCAATTAGAGCATTTCAGTAATGAACAGTGTTCTTTGTCAAAACTGACATTCTCATCATCCACTGAATCACTTTGTCACAAAATGCATTTTTCTGCTCAGAAAGCTTGTTTCTGACATTCTAACAGCTCATTGAGAGCATTTCAGTAATGAACAGTGTTCTTTGTCAAAACTGACATTCTCATCATCCACTGAATCAGTTCGTCACAAAATGCATTTTCTGCTCAGAAAGCTTGTTTCTGACATTCTAACAGCTCAATTAGAGCATTTCAGCAAAGAACAGTGTTCTTTGTCAAAACTGACATTCTCATCATCCACTGATGCACTTTGTCACAAAATGCAGTTTTCAGCTCAGAAAGCTTGTTTCTGACATTCTAACAGCTCAATGAGAGCATTTCAGTAATGAACAGTGTTCTTTGTCAAAACTGACATTCTCATCATCCACTGAATCACTTTGTCACAAAATGCATTTTTCTGCTCAGAAAGCTTGTTTCTGACATTCTAACAGCTCAATTAGAGCTTTTTTTTAATGAACATTGTTCTTTGTCAAAACTGACATTCTCATCATCCACTAATGCAGTTTGTCACAAAATGCAGTTTTCAGCTCAGAAAGCTTGTATCTGACATTCTAACAGCTCAATGAGAGCATTTCAGTAATGAACAGTGTTCTTTGTCAAAACTGACATTCTCATCATCCACTGAATCACTTTGTCACAAAATGCATTTTTCAGCTCAGAAAGCTTGTTTCTGACATTCTAACAGGTCACTGAGAGCATTTCAGTAACGAACAGTGTTCTTTGTCAAAACTGACATTCTCATCATCCACTGAATCACTTTGTCACAAAATGCATTTTTCTGCTCAGAAAGCTTGTTTCTGACATTCTAACAGCTCAATTAGAGCATTTTAGTAATGAACAGTGTTCTTTGTCACAACTGACATTCTCATCATGCACTGATGCACTTCGTCACAAAATGCAGTTTTCAGCTCAGAAAGATTGTTTCTGACATTCTAACAGCTCAATTAGAGCTTTTTTGTAATGAACAGTGTTCTTTGTCAAAACTGACATTCTCATTATCCACTGAATCACTTTGTCACAAAATGCATTTTTCTGCTCAGAAAGCTTGTTTCTGACATTCTAACAGCTCAATTAGAGCATTTTAGTAATGAACAGTGTTCTTTGTCACAACTGACATTCTCATCATGCACTGATGCACTTTGTCACAAAATGCAGTTTTCAGCTCAGAAAGATTGTTTCTGACATTCTAACAGCTCAATTAGAGCTTTTTTGTAATGAACAGTGTTTTTGTCAAAACTGACATTCTCATTATCCACTGAATCACTTTGTCACAAAATGCTTTTTTCTGATCAGAAAGCTTGTTTCTGACATTCTAACAGCTCAATTAGAGCATTTCAGTAATGAACAGTGTTCTTTGTCAAAACTGACATTCTCATCATCCACTGAATCACTTTGTCACAAAATGCATTTTTCTGCTCAGACAGCTTGTTTCTGACATTCTAACAGGTCACTGATAGCATTTCAGTAATGAACAGTGTTCTTTGTCAAAACTGACATTCTCATCATCCACTGAATCACTTTGTCACAAAATGCATTTTTCTGATCAGAAATTATGTTTCTGACATTCTAACAGCTCAATTAGAGCATTTCAGTAATGAACAGTGTTCTTTGTCAAAACTGACATTCTCATCATCCACTGAATCACTTTGTCACAAAATGCATTTTTCTGCTCAGAAAGCTTGTTTCTGACATTCTAACAGCTCAATGAGAGCATTTTAGTAATGAAAAGTGTTCTTTGTCAAAACTGACATTCTCATCATCCACTGATGCACTTTGTCACAAAATGCAGTTTTCAGCTCAGAAAGCTTGTTTCTGACATTCTAACAGCTCAATTAGAGCATTTCAGTAATGAACAGTGTTCTTTGTCAAAACTGACATTCTCATCATCAACTGAATCAGTTTGTCACAAAATGCATTTTTCTGCTCAGAAAGCTTGTTTCTGACATTCTAACAGCTCAATTAGAGCATTTCAGCAAAGAACAGTGTTCTTTGTCAAAACTGACATTCTCATCATCCACTGATGCACTTTGTCACAAAATGCAGTTTTCAGCTCAGAAAGCTTGTTTCTGACATTCTAACAGCTCAATGAGAGCATTTCAGTAATGAACAGTGTTCTTTGTCAAAACTGACATTCTCATCATCCACTGAATCACTTTGTCACAAAATGCATTTTTCTGCTCAGACAGCTTGTTTCTGACATTCTAACAGGTCACTGATAGCATTTCAGTAATGAACAGTGTTCTTTGTCAAAACTGACATTCTCATCATCCACTGAATCACTTTGTCACAAAATGCATTTTTCTGATCAGAAAGCATGTTTCTGACATTCTAACAGCTCAATTAGAGCATTTCAGTAATGAACAGTGTTCTTTGTCAAAACTGACATTCTCATCATCCACTAATGCAGTTTGTCACAAAATGCAGTTTTCAGCTCAGAAAGCTTGTTTCTGACATTCTAACAGCTCAATTAGAGCATTTCAGTAATGAACAGTGTTCTTTGTCAAAACTGACATTCTCATCATCCACTGAATCACTTTGTCACCAAATGCATTTTTCTGATCAGAAAGCTTGTTTCTGACATTCTAACAGCTCAATTAGAGCATTTCAGTAATGAACAGTGTTCTTTGTCAAAACTGACATTCTCATCATCCACTGAATCACTTTGTCACAAAATGCATTTTTCTGCTCAGAAAGCTTGTTTCTGACATTCTAACAGCTCAATTAGAGCTTTTTTTTAATGAACATTGTTCTTTGTCAAAACTGACATTCTCATCATCCACTAATGCAGTTTGTCACAAAATGCAGTTTTCAGCTCAGAAAGCTTGTATCTGACATTCTAACAGCTCAATGAGAGCATTTCAGTAATGAACAGTGTTCTTTGTCAAAACAGACATTCTCATCATCCACTGAATCACTTTGTCACAAAATGCATTTTTCTGCTCAGAAAGCTTGTTTCTGACATTCTAACAGGTCACTGAGAGCATTTCAGTAATGAACAGTGTTCTTTGTCAAAACTGACATTCTCATCATCCACTGAATCACTTTGTCACAAAATGCATTTTTCTGCTCAGACAGCTTGTTTCTGACATTCTAACAGGTCACTGAGAGCATTTCAGTAATGAACAGTGTTCTTTGTCAAAACTGACATTCTCATCATCCACTAATGCAGTTTGTCACAAAATGCAGTTTTCAGCTCAGAAAGCTTGTTTCTGACATTCTAACAGCTCAATTAGAGCATTTCAGTAATGAACAGTGTTCTTTTTTTCAAAACTGACATTCTCATCATCCACTGAATCACTTTGTCACCAAATGCATTTTTCTGATCAGAAAGCTTGTTTCTGACATTCTAACAGCTCAATTAGAGCATTTCAGTAATGAACAGCGTTCTTTGTCAAAACTGACATTCTCATCATCCACTGAATCACTTTGTCACAAAATGCATTTTTCTGCTCAGAAAGCTTGTTTCTGACATTCTAACAGCTCAATTAGAGCATTTTAGTAATGAACAGTGTTCTTTGTCACAACTGACATTCTCATCATCCACTGATGCACTTTGTCACAAAATGCAGTTTTCAGCTCAGAAAGCTTGTTTCTGACATTCTAACAGCTCAATTAGAGCTTTTCAGTAATGAACAGTGTTCTTTGTCAATACTGACATTCTCATCATCCACTGAATCACTTTGTCACCAAATGCATTTTTCTGATCAGAAAGCTTGTTTCTGACATTCTAACTGCTCAATTAGAGCATTTCAGTAATGAACAGTGTTCTTTGTCAAAACTGACATTCTCATCATCCACTGAATCACTTTGTCACAAAATGCATTTTTCTGATCAGAAAGCATGTTTCTGACATTCTAACAGCTCAATTAGAGCATTTCAGTAATGAACAGTGTTCTTTGTCAAAACTGACATTCTCATCATCCACTGATGCAGTTTGTCACAAAATGCAGTTTTCAGCTCAGAAAGCTTGTTTCTGACATTCTAACAGCTCAATTAGAGCATTTCAGTAATGAACAGTGTTCTTTGTCAAAACTGACATATTCTCATCATCCACTGAATCACTTTGTCACAAAATGCATTTTTCTGCTCAGAAAGCTTGTTTCTGACATTCTAACAGCTCATTGAGAGCATTTCAGTAATGAACAGTGTTCTTTGTCAAAACTGACATTCTCATCATCCACTGAATCAGTTTGTCACAAAATGCATTTTTCTGCTCAGAAAGCTTGTTTCTGACATTCTAACAGCTCAATTAGACCATTTCAGCAAAGAACAGTGTTCTTTGTCAAAACTGACATTCTCATCATCCACTGATGCACTTTGTCACAAAATGCAGTTTTCAGCTCAGAAAGCTTGTTTCTGACATTCTAACAGCTCAATGAGAGCATTTCAGTAATGAACAGTGTTCTTTGTCAAAACTGACATTCTCATCATCCACTGAATCACTTTGTCACAAAATGCATTTTTCTGCTCAGAAAGCTTGTTTCTGACATTCTAACAGCTCAATTAGAGCTTTTTTTTAATGAACAGTGTTCTTTGTCACAACTGACATTCTCATCATCCACTGATGCACTTTGTCACAAAATGCAGTTTTCAGCTCAGAAAGCTTGTTTCTGACATTCTAACAGGTCACTGAGAGCATTTCAGTAATGAACATTGTTCTTTGTCAAAACTGACATTCTCATCATCCACTGAATCACTTTGTCACAAATTGCATTTTTCTGATCAGAAATTATGTTTCTGACATTCTAACAGCTCAATTAGAGCTTTTCAGTAATGAACAGTTTTCTTTGTCACAACTGACATTCTCATCATGCACTGATGCACTTTGTCACAAAATGCAGTTTTCAGCTCAGAAAGCTTGTTTCTGACATTCTAACAGCTCAATGAGAGCATTTTAGTAATGAAAAGTGTTCTTTGTCAAAACTGACATTCTCATCATCCACTGATGCACTTTGTCACAAAATGCAGTTTTCAGCTCAGAAAGCTTGTTTCTGACATTCTAACAGCTCAATTAGAGCATTTAAGTAATGAACAGTGTTCTTTGTCAAAACTGACATTCTCATCATCCACTGAATCACTTTGTCACAAAATACATTTTTCTGCTCAGAAAGCTTGTTTCTGACATTCTAACAGCTCAATTAGGGCATTTTAGTAATGAACAGTGTTCTTTGTCACAACTGACATTCTCATCATCCACTGATGCACTTTGTCACAAAATGCAGTTTTCAGCTCAGAAAGCTTGTTTCTGACATTCTAACAGCTCAATTAGAGCTTTTCAGTAATGAACAGTGTTCTTTGTCAAAACTGACATTCTCATCATCCACTGAATCACTTTGTCACAAAATGCATTTTTCTGCTCAGAAAGCTTGTTTCTGACATTCTAACAGCTCAATTAGAGCATTTTAGTAATGAACAGTGTTCTTTGTCACAACTGACATTCTCATCATGCACTGATGCACTTTGTCACAAAATGCAGTTTTCAGCTCAGAAAGCTTGTTTCTGACATTCTAACAGCTCAATTAGAGCTTTTTTGTAATGAACAGTGTTCTTTGTCAAAACTGACATTCTCATTATCCACTGAATCACTTTGTCACAAAATGCTTTTTTCTGATCAGAAAGCTTGTTTCTGACATTCTAACAGCTCAATTAGAGCATTTCAGTAATGAACAGTGTTCTTTGTCAAAACTGACATTCTCATCATCCACTGAATCACTTTGTCACAAAATGCATTTTTCTGCTCAGACAGCTTGTTTCTGACATTCTAACAGGTCACTGATAGCATTTCAGTAATGAACAGTGTTCTTTGTCAAAACTGACATTCTCATCATCCACTGAATCACTTTGTCACAAAATGCATTTTTCTGATCAGAAAGCATGCTTCTGACATTCTAACAGCTCAATTAGAGCATTTCAGTAATGAACAGTGTTCTTTGTCAAAACTGACATTCTCATCATCCACTAATGCAGTTTGTCACAAAATGCAGTTTTCAGCTCAGAATAATTGTTTCTGACATTCTAACAGCTCAATTAGAGCATTTTAGTAATGAAAAGTATTCTTTGTCAAAACTGACATTCTCATCATCCACTGATGCACTTTGTCACAAAATGCAGTTTTCAGCTCAGAAAGCTTGTTTCGGATATTCTAACAGCTCAATTAGAGCATTTCAGTAATGAACTGTGTTCTTTGTCAAAACTGACATTCTCATCATCCACTGAATCACTTTGTCACAAAATGAAGTTTTCAGCTCAGCAAGCTTGTTTCTGACCTTCTAACAGCTCAATGAGAGCATTTCAGTAATGAACAGTGTTCTTTGTCAAAACTGACATTCTCATCATCCACTGAATCACTTTGTCACAAAATGCATTTTTCTGCTCAGAAAGCTTCTTTCTGACATTCTAACAGCTCAATTAGAGCATTTTAGTAATGAACAGTGTTCTTTGTCACAACTGACATTCTCATCATGCACTGATGCATTTTGTCACAAAATGCAGTTTTCAGCTCAGAAAAATTGTTTCTGACATTCTAACAGCTCAATTAGAGCATTTTAGTAATGAAAAGTATTCTTTGTCAAAACTGACATTCTCATCATCCACTGATGCACTTTGTCACAAAATGCAGTTTTCAGCTCAGAAAGCTTGTTTCTGACATTCTAACAGCTCAATTAGAGCATTTCAGTAATGAACAGTGTTCTTTGTCAAAACTGACATTCTCATCATCCACTGAATCACTTTGTCACAAAATGCATTTTTCTGCTCAGAAAGCTTCTTTCTGACATTCTAACAGCTCAATTAGAGCATTTTAGTAATGAACAGTGTTCTTTGTCACAACTGACATTCTCATCATGCACTGATGCATTTTGTCACAAAATGCAGTTTTCAGCTCAGAAAAAATATTTCTGACATTCTAACAGCTCAATTAGAGCATTTTAGTAATGAACAGTATTCTTTGTCAAAACTGACATTCTCATCATCCACTGATGCACTTTGTCACAAAATGCAGTTTTCAGCTCAGAAAGCTTGTTTCTGACATTCTAACAGCTCAATTAGAGCATTTCAGTAATGAACAGTGTTCTTTGTCAAAACTGACATTCTCATCATTCACTGAATCACTTTGTCACAAAATGAAGTTTTCTGCTCAGAAAGCTTGTTTCTGACATTCTAACAGCTCAATTAGAGCATTTCAGTAATGAACAGTGTTCTTTGTCAAAACTGACATTCTCATCATCCACTGAATCACTTTGTCACAAAATGCATTTTTCTGCTCAGAAAGCTTCTTTCTGACATTCTAACAGCTCAATTAGAGCATTTTAGTAATGAACAGTGTTCTTTGTCACAACTGACATTGTCATCATGCACTGATGCATTTTGTCACAAAATGCAGTTTTCAGCTCAGAAAAATTGTTTCTGACATTCTAACAGCTCAATTAGAGCATTTTAGTAATGAACGGTATTCTTTGTCAAAACTGACATTCTCATCATCCACTGATGCACTTTGTCACAAAATGCAGTTTTCAGCTCAGAAAGCTTGTTTCTGACATTCTAACAGCTCAATTAGAGCATTTCAGTAATGAACAGTGTTCTTTGTCAAAACTGACATTCTCATCATCCACTGAATCACTTTGTCACAAAATGCATTTTTCTGCTCAGAATGCTTCTTTCTGACATTCTAACAGCTCAATTAGAGCATTTTAGTAATGAACAGTGTTCTTTGTCACAACTGACATTCTCATCATGCACTGATGCATTTTGTCACAAAATGCAGTTTTCAGCTCAGAAAAAATATTTCTGACATTCTAACAGCTCAATTAGAGCATTTTAGTAATGAACAGTATTCTTTGTCAAAACTGACATTCTCATCATCCACTGATGCACTTTGTCACAAAATGCAGTTTTCAGCTCAGAAAGCTTGTTTCTGACATTCTAACAGCTCAATTAGAGCATTTCAGTAATGAACAGTGTTCTTTGTCAAAACTGACATTCTCATCATCCACTGAATCACTTTGTCACAAAATGAAGTTTTCAGCTCAGCAAGCTTGTTTCTGACATTCTAACAGCTCAATTAGAGCATTTTAGTAATGAACAGTGTTCTTTGTCAAAACTGACATTCTCATCATCCACTGAATCACTTTGTCACAAAATGCATTTTTCTGCTCAGAAAGCTTCTTTCTGACATTCTAACAGCTCAATTAGAGCATTTTAGTAATGAACAGTGTTCTTTGTCACAACTGACATTCTCATCATGCACTGATGCACTTTGTCACAAAATGCAGTTTTCAGCTCAGAAAGCTTGTTTCTGACATTCTAACAGCTCAATTAGAGCATTTCAGCAAAGAACAGTGTTCTTTGTCAAAACTGACATTCTCATCATCCACTGATGCACTTTGTCACAAAATGCATTTTTCTGCTCAGAAAGCTTGTTTCTGACATTCTAAAAGCTCAATTAGAGCATTTTAGTAATGAACAGTGTTCTTTGTCACAACTGACATTCTCATCATCCACTGATGCACTTTGTCACAAAATGCAGTTTTCAGCTCAGAAAGCTTGTTTCTGACATTCTAACAGCTCAATTAGAGCTTTTCAGCAATGAACAGTGTTCTTTGTCAAAACTGACATTCTCATCATCCACTGAATCACTTTGTCACAAAATGCATTTTTTCTGCTCAGAAAGCTTGTTTCTGACATTCTAACAGCTCAATTAGAGCATTTCAGTAATGAACAGTGTTCTTTGTCACAACTGACATTCTTATCATGCACTGATGCACTTTGTCACAAAATGCATTTTTCTGCTCAGAAAGCTTGTTTCTGACATTCTAAAAGCTCAATTAGAGCATTTTAGTAATGAACAGTGTTCTTTGTCACAACTGACATTCTCATCATCCACTGATGCACTTTGTCACAAAATGCAGTTTTCAGCTCAGAAAGCTTGTTTCTGACATTCTAACAGCTCAATTAGAGCTTTTCAGCAATGAACAGTGTTCTTTGTCAAAACTGACATTCTCATCATCCACTGAATCAATTTGTCACAAAATGCATTTTTTCTGCTCAGAAAGCTTGTTTCTGACATTCTAACAGCTCAATTAGAGCATTTCAGTAATGAACAGTGTTCTTTGTCACAACTGACATTCTTATCATGCACTGATGCACTTTGTCACAAAATGCAGTTTTCAGCTCAGAAAGCTTGTTTGTGACATTCTAACAGCTCAATTAGAGCTTTTTTGTAATGAACAGTGTTCTTTGTCAAAACTGACATTCTCATCATCCACTAATGCAGTTTGTCACAAAATGCAGTTTTCAGCTCAGAAAGCTTGTTTCTGACATTCTAACAGGTCATTTAGAGCATTTCAGTAATGAACAGTGTTCTTTGTCAAAACTGACATTCTCATCATCCACTGATGCACTTTGTCACAAAATGCAGTTTTCAGCTCAGAAAGCTTGTTTCTGACATTCTAACAGCTCCATTAGAGCATTTTAGTAATGAAAAGTGTTCTTTGTCAAAACTGACATTCTCATCATCCACTGATGCACTTTGTCACAAAATGCAGTTTTCAGCTCAGAAAGCTTGTTTCTGACATTCTAACAGCTCATTGAGAGCATTTCAGTAATGAACAGTGTTCTTTGTCAAAACTGACATTCTCATCATCCACTGAATCAGTTTGTCACAAAATGCATTTTTCTGCTCAGAAAGCTTGTTTCTGACATTCTAACAGCTCAATGAGAGCATTTCAGTAATGAACAGTGTTCTTTGTCAAAACTGACATTCTCATCATCCACTGAATCACTTTGTCACAAAATGCATTTTTCTGCTCAGACAGCTTGTTTCTGACATTCTAACAGGTCACTGAGAGCATTTCAGTAATGAACAGTGTTCTTTGTCAAAACTGACATTCTCATCATCCACTGAATCACTTTGTCACAAAATGCATTTTTCTGATCAGAAAGCATGTTTCTGACATTCTAACAGCTCAATTAGAGCATTTCAGTAATGAACAGTGTTCTTTGTCAAAACTGACATTCTCATCATCCACTGAATCACTTTGTCACAAAATGCATTTTTCTGCTCAGAAAGCTTGTTTCTGACATTCTAACAGCTCAATTAGAGCATTTTAGTAATGAACAGTGTTCTTTGTCACAACTGACATTCTCATCATGCACTGATGCACTTTGTCACAAAATGCAGTTTTCAGCTCAGAAAGCTTGTTTGTGACATTCTAACAGCTCATTGAGAGCATTTCAGTAATGAACAGTGTTCTTTGTCAAACATGACATTCTCATCATCCACTGAATCACTTTGTCACAAAATGCATTTTTCTGCTCAGAAAGCTTCTTTCTGACATTCTAACAGCTCAATTAGAGCATTTTAGTAATGAACAGTGTTCTTTGTCACAACTGACATTCTCATCATGCACTGATGCACTTTGTCACAAAATGCAGTTTTCAGCTCAGAAAGCTTGTTTCTGACATTCTAACAGCTCAATTAGAGCATTTCAGCAAAGAACAGTGTTCTTTGTCAAAACTGACATTCTCATCATCCACTGATGCACTTTGTCACAAAATGCAGTTTTCAGCTCAGAAAGCTTGTTTCTGACATTGTAACAGCTCATTGAGAGCATTTCAGTAATGAACAGTGTTCTTTGTCAAAACTGACATTCTCATCATCCACTGAATCACTTTGTCACAAAATGCATTTTTTCTGCTCAGAAAGCTTGTTTCTGACATTCTAACAGCTCAATTAGAGCTTTTTTGTAATGAACAGTGTTCTTTGTCAAAACTGACATTCTCATCATCCACTGATGCACTCTGTCACAAAATGCAGTTTTCAAGCTCAGAAAGCTTGTTTCTGACATTCTAACAGCTCAATTAGAGCTTTTCAGCAATGAACAGTGTTCTTTGTCAAAACTGACATTCTCATCATCCACTGATGCTCTCTGTCACAAAATGCAGTTTTCTGCTCAGAAAGCTTGTTTCAGTTACTCTAGAATCGATTATCTCCTTACATCCCCATCTCTTACCCCTCATATAGCGAAAGTTAATATTCTTCCTATTGTCATATCAGATCATTCTCCTTTGATGACGTCACTAACCCCTATTTCACTCAGAGCCACAAACAATCGATGGAGATTTAACACTTCACTGTTACAAAACGATGCATTTGTGACTGATCTACGTAACTCCTTGGTGAATTTCCTACAAATAAATAGAGACTCAGCCTCAGATCCTCAAATACTGTGGGAAACCACTAAATGTTTTATAAGGGGTAAATGTATAAGCTTTTCTGCCTATATCAAAAAATGTAGAGAGTACCGCAAATCAGAATTGGAAGAACAGATTGATATAATAGAGAAGGAATTAAAGGAAAAGTTTTGTGAGTCTAGAGCTAAGGAAATTAAAGTTTACAAAGTGGAATTACAATCTATTTATTCTCATAGAGCTGAATTCATCATACACCGTACTAAACAATCTTATTATTTCCACGGAGAACGTTCATCAAAATTGTTGGCCTGGAGGTTGAAAGGGAATGAAGCTAAGGCCAACATATCAGCTATTAGACAAGAAGGCTCGGTATACACCCAACCTGAAAAGGTGAATAGCGTATTTGAACAATATTACCAACAGTTATATACTTCAGAATCCAGAACCACACCAGCACATATTAATTTGTTCCTTAAACAAGTAACTCTCCCCCAACTAAATTACACTCAGCGGGAAATACTAGACAGTCCTCTAACAATTGAGGAATTAAAATCTGCTCTAGATTCTTTAAACAATAATAAGGCTCCGGGATTAGATGGAATTCCCCCAGAACTATTGAAAACAATTTGGGATTTAGTGGCACCCTTGATTCTTGACTCATTCAATTTTGCTTTGGAGAAGGGAGCTTTGCACAGGGACCAAACCACGGCTTTAATAACTTTAATATTGAAGAAGGAGAAGGACCCACTAGAATGTTCCAGTTACAGACCAATCAGTCTTCTATCCACCGACTCGAAATTGTTGGCAAAAGTGCTAGCTCTAAGATTAAACAGATGCGTTGATGATTTGATTGGGGGTGATCAAACCGGTTTTATGTTGGGGAGATTCGCAGCAGATAACATACGTAGACTGCTCCATGTCATTGAACAAATGGGTAATTACCCGACTTCCTCTGCAATCCTCTCTCTGGATGCAGAGAAAGCTTTCGATCGAATTGAGTGGAATTTCTTATGGTCAGTTCTGGAGCATTTCGGTTTTGGCCCTTTCTTTCAACGAGCCGTTAAAACCATCTATTCGGAATGTTCAGCTAAAGTACTCACCGGTTTTCATATCTCCGCTCCGTTTTATCTTGGTAAAGGTACTCGACAAGGTTGCCCATTATCACCACTGCTTTTTAATTTATCATTAGAGCCTTTGGCTCAAGCAATCAGAGAATGTGCTTTAATATCTCCTATTACCTGTGTGAACACCTCTCATAAAATTTCACTCTATGCAGATGATAGTTTGTTGTATATGTCTAATATTAAAGAGTCAATTAAGGAGTGCCTACAGCTATTCAATACTTTCGGCAAATTATCCGGCTATAAAATTAATTGGAATAAGTCTGTCTTTATGCCCCTTAACACAACAGCTAAATCAGAGATTCAGACTCTTGATATCTTAATACCAATTGCTGACCAGTTTACTTATCTTGGAATTAAAATCTTTCCATCATTACCTCGCATTGCTAAATGGAATTATCAATCCCTTCTGGATAACATAAAAAAGGATCTTCAATGTTGGGCCCCTCTCTGTTTAGCTGTTCATGGCCGTATTGCTACAATCAAAATGAATATACTCCCAAGACTAGGCTTTTTATTTTCAACCTTGCCTCTGGCGCCACCTACTGACTATTTTAAAGTACTTAATTCGATAGTGACAAAATTCATATGGAATAATAAACGTCCTAGAATTCGTTTGAAATTTATGCACAGATTTAAATTACATGGTGGACTATCTTTACCAGATTTCCAATCCTATTATTTAGCATTTCAAATGAGACCACTCAGGACATGGATGGATACTGAATCACTTATTCCTTGGCGGGCAATAGAAAAAAACATGATTTATCCATTGCGTCTACAGGATTTACCCTTTACAGGATTATCTAAAAAAATGTTGTCACAATTTGGCCCAATTATTAGGCAATCTATCAAAATTTGGAAAGCAGCAGAAAAGACTATGGGAGCTTCAGCTAAATATTGCAAACTCACACCTATTTGGCATAATACTAATCTTTGTATGGCAAAAAATATATTTATTTTTAAACCCTGGATAGAATCCGGCATATTCAACCTTAAAGATATATACAATGACGATGGGCTTAAGCCTTTTCAGATCCTACAAGATGAGTTTTCTATTCCAAGGTCCTCGTTTTCATTATACCTAAGATTAAGATCGTCTTTGAAAACCTATGGTGTGCCTTGGTCGGTTAAATTGGCTCCTCATCCCATGTTAAATTGGATAGACTCTAGTATGGGTTCTAAGGGAAGTGTAAGTAGGATTAATGAACAGATGGTAGTACACCAATACATAAAAATGCCGATTGAGAACTTCTGGGAAAAGGAACTCAATGTGACAATTGATTGGGACACTGTTTGGAAAAACTTTTTTGCCTGCTCTAAAAACCCAGCTCACCAAATGATTCATTTTAAACTCATTCATAAGGCTTACACGACTCCATGGCTATTGTGTAAAATGAAAAGAAAGCAAAATCCCTTTTGCCACCTATGTGAGGGTTCTAATCAGGGCACATATATGCATATGTTTTGGTATTGTCCTCGTGTTACAATGTTTTGGTCACTGGTGCAGACCGAACTGTCTGTCTTGATGGACACTGAGATCCAAAGGGAACCATTACTTTTCCTGTTGCTGGATGATTCTTCGTTGTCATTGTCTCTTAGTCAAAGGAGGATTCTGACCACTGCCCTTACTGCAGCTAAAAAAGTAATCCTAAAATTATGGTTTGAGCCATCCATATCGGTTATGTGCACATGGAGATCCTATCTATTGGACATTGCTCGTCTGGAAAGTACTACTGCAAGGATTCTTGGTGCCTCTGGGAAGACGATGCAGTTTTGGAGGGACCTCATTGACAATCTATCAGCCAAACAATAAAAGCTAGATTAATGATTTTGATTTATTGCTTCCCAATGTGTATGTATGTATTCCTTTTTGTTTAGTTTCCCATTTTTATTTTTATTGATCAACATTTTATGGTTATGTATAATCTCTTTATTTACATGAACATACCTTTTATCTTTTGAAATGTATGTATAAATGTCATCTTGGGCGGTTCCTGGGCATGTTGTAAACAAAAATAAAACTGTCAATAAAAAATAAGTCAAAAAAAAAAAAGAAAGCTTGTTTCTGACATTCTAACAGCTCATTGAGAGCATTTCAGTAATGAACAGTGTTCTTTGTCAAAACTGACATTCTCATCATCCACTGAATCACTTTGTCACAAAATGCATTTTTCTGCTCAGAAAGCTTGTTTCTGACATTCTAACAGCTCATTGAGAGCATTTCAGTAATGAACAGTGTTCTTTGTCACAACTGACATTCTCATCATCCACTGAATTACTTTGTCACAAAATGCATTTTTCAGCTCAGAAAGCTTGTTTCTGACATTCTAACAGCTCAATTAGAGCTTTTCAGCAATGAACAGTGTTCTTTGTCAAAACTGACATTCTCATCATCCACTGATGCACTCTGTCACAAAATGCAGTTTTCTGCTCAGAAAGCTTGTTTCTGACATTCTAACAGCTCATTGAGAGCATTTCAGTAATGAACAGTGTTCTTTGTCAAAACTGACATTCTCATCATCCACTGAATCACTTTGTCACAAAATGCATTTTTCTGCTCAGAAAGCTTGTTTCTGACATTCTAACAGCTCATTGAGAGCATTTCAGTAATGAACAGTGTTCTTTGTCACTACTGACATTCTCATCATGCACTGATGCACTTTGTCACAAAATGCAGTTTTCAGCTCAGAAAGCTTGTTTCTGACATTCTAACAGCTCATTGAGAGCATTTCAGTAATGAACAGTGTTCTTTGTCAAAACTGACATTCTCATCATCCACTGAATCACTGTGTCACAAAATGCATTTTTCTGCTCAGAAAGCTTGTTTCTGACATTCTAACAGCTCATTGAGAGCATTTCAGTAATGAACAGTGTTCTTTGTCACAACTGACATTCTCATCATCCACTGAATCACTTTGTCACAAAATGCATTTTTCAGCTCAGAAAGCTTGTTTCTGACATTCTAACAGCTCAATTAGAGCTTTTCAGCAATGAACAGTGTTCTTTGTCAAAACTGACATTCTCATCATCCACTGAATCACTTTGTCACAAAATGCATTTTTCTGCTCAGAAAGCTTGTTTCTGACATTCTAACAGCTCATTGAGAGCATTTCAGTAATGAACAGTGTTCTTTGTCACTACTGACATTCTCATCATGCACTGATGCACTTTGTCACAAAATGCAGTTTTCAGCTCAGAAAGCTTGTTTGTGACATTCTAACAGCTCAATTAGAGCTTTTTTGTAATGAACAGTGTTCTTTGTCAAAACTGACATTCTCATCATGCACTGATGCATTTTGTCACAAAATGCAGTTTTCAGCTCAGAAAGCTTGTTTCTGACATTCTAACAGCTCAATTAGAGCATTTTAGTAATGAACAGTATTCTTTGTCAAAACTGACATTCTCATCATCCACTGATGCACTTTGTCACAAAATGCAGTTTTCAGCTCAGAAAGCTTGTTTCTGACATTCTAACAGCTCAATTAGAGCATTTCAGTAATGAACAGTGTTCTTTGTCAAAACTGACATTCTCATCATCCACTGAATCACTTTGTCACAAAATGCATTTTTCTGCCCAGAAAGCTTGTTTCTGACATTCTAACAGCTCAATTAGAGCATTTCAGTAATGAACAGTGTTCTTTGTCAAAACTGACATTCTCATCATCCACTGAATCACTTTGTCACAAAATGCATTTTTCTGCTCAGAAAGCTTGTTTCTGACATTCTAACAGCTCAATTAGAGCATTTTAGTAATGAACAGTGTTCTTTGTCACAACTGACATTCTCATCATGCACTGATGCATTTTGTCACAAAATGCAGTTTTCAGCTCAGAAAAAATATTTCTGACATTCTAACAGCTCAATTAGAGCATTTTAGTAATGAACAGTATTCTTTGTCAAAACTGACATTCTCATCATCCACTGATGCACTTTGTCACAAAATGCATTTTTCTGCTCAGAAAGCTTGTTTCTGACATTCTAACAGCTCAATTAGAGCATTTTAGTAATGAACAGTGTTCTTTGTCAAAACTGACATTCTCATCATCCACTGAATCACTCTGTCACAAAATGCATTTTTCTGCTCAGAAAGCTTCTTTCTGACATTCTAACAGCTCATTGAGAGCATTTCAGTAATGAACAGTGTTCTTTGTCAAAACTGACATTCTCATCATCCACTGAATCACTCTGTCACAAAATGCATTTTTCTGCTCAGAAAGCTTCTTTCTGACATTCTAACAGCTCAATTAGAGCATTTTAGTAATGAACAGTGTTCTTTGTCACAACTGACATTCTCATCATGCACTGATGCATTTTGTCACAAAATGCAGTTTTCAGCTCAAAAAATTGTTTCTGACATTCTAACAGCTCAATTAGAGCATTTTAGTAATGAACAGTATTCTTTGTCGAAACTGACATTCTCATCATCCACTGATGCACTTTGTCACAAAATGCAGTTTTCAGCTCAGAAAGCTTGTTTCTGACATTCTAACAGCTCAATTAGAGCATTTCAGTAATGAACAGTGTTCTTTGTCACAACTGACATTCTCATCATGCACTGATGCATTTTGTCACAAAATGCAGTTTTCAGCTCAGAAAAAATATTTCTGACATTCTAACAGCTCAATTAGAGCATTTTAGTAATGAACAGTATTCTTTGTCAAAACTGACATTCTCATCATCCACTGATGCACTTTGTCACAAAATGCATTTTTCTGCTCAGAAAGCTTGTTTCTGACATTATAACAGCTCAATTAGAGCATTTTAGTAATGAACAGTGTTCTTTGTCAAAACTGACATTCTCATCATCCACTGAATCACTTTGTCACAAAATGAAGTTTTCTGCTCAGCAAGCTTGTTTCTGACATTCTTACAGCTCAATTAGAGCTTTTTTGTAATGAACTGTGTTCTTTGTCAAAACTGACATTCTCATCATCCACTGATGCACTCTGTCACAAAATGCAGTTTTCAAGCTCAGAAAGCTTGTTTCTGACATTCTAACAGCTCATTGAGAACATTTCAGTAATGAACAGTGTTCTTTGTCAAAACTGACATTCTCATCATCCACTGAATCACTTTGTCACAAAATGAAGTTTTCTGCTCAGCAAGCTTGTTTCTGACATTCTAACAGCTCAATTAGAGCTTTTTTGTAATGAACAGTGTTCTTTGTCAAAAAACTGACATTCTCATCATCCACTGATGCACTCTGTCACAAAATGCAGTTTTCAAGCTCAGAAAGCTTGTTTCTGACATTCTAACAGCTCATTGAGAGCATTTCAGTAATGAACAGTGTTCTTTGTCAAAACTGACATTCTCATCATCCACTGAATCACTTTGTCACAAAATGAAGTTTTCTGCTCAGCAAGCTTGTTTCTGACATTCTAACAGCTCAATTAGAGCTTTTTTGTAATGAACAGTGTTCTTTGTCAAAACTGACATTCTCATCATCCACTGAAGCACTCTGTCACAAAATGCAGTTTTCAAGCTCAGAAAGCTTGTTTCTGACATTCTAACAGCTCATTGAGAGCATTTCAGTAATGAACAGTGTTCTTTGTCAAAACTGACATTCTCATCATCCACTGAATCACTTTGTCACAAAATGCATTTTTCTGCTCAGAAAGCTTGTTTCTGACATTCTAACAGCTCAATGAGAGCATTTCAGTAATGAACAGTGTTCTTTGTCAAAACTGACATTCTCATCATCCACTGAATCACTTTGTCACAAAATGCATTTTTCTGCTGAGAAAGCTTCTTTCTGACATTCTAACAGCTCAATTATAGCATTTTAGTAATGAACAGTGTTCTTTGTCACAACTGACATTCTCATCATGCACTGATGCAATTTGTCACAAAATGCAGTTTTCAGCTCAGAAAGCTTGTTTCTGACATTCTAACAGCTCAATTAGAGCATTTTAGTAATGAACAGTGTTCTTTGTCACAACTGACATTCTCATCATGCACTGATGCATTTTGTCACAAAATGCAGTTTTCAGCTCAGAAAAAATATTTCTCACATTCTAACAAATCAATTAGAGCATTTTAGTAATGAACAGTATTCTTTGTCAAAACTGACATTCTCATCATCCACTGATGCACTTTGTCACAAAATGCATTTTTCTGCTCAGAAAGCTTGTTTCTGACATTCTAACAGCTCAATTAGAGCATTTTAGTAATGAACAGTGTTCTTTGTCAAAAATGACATTCTCATCATCCACTGAATCACTTTGTCACAAAATTAAGTTTTCTGCACAGCAAGCTTGTTTCTGACATTCTAACAGCTCAATTAGAGCTTTTTTGTAATGAACAGTGTTCTTTGTCAAAACTGACATTCTCATCATCCACTGATGCACTCTGTCACAAAATGCAGTTTTCAAGCTCAGAAAGCTTGTTTCTGACATTCTAACAGCTCATTGAGAGCATTTCAGTAATGAACAGTGTTCTTTGTCAAAACTGACATTCTCATCATCCACTGAATCACTTTGTCACAAAATGCATTTTTCTGCTCGGAAAGCTTGTTTCTGACATTCTAACAGCTCAATGAGAGCATTTCAGTAATGAACAGTGTTCTTTGTCAAAACTGACATTCTCATCATCCACTGAATCACTTTGTCACAAAATGCATTTTTCTGCTGAGAAAGCTTCTTTCTGACATTCTAACAGCTCAATTAGAGCATTTTAGTAATGAACAGTGTTCTTTGTCACAACTGACATTCTCATCATGCACTGATGCATTTTGTCACAAAATGCAGTTTTCAGCTCAGAAAGCTTGTTTCTGACATTCTAACAGCTCAATTAGAGCATTTCAGTAATGAACAGTGTTCTTTGTCAAAACTGACATTCTCATCATCCACTGAATCACTTTGTCACAAAATGCATTTTTCTGCTCAGAAAGCTTGTTTCTGACATTCTAACAGCTCAATTAGAGCATTTCAGTAATGAACAGTGTTCTTTGTCAAAACTGACATTCTCATCATCCACTGAATCACTTTGTCACAAAATGCAGTTTTCAGCTCAGAAAGCTTGTTTCTGACATTCTAACAGCTCAATTAGAGCATTTCAGTAATGAACAGTGTTCTTTGTCAAAACTGACATTCTCATCATCCACTGAATCACTTTGTCACAAAATGCAGTTTTCAGCTCAGAAAGCTTGTTTCTGACATTCTAACAGCTCAATTAGAGCATTTCAGTAATGAACAGTGTTCTTTGTCAAAACTGACATTCTCATCATCCACTGAATCACTTTGTCACAAAATGCATTTTTCTGCTCAGAAAGCTTGTTTCTGACATTCTAACAGCTCAATTAGAGCATTTTAGTAATGAACAGTGTTCTTTGTCACAACTGACATTCTCATCATGCACTGATGCACTTTGTCACAAAATGCATTTTTCTGCTCAGAAAGCTTGTTTCTGACATTCTAACAGCTCAATTAGAGCATTTTAGTAATGAACAGTGTTCTTTGTCACAACTGACAATCTCATCATCCACTGATGCACTTTGTCACAAAATGCAGTTTTCAGCTCAGAAAGCTTGTTTCTGACATTCTAACAGCTCAATTAGAGCATTTCAGTAATGAACAGTGTTCTTTGTCAAAACTGACATTCTCATCATCCACTGAATCACTTTGTCACAAAATGCATTTTTCAGCTCAGAAAAAATATTTCTGACATTCTAACAAATCAATTAGAGCATTTTAGTAATGAACAGTATTCTTTGTCAAAACTGACATTCTCATCATCCACTGATGCACTTTGTCACAAAATGCATTTTTCTGCTCAGAAAGCTTGTTTCTGACATTCTAACAGCTCAATTAGAGCATTTTAGTAATGAACAGTGTTCTTTGTCAAAAATGACATTCTCATCATCCACTGAATCACTTTGTCACAAAATGCATTTTTCTGCTGAGAAAGCTTCTTTCTGACATTCTAACAGCTCAATTAGAGCATTTTAGTAATGAACAGTGTTCTTTGTCACAACTGACATTCTCATCATGCACTGATGCAATTTGTCACAAAATGCAGTTTTCAGCTCAGAAAGCTTGTTTCTGACATTCTAACAGCTCAATTAGAGCATTTTAGTAATGAACAGTATTCTTTGTCAAAACTGACATTCTCATCATCCACTGATGCACTTTGTCACAAAATGCAGTTTTCAGCTCAGAAAGCTTGTTTCTGACATTCTAACAGCTCAATTAGAGCATTTCAGTAATGAACAGTGTTCTTTGTCAAAACTGACATTCTCATCATCCACTGAATCACTTTGTCACAAAATGCATTTTTCTGCTCAGAAAGCTTGTTTCTGACATTCTAACAGCTCAATTAGAGCATTTTAGTAATGAACAGTGTTCTTTGTCACAACTGACATTCTCATCATGCACTGATGCATTTTGTCACAAAATGCAGTTTTCAGCTCAGAAAAAATATTTCTGACATTCTAACAAATCAATTAGAGCATTTTAGTAATGAACAGTATTCTTTGTCAAAACTGACATTCTCATCATCCACTGATGCACTTTGTCACAAAATGCATTTTTCTGCTCAGAGAGCTTGTTTCTGACATTCTAACAGCTCAATTAGAGCATTTTAGTAATGAACAGTGTTCTTTGTCAAAAATGACATTCTCATCATCCACTGAATCACTTTGTCACAAAATGCATTTTTCTGCTGAGAAAGCTTCTTTCTGACATTCTAACAGCTCAATTAGAGCATTTTAGTAATGAACAGTGTTCTTTGTCACAACTGACATTCTCATCATGCACTGATGCAATTTGTCACAAAATGCAGTTTTCAGCTCAGAAAGCTTGTTTCTGACATTCTAACAGCTCAATTAGAGCATTTTAGTAATGAACAGTATTCTTTGTCAAAACTGACATTCTCATCATCCACTGAATCACTTTGTCACAAAATGCATTTTTCAGCTCAGAAAAAATATTTCTGACATTCTAACAAATCAATTAGAGCATTTTAGTAATGAACAGTATTCTTTGTCAAAACTGACATTCTCATCATCCACTGATGCACTTTGTCACAAAATGCATTTTTCTGCTCAGAAAGCTTGTTTCTGACATTCTAACAGCTCAATTAGAGCATTTTAGTAATGAACAGTGTTCTTTGTCAAAAATGACATTCTCATCATCCACTGAATCACTTTGTCACAAAATGCATTTTTCTGCTGAGAAAGCTTCTTTCTGACATTCTAACAGCTCAATTAGAGCATTTTAGTAATGAACAGTGTTCTTTGTCACAACTGACATTCTCATCATGCACTGATGCAATTTGTCACAAAATGCAGTTTTCAGCTCAGAAAGCTTGTTTCTGACATTCTAACAGCTCAATTAGAGCATTTTAGTAATGAACAGTATTCTTTGTCAAAACTGACATTCTCATCATCCACTGATGCACTTTGTCACAAAATGCAGTTTTCAGCTCAGAAAGCTTGTTTCTGACATTCTAACAGCTCAATTAGAGCATTTCAGTAATGAACAGTGTTCTTTGTCAAAACTGACATTCTCATCATCCACTGAATCACTTTGTCACAAAATGCATTTTTCTGCTCAGAAAGCTTGTTTCTGACATTCTAACAGCTCAATTAGAGCATTTTAGTAATGAACAGTGTTCTTTGTCACAACTGACATTCTCATCATGCACTGATGCATTTTGTCACAAAATGCAGTTTTCAGCTCAGAAAAAATATTTCTGACATTCTAACAAATCAATTAGAGCATTTTAGTAATGAACAGTATTCTTTGTCAAAACTGACATTCTCATCATCCACTGATGCACTTTGTCACAAAATGCATTTTTCTGCTCAGAGAGCTTGTTTCTGACATTCTAACAGCTCAATTAGAGCATTTTAGTAATGAACAGTGTTCTTTGTCAAAAATGACATTCTCATCATCCACTGAATCACTTTGTCACAAAATGCATTTTTCTGCTGAGAAAGCTTCTTTCTGACATTCTAACAGCTCAATTAGAGCATTTTAGTAATGAACAGTGTTCTTTGTCACAACTGACATTCTCATCATGCACTGATGCAATTTGTCACAAAATGCAGTTTTCAGCTCAGAAAGCTTGTTTCTGACATTCTAACAGCTCAATTAGAGCATTTTAGTAATGAACAGTATTCTTTGTCAAAACTGACATTCTCATCATCCACTGATGCACTTTGTCACAAAATGCAGTTTTCAGCTCAGAAAGCTTGTTTCTGACATTCTAACAGCTCAATTAGAGCATTTCAGTAATGAACAGTGTTCTTTGTCAAAACTGACATTCCCTTTCTGTCGGTCTCTCGACGTTGTGTCGAAGCCGACAGATGGGGTTCGCCCTTGAGAACCAGTCATCTCTGACTATTTTGAAAAGGCCAATGAAATTTGGCGAATGAAATTTGCATGCCGGGCCCCGCCCCCGGAAATCCGGGTATATAAGGGGAGCCGGCGTGCTCATTCATTTACCTTTTGTTCTTCGGAGCCTATGCATCGAATGACTACGACAGCTGATTTCCTGACGTGGTGCAGCGGATTGTCCCTTCCGAGCGATCATCCCCCCGGCGTTTCAGCAGTTCCAGAGGTGTTTCTGAAAGAGATATATTCTAAAAGAGCAAATTTCTCAGCGTGGCATGTCCCGCTGCTCTCGTGGTTGCGGTTCCCTCATTGAGGAGGGGGACGGACACGATGCTTGCGTCAGGTGTTTGGGGGTCCAACACGCTGAGGCAGCATTCGTGGAGTCATCCTGCCCGCACTGCGGGCAGATGGCGATACAGAAGTTGCGGTCACGGGTGGCTGCGCTCTTTTCAGAGCCAGCCACCACCTCGTCTGCTTCCCGCTCTGCGACCGCGGTGGCCACAGCCCCGCCGTCAGCAGCGGCGAGCAGCTTGGGTGGCATGGGGATTTCCGTGAGCGTAAACCCGTCAGCCGATGGCTCGCGGACCGTTCACGCCCCGACTCGCTCGTCTGGCCGTTCCCAGGAAGGCGGTTCCACACCGTCTTACTCCTTCGTCACGCAATCGGACTCGATGCGTGACGACGATGAGATGTCCCTCGCAGCATCGGAGGGCGACCTCCTGGCATCCGACCCTGACGATTCCTTCGAGCCGTCTCCGCCCGGAGATAGAGTTCAGGAAAAGGCAGACGTCGAGATGTCAGCCATGCTCTATCGGGCCGCCGCGAGCATCGGGCTGCAGTGCACCGCACCGCCCACGCCCCAACGCTCGCGGCTGGATAATTGGTACATCGGGTCCGAGCGCGGCTCCAAGCCGCGCACGCCCCCTGTACCTTTTTTCCCCGAGGTGCATGAGGAGCTCAGCAAGACTTGGAACGCCCCCTTTTCGGCTCGTTCCCGTCATGCTGACTCTGTCGCCCTTTCTTCCCTCGATGGCGGGGCAGCTAGAGGCTACGTTGATGTCCCCCAGGCTGAACGTGCAGTCGCGGTGCACCTGTGCCCGCAGACGGCGGCCACCTGGAGGTCTCGACCTAGACTCCCGTCCAAGCCGTGTAGGGTTTCGGCATCGCTGGTGTCGAAATCCTATAACGCTGCTGGACAGGCTGCCTCAGCTCTTCATGCCATGGCCATCCTGCAGGTCCATCAGGCCAAGGCACTGAAAGAGCTCCACGAGGGTAAGACCGACCCAAAGATTATGCAGGAGCTCCGCGCTGCCACCGACCTTGCCCTCCGGGCAACGAAGGTGACAGCGCGAGCTTTGGGTCGAGCGATGTCCACACTAGTGGTCCACGAGAGACACCTCTGGCTAAACCTTGCGCAGATGCGTGAAGCCGAGAAAGTTCGCTTCCTCGATGCTCCCATCTCGCAAGGAGGGCTGTTTGGTGACACTGTCGAGGACTTCTCCCAGCAGTTCTCGGCAGTGCAGAAGCAGACGGAGGCCATTAAGCACATCCTGCCCCGCCGCGACCCGACCGCCTTTCGGCCGTCGAGGTCCCGTGGAACGTCTGCCTCCCAGCAGCCCCGGCCTTCCTCTTCGTCAGCTCCGGCTACGGTGCCCCCTCCTCAGGCGGCCCCCCGGAAGAGGACGGACAGGAAGCGACCACCGTCTCGTCAGCAGCCGCCGCGGAAGCAGAAGCGTTCCTGACGAGCCGGACCCGGCGAGATCGAGATCGGGCCCGACCCCAGCCATTCCATCGCTGACGGGTCGGAAATGGACGGTCCCTGCCCCGTCCCAACATCTGCTAGGCCCTTTTCAGGGCCTAGCGCCCACTTCCTCACAAAAAGAGCAGTCTCTCTCTCTGGGTCCCCCTTTCAGCCGCACTCACCCTCCGCAGGACGGTGTTCGGCAACTCGACGTTGCGTTGTGGCGACACGCAAGGCCGAGTATAAAATTGCGCAGCCCTCAGCACTCTCACCTCGACGGTGCGTTGAGCTGCGCCGCCAGGCAGGCAAATCAGCGGAGCCGGCCCCCCCACGAGGCGGGGCCGGCACCGCTAGCCCACGAACCGCCCTCCCCAGGGGCGATGAAGCAGATCGTACCTCTAGTGCCCCTGTCGCAGTCTTTGAGTGCTTGGTTGGCACTCACCAGACCGTCAAGGTGGCTGGAGAACACGATCCGTCTCGGCTACTCGATCCAGTTTGCCAGACCTCCGCCCAGGTTTCGGGGCATCCTCTTTACCTCGGTCAGAGGCAGAGATGCTCCCGTGCTGCGGGAGGAGGTGGCAACCCTTCTGGAGAAGGGAGCGATCGAGTCCGTCCCCTCGGCCGAGATGTCCAGCGGGTTCTACAGCCCGTACTTCATCGTCCCCAAGAAAGGTGGAGGGTTGCGCCCCATTCTAGATCTGCGTGCCCTGAACAGGCACCTCCAGAAGCTGCCGTTCAGGATGCTCACGCAGAGGCGCATCTTGACGTCCGTCAGGCGTCAAGATTGGTTCGTGGCTATCGACCTGAAGGACGCGTACTTTCATGTCTCGATTCTCCCTCGTCACCGGCCGTACCTACGGTTCGCTTTCGAGGGGCGAGCATATCAGTACAGGGTCCTCCCATTCGGTCTGTCCCTGTCCCCACGTGCCTTTACGAAGGTCGTGGAAGCCGCCCTCACTCCCCTCAGGGAGAGAGGTGTGCGGGTACTCAACTATCTCGACGACTGGCTTATCTTAGCACACTCGCGAGAACTGTTGTGTACACACAGGGATCTGGTGCTTCGGCACCTAGACCGTTTGGGGTTACGGGTCAACCGAGAGAAGAGCCAACTCTCCCCTGCGCAGAGTTCCTTTTTTCTCGGTATGGAACTCAACTCTGTCTCCATGACGGCGCGGCTTACGACAGAGCGTGCACAGTCAGTGCTGAACTGCCTGAAACTCTTCAAGCAGCGACCAGCGGTCCCCCTGAAACTTTTTCAGAGGCTCCTGGGCCACATGTCGTCCTCGGCGGGGGTAATTCCCCTCGGGTTGATGCACATGAGACCGCTGCAGCACTGGCTACAGAGACGAGTTCCCTGGAGAGCGTGGCACACAGGCAGGAGGTTGATCGTCATTACACCTCTCTGCCGTCGTATCCTAACCCCGTGGTCATCAGTGACCTTTCTACGGACTGGCGTCCCCATGGGGCAGGTCCCGAGGCGCGTCGTGGTAACGACCGACGCCTCCTTACGGGGTTGGGGTGCGGTGTGCAAGGGGCACACAGTGTCGGGTCTCTGGACGGAGTCCCAGCTGTGTTGGCATATCAACCGCCTAGAGTTGTTGGCTGTTCTGTTGGCACTGAGGGGACTACGGTCCCTCGTGCAGGGCCAGCACGTACTGGTCCGATCAGACAGCACGACTGCCGTAGCGTATATCAACCATCAGGGGGGTATACGCTCACGACAGTTAACGCAACTTGCCCGACGCCTCCTCCTGTGGAGTCAACAGGTGACGAAGTCCCTGCGTGCCACTCACATACCGGGCGACCTGAACCAGACAGCCGATGCGCTCTCTCGTCAGTCGACGCCCCGTGGAGAGTGGCGACTCCACCCCCGTGCGGTCCAGCTTGTTTGGGTGCAGTTCGGGCGGGCACAGGTGGACCTGTTTGCCTCCCTGGACACCACCCATTGCCCGCTTTGGTACTCCCTGACCGAGGGCCCCCTCGGCACGGATGCCCTAGCGCACAGCTGGCCACGGGACAAGTGGAAGTACGCCTTCCCCCCAGTGAGCCTCATTGCACAGGTCCTGTGCAAGGTCAGGGAAGAGGAGCATCAAGTGGTACTAGTTGCGCCGTACTGGCCCAACCGGACTTGGTTCTCGGAGCTAATGCTCCTGACGACAACTCCCCCCTGGCCGATTCCCCTGACGAAGGACCTTCTTTCTCAGGGGAGGGGCATGTTGCGGCACCCGAGACCAGACCTCTGGAACCTCCACGTCTGGCTCCTGGATGGGACGAGGAGATCCTGAGTGGTCTACCCCCCGCGGTGGTGGAGACCATCACTCAGGCTAGGGCACCTGCCACGAGGCGGCTGTACGCCTTTAAGTGGCGCCTCTTCTCGTCTTGGTGTTCTTCTCGCAGAGAAGACCCACGGATTTGCTCGGTCAGGCACGTGCTGTCCTTCCTGCAGGAGAGGTTGGAGAGTAAACTCTCTCCGTCCACACTGAAAGTGTATGTAGCCGCTATCGCCGCTCATCACGAACCAGTTGCTGGAAAACCTTTAGGGCAGCATGACCTGATCATCAGGTTCCTCAGGGGCGCGAGGAGGCTTAACCCACCTCGATCGCGCTCCGTACCCTCTTGGGACCTCAATGTGGTCCTGGCGGGCCTCCAGAGGCCTCCCTTCGAGCCCCTCGGGGAGACCGATCTTTCTCATCTCTCGATGAAGACGGCTCTCCTGACGGCGCTCGCCTCCATCAAGAGGGTGGGGGATCTGCAAGCATTTTCCGTGTCCACAGAGTGCCTAAATTTCGGGCCCGGTGATTCTCACGTGATCCTGAGACCTCGGCCCGGCTACGTGCCCAAGGTTCCCACCACTCCCTTCCGGGACCAGGTGGTGACCTTGCAGGCGCTCCCCACCGGGGAGGAAGACCCAACCCCGTCCGTGTTGTGTCCAGTACGCGCCTTGCGCCTCTACGTGGACCGCACGCAGAGCTTCAGAGGCTCTGAGCAGCTCTTTGTTTGTTTTGGAGGTCAGCAGAAGGGGAAAGCTGTCTCCAAACAGAGACTGGCGCACTGGATCGTGGACGCCGTCATGACGGCGTACCGATCTCAAGATTGCCCGTGCCCGCTGGCAGTGAGGGCGCACTCCACCAGGGGTGTTGCCTCCTCGTGGGCACTGGCTCGGGGCGCCTCTCTGGCAGACATATGCAGAGCTGCGGGTTGGGCTACGCCCCACACCTTCGCGAGGTTCTACAACCTCCGCGTGGATCCGGTGTCAGCTCGAGTCTTGCAGGATAACACCAGGTAAGACCGGCGGCCGGCAGGGCGTACGCCTGCGACAAGCGCCAGCCCCCCTCTTGGGGGGGGGTCAGTGCGCAATCATCTGCCTCCCTTCTTTCCCCTCGGGCGAAGAATAGGCATTCCATCCATCACTAAGCACTCAAGGCAGCGGGCTGGGCGGAGCAGCCTGCCACCTTTGGCGGGCACAAGTTGAGTTATCTACGTGTGACTCTAACCGGCCTCAGTGCTCCAGACGTGGTAACCCCCCAGCAGGGTGGTTCCGTCTGAGATTCCGTCATGAGCTGTTCCCTCGGAACTCGTGACCTTCCCCGGGTGAGCATCCACCCTGCGGATTCTCGCACATACCTCCCATGAGTTCTTCCCTGCCGGTAAGACCATGCTGTTTCTCCACTGTATTCCCCCCGAGGGTGGGAAGTGGTCTCCGTAGCGCACCTCCCACTTGAGGGAATAGCGCTTACCCAGTGGTCCTAAGGCCGGACGGCTCTCGCCATTGGGGCCGTCTGAGTTGACAGAGGACAGGGGCTACCCATCTTTCTTGGAAGCTCTGGGTCCCCCTGTCTAGCTACTGGAAGGTTACAATCTCGCGAGAGCGCTTCGTCTGACTCGCCTAGGCTGGCCAACGTCGCTTCGCTGGAGATTGTGACGCGACTATTGCCGTGGCGTTTTCCATAGGAACCCCATCTGTCGGCTTCGACACAACGTCGAGAGACCGACAGAAAGGGAACGTCTCGGTTACGTATGTAACCTCTGTTCCCTGATGGAGGGAACAAGACGTTGTGTCCTTCTTGCCACGACAATAGCCGTCCGCTGCAGCAGTCACGAGATGCTTTTAGGCTCCTCAGCACACAAGGTAAATGAATGAGCACGCCGGCTCCCCTTATATACCCGGATTTCCGGGGGCGGGGCCCGGCATGCAAATTTCATTCGCCAAATTTCATTGGCCTTTTCAAAATAGTCAGAGATGACTGGTTCTCAAGGGCGAACCCCATCTGTCGGCTTCGACACAACGTCTTGTTCCCTCCATCAGGGAACAGAGGTTGAATACGTAACCGAGACGTTCTCATCATCCACTGAATCACTTTGTCACAAAATGCATTTTTCTGCTCAGAAAGCTTGTTTCTGACATTCTAACAGCTCAATGAGAGCATTTCAGTAATGAACAGTGTTCTTTGTCAAAACTGACATTCTCCTCATCCACTGAATCACTTTGTCACAAAATGCATTTTTCTGCTCAGAAAGCTTCTTTCTGACATTCTAACAGCTCAATTAGAGCATTTTAGTAATGAACAGTGTTCTTTGTCACAACTGACATTCTCATCATGCACTGATGCATTTTGTCACAAAATGAAGTTTTCAGCTCAGCAAGCTTGTTTCTGACATTCTAACAGCTCAATTAGAGCTTTTTTGTAATGAACAGTGTTCTTTGTCAAAATTGACATTCTCATCATCCACTGATGCACTTTGTCACAAAATGCAGTTTTCAGCTCAGAAAGCTTGTTTCGGATATTCTAACAGCTCAATTAGAGCATTTCAGTAATGAACAGTGTTCTTTGTCAAAACTGACATTCTCATCATCCACTGATGCACTTTGTCACAAAATGCATTTTTCTGCTCAGAAAGCTTGTTTCTGACATTCTAACAGCTCAATGAGAGCATTTCAGTAATGAACAGTGTTCTTTGTCAAAACTGACATTCTCATCATCCACTGAATCACTTTGTCACAAAATGCATTTTCTGCTCAGAAAGCTTCTTTCTGACATTCTAACAGCTCAATTAGAGCATTTTAGTAATGAACAGTGTTCTTTGTCACAACTGACATTCTCATCATGCACTTATGCATTTTGTCACAAAATGCAGTTTTCAGCTCAGAAAAATTGTTTCTTACATTCTAACAGCTCAATTAGAGCATTTTAGTAATGAACAGTGTTCTTTGTCAAAACTGACATTCTCATCATCCACTGATGCACTCTGTCACAAAATGCAGTTTCAAGCTCAGAAAGCTTGTTTCTGACATTCTAACAGCTCATTGAGAGCATTTCAGTAATGAACAGTGTTCTTTGTCAAAACTGACATTCTCATCATCCACTGAATCACTTTGTCACAAAATGCATTTTTCTGCTCAGACAGCTTGTTTCTGACATTCTAACAGGTCACTGAGAGCAATTCAGTAATGAACATTGTTCTTTGTCACAACTGACATTCTCATCATCCACTGAATCACTTTGTCACAAAATGCATTTTTCAGCTCAGAAAGCTTGTTTCTGACATTCTAACAGCTCAATTAGAGCTTTTCAGCAATGAACAGTGTTCTTTGTCAAAACTGACATTCTCATCATCCACTGATGCACTCTGTCACAAAATGCAGTTTTCTGCTCAGAAAGCTTGTTTCTGACATTCTAACAGCTCATTGAGAGCATTTCAGTAATGAACAGTGTTCTTTGTCAAAACTGACATTCTCATCATCCACTGAATCACTTTGTCACAAAATGCATTTTTCTGCTCAGAAAGCTTGTTTCTGACATTCTAACAGCTCATTGAGAGCATTTCAGTAATGAACAGTGTTCTTTGTCACTACTGACATTCTCATCATGCACTGATGCACTTTGTCACAAAATGCAGTTTTCAGCTCAGAAAGCTTGTTTGTGACATTCTAACAGCTCAATTAGAGCTTTTTTGTAATGAACAGTGTTCTTTGTCAAAACTGACATTCTCATCATCCACTAATGCAGTTTGTCACAAAATGCAGTTTTCAGCTCAGAAAGCTTGTTTCTGACATTCCAACAGCTCAATGAGAGCATTTCAGTAATGAACAGTGTTCTTTGTCAAAACTGACATTCTCATCATCCACTGAATCACTTTGTCACAAAATGCATTTTTCTGCTCAGAAAGCTTCTTTCTGACATTCTAACAGCTCAATTAGAGCATTTTAGTAATGAACAGTGTTCTTTGTCACAACTGACATTCTCATCATGCACTGATGCATTTTGTCACAAAATGCAGTTTTCAGCTCAGAAAGCTTGTTTCTGACATTCTAAAAGCTCAATTAGAGCATTTTAGTAATGAACAGTATTCTTTGTCAAAACTGACATTCTCATCATCCACTGATGCACTTTGTCACAAAATGCAGTTTTCAGCTCAGAAAGCTTGTTTCTGACATTCTAACAGCTCATTGAGAGCATTTCAGTAATGAACAGTGTTCTTTGTCAAAACTGACATTCTCATCATCCACTGAATCACTTTGTCACAAAATGCATTTTTCTGCTCAGAAAGCTTGTTTCTGACATTCTAACAGCTCATTGAGAGCATTTCAGTAATGAACAGTGTTCTTTGTCAAAACTGACATTCTCATCATCCACTGATGCACTTTGTCACAAAATGCAGTTTTCAGCTCAGAAAGCTTGTTTCGGATATTCTAACAGCTCAATTAGAGCATTTCAGTAATGAACAGTGTTCTTTGTCAAAACTGACATTCTCATCATCCACTGATGCACTTTGTCACAAAATGCATTTTTCTGCTCAGAAAGCTTGTTTCTGACATTCTAACAGCTCAATGAGAGCATTTCAGTAATGAACAGTGTTCTTTGTCAAAACTGACATTCTCATCATCCACTGAATCACTTTGTCACAAAATGCATTTTTCTGCTCAGAAAGCTTCTTTCTGACATTCTAACAGCTCAATTAGAGCATTTTAGTAATGAACAGTGTTCTTTGTCACAACTGACATTCTCATCATGCACTTATGCACTTTGTCACAAAATGCAGTTTTCAGCTCAGAAAGCTTGTTTGTGACATTCTAACAGCTCAATTAGAGCATTTTAGTAATGAACAGTGTTCTTTGTCAAAACTGACATTCTCATCATCCACTGATGCACTCTGTCACAAAATGCAGTTTCAAGCTCAGAAAGCTTGTTTCTGACATTCTAACAGCTCATTGAGAGCATTTCAGTAATGAACAGTGTTCTTTGTCAAAACTGACATTCTCATCATCCACTGAATCACTTTGTCACAAAATGCATTTTTCTGCTCAGAAAGCTTCTTTCTGACATTCTAACAGCTCAATTAGAGCATTTTAGTAATGAACAGTGTTCTTTGTCACAACTGACATTCTCATCATGCACTGATGCATTTTGTCACAAAATGCAGTTTTCAGCTCAGAAAGCTTGTTTCTGACATTCTAAAAGCTCAATTAGAGCATTTTAGTAATGAACAGTATTCTTTGTCAAAACTGACATTCTCATCATCCACTGATGCACTTTGTCACAAAATGCAGTTTTCAGCTCAGAAAGCTTGTTTCTGACATTCTAACAGCTCAATTAGAGCATTTCAGTAATGAACAGTGTTCTTTGTCAAAACTGACATTCTCATCATCCACTGAATCACTTTGTCACAAAATGCATTTTTCTGCTCAGAAAGCTTGTTTCTGACATTCTAACAGCTCATTGAGAGCATTTCAGTAATGAACAGTGTTCTTTGTCAAAACTGACATTCTCATCATCCACTGATGCACTTTGTCACAAAATGCAGTTTTCAGCTCAGAAAGCTTGTTTCGGATATTCTAACAGCTCAATTAGAGCATTTCAGTAATGAACAGTGTTCTTTGTCAAAACTGACATTCTCATCATCCACTGATGCACTTTGTCACAAAATGCATTTTTCTGCTCAGAAAGCTTGTTTCTGACATTCTAACAGCTCAATGAGAGCATTTCAGTAATGAACAGTGTTCTTTGTCAAAACTGACATTCTCATCATCCACTGAATCACTTTGTCACAAAATGCATTTTTCTGCTCAGAAAGCTTCTTTCTGACATTCTAACAGCTCAATTAGAGCATTTTAGTAATGAACAGTGTTCTTTGTCACAACTGACATTCTCATCATGCACTTATGCATTTTGTCACAAAATGCAGTTTTCAGCTCAGAAAAATTGTTTCTTACATTCTAACAGCTCAATTAGAGCATTTTAGTAATGAACAGTGTTCTTTGTCAAAACTGACATTCTCATCATCCACTGATGCACTCTGTCACAAAATGCAGTTTCAAGCTCAGAAAGCTTGTTTCTGACATTCTAACAGCTCATTGAGAGCATTTCAGTAATGAACAGTGTTCTTTGTCAAAACTGACATTCTCATCATCCACTGAATCACTTTGTCACAAAATGCATTTTTCTGCTCAGACAGCTTGTTTCTGACATTCTAACAGGTCACTGAGAGCAATTCAGTAATGAACATTGTTCTTTGTCACAACTGACATTCTCATCATCCACTGAATCACTTTGTCACAAAATGCATTTTTCAGCTCAGAAAGCTTGTTTCTGACATTCTAACAGCTCAATTAGAGCTTTTCAGCAATGAACAGTGTTCTTTGTCAAAACTGACATTCTCATCATCCACTGATGCACTCTGTCACAAAATGCAGTTTTCTGCTCAGAAAGCTTGTTTCTGACATTCTAACAGCTCATTGAGAGCATTTCAGTAATGAACAGTGTTCTTTGTCAAAACTGACATTCTCATCATCCACTGAATCACTTTGTCACAAAATGCATTTTTCTGCTCAGAAAGCTTGTTTCTGACATTCTAACAGCTCATTGAGAGCATTTCAGTAATGAACAGTGTTCTTTGTCACTACTGACATTCTCATCATGCACTGATGCACTTTGTCACAAAATGCAGTTTTCAGCTCAGAAAGCTTGTTTGTGACATTCTAACAGCTCAATTAGAGCTTTTTTGTAATGAACAGTGTTCTTTGTCAAAACTGACATTCTCATCATCCACTAATGCAGTTTGTCACAAAATGCAGTTTTCAGCTCAGAAAGCTTGTTTCTGACATTCCAACAGCTCAATGAGAGCATTTCAGTAATGAACAGTGTTCTTTGTCAAAACTGACATTCTCATCATCCACTGAATCACTTTGTCACAAAATGCATTTTTCTGCTCAGAAAGCTTCTTTCTGACATTCTAACAGCTCAATTAGAGCATTTTAGTAATGAACAGTGTTCTTTGTCACAACTGACATTCTCATCATGCACTGATGCATTTTGTCACAAAATGCAGTTTTCAGCTCAGAAAGCTTGTTTCTGACATTCTAAAAGCTCAATTAGAGCATTTTAGTAATGAACAGTATTCTTTGTCAAAACTGACATTCTCATCATCCACTGATGCACTTTGTCACAAAATGCAGTTTTCAGCTCAGAAAGCTTGTTTCTGACATTCTAACAGCTCAATTAGAGCATTTCAGTAATGAACAGTGTTCTTTGTCAAAACTGACATTCTCATCATCCACTGAATCACTTTGTCACAAAATGCATTTTTCTGCTCAGAAAGCTTGTTTCTGACATTCTAACAGCTCAATTAGAGCATTTCAGTAATGAACAGTGTTCTTTGTCAAAACTGACATTCTCATCATCCACTGAATCACTTTGTCACAAAATGCATTTTTCTGCTCAGAAAGCTTGTTTCTGACATTCTAACAGCTCATTGAGAGCATTTCAGTAATGAACAGTGTTCTTTGTCAAAACTGACATTCTCATCATCCACTGAATCACTTTGTCACAAAATGCATTTTTCTGCTCAGAAAGCTTGTTTCTGACATTCTAACAGCTCAATTAGAGCATTTTAGTAATGAACAGTGTTCTTTGTCAAAACTGACATTCTCATCATCGATTGATGAACTTTGTCACAAAATGCAGTTTTCAACTCAGAAAGCTTGTTTCTGACATTCTAACAGCTCAATTAGAGCTTTTTTGTAATGAACAGTGTTCTTTGTCAAAACTGACATTCTCATCATCCACTGATGCACTTTGTCACAAAATGCAGTTTTCTGCACAGAAAGCTTGTTTCTGACATTCTAACAGCTCAATGAGAGCATTTCAGTAATGAACAGTGTTCTTTGTCAAAACTGACATTCTCATCATCCACTGAATCACTTTGTCACAAAATGCATTTTTCTGCTCAGAAAGCTTCTTTCTGACATTCTAACAGCTCAATTAGAGCATTTTAGTAATGAACAGTGTTCTTTGTCACAACTGACATTCTCATAATGCACTGATGCATTTTGTCACAAAATGCAGTTTTCAGCTCAGAAAAATTGTTTCTGACATTCTAACAGCTCAATTAGAGCATTTTAGTAATGAACAGTATTCTTTGTCAAAACTGACATTCTCATCATCCACTGATTCACTTTGTCACAAAATGCAGTTTTCAGCTCAGAAAGCTTGTTTCTGACATTCTAACAGCTCAATTAGAGCATTTCAATAATGATCAGTGTTCTTTGTCAAAACTGACATTCTCATCATCCACTGAATTACTTTGTCACAAAATGCATTTTTCTGCTCAGAAAGCTTCTTTCTGACATTCTAACAGCTCAATTAGAGCATTTTAGTAATGAACAGTGTTCTTTGTCACAACTGACATTCTCATCATGCACTGATGCATTTTGTCACAAAATGCAGTTTTCAGCTCAGAAAAAATATTTCTGACATTCTAACAGCTCAATTAGAGCATTTTAGTAATGAACAGTATTCTTTGTCAAAACTGACATTCTCATCATCCACTGAATCACTTAAACACAAAATGAAGTTTTCAGCTCAGCAAGCTTGTTTCTGACATTCTAACAGCTCAATTAGAGCTTTTTTGTAATGAACAGTGTTCTTTGTCAAAACTGACATTCTCATCATCCACTGATGCACTTTGTCACAAAATGCATTTTTCTGCTCAGAAAGCTTGTTTCTGACATTCTAACAGCTCAATGAGAGCATTTCAGTAATGAACAGTGTTCTTTGTCAAAACTGACATTCTCATCATCCACTGAATCACTTTGTCACAAAATGCATTTTTCTGCTCAGAAAGCTTCTTTCTGACATTCTAACAGCTCAATTAGAGCATTTTAGTAATGAACAGTATTCTTTGTCAAAACTGACATTCTCATCATCCACTGAATCACTTAAACACAAAATGAAGTTTTCAGCTCAGCAAGCTTGTTTCTGACATTCTAACAGCTCAATTAGAGCATTTCAGTAATGAACAGTGTTCTTTGTCAAAACTGACATTCTCATCATCCACTGATGCACTTTGTCACAAAATGCATTTTTCTGCTCAGAAAGCTTGTTTCTGACATTCTAACAGCTCAATGAGAGCATTTCAGTAATGAACAGTGTTCTTTGTCAAAACTGACATTCTCATCATCCACTGAATCACTTTGTCACAAAATGCATTTTTCTGCTCAGAAAGCTTCTTTCTGACATTCTAACAGCTCAATTAGAGCATTTTAGTAATGAACAGTGTTCTTTGTCACAACTGACATTCTCATCATGCACTTATGCATTTTGTCACAAAATGCAGTTTTCAGCTCAGAAAAATTGTTTCTTACATTCTAACAGCTCAATTAGAGCATTTTAGTAATGAACAGTGTTCTTTGTCAAAACTGACATTCTCATCATCCACTGATGCACTCTGTCACAAAATGCAGTTTCAAGCTCAGAAAGCTTGTTTCTGACATTCTAACAGCTCATTGAGAGCATTTCAGTAATGAACAGTGTTCTTTGTCAAAACTGACATTCTCATCATCCACTGAATCACTTTGTCACAAAATGCATTTTTCTGCTCAGACAGCTTGTTTCTGACATTCTAACAGGTCACTGAGAGCAATTCAGTAATGAACATTGTTCTTTGTCACAACTGACATTCTCATCATCCACTGAATCACTTTGTCACAAAATGCATTTTTCAGCTCAGAAAGCTTGTTTCTGAAATTCTAACAGCTCAATTAGAGCTTTTCAGCAATGAACAGTGTTCTTTGTCAAAACTGACATTCTCATCATCCACTGATGCACTCTGTCACAAAATGCAGTTTTCTGCTCAGAAAGCTTGTTTCTGACATTCTAACAGCTCATTGAGAGCATTTCAATAATGAACAGTGTTCTTTGTCAAAACTGACATTCTCATCATCCACTGAATCACTTTGTCACAAAATGCATTTTTCTGCTCAGAAAGCTTGTTTCTGACATTCTAACAGCTCATTGAGAGCATTTCAGTAATGAACAGTGTTCTTTGTCACTACTGACATTCTCATCATGCACTGATGCACTTTGTCACAAAATGCAGTTTTCAGCTCAGAAAGCTTGTTTGTGACATTCTAACAGCTCAATTAGAGCTTTTTTGTAATGAACAGTGTTCTTTGTCAAAACTGACATTCTCATCATCCACTAATGCAGTTTGTCACAAAATGCAGTTTTCAGCTCAGAAAGCTTGTTTCTGACATTCTAACAGCTCAATGAGAGCATTTCAGTAATGAACAGTGTTCTTTGTCAAAACTGACATTCTCATCATCCACTGATGCACTTTGTCACAAAATGCATTTTTCTGCTCAGAAAGCTTCTTTCTGACATTCTAACAGCTCAATTAGAGCATTTCAGTAATGAACAGTGTTCTTTGTCACAACTGACATTCTCATCATGCACTGATGCATTTTGTCACAAAATGCAGTTTTCAGCTCAGAAAGCTTGTTTCTGACATTCTAACAGCTCAATTAGAGCATTTTAGTAATGAACAGTATTCTTTGTCAAAACTGACATTCTCATCATCCACTGATGCACTTTGTCACAAAATGCAGTTTTCAGCTCAGAAAGCTTGTTTCTGACATTCTAACAGCTCAATTAGAGCATTTCAGTAATGAACAGTGTTCTTTGTCAAAACTGACATTCTCATCATCCACTGAATCACTTTGTCACAAAATGCATTTTTCTGCTCAGAAAGCTTGTTTCTGACATTCTAACAGCTCAATTAGAGCATTTCAGTAATGAACAGTATTCTGTGTCAAAACTGACATTCACATCATCCACTGAATCACTTTGTCACAAAATGCATTTTTCTGCTCAGAAAGCTTGTTTCTGACATTCTAACAGGTCATTGAGAGCATTTCAGTAATGAACAGTGTTCTTTGTCAAAACTGACATTCTCATCATCCACTGAATCACTTTGTCACAAATGCATTTTTCTGCTCAGAAAGCTTGTTTCTGACATTCTAACAGCTCAATTAGAGCATTTTAGTGATGAACAGTGTTCTTTGTCAAAACTGACATTCTCATCATCCATTGATGAACTTTGTCACAAAATGCAGTTTTCAGCTCAGAAAGCTTGTTTCTGACATTCAAACAGCTCAATTAGAGCTTTTTTGTAATGAACAGTGTTCTTTGTCAAAACTGACATTCTCAACATCCACTGATGCACTTTGTCACAAAATGCGGTTTTCAGCTCAGAAAGCTTGTTTCTGACATTCGAACAGCTCAATTAAAGCATTTCAGTAATGAACAGTGTTCTTTGTAAAAACTGACATTCTCATCATCCACTGAATCACTTTCTCACAAAATGCATTTTTCTGCTCAGAAAGCTTGTTTCTGACATTCTAACAGCTCAATGAGAGCATTTCAGTAATGAACAGTGTTCTTTGTCAAAACTGACATTCTCATCATCCACTAATGCAGTTTGTCACAAAATGCAGTTTTCAGGTCAGAAAGCTTGTTTCTGACATTCTAACAGCTCAATGAGAGCATTTCAGTAATGAACAGTGTTCTTTGTCAAAACTGACATTCTCTTCATCCACTGAATCACTTTGTCACAAAATGCATTTTTCTGCTCAGAAAGCTTCTTTCTGACATTCTAACAGCTCAATTAGAGCATTTTAGTAATGAACAGTGTTCTTTGTCACAACTGACATTCTCATCATGCACTGATGCATTTTGTCACAAAATGCAGTTTTCAGCTCAGAAAGCTTGTTTCTGACATTCTAAAAGCTCAATTAGAGCATTTTAGTAATGAACAGTATTCTTTGTCAAAACTGACATTCTCATCATCCACTGATGCACTTTGTCACAAAATGCAGTTTTCAGCTCAAAAAGCTTGTTTCTGACATTCTAACAGCTCAATTAGAGCATTTCAGTAATGAACAGTGTTCTTTGTCAAAACTGACATTCTCATCATCCACTGAATCACTTTGTCACAAAATGCATTTTTCTGCTCAGAAAGCTTGTTTCTGACATTCTAACAGCTCAATTAGAGCATTTTAGTAATGAACAGTGTTCTTTGTCAAAACTGACATTCTCATCATCCATTGATGAACTTTGTCACAAAATGCAGTTTTCAGCTCAGAAAGCTTGTTTCTGACATTCTAACAGCTCAATTAGAGCTTTTTTGTAATGAACAGTGTTCTTTGTCAAAACTGACATTCTCATCATCCACTGATGCACTTTGTCACAAAATGCAGTTTTCTGCACAGAAAGCTTGTTTCTGACATTCTAACAGCTCAATGAGAGCATTTCAGTAATGAACAGTGTTCTTTGTCAAAACTGACATTCTCATCATCCACTGAATCACTTTGTCACAAAATGCATTTTTCTGCTCAGAAAGCTTCTTTCTGACATTCTAACAGCTCAATTAGAGCATTTTAGTAATGAACAGTGTTCTTTGTCACAACTGACATTCTCATAATGCACTGATGCATTTTGTCACAAAATGCAGTTTTCAGCTCAGAAAAATTGTTTCTGACATTCTAACAGCTCAATTAGAGCATTTTAGTAATGAACAGTATTCTTTGTCAAAACTGACATTCTCATCATCCACTGATGCACTTTGTCACAAAATGCATTTTTCTGCTCAGAAAGCTTCTTTCTGACATTCTAACAGCTCAATTAGAGCATTTCAGTAATGAACAGTGTTCTTTGTCACAACTGACATTCTCATCATGCACTGATGCATTTTGTCACAAAATGCAGTTTTTAGCTCAGAAAGCTTGTTTCTGACATTCTAACAGCTCAATTAGAGCATTTCAGTAATGAACAGTGTTCTTTGTCAAAACTGACATTCTCATCATCCACTGAATCACTTTGTCACAAAATGCAGTTTTCTGCTCAGAAAGCTTGTTTCTGACATTCTAACAGCTCAATTAGAGCATTTCAGTAATGAACAGTATTCTGTGTCAAAACTGACATTCTCATCATCCACTGAATCACTTTGTCACAAAATGCATTTTTCTGCTCAGAAAGCTTGTTTCTGACATTCTAACAGGTCATTGAGAGCATTTCAGTAATGAACAGTGTTCTTTGTCAAAACTGACATTCTCATCATCCACTGAATCACTTTGTCACAAATGCATTTTTCTGCTCAGAAAGCTTGTTTCTGACATTCTAACAGCTCAATTAGAGCATTTTAGTGATGAACAGTGTTCTTTGTCAAAACTGACATTCTCATCATCCATTGATGAACTTTGTCACAAAATGCAGTTTTCAGCTCAGAAAGCTTGTTTCTGACATTCAAACAGCTCAATTAGAGCTTTTTTGTAATGAACAGTGTTCTTTGTCAAAACTGACATTCTCAACATCCACTGATGCACTTTGTCACAAAATGCGGTTTTCAGCTCAGAAAGCTTGTTTCTGACATTCGAACAGCTCAATTAAAGCATTTCAGTAATGAACAGTGTTCTTTGTAAAAACTGACATTCTCATCATCCACTGAATCACTTTCTCACAAAATGCATTTTTCTGCTCAGAAAGCTTGTTTCTGACATTCTAACAGCTCAATGAGAGCATTTCAGTAATGAACAGTGTTCTTTGTCAAAACTGACATTCTCATCATCCACTAATGCAGTTTGTCACAAAATGCAGTTTTCAGCTCAGAAAGCTTGTTTCTGACATTCTAACAGCTCAATGAGAGCATTTCAGTAATGAACAGTGTTCTTTGTCAAAACTGACATTCTCTTCATCCACTGAATCACTTTGTCACAAAATGCATTTTTCTGCTCAGAAAGCTTCTTTCTGATATTCTAACAGCTCAATTAGAGCATTTTAGTAATGAACAGTGTTCTTTGTCACAACTGACATTCTCATCATGCACTGATGCATTTTGTCACAAAATGCAGTTTTCAGCTCAGAAAGCTTGTTTCTGACATTCTAAAAGCTCAATTAGAGCATTTTAGTAATGAACAGTATTCTTTGTCAAAACTGACATTCTCATCATCCACTGATGCACTTTGTCACAAAATGCAGTTTTCAGCTCAGAAAGCTTGTTTCTGACATTCTAACAGCTCAATTAGAGCATTTCAGTAATGAACAGTGTTCTTTGTCAAAACTGACATTCTCATCATCCACTGAATCACTTTGTCACAAAATGCATTTTTCTGCTCAGAAAGCTTGTTTCTGACATTCTAACAGCTCAATTAGAGCATTTCAGTAATGAACAGTATTCTGTGTCAAAACTGACATTCTCATCATCCACTGAATCACTTTGTCACAAAATGCATTTTTCTGCTCAGAAAGCTTGTTTCTGACATTCTAACAGGTCATTGAGAGCATTTCAGTAATGAACAGTGTTCTTTGTCAAAACTGACATTCTCATCATCCACTGAATCACTTTGTCACAAAATGCATTTTTCTGCTCAGAAAGCTTGTTTCTGACATTCTAACAGCTCAATTAGAGCATTTTAGTAATGAACAGTGTTCTTTGTCAAAACTGACATTCTCATCATCCATTGATGAACTTTGTCACAAAATGCAGTTTTCAGCTCAGAAAGCTTGTTTCTGACATTCTAACAGCTCAATTAGAGCTTTTTTGTAATGAACAGTGTTCTTTGTCAAAACTGACATTCTCATCATCCACTGATGCACTTTGTCACAAAATGCAGTTTTCTGCACAGAAAGCTTGTTTCTGACATTCTAACAGCTCAATGAGAGCATTTCAGTAATGAACAGTGTTCTTTGTCAAAACTGACATTCTCATCATCCACTGAATCACTTTGTCACAAAATGCATTTTTCTGCTCAGAAAGCTTCTTTCTGACATTCTAACAGCTCAATTAGAGCATTTTAGTAATGAACAGTGTTCTTTGTCACAACTGACATTCTCATAATGCACTGATGCATTTTGTCACAAAATGCAGTTTTCAGCTCAGAAAAATTGTTTCTGACATTCTAACAGCTCAATTAGAGCATTTTAGTAATGAACAGTATTCTTTGTCAAAACTGACATTCTCATCATCCACTGATTCACTTTGTCACAAAATGCAGTTTTCTGCACAGAAAGCTTGTTTCTGACATTCTAACAGCTCAATTAGAGCATTTCAGTAATGAACAGTGTTCTTTGTCAAAACTGACATTCTCATCATCCACTGAATCACTTTGTCACAAAATGCATTTTTCTGCTCAGAAAGCTTCTTTCTGACATTCTAACAGCTCAATTAGAGCATTTTAGTAATGAACAGTGTTCTTTGTCACAACTGACATTCTCATCATGCACTGATAAATTTTGTCACAAAATGCAGTTTTCAGCTCAGAAAAAATATTTCTGACATTCTAACAGCTCAATTAGAGCATTTTAGTAATGAACAGTATTCTTTGTCAAAACTGACATTCTCATCATCCACTGATGCACTTTGTCACAAAATGCAGTTTTCAGCTCAGAAAGCTTGTTTCTGACATTCTAACAGCTCAATTAGAGCATTTCAGTAATGAACAGTGTTCTTTGTCAAAACTGACATTCTCATCATCCACTGAATCACTTAAACACAAAATGAAGTTTTCAGCTCAGCAAGCTTGTTTCTGACATTCTAACAGCTCAATTAGAGCTTTTTTGTAATGAACAGTGTTCTTTGTCAAAACTGACATTCTCATCATCCACTGATGCACTTTGTCACAAAATGCAGTTTTCAGCTCAGAAAGCTTGTTTCGGATATTCTAACAGCTCAATTAGAGCATTTCAGTAATGAACAGTGTTCTTTGTCAAAACTGACATTCTCATCATCCACTGATGCACTTTGTCACAAAATGCATTTTTCTGCTCAGAAAGCTTGTTTCTGACATTCTAACAGCTCAATGAGAGCATTTCAGTAATGAACAGTGTTCTTTGTCAAAACTGACATTCTCATCATCCACTGAATCACTTTGTCACAAAATGCATTTTTCTGCTCAGAAAGCTTCTTTCTGACATTCTAACAGCTCAATTAGAGCATTTTAGTAATGAACAGTGTTCTTTGTCACAACTGACATTCTCATCATGCACTTATGCATTTTGTCACAAAATGCAGTTTTCAGCTCAGAAAAATTGTTTCTGACATTCTAACAGCTCAATTAGAGCATTTTAGTAATGAACAGTGTTCTTTGTCAAAACTGACATTCTCATCATCCACTGATGCACTCTGTCACAAAATGCAGTTTCAAGCTCAGAAAGCTTGTTTCTGACATTCTAACAGCTCATTGAGAGCATTTCAGTAATGAACAGTGTTCTTTTTCAAAACTGACATTCTCATCATCCACTGAATCACTTTGTCACAAAATGCATTTTTCTGCTCAGACAGCTTGTTTCTGACATTCTAACAGGTCACTGAGAGCATTTCAGTAATGAACATTGTTCTTTGTCACAACTGACATTCTCATCATCCACTGAATCACTTTGTCACAAAATGCATTTTTCAGCTCAGAAAGCTTGTTTCTGACATTCTTACAGCTCAATTAGAGCTTTTCAGCAATGAACAGTGTTCTTTGTCAAAACTGACATTCTCATCATCCACTGATGCACTCTGTCACAAAATGCAGTTTTCTGCTCAGAAAGCTTGTTTCTGACATTCTAACAGCTCATTGAGAGCATTTCAGTAATGAACAGTGTTCTTTGTCAAAACTGACATTCTCATCATCCACTGAATCACTTTGTCACAAAATGCATTTTTCTGCTCAGAAAGCTTGTTTCTGACATTCTAACAGCTCATTGAGAGCATTTCAGTAATGAACAGTGTTCTTTGTCACTACTGACATTCTCATCATGCACTGATGCACTTTGTCACAAAATGCAGTTTTCAGCTCAGAAAGCTTGTTTGTGACATTCTAACAGCTCAATTAGAGCTTTTTTGTAATGAACAGTGTTCTTTGTCAAAACTGACATTCTCATCATCCACTAATGCAGTTTTTCACAAAATGCAGTTTTCAGCTCAGAAAGCTTGTTTCCGACATTCTAACAGCTCAATGAGAGCATTTCAGTAATGAACAGTGTTCTTTGTCAAAACTGACATTCTCATCATCCACTGAATCACTTTGTCACAAAATGCATTTTTCTGCTCAGAAAGCTTCTTTCTGACATTCTAACAGCTCAATTAGAGCATTTCAGTAATGAACAGTGTTCTTTGTCACAACTGACATTCTCATCATGCACTGATGCATTTTGTCACAAAATGCAGTTTTCAGCTCAGAAAGCTTGTTTCTGACATTCTAACAGCTCAATTAGAGCATTTTAGTAATGAACAGTATTCTTTGTCAAAACTGACATTCTCATCATCCACTGATGCACTTTGTCACAAAATGCAGTTTTCAGCTCAGAAAGCTTGTTTCTGACATTCTAACAGCTCAATTAGAGCATTTCAGTAATGAACAGTGTTCTTTGTCAAAACTGACATTCTCATCATCCACTGAATCACTTTGTCACAAAATGCATTTTTCTGCTCAGAAAGCTTGTTTCTGACATTCTAACAGCTCAATTAGAGCATTTCAGTAATGAACAGTATTCTGTGTCAAAACTGACATTCTCATCATCCACTGAATCACTTTGTCACAAAATGCATTTTTCTGCTCAGAAAGCTTGTTTCTGACATTCTAACAGGTCATTGAGAGCATTTCAGTAATGAACAGTGTTCTTTGTCAAAACTGACATTCTCATCATCCACTGAATCACTTTGTCACAAATGCATTTTTCTGCTCAGAAAGCTTGTTTCTGACATTCTAACAGCTCAATTAGAGCATTTTAGTGATGAACAGTGTTCTTTGTCAAAACTGACATTCTCATCATCCATTGATGAACTTTGTCACAAAATGCAGTTTTCAGCTCAGAAAGCTTGTTTCTGACATTCAAACAGCTCAATTAGAGCTTTTTTGTAATGAACAGTGTTCTTTGTCAAAACTGACATTCTCAACATCCACTGATGCACTTTGTCACAAAATGCGGTTTTTAGCTCAGAAAGCTTGTTTCTGACATTCGAACAGCTCAATTAAAGCATTTCAGTAATGAACAGTGTTCTTTGTAAAAACTGACATTCTCATCATCCACTGAATCACTTTCTCACAAAATGCATTTTTCTGCTCAGAAAGCTTGTTTCTGACATTCTAACAGCTCAATGGAGAGCATTTCAGTAATGAACAGTGTTCTTTGTCAAAACTGACATTCTCATCATCCACTGAATCACTTTGTCACAAAATGCATTTTTCTGCTCAGAAAGCTTCTTTCTGACATTCTAACAGCTCAATTAGAGCATTTAAGTAATGAACAGTGTTCTTTGTCACAACTGACATTCTCATCATGAACTGATGCATTTTGTCACAAAATGCAGTTTTCAGCTCAGAAAAATTGTTTCTGACATTCTAACAGCTCAATTAGAGCATTTTAGTAATGAACAGTATTCTTTGTCAAAACTGACATTCTCATCATCCACTGATGCACTTTGTCACAAAATGCAGTTTTCAGCTCAGAAAGCTTGTTCCTGACATTCTAACAGCTCAATTAGAGCATTTCAGTAATGAACAGTGTTCTTTGTCAAAACTGACATTCTCATCATCCACTGAATCACTTTGTCACAAAATGCATTTTTCTGCTCAGAAAGCTTGTTTCTGACATTCTAACAGCTCAATTAGAGCATTTTAGTAATGAACAGTGTTCTTTGTCACAACTGACATTCTCATCATGCACTGATGCATTTTGTCACAAAATGCAGTTTTCAGCTCAGAAAAAATATTTCTGACATTCTAACAGCTCAATTAGAGCATTTTAGTAATGAACAGTATTCTTTGTCAAAACTGACATTCTCATCATCCACTGATGCACTTTGTCACAAAATGCATTTTTCTGCTCAGAAAGCTTGTTTCTGACATTCTAACAGCTCAATTAGAGCTTTTTTGTAATGAACAGTGTTCTTTGTCAAAACTGACATTCTCATCATCCACTGATGCACTCTGTCACAAAATGCAGTTTTCAAGCTCAGAAAGCTTGTTTCTGACATTCTAACAGCTCATTGAGAGCATTTCAGTAATGAACAGTGTTCTTTGTCAAAACTGACATTCTCATCATCCACTGAATCACTTTGTCACAAAATGCATTTTTCTGCTCAGAAAGCTTGTTTCTGACATTCTAACGGCTCAATGAGAGCATGTCAGTAATGAGCAGTGTTCTTTGTCAAAACTGACATTCTCATCATCCACTGAATCACTTTGTCACAAAATGCATTTTTCTGCTGAGAAAGCTTCTTTCTGACATTCTAACAGCTCAATTAGAGCATTTTAGTAATGAACAGTGTTCTTTGTCACAACTGACATTCTCATCATGCACTGATGCATTTTGTCACAAAATGCAGTTTTCAGCTCAGAAAAAATATTTCTGACATTCTAACAGCTCAATTAGAGCATTTTAGTAATGAACAGTATTCTTTGTCAAAACTGACATTCTCATCATCCACTGATGCACTTTGTCACAAAATGCATTTTTCTGCTCAGAAAGCTTGTTTCTGACATTCTAACAGCTCAATTAGAGCATTTTATTAATGAACAGTGTTCTTTGTCAAAACTGACATTCTCATCATCCACTGAATCACTTTGTCACAAAATTAAGTTTTCTGCTCAGCAAGCTTGTTTCTGACATTCTAACAGCTCAATTAGAGCTTTTTTGTAATGAACAGTGTTCTTTGTCAAAACTGACATTCTCATCATCCACTGATGCACTCTGTCACAAAATGCAGTTTTCAAGCTCAGAAAGCTTGTTTCTGACATTCTAACAGCTCATTGAGAGCATTTCAGTAATGAACAGTGTTCTTTGTCAAAACTGACATTCTCATCATCCACTGAATCACTTTGTCACAAAATGCATTTTTCTGCTCAGAAAGCTTGTTTCTGACATTCTAACAGCTCAATGAGAGCATTTCAGTAATGAACAGTGTTCTTTGTCAAAACTGACATTCTCATCATCCACTGAATAACTTTGTCACAAAATGCATTTTTCTGCTCAGAAAGCTTCTTTCTGACATTCTAACAGCTCAATTAGAGCATTTTAGTAATGAACAGTGTTCTTTGTCACAACTGACATTCTCATCATGCACTGATGCATTTTGTCACAAAATGCAGTTTTCAGCTCAGAAAAAATATTTCTGACATTCTAACAGCTCAATTAGAGCATTTTAGTAATGAACAGTATTCTTTGTCAAAACTGACATTCTCATCATCCACTGATGCACTTTGTCACAAAATGCATTTTTCTGCTCAGAAAGCTTGTTTCTGACATTCTAACAGCTCAATTAGAGCTTTTTTGTAATGAACAGTGTTCTTTGTCAAAACTGACATTCTCATCATCCACTGATGCACTCTGTCACAAAATGCAGTTTTCAAGCTCAGAAAAATTGTTTCTGACATTCTAACAGCTAAATTAGAGCATTTTAGTAATGAACAGTATTCTTTGTCAAAACTGACATTCTCATCATCCAGTGATGCACTTTGTCACAAAATGCAGTTTTCAGCTCAGAAAGCTTGTTTCTGACATTCTACCAGCTCAATTAGAGCATTTCAGTAATGAACAGTGTTCTTTGTCAAAACTGACATTCTCATCATCCACTGAATCACTTTGTCACAAAATTAAGTTTTCTGCTCAGCAAGCTTGTTTCTGACATTCTAACAGCTCAATTAGAGCTTTTTTGTAATGAACAGTGTTCTTTGTCAAAACTGACATTCTCATCATCCACTGATGCACTCTGTCACAAAATGCAGTTTTCAAGCTCAGAAAGCTTGTTTCTGACATTCTAACAGCTCATTGAGAGCATTTCAGTAATGAACAGTGTTCTTTGTCAAAACTGACATTCTCATCATCCACTGAATCACTTTGTCACAAAATGCATTTTTCTGCTCAGAAAGCTTGTTTCTGACATTCTAACAGCTCAATGAGAGCATTTCAGTAATGAACAGTGTTCTTTGTCAAAACTGACATTCTCATCATCCACTGAATAACTTTGTCACAAAATGCATTTTTCTGCTCAGAAAGCTTCTTTCTGACATTCTAACAGCTCAATTAGAGCATTTTAGTAATGAACAGTGTTCTTTGTCACAACTGACATTCTCATCATGCACTGATGCATTTTGTCACAAAATGCCGTTTTCAGCTCAGAAAAATTGTTTGTGACATTCTAACAGCTCAATTAGAGCATTTTAGTAATGAACAGTATTCTTTGTCAAAACTGACATTCTCATCATCCACTGATGCACTTTGTCACAAAATGCAGTTTTCAGCTCAGAAAGCTTGTTTCTGACATTCTAACAGCTCAATTAGAGCATTTCAGTAATGAACAGTGTTCTTTGTCAAAACTGACATTCTCATCATCCACTGAATCACTTTGTCACAAAATGCATTTTTCTGCTCAGAAAGCTTCTTTCTGACATTCTAACAGCTCAATTAGAGCATTTTAGTAATGAACAGTGTTCTTTGTCACAACTGACATTCTCATCATGCACTGATGCATTTCGTCACAAAATGCAGTCATCAGCTCAGAAAAAATGTTTCTGACATTCTAACAGCTCATTGAGAGCATTTCAGTAATGAACAGTGTTCTTTGTCAAAACTGACATTCTCATCATGCATTGATGCATTTTGTCACAAAATGCAGTTTTCAGCTCAGAAAGCTTGTTTCTGACATTCTAACAGCTCAATTAGAGCATTTTAGTAATGAACAGTATTTTTTGTCAAAACTGACATTCTCATCATCCACTGATGCACTTTGTCACAAAATGCAGTTTTCAGCTCAGAAAGCTTGTTTCTGACATTCTAACAGCTCAATAAGAGCATTTCAGCAAAAAACAGTGTTCTTTGTCAAAACTGACATTCTCATCATCCACTGATGCACTTTGTCACAAAATGAAGTTTTCAGCTCAGCAAGCTTGTTTCTGACATTCTAACAGCTCAATTAGAGCTTTTTTGTAATGAACAGTGTTCTTTGTCAAAACTGACATTCTCATCATCCACTGATGCACTTTGTCACAAAATGCAGTTTTTTGAGCTCAGAAAGCTTGTTTCGGATATTCTAACAGCTCAATTAGAGCATTTCAGTAATGAACAGTGTTCTTTGTCAAAACTGACATTCTCATCATCCACTGAATCACTTTGTCACAAAATGCAGTTTTCTGCTCAGTAAGCTTTTTTTCTGACATTCTAACAGCTCAATTAGAGCATTTCAGTAATGAACAGTGTTCTTTGTCAAAACTGACATTCTCATTATCCACTGATGCACTTTGTCACAAAATGCAGTTTTCAGCTTAGAAAGCTTGTTTCTGACATTCTAACAGCTCAATTAGAGCATTTTAGTAATGAACAGTATTTTTTTGTCAAAACTGACATTCTCATTATCCACTGATGCACTTTGTCACAAAATGCAGTTTTCAGCTCAGAAAGCTTGTTTCTGACATTCTAACAGGTCATTGAGAGCATTTCAGTAATGAACAGTGTTCTTTGTCAAAACTGACATTCTCATCATCCACTGATGCACTTTGTCACAAAATGCAGTTTTCTGCTCAGAAAGCTTGTTTCTGACATTCTAACAGCTCAATTAGAGCATTTTAGTAATGAACAGTGTTCTTTGTCAAAACTGACATTCTCATCATCCACTAAAGCACTTTGTCACAAAATGCAGTTTTCAGCTCAGAAAGCTTGTTTTGGAATCCTGTTGGTCTGGGACCATAAATTCTCTGGGTTTGGAACCCTGTTGGATAAAATTCTTTGGATTACAGTGTTTTGATTGTGTGAAGTCATAAATTAATTTTACTTGTTTATTTTGTATGACAGGAAAATGCCATGATTGTATAATAATCATATATATGTGTGTACATAAAGGACGGTTGGAAAACGAGTGTATTTTTCTATAAGTGTTAATAATAATAATAATTAGGTTGAATAGGTTGAATAGATGTAGGGACGAGAAGGACAACATATGGTGGTACAGTGCAGGGAAATATAAGGGGGAAGAAGAAGAATTGCAGAAAAAATTAAGAATGTGGAGTCGAGTAGCATTAGTTCAGCAAAAGTAGATGGCAAGAAAGGAGAAGTGAACAGCTCTGAGGCTAGAAAGAAAAAGGAAGTTGAAAAAGGAAGCAGTCAGGGTAGACCATCCGCCCCGCCCCCTGAAAAGACCAGCCCCCTCCATACGCAACACCCAGCCCAGCTCACCCAAACCAACAAGTGGTGATGTCTCTAAACAGTGGACAGATAGATGTTGATATCACTGAATTGGAATTAATAAAGGAGGAGATGAGAGGGCTAAGGCGAATAGTAACAGATGGGTTAGATGATGCAATGAACGCAATAGACCACTCCATGATAACATTAGATGAACAAGGTAAGCGGACATGTGTACAGGGAAGAGGAAGAAAGTGTGTATGAAGAGAGGTCTTGTGTAGAAGGAGATGGTGTGCACCAGGTACGTATCACAGGTAAAATGGTCATTGAACGACCTGAGGAATCTATAGCAAGCAGAACAAGAAGTAGAAGGCAAGAAAGGGACCCAACACCCGTTAATGGTGAGAGAACAGACCCAATAAGTCAGCTGTATCCGGGAGTACAGGCCCCATTAATGGTAAGGAATGGGGGAGGGACACAATACCAGCCCTGGTCACACAGTGACATGACATCAATTGCTAGTAAGCTCCCACCGATCACCTAAGGGGGCTCCAGGTGGCTGAGTAAATTAACAGCACTCAGTCTTGGTACCGTTTTGGCTGTGGGTGACATAAGATGCCTGTTAGGCCAGATATTGACAACCTCACAAATGCAAAGTTTTGAGCTCGAAGCCAAAATTCAATTCGAACGAAACGTCATTCTCTAAAGTAATCACAAACATAGGTAGAGCACCCGGACGATTGTATCCTTTGCCTCCCACCGTGTACCAAAACATTAAATTCTGCATTAAGCCAGGTGAGACTGGAGCGGCTTATTATTTTCGTTGCGCTGCTGAGTGGGAACAGATGGTGGAAGAAAATAGTTTGAACAATGCCATTACACAAGATATATGTAGAACAACAGTCATGACAAGTGCCCCAAATGGTGTCAAACAAATAATGGAAAACAACCCAGACATCCCAATAGCAAACAACGAGGTATGGGAAAGGCATTTAGTACATCACACTGACAGAGCGGTAGAGAAGGCTGTAAAGGAGGAAGAGGAACTTGAGAAGGTAAAGACACAGCTGCTAAAATTACAGTTAGAGAAGGCAAAAACTGAGGGGGGGTAAAAAAGACTAAACAAATGCCACAACAAAGCCAACCATATACAGGACCCCCTTATGGGTGTCCAGTTTTTCACTAAACTACCCACTGTAGCTCAATAAACTCCCCACTGGAAGGTTTCAGGACAAGCACGGCGGATACAACTCGAACCACTTTGAGTTTTTATTTAGAACACATACACCGCTAGTTATGTGTGACGTTTAGCTCGTCATTTTACTCACTGAAAGATCGCTATGTTGTAAACCTGCAATAAAACCACAAACAATACATCAAAATAAACTAATGAAATTACACAATCTGGAAATATTAACTTCCGACCCAAATTACTAGCAATTCCAGATTACAGATACTCACCGGCAAGCGCACCAGTCCTGATCAACAACAGAATTAAAAATGAAACTTAAGGCGGCGCCTGCGCTCTCACCAACCACACACATACAAATACACAATCTGGTAACTAGGAACAACAATAAACATATCTGCGACCTAGTAAGATTATAACATAAATATTCCCACAATTAGAATGAGAATAAATGTACACTTATTTCCTCAAACAAGAAAAATAAAAAATAACATCCATCAATCCTAATATACCCCGCAAACAGTAGTGACACTCGCAAACAGTAGTGACACCCGCTGGAAAGTTCTACACCTCCCACTTGGTCTACTGACTCTAGAATAAAGTAGACCACTATAACCAAGCAATACACTTTTAGATAGGAAATTCTCCCCATGACCATGCATATAACATTACATACTTAGTTATGAACTAATGCATGTTACAATATGAATAATTATAAACTCAAGGTACTTTAAATGTCCAATCAACACACATTGTTCTTGCTGATATTCCGAACTCCTTTACCGAAACACACTACCAGCCTCGAGGAGGATGATAGTGGGGAAAGTCTCGATCCTTTACCGAAACGCACCATGGTGGGGATACTTTACCGAAACGCACCATGGTGGGGATCCTTTACTGCTCCTCCACTGGAAGCAGGACCGCTAACCGGTCCATCTCCCCTGTGACTGACAGGGGAGTCTCCCCGATTCGGTTTGCAAAGAAAGTCTGGACAAAGAGTTTGTCCTCTTGCACAAGGTAACCGACCCCCAGGACTTTGTTATCTTCCTCCCTTAACTGGTTGGGTAACGTCAGAGTCACTGGCTTGGACTCTGTTCCTTCTCTCCTCCCACTTTGACCAGACCGGATCCAAGGCTTGAGGTAGAATCCTCCTGTTTAAAGTATCCTCTCCAGCCCCTCTTGAATCTTGTTTAGACGGTGTGGATCATTGTGGGACGTGAGAAGATCATCGACATAAGAGTCTTCCTCGATTACCCTTCTTTCCTCCTTCATTTCAGAGAACTGGGGTAACTTCGCAGTCTCTCGCATGGCAACCTGCACAATACATCCCGCTGGTTTGTCTATCATGTTCACCCTAACAACAGCGTAATCTTCGATCTCACCCTCCGGTGAATCCCTCAATAGGAACCGATGCACTTCCTATTCTTCCAGCCAGACCGAATTATACATCTTGGTTATGTCCCCGATAGCCGCATGTTCTCCCACCCAAAATCTGAGGAGCACCGCCCTGATGGGATTTAAGATGTCTGGGCCTTTAAGCAAAATGCTATTCATGCTAACCCCACCAAACTCCTGGCTACTATTCCAGACGAGTCGTACTGGCGTTGTCACTGAATGGGGGTTAGGGGCAGTTAGGTGACTCACCCACCACACAGCACCCTTCCAGCTGTCCATAAAATCCTTAGTGAGCTTAACAGCAGCTCCCCTCTCTACCATCTCGTGGACTTGCCTCATGTAAGTCTCTTTCCACAGAGGGTCTCTCATAAGCCGCTTCTCAGTTCTCAGGAACGTTGCTTTCACAGCCTTTCGGTTGTTAGGAAGAGAGACTAGGTTCTCCCTCCAGGGATACTTCGCATCCCAGTGGGGCTGGTCGCTGTGGGCGTCTCTCTCTCTGAAGGTTAGACCTGCCTTTATTATCTCCAGCTCTTTCTCATCAACCAGGGACATCTCCTTTCCCCCCGGTGAGCACTTTCCACAACGACATCCTCCACAAATAGGATCACAGACAGCCCCGATGCTGTCCCACTTTAGCCACTCAAGGACTTCTTTATTGCACGCTGCTGTTGTTCGGACTTCCACTCTATTTTCTTGCCCCAACTAGCCTCCTGGCCTTCCCACGAAGTGTTCTTCAACTTTGATGGCTACCGTCCTCATTGAATGAGCAAAGTGTGTCTTTGACCGCCATGCAGCCACCTCCACATCTTCAAAGAGGTCTGGATGCACACCACTCACGATCTTGCCCAGAGGACCGTCCCATAACACTAGATCACCAACCCTTTGCAGTCTTTGTGGAGATAATCGGCCTTCACGAGTGCTGATTAATAGATCGATCCTTTCTGGGCGGGCCAGTTCTCCCGGCTTTACTTCAGGGAAAAACTGCTCTAGCCGGTCCGATTTCACCACTCGATCCACTTTGGCGATGTCTTCCATCCCATAGCAAATCATCTCGTGGAGTTTCAGGGTTCCTCGGGAGGTCCACACTTTTACTTTCATGAGATACCTTTTTGTATCAACCCTCACCTTCATCGTACCGACACCATACACAACAAGGGAGACCGGTTCACCATTCAGTCCGAGCCTTTTCGCTGCTTGGTGTGTAATGTAATTTGTGTCAGAAGCGAGATCGACCAAAGCTCCAAGGCTATCTCCTCTTTTTGCTGTGACATGTACAATCATCATAAGGACTGGATGTTCTTTCAAGACACTGTGTTCTATCAGACTCTTGCCAGGATACACTGTCGACGTTACCTTGTTAGTACATGCTCTGCGGACAGCTTCCAACTGATGGGGAGTCAGTCCCAACTCGGCGAACACAGCCTCTTGCTCCTCTGTCGGACCTCGAGCACCTCCTCTTTCCTCTACTTTACTTTCCCTTCTAGTGTCCTTCTTTGTCGACGCCTTGGGACAAAGGAAATAGTGGTGGTCCGCTGGAATGTCTCCTTTCTTACACTCATCTTTTCGACACAGAAACTTAGTAGTGCAGTCACTCTCGACCCTGTGAACATCCAAGCACTTTGTACATGCTTTCACCTTCTTCACTTGAGTTTTCTTCTCTAACAGATTGGCCTTTCTGAAAGTTTTACAACGAAACAGTTTACCTCCGTGATCTCCATCACCACACACAGCACATGGTAACTGCTTGGAGTCTCTTTTGACTTCACTTGCTGTAGTCTTAGTGAATGACTTCTTCTCTCTCCATCTGTCACCTGGTTTCTCTCGGTGGCTTGAACCCTCAGAAGCTTTAGCAGGCCATGTTTTGCTGGGCAACAACTGCTCCAACCTCACAAGCAACGACTTTTGGTCTTCCAGGAACATCAAGAGCCTGTCAAAACGGTTTCCAGGGTGGACATCATTCACAGGATTTCTAACACACATGAGCCACTCTCTCTTCATTACATCAGGGAGTTTACTTTCCAAAGACCGAATCACCAGTTGATTCCGTACAGTGTCTTCACACCCCAGGTCTGAGGGGTCCAATACTGCCCTTTCCACTGCTAGAATCAACTCTAACGTTTCCCGTGGCTGATGGTTCCTTACGGCAGGTCGTGATTGAAGCTCCAACACGATCTCTTCAGCCGTTTGTGTTTTGTCATCATAATGGTTCTCCAATTTCCTGAAGATACCGATCGCGTCTCTGCAACGCAACAGCCTTAGTTCACTTTTCACTGACTCACTTATACTATCTAGTAAGTGAAGTTTCTTGCAGTCCCTTGACCCTGTAGGTTCCGCTTGCGCCTGGATACTTTCCCATTCAGCCTTCCAACGCCAATAACACCTCCTGTCCCCAGAGAATTTAGGTAAGCTGATGGGTGTTATATTTATTCTTGGTCGGGCCCGCTGAGAGCTGTTATCCTCGCCAGCGTGCGAACCAGGGCTTCTATATGGCATTTTACTACTATGTCCCACGCTGAGATCGACGGGCTGAGTAGCATGATCGCTTAACAATTGCGGCATGCTGGTAAGAGTTGTAGGTAGGGCGAAACTGACTCCAAGACCACTATCAGACCTCCTTGACTGCAGGATGGGCTGTAACATTTGTTGGGGGGTGTTGTGTGCGGTAGCTGCGACATACCTGCTCTGAGGTTGACTAGTGACTGTAGACCCTTGAGCAGCGCAAGTAGAGATGCCTTCTCTATCTGTATACGCGAATGAAGGGGAACTCGTAACATATACATCTTCCTGCCCCTCGACAGGCGGATCGACAACAGCAGGCTGGCTATTAACAGGTGGTGTAGCAATAGCAAGGGTTACTGGTTGGGTAAAGGTGGTGCTATCTGCAGTTGTAAGGCTGTTGATCTCTGTTATGACATGCCCACCAACTGCATCACTTCCTCCCTCATCTTCGTCCTCTGCCTCTTCACATCTGTACACCCACCCATCCATCAGTTGCTCTTTATCCTCTCTCAATGATAAAAACAGCATACATTTGTCTCTTCCACGTTGCCGGAAATCCCTCCAAGTGTACACAGCGCCCCTGAGTTCATGGAGTTTCCTTTCCAGTTTACTACTTTCAACCCTTTGCTGCGTCAGTGGCACTTTGCTCGCGCCGAGTTCTTCAGCTTGATTAAAAGCAGATTTAAACTGTGCCACAAGAGCATCTATGTCGGGCTCTGCATACTTAGACCACAGTATTTCCATGATTTTGCTCTCAGTTTCGAGGAATTTTTGCTCACTGGTATCTCTCCTCGCCAGGGCGTCCCGCAACTCACTGTCGTCATCTGCAGCGTCTATCTGTCTCAGTGCGTCAACATACTCATTACTGACATCCAGGAGTGTGTAATAATCATCCTTCAATCTCGTTAGCTCTCCTGTCAACTCAACTTCACGTAAACGGCCAGCACTAACCTCAAGCCGGTTTATTCTTGTTGTAAAGATTCGTTGCACATTTGAGCGTTTCCGCTTCATACTTTCCAGATGGTTCCGGCGGTCGGGGCAGGGGACCACAGACCCCAAACAACCCGGGGCAACATCTCCCACCATTCTCCAACCTACAGGCGCCCATGCACCCAACATGGGGGGCCTGGAGGATGGGGCAGAGGAATGTTGAAGGGGCACACAGAGAACCACCATGAGGGGAATGGCCGAGCCCCTCATGGAAATAGTGGTTAAAGATAGACCACTTCAGGCTCTGGTGGACACTGGAGCCACATACTCCACTGTTACTGAAGGCGTTATTCAAAGTACAGACTTAAGTAACAAAACGGTGGGAGTGGTGGGGTTCTCTGGTGGAGTAGAAAGATGGCCTATGACAAAATTATTACAAGTGCGAGTTGCAAATCAGTGCTTGTCACACTCATTCCTGTTCTCCTGTAACGCTCCCATTCCCCTTTTAGGGAGAGACTTATTGATTAAATTAGGAGCAAGTATATTGTGTTCAGCAGAAGGAGTTATAGTCACATTTCCATATGGTACAAAGACAAATTGTTCCCTTTCAGGTCACACCACAGAAAGCCAGTGGATGCTAACATCCTGTGGGGAGGTGGAGGATGCAGATATATATATATTGGGTAATATTAGACCACAGCGTAGCCCCAAATAGTGTTGTATCCAGGTATAATGAGCATCGTCAGTGGATTGCCAGCTTAGACATCTTTTTGCCACCCATTGACCCCCTTCATTGCACACTATATTATGATAGGGATGACACCACGCCCTATCAAGATATGTTTCAGGAAATAGAGGGTAGTAAGTGGGTATTGAGGGGATCTGGTATTATGGTAGGAAAGGAAGGAGTCGTAGCACCAATCCTATTGACAAAAGAACAAATAAAATGGTATGAAATGTCAGCGTTACATCCAAACCACGAGGCTAGGGAATAAGGCAAAATGACCAAAAGATTGTTGGCAGCCAATGACTGGGAACCCACTGAAAACCAGGGATCTCATATTCAAAGACACAAAAATCATACTGTGTAAAAGAACACACAGAAGACACTGGGGTGTTACTTCACGAACAAATTTCTAGATTCCATGGCAGAGAGTAATCAGATAGTGAAGGGGCAGCTGACTAGAGTTGAGCCGGATACTCGGCTGAAACGAGTATCCGGTACGGATAAAGCATATTTGCCGAGTACAAGTATTATACGAGTAATACGAGTCAATATCTGTGCTTGGATGGAATAAAAATCCTCATTGGGTAGCCGACTGTGTCTGCGTTCTGTGATAGGCTAGTCACAGCGCCCCTCCCTTACACATACAGATTTGCTGTGTCCCGCTCTGCTCACTCACACACAGTAGAGGTCTTCACGGGTCCACTTAGATCCGAAAACCCGAGGTCCGGCCCGAGACCCGAGCGGGTTCGGGTCTAAAAGATTCACGGGAGCTTCGGACACGGGTCGGGTATATTATTAGTGTCTTCGGGTCTCGGGTAATATAAAGTAAAAATTGTTTTGCTTAATTGACCCGAGGAAGACCCGAACTATCCTGTACAATGAAAGCCACGCAAATCTTCCGAAAGTCGTGGTGATCTGAAATCACCTTAGAATTGAAATCCCAAAGTTTCCAACGCTGCAGGGTTTTGCACTCGATGTAGTTACCATCGTATTCAGGAAAAACATACTTCCACCAGGTGACCAGAAGTAGATATTAAAAGACGCGCACATTTCAGTACTTCGCGGTTTGGGACACATTGTTGAGACAGAATGTTCGCGCGAGTGGTTGCCATGTCGTCACTTATTTAGATTTGATTCACAACCCATTTAGCCTCAGTTTGCGCAATTTGCCAGAGCAAAACAAGAGGATCAACGTGTTCATTGCCATATCAATTTCAGCATTCAGGTCTAGTCGGGTTTAAAAAACATATACGATGGGTCGGACTCGGGTCTAACGTTATCGGGTCTGTCTCGGGTCGGGGCTTTAAAATAAAAACGTTATCGGGTCTGTCTCGGGTTCGGGTAAAAAGTGATTCGGGTCATTTCGGGTAAAGATCTTTGGACCCGAGAAGACCTCTAACACACAGAACGCTGAGAAGAGAACAGCTCTCTTTCTCTCTCTGTCTCTCCCTCAGTCACTCAGGTTTGCGGGTCTTTTCCGTTAACGTTTAGGGTTTCTTCAGCTTCAGGTTTGTTTTTTATTTCGTTTTTTTTAGCAGTACTTATTAACCAGTAGAGTTCTGGTAAACGTGGGGTTTGTTCAGACGTGGTGCTTGGTGCCCGCCCCTTTCAAGACAACCCGACAACTTCCGGGTTAAACCCCGCCCACTTCCCGGTTAGGCCCCGCCCAGTCCGAGTACAGATACAGATACAGATACAGATAATTCATATGGTTAACAGATACAGATACAGATAATGCTGTACTCGCTCATCCCTACAGCTGACATAATTGAAAATTTAACAAAGGATCTGTGGTCCCAAGGACCGACAGATGTGGGTTTCTGTAACTTACCACCAGTTACTTTCCATTTGAATACATCTGTGTCCCTCAGTATCGAAATAAACCTGATGCCGATGAGGGTGTGGCTGCAACAGTGCAGGGACTCCTTGAAAAAGGGGTGATAACCCCATTTAAGTCCAGATGGAACACACCCATTTTTCCAGTTCCGAAACCTGGCACCAGTAAATACAGGTTAGTACATGATTTAAGAGCCATTAACACTATTGTGGCTACACCCTCGTTAACAGTACCAAACCCATACACTGCTCTTTCCACGTTATCTCCAAACCATAAATGGTTCACGTGTATTGATCTAGCTAATGCATTTTTCTGTATACCCATTGCAGAGGAATGTAAGGCTTGCGTGGCATTTTCATACAGGGGTTGTTAATATACTTACAACAGGCTACCCCAGGGGTTTGTTTTGTCCCCTGGGATTTTCAATCACGCACTGAAGCAACAGTTGCAGGATTGTAGTCTGCCGGAAGACTGTGTGCTGATCATGTACGTTGATGACCTACTCCTTGCAGCCACCACAGAACAGGCATGTCTGGAGGGGAGCCAGCTTGTGTTGCAACAGTTGCACAAGTATGGGTTCAAAGTAAGTAAGGAAAAGCTGCAACTATGCAGACCTTGTGTTACATTTTTAGGTTGCATGATCACCCCACAGGGGTCCACGCTTACTGCAATACAAAGGAAAGGTATTCTGAGTCATCCAAGGCCAACTACGGTTAAAGAAATGTTGTAATTCCTGGGCCTCACAGGCTATAGTAGACACTATATCCCAATGTATGTTTCACTGACGGCCCCATTTAGAGATCTAATCAGAGAACATGGAATGAAAAATCTCAGGCCAGTAATAGAATGGACACAAGAGGCAGAACGCACATTCATAGAACTTAAAACCCAGTTAGCCCATGCAGCCAACCTAAACTGTGCGAATTACACTTTACCATTCTTCCTAGATGTGTCTGAAACAGGATCGAATGCACACGGTGTGCTCTATCAGAAAGAGCAGAGTACTAGAAAGGTGCTGATGTACGTGAGTATATTGCTGGACAGCATTGAACAAAGGCAGCCTTCGTGTAGTAGGTTTATCGCAGGATTGGCAAAGATTGTGAAGAAAACCTCACAAATTGTTATGAGACATCACCTTGTTGTTCTAACCACGCACTCAATTGCTTCTTTTGTCAATTCAGAGTCAATTAAATTGTCTCCTTTGCGCCAGAGGCGAATCGCAGCAGTCTTACTCTGCACTATGCTGGTGAACACCGTGTGAACATCTATTCTGACTTTGCTTATGTTGTTACAGCTGTACATGTTGAAATGCCCTTATGGCAACGATGTGGCTTTATCACATCCTCTGGTCGACCAATTACGCATGCGCATGAAGCCAGAGACCTTTAAGAGGCTCTGATGATCCCTAGTGATGTGGCAGTAATTAAATGCACTGGCCACTCTAAGACGGAAGGTCCTTTGACTGCAGGTAATAATGCTGCAGATCTGGCAGCAAAAGCAGCTGCTGGCTATATCACCTCACAGATGTTATGCCGATCTGAAGGAACCAGCACTGACTTATTAACATGTTTTACACGAGAATATTTACAGATGGAATAACAAAACTAAAATTGGCTAAAATATGTGCACAGACAAAACTTAATTGGCTATCAGCTCTCCCACTCGCACCAATGTCTATCCGCTCATGTGTTAATAGAATCACTGGTTTCACTCCTTTTGAATTACTTACAGGTTGCCAGTTTCCAGCACCCACGACAGTGCTGACATAGGAACCTGCACACCCATTGTTTCACACTGTATATTTTGACAAACTAACCGCTCTGATTCAAACCTTTTCCCACCAGGTCAACCCTGTTCCAGCTGAACCGCTCACCCCAGTCACTGCAGACTGGGTAAGAATTAGAGCATTCCGCAGAAAATGGAATGAACCACGCTGGTCACGACCCCACCGAGTGATAGCACGTACCTCACAATGTGTTCAACTCCATGGAAAGGGAGAAACCTGGTTTCACTTAACCTCTTGTGTTGCTTGTGCACCCCTTTGTAGGAATCTTGCTGAAATACGGGTGGACCTGAGGAGTCAGGTCCAAGAGAGGGAAGGTGCTGGAGTTTTTGAGACAGCAGGTACCGAACCATCGTCAGAACAAGAACAGCACCCAACACTCCAACAGCTACACATAATTTACAAAACGGGTGACGTGTTCACAAGTCCAAAGACAGAACCATTGGCTCACTGTGTAAGTGCTGACTGTGCGTACGGTGCAGGTATAGCTAAGCAGTTCAAACAAAGGTACAGTACTGAAAAGGTGATTGCACAGAACAAACAACCAGGTGAATGTGCAGTGACCAAAGAGAACGGCGGTATAATCATTTCCACTTAATAACAAACAAATGTTGTAACGATCGGCCAACCTATGCAAATTTCACCAAAAGAGTAAGATGCATGAGAGATTGGTGTGTGGAAAATAAAGGAAAGGGTATTTCAACACCCCTGGTTAAACTGGACTTTGAGAAAGTACAACGGATTTTGAATGAAATATTCACAGATGTTGAAATACGTATAACCATTTATTCTGTCATGATTCTGCCTGCTCTTGTCTTGATTTTCTGGTCTAGGGGCAGAATCATGACAGACCCACGTGTTTTATGTGGAGAGGAACATATTATGGTCAATCAGGACATAATATGCGTTCTCTCCTTTCTCGTCATTTGGCCCTGCCCCTCTCGTTTCTAGTATAGCTCTCCTCCTGTGTCGCATTACCCACACCTGCCCATCGTTATCCCCTTTGTTAGTCTCCCTATATAATACCCTCTTGTCTATTGTCTTGTGCTCGTTGGTTGTACATGACCCCTTGCTTGTACGTATTCATGTATCCTGCCCTGTTGGAGTGTTCATGTTTCCTAATAGTTCTATTGAGTGTTTGCTAGTCTTGTTTAGTTTTCAGTTGGTTTCTTGTTTTATTATGTTTTCCCATCGAGGGTGTTTGTTTTGTTCCGGTTTGATTATTAAAGTCTATTTGTTAACCCCTTCATCCCTGCTGCCTGCGCTTGGGTTCTTCCACTACCACGTTCGTGACATATTCCTTATAACAATATTCATTATTACTATTGTGATTTTCATATTCATATTTTTCATATAATCAATATTCATATATTGCTATGTTAATTTCATATTTTCATATTCATTAACGTATAACCATTTATTCCTTATAATTAAGTAAATTTTGTGTGATTTTAACCATATATCTTTTCATTAATTGCATATTCTCATTAAGTATACTGTGTGTTTAACCATTTTTATTTTAAGAGTGTGTTTGTTTTTCATTTTAAAGTACTAGAGAGGGCAATGAGATGAAGCTGTGGGAAAACTGGAAGCTGTTGGGGATCCTGGTCAGGAAAGCAACAACACCACATCGAAACCGAGACACAAAAGAGCCATAGCCGACACGAGGTTACCATGTGAACAACTCGTACTTAACTATGTTTGGGGCAAGACCACATTATTTACTTTCGACCTATGCGCTGTCATAAATTGTGGGGGGAAAAATAGCTCATGGAGGGGGTACGATGTATATGTATGCATGGACTGGAATATGGACCGTGTTTGTAAGGCGTACCAGTCTAGGCAAACCCTTATGGGTGAATGGTGTCCGGGATGGAATACAGTAATAGTATATACCGGTGATTGGACACCGAAAGAACCCGGGCTTTGGACCCGAACATCGGCAAAATTTGATTTAAAAATGCAAAGAGAACAGTGCCAGCCAAAATCCACTCACCCTCTCGATATCCACCAGAACGGGATCAACCAATTATACAGGGGAATTTTTCCTTATAATGGGGTGGACATGCAAGGAACGGATGGAAAGGCAGTAATAAAATTTGTTGTGAAGAACTCACTTGAGGAGGAAATAAATGATACAGTAGCTGAGCCATTATCGGTACAACAAAAGAGTGGAGTAGTAGAAATAGATTACACGATGTTAAAACCAGAAGATATGATAGAAAGTGTCACAGGATATGGAGAAAATAATTTGTGGCTGGAATGGATAATTATCACAGCCAGAGAACAGAGGTTAGATGATTGTGTAGGATGTGCTAATGCAAGACTTCGCTTACAAACTGAACCAGCACCATTGTACCAAAACGACACATGGGGGTATGGGTGTATGTTGGCACTGACAAGGACAGCCAGTCCAAATAATTGTAGTACGCTAGCAGCAATATTCTCACCAATCACTAACCGTTCAAAGACAGGTCCATTTACACCACAGAAAGCAAATTATAAATGTTATAATATAACACGTCAATCACCAACCAGCAACCTAGGGGAGATAAACAAGGAGTGGTGTGATCAGATAATAGCAGATAATGGGACAAAAATAGGAACATGAAGATGGCTAGAGCGGGATTATATTATTATTGTGGAGACCGAAGATTGTTTACTAGGATACCTGAGGGAGCAAAGGGAGTGTGTGCTATGGTAAGACTGGGAGCCCCGATAACCCTGATAGGTGACAGAGCAGTCAGAACGGAAACAATGAATTCAGCAACATTGGCTAGAAGACGTAGGAGACACATCCTCAAAAAGAGAGCAACAAGTTCAAGTGTAGATTTGTCATTGAATAGTCCCACGTATATCGACGCAATAGGAGTCCCAAGAGGAGTTTCAGATGAATATAAATTAGTAGACCAAGTGGCATCAGGGTTTGAGAATATACCAATAATAGCTGCTCTTTTTCCAGTCACCCCAAACAAGAATGCAGATAGGATCAATTGTGTGCATTATAATGTGATGAGATTAGCAAATATGACAAGGGATGCCGTTGATGGTTTAGAGGAGTAACTAGCGCCAACTTCCCTGATGGCCATCCAGAACCGTATGGCTCTGGACATGCTGTTAGCAGAGAAGGGAGGAGTATGTTATGTTTGGTGATCTTTGTTGTACTAACATCCCTAATAATACGGCCCCAGACAGATCATTGACTAGGGCATTGGAAGGGTTGGAAACTTTGTCTGTCTAAATGAAGGAACATTCAGGAGTACATAATCCAATTGGGGAATGGTTAGATAAGGCATTGGGGAAATGGAAAGCATTAGTGATGTCCATTGTAGTATCCATAGGAGTATTTTTGGCAATCTTGATTACCTGTGGTTGTTGTTGTATTCCTTGTATTAGGTCATTGTGTAACAGGCTCATCGTAACAGCCTTAGAGAAAAAGGAAGGACAGCCCCCATACAGCATGCTGTTATTGTCCAGCGATCTAGGAGATGAAGGAGAATGTGATGTGTGACCTCTTACGAGGTCAAGAGAGGGAATTGTGGGAATTAAGATCAATGGATAAAATGTGTTTTTGTCTTTTAATCAGTGCATTTTTCTATGTGCCAGAATTATGACGTGTTTTAAGTTTAATAGATGTGTTTTAACTATATAACCATTTGTGTGCCACATAACCATTAAGATTGTGTTTCATTAATTCCGTTTAAGTTTTCTGTTGCATCGAGAGTTGACATCCTGATACCAAAACAGAAAGCAGCTGTGTTCGAGAGGAAACAGACATTCAATTTCTTAGAAGTGTTGCAAGGAGTTGCAAGGAGTTGCAAAGGGTTGCAAAATGTTGTTTTGCAGAGAACGGAGATGGAGTCAGCGAGAGGTCACGCAGAACCTGATAGGTTGCTAAGGGAAATACTGCCCAGAGACAGGGGAGGAGTCATGAAGATGAAAAATCGACGTCACATACTCTACAAATATGGGTTGTTGGCTCGTTGTGGAGAAAACAACCCAGCGCTGTGAAACTTTTACAACTGATAATAAACTTCACTTACTTTTGTGAAAATTTTTCTCTTTGATTCTTACATTTTTTAACATGCAGGACTAAATTGCAAAGTCCAACAATAGTTATAATTTTTTCTCGGGGATCTTGGATTTTATTTGTGAAATAGTTCATAAAATCATCACTGCTATGCTGGTATACAGAATCAGAAGTTGCTGACGATTTATTTTTGGTTAATTTAGCCACTGTATCAAATAAAAACCTAGGGTTATGCTGGTTTTCTTCTATTAGTGATGAAAGGTAGGCGGATCTAGACGTTTTTAGGGCTTTCCTGTATTTTTTAATACTATCCTTCCAGGCAGTACGAAACACCTCTAATTTAGTTTTCTTAAAGTTGCGCTCCATTTTTCGTGCCGCTTTCTTTAGAGCCTGAGTGTGTTCATTATTCCACAGTGTCGGTCTGTCATTTTTAATCTTCTTAAAGCGCAGAGGAGCAACTATGTCTAGCGTTTCCGAGAAGGTGGCATTAATATTTTCAATGGTAAAGTCAAGATCTTACATTTACATTTAGTCATTTCGCAGACGCTTTTATCCAAAGCGACTTACAGATGAGATATGGAGGATATATCTTCAACGTTATTACTCATGCTCGAGATTTGAGACAATTCAGGCAAATTATCAATAAGTTATCAAGAAGTCTTCTGCTTCACGTCGTAAATCCAGCAGATTTGAAGATTGAAAAATCTTGAAGATAATTTTGCCTGACAACATGTGCCAGGCGAATGACTGCCACCATCTTCCTTTTATACCCGTATGTACAGGGCGGAGACTGGCGTGCATGTCCCATTTGCCAAGCCCTTTGGCGTTTTAAAATTCCTCTCAAAGATTATAGGGGATCAGCATTTAGTGACACGAGGCATCAGAGAAGCATGAAAAGGTGACTTTTGCAAGAGAAAATTAATTAGTCAAAGGCGTTTATGTCCAAAAATGCCTGTGCCTGCGAAGGCCTCGTGAGGCAGTTGCATTCTAGGGGGATTTCAGTCTCGGGAAGCTTCTGCAGACGTGGAACTCGAAATCCCGATCCTGGAGCCCCTAGCAGTCGACTATGTTGAATTTCAAGACGCCGCAACATTTTGATGCCTGTATTCAAGAGTGTACATTTGCCACCTATTTGTGGGCTGCCGGTGTCTTTTTGGGCAAACTAAGTGTTCAATGAGGGTCGCAGAACTATAGAACACGACACAGGGGCCCGTGACAAGGCAAATACATGAATATCAGGTCGACATTTTTTACCGTAACCCTAACATAGTCCTATATTGTCAATTGGACAATACATTAAAAGGTCAATTTTTTAGAATAAAATTTCTTTTTTATATGACAAACATACAGATACAGTGCTCTCCATAATTATTGGCAGCCCTGTTTAAGATGTAGTTGTGGACTTTTAAAAATTCTCCTTTTTGTTTTAAAAAACATAGAACCCAAATGCAAAAAAAGAGAAAAATCCAATATTTCCTTTAAGTACATTACTTTGGTGGTTAAAAAAAATCACACATTTAGATAAAATAAAACTTGAAATCACATGTCCCACAATTATTGACACCCCTGATGTTAATTCTTTGTACAACCCCCTTTTGCCAACAAGACAGCACTTAATCTCCTCCTATAACATTTCACAAGATTGGAGAACACATAGAGAGGGATCTTTGACCATTCTTCTTTGCACAATCTTTCTAGGTCATCCAGTGTCCTGGATCCTCTCTTATGCACTCTCCTCTTTAGCTCGCTCCACAGGTTTTCGATTGGGTTGAGGTCTGGGGACTGAGCCATGGGAGGACCTTGAGCTTGTGACTGCTGAACTATTTTTGTGTAGATTTTGCCACATGTTTTGGATCATTATCATGCTGAAAGACCCAATGACGACCCATCTTCAGCTTTCTGGCAGTGGCCATCAGGTTTTTATTTCTGGCAGAGGCCATCAGGGTGTTGGCGCATGCGCGAGCGGCGACACGGTCCATGCACGTCTCCTACCTGTATTTATTTGTTTTTGCTTTAATGTGTGTTAAAAGAGGAATTAAGCCATAAAAACAATACAACATGTTGGCCCTCATTATGAGGCCGAATAAAGTATTTTTTCTGCTGATCCTCACGTTGTTAGCCGAATTCATCCAACATGTTGTCGGCCACAACATTAAGATACACAGCGGCCAGACGGCTCGGATCACCTACCCCCGGGACTTTCTGTTAAACATCGGACTCCCTTCAACCCATCTTTGCTTCAAAGACACGTCGCTGTTACCACCCGAATGTGTTAGAGGCAACAACATAAACATAAGGAAACGCGGGAGGAAAGGGGGAATCCGGGAGCGGATTAAAAGACAACCCTATAGACAATTGCTTCCAACTGTCATGCTGGGTAATGTCCAAAGCCTACGGAATAAAGTGGATGAGTTGCGGGCCTGCACTAAGTACCTTTCGGACTACCGGCAGTCTTGCCTTATCTGCCTGACAGAGAGTTGGCTTACAGGGGCGGACCCTGATTCTGCAGCCGACCTGGAGGGTTTCACGCTGGTGACGATGGATCGTAACCAAAATTCTGGGAAAAGCAAGGGTGGAGGTGTTTGTGTATATATTAATAGTAAGTACTGTTACCCTGCTCATATTACACTGAAACACCAAGTTTGTACGAAGGACATTGAACTATTAGCGCTCAGCTTAAGGCCCTATCACCTGCCCAGAGAGATACACCAAATCAGACTTTTTGTTGTGTATATCGCACCCTCTGCAGACATACAAGTTGCTGCTTCTACTATCCATGAACTTGTAGCTCAGTCGGAGGCAGAGGCTCCAGATTCTGCTAACTTTGTGATGGGAGATTTTAATTCATGTAGCTTAAAACAGCACTTGCCCACATATCAGCAATACGTCACTTGTCCCACCCGTAACACAGCCTGCCTCGACCAGTGCTATGGAAATATCCAGGACGCCTTTTATCCTAAAGCACTGCCCGGTCTGGGGAACTCGGATCACAACATGGTCAAACTGATGCCCGCCTATGTGTCTAGGCTGCGGCGTGAGAAAGTCAGAAAGGTGGAGGTAAAGAGCTGGACTGCTGACGCATCCGAGGCGTTGCGAGACTGTCTAGAGTGCACGGATTGGGACATAGTGACAGACGGGACCGAAAACGTCAATGACGCGGCGCTTGCTATTTCGGGATATATAACATTCTGCGAGGACGCAATAATTCCCAAAAAGACTGTTAAGATGTTTCCTAACAATAAGCCCTGGGTAACTCCAGAATTAAAACAACTTCTCAACCAAAAAAAGCGACTGTTTAAATTGGAAGGAAACAGAGAAGAGAAAAGGACTGTGCATAAAAGCATTAAAGGTATGATTAGGGACTGCAAAGCTGCATATAAACGTAAATTAGAGAACTTTTTTAGAAATGATAGTAGGAGAGCCTGGCAGGGGGTCCAGGAAATCACAGGATAGAAGCCTAAGAGGCATCTTATGGCAACGGAAAATGAACTTGAAATGGCAAATGATTTGAATGATTTTTATTGTAGATTTGATATTCATGATTTTACAGCTGAACAGGAACTGGTTTTTAAAGAAATCAGTAGTATGAAGTGTGTGGATAGAGATATCTCTATAGATGATGTTAAGTCTTATTTTAGACATGTGAATCCACGTAAAGCTAGCGGGCCCGATGGTTTTAGTAATAGGTAATTAAGGGTGTGTGCAGATCAGCTGGCACAGCCCTTTCAAAGGCTGTTCCAGCTGTCAGTAGACACTGGTGTAGTTCCCTGTCTATGGAAAATATCTGCCCTGTTGCCTTGACATCTACGGCAATGAAATGTTTTGAAAAGATAATTTTAAAACAGCTTTTATGTGAGGTCACACCATCCTTAGAAACAAACCAGTTTGCATATCGGGTGGAGAGAGGGGTTGAAGATGCACTGCTGACTCTGACAAACAACATATATGAGCACCTTGAACAGGCAAAGAGTCTTGTCAAGATCGTGTTCATAGACTTCAGCAGTGCCTTCAACACAATCCAACCCCACCTGATGTTAAAAACATTGGTACACCTCGGGGTTAACCCAAAACTAGTTTTGTGGATTTTCAACTTTTTGAAAAACCGTAGTCAAGAAGTGAAATTTAACTCAAGTGTCTCATCTTTAAAAGCCATAAATACAGGGGCACCACAAGGGTGTGTCCTGTCTCCAATTCTATACACTTTATATACCAACAACTGCCAGGCAACCACCGCAAACCATACTTTTTTAAAATATGCTGATGATACAGCATTAGTTGGTTTTGTACAGTCCAATACTGAATCCCTAGATGGTTTTGAGACGGAAGTGCAGGGTTTTATTAATTGGTGCACAGACAATTTCCTTGTGGTTAATGTGAAGAAAACAAAAGAGATGATCATGGATTTTAATAAAAAGGGAATTACAGTTCCACCCTCAAGCATAAATGGTGTAGTGGTAGAGCGGGTCACAACATATACATACTTGGGTGTTGAAATAGACAATAAACTGACTTTTAACGAATGTGCACAAAATAAGTCCAAAAAGCTGCAGAAGAGGATGTTTTTTCTGAGGAAACTTAATCATTTTAGAATGGACAGTAGTATTCTTCAGATGTTTTACAAAGCTCTCTTGCAGAGTGTTTTATCATTTGGTCTTATTTGTGCATTTGGCAATATGTATATTAAGGATCAGAAGAAACTGCAACGAATAGTCAAAGCAGCTAGTAGGATCATCGGAGTTGATCAGGTTTCTGTAGCCCAATTGTACAACGACCTCATTCTTAAAAAGACAGAACAAATTCAAAAAGATTTAACCCACCCTCTTCATCAGAGTTTCTTAAGAAGTAACAGGTCAAGCGGCAGACTACTGCAGAGGAAAATTAGGACCACGAGGTACAGCAATTCTTTTGTGCCTACAGCAATTAGACTGTACAATAATCAGCTGGCACTCAGGTAGTTTATTTATACATGCTTGTCATGCTTCTATGAAGTTTTATGGTCTTGTCTGTCTGGTTTTTATTTTCTTTTTCTTAGTTTTAATGCTTAAATGTTTTAATGTTTTTGTATTTAATGTATTTGTTTTTATTGGTATGTGGCAGGAGTGTGTAATGGTGACCACATGAATTTCCTACCTGTGGATAATAAAGTTTACCTTTACCTTTATTTAAAATGTCCTGGTAGTTCAAAGCGTTCATAATGCCATGCAGCCTAAAAAGGTTCCCAGGGCCTTTGGAAGAGAAACAGGCCCACAGCTTTGTCACACCTTAACGCACCACATATTTCAGTCCCGTCCGAGAGCTCAAAAAGAGCTTTAGACTAATGAACTGTGTTCCCTTGCAAAAAAACTCTTTTTTATGTTCATCTAAGGCTCTTTGTCACAAAAGGTAGTTTTTAGTGCAAAAACTTGTTCTCAACATTGTAGCGTAGTGGCCTTGGAAGAGTTTGTTTTTTGAGTTTATGTTGGGCGCCAGACTCAGTTTACCTTAACTGTCGCAAACTCTCTTTGACCCGTTCAGCAATTGAATAACACTTCAAAGTCAAAAATGTTTAAATAACTAGATTATTATTAAATCAGTTAAAATCTTATATAAACAAACAAAACATTTGGAAACGTACATGCGCATGATATCCATAGGACCATGTAACAAAACCTAAGATTAAATTAGACAACTTCTCACCAAACCCCACATAAAGAGTCTCACATTGAAAACGTAAAAGAAAGTTCGTTGCTGATTAATATAATTTATAATCCGCTATGGCATTTGAGTCTTTTGCGTGTCAATGTACTTATTTCCCAATGGATACTTTCCGGTAATTGCAATTGTGTAATTTCCTTCCAACTTCTTATCTTTGGACCTTTAATGTGCACATTGGTTGATTCCAAAAAAGAAGGAAAAAATCTTCAAATCGTTTATGGCGTGCTACCGTTTGCAGAGGAGGGTCGTCGGTTCGTCTTTAAACTCTCCTTGCGCTGAATACACATCCACGGAAGTGGTACGTAATATCCACAAGGTTCACTTGAGTAAAACCGAATTCCAACCCAACATTTCAACAAACACACGCTACTCAAGTTTCCGCCATTTCCACCGCACTTTGACTTCCGTATCTTTTTTCTCAGATGTCATTTCCTCTCTTTTATCCAATATCCACCGCCTTACCTCCAGACTTTATTATTTGTCGTTAGGATGAATTATAAGATTAATTATTAAGATATTTAATAATTAATTTTTTACAGATTTGTACCTTTTTTGTGACTTTTTCGTCACAAAAAATGAGTATGCGAGGAGTATGCGAGGTGAAGAGCATACGAAGAGCGTATTCGTTACAACATCAAGTGTAAATAACAGCTAAACGCATTAAATCTGTGAAAATCTCATAAGAGGAGAATTAAATACAAACACCATTACCCTCTTTACTTTCACTTTATTTTTGTCATATAAGGCTCTTAGTAAGAATTAGCAGAATATTGCTTCGTTGAAAAAGTCACCATTATTGTGATCAGTGTTTTCTTTAGTTAGGCACTTGCCCCACATTTGTCGTTAAAAAGTGTATTTTTCATCAAGTTCACTAGTTTGTTTTATTGCAAATGCTTGTGTTTAAAGCTAAAAGTCTGTTGAATAGTCAATTTCAGCTCATTGATGTGTGATACACTAAAATCTATAGTTTATTATGATTTACATCTGTGATAAGGTAAACAGAGTTTCTCCTCAGCAATGAAAGAACCACTCACCAACATTAGAACTTATCAACATTAGAATATTAAGTTAGAACTTTAGGGTGGCTAAAGCCCACCTAAAAAGGCCAATAAAAACAACAAATATGCATGCGGAAAAAACGCAAGCTAGCTTTGTGGTTTTCTTGTGATCACGACATAACAAGAGTTGTTTTCTCGTGATCACTACATAAAGTAATTGTATCACCATAACAAAAGTTGTTTTCTCATAACAACATAATTTTCTTGTGATCTCGACATAACAAAAGTTATATTCTCGTGATCTTTAATCACTTAAATCGCATAAAATCATTTAATGGAAACACAGTCATTCTGCAATATTGTTTTAATCGACATTTAGAAAACATTGCTTATATTTTGCGCAAATCTGTAATGGAAACTTAACATTACCTATGGCATTACCTTAATGTGGTACAGATAAAACAGATTGCCACATTTCACTGTCATAAAGTTGGATTGACATAAAACATTCCATATTCGTGAATTTAGAGACAGTCTGTAAATTTACATACACATTAAAATACCTTTTTCCAACTTCAATAGCATTTAAAGGGAATGAATTATAGCCACAAAATTAACAGTGCTCATGTGTGTGTCAGCTATTATGCACACCTTTTAGATTATTGATATTTATTCAAATAAACCGTCAAATCATATGCAAATATTCCTAAAACTTTTGCTATTGAACTTTAAGTAATGGTATTTTTGTGTATGAGCCCATACAGTAGTTATACACATAGGAATATTTGCATATGATTTGATGGTTTATTATAATAAAAAGCAATAATCTAAAATATGTGCATTATAACTGACACACGCATTTTGTGGGATTCCCTTTAAATGCTATTAGAGTTGGAAACATGTATTTTAATGTGTAAACACATTAATTGTGTAAACACATTAAGACCATTTATAATACATGTTTATGTTCCTGCAGGAGCTTGTTCCGTTCTTGTGACAGAGGCTAAAATTGTCAGGGAATGGAAGGAGAACCCAAGCACAGGCAGCAGTGAAGGGGTTAAACAGGCTTTAATAAATAAATAACAAAACAAACACCCACAATGGGGGAAAACACTAACAGAAATAAGATACAAAACTGAAAACTAACAATTCCCACAAGGGGGCAAAAACAAACTAAGTACTGACACGACAGAACGTCTTAAACACAGGAAGGATGAACATCTAACAAGGTACTAGAACACGAGAAAGGCAACAGATACTACAAACCGGAAAAATGGACATATGAACAAGGAAACTTGGAGCAAGAAACAAGTGCAATGAACAAGCACAAGACAATAGACATGAGGGCATTAAATAGGGAAACTAACAGAGGATAATTAACAAGGGACAGGTGTGAGTAATTAAACACTCAGGGGAAGCTAACAAGGAAACGAGAGGGGCGGGGCCAGAGACGAGACTGGAGAGAACACATATTATCTCATAACTGACAATAATATGTTTCTCTCCACACAAAACACGTGGACCTGTCATGATCCTGCCACTAGACTAGGAAAACAAGACATGAGAAGGCAGGATCCTGACAAAAATTCTGTGAGTGGCGTAATTCCATGCACAATAATGACAAAACATAAAAACACATTTGTGTTTTGTTAAAAACTGAAATAGGTACATTAGTACAAGTATTCATACCCTTTTCTGGGACACTTGAAAATTAGCTCAGAAGCACTAATTTTGCTTGTTGATGCTTCTACACTTCAAATGGAGTACACCTGTGGCAAATTCAAGAAATAAGTATGATTTGGACCTCTGCATCAGCTGAAAATGCATATCAAAGTAAAGAACAAGATCTGGGTAAGAGTTCTGAAACTAAATCTTCTGTATTGAAGGTTCACAGATGTATGTAGCTTACATTAATCATTTAAGAAAGAAGTGAAACCACAAGATCTCTTTACTTGAGCTGACCTCCTGTCCAAACTTAGCCATCAATGGAGAAGGGTCTTGGTTAGAGCGGTAAACATATATATATATATATTTTTAATACATTTGCAACGTGCTAAGTCACAAATCTGTTCTTTATTTTGTCATTATTGTGCATGGAGTGTATATTAATGTAAACATTTTTTAAAGTAGTTCAAGAAAAGGCAGTGTATACATATATATATCCTCATTGGAGGCTGACACCCACTAATATTGGAAACCTAGAATCGCCCCTGTAAGACACTACCATTGTTTAGATTCATATGCTGATTTTGTATTTATATGTGTTTAAATGAAACTAAAACTTTGATTATCAATGTACAAACTGCTGTCATTGGTATTTGTCTATTAATCCTGGTCACCAGCTGTTTTTGTTTTGCATTTAATACCTTGGTGTTATGGTGAAATCACAGTTTGGTAAACTTTTCTTTCTTTCTTTCTTTTTTATTGTAAAATTACTGTTAAAGTAATACAATTATTAACCTGGAATATACTGTAATGTCACACTACTATTTTAACTTTGTTATAGGCAAGCATATTGTGGCGAGCAGGGCGGGATGAGAGCCGTGAGAGAGAGATGCGAGACCACTCGTTATCACTCCCGTGACCGGCATCCCGCCTATCCCTCTGTCTATAGATACAATTGTTCATTGTTGATGGCTGTTGTTGCCATAGAAGGCTGACATAACAATACTTCTATAATTAAATGATACAGGAAGGGACTGAACCTTACCCCATTTTAAATACAAAATATACAATTACATGGTATTATAATACATATGTAATATGTTGCCACAGTGATAACAATTGTTACAATCCTCCCTTCTGCTTAAAATAGCCTTTCCTACGCAGCATCTCTCATTGTGTGATTTACCAAAGAGTCATAAACAGGATATGAGAACTTTCATTTAAAACAATATTTTTACACAATTTAAATTGACTGGAGAATAACCCTAAAAAGCAGTTAAATTATTTACATAATAAAGTATAAAAAAACTGCAACAATACAACGTATTATAAAACCATCCCAGCTAGAATGTTTTTGTTCTAAAAATGTTGTGAGAATATTACCAAGCAATGTTGCATTACTGTTTTCAGCAGGTAGTTTTATTTAAATTCTCAGAACATTCACTTGAATGATAGGAAATCATTGTCAAAAAAAAATGTAAACACGTTTAGTGTTAACATTTTTGGAACATAATACTTTAACATTCTTATAATGTTTTCAGCGGGCAGTTTTATTTTAGTTCCCAGCACATTCTCTTGGAAGAGAGGCTAACAGTCTCTAAAAACATTCCAAAAATGTTTAGTGACAACATTGTAATAATATTCTTCTATTCTATAATAAACGTTATTTTAATGTTTTAAACTGGTAATTGTATTTAGGTTTCCAAAACGTTCTTTTAAAAGGTAGAGCAACATTCAAAGGATGTAAATTGAAAACATTGTTTAGTGAAAACTACGTTGGACCTTTATTATTTGTAACTTTTATCTTTTGGATAACATTGCTGGAACATTATGCCCTCCAGACTTTTTTTAAATGTACATGCTTTAATAACACACACAAATATGTTTACACAAATAAAGCTTTAATAACAAAAATGTATTCGCTTCAACAGAACCACAAGTTAATCTCTTAAAATAATGTGCACATTAAACATATAAAGATTGTTTTAATTTTTTAATTCAAATTATATAAGCCATTTGGGTTACTTTTGTGAAACATTTTACATTGAACATTTAATTGGTATGTATGAATAAAAAAATACAACAATAAAATAAAACAGCATGGAAACACTGTGAAAAACGTCTCGGTTACGTCTGTAACCTCGGTTCCCTGATGGAGGGAACGAGACGTTGTGAGAGACTGACTGGGGTTTGATCTTGAGAACCTACCTTCTCCGAGATAATTAATTAATAAAACGCCAATGGGCTTGGCGAATGGCACGCGCACGCCAGTCTCCGCCCCGTGCATACGGGTATAAAGGAAGATGGCGGCGGTCATTCACTCACCCTTTGTACTGAGGAACCTGAGAGGGCACTCCCGTTCACTGCAGTGATTCGGTGCAGCGTTGTGGCATGAAGTCACAACGTCTCGTTCCCTCCATCAGGGAACCGAGGTTACAGACGTAACCGAGACGTTCCCCTTCAGTCGGTCTCTCGACGTTGTGAGAGACTGACTGGGGATCAATCTTAAACGCCACAGCGCTTGCACCGATATCACGACCTCTAGCGGAGCGACCCTGACTGGGCTAGCGAGTCCCAGAGTGCTACCGCGAGACGTAATCTTCCGGTCATATAGTATTGGTCATACCGAGAAGCCTCTACTGACGGCCTCACGGACAGTGGCGTACGCCTCTAGTAGCGAGGAGCTGTCCGGAGCCGAACACTGGGGAAACACTGCTCTCCTCTTAGAAGAGTGTGCTACGGAGGCCACATCCTACCCGGAGGGGAGGTACATGTGGAGACATGACATGGTCTCCCCGGCGGGGAGAACAACATGCGGAACGGTGTTAGCCCGAATAGGGGGACAATCCAGGTGGGATTACCACCGGCGGGGAGGTCACAGATTCACCAATCGGGAAATCCTGAGTGAGGAATTCAACACACGGGACGACCCAAAGGGGAGTCACTACGTATGGGGCACTAGTCCTAATACAGGGGTCAGCCTGAGCAGGGATGACTCTACCTGTAACGGACCTGGTTCTAACAGACGGCTCCGCCCAGTCTGTTACCAAGTGCAATGCTTAGTGATGGATGGAATGCCTATACTTCGCCCGAGAGGGGAAAGTAGGTAGGCTACAATAGCGCACTAGTCTCACCTGGTGAGGGGAGAAGGCGCTTTCGCAGGCGTACGCCCAAACCAGGAGCCCACCCTAAACGTTGGCGGTGTTTAAGGGATGTGCTGCAACTGGTTCCACGTGGAGATTGTAAAATCTCGTGAAGGTACTGGGCGTAGCCCAACCCGCAGTTCTACAAATGTCTGCCAGAGAGGCGCCCTGTGCCAGTGCCCACGAGTGGAGTGGGCTCTCACTGCCAGCGGGCACGGCGATCCTGGGATTGGTACCCAGTGCGCCACTTCTGTTTGGAGACGGCCCCCCCCGGGTGCCGTCTCCCAGAACAGACAAAGAGCTGCTCAGAGCTTCTGAGGCTCTGTGTGCGGTCCAGACCGAGGCGCAGCGCGCGTGCTGGACACAACACATAGAAAGGTTGGGTCTTCCTCTCCGGAGGGGAGCGCCTGCAGGTTCACCACCTGGTCCCGGAAGGGAGTAGTGGGAAGCTTGGGCTCGTTGTCGGGATAGGATCTCAGGACCACGTGAGAATTACCGATCCCGAGTTCCAGGCACCTTTGGGACACAGAGAATGCCTGTAGGTCCCCCACCCTCTTGATGGAGGTGAGCGCCACAAAGAGTGCATCTTTCATCCGACTGAGGAAGATTGGCAATACTTAGGGGCTCACCAGGGCCGTACCAAGGCCCTGTAGGACCACATTAGGGTCCCAAGAGGGTACGGAGCGCGGCCAGGGTGGACACACCCTTCTCGCGCTCCTGAGGAACCTGGTGACCAGGTTGTGCTGACGGGGATACTTACCTGCGGGTCAGCACTGATCCGATCAGGCAACTCCGCGGGTTCTCCTCCCGGGGAGAACACCAGGACAATTGGCGCCACTTATAAGCGTATGACCGCCTAGAGGCGGGGCTCTAGCCTGTAAGACAGTCTCCCGGACCGCTAACGGGCAAGCCCTCGTCCCGTCCAGGGGCCAGGCATGGAGGTTCCAGAGGCCTGCGTTGGGGTGCCACAACGTGCCCTTCCCCTGCAACGGAAGGTCCTTCGTCAGGGGAATGGGCCAGGGGGGCTTTCGTCAGATCTACCAGATCCGAGAGCCAGGTCTGGTTGGGCCAGTATGGCACCACTCACCAGAACCTGATGCCCCTTTCTCTGACCTTGCACAGGACCTGTGCAAGGAGGCTCACTGGGGGGAAGGCGTACTTCCGCTTGTCCCGCTGCCAGCTGTGTGCTAGGGCATCCGTGCCGAGGGGACCCTCGGTCTGGGAATACCATAGCGGGTAATGGGTGGAGTCCGGGGAGGCAACAGGTCCACCTGTGCCTGCCGAACCGCTTCCCACATGAGCCGGGATGCACGGGGATTGAGTCGCCACTCTCCGTGGGGAGTACACTGTCGAGAGAGCATCGGCTGTCTGGTTCAGGTTGCCCAGAAGAAACGTGGCCCGCAGGGATTCACCTGCTGACTCCCAAGGAGGAGGCGTCGGGCGAGTTGTGATAACTGCGGTGAGCGTATGCCGCCTTGCGATTGATGTACGCTACGGCAGTCGTGCTGTCCAACCGGACTAGCACGTGTTTGTCCTGCACGAGGGGCTGGAGCCTCCTCAGTGCCAGAAGGACTGCCAACAACTCTAGGCAGTTGATATGCCAACGCAGTCGGGGACCTGTCCACCGACCCGATACTGCGTGCCCACTTGCACACCGCACCCCACCCTTGCAGGGAGGCGTCTGTCGTTCCCACGACACACCTCGAAACCTGTCCGAGCGGGACCCCCGCTCGGAGAAAAGGTCAAGTCTGACCAGGGTAAGAGAGTGCGAAGGCACTGAGGCGTTACCGTAATCCGCCTGGTGCCGGCGTGCCACGCCGTCCAGGGAACCCGACTCTGTAGCCAGTGCTGAAGCGGCCGCATGTGCATCAACCCGAGAGGGTTTACCCCCGTCGAGGACGGCGTGTGCCCCAGGAGCCTCTGAAAATTCTTCAGCGGCGTCGAGGGATTCTGACTGATCAACCTCAGACAACGCAGCACTGACTGTGCACGCTCGTTGGTGAGACGTGCTGACATACGGACAGAGTCTAGTTCCATACCGAGGTAAGTGGTGCTCTGCGCGGGGGAGAGCTTGCTCTTCTCCTGGTTGACCCGGAGGCCTAGACGGTCTAGGTGCCGAAGCACAAGGTCCCTGTGCGTGCACAACACATCTCGCGAGTGTGCCAAGATAAGCCAGTCGTCAAGATAGTTTAGCACTCGCACGCCTTGCTCCCTGACAGGAGCTAAGGCAGCCTCCACTCGTTTGAAAAAACACGTGGAGACAGGGCCAGACCGAATGGCAGGACCCTGTACTGATACGCCCTTCCCTCGAACGCGAACCGTAGAACGGCCGGTGTCGGGGGAGAATAGAGACGTGAAAGTACCCGTCCTTCAGGTCGATCGCCACGAACCAATCCTGGTGACGTACCGAGCCCAGGATGCGCCTCTGCGTCAGCACTCTGAACGGCAGCTTGTGCAGGTGCTTGTTCAGGTGCCGCAGATCCAAAAATGGGCCGCAGCCCCCCGCCCTTTTTTGGGCACGATGAAGTACTGGCTGTAAAACCCGGACGACATCTCGGTTATAGGGACGGGTTCGACCGCACCCTTCGCCAGAAGGGCGGCGACCTCCTGCCGAAGTACGGAAGCATTCTCTCCTCGCCCGGAGGTGTACAGAATGCCACGAAACTTGGGGGGGGCGCCTGGCGAATTGGATCGAGTAACCGAGACGGACCGTCCTCTCTATCCAGTGTGACGGGCTGGTGCGCTACCAAGCGCCCAAGAACCGTGACAACGGGACCAGAGGGACAATCTGCCTCACCGTGCCGGGGGAGGCTGGTTCGGTGGCTGACAGTACGGTCACCTCGCACAGGGGGGACCCCCAGGGAGGTTGACGGCTCTGTATGTTTACCTGCTTCAGGCGGCCCAACGCAATGTCCGGAGGAGATTGCGGTCGGCGGCCCGATCCATCCCATACACCGTCTGGACGAGAGTGTTGTGGAGGAAAACCCAGGGGAGATTTGTCTCTTTGTGAGTATGTGGGCGCCGGACCCTGAAAAGGGCCCAGACTCGATGGAACGCGGCAGGCAGCGTCCTTTTCCGATCCGGCATTGGAAAGGCCGGGATTCGGGCCCAGTAAAATCTCCCCCTGGTTCGTCCTGTCAGGGCCGCTTTAAAGAACCTCTTGGCGGGCTGCTGACGGGGAACAGATGCCCTCTTCCGCGGGGGTCCACCTCTGGTGGGTCGTCCTCTGGGAGGTTCCTTAACCGGAGGGCCGCCGCGGGAGGGCAGGGCTGCTGGGAACCAGACTGTGCCCGAGACCATGCCGACCTGTTGGCGGGCACGTTGCCGCGTGGCAGGATCTGTTCGATCGCCTCAGTCTGCCAGACCGCGGAGAACTGCCGTCCTCCACGGTATCACCAAGCAGCCCTGCTTGCGAGATGGGCGCATCCAGAACCGACGTTCTGGGCGCCGCTCACCTGCGCAAGACTAAGCCACAGATGCCTCTCTTGGACCACCATTGTGGACATCGACCGACCCAGTGCACGTGCCGTGACCTTCGTCGCTCGTAGCGCGAGGTCTGTGGCAGTACGTAGCTCTCATACGAGTTGGGTCGAACTTCCCGCCGTCCAAATCCTTCAGGACTTACCTGAAAAACCCGGAGGACCGCCATGGCGTGGAGAGCGGAGGCGGTTCGTCCAGCAGCACTGCAAGTCCTCGACGAGTGTCGAAGAGCTTACGTGCTCTGGACGGGAGTCTAGGTCGAGCCCCCCCAAGTGGCAGCTGTCTGCGGGCACAAGTGGCCCGCGACTGCACGCTCCACGCGGGGAACGTCAACATAGACTCTAGCCGCCCCACCAACCAGGGAAGTCACAGCCACAGAGCCCTCCGGCCTGAAACGCGCCAAAAGGAGCGCATTCCAGGACTTGGCGAGCTCGTCATGCACCTCCGGGAAAAATGGTAACGGAGCGGGGCGTGGCTTTTGACCACGCCCCCGAAACCGCGCATCTAGCCGCGAGCGTTCCGGCGAGGATGTTGTTACACCCTGCAACCCGATGCACGCGGCTGCCCGGGAAAGCATGGCCGACATCTTAGCCTGAGTCTCCTCCGGAGCTCTCTTCCGCATCCGATGCCAGCAGGCAGCTGTCCGACGCAGCGACAGAGATAGAGTCATCATCCGTGTGCGAAGTCTTACCACTATGAGACGGCCGTCTGCCGCTCGTAGGGGACGAACCAGGTGAGCGTGAAGAGGTAAAGATGGTCCGTGAGCGTGAAGCTGACGGAGCGACATCTATCGCGTCCCTAAATCACCCCCGCCGCTCGCCAAAGAGGTCAACCTCGCCGAAACGGCAGCTGAACACGCCTGGGAAACAGACGGGGTGGTGGCAGCGCTCGAAAGAACGTAGCCAACCGTGACCGCAACACCCTGATTGCTATGTCCGCACACACGGGACATTGCATCAGTGAAACCTGCCTCAGCATGTTTGAGCCCCAAGCAAGTGACACAGGAATCATGGCCGTCAGACTCCGGGATGAGTCTGTCGCACCCAAGGATACAGCTACGAAACATGCTCGTAGCCGGAGGGACTTACCTCTTAAGGTCTGTAGCCTTCTGCCGAAACGCCCAGGGGAAGTCCACCGAAAGGAGAAGTCCGCTGCTCCGCGTCATAAATCCAGCAGGTTTTTCTCGAAGTCGAGTATCGCGTGTAGCATCAGCAAACACACAGGTTCCGAAGAACAAAGGATGAGTGAATGACCGCCGCCATCTTCCTTTATACCCGTATGCACGGGGCGGAGACTGGCGTGCGCGTGCCATTCGCCAAGCCCATTGGCGTTTTATTAATTAATTATCTCGGAGAAGGTAGGTTCTCAAGATCAAACCCCAGTCAGTCTCTCACAACGTCGAGAGACCGACTGAAGGGGAACTATGAACTATTATAAACAACATTCTGAATTTAACTTTTTTTATTTGAAAAGAGGGATTAATCAGAGGCAGCAGGTTCACACATGGCCATTGTCCATCTGCACAGACAATAATATAATTGAAAATCAGAATTATTTGTAAAAAGATGTATTTGTTTGTGAAGTCATTTATTCCTTCATGTGCACACATTATTACATTTATTTTGATTCTGAAGGTTAGGTTTTTTATAAACATAAAACAAAGACAAATAATTGGGCAAAATCACAATTAAGTCAATGTCAATTCTGCAATGTTAATATAACGAAGGACTTTTCTTAAAAAGAGATGTATTTTCTTATGATGTAACAAATGAAAAACAAATCTGGAAAATGCACAATAACACCCTATCACCAAAATCTAATTTATTCCATGTAATTTTTCAGATATGTCAGCTACAGTGACCTTATAAACTGTAAATCAATCGGTCAGCTAATTATTTCAGGATTTATTTATATATAAATATTAGGGATGCACCAATACCATTTTTTAAAGACCAGTTACGAGTACTGATATTATTTTTCTGGTACTTGCTGATACAGATACAACCGATCCCTGTATAATGTTCAATTATGTTAATAAAACAGTATCTAACTGTTACATTTTCTTCTTTTCTTTTGTTTTTAGGTCTACTTAACTTGAAGTACTATTTTTTAATTATGTTATTTTATGATAAGTAGCACAATTTCACTGGCTTATTTACTTGCTATAAATATACTCTGTGGTCAAATTATAAAAAATGCAAGGGCGTAGACGTAGACGTGATTGGCTACATCAAATAGGAACAAGACAGTAGATACAAAATTAAGTGAAGTTAAGTCTCTGTCAAACTGCCTCCTTGTCATTATTTGTTACCTGTAACATTACAGAATTAATTAGTTAACATATTCAATGTTCAATTAACATAGGTCAATATACACTAAAAACATCCTATTAATTTCCTGAATCCTCAGATTCCGGGGATGTCCCCACTAATCTCAAAATCAAACCTACGCCTCTGGCATCAGGATAGCTTTAAGTATGCCTTCATGGGTGTGAAACGTTTCATTCAGAGGTAAACAACTGTATAGTGTGTTGATGAGATGAACATAGCGAAATCTTTACTGTGGGTGGGAAACTGTATTACATTGCTCCAACATCACATTATGTAAACAGTATTTATAACAAAGCACTGCACATGTGAAAATGTCATTGCAAATTGCAGTTAATACGCACAATGTAAATGTAAATATCATGGTGTAGAGGGAGAGAGGGCAAAGGGGGTTGCCAAAATGTTTTTACGCGTTTTAAGATTACAATTTGTGACAAATGGGCAGCCCTCGGGGGCCCCCAGGCTATTGCCTGCCATATCCTACGCCTCTGGATTATATTGAGTATTTCCTTTTTATCTATATTTCCTTTTGAGTATTTCATTTATGCATGCATTTGAATATTTCCTTTTTATCTACATTTATGAATGCATTTCACGTTTCACATTGCATTTTTATTATCACACTTTTTATCAGTCATAAAGCATTAAGAAGCATTAAGAAAGTATTCATAGGAATAATAGAAGGAATAATAGAAGTATTAGTTATTAGTGATATTAATAGAAGTATTAGTTATTAGTGATATAATCAGAAACCACATTTAACCACATTTAATTCAAGATGATTGTGAGCAAATGACTAAGATGATTTAATGACTTAATGTTACAATCAGTATACCTGTTTAATGATTATTTACATAAAAATACTTATATAGCATGTTTAAGAATACTTTAAAACATTTTACAGCAATATAAAATCCAGTGATGTCTGTGAGGCCTAGAGGCCTGAGGCCTAAAGTTCAAATAAAGTTCAGAGAATGAGATACAGAAAACTTAGGTGCTTTCCACTAACCAATGCATTGAATACTTTTACATAGAACACCTGCACGTACCCCACACACATTTTGGTAGACAAATCCAATTAAATTAAATTTATTGCATATGGCCAAGGACGCCTTATGAGTTCACTAAGTTGCTTCACCGGAAGAGAACTGGAAAAGTGTCCAAATATGGGCACATGAATTATTTGTTTATGCGCCAACCACGATTAAAAGCGCATCCTGTTGCCTGGGATCTATTGGTGGCAGAAGCAGGGTTATTGGTTATTAAAAATAAGAGATAACGGGAATTTACCTGACGAGCCCCCTGCACCAGTTTTACTATAACTATGGGCTGAAGAGCACTGTATTTTCAGATGCTTTGGGAAGATCTCACTTTGTTTGATACGAACAAATAAAGTTTACTCTTTGACACCTGGACCTTTTTTGTTTGAGCAATTTTTTGAAACTACAAGATCAATTTTCCACAACAATTAAAGGTACGTTTACATAGAGCACTCTATTCCTATTGTAATCTGTTTAAAGGTCTGATCAGAATAAAAATGTTCCATGTTAATATCAAATCGATTGAAATTGTAATCGTTTTGAAATGGGTGCGATAAACCTTTTGATAAATCAATCAAATAAAAAATGAAACATTTCTTCTACATTCTTCTGTATATTTCTTCTACATTCTTCTGTGCATGCCTGATCTTGACATCGTCAGGTCAAAAGGTCAGGGGTCATCAGAACACTAAACGGTGGCGCCGGCGGAAAAATCGAACTGGAGTTCAATCAAAACTGAATATTATTTTAAAAACACTAAATAAGGTCTAAGTAAGGTCGCTAAATTCCAGCAATACTGCCCGCTCTCACCAGACCTTGCTAAGAACCTTCAGACATCTGCTCTTCGGTGGAGGAACAGGTAGTACTTTAATATGCCTTTAAGCGATGTACAACCATTAAAATGTCAGCAGTAAGTAACAGCCTTTGAGCCCCGCGATCAGATTCGATGATCCCACTAGGTTAGTTCGCGATCGCGTTACAGAACTTTCATGGGAGAATTAACAAAACGAGAGAAAACTACAGTGTTATCAGGTATGGATATGACCCAGCGGACAAAATACTATCAAAACACTTCAACGCAGCCTCCATTATTCGCAAACCGGATAAAACCTTGAAAAATGTGGACACCCCTGTCAAAATCACAGATGCAGATTCGTACAGGACTGATATTATCACAGGAACTGTATATATGGTGGGGTAATTATTACTTTACCAGACTTCCATTATTATGATCAGTGTTTCATTTAGTTGGGCTCTTGACTTGTTTTATACTACTAGAACATTTGCTAAGGTTCTCATTAACTGCTGAAACAGTGTGTTGAAACCTGTTTGTTGGGGTAAAAAGCAAAGAAATCTGGCAGCAGTTTTCATTTGTTGATTTAATCATTATGAATCACTGGAAATCACAATATGGTGAACTTTTCATCAAGTTGTTTTTAGTAAATTACTTTGTAAGTGATGCAAATATTAAACTGTAAAATTGTAGTGTGAAATTACAGTATATTCCAGTGTTAGAAAAAAACAATATCAAAAAGTTAAATAAAGTGCTTAACTAAATGACACAATGATGGTGACTTCAAACTAAATATTTTTTATGAAAATAAAATAACTCAACAAGATCTTTTGGACATCTTGTGTGTAATAAGTGAAAATGTGTTTAATTTGCCTTTGGTGAGATCTTGACAGATTAATTGTTCATCTAAAGCTGCCCTTTAGTCTGTTGTAGATGTAGACCACTGAGCAGTATTCATTTACTCTGTAACGTAACTCAGTTAAAGCATCAATATCCCCCTTTCTGATGATTTAAATGAGTCAAGTTGAGTGAAGGAATCTTTTTCACAGTTCACTTCTCCTTGAAATTTCACAAAGTGGTCCACATCTGGGTCACAGTCCCTGGGTTAAATTATCTTTTCTGCTCGCAATCGGCAGGGGTGTGTGGACCACATATGGGCCGAGCACCCAGCTTTTTATCGGGCCCCAGGTGCACTTTGCTACTAAACGTTATCATTTAAACGTTAAAGGTAATTTCTTCTTACCTCACAGCCTGATTTTACTTTGGCGGACTCCCAGAGGCTCTGGGAGGGGCCGGCTGAGACACCGGCAGGAAGGCCGGCTGAGACACCGGCTGGAAGGCCGGCAGGGCAGGACTTGGCGCCGGCTGGAAGGCCATATTGGAGGCCTCCGAAGAGGACCCCCAGTATTCCCGTCTCCCCCGCTTGCCAGTGAGACTGGGCGGTTGTGGAGAGGCTGCAGAGGCTGGAGAGTGGTGCATGGCGATGCCCACAACACCGATCTGCAGAGGACCACTCTCGGGTATCGAAACCAGCGGAGATGAGTCAAAGGTGTTCAATGAGGTCACGGACTCCGAACGAGCTGCGGCAGTTGGCCTCATAGCGTCGAAGTCCAACGGGCTCATTGCCCTCATCTCCGACCGAGAGAGTGGCTCTCTGAGACCGTTGAGCGGCACCGCCAGCTCCTCCTCCCCGAAGACGCCTTGCTCAGCAATGTCAAGGAACCTCTCCACATACTAATCCACAGTCTCCCTTCCCTGGCGAAGGCTGCGGAGGCGATGGGCCAGATTTGTGTGGTCAGTGTCCATGCTGCCTGCTGGGTTCAGATTCTGGCTTGTTCGTTCTGTCACGGGAGGCGTGGTGGAAGAACCCAATAGCAGGCAGCATTGGTGATGAAGGGGTTAACAAGACTTTAATATATACACAAAACAGAAAACAAACACCCACGATGGGGTAATAAAACAAGAACAGGGGACACGATAAACTGATAAGAACTAAACACACTTGACAGGAACACTAACTACAAAATACCAGGACTAAACAGAATATACATAAAGACTATAATAAACCTAAGTATCTTAAGGACAATGCGCCAAGGACAATTGACAAGGCTACTATGACGGGGTAACAAGTACAACGAACGAGCACAAGACAATAGACATTAGGGCATCTTATAGGAAAACTAACAAAGGAAATAACAATGGGCAGGTGTGGGTACTGAAACACTCAGGGAAGGTTAACGAGACAGAAGGGCGGGAAACACTGACGAGACACGAGAAAGCACATGGCAAGTCAGAATCAAAACAAAGCCATGTCTTTCTCACACAAAACCTAAGGCTATGCCATGACTCCGCTGTAAGACCAAGAATAAACATGACATGATAGCGGAATCATGACAAATGTGGTCAGCAGACCTGGAACAAAATAGCAGCGATGGATTACTGACCGGGCCAATGGGGTCAGGGCACAGGGGCCCTTGACTACCTTGAGCCCAAAGTGGCCTTGGGCTTCAAGATTACGCCATCCAATTTGGTACATAGAACCCAACAACAACGAAAATAAGTGTTTATCTATGTTTAATATGTGGGTTCCATACCCAGTCAACACGATGATGTCACAGCAATCTCACAGTGATGTTACCATGAGAATACAGAAAGCTCACGATGAAGTCAAAATGTAACCTCACAATAAACTCACAGTGTGCTCAAACTGTGATCTTACTCTTGTACTGTGATCCTAGAGGTTAAGATGTGACTGGTTTGTCATTTGAAGTCACCATTATGTTGATGAGTGTTTTCTTTAGTTGAGCTGTTGACTCTACAGTGTTTGACTTCTCTTTCTCTGGCTGCTGTCAAATATATGTGTGTATATTTGACAGATAATTAAAGATTTGTGTTCCGTAAGCCTTAATTTAGCCCATTGTTGATTTTTTGCTGTGTAGACTTCTGAAACAGCAGGCATTTGACGCAGAGCAAGAACGGTTTTGTCAACCAATCAGATTGAAGCATTCAACAGCCCTGTGGTATAATACATAATGTAATATGTCGACATAGTGATAACAATTCTTACCATCCTCCCTAGTGCTTAAAAAGCCTTTAACTGAGTAAAGCCAATAACCTTTTTAGTGCTTCAAGAAATACCCATAGGCCTTTGTGCTTCTTGTTAATATAGTTAAATGTTCAATAACGCTCAATGTTATGCTTTGCTCATGTTTAAGGTATTTTTATGAAAAATCTAGTTTGTTCAGTATTTCATGTAGAGTTTATGAATTTCTGTGTTATGTCATTCAATACACTGAAGTAAAATTGTAATGTGTAGTTTAAATAAATTGAGCAGTTGGTTTCAAGATAGATTAACGTGTAATTTATTATTATACATTTAACCCTGGTGGTGTTATGGTGAAATCACAGTATGTTGAACTTTCTATTATGTTTTTAGAGAATTACTCTTAAAGTAATGCAATTATTAACTTGGAATATACTGTAGTTTCACACTACAATTTTAACAGTGTTATAGGCAAGCATATATTCTGTGAAATGAATGTGGCTGACTTCAAACTCAAGAAAACATAACTTTTGGAAAAAATATCATATGTCATTGTGGATTAGTTGTTTTATCAAATACAACTGAAAGGTCATAATGAAAGGTTTGCCCCTCTCAAAAACCCTTTTCCATACTTACCACTGTTTATAGATGAAATTGTTTGTTGATGATGGCTGTTGTTGCCATAGAAGGCTGAAATAGCAAAACTTCTTGTAATTAAATGTTACAGGTAGGAATGAAACCTTACTCCATTTCACATACAACATATAGAATTACATGGTATTATAATACATAATATGTTGCCACAGTGATAACAATTCTTTCCATTGTCCCTTCTGCTTAAAATAGCCTTTCCTACACAGCACCTCTCATTGTGTGATTTTCCAAAGAGTCATACGCAGGATATGAGAACTTTCATTTAAAACAATACTTTACACAATTTAAATTGACTGGAGCATAAACCTAAAAACTGACTGCGCTTCAGGTAAATTATTAATGTAACTCAGAAAAATAATAAAGTATGGTGAAAACTGCAACAATACCATGTATTATAATACCATTACACATTGTCTTTTTCATTTTTCCAGTATATTACCATTCAACGTTCCTGAAAAAAGATGGAGTACTTCAGTCTTTTGGTAACTGTTCTTCTGGTCTTCAATGGCATATGTGATGCTTCGAACACCACAACTGCTGAAACCACCACTACAACAGCATCCATACCAATGTCAGCTACCATGATTACTGCTTCAACCACACAGTCAACAGGTATATATACACACAGTACTTTTGCATACATATATACAGTAAATATGCATATATAGTTTGAAGTAACTTTATAGAATAAAATATTTATGTTCAATTTGTGTTTTTGTAGTGGATTACTCTGAATATTTAATGAAAAAAAGCCCTCCATATGAGCCTATCATTGATGGGAACTCTGTACTGTTTACAAAGCGCACCAGCGCAAGATTTTAAAAAAGGGTGATAAAATGCACAATATTTTTTAAGAGATTGCATACTGAAGGTGATAAAAATCAGTTTTTGATTTGCTTTTAATTTATTGAATGTTTTAGTCATAGCATACCATGATAGCAAGCAACCATTGAATCAATGTTAGAAATGATTTGTCAATGTTAATTGCATTGAATCAATATCCCTTTTGCACCCGCAATTAATGTTGAAATTTCAACATACCACCATTACTGTGATCAGTGTTTAATTTAGTTGAGCTCTTTACTTTTGGCTCTAGATTGTCTTTGTCCTTTCATGTGTTACAGTTTTCAGAATACGTGTTAAAATAGTTTACATCAGGAACTCATGGTTAATTTAGTTAAGTGGTGATTTAATCACTATGAAGTTCCTTAAAGAACTAGATTTTTGTTAAAAGCAGATTGTAAAAACTTTCAGTTACATTTGGAGGGGGCATATTCCCAGCAGCACTGACAACTGCATCCGCAGCTACAATGTCATCGACAGACGATGGTTCAACCATTAAGACAACATTAGGTATAAAAAGAACACACATGCACATAAAGAGAAACCTCAATAAAAACCTATTTTATTTGTGCAACATTTGCAAGTTGTTTATTGTAAAAACAAGTGTACTTTCAAATACACTAGGGAGGACCACACTGCCAGCTGTAACTACAACAATACCTGCATCTATAGCAACAACGTCATCGACAGCCATGATCAGTGGTTCAACTATAAAGACAATAGGTATAAAATGCTACATATTCAAACATACATACATAAATTCAAGTGACATATATATAGATTTGGACATTCAAGGGCGTGAACAAAATTTTTACAAGAAACATTTAGGAATCACAACCATTTTTATAAACAGCCCTGATAGCGAGCGAGCAACCATTGAATCAATGATAAAAACGGTTGATTTGAAAATTATATTGCATTGAATCAATTTCACTTTTGCACTCTCAATCAGTGTTAAAAAACGTTATTGTTATTATGTGATCACAATAATTAATTGTGGGCGCAAAAGTGATATTGATTAAATGCAATTAACATTGACAAATCAACTATTTGTAATACTGATTCAATGGTTTTTGCCAACTATCATGGAGATCTTCTATTTTTTGGATAAATAAAAAAATTGGTATTTTGCTGTGAATCATTTACTTTCAAAAATCTTTCAGAAATGTTTGTGGTATACAGGTGCTGGTCATATAATTAGAATATCATCAAAAAGTTGATTTATTTCACTAATTCCATTCAAAAAATGAAACTTATATTATATTCATTCATTACACACAGACTGATATATTTAAAATGTTTATTTATTTTAATTTTGATGAGTATAACTGACAACTAAGGAAAATCACAAATTCATTATCTCAGAAAATTTGAAAGGATTTTTCGAAATCTTGGCCAACTGAAAAGTATGGACATTAAAAGTATGAGCATGTACAGCACTCAATACTTAGTTGGGGCTCCTTTTGCCTGAATTACTGCAACAATGTGGCGTGGAATTGAGTCGATCAGTCTGAAGCACACAGACCATTTCATTGAACAATTTAGCTGTTTGGCAATGTCTATAAAGTTTTCTCAATATGCCATATATATACTACATATAACCAAATAAATGAATTTGTTAAAGATTCATTTTCATGTGAATTAAACATAAAAAACTGGCTATTACTAGAAAACGAAAGTGTTTTTACACCGTTAATGTGCGTAAACTTGTATTTGTATACTCCATAAACCAAATTAGGAGTTTAAAAATAATTTCAAATCAAAATATTTGCTCTAAGTAGTTACTCTAAATAATTTTTGCTCACTTTTTGTTTATTCCCAGTTTGAATAAATGTCTTTCACATTGCTTCTCGTTTTAGGTTAAAAGTACTAATGTAAAACATATCCAATGCAATATACTCGTCCATAAACAGTGTATAAGCATAGTCTGTAAGAAGATAACCAACGCTAGCCAAGGATCTTAACCACAAACTTTAACAGTTTCCCGTAGTCTGTTTCTCCTTTTAAGGTTCAATGACCCGTTCCAGCACACTACCCAGACAGCAAATAACCATTGAATCAATGATAAAAATTGTTGATTTGTCAATGTTAATTGCATTGAATCATTATTACCTTTTCACCCACAATTACTGTAGATTTTTTGTTTTGAAATTTTGTGTGTTAAATGTGGATTATGACACAATTTGAAGAGATTAAAAAATGAAAAATAACATAATAGATTATTGTCACGCTATTGTTACATCTGTTTGACATGAAGAAAGTTGTTTATTGTAAAAACAAGTGTACTTTCAAATACACTAGGGAGGACCACACTGCCAGCTGTAACTACAACAACACCTGCATCTATAGCTACAACGTCATCGACAGCCATGATCAGTGGTTCAACTATAAAGACAATAGGTATAAAATGCTACATATTCAAACATACATACATAAATTCAAGTGACATATATATAGATTTGGACATTCAAGGGCGTGAACAAAATTTTTACATGAAACATTTAGGAATCACAACCATTTTTATAAACAGCCCTGATAGCGAGCAACCATTGAATCAATGATAAAATGGTTGATTTGAAAATGTTATTGCATTAAATCAATTTGACTTTTGCACTCTCAATCAGTGTTAAAAAACATTATCGTTGTTATGTGATCACAATAATTAATTGTGGGCGCAAAAGTGATATTGATTAAATGCAATTAACATTGACAAATCAACTATTTTTAATACTGATTCAATGGCTTTTGCCAACTATCCTGGAGATCTTCTATTTTTTGAATAAATAATTTATTTTTATTTTGCTGTGAATCATTTACTTTCAAAAATCTTTCAGAAATGTTTGTGGTATACAGGTGCTGGTCATATAATTAGAATATCATCAAAAAGTTGATTTATTTCACTAATTCCGTTCAAAAAATGAAACTTATATTATATTCATTCATTACACACAGACTGATATATTTAAAATGTTTATTTATTTTAATTTTGATGAGTATAACTGACAACTAAGGAAAATCACAAATTCATTATCTCAGAAAATTTGAAAGGATTTTTCGAAATCTTGGCCAACTGAAAAGTATGGACATTAAAAGTATGAGCATGTACAGCACTCAATACTTAGCTGGGGCTCCCTTTGCCTGAATTACTGCAACAATGTGGCGTGGAATGGAGTGGATCAGTCTGTGGCACAGCTCAGGTGTTTTGAGAGCCCAGGTGGCTCTGATAGTGGCCTTCAGCTCTTCTGCATTGTTGGGTCTGGCATATCGCATATTCCTCTTTACATTACTGCATAGATTTTCTATGGGGTTAAGGTCAGGCAAGTTTGCTGGCCAATTAAGAAAATGGATACCATGGTCCTTAAACCAGGTACTGGTTGCTTTGGCACTTTGTGGATGTGCCAAGTCCTGTTGGAAAATGAAATCTGCATCTCCATAAAGTTGGTCAGCAGCAGGAAGCATGAAGTGCTCTAAAAACTTCCTGGTATACGGCTGCGTATCCAGGCGTGACTTTTCTGACGCCGTCTGTTGTTCAAGAGTGGCTTGACACAAGGAATGCGGGGTGCGGTAATCCCTATTGCTTGTACACTTTTTTCTACCACATATTTGCCTTCCCTTCACCTCTCTAGTTAATTAGCTATTTAGAACGTGGCACCATGTGTGTTTAATATTTAACCTTTTCACAATATTCTAATTTTCTGAGATACTGAATTTGGGATTTTCCTAAATTGTCAGTTATAATACTGAATGGTAACACAATAAAAACATTACCATTATTTTTATTTATATTTTCTTTTTATGTCTTTTTATGTATGTGTGGGATTTTTATTGAAAATGTGCTTACGTTTGGGCACCCCGAAGGGTGATATTAAAAATGATATTAATATTTAGTAGAGCCTCCTTTTGCTGCCTGTAGACGACTACTATCGCCACAGACAAGTCCCTGAAGTCTGGCAGGTGTTATTTTGGCCCATTCCACCATACAACATGCCTTCAGTTTAGTCAGGTTTCTTGGCTTCGGTGCATAGACAGCCTGCTTCAAATCAATCCATACATTTTCGGGGGACTGGGATGGCCATTCCAGAACATTGTACTTGTGCTTCTGCATGAATTTCTTGGTGGATTTTGAACAGTGCTTATTGTCCAGCTGAAAAATCCAACCCCGGCATAGCTTCATCTTTGTGAGTAAAGTAAAGTACTGTTCTGCACTCTTTGATGCAACACATATATCAGTTGTTATTGGAAGAGTTCCTGCTTCCGGTTGATCTAACTAGTGCAGCCTAAACCTTTGGAATATTAATATTATGATAGTGTAGTGTATGCAAGATTAAAAAAAAACTTTACAGAGTATGTTTGCCTCCCGGATAGTGCAGGGAAGACTGTTCCAAAGATTAGGCGCTAGATAGGAAAAGGATCTGCCGCATGCACTTGATTTTGAAATTCAAGGTATTACCAACGGACCGGACGCCTATGGCCCTCCCTAATTGCAGCCTTTGTAAAATATAGCCCTTTTGTTTGGTTGTTTTGCGATTCAAGGCCTGAATCGGTAAGTTACTAAAACTATACTATGACACGATGCAATGTTCCTAATGCAGTTGTACTTGCTGTGGTGGAGTCCTCACCTCTTATTGTAGACAAATAGTGCATAACTGTGTGGTCTAAAAATATTACATCTGACTGTTTCACACTGCTGCAGGTGTTCTTATCTGGATGATATGGCTCTAGATCAAGGTGGAGAAAAAAGAGGAAAAGAAGCACACAGACCATTTCATTGAACAATTTAGCTGTTTGGCAATGTCTATAAAGTTTTCTCAATATGCCATATATATACTACATATTACCAAATAAATGAATTTGTTAAAGATTCATTTTCATGTGAATTAAACATAAAAACTGGCTATAACTAGAAAATGAAAGTGTTTTTACACCGTTTATGTGCGTAAACTTGTATTTGTATACTCCATAAACCAAATTAGGAGTTTAAAAATCATATCAAATCAAAATATTTGCTCTAAGTAGTTACTCTAAATAATTTTTGCTTACTTTTTGTTTATTCCCAGTTTGAATAAATGTATTTCACATTGCTTCTCTTTTTAGGTTAAAAGTACTAATGTAAAACATATCCAATGCAATATACTCGTCCATAAACAGTGTATAAGCATAGTCTGTAAGAAGATAACCAACGCTAGCCAAGGATCTTAACCACAAACTTTAACAGTTTCCCATAGTCTGTTTCTCCTTTTAAGGTTCAATGACCCGTTCCAGCACACTACCCAGACAGCAAATAACCATTGAATCAATGATAAAAATTGTTGATTTGTCAATGCTAATTGCATTGAATCAATATTACCTTTTCACCCACAATTACTGTAGATTTTTTGTTTTGAAATTTTGTGTGTTAAATGTGGATTATGACACAATTTGAAGAGATTAAAAAATGAAAAATAACATAATAGATTATTGTCACGCTATTGTTACATCTGTTTGACATGAAGAATCTGTGTATGAATCTCAACCACAGTGACAATCATCAGACTAATTCAGCTAAACAGATCAACTGCAATGCACGAAGCTTACTTTTGTTGATTGTCACCATGGTTGAGATTCATACACCAATTCTTAATGTCAAACGGATTCACAAATGTAACAGTTCGGTGGAAATGATGTATTATGTGTTAGTTGTCCATAACACTACTTTAATCTCTTCAAACTATGTCATATTAATAACATATCACACTCAAAAGTAATTTAGAGAACGTCATTGTGATGAAACACCTATAATTGTCCAGCTGGATTTTAGCTCTTTTTACTACATGGACAGCTGAAGAAAAAGACCCGGTTATGTATGTAACCTCTGTTCCCTGATGGAGGGAAGGAGACGTTGTGTCGAACCGACAGAAATGGGGTTCACTTGAGAACCTATCATCTTCTGACTATTTTGAAAAGGCCAATGAAATTGCATGCCGAACTCCGCCCCCGGATAAGCGGGTATAAAGGGGAGACGGCTTGCTGCATTCATTCACCTTTTGTGCTGAGGAGCCTGAGAACATCTCTTGACTGCTGCAGAGGGCGGCAAGTGTTGTGGCATGAGGGACACAACGTCTCGTTCCATCCATCAGGGAACAGAGATTACATCCGTAACCGGGACGTTCCCTTTCTGTCGGTCTCTCGACGTTGTTAAACCGACAGATGGGGCTCCTATGGAAAACGCCACAGCACTATGCCGCGTCACAATCTCTAGCGAAGTGACGGTGACTGGCCTAGGCGTGTCAGACGCGAGTGGGTTTGGCAGGGTGTCCCAGAGCTTTGGCAAAGATGAGAGTCACCTGCCCTCGGCCACCACAGACGGAGGCCTTGTATCTCTAATGGCGAGAAGCCATCCAGTACCGTAGGGCCACTGGGGAAGCGCTGTTCCCTGAAGGGGGATATGCGCTACGGAGACCACTTCCCGCCGCAGAGAGGAATATAGTGGAGAGACCAACATGGTGCCGAAAGGGAGTGGTGGGAACTTTGGGCACGTAGCCAGGCCTGGGTCTCAGGATCAAGTGAGAGTCACCGGGCCCAAAATAAGGCAATCCTGGGATACGGAAAATGCTTGCAGGTCCCCTAACCTCTTGATGGAAGCAAGCACCAGCAGGAGGACCGACTTCATCGAGAGGTGAGAAAGAGCGGCCTCTCCTAGGGGCTCGAAGGGGGGCCTCTGAAGGCCTGCCAGGAACACATTGAGGCCCCAAGTGAGAACGGAGCGCAGACGGGCCGGATTCAGCCTTCTCGCGCCCCTCAGGAAACCGATGACCAGGTCATGCTGCCCCAGGGGCTTGCCAGCAACTGGTTCGTGATGAGCGGCGATTGCGGCTACATACAATTTCAGTGTGGACGGGGAGAGTTTCCTCTCCAGCCTCTCCTGTAGTAAGGACAGCACGTACCTGATCGAGCATTTCCGTGGGTCTTTTCCGCGAGAAGAACACCAGGACGAGAAGAGGCGCCACTTAAAGGCGTACAGCAAAAATAACATAATAGATTGTTGTCACGCTATTATTACATCTGTTTGACATGAAGAATCTGTGTATGAATCTCAACCACAGTGACAATCATCAGACTAATTCAGCTAAACAGATCAACTGCAATGCACGAAGCTTACTTTTGTTGATTGTCACCATGGTTGAGATTCATACACCAATTCTTAATGTCAAACGGATTCACAAATGTAACAGTTCGGTGGAAATGATGTATTATGTGTTAGTTGTCCATAACACTACTTTAATCTCTTCAAACTATGTCATATTAATAACATATCACACTCAAAAGTAATTTAGAGAACGTCATTGTGATGAAACACCTATAATTGTCCAGCTGGATTTTAGCTCTTTTTACTACATGGACAGCTGAAGAAAACGACCCGGTTATGTATGTAACCTCTGTTCCCTGATGAAGGGAAGGAGACGTTGTGTCGAACCGACAGATGGGGGTTCACTTGAGAACCTATCATCTTCTGACTATTTTGAAAAGGCCAATGAAATTGCATGCCGAACTCCGCCCCCGGATAAGCGGGTATAAAGGGGAGACGGCTTGCTGCATTCATTCACCTTTTGTGCTGAGGAGCCTGAGAACATCTCTTGACTGCTGCAGAGGGCGGCAAGTGTTGTGGCATGAGGGACACAACGTCTCGTTCCATCCATCAGGGAACAGAGATTACATCCGTAACCGGGACGTTCCCTTTCTGTCGGTCTCTCGACGTTGTTAAACCGACAGATGGGGCTCCTATGGAAAACGCCACAGCACTATGCCGCGTCACAATCTCTAGCGAAGCGACGGTGACTGGCCTAGGCGTGTCAGACGCGAGTGGGTTTGGCAGGGTGTCCCAGAGCTTTGGCAAAGATGAGAGGCACCTGCCCTCGGCCACCACAGACGGAGGCCTTGTATCTCTAATGGCGAGAAGCCATCCAGTACCGTAGGGCCACTGGGGAAGCGCTGTTCCCTGAAGGGGGATATGCGCTACGGAGACCACTTCCCGCCGCAGGGAGGAATATAGTGGAGAGACCAACATGGTGCCGAAAGGGAGTGGTGGGAACTTTGGGCACGTAGCCAGGCCTGGGTCTCAGGATCAAGTGAGAGTCACCGGGCCCAAAATAAGGCAATCCTGGGATACGGAAAATGCTTGCAGGTCCCCTAACCTCTTGATGGAAGCAAGCACCAGCAGGAGGACCGACTTCATCGAGAGGTGAGAAAGAGCGGCCTCTCCTAGGGGCTCGAAGGGGGGCCTATGAAGGCCTGCCAGGAACACAGGGAGCATACCACTCAGGGTCTCCTCGTCCCATCCAGGAGCCAGACATGTAGGTCCCAGAGGTCTGGTCTCGGATGCCAAAAAGTGCCCTTCCTCTGCGAGAGAAGGTCCTTCGTCAGGGGAATTGGCCAGGCGGGAGTTGTCGTCAAGAGTATAAGCTCGGAAAGCCGAGTCCGGTTGGGCCAGTAAGAAAACCAAAGGGACCTGCTGTCCGACCTCACCAGCACATGCTGGCCCAGCGCAAGCAGGGGGCCCGTCCACAGACCCGACACTGCATGCCCGTTGCACACCGCACCCCCCTGCGAGGAGGCATCTGTTGACACCACGTAAAAAGGCCTGTAAAAAGGTCATTGAAGACCAGGGGGTTAGAATGCAATGGCAGAGAGGCGTGATGACGATACGCTTGCTGCCTGTGTGCCACACTCTCAAGGGAACTCGTCTCTGTAGGAAAAAAAGGGCACTAGGGCCGGGCGCGGCTTGGAGTCGCGTCCGGCCCTGATGAACCAATTATCCAGCCGTGAGCGCTTGGAGTAAGCGGTGCTGTGCACTGCAGCCCAATGCCCACGGCAGCCCGAGAGAGCATGGCCGACATTGCGAGGTCCGCTTCATCCTGAGCTCGACCTCCCGGGGGAGGGAGCTCCAAGGAATCATCGGGGTCGGAAACCAACAGGTCACCCTCCGATGCTGCAAGGGACATCTCATCGTCATCACGTCTCGTGTCCGAGCACGTGGCGGTGGAGCAAGACGGCGTGGTGCCATCTTTTGGGGAGCAGCCAGACGAGCAAGACGGGGCATTAATGGTCCGTGAGCCAGTGGCTGACGGATTAGCCCTCACGGTAATCCCCATGTCACCCAAGCTGCTCGCCCTCACTGATGGTCACAAGACGGGAAGCAGACGAAGTGGTGGTCGGCTCTCGAAAGAACACAGCCACCCGTGACCACAACGTCTGGATAGGCATCCGCCCGCAGTGCGTGCAGGACGTATCCACAAATGCTACCTCAGCGTGTTGGACCCCCAAGCACCTAAGGCAGACATCGTGTCCGACAGAAAGGGAACAACATTAAAGCACAAGTTTAAATCTTGCACTAAAATTGATCACAAAAGGGTGATTTGTTGAAATTTAAACATTTTTTCAACAGTAATTGCAGGTGCAAAATGGATATTGATTCAATGCACTTAACATTTACAAATCAACAATTTTTTTACATTGATTCAACGGTTGCTTGCTGTCTGGGTAATGAGAAATAGCAGGTTCATCAAAGCAAGAAAACATTTCATAGAGTAATATCCACATAGACAAAAAATCTCTGGACCAATTTGCCCCAGCCTTTTCTTGCTTACTCAACTTTTGATCAATTAGTTTATCTCAACAATCTTTTTTACAATCGAACTAACTTGAAATAACTGGAAAACAAATCAATATGTGAATATTTTCGACTACGGATTTAAATCCACCAAAACCCAACACATTAAGTGTTCTTATATTATAACGTGTTTATAATGTAGTTAAAATGATATAATTTCAAAGAAGACAGAGCAAACATTGGCTCAGTAGTTGCTCAAACAGCTTGTGGTGAATATATTTGTAGAAGTAAGAGCACAGTATAATGCAGACATAGACTTAGACCTCAACACCAGAAAAACAAACATCAATCATGGTGACAATCAAGAAACATAATTTATTAAAAACAACTCTTACAACAGGTAACTAAGCATTTTCAACAACAACTGAATGAATAAAGTTAGACACTAAGACAGGAACCCCTTTTTTAAAATTTAAGACCCTCTGGGTCGTCCCGTGTGTTGAATTCCTCACTCATGATTTCCCGATTGGTGAATCTGTGACCTCCCCGCCGGTGGTAATCCCACCCGGATTTGTCCCCTTACTTGGGCTGACACCTTTTGCGCATGTTGTTTTCCCCTGTCAATGTTAAAGACATTAAAAGTGGATAGAGAGTGCCGAATTTTCAAAGAACAGTGGACCAACAATTCTTTTTTTGTTGAATGTAAGGGCCGTGCAATTTGTATTATCTGTAAAGAAAGTGTGCCGGTCTACAAAGAGTATAATCTGCGTCGTCACCACGAAACGCGCCACAAGGAATATACAAGCTTGCGAGGGCAAGCAAGAGAAGACAGGATTCAGAAGATGAAAGGTGGACTGGCTCCACAACAGAATGTATTCGTTCGCCAAACTCAGGTCAACCAGGCTGCTGTCCAAGCTAGCTATAAGGTAGCTCACCTAATAGCTACCCATGGAAAGCCATTTACTGATGGGGACTATGTTAAAGAATGCATGCTTGCTGTGGCCGAGGAGGTGTGTCCCGACAAGAAGGATGCGCTCAACGCGGTGAGTCTCTCCACAACTACTATGACCAGGCGAATCGAAGAATTGGGGGACAACGTGTATGACCAGCTGAATAAGAGAGCGTCAGAAGTTTTTTGCTTTGGCCATGGATGAGAGCAATGACGTGCAGGACACAGCACAACTGCTCATTTTTATTTGTGGAGTTAGCGCAAGCTTCCACCTGTCTGAGGAGCTGGCAGCTCTAAAAAGTATCAAAGGTACTACGACAGGAGAGGATATTTTTATTCAAGTGTGCAAAACAATGGAAAACTTAAATCTACACTGGTCTAAATTGGCCAGCATCACTACGGATGGCGCACCTAGTATGTTTGCCACAACGAGGGGGCTAGTAGGGCTCTTGAACAGCAAATTCGCGGAACGAGAGCTTGCCCCCACTCTAAAAGTCCACTGTCTGATACACCAGCATGCACTATGCTGCAAAGTATTGAAGTGGGCGTCTGTCATGAAGGTGGTTGTGCACTGTGTCAACTACATCCGAAAATATTGCCTGAAACACAGACAGTTCCAGGCTTTTCTCTCCGAGCTTGAGTCTGCCTACGAGGATGTGCTGTACTACACTGAAGTACGGTGGTTAAGCCGAGGCAGAGTGTTGCACAGTTTCTATGACCTGCTGCCCGAAATCAACACTTTCCTGCAGTCTAAAGATGAAACGGTACGAGAGCTGACCGAGCCAGAATGGAAATGGGACCTTGCGTTTTTAACTGATGTGACTGAAATGTTGAACCACCTTAACATACAGCTCCAAGTTAAAGGGAAGCTAATCAGTGACATATATTCCATCATCAAACCGTTCGAGGTCAAACCAGTGCTGCTTGTGCGACAGGTCCAAAAGCTGGATTTCACGCATCTCCCTGCCACCCAAAGCTACCAGCTGTCCCGTTTCCCAGTGGAAAAGTGCAAGGATGCACTGGAAATGCTGCAGGGAGAGTTCAGTCCGCGGTTCCGTGAGCTTCATGTCAACGGTAAAGGAATACGCTTGTTCCAGAACCCCTTTGCAGCCGACATAAATGATGCCCCTCCCTCTCTTCAGTTTGAACTAGCCGAGTTGCAGAATTGTGATATCCTTAAAGACGCTTTCAAGCCTGACAGTCTCATTGAGTTCTATGCTGCGCTCCCAGAGGAAACCTACCCAAACATCAGACAGCATGCAATGAAGATGTCCACAGTTTTTGGCAGCACCTACATCTGTGAGCAAACTTTTTCCCGCATGAAGCACACCAAGAATACAACAAGGAACAGACTCACAAATAAACACTTGCATCAGACCTTGAGACTGGCTACCACTAGACTGCAACCAGACATTGAACTTCTCACCAGTCAGAAGCAAGCACACAGTTCACACTGACACGGTAAGCACACTAATTTTAACAATTACTGATTTTATTTGCTATAAATATGAAATATGCAATAAGGTTCATTTATTAAATTAGTTAATGTATTAACTAACATGAACTAAGAATGAGCAATACATTTGTTACAGTATTTATTAATCTTTGTTAATATTAGTTAATAGAAATAAAGCTGTTCATTGTTTGTTCATGTTAGTTCACAGTGCCTTAACTCATGTTAATAAGATTTTAATAAAGTATTAGTAAATGTTGAAATTAACATTAACAAAGATGAATAAATACTGTATAAGTGCAGTTCGTTATTATTTAATGTTAACTTATGTAGTTAACTAATGAACCGTATTGTAAAGTGTTTGTGCTACATATTTTGTAAAATTATGTCACAGAGAAAAGCAGACAGCAGCACGTCTTGCCATTTACTGAATATGGTGCTTCTTGTGTTCAATTTGTCATCCCTCCATGCCAGGGCTCCAGAAGGCACCCTGAAGTGAGGAGATTGCTGTTGCTGACCCCATCCCAAAGACAGTGCAATTCATCAAGTACAAATCCACCTCACCTAAATATACTACTAATTCACATTATTCTGTATTATTGTTGTGCTTTAGTTTTGAGCCTACTGCTCATTTCACTTTCACATTGACAATATGTTCTCATTTTTTTTTTACTCATGTACTCATGTTAAATGTTCTATTACTCTTGTATAATTTCAACGTTGTTTTTTTATTTATTTATTTTATATGCCTATTTATTTTACCTTTAATAAGTGCTGCACACAATTATTAATATTGATATTATTATTAATATTAACAGGCCTACCTATAATTTATAATTTGTCACTCACCTTTGCCAGTGTCAATCACCTCAACTAGGCAGATATTTCTTACCTTGACAGCTTTTATGTTATTTTTATTTGAAAATAAATAAATGGAATATCTATGGTATTTCAAATTTAAACAAAGTGTGAAGACTTGATTACTATTTTTGCAAACCACTAGTAAAGATAGATAAATATGTGCCAGGAAACAAGTGTTGATATAGTAGTGGGGATGGCTGTGCCAGGCTAGTAATCTCTACTACACAATGAGGCCTGCTGGTGGTCATTTTGGTCTGGGTCATACAATTCCATGTTATATAGCTGACCCTGCCCCCCATCACAGTCAGGAACGATAATGTGGCCCCCAGAGAAAAAAGTTTGGTGACCCCTGCCCTAAAGAATGAAGAGTTGTATAAACGTAAAAAAATATTGTTAACAAAAGTCAACTTCATGGTGATCAGTGTTTCCTTGAGTTGGGCTCATGACTTTTGTGTGTTAGTTTCTTTGCCACGCTGTAACTTTGTGCTTTTGGAGTACACTTATAATGTCATTGAGAATCAACATCATTTGATTAATTTCAGATATTGAAATCACCATTGTATTTTGATTAAAAACATCATAAATTATTTCAACATTTTAGTTTATTTTATTTTTATATCTTAATGGTGTCATGGTGAATACAGGAGTCAGATGCAGGATTTGACAGGTTTATTAAATATTGGGAAAACAGACCGATGTAGCAAAACTCAGGAGAAACAAAGGCTCGAGCGCTCGGCCAGTACACTGCAAATGTAAATAAATAACACCACATGCAGAGAAAGTCCAACACTGACGGAGCTACCGTCATTAAAGTCCCGGGACTGTAAATCAAAAGATCTGAAACTAATCCCAGTAGACTGGACACAGAAAAGTCTGATGAATCATAGACGGAAGCGCAAAGGTGGGAATATACACGCTGAGTTGAGTAAGATCTGTAGAGTCTCCCGTTGTGGTATTAATCCAGTAAGGTCGGTGTCTGTAGCCAGTAAGCCTTCCTGGTGGGTATTCACACGCTGAGTAGAGCAGGAAGCTTCTGTAGAGTCTCCCGCTGTGTATTAATCCAGAAGGTCGGTGTCTGTAGCCAGTAAACCTTCCCTGGTGAGTATTCACATGCTGAATAGAGCAGAAAGTTTCTGTAGAGTCTCCCGCTGTGTATTAATCCAGCAAGGTCGGAGTCTGTAGCCAGTAAGCGTTCTCCGGAATTGACGCACCCGCGAATAACCAGGGTATAAAACGTCTCAGAGAACACAGCAGAACAAAGATAATCCGGCCAGGAGAGAAGGTAACGGTCGCTGAGGACAGTGGATAGAGGAACCCAAAAGACTAGGGAGAAAAAGAAAATCACGCAAGGATCAGACACGTGAGAGCTGTCAGAAACCACATCACGTGCCAGGAAAGCAAAAGACAAGAAAACACAGACAACATAGGGAGTGCTAGACCCGAGACCTGACAAATGGGCTTATGAAAAGAGAACTAAACTAAAACCTATAATAATAGAATAGAATAACACAGATATCTAGATTCAGAGTATGAATCTCAAAAATGATGACAATCAACATGCTGCAATACTCATGCTGGGTATCATAGTACAAAACTCATTCATGACTCCCACCATTGCATTGCAGTTGATCTGTTTTTCTGAATTAGTCTATTGATTGTCACCATTATTGAGATTCATATATTCCTGATGTCTGTGTGCATCTACTATAATTTAAGTCTGTATTTGTTTCCAGTTTTCAAAAATGTTTTTAGACAATCAGTGATTCAAACTACACGTTTTTGGCCAATTCAACAGCCAACATCACATGTTTTGATTGGCATTTGCATTGCCATAACTAAGGTATTTTAAAAGCTGTAACGGCCACCTATTGTTAAAGTGTTCACAACATTGAATGTTGATGTGCCTTTAAGACGATTGTTAAGGCGTATGTTATTGTATGCGTGCTGTTCTTGTGAGCGCATGCGCAGTGAGAGTGTTCGCGCAAAGGGAAGAGATGACCGCTCTACTGCTGACTTATTTTATTTTAATATATTTAGGTTTTATTTGATTTGTAGCGCGTTTTGCAGTGTTATTTTTCCCCTGTTAATACTCACCCATTGACATGTGTGTGAAGAGTGGGTTTAACTAGCGAGAAATACAATATAAACGACCCGGGGAACTACCAGTCCGGTTGTACTGTGTCTTCTTTTTTTCATCTGGGCAAACTTCAAACTCTGCGAGACGTTACAAAGCACACAGTCACTGCAATAGATTTTACACATGAAAGTCAAGGAAACACTAATCACCATAATGGAGACTTCCAACAAAACTGTTTCCATTCAATTATGAACTGGAGCCAAATCTATTAATTTTATAAATTTTCGAGCATCTGTTGTTGTTCATATTTCTGTTTGTAAAGATCAGGTTTCATAACTTTTGACTCAAACATCACTTCATAAAAAATATAATAAACCATATTCACTTAAACAGGATCAGAGAAAGGTGATGGGTCAATCTGGTTCAGAATTAAAAATAAAGTTGTTGCTCATGTCTGGGTCAGTTCTGCTTTATTTGGTTAGTTTTTTTTGGTTTGCTTGTGGCCCAAATCTGGCAAACAGGAGCGGACTGCGGAAGTGCCATCATGTCATGATTCTGCCTAATCTTGTCTTGGTTTTCTGGTCTAGGGGCAGAATCATGACAGACCCACGTGTTTTATGTGGAGAGAGACATGTTATGGTCAATAAGGACATAATATGTGTTCTCTCCAGTCTCGTCATTGGCCCCGCCCCTCTCGTTCCTAGTATTGCTTTCCTCCTGTGTCTCATTACCCACACCTGCCCATTGTTATCTCCTTTGTTAGTCTCCCTATTTAATGCCCTCTTGTCTATTGTCTTGTGCTCGTTCGTTTTACTTATATCGTTCGTTTTACTGTACATGTCCCTGCGCTGTATGTGGTGTTCCTAGTTCCGGTATCGTGTTTGTATAGTTCTAGTTTCTTGTTTGTTATCTAGCAGTTTTTTTTTGCCCCCATGTGGGAAGTATTTGTTTTCGGTTTTGTATTCTAGTTTATTTAGTGTTTGTCCCCATTGTGGGTGTTTGTCTTGTTCCTGTTTATTAAAATCCTTGTTAACCCCTTCATCCGTGTTTTGCTGCCTGCACTTGGGTTCTCTTCTCCGCGATCCTGACACATCATTCCAAGCCGTTTGATTGTCAGATGAGGGGGTATGGGGTGTAAGGTGTGCCGCAACTATTTGCTACCTGGGTATACAGAAACTATTTTGATGCATTCTATTATTTTGTATTAATAATCATGATTATAATAATATTTAATGCCATTATTGTCAAGTCACATTTATATATATAGCGCTTTTTACAATTTTCATTGTTACAAAGCAGCTGTACAAGAAAACATTGACTATAAGTAAAACATAAAAGGTTATGGAAGTCAAAACACAGGTCTAATATCAGACACACAATAAATTCCTATATGCAGTATTAATTAAATAAGACTATCAAATTCTAGCATCCCCACGGTCAGGCAAACAGTGCAAAACAGTATGCAAACGGTGGCGAGGAACCTAAAACTCCATTGGAGGAGAAAAAAACCTCAGAGGGAAACCAGGCCTAACCAGGGGATTCCAGTTCCCCTCTGGCAAAAACTGCTGCCTCTACACAAGCTCGACAGTGCTTGCACAACAAGGCAAAATAAAAATAGTTAGATTTAAAATTATCATTAATAATCTAATAGCGACTGAAGTTTTGTAGAGTCGCCACGTCCTTCATCCAGCATTTGTCAGGTCTGGGAATGGATTGCGCCCTGCCCGCTCCGGTAACCTTGGACTGCATCCTGCCCGCTCTAGTAACCTTGGAACAATGAGACAAGACTGGCTGAGAGTAGAGTACTGTTCTGCACTCTTTGATGCAACAAATGCATCAGTTGTTATTGGATGTGTCCCTGGTTCCGGTTGATCTAACTAGTGCAGCCTTGATCTTTGAAATATATATATTATGATAGTGTAGTGTATGCAAGATTAAAAAGATGCGTCTTTAGTCTAGATTTAAACTGACAGTGTGTCTGCCTCCCGGACAGTGCAGGGAAGACTGTTCCAAAGTTTAGGCGCTAGATAGGAAAAGGATCTGCCGCCTGCACTTGATTTAGTAATTCTAGGTATTACCAACTGACCTGACACCTGAGAGCGTAGTGCACGTGATGGACTATAATACGTTAGAAGTTCTCTCAAGTAGTGAGGAGCTAAACCTTTATAGGTAATAAGCAAGATTTTAAAGTTTATGCGATGCTTTATAGGTAACCAGTGCAAGGTTGACAGAACCGGGCTAATATGCCCATACTTTTTTGTACGCGTAAGAACTCAAGCTGCCGCATTTTGGACCAGTTGGAGTTTTTGTAATAGGCCTGCAGGGCAACCACCTAATAGTGCATTACAGTAATCTAGTCTTGATGTCATAAAGGCATGTATAAGCTTCTCTGCATCTGACGGTGACAGCATATGATGTAGTTTAGATATATTTTTAAGATGGAAAAACGCAATTTTACAGGTGTCGGCGACCTGGTTCTCAAATGACAGAGTACAATCGAATATAATGCCAAGATTCTTAGCTGAAGATGAGGGTTTTATGGAAGATCCATCAATAGTTAAGCAGTATTCTTGGTTGTTACGTAGGGCGGTTTTCGGTCTGATAAGTAACTTTTCAGTTTTGTCCCAGTTCAGTAATAAAAAATTGCTACTCATCCACTTTTTTATATCGACTATGCATTCCACTATTCAACGGAATTGCTGTGTTTCATGACGCTTCGAGGAAATATAAAGTTGCGTATCATCAGCATAACAGTGAAAGCTTACTCCGTGTCGCTTTCTTATATCTCCTAGAGGTAGCATGTATAGTGCAAAGAGCATAGGCCCTAAGACTGAGCCCTGTGGTACACCGTACTGGACTTGCGATTTGCGTGATACCTCATTGTTTATTGCAACATATTGAAAACGGTCGCATGAATAAGATCTAAGCCGTTTCAAAGCTATTTCCTTAATACCGACATCATTTTCGAGTCTATGTAGGAGCATGCTGTCGTCAATGGTGTCGAATGCAGCACTAAGATCTAGCAGCACCAATAAGGAGATACAACCTCGGTCGGACGCCATAAGCAGATCATTTGTAACTCTAATCAGAGCAGTCTCTGTACTGTGATGTGCTCTAAATCCAGACTGGAAATCTTCATTAATCTCATTCCTTTGGAGGAAGGAGCATATTTGAATTGAGACTACTTTTTCCAGAACTTTAGATAAGAAAGGTAGATTCGAAATAGGTCTGTAGTTAACTAGGTCCCCAGGGTCCAGATGGGGTTTTTTGACAAGGGGCCTTATAACAGCCACCTTATATGCTTTAGGCATATGTCCTAATGTCAGAGATGAGTTAATAATGCTAAGTAGAGGATCTATAATTTCTGGGAGCATCTCTTTCAGTAGATTTGTAGGTATAGGGTCTAACATGCATGAAGTTGATTTAGATGATCTAATGATTTTAGAGAGTTCATCGTGATCTATAGTAGAAAATAAACGTAATTTCTCCTTAGAGGCGCTGTAGTTAGTTGTTTGTTCAGCGGGATTCACTTCTGGTTGCATAGTTATAATTTTTTCTCTAATATCTTGGATTTTATTTGTGAAATAGTTCATAAAATCCTCACTGCTATGCTGGTATACAGAATCAGAAGTCGCTGACGATTTATTTTTGGTTAATTTAGCCACTGTATCAAATAAAAAGCTGTGGGCTCTGCACCTTTGGCCTCTCAACGGGAGCCTACAGACCTCCCCGAGAGCATCCTGAACACCATATCCCAGGCTAGAGCCCCGACCACTAGACGTCTCTATGCCCTCAAATGGTCTGTCTTCGCCTCCTGGTGTACACCACGCGGCGCTGACCCGGTGTCCTGCGACATATCGCTGATACTGTCATTCTTGCAAGAGTTGTTGGATAACGGCCGTGCCCCTTCCACGCTCAAAGTCTATGTGGCAGCTATTTCAGCCTCACATACCCACATTGGAGGAAAAGGAGTGGGCAAGAATGACCTTATCGTTCGTTTCTTGAAGGGCTCCAGGCGGCTACACCCCCTCGCCCCTCTTACAGTTCCCACTTGGGATCTGCCCACGGTCCTGAGGGCTCTAAAGAGCCCTCCCTTTGAGCCTCTGCTATCTGTGGACCTCCGTTCCTTAACGCTCAAGACCGCTCTGCTTCTCGCTTTAGCATCGGTGAAGCGTGTAGGCGACCTACAGGCTCTCTCTGTGAGCCCGTCCTGTCTGGAATTTGGGCCTAACGACGCCAGGGTCGTCCTCAAACCAAGGAGCACAGGTTATTACGCTCTCTGCTCTCCCCTCCTCCGAGCGGGACCCATTGAGCGCTCCGCCCCATACAGAAGGTCGGAACAACTCTTCGTGTGCTTCGGTGACCGCACCAGAGGGTCTTCGGTCTCGAAACATAGACTATCAAAATGGATAGTTGAGGCTATATCGCTGGCGTACTCTTCCTTGGGCCTTCAATGTCCCACGAGAGTTAGAGCCCATTCCACTAGAGGCATTGCCTCTTCCTGGGCATGGTCTAGCTGTGTCTCTATAGAAGATATCTGTGCGGCAGCCTGCTGGGTTTCCCCGTCCACTTTTACAAGACTCTACAATCTGGACGTTCCGGCCCTTCAGGCCCGGGTCCTTTCTGCTTTTAATTAGGCCGCTGAGCCCTGGCTCTATAGCCACGCCAGCGCCTAATAACTTTGGGACGATTAACCGGACTAGGCCACCTACTAGCTGGGCTTCTCCGTCTTCTTAGTGATTTCCCTGTTCTTCCCAGTCTCCGAGCCAAGGCTCTGAGACTATCTGTGTTTTTCGTTCCATCTGTAGCACGGCGTGATTATACTGGTTCCCCATAGCGTCCTGCTACGCAGTACGAGTGAAGTATCGATAGGGAACGTACTCGGTTACTAACGTAACCTCGGTTCCCTCAGATACGGGAACGAGTACTGCGTTCCTTGCCGTGCTACGAGCTGCTTGTCGTCGCTTCAGTCGAAGTAACCTGAGGACTCTACGGCGATGCGTCTGCTTATATAGCCATAAGCCCCGCCCATTTTGGCGGGTGCCATCGCCATTGGTCCGGCAGCTCCGCTGCGATTGTTTTAAAGTTTTACTTTTTTCCAACCAATCACCGTGCAGTTTTCACTGCGCTATTGAATTGCTTCAGTCATCGGAGAAAAAGGAGTTTTCCCCATAGCGTCCTGCTATGCAGTACTCGTTCCCGTATCTCAGGGAACCGAGGTGACGTTAGTAACCGAGTACGATTTCCTATATAAGAATAACATCATTACCAATACCATCAATTTAATTATTAGCAGTCCCAGAAATACTCAAAGCATTTAAGAGATCAAATCAAATAGATATGACTTACTTTAGCCTTGCTGCTATCCTGAGCAAGCCTGATCACAAGCAAAAGTTTTTGTACAAATCTGAACCACGTAATATTCTGTCAACAATCGATAACTACTCTGCCTCCGCCATCTCCGACACGAGTCCTAAACTCCGTTTAATACAACTAATAAAACAATTTAATTAGCGTTCAATCTAATTTAGCGCCCGCAGTTTAAAATGTATGAAGAAGACGAGCAGGAAGGCGGGATCACGCTGATGAGTTAATCCAATCATAGCCCGTTGGAGGCATTGCCTCCTCTCACGTGACTTTTCTCCATTCTTTTCAATTACCCCCACTCAAACTCACAGCACGCTTTAGCGGGTATATGTAAAATCAATGAGCTTAGAGGAGGCAAGAGAAACGCTGCCTCCCTTTGGAATTCTTTCGAGCGGGGTCGCTGTTTCACACTGTTGTACACGCTGATTTATCTCATATTTAGCTAAATACGTTATATCGTGCATTCATTAAGTAGTCCGACCCATTTTGCCGACTTTTAATGTTGCAGTCTTGAGTTGAAACTGTTCACATAAATATTTAATAGGGATGTACCGAATATTCGGCCACCGAAAATCACAGACTTTTATCACCAAAACAATACGGCCGAAATGATGTGATGACGCAAACAAAAACCGCGACCTGCACTTGCTTGTCTGAAGCGACAAGTCTGCGGTGTGGACGTATTTCAGTAAATCTCGTATATACTCTTATAGAGTGTTCAAACCAAACGCTTTAAATGGACCCTTGTAAACTTTGCGTGAAATTCTCGAATTTGCGTCATGTGAGGTCCTGATTTGTTAATGGGGCACGAATTTTCAAAAGCTTCACCTCTGTGGATATCGAAGCGCCGCACATTTTCGTTCCTGCAGCTCTACGTCAGATCGTACTTAAGCAATCCTTGATACAAATTAGATTGCCTGACCTGTGAATTTATCTCAATCGCTTAAACTTTGAAACTGCGTTGTCCTTGCGTGTGTGATATAAAAAATCAACAAAATGAACCTATTAGCTTGTCTCATCAAAAACGAGTATAAGGTAAATATCATTTTGGATGGATTCATAACGTATTGATTAAGAAGACATGGATCAAGTCCAGTAGTCTGAAACCAGCCACATCACACTAAAGAACAATAAAAACAAGAAGTGTGCTCTAAGACACATTGCAGGAATATTTTTAATTAGACAGGGATTGTTACTTCATTTACAATATATTAGTCACATACGTCACTGCCCTCAAATGTTACTGTATTTATTACCTTTCATAGCAAACTTCAGTCGAGTGATAGATCTGGATAGAAACTTTCATTTAATTATTCTATTTAATTTATCTCATTCATTACATTATTCATGTATAATATGTATTCATTCATTTATTTTATCATTCACTTTTATTCGTATTATTTGTTACATTTCGTCCTTATTTTCAATATTGTTTTACCTCGTTAGGAGTTGTATTGTCTTGATATGAGTCTCCAATGGTCTCCATCTCAGGGTTCATAATAACAGCATGAGACAATATTTTGATACTGTTATCTGGCATGGTTAACAACACCTATTGAATCTGTTTCTAGTCAGACTAAGTTTGACAATCCTAGACTGAGCATTACAGCACAACTGAGATGATTCAATTAATCATTTTCAGTTAATTTAACATCACTTCATCTCCTGTCTGCTGTTCTTCCCTTCAGCTCTTTATCTCCCTGGTGGCTACGTTTAGGTATCGACTCACAACGGAGTTGATATTCCCGCATTTAATAAGTTCCTGAAGGAGAGAGATCTAGTGAAACTGGACTCAAATTTATAAGATTTATAAGATCGGCAAGCCATATTCCTCAGTTGGATCTATCACTAGCAACAAATTTGTAGAAAACTAAATTGAATATTAGAAAACAAAGATGCCAGAATTCTTTCCCTACATAACTTTAATTGTTGAAAACAAGATTTTTTAAGCTAAAACTTCAACAATAAAAAAATGTACAAAATAATATTTACACAGATCTATCAGTATTTACACAGATCTAGCCTTTTTGTTTCAAAGGTCAGGGTAATGCAGGCAAGACACGCATATTTCTTCTATCGTACATTTCCTGCATGAAAAACATCATGTCCTCCATTCTTTCAAATGTGAAAAGGAAGGGAGCCCGGATCTTGTCTTCATCCATTTCACCATCATAAAAAATGGTGTCGTTGTTATGGCCAATAAGGCATCATCCTCACTCATGCTTGTGATCTGTGGTAGGTGAACTTTCCCAGTAAATTGTGTTCGGTTCTCCTCCACCCAGTCACTGGCAAGCTGAATCCGTTTCATCACAGCAGAGTCCTTTGTGCAAAAAGATAAGACATTTCAATAATAATGTCAATATTCAATTGCTGCTCAAACACTTTTATGAAACAGGAAGGTAATTGCATAAATAAGTCAAACAATAGATAAACATATCTATGTACATACATGGATTCTCGTAGTTGGGGTGACCTCCATGACATCTGGCATAGTTGGGATGACCTCCATGAATTGGAGTGATCCGGTTGGATCACTTGTTTGTTGACAGAAACGTGACTTTATAGAAAGAGTGCAAAAACAAAACACTTTTTCCAGTGTGCATTATTTATGACAAATAACCTATATACTGAGGAATGCTCATAATGCATATCTTCATTCAAAGTATAGTTATCAATATCTTACCTTGCCAGAGGAACAGCTTGTAATGATGGCACCACCACCTCATGATTGCAGGCATATCAGACTAATAGATGCCAAGTGAAAATCTTAGTCATTAAATTTGGAATCACTTTTGTAGTTCATTTTGGTGATCAAATAACTAGAAATGGATAAATATTCCACAGTCAGTCCCTCGAAGCTGAAGTGGTGCACCCTGTTAATTAAGAGTGGACGTACAGTGGGCTATATAGTGTATTCTGAATATATCATAGGATGACATTTCACTGCTAATGATAATGGTTTAGATGCCAAGTTAAAAGCTGTAGCTCAAAGTCACTCAGGAAGACATAGTCCAAATACAAGGTGAAATATGATTTGCTAAGTTTCTAAAACAAATCAATACACGCAATTATTACAACAATAAATCTGGAGCAGTCACATGTAAGAAGACAAGTTTAACATGCTATATTTTACCATGGTCAGTCCCAACACTGGATTCTTATTAGCTGGAAGGTAGGGCCAGATTAACACTTCACTGTACCCTGGGCAACAATATTCAAGGGCCCCATCATCACAACCCAAGGATCACCATAATCTGGCAAAATACAGAATAAATTACAGTAATACAGTGAATATACTCAATATTTCAATAACTAACTTATTGAAGTCTTCCCTGCACTGTCCGGGAGGCAGACACACTCTGTCAGTTTAAATCTAGACTAAAGACGCATCTTTTTAATCTTGCATACACTACACTATCATAATATATATATTTCAAAGATCTAGGCTGCACTAGTTAGATCAACCGGAACCAGGGACACTTCCAATAACAACTGATGCATTTGTTGCATCAAAGAGTGCAGAACAGTACTCTACTCTCAGCCAGTCTTGTCTTATTGTTCCAAGGTTTCCAGAGCGGGCAGGACGCAGTCCAAAGTTACCGGAGCGGGCAGGGCGCAATCCATTCCCAGACCTGACAAATGCTGGACGAAGGACGTGGCGACTCTACAAAACTTCAGTTGCTATTAGATTATTAATGATAATTTTAAATCTAACTATTTTTATTTTGCCTTGTTGTACAAGCACTGTCGAGCTTGTGCAGAGGCAGCAGTTTTTGCCAGAGGGGAACTGGAATCCCCTGGTTAGGCCTGGTCTCCCTCTGAGGTTTTTTTTCTCCTCCAATGGAGTTTTGGGTTCCTCGCCACCGTTTGCATACTGTTTTGCACTGTTTGCCTGGCCGGGGGGGCTGCTAGAATTTGATAGTCTTATTTAATTAACTCTGCATATAGTAATTTATTGTGTGTCTGATATTTGAACTGTGTTTTGACTTCCATAACCTTTTATGTTTTACTTATAGTCAATGTTTTCTTGTACAGCTGCTTGTAACAATGAAAATTGTAAAAAGCGCTATATAAATAAAGCTGACTTGACTTGACTTAACTGCCATCAAGTGCATTTTGATGTAAAGATGTGCAAATGTTCATCGAACTACAAATGCACCACTATGTTCTCTTGTCAAGACCACTCAGTCATGATGTTATGAAAACAAAATACATCGGCATCAATCTGGCAAAATTGACCCACTACATAGTCCCAAAAGATAAATAAGCAACGACTTTCAAAGCATCCAATACTTATTTAACAACACCTACTCCAAACACAAATGCACAGATTTTATAGCGCCATCACAGAGGAAGTTCACAGACAAGACACAAACAAAAATCCATAGAATCCATCTCCTAGAATCAAATAGCATTTTGGTCCTCATCTTATTTTAAACAGAAATCACTGTCACCTCAGAATTCCATAGGACTATGAAGTTATAGCGCAATATAAACATTTTTAAATTTACATTTTTAAAAAACAAAATGTACAGCATTTACATGGAGCCACCACAAGGAACAAATGTAACAAATGTATCAAATGCAGTATCATTAGATTAGATTAGATTCAATTTTATTGTCATTACACATATACAAGTACAGTGTAACGAAATGTAGTTTAGGTCTAACCAGAAGTGCAGTTAGCAAGTGCAGGATATACAGTTAGAATAAATACAGAATACAATAGTGAGAATATAATACAGTGGGCATGGACTATAAAAATATTTTGCAGTAGGAATGTTCTATGAAAATATGACAGTAGGTATGTACTATGAACAATATATACAGATGACTATATACTATGAACATTAATGTACAGGTGGATATGAACAGATAATAATTTATACTAAAATAGTGCAAGTGACTTAGGTATGCATAATTTATTGACATTGGCTATTAAAGTTGCAGTGCAATAGAAGAGTTAATGCAGTTGTTGAAGTTGCAGTTATTAAAGTTACGGTGCAGTATATGAGTTAATGCAGTTAATAGGTTGCAGTCCAGAAGATGAGTTAATGCAGGATGCAGTTACTGAAGTTACAGTGCAATTGATGAGTAGATGCAGTTAATAGAGTTACAGTGCAGTTGATTAGTTAATGCAGTTATTGAAGTTATAGTGCAATTAATGAGTAGATGCAGTTAATAGAGTTACCGTGCAGTTGGTTAGTTAATGCAGTTATTGAAGTTACAGTGCAATAGATGAGTAAGTTAATAGAATTACAGTGCAGTAGATGGGTTAATGCAGTTATGGAAGTGTTCCATTAGTGCAAATGAGCATTCAGTTAAATATTCCTGGTGTGCAAGCGAGCAGTATAGAGTGCAAATGATGCTGTGTGTGTGTAAACAGTCCAGTAGAGCAGATAACATGAAGTACTGGTGTGTACAGTTCAGTCATGCATGCAGCCCTGTAGTGCAATGTAAACAATGTTGTAGCAGCATTGGAGTTAAGGGTATGAGAGGTAGTGGAATCAGTGGGGGGCAGAGTTCAATAATGAAACATCATCTGCTCCTAAACAGTTTTAAAACAGAAAACAACTTGTCACATCACAGTTCAACAAGACAGGCAAGGATTAAACATTTTAGCGCAATATAAACATTTGGAAATCTGTCAATTTATCTCAATTAGACAAGACAAAAATAAATGCTAAATAATCTGGCAAAATACACATTGGCTAAAGAGTACGACAACCCAAGTGGAAGGGGTTGCGTCGCCAGGAGAGTCTCAAAAAACACACACACACGTCCAAGGCGATTCACACGTGTGTGACAATTTGCACATTCGTAAAACAAGACAAACACGCACATTTTAACTTTTCGAAAGTTATGTGCGCAGTTGTATGTTTGCGAAACGTAATTTGTGAGAAAATAGTTTTGTTTTACGCACGTGAATTGATTTTCGTAAATGTAAATATATACTATGTGCACGTAAATTAGGTTTTATGCATGCGAAACTGTTTACGCATGTGTGTATCTTGTTTTACGCATGAATAATTAATGAGACTAAAATCGCTCCATAGTAATTGGGTGCTTCTCAATTCTTATTTGTGCGTCCTCGTTTCCTTTCCTCGCTTCCTTTCCTCGTGTCTTAGCTCCACCTCTTCAGGATGCGAGAGAAGGAAGCGAGGAAAAGACGGAAGGACGGAGTAATCGAAGCTAGTGAAATGATATATCCTCGCTCTTTAGCGTCACTTCAAAGCGTCGTCAACTAATGATGACTGTACACCGCTGGATTAAGCTTCGACATCGGGATTCTTGAACATAAGATATAATTATTTATAGTGTAACCGTTTCAACCTCAACATACCACATTTGTTCTTATTTTTTAACCAGTTATTATTAATGAATTATTGTGTTGTGATTTCACATACATTGTGTCTTGTGCATGTAAACAATAATGATAATGATTATAATAATTAATAAACAGTGGCAAGAACACAATTTTTATTAAAGCAAAATACAAATAAAAGTTGGCAAAAGTCTGGGTTATTTAATTATGAATTAATGCACAATACATAGCCTACTGTAAACAAAATGATGCTTCTGCAAACATACATGCATCAATTGTTTACAACACTACTTGTTAGCCTAGTGATTATTGTTAATTCCATTACATCATCATTGGACTTTAATAAGAGTCAGGTGTGTATTCTGTATATAAATCAATTTGCGTTACACATTTCCATCTACAATTACGATGAAAACGATAGTAGGTATATCCTGTGCCCTATCATTACACCACATTCTTCACCAAATTGCACAACATGAACAGCGTCGTTCGAGCAGATGGAAAGCACGATTCCGTCATTGTGTCCTACTCCTTGCTGAGGTATTGTTAAAAATACTATGTGCACATACTGTATGTTTTGTGTTAATATTTGAATTCAGATTCACAGCATTCTATGTTGTTCTTAATTATAGGTTAAAAGAACAGCTACTCCGATTTATACTGAAATAAATGCCACCGTACCACTGCTAAAATTATACTTCGATGGTAGGCAGAACCTCAAGATGGACTTTCGACTCAACCGGGACTCTATGGACGCTTTGATGAGGATGCTGCCACAAGATGAAGCACATGGATGGGGACATCTCATAACCACACTGATTACTGTGTACTGGCTAGCACATGGTCTGTCATACAGTGTGGTGTCCCGGGCCTTTCAGGTGCCAGTATCATCTGTTTGTAGGCTGGTTCACACAGGAACCGTAAAGATTGCTGCCTTGCGGCAGCAGGTCATTCAGTTCCCAGATGCACAAGACCTTGATGAGGTTGTCCTTGGTTTTGAAAATTTGGCCAACAGCCCCATATTCTCCAACTGTGTGGGTGCTATAGATGGATGTCATGTCCGCATAAAAACCCCTGCTGGACCCACTGGCCAGGACTACATCAATAGAAAACTCTTCCCATCCATTCAGATGCAGGCAGTATGTGATGGGAAGGGCCGGTTCCTTAATGTTTTTGTGGGATATCCTGGTTCTGTCCACGACACTAGAGTCCTAAGAAACAGCAAGATGTATAAAGATGCATTGTATCCTCCACAAGGATACTTCCAGCCTCATGCATTAAATTATTTGCAATACCCACATCACCAATAGTTTAATGTAAATAAACATGTTTACCAACTATACCAATATTTTAGTTTTGTACTTATGTGGCAACTGTGTTTACTATAAATTGTCTATTAAGGCACACAATGGCACACAAATGATCAAAGCAAAAACAAACAAACAAACAGAGATTGTGTTCAACTTTTTTAATCAATTGTGGCGAGAGGTCAAGGAACCTATTTGAAGTAGATTGCATTAATTCGTGCGTAGCTTGAAAACGTTCCTCCTCTTTTTCTGTCTCCTTTTCTAGAAAATCTAGCACTTTGTTGGTTCTTTTCCTTTTAAGTGGCGGGGGACCCGAAGAAGTACAGGGTGTTTCCTTGTTGAAGGTTGTGGAGTCCTCCTCCTTTTCCTCCACAGATGCAGATGGTGACAAGCCAGGCTAATTGGACACAGCAGAACTGCCAGTGACTTCTGCGTCGCACGAGTCTATCAGAATGGGAGGCTCAATAGACGGCCTCCCCCCAATAGCCTCATGCATCGCAGAAAACCACGGCCATGTGGCTGCTGTGGCCTCCCCACTTTCTGTTCCCGTTCCCGTAGGGACAGCGGAGCTCCTAAAATAAAATAAAAATATTGTCTAATAAACTAGCAAGAAGAAAAGTCACACAAAATGAAATAAATACATGCATTCAGTTTGTACCTTATATTTTCTTTTTAAATTGTCCCATTTTTTGGAAATTTGGTTTGGTGTTATAATTCCATCCAAACCAATCCTCTGAAGAACTTTACTACACAATAAAAAAAATCAACAAATTCTTCACTCAAACAAAGACAAAGATAGTGTAACAATATTATGATAAATATTATCTAAAACCTCACTGCGTTTATCAAACCAATTGAAAACAAAATGTTTTTCCATGCATACTGGTGGAACAGAACTCACATCCAGGCTTTTTTGGCACTGTTCCTCTCCCAGTGAAGTCGGAATCCAGCTCCATCCTCAATTTAATTAACTTTTCAGTCTCCTCATCAGTCCCTGTAGGAAAGAATTTTACACCACAGTGAAGCAGTTCCAAATAATAATGTTGCATAATAACCGGCATAAACAAATATACTGTGTAATCAACACATTAAAAGGAATTAAGGCCTAAATCAAAATCATTCTCTATTCCCAATTTATCATATTTAAAAGCAATAAGCCACTAAAATCAAGAAACATAATAAACATAATTAAATCTGTGCTGAAAAGTACACTTTATACATCAAAATTAAAGGGACTGTCAAAAAAAGTACACACATTTGCAATAACTTTATCACTTAATACTCACATTTATGTGTGTTTGATTGTTCTGCCATGGTTAGCACTGGGAGCGGATGTGAAGTGGGAGGAGAATTTATACGTGCGTCACGTTTAGGCAATAAAAAACTTCCGCATAGGATACACCTGTGTATCCTCGCTCATGACTCCTCAGGAAGCCTCCTCCCTCCTCGATCCTCGACTCCTCCCGGTGCAATTAGAGAATTGAGATGTCCTTCAATATGGCTGAGCTCGATCGGTTTCCGGGTAATAGGATGGAGGATAGAGGAGCGAGGAGACGAGGAGGGATATTGAGAAGCACCCGTTGTCTCTCTTCTTCTTCTTCTTTACCGGAACGTTCCCTTCAGGTTATTTATTGAGGGTAACAATACAAGCAAAAACGTTCTGTACAGGTTCCCTCTAGGTTATTAACTAATGAAAATTAGCAAACAATCCCAAAAAAGTGCACAGAGCGACTGCCTTCTTAGAGGAGCCGGCCGGTCCCGTCAGTTTCCTGAGGTAAAATACTTTTTTAACTTAATCAGCATATAAAAAAGACACCTGTAGTGAGCTTGTAAATTGATTGTAAATGACATTTAAAACTACGAGAAAGGTAAAATAGTCTAAGTTGTAAAACTGAGGCCACGTGTGCGCGCATAGCTGCATATTCCACTCTAATTGAAATCACTGACCGTTTTCCTGAGGTAATTATTTGTACTTAACCGGTCGAATTTTAAGCTTAACGTATAAACTTAAATGTAAATAACGTTATGCTTAAAAATAAAAAAAAATAGTTTACCTCATGCAGCAAGAATAAGATCGGTTTCACCACTTCAAATTAATATACTGCCGCTTTAACATGAAACCCACAGAACATTATCATAAAATGGACTCCCTATACCTACATTTCATGTACATGTAACAGTAAGCTATAGCACATCTATGAGTACAGTCTTTCCTTCTTTTTATAGGCTACAGTCACCGGTTCTTTCAGTTAACGTCACGTTGTGCTAATGGGGCAAATTTGCACGAATTAAGATAAAACAATTCCTTTGATTTGTTTTAATCAGTGTTTCCCTATCCTGGTCCTGCAGTGCCCCTTCTTACTTGTTAGTGGGTTGCAATATTCTTCCAATTGCTGGAGCACATATAAATTGAAATGTACATACTCATAAATCATATTAATCTGTGAATTTATTCCATTAAAATAATTATTCTTTTTTTCCAGAGTCAATTGGCATCTGATTGTATAGTAAGTAAAAAACATAGCAGTTAATCTGCATATCTTGTTTGCCATGTTCCTCATATTTTATGTCATGCAATTTAGTCATGTTTGCTCTTTTTTTGTGTGTCAACAGCAGCCACCTCTACCCCAAAGGCTCTTTCAGGAGCCCTTTCACAGAGCGTCTCTGGCATATTGTAAGTATATGTTTTTAAATACTTTTTATAAGATGGATCAATGGGTTTAGAAAAGATTTGTAATTTTTTTTTGTAAAACACATTGTACTGCATGTACTTTCATTTGTATAGAACTCTTCATATAATTGCCAAATATTGTTTTCCATGTTGTACTGTGGCTTTGAGTAGGAAAAGCCTCTGCTAAATGCCTTGACTGTAAATTAATTGCAGGCATATTAAAGATCAACATCAGTCACTGGAGATAAAAGCAATTAATAACTATTTCACATAATAATGATTAATTTCAACTACAGTGTTTAAGATCCGTCTCACTCATTTCTGTTTTCTTTTGTTTTCAGATGATGCTGAAGTGAATATAGTGCTTCTGTATTTTAAATAATTGTAGCTTTTATATTTGTAGCCTCATTCTACATTTAATAAATAGTCATTATGATATATGTATAAAATTAAATATTACCAGTTTAACGTCTCAAAGTTTTGATTTTCTTTCTATTTGTTTTATTTATATTTTGGTTAAATTTTTTGTAGTTGTGTATATATATATATATATATATTTCTCATGCTACATTTAATATATAGTAATTATATTATGATTTGAAAATTTAATTTTGCCAATTAGTTTTACGTGTTAAAGGTATTATTATTTTCTTTCTCTTTGTATGTTGTTTAAGGTTGTTTATGCAGTTTAATTTAATAAATTTTGATTTATTTAACCCAGTTTTTGTTCTCTGAGCAACAAACAATATATAACACGTGATTTTAGACTCATTTCGTTCATCATACCATGGTTAGGTGAACGTTATCGTAACGTTAGGATAACGTTCCCCTAACGTTCCTCTAACCTACAGGGAACTTTCTATTAACGTCATGAAAACTTTCCTGGAAAACCAACAGGGAACGTTAGAATATCTGTTCTGGGAACGTTCTAGGAACCACGCACAGAACGTTCTGGGAACCAAACATTTTTGCTGGGTATCCTTTAGTGACTGAATTAATTCAAGTCTTTCTCTATTGTATGCTATACATGCTTTACTGTTTCAGGATATCCACATTTATTGCAATTACCAGTTTCATGTTTACCTATTTTATGTAGACTTTGGTTTAGTGAAGTATGCCCAATACGTAATCACATCCTTTTTCCTGTTATTTATAGTTGTTATTTCCACCCCACGTTTCTTTGTATGCTTTACATGTGTCTTCCTCTTGTTTCATTATCCCATAACCTCTGCCACCTCTTTTTCATTTCAGTTCCGATCATCCCCTTAAGTTCCGCTTTACTCATCTGAACTCTGATGTTGATCTCATGATCTTTCAACGACTCCTTTGCCAGTTTATCTGCTTCCTCGTTTCCCTTTACTCCGATATGGGCTGGAACCCACAGAAAACTCACCTTTACACCTAAGTGCTTTATGTTATATAGCTTCTGTAATGTTTCATTTAAAATATCTTGTCTTGCTAAAGATTTCCCACTTTCTAAACTCTGCAGAGCTGATAGTGAGTCTGTACATATCACGCTACTGTTAGGCTGCTTTTCTTCTATCCATCGTAACGCCAATAACATTGCTATCAGTTCTGTTGTAAAAACAAATATATGATTTGTTGCTCTTTTTGATATTTTAATATTGTACTGAGGAATATATATTGCTGCAGCTGCTCTACCTGTTTTCGGATCTTTTGATCCATCTGTAAATATTTGAGTCATGTTGTTATATGCTTGCATAATGTGTTGTTGAACGATTACTTTCGGTGGCAGATTTGATTCATTCTTATGTATCTCATTATGTATGTCAAGTCAAGTCAGCTTTATTTATATAGCGCTTTTTACAATTTTCATTGTTACAAAGCAGCTGTACAAGAAAAAATGACTATAAGTAGAACATAAAAGGTTATGGAATTCAAAACACAGGTCAAATATCAGACACACAACAAATTCCTATATGCAGTGTTAAATAAGACTACCAAATTCTAGCAGCCCCCCTGGCCAGGCAAAACAGTGCAAAACAGTATGCAAACGGTGGCGAGGAACCCAAAACTCCATTGGAGGAGAAAAAAAAAACCTCGGAGGGAAACCAGGCCTAACCAGGGGATTCCAGTTCCCCTCTGGCAAAAACTGCAGCCTCTGCACAAGCTCAACAGTGCTGGCACAACAAGGCAAAAATAAAAAAATAAATTGGTTTTGTGAATAGGTCTATTTCTGGCATTGGGAATAACCATGGGGGTATAGATGAAATAGCTTCAGAAGGAGGTACCTCTATCTCAGTTATACCTGTTTCCAGTGCTTCCTCATCTGCTACCCAGCCAAAACTCCTTATATTTCCATACTCATACTCCCAACAGTTTTCCAGTACCTTTTTAACTGGATGCCTTTCATCATGTCCTTTTACATTGATCCAGTATCTCATCCTTAACTTTCTCCTACAAACTTATAATGGCATTTCTCCCATCTCTACTTGAATAGATGGTACTGGAGATGTTCTAAATGCACCACAGCTAATCCTTAGAGCTTGAGTCTGTATTACCTCAATCTTTTTGAGCCATGTTTCTGATGCCGAGCAGTATATCAGACTACCATAATCTATTGCCGGTCTATTAATGCGCTATATATTCTTCTTAAAGACTGTCTATTCACACCCCACTCAACCCCAGCCAAGCAACTCATTACATTTATTCCTTTTTTACATGTATCTATTAGCTTTTGAATGTGAATACCAAATGTTAATATAGAGTCCATCCACATACCTTAAAATCTTAACATTTTAACTTGTTCCAATTCATGACCATACATTTTTATACTTACTCTACTAGTTTTCCTCCTTTTTGTAAAACAAATGACCTGCGTTTTTGCAATTGAAAACCGGAAACCCCACTCATTTGCCCAATTTTCTACCTTATTTACTGCTCCTTGCAGACTTTTTACTACAAATATTTCATTTCTTCCCTTTTTTCATAGTGCACCATCATCTGCGTACAGTGACCTCCCTATTCCTGTGTCTATTTGAGTATATATATCATTAATCATAATGTTAAAAAGTATTGGACTACACACGCTACCTTGGGGAGTTCCATTGTCTATTGTATATATTTGTGAATAAGTTGTCCCTATTCTAACTTGTATTGTCCTATTCAATAAGAAGTTCTTAATTTCTTTTGTTTTTGTTTCCTGTTCCACTTTCTTCAAGGCCTCAGCATATGTTAACCCATCTTCCACTCTTACATTTTGTACTTTCAGGACTTTTTGTCTCGCTTCACATCCTCCGTACCCTGCGCTGTACTCTCCCCCCCAGTTACAACACTTGGGATTTACTCCTTGTTCGCATTTACCGTAATCGTGCTCTCCTCCACATCTTGCACATCTTTGCTTCCCTTTACAAACTGCCGCAACATGACCAAATCTTTGGCATTTAAAGCATCTTAATGGTGGAGGTACATATGGTCTCACCATATAACTCATATATCCTAAATATACCCTTTCAGGTAATTTGTCCTCATCAAAATGAATCATTACAGATAAACTATCCTTCTTTTCTTTATCTTTGACATACTGTAGTCTTCTTACTTCCTTAACTTCTGCTCCAGAGATATTATTTTTGATTCTTTCTGTTGTCATGTCAATCGGGATTCCTGTTATTACTCCTCTTACCCACTTTTCCTCTTCAGGAATTGAACTTGTTACTTTTTTCCCCAGTAACGTTTTCATTCCTAATGTATTTTTCTGTTGCTTATTATCTTTACAAAATAATAACAACTTACCACCTCTCACCGTTTTTGCATTATCAATCGGCCCTATCTCGTCATTAATTGCTTTAGTTAATTTCAGCTGATTTATTGCAGAATCAGATTCAGATACGAATTGTATCATTACCTTATATTCCTCATTGCTTCTCCTTAATTGATGTTTTCCCTTATTACTATCAGAATCTGAAGACTGCCCCCAGTCTGATTTCCTTTTTCGATTTTCAACTACCTTCCATTCATTACCTCCATTTCCCACGCCTGACACTTCCTCCTCCATTTCTGGATAGCTTCCAGAATCCCCTGCGTTTCCTACCATGCGCACTCCACTCTCAACCCAGCCGGCCAAACCAACCGCCCAGTTCCACTCGGATCGATCCCTCTCGAGTAGCCTCTCCAAATCTTTCTAAAATGTCATGCAGATGACAAGCTCAACCGCTAGATGGTTATCTGTCTGAAGTCCCCAGTGCTGTACATTATTATTTCATGAGTAGGGTCAAGTTAAACATTTAAGTTTGAATTTTATTTTATACTGTGCGTTCTTGCAATGTGCTAAATAAATATTAGCATAATTTTTAACTGATTTATTCTTTGAAACTTTAATATTAATGTATGCAATTGCAATGCCTTGATTTTAGTAAAGTTAGTACTGTCAGTGTTTTGCTTGATTTGGCCTCTAGAGGTCCTCATGGTGCAATTACGTCATGCTTGTTTGGATTGTAATTGGTGTTATATCGGGTTCACATGTGTCTTGTTCTAATGTGTGTATCTAGGTCTCTCTGTCTCTTGGCCTCTTTACTTGGTGTTTGGTAGTTCTCAGCCGGTTACTCAAGCAAGTCATCTCTAACTCAGAGATATTTAATTTCCTGTAGCCTGTGGATTATTCCAGTTTTATTTTTTGTGGACTTTCCTCCTCTGGGGTTTGTGCTTAATGTTTTTTTGCTCCAGCTGTGATTTGAGTTGCTTGTACCATCTTCAGTGGCTCATGTATTGAGAGTCTGACTTTCACCCCAGAGACCCGAGTTCTAATCCTGGCCTTGACAAGTAGAAGGTAATAGCTATAAATTCCATGGTACTAATAATACGCATAATTTATTTCGGTTTTCGGCCAAGAATTTATTTTGGTGCATCCCTAATATTAAAGCTCATCAATATAACCTATTGTGATGAATAATAATAGTTTTGACATTGTTTTTGCTAACGTTAAACCCTAAATAATATCAACTTAACAATATAAGTAAGTACATAAGTATTCAGACCTCAGTGTTTCGCATAGAACGCGGTCTTTCATTGGCCAGTTTAATCAAGAATTTACCACTGGTAGACCTCCGGTCAGAGAAAAAAAAAATGTAAAAGCACATTGTTAAGGGATTTAATACTGAAATGAATGTTTGTTTTTTTTCAAGAAAAGTGCCAAAATATGTGTTGTCATTATGTTCAAGTGTACTTTGTGGAGTAAAAAAGATTGACCATACAATGACATCATTATAAAGAGTGAAGCGTTCTGAATGCACAATATAAAGGTTTTCTAATTTTACTAGATTTAACTCTTATATTAATTTTGTGTTAGCAGCCCGAGTACCAAGTTGTGCTAAGTGCAGCACAGAGCCTCATCTCTGTGCTAACAAAGACTCTTTATCAGAGTCCTGTAACACCACGTCCACAAGTTCAAGTGCAGCGTCAGGGGCATCAGACAAGAAAGCCAGACAAATACTACCATTGATCAGGACATGGCCAGGTGCATGTTGCTCGCCAATGTGGCCTTTCCCAGCATGTTCCGGAGACATGCAATCAGGGGAAAAAAAGAATAAATGTAGCAGCCAGAACACATACCAAGACTGCAAAAGCATTTAAACCTTATGATTTAAATGTATATCTTTTTGATACAAATTCTGAGACTACCCCTTCACCTGCACACGAACTCAAAGCTTGTTCAAGCAGGGCTTGGCAAAAGGACTATCTCAATTGCAATGGACATGATGCATTCAGAGGTATGGTAGTGTAATTGTCTTTTTGTACAACTGGGAAAAATAAATGTATAGTACACAGTGTTTGAGTGGAGGATGGATGCTTTATAAGGCTAATGGTGATTTTATATTTTCTTTATTACCGCTTTAGTCAGTATGTTTTGGGTTAAAACATTTGTAATGTTAATTTGATCTTTAATTATAGGGGGGGTGCGGTACAAGACGGATAAACATTATTCCTCCTGACTCAGGTTACACTGGATCCCAAATCAAATCTGCCTCTGCATCTGCAAAGACGATGCTTTATGTAGTTCCTCTACAAAAGGAACTGGACCTTAATCCTCTCCCTAATGATGCCAGAGAATTTACTAAAATGCTAAAGGCAACTTGCCAAATATGCAACAAAAGCATGCCCCTGCAAGTGCTGGCTCTCCACATCCAGGTTTGCAAGTCAAATGATTCAACATCTTCAAATGAAGAGATAATGGATTAATGCAGTCTAATTATTTAAATTATTTCATGGTGGGTTTTGGCGCATGTTTATTTTTATTAATTTAACATTCCATTTAGATTTGACAACATATTGATTACTGTGTATTAGGGTAGTCACGGTACCATAAACATGTCTTATGATACCAAGTAGTATTAAATGCTGTGCCGTGTTCATAATTCAAATCTATTAAAAAAAACACAGATTTAGATTAAACATTTTGGATTTACTTTAAACTGTATTAAACTTGGCAGTAGAATATGTTGTTGTATTAACTGTAGTAATTGGATAAATTATAGCAAATACTAAAGTACACTAGATAATTTTTCATGTGGGAACTAATTTAAATGTGGGACAAATTTCATTGATAAAGCAGTCTTTATAAAGAGAAATAGGCTTAATGCAGAACTAAGACGGCGTCATTCAAAATGTTAATTTGAATCATTATCTCGTCAGAGTTATTCAAAACGCATTCATTTAGGAGATGAACACTGCAAAAAGGCAGATGTAAGTGTTCAAATGAATATTAATGTGCATATGCAACATTACCTACGGTACTACAATGCAACCGTTTCACAAAAAGAGAGGCACCGGTACACTGTGCAACCCTAATGTGTACAGACCTTCAAGAGGATAACAAATGATTTTAGTGTGTGTTCAAGTCATAGCTAATTACATATTACATTAAGTATTTGTATGAAACTGTTTTTGGTAAATTTCTTTGTTTTTGGAGCAGACAGAAGTTCAGTTCATCTCAGAAAACAATTTGGATGAGATGAAACAAGAACATTTCCATCTAAGGTAATGTGGCATTAAAATTCTACAGCCATTATCAATATTGTTCTCATGGTGCTATTATATTGTTTAAAAATTTGTTTTTTAGTCTTACCATGCCCAATATGTCTGCTGAAGTTTCCTGTGGACAGTCTAGAACTACATGCCAGCCTGTGTGGAGAAGAACATCTATGTGAGTAACACAAACTTTAAACATTAATCTTGGATCAAATTTGTTTTATATCAACCCCAAGTGCTTTAATGCCACATGTGCCACTGTAAAAACACACAAATAACGACAGCTCCACATTACAGTGAAGTCTCCAGCTCTTTTATGCACAATGATGATTCTTGTATTGCTGACAATACAACAGGCAATTCAAGCTGTCGACAACTATTATGGTAAAATATTCATTTAGTACAGAGTAAAAAAAAATAATTAAGTTGTATAGTGTATATGGTGTTCATCATCTCATTATCACTTGCCACAGCCTAGAATTTGCAAGGATGATGTAGATGATGTTGAATACTGCCTGTTGATCGCAAAGGTACCTTCACTCTGAATACTGCCTAATAGTTACTAGCAGTATATTGCATTGTTGCTTTGCATATTACCACAAAGTAATAACATGGAGTTAATTTGGCATCCTGTTTTCACAATGTTTTTCTTTAGGTTGAAGAGGCAACTGATCTGACTGAATTCACAGATAAAATTATCAGCTGTGGATACACAGGAGCACTCAACATAGAACAAAAAGATGCCATAATTCGGTAAATATGGAAAATACTTTTTAAGCAGACAGTTTTATGAAAAACAGAATTTGAAAGACTGTTCAATGTTACAATTGTTAACCATAATGGCCTAACTTACAACTTGAAACAAACTTATGCTGTCTTACTTGATTTACAGCTTTTATTATTGTTATTCTTAAATTTGTTACTTTTTTTCTCCAGAAGAGCGATTGTTCTTCATGCAGCATTTCAAGTTACACCAATGCTTGGAGACTTGCGTAAAGGGGCTCCAGCTGTATGGATTTCTGGACCTAGTTGAGGACCATCCAAGTCTTTGCAAGACTCTGTTTGTTCCTGGGGAAGATTGTACAGTAAGTTTAATGTTTGTAACAACATTGTTTTTTTAACAAAAAAACAATTTGTTGTTCTACTGACAATTTGTTCTTTTTCCAGCCAGATGCAGACTATATTCTCAGCAATGTTGCTCCTGAAATGAGTGAGAGAGGAACTTCAAGGGCTTCGGTAGAGAGCAGAATCATTAACTACTTTCAGGACTTCCTTCAAGAAAGTGAATGTGGAGGTGGGCTTTGCATTGTATTGTACTTCATTATTAATCTTAATGGGATGTTTCTCAAAATTTAAAGATATGGCTTTGTCATCAAAAATGGGATACTGAACTGGGATAGAGAAAAAGAGACACTTAGAAAATAAGATTTGTCCAGTGTTTTCAGTGTAACAGTCTCTCAGTCCTTTGTTACTTTAACACTTGTTTTTTTTTTCATTAAACAAAATTATAGAATTTGCTGAAGATGCAGCAGAAGTGGAAACTGAAACCATATCCTACCTCACTGTCCCGAGAGTCATGCAGTGGATTACCGGCCAGGGGCATAAGCCACTACTGCTTTCGGAACAGATGGCTTTTCAGATAGTTTTAAAATTTGATCATGACTGTAAAGTCAGAATGCCACAACACACCATATGCTACCCAATAGGGAGCGCTTGCACTAACACAGTAACTTTTCCAGTAGCACACATGACGACTTATCAAGACTTTAAATGCATAATTGTACAAGCCATAAAATCAGGAGGAACATTTAGCAGGGTTTGAATGTAATTTAGTGCTGGATTTGAGTTGATCTATTACACATTTCTTATCTCAACCTGTTGGAGGTCTGCCAAACTTTTCTTGTTTAATTTTCTATACTGAAATGTTTTATAAGTTAGAGTGCTGTTTCTGTAGTTTATATATGATTTAAGATATGTAACTTTCATTTGCAGTTCATATCAAGCCGCTCTGTTGTAGAAGCTTGCCTTAACTGATTTGTTTAGTCTGACTTGTACTTATGTTACATTTCATTTATAAGTTCTTATAAATACTTACAAGTACCTTGATTTATAGGTTTGACAATGTAAATTACAATAATAAAGAACCTTTAAATGTCATAGCTTAACACATTTGTGCACAAAAAATAATTAAATTGTTTAATCTCTGTGTGGTAAACACTGATCAACTCTACAATTTTTAAATGACACCATAAACTTTACAGGATTTAAAAAAAACATAATTTACAGTCTACAAAGATTGTTATTCAAGAAGCTGCTGCACAAAATTTAACACTGATAAGAAAATATCTTGGCCAAAGTCTGTAGACTGCGCGATCGGATTAATGGTTGTCCGAAGTCGAGCCATTTCATACTCTGAGAGCAGACACTCCACCTGAGGGACCACTACTACAGTGTTTTGCTCCTCCAGTGGGTAAGTGCCATCTTGAACCAAAATGTTGAGGTCCTGGATTAAAAAGAAAACGAAAATACTAATAAGTGAACAGTAAAGACATATTGTGCTTTTTTTTTTTTATTCGTTACAATCATACCTCCATGTCACATGAAACATTGACTGGATTCTGTGCAAGCCCGATTTCCCACAGCTGATTGGGGGAAAGATTTTGCTCCGTTCGGATGGAATGATCATTCCATGCATCAGAGAAAGTATCAAGGTCTCTTTGGAGGCGGGGAACAAAAACATAATGTGCACAGAAGAGGTGAATGGTGTTTGATGGGTCAAGAGAGCCACTCTCTTCCAAATTATGTAGAACATCATAATACAGGATTGAAACGGACATCCACACATCTTTCCACAGGGGTTCTACCCTGAATGTAAGAGACAAAACAACATTATTTCTCAGTCACTTACAATTCAAAAACTTAAACAAATGAATTACCTACACTAAAGTAACAAGATATTACCTTTGATTATGAATATTCTTCCCCGAAATGAAACTTCCCCTGCCACAGCCCTGAACAGTGAACATCCACCTTGCAATGTCCACATTTTCTACACCTTGGTCTGTGCTTACCCTATGTAACAAATGTGGAAGGACACACTCACAATTGGGGTTCAGCTTCGATTTATCCCTTTTTATTGGGAACAACAAGAAGAAAGAAATGAAATAGGCTGATGAAATACTGCAGACATTGATATGGACCACAGCATCGCTACTTGACTCTGCTGCCCTTACCACAAACTTGTATTATTAATATTAAACACAAAATAAAGATATACAATGTGAAAAAAATTATATAATACTTGTAATAAGTACACTAATGTAAATGTACATAATAGTTAATTGCAGACAACATCAGTAATACTTGATTAGTTGTCAACTAACATTTGTTAACATTTATAACAGCATAAACACAAAAGCAACATACCTTTTTATTGGGAACAACAAGAAGAAAGAAATGAAATAGGCTGATGAAATACTGCAGACATTGATATGGACTAGAAGGAATGAAAATACACTTTCACTCAACTCATAATATAAATAATCGTCAGATAGCTAAAACATACGCAATCGTCACAAGAAATGAATCTGTGCTAGCACATGTGACGTGTTATGTTCTATGATTAATGTTCATGGACTGCAATACTGAACCAGTCCGTTAGGGGCTGTTAGACAGAATTGTATGTGTTGGAAGAAAGGAGAAGAAGTGTGTGAAGTAAAGAGAAAGAAGTTGAAAACATCTATTGATCTGGTCTGTTTTATTTCTTTTGATTACGAGTCTCAACATTACAAATTTTGGCGACGAGGATGTCTGCATCCGTACCTATGCCTGCATGTTTTCTTCCGATGGTAGGAGAGCCTGCTATACCGTTTTCTACATGGAAGAAAATTTTCCAAAACTACTTACTTGTCATCGGAGCGCGAGGTGACGCATGGCCTGATGCTAGACTTCGTGCAGTTCTTTTACATTGTCTCGGTACGGAAGGCCAGAGGCTTTTCTATACGCTGCCAAACGGCGGTACAACTTATGATGAGGCCATGGCGGCACTTGATGCTCATTTCACGCCAAGAGTGAATGTTGTCGCTGCACGGCATAAATTCAGACAACGCGCACAACGCATTGATGAAACTGTTAGTCAGTTTATAGCGGAGTTACGTCATCTGGCAGTGGATTGTCAGTTCAGAGGAATAGAAGACGAAATGTTAAGAGACCAGCTGATTGAACGGGTTTTTCTGTCCGCGGTGAGAGACAGATTGTTACTTGAGCCCGAACTTACATTAGAACGCGCTTCCGCGTTAGCGTTGCAAGTCGAATCGGCAGTACAAAATGCTACACTTCTTTCAACTACTGGTTCATCTCATGCCCAGGTTCAAGCCATCTCGAAGACAAAGGGCAGTTTCAAAAGAGGTAAACAAAAGTATGACAAAATGCCAGTACAAACTGGGAAGCCACAGAATTCAAATAAAGATGCTGTTTTCGCTGTGGGTCAAACGCTCACTTGGCCAACGCACGCACTTGTCCAGCTGCGTCTGCCACATGTCATCAGTGTGGAAAGAAAGGACATTTTGCAAAGGTATGTAAATCTGCTGCTGTCAGAGAAGTGGTGGTGCCTGAACTGACTGTACTGTGTGTAAATCAGTATCATGACAAAATTCGTTGCCAAGTACAGTTAGAAGCACCGCAAGGAAATAAAATACCACTGGATTTGATTGTTGATACAGGATCAAGTGTGTCCATCCTTCCAGAGACCCTGTTCATGAAACACTTTGCAAATTGTGAACTGAAGGAACCTCAAGTGAGGTTAGTTACATACTCACGTGAACAATTACCAACTTTAGGCTGTTTCACTGTTTCTGTGTCACATGACGGTGTTGCAACCACAGCAAATTTCTATGTGGTTAAAACGGGTTCACCACTTTTGGGCATGGACTTAATTAAAGCCCTAAAATGTCACATTGTGGGGGATAGGATTGTTACATTATCGAGCCCCGTTGTTTCACCAGTGCTAGAAATATGTAATGCAGCAGCCAGCTCACCAGGATGTGTCAAAGGATTTGTGCACAAAGTCAGATAGATGAGTCTGTAAAACCAGTGCAGCACAAACTACGCAGACTACCACTGAGTGTACGGGAGGAGGTTTCCAAGGAAATTAATCGGTTACTGGGTGATGGAGTAATTGAAAAGATTGATGCTTCGCCATGGGTGTCACCGATTGTCGTAACCAGAAAAAAGTCGGGAGAAATTCGGGTGTGTGTGGATTTGAGAGAGCCTAAGCGAGCGGTAATTACTGACTGCTACCCACTGCCTCATATGGAGGATCTTTTCACAGAGCTCAGAGGCGCTACAGTGTTCTCCCAAATTGATTTGCAAAGCGCATACCATAAACTCCCTCTCCATGAGGAGAGTCAAAATTTGACTGCATTCATCACACACGATGGGTTATTCAAATTCACAAAGGTTCCTTTCGGATTGGCTTCTGCGCCCTCCGCCTTTCAGAAAATGATGAAAACTCTACTTGGATGATCTCATCGTGTATGGCCAAAACAAAGCCACCCATGACGCCAATCTACAGGCAGTGATGACTCGACTCACAGACATTGGTCTAAAACTGAATATGAAGAAAAGCAAATTCGGCCAGAGCAGAATTTGGTATCTAGGCCATGACATCTCAAAAGAGGGACTACATCCTAACCCTGACTCAGTTGAAGCCATTGCAAATGCACCTGCACCAACCGACCTACCTTCATTACGGTCCTTCTTAGGTCTTACGTCTTGGTTTAGCAAGTTCATCCCGAACCATGCAATGGTAGTAGATCCTCTGCGTGAGATACTCAGATCATCTCAGAATGGATTTACTTGGACGGAAGCAGCTGAGGTGAGTTTTCAAGGGCTAAAGCAGCTGTTAGTCCACAGCCCAGCCTTAGCTTTATTCGACCCCTTTTTGCCAACATTTGTGTCCACTGATGCTTCCGATTAAGGCATTGGAGGTGTCCTCTCTCAACGGCACCCAGATCAGACGGAGCGTCCAATAGCATTCGCTTCTCGTACATTGACGCCAGCCGAAAGAAAATACAGTACAGTCGAAAAGGAAGCATTAGCGTGTGTCTGGACAGTAGAACGTTGGAGGACTTACCTTTGGGGCAGGAAGTTTACACTTAAGACGGACCACCAAGCACTGACCCCATTGCTGGCCACCAGAGGAATGAACAGAGCAGGAATGAGGATAGCGCGCTGGTCAGCCAGATTTCTGTGTTTCAACTACAATCGCGAATACAGACCAGGTAAAACAAATTGTGTTGCTGATTGTTTGCCACGTTTACCGTTACCCGATTCAGATGCTGGTCAGGAAGAGGAATTAGGCCTTGTAGCAGAGATTTCAAAAGACATTTCAAAAGCCATTGCTATGAAGGATCTCCTGGAAGCATGCAAATCTTGTCCAGAGTTGTCCAAGCTGCGTGCCCAGTTCACACAAGGCTGGCCTAAATCACAGAAACAAATGGATCCAATGATCATGGCGTACTTTCAGATCAGGCATGAGTAAGCTGTGGAGGATAAGTACATCTTGAGAGGGCAGAGACTAGTTGTGCCAGGGGTACTGCGCTCTTAATTAATTCACTTAGCACACGAGGGGCACCAGGGAGTGGTACGAACTAAACAACGGCTAAGAGACTTGTACTGGTGGCCTCGTATGGACTATGAAGTGCATTCGTCCATTGCTTCTTGTTCCGCCAGTCAGTCCTGTGACAAAACCGCCCGGACGTGTCCAGCTCCATTGCAGCCAGTGGACCTGCCAGATGGTCCATTTCAGAAAGTCGCAATAGATATTGTTGGACCTTTTGAGAGAGCCACACAGGACTGTCGATTTGCTATTACGATGGTGGATTACTATAGTAAGTGGCCGGAGGTTGCATTTACCTCAAATGTTACGACCAACACTGTTACGAAGTTTCTAGCATCTGTGTTTGCGAGAGAAGGTAACCCACTCACCTTAGTCAGTGATAATGGTCCTCAATTTGTTTCGTCGGCATTCGCTGATTTTTTGACTGAAAGAGGAATAAAACACATTCGTTGCAGTGTTTACTGGCCCCAAGCGAATGGTGCTGTGGAGAGATGGAATCGTGTTTTAAAGAACTGCATCCAAGTAGCTGAAATGCAACAACTTCCATGGAAGCAAGCAGTCACAGATTTCCTCCTGAACTACAGAGCTACGCCGCACGCAACCACAGGCATGTCACCTTTTGAACTGTTAAGAGGGAGGAAGATGCGTACAAAGCTAAACACTCTACCAACCACAGCAGCTCAGGGTGAGAAAGCAAAAATGGACATACGGGACCGTGTACAGCGGATTCAGCAAAAGATGAAACTGTACACCGATATGAAACGTGGAGCAAAACCACCACCATTCAAGTGTGGAGATCGGGTACGTGTCAGAAAACCTATGCATGTACCGAAGGCTGGAAGGAAATTCACTGTTCCAATGTTAGTGAATAAGAAGTTGGGACCGAGCACTTATGTCTTGAGTGATGGGAAGAAATGGAATGCGGCTCACCTGTCTCTGGTTCCAGAAACCACTCAAATGACATTAGAGAATGCTCAGGTTAATCCCGGAACAGAGAATGTTGTGTATGAGCCAGTTAAGAGCACACGGGCTAGACAGCCTCCAGTATGGTTAAAGGACTATGCTACATAGTAAAGAGAAACTGAAAGGAAAAGTAAATGAAAGAACACTGGAGTTGTATTAGGAAAGAAACAGGAAATATATGGTGAATGTGTTTGTATGTTTATTCATATGTTGTTTAACTGATAGTTTAAGATACAGAAGTAAATATATAGTTATAGACAGAGTTCATAAGTGATGGAAACTGGGTTGAATAATTCCACTTGTTAAGATTCTTTCCTAAAGAAAGAGGGGAATGTTATGTTCTATGATTAATGTTCATGGACTGCAATACTGAACCAGTCCGTTAGGGGCTGTTAGACAGAATTGTATGTGTTGGAAGAAAGGAGAAGAAGTGTGTGAAGTAAAGAGAAAGAAGTTGAAAACATCTATTGATCTGGTCTGTTTTCTTTCTTTTGATTACGAGTCTCAACATTACATGACGCACATGAAAATCCAATGCATCTTATAATACTCTCAACAATTGTGTTAAAGTGCTAAATTACTTATTTATACATTCACATATATGTATGAAATATATGGCGTTAAAAAGATTCGATTGAAACTTATAATTTTCACAATTAATTAGTTAATGCGTCAGAGCATGAAAAACTATACATACCCACAGCATCGCTACTTGAGTCTGCTGCGGTACGGCAAGATAACAGCGACAAAATCAAACATCCGCAGTACCTTTAGCAACCACAAGGGGGGGCGCCTTCTAACACCAATGAATACAACCAAATGCCTTATTTTATGAAATTCACGAAATACTCTTTAAATCAAAAGTTCCTTTTAACCCTGTTACACCTACATATTAAGACAGGATGTTTTGTCAAATCTTACTGTGTAAGGTTAAATTTACTATGATGTTGGCTTGAAAATTAATTAAATGTAATATCGAAATTTGAAGCCATTTTAAATGCCTGGTGATGGTTTTAAGACCAGTTTTAAGAAGTGCCTGTGTGCATAAGATAAAATATCTTGCTGTTCAAAAAGTGACTACAACCGTCTGAGGTGCTGCTCAGATACCATGATTTTGGGACATCCGGTTGGTCCAGCAATTTCATTCACAACAACTGAAGAGGTACATATTGTGTCCAGGGACCCGTTTCAATAAGGAGGTTCAAGCAACACTGAGTTAAAATATGAATTCGAGTTGATTTACTCAGATAATCGCTACTCTGAGTTTTCTGTTTCAGAACAGCTGGTTTAAATGAGTTCAATCCACTCGGAGTAACTTCACTCTAGGTTACGCGCGTTCTTCGCGGCTTTAAAAAGCCATCATCAATTGAGCGAAGATAACACGATTCACCATGGCAACGCCACGTGACAAAAAGCGCTCCGTTTATTTCTGGCCAGTCAAATTGGAGGCACTATATATATATATATATATACCTACATGACAAAAATCGAAGGTATATATGTTATATACCTACCATTTTTGTCATGTAGGTGCAATCCTTCTGCAATAAAAAGAACATGGCAGCAGCTGAAAATGAAATATAAAAACATCATTCAGTCCGGTGAGTTTAAATGCTCTTACTAGTAGGATGCCTGACTGGGAAATGTTTGATATATTTAATAAACTGGCCTTGAAAGTTATGAGGACATGAGAACCGAGAACCTGGCTATAGAAGACGAAAAACTGGCCATGCTTGCCCCTGCTCCAGCTATGTGTAACGGAGGCCAGCTAGTGAAGAGCTGCGGTCTTTAGGCTCCTTGTTAGCACGCTCGTCTCTCATTCGGACTGACATCTGTTCGAAGCCCACGCAGAACGGGGTGTGGGACCTTTTAAATGTGCACCCAATCACAATGGGAAATCCTAAAGGGTATTTGAATTATTAGAGGTGGCAGCAAGACCACATTTATTTGATCAGCCTAATTCAGAAAGACGTACACCATTCACCTGCAATCCTATGAAACTCCTCTTTGATGGCTCTCACAGGAAACTTAACAAAAATGTATAAAAAGAGCTTGAGAGCGATGTACACTTTTCTTACTGCTCTGCATACAGTTGGGGACATTCTAAAACGCTTAACGTGAAAACGCTTAATGTGTCTTAATGTACCTAAACCGCGATGAAGGAAAGCCAAATTATTGACAAACCCTCCTTGTAATAAACACTTGCTGCTGTCAAAAGAATGAGCGATTATTTTGCGGATAAAGTAAATAATATCACATTAAGCGTTTTCTCCCCCATGGAAGTCCATTATAAGGAAACAGCTTAATGTGTCTTAACGTACCTAAACCGCGATGAAGGAAAGCCAAATTCCTGTCAAACCTTCCTTGTAATAAACACTTGCTGCTGTCAAAAGAACGAGCGATTATTCCGTGATTATGAAGTGAATAATAAAGAGATTTCTTCCCCATAGAAGTCCATAACGTGGCTTAAACAAATTTCTGTCATTTGTATTCCTTCCGTTAAAAAAACCCCGCCGTGCATTAAAAAGTGTCGTAGCCTGTCTGAAACCAATATTAAGAAGCTGAACGGAAGTCCTGGCTTCAGTGTTACATCAAGCTGGAGCAAACTAGAACAAAACAGCACAAATGTTACTGCTCTGAAAAAAAGTATACAGAAATATAAATTAGATGATACAGCACGCTCTTGTGGCACGAATGGCCGCGTGACCTGTGGCTATATGGACTTAGAACAGTAGGCTAACTGGCGTTGCCAATAGCTTTAGGTTTGGACCTAGCCTATACTGCGTTATTTTTAATGGAATAACATTTGCCCTCAGGTTTTGTTCAACCATTTATGAGTGTAAAACATTCTTTAATCTGACACACACAACAGTGAGTATGGTTAAATCAGTATGTATGGTAGTCTGTAAAGTCTTTGAGGTTCCTGACTGTAGATCGTCTGAATGGAAAGGTGGTTCACTTGAAAATATATAGCCTATATAAACTGAATCAAACCTAGTGCTAACTCAATGTCTTAGGCATTATTCAACAACTTATTCAATCTTAATGTACGGTCAGGAGGAGTTTGTTAATTAAATGTTATGTTACTTAGAATCGGTTTAGCTTGTTGACAAAATGTTTTATGCTCTACTACTTGTAAGTCGCTTTGGATAAAAGCATCTGCAAAATGAATAAACGTAATATAATATAATGTAAATGTAATCTAGCAAATCTTCAGTCTGTCACTGCTTATTTGTAAAACTAAGAAATCTTGCCTTGGGATGAAAATATTGTAAGCAAGTGACTGGTACAACATGCATGAGCAGCTTGATAAATCACCTTTTTTATACTTAAAGAAAATGCTTTTTTGTCTTTTAATTTCATTACATTTGTCAGCCAATTCCATATTACCTGGATTAGTGAGAACATTTAAAACATTTATGATAATTAGTGCAAGCAATAACTAACCGAACAGCTGACTTTGTGCACTTAAGGTGGAACCAACACCTGCAAATAACACACAAGATATATTCATCCTTGTACTGTGGGTCACCCTTACATGTAGTTGTGGAGCAGAGTGTCCACTCCTTACTGTGTGTACGTATCATCTGTAGTCGTTGCAGGATAGTGGTGTAATCTTCTGTGTCTACAGGTACTTTTTGTATGATTGTCTCATATGTTTGTACGTTTTTACTATAGCTTAGCAGTTTTTCCTGTGAAAGGCATGACCTTTTCCTTTTTGGTGGCTCATATTTCAAAATAAGGCAATAAATCCACAGTCTTGCCTTTAAGCTGTTGACTGGACCCAATGGTGAGTGTCTAATGACTGCACATGCATTTCCAACAACAAATACACCACAGTCATATCCGTTATCTTGCTGTGGAGCATTAACAACATCGGTAACTCTCCAGCCTGAAGCCAGAAAGTTTTCTCCTGCTGAGACATATATGCATGATATGACCTGCATTAGTGTTGGGGCAGCAAGTTTCACATGTTCAAGACTATAATTAGAATTAAATACAGAGATCTCTTGCTCTCTAAAATTTGCAATGGCTAGAAGCCAGTGATAACCAGAGCCTGAAATATATGTGTTGAAAGGAATTAAGACTGCATCATAATTTAGAGCCCTGTTTGCTGCACAAAACTGCAAAACTGGAACAAAGTCTCCAAATGCAGCTAATTGATTAAGGTATGTGGGCACACATAAAATTGAGTCTGATGTATTTTCTTGCTGAATGAAAGCTACAATTGCCTGCTCAATTGTTTCACCTTCAAGCCACATCTTTGGAGACAGACACTGGCTTCTGGTTGGGACTTTAGACCAGTCAGGGATGATACTTTGGGTATTCATCCAAGGAGCAAATGGAACCTCTGATTTGTTTGCCGTGGATCCTTCAGAAAGATGTGGTGATGTTTCAGACAGGCCACCTGTATTTGAAAACTGGTGAGTGTAATCATCTTTTGTAGCACTAGGCTTAGACAGATCGATTACATCTTTGCAGTCATTGTCCTCTATGTCCCCTTCCTTTTCAGGATCCATAGAAAGTGATAGAGTGTCACAAACAGAATAGTCAAACAGGTGAGTGTCAGACTTAGACAGATCCATTACATCACAGCTGTCACTGTTCTCTTTATCTACCCCCTTTTCCAGATCTATGGAAAGTGATGGAATGTTGTCCATCAAACAGTCAGGCATAGAGGAAAGGTAGGAATTTGGTGCCGGAGTCACCAAGTAATCATAATCTTTGGTTCGTGCTTTTTTCCGTCCAGATTTTCTCTCATTGCTTCTCCCTCTCTTTCTCATCACTGAGAGGCTGTATGTTTGTTTTGTAGATAAATAAAGCCCAGTGGCAATTTATACTGCAAGTATGTGGTAGCATTTTCCAGTGCTGGGACAAGAGCATAATGCACCATTTGAGGTATTCCTAACAACCTGAACTGTTTCATCTGAGGGACTTTTTACAACAAAAACTCTTAATGGGGCATTCAGACTTACAAGACCCATTTCAGTAACTGTTTTGGCCAACAATGTCTGAGATAACAGGAGTTTAGCTCCTTCAACCTTACATGGCTCATTTTCTATTGTAGTCTTGACCCTCTTGATAATATCCTCCAGTGGAAGAAAAGTGGGCATTTGTAAATCTGTCACTGCTGAACATACATTTTGCTTGGACACATAATTGCCCAAGCCACATTTTGCTCTTTGAAATTCAAAGAGGAAGTATGACTGCATGTAGTACAGTGAGAGAACCATGGCGTCCACTGGAAGTTCCTTCCATTAATTTTGGTTTTTCATCATTTTGTTAATGCTCTCACTTATGTTGTTTGTTGGAGTCTTCTCTTTGAATGCAATGAACTGTTTTGTTTAATATGCAGCTGTGTTGTTACAAATATCTGCTTTCAGATGCTGGTCAAAGTAGCACAGGAATTCCTCCGACCATCCTTGGGAAAAGGCATGGTAACAGGTCTCAAATACCCATGGAGAGGTGGAATCAATGAGTCGTTCAACATGGTCTTTCAGGACCTTTATATCATCCCTTTTCCCACCGTGTGCCTTTACCCAGTGTTCAACATCTCGCAAGATGTGGTTGTGGCAAAACACTAAGCTTAGTGTGGTAAAGTTTTTCTTCAATGCAGCCACCATTCCCTTTTCCCTGTCAACTGTAACTGGTATTTTTTTTTATTTGGTGGAGTCCATTCCAAGCTTTCCTAAGATGTCAATCAAAAACATCTCATGATTTTGCATAAATTTGCGACTATGTAGCATGAAGCCAACTGGATACACAGGGTTGTTGACCAGTGCAGTGTTTCTCATAGCAAGAACAGACACATAAAAAACCCCCATCTCAAATGTTGTGTCATAGCTGATGATTTGAGGGTATCCAAATTTCACAGATTCCTCCAAATTGGTACATGCTAAATCAACAATCTCTGGCATGCCTGCATAAACAAGAAGGTCTGGGAAAGTTGTAATATGCCAAATGAAACCTGGCAACTGGTATGCCAAGTCATCGTGTGAAATTCTTTCTTTGCATCTCTGGGCATATACAGTGTTTTGGACTTGCTTTAAGTTTCGTGGGCAGTTTACTGACATTTGCTCCTGATTATTGGTGCTTGCTTTAGCAAGGACAGCCTTATAAATGTTAGAAGGAGCTTGCCCTTGGTCCTGGAGGAGTATGTCTGAGATCACCTGTTTTTTGGTTGGAATAAATTTTTATTTGTTTTAGCATTTCCATGCTTACGTGGAACATATGCAGTTTCATCCCCAATGTAATGGATTAAATAGAAATCTGCAGCTAACGGTTTGTCATCCCTAACTAGAGAGTAAATGCTCTTTTTGAAAACTGGGGACCCTTTATCACATTGGGGAGTTCTGATCTGGTAGTATCGCTTCAGAACCTTTCCTCCATATTTTTTTTAAATTGCAATGATTAGAACCCTTTTCCATGTTACATTAGAAGTCCATGTTACAGTCATCAGCCTTAACACTTTTAAAAAGAAAGACATCACCACCTTTTGGATGCATTGGTGGTTCTGTAGAAAAAAAATCTTTGTAGCCTTCAGTATTACTGAGAATTGCTTCTGCTTCCTTTAGTGTAAACTCAGTGTTTTTTTCATTAAAGCCATTTTGCTTTCATCACAAACACCAATGCAATTTCTTTGTGTATAGGCTACTTTGCAGCCCTGCTGTTAAAATAAAAAATAAAACTCAGCAGTATATAATATAAAGTAGGCTACATGAATAGTTGTAGTACACAGTTTGCGTTTAAGGATGTTTAGGTAAATTGTCTTAATTAACAAGCTGCTGTTAAAGCCAAGCAACAAAATAAATGGTGCTTAAAAAGCTGCCTGGTAGTGTGTCAATTTATAGTGATGTTCAAAACAATCAGTTAACACATTTCAGATGATTACACCCTTTTGCAATTAATCCATTTACATGCTTATTGCTGATTGGTTTAATGTAGTCATGTGACATAACCTCTTTAGAGATAAAGTGTCATCATGGTGTTATGCACTTACATTGATATGCAATTAACAAGTTTGTATTTTTGAGAATCTAAACTTCAGTCTCTAAAATATGTAAATTAGCCTATCCTACATAAATGAATGAGACTTGAGTAGTCAATGTTGTAGACTAGAAAGTTTGATATAAAACATGTGAAAACCATTCTACTAATTCACATAAAACAACAGTGATTCAACTTTTGAAGGACATCTTTTTGTTATGAAAAGGCCTGATATAATGAAATATTAAGGAAATAACCTGTCTTTCATGCTTATAATTAATGCAACTGCACTAAAGAAATGTTCTCAGTTTGTTGATGCGTCCACATTTACCCAGCAAACAATTTTTGGTTCCCAGAACGTTCTGGGAACGTTAGCACGTGCTTCCTAGAACGTTCCCAGAACAGATATTCTAACCTTCCCTGTTGGTTTTCCAGGAACGTTTTCTTGACGTTAATAGAACGTTCCCTGTAGGTTAGAGGAACGTTCCTCTTTGTAAGTTATAATAATGACTTAGTATCTCATAATAATGACTTAGTATCTCATAATGACCTAAGTATGTCAAAATAATGAGAAACTAAGTCGAAATTTCGACTTAGTAAGTCAAAATAATGGCTTAGTATCTCATAATAATGAATTAGTATCTCATAATAATGACTTAGTAAGTCAAAATAATGACTTAGTATCTCATAATAATGACTAAGTAAGTCAAAATAATGACTTAGTATCTCATAATAATGACTTAGTATCTCACAATAATGACTTAGTATCTCACAATAATGACTTAGTATCTCATAATAATGACTTAGTAAGTCAAAATAATGACTTAGTATCTCATAATAATGACTTAGTATCTCATAATAATGACTTAGTATCTCATAATAATGACTTAGTATCTCATAATAATGACTTAGTATCTCATAATAATGACTTAGTAGCTCATAATAATGACTTAGTATCTCATAATAATGACTTACTATCTCATAATAATTACTTAGTATCTCATAATAATGACTTAGTGACTTAGTATCTCATAATAATGACTTAGTATCTCATAATAATGAGAAACTTTCTCAGAAAAAAATGATGGAATTAACGTATGCACGCATGCGTAACCTGAACGCCCACAAGCAGGCTTGCCAGCGTGCAAACAAGCAACATATACAGATCGGTTTCTGATGCCACTATAGAAATAGTGAACATATATGAAAGTAAGTATACACACAATTACACATTAAACTACCTCTTTGGTAGTTGATTCGTCTAAAATACCAGTTCTATGAATGTTTACAGTTACATTCGCCAAATTCAGAGACGAGCAGTGGTGGATAGGCCTTCGGGAGCAAACAGACCTTTAGCCTGGCGACTTGGCCTGCTGACAGAACGCGGTTATTGCTTAGCCTATGTGTACCAAAGAGAACATAAAGCAATTTGGCATTCGATAGTTAAGTCATCAATGTGTTTTACGTGCTTTCACAATGCAGCACAATCTGGCCGTAGACGGGGGAGGGGTTGGTGTGGGCGTCTTTATTCAGAATCAGAAAGAGCTTTATTGCCAATAATATTTGCACAAACAAGGAATTTGGTTTTAAACGGAGCTAACTGTCTGGAGCCGAAAGAAACAAAGAAAATGCCAACAATGCAAAGCAAAAGACGAGGCATGTGCTTTTGTACTTTTTTATAATCTTATTTTGTTTGAACCAAATTATGCAAGAACATGTTTACAATTTCATTATTTGAACACTGGAATGAAGTTGCTTGACGTTGGACGTTGAGATTCGAATTTAGGGACGGTTTTCAAAGTTACATTAATACACGTTTCTAACTTTATTTCTATCTTGTATATGTTGTTCGTAAAGTGTTTGGTTAAGCCACTTAAAAGTACGGTGGGCCTACACATGCACACGTGTACAAGATCAGGCTGGCACCACCTCCACCTTAATATGAGCCAGGAAAAAAATGTATATATATACCACATATATATATATATATATTGGTGCAAAACAAATAGAAACATTTACATATGATTTGACAGTTTATTGTGATAAATATAAAAAGTCAAAAAGTGTACATTATAGCTGACACCCACATGAACTATGTCGAGCTGGTTTTGTGGTCTAAGTTATTCCCTTTAAATGCTTCTGTAATTATTAAAGGGACCTTCCACCCAAAAATAAAAATGTTGAGCTCTGTATTTCTCCTATACGCAAATTATGGTCGTTTTGGAAGCTTTATGACTCCTCCATGGATGGAAACGCAACCAAACTTCAAAGCGCGCGTTCCCGAGAGCTGTTTCCATGGCACTGTCATCGCCAGACGCATAGCTCTGAGGAAGGCACGCGTTGGAAACCATCACTGAAATCAGGACGTTTTTGAATATAATCGTTATCTTTGTTTTTTTTGCACACAAAAAGTTTCCTCGTCACATTATATTAATTAATACTGAACCACTTAAAATCACATATAAGGTTTATATAGTTGTCAACAAAATGTTCAGCTCACAGTACTGAATAAACCAGTTTTTATAAATTAGCAAATCTCATTCACATCCTGCGTTCACATCCTGCGTTCTCGAGCTATAAATGATTCACTGATATCTTATATTCGCTAGTGACTGAATAGTTTCCACTGTTCAAATGAGTCATTCGTTCTCGAGTTGTTCTGATCACAATGTGTCTGCTGGATACTGGCGAACTTGCTGTGTACAATATAATTCTAATTCAATGAGACAACTGCACAGCTTAAAACGTAACAATGATGTACACCACATTAATTTAAGGAACCTTTTCAAGAAATAGTATTTGGATGCAAAAGAAGCAAATGTTAAATTTGTGTAGATAAAAACATGTACACAAAAACAGTCAAATAAATGTGAAATAGTGCCTTAATTCTAATGTGATATATAGATTTATCCAAGGTCATATAAAATAAATAGTTTCTGAGCTCATCATGTTTGTAATTTATTAACAAATCGATTATAAATGTTTTAGATTTCATTTTTATACTATTCAACAATGTACATAAATAATCTATGATAAAGAACAATACAACTTTTCATGTGTTTGCAAGTGATTTAGTTATATAATTTGTAATTTATTTAACAACATTTAAAAGCAGACGATTGGATTATTTCAAGTTCACACCATTCTCATGAAGTGGCGAAATACTTCACTGACATAAAATGTCCTTTTCAACAGAAGCTCCTTAGTGTCACTTAGTGTCTTTGGCCAGTGATCCAGACAGCAAATAATCCATTTATTTCATACACTTGGTGTCTGGCGTATTTGGTGGGATTTTCTTCCACCCTTTACGTTAAAAAGTTTAATGAGGTTTTGTCAGTAGGCTACTGTACATTGCAGGACTGCGAGAGCAACCTATAAGCATGTATTAGTAGGTTCCAACTCTCTCCTGTGGTCACATACTGATTAATCAGCATGTCACACACTTATGCGGCCAGTGAGAAAGGCACAAATATCTGACGTTTGGCTGATATAACAATATAATTACGACAAATAAGCATTTAAACATGCCCACCGGCTCACAAAGCTCTCGGCTCACCAGAAATGTTCCGGTTGAGATATTACTGTATATATATATATTATACATCTCTTTGCTGTTTATTTCTGTAAATCATTACAATGAATATTACTTTTAATTATCTACTTACTTTTAATTTACTTTTAATTATTTAATTATTATAAGAGATACTTGACCCAAAAATGAAAATTCTGTCATCAAAAAAATTTTAACTTATTTTTGTACTATGGTAGTCAATGGTGGGGAAAATCTGTCTGGTTATAAGCATTCTTCCAAATATCTTTCTCTGTGTTTATCAGAACAAAGAAATGGTAACAACTCAAACTTGAGAAAATGATGACAGAATTTTAATTTTTGTCTGAAGTATTCCATTAATGTATGAAATGTGATATACAATCAAAACCTAGTTATTAGGGCGATAGCCAGAATAATACAAAAATGAACATATATGTTTACAGGATGGAGAATCTCATTGAATTTTTGAGACAGATGAATGTTCCTGAAGAAACAATAGAGTTACTGGAATGTGAAAAGGTGAGTAACATGTGTAAACCTAGCTTTATGAAATAGTTATGCAGTCATTCATACATGAAACATTTACAAGCATTGCAAACATCTAAATGTTTAATTATGTTTGTAGATTGATGTTAGTGTCATCGAACTAATGACTGATGAACAGCTAAAGAAATACTTTCCATCGTATGGTGATCGTCTTGCTGTACTGGCATTTTGCAGAAGAAAAACAAATGAATCCAGCAACAGGAAGTCTAAACTTTTTGAGCGACTGAAATCTAAGATATCACAAAAAAGAAAGTCTGATGATGATCCTGTAACTAGTCAACAAAGGACAACAAAGAATGCTCAGAAAAGTATGAGAAAGATAGAAATGGGATGGATGAATTATGATGAAGGTGAAGAAACCTTCAAACAGGTGAGAACAAGAAAGGGTGGTGGCACCCGGAAGGTACATGTGTCAAAAGATTCCAAAAATCTGATTTAATTCGGGAAGCAATTCAGCTGTTTTTTGGAGATGGAAGAAACACTCTGGGAGACATTACTGATTTTGAGGTTGATTTAAAGAATTACAAAGATTCGTCTGTGGATGAACAAACTACAGTTGGAAAACTCTATGCAGAAACCAAACTGCCAATTCTGAGATTCTACCTCACAACAAAGAAAAAAAATCATTCCGTTTCAGATGTGGATGAAGATTTGTCTGTGACTTTGCAGGAATTGGATATCTCTTCACCAACAGAAGAAGGTACAGGTGACCCAGATGTGGTTTACATTGGGAGCAATGCAGAATCACAGGTGTCTTTCCTTTATTCCACAGAGCTAACTTTTTCTAACCTAGAGGTAAACATTTTCGAAGACAGCAATATTGTCACTCTGTTTACTGAAGACATTATAAACTTTGGGGATCAAAGTTTGGATGATACATTACCTCTGTCACCTCTTAACAACACACATCCTGAAAAAACAAAGAGGATCCTAGTAGTCCACCGTGGTCATGTACTCCCAGAGCTCATTGCTCACTTTTCTGATGAACGTGTGTTAGAACATGACATAAAAATTCAACATATTGCACCAGATGGAAAACTTGAGAGGGGCCATGATGAAGGAGGGGTTGTAAGAGATTGCCTTGCAGAGTTCTGGAATAAGTTTTATGACCAATGCACTTTGGGCAGTTCTTTCAAGGTGCCATTCCTTCGCCACGATTTTGGACAACAGTACTGGGAAAGTGTAGGTCGTATCATTGTCTTTGGATGGCAAAAGGAAAAATACCTTCCTGTGAAAATTGCTCCAGTAATCATGGAGCAGGTCGCTTCTGGATGTGTTAAAAGCAATATCCTTGAAAATTTCCTGAAATATGTATCTGAGACAGAACGAATAGTGTCTGGCAATCAGACTTTAACAGTGTCGATAAAGATGAATTACTCGAAGTCTTAGATGCCCACAGCTGTAGGAAAATGTTTACAGAGAATAACGCAGAAGAAGTCTTAAAAGAACTTGCTCACAAAAAACTAATCCAAGAGCCTGCTTATGTCATTGAACAGTGGGCAAACATATTTGCAAATGCTGTCATCCGTATTGAAGACATTTCAAGCATGTATGAAAACTTGCAGCCCACACTGAGGAAAGTTGTAAGGTCTCTTTCTTTTCCAGAAAATATGAATGCCCAGCAGTAGGAGATTCAGAGGTATTTAACCAATTATCTTCGGGAGTCCAGCACACAAGGTCTGTGCAGGTTTCTTCGATTCTGCACTGGTTCAGATCTTTTGGTGGGAAAAAACATCACTGTTAACTTCACAGAAGTTCAAGGATTCCAAAGAAGACCCATTTCACACACATGTGGCTGTGTTTTGGAGCTGTCTGTTTGTTATGATAGCTATCCAGACTTGAGATCTGAGATGAACAAAATCATGGAATCAAATGTGTGGGTGATGGACATAATATAATTCAGAAAACTGTTAAAAGTGTTTCTGATTGTATGTGAAGTGTACTACAGATGCAAATGCATCCACACAGACATCTTGACATTTCTGTCATAGTGTCTGTAGATGACTTTTTAGATGCATTACTTTGGTGTTTGGTGTTATGTAATGCTCATAAGTGTTTAAAGAGTAATTAAAACATTAAATGTTTATGTTGAATGGATAGCACTTTCTGCCAAGCAATTCTTTACTAACATGCTGTCTATACTGCAGTGTTTAAGGCTGTTGCTAAAGTCACAGTAAAATGTTGCAAAATGTTTGTTGTTGTTGTTATTTTGCGTTTTGAAACATGGAGGCCAACTTCAAGTTTTAATTTCAATGTATCGAAGGTTACACATCATAAAACCAAATTGACACCCAACAAGTGGGTAACATTATGTGTAACTCCACATCATTTCATTAACACTCTTCAACTGTAGTAGATTATAAAAAAAGCAAAGTGAAGGCTATTATGCTATAAAGCCCATATGCAGTACAGAGTACGTTTTTTCTTTGTGAAAAACATTCAGTGCAATCAAAAAACCAAAACCAGCTGAAAGTAAATTCAGGCTTCTTCCGTAAGTTCATCATTTATCAACTCCCTAAGTTTTATGTAAATATCTGAAGTTGAATAGACATCTTTTGACATATCCAGGTTGTGTTCTGCGATGAGATGAACACATACATCAAACACATCTTTGTCACAGGGATAGTCTTTGAACACACATTCTTCCAGACACACCTCAACCTCTTCTGGGCGAACAGGGTGCAAGTAATCTCTCGCACCATATAACTGAGGTACGGCATGCATAATAGTTGGTCGGCCATTTGGAGATCGAGAATTATGAACTGGCCTTATTCTGTAAGTGTTCCACAATGATGCCACTTCATACAGTTCCTCCTAAAAGAAGAAAACAAAACTTTGTACAAATGGTCGTTTGTAAAGGTGGAATGTTAAAGTAACTTTAGGTACACTTCATATTAAGGTACAAAAAAATATTTAATATAAAGAACTACTTGCTTATTTACATGCATATTGATTATATATTATCAGCCTATGTGTAAAGCACATATGCTTTAAGCTTTATTCTATGCTAGTATGATATTATTAGAATGGCATGCAGGTGCTTTTAATCCATTCACTAAAGCCTAATACTTGTATAAGTAGAATTGTACAAGGACTTTCTATCAATGTTTTTTAATTATCACGTCTTTTTTAAAACATCATTATAAACTCAGGTGGCAGGAGCAACTAATGTCACCTTACATGCCACATATACCAGTGCCAGATCACATAGACGCATACTTCGGTTGAGAAGTGTAAATGTTATGGTTTTATCCAGAAACAAAAAACGCAGCTCCTGCATTAACTTGTGTTCCCCTTCAGTCGGTCTCTCGACGTTGTGAGAGACTGACTGGGGTTTGATCTTGAGAACCTACCTTCTCCGAGATAATTAATTATAAAACGCCAATGGGCTTGGCGAATGGCACGCGCACGCCAGTCTCCGCCCCGTGCATACGGGTATAACAGAAGATGGCGGCGGTCATTCACTCATCCTTTGTTCTTCGGAACCTGTGTGTTTGCTGATGCTACACGCGATACTCGACTTCGAGAAAACTTTTAACCTGCTGGATTTATGACGCGGAGCAGCGGACTTCTCCTTTCGGTGGACTTCCCCTGGGCGTTTCGGCAGAAGGCTACAGACCTTAAGAGGTAAGTCCCTCCGGCTACGAGCATGTCTCGTAGCTGTATCCTTGGGTGCGACAGACTCATCCCGGAGTCTGACGGCCATGATTCCTGTGTCACTTGCTTGGGGCTCAAGCATGCTGAGGCAGGTTTTCACTGATGCAATGTCCCGTGTGTGCGGACATAGCAATCAGGGTGTTGCGGTCACGGTTGGCTACGTTCTTTCGAGCGCTGCCACCACCCCGTCTGTTTCCCAGGCGTGTTCAGCTGGCGTTTCGGCGAGGTTGACCGCTTTGGCGAGCGGCGGGGGTGATTTAGGGACGCCGATAGATGTTGCTCCGTCAGCTTCAAGCTCGCGGACCATCTATACCCCTTCACGCTCACCTGGTTCGTCCCCTACGAGCGGCAGACGGCCGTCTCATAGTGGTAAGACTTCGCACACAGATGATGACGCTATCTCTGTCGTTGCGTCGGACAGCTGCCTGCTGGCATCGGATGCAGAAGACTCCTCTGATCTCCTGTCGTCAGGCAGTCGAGCTCTGGAGGAGACTGAGGCTGAGATGTCGGCCATGCTTTCCCGGGCAGCCGCGTGCATTGGTTGCAGGGTGTAACAACATCCTTGCCGGAACGCTCGCGGCTAGATGCGCGGTTTCGGGGGCGTGGTCAAAAGCCACGCCCCGCTCCGTTACCATTCTTCCCGGAGGTGCACGACGAGCACGCCAAGTCCTGGAATGCGCTCTTTTTGGCGCGTTTCAGGCCGGAGGGCTCTGTGGCTGTGACTTCCCTGGTTGGTGGGGCGGCTAGAGTCTATGTTGACGTTCCCCGCGTGGAGCGTGCAGTCGCGGGCCACTTGTGCCCGCAGACAGCTGCCACTTGGGGGGCTCGACCTAGACTCCCGTCCAGAGCATGTAAGCTCTTCGACACTCGTCGAAGGCTTGCAGTGCTACTGGACGAACCGCCTCCGCTCTCCACGCCATGGCGGTCCTCCGGGTTTTTCAGGCGAAAGTCCTGAAGGATTTGGACGGCGGGAAGTTCGACCCAACTCGTATGAGTGAGCTACGTACTGCACTGGGTCGGTCGATGTCCACAATGGTGGTCCAAGAGAGGCATCTGTGGCTTAGTCTTGCGCAGGTGAGCGGCGCCCAGAACGTCCGTTCTGGATGCGCCCATCTCGCAAGCAGGGCTGCTTGGTGATACCATGGAGGACGGCAGTTCTCCGAGGTCTGGCAGACTGAGGCGATCGAACAGATCCTGCCACGCAGCAACGTGCCCGCCAACAGGTCGGCATGGTCTCGGGCACAGCCTGGTTCCCAGCAGCCCTGCCCTTCCGCGGCGGCCCTCCGGTTGAGGAACCTCCCAGAGGATGACCCACCAGAGACGTAGACCCCCGCGGAAGAGGGCATCTGTTCCCCGTCAGCAGCCCACCAAGAGGTTCTTTAAAGCGGCCCTGACGGGACGAACCAGGGGGAGATTTTACTGGGCCCGAATCCCGGCCTTTCCAATGCCGGATCGGAGAAGGACGCTGCCTGCCGCGTTCCATCGAGTCTGGGCCCTTTTCAGGGTCCGGCGCCCACATACTCACAAAGAGACAAATCTCCCCTGGGTTTTCCTCTACAACACTCTCGTCCAGACGGTGTATTGGATGAATCGGGCCGCCGACCGCAATCTCCTCCGGACATTGCGTTAGGCCGCCTGAAGCAGGTAAACATACAGAGCCGTCAACCTCCCTGGGGGTCCCCCCTGTGCAAGGCGACCGTACTGTCAGCCACCGAACCAGCCTCCCCCGGCACGGTGAGGCAGATTGTCCCTCTGGTCCCGTTGTCGCGGTTCTTGGGCGCTTGGTAGCGCACCAGCCCGTCACACTGGATAGAGAGGACAGTCCGTCTGGGTTACTCGATCCAATTCGCCAGGCGCCCCCCCAAGTTTCGGGGCATTCTGTACACCTCGGGGCGAGGAGAGAATGCTTCCGTACTTCGGCAGGAGGTCGCCGCCCTTCTGGCGAAGGGTGCGGTCGAACCCGTCCCTATAACCGAGATGTCGTCCGGGTTTTACAGCCAGTACTTCTTCGTGCCCAAAAAGGGCGGGGGGCTGCGGCCCTTTTTTGGATCTGCGGCACCTGAACAAGCACCTGCACAAGCTGCCGTCCAGAGTGCTGACGCAGAGGCGCATCCTGGGCTCGGTACGTCACCAGGATTGGTTCGTGGCGATCGACCTGAAGGACGGGTACTTTCACGTCTCTATTCTCCCCCGACACCGGCCGTTCCTATGGTTCGCGTTCGAGGGAAGGGCGTATCAGTACAGGGTCCTGCCATTCGGTCTGGCCCTGTCTCCACCTGTTTTTTCAAACAAGTGGAGGCTGCCTTAGCTCCTGTCAGGGAGCAAGGCGTGCGAGTGCTAAACTATCTTGACGACTGGCTTATCTTGGCACACTCGCGAGATGTGTTGTGCAAGCACAGGGACCTTGTGCTTCGGCACCTAGACCGTCTAGGCCTCCGGGTCAACCAGGAGAAGAGCAAGCTCTCCCCCGCGCAGAGCACCTCTTACCTCGGTATGGAACTAGACTCTGTCCGCATGTCAGCACGTCTCACCAACGAGCGTGCACAGTCAGTGCTGCGCTGTCTGAGGTTGATCAGTCAGAATCCCTCGACGCCGCTGAAGAATTTTCAGAGGCTCCTGGGGCCCATGGGGCCGCTCAGCACTGGCTACAGAGTCGGGTTCCCTGGACGGCGTGTCACGCCGGCACCAGGCGGATTACGGAAACGCCTCAGTGCCTTCGCACTCTCTTACCCTGGTCAGACTTGACCTTTTCTCCGAGCGGGGGTTCCGCTCGGACAGGTTTCGAGGCGTGTCGTGGGAACGACAGACGCCTCCCTGCAAGGGTGGGGTGCGGTGTGCAAGTGGGCACGCAGTATCGGGTCGGTGGACAGGTCCCCGACTGCGTTGGCATATCAACTGCCTAGATTTGTTGGCAGTCCTTCTGGCACTGAGGAGGCTCCAGCCCCTCGTGCAGGACAAAAACGTGCTAGTCCGGTTGGACAGCACGACTGCCGTGGCGTACATCAATCGCAATGCGACATACGCTCACCGCAGTTATCACAACTCGCCCGACGCCTCCTCCTTGGGAGTCAGCAGGTGAAATCCCTGCGGGCCACGTTTCTTCCGGGCAGCCTGAACCAGACAGCCGATGCGCTCTCTCGACAGTGTACTCCCCACGGAGAGTGGCGACTCCATCCCCGTGCAGCCCGGCTCATGTGGGAAGCGGTTCGGCAGGCACAGGTGGACCTGTTGCCTCCCCGGACTCCACCCATTACCCGCTATGGTATTCCCAGACCGAGGGTCCCCTCGGCACGGATGCCCTAGCACACAGCTGGCCGCGGGACAAGCGGAAGTACGGCTTCACCCCAGTGAGCCTCCTTGCACAGGTCCTGTGCAAGGTCAGGGAAAGGGGCATCAGGTTCTGGTGAGTGGTGCCATACTGGCCCAACCAGACCTGGCTCTCGGATCTGGTAGATCTGACGACGGCCCCCCTGGCCCATTCCCCTGACGAAGGACCTTCCGTTGCAGGGGAAGGGCACGTTGTGGCACCCCAACGCAGGCCTCTGGAACCTCCATGCCTGGCCCCTGGACGGGACGAGGGCTTGCCCGTTAGCGGTCCGGGAGACTGTCTTACAGGCTAGAGCCCCGCCTCTAGGCGGTCATACGCTTATAAGTGGCGCCAATTTGTCCTGGTGTTCTCCCCGGGAGGAGAACCCGCGGAGTTGCCTGATCGGATCAGTGCTGACCCGCAGGTAAGTATCCCCGTCAGCACAACCTGGTCACCAGGTTCCTCAGGAGCGCGAGAAGGGCGTGTCCGCCTTGGCCGCGCTCCGTACCCTCTTGGGACCCTTATGTGGTCCTACAGGGCCTTGGTACGGCCCCGGTGAGCCCCTAAGTATTGCAATCTTCCTCAGTTGGATGAAAGATGCACTCTTTGTGGCGCTCACCTCCATCAAGAGGGTGGGGGACCTACAGGCATTCTCTGTGTCCCAAAGGTGCCTGGAACTCGGGATCGGTAATTCTCACGTGGTCCTGAGATCCTATCCCGACGACGTGCCCAAGCTTCCCACTACTCCCTTCCGGGACCAGGTGGTGAACCTGCAGGCGCTCCCCTCCGGAGAGGAAGACCCAACCTTTCTATGTGTTGTGTCCAGTACGCGTGCTGCGCCTCGTCTGGACCACACACAGAGCCTCAGAAGCTCTGAGCAGCTCTTTGTCTGTTCTGGGAGACGGCACCCGGGGGGGGCTGTCTCCAAACAGAAGTGGCGCACTGGGTACCAATCCCAGGATCGCCGTGCCCGCTGGCAGTGAGAGCCCACTCCACTCGTGGGCACTGGCACAGGGCGCCTCTCTGGCAGACATTGTAGAACTGCGGGTTGGGCTACGCCCAGTACCTTCACGAGATTTTACAATCTCCACGTGGAACCAGTTGCAGCACATGCCCTTAAACGCCGCAAACGTTTAGGGTGGGCTCCTGGTTTGGGCGTACGCCTGCGAAAGCGCCTTCTCCCCTCACCAGGTGAGACTAGTGCGCTATTGTAGCCTACCTACTTTCCCCTCTCGGGCGAAGTATAGGCATTCCATCCATCACTAAGCATTGCACTTGGTAACAGACTGAGCGGAGCCGTCTGTTAGAACCAGGTCCGTTACAGGTAGAGTCATCCCTGCTCAGGCAGACCCCTGTATTAGGACTAGTGCCCCATACGTAGTGACTCCCCTCTGGGTCGTCCTGTGTGTTGAATTCCTCACTCAGGATTTCCCGATTGGTGAATCTGTGACCTCCCCGCCGGTGGTAATCCCACCTGGTTTGTCCCCCTATTCGGGCTAACACCTTTCCGCATGTTGTTCTCCCCGCCGGGGAGACCATGTCATGTCTCCACATGTACCTCCCCTCCGGGTAGGATGTGGCCTCCGTAACACACTCTTCTAAGAGGAGAGCAGTTTCCCCAGTGTTCGGCTCCGGACAGCTCCTCGCTACTAGAGGCGTACGCCACTGTCCGTGAGGCCGTCAGTAGAGGCTTCTCAGTATGACCAATACTATATGACTGGAAGATTACGTCTCGCGGTAGCACTCTTGTGACTCGCTAGCCCGGTCAGGGTCGCTCCGCTAGAGGTCGTGATATCGGTGCAAGCGCTGTGGCGTTTAAGATTGATCCCCAGTCAGTCTCTCACAACGTCGAGAGACCGACTGAAGGGGAACGTCTCGGTTACGTCTGTAACCTCGGTTCCCTGATGGAGGGAACGAGACGTTGTGACTTCATGCCACAACGCTGCACCGAATCACTGCAGTGAACGGGAGTGCCCTCTCAGGTTCCTCAGTACAAAGGGTGAGTGAATGACCGCCGCCATCTTCCTTTATACCCGTATGCACGGGGCGGAGACTGGCGTGCGCGTGCCATTCGCCAAGCCCATTGGCGTTTTATAATTAATTATCTTGGAGAAGGTAGGTTCTCAAGATCAAACCCCAGTCAGTCTCTCACAACGTCTCGTTCCCTCCATCAGGGAACCGAGGTTACAGACGTAACGGAGACGTTTATGGGTCAGTTTTACTAAATTTTTCATCGAATTTAACCTGCTAGGCAGCTGAAGATTGAACCACAGTCAAAAATGCTATGTTTAAGCAATGACTAAACTTTAACTCTTTCCCTGCCAGCTTTTTTTTAAAACGTTACCAGCTAGGGCCAGTGTCAGCGTTTTTTTACATTTTCACCTAAATGTAATGGCTCACAGTACATTTTCTGTAACGAATATATGGCCAAACAATATATCCAATGAAAGAACAGAGTCTCTGCTTTTAAACCAAAAAAAAATAATTTAAACCATATTATTCTATCTTTATTTGTTCTTTTTTATCACTCCTTAGACTTCTTAAAAAATGTATCACTTTGATTAAACAGAGATAATTAAAAAAATCAAAGATTCTACCCAGATTAGAGATTATGTACTTTTTCCAAAGGTAAGTAACAGCGCCACCTGCTTTACAACAGTAAAAATAGCGATTGCCGCAATAACTCGTCTTTGGCAGGGAACTATTTTTATAAATGTGGAGATTACTTGTCAATGGCGGGGAAAGATTTAAACAACAATTATTGGTTTAAATAGACATAATTAAATAAAATTATAGACTTACCTGAATCAAGTTTTGAAAACAGAACTGAATCAAACATTTGTCTAGAAAGGTGTCAGCAAAATGTCCGTCCTCTTTAAGGTTGTCGAAAAGGTTCATCAAAAATTGGATGCACTGACTCCTCAGTGTGAGCCACCACCTCTCAATCCGCTGATTTGCTGTGCTGGGCCCAAAACTGACACATAATGTATTAGAATTATGCAGAAATGTCTGCATGTCTGCCAAATGACCGTTCTCAGTTCCAAGATCCAGTCTCACCTGTGCAGGGCAACCCTCTGCCTCGGTTACAGCTGTAATAAAGTATCCAGCAATGACTCGTGGATCACTGTTTGTTCTGTACGACTCAAGCCAAATCATTTTTCTAGAGAATCCATCTATGCACCCACTAATACCAATCCCGTATGGCTTTAACTTGTCGTATCCATCAATGTGCCATACGTAGTTCGGTCCACGGCTGAAATAAACTCGTCGGCGAAGTCTATTCCTAGACCTTAGATCAACGCCATCACCATCTAGCAACCGTAAAATAATTCGTACAGTCTCTCTGTCTGTGATTATTCCATTGAGCCAGCATTTCTGGTGCATCCACCTGTAACCGTGTGACTGCCCTGATGTTTGTAATTGTCCTTGTATAAAAGCTGCCACCTCAGCTTCATCAGTCTTGTTCTTCCGCCTCCAAAGCTGGTGTTTGCTCAAAAGTCGCTCAAGAGTTCGATGGCTAATCTTTACACCATGAACATTCTCCAGTAGAGTAAGAATTTCATGATTTGCAAGGCCCTGTCTAAAATATTGCTCTATGTGTCTAAAATCCATGAATTACCACAATGCTGATCTAAGGACATACGATCAAAAGCATAGCAGACGTGTGCATGTACAGAGTAAGCCAATATTACAAGAAAGTCATATGAGAACGTTTCTCATAATAATGATTTAGTAAGTCGAAACTTAGACTTAAGTATGTCAAAATAATGAGAAACTAAGTCATTATTTTGACATACTAAGTCATTATTATGAGATACTAAGTCATTATTATGACTTACTAAGTCATTATTATGAGATACTAAGTCATTATTATGAGATACTAAGTCATTATTATGAGATACTAAGTCATTATTATGAGATACTAAGTCCTTATTATGACTACTTAGTCATATGACTTACTAAGTCATTATTATGAGATACTTAGTCATTATTATGCTTTACTAAGTCATTATTATGAGATACTAAGTCATTATTATGAGATACTAAGTCCTTATTATGAGATACTAAGTCCTTATTATGAGATACTAAGTCATTATTATGACATACTAAGTCATTATTAAGACATACTAAGTCATCATTATGAGATACTAATTCAAAAAATATTCCCAACCCTGGCGGAAACGGGCTTCCATATTAAACACCATACAAAGAGAAAGAAAATAATAATACCTTTAACACGTAAAACTAATTGGCAAAATTTAATTTTCAAATCATAATAGAATTACTATATATTAAATGTAGCATGAGAAATATATATATATATATATATATATATATATATATATATATATATACACAACTACAAAAATTTTAACCAAAATATAAATAAAACAAATAGAAAGAAAATCAAAACTTTAAGACGTTAAACTGGTAATATTTAATTTTATACATATATCATAATGACTATTTATTAAATGTAGAATGAGGCTACAAATATAAAAGCTACAATTATTTAAAATACAGAAGCAATATCTTCACTTCAGCATCATCTGAAAACAAAAGAAAGCGGAAATGAGTGAGACGGATCTTAAACACTGTAGTTGAAATTAATAATTATTATGTGAAATAGTTATTAATTGCTTTTATCTCCAGTGACTGATGTTGATCGTTAATATGCCTGCAATTAATTTACAGTCAAGGCATTTAGCAGAGGCTTTTCCTACTCAAAGCCACAGTACAACATGGAAAACAATACAATTATTTGGCAATTATATGAAGAGTTCTATATAAATGAAAGTACATGCAGTACAATGTGTTTTACTAAAAAAATTACAAATCTTTTCTAAACCCATTGATGCATCTTATAAAAAGTATTTAAAAACATATACTTACAATATGCCAAAGATGCTCTGTGAAAGGGCTCTTAAAAGAGCCTTTGGGGTAGAGGTAGCTGCTGTTGACACACACAAAAAGAGCAAACAAGACTAAATTGCATGACATAAAATATGAGGAACATGGCAAACAAGATATGGCAAATTGGCGCCCCTGCATGCTGAAAAGATAAAGGTATGCAACTATAATGTTCTCTCTGTGTTATGATTACTGTATCCATGTTGTCATCTAAAGTTTTTCAGCCTAGTCGTTAGAGCGCCCGACTCTCATTCGGTCAGACGCCGGTTCGAGGCCCGCGCAGGGCAGGTAGAACTTATACAACAAATTTGGTTTTAAGTCAACAAACACGAGATCTAATTTCACCATAATATTGTGCTTTGCAACAAAACTGTTACTAGTTCAGTTATTATTATTTATTTCCATCAGTTGGGTTAACGTAAGGTCCCGTAATGAGCAAACAGAATTTTCCAATCTGTAGCTAGTTTCTAAGACGAACATAACCTTTGCTATTACATGTCATGAATATGAAGGTTTTATGCATGTTTGTGACAACTGTCATTAAGTGTCATTCGCTCAATTATGACATTTTTAATGCAAATATTGTTTGTTTGAGTTCTTTGTTGACAACTTTTCATTAACCAATACATCTTAACCTGTCATAATTGTCATAAAAACATGATATATCAGATTAATAATTGAATGTAAGACACTACTTAGCTGGTGTTTCAGCATCTAACCATATTGCCTTAGAGACTGAGAAACGGGGACACTTCTGTATGCGTCACAGTTGTTTTATTTGACAGAACAAACATTTTACTTGTACGGTCAACAGAAAGTTGGCCATCCCATCGCTCACCCCCTACCAACCACGACAAACAATATAACACACCGGATATAAAGGAAACGGAAGTGAACACAACAAAACACGTGATTACAAATAACCAATAAGAAGATAAATGAATTAAGGCCACTACAGCTGGGTTAACTGTCATATTGGTTTTGACATTGGCTGTCATGAGGCCATTATAACTGTCATGAATCTTTTTCTGACCACCTTTTTTCCAGTGGTACAAATTGAATGTCAGTAAAATAAGTGTTAATACTCTGTCAAATTGTTTTATAACAATGTCATGTATACTTTTCTCGACCTCAACTACAGTGGTACAATTACATTTTAATGACAAATTCAATTTGTACCACTGTAGTTTAGGTCAAGAAAAATATGACATAATTTAGTTTTTTCGAGGGGGGGGGCGCTCAAAGATGTTCTCGCCCAGGGTGCAATTCAATGTAGAACCGCCACTGCTTGTATGTGAAGTGATCAAAACAAAATTATTTGTGCAAATAAAATATAAATAATCCAGGTCAAGTCAAGTCAAGTCAAGTCAGCTTTATTTATATAGCGCTTTTTACAATTTTCATTGTTACAAAGCAGCTGTACAAGAAAAAAATGACTATAAGTAAAACATAAAAGGTTATGGAATTCAAAACACAGGTCAAATATCAGACACACAATAAATTCCTATATGCAGTGTTAATTAAATAAGACAACCAAATTCTAGCAGCCCCCCCGGCCAGGCAAAACAGTGCAAAACAGTATGCAAACGGTGGCGAGGAACCCAAAACTCCATTGGAGGAGAAAAAAAACCTCGGAGGGAAACCAGGCCTAACCGGGGGATTCCAGTTCCCCTCTGGCAAAAACTGCAGCCTCTGCACAAGCTCAACAGTGCTTGCACAACAAGGCGAAAATAAAAAAAAATTTGATTTAAAATTATCATTAATAATCTAATAGTGGCTGAAGTTTTGTAGGGACGTTACTTCCTTCGTCCAGCATTTGTCAGGTCTAGGAATGGATTGCGCCCTGCCCGCTCCGCTCTTGTAACCTTGGAACAATGAGACAAGACTGGCTGAGAGTAGAGTACTGTTCTGCACTCTTTGATGCAACAAATGCATCAGTTGTTATTGGAAGTGTCCCTGGTTCCGGTTGATCTAACTAGTGCAGCCTAGATCTTTGAAATACATGTATTATGATAATCTAGTGTATGCAAGATTAAAAAGATGCGTCTTTAGTCTAGATTTAAACTGACAGAGTGTGTCCGCCTCCCGGACATTGCAGGGAAGACTGTTCCAAAGTTTAGGCGCTAGATAAGAAAAGGATCTGCCGCCTGCACTTGATTTTGAAATTCTAGGTATTACCAACTGACCTGACGCCTGAGAGCGTAGTGCACGTGATGGACTATAAAACGTAAGAAGTTCTCTCAAGTAGTGAGGAGCTAAACCATGCAAGGCTTTATAGGTAATAAGCAAGATTTTAAAATTTATGCGATGCTTTATAGGTAACCAGTGCAAGGTTGACAGAATCGGGCTAATATGCTCATACTTTTTTGTACGTGTAAGAACTCGAGCTGCCGCATTTTGGACCAGTTGGAGTTTTTGTAATAGGCCTGCAGGGCAACCACCTAATAGTGCATTACAGTAATCTAGTCTTGATGTCATAAAGGCATGTATAAGCTTCTCCGCATCTGATGATGACAGCATATGACGTAATTTTGATATATTTTTAAGATGGAAAAACGCAATCTTACAGGTGTTGGCGACCTGGTTCTCAAATGACAGAGTACTATCGAATATAAAGCCAAGATTCTTAGCTGAAGATGAGGGTTTTATGGAACATCCATCAATAGTTAAGCAGTATTCTTGGTTGTTATGTAGGGCGGTTTTCGGTCCGATAAGTAACACTTCAGTTTTGTCCGAGTTCAGTAATAAAAAATTGCTACTCATCCACTTTTTTATATCGACAATGCATTCCACTATTCGATGGAATTGCTGTGTTTCGTGAGGCTTCGAGGAAATATAAAGTTGCGTATCATCAGCATAGCAGTGAAAGCTTATTCCGTGTCGCTTTATTATATCTCCTAGGGGTAACATGTATAATGCGAAGAGCATAGGCCCTAGTACTGAGCCCTGTGGTACACCGTACTGGACTTGCGATTTGCGTGATACCTCATTGTTTATTTTTACATATTGGAAACGGTCGCATAAATAAGATCTAAGCCATTTCAAAGCTATTTCCTTAATACCGACATCATTTTCAAGTCTATGTAGGAGCATGCTGTGGTCAATGGTGTCGAATGCAGCACTAAGATCTAGCAGCACCAATAAGGAGATACAACCTCGGTCGGACGCCATAAACAGATCATTTGTAACTCTAATCAGAGCAGTCTCTGTACTGTGATGTGCTCTAAATCCAGACTGGAAATCTTCATTAATCTCATTCCTTTGGAGGAAGGAACATATTTGAGTTGAGACTACTTTTTCCAGAACCTTAGATAAGAAAGGTAGATTCGAAATAGGTCTATAGTTAACTAGTTCTCCAGGGTCCAGATGGGGTTTTTTGACAAGGGGCCTTATAACAGCCACTTTATATGCTTTAGGCACATGTCCTAATGTCAGAGATGAGTTAATAATGCTAAGTAGAGGATCTATAATTTCTGGGAGCATCTCTTTCAGAAGATTTGTAGGTATAGGGTCTAGCATGCATGTAGTCGATTTAGATGATCTAATGATTTTCGATAGTTCATCGTGATCTATAGTAGAAAATAAACATAGTTTCTCCTTAGGGGTGCTGTAGTAAGTCGTTTGTTCAGCGGGTTTCGCATCTGGTTGCATAGTTATAATTTTCTCTCGAATATCTTGGATTTTATTTGTGAAATAGTTCATAAATTCATCACTGCTATGCTGGTATACAGCATCAGAAGTCGCAGACGATTTATTTTTGGTTAATTTAGCCACTGTATCAAATAAAAACCTAGGGTTATTTTGGTTTTCTTCTATTAATGATGAAATGTAGGCGGATCGAGACGTTTTTAGGGCTTTCCTGTATTTTTTTGTACTATCCTTCCAGGCAGTACGAAATACCTCTAATTTAGTCTTTTTAAAGTTGCGCTCCATTTTTCGTGCCGCTTTCTTTAGAGCCTGAGTGTGTTCATTTTTCCACGGTGTCGGTCTGTCATTTTTAATCTTCTTTAAGCGCAAGGGAGCAACTATGTCTAGCGTTTCCGAGAAGGTGGCATTAATATTTTCAATAGTAAAGTCAAGATCTTCAACGTTATTACTCATGCTAGAGATTTGAGACAATTCAGGCAAATTATCAAGAAACGCACCTTTTGTAGTCGAAGTTATTGTTCTACAATATTTGTAACTTGGAGTTTGATTTGCCACCATTGGGTATTGAAGCAAGCATGATACCAGATAATGATCTGAGATGTCTTCGCTCTGCTGAAGGATTTTAACATCGACCACGTTTATACCGTAAGACAAAATTAAATCTAAAGTATGATTACGAAGGTGAGTAGGTCCTGACACATGTTGACTAACGCCCATGGAGTTAAGAGTGTCTTTAAAAGCCATTCCTAAAGCATCTGTATCATTATCTACATGAATGTTAAAGTCCCCGGCAACAAGGACTCTGTCTGCAGCCAGTACTAGTTCTGATAAGAACCCACCAAATTCTTTAATAAAATCAGTGTGGTGCCCTGGAGGCCTATATACGATAGCCAGAATAAATTTTAAAGATGTTTTGTCCTTAGTATTAGGTATTGATGCATCAAGTACCATGACTTCAAAAGAATTGTATTTAGGTTTAGACTTCTGAGAAATGCTAAAAGAGTTACGGTAAAGTGCAGCAACACCTCCCCCTCTGCCTTTTAGGCGAGGCTCGTGTTTATAATAATAATCTTGGGGGACAGACTCATTTAACGCAATATAATCATCTGGCTTTAGCCATGTTTCTGTGAGACAGAGCATGTCTATTTTATGATCTGTTATCATATCATTAACAAAAAGTGCTTTATTAGAGAGAGATCTAATATTAAGCAATCCGAGTCGTAACAGTTGATTATCTGTATTATGTTCATGTTTAGTTAGTTTAACGTTAACTAAATTACCTTTGAGAGGTTTACGCTTTATTTTATGTTTACTAATCCGGGGGACAGACACAGTCTCTATTTTATGATGTTTGGGAGAAAGTATTATCGCATGTTGTGTATTATGTGTGTTCTGCAACGTGAGACGGCAAGCAGACCGTTGGTTAAGCCATTCAGTCTGCTCCCTGACCTGGGCCCCAGTGAGTCAAGTTTTAGCATTAAGACTATGTGCCATATTTCTAGAGAGTAGAGAAGCTCCAGCCCAGGAGGGGTGGAGACCATCTCTTTTCAACAGGTCAGGTCTGCCCTCAAAACTCTTCCAGTTATTTATAAAAACAATATCATTCTGCAGGCACCACTCAGACAACCAGCCATTTAGTGATGATACTCTGCTATGTATCTCATCACCACGATAAGTGGGGAGGGGGCCAGAGAATATTACAGTTTCTGACATCGTGCTTGCGAGCTCACACACCTCTTTAATATTATCTCTAGTGATCTCCGATTGACGGAGTCGAACATCATTTGTGCCGACGTGAATAACAATCTTACTGAATTTACGATTAGCCTTAGCCAGCACATTTAAATTTGACTTGATGTCAGGCGCTCTGGCTCCCGGTAAACATTTGACTATGGTGGCTGGTGCCTCTATGTTAACGTTCCGAACAATAGAATCACCGATAACTAGGGCACTTTCAGCAGGTTTCTCAGTCGGTGCGTTGCTGAGCGGGGCAAACCTGTTCGAGACTGTAGTCGGAACGTTTGAGTGGTGTTTTGACCTGCGACTACACCGTCTCACAGTCACAAAGTTTCCCAGCTGCGGGGGTTGTTCAACCGGAACCGAACTGTGCGCGCTAATATTGCTCGCATCCAAAGTGTTTTCTAAGCTCCTTACATTCTTACTATCCTCAGATAAAGATTGGATGCGAGACTCTAATTCTGAGATCTTCTCTGTCAGCCTAGCTATTTCCCTGCATTTATCGCATGTAAAACCCTCGCCGCTGACAGAGAAGGCTAAGCTAAACATATGACATGAGGTGCAAGTGACAATAATAAGAGAAGAAGCCATAACTCACCGGGTTTGAAGAGTAATTCCAACTTACCAAGGTTGCTCGATGAATCTTAGTATATACGCTTTAGAGAGAAACCGTTAGCACACAAGACAGCTAGAAGGCGAGATGATATTTAGCAGTGTAAACAGAAAGCCCGCTAGCACGCTTGTGCTATGCTAACGGCGCTGAGTGTTTTGGTTTAAGATTTTCAAGTAAATAACCAGGAGAGGTTATTGAGATATCAGGATAAGTTAGCAACGACAGTGATAATTAACAATGTATGCTATGAATAAAATACACTAATATGAAAGAAGTGCAAGTTAAGTGATACAACCTGATTCCGTGTTGTATTAGAGGGGAGAGGTGAAGCACGTTTACTCGCACCTCAGGTCTAGAGGCAAGCGTTGCATAGCCTCCTGCAGTCGTGACAAGAGTCTCTCTACAAGCAGTCTTGACACTGCCTGTGAAAATACAATTAAAGGAATCAATTATTTATTTGTATCTAGACCATAATCCTCAAAACTGGCATAATTCACATAACAAACATAACGCCTTTCACCCACTAATAAACCATTAAAAGCGAATTACCTGAGATTGTCCGGCATTTGTCTGCTGACGCTGGTTTCATCAAAATAGGTACTGGGCTTATATTGATGAGCTTAAATATGTATGTGAACACTTTCAACTCAAGACTGCAACATTAAATGTGGGCAAAATGGGTCGGACTACTTAATGAATGCACTTTATATAGGCCTAACGTTACAAGTGCTTAGCTGGCATACTTCTTCTGGTTCTGTTCTGTCCTCTATTTCTAATATAAACGGTAACCAGCCAGACTTCTCAATGCTATTGGAACTGCATGATTGTCTCTGTGAGTTAGGATCAATGCATAAAACCATGAAAATCTTAATGGAATAGCTCATCAAGCTATGATCTTGAGGCTAAACTGTTAGAGCTAGCAATCTCATGCAATTTTAGATATAACTTACATCCAACAACTTAAATACTATTACTAAATACTTAAATACTATTTAAGTTACTAATAAGATATAAAAGATTCCTAACTAAACCAAACGAACAATACACGTGTTAACAGGCTAGATATCGCCCTACTCGGACTACATAGAGCTTGCAGAAAATAACATAACACACAAAGGGAATATATCTGTCACCCAATAATAAACCATTAAAAGCGAATTACCTGAGATTGTCCGGCATTTGCCTGCTGACGCTGGTTATCCATCTTCACGCACCTGCAACGACACGGGTCACATTGGAGTGACGTCACCTCCCCCTTCGATGGATTGGCTAGAGAAGCAGCTGTCAATTTAGAACTAGTGGACCAATGGTGACGCTGAAGCCCGCCCTGAGCCCGACCTCATTTACATGAAACTCTAACCGCAACATTTGGAAAAGTGAGCACAGAACGCGGAAACGAGAGCAACGGGGAAAAGACCGTAAGCACACACAAAACCAAATTTGAGCGGGGAAACCGGATTTTGTTTGTGATTTGGAAAATGTTGAATAAAACGTTTTTGATTCACGCTTATTACTTTTCGATCCGCGACCGTGTTGTTTGTTGTTTGCGTTTGTTTTTCAGTTTTTTGCGCTATTATTTTACACTTGTTTTCAATTTTTGTATTAACGCTTATTATTTTTCAAACCATGACCACAATACTTGTGGCGGGATTCTAATCCCATAAGCGTCTCTTACATTATGAGCGCGCTTGCCACGCACACCGCATCTATGTCATGATTCTGCCGCATCATGTCATGTTTCTCTTGGTTTAGTGGCAGGATCATGACATAACCTCATGTTTAATGTGGAGAGAGGCAATTATTGTTGTTATGGCCTTCCATACACTCTCTCTCCGGTCTCGTCCCTTTTCCCATTCTCTCGTTACCTCGTTATTGATTAATGCCCTACACCTGTTCCCCTCTTGATTTGGTCCCTTATTTAATGCCCTTGTGTCTTCTGTCTTGTGCTGGTTCATTGTGGTTTGTGTGGTGAGATCCTGTGTCTAGTCTAGTCTAGTCTAGTCTAGTCTAGTCTAGTCTAGTCTAGTCTAGTCTAGTCTAGTCTAGTCTAGTCTAGTCTAGTCTAGTCTAGTCTACTTAATGTTTAACGTTTATTATAGTCTTGTTGGAGTTTAGTTAGTCTTAGTACTGTTCTGTCTTGTCATTATATTCCCATATTTTGTTCTGTTACCCTTCGTGGGTTTTGTTTTGTCTTTTATGTTAAAGTCTTCTATTAAACCCCTTACCCACTGTCTGGACCTGGGTCCTCTCTCCGTGTCTCAGCACCCGAGATCATGACAGTCTACATTTGAATTTTACATTGATTTGGCAGGAAAAATGATCCAACAAACCATTCGGTTTGAAAATGCGTACCGAAAACCGAAACCGAAAGCCTTGTATCAAACGGTTCAATACGAATACGTGTCTTGTTACACCCCTAGGAAAAAGTAATATGGAACATCTATTACATAATGTTTGTTTGACAATGTCTTAGTGGAGAAGAACACAGGCAAGGGGTAAAAGAGACAGACATGAGGTCTGCGATCGCATCAAGTAAAGATGAGACCAGTGTTGATATCAGGTAGAAGTTATATTAGTTAGACCGCACCAAACTAAATGTTTGAAGATCTGTTGACCAACCTATTCACTGTGTCCTTTTTGGATAAAAAATTGTGCAGACAGAGATGGAAAGCCACTCACCACTGAAGAGGATTTGGAGGAGAATATGGAAAAGGGAGGTGGAGATGAGGTGGAAGAGAATGTGGAACAGAGACGAAAAAGAGAGGGAGGAGGAAATAGAACAGAGCGGTGAAGAAGAGAGGGAGGTGGAAATGGAACGGAGAGGTGACGAAGAGAGGGAGGTGGAAATGGAACAGGGAGGTGAAGAAGAGAGGGCTGAGACAAGGCATTACTCGGAAGATCCATCGGACTGGCCACCACCACACCAGATTGGGGATTCATTTAGGCAGTGTATGGTTGAGAATGGCCCACAGAAATGTCCTGATGGACCATATACAAGATCAGACTAGAGTAGGTGTTTTTCCAAATCATACTGTTTTCATTCAATGTCCAATGGAGAAAAAGTGCAGTGGGATTGGTTACTGTACTCCAAAAGAACAAATAAAGTGTATTGTTTTGCATGTAAGCTTTTTTATTGGAGCTAGAGTTGTTGACACACGCTTTGTGGTGGGGTACAATAACTGGCAGTGTCTTTCAAAAACACTGCAGCACCATGAAACCTGTGGTGATCACATAAATGCGTATCTGTTGTGGAAAGAATTCGCATCACGCTTACGCCTTGGTAAAACTATTGACAGAACACTGCAAAAAGCCATAGATGCTGAAAAGGCACACTGGAGAAATGTGTTAATGAGAGTGATTGACTGCATACTATTGCTTTCAGAAAGGAACTTGCTACTAAGGGGGAAGAATGCTAAGTTAGGAGATCCTATAAATGGAAGGTCATAGCACGATATGATGTCACACTAGCAGAGCATCTTAGGAAGGTAGCTTCTAAAGAAACCACGGGATATCTTTCCTGGTGCACTCAAAATGAATTTTTAGATTAAATTTTAGTATGTGTACTTAGTCAAATTTGTGCCCAGGTCAAAGCCTCCAAGTTCTTTGCTGTGGAGTTGGATTGCACACCTGACATTTCAAAGCAGGAGCAGGCCTCTGTAATAATCTTTTATGTTCATACAGACGACAAAAAGAATGCCTCCATCAATGAGTCTTTTGTTGGCTTCACAGTATTGAAAGACACAACTGGTAAAGGCCTTGTAAAGGCCTTGCCATTTATCCCCTGGTGTAGCCACAGTCTGAACCTTCTGTTATGTGATGATGTGTCATCAAACTGAATGTGTCTAACCTTTTTTGGCACTCTCCGAAGACTGTGCACCATTTTTCAGCTTCAGGGAAGAGGTGGGATATTCTGAAAGAATTTGTGGACATAACACTGAAGCCTCTGAGTGATACCAGGTGGGAAGCAAAAATAGACTCTGTCAAAGCTGTACGTTTCCAGTTAGGGGGCATTTTTGATGCTTTGGAAAAGCTTGAGGATGTCGAAAAAGACAGCAAAACCGTCTCAGAGGCAAGCAAGATTTTCAGCATGGAGTTCCTCATGTGCCTCCTGGTTTGGTATGATCTATTGTCAGAGATCACCTATGTCAACAAGGCAATGTCAGCAAGTCCCATCTCGATGGACACTGCCATTAGAATGATAGAGTCTCTTAAAGAATTCTTGCTTAAGTATAGAGTGGAGGGCTTTCAAAAATCCCTTGACATTGCACGCCGAATAGCCATTGAGATGGATGCTTCCCCTGAGTTTAGAGAGAGACGTTTCAGGAAATTAAAAGATTTCATGGTGATGATTCCAGCACTGCCCATTATAAACAGGAACCTGAGACCCATTTTAGGTGCATGGTATTCAATGCAATTGTTGACACAGTAATTCAGGAGTTGTCTGACAGATTTTGCAATCTTCAGCTTGTGTCTGAAAAGTTCATTTTTAAAATGGAAGACATGACAAAAGCTGAGTTGGAGGAATCAGTGACAAGATAGCCCTAGCTACCAATGATGTTTCAAGGGATATCATTCAGGAAATGTATCCAGCGAGCCGTCTACTTAGGGGTCATGAAAAGGCTCTGGATAATTTAGATGTCCTCCTACTAGAGAACCTTGATTTGTTTTTTCCCAATGTATGGCACATTTGGCGGAGAAAAGTTTGTGCTATGTATAGAAAAGTGTGCGCCCATAGGAGAGAGCGACCTCTGCCACGATGGCGAGGTAATCGCCCAGCTTGCGTCTCCTATGAGGGAACGCAGTGCAGATCACATCTGTGTAGCTGGAACAAGCGATGGTAAACTCGGGGAAAGACAGTGTGCAGGTGTGGGGGTTGGGTGACTGATTTTTAAATGTGATTGATAGATCCTCGTAAGTGAGCTCCAGGTGCTGGTGAGCTAATGTCTTGTGTGCGGCCCGCAGTGCTAACTGGGGTTTTGGCAGTAGAACGAAGTCAGCCTACGGTGAGAGAGACCGGTGGTTTCGTGGCATCCTAGAAATCCGTGGCAGTACCTGCGCTCGCGGAACTCCTGCTGTGCCGACTTGACCGCAGGACATCTCTTTGGGCCAGGTGATGAAGTGCCACCTCTGGATTTAGCCTTTCGAGGTGTAGAACTGCAGAGCTGGCGGTCCCGTGTTGAAGCCGGGGAATCGACGCGCTCGGCGACGCTGAAAGATTGCGGTTTACAGACAAGTCGTCGAGGAAATAAAGAATTATCGGTTTCTGACTGCGGTCAAGCCAGCCGCCACTTCGAAAATGACAGTCAAACTAACCCACACGCAGTTTTTCATTCGCGCACATACTGCACTTTATGGTAAACGCGTCTTTTTGGATTTCAGAACAAAAGCAACAAGCGCTCTAGGCATACTGTTTAACACAGACAGTAAATATTATATATGGTTTAAATGTATTAACTTTTTTGTTGTTTTAAAGGCAGAAACTGAGGTTTTCCAGATGGTTGCTATGGCATTTTTCCTATGGAGAGATGATGTTTAATCCCTTTGACGAAGGTGCGTATTGCACACCTGGAGGGGGAAGAACGAACACGAGCCCGCCAAGCAGAGCTTGATCTGAGTTTGCAAGTCCGTTAGCTCGAAATTGAAGCTGAAAAAGAGGTGAAGCTTCGTAAATTGGAGATCGAAGCTGCTAAGGTTACTCCGGTCTCCTCGGTGAGGGATTGTTACGTCCCCAGAGTTCTGGGTTCGTTTTATAGTCATTTTGTTCTAGTATTGTTTGTGGTGTGTGTTTGTTTATTTTACTAGGCAAGATGGCTTCAGTGACTGTCCCAGCAGCTGATTGGTGGTTCAACGGCTGATTGGGACCTCGAACTCCGCCTACTCGTCAGTGGCTGCAGCTGGCTGGGCTCTTTAAAAACAAAGCACAGTTTTGCCACACTCTCTCTCTCTGTTCCTGCTTTTGGTTTGGTTTGTACTCTGTGTGGAGGTCTTAGGAAAACTTTTCAGGACACTGATACAAACATGTGGTAATAGTTTTTAAACCTTTGTTGTGTGTGAGTAAAGTTAACTTGTGTTCCATTTTGGAATTTGTAGCAGCAGGAGGGAGCATTTGTATTATTGTGGATCCTAATAATAATTGGTGCTAATTATTTTTCTTTTCCTTGTTATTCTTAATAAAAAATTATTTTCTTTGTTGTTCTTAGGGAGTTTGGGAGTAGATTTAGAGCTACCCCGGGTTATACATCACCCGTAGGAATACTTCTCTGTCTAGAAACACCAGCTAGACCTGGACGGACCACCAGCTGTAACTTTGATTAGGGTACCTTGATCGTGTGCCAGATAGGGATTATTGTATTCTATTTTTTTGGGTTAGTATAGGTTAGGGGTTGGGGTTTCTTTTGTTTATTTCTTTACTTTGGTCCGTCCAGCCCTCCCCTCTTCCAAGTTAACTATTATTTACACCATTACTGTGGCTAAATAAAAGCTTGGTTATTTTTATATGGTATTTGGTGTTTGTCTCCTTTTCTCCAACCGCGACTACATACCTCCTTTACTGGTACTGGTGGGCCCGAGTAGTGGACTGTCAGTTTCCCCTCCTTTTGGGAGCTAGAACGTAACAGTGATAATTTGGGCAATTCGGGTTCTACCACATTTGACGTGGGAAGGCATATTTCTTTGGTTCCGAATTTTAGAGAATCTGAGGTGGATATTTATTTTAATGCTTTTGAGAGAATCGCAACTTCCTTAGGTTGGCCAAAGGGGTCTTTCATTTTAGGCAACGATTTAGCTGGGGGGAAAGTAATACCTTTACTGGAGGTGATGGATGATCCGTTGGTCCAGGTTAAGACAGATGAGCTAGCTCAGAAATATCCGAGTGCCTTTCCTGTATGCTTCATCACACGTGCCCAATCTAAGAAAGACAATGATATAGTTTTATCTGACTCTTTCTTCTGTGCAGATGGGGAGACTAAGGAGGTTGTGGAAACCCAGTTTCATGACAGTGACCAGGTGAAGGACATTGTAGTGAGTGATTATCTGTCTTTAACTCGTGAACAACTCATTGAGGCTCAGAAAAATGATCCCTCTTTAGCAAAATGTTTCAAATTTACCGAGAATGAGAAATTGGACAACGCTGCGTTCTTGATAAAAGACGGGTTACTTATGCGAACGTGGCGTAAAAGTAATACCTTAGAGGAACGTAGTCTATCGGGTAATGGTTCCCACTACCTTTTGCCTGCAAATGTTGTTGTTGACCCATGATCATTTGTTATAAGGACATTTAGGTGTAACAAAGACCTATAACCATGTCCTGCAACATTTTTTCTGTCTTAAACGTGATGTAATTCAGTATTGTAAGACCTGTCATGTGTGTCAATACGCAGGAAAACCTAACCAAGTGATCCCACCAGCTCCCTAAATTCCAATCCCTGTGTTGGGGGAACCTTTTGAACATGTGATAGTGGACTGTGTGGGGCCTTTACCAAAGTCAAAGTCTGGTAATGAATTTCTGCTTACAATCATGTGTACTGCTACCAGGTATCCAGAGGCTATTCCATTGCGTAAGATTACAGCCAAGGTAGTTGGTAATCCGAAAGTTGAGAAAAACTTGGTTAAAGCTTTAACAAGGATTGTACAAGCCGATCAAGGCACTAACTTTCTATCCAAGCTGTGCTCACAGGTTTTTAAGTCAAAAGGCATCACACACCGTAAATCTAGTGCATATCATCCCCAAAGTCAGGGAATGCTGGAAAGGTTTCACCAGACCCTAAAATAATTTTGAGGATGTATTGCATTGAGACAGGAAATGGGTGGGATGAAGGATTTCCATTGCTTTTATTTTCAATTCGAGAAACTGTACAGGAATCTCTCAAATTTAGTCCACTATAATTTCTATAATTTCAGATGACTATAAAGAGAAAACTATGAGTTAACACAGACTAATGCCACTATTAAAGGAAAGTACTCATCCTCAGTGTGTCACCTGTACAATATCAAGACTTTATAATGTGGAATTATTAAAGTACTGTCATCAAAAAATTGCCTATAAATATTATTATTTCTTTAATTTCAGATGACTATAAAGAGAAAGAGATAGTTTTCTATCAGAATAATGAACAGAAGGATAAAATTCTGGAATTACAGGAAAGGCAAAGTAAGGATTTAGATATTCAAAGACGTGAACTTGAGCGACTACAAGCCGAAAAGGATCCTACAAGCCTACAATCAAATGATGATGCAAGGAGTTGAAAATTCCTCACAAAATATTGTCGTTGGAGAACAGCGCTGGCCAGCTCAGAGTCCTTCTAATCAGTCTATCGATAAACCATCAACATCTCAAGACGAAGTATCCTCCCTTGTACAAGTGCTGTAAAGACAGTATAAATCTGAATAGGCTGCCAACACCAGAGCCCTTTATATTCAATGGCGACTCCATCCAATACGTCAAGTGGAAAGCATAATTTGTGTCATTGATTGATAGAAAGAGCATATCTCCTGTTGACAAGCTGTACTATCTAAAATGGTATGTGGGTGGAGCAGCACGGAAAGTTCTGGATGGCACGTTTTGTAGAAGTGATGATGAAGCATATAAAGATGCCTGGAATAAACTAGATCAAAGATATGGACAGCCATTTCTGATACAACATGCATTCAGACAGAAATTGGCAAGTTGGCCGAAAATCCAATACAAAGATGCTGTTGGACTCCGGGACCTTTCAGACTTGCTTAACTCATGTCGAGATGCTATGCCTCATGTAGAAGGTTTAGAAATATTAATTGATTGTGAGGAAAATCAAAAACTAGTTCAAAAGTGACCTGAATGGGCTGCGTCATGTTGGAATAGGCAAGTTACCCAATGTTTTCCTGATTTTAAGACCTTTGTATCATTTGTCTCATTGGAAGCGGAAGTTGTCTGTAACCCAATCACTTCCTCCTATGCTCTCAGCTTAGGATCTGTTGAAAAACGAAATCTCAGAGAGGGCAGAAGAAATAAGATTCATGTTTTAAATACTACCGTCCTACACATCAATGGTTGTACCAGTATGGATATCCTCAAGCACAAGCCCTAGTATAGAACAATTAGTCTATGCTTTGCTTGATTCTCAGAGTGACACGACTTTCATTGATCAGGAAGTAAGCAATGTGTTGCATGCAGATAAGGCTCCTGTGAAGTTAAAACTAACTACCATGACTGGAAGAGATACTATAGTGACAAGTGAAAGAGTTCAAGGGCTCCGTGTAAGAGGCTATAGTTCTACCCATTACATCGAACTTTCCCCTGTCTATACTAAGGAATGTATCCCAGTTAATCATGCTCATATACCTACCTGTGAAACGGCTAAATCCTGGAATCATCTTTCTGCAGTGAGCAATGAAATTCCCCCTCTGATGGACTGCAAAGCTGGACTGCTGATAGGGTACAACTGTGCTAGAACATCAGCACCAAGACGGGTGATCTTGGGAGATGACGACTGCCCATATGCCATTAAAACAGATTTAGGATGGAGCATTGTTGGACCTACAATACCCTGCCTGATTCATCTGGTGAAATGAGTTTCTGCCATCGGATTTCTGTTAAAGAAATGCCCCTAATGACTCCAACAGATGCTATACGTGTTCTCGAATCAGATTTTAAAGATATCAGTGCTGATACTAAAACCTTTTCACAGGATGATATTAGCTTTTTGAACCGACTAAGCAATAATATTAAGAAAACTAGTTCAGGACACTTGGAAATGCCTTTGCCTTTCAAAAATAGACCTGAATTGCCAAACAATAGACAACTCGCCTTTGTTAGGCTTAATCATTTAAAGAGAAAATTGTTAAAGGATCAAGGCTACAGGGAATGCTATGTGAAATTTATGGAGGAGATCATCGAAAGAGGAGAAGCAGAAGAAATCAACAATGATGACCCCAAAGAGGGAAAAGGGTATGTTCCTCATCATGGGGTTTACCATCCTAAGAAATTAGACAAGCTGAGAGTTGTTTTCGACTGTTCAGCAAGATACAATGGGGTTAGTCTCAATGATTATCTTCTGCAGGGGCCAGATTTGATGAATAGTTTGATTGGTATTCTTCTTAGATTTCACCAGCACCCTGTTGCTTTAATATGTGATGTTGAAAAAATGTTTCATCAGTTCCATGTGTACAAAACTGACAGAGACTTCCTATGTTTCTTGTGGTGGAGGAATGAAAAAACCTAAAAGAAATGCCTCGAGAGTACAGAATGACAGTACATCTTTTTGGAGCATCTTCATCCCCAGGATGTGTAAATTATTGACTTAAGTATTTAGCTGAAGGCAGTAGAGATCAGTATCCCTTGGGCTTTAAGTTCGTAATGAATGACTTTTATGTGGATGATGGCGTCACAAGCGTGCCTACAGCAAAAGAAGCAATTCAGCTAGCCCAGGAAGCTAGAGAACTTTGTGCTACTGGTGGCCTTAGGCTACACAAATTTGTGTTCAAAGACAAAGCCGTTTTAGAGAGTATTCCACCATCAGAACGAGCAAATTGCACAGAAGAACCAAACTTGTCCTTTGGTAATTCCTTGGTGGAAAGAACATTGGAGATCCAGTGGAATATAGAACACGATTGTTTTAAGTTTGATCATTGTCTCAAGGAACAGCCTGTTACCCGACGAGGGATTTTATCCACAGTAGCGTCATTGTATGACCCACTTGGGTTTATTTCTCCATTCACTCTTAAAGGGAAGAAAATATTACAGGAAGTGTTTAAACAGGGCACAAGTTGGGATGATGCAGTGAGTATCGAATTGCAAATGCGGTGGGAGTGCTGGAGAAAGGACTTGGTCAACTTGAAGGAATTGAGTATTCCTCGTACATATGCTCCACATAGCTTTGGAAGAGTACAAGAGGCTGAATTACGCCATTTCTCAGAAGCTAGTACTAAGGGTTATGGACAATGTTCATATTTGAGATTAAAAAACGACCAGGGAGAAGTTTATGTTGCTCTGGCCATGGAAAAATCCCATGTTTCTCCAATGAAGGTAACAACTATCCCAAGGCTTGAATTGACAGCAGCAGTCGTCTCCGTGGATATCAGTCAAATTCTCAGAAGGTAACTTCAGTATAATGACATTAAAGAATTATTCTGGACAGACTCTAAAGTTGTTCTAGGATATATTAACAATGATGTGCGCTGATTCCACACCTTTGTTGCTAACAGGGTACAGAAGATCCATCTAAGTACAAATCCTCAGCAATGGAATTATGTCCCAACAAAGGAAAACCCAGCAGATTATGCCTCAAGAGGCTTTACTGTTAATGAACTAATGAACTGTTTTTTTGGGCCAAAATTTTGGGGGAACATACAACCCCAAAACAGAAAAGTTGGGACAAAGTCTTAAATTAAAATGAAAACTGAAAACAGTGATCTGAAAACCCTTTTTGGTGTGTATTGCACTTAGAAACTTTAGACTAACCTTTGTCTGATGTTTTACAAGATTAATTTTATTGTCTCTTCAAAATAAACACATATATGCATTTTGAGTCTTGCAACATATTCCAAAAAAAGTTGGGACAGTAAAACATTTACCACTTTGTAACATTGCCATTTCCTTTCACAACACTCAAAAGACGTCTAGGGACAGAAGACACCAAGTGATTTAATGTTTCAGGTGGAATTTTGTCCCATTCTTCCTGTAAACATGTCTTGAGGTGTGCAACAATATGAGGTCTTCGTTGTCGCATTTTACGCTTCAAAATGCGCCACACATTATCTATTGGAGACAGATCAGGACTGCAGGCAGGCCAGTCAAGCACCCACACCCTGTTCTTTCGCAGCCATGCCTTTGTAAGGCGTGCAGAATGTGGCTTTGCATTATCCTGTTGAAATATGCATGGCCGTCCCTGGAAGAGGCATCGTCTTGAAGGCAGCATATGTTGCTCTAAAATCTTTATGTACTTCTCAGCATTAATGGTGCCATCACAGAAGTGCATGTTACCCTTGCCAGTGGCACTGACGCAACCCCAGACCATGACAGACCCTGGTTTCTGTACTTGTTGCTGATAACAGTCTGGATGGTCCTTTTCAACTTTGGTCCGGATCACCCGACGTCCATTTTTTCCAAAAAAAACCTCAAAAACTGATTCATCTGACCATAACACACGTTTCCACTGTGTCATGGTCCATTCTAGATGTCTCCGAGCCCAGACACGTCAACGGCGCTTATGGACACTGTTAAGATAAGGCTTCCTTTTGGCACAGTAAAGTTTGAGATGTAGTTTCGTATTGTGCTGCTTGACAAAGGTTTGTCAAAGTAATTCTGAGCCCATGTGGTTATATCAGCTATGGAAGAATGACGATTCTTGATACAGTGCCGTTTTAGGGCACAGAGGTCACGGGAGTTCAGCGTAGGCTTGCGCCCTTGGCCTTTATGCACTGAAATTGCACCAGATTCCTTTAATCTTTTAATGATGTTGAATACCGTAGAGGACGAAATATTCAAATCTCTTCCTATCTGTCTTGAGAAATACTTTTTTTTAAACTTTTCAATAATTTTCTCACGTGTTTCTTGGCAAACTGGTGATCCTCGGCTTATCTTTGCTGCTAAAGGACTAGGCCTTTCCTGGGTGCTGGTTTTATACCAAATCATGACTACAATCACCTGTTGACATCACCTATTTCAAATCACATCGTTAAAAAATGTTTTACCTCATTATAGCCCAAAATCTACCCTCCGTCCCAACTTTTTTTGAAAGGTGTTGCAGGCATCACATTACAAATGTGCCTACATTTTCCATGAAATTGTTTTTTTTTTTCTTTTTCAACATTTGATATGTTGTCTGTACCCGTTTGGCAACTAAATATGAGTTTATGAGATTTTCAGATTATTACATTTTGTTTTTATTTACATTTTACACAATGTCCCAACTTTTTCTGTTTTGGGGTTGTAGAAAATGGTCCTACCCATTAATGAGATCTAAGAGCTGCAATTAGGTGACGTGGAAGTCAGAGGTGCTTTGACACTTAGCTCACGGGCCATAGAGCAGAGAACGATTGCAGACCATCTTTTTAAGTTTTCATCTTTGGTCTCAGGCTGTCAAAGCAATTGCATGTATCCAACGCTACATACATAGATTTAAAGGGATTGCTCTACCTATTGTTGAGGAAAGCGAAAGAGCAGAACGCACTATAATCAGCAATCTACAAACCCATGTATTCCAAGAGGAATTGAAAGTGTTAAGCAAAAGAAACTCCTTGTCATCCCACAGTGAATTGTACAATCGTAATCCTTTTATTGACAGTGATGGATTACTCAAAGTGGGAGGAAGACTTAATAACATGTCATGTGAACTATTAAAACATCCTGTGATCCTTCCCAAAGACAATCACATTACAGAGTTAATCATAGCAAATTGCCATGAATGTATTAAGCGCCAAGGTAGAGGTTTTACCATTAATGAGATTCGTGCCAGGAGGGGCTATTGGATTCTTGGCATTAATCGTGCTGTTGCATCTTATGTCTGTAATTGCGTGATCTGTAGGAAATTTAGGAGATCAGTAGAAGAGCAAAAAATGGCTTGTCTACCCTCAGAAAGAGTGAATCCCTCTCCACCATTCACCTATTGCTGCATGGATTGTTTTGGCCCTTTCCTTACTAAACAAGGACGAAAGGTGCACAAAAGATATGGACTGATCTTCACTTGTTTCTCCTCTCGTGCTATTCACATTGAAATGCTTGAAACCCTCTCTACAGATTCCTTTATTAATGGCTTGCAATGTTTTTTTGCTATTCGTGGAGCAATTCGACAGATTAAATCTGATCAAGGGCTTCATTGGTGCTAGAAATGAGTTTGTGGAAGCCCTTAAAGAACTGGATGCCAACAGATTGAAACTTTTCTTGGCTGAAAATCAGTGTGATTTTGTGACGAATGCACCCTGCACAAGTCATGCAGGAGGTGTATGGGAGCGTCAGATTAAGACCGTGAAAAGTGTTCTTAAATCCACATTTTCAGTTGCTTCAGAAAGAATTGATGATTCTTCCCTGAGAACGTTTTTCTATGAAGCAATGTCAATTGTAAATGGTCCTCCACTAACAGTTGACAATTTAAGTGATCTAAACAGTCTTGAGCCCTTAACACCAAACCATCTTCTGACCATGAAGTCAGTAATTGCTTTACCTCCCCCAGGCAAGTTTATCAAGGAAGATCTCTATGTACGAAAGAGATGGCGTCATGTTCAATATCTTGCTGAACAATTCTGGGGACGTTGGCGTAAAGAATATCTCTCCAACATTGCCCTTAGACTACGTTGGCATACCCCAAGAAGAAATTTGTCAGTAGGGGACATAGTAATTGTCAACAGCAGTGACTTGCCCAGAGATAAATGGCCTCTGGGTAAAGTTGTAGAAGCAACTATTGATTCAGACGGACTGGTAAGGAGAGTTAAGGTTCATCTTGGGAAAAGAAATATTGCAAGTAAGGAAGACTGTCCTACTAAGCCCTCTGTAATTGAACGTCCAGTTCAAAAATTGGTTTTGCTATTGGAGGCTGATTAAAACTTTTCCTTTCTCTCTTTGTCTTAATGTGAAAATGTTGTTTATAAGAATGCTATTTGTAACTGTGGAATCATTCATGTCTGGACTCATGATTGGTGGGAGTGTAAATTACTCTGTTTCTACTTGTTGATTCCTTTGATGTTTTGTTTAAGTTTAGGGACTTTTATTTTGACAGCTACACTAACAATGGCCTGTATAAAATGCTTCACACTTCCGTTGTCACTAGAAATGTTTGTGCGTGGTTTGCAAGGAATGTAGACTGCAGTGTGAATTTCCTTCCCTCTTTATTATTGTGTTTTCGACTGAAAAGGTTATAAGGTAAATCGTGTGTTTTTATATTATCTTAAATAAAACGATAAGACACTTAACCTCAGTTGCATGTTGGCCACAATATTGTTTTACTGTTGATAATGTGTTTATGGATGTTTTATGTTTGCTTTGTTTTGTGGGACTATGCTATTTAATAGTCCTGCGTGTTCAAAATTTGGAAGGATGAGGGGAACAAACTGTTTTTAAAATAATAGGTTTTATTCATCAGATTTAAAAGTTTCTTTCCTACAGCGGTGGGTTGTTGCCTTCTCCATATGAGTCAATAACAACAACACAGGAAGTTTTACACACACACATTATATACAGAATATGACGTTGTTAATGTCTTCTGCTACCCCCTCCGTCTCTGGTTGCATCTTCCCTCAGCAACCAATCAGGTCCTGTTGAACTCTTGCTGACCACATTCCGTTCTCTGCAAAACAGCATCTGGCAGGAACTCTCTGAAACCAGCCTTTGTTTGCAAATTTAATTGCCTTCTGTGTCAATGTAATTAAACAAACCATAATTTCAATAGTTACATAGCACACAAATGGTTATATGATTAAAACACATCTATTAAACTTGAATCATGTCACTGTAGGAAAATACATTTGATTAAAACAAAATTAATCATCCATTTTATATCGATCTATAATGATCTTAATTCCCACAATTCCCTCTCTTGACCTCGAAAGAGGTCACACATCACCTTCCTCTTCTTCTTCTAACTCACTGGACAATAAAGGCATGGTGTACTGGGCCGGGCCTTCTTGTTTCTCTATGGCTGTCACAATGAGCCTGTTACACAATGACCTGATACACGGAATGCAACAACATCCGCAGGTGATTATGATTGCCAAAAATACTCCTATGGACACTACAATTGACATCATTTATGCTTTCCATTTCCCCAATTGGATTGTCCACTCCCGAGTGTTCCTTCATTTCAACAGACAAAGCTTTTAAACCTTCCAATCCCCTAGTCACTGATCCGTCTGGGGCTGTATTATTAGGGATGTAAGTACAACAAAGATCACCAAACATAACACATACTCCTCCCTTCTCTGCCAACAGCATGTCCAGAGCCATACGGTTCTGGATGTCCATCAGCGAAGTTGGTGCTAGTTGCTAAACCATCAACGGCATCCCTTGTCATATTTGCTAATCTCATCACATTATAATGCACATAATTAATCCTATCTACATTCTTGTTTGGGGTGACTGGAAAAAGCGCAGCTATTATTGGTATATTCTCAAAACCTGCTGCCACTTGGTCTGCTAGTTTGTATTCATCTGGTACTCCTCTTGGGACTCCTATTGCGTCGATATACGTGGGACTATTCAATGACAAATTTACAATTGAACCTATTGCTCTCTTTTTGAGGATGTGTCTCCTATGTCTTCTAGTCAATATTGCTGAAATCATGGTTTCTGTTCTGACTGCTCTGTCACCTATCAGGGTTATCGGGGCTCCCAGTCTTACCATAGCACACACTCCCTTTGCTTCCTCAGGTATCCCGCTCTAGCCCATGTTCCTATTTTTGTCCCATTATCTGCTATTATCTGATCACACCACTCCTTGTTTATCTCCCCTAGGTTGCTGGTTGGTGATTGATGTGTAATATCATAACATGTATAATTAGCTTTCTTTGGTGTAAATGGACCTGTCTTCGAACGGTTGGTTATTGGTGGGAATATTGCTGCTAGTGTACTACAATTTTTTGGACTGGACATCCTTGTCATTGCCAGCATACACTCATACCCCCATGTATCGTTTTGGTACAACGGTGCTGGTTCAGTATATAAATGTGGTCTTGCATTATCACATCCTACACAATCATCTAACCTCTGTTCTCTAGCTGTGGTAATTATCCATTCCAGCCACAAATTATTTTCTCCATATCCTGTGGCTCTTTCTAACATATATCCTGGTTTTAACATGGTGTAATCTATTTCTATTACTCCACTCTTTTGTTGTACCGATAATGGCTCAGCTACTGTCTCATTTCTTTCCTACTCAGGTGAGTTCTTCACAACAAATTTTATTACTGCCTTTCTATCCGTTCCTTGCATGTTCACCCCCATTATAAGGAAAAATTCCCCTGTACAATTGGTTGATCCCATTCTGGTGGATATTGAAAGGTTGAGTGGATTTTGGCTTGCACTGTAATCTCTTTGCATTTTTAAATCAAATTTTGCCGAGGTACGGGTCCAAAGGCTGGGTTCTTTCGGGGTCCAACCACCGGTATATGCTATTACACTATTCCATGCCGGACACCATTCACTCATAAGGGTTCGCCTAGACTGGTGCGCCTTACAAACACGGTCCACATTCCAGTCCATGCATACATATACGTCGTAACCCCTCCATGAGCTATTTTTCCCCCCACAATTTATGACAGCGCATAGGTCGAAAGTAAATGATGTGGTCTTGCCCCAAACATAGTTAAGTACGAGTTGTTCACATGGTAACCTCGTATCGGCTATAGCTCTTTTGTGTCTCGGTTTCGATGTGGTGTTGTTGCTTTCCTGACCCTCAGTTAGGCAAAAATTTATTCCTACTATGACTTCTGAAATTATTAATAGGATCCCCAACAGCTTCATCTCGTTACCCTCTCTAGTACTTTAAAAGGAACAATAAACACACTCTTGAAAATTAAAATGGTTAAACACACAGTATACTTAATGAAAATATGCGATTAAGAAATGATATATGGTTAAAATCACACAAAATGTACTTAATTGTAAGGAATAAATGGTTATACGTTAATGAATATAAAAATATGAAAATCATAATAGCAATAATGAATATTAAAAATATGAAAAAAAACAATAATGAATATTGATTTTAAAGAATAAATGGTTATACGTATTTCCACATCCGTGAACACTTCACTTAAAATTCATTGCACTCGCTCAAAGTCCAATTTGTCCAGACCACACCCCAGCCGGGGTGTTGATATCCCTTTCACTTTATTCTCAACACACCAATCTCTCATGCATCTTATGCTTCTGGTGAAATTTGCATAGGTGGTGTATCAGTACAGCATTCTTTGGTTACCAAATGGAAAATAATTCTACCGTCGTTCTCTTTGGTCACTGCACATTCACCTGGTTGTCTGTTCTGTGCAATAACCTTTTCAGTACCGTATCTTTGTTTAAACTGCTTTGCTATACCTGCACCGTATGCACAGTCGGCACTTACACAGTGAGCCAATGGTTCTGTGTATGGACTTGTGAACATGTCCCCTGTCTTGTGAATTATTTGCAGTTATTGTTGGACTGGTGGTGTTGTGTTTTCACCTGTGGCTTCTTCAGCCTCTGGTTCTCCACCCGCACTTCCCCTCTCTTGGACCTGACTCCTCAGGTCCACACGTGTCTCAGCAAGATCCCTAGACGGGGGCTCGCAAGCTACACATGAGGTTTAATGAAACCAAGTGTCACCCTTTCCCTGTAATTTAACACAGTGTGGTGTCCTCGCTGTCACCCTGTAAGGTTGTGACCACCTGGGCTCATTCCACTTCTTCCTGAATGCCCTGAGCCTCACCCAGGGTGCTGTCGCCGGATGGGGTTCTTCAGTCGGGGCTGGATTCACCTGGCAAGAAAAAGTCTTAATAAGAGCACTGAGTTTATCAAAATACACAGTATGAGACAATGGTTTTACAGGTGCCTCAGTCAGTGCTGTCCTAGGAGCTGGAAACTGGCGACCTGTAAGCAATTCAAAAGGGGTGCTGTACTGTCTTCTCTTACGACAGGATAAGCTTCAGGCCATCCAGTGAAATAGTCAACAATTAACAGAACATAACGTTTCCCGTGCACCTTGGTGATCATGTCTGTGAAGTCAATCACAATCTCATCTCCTGGACCACCGGTCAAAGGAAACAAACCCCTTGTTGGCTTATTCGTGGGTTTTACGTTATGTTCCTGGCAAATCTCACATGTACTGACCATAGCTCTTAAGAATGGATGCCACCAGTGCTCAAGATCTCTCATCATCTGTTTGTCTCCTACATGGCTTACTCCATGAGCTTCTACCATGATAGAATAACACAGACTCGCGGGAAGCGCTGGACGTCCTTCTGGAGCTTGCCAAAGTCCATCAGAGGCACGGACGGCTCCGTGCTGTGCCCACACTGAGATTTCTTCAGGGGTACGGCGCTGATGCTCTATACAAAGGTATTCTCTTGTGAACCTGGGCAATAGATCGGTCGATGTTCTTTCTGATCTACAGAGCATCTGCGAGGGCACATAACCAGCAGCAGCCTTTGCCGCCAAGTCTGCTGTATCATTGCCTCTGCTCAAAGGGCTATCCACCTTAGAATGACCAGTGCATTTAATCACTGCCAACTCCGTGGGGATCATCAGAGCCTCTAAAAGGTCTCTGGCTTCACATGCATGTGTAATTGGTCGACCAGAGGATGTGATAAAGCCACATCTTTGCCATAAGGGCATTTCAACATGTACAGCTGTAACAACATAAGCAGAGTCAGTATAGATGTTTACACGGTGTTCACCAGCATGATGCAAGGCTTTGATCACTGCTACCATTTCTGCCCTCTGTGCTGACTGCTTTCCTTATAACCTTGCTGCATCCCTTGTAATCATAGCGTCCCCTACCTGCTGTACTACTGCATATGCTGCTTTCAAACTTCCATCCTCTGCCCTGAAGCAGCATCTATCGATGAACAAGGTCATCACTGGTTCAGGGCCAACCAGGGGTTTCGCACACAGACCTGGTCTGACCACTGAAGCCCTCTCTGTGATTGGGGCGCAATCGTTTTTTTTTCTTTGCCAATCCTGGGCTGCATCGAGGCTGTCTTTGCTCAACACTGTCTAACAACATGCTAACGTATATTAACACTTTTCTACCCCCTTGGTCTTTCTGGTAAAGTATACCATGTGCACTGGAACCTGTCTCAGAAACGTCTAAATAAAACGGTAATCTGTAATCAGCACAGTTCAGATTAGCTGCATGTGCCAATTGTTGTTTCAGGTCAATGAACGTCCGTTCAGCTTCCTGTGTCCATTCCATTTCTGCTCTCAGATTGTTCATACCCTGTTGTTTTACAAGATCTCTCAAAGGGGCTGTTAGTGAAACATACATTGGAATATAGTGTCTACTGTACCCTGTGAGGCCTAGGAATGACAACATCTCCTTAACCGTGGTTGGCTTTGGATGACTCAAAATTCCTCGTCTGTGGGCTGCAGTTAGCGTGGAGCCTTGTGGGGTGATCATGCGACCTAGAAATGTGACACAAGGTCTGCACATTTGCAGCTTTTCCTTGCTTACCTTGAAGCCACTTTTGTGTCATTGTCTCAACACCGCTTCGCTCCCCTCCAGGCATCCTTGCTCTGTTTTGGCTGCCAAAAGGAGATCAGCACACAGTCTTCAGGCAAACTGCAGTCTTTTAACTGTTGTTTCAATGCGTGATTCCTGGGGATGAAACAAATTCCTGGGGATAAAACAAACCCCTGGGGTAACCTGTTGTAAGAGTATTGACAACCCCTGTAAGTGAAAGCCACGCAAGCCTTGCATTCCTCCGCTAAAGGGATACAGAAAAATGCATTTGCTAAGTCAATACATGTAAACCAATTGTGTTCAGGTGTAAAAGTACAGGTTTACAGGTTAGGCACTGTCAACGATGGTGTAGCCACAACAGCATTGATTGCTCTAAAATCATGTACCAACCTGTACTTGCTTGTGCCTGGTTTGGGCACCGGAAAAATAGGTGTGTTCCACCTAGACTTGTTTGGTGTAATAACACCTCTCTCTAGGAGACCTTTTACTGTTGCGGCCACACCCTCGTCCGCCTCAGGTTTGTTGCGGTACTGTGGAATCCAGATGGGGTCAGGTGTTTTCAGCTGAAAGTAAACTAGAGACATATTACAATAACCTACATCTTTTGGTCCCTGGGACCAAAGATCCTCAGGTAAATTTCTAATGATGTCTGCTGCCCCTTCACTGTCTGACTTCTCTCTGCCATGGAATCTAGAAACCTGCACATGCTCTAGAACTCCAGTGTCTCGTGAATAACCCCCTATCCAATAGGCTTTGTTCTTAGGTGAATATTTAACATTTGTTTTCTCTGTGGGCTCCCAGTCCTGGGTGGTTAAAAAAAAACAATAGATTATGAGAGCATTACAGTTTTACCCAATTACTATGACAATAGCAATGTGTCCGTGGTCACTGGGACTTGATTTTTTACGTCCACTGGGTGGCGCTTTTGTGCGTCCATGCGTATTTACTTTGTTTATTTATTGATAAGTTTAACTTGTTTATTTTTTATATTTCAACTATTTTATGATGGTTATTGGACACATGCAAAACATTATCGCTCATTTTGTACAATCGATTCGTTTATTTTTTTGGCATTCCCATGATGCCTTATGGTACATGTTACTTCCGGGTTTTTACAATTTTTGAGAGAAGAAGATGCGATGTTTCTTTCAAAGTGTATAACGGGTTTATGAAGACATAAGAAGATTGTATAATCCACTCTTAACTCAGTCAAAGTGGTATGTAGATTTATTTTCTGTTTATGTATAAAATTAATGTCATGTTCTCTATTTAGATGAATGTTTTTTTCTGTGTGTATTGTCCACTTAGTTCTACGGTGTTGGTATGGATTTTGCCGTTGACGTCCAAGAGAAGTTGGTGTTGGCGTCTTAAGTGTATTAAACATCTGTGAAAAGAACCTTGACCTTCGAGTTGTGACTAAGAGCGGAACAAGCAATACTTTGAAACAAGCAATACTTTGAACAGGTGAACAACTTTACTAAACTCTTAATATATTTTATATAACATCTCGCTATGTCTGCTAACAAGCATTGTTCAATAGGCTACTGAATCCACATTTTCTGTGGAGACCAAACTGTGAATCATATTTAATTGCTTACAGACAAAATGCATTTATGGAACCCATTTTCCTAGATTCTCAAACACTTTTGTCATTTATACTCCACAACATGCATAACCCTTTATATTTTCAGCACAGTTTTCTAATGATAACATGCTGCTTTCAAAATTATTAAAATACATTCAAACAGAATGAACAGCCAGTGCTGTTGACATATACAATTGTTTAAATAATTGAATCTTTTTAAATAAAAATAAATTCAACTTTAGCAACTACAATTTTATGTCACAAACTTTCTAAAGAATACAAATCCTGTAGGTTGTACCTGTATGAAATAAATACTACAAGAAAACAATTTAAAAGGAGCACAGTCCTCCTGCAGAAATCATAAAATAATGCAGGACTCTTCAGTTTGAGCGTTCTTCGCTGAATGGTGATTGTTTGTCTGGATGGTTGTGGCCTCTGTCAAAACAGAAAAACAGCATATCTTTACTGTGAAAATTAAAGAAATAATTGTTAGGGCATAATCATGCAGTTTATCTAGAATGCGTTGTAATTTAAATGTGTGCAAGTTATACTGAAATAAAGTTTCTATTAACTAAAATATGCTATAAGCTATCAAGTTACTAACAGGCACCTGCAATGCCTAAAAAGTCACCAGCAGGTCAGCACCGCCCACAAGTACACAACTGTAGTGTTGTTTGATGAAAGGGTGACTTTATATTCTTTATTTCTCGCAGGGCTGTTTGATGTCTTTTAATTAGTTGATGTTAGAAAATGTTTTGTTTCGGCCACCTTTTGGCTAAATGCATTATTAAACACTTTGAAAAGAAACGGTTGATGCTAGCATGACTGCGGTCGGTGATAAGGTCGTTTTGAGCAGTTTATAACAGGAATATGTATGCCGCTATTCTAATTTTTCACTTTTTGATTTGATCAACAGTGCATGTATTCAAGTTGTTTGGGGTGAGTAATTCAGTCGTTAGTCATCCTTTTTTGAAAGTTATTAAGTGAACTAAATATGTTGAATAATACATATTTTTTTACTAATAGAAGAAAGACGAAATTTTGGAAACAGTTGAATTGGTGAAGAAAAAAATCTACTTTAATGCCACACCTAAGGACGGAAGTGTGCATTGCACTTGCCATTCCCAACACAAAAAACAATCGCTATAATCTGCTAAGAGCATTTAATAAGGTGAGCATGTCCTTGTTAGTTTCAACCAGTTTTTTTTAAATATGAGTCCATACTATTTATAGTATGGATTTACATAAAAGAGGTCTTACTTATAAGACCTCTTATTGTTGATAGTGACGGACTTTTTCGCTTCAGTCCTGCATGTTCAAAAATTTGAAGAAAAGTCAAAGAGACAGTTTTTCCCAATAAGTTTAAGTAAAATTTATTATCAGATGTAAAAGCTTCTTTCCAGCTGGGGTTGCCTCTCAACATATATATGAGCGAACAACTGAAAAACACACTTCCGGGTTACAGATATTTATAATATGTGTGACGTCGATTCTCTCTTCAGGCTCCTCCCCTTCCTTGGGCGGGCGTTCAATCCTCTGGAACCAATCATCTCGGGACATGTTAATCTGACTCCATTCTCCCCAAACTGTTGGTTCTCTGTAACACATAATATGAATACAGCCTGGGCCTGCCGAAAAATGTGATTTACGACAGGAACGCACACACACACTCGTTATTTGAAACTCAGCTTCTGCATTCCTCACAGCTCTTGTTTCACACTCCTGCCAACTAGTTTTCAAGATTAGAAAACCAGCACAGCATAAACATACTCATATTAATATATTTTACAGTTAAACAACAGTAAACATAAACTTATAATACATAGAACATCGTAACCCCAACAATAGAAGGTTTTAATATTTACATTTCGAGATCAACTTAAAGAATATTTGTTACACTTTGTAAAAGCACAGGCCAGGGTCTTCCCCTTCTCCTCCATCTGAGGAGGGTATCAAGGGTAGTGATGAAGATGATCAGACAGAGAAGTCTCCAGCTGAAGTAAGTGATTGTCCCTTTTAAATTGATTAAAACAGTGTAGGATGTGTTATCCAATAGGCTTTCTAGTAGGCCTCCCTGTTATTTAAGGTAGTTTGTAAAATTTCCTTAGGCATGACACAGATTCAATTACAGTAAAAGGTATAGAGAAAGGGGTTATTAGGGGCTATATTAAACATAGTAATATAAAACATTGTTAATTTTTTTAATGTAATAGTACTGTTGATAATATGGCCAGTCTTGGCTGTAATTTTGCAGCAGGTTTTCAAGTAACTTACAGTAGATTTAATTAATAATTGTGTTTTCTTCATAAACCCTCATAGTTAATATATATTTTTCTTTCCTAAAACAAGACTTAATATCTTAGGTCACTTTTATTGTAATAAGAAAACTTCAAAGGCCAAAAGGTCTCAACTAAGAGCAAACACTCATCAAAATAATGGTGACTTCAAATGACAAACCAGTCACATCTAAACCTCTAAGTTCACAGTTCAAGAGTAAGATCACAGTTTGAGCACACTGTGAGTTTGCTGTGAGGTTACATTTTGACTTTATGAGCTTTCTGTATTCTCATGGTAACATTACTGTGAGATTGCTGTGACATCATCGTGTTGACTGGGCAGCCTGCCTAGATGACATCTCAGCTTGGTTGAAATTGCATCACCTGCAGCTGAACCCGGCCAAGACAGAACTACTCGTGTTTCTGGCACACCCCACGGTCCAAAACGATCCAACACGGTCCAACACATCCAGCTTGGCATTTCCACTATCACTCCCTCCGAATCAGCCAGGAAACTCTGAGTAATATTTGATGAACAGCTGTCCTTCAATGATCACATTGTAAGGACAACACGATCATGCCGATATGCCTTATTTAACATTCACAATGTTAGACCCTACCTCACTGAGCATGCGGCACAACTCCTTGTCCAGGCCCTGGTAATCTCAAGGTTGGACTACTGCAATGCTCTCCTTGCTGGTCTTCCTGAAAAAACTATCAAACCACTTCAGCTGGTTCAAAACGCAGCAGCACGCCTCATCTTCCAACAGCCCAAAAGGGCTCATATGACATGCCTTTTCATCGCTCTCCACTGGCTACCGGTTGAAGCCCAGGTCAGATTCAAGTCACTGATGTTTGCATACAGGACTATTACTGGATCTGCGCCGGCATACTTTCACACCCTACTACACTCCTACACCCCATCAAGAACCCTGCGTTCAGCAAACGAGCGGCGCCTTGTAATGCCTTCTCATAAGGGCACTAAATCCCTTTCCCGCTCATTCTCCTTCATAACTCCTTCCTGGTGGAACATTCTTCCCAATGCGGTCCGGTCAACCACATCTCTCACAACATTCAAAAAACTACTTAAAACACATCTCTTCGCCGAATACTTGACAGACAAATGAAAAAAAGTATACTAACCCTCTTCTCTCTACAGGTAGTGGTCTAGCTTTTGTTGAAACTAGTAACTTTTGTACTATTACTCTTTGTATGACATATTGCTCATTGCTCCCCGAACTCTTTGTAAGTCACTTTGGATGAAAGCGTCTGCTAAATGATTAAATGTAAATGTAAATCCCCTCCTTGAACCGTCACCTTAACGTGGTGGAGGGGTTTGAGTACCCGAGTGACCCTAGGAGCTATGTTGTCTGGGGTTAGGGACCTGGTAGGGTCTCCCAAGGCAAACAGGTCCTAGGCGACAAGTCAGACTAAGAGTGGTTCAAAAACCCCATATGATGAAAAATAACTCAAGGACCGTGACGTCCCCCGGTATGGCGCAACTGGGGCACCACCCTGGAGCCAGGCCCGGGGTCGGTGCTCTTATGCGACCGCCTGGTGGCCGGGCTTTTCCCCAAGGGGTCCGGCCGGGCTCAGCCCGAAGGAGCGACGTGGGGCTGCCTTCCCGTGGGCTCACCACGTGCGGGAGGGACCATAGGGGGTCGGTGCATAGTGGATCGGGCGGCAGTCAGAGGGGAGGGCCTCGACAACCCGATCCTTGGACACGGAAACTAGCTCTAGGGACGTAGAATGTCACCTCGCTGGCGGGGAAGGAGCCTGAGATGGTGCGTGAGGTTGAGAGGTTCTGACTAGTAATAGTTGGGATCACCTCTACGCATGGCTTGGATGGACACTTCACCACTCTGGAGTTGCCCATGGTGAGAGGCGGCGGGCTGGTGTGGGTTTGCTTATAGCCCTCCAGCTCTCCCTCCATGTGTTGGAGTTTACCCCGGTGAACGAGAGTGTTGTCTCCCTGCGCCTACGGGTCTGGGATAGGTCTCTCACTGTTGTTTGTGCTTAAGGGCCGAACGGCAGTACAGAGTACCCGAATTTCTTGGAGTCTCTGGGATGGGTGCTGGATCTTTAACTCCCACCTCTGGCAGAGCTATAAAAACTGGATCCTGAGGGAGGCTGGAGATATTGAGTCTGAGTGTACCATGTTCTCCACCTCCATTGTCGAAGCGGCCGTTCGGATCTGTGGCCGTAAAGTCTCCGGTGCCTGTCGAGGCAGCCACCCCCGAACCCGGTGGTGGACACCAGAAGTAAGGGAAACCCTCAAGCTGAAGGAGTCCTATCGGGCCTGGTTGGCTTGTGGGACTCCTGAGGCAGCTGACTTGTACCGGCAGGCCAAGCGGACTGCTGCCCGGGTGGTTGTGGAGGCAAAAACTCGGGCTTGGGAGGAGTTTGCTGAGGCCATGGAGAAGGACTATCGACTGGCCTCGAAGAGATTCTGGCAAACCGTCCGGCGCCTCAGGAGAGGGAAACTGGGGATGTCTTTGGACAGTGGAAGGAGTACTTCGAGGATCTCGTTAATCCCGCCGTCACGTCTTCCATTGAGGAAGCAGAGGCTGGGACTCAGAGGTGGACTCGTCCATCACCCAAGCCGAAGTCACTGAGGTAGTCAACAAACTCATCGGTGGCAAGGCACCGGGGGTGGATGAGATTCGCCCAGAGTACCTCAAGTCTCAGGATGTTGTGGGGCTGTTTTGGCTGACACGCCTCTACAGCGTCGTGTGGCGGTCGGGGATAGTGCCTCTGGGATGGCAAACTGGGGTGGTGGTCCTTCTTTTTAAGAAGGGGGACCGGAGGGTGTGTTCCAACTACAGGGGGATCACACTTCTCAGCCTCCTCGGGAAAGTCTATGCCAGAGTACTGGAAAGGAGAATACGGCCAATAGTAGAACCTCGGATTCAGGAGGAAAAGTGTGGTTTCCGTCCGGCCGTGGAACGCTGGACCTGCTATACACCCTCTACAGGGTGCTGGAGGGTTCATGGCAGTTTGCCCAACCAATCCACATGTGTTTTGTGGATTTAGAGAATGCATTCGACTGTGTCCCTCGCGGCGTCCTGTGGAGGGTGCTTCGGGAGTATGGGGTCCGGGGTCTTTTGCTAAGGGCTGTCAGGTCCCTGTACGACCGAAGCAGGAGCTTGGTTCGCATTGCCGGCAGTAAGTGGGACTTGTTCCCAGTGCATGTCGGACTCCGGCAGGGCTGCCCTAGGTCGCCACATTTGGGGACCACACGATCTCGTCTCTGCTCTTTGCGGATGATGTTGTCGTGTTGGCCCCTTCAAACCAGGACCTTCAGCATGCACTGGGACGGTTTACAGCCGAGTGCGAAGCGGCTGGAATGAAAATCAGTACCTCCAAATCCGATGCCATGGTCCTTAGTCAGAAAAGGGTGGTTTGCCCACTTCAGGTTGGTGGAGAGTTCCTGCCTCAAGTGGATGAGTTTAAGTATCTTGGGGTCTTGTTCACGAGTGAGGGAAGGATGGAACGGGAGATTGACTGACGGATCGGTGCAGCTTCTGCAGTAATGCGGTCAATGTACCGGCCTGGCGTGGTGAAGAAAGAGCTGATCCGCAAGGCGAAGCTCTCGATTTATCGGTCAATCTACGTTTCTACTCTCACCTATGGTCATGAGCTTTGGGTCATGACCGAAAGGACAAGATCCCGGATACAAGCGGCCAAAATGAGCTTCCTCCGCAGGGTGGCTGGCCGATCCCTTAGAGATAGGGTGAGAAGCTCGGTCACCCGGGAGGAGCTCGGAGTAGAGCCGCTGCTGCTCCACATCGAGAGGGGTCAGCTGAGGTGGCATAACACTAATCTGGTTTGCTATATCATTTTTAATTGAAGTAGAAACCAATTTAATAAATAATGTTAACTTGACTGGATGTTTCATTTCCACTTTAAATCTTAATAGCAAAATTAATATTTGCATATGATTTGACGGTTTATTTGAATAAAAATCAACAATCTAAAATCTGTGCATAATAGCAGACACACACATGAACACTGTTATTATATGACAGTCCCTAAATTTAGTCGTGGCCTAATGGTGACCAGAAGGTGCCAAAGCGATCTCAATTTCCTGTACAAATTGCATAATTAATGACAATATATTAAGGGGGGCCCACCTAGATTGAAAGGCTTCATGCTACAATGCATGCTGGGTACATAGTTCAGAACTCACCCATTACTCCCAGAATGCATGTATGAATGAATGTATGAATAAAGTATGCAGATGAACTCTCTTACCATTTATTTCGTTTTTTTTCACCATTATTGGGGTTTGTGGTATGAATGTTGATGTGTGAGTTTCTCATTGCTTGTTTTCCTTATCACAGTATAAATCATAAGCTTCTTGGCTTATATCATAAAAACTTTTTAAGATATCACACATTAATGAACTGAAGTGGATGCTTCAACCGTCTTTTCAACAGACTTTTAGCTTTAAACAAAAGCATTTGTGTTTAAACCATTGCGGGGCAGAGCCTAGAAAGGCTCTTCTGGGTACATACGTTTCTTCTGGGTACATACGTTTAAAGAAATAGTTAAAGGTGTTTATTTCCGAAATGTAAATGTACCATGCTATTAATGTTAACATAGTGTTGAATTTCAACAAATCAGTGTTGAAGGTTCTGTGAAGGTCCATCAAATAATTTCCCCACACCTTTGAATGTTCTGGGAATGTATTCGACACCAGCAAGGAACAGTCTTGTAACAAACCAATTTTCATTGTTGCAAAACAGCTTTACATACATCATATTTTAAAAAAGGGAAACATTTAAGACAGTATGTGGTATTATGCAATGTACAGCAATGTACAAGGATGAAACTAAACTGAAATAAATGCTAGGTTGTTATTAAGTGTTATTAAGGCTGGGAAACAGTGGCATATCCAGGGGTCTGAAAGATGATGGTCTCCCCAGTGTTCCCCACCCCTCTAATTGCCTGCCAGGCTGTTGATCACGAATTCAAACATAATACAAGCTAGACGGACGTGTTTGGCCATTCTCGCACGGCTGAACCGCAGCTGACTGTACCACAAGCATAGCAATCGCAAGTTCGCATAACATTATTGTAAATACATTCTCGAGCAGATCTCTTCAGAAAAGCGATTTCCTTCATTTGCAGCGTATTACCTGATGTATTTATAATATATAGCCTAATTTTAACTGTCTTTATGGAGACTACGAAGAGAAATAAAGGTTCAGTCAGTGTTAAACTTCAGGTTCCTTTCGAACACTTTGTTTTGGATCACCATTAAAATCAAATCATAAATAGGTTGGATGTTGTTAGAGAATTCTTCTGCAGATCTGGGAGCATAAAAACAAGACACAGAGAGGCAGCAAGCTTTTGATTCACATTGAACCAATCGGTTTTTCTTATTTTCAACTGTAAAGCTGCTTTGGAACAATTCACATTGTGAAAAGAGCTATATAAACAAAATGTAATTGAATTGTTTGCGTGCAGGCGTGTGTGTGTGGTTTATAGTACAGTATGTAGCTTTCGAAACAATCATTTCACATGCCAAGTATAACAACACAACTGAAGTTGAAAACATAAACATTTATTTATTGATTAAGAGGTTGTACATACATTTTATGATAAACATTGTTTTATTGTATTATTGGCAAAGATACTATGATTCAAATTGAATTTCTATACATAAATACAAAATCTGAGGTAGGGCCTCAAGGATTAATCACATTTTAAATAAAATATCCCTTATCATATTTATTTTCTCTTTTATATTTTAGTGGTTTTTTGTCTTGCCCATAAGTTATCATATATTTATATATTTCATACTCTATAATTCAAATCAAATGATGCCATTTTGGAGATACACATCTGTGTCCATAGGCAGATTTACCTCATGTAAAACACAGAGATAAATGACATTACACAAATAATAAGAAATTTGACCTATGCTAGGTCCACAATAAAGTGACAAATGACACAACATACATTGTAATATAGACTTACCACATAATGACTGATTGGAAGCTACTCTGTTTCATTATTCTAAAATACATACAATAGTATAATACCAGAGGACATCTATAAGGCCAAATGCTACCTGAAGATGTCATATATTGACACACATAAAACATGACCACTAAATGAATGATGAGTGGCAGTATCTCTCCTAAGTCTCCTAAGTACAAAGAATAATATTTTTAACTCCCATATATATATATATATATATAATATTTATAATTATTAAAGTTTTTTTAGAACCTTTGAGAAGTTCTCCTTCTTTGGTTGCCTACTGCCCAGTGTCGCCTGTAGGTAGGAAAAGGTGATCAATTCTAAGTGTTGGGCAGATACACAGGAATAGGAGTGTAAAGGGGGTAAGTATACATGGACAAATTATCCACAGCAACACAAACAGCACATGCAAGACTTGTTTTTCACTGAATGTTTGTTAGATAAAGTGGTTGTAACAATATCTCTCGAAAAGATTTGTTAGATAAAGTGGTTGTAACAATATCTCTTGAAAAGATTTACAGCAACACAGACTAATGAAATGACCACCCAGAACTTTAAATATTGCAACAGTAATCACATAATCACAGCATTCAGACATTGTCTACTCATACTCAGACATTAATATGTGCTTTGTATATTTTTGTGCTACAAAACCCCTATTACATTGGGACATTCTGTTTCCATAAAAGGCAGTAATGCCTCTCGTGGCTTGTGTCATTTTTTGTAATGGTTGGTATAAATTGAAGCAATTAGCGCTGCACAATAATCACATTCTCACAAGCAAATACATATAGTACACAGAGAGATTGACTAAACAATTAACAACATCTCTTTTGTGGCAATGTTATATTGAAGAATATATATTTCTTTCTGTGTACCTGTTATAAATACGTGTATGATTAGTGTATTATACTGTATAACTATAACTGCAAATTACATGGCTTTTAAAACACTTTACTCAGTTATCCCAGGCAAAGTAGTTATTCTTAATTAATTTTAATAGTACTGGATTACAGGCATTGCCTGAGCAGTTTGGCTCTCAGGCTTTACTTGTAGTAATTAACTAGATTAATATACATTTGTGGTTGAAAACCACCACATATTTTGATGTTCGAGTAATTTGCTTTTAATATTTAATACGTTTTGTCAACTTTGATTGATCAGCTCAACGAAAATACTTCAAGAGTAACCATATTTACATTTCAGATGTCTTGCAAGGTTTCTAAATGTGGGATTTCAACATACATTATGGTAGAATATTCAAGGCATTATTTCAACTTTTACATATTGTATAAGGAATTTGTCTACATATTTCATCGCAAATACATATGATGCTTCTACACACTCTACTTAAAACATCTAATAAGGTTGATGAAACTGAGTAATTCCTGAGACCCTGTTTCATAAAGACAAACAGCAATGGAAAATGTTAAAGGTGCATGATCTCCAAACACATATCATAGGATGAACAAATTTAACTTTTTTCTATTCTTCTATTCTACTTTTCCTCTGCAAGCAATTGTTAAAATATTACAGAGAGTCAACACTACTAACTCAGTGTTATAACATGTTGAACAGGTATTTTCTAAAATTACACGACATTTCATGAAACAGTACGTCTTTCACCTCATGTTTGGCCAGGCATATCACACTTTTGTCTTTATCCTCTATTTTTCATATATATATACTCCATCATAAATGTGTCCTTCCTAAAAATATGAGCAGATTACAACACACTTTAAACCATACTGTAAATATTACTATTCCGTGTTTAGAGTAGAACTCAACCAATGTTTTGTTCTATTTTTGCATGGCTAACATTTTTGACTTCCCTAAAGAATGACACAAATCTGAACTGCATGAAAATATAAATTGGGCCTCTGTAACTTTGTAGGGAAAGTTCTGCAAGATTAGTAAATTTATAGAAAGAGTAGAATATCTTATAATTTCCAAAGGTACATAGCTAACGTCCCTCCACAATGTAGTATGATTTGTTTAATTAGCACTGTACTATGGAATAGTTTATTGACAGAGATAGTCTGAGGCACAAGGTATGGCTATAAGTAGACATAGATAGAAAGCCCAAGAAATATACCAGAAAAGTTAATTGAGGACTACACAGCAGGTGTGCTACATTTAGAGACAAGTAACTAGACAATAAATAATGTTAAGTCTCCTCTTCAATAGTTTTTTTATCAGCAATTACTTTGTCATGGAACAATAACAACCCCTGCGTAATACACAATCAGTCAAATATTGCCTCAACAGTTGCAACAGCATCATCATATTGCCTCTGAGAAAAAGGTTTAGCTGTGACTGGTGTATCAGAATGTGCAAGAAACCTCCACTGTCACACTGAATACAAATTCTTATTCGGGAAAAAAGACACAGCAACACAAATCATTGGAAGCTGTCTGTGCTTTCCACCTCAAAAAACCCCTCCAAAGTGCCAGAAGAAGGGGACCATGGCTAAAAGAAAACAGAATGAGGAAAAAGTTTTACATTTGCGCAGGTCTCACCCTTGTAGGCTGTGGAAGATTTTGCACTTGCAGGGAAGTAAAAGACTACTGATATTGGGCTGATAGCTGGAAATCTTTGGGGGGGAGTTTGAGGCCAAGGGAGTTTGTACCCAATGGGTCAATCATGTTCTTGTAGCGTTCACCTCGATGTTTCATCAGGAACGGACCCCAGTCGGGCTGAGGAGAGCATACTAACTTCAAGCGCTACAGGAAAAAATATTTTCTTAAATCAATAAAATAATACATGTTCAAAATATAATGCACTTATTATAGTTACTGGAATCAAAGCAAAGCTGAGTTATTTTCAACAATGTTAGCTTTGTTTACCTCAACAAATGATCCGGGTGCAAGGTGCATCTTGATAACAAACATAATCGGAATCCATATAACAGAGCAGATGACCATAAGCCAGCCCAGTACCATGGACCAAGTTGGATATGTGTAATTCTCATAAGTCATCACCTTCCACTGGTACAGACTAATTACTAAAATAAACTAGGAGAAAGAAAGAGTTAAGGGGTATTACATGTGCGGCAATATCACTGATTTACTCTATGTTGTTCTCTAGGACAGTGTTTCTCAACTGGTGGGTCACAGGACCATTCTAAGTCGGTCACAGAGTGTACAGTCAAAGAAAAAACATTAAAACACAAATGAACATTAGAATAAACTGAAATTTATTTTGAAAGAACTGTTTAAAAGCTGTTGAAAGAGGCAGCTTAAGTAAAGAGTGTCTGAAAGAAATTTGCTATCCCTATTAATCTTATACTCTATATACAGAAAAATATATATATTTATACTTTATATATGTAGAGAGAGAGAGAGAGCGAGTGGGTCGCGGTTTGATGACCATGGTAAAATGTGGGTCCCGTGGTCAAACCAGCTGACAACCACTGCTCTAGTAGTAGACTTATGTACTGTATAGTGTATAAAGTCTAAAAGTGTCTGGTAGGTACAGGAACATACTGTAAGAATTGTAGGTGTAACAAATGCCCAGCAGATTCTCCAAAACCTGTTTGGCTGGAACCCAATCATCATCTCAATGTCCTCACAAAACCTTTTTAGACCTGTATTACAAATTAACAGAGGATATTGAGTTTCATCAGTATGCACTTTGGAATTTCACTAAACTGCAAAAGAATACAAAAATAAAGAAAAAGCAAAATATTACAAAGTTCCTTAATGTAGTGAGGTAGGAGGGACGAGAGCCGGGATTCGAGGCCGGTGCGTGAGTGATAACTAGCGTCAGCTGTACGTGCAACCGGTCTCGTATCACGGAGGAGATCGGGAGCATAAGAGGATGAGCGACCGGACCGTCAGTGAGAGAGAACCAGGCCTGGGCTTTATTTTGTGTTTTATTATGTTTGTATGGGTGGCAGTTGACCGTATGGGAGCTGCCGGCATTTTACTTTGTTTGTTTATTTTATTAAAAGTATTTTTATGTTCGCCGGTTCTCGCCTCCTTCCTTCCTTTTATGGATCTTGTTACACTTAAATTTAGAGATTGAAATTTAAAACTCAAAATAAATAATATGTACAATTCTGTTATTGTTAACCGTATTTGTTGTTATTTGTCATGTATAGTTGTAATATATGTAATTATTTCCCTCTAAAATAATTATACAAATTGGAATGATCTGAAGAAATGTTACCGTAACAATTAACTTACCATAAATGTACGAGACTCCAATCAGTTCAAATATTGCAATGATGACCAGAGAATAAGAGGCTGCAAATGTGTCCACCAGCTGAAGCATGTACATTCCACTCTGTAGATAAAAGGAGAATTGTAATAATGTTATTTACTTGTCTACCTGTCATATTTATCTATTTTACTGTTTGTTTTCCAGAGATCCAATATAATTTGATCATTCTATTCGCTTGGTAAATCTGACGTAACGCACCACCTTTTCCACATCCAAGTGCTCCATCAGAAGCCATAGGCAAACAAAGAAAATCCACAGTAATAATGTCACATATATCCTTTGTCTTGGTTTAATTGTGTGTTTCTGTTCCCCACCCTCTTTAATTTCCATAATTGTTAATTAGTCCCATACCCGTTTCTGTTCTGATTGTGTTTTCCATCGTGTATTTATACCCTCCTTAGTTCATTGTCCAGTTTTGATGATTGTTACGTGTGCATGTAAAAGTCACCCCTTGTGGATTAACTGCGTTGTGTACTTATTATACTACAGCATTCCGTGACCAATAACCTTGATTTAAAATGTATTTCTTTATTAACGAAATCCTGGAGTTCCAGACATCTGTTAATGTTCTGTGAGTTTCTCTAAATTGGGTTTAAATGTGTCAAACGACTAAAACTGCTCATAAATTACTGTTTAAACGGTTGCCTCCAGTGTTCGAATTTTGTTAAAGCTATTTGGGGGCAACTAACCGGCCCCCAATACAAAAATCGATGGCAAATGACATTATAGTTTGGATCACAGTAATTTGATCACATTTCAAGCAATAAATGTTCTAAAAATGTTGACAATCCATTAAATTATTTCACTCCTTATGAGCGAGAGATTGAAATATATATATTTTTTTTTTTGCAGTGATTATGCTATTGATCTGGCTGTAAAAAAGATTTTGCCAGGGTTAGATGTTTTTCTTGCTGAGATTTAGCTTATTGTAAAATCTCCTAAATTTAATTGATAACAACAGTTATGATAACATTTTTCTAACTAATTGACATAGTGTATATTATTATTATTTTATTTTCCTTGTTCTTTATGTTATTGAAATGAGATGTGGCTCCTTTTCTTTATTTTAACTTATAAAAGAAAGCGCAGGAGAGGACACGTCAATAGTGGCTGTCTGTACACTGCTGTCAAACCAGCCAGTCATCAAATGAGTGTTTATAAGGTGATCAATCTTCTGATAATGTTGATCAAGTTGGAGCTCGTGTTGGCAAAGGGAGAGCAAAATAATCTCAGGGGAATGCGAAAACCAGGGGACCCCAAAGTTGATTATTTTCTATTTTATGGGGGTCAAGGAACCCCCATTCCCCATACATTTCAAACCCTGGTCGCCTCAATTGAAACGAGTGGAGGCTTGGACCCGGAAAAAGTATTCCTTACGTCATAACTTAACAAGCATATGGTGTTGCATCTTGGAATAAAATTACAGTTTGTACCTCCGTGATCATGGGGAAGCCCAGCACAAAAAAGGACATACAGCAAACCAAAGTGAACAGAGGCTTGTGTTTGCGCAGGTACTTGGGGAACTCATCAGAAACAGAAGTCACTATAGTTTCTATGGTGGCAAACTAATCGGGAAGACATTGGATACACACAAAAAATTAGTCATCGTTTTTTCAGTATTTAGTATCAATACTTAAATCCAAAGATTGTAAATTAATTATTGCAAAAGAAATTGGTAATGAAACTTAAATCACTGCCATTACCATAGTGTCCAGGCCAAGTGTAAGCAGCATGAGAAAAAAGATAATTGCCCAGAATGGTGACAAGGGCAGTCTGGTCAGAGCCTCTGGGTACACAACGAATGCTATGCCCGGACCTACAAAAAGAAAGTATTCACAAAATAGAGTTAAATATACAGTATGTCTATTAAAGCATCAACGATCCAATCATTTGATAGTTATTCATAGTCACACACACACATACACACAAACTCTACCTTCGTCTGCCACCTTCTCAATTGGAACTTTGAGCTCATGAGCCATGAAGCCAATTACGGAAAAAATGACAAAACCAGCAAATATACTGGTTGCACTGTTAGTACATGCGACAATGAGAGTATCCCTGCAAAGCAAGAGACAAGAAACATGATTTAATATTATTTCTATTCAATTCTTCATTAAGGATTTTAATAAATGATTAAACTGTGTGCATAATTATGCTGCTATTCTAGATAAAGATTAAAATAGTTAAGAGTTGTTTTTTGCATTGTGTTCCCAATTGACATTTTTAATAAATGTCATAACACCGTTTTTTTTGCATTTTGACATTCTTAACCCCGTTTTTGCCAATATAAAATAAGCATTTTTATATAATTTTTTACTTAAATATATTTGCATAAATATTTGCACAAAAATGTGCATTCCATTCATTACAACAGAAGGATTACGTAAGAAAACAAGTCATCTTCTTGCAATATTATCTGATTTACCATCCAAATTTTTTTACTGCACAGTAAAATGGCCAGTGTTAAATCAACACTTCTCTGAGTATATATCTACAGGGTGATAAAGTAACACTGATGTAGTGTTGAAGATAAAGGCAATTAAGTGATTGATTAATTAGGCACTAATGATGAGCACCTGCTGTTAACAAGCAGAATCACTGAAGGAATGAGAAACACACGAACTACAACTGACATCCAATCACAACATTAGATGATGTCAACTGAAGATAAAAGAAGATATTAAATCTCGCAAGATCTGAATAAACAACTCTACAAACAACATTACAGTTTCACTTATTACTTCTCAGACCTCCACAGAAGTCACTGTTGAGATTTGCTATTGATGTTTAATTGGTTGAAAAAATTATGTCACCATTATGGTGCTCTTAGCACATTCACTTTTTAAAGCAATGGTTTAATCAATTGTAGTAGTGTTTTAAGATAAACACTTGAGCATGGCTAAAGAAATGCACTCACAAAATAAGATTTAAGAATGCATATCACGATGTAGATTCATCTTTTTCTTTGGGTTATGTACTATGGCGCATGTATTACAAGACTGTAAAAAAATAAATTCTAATAAATAACTGACAGGAAAACTAAAAAAGAAATTACTTAGGCCTCTGAAGAATTAACATCAACACTTTTCCTACAATTCTCAACAGTTGTGATAATTTATACATGACACTTTGCATGCTGAGATTTTTGTACTATGGCGGTACCAAGCATGCATTGCAGCATGAAACTTTTCGTGTATAGTCACCATTTTTGAGATTCATTCGCTGATTTTTGATGTCTGTGTGCATCCAAGTAAAACTATTTATCAGTTTAATTTACACATGATAAATTATGTCCTCATGCCACAAGCCACAATGACCAGATCACTGTTTAAGACACTAGCAATTGCTAGCTTTACCAAAGCACACTTACATGGTTGCAGAGAAAAGCTAGTGTGTGTAGTTTTAGGTCAAGAGCACCATAATTGTGACATCATATTTTGACCAATATAAAACGTCAACATATAAACCTTTGACAGAAAAAACATTGGTTTAGTATTTTAAGCTGTTAATCATGTTTGTTGTTTACTCAGATCTTGATAAATGTAATGCCTATTATTATGATTGGATGTCAGTTGTAGTTCTTGTGGTTCTCGTTTTTTCAGTGTTTCTGCTTGTCAACAGCAGGTGTTTGTCTTTAATGCTTAATCATCCCTTAATTTATCACTTAATTGCCTCATTATCTTTAGCACTACTAGACATCGGGGAAAAGTCTCATAACTTCAGCCTTGTTTCAGACAGAAACAAGAAATCCACCATGTTCTTCGCAAATAAATCATTCAGTATAAAAGTTTGGTTTCCAACAGCCTGAACATTCGAGCCTGACCACTGGTCGTCAACTGCTCAAGATATTGCTGGTCAACCCTTCTCAAGTAAATCCGAAACCCACCATCAGGAACAACCGGCAGGGGCCATCCACCTGTCCCTCAATGGAATTCAGAATCAGGCATTTTGACATCCCCTAATTCCAAGCTCCAAAGATGTGCTTCAATCTAACAATGACTCCACCATATATTCCTAGCTTCCACCCGCGTCTGCACTGTTCAAAGGTTAAAGGAGGGCAAAACAGGTAAACAGGAGTATTTTCCATCAGAGGTGGTGGAGGGAAATGCAATCCATTAGAGAAATTCTTGAAAAAAGCCTCACCCGTTGCTTGAATGGTTAAAAGCTGATAGCGATCATAAACCAACAATGGAGAGGTATTTTGGAAAAACTAAGTAAACTGAAAAAACCACTGGTCAACGGCATGCCACATACACAGGCGCCATAAGATGTTATAAGGGCAGTGAGCATGAAATCATCTAGGGACTGGAGGACAGGATTGTTGAACAGCAGGATAAGCACAGGTAAGTATTTGTATTAAAGTAAAAATGTTCGTTTGCAGGAACACTGGCGAACACAGACTAGCGATGGCTGTTTCCAAAGATGAAGCGGGTAAGAGGACCTGGTAAATGCCTTGAGCCCAGATACTAGTGTGAACTAGTGTAGAGAGTTTTTATAGGGTGCTGTTTACTGGGTGCAGGTGTGGTGAATCAGTATCCCTGTGATGAAGACCGTCCCGGTAAGGTGAGGGAGTCTGACGGCCCGGAGTCTCTGTGACATCCACAGAATTTTATGTATGACATGTTTATTTTCTGTTATTTTCTGTCAAAACTTGCCACAACTACGATGACCTATCACCTTGTGCTTCATTCCTGCACACACCCTGAAAAGAAAATGCATTTTATAAAAATTACATAATCCCAAACAGCTCATTGTAAATGATAAATTATAATTTACAGCAGTTTATAAAAACAGCAGTGGGCACTGGACGAAATGCGCTGCATGTCAAAGGTATAGCGCAATAGACAAGCTCAAGTTCAGTGTCCACTTCTGATGCAGGATGGGCCGGATTTAACATTATGTTTTAGTTAAAAACATGTGTCTCTTAAACTTTAAGCAGTAAATAGGCAGCTGGGCGCTAAAGGAAGGAAACACAGGCGCATGCATACATGAATTTTGCACACACACGGTTAACTACGTTGCATACAAATTTTTCCACAATTATCAATGTAAATGAATACACTGACAAAGAGGTGTAAACTCGAGATATATACTGGGGCTCAAAACACTAAAAGAGGTACACACTGGCACGGAGCACAGCGAGACAGGGCTCAGCCCCGAAATCTGGTTTTATAGATCTGATAAAACAGTTACAGCACACAGTAAAATGGCCAGTGTTAAATCAACACTACTAAAGTAACACTGATATCTTTTCCTGTAGGGATATTTTTGACTCTTGACTTTTCAGTGTTGGTCAACAATGCTTGGCTTGTCTATCAGTTTTGAGCTTCAGTTGTTTCAGATATGTTTGATTAATCCTGTTCAGGTTGCACTTTTATATCGCCCTCCAAAGTTAAACAAAGATTTTATTAATTGATTAACTCTTGGGTAGACTGGCCATGCAGTTTGATCGCTTTTTAATCCTTGGGGACTTTTATGTGCAATAATGCTGTGGCCACGATGCAGTTTCAAACTAATTTTTTAACTTGATCGATTCCTTTGATTTGAGACAATGGGTAAATGGGCCAATTTACAGACTGGGCCATATGCTAGATGGTTTTATCATACAACATTTAAACATGGTAGACATACATCCTTGTCACGCACTCAAACAATAATTTTTTGATGCTATTCAATTTACACGAAGAACTCAAATGAAAGTGATTTGAAGATGATGCCGATGTGGATGGCTTGCCGCTTGGTCTCTGCCGTGTCCTACTTTTGCTGTGCGCATGTGCTTTTATGTTGAAGCAGAGATACATATAATCTCTGTTCGCTTTTGGACATTCAAAGTCGTTGAATGGTGTTGTTCCCAGTCAACACGATGATGTCACAGCAATCTCATAGTGACGTCACCATGAGCTTACAGAAAGCTCACGATGAAGTCAAAATGTAACCTCACAGCAAACTCACAGTGTGCTCAAACTGTGATCTTACTCTTGTACTGTGATCTTAGAGGTTTAGATGTGACTGGTTTGTCATTTGAAGTCACCATTATGTTAATGAGTGTTTGCTTTAGTTGAGCTCTTGACTCTACAGTGTTTCACTTCTCTTCCTCTGGCTGCTTTAACTGTAGAGAATATTAGTTTTATCGAGTTATACCAAAGGAGTTTCGGATGATAATAAAATAATTGGTAAATGTTGAATGAGATAACTGTCAGTTTGTGTGATAGGAAAAGAGTGGTTAGAGATTATCAGATATTTCAAAGGTCTTTAAAATGCGTTATGCACACATATTTAGCAACAAATGGTTTACACACAAATACATCAAGAATCAGCATATTAAACTCAACAATGGTAGCAATCAGCAGAATGAAAACTACACTCTGCAATGCATGCTTGGTAACACCATAATTCATGACTCCCAGGATGCATTGCAGCATGAAACATTTCAGTTTTTCTTACCATTGTTGAGGTTCACACACACTGAGTCTTGGTGTATTTGAGTCTTAATTAAAAACTGTTTATGTGTGTTCATTTAGAAGCTCTTTATATTAAATGTTTGTTGCAAAACCACTGAATCTCACTGTCTACTATCACACATTTGGCAGCACAACACTGTTCTCATAAACATTTACCCATGATTATGTGAGCATCAAAGACTCCTTTTGCATTACTCAACATAACAAACGTGCATTATAAAGTAAACAGAGTCAAGAGCTCATCAACATAATGGTGAGCTTAAGTGACAATCCAGTCACATCTAAACCTTTAAGATCACAGTTTGAGCACACTGTAAGTTTGCTGTGAGGTTACATTTTGACTTCATCGTGAGCTTTCTGTAAACTAAGCTGAAAACCCATATAGGAATATTATACAAGATATTCCATCTTTTCTTCGTCATTGGCCGCAAATCTTCATCCCCGAAAGCGTCGAAGATGTTACCTATGACCTGGCGTCCATCCCAGCTGTTTCTCCTATGCCCGGACTACGGATCAAAATCACCTTGTGGTTCAGGTTTTGCTGCGCCCGTCATTGTGTTGGTAGGTGCGGCCAGCCTTTTCAAGAACCTGATAATTCTACTGAAGTTTTCCGCAGACTATTATACAACGTTTTGCTTGGTGGTAAATATTCCTATTCTTTGACTGGTGAGCAAAGCCTCTAACTCTCACTACACACTGCACTCACCAAAAATGGCCTTGATCAACACTCAATCTTTGATCAAAAAGACTTACATCTATATGATGTATATATGAAACCTTTGTAAATGTAGGAGAATTAATTAAACGTATTACTGATGAATATTGCTTTTACTATGCTCCCGGGCCACTGGAAGGGGAGGAGGCAAACTTTTAAACCTTACTTGCGGCCTCTATCTTCAACCACATATATAAGCCACATCCAAAAAAAACTCAACTATTACTTTTGGAATGGCAGATAGTCCTAGCTCTGTTATATTGGCCACCACACTGAGTTTGTAGGTTTATTGTAGAATTGAGTTTATTGGTAAGTTGATAACTGTATATGACTAGTTTTTGCTGGTAGGTGAATTTAATGTGCATTTTTGTTGACCATCCAAACAGCTACAGACAGATTTTCTGATAACCATTAATTATTTTAACCTACAGCAATGGGTAAACAGTCCCAATTTTTACTTGAAATTATTTTTGAAATGTTGAAATTTCATCATACCATTATTGTGATCAGAGTTTGCTTTAGTTAGGCCTTGACTCTTGACATTTGTTAATTTAATTCCTCTTGATTTCTGTGTTTAATGAAAGCACACATAAAGCAGAATTTAAGTGTTGTTTCACAAGAGAACAGTTAAAGATGTTTGTAAAATATAGAAGCCAATAAGAATTAATTTAAAAGTTCCTATTCCAACAGGATGAGCCACTACGGTCACTGAGGTTGTGTTAAACAATCCACACACAGAGACTAAGTGTTATCCAGAACATACTATTAAACATCCGATAAGCTTTAGTCTGTAAAGTTTACTTTATGTAAACAACAGAACAAGCGTAAAGCATTTAAAGTCAAAAGAAGAAAAAAAATCATGTATAAATGTAGGTATACAACCTTACTAAGCGGGAAGGAATATGTGATATATACATATATGAAGTTTATGTGCAAAACACTAGAAGATTCTCATCGTTCTTACTGTGTGTATGTAAGGCTAACAGTGTAGTAGAAACTGCCCAATCTTAAGTAAAGCCAATATGAGTTAATACAGCATCAGTCCCTGTGTTTCTTCAAGTTATATAAAAGACTGAAGAAATAACTTTTGCCACAACAAATGTATAACTAGATGATTTCAAAAGGTGTTGAAACTAGTTATTTTGTATTAACACCTACTGTACTATTGCTCTTAACATCATGCTTATTGTTCCCTGAATTCTTTGCATTTACATTTAGTAATTTTGAAGATGCTTTTATCCAAAGTGACTTACGAAGACAAATGAATATTAAAATACAAATCAAGAGCCCAACTAAAGCAAACACTGATCACAATAATGGTAATTTGGTCTTCAACACGTTAATTTCATGTTGAGGTTACTTGATACATTCATGTTCAGATAATATAACTCAAACATGTGGAACCACCGTACATGATTGTAGTAAGTGCTGGCCCATCTGAAATCATTATTTTTAGGCCCTTATAACATGCAGTTGTAAAAAACAAAACCTGTCAAACATTATCATTATATATATTATTTATTATCATGAAAATGCCTGAGAAGGCTTGAAATGCAAAGATAGAAAGATCCCCATAAGCATTTTCTGGAATTACGTATGGTGTTCGTGTACTTCTTATGCTGTGCTTATTTGGAGTTTCTGTAAGAGAGCTTTCAGACGCAGCAACATTTAATGGTACATCACTGAAAACTGTGCCAAAACAATCGTAGTAAATTGACTAACCCTGCACGGTTGCTTAACGATTTATCATGCAGCCCTTATCCCACCCTCAATCTGTATCACTCTTCTATTCTTCTCCAGGCCCTGGACACCTAGGCAAACCCTATTGCTCCTTCAAGATCGATACTGGTGGCCCAACATGGCCTGAGATACCGCCCAATTCGTGATAAGTCTGTGCCATATCCAAAACCCCACGTCTCCTACCTCATGGCAAACTAGTTCCATTACCCGTTCCTTGCCGCCCCTGGTCCCACATCGGAACAGATTTCTTCACAGACCTGCTTCCATCGAATTCTCATACATATTCTCGTAGTAGTCGACTGATCCTCTAAAGCCTGCAGAATCATTCCACTCAGATGATAACCAACCTCTATGCAACCACTGAGCTGCCCTTTTGTCATGTGTTCCGCAATTTTCCATACTGTATCCATCCACATCAACACACATACACCCAAAACAGTGGGCAGCTATCGCTGCAGCACCAGGTAGGTTGTGGCAAGGTGGTTTGCTCAAGGTCAGTCTTTACCCGCTGGCCCTAAGAATCAAACCAGTAACCTTCTGATCACGAGTAAGGGCAAGACTTCCCAATGTTAATGCATGCACATTGCCCCCGGTCCCATAAGGAATAACGTTACAACACATTACCAAAATCAATGCAACCATACGCGCCAACCCGTTGGCTAAGGCTGTTATAGCCCCACTGGCACCGTTAATGCATGCTCAGTGCCACCGGTCCCATATGGCATAATATTACAACACATTACCAAAATCAATGCAACCATACGCGCCAACCCGTTGGCTAAGGCTGTTATAGCCCCACTGGCACCGTTAATAAATGTTCAGTGGCCCCAGTCCCATATGGCATAACATTACAACAAATTACCACAACCTTGTTGCAAAACCCACCCCGTTGGCTAAGGCTCCCAGATAGCAAGCAACAATTGAATCAATATAAAAAAATAGTTTTATTTGTCCATGTAAATTCTATTGTGTGAATTCTAGTTCACAATTATAAAAGTAAAGAGATGATAAAATTTGTTAAATACGTTGCTGACACAGTCAGACCACAACAACGGCGACAATCATCAAACTAATTCAGATAAACAGATCAACTGCAATGGATGCTGGGAGTCATGGGTGAGTTTTGTACAATGATTTTACCCAGCCTGCATTCTAGCATGTAGCTTTCTTGCTTGATTGTAACCATTGTTGAAATTCATACAACGATTCTTCATGTCATACAACTGTTTTGTGAAAAGCCTTTGTTCTAGAAGTTATCAATAACACTGCTTTAATCTCTTTAAACTGTGTCATAACTCTGCATTCACATATTAATATTACATAACTCCCAAACGTAACATAATTAACTTCATACTGCTGAAATTTATCTCAATTGCTGATCCCACTAGATCTTGTGTCAGGATTTAGGACAGAACCCATGCGCTGGCAGACGAGTATTAAATAACAAAACTTTAATGAAACCAAAAACCCTTGATGGGGAAAACAAGAACCAAACAAGACAAAGATGCAAAAGAACACTTTCCACAAGGGGAACAAAACAAACAAGGGGCCTGTACCATGAATGTAGCTGAACAAACTCAGGGTAATTGGATTAGTTTTGGGTTGACAAAACGAAACCAACGGGATCAAGCTTTGTTGGTACCATGAAGCAGCTCATGGAGTTTCTTTGTCAACTCAAGCTTTGATCCTGAAGCTAAGATTAGTTTGCGCGCGCGTGCACATGAACGAGTGACGTCAGCATGGCTAAACCAATCGCATTATAAATGGATAAAGCGATTTCCACAATATGAACACAAAAATGAATTTCAGCCATGGAGTGATATGTTTCTGCTGTCTAAGCAAGAGAGAAGTGTTTCAGAAACACTGCTGATTGCGTTAATGCGCAAGTTAAACACTATATAGTACACACATTTACTGTAGTGCAAACAGGATCCGCGGGGTCCTCGGTGGAACTACAAGGGGTCCGTGTCCTTGCGGGCAACTTTTTTTATGTAAGGCATGGGTACAGAAATATTACAACAAATGTTAATTGAAGCTCCCGCATATTGCAATTTTAAACCTCGTGCGGACAAAAAATTCCATTCAGGCAGCAGAAGCAAGAAAGTTAACCTTACATCTGCTTCATCATTTCCCTTCCGAGTACACATGAGAGGAGTTGCGTGCAAATAAAGTTCATTCTCATATATTCTGAACTTCTGTACAAATTTGTTAACGCTGTAAACGGATAATTTGACAGGCAAATGACACCACAACGCTTCTGCATTGTAAACTCTGACATCTTACGTGTTTAAAATCAATGAATGCGTGTCAAACAAGTTGCCCAAAAAATAACGTGGACTGGTGCATGTTGGTCTCCTTTTAGTCTTTATATGATGCTCTGCAGGAAAAAAACTAGTTTATTTTTTTCCAGAAAGACAACGGAGCTCAGAATTATAAATAGCGGTGTGTTCTGCAACACAGAGAAGCGGAAGAAAATATAAGAATAACACTTAATAAAACGGCCTGCTTTTACAACAGAATGCATAAGCCTTTACCTTTAATAGACTAGTCTTTGCGCCATTAACCAGGGTCAGTCATTTCAATGAAGCCTTAATAAAAACTACGGTTCAGAAAAATGTCCTAATACAGTGAAACTGAAAGTGTTTCTAGATGTTCTGCACCACAGACAAGAATGTAAAAACTGCAATGCAAATACACGTGATACAATAAAAGTGGAATATAAGTAAGTAAATTGAATTTCATGTGAGTGTAAGGGAAAGCCAGCAAATCTGTAAAATCAGATTTTACCTATATAGTAAACAATATTTTATTTTATATTTGTAATAAATATTTTTATATTAGTATTTTTATTTTATTAAACAGTATAAAAAATAACTAGCCATTCTAACACGCACTGTGAGTCAGTTACGTCACCTATATGTTTCTTTGCTCACAGCTGATTGGTCAAACTTCAGTCTGAGATCTTGAATCCAGAACATAATCTGCCCCGGAGCAGGTTAGCCGTGCAGCGTAAGATACCATGGCGACGAACACCGAATAAAGCCGAGCTACTCTCATGGTACCTAAAACCCAAGGTTGGCACAAACTAAACTGAAACATAGCTGGCTAGCCACCTAAACCAGCTTCATGGTACAGGCCCAAGGTCTTTTGAATAATAAATAAACTATAGTCCACAAACTTGAGCACAGGAACACGGGTAATCCAACTGGTGAGTGAAAATGAACAATAATGACAATGAACCGAAGGTAAAGGGATAAAGGGTAACACTAGATAAAGGGAAACACCTACGAGGACTGATCACACAGGGAGAGTGGACATGAATGAAACACTAAAGGAAAGCTAACAGGATGATTGCATGAGGCAGGTGACGGGAATGAAACACTAAGGGGAAGATGGTATAGGGATGGTGACAGTACTAAACACTAATGCGCCACTAACAGGGAAACAAAGTGGTGGGGCTAAAGGACGCGACACCGGAAAGAGAGCATGGTGTGACAAACCAAAACAATGCTCTTTCTATACACAAAACACATGGAACTGACATGATCCTGCCACAAGACTCGAAAACCAAGACAAGGAGAGGCAGGATTGTGACATCTTTGTGCACTTTGCCACAACATACGTGTTAAGTAGCTCCACCTTGTACTCAGTGGCGGCGCCAGGGGGGTCTCAAGACCCTTCCAAAAAACGCCTTGATCCCCCATTAGACCCCCCACCCCTTCCTGATTAAAAAATATTTGATATATATTAAAATATATATATCCGGGATAAAGATTTAAAAGTCGTTCTCTTCAAACTACGCAGAACAATAGGCGCTGTCGCGAGACCGCAAGAGCTGCTACGCACTTTTCTTGAAGCTAAAAATTTATCTTTTTGTCATACCTAAAAAGGGCAAAGGAGACAGGTGAGCAGATGGAAAGAAATGGCGCCTCATCGAGCGCTACAGCGGGCACGGATGGTGGGAATCCTGACGGCGGAGAGGATTTAACAGGGGATTTAATCCATGGCCCAGCCGAGAAACCAAGACTTGTCCAAGACCAACTTAAATCATACCCGCGTCGTTCTTTAGGATTGTAAATACGTTTTCTGTCATGGGTGTAGCCAGCGCCGCCGCTACCACGCGCTGTGCGTAAGGCACCAAGTGCTGAGGCGGCACCAAAAATAGTGTAATGAAAAATCTTTTTTCAAATCTATTATTATTTCATTAAGCTATAGAAAAATGATTATGCAGGCACATTTTAGCCATGTATTTGTAAAAAAAACCCGGCCGAACAGTCCCATATCACCACCACCCATCCATGTATGCTCCGCGCGGCAGCGCCGGTTGATCGCACGTGCGCCTGACGCAGTTTGACAGACGGTAGCCTAGGCAACTTATTTGGAAATGGCCCCGAAAAGACATCAGAGAAAAGAAAGAAGAAGAAACTGCGAGATGATGAGTGTGCATCACATGCAGGTATGTCCATGTTTAATTATCTTAAATTCAGGAAATGTGGATTTGCTGCTACTAATTCTGTTTACTGAAGAAAAGTTTGCACTTTCAAATGTGTAGTGTGTGTTGGCTATTCTACATATGTTTACAAAGTCAGGAAAGCTGTGAAGATTTTACTTTCTCTATTTAGTGTTCCTAGGTTTTATACTGAGATGCTGCTATTGTGTTATTGGTATTGAGTTATATGTTTGGTAATAATAAGTTAAACTGGCAAATTTCAGGGTGGGGGGACATTATAATGGAATTATGCTTAGGGCACCAATATGGCTAGCAGCGGCACTGGGTGTGGATATGGCAATTAAAGTTCGAGCATATTGTTTGCAAACTACAATTGATTAATTAATTAAAAACAAAGTAGTTGATATGCTGTGTTGTTTTATTTGTTTAGTAGCATTAATATGCAGTTATTACCCGTGTCCACTGTATTTTCTGTTGGTTTTCATGAAACCCCCCTTTAAATGACCAGGATCCCCCATTGTCCCCCCAATCAAAATTGTCTGGAGCCGCCACTCCTTGTACTGCTGTTTAAAGAAACTATTTTCATTATAAAAACAGAATGATTTTACCAAAATTTGACCCTAAAACCTTGCTCAGACTACAGGAATTTCAGCACTCAACTTTATTTAACTGCATCCAGAAACAAAATATCCCAGGCCTGCATGACCATCAGTTGACATAACACCATAATACCACTAGATGTCCTCATATATACATTACACAATGTTTATATCCGCTTATAGATTAGCGGATCACGTGATGTGCGTGTCCACTGGTATGATATCCTCCTGTTGTGTGTGATGCACCAAGAGTTTTAAATCTTTCACTATGAGCATGTTTAAGATTTTATAAAAGAGAATCAAGAATCAAGTGTGCTGCTACCAGATTTCTTAATTGGTCAGGATTTTTAAAATCCTATAGTCTGAATTTGGCTTAAGGTCATGTACAGGTTAAAACTTAAAAATATATTTTTAGGATGTAGATGATGTTGTGATCATGTCCTGATTAGTAGCCCACAACGTAACTTACTGACAAAGTTACGTTGTGGCAATGAATCCAGAAATTTTACTTTTCCAGTTGCCACAACAAATCAAATCATATGGTCTCTGTGCGAAGGCTGTGCCACATGCTCATTACTCCAGGTGCATCACATCACAGTGAGTTGAAAATATTTCATCTTTTCAGAATGCTGCAAACTGTTCTGGCTCACTTGTGGGCCACAATATGTTAGTTTCTGTCTCAGTACTGGCTGGGTCCCTGGCCCAGGGGTCCGTTTCAATAAGGAGGTTAAACCAACACAGAGTTAAAATATGAACTCTGAGTTGATTTACTCAGACAATTGCTACTCTGAGTTTTCTGTTTTAGAACAGCTGATTTAAATTAGTTAAATCTACTCTGAGTAAGTTCATCCTAGTTAACACGCATACACCGCTGCTTTAAAAAGCCATCATCAAATGAGCGAAGATAGCACGATTCACCATGGCAACGGCACGTGACAAAAAACGCTCTGTTTATTTCTCGCCAGTCCAATTGGAGGTACTGTTACAAGCGTACAGCAAATATGAGCACATTTTAGAAAGAAGAGCAACACAGAGAGAGAGATATATTCACATTTTGACAGTATCAACAAAATCAATATAAAAGTGATTGTAATTATCAATCACTTTTATATTCATTTTGTTGATACCGTTAAAATGTGAATATCTCTCGCTCTCTCTCTCTCTCTCTCTCTCTCTCTCTCTATATATATATATATATATATATATATATTTATAAACACCTAAGATTTCATGTAGGTGCAATAAAAAGAACATGGCAGCAGCTGAAAATGAAACATAATTCAGTCAGGTGAGTTTAAAGAAATAAAAGCTCTTGCTAGTAGAATTCCTGACTGGGAAATGTTTACTCTATTAAGTAAACTGGCCTTAAAATTTATGAGGATATGAGAACCGAGCACTGTGGCTATAGAACACAGAAAACTGGCCATGCTCGCACCTTCTCCCCTAAGAAAGTCATGGCTGGTTCTTCTAAATCCTGTTTGTATGACAGCTATGCACTGGTATAGTCCTAGAAACCTCAACCAATGAAAGTCATCATTGGTTGCAATGGCCACCAGAGAAAATCCTTCAGATATGATAAAACATCCAAACGGGGCCTCACCATTCTCTCCCGGCGTAAATTTAACTCTCTCTGTATTAATGCAGCTTCCTCATCTACGGGTTACTGAATAAACTGACATGCCATTTTAATGTCTGTGTGACGAATTTGTGCGTGATAAAGGAAAACTCATGAAAAAACAAACGGCGTAGGCAAGTTCAACACCGCTCGCACTTCGAAAAGGGGGCGGGGATTGTAACAAACTGGAATAAAACCTGCTCCCTACCAGGATAGGTTCCAGAGTATGTTTCTATGTTTACTCACTCTGAGTATAAGATACCCCAATTTCTGAAACGGGCTTGACTACTGGGTTTGACATACCTCGCGTTTTGAAACGGAAAACCCAGAGAATCCCGTTTTCTGGGGTTAACTTAATCTGAGTTTGCACTTAACCTGCTTTATGAGATCTGGCCCACACACTGATACCTGAAAACATAATACATTTAACTTGACTGGAATCTTGTTGCTTTCAAGATCTCACCAGATTTAAACACAAACACCATTACAATATTCTCTTATTACAAACATCACTTTCAGAGGTGTACAAAAGATCCCAGTGAGTCTTGACAGACTTTTGATCTATTTTGTATTTTATTGAAAACAAGTTTGGTTTGATGTCACCATTATAGTGATCACTGTTTGCTTCTGTATGGGTCTTGACTTTCATTAATCAGCAATTGTCTATCATCAGCTGCATGTGCGCATTGTTGAAAGAGGAGTTTGATAGCTAAAGACTCAGAACATCAAAAGAGTTTTATTCTTCTCCAAAGAATTGAGTAATCAGCACAAATCATCCTTTGATAGTAGAGTTATGTAGCAAAATGTATTAATGCTGCAATACATGCCTGGAGTCACAGATGAATTGTGTTATTATATTTCCCAACATGCTTTGTGGCATTCATTTATTTTTGTTACCATTCTTGAGAGTCATAGTCTGATTGTTGATGTCTCTGTGTATAGCTATACTTGGATTTAACTTTTTTAGGTTGTGCTAATTTGCATGTAGAACTAAATCTCAGAGAGCTATGTTAATTAACTTTTAAGTGATGAAAAACAATTTTGTTTTAGATATAAGGTATGAAAGCAGTTCTTTCTGTAATGATCATAGCACCTGATCAACAATATATTTTGTACAGATACAAATAAAGTGAAAGTGGTGACTGTAATAAGTGAAGATGTACCACATCTGTACGGCCACATCTGTACAACAAACTCAAGACGAGTATATCCAATTTTTTCTTCACATCTCCATGAAGGGCACCATTACAGCAAGTGACACCCTGTTAGATGCTCTTTTAAATGTAGACATGCATCAAGTGAGCTTAAATTGGAGAATCATGTGGTGGCAGCACAAATGCTCCTGTCTCCAGGTGCATGCATTTTTAGAATGCTGCAAGCGCACAAGCACTTTGAATAAAATGAGAAAGCAGAGTGACTTGCATTTTCCAGTGCCTATTTAGGTGTGAACTGTAAATGGCCCCATGTTTTTAAACTGTATTCTGTGTATTCTGATATACATACGTATATGGATGTCTCAGGGCTAACCCCTGTATATACACTCATCCTTGAAGCGCCTCTGCACTTTACCATAAACACATGCATTTTACCATGTTCTTTCAGTATGCTAGCATTATGCTAGCATTTTTTAACATGATTTAACATTAAGCTTGCATATTTTCAGGGGATGACATTTTAAACGTGGTGACAACACGTTTCACCATGATGATAGCACATTTAACCATCAAGCTACTATTATGATAAAGGGGTCATTGCCTATTTTTGAATATTTGATTGTGTTTTTGGGTGTTCAACAAAAGATACCCATGTTTTGAATTTCAGAAAATGCTTTATATTGCAGCTATGTTCTACACCAGTGTATCAATTCTCATGAAACAGGCTGTTTACCCTTGTTCTGTGTTAAAAATCATATAACACTTGTAGTGTTCCCGGGTCAAAATGACCCAACTACCAAGGATAGCTCATAAATCACTTGTTATGCTACATTTTCACCAAATATTGGATTCAATATTTTTGTCAAATTGGTTTTGTGTGTCTTTTCAAACTGATTAATCATAGGCCTAGTTAATCTGAGTTTAGGTACCTCGGCCTTTGACCAAAAATATTTTTTTTTGTGAATAATCTTGGCAATATTAAATACAGTATGAACACAATTTGCATTGTTGTTCAAGCTAGTCTACTTTAATTAAGAGTTATTTGTTTAACCAGGAAGTTTGTTTTGAAATGCTTTTATTGGGTACAAAATGGCACAGAATAACACTTGTCCCGGGTCAAAATGACCCACTTACCAAAAGACAGTCAAATTAGGCTATTAGATTCAATCTTTTTGTCAACTTGTTTTCTTTCAGTTAATACTTAGGAGCAAAAATCAATGACCACCTGGTCTGTCAAATCTTGCCATTGTGACAAACAAAAAGAACAGACTGACACTGTCATACATATTATTTATGAACAGTTTGGGCCCCACAAGATGTTCCATGAAATATATGTCTGTATGACAGTATTAATGTGTTTCTAGATAATTTTTTCAAGTCTATTGGTGAAATTTGAAAGGGAACAGCACAAGTATAACTTAAGACCCGTTTTCAGAAAATAAAATAATTTCGATATAAAGGTCATGTTTTGTGATCTTTCACTATGGCATTCAAAGGCGAGTCCTTTTTAACAAGGATCACCACAAGTGTCATCTTGTGCGTTTTTGAAAAAAAAAATAGCATTACTAGTGTGATAGTTATGCGTGAAAGAAGCATTGTTTCACACTAAGGTGAGTAAGCTCAGATAAAAAAAGAAACACAAAGCCAGTATTAACTGGAAGAAAACAAGTAGACAAAAAGATTGAATCCAACATTTAGTGGTTATATCCCAGATAGCAAGCAACCATTGAATCAATGTTAAAATAGTTGATTTGTCAATGTTAATTGCAAGCAATATCACGTTTGCGCCCAAACTTTAGATATTAATGGCTGTGGCATGGAAAAAGCAGGTGATACTTTAGTATCCTTTAGGTCTGGAGTAGAGCAGGAGGCATACTGATCCCCAAAGAGAAAAACTCCTCAACTATTGACCAGTTTCACACAATTAGCCTCTTGAATGTGGAAGGTAAGATTTTCTTCAGCGTTGTGGCCAATAGATGGGATTTCTGAAGAGTAACAACTTCATTGACACTTCAGTGCAGAAGTCAGGCCTGCTGAGTAGAGCCTGGGATTGGGAAATGCGAGTTGATTTAAACCACAAACGTACTTTACCCCTGGAAATCGCAGCTACCAACCTCCGGCCGGACATAGTTCTGTGTTCCAGCTACAGTAGGTCAGTCTTCATAGTTGAGTTGACTGTACCTTGGGAGGAGGCCATTACCGAAGCATTTGAAAGAAAGAATCTCTGGTATGCCAACTTGGCAGCAGAGGCTGAAGAGCGGGGAAAGGACAAAGTGTTCCCTGTGGAAAGTGGGCTGCAGGGGCTTTGTTTCCAATTCCACTACAAGGCTGCTTAAAGATGTGGGAATCAGAGGACAGGCCCGCCGGATGGTAGTCAAAGAACTTGTCACTGTTGCTGAGAGAGGCAGCCACTGGTTGTGGATGAAATGGAAGGACACAATATGGGCTGTCAAATGACCACATAATAAATGGTGTTGTGTGTTGTAATGTTATGCCATAAAGGACCGGGGGAACTGAGCATGCATTAACGGTGCCAGTGGGGTTATAACAGCCTTAGCCAACGGGTTGGCGCATTTGGTTGCGTTGAGTTTGTTTATGTGGTAATGTTAAGCCATGCGGGACCAGGGGCACTGAGCATGTATTAATGGTGCCAGTGGGGCTATAATAGCCTTAGCCAATGGGTTGGCATTGATTTTCTGGTTGCGTTGATTTTGGTACTGTGTTGGTAATGTTGTGCCAAACAGGACCAGGGGTTAACAAAGGGTTGAACAGCTGGTGGCCAGACAAGAGCGAGCCTACCGAGAGCGTGAACAGCTCCATGCAGCAGCATCACAAGCGCCACTAGCCGTACCCCGTCACCAGGCTACCATACTGCTGATGAAGATGTCTGGCCTAGATGATGTCGAGGCATATCTGCATACATATCCACCACCAGGGAGGGATTGAGGAATGATCATGGGCGAGCATTCTAGCACCATTCTTGACGGGAGAAGCGCAAACAAGCTTACTATTCCTTACCAACTGCCCAGGCTGACGACTACCGGGTGCTGAAAAGCAAGATCCGAGGGGAACTATCGCAGCTCAACAGTTTCACTGGTGGGGCTACGACGAGTGTCCACAGGTACGGCAGCAAGTCGCCCAGCTGATGCGCTTGGTTCACCTCTGGCTGCTGGCGGACGACTCCACAGCACTGCAGGTCGCAGAGAGGATGTTGATCGACTGTCTCTTGGTGCCCTACCCCGACACCTCCAACGACCGGTGAGTATGACCTCATCCGCCCGAGACGCTGGAGAGAGAAAGAGGACGGCACCCCAGAGCGGTGGATTCGACAGGCAACGGCCGGAGGGTAATGTTCGACCAGTGAGTAGGCCGGCGGCCCCCGTCGCCCCGCTTCTCCCGGACTGTGGTTGCCAAGAGCTACCCTATGTCCTGTTTCGGATCCGGGAAGTTCCCCAGGCCTCCACCGGACTCCGTTCGAGCAGCTGTTCGGCCGTCAGCCCAGAGGACTGCTGGACATAGCGCGGGAAGCATTGGAACAGCAGCCCACGCCCCATCGGACGGTGATAGAACATGTGACAGAGATGCGCGAGCGGATCGACAGGGTGATGCCCCTTGTGAAACAACACCTTGCAGTGGCCCACCGCGCCCAGCCTGGAGTCGTCGTACTGCAACGGCCCTACCGTATAAGAGGTACAGCGGATGCTCCAACTAGGGGTCATCGAGCCATCCCGTTGCCCGTGGTCCAGCCCGATTGTTGTGGTCCCAAAACCAGACGGCACCCTCCAGTTGTGCAATGACTACAGATAGCTCAACGAAGTCTCTTCGTTCGACGGTTACCCAATGCCGCGGGTGGACGAGCTGATCGATCGGCTTGGTAGGGCTCGGTACATATCCTCACCAAGGGCTACTGGCAGGTACCCATGTCGGCCGGGGCCAAAGAAAAGACTGCCTTCAGCACCCCCAGTGACCACTGGCAATACCGAGTCCTATCATCCGGCTACCATCTGGCCCCTGCAACGTTTCAGAGGATGATGAACATCGTGTTACGGCCTATATCGACGATGTGGTGGTGCACTCCGAGAGCTGGGAGGAACACATGGACCGACTCCGGAGGGTGTTCGACCAGCTATGGCGGACTGGACCCAAAGAAGTGCCACCTGTTTCTGACGGAAGCCAAGTACCTGGGGTACCAGATCGGTCTGGGACTCAGCCAATCCCAGGAAAAGAAGGTAGAGGCTGTGCGGTTGGCGACTCGTCCGACCACCAAGACCCAGGTGCGTGCATTCTGAGGTTTAGCGGGCTAATATCGCTGTTTCATTCCCCATTTCTCCTCGACAGCCAGCCCCCTGACCGACCTGACGAAGAAAGGGCTACCGGAGACCCTGGAGTGGACGGACCAGGCAGAAGCGGCCTGGTCCAGACCCTTAAACAAGCCCTCACCTCGTTGCCAGTCCTGTACGCCCCGGACTTCAGCAGCCCTTTCGTCCTCCAGACAAACGCCTCTGACACCGGCCTGGGGGCCGTCCTATCTCAGGTCCAGGAAGGAGAAGAACACCCTGTCACCTTTATAAGCCGAAAGTTGACGCCGGCTGAGACCGCCGCCGCGGAAAAGGAGGCTCTGGCCGTGAAGTGGGCAGTCCTGGAGCTGCGCTACTACCTACAGTGGATGTCAAGAGTAAAGGACACCAATGCACAAGGGAAAAGGAACTATTTGCACGAGCATGGACCGGCCGATTCCTGATCACGAGCTTCCAGGGTTTTCTAGACTTGTTCTAATAAAATTCCCCTCAGGGGTTGTTTACATCTGTCGTCTTGTGTCCGTAGTGTCTCTTACCCTGCCACATAGCAAAGAAAGGTAAGTATGTATTTCTAGAATCACTATTCCCCTGAACACAAATAATAACACCTTGGCCTATTAAGTGAATCTATAGGTACTCAAGATTCATATGAGATTGGCATGAGATCCACATTTTAAGAAATCTGAATTGTTGATGGCTGTGGCAAAGAATACACCCCTTTGGAGAGTGACCCTGGTTTGTCTATATATAAGCTCTGCCTGGGTTTTCCACCTTTACCGCCTCCATCGGTCAGCTCCCTTGCCTGGAAGTCCCACAAGAGCTCCACCTGGCCTCTACTTTTCAATGTCCCTTGCCAGCTCTTCACCATCCTCCCATAATTCCTAAATTTTTTGGATTCCCCCAACACTACGGTGCAGATTTAAAAATATATATATATTTTTTTTAAATAGAGTAACGTTACACCAATCAGAAGCAAGAACAACAAGTTCAAATTGTAGCTTTCTCAAACAGAACATAGAAAATAGAAACAGAATAAAAGAACGAGCATTTGTTTAAAACTGATGCATTTGAATTATTTGCACACCATATAGTTGTTTTAATAGGCTAACCACAACCTATAAAAACACCCGAGTCAAAGCAACACAGTTTAGTATGAACTAGGAAAGCTCTGGTAATGTTTTTGTCTCGTCAAATGGACATTAACATGTAAATGATATGTTTTCTGTGTTTTGTAGTTTGGATTACTAGATATGATCGGTCATTTACTCAGGTTTGTTGTATAAATGTTGACGCGCTTTGAGCTCTCTCAAAACAAGAGTGCAAACTCCCGGGCACTCTGAAACACCAGTAATGTTTTAGTGCCAGACATGTTTGGAGAAACTACTTACAGTAAATGCTCCAATTTATCTAAGACCTAGTCCTATTTTAATCTAACCCCTGTCTCGGAAACCAACCCATCATTGATGTAGGAGGTGAAAGTGCTGGTTACCTGTAACAATTGTTATGAAACTTGTTGTAGGATGAGAGTGTTATTAGACCACCCCAAGCTGCAGACAGAGAGAAGAAAATCTGGGTAGCAGCATCTTTCCACACCTGGATTGAAAAACAGACAGGAACACAAATAACAATATATACAGTACACTGTATACACACACGCACAATCAAATTTTTAAAGCATAAAAGCATTCGTTGCTTTACCTTTGCATCATTGAGTCTTTCCCATTTGGGCGTTATGAAGTAAAGAATACCAGAACTGGCGCCAGGTAGAGTGACCCCTCTGATCAACAGGATGACCAAAACCACATAGGGAAAAGTGGCAGTAAAATACACCACCTGAAAACATGAATTCTCTGTGACTAGTTGTCACAATATCTTTTGTCAAAAGTGAAGAACTTATCGCTTGATTACAGCCTGTCCTGGAAAGCATTATGTACCAAACTAGACATTTTTTTTAGTTAAATAGCTACTATTTAATTACCAGGCATATTATTGGTACTGTACGATTAAGACTTTCTAATGTACAATTATTGGCACTGTGTCATGGCTGGCTGTAAAAATACATATATATATATATATTGTTGTACAAAAATAACACCCAGTCAAAGACGTATCTCTGACACACTTATTCTTGAGTGTTCAAAGACCAGCTTGGCAGTTTTACCACATCTGCGTAACAAAATAATGTGCTTAATGTGATGTTCCCTGTTTAAATAACAGAACTTAACTTTAATAAATAAACTAAGACAAATTAAATTCTTCCACCTTCTTACCAACCCATGAATAAACACAACCCGCAGTCCAATTCCACTTGAAAATCTAGATCACCCGTTTCAATGTGTAGGATGACCTACGTTTAGTGGCACATTAAAAATCCTTGTTATTAGCGACTCCAGTGGCCGGTAATTGAACTGTAGCAAGCATTTACTGCTAACACTTAAGTACACACATTGCTTGCACAACCATCTTGAGGCCTTTAAATAAAAAATCTACAGGCTTTCATAGACAACTTACAAGTTATGTACCAGCAGGAGGTCTTGTTTTATGTTTTCTCTAAGCTGCTCTCGGAAAAGATATTGCCAAATACATAAATATACACTAGCACTCAAAAGTAAGCAACTTCATTCTTTATGAATACCTTTACATTTTGGAAAAGTAATCACATCAAAACTACATTGAGCAAAAATGTAACTGGCAAATACGTTCAAAATACATCAGACTATGTTACATTTGAGCAACTTGGGATTGCTTATTTAATAGTATTGAAGAATGGCATCAATGGCTGTGTTTCTATGTTATTCAATCCAAGTCATATAACTCAAGAACATTTTGCATTGCACTAGAAGAAGACCTAATAAAGCCACCTTGAATAAGATATGAGAGAAATTTAATACAAATTGAATGCAGTGCACGTGTCTTTTATACCTTCCCTGAAGACTTGATCCCTTTAGCCAAAGAGGCATAGACAATAAGCCATGCCAGAAAAAGGCAACCTGCCAAGGGCCAACGTATGTCTCCTGGGTATTCAATACCCTTTGAAAAATGCAACACATTATATCTGTGAATTAAGCAGAGAAATATATGTATAAAATTACATTAAACAACAGTGAGACTAACTGACAGATGAACAGAAAGCACACTCACTTGAAATACTCCTCACTAGGGCTGACATAGGTTTTATTATCTGTTGTGGCATTCAATAGTTTACTTAAACTCCCAACAGCATTGGCAGATAAACAAAATGTTGTGTTCTTGATTGATGTAATGTTTCTTTCCCTTAGTATACACGAGTCTGAAAGAAGAAGACAATGATATAACTTGAAATGAACTTGGTATTAAAATAAATGTATTTTTTCTCTGCTTTCCTGTTGCAAAATATGCCAAGCCCAAAATTAAATCAGCTTAAAATATACACACATACATAATTGTAAAGCATGGTTGCAATTCAGCATTGATTTATCTGATTTGGTAGCACTATGCAAGCAAGCCACAAGATGGCAGTGGTTCTCACTGCGGCACTGCACCAACCCTTACAGTAAATTTGTCAAGCAAGCAGATTTTTCTTCTGAATTTACCAGCAAAAATGCTGAATTTACCAGCAAAAAACGCTAAAGAAAAGGGAAATGGGCTATTTTAAACAAATTAAACTGGTAATGAAACCTTACCTCTATTATTTAAAGTACTTTTGACACACAGCACACGATTTCTTCCAATTTCGCGATTTTAAAATAGTAAAACATAAAATATTTTTTTATTGCTTATTTACGGCAATGTACTTTAAAGAATCACTCCAAATAACGTTGTAGTTTATTTTGTGGAATCAGGTTGCGCATTGCGCATTTTAGTTAGGAAAAGAAGGGGAATGATGGGTTGGAGAGAGAGAGAGAGAGAGAGAGAGAGAGAGAGAGAGAGAGAGAGGCGCTCGTCTTTACCCAAAAGCAGCATGTCTTTGTCTTTGCACCCGATGGTGTTCCATTCATTTTTACAGGTGGCCCATGGAAGTGTCTGCTTCAACGAAGCGAACAGGTAGTACAATGTCCAGCACATAATGATATTATAGTATATAGCTATCAAGACAGATATTATCAACATGGCAATCCCGCAACCTATAACAACAAAATGAAACCAGATAATATAAATGACACGTCCATTCAATGAAGGTCCATTCACTGAAAACACGTATTTACCACATTAGCACCGGCCCATTACACATTAGGATTATTCACAACTAATAATGATTACCTTGTAGAGCCGGAATTGCTTTCCATACTGAAACAGGACCTTGGCTGGCGAACTGACCCAGCGACACCTCCAGCAAAAATATAGGTATACCGGCGAGGCCTAACATTATCAAGTAAGGAATCAAAAACGCACCTACAAAACAACAAACGCGTAATCAAACAGTGGTAGAGATTCATATAAACACGAAATATTTAACAGAGTTTACTAGCAGTATTTGTATAAATGTAAAGTTTAAATCCTTTTATCAACATAAATTTAATTGAATTAAAATGTGAACGAACAACACCAATTCCAATACAAATACCATAATAACCATTAAGAAAGTCAGCCATCTTTTTGTTGATAGTAAAAGTATAGTAAACACGTCTCTTTGTGTAAAAACATAAGTAAAATTCGTAAGGGCAATCCAAGCGATCATAAAAACTTATTTTTACAACGATATATTCATTAGATTTTTTCAAACTTTCAAGCGACCCAATATTCACAAAATATGCTGTATATACATATACTTTTCTCACCTCCACCATTCTGAAAAGCAAGATATGGGAATCTCCACACGTTTCCCAATCCTACGGCATATCCCACCATAGACAAAATAAAATCCATTTTGTTGGACCAGTTTCCCCGGGCCTTATTTTCATCTCCCCCTGCATCATCATCGTCATCCTGTAGGAAAAAAACGTAATATTCGGCTATAGGCTCATTCAAGATATCTAAATGGCTATCAAAATTATACACAAACATTATATATCTGAAGCAACAAAAATAACAAAAAGGCGAACGGCATAACAACTTTCAATGATACAAGGTAAAAGCAGATATATATGTAACGCATGAACTTGCAAAACTGCAGCCAGCAGAAACTTCGGGCAATCCTCGCAGTTCATATAAGCAGACATGCAACTTCGTTGTCGATTAAATTATAATTATATTTAGTTTTTTGCTTTAGTGCGATAGTGGTGCAGTATTTTATGTTTTCAAATGGACTCCTTCTACAGCCTACTTGCCACATTGTCTTTACCTGACCTAATAGCGAAAACGCTTGTAATTACTGTTGTCAGAAATAATCACTCTCAGCAAAGAGACCAAGTTAATTAAAATAATTTTAATACTGGGAACAGATTTCGTTTCGCTCCTCTTTTGTAAACTACATAAGAAAAATCTGTCGAAGGCAAATTAGGACTAGAATATGAGTCTTATTTTTAATCACAATTGACATTAGCTCTCTTTGGATTCTGATTCCACAGTAGTCCTAATATTCGTTTATTCAGTTCTTAAATTTGTAATTATGTAAATAATGTAATAATTTAAATGTTAAATACAGAATATGGGTCTCGTGACCAGCCAGACATAAATATATAGATTTGCTCAATACTCTGCCCGTCTGAACGATTTAAACCCAGTGGTAATTGACTGACTGTATAGGAATTAAAATGTTCATTTGTAACCACTTACCCCCGTCACCGTGCCAGGCAGAACAGATGTATTACCATCTGCATCCAGTAAGATGGTGGTCTGGCTCATGGAGGTCCATTCACTAGTGGTGTTATTATGCTCCGCGGAGATCGTTACAGCACCTTGGTCATTAGACATCGCGTCCGAAGTGGCTTTACCGTGAGTGGTCGAACCGTCCATACCTACTGAATCATTTCGCACAGCAGAGGAAGCGAACGTGGGTCCAGGGGTTACGTTTTTAAACGTCCCATAGGCTTTGCTGGAATCCAACTCACAGGGTTTGTTTTCGGGAGTACAGAAAGTTTTCCGTTCGTTTGCAGACTGCTGTGGCACCACGTTACCATTATCTGGTTTGTTAGTTGTAGCTCCAACCGCTCCCCCCGAAGATTGAGGCAGATTATTGTTTGGTGGCTTTTTTAACATTTCTCCTTGCTCAGAAAAATCCTGCAACGGAACAAATGTGGAGTGTAAATTGCGTTATATCACAAACCTGCAAGTCGGCAGCACAGAAAATCATACGAGAGCAGGCTGATCGTTTCCGGACATACATTCTCCACTTTGGTTTTCAGCTCACGGACGATCGCTGTTTGGTTCTTGCTTTTACCATTAGAGAAAAATTCTTTAATTTTACGCCTCATTTCCTTCCTGTCATTCAAGCCCTGCACAACCCTTGGTTTTATGGGCAATAGACAAGCTGCCGTGCTCAGCCGAGACTTTCCCCCCTGCGGCTTCCACCAGTCCTGATGTAAGTGTGCAGTGCAAATGCGAGTGAAAGCATGGAACGTTACACCAACAATTACACTGCACCATAGGACAACACTCTCTTCAAATGTCTAAAGGTTACAATTTTCTCATTTATTTTTATATCCGATGAACGAAAAAACAACACGGTTCTATTGCACCGTTCTCCTGGCTATTGTGCATCTTCAATCTTGTAACGATAACGTAATCGTGTTTTTGATTAAAAGTCATTGTCTTTGTAAACTTACTTTGTATGTGTAAGTAAATACGTATAATATATATATATATATATATATATATATATATTACAGTATGCAGCACGAAGGTTCCGTCATTTAAAAAAGTTTCAGCACCATGGATAGAGTCTTAGTTAACAGCGCACTTCAGTTACTTACTTTTCTCCGTCAATATTGTTCTCATTTGTAAACGAAAAAAAGGGTGAAAAATCAATGTGCTTTACTCACCATTTGTGCAGAGTCAACAAACGTGGGGTATAAACAGCTGAAAGAACGGCAGGCAGGCAGACGGAATTTGGTCGTGCAAAGCTTCCTATATCTCCGTGGCAAAAATCGGGTCTCTGCGTCAGTGGATAGTACTGTACCCTTCCCGTGACATTTTCCTTATAATGGGGTTTGATAAATCATTGGCTTTGAATTCTGATTTTACACGCGAGGACGGGAGCTCGTGACACACAAGACAGCGCGAGATTACGTTTTAGGACGGACTCGTGACTGATTAATAAACTTGTCCCCCAGGACTTTGTAAAGATGTTCATCTGACGCAGGCTGAAGAGGATTCTGCAGACGCAGGCTGATTGTGCATATCTGACTTATTGACCAGATAATCAAAACACAATAGCCAATGTAAAAGTATTTGAATAATAGGAAACTTTAATTTAGCAAGAAAGTAGCAATTGCAAGCATTTATTGCCAAAATCAAACAAAACAATGACTACAAAATTATGAAAAATAATTATATAGAATAATTTATATAGAAGTTCTACTGATATTGTTAAAGTTTTTACGTCAAACGAACACTCACGTACCTTTACACGCAAAGAAAAAGGAATGAACGCCTTCTGCTTCACTGTTACATATATTGCTCAAGTGTAAAAAGTGGGTGTGGAGGTAGTCATTTAACGTTTACGCAATATTTTTACGCAATAATTATTATCGGGTTTATTTCCAGTGACACTACAGTGTATTAAGCGTATACGGACATAATTTTAACAATTCACAACTCTAACACACATTCGAATAAGCAATATTTAATTATTAATGCACAGAAAACGTTATGCATATGCTTATTTGCTATTGATCTGTTCACTCCAACCAGTTTATTAATAACAGTTTATTAAAATAACAGTGCTGACTTGAAAATATAAATATTTAGTCTGTTCTGTCTTTATGTCACCCTACCACTGCTGCAGATCATACATCTACGGCTGCGAGTGATACGCCTCTATACGGCTGGATTAGCTCTTATCTCGAGGTTTAATTAATTTGTCAACAGAGAATAATTGTAATTGATTTCTGCTTTTCCATCCGTGTCATTCGTAGCCTACACGTATAAAGAAAACCAGGTTGCGCCTTTAAGAAAGAGGTATCCGAAATACGTGGTTTTTCAGTGCTACTTAACATTTATATGTAGCTTACAGTTCAAACAAGTAACTTCATTTCACCACGTATTTTGTACAATTTCCAATCAGGGACCTTTTGTTTAACTGACTGTGTAGTAACGATGGTATTCGGGTATTTATTTTACAAAATAGTTTTGCTTGACGAATATATTGCCGAAAATGTATTACATACGATTAGCGTAAGGATCAACAGATAAAGTAATTTGTCTTAATAGTTTCTGTTGTTGAAACACAAAATTTTTCCTGATAAGTTATATTAATTTAAAAAATGAATGTGCCTTTAGCAAAATAAGGTATGTAGGCCGATTCAACTCTTAAAACCTGCAGAGGGTTGCAAAAAAACTTTAGTTTAAGATCGCTGTTTGTGACAATATAGGCTATTTGATTCCAACTGGATTTCTTACACTGGACAACATTTCATATTAAGCCGATTTTTATTATACCCAGAAGTAAAACGATAATAAGACATTGCCAAATAAATTGTTATTTAAATTTTTGCTTACCCAGTCATTATAGAAAAACATTAGAATTTCTTGGTATAAATAATAAAAAAAAACATTTTAAATCAGGGGGTTTACAACCCTTTGTCTGCTGAAGTGCTTTTTTGCATGTTTTACCCCCTGAAATTTAAAAAATATATTTTGAGAACACTTTTGTTAAGTACACATTTGCATGTGTATCTAAAAAAACCTTTATTTGTATCCCTTTCAAGTTATTATTTTACAGTAGTATTTACATGACTATTATTTTTTAACATGTAACATTTCTTTGCAATTTACCTTTTTTTCAAAGTAATGGAAACAACACCGGTGTAAATAGTGTGCTGCGTCAACTAACGAACACCCTGCAATTTATTCATGAACCACCAGGGGTTCCTGAACGCCACCCTATGTTCTACATCAAGAAATTATGCCTCCATACCTCCTTGTATGCTGTTCTTTCCAAATAAAATGTGTTCTCTAACTGGAGGCTGTAGGTTTGGTTTCGAATGGAAATATCCAGAGCAGTGCTCTGGGGTCATTTTTGTTCTTAAGCACAGTAATATGACCCGGAAGTTCTTCTCATGTACAACATCAAGGAGAGAGGGAAAAAAGGAGGATTTAACACTGGCCGATTAAATAAACATGAACTGTCTATATAATTACATTAAGCCATATTTAATACATTTATAGTTGCAGTTAAAATGGCGTCACCTTGCATCACCTTTCTGTCAAATTGCAGGGCTTTATTTTCCAAAGGATAAGATAGAAAAAAAGATCTGCCTCCTATTGAAATAGAACAGATGCTGAGAGAATCGAAGGGAGGCTGACGAGCCGACTGAATCCAGATGGCAACTAAAGCTGCTGCTCACTACAGTATGATTACAGTATGAATATAGGCGGCACGCTTTATCAGGATTGCCTGAAGACAATGGCGATGATTACACCAGATAATCACTTTGATTAACTTCACGTTTCACTGCCAGGCGTAAATGAATGTTTACCCATTTGGTAAACAAGCCCTCCCTCTGTTATTTCTTTTATTGTATCCAGGTTAAATTGAAGAAAAATGCTGACTATAGCATTTGATGTAAGGCAATGAAGAGCAGTCAGATGTGGCCATTGCACTGAACTGCAACTGTCACATTTGTACTGTACTCTCATAATGCCAATTGATCATACCTCAACCAAAAGAATGACAGGTAGAGAAGATAAGGACAGAAGAAGCCAACTCTTACACAAAAATACAAGACTGAAAAACTCAGCTACTGAAATGTTTTGAAAAGATAGAAGCCTCTATAATACTAAGTTAAATGAAAAGTTTAATAAATAAGCAATTTAGTAATTCGTTTTTTCCCCTCAAAACAGCACATACCAAGCAAAAGTCTTGATAGTTTGTAAAAACCATTGCTTTAGTATAAACTGCGAGAAAGGAATTGACAGACCACAATGTAGTGATCGCCAGTATAACTTAAATGATAGAAAGATCAATTAAAGACAAGAAATTCACATTGGGGTGAAGGGAGGGATGGCTTGATTGAAATGTGTGTAAAGGCATGATTAAACTGGTGTACGTGTCAACATTGATACATGAAAAATAGCCTTTCAAGCTTTGTCCTCATAACCAAGAAGAGAAAGCAATTCATTGACCCTGTGATTCCTTGTAAACGTGGTCGGTAATGTTAGAGTTCACATTTGCTTAAAAATACTGAAAAAAAGTACTGAATAAAAACAAAAGCAAGATTGTTGATGTTTGTCTAGGGACTGTATTGGGAAAGATATTGGAACATTCAAAGAAAACAAAGATGGCTCCAAAGGGTGTGATACAGTATTATTTGAATTCAAAGCACTATTGCTACCAAGGGTGACTTAGGCAAATTGAGATATCAATGTATCTAATATTGAATCATTATTGCAGTTTTAGACAAAAAGTAAGCCCAAATACTGCAATACTGAATAAAAAAGCTGAAATTTGAAAAAAGACTCTCTCTGCAGCACATTACCATGTAAATTTGCTGTTCCCGTAAAGATGCATAAAATAGGCCTTCAGAATCACCAACACACTGCAGTGGCCCATCTGTCAAACAACTGCACCTCCCTTTAACAGAACTTTACTCTGACACCTCAATGATCTTTTCATATTCCGTCAACACGTCGCTGATTGATTTTTCCTAATTCTCTTCCCTTTCCTTCTTTAAAAAAATAAAAATAAAACACTTACTAACCTCACTATTCTTAGCTTTGTATACTGTGCTAGGCTTTAATGGACTAGTTTGATGCACTTATGTATTTTGTTGCCTATGTTATAATTGCTTCCAATTTTTCCTTATATGTAAGTCGCTTTGGATAAAAGCGTCTGCTAAATGACTAAATGTAAATGTAAATGTCATATTACAGAAAGGGTTGCAGTTTCTAAGAGTTTTTGGTACGTTGGCTGATCTATGGAAGACATGCCGCAGAATAGTTGATTAACTTAAATACATCCTAAAAGTGCATTATCAATATCTTAGCATCAACATTCCTAACCTTTGTAAATAGCTTAAATAGAAGTGAACTTTAGTAATGAGATACAATGTTTCTATACATTTCATGGAATTTTGCTTCATATTCATGTCTGTTGTATGGTATAATGTCACATCACGTTGTCGTCTATGCATTTGTACAGGTGGTTTTGGACATCTAAAACCTTGAGGGGTTAAGCCTGAGGAGAAAGGAAATATAAAAAAATCAAGATCAGGGACCATAAATCATCAGGGACCTCAAGGTGAAGTAAGAGACACAGCTTATAGATTTTAAGCATGTTTTCACATCTCGTTTCCTTTTTAAAAGCAATTTCAAACTTACAAATAGCCATACAAAATTGTCACACAACTTTTATCTGATGCAGATATCAGCAAATGGAGAAGTATTGTTAGCAGATGTCCTCTCTTATCATTAAACAGCTCTTGGAGGGACTGAGTGTGGTGCTGCCCATTGACAGCTACAGTTTGCAACAGTCATTTGTAATAGTGTGCTGCATTCAAGCACCATCCAACCAAGCATCAAATGCAATTTTTTTAGATAGTCATTGTGATAAGACACACTTCATCTGTTAAAGGGGCCGTGGCACTGCCTCATATATATGAATAGTTGGAGATTCTGCATTATAACTTTACACGAGGCAACCTGCTATAAAAAGCATTTCATTTTCTTCTTGGGTTGGTGTAGAGGTGAACAGGAGGATCGGCAAAGGACCTTGGGTCGGGATGCTGATGGAAGCACGATATGTCAGTGTGCTAACCACTAGGCTATAGGTACATTCCCTAACCGTGTTTTAATCATTTTTTGCTACTATCACTGGGTATTTTGTGCAAATAAAACAACATGTTTGTAATTGAAAAAATTATATTACATTACAAATTGCAACATATTCAATATCACATATAAAGAAATTAAACACATAAAACATTGAAAATGGCTTGAATATTTTTGAATATGTAACTTTGAGAGTTACACACAGATATCATAATTGACAGACAAGGAAGCCAATCAGACATCAATGTCCTCATTAGCCATTGTAACTGTAGCATGAATAAAACAAGTGCTTTGACAAACTGTTTTACAGCTATGATTTTATTAATCTTTAGCTTCTTTTTAAATTAATATTTTAACAATTAGACCAGCAAAATATAACATTATATTCTTTGTAGTCTTTATAATATAAGGTCAAAAGTGCATGTACTTCATAATAACTCAAAAAATTATAATTAAATTAAAATAACTATTGATTACATATAGTGGGTCAAGCCAGAGGTCACTGTTGTTAGTGCTTGAAATTTAGAAACTACTAATTATGTATGTGTCTTTAATTTCTGAACTACATTTGTTTTAAATTCATAATTTAGCTTTAAGGGCTACAAAATGTATATACTTAAAATGCCGCTGTATGCAGTGCAAGCACATTACATTTTATTTAAATAGCAACATTTCTTTTGGATCAAAATATATAATACTTCACACTATTATGATAACTATAACAATAACTACTATATTTGTGTCCATACCAGCGGACGATGATGATAGCATTATGTTAATTCTAAGCTTGTACGCTGCAGTCTTACAGTCATTAAAATGAATGAAGATGACATGTTGCTGCTTTACATTTAAAATGCCAAACGTCTTCTCTCCATAATGTGACTGCAAAGGCTGGGTGATTTCTGAAAAATGTGCTCGTGGCCAGAATTGTAAAGCATATTACCATTTTGTCATTATAAGGTTCAATCTAACACTTTTGTCAAAATATTCTTATTCTGTAACTTATTATGATTATGTGATTTTTTTTCTTTACACTGTACACTTCTTTACACTAAACAAAAAGGTTCTATTTACAAAGTCAAATGGAATTAAAAATGCTGAAAACTACCGAAGACAAAAATAAGGTTTATATTATTTTTATGACTGTTATGAGTCTCTCAATGACTGATGGATAGGGTTGGGTATCACTTGAATTGTATTAACTCCGATTCCCAGTTAAGATTCCAAAGTGGTAAAACAAAGTAAAACATCTGGTTTGTTGTCATTTAGACTGTTTTTAGCAATACATTCAAAGTGACATTTGAAAATGTATGGTACCTATAATTGGAATGTGATTTTACACAGTTTTATTATATAGTATAGTAAAAGTTTCACTAGTATAGTAAAACTATAACTTAAAAAAAATAATAATGTGATTTCAATGTGCTTTACTGAAAAACTATAGTTGACCTTACTGCAGTTAAAACATGCATTTTCATAATGCCTTTTAGATCACAAGTTAACACATGCAAATTTCTGTCCAAAAATGTGCATGCTGGAACGGATAAGAGGAACTGATATGTTCGTTTTATATCAAGTATCTTATTCGTCACCTTAAGAATCTGATTCCAGAAAGGGAATTGATTTTCGATTCCCAACCTTACTGATGGATAACCTGTCACAGTCTTAACTGTCAGGGAGAAAGAAAAGATACCTCTGTGACACACATCATCTTATGTATATCAAATCACTGCGATGACTGCATACCCACATGCCAGATAAACCCATTTGCAATGTAAAAGACATAACTACACAAAGCAACATCAAACTGGTGTGATTACAATTACACTAAATACAGAGTGTTTGTGAAAATGGAACAAACCAGCTTTGACAGAGATTGGAGTCTCCAGTATGAACACTATTTGTTTCCGGTGGGTCTTAGTGTCGGTTCGGACAGACGTGGAGAACTCGACCTACATTTTTAATTACAACAGCTTAAAAACAATTTATGCCAAGTAACAGCATAATATAATAAGTATGCTCTTGAAGGGCAGCTCAAGGTAAACAAATATTACAAGGGTAACCTAACTAAGTAACCTTTCCCATCATTGTGGCTGCCATATTATCATTTTAAAGTCTTTATGTACATAATATGAAAGTATAAAAAATTTGAGATTACTGCCTATGCAAAACTGGAATAAAATCAACAGAAATTCTGAATGTTTTACCAATCTCAACTAAATAACACACAAATAATACAAAGGTTGTCCACTTGCTCATTTAAAGCAAACCGATGTTAAAACACTCACAGCCAAACAGTTGACATATTCCTGCTTAAAGGCCATTGTCACAATCCAGCATACGATCGCTTGTAGTTGATGGGTTTTAGATTATTTCATTGCTTGTTCCAGTTGGTCACTGGAGAAAGGCAAATGCTTATTTCAGCATTTAGGTATGAGAGGCTCGTGACTGCATTGCAATTGCCTCGGGCCTAAAAGACAGCAAGGCGTGACCGCAATTGCTCACTGTTAAACAGCACAGCACTACTGCTTACCTTGTTTCCGCAGCGTATGCCGAAGAAAATGTCAAAATAGCCCACAATTGCCTGGAATGAAATATGAGGAAAAGGTTAGAACATGACATTCTAGTAAATGCTGACACTTGTTTGGACTGCCTAGCAGTAATCAGCTAAACACAGTAAAGGAGACTTATTGACATGCAATTAAAAAAAAACATGCAAAGGAGTTTTGGAAGTGCTGAATTTCTTCAATAATAAACAAAGAAAAAAATGGTTTTGGGTTTTTAATACACAAATTCCATTTAATTGCAGATTTAATTCCAAAGTATTAGGGTATAAATACCATTTTTTCCAACCCGCCCCCAATGACAGTAGTGCAGCTCTATCAATCTCAGGAGCATACTTGTAGTGGCAATGATGCAGAACTAATAGCTTTTAATCCTGACGCAGCTGACAACACAAGGGTTTTCTCGCTCACACAAAGCACAATCAATGAAAGAGAGAGAATACACACTACTAAAAGAAAAAGGCAGGTAAGGAAGACAGAAAAAAATGTTTTTTACACATATCAAATCATTACTTTCAGTTTGCTGGATTACATTTTGTCCAAATGTGCTAAAATAAATCTTAGATGAAAACAGAAAAAATAATTGGCTAAGATCAGCATTACCATTTAAAATTACCATTTTTGTGAAACTGTGGTGCTTGATGGCCCCACACGCTAATTAACATATTTGTGACATTTGGCGAATACAAAAAGGATTTTTGGACTCTGCCCCGGATATCCGGGGTATAAGATGGCGTGCTGCATTTATTTACCTTTTGTGCTGAGGAGCCGGAGAATCGTGTCTCGACTGCTGGACTGGGCGGCCAGTGTTGTGGCATGAAGGACACAACATCTCGTTTCCTCCATCAGGGAACAGAGGTTACATACGTAACTGAGACGTTCCTTTTCTGTTGGTCTCTCGATGTTGTGTCAACAGAATGGGGTTTCTACAAACACGCCACGAGCTGTGCCATGTCACAATCTCTAGCGGAGCGACGCTGACTGGCCTGGGCGTGTCAGACGTGAGTGCTAGCGCGAAATTGTAACCTTCCAGTGGAGAGGTAGGGAGTCCCAGAGCTTGAAAAAGGTGGGAAGCCCCTGTCACCGGCCATTACAGGCGGAGGCCTAGTTTCTCTCACTGTAAGGGCCACAGGTAAGCGCTATTTCTTTACTGAGAAAACGCACTACAGAGACCACTTCCACACAAATGGTCTCGCCAATAGGGGAGAACTCATGGGAGAATGTGCGGACTGTAAGGGAGTGCCGCGAGAGGTGCAAGGACCACATCGAGGTCCCAAGAGGAGCGGCAATGGCAACTACATACACTTTCAGTGTGAAAGTGGAGAGATTGCTCTCAAGTCTCTCTTGCAGGTAGGACAACACGACCCCAATCAAGCGATAACACCAGTAAGAGAAGAGGCGCCACTTAATTGCGTACAGTCGCCTCGTGGCAGGGGCCCTAGCCTGAGTGATGATCTCAACCACCGGGGGTAGGCCTCTCAGGATCTTCTCGTCCCACCCAAGAGCCAGACATGGAGATTCCAGAGGTCTGGTCTCGGATGCTACAACGTGCCCTTCCCCTGTGAAAGAAAGTCCTTTGTCAGGGGAATCGGCCAGGGGGAGTTGTCGTCAAGAGCATTAGCTCCGAGAACCAAGTCTGGTTGGGCCAGTACTTGATGCTCCTCTTCCCTGACCTTGCACAATACCTGTGCAATGAGACTCACAAGGGGGAAGGCGTACTTCCGCTTGCCCGTGGCCAGCTTTACGATAGGGCATCCGTGCCGAAGGGGGCCTCGGTCAGGGAGTACCATAGCGGGCAATGGGTGGTGTCCAGGGAGGCGAACAGGTCCACCTGTGCCTGTCCGAACTGCACCTAAATGAGCTGGACTGCGCTGGGGTGGACTCGCCACTCTCTGGGTTTTGACTGACTAGAGAGCGCCTCGGCTGTCTGGTTCAGGTCGCCTGGGATATGTGTGGCAAGCAGAGACATCTTCACCTGCTGACTCCACAGGAGGAGTCGTCGGGCGAGTTGTGATAACTGCTGTTAGCGAATACCACTCTGGCAGTTGATATACGCCAAGGCAGTTGTGCTGTCCAACTGGACCATGAGAGGTTGCAACCTCTTCAGTGCAAGTAGCACAGCCAACAACTCTAAATAATTGATGTACCAATGCAGGCGAGGGCCCGTTCAGCAATCCTGCTGGGAAGCATCTGTCGTCAACACAACACGCCTCGAAACCTGCCCAAGAAGGACCCCTGTCTGAAAAAAGGTAATTGAAGGAGGATTAACCTCACTGCAGCGGAATCGGTTTGTTGAATCACTGCACTTGTACTTTCTTTCATATTAGTGTATTTTATTCATAGCATACATTGGTACTTATCACTGCTGTTGCTAAACTTATCCTGATATCTCAATGACCATCTCCTGGTTATTTACTTGAACATCCTAAACCAAAACACTCAGCGCCGTTAGCATAGCACAAGCGTGCTAGCGGGCTTTCTGTTTACACTGCTAAATATCATCTCGCCTTCTAGTTTTCTTGTGTGCTAACGGTTTCTCTCTTAAGCGTATATATACTAAGAATCTCCGAGCAGCCTTGGTAAGTTGGAATTACTCTTCAAACCCGGTGAGTTATGGCTTCTTCTCTTATTATTGTCACTTGCACCTCATGTCATATGTTTAGCTTAGCCTTCTCTGTCAGCGGCGAGGGCTTTACATGCGATAAATGCAGGGAAATAGCTAGGCTGACAGAGAAGATCTCAGAATTAGAGTCTCGCATCCAATCTTTATCTGAGGATAGGAAGAATGTAAGGAGCTTAGAAAACACTTTGGATGCGAGCAATATTAGCGCGCACAGTTCGGTTCCGGTTGAACAACCCCCGCAGCTGGGAAACTTTGTGACTGTGAGACGGTGTAGTTGCAGGTCAAAACATCACTCAACCGTTCAGACTACAGTCTCGAACAGGTTTGCCCGCTCAGTGACGCACCGACTGAGAAACCTGCTGAAAGTGCCCTAGTTATCGGTGATTCTATTGTTCGGAACGTTAACATAGAGGCACCAGCCACCATAGTCAAATGTTTACCGGGAGCCAGAGCGCCGGACATCAAGTCAAATTTAAATGTGCTGGCTAAGGCTAATCGTAAATTCAGTAAGATTGTTATTCACGTCGGCACAAATGATGTTCGACTCCGTCAATCGGAGATCACAAAAGATAATATTTAAGAGGTGTGTGAGCTCGCAAGCACGATGTCAGAGACTGTAATATTCTCTGGCCCCCTCCCCGCTGTTACGACAGAGAGACACGGAACACAGAAGTCTGAAACAGATAAAGGTTTATTCACAAATAAACTTAAGACCTCACGGAGGAGGATTAGAGATGGACCAAACAGGAACCAGGGAGGACACTGGAGACAGGAGACGAGGTGGATGACGAGGAGGAGGACGACGACGAGGGAGACGAGGAGAAACACCGGAGCTTGTAAAGCAGGTTGGTGGTTGTCTGGAGTCCTTGACATTGACGTGTGACGTTAACGAGACCGGACAAGGAGTGAGGGAAACTGTGGTGGTTTAAGTGCTGGTGGTGATGAGGTGATGATGAGATGCAGGTGATCGTGATCAGAACTCGGGGGAGATAACACGTGATGCTTGGGTGGAGCCTGGCGTGTTCGTAACATTACCCCCCCTCCACGGCCCGCACCCGAGGGCCGAGGACCCCGACGACGTGGTGGTCGGCCTCTGCCTCGAGGTGCTGGTCGATCCGGGTGGGATGCATGAAACTCTTCGAGCAGGTTGGGATCAAGAATGTCATCTCTGGGTACCCAAGATCGTTCTTCGGGACCATACCCCTCCCAGTCCACCAGGTACTCGAGACGACCACCACGCCGCCGGGAGTCCAAGATCTCCTGGACCAGATAGGCTGCGCCGTCCTCCATGATGAGTGGAAGGGGGGGTTCCGGGGTTGCACCAGACTCTGGGGAAACAGAAACAGATGGATGGTGAGGCTTGAGAAGGGATACGTGGAAGGTGGGGTGAATCCTATAGTGAGGTGGTAGTTTGAGTTTGAAAGTGACAGGGTTGATCTGCTGGATTATTGGAAACGGGCCAATGAACCTGGGACTCAGTTTCTTGCACGGTTGCCGGAGACGGATGTCCCGGGTAGACAGCCAAACCTTCTGTCCTACCTGGAAGGGTGGAGTGTCTGAGCGGCGAAGGTCGGCTGTCATCCTCCGTCGTCGGAGAGCACGTTGCAGTTGTTGGTGCGCTGAGTCCCAGACCCTCTCACTCTCCCGGAACCAGTAATCCACAGCCGGAACATCCGATGTCTCCCCATACCAAGGGAACAGCGGAGGTTGGTAACCGAGTACACACTGGAATGGAGTGAGACCCGTAGAAGGTTGACGCAGAGAGTTTTGTGCGTACTCGGCCCAACCTAGGAACTGGCTCCAGGAGTTCTGGTGGCCGTGGCAGAAGGTACGGAGGAAGCGGCCGATCTCCTGGATCTTTCTCTCTGTCTGTCCGTTTGACTGTGGATGGTATCCCGACGTGAGGCTGACGGTCACACCTAGGAGTTTAAGAAACGCTTTCCAGACCTTAGAGACAAACTGGGGGCCTCGGTCTGATACAATATCTTCAGGAATGCCGAAATATCGGAATATGTGGTTAAATAGGAGTTCTGCCGTCTCCATGGCGGTGGGTAACCCCTTCAATGGAATGAGGCGGCAGGACTTGGAGAACCGATCCACCACCACTAGGATACAGGTATGTTTCTCAGAGGCAGGGAGGTTAGTTAAAAAATCTACTCCTAGGTGTGACCAGGGTCGATTAGGCACAGGCAGAGGAAGGAGCTTGCCGGAAGGAAGGTGGCGGGGACTCTTGGACATGGCACACTCCTGGCATCCTTTCACGTACCTTCTGACTTCGCATGCCATACTTGGCCACCAGAAGCGTTCCCTTAGCAGTGAGAGGGTCTCATTGACCCCCGGGTGGCCAGTGCCCAAAGAGGAGTGAGCAGAGTGAATGAGGGGATTACGACGAGTGCGGGTGACATACTGGAGATCTGGAGGGCAGCCCGGCGGGGCCTTTGTGGAGGTATTGGAGGCGGGCAAGGTCTCTTCGGACCAGATAATGGGGCTGATAAAGACTTGGTCTGGTAGAATGGGTTCCGATTCTTCCTTACGTTCCTCTGGGCTAAAGATACGGGACAGGGCATCTGCTTTCACGTTCTTGGATCCAGGTCGGTAGGAGATGTTGAAGTTGAACCTGGTGAAGAATAGTGCCCATCTTGCCTGGCGAGGGTTCAACCGCTTAGCTTCTCTGAGATATCCCAGATTCTTGTGGTCGGTGATGACCAAAAAGGGATGTTTTGCACCCTCCAGCCAATGTCTCCATTCTTCCAAGGCCAGCTTGATGGCTAGTAGTTCCCTGTTTCCAATATCATAATTTACCTCCGCCGGGCTGAGTTTCCGGGAGAAGAAGGCACATGGGTGGAGTTTACTGGGGTTCCCCTGCTGCTGGGATAGGACTGCTCCCACTCCGGTGGTCGAAGCATCTACTTCCACGACGAAAGGGATTTCTGGGTTGGGATGGACGAGGAGGGGAGCAGTAGTAAAGGCCGTCTTCAGAGCTTCGAAGGCCTTCGTGGCTGCTGGGGACCAGGACAGAGACTTAGGTTGATTGCGAAGAAGATGTGTGAGGGGACTGGCAATGGAACTATACCCTTGGATGAAGCGTCGATAGAAATTTGCAAAACCTAGGAAACGTTGAAGTTGTTTGATATTGGTGGGAATGGGCCAGGACCTAATGGCTTCCACCTTCCTCTCGTCCATCCGGATGCCACTGTGATCAATGATATATCCCAGGAATTGTACTGAGGACTGGTGGAATGAGCATTTTTCGGCTTTCAAGAAGAGCTGAAAGTTTCTCAGGCGTTGGAGGACCTCCGCAACGTGACGGCGATGTTCAGCCATGTTTCTGGAGTAAATTAGGATGTCATCAATGTAGACGAGTACGGATTTGTGGAGAACTTCTCGAAGTACCTCGTGGATGAAATCCTGGAAAACGGAAGGGGCGTTGGCCAATCCATAAGGCATGACAAGATACTCATAGTGGCCCGTGGGTGTCACGAATGCGGTCTTCCATTCATCCCCCTTCCGTATCCGGATAAGATTGTACGCGCTGCGGAGGTCCAACTTCGTGAACACAGTGGCACCACGGAGATGTTCCAGCGCAGCAGGGACGAGAGGAAGGGGATAACGGAACTTGACGGTGATCTTATTAAGTGCTCTATAATCAATACAAGGTCGTAGTCCTCCATCCTTCTTTGCCACGAAGAAGAAACTGGAAGCAGCAGGGGAAGTGGATGGGCGGATATAACCTTGTTCAAGTGCCTCCTGGATGTATTCTTCCATGGCCTTCTCCTCCGGTCGTGATAACGGATAAATCCTTCCACGGGGCACTGGCTCACCTGGCAGCAGATCAATGGCACAGTCCCATGGCCGGTGTGGAGGAAGCTTGGAGGCACGTGTGGGGCAGAAGACGTCCTGGAAGGGAGTATAACAGGCTGGTACGTCTATGGACCGCTGCTCAACCGGACTTTCTATGGACGTGGAACAGAGGGGTACCGTTGTGGGTATAGGAAGCGTCTTGAAGCAGTCCGGAAAGCAGTTGTCACCCCACTTTAAGATTTCCCCGGTCCTCCAAGAAATCACTGGGTTGTGCTGTTCCAACCACGGGCGCCCTAGAATGAGGTCAGCGGTGGATTCCTCCAGAACCAGCAAGTACTGTTGTTCCTCATGTAGAAGTCCCACAGTCAGTTGTAGAGGGCCCACGAAAGAACGCACCTGTCTTCGGCTGAGAGGTTTTCCAGTGATCGATCGTACTTGATAGACGGATGGAGTGACCTTCGTCTTGAGTTTCAGCTGGCGGCAGAGAGGCCCCGAGATGAAGTTCCCGGCTGACCCAGAGTCGAGGAGTGCGACAACTGTAAGGGATAACTTAGCAGCCGTAAGCGTTACAGTGGTAGTGAGGGGTTTCATCTGACGAAGGGAAGGGATGACGGCACTCACCACTGGTCGCGAAGGACGGATGGGACATTCAGTGATGACATGTCCCGATGCTCCACAGTATAGACACAGATTCTGGGTCAGCCGTCGTTGCCTCTCTGCCATGGGTAATCGGGAGGAGGTTGTTCGCAGGGGCTCTTGGACTGGTTCTGGAGGGCTGACAGAATCTGGTCGGCGGAGGACCGGCATGTGGAGTTGCTGGCCCTGTTGTTCTTCCATACACGACTGCATACGAGTGGCGAGTCGTATCGAGAGTTGTATGAAACGCTCTAGCCCGATGGTATCCTCGTATGCAGCGAGATGCAATCGTACCTGAGGATCCAATCCTTGACGATACGACGTCAACAGGGCTTGTTCGTTCCACCCACTCGTGGCGGCGAGAGTACGGAACTTTATGGCATACTCCGTAATCGGGTTCGAACCTTGCTTCAAGTAATAAAGTTGTTCACCGACTGCCGAATCCCACGAGGGTCTTCCAAACACCTCCTTGAAGTGTTCGATGAATCCAGAAAGGGAGCGTGTAACGGGATGGTCTTGGGACCACAGGGGTTCTGCCCACTGGAGAGCTTTGTCGGATAACTGAGAAATGATGAATGCCACCTTGGATCTTTCCGTAGGATATAGGTACGATTGCATCTCCAGGACCAGCGAGCATTGGAGTAGGAATCCATTGCAATCCTCCGCCGAGCCAGAGAAGGGCGCCGGTTTGGCCATGGGACTGGCGTTTACCGTAGGCGAAGGAGGCGTGATGGTTGTGTTAGCGGTGCTCGTTGATGCGGAGATGGGTGAAGTGGTGGTGAGTGTTCGCTGAAGGACTTCCACCAAGTCTCGGAAGGGATCTGTGGCACTCATGTCGGCACTCTGTTTTTCGGTCCGGTCTTCTGTTACGACAGAGAGACACGGAACACAGAAGTCTGAAACAGATAAAGGTTTATTCACAAATAAACTTAAGACCTCACGGAGGAGGATTAGAGATGGACCAAACAGGAACCAGTGAGGACACTGGAGACAGGAGACGAGGTGGATGACGAGGAGGAGGACGACGACGAGGGAGACGAGGAGAAACACCGGAGCTTGTAAAGCAGGTTGGTGGTTGTCTGGAGTCCTTGACATTGACGTGTGACGTTAACGAGACCGGACAAGGAGTGAGGGAAACTGTGGTGGTTTAAGTGCTGGTGGTGATGAGGTGATGATGAGATGCAGGTGATCGTGATCAGAACTCGGGGGAGATAACACGTGATGCTTGGGTGGAGCCTGGCGTGTTCGTAACACCCGCTTATCGTGGTGATGAGATACATAGCAGATTATCATATCTAAATGGCTGGTTGTCTAAGTGGTGCCTGCAGAATGATATAGTTTTTATAAATAACTGGAAGAGTTTTGAGGGCAAACCTGACCTGTTGAAAAGTGATGGTCTCCACCCCTCCTGGGCTGGAGCTTTTCTACTGTCTAGAAATATGGCACATAGTCTTAATGCTAAAACTTGACTCACTGGGGCCCAGGTCATGGAGCAGACAGAATGGCTTAACCAACGGTCTGCTTGCCGTCTCACGTTGCAGAACACACTAAATACACAACATGCGATAATACTTTCCCCCAAACATCATAAAATAGAGACTGTGTCTGTCCTCCGGATTAGCAAACATAAAATAATGCGTAAACCTCTCAAAGGTAATTTAATTAACATTAAACTAACTAAACATGAACATAATACAGATAATCAACTGTTTCGACTCGGATTGCTAAATATTAGATCTCTCTCTAATAAAGCACTTTTTATTAACGATATGATAACAGATCATAAAATAGACATGCTCTTTCTAACAGAAACATGGCTAAAGCCAGATGATTATATTGCTTTAAATGAGTCTGTCCCCCAAGATTATTATTATAAACACGAGCCTCGCCTAAAAGGCAGAGGGGGAGGTGTTGCTGCACTTTACCGTAACTCTTTTAGCATTTCTCAGAAGTCTAATCCTAAATACAATTCTTTTGAAGTCATGGTACTTGATGCATCAATACCTAATACTAAGGACAAAACATCTTTAAAATTTATTCTGGCTATTGTATATAGGCCTCCAGGGCACCACACAGATTTTATTAAAGAATTTGGTGGGTTCTTATCAGAACTAGTACTGGCTGCAGACAGAGTCCTTGTTGTTGGTGACTTTAACATTCATGTAGATAATGATACAGATGCTTTAGGAATGGCTTTTAAAGACACTCTTAACTCCATGGGCGTTAGTCAACATGTGTCGGGACCTACTCACCTTCGTAATCATACTTTAGATTTAATATTGTCTTACGGTATAAACGTGGATTATTTCGTATTGCCTGGAAGGATAGTATTAAAAAATACAGGAAAGCCCTAAAAACGTCGAGATCTGCCTACCTTTCATCACTAATAGAAGAAAACCAGCATAACCCTAGGTTTTTATTTGATACAGTGGCTAAATTAACCAAAAATAAATCGTCAGCGACTTCTGATTATGTATACCAGCATAGCAGTGATGATTTTATGAACTATTTCACAAATAAAATCCAAGATATTAGAGAAAAAATTATAACTATGCAACCAGAAGTGAATCCCGCTGAACAAACGACTAACTACAGCGCCTCTAAGGAGAAATTACGTTTATTTTCTACTATAGATCACGATGAACTCTAAAATCATTAGATCATCTAAATCAACTTCATGCATGTTAGACCCTATACCTACAAATCTACTGAAAGAGATGCTACCAGAAATTATAGATCCTCTACTTAGCATTATTAACTCATCTCTGACATTAGGACATATGCCTAAAGCATATAAGGTGGCTGTTATAAGGCCCCTTGTCAAAAAACCCCATCTGGACCCTGGGGAACTAGTTAACTACAGACCTATTTCGAATCTACCTTTCTTATCTAAAGTTCTGGAAAAAGTAGTCTCAATTCAAATATGCTCCTTCCTCCAAAGGAATGAGATTAATGAAGATTTCCAGTCTGGATTTAGAGCACATCACAGTACAGAGACTGCTCTGATTAGAGTTACAAATGATCTGCTTATGGCGTCCGACCGAGGTTGTATCTCCTTATTGGTGCTGCTAGATCTTAGTGCTGCATTCGACACCATTGACCACAGCATGCTCCTACATAGACACGAAAATGATGTCGGTATTAAGGAAATAGCTTTGAAATGGCTTAGATCTTATTTATGCGACTGTTTTCAATATGTAGCAATAAACAACGAGGTATCACGCAAATCGAAAGTCCAGTACAGTGTACCACAGGGCTCAGTCTTAGGGCCTATGCTCTTCGCATTATACATGCTACCTCTAGGAGATATAATAAAGCGACACGGAGTAAGCTTTCACTGTTATGCTGATGATATGCAACTTTATATTTCCTCGAAGCCTCATGAAACACTGCAATTCCATCGAATAGTGGAATGCATAGTCGATATAAAAAAGTGGATGAGTAGCAATTTTTTATTACTGAACTCGGACAAAACTGAAGTGTTACTTATCGGACCGAAAACCGCCCTACGTAACAACCAAGAATACTGCTTAACTATTGATGGATGTTCCATAAAACCCTCATCTTTAGCTAAGAATCTTGGCTTTATATTCGATAGTACTCTGTCATTTGAGAACCAGGTCGCCAACACCTGTAAAATTGCGTTTTTCCATCTTAAAAATATATCTAAACTACGTCATATGCTGTCACCATCAGATGCAGAGAAGCTTATACATGCCTTCATGACATCAAGACTAGATTACTGTAATGCACTATTAGGTGGTTGCCCTGCAGGCCTATTACAATAACTCCAACTGGTCCAAAATGCGGCAGCTCGAGTTCTTACGCGTACAAAAATGTATAAGCATATTAGCCCGGTTCTGTCAACCTTGCACTGGTTACCTGTAAAGCATCGCTTTAACTTTAAAATCTTGCTTATTACCTATAAAGCCTTGCATGGTTTATCTCCTCACTACTTGAGAGAACTTCTAACGTATTATAGTCCATCACGTGCACTACGCTCTCAGGTCAGTTGGTAATACCTAGAATTTCAAAATCAAGTGCAGGCGGCAGATCATTTTCCTATCTAGCGCCTAAACTTTGGAACAGTCTTCCCTGCACTGTCTGGGAGGCAGACACACTCTGTCAGTAAAAATCTAGACTAAAGACGCATCTTTTTACTCTTGCATACACTAGACTATCATAATATATATATTTTAAAGATCTAGGCTGCACTAGTTAGATCAACCTGAACCAGGGACACTTCCAATAACAACTGATGCATTTGTTGCATCAAAGAGTGCAGAACAGTACTCTACTCTCAGCCAGTCTTGTCTCATTGTTCCAAGGTTACCAGAGCGGGCAGGACGCAGTCCAAGGTTACCGGAGCGGGCAGGGCGCAATCCATTCCCAGACCTGACAAATGCTGGACGAAGGACGTGGCGACTCTGCAAAACTTTAGTCGCTATTAGATTATTAATGATAATTTTAAATCTAACTTTGTTTTTTATTTTGCCTTGTTGTGCAAGCACTGTCGAGCTTGTGCAGAGGCTGCAGTTTTTGCCAGAGGGGAACTGGAATCCCCTGGTTAGGCCTGGTCTCCCTCTGAGGTTTTTTTTCTCCTCCAATGGAGTTTTGGGTTCCTCGCCACCGTTTGCATACTGTTTTGCACTGTTTTCCTGGCCGGGGGGGCTGCTAGAATTTGATAGTCTTATTTAATTAACACTGCATATAGGAATTTATTGTGTGTCTGATATTTGACCTGTGTTTTGACTTCCATAACCTTTTATGTTTTACTTATAGTCAATGTTTTCTTGTACAGCTGCTTTGTAACAATGAAAATTGTAAAAAGCGCTATATAAATAAAGCTGACTTGACGATAAGGGGGTTAGGGTGCATAGGCAGTAAGGCGTGATGGTAACACGCCTGCTGCCGGTGTGCCGTGCTCTCCAGGGAACTCTGTAGCCAGTGCTGGAGCAGTCTCATGTGCATCAACCTGAGGGGGACTACCCCCTACACGGATGCCATGGCGGCATCCATTACCTTCGCGAAGACCCTTAGAGACAGGGAAAGACCAAAGGGTAGGACCCTGTAGTGACATGCCCGTCCTTCGAAAGTGAACCACAGGAACGATCGACACATAAAAGTATGCGTTCTTCAGGTCGATCGCCATGAATCAGTCCTGACATCTGATAGACGGCAGCTTGTGTAGGTGCCTGTTCAAGGTACGCAGATCTAAAAGGGAGCGCAACGCCCTGCTTTTCTTGGGACAATGAAGTAAAGGCCGCAGAACATCTCGGCAAGAGGTATGGGCCCAGAAGGGTGGCGACTTCCGCCAGAAGCATCATTGACTCTGACTGAGCTGGAGAGGATGCCCCGAAACTTGGGCGGGCGCCTGGTGAATTGAATCGCGTAGCCGAGATGGATAATGCTCTCTAGTCACCTCGATTCGATGGCTAGCAGTGTGGCTCCCTTGCTGTGGGGAGACCCCCGGAGAGGAGAGCGGTTCTGCTGACTTAACTGCTCGACAACTGAGAGTTCTGATTGCTGCTGAGTATGCCCGAAAGACCCAGAGAGAGAGGAAACTCTTCTAAATGAGAATGTGGCCTCTAGGCCTCCGAAGGGGCCCAGCTGTTGGTGGGATGGGGTAGGGACCGTCCCAGTCTGACCGGCCAGCGATGGAGAGGCTGGGGTCTGGACCGATGGTATTATCAATCTCCCTGTGTCGAAAAGGGGCGGGGCTGCTGGGAAGCAGACGCTGCACAGGACCTCGACGGCCGGAAGGGGACATCGAATCATTCATATGATCAGCATATGAATGACACCACCTCAAATTTTCTACAGTATCTATAGGATGAAAGAACAATTTATTTTATGGAAAGAGCATTTGTGATTGGCTGATAGATTTGTTACTATTGGTCAGTTATATTACCATAAGAAGTAAACCCCTCCCATGTGTTATTTGATAAAACTATGGTTTATATTAGTTTATAATAATCATTAATATATATATATATATATATATATATATATATGTATATGTATAGTCAAATGCTAATATTATGTACACTATGTAAAGTATACCATGGGCTATTTAAGGACATTAATGAACATTTTAGGGAAAGAAAGAAAAAGCATTTTTGAACGACAGATTGATGAAATGTAAGCGTTTTATGAATTAAGCATAGGAATACACAAAAAGCACAGAGAATATTTTCATACCATCACGTTTGGTGCCAAATGTTTTTTTAATGTTTCTTAGCTATGGAGTGACGTTATTTTAGACAGAAGTCCAGTTTGCAGACTTGTGATGCAATGCTGCATACTTCGAACTGGCTTCTAGTCTCGCCTGCAGCTTGGCACACAGATTGCTGAGTTCCTGGCTGCAGAAAGATGGAGCTCTTACAATCCACACTCCATCAACGCCACGCGGACAGGGGCAACTGCCCAGTGTTAGGGGGGTATGTAGAAACAATTTTGGCACCCCCCCTGGCAAAATAAAAAAGTGTGCCGGACATCATCATGTATGGGCTTGAAATAATAAAGGTTTAAGTATAATAGACAGCTACTGTAAGCCTACCATAATTATATGGTATATGTAGGGAGGCCAACCAGTTGGAGTGGAAAAGGGAAATGACGTGCTGTACAAAAAGTTGATGCAAAATCCAAAAATGGTGTTTTATTGAAAGGTGATAAATATTTACAGTGCAGGAGAAAACAAAAATAAATAAAACTGTACAAAAGGAAACGAAAACAGCAACAATGTGCTAATTTTGGCTAAACCAAAGGGCCCAAGTTTGCAACACTGTCTTAGAGTCCACCATTAGAACTGCCGGCCTTTCGGCCAGCAAGCCTATTTATAGGCTGAAGCCCCTCCTATAGAGCATACCAAGTCAATCGACAAACAATTAAGTTTGAAGTCATCCAATTAAATAATATAGATACTCAAAACAACACTTAAACCTTTCAAACCAGTTAAACAGCAACCATTAACAGAGGAAGAGTTTAACAACAAATTAAATAGCAAAAGCAACTGTTTCTAAATCCCCTCCCCCTCTGACATCACCCTAAAATGGTATCCTCCACCGGAAGTGATGTGGCGGTTTCTATAAAAAACTGTTTAAGCTGGATTATGGGTTTGATTGTACTGAGTGTGAACCGGGAAGTTAAACTGCAATAAGGTTTGTGGAAATTATGTGGAAAAATAAAGGTAATTCCCATACGAGTTAATATGTGTTCTGGCATTGTTATTTTTAGAAAAAATAATTACATCTTTAAAGAAAATGTATAAAGAGTTGAAAACTATAACAAAACACAGTAGCAACAAACTTTAGACTAAACAAACTAAAACTCCATAACACTTTCCTTATGTGTACACAGATGTAACTATTGCCGGCCATGCGAAGTATTCGTGAAATGGGTGTGTTTGTAAGTCCAAGTTTATAGTCACCAGGTTAACCTGTGGAATTTCTCCCCCCTTCCTCAGACACTTGAGGTGTCCTAGAGAGGTAATCTGCTGTACAATTTTGTGACCCAGCTTTGTACAAAATTTCGAAGTCAAATGGCTGGATGGCTAAAAACCATCTGGTGATACGAGCATTTGTGTCTCTCATACGGCCCAACCAGGCCAATGCCCTGTGATCAGTCTCAAGTGAGAATTTGCGTCCCACCAGGTAGTATCTCAAAGTGTCCAATGCCCATTTAATTGCCAGACACTCCTTCTCAACTGTAGAATACCTGGATTCACGGGGAAGGAGTTTTCTGCTAATGTAGGCAATTGGTTGGAGTTGCCCTTGACCTTTCTGAAGCAGTACAGCCCCAATGCCATGCTCAGAAGCATCAGTCTGTACAGTGAAAGTCTTTTCAAAGTCGGGACTCTGTAAAACAGGCTCTGTACATAAGGAGTTCTTTAAATCTTGGAATGCCTTCTCACAGTCCTGAGTCCAGTTAACTTTATTTGGCTTATCTTTTTTAGTTAAATCAGTTAGGGTAAAGGCTCGTTCAGAGAAATTGGGGATAAAACGCCTGTACCACCCCACAAGTCCAAGGAAAGAACGGACCTGTTTCTTGGTCACTGGCCGTTCTGCATTCTTGATTGCCTCCACTTTGCCCACCTGGGGACGTATTACTCCATGCCCTAGCACATATCCTAGATATTGTGTCTCAGTTCGGGCTAGGGTGCATTTGTCTGGGCGGATGGTTAGACCAGCATTTTTAATTCTCAGTAGTACGTCCTTCAGATGCCCCATATGCTCCTGCCAAGTTTGACTATAGATGATTATGTCATCTAAGTATGCAGCAGCAAACTTCTCAGTCCCCCTGAGGATCTGGTCCATCATCCTTTGGAACGTAGCTGGAGCGCCGTGAAGCCCAAAGGGAAGGACACGGAACTGAAAATGCCCAAAGGGTGTTTTAAATGCCGTCACCTCCTTGCTCTCTGAACTTAGTGGAACCTGCCAATATCCCTTGCATAGGTCAAGGGTGGTGAGATACTTTGCTCTGCCAAGGCTCTCCACTACCTCATCCACTCTGGGCATGGGATACGGGTCAAATTTGCTCACACTATTGAGCTTGCGGAAATCCAGACAGAATCTCAGGCTGCCATCCTTCTTGGGAACTAGGACAATGGGATTGCTCCATTCACTAGATGAAGGTTCAATCACACCAAGGCTCTGCATGGTCTCCAACTCCTCCTTCATAACTGGCAGAAGTCTTTCTGGGACCCGGTATACAGGCTGACGAATCGGGTTGGGATCCTTGAGAGTTATGTGATGGTGGATAACGCTTGTTCTCCCAGGGGTTTCCATAAAGAGTTGGGCTGGGATAATTTGTAGAAGCTCCTGCCTTTTACCATCTTCCAGGTGCTCAAAATTCAGCTGACTGTTCCCCTGACGACCAGGTATGTATTGCTCCTCGATTTCCTCCTCTCCCTCCACAGATCTCACGAACAAAGCAGTTGCGGTTCCCTCTTCTTCCTCAGACCTAGGATCCAGTTGGGTGGAACGAGCATACCACTTCTTCAGCATGTTAACATGGAAGATTTGCAAGGGCTGGGTCCTAGATGGGATCTCGATCTCATATGTCACAGGTCCCACTTTCCGCTTGATTTGGTAGGGGCCTTGCCACCTTGCCAGCAGTTTATGTTCACTCGTTGGTAACAACAACAAAACTTTTTCACCTGGTTCAAATGTACGAGATCTGGCGGTTCGATCGTACCACTCCTTTTGGCGTTGTTGAGACTGCAGTAGATTTTCTCGTGCAAGGGTTGTTGTCTTCTGTAGATGCTCTCTCATCTTTCGCACATAAGAGAGAATATTTTTCTTGTCTGGTTTATCAGTGGCCTCCCAACTCTCCCTCAGTACATCCAGAGGCCCTCTAACATGGTGAGCATACAACAGTTCAAATGGCGAGAATCCTGTAGATGCATGAGGCACCTCTCTATACGCAAACAGGAGGTATGGAAGCCACTTGTCCCAGTCCTTGCCCGTGTCAGAAACATATTTCTTCAGCATAGTCTTCAGGGTCTGGTTAAAACGTTCAACAAGACCATCAGTCTGTGGATGGTAAGGGGTGGTTCGTACTCTCTTTATGCCCAGCAATTGATATACCTTTTGTAGGGTGTGGCTCATGAAGTTTGGACCCTGATCTGTGAGCACTTCCTGAGGTATGCCTACCTGCGAGAAAAACCGTAAGAGTACAGTGGCTATTTGCTTAGCTGTGACCTCCCTAAGTGGGTATGCCTCAGGGTATCTGGTAGCGTAGTCGCAAATGACCAAAATAAATCGGTTCCCTCTCTGACTCTTTTCCAGAGGCCCAACTACATCAACTCCTATTCGTTTAAAAGGAGTGTCAACTACAGGAAGTGGTATAAGGGGTGCGTAGGCAGGAGTACGGCCAGTAGTAAGCTGGCATTCTGGACAAGATTTACAGAACTCCTTAACCTCACTGTACATCTTTGGCCAATAAAATCTTTTTGCAATTCGCATTAATGTCTTCATAAAGGCCAAGTGACCTGACCAGGGAATAGTATGCCCAAGCTCTAATACCTCCTTCCTGTATGCCTTAGGTACTATTAGCTGCTGTCCCTCTTCCTTACTCTGTCGGTACAAAAGACTATTTTGTACAAAAAAAGTCTCACCAAGCAAAGACACAACACCCTCATTTTCCTCAGCCTGCTTAAAACATTCAGTCAGAGTTGAGTCCTTACGCTGAAGTTGGGCTAGATTACCAGGGACAACTAAGTCTGCTTCAGTGAGTTCAGGTTCTTCTGCCCCTTCCTCAGCTTGCTCGGAAGTTTCTAACAACCCCTCAACCCATTCCCTGCGTTTCTGCAGCCTTTCCTGCTCTGTAGGCTGTGACTCACCTAAGCTAGTCTCAGAGCTTAAGGGGATTTCTTGCAGAATGTCTGGGGTTATTTCTTGGTGCTGTGGAACCTGGGTCAGCTGCTTTGTTTGGGCCCTTGTGACAACGCCATACCATACAGTCTCTTTCACCAATTCAGCTAGTATCGGAAAGTCAGTACCTAACAGTACAGGATAGGGCAGCTTGGTTGCAACACCCACCTTCATCAAATATGATTGATTACAGACCTCAATATAAACCTCAGCAGTAGGCAACTCACAGCTAACCCCATGCACACAACAAACTGTGACCGCGTCTCCTTCACTCCAGGAATCTCTGGATATGTATTGGGCCTGTACCAGTGTATGGGAACAACCTGTGTCCACTAATGCTGAAAGGGGTTTACCATTTAATAGTACAGTAATGACTGGCTCTCGATCGGGCTGTGTTCTTAACTGTTCTGGCCGTGGCATATAACAAAGACCAGTTGTCTTGGGCTTTTTGAGGGGACAAAGGGGCCTAGTGTGACCTGGCTCACCACAGTTATAACACATGATCATCTCTCCCTTAACTGTTGTCTGGGCCATTGTGGCTGATATTGGGGGTTTAAAATGACTGGGCTTAAAGATTTTAGGGCCACTTTGAGAGCTTGAACCCACCCCCAATCCATCAGACTTACCCTTCAAAGAGTGGAGGATGCCAGCATATCGAGTAGTTACAGGTCCCTTCCGTGCAGCAATGTAGGCCTCAACCAAGGTTGCAGCCTCTGCAGCGGTGTCCGGACCCCTTTCCTTTACCCAAGTCCTCACCTCAGGGTACAACACTCGCAGGTACTGCTCCAGCACAAGGGTCTCCATAATGTCCCTCTTATTACTTTGTTCGTAGTGTACCCATTTGGAGAACAAGTCCTTCAGTCGGATGTAGAGTTCTGTAGGAGTCTCATCGGCAGGGGTACTAAGGGACCGAAATCTCAATCGGTATGTCTCCGCACCGATTTCATATTTTTTTTGAATTGCAGCTTTCACTTGGTCATAGTCTCTGGTTTGTGTGGGGTTTATAGCCACAAAAGCACTTCGGGCTTTGCCCGTTAGCAAGGGAATAAGACGAACCGCCCAGTCGCCCCTTGGCCACTGATACACCTCTGCAAGTCTTTCAAAAGTTGTAAGGTAGTGTTCAATATCATCACTGTCCTCCAGCTTGGCAATTCGAGGTTCATGGTCTATCACCCGCTTTGCCGCTCCTCCCGAAGCTTCATTTCTTCTACGCTCCATGTCTAGCTGCATTTGGGTGACCTGGTGGCTGAGGACCTTGTAATTCTGTTCACGGCGAGAAGCATCCCTCTCCTGCCTCTCATCCCCATCCTTTTGTTACTGCATGAATGACTGGAACATTTGTGCCAGCGCTGTAATGGCAGCATCTCCCCCAACAGCTGGGATTTCCGCAGGCAGCAATCTCTCCTCTGCAACACCTCCAACAGCACCTTGGTCCATTACTGCATCTGTGCCCTCTACAGGCTGACCCCTCGTTTTGGGTGGCATGTCAGCAGGGCATTACCTTATGCCGGCACGTCACTCACTGGAGGGAGATCCCACTTCTGACACCATATGTAGGGAGGCCAACCAGTTGGAGTGGAAAAGGGAAATGACGTGCTGTACAAAAAGTTGATGCAAAATCCAAAAATGGTGTTTTATTGGAAGGTGATAAATATTTACAGTGCAGGAGAAAACAAAAATAAATAAAACTGTACAAAAGGAATTGAAAACAGCAACAATGTGCTAATTTTGACTAAACCAAAGGGCCCAAGTTTGCAACACTGTCTTAGAGTCCACCATTAGAACTGCCAGCCTTTCGGCCAGCAAGCCTATTTATAGGCTGAAGCCCCTCCTATAGAGCATACCAAGTCAATCGACAAACAATTAAGTTTGAAGTCATCCAATTAAATAATATAGATACTCAAAACAACACTTAAACCTTTCAAACCAGTTAAACAGCAACCATTAACAGAGGAAGAGTTTAACAACAAATTAAATAGCAAAAGCAACTGTTTCTAAATCCCCTCCCCCTCTGACATCACCCTAAAATGGTATCCTCCACCGGAAGTGATGTGGCGGTTTCTATAAAAAACTGTTTAAGCTGGATTATGGGTTTGATTGTACTGAGTGTGAACCGGGAAGTTAAACTGCAATAAGGTTTGTGGAAATTATGTGGAAAAATAAAGGTAATTCCCATACGAGTTAATATGTGTTCTGGCATTGTTATTTTTAGAAAAAATAATTACATCTTTAAAGAAAATGTATAAAGAGTTGAAAACTATAACAAAACACAGTAGCAACAAACTTTAGACTAAACAAACTAAAACTCCATAACACTTTCCTTATGTGTACACAGATGTAACTATTGCCGGCCATGCGAAGTATTCGTGAAATGGGTGTGTTTGTAAGTCCAAGTTTATAGTCACCAGGTTAACCTGTGACAGTATATGTGCACAAATATATACATATAATTAACAATTTTAACAAATGATAAAAAGTTACAAACAGAATAAACAGTTACAAACAGAATAAACAGTTAGAACTAGTCAGTCACCGGTTCTCAATCCCCGATATAGTAACGATGTTGCTACCAAACATTCAAAAGCACAGAAGAGCTCTTTAGTTTCTACTAAATTGTAACATGGCGTGCCTTTTCACTTGCCCATTTATCTAGTATTGCATCAAATTAAATGGTTCGTGCAACACTGTTTTCAATTTAAATAACTGCTCATTAGTCATGTTGGTACGGAAGCCGTAAAGTGCCAAACAAAACAACAAATCGCAAAACGCAACACCAAATCTGAAAACACATTAACAAACCATAAAGCACAACAACAATTCCGGAAACACAACGACAAATCCGGAAACAAAATAACAAATCAGAAAACACAACGACAAGTCAGAAAACACAACGACAAGTCGGTCAAACCGGGGTAGTTACTGCTGATTGGACGGAACCCCTGTCAATCAAGATAAAAAGGAAGTACAGTTCTGTAGCTAGCGGTACAGAATATCAAGAAGAAGTAGCTGGCGGCAGTGTACACAAATATATAATGTACTGTCCTTATTGTGGGTTCAAATTTGGTGTTTTGCATCTGCTCTGAAAGCATTCCTGACATCGATTAATAGGGAATCGTTTTTTCGTCTGAATAAACCTGCATTCTTGAGGTGTCTTTCAAGAGAGCGCAAGCTGATCTTAATATCATGATATGTTAGAAGCATATCTAGAATCACACCATATGAATGTCCTTCTTGAAAGTAGTGCTGAACAAACTCCATTATATTTGTTGTTTTGTTTGGCACTTTACGGCTTCCGTATGTTGGAACGAAGGTATGTCTTTATCAGCTTTAGCTTGCTGAATGATCTCTCCATAGAGGCAACTGTCAAAGGCATTGTCAGGAAAACTCTTAGGGCCACTGTTACATTTGGAAAAAAACAAAATCAAGGTTCTCTAGTGGGATGAAATTTAATTTATCCAGAGCCTTTTCATGACCCCTAAGTAGACGGCTCGCTGGATACATTTCCTGAATGATATCCCTTGAAACATTGGTAGCTAGGGCATATCTTGTCAATGATTCCTCTAACTCAGCTTTTGTCATGTTTTCCATTTTAAAAATGAACTTTTCGGACATAAGCTGAAGATTGCTAAATCTGTCAGACAACTCCTTTCAATTGCATTGAAAACCATGCACGTAAGATGGGTCTCAGGTTCCTGTTCATAATGGCCAGTGCTGGAATCATCACCATGAAATCTCTTTTGCTTTCTGAAACGTCTCTCTCTAAACTCAGGGGAAGCATCTCAATGGCTATTCGGCGTGCAATGTCAAGGGATTTTTGAAAGCCCTCCACTCTATACTTAAGCAAGAATTATTTTAGAGACTTTATTATTCCAATGGCAGTGTCCATCGAGATGTTCACTGCTTGCATTGCCTTGCTGACATAGGTGATCTCTGACAATAGATCTTACCAAACCAGGAGGCACACGAGGAACTCCATGATGACAATCTCGCTAGACAGCGACTTTGCCTCTGAGACGGTTTTGCTGTCTTTTCTGACTTCCTTAAGCTTTTCCAAAGCATCAAGAATGCCCCCTAACTGGAAACTTCTCTATTTTTGCTTCCCACCTGGTATCACTCAGAGGCTTCAGTGTTATGTCCACAAATTCCTTCAGAATATCCCACCTCTTCACTGAAGCTGAAAAAATGGTGCACAGTCTTTGGAGAGTGCCAAAAAAGGTTAGACACATTCTGTTTGATGATGCAGCATCACATAACAGAAGGTTCAGACTGTGGCTACAGCAGGGGATAAATAGTGCCTCTGGACACTTCTGCTGAACCAATGTGTGCACACTCTTGTGTATACCCCTCATATTTGAACCATTGTCATAGCTCTGCCCACTACAGTTAGCCATCTCCAACCCCAGTTTATCCAGCACCCCTGATATTAGCTATGGCAACACTGACTAGCTCTGGCTGGCAGTAGTGGAAATTTCTGCGCAGGCAACTAGAAACAAGTAAATGCGTTTGTTCCAAAAAAATTATCAAAACATATTTACACAGAAAAGGCCAAAATAAAAATAACAACAACAGTGAAAATTACTAACCAACAAACAGATTTTTATCCAGGCCTTCGTCGCGCAATTCCGGGATTGTAGCCAGTGCTCCGACTACAACTGAGGTGACTGTCTCATTATATGGTGAGCATAATCTGTGGAAGTTAAATTTATTGAATTAAAATAACACGTTTATTTGCTTCAGAAACAACAGTATACATGTTAGCCTTTCTTTCATTCGTACCCTTGCTTCGTGTCATAACGCCTACAATTTGCCTCGGATTTTGTAGCCGACGGACTGCCTCCTGCTAAATATAAGTAAAATTAAAGCTGCAAGCAGCATTTAGCGGGTTCGAGCACTTTTAAGGCATCTAAAGCATCAAGTAGGCCGAGGACTCTCATACTAAAACAACCAAGTGGACGATACTCCCAACACCTGAAAAATACTTGAGAGGAATCATCTTTTCAGGTTCATTTGGTCACATCCATTTAAGAAATTATCCAGTCTAAATGCATTGAGTTGCTGCCATGTGACTGCTGAGTAGCTATTTGGGTTTACATGCAATTAAACTGGTGTACATAATAAAGGTGTGTGTTATGTTTAGCAAAACAGCATCTTACAACCAGCCAGACATATTCTATATTTATAGATGTGTAAATATGAAGCAACGTTTAATCTTCAATGCATTATATGTCTAACACCTTGTTCCTGTGAGACACGAAACGTATCCCTTGTCCGATCACCATCATATTTAACATGCTTGTTTAGTGTAATAAGATGTATGATTGTACTTAATGGCAAGACAATTGGATTATTTCTTAAGGAGTAGCGAGCTTTCAGGTACACCGTTCACTTGAATATAATAAAGGACCCTTTAATGGTCACGCAAATGAAAAAGTTGAACATGTTTTTGATAGTTATTGATCTAGAGAGTCCAGAGAATTGTACGGTGGTGGAAATTTGGAAATCGCTTGAAAGACCTAGGACAAGTTCGCAAAAGCAGGTTCTTAACATCATCACAGATAACTCACAAACTGTTTGATCGACATCAATGGTTCAAGAGCCAAATTTGTTTGGAATTATGAGATCTTTCATATGATATCGATAGTTTGTGTAAATGTCAAATGTCACGTGATACACAATTGTTAAGGCAACCAAGATGTGTCAATTTTGCCATTTTTACTGTTATAGCGCCAGCTAGTGTCCAAACGCAGCGGTATTTTGTAAGTCATCTCGGAGTGATGGTCTACACATTTGTTCCAAGCCCCATGATGATATCTCTAATAGTGCCCGAGTTATGGGCATTTTAATGTAATAGGCTCCGCCTATTTAAAATGTTTACGCCCCTAAGCAACCATGAAAGGAATTTCTTTTTTGATAATTATTTACATTCACACTCCAGAGATGTTATCTGCATTGGTTTGGATCCGATCGGTCGAAAAAACCTAGGACTAGTTCGCGAAAGTAGGTTTTTGACGTCAACGATAACTCACAAACCGTTCAATCGACAGAAGCATGTCCAGAGGCAAAGTTGCTCAGAATGAGAAGAGCTATCATATCATAACAATAGTTTGAGTATATGTCAAATGTCACGTGATATACAATTGTTTATGCACTCCAAAAACGTTACTTCGCCCCCCGGTGAAATTGGCGAATGAAATTTGCATGCCGGGCTCCGCCCCCGGATATCCGGGTATAAAAGGGGAGCCGGCTTGCTCATTCATTCACCTTTTGTGCTGAGGAGCCTGAGAGCATCTCACGATCGCTGCAGCGGACGGCTAGTGTTGTGGCATGAGGGACAGACGGTCTCTCGACGTTGTGTCGAACCGATAGATGGGGTTCCTATTGAAAGCGCCACAGCACTAAGCCGCGTCACAATCTCTAGCGAGGCGACGTTGACCGGCCGGGGCGAGCCACACGTGAGTGCTATCACGAAATTTGTAACCTTCCAGTGAGCAGGCAGGGGCTCCCAGAGCTTTTGGCAAAGATGAGTAGCCCCTGCCCTCGGCCACCACAGACGGAGGCCTTTTGTTTTCTACACGAGAAGCCGTCCAGTACCGTAGGGCTACTGGGTAAGCGCTGTTCCCTCAATGTGGACGTGCGCTACGGGGACTACACCCCACCATAGGGGGGAATACAGTGGAGACACCAACATGGTCTCACCAAATAGGGGAGAACTCATGGGAGGTATGTGCGGAATGCCGCAAGGTGGATGTCCACCTGGGGGAGGTCATGGGTTGCCACGCGGGGAACCATCTCATGACGACATCTCAGACGGAACCACCCTAGTGGGGGGTTACTACGTGTGGGGCACTAGGTCCGGTTATAGCTATATGTAATAACTCAGCTTAATACACGGCCATAGGCAGCAGGTCTGCTCCGCCGGGCCCGCCGCCCTGAGTGCTTATTGATGGATGGACGGACTGCCTATTCTTCACCCTTTGGGAAAGAAGGGAGGCAGCCCATAGCGCACTGATCCACCTAAGAAGGGGAATGGCGCTATGCGCAGGCGTACGCCCTACGACCGCTGGTCTCACCTGTTGGCAAGACTCGAGCTGCCGGTTCCCCACGGAGGTTGCAAGCCTCTGCGAGGTATAGCGTAGCCCAACCCGCAACTCTACAGATGGCTTGGAGTCGCGCCCGGACCCAATGTGCGAAGTACCCAGTCGCGAGCACCAGGGCTGCGGTGCACCGCAATCCGACACTCACGGCGGTCTGAGCGAGCATGGCTGACATCTTGACGTCTGCTCTCACCTGTGCTCGACCTCCCGAGGGAGGGAGCTTCAGGTAATCACCAGAGTCTGATGCCAGCAGGTCGTGCTCCGATGTTGCAAGAGACACCTCATCTCCACGGCTCGTGTCCGAGCGCGTGGCTGAGGAATAAGACGGCTTAGGACCATCTTTGGGGAACTGCTAAACAAGCGAGACGGGGCGCGAGCGGGCCGCGAGCCGGCCGGCTGACGGATTAACGCTCACGATAATCCCCACATCACCCTCGCCGCCGCTGACGGCAGGGCCGTAGCCGCTGCGGTCACAGAACAGGAAGCAAACAAGGTGGTGGCTGGATCTTGACAGAACACAGCCACCGTGACGTAACGTCTGAATAGCCATCCGCCCGCAGTGCCACGAGGCTGCCACAGTGGTCGGACCCCCGAACACCTGCGGCAACCACCGTGTCCGTCCCCGTCCTCGATGAGTGTACTGCACCCAAGAGATCAGCGGGCAATGCCACGCTGAGGAAATTGCTCTTTTAGAAAAACACCTCTGGAACTGCCAGGACGCCCATGGGAATCTCCGCTGCACCGCGTCGTAGAATTCGGTAATTCGAAGAATGTCACCAGATGCGAAGGCTCCGAAGAACAAAAGATGAATGAATGAGCACGCCGGCTCCCCTTTTATACCCGGATATCCGGGGGGCGGAGCCCGGCATGCAAATTTCATTCGCCAATTTCATTGGCCTTTTCAAAATAGTCAGAAGATGATAGGTTCTCAGGGGCGAACCCCATCTGTCGGTTCGACACAACGTCGAGACCGACAGAAAGGGAACCTACAAATACAATAGGTTTCTAGCCCTACGGGCTCGAACCCTAATAAAACAGACAAATACAATAGGTTTCTTGCCCTGCGGGCTCAAACCCCAATACTTTGATACAAAACTTACACTTCTGCCAAATTAAAACATGGGTTATTTCATTTGAAAGATTTTGGCTTACTGCAATTTTAGGATTGTGCAGCCGTCTCTTCCTTTTCAACTCCTCGGTCGAGCAGTCATTTGACTCGCGTTGAATAAGTCGATCTTCCAGAGACTGTAACCTTAGTCTCTCGTTGATCTATTTAAACTCCCGGGAGACATCTGCAGCAAACTCGCTCAACTGACGAGAAAAGCCAGTGATAGCTATAGGCAGCACCCTGTTATAGTCTCGGGGTGCTGAAAGTGAGGCGACGTCCAGCCATTGTAAACCACGATGTAAAAATGAAAAAAGTAAATAAATTCCTGGATAGACAATAATAGAGAAATAAAAGAATAATAGAGAAAAGACAAACTTTGTAGGATTTCTGTGAATTAAAATGTACAAACCTCAAGCAATGTTGATATGTTGATAGTACAGTAAACCATTTGGTAAAACTTTTTTTTGTGGTATTGGTTGACATTTGCAAGGAATGTATTAGTCTGAGAACTTTCCTTTTCATATAAACTCACAGAACATTTTAAAGAGAGTTAGATGTTTTGGTTCCAGTACTTCTTAACCTGACATATCATCGGAGGATTCTTTTCCTGAGAGTTTGTAGACAATAGTCTGCAAAAATTCCCACCCCGGTGTGCACTTTGGGAAATGGATGTCCAGCAAGAGGTTTTCTTTTTCAATTTGTTTATGTATGAAGAGAAAAAGAGACGAGTAAGAAAACTTGCCCACCCCGAGCACAATGGGTTATAATGAAAACAAAGAAGTACATTTGCATTTTACCTGAATAAAGTTTACCTTTAAGCTTGCTATCAGGACATCCAAGTTCCATTTTGTCTACTGAATAGTATTATCCATTATTATTAGCTGTTATTCTGCACACAGTTTGTGGGAAAAAAGAAAATTGTTCTAGGACTCAGGTACAGAAAGTTAAATATAGCCTTAAAAAAATAAAACATTATTAAAGTGTACACAACCCTTAAACTAATTAGCCTAACCCCGGAACACGTAGAAGAATAATAAGACCAATGATTGCTTGTTTCATATACCCCAAATTTATTATATCTCACGGTTAACCACTATAAGAGCCAGTGATATATTCCCGAAGCACTGGCCGAGATAAAGCTCTGAAAACTACATTCCATGACTAAACATCAGTAGTACTTGGATGAGGGGGAGGGGCTTACTCTCTCAACTGTCACTTAAATTGTAATGACCCAGCATTTTTTAGTGAAAGGTTGACATTTTCACGAAATTGCCCTAATGTTACTAATGATTTAGCAATATTTAAATATTAATTCAATTCAATTTTATTCATATACAAATTTTCATTTTTGCAACGCAGCTTTACATACATCATAATAAAAAATTATAATAAAAATAATACTAGGGGGAAATTTTAAGAGAATGTACAGTATTAACAGAGGTGGGTAGAGTATCAAAAAATTGTATTGTAAAAGTACTGGTACTTCAGAATAATATGACTCAAGTAAAAGTAGAAAGTAGTCATCCAAATAATTACTTGAGAAAGAGTAAAAAAAGTACTTGGTGAAAAAACTACTCAAGAACTGAGTAACTGTTGAGTAAAGTCTGATTTATTTTTGAACACAAGCATTCCATCCAATCAATTAAATAAAAAAATAATTACAAAATAGCTTAAATTAAAAGATTAAAGTACTTCAAAAATAAAATAAATGAAATAATAAAGAATAAATAAGCACAAGTAACAAAAATTTCCAAACCTTTATACTTTCTTAACAGGCTCTGCAGGCAGAACTAGAACAAGGCAGCAATAAACTCTCTCTCTCTCTCTCTCTCTCTCTCTCTCTCTCTCTCTGTGTGCGTGTGCATGTATATATGTATATATAGGAAATATTTAAAATATGTGTAACCTAAAAGACAAACATTCGCCTGTCCACAGCAAAAAAAAATACAAATAAAGAAAAGAGAACGAATTTAGGAAACCTACATGGATGTTGAGTTTTTGAATGCTGAAATGTCCGTTTGTTTTGGTAGACACAGAAGACACAGCATAATGTTGCTGCTGTTTCGCACTTTTACTAAGGTAAACATGCTTTCAATCTGAGGCCAGGGGTGTTCCTCCTCGTCTGTTTCTGCATTGCCGAAGGATGATTCAGACATTTTTGTTTTGCTACCTACGACCATACGACTGTAAAGCTAACCTGTCCCGCCGCTGAGATTGAGAATGATAACGTGACGAGACTGCACAGCACAACTACGTTTGATTGGTTAACATTAACACACGGCGTACGCAGGGGGGAATAACAATGATGAGTAGAAGTAAGAGTACAGTTTATTTTTCAAAAATTTACTCAAGTAAATGTAACAGAGGTGGGTAGTAACGAGTTACATTTTCCTTCGAGTATTAACATACATTAACATACGTTTTTCTCTATGCAATGTACACCAATGTCAGTGGATTGTCAGAAACCATAAATTATTAAATCGAAGTATATGTAATTTAGGTATATTATTATTCTACATATTGTTAAAAGGAGTGGGAGCATAACATTACAATATACCAAAACAATTTGCAATAATACCCAAATGTGCGGAAAGAATATATTTGTTAAAATATGTAAACGTGCATGTGTTTTGTTAAACGCAAATTGTTTATATTTATTGATTAAACTAAATCAGCAGTCTCCCATTGAGTAAGCCAGTGGCAATGGTGGCAAGAAACCAAAACTCCACTATAGATGTACATGTGTATAAGAGTGGAGAAATAACCTTGAGATAGGCCAGACTCAACCGGTAGAGCCAGTTCTCCCGTTATGTTAAATATGCACTGCTGAAACTACAGAGAGAATAATTACTGTAAACTGTGAGATTCATTGGAAATAGTTTGCTGGGCTGGTTAGTGAAAAGAGGAAAGAACTAAGTGAGAATAGAAAAGAAGAGATATTTAGATCTGTTCAATATTATTCTGATTCTGGATGACTAGGTTGTGGCTGTAGTTGTCATCAGGTGAATTGCCCATCATCATGAGCATTTGGCTGGACATGGAAAGGGCATAAGGCCAGAACCGGAGCTTAGACTGACAACTTCTGGTGCCCTCTGGATCCTAGGTTGTGGCTACAGTTGCCATCAGATGGGCTTCCCATCATTACGAGTGTTTGGCTGGACTGGGAAAAGCATCCGGCCAGAACCGGAGCTTGGACTGATGTTAAGTGAAAGCTAGATGCAATATGCTTTCCTAGAATGCAGGTCATCATTATACCAGGGGGCAGAACGAGCAAAAGAGACACTGCTGGACTTCAGGGGGGCAAAATAATCAAAAAAGATGCAAGAAGAGTATTCAACTGTAAAATCTTATCATCAAGAGGAGCTGACTGAATATCACTAAGAGAGGAAACAACAGAGTCTGCAAAATCTGACGGATTAATTGATTTCCATTTGCGAAAATTAACAGTGTGTGAAGATGATGTACGGGAAGAAGGCAGTTCCAGATTCAAGAAAATTGCCAGATGATCAGACCAACAGGAGAAAGCTATGACACAATTTCATTGTTTGCAATCACAAGGTCTAATGTATGACTTTAATTGTGTGTTGGGCCACTAATAAACTGATAAAAAATAGGAAGTCCTTTGTCATCACACAGTCATTTGTGTCAATGTGTATGTTGAAATCCCCTAGAATGAGGATTCTCTTGAATTTAAAACACAGCATTGACAACAAGTCAGCAAACTCAGACATGAAAGCATCATTTGCCTTTGATGTTCGATATACAGTAGCGATGGTGATAGCCTTAGGAGAAGAAAAGCTCAGAACAAGGCATTCAAATGAGGAGAACTGTGGTACACACACAGCGCTGATGTTAAATTTCAGATTGAAAACCACAATAATTTCCCCACATCGACCAGTAAGCCGCAGTAGGTCAAACAGTCCATAACCCTCATGATTTAGCAGACGCTTTTATCCAAAGCGACTTTCAGATGGGGTAAACAATGGAAGCAATTGGAACAATATAAGGACAACAAAAAGCATAAGTGCAATAAAAAAACTGGTCTCCTAAAGCCTACCACAGTACACAGAGCTAAGATAGAAGTTTTGTTTGAAAGAGTAAAAAAGAGATAGAAGTCAGAACTGATCAGTCAGATGTAAGAGATGTGTTGTCAGATGACTCTTAAAGATGGCTGCAGAATATACAGATCTTGTAACAGCAGGCAGATCATTCCACATAAGTGCAACCGATCCAGACAAGGTACGTGACCAACAAAACGTACCTTTATGGGATGGCACCACAAGACGTTGTTCGTTTGCAGAGCGCAGGGACCTGGTGGGTAAATACATCTGCATTAGCGAGTGAAGATTACGGGGGAGCCGAACCAGTGGTGGTCTTTTAGGCCAGGAGCAGACTCTTGAATTTGATGCGAGCCACAACAGGGACCCAATGTAACTTAATGAAGAGAGGAGTTACGTGTGCTCTCTTCGGTTCATTGAAGACCACTCTTGCCGCTGCATTTTGTATCATCTGTAGAGGTTTGGTTGTGCAAGCTGGAAGTCCAGCCAGTAGCGCATTGCAGTAGTCCAGTCAGAACAAGAGCCTGGACTAGGACTTGCGTAGCATGCTCTGATAGGAAAGGTCTAATTTTCCAAATATTGTAGAGGATGAATGTACAGGACCGGGTGGTGCTGGCAACCTGATCTGTAAGGTTAAGCTGATCATCGATCACCACTCCCAGGTTTCCGGCCTTTCTGGAAGATGTGATGGTTGATGATCCCAGTTGAATGGAAAAGTTGTGATGAGTTTTTGTGTCAGCCGGAATTACAAGCAGTTCCGTTTTTGCAAGGTTCAGCTGCAGGTGATGGTCCTTCATCCAGAGCGAGATATTGGCTAAGCATGCTGAAATGCGTGCAGAAACAGTCGGATCACCAGGCTGAAATGACAGGTTGAGTTGTGTATCATCCACATAGCAGTTATAGGAAAAGCCATGTTTCTGAATGACTGAGCCTAGGGTTGTCATGTAGACAGGAAATAGCTCTGGGTGAGAAAGTATGAGAACTGGTAACAACACGTTCAAGAGTTTTAGCTATGAGGATGAGGAGAGATTTAAGTATGAGTATGCTTGCTTTTCAGACGGACAGTAAACGGACCATCTTCTCTGACTCTCTACCGTTGAACTCAGTATGTGCGAGAAGAGAATTAAATGTACATTTAGGCATTCGGCAGAAGCTTTTATCCAATGCGACTTACATAAACTTATCCTAAAATTTGACCGTCTCAAAAATAAAACACAGTCTTAAAACATGTTAACTTGGACATCTGACAGACCTTTTTCAACACCTGTCTGCACTACTTGCATTTGATAGTAATATTAATGTGCACACTAGTTTTCTTACATATTTTGGTCACACTTCAGTATTGGGGCAATTCTCACTATTATTAAACCATTAGCAACGACTTCACTCCCAATAAACTCTTAATTTGTTGCTTGGTAATAGTTTGTAAAGTAGTTGTTAGGTTTAGGTATTGGACGGAAAATTAGTTTTCCTCTGTTCAAGGTTAATATAACAGTTTTCACTAAACCTTCTTTCTGAAACGCGCCAGCCGATTTTTCCGGGGCTTCAGCCCTGAATGTTTTGAGTCAAGCCTTGAATGTAATGACTGTCACTGAGCTAATATGAAACTGGACAATAGCCGATGTAAGCTCCGAAATCATAAGTTGCTTCATTTCATTGCCCTTTGGCTTTGCATATACTGCGAACAGCCTGTAAAAATAGACCTTAAAAATAATCTAGCCTATAGAATACATTTATTTGCTGTCGATAGCCTATGGGCTACTCTGTTTCTACCTCTCCGTTGAATATGCCTAGGTAGGGGACGAGCTAGCACAGTCAACCGCAATAGTGTGAGTTAACAACTGAGACAGTCAGCGAGCAGGAAAGAAAAAAATTAAGAAAATTGAAGCAAACAAGACTTTGGGGATTTTTCGGAAAGAAGTCAGTGGGTAAGAATTCAGTTTTTTAACCTTATAGTCTAAAGATCATCATCTGGCTGGCTTTCACAGTAGGCCTAGTTATTACTACCATAGGCTAACGTTATATGTTAGCACTTGTACTGGCATCTTCTAGTACCAAATCTCCTCCGGATAAAAACACAGGAGAAGAAGCTGAAACAAGTGATAGAAGATTGCACAATCAATCAAATATAAAATAACGTGATCATCATCAAACATTAAACAGTGTGTAAATCAAAAACCTGCTTAATATTACCAAATAGGGACCACCTGTCCCGCATTTTGCGGGAAGCTTTCAAATTTGAAGCTTTTGATTTAAAATGTCTAGCTTTGCTGTCATGCAAGTCATTAGCAGTTAGCCGCATTTTAATTTTGTCTGCATCCTTTTATTTAATCGTCCTTTAAATAACAATTCTAAAAAGATTTAATAAGAAAACACTGAACATGCTAGCTAGAGCGGGAAAACGAACAAAAAAGGTCTGATGCGATCGCTCGTGCTGATCGGGATCCCGGTTCGTTTATATAAGCGAGTTTGGCACTGACAGCCGACCACGCCTCCGACGTCGCATACGTCAGACGCACGTATACGTCATTGCTAAGCCCCGGATGTCCTTAAATGCTGGAAACGCCCCTGGCCTGAGCCCCAGTTAGTCAAACATCGGAACTATAAAGACAATATGTCAAATGTCTTGAGAGGAGAGTGGCTCCTTCCATGCACTGTGAAAAATGTTCCGCAGTTTTTACGGCAAAATACCGGTAGCTGTGTTTGCAAGTAAAATTCTGTTAAAATTGAGCCACACCCACTATTCATCTTGGAAATATATCAAAATACTGAAGATGATCAGCACTTCTGCTTCACAGGGACTGCTGCATATGATCTGATGTTTTATTGTTGTTTAAAGTCACCATTATTGTGATCAGTGTTTGCTTTAGTTGGGCTCTTTCATCCTTCACTTGCTAAACAGCATTTTTATTTTGGCTGACATGACAGTGTTTTGTATAAATGTCATAGTCATTGTAGCAAATAATACATTAACATTTAGGCATTTGGCAGACACTTTTATCCAAAATTTCTTTCATTGTATTATCCTATAATTTAGGTAAGCAAATAGTTCTGGGGCACCTTATTCTATACTAGTCAATCGTGTCTCAGAAATGTCGTCAGTTGCTTACATTTTTTCAAATGTTTTCGAATTTCCATTTTTGGGTGGACTATCCCTTTAAAGAGTAAATATTTTGTGATTTTTAAGGTTCTATTTTGGTTAACGGAGTGTCCAACAACAAGTTTATATACAGTATATACAAGATGTAAAACAACTTTCATTTTCTAATTATAGGTAGTTATGATTACCTTTCTACTTGCCTGACTCCCAGATGGAATGTAGGTGGGCATTACACCGAGTGACTCAAACGCTAGAATTTTTATTTAACTAACACTGCACATAGGAATTTATAGTCTATTTGACCTGTGTTTTGACTTGTATAACCTAATATATTTTCTTGTACAGCTGCTTTGTAACAATGAAAATTGTTAAAAGCACTTTATAAATAAAGTTGATTTGACTTGACTCAAATCTGATACGGAACTGATAATAGTCATTGAACAAACATTTCAAAAATGATAGTTTGAACCAACATGCCTTTACAAAAACATTACTTGTGTGCATTTTGAGAAAAAACAATGGCATTGGTGTATTTCAAGATGTCACCACAAGCTGTTTTCAGTTTAGACAGCTCTAACATTCATTTTAGTCCAGGGGCCGATTGCATACACCTGTTTTGGACTAGTCTAACAAGTTAGTACATTTTTTCTGATTGTTGTTTATTTTTTAAGTCAGGTGCATAACATCTTAGATTGGTTTTATTTAAGACAAAAACGTAATTGTAACGTAAAATGTAACTGATTGACCCCTGGCAATATAACGTTTTATTATTATCTTTGTTGTCATGGAAACCAATGAACTGTCAACTTCTCCAGATTCAAAAAGTGGCCTGTTTTTATTTTTGCTATAGCAAATTGTTTTTTATAAATGGACAATAAAAAGAGTAAGAGTTTTTTAAAGATCAATACAATTCACTGGAAGCCTTATGAAAAATAAATGCTGGATGGTTTATGAAACTGACCTACTTACACTATTAATTCTCAAAGTAACGGGAGTGCAAGCTTTGTCTTAATATTATTTGCTCTGTAATCGCTGGGTTTATTAAGTTAAATTGTTTTGGCAGCACCGTATTTCAAAATTTATTGTCCCTTTAAATTAAAGTTACTTCCCAATGGCTAACCAGTGTCATTGCACAAACCTTCTCATTCATGCACGTGCGCAGACACGCACACACCTACAAACACAAACTCAAACAGAGCAGTCACCCTGTAAACTCTCAGGGGACACTGCAGTGATAATGTGAGCCATTGTATTTGAAGTACATACTGCTCTAGCTTAATGTCTATGTTGTACACTCTCAACACCTACCTATTGATCCCCCCTTTCTTTAGTTATAATGGCTTTAAAGGAATAGTTCCCCCCCAAAAAAAAATGTTCAAGCCATAATTTACCCATCCATTGGCCATCCTCGCTGTATATGACATCCGTTTTCAGCCAAACACATTTATTAGGGATTTATGCACTTTTTTGAGCTTCAAGCTATGCAGTTTTATTTTTTTGCCAATTGATAAATTTGCCATATGGTGGAATATAACATTTAACATTGTTATAAGAGCATTATGTGACAACACTTTTACAATAAGGTAGTATTTGTAAACTTTTAGCTGAAGCTTTGCTAACATTACTAGCAATGTTTTATTATTATTATTCTTTTAAAGCCAAAAGCTGAAATGGTTTTTACTTTTGGAATTGTCTAACATGTTTGCTTTTAATTATTGTCTTCCATAAGTAATAGGCTGGTAGATAATACTTAAAAAAATTACATCGGAGAACCAATTAAAAAAATAACTAAAACATATACTAAATCAAATCCGTTTTGTCCACATACACTGTCAAGAAATGTCAACATTAATGGGGGAGAGAGAGCGTGAACTGAAAACATGAGGTCAGTGCCAAGCAACTTTTCTGCCAGAAATAAAACACCCCGTTTACGCCCCAGGGAGCAGCTAGACAAAAGCCATAGATACATGTGTGTGAGAGAGATCTGGCAGGGGGAGGGGGGTGTGGGGTTGGTGGTTGAGGGAATGGCATTTTATTTTTATCAATGTATTCACACCAGGGGAATGTCGGGGATAAGTGATGCGAGCGAGCTGTTCCCAGCCCAGAAGCCTCTCAGCAAAGCGACCTGGAGTACAGGTCGGTGGAAAATTAATAATGATCATCATCACTAACATCAACGGGGAGCAATTCATCATCAAGCCCTTTCTAGCGATATCATGTCGGAGCAGCACGTGGTGCAGCCAGATACAATTATGCGTCGAGCTGAGGAGGGGGGAGAGCTAATGCGCTTTTGATGGGGTTTATTCACGCGTTAAAAGCGTCACACTCGACCACCTCAAGCTCTCCCTTTACTCCCCCAACCAATCTTTCCCTTATTTTGTGCACAACCACCACAGAAAAAATCCTTTTCTGATTTTCACTCCTGCAGTTAGACGTTGTGCCAGACTAAAGATAAAAGGCTAATGAAATTAAAGGGAAAGGAAACTACTGCTCGTGCACAAACAGTCAAGAACACACCTGTGAACATAAGTTAACACTGTGTCTACACCTTTCGCGGCGTAGCACAATGCAACGCGACGAAAGATAAAAGGAGGACATGGTTATTGGGATATCAGGATAAGTTAGCAACGACGGTTATAAGTAACGATAATAGTAAAACATTTTCCCTTACACCGTGTATACACCGGACGTGACTGGTGCAATGGACACAATTTAAAATTATAATTGGTTCTAACGCATTAACATAAAACACACTTTGTTTTAATATTAGTGTATCTTATTATCGTTACTTATCACCCGTTGCTAACTTATCCTGATATCCCAATAACCCTCTCCTGGTAATTTATTTAAAGATCTTAAACCAAAATTGATATTTAACTCAACGTTAGCATAGCATAAGCGTGGTAGCCCAGGTAGCAAACAGACGTTGGCCCAACGTTTGTTGTTGTGTTGGACCAACGTTGGGTGCTGACGTTGGCCCAACGTAATTTTGTCCGTTGGGCCAACCATGTTATTGGACGGCCAGCAGACCTTCTGCCAACCTAAAAAATACCTTACCAACCTTCTGCCAACTTTAAAACCACTAAAACAACATTGGGCCGACTTTGGATGCGAACGTTAGCGTGCACAGCTCGGTTAGTTGAAGATCCCCGCAGCTGGGAAACTTTGACTGTGAGACAGCGTAGTCGCAGGTCAAAACATCACTTAACTGTTCCAATTACAGTCTCAGTGACGCACCAACTGAGAAACCTGCTGAAAGTTCCCTAGTTATCTGTGATTCTATTGTTCGGAACGTTAACATAGAGGTACCAGCCTCAACAAACTCAAATGTTTACCGGGAGCCGGAGTGCCTGACATCAAGTAAAATTTGAATTTACTGGCTAAGGCTAATTGTAAATTCACTAAGATGGTTATTCACGTCGGCACAAATTGATGTTCAACTCCGTCAATCAGAAATCACAAAAGATAATATTAAAGAGGTGTGTGAGCCTCTCAGGGGACACTGCAGTGATAATGAGAGCCATTGTTTTTGAAGTACATACAGCTCTAGCTTAATTTCGATGTTGTACACCGTCAACACCTACCTATTGATCCCCCCTTTCTTTAGTTATAATGGCTTTAAAGGAATAGTTCCCCCCCCAAAAAAATGTTCGAGCCATTATTTACCCATCCATTGCCATCCTCGCTGTATATGACATCCGTTTTCAGCCAAACACATTTATTAGGGATTTATGCACTTTTTTGAGCTTCAAGCTATGCAGTTTTATTTTTTTGCCAATTGATAAATTTGCCATATGGTGGAATATAACATTTAACATTGTTATAAGAGCATTATGTGATAACACTTTTACAATAAGGTAGTATTTGTAAACTTTTAGCTGAAGCTTTGCTAACATTACTAGCAATGTTTTATTATTATTATTCTTTTAAAGCCAAAAGCCAAAAGCTGAAATGATTGACTCCGTCAATCAGAAATCACAAAAGATAATATTAAAGAGGTGTGTGAGCTAGCAAGCATGATGTCAAGCAAGGCTCCACCCCACTCCCAAGCATCACGCGCAGCTTCAGGTGTGAGTATTAATCACACACACCTGCAGCTCATCATCGTCAGCACTTAAGCCCCACGCAAACACTCAGTCACTGTCCGGTCTCGTTTGGATTACACAAACTTCAAGGACTCTCCCGCACCACTAACCTGTCTCCATCGTCAGCGAAGTGTCTCTTGTCTCCAGCGTCAGCGAAGTGTCTCCTGTCTCCATCGTCAGCGAAGTGTCTCCTGTCTCCATCGTCAGCGAAGTGTCTCCTGTCTCCATCGTCAGCGAAGTGTCTCCTGTCTCCATCGTCAGCGACGTGTCTCCTGTCTCCATCGTCAGCGACGTGTCTCCTGTCTCCATCGTCAGCGACGTGTCTCCTGTCTCCATCGTCAGCGACGTGTCTCCTGTCTCCATCGCCAGCGAAGTGTCTCCTGTCTCCATCGCCAGCGAAGTGTCTCCTGTCTCCATCGCCAGCGAAGTGTCTCCTGTCTCCATCGCCAGCGAAGTGTCTCCTGTCTCCATCGCCAGCGAAGTGTCTCGTGTCTCCATCGCCAGCGAAGTGTCTCGTGTCTCCATCGCCAGCGAAGTGTCTCGTGTCTCCATCGCCAGCGAAGTGTCTCGTGTCTCCATCGCCAGCGAAGTGTCTCGTGTCTCCATCGCCAGCGAAGTGTCTCGTGTCTCCATCGCCAGCGAAGTGTCTCGTGTCTCCTGTCTCCATCGCCAGCGAAGTGTCTCGTGTCTCCTGTCTCCATCGCCAGCGAAGTGTCTCGTGTCTCCTGTCTCCATCGCCAGCGAAGTGTCTCGTGTCTCCTGTCTCCATCGCCAGCGAAGTGTCTCGTGTCTCCTGTCTCCATCGCCAGCGAAGTGTCTCGTGTCTCCTGTCTCCATCGCCAGCGAAGTGTCTCGTGTCTCCTGTCTCCATCGCCAGCGAAGTGTCTCGTGTCTCCTGTCTCCATCGCCAGCGAAGTGTCTCGTGTCTCCTGTCTCCATCGCCAGCGAAGTGTCTCGTGTCTCCTGTCTCCATCGCCAGCGAAGTGTCTCGTGTCTCCTGTCTCCATCGCCAGCGAAGTGTCTCGTGTCTCCTGTCTCCATCGCCAGCGAAGTGTCTCGTGTCTCCTGTCTCCATCGCCAGCGAAGTGTCTCGTGTCTCCTGTCTCCATCGCCAGCGAAGTGTCTCGTGTCTCCTGTCTCCATCGCCAGCGAAGTGTCTCGTGTCTCCTGTCTCCATCGCCAGCGAAGTGTCTCGTGTCTCCTGTCTCCATCGCCAGCGAAGTGTCTCGTGTCTCCTGTCTCCATCGCCAGCGAAGTGTCTCGTGTCTCCTGTCTCCATCGCCAGCGAAGTGTCTCGTGTCTCCTGTCTCCATCGCCAGCGAAGTGTCTCGTGTCTCCTGTCTCCATCGCCAGCGAAGTGTCTCGTGTCTCCTGTCTCCATCGCCAGCGAAGTGTCTCGTGTCTCCTGTCTCCATCGCCAGCGAAGTGTCTCGTGTCTCCTGTCTCCATCGCCAGCGAAGTGTCTCGTGTCTCCTGTCTCCATCGCCAGCGAAGTGTCTCGTGTCTCCTGTCTCCATCGCCAGCGAAGTGTCTCGTGTCTCCTGTCTCCATCGCCAGCGAAGTGTCTCGTGTCTCCTGTCTCCATCGCCAGCGAAGTGTCTCGTGTCTCCTGTCTCCATCGCCAGCGAAGTGTCTCGTGTCTCCTGTCTCCATCGCCAGCGAAGTGTCTCGTGTCTCCTGTCTCCATCGCCAGCGAAGTGTCTCGTGTCTCCTGTCTCCATCGCCAGCGAAGTGTCTCGTGTCTCCTGTCTCCATCGCCAGCGAAGTGTCTCGTGTCTCCTGTCTCCATCGCCAGCGAAGTGTCTCGTGTCTCCTGTCTCCATCGCCAGCGAAGTGTCTCGTGTCTCCTGTCTCCATCGCCAGCGAAGTGTCTCGTGTCTCCTGTCTCCATCGCCAGCGAAGTGTCTCGTGTCTCCTGTCTCCATCGCCAGCGAAGTGTCTCGTGTCTCCTGTCTCCATCGCCAGCGAAGTGTCTCGTGTCTCCTGTCTCCATCGCCAGCGAAGTGTCTCGTGTCTCCTGTCTCCATCGCCAGCGAAGTGTCTCGTGTCTCCTGTCTCCATCGCCAGCGAAGTGTCTCGTGTCTCCTGTCTCCATCGCCAGCGAAGTGTCTCGTGTCTCCTGTCTCCATCGCCAGCGAAGTGTCTCGTGTCTCCTGTCTCCATCGCCAGCGAAGTGTCTCGTGTCTCCTGTCTCCATCGCCAGCGAAGTGTCACGTGTCTCCTGTCTCCATCGCCAGCGAAGTGTCTCGTGTCTCCTGTCTCCATCGCCAGCGAAGTGTCTCGTGTCTCCTGTCTCCATCGCCAGCGAAGTGTCTCGTGTCTCCTGTCTCCATCGCCAGCGAAGTGTCTCGTGTCTCCTGTCTCCATCGCCAGCGAAGTGTCTCGTGTCTCCTGTCTCCATCGCCAGCGAAGTGTCTCGTGTCTCCTGTCTCCATCGCCAGCGAAGTGTCTCGTGTCTCCTGTCTCCATCGCCAGCGAAGTGTCTCCTGTCTCCATCGTCTCCGAAGTGTCTCCTGTCTCCATCGTCTCCGATGTGTCTCCTGTCTCCGATGTGTCTCCTGTCTCCATCTCCTGTCTCCATTATCTCCTGTAGTTATATCCTCCTGGCTCTCTGAATCAAGTATCCTTACAATAAACCATCCATATCTGTATCGCCTGTTCTCCGTGTCTTGTGTTTGTAACATATGATGTCAGACACTATAATATTATCTGGCCCCATCCCTGCTTACCAAGGTGATGAGATACATATCGTTTTTTTTAAAATAACTAGAAGAGTTTTGAGGGCAGACCTGTTGAAAAGTGATGGTCTCCACCCCTCATGGGCTGGTGCTTTTCTCCTGTCTAGAAATATGGCACATATTAAAGCAAAACTAAAGAAGACTTAAAATAGCAGCCCGACACCGTGGTATAATGAACACACTCAGGCTCTAAAGAAAGCGGCATGAAAAATGCCAGAATTTAAAAGTTTATTTAATTAACACTGCATACAGGAATTTACAGTCTGTTTGATATTTGACCTGTGACCCCCTCTCATTATCTTGGGTGTGTGGTTCTAGGTGATGGCCCCTGTGCATGTGGCTGCCTGTGTGTGCATTTGTGTTTGTGCGTGTTGTGCGTGTGGAGTGTTTTGGGTGTGGCTGAATCTGTGTATGTGTCTGTCTTCTGTTTTCACCTTTTTTGTTTTTACTTGCATAACTTTATATGTTTTCCTTATAGTCAATATGTTTTATTGTACAGCTGCTATGTTAGTCGAGAGAGGGACACAGTAATAATTCTTGATAAAATATGTAGGGCTGTGGCTAAAATCAGTCTCGGCCAATGTATTGGTAGTGAAATGGAAATCCGGGACACATTTGTTTTAATAATGTTAAATTAAAAATGTTAATAATTTATAAATACATTCTTTAATAAATATTAAATATTTTTAGGAACTTCACTTTTTTTTAAACGTCAAAATAGATATTTCTAAAATCAAAATGGAAAAAAATGCAAAACAATTATTAATACAAAATTAAGGAGTTTGGGTTCGGGACAACCATCTCCCAATTGAAAGTACCCAATAAATGATAATTATATATATATATTAAGTTTACTGATATTATAAATATTATTGTGGGTTTCAATAGATGATAGAAGCATCTTAGTAAACAACCAAGATTTGAATACTTGAATGCTGTTTGAATGTTTTTTTATGAGGGACAGCAGCTTGCATGAAATCTGTAGAATGGCCCATAGCCTATATGTAAAGTCGCTTTGCAAAAATAAAAATTGTGAAATGCGCTATAGAAATAATTTTGACTTTGCCAACATGGATCCTTACACCACCTGGTAATGGCGAAGAAAACATTGTGTCTTGCTTGCTAGGAAGGATTTTCATGCTGGCAAATTACAACATTTCCATGGGTGTAAGGATCCATGTTATCTTCAGCTGTCTTTTCAGTTATGTCAAATGTCCCATGTAAATATTATCAATGTCCAATCAAAATGTTACTGATTGCATGGAATATTGCATTAAATTTGAATTGCACTTTTTTTACAATTGTACCTTTTTCATGAAATATTTATGTATTAATATGTACAGTTAAATAACATTATTTGGTGATAGTTTGTTAAGATGACATTTATAACAATACCACCAACACAATATAAAAAGTACATGTGATTTCATGAATTTAGAATTGTAGTGTACAATATTGATTATTCCGTGTAAATTATTGTTGTTTATCAATATACAGTTTGGTTTGAATTCGTTTTTAATATTTCAGCTTGTTAAAATATTGTGACTAGCAATACAGCAGAACAATACACTACAGGAGTAAACAAACTAAAAAACTTTGAAATGCTGCCTTGAAGCACTGAAAGTGGTTCCAGACCATTTTAAAAGAAAGTGTTCCTCAAGAAGCCTTGAGGGTTCCTCAGAGAACCGCCCTTGTGAAACTGTTTCCTTGCGTTTCTGCTGAGGGTTCCGCTGGCGTGGCAATGTGAAGAACCCCAAATTATTCCTCAAAGAACCTTTAATTTTTACAGTGCATGTTTCTATCAGATTTAATTTGTTGATACGAGTGCATGCAGCATTAACTTCAGTATAACTAGATCCGAGACATCTGTCATTTACAGGATATCACTTGAAATCTTACAGAAATGCTTTATTAGTTGGTTTATTACACATCTTTTACATTCAATTACATAATTATTTATAGTAATACTCTGCCAATCTTTACTGCATCCATCATTTGTTTGTTTTGGGCTTATTCCATACAAGCCTGCTACACAAATATGAATGTATGTTAAAATTAGGATTGCTGTATTGAAGCACTCAGGGACTTGTTCAAGCCTCCTAAGGTGCAAACTATTAACTTTAAAAACTACATTATTAACCAAACAAGTATCATAGAGACAGTTAAAAGACATAGAAACAAAGAGAGTGTCTGTCATCCCTGTGGGCTATGTGAGCTGACCAGTGCAACTGTAAGAACGAGTGAGCGTTATTTATCTCCCGCAGCCAAGCACAAGAGCGCAGGGTAGCGCTGTTCATTTAATGCAAGGTTAGGCAGCCTGATGTGATGAATGGACTGTCGACAAAAGAATGAGACCATGTACTCAATCATTGAGGATGACAGCCATTTCCCTTCGTTTTTGGGGTGCCTCCATAGTTAGATGGCAAGTCAGGAAAAAATGGGGACCTATATACCATCCTTGATTATTTAATTTTTTTACCATCGACTAAATGTGCAATTTATTTACCTGACTTCTATAAGCCTTTTAACAGGGAACATTCAGGCAGTGTTTTTCTATAATTGGAGAAAAAGAATAATGGGGAGGTGTTTACAAACTCTATTTAATCCAAAGTAACTGTGAAAGGGGAAGGAAGATAATAATACAGTATTGATTAATCCATAAACGCTACAACAAAGAAGCAGGAACAATAATGTGGAACAAAACTTGGAGACAAAAGAAAAATTGCACTTCACCTTTGTTTGCTTTTTGATTTGTCTAACTCTTACTCTCACTGACACACACATACTCTCCACTTGACATTGTTACCTGACAGATGACCAAGCAAATAATATAGTATGGAAAAAGATAACTTGTGTCCCTAATGCCGTACTACATACTATGCACTTAAACTTTGCACTATGTAATCTACCTTAAAGTGTATGAATTTTCCAAAAGTAGAACCATCTCAAACTGAAAACAAAAATATGTTTTAACTAACTGGAAGTAAGAAGTTTCACAGGCAAGGGCAAATTATGTCAAATGTGATCACAATGCCAGTTAATGAAAATCTATTTGAACACTGTATTTTGTATCAGATTTACTTATTTTGAATAACAGAACCTCAGTCCCTGCCAGACAGAAGCATAATTGTCTTGGACTTGCTTGTGACCATATGCCCTGCCTATCTTCTGCTATGTAAGAGACCACTGAGTCACCAGTGTTCCACACTTTTTTTGTTGAATAAGTACCTCAGGTGGCATTACACCATTGTGCAATGCAATGGTTAGGCCTGGCGTCCACACTACTCTGGAGCTTTTGATCCTCGAAAACAGAGACTCTGGTAGACTCCTATATGGTCATGTGACATGTGTTTTCGATAGTGTAATTTGGATTGAGATTTTTCCGGAAATGTGTATGAAAACGGCAGTATAGATGAGGATTGTTTGATCCATATTTTAAACATCACAGTTTATCACAAATTATCTCAGTTTTAAAATAAAACGCACTATTGTAAACACCAACCTCAGTTAATGATCTAAAGTGCAAAAAATATGAGCCATTCTGATACCATACAATAGCTTGGTGTGACAAACAAATAGTAAACTGTAATTTCCCAAAGCTCTGAAAATGACATTGTTTCTTGCCAACCGCATTTCAGATGGCATTAGTTTAGCAAGCACAATGAGATAAATGTGGTTACATTTAAGACAGGAAATAATTTAGGTGAACTAACCTTTGCCCACTTCTAACTGCCAGTCCTTCTGGACCTGTAGAAAAGCAGACTGTCCATCAACCATTCTTAAATCTGGGCTTCATGACCCATCCCAGCCAATCAAATAGCCAATCCGTCTTCCCACCCCAAATTAATCTTGCCACCAGATCGCCTTGATTAACTTTGAAAATTGAGGTGTATGACAGGTGATAATTACTGTTCATTCGTGAGTTTGTTGTAAAGTCTCTTAGTTAAAAGGTAAGATCTACTTAATGTGCAGAAGGTGTTGAACGTTATTTTCAGGGTGAAGTCTACAGTGAACTCCAAATCAGACACAGTCACAGTACCACAGTCAATAATCAAGAATTGACAAGTTAAACATTTCATAAAAGTACAGTCATAGGATTTATTGAACAGTTGAAAGCTATATAGTATTTAGAACATTTTAAGCTATGCTATGCTGTAAAAATAATACGTTAATTTAAAAAAAACGTTTTGTGTGTATATAATATGTGCTGTGTAACTATAATTAAAAGGGACCTAGCCTTAAACTGAAAACCCTACCTCTGTTATGTTTGTCACCATCAGTACTTTTAAGTTACCAATTCTTACCGTAATTGTGTTGGGTAACACTGTTCAGTACACTGAACATACACATATACTGTACCATGCAATGCAACATGTACTGCAATATAGAATGTATCAAACATCTGTAACCCAGGGTAAATCTGGGTCACTTAATATATTTGATAAATATTTATATTCCTGATGACACCTACACTGGTTGTGTTTGTATGTAACTGTCTGTATGCAAATGGCGTTGAGAAAAGCTTGGCCAATTTGATTGGCTGTAAACGTTATGGTCCGTCCTCCCATACCGGTAGGAGTATTCTAATTGGAGGATGAGGTGTTGACTGGGGCAAGAAGTGAATTTGCAGGCAAGAACTAATGAAGTTTCCAAGGGAGAAATCCACTGATAAAGTTTTCGCTTTATTTGGATTGGGAGTGTTTTCGCGAGAAACTGTGTTTTAAAAGTATTTTAATACTTTTAATTTTTAAAGATTTTTTATGGGACTTAGTGTCACCCACGAGAGACTATACTTGGCGTGTTTGCATAAAAAGATTTGTTAATGCGGTTAAACTAGAGAGACTGAGACAAGTGAAGCTCGTCTATAATTCGGATAAGGACATTTTTGGATGAAAGACCCGGATGGTGCTGTGATTTTACGATTGCGAGTTTTCACTGATACTCACCCCTCATATACACTGCACACGTGTGCCTCGCGTTACGGCTTCGATCTTTAAAAGAGAACGAAAAATGTTTACTTCAAAAGGAAGATGGATGCAGAGAACACAAAGTGTAACACTACAAAAACTAATAGTCACGATGGAACCCAATAGAGAAAAAGGTTTCAGATGACACGTCTTAATATTATCTGTAACCTACATGCAGGTTGAGGTGAGCTACTCATTGTTTCTAAATGCATCTAATACAGACAAGAGGTTCTTTTTTTCTTTTTTTATGTCATAATGGTCATTATGTGATTAAATAATTTGTGTTTGATTTCTGTCATTAATAAATATTCCACTTTCTTTTTTGTTATGGTAAATTCATTAAGTCAAGTCAAGTCAGCTTTATTTATTTAGCGCTTTTTACAATTTTCATTGTTACAAAGCAGCTGTACAAGAAAACATTGACTATAAGAAAAACATAAAAGGTTATGGAAGTCAAAACACAGGTCAAATATCAGACACACAATAAATTCCTATATGCAGAGTTAATTAAATAAGACTATCAAATTCTAGCAGCCCCCCCGGCCAGGCAAACAGTGCAAAACAGTATGCAAACGGTGGCGAGGAACCCAAAACTCCATTGGAGGAGAAAAAAAACCTCAGAGGGAGACCAGGCCTAACCAGCGGATTCCAGTTCCCCTCTGGCATAAACTGCTGCCTCTGCAGTTATGGGGAGACTGGGGTGCATGCTGACTCATCTGTTGTTAAGGACAATTATTTAATATGAATATCTTGCTAAACGTTTCCCTGCACTGATTAAATGTTGATGAAATGTAGGCTGACACTAGCCTGCAGCTAGCTAGCTTATTTCACTATGGACAACAGGTTAATACTACTCAGACTGAATGCTACCCACCTTTCTTGGTGAAAAACTGGGTTACAGATTGACACCCTTTCTTTTGTCTTTGCTCTCTCAATTTTTCTTCTTTGAAAACCAGATTTTTTACTACGCAACATAGCGGTCTCTGACGCGTCGCAACTTTCTGCAACTAAACACGCCACTGATGAGTGCGCTAAGGCAGGACCGAACCATTTCATGCAGATACAGGGGGGTGCTCGGTCAATATGGATGTTTACTTTTTGGTCCATTGGGGATATTTAACTTTTATTGCCAAAATAAGTAAAATAAAAGACATCATTCATTTTATTATTATTTTATATATACTAAATCATGATGATTTATATAGTGTATAATATAATAAAACAATTAATTCGTTTTTACCTATTTGTTGGGGCCCTTGGAATTGTCCTAACTTTTCCCCCCTATATGGCGCCCATGCCAATGGGCCGCTGTCCCTGCTTTATGGGCCGGTCGTTGGCCGATTAAAAATATCATATTATATTATATCGGCCCCCAAGTGCGTCGGCATTTGCCCGGTAGGCCAGATTACCAGTCCAGCCCTGTTTACATCACATATCCCACCAAGCAAAAGTCGTTGAAAAGACGTTCAAAAGACGTCACTGCCAGACATCTTAACCACGTCCAAATATGGTTGAAAAGTGATAGGTGAAAAGACGTATTTTTCAAGTCGTTGAAAAGACTAAATTTGGTCGAGGTAAAGTTGTGGTATTTTTTTGTCAGTTGTGGTATAAGACAACTGACAAAAAAGTAAGCAACAACAAAACATTTATTATTATTACATACAAATAATTGAAAATCGATTATAAACCAAAATAAATCCAAAATTGATTTGCAGTGTGCCCGCTACCGCCAGATCGTCCATGGGCATGTTTAAGGTGGTCTCCCATGGCTTTGGTTATCGTGTGTTCGGTGGCCTTGCTGTCCCAATTTTTGTCTGCATCTGTAATGACAAAGATACATTTGTGTTGTTTTCACTCACTGCATAAAAGTAATTAGTTGATACATGGTTAATTTCGCATGTAGAAGCCAATACATGAAATGTCTTTATCCGCTGTTTCAGTTAAAAGCCGCGACTTCCGTCAACTCACAATATAAGCTGCTTTGTTACTTTCCTGTTTTGTTATTTTGTGGAACCACTGTCTCTTATTTTAAATAAATAGAGAAATTGAATCGAAACAGACTGAGAAAAATGCAGGATTAGTTCACCTCTGATGAAAATTGTCAGTGAAAAAATTGAGAAGAGTTTTTTTTCTTAATGAATTTGTACAATGCCATACAATGCTTCAGATCTTTTCAGTCAGAGGAAGTGACAAATACAGTTTGCTTAAACATATGTGTGTATCACTGATAAAATATTATATTATTCTTTTCTGTATAATCATAAAATCAAGGATTGTATTATTTTATAATATTATAAAATTCCGTTTCCCCAATGATACCGAAGTAACAGTTGACTAAATAAGAAAAAAGTAATTGAAATATTCAAATGAAGAGCTTGGTGCAAGAACCGTTATAGCATCGCCTACAGGCCATCACAGCACACAGTACCCTGCTCTTGATGATTATATTGCGTTAAATGAGTCTGTCCCCCAAGATTACTATTATACACACGAGCCTCGCCTAAAAGGCAGAGGGGGAGGTGTTGCTGCACTTTACCGTAACTCTTTTAGCATTTCCCAGAAGTCTAATCCTAAATAAAATTCTTTTGAAGTCATGGTACTTGATGCATCAATACCTAATACTAAGGACAAAACATCTTTAAAATTTACTCTGGCTATTGTATATAGGCCTCCAGGGCACCACACAGATTTTATTAAAGAATTTGGTGGGTTCTTATCAGAACTAGTACTGTCTGCAGACAGAGTCCTTATTGCTGGGGACTTTAACATTCATGTAGATAATGATACAGATGCTTTAGGAATGGCTTTTAAAGACACTCTTAACTCCATGGGCGTTAGTCAACATGTGTCGGGACCTACTCACCTTCGTAATCATACTTTAGATTTAATTTTGTCTTACGGTATAAACGTGGTCGATGTTAAAATCCTTCAGCAGAGCGAAGACATCTCAGATCATTATCTGGTATCATGCTTGCTTCAATACCCAATGGTGGCAAATCAAACTACAATCAAGTTACAAATATTGTAGAACAATAACTTCGACTACAAAAGAATTGTCTCAAATCTCTAGCATGAGTAATAATGTTGAAGATCTTGACTTTACCATTGAAAATATTAATGCCACCTTCTCGGAAACGCTAGACATAGTTGCTCCCTTGCGCTTAAAGAAGATTAAAAATGACAGACCGACACCGTGGAAAAATGAACACACTCAGGCTCTAAAGAAAGCGGCACGAAAAATGGAGCGCAACTTTAAGAAGACTAAATTAGAAGTATTTCGTACTGCCTGGAAGGATAGTACAAAAAAATACAGGAAAGCCCTAAAAACGTCTCGATCCGCCTACATTTCATCATTAATAGAAGAAAACCAAAATAACCCTAGGTTTTTATTTGATACAGTGGCTAAATTAACCAAAAATAAATCGTCAGCGACTTCTGATGCTGTATACCAGCATAGCAGTGATGATTTTATGAACTATTTCACAAATAAAATCAAAGATATTCGAGAGAAAATTATAACTATGCAACCAGATGCGAAACCCGCTGAACATATGACTAACTACAGCACCCCTAAGGAGAAATTATGTTTATTTTCTACTATAGATCACGATGAACTATCGAAAATCATTAGATGATCTAAATCGACTACATGCATGCTAGACCCTATACCTACAAATCTTCTGAAAGAGATGCTCCCAGAAATTATAGATCCTCTACTTAGCATTATTAACTCATCTCTGACATTAGGACATATGCATAAAGCATATAAGGTGGCTGTTATAAGGCCCCTTGTCAAAAAACCCCATCTGGACCCTGGAGAACTAGTTAACTATAGACCTATTTCGAATCTACCTTTCTTATCTAAAGTTCTGGAAAAAGTAGTCTCAACTCAAATATGTTCCTTCCTCCAAAGGAATGAGATTAATGAAGATTTCCAGTCTGGATTTAGAGCACATCACAGTACAGAGACTGCTCTGATTAGATTTACAAATGATCTGCTTATGGCGTCTGACCGAGGTTGTATCTCCTTATTGGTGCTGCTAGATCTTAGTGCTGCATTCGACACCATTGACCACAGCATGCTCCTACATAGACTTGAAAATGATGTCGGTATTAAGGAAATAGCTTTGAAATGGCTTAGATCTTATTTATGCGACCGTTTCCAATATGTAAAAATAAACAATGAGGTATCACGCATATCGCAAATCCAGTACGGTGTACCACAGGGCTCAGTACTAGGGCCTATGCTCTTCGCATTATACATGTTAACCCTAGGAGATATAATAAAGCGACACGGAATAAGCTTTCATTGCTATGCTGATGATACGCAACTTTATATTTCCTCGAAGCCTCACGAAACACAGCAATTCCATCGAATAGTGGAATGCATAGTCAATATAAAAAAGTGGATGAGTAGCAATTTTTTATTACTGAACTCGGACAAAACTGAAGTGTTACTTATCGGACCGAAAACCGCCCTACGTAACAACCAAGAATACTGCTTAACTATTGATGGATGTTCCATAAAACCCTCATCTTCAGCTAAGAATCTTGGCTTTATAGTCGATAGTACTCTGTCATTTGAGAACCAGGTCGCCAACACCTGTAAGATTGCGTTTTTCCATCTTAAAAATATATCTAAATTACGTCATATGCTGTCATCATCAGATGCGGAGAAGCTTATACATGCCTTTATGACATCAAGACTAGATTACTGTAATGCACTATTAGGTGGTTGCCCTGCAGGCCTATTACAAAAACTCCAACTGGTCCAAAATGCGGCAGCTCGAGTTCTTACACGTACAAAAAAGTATGAGCATATTAGCCCGGTTCTGTCAACCTTGCACTGGTTACCTATAAAGCATCGCATACATTTTAAAATCTTGCTTATTACCTATAAAGCCTTGCATGGTTTAGCTCCTCACTACTTGAGAGAACTTCTTACGTATTATAGTCCATCACGTGCACTACGCTCTCAGGCGTCAGGTCAGTTGGTAATACCTAGAATTTCAAAATCAAGTGCAGGCGGCAGATCCTTTTCTTATCTAGCGCCTAAACTTTGGAACAGTCTTCCCTGCAATGTCCGGGAGGCGGACACACTCTGTCAGTTTAAATCTAGACTAAAGACGCATCTTTTTTATCTTGCATACACTACATTATCATAATATATGTATTTCAAAGATCTAGGCTGCACTAGTTAGATCAACCGGAACCAGGGACACTTCCAATAACAACTGATGCATTTGTTGCATCAAAGAGTGCAGAACAGTACTCTACTCTCAGCCAGTCTTGTCTCATTGTTCCAAGGTTACAAGAGCGGAGCGGGCAGGGCGCAATCCATTCCTAGACCTGACAAATGCTGGACGAAGGAAGTGACGTCCCTACAAAACTTCAGCCACTATTAGATTATTAATGATAATTTTAAATCTAATTTTTTTATTTTTGCCTTGTTGTGCAAGCACTGTTGAGCTTGTGCAGAGGCTGCAGTTTTTGCCAGAGGGGAACTGGAATCCCCTGGTTAGGCCTGGTTTCCCTCCGAGGTTTTTTTTCTTCTCCAATGGAGTTTTGGGTTCCTCGCCACCGTTTGCATACTGTTTTGCACTGTTTTGCCTGGCCAGGGGGGCTGCTAGAATTTGGTAGTCTTATTTAATTAACACTGCATATAGGAATTTATTGTGTGTCTGATATTTGACCTGTGTTTTGAATTCCATAACCTTTTATGTTTACTTATAGTCATTTTTTCTTGTACAGCTGCTTTGTAACAATGAAAATTGTAAAAAGCGCTTTATAAATAAAGCTGACTTGACTTGACTTGATCTGACGTTTATAATGGCAAACTTTAATATTAATGGCAACGCGTAAAGTTTAATTTCAACAAATATTTAAATGAATCCAATACAATATATAACTACATATACTAAAACTAAATAATTAAAACGACGAAAATAAAATGAATGAATATAACTGATAACAAATATATTTTGATATTCAAAGTGTTGCGAGATTTTCTTTTTACCGCTGATTGAAAAACTAGAAGGAAATATAAAATCACCAGCTTTTTTGTCACATTATAGCAAATACGCAATGTATGCACGCGGTCGGTATCTCGCTCTCTCCTTTCTCACAATGCGTTGTCATGATTCTGCCTACTCTTGTCTTGATTTTCTGGTCTAGGGGCAGAATCATGACAGACCCACGTGTTTTATGTGGAGAGAGACATATTATTGTCAATCAGGACATAATATGTGTTCTCTCCAGTCTCGTCAGTTGGCCCCGCCCCTCTCGTTTCTAGTATAGCTTTCCTCCTGTGTCTCATTACCCACACCTGCCCTTCGTTATCTCCTTTGTAAGTCTACCTATATATTGCCCTCTTGTCTATTGTCTGGGGCTCGTTCGTTGTACCTGTCCCCTGTTCATGTTCCCTGTTCATGTTCCCTGGTAAAGTTTATGTTCTTGTACCCTGTTTGTTTAGTTCTTAGTTGTTATTCCTAGTTGTTTCTTTTTGCCCCCCTTGTGGGAAGTCTTTGTTTTCAGTTTTGGATTTTAGTTTTGTCAGCGTTTTCCCCATCGAGGGTGTTTTGGTTTTTGAGTTTATTAAAGTCTTGTGTTAAGGAGAGTACAAAACATCCAGATAGAGCTCTGATCCTTGTGTGATCTTTGGCACCGGGGGAGATAGCAAAGCGTTTTTTAAAACATTTTTGCCTGCATCGAAAGAAGTGAGATCCAGATGGGACATCACATAACGCTTAACTGCATCCATTACACCGAGGTTGAGGTACTGTCATCATTTTGTTGTCTATAGAGTGAAGAGGCCAGTTTGGTGTTTTAATTCGGTGTTTAAACACACCTGAACAACGAGCCAGGCCTGCAACGGTGGGGTTTATGCAGGCATGTACTGGCCATGGGTACTACAAAGAGATTCCCAGTGGGCCGCGAGGTGTGTGGGCAGATGAGTAATTTTAAGCGTAATTATATGCGTAACTCGTAAGTATATTATTCTATCAGTCCAATTCCGGGCTTCTGTCTCACTGCCGATGAAGCTCATGCGACCGCTAGCTGTCTGCGAAACTGACACATGTGACCAACATTGGTCAATCAGAATTAAGAAACAGACCAGTTGGCTACAGAGCGGCGGATCCGTAACGGCAGCATTTACTTGTATGATGAACTGCAATTTACAGTTAACATGTTAAAGCACAAAATCTCTAAACGTAAAGGAGGGGCCGAGAAGTTAAGAGAGATAAAACGATAAGCACTCGAAGCAAAAGCCACAAAGTGTGTGAAAATCAATCAATTATTTTCTGGAAGAGCAGCAAAAGTCTCTGGTGAAGATGTCAGGACAGGTCTGACTGTTGAGGTGAGACTGATGAACGTTCGTTCTGCATTGTTGTTTAAACATTTCAGCGGTAATAAGCCACCACTGTGAAATATAATTGTTATTTAAATCAAAGCTCATTTCCTTTCTTTTTGACGACTATGCGCCCGAATTCACACTTAATTAATTTTTTGACATGAAAAGGTTGAAAAAGCCTGTGATCTCAATTAGCTTCTTTTTTTACAAGAAAAGGTTGACAAAGGCGCTTTTTAAATAAACACTGGCAGCGTTTGGTTACAAAAAGTATCCGAATGCCATGACTTAGTAGGCAGTGTCTGTGCACGAAGGCAGTCCAGAAAAACAGATAGGCAGCATAATGGAAGTCTATTTGAATTATAAACAGAGAGCGTCTTTGCAATAACTAGTCACATGCAATCAGAAGTTGTTGAAAGTGAAAATTAAGCTTACATTTATACAAAACTCTCCAACTGGCGATTCGACCGCAAACAGATTCATAGCCTCTCTACACTCGTTCGCTAACTCTTCTTCTTTTCGGTCTACATAGGGAGTCTCTATATCGCTGTTGCCACCTAGTGGACATTAATTACATCATTGTAGGAACATCACGTGTCCTGAATAATTAAACATTAACAATTAACAAATACAAATTAAACAAACATTGCAAAATAAATATTTGGGGCTAACACTTTCTGCACATTTCAACGGATTAACACATTCACTACATTTCTCCGACATTCTCAGATACATTACTGGTTATCCATTTTGAGATTTGTTCCTTTAGTAGGAGTCAGTGATGTCACAGATCTAGTACTTATGCTATTCTTTTGCACACCACACTACATTTATCTCCTTTTTCATGTAATGTTTTGGCAGCAGACATGATTCGTAGCATCGGAAATCAGCACCATGATCTTCTACCACCATCACTGTTCATCAACAGAAATCTGTATTACCACGGAAGGGATTTAAACTTTTACCATTGAAACAATCTGCTGTGTAAATATTTCTTCTGGACTGGCTGCTACAGTATAATTAAACTGAAAACTATAATACTACTTAACCATTTAAACTGAACAAATTATTTTTGCTGGAACTCGTACATAATTACTATTCTAACTAAAACTCAATGATCCCTTCTAACTCCCCAGCTTACCCATCTACGAAACTAGGCTGACCTAGGGAATGGTAAGTAAACATTTGTTTTGTTTTTCTGTGTCATAAAGGATACACTCTTTTCAGGATTCCTCTACCAGTCCCTGGTGGTAGGCTTTGCCTTGATCGAGAACAGAATACCAGGTGCTACCCACCAAACTGTTGAGCATGTCTTGTATAAGAGGTATGGGGTGTCGGTCTGGAATTGATTTCCTATTCAACTTCCGGTAGTCACAGCAAAGGTGAAGAGTTACATCTTTCTTGCGCACGCAAACGACCGGCAAAGAGTATGGTGACTTTGATCAGCAGATCCTCCAGATATTCCTTAACCTCTTTGTGCATGGGCTTTGGAACAGACATGCAAGTGTGCTTTACGGGTGTGGTGTCACAAAGGAGGATTTTTAGCTGGAGAGATGGAATGTATCCCACATCGCTGTCATTGCCGGAAAAAGCACCACTCTCTTCCCTCAAAAGCTGCTTTACTTTCTGTTGCTGTTCAGTTGTTAGATGGTCAACGCGGACTGGAGGGTCCCAGAGGTTATTTTCTTGTGTGGCGAGCATTATCTCCACATTTTCTGAAGACTGAGTTTCTTGTTGAATCTCCTTCAAGTATCAGGCCTGAAGTCGTACGTGTAACCGTCTCACTTGCACTTTCTCGACGGGCTGTCGCTGGTCTCATCTCAGCCGGGAAAATTGCCTTAACTCGTTGTACATAGCCCAGTACTGTATGTGGAGGCAGATTGATGTCATGGACAGTATCGTTCACCACCGGAATGCAGATGCGTGAACAAGTCCCTCTCTGGAGGTGGACAATATTTTCGACTACCCTCAGTCCATCTGGCAACGTTGCACACTCATTCAGCACAAGAAGAGCATCCTGATCATATAACAAAGGGCCCATTTTGATGCAACATTAAATGGCTCTAGCCTGCTTAGCTGGAATCTTTGTTACTAACCTTCCTGCTTTCACTACTCCATCACTGCACTCGTTCCACGAAGTTCAGTAACACCTCTGCTTTCTTGCAATCGAAGGACAGGGCGGTACTTGGGGCCTTGGTCTTTACACAGGTGGGTAGCTCGACAACGTTGTTCAGGAGATACTCGATAACGTTGTACCCAATTATTGGTTCTTCTGCCACTCCATCTTATCTTGAAATGAATACAGGTACCTCAAAGTCCAGTGGTGTGGATTTATCTGTTCCCAACTTGAACGTCACTTCAATCCAGCTTTCAAATGGAATGATTGTTGGATTAACTGCTCGACCAGTGAGGCTTCCAGGTCCTAGGATTTCATCGCGGCTGTGTAGTGTGGTGTGTGGAAGATGTTCTTTTCTCCATTTTTCATTAATGAGGCAAACTTGTGAACCGGTATCCCATAATGCTTTAGTTTTCACACCATTAAAAAAAATGTCACCATACTTTTCTCTCCGATTAGATTAATCGGGCGTTACGTTTGGCAGACAGTTGATTGGTACTCACAGATCTGATAAGCTGTAGGTAGTTCTCTTTCTGCTTTGCTGCTTCACGGGCTTCTAGCTGCTTAATGTTATAAGGATTTCATTGTAGGATTTCACTTTGATGTTGCAGCCTCTGTGATTCTGGGGTGTGAGCTGTCACAGACATGTTTTCAACTGAGTGTCGTCTTGCTGCTCCGCCTGCAGGTGGTCCTCTGCACCCTCTGGAAAGATGCCCACAAGACAAAGATGGCGGCGCGTGAACATCGCAAGGCTCAGCGTCTCTCCAGTTTTAGCATTTATATAGTATATTTCTTGCTCATCTCTGGTCTGTTCGTCCAGAACAGTTGTGCATTTACATCGTACACCCGGCATGAGCTTTTGGATATCGGTTTACGCATTTCCGGAAGTTTTATCAGCAACATTCAACTCGTCCCTGAGATCGTCCGAACATCCGATGCTACGCACCCCACACAGCCGGGCGGAAGTGCTCGCCGGCAGCATCGAGATCGTAAACAAAGGCAGGGGAAGTGCAGAGGGCTAAGAGCTAGGCTAAAGCTAACACCCCACCGGCTCTCTTTACCCAGCATTTTCCTTGCTAATGTCCGATCATTAGTGAACAAAATGGATGAGATTCGACTCCGCATCATTAACAGCAAAAGACTTTTGAACTGCAATGACATAATCTTCACGGAAACATATCTACACAGCAGCATACCAGACAACGCTATTGAGTTAGCAGGTTACAACACACACCGGGCGGATAGAACGGCAGAGGAATCCGGTGTTCATTTACATCAACAAAGCTTGGTGCACGAACTATGTTATAGTTATAGAGACCTGCTCGGCTAACCTTGAGTTTCTCATGGTTAAATGTAGACCGTTTTATCTGCCACCGGAATTCCCTTCCACCATTATAACGGCAGCTTATATTCCACCGGATGCTGATGCCAAGCTTGCTATGAAAGAACTTATTGCAGCCATCAGTAAACAACAGACTGCTCACCCACAGGCTGCATTTATTGTTGCGGGAGATTTGAATCACTCTAACTTAAAGACAGTGCTCCCTAAATTTCACCAGCATGTTTCCTGCCACACAAGAGGAAACAAGACTTTGGATCATGTCTACACAAACATGGCTGAAGCTTACGCCGCGACCCCCTCCCCCACCTGGGTCAATCTGACCACCTTTCTTTGTTCCTCACCCCCAAGTACTCACCTCTCATCAATCGTCTGAAGCCATCAGTGAAGACCATCAAGGTGTGGCCTGTGGGGGCAGATGAAAGGTTTCTACACACAGACTGGAGTCTGTTTGCTTCTCAGGCCACCAGTGGCTCTCACACAGACATAGACAGTTACACCTCCTCTGTATTGGACTACATCAATTCCACCATTTATAGTGTCACAACTCAGAAGCAGATCACCACATACCCCAATCAGAAGCCATGGATGAACAAGGAAGTGTGCCTCCTGTTGAAAGCACGCAACACTGCCTTCCAATCGGATGATGCACAGGCCTATAGTACTTCTAGGGCAAATCTGAAGGGGGCATCAAAAAGGCCAAGCACTGCTACAAGCTGAAGCTAGAGGAGCATTTTTCCAATTTTGACCCTCAACGCATGTGGCAGGGCATCCAGGCCATCAGTGATTACAAACCCAACCACTCCACCCCATAGCCACAGATGCCGTCTTCCTAAACTAGCTTAATGACTTTTATGCTCGCTTTGAGATAGACAATAAGGAAACAGCTACCAAGCTCATACCCTCTGCTGACCACCCAATCATCACACTTAACTCCACCGATGTTCACACTGCACTAAGCCAGATCAACGCGTGCAAGGCTGCTAGCCCAGATGGCATCCCAGGTCGCATTCTCAGGGCATGTGCAGAGCAGCTCGCTGGGGTCTTCACGGACATCTTCAACCTGTCCCTCTCCCAAGCAGTGGTTCCAGGTATGTTTTAAATCGACCTCCATTGTGCCCGTTCCAAAACATTCTAACCCGACGTGCCTGAATGACTACCGCCCTGTAGCACTCACACCCATTGTTACGAAGTGCTTTGAGCGGCTGGTCCTGGCACACCTAAAGGACTCTCTACCTGTCGTGAGCGTGGATGAAGAACCCAATTGCAGGCAGCAGATAAAGGGTTAACGAAGGCTTTAATAATGAAACACAAAACAAACACCCACGATGGGGGAAAACACAAACCAAAACTAAAATACAAAATTGAAAACAAATACTTCCCACATGGGGGGCAAAAACAAACTACACTTTCAAAACACAACTTCACACGAAGAATCATGAACAAAGACAAGGTTACTGGGCACATCACACATAGACTCTTGACAGGGAACAAGTACAACGAACAAGCACAAGACAATAGACAAGAGGGCATTATATAGGGAGACTAACATAGGAGATAACGATGGGCAGGTGTGGGCAATGAGACACAGGAGGAAAGCTATACTAGAAACGAGAGGGGCGGGGCCAAATGACGAGACTGGAGAGAACGCATATTATGTCCTTATTGACAATAATATTGTTTCTCTCCACATAAAACACGTCGGTCTGTCATGATTCTGCCCCTAGACCAGAAAATCAAGACAAGAGTAGGCAGAATCATGACAGAACCCCTCCCCTTAATGAATGCCTCCTGGCGTTCCCCAAGGGAGCAGACTAACGAGACAAGACTGACTGGGAAACAGACAACATCCAACAAAACATACCATTCAAAATCAGACAATAAAACATGACAAAAGGGTTGGGGTGGCATAATAGAAATAACAAACAAGGGAGGGGGGAGGGGGAACACATGAGTCCATGGGGGGAAGTCCAAAGGGGTTGGGACAAGGTGGGACAGGCTTAGTCTAGGGTGGCGCTCGGGAGCGCGAAGTCCCAGAGGACTTGGGGGCGGCGCACGAGAGCGCGGAGTCCCGGAGACTCTAGGAGTCCACGGCTGAGACACCGGCTGGGCAGGACTGGGTACAGGACTTGACACCGGCTGGAAGGCTGGCTGGGCAGGACTCGGGACCACCGGACTCGGGACCACCCTCCGTTGTCTCTTCTTCTGCAGCCGAGCCACCCGTCTGGTTGTCGGCTGGAGGAAGGAGATGAAGGGCGTTGCTGTCTTCGGATTGGAGGCCTCTGACGAGGACCCCCAGGATTCTTGCCTCCCCCGCTTGCCACCAAGGCTGACTGCGAGTGAGGAGGCTGTAGGTGGTGAAGTGGACTTGGATGAGGTGGAGATTGCAGAGGGTGAGGAGAGGCCCACAACCCCGATTTGCAGGGTACGGCCCTCGGGGATGGCGGCCAGCCGGGGGGAAAAACTGGGCTGGACTGAGACCCTGGGCTCCGGCCGATTCATGGCATACCTGATCAGGTCTGTGAAGTCCAGCGGTCTCAGCATTTGCATCTCACACCACGCTAGAGGTTGGTTGAGGCCGCCATTGAACAGGACCATCTGTTCCTGCTCATTGTGGACCATCTCCCCTGCCATCTCAAAGAAACGGTCTGCGAACTCCAATACATCGGAGTGACCCTGGCGTAAACAGAGGAGGCGATGAGCCTGGGTCGCTCGCCTTGCCTCCATCTTGCCTGCTGGGTTCGGTTCTGGCTCGTTCATCACACAACTTCACAGGAAGAATCATGAACAAAGACAAGGTTACTGGGCACATCACACATACGGCACCCTCGTTTCCTTTCTAGGGGCGGTGGGGAATGGTACGTACACATGACTTTCTTCATCTCGCCAATCTCCTCTCTCAATTGCTTGACTACCTCATAAAGCTCAGAATCTCGCTTGTCCATGACTTGTAAAAAAGTCATTTATAATGAAAGCAGTCTTTCTTTCAACTCTATAGCCTGGAAAAGGAAATTTTGTGGTGACTCGCGGAGTTAAATTCGTTTTACTCTCCAGCATATCACACAGACTCATACCTGGACAGACCGCTCTGATCACAGCATCCACAATCTCTGACTCTCTATGTCCTTTATTTATTCCAGCATCAATCTGGTGCATCAAATTGTTGTATGAAAGCTTATCTTTCTGTCCCCTTTCTCCTATTTGGCCATTGATCTTAAAATCCCGTCTAATGGTGACTTTAGGAATCGCTTGCTGCTGCTGGGAAAGCACAGGGGAACCACAGCAGGAACTTTCAAACTCAGGCGTTGGATTTAGTTTTTCAGCATATTTGTGGATGACCCAAAATGATGATGTAGTTCTGTGTACTGTCTCTTTAAATCCGCGAGCTCCGCAGAACTCCTGTCTGTGTCACCGCCACCATCTTGAATCGCGTGGTGGCTGTGTTGCGTCATCCCGTTGTGTTGCGTCAAGTCTTTAACACATTGACAGGCTACATTGTCATCTTCGGTATCTATAACACCCTCATCTGCTTCACTGATTAATCTTATCATCGAGTGCCATTTACTCTGTGCCTCTGCAGACAATTTTGCATATTTACACACCTCTTGCAGTTGATCGAGCCACAGGCAGAGCAGCGCCTCGCTTAGCCGATCCTGTACCTGCTCTAGATCCATGTTCAGCATCGTAACTCACTCCATACGGCACCGCCGATCTCATTCCTTGTCGCCAGTATTTGTAACACACTTGAAGAAGACTACAACAAGCGTGTGATTCAGGTGTTTTTTTTTTAAACTCAACCAGCACATTCACGATCATTCCATAGATCTCGTTACAGCTTTCTCACTCGCAAAACGACTCGTTGCCTCTCTACACTCGTTCGCTAACTCTTCTTCTTTTCGGTCTACACAAGTCTCTATATCGCTGTTGTCACCTAGTGGACATTAATTACATCATTGTAGGTTTTCTTATGAACGTGTACTTGTTCTGAATAATTAAACATTAACAATTACCAAATACAAATTAAACAAACACTGCAAAATAAATATTTAGGGTCTAACTCTTTCTGCACAGTTCAGCGGATTAACACATTTCACTACATTTCTCCACATAATAAACAGTACATACATTAAAATCTTTGTTTATTTACATTACATTGTACTTAGTCCGTAATACACATTTTTCTGCATTCAAATAAGTTAATTAGTATGTAATTAGTGAAACATTTTATTATTTATCTTGTGTTTGAACCTCCGAATACGCTGTTACATAAGAATGCTAAGAACTAACCCCCATTTCCAGGTTTAACCCAAAAGTCCACCCAACCATCTCAGACTTTTCAGGTGTAGACACCAAATTGATCTCCTATTTCATTAAGCACGGTTAGACCAATCAACGGAAAGAGGACATTACATCCAAATCTTCTACCTACAGTCTACCTACAGTCTCCCATCCAACCATACTCAACCTTCTCAGCCTACCCGTTTAACCAACGCTATAGGTTAAGATGCTCTGAACTCTCCACTACTTCCGGCTTCAACCCAAAAGCTCCACACAATCATCTCAGACCTTTCAATTTTAGACACCAAACGGTCTCCTATTCCATCATGAATGACCGATCAAACGTAAAGAGGATACTACATCTACATCTTCTACCTACAGTATTCAATCCAAACATAGCAAACCCTCTTGGCCTACCCGCATCTCTGACGCCTACAGGTTAAGATACTTGGAACTCTCCACCTCTTCCAACTTCAACCCAAAGAGACCTTTCTATTGTAGAGACCGAATCGATATCCTATCCCATCATGCACAGAATGACTGATCAAACGTAAAGAGGATACTACATCTACATCTTAAACCTACAGTGCCCCATCCAACCATACCCAACCTTCTCAGCCTACCCGCTTATCCAACGCCTACAGGTTAAGATGCTTTGAACTCTCCACCACTTCCAGCTTCAACCCAAAAGCTCCACACAATCATCTCAAACCTTTCAACACCACAACAATCTCCCATTCGATCAAGCACAGAATGAATGATCAAACGTAAAGTGGCTCAACTACTAGTATTGTTGGATTTGTTGCCTGGTACTTATGAATGCAATATGGCTGAAACTGTCATGATTATGCCTTCTCATGTCTTGATTTCCTAGTCTAGTGGCAGGATCATGACAGGGCCACGAGTTTTGTGTGGAGAGAAACATATTATGGTCAGTCATGACATAATATGCGTTCTCTCCGGTCTCGTCTCTCGCCCCTAAGCACTCCTATGGCCGGGTATCAGCTGAGTTATCACATAGCTCTAACCGGACCTAGTGCCACACACGTAGTAAACCCCCAACAGGGTGGTTCCGTCAGACGCTTTCCTCATGAGATGGGCCCCCTCGTGGTGACCCATGACCTCCTCCAGGTGGACATCCACCTAGCGGTACCTTAGTCCGCACTTACCTCCCATGAGTTCTCCCCTACGGGCGAGACCATGTTTGTGGAAGTGGTCTCCGTAGTGCATATCCCCCTTGAGGGAACAGCGCTTCCCCAGTGGCCCTACGGTACTGGATGGCTTCTCGCCATTAGAGATACAAGGCCTCCATCTGTGGTGGCCGAGGGCAGGTGCCTCTCATCTTTGCCAAAGCTTTGGGACACCCTGCCAAACCCACTGGATGGTTACAATTTCGTGCTAGCGCTCCCGTCTGACACGCCTAGGCCAGTCACCGTCGCTTCGCTAGAGATTGTGACGCGGCATAGTGCTGTGGCGTTTTCCATAGGAACCCCATCTGTCGGTTCGACACAACGTCGAGAGACCGACAGAAAGGGAACATCTCGGTTACGTATGTAACCTCCATTCCCTGATGGAGGGAACGAGACGTTATGTCCCTCATGCCACAACACTTGCCGCCCGCTGCAGCAGTCAAGATATGCTCTCAGGCTCCTCAGCACAAAAGGTGAATGAATGCAGCACACCGTCTTCCTTTTATACCCGGATATCCGGGGGCGGAGTCCCGCATGAAAATTTAATTCACCAATTTCATTGGCCTTTTCAAAATACTCAGAAAATGATAGGTTCCCAAGTCAAACACCATCTGTCAGTTCGACACAACGTCTCGTTCCCTCCTTCAGGGAACGGAGGTTACATACGTCACCGAGACGTTTTATTTAATTAACACTGCATATAGAAATTTATAGTCTGTCTGATATTTGACTTGTGTTTTGACTTGCATAACCTTATATGTTTTGCTTATAGTCAATGTTTTCTTGTACAGCTGCTTCGTAACAATGATAATTGTAAAAAGCGCAAAATAAATAAAGCTGACTTGACAGCTGTTCTCTAGAGAGGGTTTTCCTCAAGTGGGGTTAGGTGGGTGATTCGACAAGTGCAGAACGTGAGCGGTGGAGACTCGGCATGTAGTAGTGGATAGATTGACCATGGGGCAGGCAGTGGTGTTGTGGGTTACTGAGCGACTAACTGCGCAGGTGATGTTTTGAACTCCTAAGAAGACCCGGTTGTGACGCTCAGTGTCCAGGGCCCCTCAGTAAGTGCTCTGGTTCCACTGATCCACCCTATTAGCACATTTAGCGCAGAACATTTTATATAAGCTGTAAAAGTGCTCACGCTGTAGAGCGGATGTAGATGTTAGCGGCTGAGGTTGCACTGGAATGCTACGGGAGGGAGCAGCTGGTTGGCACCCACGGCTTGCTCGTCGGGGGCGCCGCCTAGGCTTGCCGAAGGCCTTTGGCGGCAGCCTGCCAGATTAGAGCTTTGTAGCGCAACGGTGGTGGTAAGCCCAGTATGGGCGAAAGGAGATCTGGGAGTTTTTCTGCATTTTTGGTCCGCGTGGAAGAGCCTCGGTCTAAAGAGAGACTAATGGGCCGTAAAGTTTCGCCTTGTTCTTCAGGTGGAAGTGGACGTTTTGGTTGGTAAGGGCTTGCCGCAAGCCTACGATGGTCCACTTCTCTGTGGCTGGTACAGTACGGGGTACCGAAGTGTAGAAAGACACTGATGCCCTGCGGGGCTAAGTGATGGCTGAAGTCGGCGCTTCGAAGCGCAGGGAGTAGAGCGTCAAGTTTGTTGGCCAAGCAAATGTGCTGGGGGCTCAGTTGCTGTGTCCTGGCCTGGATGTCGGGCTGACGTTGTTGACGGAAGTCAGGGTCTCTGACATGTTGAATGACTTGAGAGGATGCAGGGGAAGATGTCTGCCTTATTTATTGGATAGCTTTCTTGAGCTGGTAGGGTGGAAGCCCTGATTGCTGATGCGGATCAGCCAGGTTTTATCATATGCTACGGCTCCTCTTGAACCTTGTTATTTGAATATGTTGAGATTCACATGTTTATATTGAGGACAATCAAGAGACTCATACACAACTATCACAATTGATAGAAACATTCAGTGATACTTTCTCATCATCCTCTGATGCTTTGTCACAAAAAGCAGATTTCAGCTCAATAAGCTTGTTTCTGACATTCTAACAGCTCAAGTAGAGCATTTCAGTAATGAACTGTTTTCTTTGTCAAAACTGACTTTCTCATCATCCTCTAAATTTGTTATTGTTTTGTTTTTATATATAGTTTTTTTCATTTATTCATGTCTTTCAGAATCTATAAAAATACATAAATGTTTCTCAGGAAATTAAAAAAATCTAAACTTCCTACAACATTCACAATGATTGAGATGACCCATTAATTTGTGCATTTTTAATATTAATTTGGAAGTCGAGCCTTTCTTCACAAACAGCTCATTATGACTTAAAACGAAAAAACAATAGTTTGCTCCAGATGAGAAGGAGCACCGTGCGTCATGTAGGAGCACCGCACGTCATCGCCAATAGGCAGTCCGCTGCAGAAGGAAACAAATGCACACGCAGACACTGATTTTTGTACGCACACGGTTAACTGTGAATTGGGTTGCATATAGATCAGTTTTTCAGTGATCGTCAATGTAAGGGTGTACACCAAAGAAAAGGGTAAATTGTTACGTGAGATTTATACTGGGGCACGACGGAGTGCCTCTTACCAGAGTGGGGAGCAGAGCGAGACCGTCAGCCTATGTGCCTGTATATTATATAGCATTTAGGTTAATAAATCCTGCAAAAACTAAACACTGGTCCTTTTAATTACCTATAATTTGTAATAAGTTTCACTATTTATCACTGCCCAGTAGTCTCAATGATAATACCAGAGTATTTATTTGCATAATACGTTTACATCAGTGCTTTTTATTTTAAAATGTATTTTTTATTTTAGTTATTGCACGTCTGTGGCACTGTCACAGTTCCTCCAACTCAGATAATGTCTGCTTTTGAACTTAACCACTCCTCAAGCCCCCGATGACCTGCTTTGGCCCTAGGTATGGCCCGTGCACGAACAAGCCCCGGAAGTGACTGTTAAAGTGCGACTGGCCCAGGCACTCACGAGCACACCCTCTGATTATAACACCTAGTCCTATTAAACAATCTTACACATTGTGCCTTTCACTTCAATATAGAAATTCATGATGGATTACTTTGTCTGACCCTTATTCAAAGGTTAAAGGTGTACATTACCTCTTATCTCACATGGTGTGTGCCATCAAAATCATGGGTGACAGGATTGTGACTAGCAAGTTATATCCTCCAGACATACCTTATAGCCTTCACTGTGACCCTGCAGGTGTCACACAGGGTGAAAAACCTCACACGTAAACACACCTGGAGTGGATTTGTCACCTCATTTTCTCTGATTAGTGGAGCAATGAGTGATTGTCCTATATAAAGCAGGCAAGCACTGATTGTATGGTGTAATGGGACTGTCCCGCACTGAAGAGGGGAGTGGAAGCTGGTGAGAAAGGGAGAAAGGAGCCAGCAGAGGGGGAAGAGGGGGAAGAGGGAGAAGTGGTGTCCCAAGATTCATAGCTTTGACATCTGCGTCCTTCTCGACTCGGTGCTCATGGCCCGTTTGTCAACCCAACCCCCCCCCCCACCCCCCGTTTCTCTGGAGGCCAACCGAGGGTAGCAGGGTGAAAAAAAACATCTAGTGATGAGAATTACGAAGGTACAGACCATATTATGGAATAAAAAGAAAGGTTAATAATATAAGGTATAAAGATGAATAAAGAGAGGGGAAAATTAGGTTATAGTGGCAGAGGTAAATAATGTTAATCTGACATAGTGCCGATCTGCCTCGTGACAGGTCATTATACCAATCTGTTTCACATGAGGTATACATGATTGTATGCTTTTTGTGCATGCAATTAATTCTTATTTAAGAGAGCCTGTTTTTAGGTGGTTCTGCCATTTCAGTTGGCTTTCAATAGGGACAACATGCCCTCAATCCCATGGTGCCTTACAAATCAGGAGTGCGTAACATTTCCTGTCAGGATACGTGAAGTTCTAATTCATCCACTCAGCATGTGCATGTGGCGCTGTGCACCGCTGTAATCTCCACAGCATCTGTTCATTTAAAACTCCATAGTGGACACGAAAATTAGAGAGTCACAAGAAAGCAAAATCTAAGCAAATGCAGCTCTTCTATCATCCCTACACTATAGCTCTTAGGACAGAATGGATAATAATGGACCAATTTCAAAAGAATAAGAAATTATGTCACTGCAATGCAAAGTTACTTCTGCTACACATTAAAGCCCATTGTATAATAATGCTATTTTCTCATCTAATGCTTCTTCCCTTAAGATTAAGGTTAATACACCACCAAGTGGCTTATAAACCCTGACTTGGCTGTAATTCAAATGTGAATTAGAAACTGATAGTGTTGAAATATGATTTAATTCTTAAATTTGGTTTAATTAACTGCTAGTTACGCTTTATCTATTAATGTTCTTTGTTCATTCATAATACATCAGCAAATCTTTATACTAACTTAATTCAACTTTATATTAACTTAACTTAAAAAAGGGTTAAGTAATACTTCAAAAGTATTACACAGCATGGTAACACGTTAATAGGTAATAAATTAGCCATTATTATAAGGTATTTTTGCATATCTTCCAATGGGTCACTTTAGCAGTGCAAATTAATTCTAATGTCCCTGAATAATTATGCTCTTCCATTTATTTTTCCTGAGCACATATATACATAAACCATTCACTCCCCTATCACACCAACAGAGCAGCCTTAATAAAAACCTGCAATGAATAATAATGTGTGGCAATAATCCAATTGTAACATAACACCACAGTCAAGGAGATTCCAAGAGGTAGGCATTTTATCATGAATAAAAAGATACATACTACATAAACACCACAACTAATACAATGGGTAACATAACAGAGATTAGACTAGACTATTATATGCAGTGTTTAGTAGTGAATCAGCAAGTTCCTGGCTAAGGGTTCCTGTCCTGCAAACAGTATAAACCATCAGTAATCTACTAGAGCTCCGTTTTAGTTGAGGGCTGATTTTGAATCAAGATCTTTGAAGAGAGTAATGTATTTTTGACATTAAATCCAGAAACTTGATGCTTGGACACTGTTGTAGCAGGAAAAATTACTATGTGGCTACAGATCGGGAAGCAAAAACCTAGAAATGTAAAACTGGTCTATTATTTTCAATCTAGAAGGTGAGTGAGGAAGGAACTAACCACTCGGATATTTAGCAGTTAATTAATCATTTATTAGTGAAAATCAATATGCAGTAAAAGGCTCAACAGCATGCACAGTGTGAGATAAGCGTGCAGGATGCTCAGCTATTTCTCAATGTGGTTTGTGTACAGCTGTTTTACGACAATGCAAAATTGTTAAAAGCGCTATGGAAATAGAAATGTGTGGCTGGATGGGTGAGTACCCACCACACACCTCATTTTCAAAGAATCAGACCTCAATTCATTGATCACTGACACAATAGAGGCAAAATAATGTTCACACCATTATCATGATAACAACCATTTGTATTGTCCAAACACAAAAGCATCTTTCTGGACAGCAGTGATCTATATGGAATTTTCCTATTATAATTTTTTTTGTCTGATTGAAAGACTTTTAAAAAACAAACCCTGCTCTCACGAATGTGCCCTAGGTCTCACACATAACATTATACATAAAAATATCTGACAAACACTGTGTGACTCACCCATACCATCAGCGAAGCAGCAAGGTAACGCATCAATCCCTCGCGTAAATCAGCATTGATTTAAACAACAAGAAGTTACCCTAGAGGGGGAAAAGATTTAACATGTTTAAACACATTTGATAAAAAAATTCAATATTTAAAAACTTAATTTGAATAATTATATGAACAAACTCAGTATAAACAGTTCATAAGTCAATGTAATTATTAAAAAAACATCTGTTGACCAATGTGCTGTACATATATAACAATAAGCCTCAATTTAGTAAATAGAGAACATGTACTGTGGAATACGGAGTTGAAGTGATTGTCTAAACAGAATAACTCCTAACACAATTTAATCCGTTTTGAATTACTGTTGAGAATATGCTTTTTAGATATAAGGTTTAAATAAAATTCTATAGAGGATAAAAAAAAAACATTAGGTAACTTTTAACATGACTACTCAGCACCACAGTAAAAATAGATATTAATTTAGTCCACTTCAAAATCACAACTTGCAAGTGCACATTGTTTTTGGATTTATCTGCTTCTGATGGTTGACATGCAGAGCCAACCTACTTGCTTACGTTATTGAGTTTTTGCTTAAGGCTCAGATTTACTGTGTAGAATTATTTAGATTGTTTGTTGTTCTTACTGTTTCAGTTGTTTTTAAGTGTGGATATGGATGTATTTACAACTGTATGTAAACAAATGGACACATTTCAAAGTCTGCGTTATTGTCAATTCTGCCACATGCACAGTACATACAGTTATGTTCAAAATTATAGCAGTACAACATCACTAACCAGATCAGTCACTGTTTTTGGTAGAAATTATATTTCTACATGGTAGATATTTTAAATAGGTGCAGTAGAGTAACAGAAAACCAACAGACCCAACAGTCATGACATGCATGCAGCTAATTCTGTGTAATTGAATCATTAATTGAAAAGGGCATTCAATTAGATAGGTAAATCATTCTGTGAAAAAACTCCTGTCACACAAGTGGCCCTTATTTAAGGAGGAAGGCATCACATGCTGTACTGTGCATTTCTCTCTGAAAATCTGAGTAAAATGGATCGTTCCAGATAATGTTCAGAAGAACAGCATACTTGATTAAAAAAAATATTAGAAAGGGAAAAACATATAAAGAAGACCAGAAAATGATAGGCTGCTCAGCTAAAATGATATAAAATGCTTTTAAATTGCAACCAAAACCAGATAAACTTGGAAGAAAACTACCATTCGAATGGATCGAAGAATAGCCAAAATGGCAAAGACTCAATCGGTGATCAAAGAAAGTCTGATGTTACCTGTGAGTACTGGAACAATTAGAAGATGCCTATGTGAAGCCAAGCTATCAGCAAGAAGCCCCTGCAAAGTCCCATTGTTGTAAAGACAACATGTGTTGTTTGGCAAGTTGTAAACCCTTCAGCACATTGACTGGCCTAAAGAGAAATGGTGCAATATTTTTTGGACTGATGAAAGCAAGATTGTTCTTTCTAGGAGTCGCAGACAGTATGTCAGCCGACCCCCAAACATTGAATTCAAGCCACAGTACACTGTGAAGACAGTGAAGCATGTTGGCGCAAGCATCATGATATGGGGATGTTTCTCATACTATGGTGTTGGGCCTATTTATCAGATTCCTGGATTAATGGATCAGTTTGAGTGCAATAAAATACATAAAGAGGTCATGTTGCCTTTTGCTGAAGAGGTTTTTTTTCAACAAGAAAATTACCCCAAACACACCAGTAAGCGAGCATCATCTTGGTTCCAGACCAAAGGATTGACGTTATGAAGTGGCCAGCCCAGTCTTCTGACCTTAATCCAATAAAAAACTTGTGGGCTGACACCAAAAACGCTGTTTCTGAGACAAAACCAAGAAATGCAGAGGAATTGTGGTCTGTGGTGCAATCATCCTGGGCTGGAATACCTGTCACAGGTGCCAGAAGTTTGTCGACTCCATGCAACACAGATGTGAAAGAGTTCTCAGAAACCATGGCTATACGACTAAATATTAGTTCAGTTATTCAAAAGAAGATTATTATGTATATATTGTAGCGATCTCAGAATGAAGAAGAAAATGGACGAGGTTGGCGTAGACTGACACAGGCTTTTATTAAGCAGAAGAAACAAAAACAAAATAAAGTAAAGTCCCACGCGCTTCTTCAGCCGTCTGGCCTGCAGCCCCCCCCCCATTCCTGGAGAGGAAGTCGGCCACAGCCATCTGTACACACGGCCTGTGGACCACCTGGAATTTAATAGGCTGTAAAGCCAGATACCAACTGGTGATCCAGGCGTTGGTATCCTTCATGCGGTGGAGCCACTGCAGAGGGGCGTGGTCCGAACAAAGGGTGAATTCGCGGCCCAGGAGGTAGTACCTAAGGGTGAGAACGGCCCATTTGATGGCCAAGCACTCTTTTTTAAGGTTCTGTACTTAGTCTCTCTCTTCTAGAGCTTGCGACTAATGTTCAGCACCGGCCGCTCCTCCTCCCCCACCTCCTGGGCCAGTACGGCACCCAGCCCCCTGTCCGACGCGTCAGGGTTGTCTTTTTTATAAGAAGTTAAACTATTCATGTTCTGTGTTTTACCCTTTTTTGTGTTTTTCGTTTTTCCCCTGTAAAGCTGCTTTGGAAAAATGCAAATTGTGAAAAGCGCTATATAAAATTGAATTGACTTTTGGTATTTGCTAGTTAAACTTTGATACCATAGATAAAATATTTTTAATCGAATAATATCAAAACGTATCAATATATCAGAGTCTGGAAGACGGTGATTTCCCACCCAGAAGACTAAGGGATTGTTTGTGGGGGATGGTCTTTTTTTGACGTTTTTTATAATTTCACCTAAATATCTGCTTAGTTACTGTATTTGTTTTTACTATGATATAATTTGCACAATAACTTACAGCACATGGTTTTAAACATACATTTGTGTAATATATATGGAAATATATGGAGTTGTTAATGCCTAGGTTTCCTAGTTTGATGATTAGCTTGGCAGGGATGACGGTATTGAATGCAGAGCTGAAGTCTACAAACAGTATGCGTGCATAAGTGTCCTTATTGTCCAGATGTCTGAGCACAGATTGCAGCGCCAGGGACACTGCATTATCTGTGCTCCAATTGCTACGGTAGGCAAATTGGTATGGGTCCAGTGTGGAAGGTAGAGGGTCTTTTAGGTGTGCCAGGACCAGCCGCTCAAAGCACTTCATAACAATGGGTGGTTGTTCAGGCACTTCGGGCTGGAATGTTTCGGAACGGGCACAATGGAGGTGGATTTAAAACAGGAACCGCTGCTAGGGAGAGGGACAGGTTGAAGATATCCGTGAAGACCCCAGCGAGCTGCTCCGCACATGTCCTGAGTATGCGACCAGTGATGCCGTCTGGGCCAGCAACCTTGTGCGCATTGATCCTGCTTAGTGCAGTGTTAACCTCTGTGGAGTTTAGTGTGATGATCGGGTGGTAAGTTGAGGGTGTGAGCTTGGTTGCGGTTTCCTTATTGTCTCTCTCAACGCGAGCATAAAAGTAATTAAGCTCGTTCAGGAAGACTGCATCAGTGGTTATAGGGGTGGAGTGGTTCGGTTTGTAGTCCCTGATGGCCTGGATGCCCTGCCACATGCGTCAGGGTCAGAATTGAAAAAATGCTCCTCTAGCTTCAACTTGTAGCAGTGCTTGGACTTTTTGATGCCCCTCTTCAGATTTGCCCTGGAAGTACTATAGGCCCTAAGCAACACCCGATCTGAAGGCAGTGTTTACATTTACATTAATTCTGTCTAAGCAGTCTGTTGTTTACTGATGGATACATGAAGTTCTTTCATAGCAAGCTTGGCATCAGCTTCTGGTGGAATATAAGCTGCCGTTATAATGGTGGAAGTGAATTCCCAATGAAAAACTCAAGGTTAGCGGAGCAGTGTCTCCCGACAATAACAGAGTTTGTGCACCAAGCTTTGTTGATGTAAGTGCAAACTCCACCTCCTCTTCTCTTACCGGATTTCTATGCTGTTAGCTTTAGCCTAGCTATTAGCTCTCCACGCTTCCCCCGCCTTTGTTTAGGATCTCGACGCCGCCGGCGAGCTCTTCCGCCCGGCCGTGTGGGGTGCGTAGCATCGGGTGTTCTGGCGATCTCAGGGACGAGTTGAATGTTGCTGATAAAACTGATGCTGCGGGCTAGATTGGCCCTGGCAGTCTTCAGGCTCTCCTCATCTCCATCTCTGAAGGCAGTGTTCCGAGCCTTGAGGAGACTATAGACCTCCCCTGTCATCCACGGCTTCTGGTTGGCCCGCACAGTGATGGTCTTTGTGACCGTTACATCATCAATGCACTTGCACATATTCCAGTCAGTGATGTTAAAACGGTCTTGAACTACATCTAACGACCCTTCTGGCCACACTTGTATCTGTTTGTGAACTGGTTTGGTGACTTTAACAAGCGGTCTGTATGCAGACATTAGCATGACAGTAATGTGGTCTGAGGTGCCAAGATAGGGGAGGGGTAGGGCCTTGTATGATCCTCTGTTTGTGGTATAAACAAAGTCCAGAGTGTTGTTTCCCCGTGTTGAAAAGTCTATGTGTTGGTGTATTTTTGAGAACAATTGTCTTTAGGTCTGCGTTGTTTGAAATATCCAGCCGAGATAAGAAAATAATTTGGGTGGGCTGTCTGCTGCTCACTGATGTGCTGGTACAGATTGTTCAGTGCCTCACTCTGCTTATTGAAGAATGGTGTGACATGACTTTTTATTAAGCAATCGGGCAGAGGGTGTTCAATAGGGGGATAAAAAAAGTCATAACCCTTGTGACAGAGTTTTGGCATGGCAAGCACCACTCAGATTGTTCCAAGGAACCCATCGTGTTCTGCCCCTGCTTCTGTATGTGTGTGGTGTGGTCTACCCTGCTACATTAGTTCGGCAGATAGATAACAGTTTCCCCAAGAGAAAGAATGAAGCTTGTGTATCATTTCAAAACTTTACTCAGCAAGCACTGTAAAACTAAAAAGATACAAGAATACATCTCAGTATTTTACTCAGATACAAACGTACTTGAAATATTGTCTGATAAAAGCATTCAGAAACAAATGTGTTAGCTTAAGGCTAACTTCTATTGGAAATTCCCTTACGATGCTACCGTGTAGCATATACAATCAAAATACATATTTAGATCTTAAACTCATTAACAGAAGATTTCATTACTAGTATTCATAGTACTCAATAACAAGATAACTGCATGAGTTTGTACTTACAGGCAAACGTTTTTCTGGCCAAAGTCAAGAGAGAAAAATGCATAACCGTTAACTTCACCATGTATCTTCGAACTACGGCAAGACTGATAGTGTGGAGTGCAAGAAATGATGAGACAAGAGATGGAGATGCGTCGAGTCAACTTTACTCTCCACATAAAACAATAATAAAACAAACGATAAGTCAGAGTACTCCCGCACACGGTAAACCCGGAAACCACTCGGAACACAACCCCGCCCTCTTAAAGTTACAGTCCCTTGGTGAATGTCTAATCCCTTAATCGTGGTTCACCACACAGGCCCCCCCCAGAATTCACCCATACAAACAGGGCCAGACCGAACAGGCAAGCCAAACAGAACAATGGCGAAAAAAATCAACGTAGAGGGGGCGGACTAAACGGCCATAACGGCTACTCTTAACAGGAGAGGGCAGGGCAATGGGCAGAACAGGGGCTGGGGCCGGGGCTGCGGCAGGGGGGCGACCCCGCCGTGGGGGCTGGGCCAGCTGAAGTGGTTCGCCAATGTCCACATGAGGTCTATAGCCACTCGCTCAGGCCTACCTCCCATATCCACAACAAAGTTCTTAGACCCCCCCACCAGGACACGGAAGGGCCCATCGTAGGGGGGCCGCAGTGGTGTACGATGGCCATCGTGGCGGATGAAGACGTACTTGGCGGACGGCAAATCCTTAGGGACATAGGACTGGGGGAGGCCATGGCAAGAGGTTGGGGTAGGCATGAAAGCCTCGGCAATGCCCCAGGACACAGCCCAATGAGACACCACTGACCACGGGCCGTGGCATCCGGAAGAAACTCTCCCGGAACGCGCAGAGTCTGGCCATAGACCAACTCGGCCGATGAAGCTTGGAGATCTGCCTTAGGGGCGGAGCGAAGGCCAAGCATGACCCACAGTCGTCATCCGTAAGGCTGGCCCGTAACGCGGCCTTCATGTCCCAATGAAATCGCTCGCAAAGTCCGTTGCTCTGTGGGTTATAAGCTGTGGTGCGGTGGACTTTCACCCCCAGGCACTCGGCGACTGCAGTCCAAAGTTCCGATGTGAACTGGGGACCTCGGTCCGAGGAGAGGTCGGACGGTGTGCCGAAACGGGCCACCCAAGCCATAACAAATGCCCTTGCCACCTCAGCTGACGTAATGGAGGACAGGGGAACAACTTCAGACCACCTGGTGGTCCTGTCCACCATAGTGAGGAGGTAGGTGAACCCACGGGAGGGGGAAAGAGGGCCCACCAGGTCCACATTTACATGATCAAAACGTCTCTCCGGCACTTTGAACGGCGCCAAGGGCGCCTTGGTATGACGAGTCACCTTTGCGCGCTGGCACGCGACACAGGCAGCAGCCCAAGCCCTAACGTCCCTCCGCAGGCCCGGCCAGACCACTTAGCCCCCACCAGCCTAGCAGAGGCCTTAACCCCCGGGTGGGAGAGGCCGTGGATGGCGTCAAACACCTTACGCGTCCAGCCAGCAGGTACCATAGGGCACGGTTGGCCAGTAGAGACGTCGCAGAGGAGTGTAGCGTTGGCTGCGTCAAAAACCACATCCTCCAGGAGTAGCGCCGTAGTGGCTGTCCTGTAGGCTTGCACCTCCGTGTCCGTGGTCTGATCCTTCGCCATAGCAGCGTAGTCGAGGCCCAAGTGGACGGACCCAGCAACCCCTGGGGAGAGGCAGTCGGCAACAAAATTGTCCTTTCCGGCCACATGTTGAATGTCAGTAGTGAACTCAGAGATAGCAGAGAGCTGACGCTGCTGTCGACCAGACCATGGTTCCGAAGACTTAGCCATAGCAAACGTCATCGGTTTGTGGTCAACGAAAGCCGTGAAACGTCGTCCCTCCAACAAGAAACGGAAATGACGGGTGGCGAGGAAAAGACCCAGGAGCTCCCTGTCGAACGCGCTCTATTTCCTCTCGTTGTCACAGAGTTTCCTGCTGAAAAAGGACAGCGGCTGCCAGGCTCCGCCCACCCACTGTTCACACACAGCCCCCACGGCATAATCAGAGGCATCGGTAGTAAGCGCAACTGGGGCGGTCGGAGACGGATGTGCCATTAGAGCAGCGTTGGCCAGCGCAGTTTTGGCAGCATCGAAAGCTGCAAGCATCAATCCAACACGTCCGCCGGCCTCCTACCCCGCAAAGCATTGTACAAGGGTCGCATAAGTTGGGCCGCATGTCGGAGGAAGCGGTTGTAGAAGTTCACCATGCCCAGGAACTCCTGCAGGGACTTCACCGTGTGTGGGCGTGGAAAACTGGCGACGGTGTCCACCTTGGCGGGGAGGGGGACGGCCCCCTGCGGGGTGACGTGGTGGCCGAGGAAGGTAATTGAGGACTGGCCAAACTCGCACTTGGATGGGTTGACAATGAGACCATGCTCATCGAGCCGGCTGAACAGCTGCCGGAGATGCGTCAGGTGGTCGTCTGCAGATGCGCTTTCCACGAGAATGTCGTCCAAGTAAACAAATAGGAACGGCATGTCCCGCAGCACAGAGTCGATGAGGCGCTGAAACGTCTGCGCCGCACCCTTGAGGCCGAAAGGCATCCGCAGGAACTCGAAAAGGCCAAAGGGGTGATGACTGCTGTCTTGGGAACATCGTGCGGGTGGACAGGCACCAGGTCCACCTTTGAAAATATAGAGGTGCCAGCTAGGTGGGCGGAGAAATTCTGTATGTGTCGCACCGGATAACGGTAAGGGGCGGTGGCGTTGTTCAGACGACAGAAATCGCCACAGGGACGCCAACCGCCATCAGCCTTGGTCACCATGTGTAGGGGGGAGGCCCACGGGCTGTTGGAGCGGCGCACGATGCCGAGGTGCTCCATGGTCGTGAACTCCTCCCTGGCGATTGCGAGCTTGGCAGAGTCGAGACGCCAAGCTCGTGCATAGACAGGGGAACCAACCATGGTGATGTAGTGCTCCACACCATGCTTAACCACCGCAGACAAAAATGTGGGAGTAGTAATGTCGGGGGGAACTCGGCAAGTAGGCATTGATACTACCGGTCCCCGGTAGCAAGTGTTTTTGACAAACAGAGTGCCCCCACCCCTCCCAGCGAGCAGGGATATGAAGAAAAAGAAAGGGCATCGATAAGGCGGCAGTTTGTAACATCCACCAAACCTGGAATGGTAATAACACCTAAAGGTCTCTCTACCACCCACACTGGACCCATACCAATTTGCCTATCGCAACAATAGAAGCACAGATGATGCAGTGTCCATGGCGCTGCACTCCGTGCTCACACATCTGGACAATAAGGACACTTATGCACGCATGTTGTTTGTAGACTTCAGCTCTGCTTTCAATACCGTCATCCTTTCCAAGCAAATCGTCAAACTTGAAAACCTAGCCATTAACAACGCTATCTGCAACTGGATTATGGACTGCCTGACGAACAGGCCTCAGCTTGTTAGGTTAGGCCACATCTGCTCCACCACCACCACCCTCAACACTGGTGTACCACAGGGCTGCGTACTGAGCCCCTTTCTCTACTCCCTTTTCACACTCGACCGCAGGCCTGTGAATGGATCTAACTCTTTCATCAAGTTTGCAGATGATACAACAGTGATTGGTCTCATCAGCAACAACGATGAGACTGCATTCAGGGAGGAGGTCCGGCAGCTGGCCACATGGTGCTCAGACAAAAACCTGCTCCTTAACACCTCCAAGACAAAGAAGATCATCGTGGACTTCAGGAAGGCGAAAGGAGGCACACACGACCCCATCCACATTAATGGGATGGCTGTTGAACTTGTTTCCAGTTTTAAGTTCCTGGGAACTCATATTTCGGAGGACCTGTCCTGGACCACCAACACCTCATGCCTGGTCAAGAAGGCTCACCAGTGTCTCTTCTTTCTGACACTGAAGAAGAACCAACTGTCTTCAACTATCCTGGTGAACTCTTATCGCTGCACGATAGAGAGCATCCTGACCAACTGTGTCACAGTCTGGTACGGGATCTGTTCTGTTGCTGAGCGCAAGGCACTGCAGCGGTTGGTGAAAACAGCCCAGCGCATCACAGGGACTACACTTTCTCCCGTTGAGGACATCCAGAAGAAACGCTGTCTGCGTCGAGCTCGTAGCATTCTCAAGGACATTCTCTCACCCCGCTCATAGACTGTTTACTCTCCTGCCTTCTGGTAGGCGCTTCCGGTGCCTCCGGACAAGAACCAGCAGACTAAGAAACAGCTTTTTTTCCAGAGCTGTTTCATTATTGAACTCTGTCCCCCACTGATTCCACTACCTCTCTATAACATCTGCTATAACATCGTTTACATTGCACTACAGGGCTGGATGCATGACTGAACTGTTCACACCAGTACTTCATGTTATCTGCTCTACTGGACTGTTTACACACGCACAGCATCATTTGCACTCTATACTGTTCACTTGCACATCTGAAATATTTAACTGAATGCTCATTTGCACTAATGGACCACTCTCATAACTGCACTAACTTATCTACTGCACTGTAACTCTATTAACTGCATCTACTCATCTATTGCACTGTAACCTCAATAACTGCATTAACTAATCTACTGCACTGTAACTCTATTAACTGCATCTACTCATCTATTGCACTGTAACCTCAATAACTGCATTAACTAATCTACTGCACTGTAACCTAATTAACTGCATTAAGTCATCTTCTGGACTGCAACCTATTAACTCGTATACTGCACCGTAACTTTAATAAGCGCATCAACTCATCCACTGCATTATTACTTCAACAACTGCATTAACTCACCTATTGCATTGCAACTTTAACAGCTAATGTCAATAATCTATGCAGACTTAATCACTTGCACTATTGTTTATTCTAAATTATTATCTGCTCATATCCACCTGTACATTAAGGTTCATAGTGTTAATGTTCATAGTATAGTCATCTGAATATATTGTTCACAGTACATACCTACTGTCATATTTTCATAGAACATACCTACTGTAAAAAATATTTTCATAACTGTATAATATTTTCTCAATATTGTATTCTGGTTAGACCTAAACTACATTTCGTTACACTTGCTTGTATATGTGTAATGACAAAAAAGTTGAATCTAATCTAATCTAATCACAGGACTCCAGAAGTTAATTAATAGCAGAAAGTTTATTAAAGTTAATCTAAAAACATAATCCAAAACACAGGTAATCAGTCCACACAGAATTTACACATTCAAAGGGAAATCCAAACACGTTGCAATGAACAGGCAAAAGTCAAAAACACAGATGAACGGTCAAAACTAGAAACAAGGCAAGCTTAGAAACAAGAAACTAGGAAAACATATCAGGGAACACTCAAAATTGAAATAGTAACAAATACAAGACTTGCAAGAGATAACAGGACACAGGTGAAAGCAATACTGACTAATGAGTCCAAAGGCTGATTGGAAATGTAGTGTATTGGCAGTCTGGGTGATGAAGGAAATGCCCTCTAGTGGGCACTTCAGAGGGCACTGCAGCTGGTGACTGTGACAAAGTGTCCAAAACCTTTTGAGTTGCAGTGTACATGTTATGCAGACAGTTTTTTGTTGGAACACTTCCACAAGCCACTTCTCCATCTTCGCTATATATTGGACCCATTAAGCAGTTTCGCTAAATGGGTCTCCATCTACCTTTGACTATTTTGAAACAATGGCCCATATTTTAAGATGCATCAGTGCAAGCAGTTTCAGAGAGAGAGCTCTCACGTTTAATTTAGTCAAGAAATAGTTCTGTAAAGTCCTGTACAGAAACCACCACTTCATTATACAAATGCATTCTACCTGACCCCAATAATAAAATCATATTTTCTTTATAATTATAACAAGTGCTCTTTAAATGTTTACTTACATGTTTACCACTTTCCATTTAACATACCATTTATACACAAACACAAGTACTGTAAAGCTCCGGATTCATGACAACTCACCACAGCCTTCGTTAAGCATATGCATGGCTGCTCTAGTATTTCATTTTATTGCTCTGACCCCTGACTGACACCGGCTTTGCATGAGTAGCTGGCACTCTTGAATTATTCTATTACTGCAGTTTTGGCCCCATCTTGTTGGCCTCAATCTGGACAGCTGCACAGACAAAGCCACTTCATGTGTGCTCAGAGTTATTTAAAACAAAGGCATAATCAATTACAGTAGACAGATGTGATGGATGTACTAAGGATTAGGGATAACATTTTTCATTGGAATGGGCTTCTGGTGCCTAGTTGGTGAAGGAATCGCTTATAGGTACTACAGGCTCAATAGAAGACTGTATAAAGGATTGGCAAATTTTTTGGACATGCATTTCGGGGTGTTTAACAACAACATTTGATGGCCATAACAGAAGCATTAACACAACACATTATTATCAAAGTAGTGAGCTGATGTTCACACTGCTTTAATTGTTATAAATTAGCATTTGTTTTGCATGTTTTACTTCATAGAAAGAAATGTAAGAAGAGAACAATTGTTATGCAAATGAGCATTGACATGCTTGTCCCACCTCCCTTTCTTTGTTGCAGAGAGTCTAAATTTGCATTTTTAGGGTCTATTTGCACGTAGACTTTTGGCGTACTTTTGACTTGAAATCTAACAGCTCACTAGGTTCTGGTTATATGTTTTTACATTTAACCATTGCCTATTATGAGACCTGTTTAAAATAATATTTAATGTACATACATTATCAGTGACAATGGACAAAAATATTCTACAAAATAATCTGTTAAAGCAGTGGCTGTTGAATGATAGCTTTTCATAGTTTCTTCTCACACAGAGGTCTGTTGCAGACATTACACCACTGAACACAAATCACAGAAGGCTAAAGGAGACTAAAGGGTATCATACCAGCACTGTTTGAATTAAACAACTATGCGTAAGAGAGAAGGGATCTCACGAACAGCACAAGGCATTTTTTATTAAATGTTTAGATTTCTATGTTGTGCCTATAATTGTTTAATGCTATTTCTATCCTGATAACTTTCGGAGGGTTTAGCATGGTAGTGTGCATGACATAAATGTATTTGGTCATGGCGGAATAGATCTGCTATGCTTCTGCAGATATATCCACAACATGCTGCTGTGTGCATATAAAATATGAATAAACCCCATGCTTATGTGGTCACCTTGTAGCAGATCTATACAGATGGAGCTGCATTGCTGCAACAATCTTTAGCTGAGATTTGAACGTAAAGCAACAAGCTCATTTCCTGCTGGTACGGAGGGAACCAATCACTTCACCGTGTAGTTATTAAGTTGGTTAGACTTAGGACTGCACCGTCTAGAGTTTCATGGCAGAACTAGTAATTTCTCTCATGATAACTATCAGAGGGTTTGGCATGGTAGTGTGCATGACATAAATGTATTTGGTCATGGCGGAATAGATCTGCTATGCTTCTGCAGATATATCCACAACATGCTGCTGTGTGCATATAAAATATGAATAAACCCCATGCTTATGTGGTCACCTTGTAGCAGATCTATACAGATGGAGCTGCATTGCTGCAACAATCTTTAGCTGAGATTTGAACGTAAAGCAACAAGCTCATTTCCTGCTGGTACGGAGGGAACCAATCACTTCACCGTGTAGTTATTAAGTTGGTTAGACTTAGGACTGCACCGTCTAGAGTTTCATGGCAGAACTAGTAATTTCTCTCATGATAACTATCAGAGGGTTTGGCATGGTAGTGTGCATGACATATAAATGTATTTGGTCTTGGCGGAATAGATCCACTGCCTCGCGTACTTGGGGGTCCAACACGGTGACGCTGCCGTTGTGGATAAATCCTGCCCGCACTGCGGGCGGATGGCTATTCAGACGTTGCAGTCACGGGTGGCTGTGTTCTTTTAAGAGCCTGCCACCACCTCGTTTGCTTCCCATCCTGTGACCGCGGTGGCAGCGTGGGTGACATGGGGATTTCCGTGAGCGTTAATCTGTCAGCCACCGGCTAGCGGACCGTTCATGCCCCGTCTCGCTTGTCTAGCCACTCCCTAAAAGACGGCACCTCGCGGTCTTGCTCCTTCCCCACGTACTCGGACACGATGCGTGACGAAAATGAGATGTCCCTTGCAGCATCGGAGGGTGACGTACTGGCTTCCGACCCGGATGATTCCTTGGAGCCCCCTCCCCCGCGAGGTTGAGCTCGGGAAGAAACGGACGTCGAAAGTCGGACGTGCGCTCTCGGGCCGCCGCGAGCATTCGGAGGCTACAGCACTGGCTACAGAGACGAGTTCCCTGGAGAGCGTGGCACACAGGCAGCAGGCGTATCATCATCACGCCTCTCTGCCATCGCATCCTAACCCCCTGGTCTTCAATGACCTTTTTTTACGGGCCGGAGTCCCTCTCGGGCAGGTCTCGAGGCAAGTCATGGTGTCAACAGACGCCTCCTCGCAGGGTTGGGGTGCGGTGTGCAACGGGCACGCAGTACCGAGTCTGTGGACGGCCCGCCCGCGCTGGCATTCAATTGCCAAGAGTTGTTAGCTGTTCACATAGCTCTGACCGGACCTAGTGCCACACACGTAGTAAACCCCCAACAGGGTGGTTCCGTCTGACGCTTTCCTCATGAGATGGACATCCACCTAGCGGTACCTTGGTCCGCGCTTACCTCCCATGAGTTCTCCCCTGCGAGCGAGACCATGTTGGTGTCTCCACTATATTCCTCCCTGCGGTGGGAAGTGGTTTCTGTAGCGCATATCCCCCTTCAGGGAACAGTGCTTCCCCAGTGGCCCTACGGTACTGGACGGCTTCTCGCCATTAGAGATACAAGGCCTCCATCTGTGGTGGCCGAGGGCAGGTGCCTCTCATCTTTGCCAAAGCTCTGAGACGCCCTGCCACAACGTTGGTTCGATACAACGTCGAGAGACCGACAGAAAGGGAATGTCTTGGTTACGTATGTAACCTCCTTTTCCTGATGGAGGGAACGAGACATTGTGTCCCTCATGCCACAACACTTGCCGCCCGCTGCAGCAGTCAAGAGATGCTCTCAGGCTCCTCAGCACAAAAGGTGAATGAATGCAGCACTCCGTCTCCCTTTTATACCCGGATATCCGGGGCAGAGTCCTGCATGCAAATTTCATTCGCCAATATCATTGGCATTTTCAAAATAGTCAGAAGATGATAGGTTCTTAAGTCAAACCCCTTCTGTCGGTTCAACACAACGTTTTTAGGACAAACAGGACTTAGCGTTTTTTATCAAACCTTAAACAATAGTAATAATCTGCAATGAACTCTAAATCTAGAACACATCTGTAAAAGACCACCCACTGGCCCAACGACGGAATCCAATGGTGTGGGTGAAGGAATCTTGTGTTCTGCTTCTCAATTCAGTAAATAACTTTATGTAGAAGCACGGTTACAATTTGGTTAAATTTACATGACTGTTTTTAAGACCAATCTGACTCCAATTTTAATATAATATATGACATTTTCCAATTTATCTGTTGATCATGTTAATTTTATCTGTAAATCATAATTCTTAGTTATTCATTTGTTTGGGAACTGGTGTCGCACAGTGCGATCCACATACTCGGCTGGCGTGAGACTTTATCACGAAACTCTCAGTCTGATCTTAGTCAGAGGTAAACTTATATCATTAATTCTGGCCGCCCCACGCTTGCTCAGAACATAAGTTATTTTAGTCACGATCATGCAACTTGCTAAGGCAGGTGATAGGTGGAAATGTGGGACATGTGAGCTTTAATAAGGGTCCCCATTTGAAGTTTAAAATCAAAACTCCAGTCCATACCATCCCGAAATACTTATTTTGCGGTAACAAACGGGCTCCTTTCAATCTACCTGTAATAACAGTCTCTGAAGGATTCTTATTAAATCAATAATAATTTATTATGCCAGGCAGGTACAACATTAATTGAAATCATAGAATGCACATACAAAGAAAATTCAAACTTAATAGCAAAGATGACCACATAGTATAAGAATAAAATAAAAACACAAAATTGAAACACAGTTGTAGTGTGGGAAATTCTGGTTACAGATGCTTCCCTGAGTCTATTGCCAGTGCAACTTATATACCCGGAATCATGACTTCAATGGTCGGTGTGAAATTTAGTTTTTCTCATGGCTGAAGATAGTATAAAAAGTGACCTCAAAGATTAAAGACAAAGATTCCCCGAGAAAGCCACACTTCTTAGATGAGTTCAGGTTATGATCTAAAGTTAAAAAGCTTGAATACATTTTGTTAGGTTTGAAGGAAATAGAATGTTACACATCGCACAATGACCTTTAAAAATATACCTAATATGATGATGAAATCTTCATAACATGACAATAAATGATATACACAGTTTGAATTGTGTAAGCACATTTCCAGTGGTCTTGACCTGAAAAGATGAAGGGGAGAGGTGTGATAACCCCGGAGGAGAGGGCAGGATATCATTCCTCAAGAGCAAGCATCAAATGGGGTTTTATTGTTTTGTGTCCCAGCATCACAAACGACCTTAGTTCTTAGCACTTTTCCAGCTGCCTTACACATGCTGAACATTGTTACCAAAAATCGATACGCCACATTCAATAAAACGTTGAAATAGTAGTGTAAGTAGTCCATTATCAACATTTTATCTGGGCAGGAGTTTGATTTATAGGGGACCTGACCAGTTATAATGCTGATATTATGTGCCTCTGTTGCTAGTCGCCATTTTGTCAGTCAATCAAGAGTTTCACCTGCTGCAGACTATGTGGTTATACAGCAGACTATACAAATATACAAAGCTTCTCACTCACCACGGCACACGTGCTATTGGTGATGCATACCTGTCAACATTGAGATTTGAAAATAAGGGAAATTTTATAACCAACACCCCCCACCCACCACCGTGTCTCATTTTTTATGTGTATTTTATTATGACACAATTATTTACAAAAACCAATTTACAAAATCTCTCGTTGGGAGACTAAAGTGCAGAACATAGTTAACACAGTTACATCTCACTCTTGGTCCTGCTTGACCTGAGTGCTGCGTTCGATACCGTAGACCATAACATACTTCTAGATCGCTTACACAATTATACCGGTATTGAGGGACAGGCACTACAATGGTTTAGATCTTACTTGTCAGACAGACATCAATTTGTCCATCTAAATGGGGAATCATCCAATTTAACGCAAGTAAATTATGGATTACCTCAGGGATCGGTTCTGGGACCCGTGCTGTTCTCCATATACATGCTTCCCCTTGGAAACATTATTAAAAAACATGGAATTAGCTTCCATTGCTATGCAGATGATACTCAGCTATATATCTCATCAAGACCAGATGATTCCTCCCAGCTACCCAAATTGGCAGAGTGCATTGAAGATATAAAACATTGGATGACCTATAATTTCCTTCTTTTAAATTCTAATAAAACAGAAATATTACTTATCGGACCTAAGACACGCAAACCAAATATTTCTGATTATAAACTGCAAGTTGAAGGATGTACTGTTACTCCAACAAATACAGTAAAAGATCTAGGCGTTATATTAGACAGCAACCTGTCATTTCGAAATCACATCTCAAATGTCACAAAAACAGCCTTTTTCCACCTAAGAAATGTTGCCAAGTTACGAAATATTCTGTGTGTTGCTGACGCAGAGAAGCTTATTCATGCATTTATGACCTCAAGACTTGACTACTGTAATGCGCTACTTAGTGGTTGTCCTGCATCATCAATAAACAAACTACAGTTAGTTCAGAACGCAGCTGCCAGAGTTCTAACCAGGACCAGAAAATATGATCACATAACCCCAATTTTATCAACCCTTCACTGGCTACCCATTAAGTATCGTATTGACTTTAAAGTTCTTTTAATCACTTATAAAGCCTTAAAGGGTTTAGCCCCTACCTACCTAACAGAGCTTCTATCACACTACAACCCATCACGCTCTCTAAGATCTCAAAACGCAGGACTTTTGATAATACCTAGAATAACTAAATCCACCAAAGGGGGTCGAGCTTTCTCATACGTAGCACCTAAACTCTGGAACAGCCTCCCTGATATTATTCGAGGATCAGACACACTCATCCAATTTAAATCTAGATTAAAAACGCATCTTTTCAGCCAAGCATTCACTTAATTCAAAATATGCTAAATAAACCACCAGGAGATGCTGACATTAGATATTATTTTACTAGAATAATTGGATTTATTATATAAAACACCATGTAGTGTGTTTTACCCTTTCTTGGGTTTTTCGTTTTTCCCCTGTAAAGCTGCTTTGGAACAATGCAAATTGTGAAAGGCGGTATATAAATAAAATTGAATTGAATTGAACAGTTAAGTAGAACAAATACATTAAAGAAAGTAAATACAAATAATTTAAAATAAAATAAATTAAGAAAAGGCATTACAGTCCTTAAGGCATGTCAAAGTTGTTCACATTCATATATTTTCCTCAGTCTTACAGGAGAAATACGGGAAAATATTTAAACGGGATGATAGCGGGATAGCAAGGTAAAATACGGTACTTTCCCGGCCAAAACGGGATACTTGACAGGTATGGTGATGTGACAAAAGTGATTTGATCCTAGCCAGGTGCTTGTAACCCTAAGCAAAGTCAAGATCTGAGCCCCCCCACATACTAACATTTTATTAATTACACAACAGTTATATGGAATTAGTTCATTTAAAAAAATCCAGGTTTTACATATATGTGCGCTCATGGTTGTGTATCTGTGACACTACTTCTCCTAAAAAAGGTTGGGCAAATTGATAATTTAAAATCTGATACAATTTGAACTATTAATAATAAACTAAATTGCATGCGGTACAATAAATGCAGGGAGAACACAATCTGTTGTGTAAATTGTTAAATTAATTTTATTAACCCTCAAGAATTTATTGCTTGCTTTCTAGACTATGGTGAACGTGCATTGCACAAAGCAAATTGCTTAAAATAATAAAAAATGTTTAAGACATTTAAGGGTATCAAAAACACATGGATGCTGTGATCTAATGTCACAGACAAAAAAGGAAGAACGAGAGCAGGTAATGGTCACAAAACAAAAGGTTTATTAAGGATTCCACAAGTCAGTCAAGTGCATTAACCCAAGAGAAACTGAGCCAAAAGGCAAAAGCGAACAGTCTTATCTGTAGGTAGGTCTTCTTCGCAGAGCTGGTCGCAGAGTGTCAAGGTAACACAAGGCATGTATCATGGAGACCGTGAGGTGAGATGCTTATATGTGTATGTAGCAGGGGGAAAAGTGGCATGTCCCCCTTAAGAGCATGTCCCCCTTAAGAGCATTTCCCCCTTAAGAGCATTTCCCCTTTAAGAGCATTCCCTTAGGGGCGGAGTTGTGCACATGATTAGGTTCACAGGTGCTTTATAAAACCAGAGAAGTAGTTGTTTTCACTGGCTTTGTTTGCTGGTTGAGACTCGAGAAGGTAATTGTTGCTGTTTTCACTCATTCTGTTTATTGCCTCTAAAGTGACGTACACCTGTGTGCCTTATTTTAGGCTGCTTTCCTCTATGCTTGCGTGTGTATATAGTTAGAAGTTGATTTTAATTTCATGTGGGAATTTGCTCTTAACTTTGTTTTGGGGATGTGTTTTAGGCTGGTTAGATCTCCTCGATGGTCGTGGGGCTGGTGGATTCACGTTAGTGACCCTGGAAAGTGGTACTGTTCATCCTTTTAGAGCATCGGTAGGATTTTATGTGTTTTGGGAGTGATTTAGCTGCGGCAGTGGCAATATATTTATTGGTGTAGATGATGTTCTATTTATTTGATGTAACATTTGGTTTATTTTTGTTCTCCGTAGGATTTCCAATTTCTTTGCCGCTGCTGTCTTTTCTCCCCTTTTGGTTTTATGTAACCTTTTCTTTTTGTGGGATTTGTCGGATAATTGCCTATTTTATGACATGTCTAAAACAGCTGGGTACGATTGCTCTTAGTCTGCATCAGTTTTACTCTGAGAACCAACTAATTTGTTTCACCTTTTTTTTGTCTTTTGTTTAGCGGATCACTAGGGAGTGCTGGCTGGAACACGGGTGTGGTCTCTTTGGTGGATACTCTCCTGTGGTGCTGCATGTACACTGTTGTTCACAATTATTTCTCTTTGCGAGTGCGTGTGTGTGTGTGTGTGTTTCTCTTTTGTTAGGCACGTGTACTGGTGAATATCACAGGGGCAATAGCGTGGGCCCATGCCAGTGGCCGGTCAGTCCTCCAAGTGTCCGCTAGTTTGTTTTCTTTGGGTTTGTTCTGTCTCTTAAAGTTGGTGTTCTCTATTTTAAGATTACCGCTCCCATTTGTGATTATCCTGGTTAACCATTTAGGCCTTTTAAAAAGGCGTGTCCTTTTTTTATAAGATGCTTGTCAATAAACTGTGAATTTTGTACTATTTGCGAAACTCGTCTCTATTCCTTCTGTTTATAAGGCACACAGTGAATCTGTGTCCATAAATTAACTTAACTCTCCCTGAGAGGGATTCAGGGTGGCGTAGTCAGGCGATGTTGATTGGGCATCTTAATCTTCGAGTGTTTCTAGTGCCCTCGTGCTACAAATTGGCGTAGTCGGCAGGGTTGTGTGTGAAATAGAGACGTCTTTCTCTTAGTCTTTAGGAGGGTTTTTTCTTTTTCTATTCTTTTTTTTTTTGTTCTGAAGGGGAGGGAAAGACAGCAGTTGGCCAACTAATCCTTCGACCGGGCCCCCTTGGACAACGCACGCTAGCTCTTCCACCAGTGGTCATCGTTTCTTCCCACCAAGATGGATGACGAACTACAGGATTTGCGAGACCTGGTGATACAACTGAGGGCGGACAATGAGAGATTAATACAGGAACAGACTGTGATAGTGACACCCCCAGTGGGGGCCTCTATGGTTAATTCGGTCTCATCTGATAGACCTGTTACTTCCACAGCTCCGGAGCGTCTGTTGTATGTGCCAAGAGAAAGAAAATGTCCATTATTTCGTGGGAGCCTGGGGATTGATGTTGTTGAATGGGTTGAGGAGGTACGTGCAAGTATGCGGGCTCGGCATCTAGCCCCCGTAGATCAAGCATATTTCATTTATGATCACTTGGATGGAGAAGCTAAGAATGAGATAAGGTATAGATCTAAGAGCGAAAGGGAAGATCCAGAAAAGATTTTGTACATTCTGCAAGAATTGTACGGCTGTTCTCAATCTTATGTTGCTTTACAGGAGGACTTTTTCTGCAGAAAGCAGTTAGAGGGGGAATCCCTTAAAGAATATTCGCATGCCCTGTTCAGTTTAATGGAACGGGTGGTCGAGTGTGCTCCCAATGGATTGCCCAATTCTGCTGTTCTACTTAGGGACCAATTTGTTGAACATGTTAATGATCCAAATCTTCGAAGGACCTTAAAGCAGGTCGTTCGGGATAAACAAGGTTGCACCTTGCTTGATGTAAGGGCTGAAGCCATCCGTTGGGAGCAGGAAGGTAGGCCAGTAACTGATAGAACAAGGAGTTATTCAGTGCCGTTGATTTGTGCTTTGCAGACTTCCAGGGTCCCTGATACACAAGTGCGTGATTCCCCTCAAACAACAGAGATTGCAGAGTTAAAAGAGATGATGGTTAAACAACAGCGACAGCTAAATGAATTGTCTGAACGTTTTATGTCTTTTCCACAACCCTTTAGGCGTAATTCTTCTTCCCGTAATGGCCCAGTGATATGTAGGCGATGCCAACAACCAGGCCATTTTGCCAGTAACTGTGATAATGAACGTATTGTCTCTCAGGTTCAGTTCCACCAGCCCCGTCATCAGCCTCGTCCCCCACGGACCTTGTCCCCTTCCAATCAGCCGACGGAAAACTAGCACCTTCTGTTTTGCAGAGCCACAGAGCAGGAGGGGATATTACTGGTTCAAGTGTCCAAAGGCCTGTAAGTAAAGAAATTGTCTCACACCTAGTGGGTGTATGCCCATCGATTACGGTGTCCATGGGTGGGGTGCAGGTAAATTGCTTGTTAGATACAGGGTCCATGGTCTCTACCATTTCTGATAAGTTTTTTTTTCAAAACTTTGCGGAAAATCCACAGGCATGCCAATGGTTACAGCTGAAGGCTGCTAACGGCCTAGACATCCCGTATGTAGGATATGTAGAACTTGATGTTCAGGTATTGGGTAAGGTTATTCCCAAGCGGGGGATTTTGGTGGTGCAGAGCTCCCAAACCCCCTCGCCTACTAGTGTGCCTGGGGTTTTGGGTATGAACATCATAAGAGAATGTTATTCTGACTTGTTCGGTCAATATGGCTCTGATCTCTTTGACCTTCCCCAAGTTACCCAAGCCCCTGATGTTTTACAACAGGCTCTGCAGTGGTGTCATCAGATCCGGTCTGTTGAGCGTTCAGGATGTTTGGCCAGAGCTAGGGGTAGACGTGGCACCTCGGTCCCAGCTGAGTCAGTGAAGTTTATTGCAGTTACCTGTGCTCAGCAGGTATTTTCACAATGCAATACAGTTTTTTTTGAACCCTCGATTGGAGGTAGTCCCCTTCCCTCAGGTGTGTTACTTTACCCAGCCGTGGTTAAGGTTATTAGGGGTACTGCCTACGTTCCTATAGTGAATGTTAATAGCACTGCCACTAAGCTTCAACCCAGATGTTCATTAGGTATTTTACACCAGGTACAAATTGTCAGTCTACCTTCAGGCATTTCTGAAATGCCTGTTGAACAATCTGGTTTGAGGGTGGCTACAGTGAATTCTCAGGCAGGACAAGTTGACCCAGTGTGTGAGTTTATCCAGGCTGTAGATTTGCAGGCCTTGCCTGAGCCAGAGCAGCTAAAAGTGAGGGACTTGCTGTATAAATATTCGTCTGTATTTTCAGCACACGAAGGAGATTTGGGGTGTACTGATCTGATAGCTCATGAAATCCCTTTAGGAGATGATGTGCCTATTCGTCAAAGGTACAGACGTATCCCTCCATCAGATTATGATTCTGTCAAAGCCCATATTAACCAACTTTTGGAGGCCCAGGTGATTCGTGAGAGCTGCAGTCCCTATGCCTCTCCTATAGTGCTGGTGAAGAAAAAAGACGGCAGCCTGCGGATGTGTGTAGACTATCGGCAGTTGAACAGCAAGACTCGGAGGGATGCTTTTCCTTTACCCCGTATCGAAGAATCCTTGGATGCTTTATCGGGAGCAAAGTGGTTCTCTACTTTGGATTTGGCGAGTGGATATAATCAGGTGCCAATGGCCGAAAAGGATAAGAGTAAGACTGCATTTTGCACCCCCTTTGGATTGTTTGAATTTAATCGCATGCCGTTTGGACTGTGTAATGCGCCAAGCACATTTCAGAGACTAATGGAACGTATTTTCGGGGCACAACATTTCCAGTCCTTACTGTTATATCTGGATGATGTTATTGTGTTCTCATCTTCTGTAGATCAACACCTTGGCCGTCTGGAATCAGTTTTGTCCTGTTTGCAAAGGGAGGGGCTCAAAGTAAAGCTGGAAAAGTGCTGTTTTTTCCGGACTGCAGTAAAATACCTCGGTCATGTCATCTCAGAGGATGGAGTTTCTACAGATCCTGAGAAGGTGGCTGCTGTGTCCACTTGGAGCCATCCTACCACAGTGTCTGAGTTGAGATCCTTCCTAGGGTTCGCTAGTTACTATCGTCGCTTCGTTCAAGGGTTTGCCAGATTGTCTGCTCCTTTACATCGCCTTGTTGCCGCTCTTGGTGGAAAGCACAAGAGGGGGAAAGGACAATTGATAGGAGCAGCATGGACCGAAGAATGTGAGGAGAGTTTTATGCACTTGAAAGCCTCCCTGACTACAGCACCAGTGTTGGCATATGCCAACTTCTCTCTGCCTTTTATTTTAGAGATCGATGCTAGTCATAAGGGCCTTGGAGCTGTACTTTCCCAAGATCAAGGAGGAGGAGTAAGACCGGTTGCTTATGCTAGTAGAGCTCTCTCCCCCTCAGAACGAAACATGTCAAACTATAGTTCTATGAAGCTTGAGTTTTTGGCCTTAAAATGGGCCATGACGGAAAAGTTCCGGGAATATTTGTTGGGGCATAAGTGCGTTGTTTGGACTGACAATAACCCTCTCAGCTATTTGAACACAGCCAAGCTGGGAGCCACTGAGCAGAGATGGGCAGCTCAATTGGCTACCTTTGATTTTACTCTCCGCTACCGGTCTGGCCGAACAAATGTTAATGCTGATTCCCTTTCTAGACAGGTGCATCCTACTGATGAGTCTGCCAGTTTACAATCTCTTCTCCCTGGGACCCTCCTTCCAGAAAGTTTGCAAGCCCATCCTGACTTAAGGTCTACGGACGTAATGCAAATGGCAATTTCTGTATTGCCGTCATATTCTACTGATCATCTGGCCTCTCTCCAACAGCAAGATCCGGTTATCGGCACAGTTCTACAGTTCTGGCGTCGGAAGAAAGTCCCTGATGGCCTGGAACGAAGGGCACTCCCCAAGCCTGTGAAAGAATTGTTGCGACAATGGGATCGTTTGATCGACTTGGAAGGGATCCTACATCGTAGAGTTCTTCGGTCTGATGGAGGGGAGCAACAATATCAGTTAGTTTTGCCCGAAGCCCTGAGGGAAGAAGTGTTACAGCAGTTGCATCATGGCCACGGGCACCAGGGCAATGAGAGGACGACAGAGTTGGTGCGACAGAGGTGCTACTGGCCCGGGATGTGTGAACATATAAAACAGTGGTGCTATCGCTGCCAGCGATGTACAATGGCGAAACCCAGGCAGTCTGCACCCCATGCCCCAATGGGACACCTTCTGGCTTCTAAACCAAATCAGATTTTGGCCATAGACTTTACGCTTCTTGATCGTTCTAGGGATGGAAGGGAGCATGTCTTGATTATGACTGACGTCTTTTCTAAGTTTACACAGGCGGTTTCTACTAGAGACCAACGGGCCCATACAGTGGCTGGGATACTAGTTCGTGAATGGTTTTATAAGTTTGGTGTGCCGGCCCGTATTCACTCGGACCAAGGTCGGAATTTTGAAAGTGCCCTGATCCGGCAGCTGTGTGAACTTTATGGGGTTCAGAAGACCCACACTACCCCTTACCATCCACAAGGGAATGGACAATGCGAGCGATTCAACCGAACTCTGCATGGACTTTTGCGAACCCTTCGGCCAGACCAGAAATGTGATTGGCCTCTCTATCTACCCCAGATGACTTTTTCATATAACACTACTATTCATCAGTCCACGGGTGAGTCTCCTCATTTTTTAATGTTCGGCCAAGAGCCCCATTTGCCTATTGATTTTCTCCTTGGTAGAGTCAAGGAAACACCAGTAGGGTCGATAAACGATTGGGTGCAGGAGCATCAGCAGCGTCTGCAGGTAGCATTCGATACAGCCAAGGAACGGCTGAAGGCTGCCGCACTCCTCCGAAAAGAGCGTCACGATCGACAAATGACTCTTGGGAGTTTTCGAGAGGGAGATTTGGTTTACCTGCGAGATTACAACATTCGTGGAAGAGCAAAAATCCAAGATGTCTGGGGGGCCACCATCTACAAAGTGATTAAAGCTCCCAGGGATAACGGATCAGTGTATTCACTTGTGTCCCTTCAAGGCTCTGGTGCTGTAAAACATGTGCACTATTCTCATCTGCGATCTGCCCCTGTAGACTTGCCTCCTGCCTCACACGTCCCATTGGTTGAACCAGGCCCTCTAAGTGATGAAGAGTCGGAGGGAGAGTGGTGGATCGCTCCTCAGGCGGAGGCCAATAGATTGGCCACCACGGATAACTCCTCCTCTTTAGACCCTCCTACAGAGCCTCAGGTGGTTGAGGACCGGGGAAGCGATTCGGTGGGGGTCTCTGAGGCCCCTAGTACAAGTGGGTTCCAACCTAGACGGAGTGGTCGGGAAAACGCAGGAAAGCATTCTAACGTCTACCATTTGCCAGTGGGGACAAGGACTAGGGCACATGGGGTTGCAGTCCCTCCAGTCCCTGGGTCTAGCAATATGATGCAGGCCACATTTAGACCCTGGATTTAGATTATTATTATTATTATTATAATTTCTGGTTATTCTTTTTTTTTTATATGCCCTTAAATTATGTTTTGTTATCGTCGGGGCGCCGATACAGAGTGGGGGGTGGATTGTAGCAGGGGGAAAAGTGGCATGTCCCCCTTAAGAGCATGTCCCCCTTAAGAGCATTTCCCCTTTAAGAGCATTCCCTTAGGGGCGGAGTTGTGCACATGATTAGGTTCACAGGTGCTTTATAAAACCAGAGAAGTAGTTGTTTTCACTGGCTTTGTTTGCTGGTTGAGACTCGAGAAGGTAATTGTTGCTGTTTTCACTCATTCTGTTTATTGCCTCTAAAGTGACGTACACCTGTGTGCCTTATTTTAGGCTGCTTTCCTCTATGCTTGCGTGTGTATATAGTTAGAAGTTGATTTTAATTTCACGTGGGAATTTGCTCTTAACTTTGTTTTGGGGATGTGTTTTAGGCTGGTTAGATCTCCTCGATGGTCGTGGGGCTGGTGGATTCACGTTAGTGACCCTGGAAAGTGGTACTGTTCATCCTTTTAGAGCATCGGTAGGATTTTATGTGTTTTGGGAGTGATTTAGCTGCGGCAGTGGCAATATATTTATTGGTGTAGATGATGTTCTATTTATTTGATGTAACATTTGGTTTATTTTTGTTCTCCGTAGGATTTCCAATTTCTTTGCCGCTGCTGTCTTTTCTCCCCTTTTGGTTTTATGTAACCTTTTCTTTTTGTGGGATTTGTCGGATAATTGCCTATTTTATGACATGTCTAAAACAGCTGGGTACGATTGCTCTTAGTCTGCATCAGTTTTACTCTGAGAACCAACTAATTTGTTTCACCTTTTTTTTGTCTTTTGTTTAGCGGATCACTAGGGAGTGCTGGCTGGAACACGGGTGTGGTCTCTTTGGTGGATACTCTCCTGTGGTGCTGCATGTACACTGTTGTTCACAATTATTTCTCTTTGCGAGTGCGTGTGTGTGTGTGTGTGTTTCTCTTTTGTTAGGCACGTGTACTGGTGAATATCACAGGGGCAATAGCGTGGGCCCATGCCAGTGGCCGGTCAGTCCTCCAAGTGTCCGCTAGTTTGTTTTCTTTGGGTTTGTTCTGTCTCTTAAAGTTGGTGTTCTCTATTTTAAGATTACCGCTCCCATTTGTGATTATCCTGGTTAACCATTTAGGCCTTTTAATAAGGCGTGTCCTTTTTTTATAAGATGCTTGTCAATAAACTGTGAATTTTGTACTATTTGCGAAACTCGTCTCTATTCCTTCTGTTTATAAGGCACACAGTGAATCTGTGTCCATAAATTAACTTAACTCTCCCTGAGAGGGATTCAGGGTGGCGTAGTCAGGCGATGTTGATTGGGCATCTTAATCTTCGAGTGTTTCTAGTGCCCTCGTGCTACATGTAGGTTAATGGAGAACAGGTGCCGGCAATTAAAGCTCTGGTAACCTGGGGCCTCATGTTCAAAGACTTGCGTTGAATTCATACTATAGCATTGCATACGGACACAGCTGTAATTGTGCGTACACACAAAAAAAACGGATTGAATTGTACGAAGGATCCCACGCATATTCTCTTTGTACATCCCAATTAACGTAAAATTGAGCGCACATGCATGAGCACAACGCCCCACCCAGTCTCCTCCCCTAATTAAATCAATTTAAATATGCTAATGAGTCCACTTTGGCAAAAGATAGCAGTAAGAAAATGGCTAAAGCAACAAGTCTTATTAATGTAATTTAAAAAAATAACACAAATTACACAAGTTATTGATTTGCTTATGAAACAGGCAAATGTAAACAGATTGACATTCATTGCTAGACGGTATTTAACCCTTGTGAAGTGTTCATATTTTTGTTACTCAGCCAGTGTTGGTGGGCCTATTGGACCCGCAGCAGTTTTGTGTTTTTATTTCAACACAATCAAACGTTTTGTTAAAATAATTAATGTGTTTACTTCATCCCTATTACAAGCAATCTAAACCGCATATATGGGCATATGCCTTTGTTAGATCACATTTATGAAGTGAAGAACACCACGTTTTTTTGTGAGAACAGCAGGGGCAGAAACAGGAAACTCACACTTTACTTAAAAATTTACACATTTGGCATATGCTTTTATTTTTTTTGCATTATCCTATACGTTTGTGTCTGCAATACCCTGGGTTCAAACCCACTTTGTGTTGTTAACACAATGCTATTACCACTGAGCTACAGGACTACTTTACACACTTTACACACACAAACATACTAAAAGGACGCCCAGACATGAAGAGGACACAATAAAGCTACACAGAACCTACAGTTTCTAAATTTTTTAAGCCCTACGTCCAGTGGACCCAAACATCCTGTATGTAATATCGATTTGTACATTGCGAAAAAAGAATTAATGGTATAATTTTTCTTTTGATAAAAAATTTAAACATGTCCCAAAGACCAAAACATTATACAAGGGTTAAACCGATCCTACAAGCAACCTGTCTGTTTCCAGGGAAATCAGAGTTTAAGGCACTGGTCTCAATCATCTTTTTGTCTGTCATTTGAAGCTTACATGTTTGATTGGTTTTTCGACCGAGTCAGACCTGTCTGTTATTAGGTGCGTTTGAGTCATTCCGCTGCAGTGCACACAGGCCGATCAGCATCAAAATAATTAAAATATTTTACTGCTTGTGGCCACTGGGGTGCCCCAGTGGGGCTTGTGGGGCGCAATGCATTTGCATGGTTTGCATGATTATTACCTCATAGATTGCCAGTCTCTGTTTGAAGCCTCACTGCTGTCCCCCAATGCAGACAGAGAGCTGCTCAGAGCGTCAGGAGCTCTGCATTCGGTCCAAGTAGAGTTGCAGAGTTGTACTGGACACGACATGGTGAGGGTTGGGTATTCCTTCCCGGGATGCGCCTGCAAGTTTCCCACCTGGTCCCTGAAGGGAGTGGTGGGGACTTTGGCACGTGCCAGGCTGGGGTCTAGCCCACTTGGGGGTACCCGCAGCTCTAGGCACTCGCTGGACACAGAGTGCTTGCTGATCCCCTACCCTCTTCGTCATGAGAGAGAAAGGTTGGGTTCTCCAGGGGCTCGAACAGGGACTTACACAGGCCCACGTTAAGGTCCCAGGAGGGTGCGGAGCATGGCCGGGGGGACTAGGCCTTCCTGCGCCTCTTAGGGATTTGCTGATCCATCCCAAGGTAAAAAGGTGCTCTGTCAGGGGAGATCATGCTATTGTCCTGGTTGACACACACAACAGATCCTGTGAGTGAGCTAATATCGGAGAGTTTTCAATGTAGCGGTTTTAGCTGCATGTTAAAATAATGACGAGCTTAGCTCACCAAATAAATTCTCCACCAGATCTGTCTAGATCAAATGAATGAACTGAGTTATTTAAACATCAGTACAGTCAAGGAATTAGTTTAGCTCAATGTACAATATGTATAATAATTGTTATTAAATATACATATTTTACAGTCTCTGATTAGTAAGGTACAATATAACAATATTGGTATTCATTCGTCCAGCGAATGCATCAATTATTAATACACTTTACGTTATCTCATGGCCATAAGTTACTTCACTAAACAGAGGCTGGAGCAGAGGTAGCCTGGATCTAACACGGTTGAATTGACTTTGCGTTGTGAGCATTGATCACAGAAACCCATCACAGATGAATATATGGTTGTTTATTAAACTATATCTAAATGGTACACTTAACTATCGCAAATACAAACAAACACACAACATGAATACACATATGGAGAGAGGAGAGATAGAAATGTGAGAAGAATAGATGTGAGAGTAGCATGGAGAGTAGCATCTGAACAACAATAAAACATCTTTAACAGAGGCACAAACTTAACGCAGCTATTTTATGAATAGGACGGAATACATGCAAGCTCTGTGCTGTATTTGTATCCGTAGCGTTTGGAGGGATGGCAAGGTTGCAATTGGTTTCAGGATGCGATCTCAATTGAAAAGTGGCTAAGTGGTAGGCCGCAGTCCATTGTTCCATCTCCCACCCCCTGATGGGGGTGAAGGCAATCTCCGAAGAGACTCCAAGAACTGGTTTATGGTCGAGGCAGGTCCAAAGGTGAAAAACAAGGAAGAGATAGCGAGAAGTGAAGAGAGTGATCTCTTAAGTTGTGAGGAGGTCACGCCCTGTAGCTGTGACTGACCCAATCAGACGCTGGCACCTTTGGAGGCAAAGTAACTTGTCTTTGTCTGTGGAAGGTGATGGGGTCTTCTCATAAAACTTAGCTGAAATTCTTTTGATCTTGAAAAGTTCCTCTGGACAAACTACAAATGCAAACAGAGTCTTCTCATATCTCCTTTTGCTTGCTTTGAAGCTTAGGAGTAGTAAATACCCCACGAAGAAGCAAAAGGGTTTGCCCTTTGATGATGGCAATCAAGGAACCAGAACAAAAGGGAGTGGGGGGGTTTATGGTATTCCTCTCAATGATCCAAACACTACATCAAGATAGTTGAGGATACGCACCAGTGTTAATTTTGACTGCCATTTTTGATTTAGTCATATTCTTGAGACAAAAATGCTTAGTCTCAAGTCACATTTTTGTCTGTCATAGTTTTAGACGAGAAAAAGTAATTACATTTTTGTTATATTTTAGTCATTCCTTTTAGTCAGACAGTTGTTACCAACATTGATTTTGATTGATAGCTTTTTTGTGTAGTCTTTGGGCAATAATCATAAAAAATGTTGAGAGCTACATTATATGTAGCTTGCTATCCTCACTAATTTATAAGGCACAATCATTGATATAATAGTGGTTTTAATGTGATAAACCATTAGGAACACATTAAATAAACATACAGGCTTAAAACATGCATGGTATATTTATTGAATTACTTTGCATTTACACACAAGTATAGTTGCAGGCATAGTGAGAAGTTCTTGGGATAGTGGTTTTAGAAACTGATAGGTGGAGCCATGTGTAGCCCAAAAGTCAAAGGAAGTCTCTTCATGTATGGACTGTGACAGCTGCTCTTTTAATCTTCAAATTTCCTGCTTAACACAGAGCTTTGTGTTGCTAGGTCCAGATGTGTACTTTTTTTAGCAATCCAAATCTGGGTCGCTTTCCATATGGCTCCTGCTCATCACATTCCTCGTCACCTCCCTGATGTTCCACAGCATCCTCCTGCATTCTTACAGGGGACAGCATTTGAGCAATGTAATGTTCTGCTCTACTTGGAAGATCCAGTACGTGTCCAACGTCAATTTCAATGAAATTGAGACATTCGGATCAAGAAAGCCTGCAACTGTAGCAAGGTGTGAGAATTTTTAATCACTGGGATCATGGAAGCAGCTAAAGTGTTGGTCTAGGTTTGCATGCATCTTCCTTGCCAGAGAAGACATGTCCTTGTGGCTTGAACCTTGGGAAACTGATAGGTGAGAACTCAGGTCCAGGAGGGCGGGCTCAACCAGAGATAAGGACATTGTGTCACTCTGGAACACATGGGTGTGCTCAACAAAGGGAAGAAGCAGAACTCAGAGTACAGTGAGCCTTTGCCAATCACTTGGAAGCTGAGAATCCCAGCACATCATAGCTACTTGAGTCAGTGAGTCCTTCAGATCAGTAAGACTATCATCAGGTAGGTGCTGGACCAGTGGGCAGTATTTGATCAAAGTGAGACCAGAAAGCAGCAGTAATGGCTCTGTTGCCACCGATGATTTACGGAGTAGCATAACAAGTAGTCAAACTCTGTCTAGAAGCCGTTTAACACTTGCTTCTTTGTGGACTGTTAACCCCAAGTTGCAAAGTATGTACAACACAGGGCGTCCTCTATTGCTCCAAACCTGGGTATGAGAAACAGAAAGAATTTTAATCCTCTACATGAAATTCAAGTGCCATGAGCAATATAATGCAACAATAAGTAATATGCATAAGTCACAGACACAATGTAGGCTGGTAGTCAAAATGTTATCATTAGCATATACACTCACCTAAAGGATTATTAGGAACACCTGTTCAATTTCTCATTAATGCAGTTATCTGATCAACCAATCACATGGCAGTTGCATCAATGCATTTAGGGTTGTGGTCCTGGTCAAGACAATCTCCTGAACTCCAAACTGAATGTCAGAATGGGAAAGAAAGGTGATTTAAGAAATTTTGAGCGTGGCATGGTTGTTGGTGCCAGAAGGGCCGGTCTGAGTATTTCACAATCACTGGGATTTTCACGCACAACCATTTCTAGGGTTTACAAAGAATGGTGTGAAAAGGGAAAAACAGCCAGTATGCAGCAGTCCTGTGGGCGAAAATGCCTTGTTGATGCTAGAGGTCAGAGGAGAATGGGCCGACTGATTCAAGTTGATAGAAGAGCAACTTTGACTGCTGCATACCTCGGTTGTAACAAGTGGATATTTCAAAGCATTTGTGAAGCCACAACACGCACAACCTTGAGGTGGATGGGCTACAACAGCAGAAGACCCCATCGGGTACCACTCATCTCCATTACAAATAGGATAAAAAGGCTACAATTTGCACAAGCTCACCAAAATTAAACAGAATGAGAACATGGCTCCATCATGCCATGTTACCACTCTGCAGGCTGGTGGTGGTGGTATGTTGTGGGGGATGTTTTCTTGGCACACTTTAGGCCCTTTAGTGCCAATTGGGCATCGTTTAAATGCCACGGCCTACCTGAGCATTGTTTCTGAATACCACGTACCCATCCGCTGATGGTTACTTCCAGCAGGATAATGCACAATGTCACAAAGCTTGAAACCTTTCAAATTGGTTTCTTGAACATGGCCCCCACACTCACCAGATCTCAACCCAATAGTGCATCCCACAAATCACCATCAACTGCAATATGCTATCCTATCAATATGGGCCAACATTTCTAAATGCTTTCAGCACCTTGTTGAATCAATGCCACGTAGAATTAAGGCAGTTCTGAAGGCAAAAGGGGGTCAAACAGTATTAGTATGGTGTTCCTAAAAATCCTTTAGGTGAGTGAATACACTAAAAGATCTTACCTTTGATCTTCGACTTCAACATCAGAGTCTTCTTCACTGTCCTCCTCACTTTTTTTCAATGCTGCAACCATGTTGCTGTAACGTGACCAGATGGTAATTGGAATGAGGACGCCAGCAGGTAAAGTTTCTGGGATAATTTAACAACAAGTTCACATCCAACAAGTATCTTCAGTAATCCTATCAGGCAAGTGTTTTCAGAAATCATATCAGGTAAGTGTTATCAGAAATCATATCCTTTCAGGCAACAAACAAGGATTATAGTTACGCCTTTCTTGGGTAGGTGTCTCCAGGTAATCGGATTAAAAAATGTAGCAGGTGTTCCACGGGACAAACGTTACAAAACAACAGAATACAACAACGCTCAACAAATTCCAAGTTGAAACAGTCCGACTTAAATAGTGTGACAACCAAACAGTGAACAGGTGTGACGAATGTTTAATCAAAGATGGCGGGTGAAGTACACGGTGCCTGATGGGTAATGTAGTTTTCATAAATCCGGGATTGAGAACGGGGATAAACAGAAAGGGGTGACGATCTCGGGGGCGTGGTCGTATGAGCGGGCATGTTTACAGTTGCTTCCTTTATCGGTTATTACAGTTAGAATCTTGTTTTTGGTATTCCCCATTCCTCTGTGCACCTGTCGATACACATTTTTATACATTCTGCTGTGTGGAGATGCGATAGCTGAACCAGGGTCAGCAATATATGCTTAACTTTTTTCCTCCTGGGTACAAAATTAGCATGCACTAATGGCAAGAAATGATGCTGTTAGTCCTCTTTTGTCCATGTCCAGCCCTAAGGTTATTTTGCGAACTGTGGCGAGTTGTTCTCAGAATTTTTACACTTTTGACTTCAAAAAACTTTCAAAATATTTTTGTAAATGTTGAAATGAATTATTGTTGGCAATGATATTTTGTATTGTATGGTATGTATTTTTAGAAGAATGTATAAATTAGAGAGTTACCTGCATTGTTTTCACAAAAATAAAAAATATTGAAGGGCAGGAGCTTGTACTAATATGCTCGACCCTCTAGGGCAAACCGAAGAAATGGTCTGTGCTGCGGGAGAATCGAGACACTAAGCAAGCGTCCTTCGGGTCGATAGCCACAACCCAATCCTGGTGTCGGACGGACGGATTGTGCCCCGGGTGGTTGCAAACTGTTGCAAGTCTTCGGCGGTGTCACAAGCAGCCCACGCTGCACGATGGGTGCATTAAGAAAGTGGACTTTCTCGACGTCTCGCATCTGCGCAATGTTGAGTCACAGGTGTCTCTCTCGGACAACAAGAGTGGACATCGTCCGACCCAGCGTGCATGCCATCACCTTGGTTGCCCGGAGAGCACTGTCAGTGACGGGGCGCCGTTCCTGCATAATCACTTCAAAGCCTGGTGGACCTGAGGATGGCCATGGCATGAAAGTGTGAAGGCAGCTTGATCCGCTGCAGTGTAAGCCCTCGGCATCAGCGATGATGAGAACTCACAAGCTTTGGAAGGGAGCCTTGGTCAGCAATGATGATTATAAGTTTATGCCATAAACAACAATGATTATAAGCTTATGCCATGAACCTTGCATACTTTTAAGAAACAACTGTTAGTTCAAAGTGATGTTGTAAACACGACAGCTTTACTTCTTAGATCAGACCACTTTGTGTTGTTTCCAGGCGGACCATTAAAGATCGAGACACGCACGTCTCCCGGAAATCCTGTGAAATTCAAGTATTCAGATGACGGCTTTGAAAGACCTGAAGTGTTTCCAGAAAAGTTTGCCTAATGCATCAGACATTTACTCAACGGTCCGTGGGCTTAGGCTGAGACTATATTATCAGCAACTTTAAAAATGTACAAGCAGAGGGCTCTTGCTCTGACCTTTCGTGGTTACGCTGCATCAGCCAACACAAGTTTCTCCTTCATCATTGCATTGCAACTGTAAAGTTATCACCACAACGAAAGGCCTGCCTCTCCATTCATTTGCATGACGTCAAGTGCTTTTCTGCTCAGAGTTGTTTTTTTATTCATATTGTGGCGCTTCGAGCCCTGGCAAAACGTGAGATGCCTGTGAGTTTTATGCCCACTGCATAAAACACGTTCTGTGTGATTAGGGCATTATACATTTTTATCAGTCTTTTGAAATTTTTGAATCCATAAATTAACACCATTTGTACCTGACAGAATATTTTTGTCATTTTACATAGTTATTCGGAAATAAACAAAATTTAAACTGTAGGAGTTGAAAATGTTTTCTGTTATTACAAAAACATAATAAATAATAGAAGGTGAAGTGTAATTTGAAAGTGTAATTGTAAAGACTACTTTGATACAACTGTGTTCATAGGCTCAGAACGACTGCACCAGAACCATTGAGACTAAGCTGTGACAGCAACCTGCTCTGGATCTCTCTGGGTTATATTTAAACAGACTTAGCATAAAGTAATGGCTAAGGTTCTACATGGTGTAATTTAGAACCCAATTTCACAGGCGACTTCCTCTCCTGAAGTCTGTGTGTGTGTATTAGAGAGAGAGAGCGAGAGAAAGTGAGAGGAAACAGGCATGTGTGAGCAAACATAGCAGAAATTTGTTAAGTGTGGAAAATATATGTTTGTATATTAATAAAGATGAGTAGCAAATGTATCATGTCACAAAAATCCCCACATATACTGGATGTATTTCAGTGGAACAACAAATGTTTGAAAGCTTCATTGTTGACCAGTGACAGATACTGTTTATTAAAATATGTATTTTGGACAAGAGTTTATGGGTACTTATACTACATATGTGTGTGTGCACTGTTGGACACCTGTAGGCTTTGGAGAAAGTGAGTTATTGTTGCTGTCCTCTATCTTGACGAGACTATTATTAAAATATAATGGGATCCAAAATAAGATCAGCCATTAATTTAACTTGGCCACCCCTCACATGATCCAAAATAATACTAAAATCAAAATAAAGTTTTACATTTTGTGAAAGATCAAGTTTCAGCCCTAATTGTCTACAGACACATCATTGTGAAGGCATGTATATCAGACCTTCGTTCATTTGTGGCACAGTGGACCACCTGTTGGCTTGGATCAGATAAGATATTTGTTGTTCTCATGCACTGATAAGTCTTGAGGGACCAATACCCTGTTGCTGGTTTGTGTTTTGACCCACCTCAGACCACTGGTAGATAATGCCGTGTCAACTAAACCAGAGGTCAAAGGTAGAGATCTTCATGGAGGACCCCGGACCCGTACGGGTTGGGGTCTATATTTTAACTGGCTAGCCGGGTCCGGGTCAGGTCCAAATCCTATTACTTCGGGTATCGGGTCTATTTAATATCTATTATAATATCTATATATTCAGCACCGTTTATGTTTTGTAACATAGTTTCAAATGGTCAAATTAGGTTAAAAAAATGCACGAGCCAGTCAGCAGCAGCCATCACCGTCAGGGCAGGCAGGCAGCTATTGCACGTGTGCACGACATGTTTCTATTGCAACCTGAGCTTAAGCAGTGAAAACGTGACTTTAACAATTGACGATTGGCTCTTTTATTTAGAAGGCAGGACTTATTCCACCATTGCGCGCATTGGAACTAATCCTCTTCCATGTTTATATTGATATAAATGAACTATCTTGTTACATCTTAAATTCGGTACGAGGGAGTAACGTTAGTAAGTAAGACAAAAACTTTTATTTTTGCAACATATTTACTGACTTAACAGCAATTTGCTGTGGAATTTGTGCTGATTGGGTCCAGGGACTGGCTTTCTTGCCGGTTTCCGGTCTATCTTTCAAATAATAGTCGGGTCCGAGTAGTACATTAATGGCATTTCAAAATATTGGACGGGTTTGGGCCGGGTCTGTGTAGCACAATCAATGGTCTCTTCGGATTCGGGTCCACATTTTTGGACCCGTGAAGACCTCTAGTCCATGCTCAAAAACATTAACATTTATTTATTTAGCAGACGCTTATATCCAAACCGACTTACAAATGAGGTAAACAATAGAACAATTGAATCAACATAAAGACAACAAAAAGCACAAGTGCAGTAAAAACTGGTCTCATACAGCCTACCACAGTATACAAAGCTAAAGATTTTTTTTAAGAATAGAAAGAGTAGAAGAGAAATAGAAGTCGGTACTAATCGGTCAGGAAGAGATGTGTTTTCAGCCTATTCTTAAAGATGGCTACAGAATATGCTGATCTTGTGGGAGCAAAGGTGGAACAGATCCAGAGAAGGTACATGAATCATGAGTGATTTGTAAGGGTGGTTCCACATTTACATTTATTCATTTGGCAGACGCTTCTATCCAAAGCGACTTACAAGTAGTTTTTATACAGTGGCACATTACTGCAGAGCAATCAGGGGTAAGGTGCCTTGCTCAAGGGCCCTTCAGTGCACTGAGATTAGAACCGGCAACCTTCTGATCACAAGCCCAAAGCTCTAACCATTTGGCCACAGCTAACCTACAGTTCCAGTATAGTGGTTCAGGCTATAGGGATACCAGTGTAAGTGGACCAGTGTACTCACTCTCTCTTGACAGACTCCCTGGTGATAGACCTACACCCACTTGCGCGAATGACGCGAATCGAGCGTTAGTAAGGGAATCCAAACAATCCAAAAGTGGGACGAGACAGCGGGGTATTACAGAGCTCACGCAGCGCTGACATGTCATCTGCGCGATTCAATTTCCTAGCGCCAACCAATGGGCAGCGCGGCGCCAAACAACCAGCTGCGCTGCCCAATTAAAACAAATACAAGTTCATTTGGCGCCACTCATTTACATTTTACCTATAAACCTCTGCTATTATTAACGTAAATAGTTGAAGTTAAATGGCTGGGCCAAAACGTACTACAATAATAAAATAAATTACCTGAACATGTAAACTGTCCGATATAATTACCAGGAGGTTAGCATTCTCCTCAAGACTACAATATTGGAAGTCATTACATTTTCTGCTTTGTACAGGTTTTTCCGTAGCCTCTATAGTATAGAGTCTATACATATGTGCAGTTCTTCAAAGTATCGATGCACAACACTACTGTTTACTTGTACACTATTAAATATAATAATAAAAAAAGATTTTGCATTTCATCCTGATTTCCTTTGTCTTCTGTAGGGAGAAACTGATAGACTTCAGCAGAGAACTAATGTAAATGTTTTTAAGGAATGAGGGGTTTCTTTATTGTACATTTGAGTGTACGGTTTGCACTGTTTAAATTGGTCGGCGCAGCGCTGGTGGTGGCGCTAGCAAACACGTCTGTGTGCGCTGACGAGTCGGATGCGCGGCTCGGCCCATTGAATCATGACATATCAGTGCGGCGCGAGCTCTGTAATACCCCGCTGTCTCATCCCACTTTTGGATTGTTTGGCTTCCCATAGTTTGCGTGATTTGTGCGAGTTGAAAAATCTGAACTTTGGCAAAAATTTACGCCGCGATTACCAACCAGGAGCTTGCTCTAGTAGGGACGTGATCATGAATAGCGAGCGGAGGCCTTCCATAGCACATAATGCGCAGTTACCCTCTCAACAAAATACATGTCTGCCATTTTGCAATTAGACGGGAGCAGCCTGACAGAAGCTCCTTCCATGACACGAATTTTTCACATGCGAATGAAGTGAGTAAACGCAAAATGTTCAAGCGTCCAACTACACGCGAATAGCGCATACTGCGTTTGGTGTGAACACTCTATAAGACAATGACTGCATCTGACACAAGAAACGGAGGGGGAGGGGTGGACCCTGTTAAGGGATGATTGGGCCAGCCCAGTGTCAGTATGGAAAATGAACCAATGGGCCGCTGTCCCTGCTTTATGGGCCGGTCATTGGCCGATTAAAACAAATCATATTATATTATATCGGCCCCCAAGGGCGTCGGCCCACCGGGCATTTGCCCGGTATGCCAGATAACCAGCCCAGCCCTGATATAAGGTTATGCAAGTCAAAACACAGGTCAAATATCAGACTGACTATAAATTCCTATATGCAGTGTTAATTAAATAAAACTATACAATTCTAGCAGAGGGGACATTGGTGTTGTTACACATTCACCAAGAGAGGACCATGGAGCAAAGTGGGGAGAGTTTCCAGGTCCACTGTCGTGCTTTAAATCATGCAAAAATCAAGTGATAAACACATTTTGTATTTTAGCAAAGTGGGGACCTTCAGGTGTGTGTTTGTTTAAGGTCATTCTCAGCGGCTGGAGCAGGAACTGTGACAAACAAATTCTTTGTGATTCAAGTCAGGCGTCATCATGCTACCTTGGCAAGTTTAACAATCATAGGTAGTTTAGGTGGTTAGAGTTAGGTTAGGGTCAGGGTGTGGGTAAGGGTAAGGGTTTCGTAAAACTCGAAACACCAAGGATTTGGGTCAAAACCAACAAGCCCTACCCACAAATCTGACTTGAAATACCAAGTATTTTGTGAGAACCCATCGTTCACACTTCTCAATTGTTTGAATGGCTTGTCTCAGAGAAGCTCTCCTTCCTGGTGAAAAATTCTTCCTAACACGGTCCGGTCAACCACATCTCTCACAACCTTCAAAAAACTACTTAAGACTCACCTCTTCTGTGAATACTTGACAGACAAATGAAAATAAAGTACACTAACCCTCTCTCTGCTCTCAACAGGTAGTGGTCTAGCTTTTGTTGAAACTAGTAACTTTGTATTAGCACCTATTGTACTATTGCTCTTTAATGACATATCGCTTATTGCGCCATGAACTCTTTGTAAGTCGCTTTCGATAAAAGCAAGATGACTAAATGTAAATGTAAATATTAGATCTCTCTCTATTAAAGCACTTTTTGTTCATGATATGATAACAGATAATAAAATAGACATGCTCTGTCTGACAGAAACATGGCTAAAGCCAGATTATTATATTACTTTAAATTAGTCTGTCCCCCAAGATTATTATAATAAACATGAGCCTTGCCTAAAAGGCAGAGGGGGAGGTGTTGCTGCAATTTACAATAACTCTTTTAGTATTTCCCAGAAGTCTAATCCTAAATACAACTCTTTTGAAGTCATGATACTTCATGTATCAACACCTAATACTAAGGATACAACATATTTCAAATGTATTCTGGCTATTGTATATAGGTCTCCGGGGAACCACACATATTTTATTTAAAGAATTCTTATCAGAACTAGTACTTGCCGCGGACTGAGTCCTTGTTGTTGGTGACATTAACATCCATGTATATAACGATACAGATGCTTTAGGAATGGCTTTTAAAGACACTCTTTAACTCCATGGGCATTAGACAACATGTGTCAGGACCCACTCACCTTCGTAATCATACTTTAGATTTAATACTGTCTTACGGTATAAATGTGGACATTCAAATCCTTCAGCAGAGCGAAGACATTTTGGATCATTATCAAGTATCATGCTTGCTTCACTGGCCTATGGCTGCAAAACAAACTACTTGTTACAAATATGGTAGAACAATAACTTTAACTCACAAAGGTGCGGTTTGTTTTTGATAATCTGCCTGAATTGTCTAAAATCTGTAGCATGAGTAATAACGTTTGAAGATCTTGACTTTACCATTGAAAGTTTTAACTATCGGTAGACCGGTCAAGCCGCAGGCACCCAGTCCAGTCCTCCAGCCGGTTCCCCAGCCGGCATTCCAGCCAGCAGTTTCCCCGCTCACCCCAGGACCCTTGCCACCCCAACCTGTTCTCCCCAGGACTTCCTCAGCCAAGCCCCCTCTGACTCCACACCTCCTCTCGAGCACCCCCTGGCCTAAGACTAAAATCATTTTTATTGGTCCAACAGAAACATTTTTATGTGCATTTAAACAAAAATAGGCATGTGCATAAATTTGGGCACCCCACATAAATTATTCCATTAATATTTAGTAGAGCCTCCTTTTGCTTTTATCTGTAGATGTGTCAGGGTTTGGTAAGGAAGAACCCAAGTGCAGGCAGCGGTGAAGGGGTTAACAGATTTTAATAAATGCAAAGCACAAAACAAAAGCCCACAATGGGGTAAAAGAACATACAAGAACTGAAGGAGGACTTCAAAACACTAAGACCGAAACAAACACTCACAAGACTAGAATAAACTTAACGTAGCTTTTAGGACAAGACTTCTAGGGCAACAGACAAGGCTTCTATTACAGGGTAACAAGTACAATGAACGAGCACAAGACAATAGACATGAGGGCATCTTATAGGAAAACTAACAAAGGAGATAACAATGAGCAGGTGTGGGTAATGAGACACCGGAGGAAAGCAATACTAGGAACGAGAGGGGCGGGGCCAATGACGAGACTGGAGAGAACACATATTATGTCCTGATTGACAATAATATGTTTCTCTCCACATAAAACACGTGGGTCTGACAGAATCATGACAGAACCCCCCCCTTAATGAACGCCCCCTGGCGTTCACCAAGGGAGAACACTAACAAGACAAGACCGACTGGGAAACAGACAACAACCAACAAAACATGGTAAACACAATTAGGGGCAGACAAGAATACATGATAAAAGGGTACTAATAATAACAAATACTAAAAATAACAAACAAGGGAGGGGGGGAGGGGGAACAACAAAGTTCATGGGGGGAACAAATGAGTCCATAGCTGGAAGTCCAAAGGGGTTGGGACAAGGGGGAACAGTCGTTGTATGTGGCGCTCGGGAGCGCGGAGTCCCCGGGGATGACCTGGGGGGCGGCGCTCGAGAGCGCCGAGTCCCAGAGGCTCTAGGGGTCGCCGGCTGAGGAACAGGACTTGACACCGGCTGGAAGGCCGGCTGAGGCACCGGACTTGGGACCACCGGACTTGGGACCACCGGACTCCGAGCCGCCCTCCGTTGCCTCTTCTTCAGCCGAGCCACCCGCCTGTTGGTCAGCTGCAGGAACGACAAGAATGGGATGAGGACTCCCAGGATTCCAGTCTCCCACGCTTGCCAGTGAGACTGGGCGGTTGTGGAGAGGCTGCAGAGGCCGGAGAGTGGTGCGTGGCAATGCCCACAACACCGATCTGAAGAGGACCACTCTCGGGTATCGCTACTAACTGAGATGAGTAAAGGGCGTTCGCGGAGGTCACGGACTCCGAACGAGCTGCGGCAGTTAACCACACGGCGTCGTAGTCCAACGGCCTCATCGCCCTCATCTCGGAGCGATAGAGTGTCTCTCTGAGACCGGTGTTGAAAAGCACCGCTAGCTCTCTCTCCCCGAACACACCTTGTTCCGCGATGTCCAGGAACCTCCCCACATACTCATCCACAGTCTCACTCCCCTGGCGAAGACTGCAGAGGCGACGGGCGAAGCTGGACCGGTCAATGTCCATGCTGCTGCTGGATTCTGTAGTGGCTCGTTCGTTCTGTCAGGGTTTGGTAAGGAAGAACCCAAGTGCAGGCAGCGGTGAAGGGGTTAACAGATTTTAATAAATACAAAACACAAAACAAAAGCCCACAATGGGGTAAAAGAACATTTTACCTCATGAACTGAAGGAGGACTTCAAAACACTAAGACCGAAACAAACACTCACAAGACTAGAATAAACTTAACGTAGCTTTCAGGACAAGACTTCTAGGGCAACAGACAAGGCTTCTATTACAGGGTAACAAGTACAACGAACAAGCACAAGACAATAGACATGAGGGCATCTTATAGGAAAACTAACAAAGGAGATAACAATGGGCAGGTGTGGGTAATGAGACACAGGAGGAAAGCAATACTAGGAACGAGAGGGGCCGGGCCAATGACGAGACTGGAGAGAACACATATTATGTCCTGATTGACAATAATATGTTTCTCTCCACATAAAACACGTGGGTCTGTCATAATTCTGGCCCTAGACCAGAAAACCAAGACAAGATTAGGCAGAATCATGACAAGATGCCTCCTATAGCCACAGACAAGTCCCTGAAGTCTGGCAGGTGGTATTTTGGCCCATTCCTCCATACAAAACGCCTCCAGTGCAGTCAGGTTTCTTGGCTTCATGCGTAGACAGCCTGTTTCAAATCAATCCATACATTTTCAATTATGTTAATGTCTGGGGACTGGTATGGCCATTCCAGAACATTGTACTTGTGCTTCTGCATTAATTCCTTGGTGAATTTTAAACAGTGCTTAGGATCATTGTCCTGCTGAACAATCCAACCCGGTGTAGCTTTAACTTTGTGACCGACTTTAACAAGGTTTCCAGTACCTGTGCTAGCCATGCAGCCCCATAACATGATGGACCCTCCACCAAATTTCACAGTAGGCAATAAGTTCTTCTCATGGAATTCAGTGTGTTTTTTCTGCACTATATTTCTGACTGTGGAGACGGACAGTCCAAAATTTCCAGATAATTTCTTGTACCCTTCCCCTAATTTATAATAATGAATGATCTTAGTTTTTAGGTCAGTGGAGAGTTGTTTAGAGGCCGCCATGTTGCCGCACTCTAAGAAAGAACCGAGGACAAGCACAGCCATTACCTATGTTAAACAGCTTTTTTCATGGTTGGTTCCACCTGTCTTTGTAATTAAAGGTCTCGCGAGGTAATCAAAGCAATTTTGTGCTGCAACGTGTCAGCTATAAATCCCTACAGGTCTTGAAATGAATGCGATTAAAAGGGTGCCCAAAGAACGTCCCATTTTTTACATTTTATTTCATTATTAAGAATTTCGTTCTGGAAAACACTCAAATGTCTTTATCTCTGTAGGAAAACAAATATAGTTGCTGTGATCTTTTCTTATAAAGGTAGAGCGCATTATCATGAAATCTCAGAGGGGTGCCCACTGTGTATCTGAAGCAGTGAAGCCACTCCCAAGCTTGTTTATGCATTTTGTATTAGGGTCGGGGCTAAACTTGGCAGGAAAGGGGATCTCTCGCACCAATATTGAGTAACACTTTCCTTAACTGTTGTATTCTTTGAACAGCTACACGTAAGCGAATACTGTCTCTGTAATATCACTCCTCTCTGTTACTAGTAATAAGTATTTTTTTGTCGTGTCCGAATTAAAAGAAAAACTAGCCTGAGACAATGAGTGAGCGTTTGTCTGTTGAGCTGCCATTTTGGCGCTCGTGGTTTTGGCTGCATGTTAAAATAATGATGAGCTTAGCTCACCAAATAAGATTCTCCGCCAGATCTATCAAGATCAAATCCATGAACTGAGTTATTTAAAACATCAGTTCCAGTCAAGTAATTAGTTAAGCTTAAAGTAAAATACGTATAATAACCGTTAATAAATATGCATATTTTACAGTCTCTGATTAGTAATGTAAAGTATAACAATATTGGTATGATAAATAAATTTTACGTTATTTCATGGCCATAAGTAAAGTGACTTTACCAAACAGATTTTAGAGCAAAGGTAGCATAAATCTAAACACGGTTTAAGGGACTTTGTATGTGAGCATTTAACACAGAAAACCCATCACAAGTGAATATATGGTTGTTTATTAAACTATTCTTATCATAACGATCGCAAAAAAATACAAACAATACATAAAAGACAAACGCACATAGAAAGAGGGAGAGGTGTGAGATGGGAGAAAGCATTACAGCAATTTCTGAACACCAATAAAATCATCTTTAACAAAGAGGCACAAACTTAATCCAGGTATTCTATAAATAGAAACGGATACTTGCAAACTCTGTGCTAGATGTGTGTCCGTATGCACTTTGAGAGATGGAAAGGTTCAATTGGTTTCAGAATGCTGAAAAGTTCCGGAAAAGTTCCGGTCTCGTCCTTTGTCTCCGAAGAGACGTCACAAACTGGTTTCTGGTCGAGGCAGGTATGGTTATTAAAATTATGACATCATTTTTTTTTATTATGCACACATAAAATAATATTACACACAAATTATTGACGTTATTTACGTTTATTTTTGACAGTAATTTTATTTCATAAAACATCTTGAACACTCCCAGCGACATTCGATTGGCAGGGGAGGTGGGACTGATTTAAACTGGCAGGGAGGACATCCAAAAACCGGACCCTACAAAGGAATAATAGGCAAGGTACAACAGAAAAAAGAACACTACGGAATGTAACATGTGCCTCCTCACACCTACAAGTCCAACAGTGGAGGGAAGGTGGGGGTTCAGGAGGTGGGTGTGGAGTAGGCAAGGGGTAGGCAATGAGGAAGACTTCAGAGGGAGGAACCCAGAGAAGGAGGAGCCAGGTGGAGGTCCAAACACCAGCCAGGATGGCGGTCCACAGTGGAGTCGCCAGCGAAGTGCTATGGTGGAGGAAGGGCTGGTGAAACCAGGGGGCCGACTGACGGGGATGGAGGCTCAGGTAACTCAGGCAGAAGGAAGATCACAGAGCTGGCATCTGGAGATCCGGAAACTTATCCGCCCCAATGGTGCGGTTGAGCTGAGGTGTCTCCAAGGGCTAGCGGACCCAGGGCAGATTAACTGGCTGGTGAAGACAGAGGAGGATGGAGTTAGAGGCTGGACGGGACCTTCTGGGAGGCTTGAGATACTGGCTAATGAAGAAGAGCTGGCCGGAACCAACGGAGATGAAGGAGAGTTGGACAAGACCAGCGGGAAAGGGAGCTGCCAACAATCATCCTCATCAAACCATTAAAAAATGCTAGATGCAGCTTGCCCACAGCAGCGGGAGTGCATGCGGGGCTTCCCTCTAGACCCTCAATGTTGTACATTTACATTTAGCAGACGCTTTTATCCAAAGCGACTTAAATACCATTATCCTATACATTTTACATAGGTATCTGCAATTGTCAAACCCACAACCTTGCCTTGTTAACGCAATGCCCTTACCACTGAGCTACAGGAAAGCTTAATGTTCACAAGGATTCCCAAAGTTACACACCGTGTTGCTGGCTCACTTAGACTCTGGGGCGATGATCCACTCTGTTACTCTTCATAGCTTTGACTCGTCGATTTAAGCAGGCTGGGACTCTCCATCAGTGGTGGGCTCTGACAAACGCTACGTGTAGCAGGGTGATGGTTGGTTGGGCTCAGGTTCGGGAGTGGAGCTGGCAATGTCCTCAGTGGGGTAGATGGTGAACTGACTAAAGAGCTATTATTCATCAGCACCCACTCCGAGAAAGCGGTTAAATCCTCTATTGGACCATTTCGCTGGCAAGCGTGCCTCACACCACTCACTCAGGCTGCTGATAAAAAAAAACACAGTGCGAGCGGTTGGGAAAATGGGTAAGGCACGCTAGATCTAAAAAGTCCCGGGTGTGGTCATCCAACAAATGGTCCATCTGCTCCATTCAAAGGAGCCAGTCGGCGGGTAAATCCATCCAGGATAGGAGAAGAGTGAAACAAAACAAAAATCAAAGAAAAAATGCCACACTAACTTACCATTCTGTAATGTGTGGTTGTAGACACAAAGAGCACGATGAAGGAGTAAGATTAAAAGGTATTTAATATTAAACAGGTGTGAACTAATTTAAAACCTTGGGAACAAACAAGGCAGGATAACAGAAAAACTGAAAACTAAACCACACATGACATATCCAACTGGCCCCCGGTTAAAACTTGATATTCACAAGCGCAGCGATTCACATAATATGCAAATATTAAGACCATTTTTACTTTAATTTATTTTAGAAAGTAATATTTTCAAATGTATAATAACCTAAATGAATGTGTATATTTATTTTGCTTATGAAAGTTCTTCTAATGTGCAGTTAAGTTGTTAAGGGGAAAAGTAGGTCATAATAGTGGAGCCAGCTAGCCACAGGCTTTAAAAGGACATCAGAGAATCTAATTTTGGAACGTCCAAGGCATCCCATGTGATTTTCTACTGTCTCTGTATTTTTAATGCTTGCAGGGTAATTGGAAAAAATGTGTTTTATAGTTTTTTGAAGTAATTTACTTTTTTTTAATCGAATAATAGAGCTATAATAAAATAAATAATTGCCTTAGGGTGATTGGGGTTTGTACATGAGTGTACAGTGCACTTGTCCTTTTTGGACAGTAAAGGGATACTATACACAGATGTTAAAAATCTCAAATTATGTACTTAAAGTTTTTTTTTTCATAATCTGCTCACCCTCCAGTTGTTACAAACCTTTCTATATTTCTTGTGCTCAACAATCAACAGACAATTAAGATTTTCAAACATTAATTTGACCAGAAAAGTTATTTTCAGACCACCAGGATGGAAGTTTATTTAAAAAGAGAAAACTGACCATACAGGCAGGTTTACAATGTCTACTAAAATGCCATGTAGAGCAACTTTAAGAATGCAATGAAAATGTATTTCTTGAAGTGACAGTGTAATTACACAAATAGGTACTGAGTAATGTCAATTGACCACATGTACCTCCTATAAAATTCGGCCTAGGTAAATGTTCTTTAGTTGTTGAGTGTTCTAATTATGCATATTAATTAGCCGGCTGGCCGGCTCCCCGGGCACTGCAGTAATAGCTGCCCACTGCTCCGGGTGTACGTGTGTTCACGACTTGCAGTGTATGTGTTCACTATTCATTGGTTCGGTTCCATGCAGAGGTCACATTTCGGGTATGGGTCACCATAACTGACAAATAAGTAACTTTCAGTTTTCATCAATCATTTTTGTTAAATGTCATAGATTTGATTCCCCGGTAACTCACATTCTGAAACAAAAAACACTGAAGATATAATGCTTGAGATAGAAATAGATGCATGTACCTGTGTAAAGATTTGTGATTGGATGGAAAGATTTTACGAAACCACTGTCAGGAGAGGCGCTTAAAGCCATATACACAAAAACATTTTCAACTAAAAACCGAAAACGTTTTATGTGTTTTGGTTGTTCATTTAAATGACAAGGTCATTTTATGGGACTGAAAATATACACTTTTTCAAATGGATCTCAAAGTGCACATTTCTGAAAACGCTGTTATCGTCTCTGTGAAAATGCTGACATCACATTTTTTTCTATAGGTATGCGTGGGAATGGCTAAAACAATTGTAGAGGATTCAATGAGGAACAGTATTATTTAAACTCTATTCTTCACCAAATTTGTAAGAATTATCATGAGCTTTGGTCACAATTATAAGTAATATATTCTCCACTTCCCAAACAAATTTGAGCCCAAATTGGGATGAATTTAATTCATTTTGAACAATTGTATTTATCCGGATCAATTTCAGGATTTGGGGAAATCACTTAGCAGGTATCAAGAATCAGCATGAATAGGGAGCATGAAAAACAAACAACGTCACATGTGACAAAAAACAGGACTTTATTACCTAGACTTTACACATACTAATCTAACATACACACGCATACAGTTTAGCATTGGAAGAATGTTGAAGTTGAAGCAGAGAGAAGAACAGAGCATGGATTTATGGCAGTATTTGATATTCAGAAGATCAAAAGCCTAAACACTACTTTCGTACTTGTAAAGCACCTTTGTTAAACATTATTAATGATGCTCTATGCATCCAATAATAAGATAAAGTATGAAACTTGCATGTCTTGCCCATGAAAAGAAAGAAAGTGTCCTGATGCAGTTTGTTGAGGTTCCGGTTGATTTTGGCTGGAAGTGATCAGAGAGAACCAGTTTGTTGCAGATGATCTGTATATGGAAAGACAAGGCTGCAGCCTGGCACCAACTTAGGGGTAGGGGTGAAGTCTTCTAGTCCATCCATTAAAGATCCCAAAAGGGCTAAACCCTTGTAGAGGTGGCAAAGACAGAACCCGAACAAAAAAGAAGAGCAAAAAAATGCAAGAAGAGAGAAAGCCATCTGAACTGGAAGAGACAGTGGTTTCTTTTAACTCTTCTTTTTAAGATTCTTAATTTCGAAGTGTTTAGTATTTCTGTTGCAATTATGCATATAGAGGTTTTTCAATCAACATCAAGCCATGTTAAATGTTGCGCCATCTTGGGAGGATGGCTGCTAGTGCATTCAATGCAGTGTTTTGTTTTTCATGTTTGATTAGGTAATATAACTATGGTTGGTCGCTCTTGCTGTGTTAAAACTGCAATAGCATTACACAGAGTCATTAACGAAAAGCCCATGGTTCTTTCACTTTCGATTTCTCCACATTTTAAACAAAACAAGTAACGGTACATATCAAAACAAGAATAGCAATGGAGTATTATCCTCCCAAGATTGCGGCGCCAATGCACATGCAACATGCTTCACATTCTCCATGGTATACATCTATTAAAAATTTTAAAAATATTTTCTGTTTGAGTGTGTTTGTTAAATTGTTTGTTCATATAAGAAATGCAACACTTTTTTATATTTATTTGAATTCAGAAAAATTTACATTTACATACATTTATTCATTTGGCATATGCTTGTATCCAAAGCATTTTACGAGTAGGAGAGCAAATAAACATTTTGTTAACACGCTAAACGGCCTTGTAAACTAACGGTACTATGCCACTAGGAGAATTTAAGCAGGAGTAAGCAAGGGAGATAATGAACAACAATGTTTTTTGTATAGACCGAAGACATAGACAGTTATTAGTAAATAAGTGCAGATCATGGTATGTTTTGAGCTGTTTTTTGAAAGTTTCAAAGGATGCTGAAGTTCGGTTGGAGGCTGGCAGTTCATTCCATCACAGGGGATCCAAATGACGCTTTGTAAGCGATTACTTACAAAGGTTTTTGTAAGCGACGTGGAGCCTCACTGTGATGGAACAACCAGGCAATGTCTTTAGTACTTTTCTGGACCTTGACTTCGTATCTTCGAAGTGTATTTAGTTAGATCAAATTCATAAAAGACCGATACAGCTGCACGATTATTTCCGGAAAAAGACAAGCGCCTGGAGGTGTGCAGGGTGGACGAAACTACAGCACGAGCACACCATACATAATCGCATTGATTCACTATAAGTTTGTGTTGTTTACATTATGCCCGTACATTCCAATTGCCACCAAAACACAGACATATGACTTAGTTTGACTTACTGCGTGCGGTTAATGTCCGGCATCTTTTAGCGCTGGGGCCACGCCATCGGTTTAGTTTCAAACGATCACCAAATCCAGCATAATATCCACCATGTATATAACATTCATCACCGAAATGCAGTGAACAAATAAACACGGCTACACTTCTGTCAGCCGAGTGAAGCGGCATTGATCAGGAATCCAACTTGTCCCTCATATTTTTCAATAGACTTTTACACCACTATTGCTATCATGCTGTTAGATGCATGCTAAAAAGCCTGTTTAACAAACCTTGTCTTTTGAAAAAAGAAATCCAGACAATATCCCTTAATCTTTCTTATGTATTTATTGTCTAAATATATATTTTTTTTAATGTTGAGAATAATCTATTATTTAATCACTTAATAGGATGAATCCAATCAGAAGTGCCAGTGGATTAATATCCTTTAAACAAAGTAAGGAAGTGAAATGAGGCAGGGTCTAGTTCAGTAACCAACATCATCCTCCTTTCTCCCCCTAATCCCCCACCCATCCCCGCTGGCTGACATTGTCTTCTAAATTAACCCAGTAATGAGATTTGTATTTCCCTCCTCAAGACAGTACAGCGAAGGAGGGGTGGATAGTTGGAGCGCTGCAATGGGATCCTGGAAGAGTGTGATAGCGAGAAGGTGTCGAGATAAGGATCAGCTGGGCAGAAATTCGCTCAGCAGCCTTGACTAATGACTCTGTCCGTAGTAACATTAGCTGTCATGATAATGGTGTATTTAGAGAGATTGATGTCTAGGGTTACTGGTCAAAAAGGAAACTATCATTTAAAGTCGGGGGTTGGGGGACTGAATTCATACACATGCTTAAACACACACAAACACACACAAACTGGTCCACTATAGTTTGTTGGCCCTTAGAATACAATGTTGACCCTTAGAATGTAATGTTGTATTGGACATATTTGGCTTGTTGCTGAATTTCAGTAGTGTGTATAATAGACTCTATGCACGATTGCTCGCATTTTGTCTCAGTACTGACAGTTACATCCAGCGCACGTAGCATCCATAGAAAACAATTACGTTTTCACTAAAGATGCACATAGGATTACGGTCAACGACATGAGATAAATTATCCAAACACTAAATCATACATCAACAACCAAAAAGGAGAAAGGCTTTAGGCTATCCGTTTTAAGCTAAATCCGCAAATATGATAACAAAACTTCAACTTCTGCACAATGCTGAGCTGAAGTGCTGTCACTGAAATGTAAACGTTTTTTTTAGTAAACATATCCTTATTGCTTGGTGACAAATTACCTCAGGCCTATGAGATCGGAAATCGCTCAGCTGGCTGAGATTGTAGCGGACGTACGTCAGCACCCTGCATGCATAAAGTCTATTGGGATTAATTAGCAGGCATCTTTGAAAATTTTCAGTCCCAGCTGTTCGAAAATAACTTTCCTTCCTTTGATTATTTTATTCGATTTTTAGCTTTTCACATGTTAACTATTTCAAACTTTTACAGAAAAAGGAAATTGCTTGCATTATTTCTTGTAGCTCAGTGTTTCTTAACTAGAGAGTATTTTGAAAACCACTGTATCCTTTGTTAATGTATCGAGCTTGGCACTAGCAACTCCAAGGGCGTGGTTTCGATACAAGGGATTGCACATGCTCAGAAACAAAAGTATAGAATTGTTCAATGCAAGTCACGTTGGATAAAAGCTTGTGCCAAATCAATAAATGTAAATATAACTTTTGCACCGCTTATAATGTTGGAAATCTTTTGAAATTTCCATTATTGTGAAAATGCTGTATTGGCTATAAATGTTTTAAAAGAGTTGTACCTTAACATAGTACAACATAAAATATAGATTTACATATTTACATCAGTTCTACAGTGTGATAAGTAGAAAGACATTTCTAAGAGCGTGTGCTGCCACAGGGAGGCGGGAGGTGCAAAGGGAAAGTTTGTACCTTCAGTACTTAACCACATGTACTGTGAAACAATGAAATTAAATGTGATAAATTCCTTAGTACATGACAGGAGGCAACACATTAAAGATTAGAACAAGAGTTATTCGCGTTTATTATATAAAAAAAAACATTATAGGCGTAGGATGAGCCAAAAAGCTTTCCTGTAGCTTAGTGGTAAGAGCATTGTGTTAACCACGCAAGGTTGTGGTTTCGATCCTAGGGGATGGCAGATACCTACTGTATGTAAAATGTTTAGGATAATGCTATGTAAGTCGCTTTGGATAAAAGCGTCTGCCAAATGACTAAATGTAAATGTAAAAACGTGTTGTTTATGAACACAGAGGTTCATAAAGGCCTAAGGATATTTTTTTTCTGTCTGTCTAAAGCGACTGCATATGCCTTATAGTTATAAGAACACACTTAGAATAATAAAAAAATAACCACTGTCTTTTCTGTTATTTTACGAGCAGATTTGTTTTAAAAAGTTCCATAACCACAGTTTAATAAGTCCCTGGTTGAGGGTATGCTTTTATAATAAATGTATCTTTATTTAAGGAGAATTTCCTTTCCACCACAGGGCAAACTCAATTAAGTTTTTAAATTCAATGCAGGCATAACATGCTTTAATTTAATATTTGTTTTTAAAGTGAACAATTGTTTTTGTCTTTTGGGGAGAGGTGAGAATCTGGCTTTTGAAAGAGCTGAGTGTGGCGAGCAGGCCAATGTGCAATCAGCATCGCCAAGGGAACGGCGCCATCAAGCTGCCACACCTGCGATCATTGGCACCTGAGCTTGTTCTCCTAGTTTCTCTATGACTAACTCCCTGCTATTTGTTCCTTCTTTACAGAGACCAGAGGCCAACGATCGCCAGACACCATAGGACACTCACACGCACCCACTACTAGAAGCACGCCGGACACCGAGCTAATTCCCTTGCTCTCACCTCACCGTGCACGGCTAGTTTTTTGTCAATAAATCACCCTCCAGGGATAAAACCGTAACCAACTGTGTCTGTTTTGCTTTCTGCCCGCCATAGTTGGTGGAGAATGCGGGCATAACCGAGACACAGCTGTTAATCTCTGTTCTGCCACGGACATCTCAGGCAAACAGCAACAATTCATAGAGCAGCTCACCCGCCGGCAGGAGTGGTTGGAACACCGGTTTGAGACGCTGCAAACGGCCGCGGCTCGATCACTACCTCCGGACGTCCGCGTAACCGCCCACCAGCACGTCAAGAGATTTTGTCAAAGCTGCCCCACGTGCCAGAAGATTTTCCCCCAGCCCGCTTATGCCCTTACCCATCATAGAGGTACCCTTCTCCCTGGATGATTGGCCTGGATTTGGATGATTGGCCGAGGTCTGCCCGAGGCCACAAGCATATCCTAGTGATCGTGGACTATGCCACCCGGTATCCGGAAGCCCTGCCCCTCCGAAAAGTCACGATCAAAGCGATCACCAAGGAAATGTTCCTGCACTTCAGTAGGGTGGGAATTCCATCCGAAATCCTGACGGACCAGTGCAATCCGTTCATGTCCCGGCTGATGGCCGACCTCTGCCACCTCCTCCAGGCAAAACACCTCCGAACCTCGGTTTACCGTCCCCAGACCGACGGTCTAGTGAGAGGAGAGGTTTAATCAGACCCCGTTTGTGGACTGTAGCAAACTCAGCTGTCTGTGCAAAAATTATTATTTATTTTCTTATTCACTTTTTTCCAAGATCATTTGACACTTGCTAAATGAACATAAACAGGTCTCTGTCTTGGGTTTGACCAAGTTGGGAGCAGGTGAGGGTTCCTGTGAACAAGCTATTGTTGGTTTAGTTTGAAGTCAGTAGTTTCGATGTGATATGTATTCTCTATCACTTGCTGTTAACTCATTAACCAGCTTGGGTGAGCTGGTGGGGACTTGGCTGAGCTGGTGAACCAGCTCACACACTTACATTTTGGGAGCAGATGGCCATTGCTTATTTGAAAATGAAAATATGCAGAAAGTTTTCTGTGATGTTGAGGATTTGGCAATTGGAATCACAGCTAACAAATTAAGCATCAATTTATCTGTCCGGCAAAAAATAAGTTATTTGAAATTTATATGAAACCTTCTGTAAAATATAAGAGTGATTTATAGATTTTTTAATCACTTTATTTAATTTGCTGGAGAGGAAAATTAATGTGCGCCCGCTACACCAGATGCTGGGCCAGCTGCAGATGGAGACACTTAACATAATGTCACGTGCACACAATTTTGATTTTGTAATATAACGGTTTTCAGCGGTTAAAAAGGTATATCTACATAAACTGTGTTTGTCACTACAAAATGTTTGCATATATATTATTTAGACGATGGGGTTAAAGGCCATGTTAATGTTTAAGTCATTAACACTTCGACCCAAAAAATATGACGGATTGACCGAAAGTCTTGCTCATCCTTGCTCAATGTTTAATTATATAAAAATTTATTTTGGGGTTATATATTTGTTTTTGTGATTTGAATTATTATTGTATACATTTTTGGTATTCAACTGGCTCTTATTTTGAAGGGCAATCCAGAAAGGGGAATGGTGTCCATTCTTAAAAGGGGAGAAGGCAGGGGCTGAATCCGAAATGGCATACTCAATGAGTAGGTACTCAATTTCAGTAAGTATTTACCTAATGAGGGTAAAATGGGTACATAATGTTTTGCATGAATGGGTGTAGTATGAATGCGATATCTGCCACCTACTGTACTGTGGACCATAGATTAACCATGTGATGTAATGACAAGCGCAACAATTTAGCATACCTGTCAAGTATCCCGTTTTACATTTACATTTAGCAGACGCTTTTATTCAAAGCAACTTACATAGCATTATCCTATACATTCATACATAGGTATCTGCAACGCCCTGGGATCAAACCCACAACCTTGCGTTGTTAATGCAATGCTCTTACCACTGAGCTACAGGAAAGTTTTGGCCGGGAAAGTCCCGTATTTTACCTTCCTATCCTCCAGTTTAAATGTATATTTCTATAAAAAAACACTGGCCGCAAAACAGTCAAGCGTAAATCCCGCCCTTCAGCTAATTTCATTGGTTAAGCTTACAATGACGGGTAGGTTTTGGGATCAGTGTTTGGTGTAGGCAATCAGTAATGTGATTCACATGACCAATAAAATCTTTAGAATCGGCTGCAGGGCGGGATTTTCCCACGAAGAACATCAGCATCCCGAGGATGGACGAACATATCCATAAATGTAAATTTCAAAATAAAAATCCTTCCTTAGTGGTGTTTAATATTGAATTGAGGGATCACTTCGCTTCTTTGAAACTCCTGAAAGATTCCAGTGATAATATCTCCTCTCTATGTGAAGATGTATTCAAATATTTGTCATTATAATTTGTTAAGCTTCCATGTAAACTTTATTTTAATTTTATAAAATTTCCCTTATTTTCAAATCTCAGTGTTGACAGGTATGCAACTTAGTCATCATGAAACGGAAGTTGGGCCTGAAGTGGAGGGCTAAAAATGCCTGGCCATTGGACAGTCAGTATAGTGCTACCTCTTTTTTTGTTGCGGACGTCATGTAGAGAAGAGTTGTTGTTAAGAGGGGGAGAGGAGCCTAATGCTTAATGTGCAAAATAATAAAAAAATATTTATTATGCACGGATAAACCATTTGTAAATCACTACAACACTGTGTAAAACACTACTAATGTAACACAGATCCATAAAAGGGAAGAAAGAAGGCGGGAACCGGCAAACATTCAACAACTTTGAAATTAACAAACAACAAACACGGAAGTAAAAGAACGGCAGCCCCTCACGGGAGACTCCTGCCCATAACACATTATACATTTACATTTATTCATTTGGCAGACGCTTTTATCCAAAGCAACTTACAAGTAGTTTTTTACAGTGGCACATTACTGCAGAGCAATCAGGGGTAAGGTGCCTTGCTCTAGAGCACTTCAGTCATGAACTGCTCGCACTGAGATTTGAATCGGCAACCTTCAGATCACAAGCCCAACGCTCCAACCACTAGGCCACAGCTTCCAGAGCTCCTCCATGAGAGATGCGAGACCGGTGCACGCACAGTCTCCCCAAGGACTTATTACCTGGGACCTCGAAAAAGACGAGTAACTTAGGCCGGTTAAGAGGTGCAAGTTCCAGCAGAGTGTCCAACGTGTGTATGTGTATATGTCTATGTATATGTATATATCAGTGGTGTGCGGTGGATTTAAAAAATGAGGAGGCAGATTTCTACCCCTTGTAATTTTTGTTTATCTCTGCACTATTAACAAGTGCGATTGTCAGAAAACCAGAGTCATTTCAGTGTTTATGTGTGAAAAATTCCTTTTAATTACTACAAGTTCATTACAGTATGTACTTCTGATTTTTGTAGTTTTATATTTTCCCTGCTTTGGGAAAAGGTACATCAACACCACCTTCATCTTCCTCTAGTACTATATTTCCTATATAAGAATTACATCATTACAGGGCCAGACGGAATCTGCAGACTTTTTTTGTTAATTCTGCGCAGAATTTTTTTCTTAATCTGCGGCATTCTGCAGAATAGTTTTTATATTGTTTGAAATATGTTATAAGTTGAAAAAAGGTTTTAAAATAAATTTGATAAAAGATTTGAGAGAATGGGCCTTTAAACTTTACAAAATAAAAGCATTTACAAATCAGCTGTCAAAATTGCAATTAAACCTAAATAAAAACGTTATGAACATGTTTTATAAACACAATTATTGAATATAGACCTACTTGTTTATTTATATTAAACTTTTAACATGCAGAATGACATATTTTTATAATGATGATCATACATGTAAACTGTGTTCACGGCAGTCTTGTTTTTGACTACTTCAATGGATCAGTCTTGTGATACTGTTTCAGCACATGAGATGAAGAAGAAAGGAATTAATGTGGAAAAAAACATAAGCGCTTTAACAAACTTGTTCGCTCATTGCATTGTTGTGTGTGAGTCGCTTGAGAAGTAGACTGTGGGTGTCTTTGGAATCGATCACGCCATAAAATCGTCAGATTGCAACACTAACAGTAGAGTACTTGATGCGAACTCTTCCGCGGAAATATCCGCGGGTACCCGCGGACGCGCATTCCGTCTGGCCCTGATCATTACCAATAGCATCAATTTAATTATTAGCAGTCCCAGAAATACTCAAAGCATTTAAGAGATCAAATCAAATAGATGTGACTTACTTTAGCCTTGCTCTTATCCTGAGCAAGCCTGATCACAAGCAAACGTTTTTGAACAAATCTGAACCACGTAATATTCTGTCAACAATCGATAACTCCTCTGCCTCCACCATCTCCGACACGAATCCTAAACTCCGATTAATACAACTAATAAAACAATTTAATTAACGTTCAATCTAATTTAGCGCCCGCAGTTTAAAATGAATGACGAAGACGAGCAGGAAGGCGGGATCTCGCTGGTGAGTTAATCCAATCATAGCCCGTTGGAGGCATTGCCTCCTCTCACATGACTTTTCTCCATTCTTTTCAATTACCCCCACTCAAACTCACGGGACACGCTTTAGCGGGTATATGTAAAGTCAATGAGCTTAGAGGAGGCAAGAGAAACGCTGCCTCCCTTTGGAATACTGTCGAGCGGGGTCGCTGTTTCACACTGTTGTACACGCTGATTTATCTCATATTTAGCTCACTACGTTATATCCGCTGTCCTATTCTATTTCTAAACTGTTAATAATATTCTCATTCGATTATTTTCGAGTGGGAGGGGAGGCACTGCCTCCCTTGCCTCCTCGGAGGAAACGCCCCTGGTATATATATATTATAACTTAAGAAGAAGGCTTCTGACAAATATGAAGTTCCTATTTGAGATGCATCTGTTTTGATTCTTTCATTCTAAAATATTAGGACATATGTTAAACGTGTGTTAAAGGCTGTGACCTGTTCAGGTCTTAAACAGGACTTAATAAGTCTTCAATTTGATTGTAAAAAGTGTGCAGTAACCATGGCATTTTTTATATAATCAAATCCTTGAAAATGTATGTCTTCCTGGCCTTTTTTCTCAGCCTTATTTCTGCTACATAATTCTGTCATTGAACTGATTTCTTTATTTTAATTACATTACTTTGTGCAAAAAATTGTGAGCTGTACTAGACCATATTTTACACAATTTATCATTATATGTTTCTACATCCATTTCTTCATTCAGGCTCGGCTCTTGTAACTTTTTTTCACTAATATATTTAAATGCCTGTTAATTTTCCGTGCTAAATTGCTCTGATAGCTTCCTGTAGCTCAGTGTTAAGAGCACGCAAGGTTGTGGCCCACCTTAAAAGGGCCTAGCCACTCCATTGGATCACCTTCATTTCCGGCCTGAGACTGGTGGTCTGGGTCGTGTGTCCTGAAACATGTGGTGCTGCAGGCCTGCTGGATATATCTTAAATGGGGAGGTGAATCAGTGCTTAGCGTGCTGATAAGGTAATCCTGAGTGGGTTTCGATCCCAGGGGATGGCACATACTTAGAAAGAGATGTATAGGACAATGAAATGTAAGTCACTTTGGAAAAAAGCATCTGCCAAATGTGTAAATGTAAAATGTATAGTCTGTATAAGCACGGGAGACACATTATGTGAATGTGGATAAAAAAAGCATTTGCTAAATTACTAAATGTAATGTGTTGAATAATAATTGAGAGTTGAAAGGTACTTGGTGAGTTTAAAAGCATCAGTTTTAATGTTATGTTGTAGGTTTGAGCTGTGAGCTAAATGCTACATGTGATACTGTCCTGTGTTTCATCAGGAAGTTCATAAAGGATGGTGTGCCGACCAAAACAATAAGGATTTTCCCGAAGCAGAAACCATAGATAAACAGCGATGTTCGCGTGGCACTTAATGCACGGACCTCTGCTTTTAACTCAGGAAACACGGATGAGTATAAGTAAGCCAGCTTTGCCCTCCGCAAAACTTTTGAAGCAGCCAAACATCATTACAGGAACAAGATCGAGGAGCAGTTTAACACCGCTGATTTTAGAATTGTGTGGCAAGGACTAAATATCATCACAGGCTTCAAAGGGAAAATAAACTCTGCCCTGAATACCGCTGCCTCACTCCAGGATGAGCCAAACATCTTTTATGCTAATTTGAAGGAAAGTAATACCACCATTGTAGTGAGAACCCCCGCGATCGTCATCAGAGCATGCACATACCAACTAGAGTCTACACAGATAATTTCAACCACTCCCTTTCTCGGTCCATCGTACCCACATGCTTCAAAACATCTACTATTGTACCTGTACCAAAGCAACCCAAAGTCACTTGCTTTAATGACTGCCGTCCTGTTGCTCTGACCCCCATCATCAGCAAATGCTTTGAGAGGGTAATTAAAGACTACATCTGCACTGTTCTGCCTCCCTCACTGGACCCACTACAGTTTGCATTCCGCAACAACTGCTCCCCTGTTGATGCCATTGCACATTCACTAAACATTGGCCTCTCCCACCTGGAAAAAAAGAACATATATGTGAGAATGCTATTTATAGACTACAGCTCTGCATTCAACACCATAGTGCCCTCCGAGCTAGATGTGTGCTGGGCTTAAACAGCTTGCTGTGGAGCTGGATTCTGGACTTCTTGTCTAGCAGACGCCAGGTGGTCACAATATACAACAATACCTCTTCATCTCTGACACTAAACCCTGGAGTGCCACAAGTATGTGTTCTCAGCCCACTCCTGTACACACAGGACTGCGTGGCAACACGCAGCTCCAATGCCATCACAAAGTTTGCTGATGACACAATGGTGGTAGGTCTGATCACTGATGCTGATGAAACAGCCTACAGAGAAGACGTTCACACTCTGTCACGTTGGTGTGAAGAACATAAACTTTCTCTCGACACCAGTAAGACCAAGGAGCTGGTGGTGGACTTAGGAGGAAAGACAGAGAACACATTCCTATCACCATCAATGTTGAGAGAGTCAACAGTTTCAAGTTCCTTGGTGTCAATATCACAGAGGAGCTCAAATGGACCACTCAATCTGAAGCTGCACTGTAAAGAGGCTCTCTTCTTCCTGAGACGGCTAAGGAAGTTTGGCCTGAATCACCACATCCTCACTCGCTTTTACACCGGCACTTGCTGCTGTGTATTTTGGTCTCCGAGCTTGGTAGTTCCTCCGAACTCGGAGCACCCGTTCCTTTGTCTAGGGAGAGTGCCCAGGCCAGTGTGTGCAGTTGGTGTGGAGGGATGCTGCAAAATTTAGAGAGAATGAGGCTAAGGCATCTTGTCTATTTGTAGGGGGTTTCCCCCAAGCTAAAAAGATGATTGGTGAGATTAATTATAGGAAGCCAGCTGGGCTAGTTATCTGATTGTGAGATTGGTCATGGAATTATCTACACGTGCTCCTCCCGGGCTTTGTTAATAAAACGTAATTTTACGAGTTTGTTGCTCAAATAATACGTCCGGATGATAGGGACGGATAGTATGCGTATTCGGTGTGCCCAGAAGATGTGGAGTGGGGCACTACTGTTGCAGTGCTGAGTAAAGAAGAAGACTCCTGAAAGAGTTAAGGTAGGAGTAGCTGCAGTGACAGAGGATCCATCAGGCCAAGGTGTTGGAGTGGTTAGACAAGGGAAAGCAGGACCTGCGCACTGCCACAGACCTCGCTCTCCTGGCGACCGAAGTGACACGCACACTGGGTCTGACGATGTCCTCTCTTGTGGTTCAAGAGAGAGACCTCTGGCTCAATTCTGCGCACATGGGAGGCATCGACAGAATCCGCTTTCGTGATACACCCATCGCACAGCGTGGGCTGCTTGGTGACACCGCCGAAGACTTTTGAGTCTTTCGACGAAATGGCAGACGGAGGCCATCAGCCTCTCCGCCGCGACCCGGCCCCCATTAGGGCGTCGAGGTCCGGGTTGGCACATGCATCCCAGCAGCCCCGACCCCTCTGTACCTCCGGCTCTGGTGCCCCCTCCTCAGGTGGCACCCCGTGGACGGAGGTTTCAATGGAGGACATCAACCCCCTGCCAGGAAGCGGCTTGCAGGAGCCACCCGGGGAGACCCAGGACATCGGGCGCAGCTAAGGCCACGCGATCGCTGTCGAGCCGCATGGGATGATCCTTGCCACATCTAGCCAGGCCTTCTCAGGGCCTGGTTCCCACTTGGTCTCCAGGAGAGCTTCCTTCTCCCTGGGTGCCCACAGCATACAACAGCCTCAATTCGATGTTGTGACATGCCACTTCCGCAGCCCTCCGCACTATCCACGCGACAGTGCGTTCAGCAGCGAAGATTTAAGGCAGGTAAGTCAGCAGACACGCACGCCCCCCCAGGACCCAGTGGTTATGCAGGGCCTGCGCACTGCCACAGACCTCGCTCTCCAGGCGACCGAAGTGACAGCACGCACACTGGGTCTGACGATGTCCACTCTTGTGGTCCAAGAGAAAGACCTCTGGCTCAATTCTGCGCACATGGGACTTCCGCAGCCCTCCACACTATCCACGCGATAGATTTAAGGCAGGTAAGTCACAGCTCCCTAGCACGTCACGGTGCCTAATGAGGATGATCAGTCTCGGCCTCGTGATCGGTTGACAGGCACTCGTCCAAGTCTTGGGACATTTGCTTCCGTGCTTCAGCTCGAGGTCGCCACCCTTCTGTAGAAGGGGGCAATCGAGCTCGTCCCTCTGACCGAGATGTCTTAGGGGTGACAACCCCTACTTCATTGCCCCCGAGTAAAGTGGGGGGCTGTGTCAAATCCTGCGATGCTGTGCTGCCTAGCCCTGGTCAGGCAACAGTCAGCGGTCGCCCTGAAACACTGAGAGGCTTCTGGGGCATATAGCGTTCTTGTCTACAGTCATGCCGCTCAGGTCGATGCATATGAGACCGCTTCAGCATTGGCTTCAGAGTCTGGTTCCCTGGAGAGCTTGGCACACCGGCACAGGGAGTGTTCCCATCACATCTTTCTGCCGGTGCACCCTAACCCTCGGACAGACATGTCCACCTCAGGGGTGGAGTCCCATTAGAGCAAGTGGGAGCGTGCCATGGTACGGCAGACGTCTCCCTGCTCGGTTGGGGTGGGGAGTGCAATGGGCAGGCGGAGCAATGTCGCGGAGCTGGACAGTTGAGTTCCTCTCAAGTTAACTAGAGAGGAAGAAGACAGCGAGAGTGGAAACCGGTGTGAGGCTATGAGAGGGTTACAAGGAGAGGCAGGCAGACACACACTGACTCCGAGCACATGGGGAGCTGTCAAAACAACACCATGTTCTCAAAAAAACCTAAACACAGACAAAACAAACAAAACAATGCAGGTGATCAGAGCCGGGACCTGACAGTACACCCTTCTGTAGAAGGGGGCAATCGAGCTGTTCTTCTTTTCTTTTTTACACCTTTGTTCCTTTAATTCTTCCTTTGTTGTTTTAATCACAAAAGGTTGCCCAAAATTATGTCCCTACCATACATATGCCAGCAATTGCTGTTGCTTAATGTCTCCCAGACAACCATCACATTTTCTTTTACTGTAAAACTGACCATGACTAATAGGTATCCATTTGCTCACCTATTCTCTGGGTCAGTAATAATATGGCTGATTCCAAAATAATACAGTTGTAGAGTCTGGTCGGACCAAAAGGCCAACACATGGGATCGTAAAATATAAATGGCCTGAGCTATCACCTATCTTGACTGACCAGGGCACATTCCGGCACTCTCCCCGAGCTTCAAAGGCATTCTTGGGGGGTCCCAAATGTGTCCTAAGGTGACAAAAGCCATGTGGCTCCAGGAACAAAGAGAGATTCAAATTCTACCAAAGAATGTCTCTTTCTCCACTCTCGCCACCTAAGAAAAGCTTAAAGTGTAAATAAATGTATCTCTAACGTGTGTTTGTTCCCATGGTATGCTAGCCTAACCATAATATCAAAGGTAGAGGTTTCACCATAGCTAGGCTCATGATTGTGTTCTTGTACGAACATTATAGGTCAATGTTCTAATAACCCCATAATGTTTCATATATAACTGTTCCCCTTTTCCTTCTTTAGATGATGGGGTATAGCACAGTAATGTTTTGTATATCATACTCATTTTATCATCATCTAAGAATAATACAGAGCCAAAACTTCCAGGCGACCATAAATGCAAATGAGCTAGTGAGCCGGACAAAGGAACATGTTTCCCGCAAAAAAATCAGCTCACTACATTGGATCGCCCACTCTGGAGGGGCGTGACGCCCTCAGGGTTAAAACATCTGTGCACGGAAGAAACGTCCCTCATTGCTGTTCCTTCAATCTCTCGAGACCTGTCTCCTCCCTGGAGACAGCCTTTTTTCGGGCAGTTTGCTTCGGCTAAGTTCGCTCTTCCTTCGTCAGCCAATCCGGTTCTCAGGGAGAATCCAACGTACTCACCGCTCGCTTTAAACGCATCAGGACTTCCATCAGTGCAAACCAGAGTTTGTCCCAGCACATCTAAAAGCCAATGCAAGTATCTGATCTATTTATAAATTGATCTATTTAGAAATAGCTGCGCGTAAGCTTTGCCCCTTTTTAATAAGGAGATTGTCCGTGATGGTTTATGCAGATGTGAATTGCTAATGTAATACTGCCACTTTTACTTTGTCTATTACTTTCATTCTTTACTGCTTTTATGTTTAATGTGTGTTTGTCTAAGTGTTCATCATTGTTTAGTTAGCTGGTTTGTTTCCCCGTTTATATAGTCAATAAACAATTTGTATGCCACGCTAGAATTGTTTCTGTGTTTATTGTTCACATCTTAACATCACTTGAAACTGCTTGATTTCGTTTTTATGACTGAAGTGGTACTGTGTTACAGTAAGAGTTGTTTTCCCAGGCCAGGATGGTGATATTTCTGTTAATATACAATCTGCTGATCACCCGCTGGACGAGTGTATTTAGTTGTCGCTATCATTGATTCTGCCGCATCAGGTAAAATGTAGAAGATAGTTATGGTTAATCACCGTAAAATGTTATCATGTTCTGTTTGGAATAACGGACATCACTTCTCATAAACCAGCTCGGGATTCTTGCTGGGGGGCAAAGGGAGGGGTTGTCATGTTTTAATCATATATATACTCTGTGTGCAGGAGGAAAGAGTGCCTTTTCTCTGCACCATGCTCATTGCTTATGATGCCGTTAAACGACAACACAATAATTTGCAAAGTACTTCCATTTTTCTCTGTGTATTGCGTTTGTCAAAGTTGACTCAACCTAGATTAAATTTTCAATTTTAATTCAATTTTTGCATTTTTCTATCAGTTTCTGAATATGTATTCTAAAATTTAATTCAGAGTCCATCCACATACCCCAAAATCTTACTACATTAACTTGTTCCAGCTGATAACCGTACATTTGACATTCAAGTGTGGATTTTTTTTAAAATTCTAATTACTTGTGTTTTAGCCACAGTGTTCTGCCCTTTTTGTCAAACGCCTTGCTCGACTCGACAGTCAGATAACGCCTCCCAATAATGACGGACACAAGAGAACAACTTTGAATCCTTTACTGACATGGGATAACGTAAAACTGTAAAAAACAAATAGAGAATTCTGAGAATACAATAATAACATGCTCGTGCAAGGGAAATAAGGCTATTTGCATGGTGCGTAATTAGTATCCGCTATAATAGCGTTAGCTAGAACATTTTACCAAATACATAAAATAAACATCCTTTCTGGTATCTAACAACAGAATAAACAACTATACCATCGTGGGTAATATAATGCAGCAGTATTACGTACCGAAAGTGCCTCGGAAAACTTTAATCGAGGAGAATTGAAAGTGATGACCGCTTTGCATCCTAGACTGCCGCTGACGCAGGTTGCGTAAAATGACGTCATCAAATAAGGAACTTAGCAATATAACATGCAATACCCAACTTGAACAGAAGGGGTCACTTAATTACCATATATAATCAGACTCATAAGCAAACTGTTCATAGGAAACAGGACACTCCCTGTCTGGTGTCTAGAGAATACCAAACCTTCTTACTGGAGTTTAGCTTTGAATAGTCTGTTCAGAATTCTTATGAAGGAGTAGTACTAACTCGCGGACGGGCCTCAGGAACATTTTTGGCCCGCCTTTCCCAATGATCCTTACTTGTACCTTACGGACTTGCCCGTCTTGGCTAGGGTAAGTCTCTGTCACAATGCCCATGGGCCACTCGTTTCGTTTCAATTGTTCATCCTTGAGCAGAACTACACATCCTTTAGAAAGGTTGGGTTGTTGCCGATGCCATTTCTGTCGATGTTGTAGTGTCGACAGGTACTCTTTCCTCCATCGGTTCCAGAAAGCGTTGGCGAGGCTTTGCACCATTCGCCATTGCTGCTTGTACAGGTCGGGCTTCCCAAAGTCCCCGGGTGGAATTGAGCTAGCTCCAGTCTTCTGTGTTAGCAGCGTGGCAGGTGTTAAAATGAAAGGGTTTGCAGGGTCGGTTGATACAGGTATCAGTGGTCTATCGTTCATGATAGCTGAGACTTCAGCCATGAAGGTGGAGAGTACCTCGTGTGTGAGTTTGGAAGATTTCATCTGAAGCAGCATTGAATCCAAGATCTTGCGAGCAATGCCGATCACCCTCTCCCATGTACCGCCCATGTGTGAAGCGTGAGGAGGGTTGAATGTCCATATGCAACTGTGGTCTGGCAGAAACTGTTTCACTGCCTTTTCATCGATGCTGGAAGGGATCTGCAAATCTTTACAGGCTCCTATGAAATTTGTTCCTCTATCGGAGCAGATACGTTTCACAGGGCCCCGGATGGCTAGAAACCTCCTTAAGGCGTTGATGAAGCTAGAGGTGTCAAGGGACTCGATCACTTCTATATGAATGGCCCTGATACTTAGGCACGTGAACAATACTGCCCATCTTTTACTTTCCGCGTAACCGCCCCTAGTCTTGCGCTCAGAAACGGACCAAGGGCCAAACATATCCAGTCCCACGTTTGTAAAGGGGGGCAGTGCGCTGAGCCTGTCGGAGGGCAAATCCGCCATCTTTTGAGTCTCGCTGCTCTTCCTAAGCCTGCGGTATGTAACGCAGGAATGGATAAGACTGCTCACACATTTTTTGCCTCCTTTTATCCAATAACCGGCAGACCTGATCGCTCCCTCTGTAAAGTGGCGGCCCTGATGCTGCGTGCGTTCGCGGAAATGCCGTGTTAGAAGTAATGCTACATGGCTTCTTCCAGGTATGATGAGGGGCCTCTTTTCTTCGGCACTTAGATCAGCATTGACCAGACGGCCTCCGACCCTCAGCAGACCCCTCTGGTCTATGAAGGGATCAAGTTTTTTTAATGGGCTAGATCTGGCAAGTGGTTTGTTCTGTCTGAGACACTGCAGCTCATCAGCGTAATTTACCTGTTGTACTTCCCGTATGACGACTTCTGTGCTCTGGAGCATTATATCAGCACTGAGAGGGAGTTTACAACAATGCCATCCTTTGCATGCCTGTAAAGTGTTGCTTTGGCTCTGTTTATATGACTGTGCAATGTGGATCAGCTTTCCCATTGCTCTAATCAGACGACTCCAGTCCGAAAAGTGTTCAAAGCGTTTTGAGACAGTCGTATGCAACACTGTTACTTGAGGACGGACTTCTGAATCTCTCTCGGGGTCAACAAGTGCGAAGGGCTCTCTAGGGCACTTCTCTGCTTTTGGATGCCGCAGGAATGCTGGTCCGCCGAACCAGATTGTGTCCTGCAGTTTAGCGGGTGCTATGGGTCGTGTAGCCACATCTGCTGGATTATGTTGTGAGTTTACATAATGCCATTGCTCTGGATTGGTGTTTTTGCGGATCCTCTGCACACGGTTGCTCACGTACACATGAAATCTGCGCCTTTCGTTGTAAATATAGCCAAGGACAACTCGACCATCCGTGTAAAAGACAATTTCGTCAAACTTGAGAGCGATCTCTGAGGTAATAGTTTCCATCATGTTCACAGCCAGGACAGCTGCACAGAGTTCCAGACGAGGAATAGTGGGCTCTGGTTGGGGCGCCAGCCTTGCTTTGCCTGCGACGAATCCGACATGACAGTTACCGTGTGGATCGATTGTTTTAAGGTAAGCAACCGCAGCTATCGTTTTTTTAGAGGCATCTGAAAACACACAGAGCTCTTTGAAATGGGCTTCTGACAACGATGTGGGCCCATAGCTCCTTGAAACCTGGACATGCTGCAGTTGTTGCAGAGAGTCTCTCCATTCCACCCATAACCTTTGTTTGTTCGAGGGTAAGAGCGCATCCCAGTCAGTAGCTTTCTCTGTCAGCTCTCTTAGTAGCATTTTGCCTTGAACTGTGATAGGGGCCACAAACCCCAGGGGATCGTACAGACTGTTCACTACCGCCAGCAGTCCCCTTCAGGTGTAAGGCCTTTCATCCTCTTGGATGTGGAAAGTGAAGCAGTCTGTGTCCAGATTCCAAAGCAAGCCGAGACTGCGTTGCATAGGAAGTGAGCTGGTGCCTAGGTCCAGTTCTTTAAATGAGTTGGCGTAATCCTCTGATGGGAAAGCGCTCATAACTTCCTTGCTGTTTGAGGCCAATTTATGCAACCTCAAATTAGACCCGGCCAGCATGTCTTGCGTTCTCTTCAGTAGATCGATCGCCATCTCTGGGGATGGCACGGATTTTAATCCGTCGTCCATATAAAAGTCGTGCTCCACAAACTCTCTGGTGTCCTGATCAAATTCCACTTCCCCTTCTTGAGCCGCGCGTCGAAGACAATAGACGGCAACCGCCGGGGAGGGACTATTCCCGAACACGTGCACTTTCATACGGTATTCGGTGACTTCACTCTCTGGGTTGTTTTTGTGAAACCAGAGGAACCTGAGGTGGTTTCTGTCTGCGGAACGAACTTTAAAGCAGTGGAACATTTGTTCTATGTCTACCATAAAGGCGACAATCTCCTTGCGAAAACGCATGAGGACTCCGATGAGGCTATTGTTGAGGTCTGGGCCCGTCAAGAGGATCTTGTTAAGCGATGCACCTTTGAGTTGGGCACTTGAGTCAAAGACAACTCGAATTTGGGAAGGTTTTTTTGGATGGTATACACCGAAAGAAGGTAAATACCAACACTGTTCGTTGCAGTTTAGTGGAGGAGCCATCTCTGCGTGATCGTTCTTAAACAGTCTCCCCATGAAGGCTACAAAATCCTTTTCCATTTCGGGTTTCTTCCTGAACGATCGTAGAAGTGAATTTAAGCGATCCACCGCTTGCGAACGATTGTTGGGGAGATGCTGTCTTGGCTGCTTAAACTGAAGTGGAGCGACCCATGAATTTTCCTCATCTTTATAGACTTCCCTGTCCATGATCTGCAGGAAGAGTCTGTCTTCGATAGATGGGGCTGCTTTCTCGTCGTCCTTTGTTGCCTGAAAAAGATCCCATTCTGCGTTTTTTTGCGGTGTATCTTTAACAATGAAATTGTTAGCACACGGGTGAAAGTACGTAGGCCACCGTTCTCCTTAACGTTGGTATGGTAGGCTTGGACGAAGGTAGGTTTGTGGACTTTTCCAAGGCACATGTCACCGTCAATTACCCATCCTAAATCTAGCTTTTGCGCGTAGGGGGCGTTTGCAGACCCATTCACTTGTCTATGGGCTTTGTGGACTCTGATCATGTCTCTGCCTATCAGGAGAAGAATAGGAACCTGATGTTCAGGTTCTGGGATATACCTTGCAAGGTGTTTCAAGTGTCTGTGTTTGCTTACTGCTTCTGGAGTGGGAATCTCATGGCGATTGTCTGGGATCTCATTACATTCTAGAAGAGTAGGTAAGGGTAAGACTAAGCTTCCGTCAAAGGATTCAACTTGAAAGCCTCGTGCTAGCCTGCCTTCCGTCTCGACTGTGCCGGCACATGTTTTGAGAGTATAGGGTACGTTACCCTCTTTAAGGCCAAACTCATTGAAAAATTCGGATCTTGCAAGTGATCTATTGCTTTGGTCGTCTAGTATCACGTATGTTTTGACTGCCTTCTCGGGGTAACCTTCAGGAAATACTCTCGCTAGACATACCTTGGAGCACGAACGTGCAAGAAGATTGTCTCCACATACCTCAGTACAAGCGGAGGAAACCTCGCACTCTGAAGGTACATGTTCGGCCACTTTGTGATCCTCTGATGTTGGGAATTTTGATTCTTTCATCCATGGTGCAAAACCTGGTTGGAGAGCTGCTACGTGGGTAATGCTGCCGCACTCGTAACACTTAACAGCCTGATCACAGTCCTTTGCCATGTGTAGTATGGAGCTGCAGCACTTAAAGCATATCCCTTGTTGTTTGAGCAATGACTTTCTCTCTTCCACAGGTTTCATCCTAAACCCTCTACATCTGGACAAGGGATGGGGCTTGTTGTGTAGAAAGCATTGCTTCGCTGGGTTTGCCTTGTTCTTGGGTTCCCTTGCAGTCGACGGATCGTCGGAGAAGACCTGGATCTTGTGTGTGGTGACGGCTCTTGGAAAGATAGGTTTATTTGACGGTCTGATTGATTTGCGGGGATCTTCTTGTTCAGTTGTAAGAAAAAAGCTTGGATCGTTTCGCATCTTAGATTGCTGATAGACAAAGTCTACCAAGAACTCAAAGGGTGGAAAGGAAACGTAGTAGTCATTTTTATACCTGGATCCTACTGCGAGCCACTTTTCTTGTAAGCCGGATGGCAGCTTTTGAATTATAGGATTTACTCCTCGCGCTGTATCTAGATAGGAAAGACCCATCAGACCACCGTCCCGCTTAGCTGCTTGTATTTCCATGAGCAAATCTCCCAGCTCGCGTAGTCTGTGATTGTCGCGGTTTGAAATTTTTGGAAAGCTCTCTAATCTCATAAACAGGGAATTTTCTATCATTTCCGGTGATCCATGTGTCTCATAAAGTCTATCCCAGATTAGTTGGCGCCCTTGTAGCGGGTTGTTAATGTGCACAGCTCGGATCCTTCTTGCGTGCTCAGCTGACTCGCGTCCCAGCCATTTTACCAATAAATCCATCTCTTCGCTGGGTGAGAGGCTAAGGTCTTTTGTAGCATTTATGAAAGATGCCCTCCAAGCTCTGAAGGTTTCTGGCTGATCGTTGAACTGCGTGAGGCCGGAAGACACCAATTCGCGTCTCGCGATGAACTTGACAACATCAGATATTTGATTGTCAGCATACATGTTGTTGTGATACGGGCCGACTTGCAAGGGTGTAGCTGGATTGATCTGAGAGTAGTCGGGCGGCACCCGCCTATCTCCGGTCCCTTGGGGGCTACCTCGAGACGCTACCGATTGTGGGTGAAGTGGCTTGGGGCGTGTTAGATGTACATTTTTAGATTGCGTAATGGTAGGATTCTGCACACTTTCTGCACCAACAGCCTGAATATCGGGTAGCCAGTCGTCAAGACCACGTTGTCCCTCTTGCTGTGAGTATGCTCTAGCAGTCTGTCTTTGTTGCACTTCCGGAAAGTCTCCGACTTCGTTATCGTTAAGCGGTCCGTCCAGCGCTGGCAATTGCAGATTCACGGCATTAATGGCCTTTTCTGATAAGTCTGCCTGTGTACGTTCCGCGGCATCCTCTATGGGTAGTCCTGCTATGCTGGTAATCTCTCCGCTTTCTAGCTCTACAGCCATTTCCAATGCTTCCGCTTTTGCTTGTGAGGCTGCAGCTCTTTTTTCCAGCCTTAAGGTTTCTAATGACGCTGCAAGCTGTGCTTGTTGTATTTTCAGGTCGCTTTCCTTTTTGGCAAACGCTATCTCCGCTTTTGCTGACTCAGCCTCCGCTCTCGCTATTGCGGCAGCGGTGATCACCGCTGATGAGCCCCGTGAGCGTCGTGACGCGCTTGATGCACTAGGCGTGTGCCTCTGCGACCCGGCTTTGGAGCTCGGCTTGGACATCGTGGACGAGCGATCGCTTGCTCCCCGCCGTGGAGTGTGAAGAATAGAAGATGATCGCTAAGGCTTTTCGTTTTACTGTTCTGCCCTTTGTGTCAAACGCCTTGCTCGACTCGACAGTCAGATAGCGCCTCCCAAAAACGACGGACACAAGAGAACAACTTTGAATCCTTTACTGACATGGGATAACGTAAAACTGTAAAAAACAAATAGAGAATTCTGAGAATACAATAATAACATGCTCGTGCAAGGGAAATAAGGCTATTTGCATGGTGCGTAATTAGTATCCGCTATAATAGCGTTAGCTAGAACATTTTTACCAAATACATAAAATAAACATCCTTTCTGGTATCTAACAACAGAATAAACAACTATACCATCGTGGGTAATATAATGCAGCAGTATTACGTACCGAAAGTGCCTCGGAAAACTTTAATCGAGGAGAATTGAAAGTGATGACCGCTTTGCACCCTAGACTGCCGCTGACGCAGGTTGCGTAAAATGACGTCATCAAATAAGGAACTTAGCAATATAACATGCAATACCCAACTTGAACAGAAGGGGTCACTTAATTACCATATATAATCAGACTCATAAGCAAACTGTTCATAGGAAACAGGACACACAGAAAAACTAAAACCCCAACTGTTCGCCCAATTTTCCACCTCATTCACAGCCTTTTGCACTTTATTTTCTACAAATGTAACCTTTCGTTCCCTTTTCCATAGTGCTCCATCATCCGCATACAATGATCTTCCTATTCCAGTATCAACGTTATGATATACAGTGGTATGGGCACCCCTTCACTACATCAGTTTAAAACTTAATTTTAACATATGTTATACCTTATGGAAACAGAAAGATCTCAGTAGTGGAATCGTTTTTATTGGTCCAAAAGAAACATTTGAGTGCATTTAAACAAAATTAGGCATGTGCATAAATTTGGGCACCTCAAAGAAATAATTCCATAATTTTTTAGTAGAGCCTCCTTTTGCTGCAATAACAGCCTGTAGGTGCCTCCTATAGCCACAGACATGTCCCTGAAGTCTTGTCAGGTGGTATTTTGGCCCATTCCTCCCTACAAAACGCCTCCAGTTCAGTCAGGTTTCTTGGCTTCCGTGCGTAAAGTGCCTGCTTCAAATCAATCCATACATTTTCAAGTATGTTAAGGTCTGGGACTGGGTTGGCAATTCCAGAATATTGTACGTGTGCTTCTGCATGAATTCCTTGGTGGATTTTGAACAGTGCTTAGGATCATTGTCCTGCTGAAAACTTCAACCCGGCACAGCTTTAACTTATTGACCATTGTTTTCAAGAATCTGCTGATACTGAGATGAATTCATGTGGCCCTCAACTTTACCAAGGTTTCCAGTACCTGTGCTAGCCATGCAGCCCCAAAACATGATGGACCCTCCACCAAATTTCACAGTAGGCAAGAAGTTCTTCTCATGGAATTCAGTGTTTTTTTCACCATGCATACCTCCTCTTGTTCTGACCAAATAACTATCTTAGTCTCATCTGACCACAGTATTTTTTCCAAAATGCTTCTGGTTTGTCCAGATGTGCTTTTGCATACCTCACGATTCTTCTTTTGACGAACACTGAACAACTACACCATCAGCAGCCAGATGTTCTTGTAGTTCTCTGGAGGTGGTCTGTGACCATTCTAACCATGCTTCGCCTGTGCCTTTCCTGTATTTTTTTCAGCCTACCACATCTTTCCTTCACAAGGACTTTGCTTTTGGCCTTCCATTTCTGCACTACATTTCTGACTGTTGAGACGGACAGTCCAAACCTTCCAGATAATTTCTTGTACCCTTCTCCTGATTCATAATAATGAATGATCTTAGTTTTTATGTCAGTGGAGAGTTGTTTAGAGGTCCCCATGTTGCCACACTCAAAGAAAGAACCTAGGACAAGCACAGCCATAAATTTGGTATGTTAAACAGCCTTTTTCGTGATTGGTTCCACCTGTCTTTGTAATTGAAGGTCTAACGAGCTAATCAAAGCAATTTTGTGCTGCAACCAGTCAGCTATAAATCCCTACAAGTCTTGAAATGAATGCAGTTAAAAGGGTGCCCAAACTTTTGCACATTCCATGTATTAAATTTTTTTATAATGAAACTAAGAATTTCGGTCTGGAAAACACTCAAATGTCTACATCTCTGTAGGAAAACAAATAGTTTTGTTTCTGTGATCTTCTCTTATAAAGGTAGAGCAAATGATCATGAAATCTCAGAGGGGTGCCCAAACTTTTGCATACAATTCTCAAGCTTTCTAATTTCATTCAAAGCCCCTCTTTCCACAACATATCGTAAGATTTTTCTACATCAAAAAAGACTCTCACTAGCACTTCCAGCTTCTAACTTGAGCTCTTCGAATTTCAGCTTCCAAACACAATATTGAATCCATCGTATTTCTCCCTTTTCTAAATCCACTTTGACATGCTGATTAATGTTTCTACTTTGAATCACATAAGTCAACCTATTCATAACCATCCTTTCCATTATTTTGCATAAATTTGATGTCACCGCAATAGGTCTATAATTACTTAGCTGAGTGTGGTCTGGAAATGACCCCATGCTTCCAATATCCTGGCAAATTCCCTGTCTCACATATTTTGTTAAAAAGTCTGAAAATAAGTTCTTTATAATCTCATAGTATATGTGATCCTTGCCTGGAGAAGTATGTTTGACCCCCACTAGCGCTCTCTTTAACCCATACAAAGTGAGTGCAACATACTTCCTGATGGTTTCTTTTTTATACTGACCATACAGTATGTGAGCATTCTCCCTAACTTTCTGTTCCCTATATTTCCTCATATTCTCTGATATATTTACATTACTGTGGCAAGGGGGTGTGGTTTAGCGAGGTCAGCAATGGGAGAGAGAGCCGGGAGAAGAGCAGTAAGTGAATGGGGCACATGAAGACAATCAACACCTGTATATTGTTCCAGTACGGGCGCGGGGAGATCGGATATAAAGTCGAGAACAACCCACAACCGGGAGAGAGAGACAGGCTGAACACAGGCTAAGACGAAGATGAAGACAAAGACGAACGGGAGGCAGCGGCTAAAGGGAAGCCGAATGTGTTCGTGAGAGGATTGTGTTGAGTTGGATTACTTGTGTTGATTTGATAAAGCCCATGTCAGTCTGAGCCAACCTCATCCTCTTCCTTCCTGACAACTACTATCATTATGTACCTTTACAAAGGTTTTCACTAACATCTCTGCTTTATCAGTCTTTTATTGCTGTTTCCATTACTTTTACATTTACATTTAGTCGCTGTGCGGGCAGGACTTATCCACAACAGCTGCCTCAGCGTGTTGGACCCCCAAGCATGCGAGGCAGACATTTTGTCCATCCCCCTCCTCAATGAGTGTTTGGCACCCGTGAGAACAGCAAGACATGCGCTCTTTTAGAGAGAAAAACACCTCCGGAACCCCTGAGACGCCAGGGGAAGTCACTGATGGGGGACAGTCTGCTGCACCACGTCGAGAAATCAGCTCTTTTAGAACGATTGTCATGAGATACGAAGGCTCCGAAGAACAAAAGGTAAATGAATGCAGCACCGCGTCTCCCTTTTATACCCGGATATCCGGGGCGGAGTCCGGCATGCAAATTTAATTTGCCAATTTCATTGGCCTTTTCAAAATAGTCAGAAGATGATAGGTTCTCAAGTCATACCCCATCTGTCGGTTCGACACAACATCGAGAGACCAACAGAAAGGGAACTAAGATTATTCATTATTATGAATTAGGAGAAGGGTACAAGAAATTATCTGGAGGGTTTGATCTGTCTGTCTCCACAGTCAGAAATGTAGTGCAGAAATGGAAGGCCACAAGAATAGTCCTTGTCAAGGAAAGATGTGGTAGGTTGAAAAAATACAGGAAAGGCACAGGAGAATGATGGTTAGAATGGTCATTGACAAGCCACAGACCACCTCCAGAGAACTACAATAACATCTGGCTGCTGATGGTGTAGTTGTTCATCGTTCCACAATCCAGCGTACTTTGCACCAGGAAAAGCTCATTGGAAGGGTGTTTTGCAAAAAGCCTTTCCTGAGTGTTCGTCACCAGAAGAGTAGTATGAGGTATGCAAAAGCACATCTGGACAAGCCAGAAGCATTTTGGAAAAAATACTGTGGTCAGATGAGACTAAGATTTATTTGGTCAGAACAAGAGGGGGTATGCATGGCGAAAAAAACACACTGAACTCCATGAGAAGAACTTATTGACTACTGTGAAATTTGGTGGAGGGTCCATCATGTTATGGGGCTGCATGGCTAGCAGAGGTACTGTTGAGGGCTACATGAATTAATCTCATTAATCTCATGATTTCAATACTGAAATGTTTCTGTTTCCATAAGGTATAACATATGTTAAAATGAACAAACTGATGCAGTGATTTTCCTAAGGGGTGCCCAAACTTTTGCATACCACTGTAAATGGTGGATATAACACTGGATTTGGAGATCGTTTGAAACTGATAGATGGAGCGGCGTTCCCAGCCCTTAATGATGCCTGAAATTAACCTGTAAGTACTTGTAACCTGTCTGTGTTTTGTTGGCAATGTGTGCGCATGTGCTTAAGTTCTACATTTTCATCTTGTGCAGTTTTCTTTCTCCTCTCCGGGTTCATTGATATGTCACTTTTTCCCTATTCGGTATTGGCTGAAAGTGTCATGATACTGCCTCTCCTTGTCTTGGTTTTCGAGTCTTGTGGCAGGATCATGTCAGTCCCATGTGTTTTGTGTAGAGAAAGAGCAATGTTTTGGTTTGTCACGCCATGCTCTCTCTCCGGTGTCCCGTCCTTTAGCCCCGCCCCCTTGTTTCCCTGTTAGCGGCCCATTAGTGTAAGTCTTGTCACCAGCCCTGGTCCATCTTTCCCTTAGTGTTTCATTCCCCTTACCTGCCTCGTGCAATCATCCTGTTAACTTTCCTTTAGTGTTTCATTCATGTCACCTGCCGCCACTCTCCCTGTGTCATCAGTCCTTGTTAGTGTTTCCCTTTTTCAAGCCCCAGTTTCCCTCTGTCTCTTGTCGGTTCATTTTGCACATTTACTGATCCTAGTCTGTCTTTTGCTACCCTGCCTCATTTTGGATTACCCTGTTTCCTGGACTCAACAAACTGCTGCCTGCGCTTGGGTTCTGTCCATACCTCATGACAGAAAGTCTACTGGTTAGGTTTCTGGTGTCGCTTTGTATCATTCATTTCTGGTTTAGCTGTTTATCACCAGTCTTTCAACTGTTCCGTGCAAGCCATGAACATACAAATGGTGCACACCGTCTTAGGAGAAGGACACCCCAACACGGAGGCTTCACTCTGTTACTTTCTTCATAACGTTCTTCATAGGCATATTGAAGTAGTTGTTGCAAACTGCTCACTCCTGTTTTACTGATGCACAAGTAGCATATTTTAGTGTAAAATGATTGTGCATGGTGTAGAGTATTGGATCATTGAAAGAACAGCCATAACCCCCCCCCCCATTCCCTTTTGGTCTGGTTTCTAGCTTCCACCATCACAGGGCAAACCCTTTTTTCTTCTCTGTGGGTTATTTACGACTTCTTAGCTTCAAAGCAAGCAAAAGGAGATATGAGAATTTCGTTTGCATCTGTAGTTTGTCCAGAGGAACTCATCTGACTGTTCTTTGATCTTAATAAGTTTTATGAGAGTACACCAATCACCTTCCACATGCAAAGCAAGAGCTGGAAGAGAAAAACAATTTACTTTCCCTCCAAAGGTGCCATCGTCTGATTGGGTGAGTCACAGCTATAGGGCGTGACATCCTCACAACTTAAATGAGAGATCTCTTGTTTCTCTCCACTCTTCCTCTTTGGACCTGCCTTGACCAGAAACCAGTTCTGGGCGTCTCTTCGGAGACCATCTTCACCCCCATCAGGGGGGAGAAGGAACAATGGACTGCGGCCTACCACAGGCCCACGAGGCTAGCGAGACCGCACTTTGAAACCAATTGCAACCTTTCCATCTCTCCAAACGCTACGGATACAAATACAGCACAGACCTTGCAAGTATTCTGTCCTATTCATAGAATAGCTGCGTTAAGTTTGTGCCTCTTTGTAAAGACGATTTATTGGTGTTCATACGTTGCGGCCATGCTGCTCTCCCAATCTATTTCTTACATTTCTCTCTCTCTATATGTTTTCTCTATCTATGTTGTGTTTCATGTTGTGTATGTTTTGTATTTGCGATCGTTATGTGTACCATTTAGGATAGTTTAATAAACAACCATATATTCACTTCTGATTGGTTTCTGTGATCAATCCTCACAATGCAAAGTCCCTTAAACCGTGTTAGATTTATGCTCTGCTCTGAATTCTGTTTGGTAAAGTAATGTTACTAATGGCCCAGATAATGTAAAGTGTATTCATCATTGATGCATTCGCTGGACGAATGAAACGCAATAGTGTTATACTGTACATTACTAATCAGAGATTGTAAAATATGTATATTTAATAACGATTATTACATGTATTCTACTTTGAGCTAAACTAATTCCTTGACTTTAATTGATGTTTAAATGACTTTATTTCTTTACATTAATTCTTACATTCGATTAAATTACATTTATATAGCACTTTTCACAATGTGCATTGTTTCAAAACGGCTTTACAGGAATAACTAATAACTTAAAATAAGAAAAACTGAAAAACACAAAAAAGTCAAACACAGCACAGTGCATGGTGTTTATAGAACATTTATAATATCTAATAAGTGCAGTCTCCCCGTGATTTATTTAGCATATTATGCATTAAGTGAGTGCTTGTGTCTTTAATATAGATATGTGTCTTTAATATAGATTTAAATTGGGAGAGTGTGTCTGACCCTCAAATAGTATCGTAAAGGCTGTTCCAGAGTTTAGGTGCTAAGTATGAGAAAGCTCTAATTTAGAAATTCTAGGTGTTATCAATTCTAGGTGTCTTGAGTTTTGAGATCTTAGAGCGTGTGATGGGTTGTAGTGTGATAAAAGCTCTGTTATTTAAACAGTTAAACTGTTTAAGACTTTACAAGTAATTAAAATAACTTTAAACTTGATGGGTAGCCAGTGAAGGGTTCATAACATTGGGGTTATGTGATCGTATTTTCTGGACCTGGTTAGAACTCTGGCAGCTGCATTCTGAACTAATTGTAGTTTGTTTATTGATGATGCAGGACAACATCTACGCAGTGCATTACAGTAGTCAAGTCTTGAGGGTACAAATGCATGAATAAACTTCTCTGCATCAGCAATACATGGAACATTTCTAAGGTGGAAGAAGGGTGTTTTTGTGACATTTGAGATGTGATTTCCAAATGACAGGTTGCTGTCTAATTTAACGCCTAGGTCTTTAACTGTATTTGTTGGAGTAACATTGCAGCCTTCAATTTGCAGGTTATAATTCGAAATATTATTTTTACGCGTCTTTTGTCCGATCAGTAATATTTCAGTTTTAATAGAATTTAAAAGAAGTAAATTACAAGTCATCCAATGTTTTATATCGTCTACGCACTCTGCCAATTTGAATAGCTGGAAGGAATCATCTGGTCTTATCGGCAGTTTCCAAGGACAAAACTGCCTTAACAATGCTTTTTGGATTACACCAATTCGTAACATTTCCATTCGGGTTGTTCAGGGGTTGGCCACCTTTCAGCGTCTCATGGACCGTATCCTCTGACCCCATATGGAATATGCCGCTGCCTAGATGATATTATCCTTTATAGCAACGACTGTATCCAACATTTGAGGGTGGTCCTAGGGGTGCTGAGGGCGGTCGGTCTCACGGCCAACCCGAAGAAGTGTGCGGTTGGGCGGGTTGAGGTCAGGTATCTGGGGTTCCACTTGTTTCACGGACAGGTGCGGCCCAAAATGAACAAGACCACAGCCATTGCGACGTGTACGTGACCTAAGACCAAAAAGGATGTAAGACAGTTCCTGGGGCTGGCAGGATACTAGAGGCACTTCATGCCCAACTTTTCAGACCTCACCAGCTACTAACTGATACTACTAAAAAGGAAGCACCAGATGGAGCAGTGTCAGCAGGCATTTACCCAATTTAAGGCTGCCCTGCGTGGCGGACCGCTCTTACACTCTCCTGACTTTTATCTCACTTTCTTGTTGCAGACTGACACATTGGACAGGGGGCTGGGTGCCATCCTGGCCCAGGAGGTGGGAGGAGCGCCGGTGCTGTACATTAGTCACAAGCTTTGGAAGAGCTTTTCTATACTGTTGCGAATTAAGAAAAAAAGCCTGTGTCAGTCCAGCCAACCTCGTCCTCTTCCTTCCTGACTACTGAAATCATTTCCAGCAGTATAATTGTGTAAGCGATCTAAAAGTATGTTATGGTCTACAGTATTGAATGCAGCATTAAGGTCAAGCAGGACTAGGAGTGAGATTTTACCTTTATATTATGCTGTGAGCAGGTCGTTTGTGTCATGATTCTGCCTAATCTTGTCTTGGTTTTCTGGTCTAGGGGCAGAATCATGACAGACCCACGTGTTTTATGTGGAGAGAAACATATGTTCAATCAGGACATGATATGTGTTCTCTCCAGTCTCGTCATTTGCCCCGCCCTTCTCGTTCCTAGTATTGCTTTCCTCCTGTGTCTCATTACCCACACTTGCCCATTGTTAATTATCCTTTGTCTGTCTCCCTATAAAACATCCTCGTGTTCATTGTCCTGTGCTCGTTCATTGTATGTGGTACGTGTTTCCTGGGTTGTACTCATATGCTAGTCTTGTTACCGTGTACCTCAAGCCAAGCCAAGCCAAGCCAAGCCAAGCCAAGCCAAGCCTTTGTATTTGCTAGTCCTGTCGAGTGTTAGTCTTCAGTTTGTAGTATTCGTAATTGTGTACTGTCTTTTACCCCCTCGTGGGTGTTTGTTTTCTGTTTTATTATTTATTAAAGTCTTTTGTTAACCCCTTCATCCCCGTGTCTGCCTGCACCTGGGTTCTTCCCTTACCAGTTCCCTGACAGTTTGACATTTTAACGAGTGCAGTTTCAGTACTATGATGCGGTCTAAAGCCTGACGGAAATTTTTTGTGTATGTCATCATTTTGTAAGAGACGCAATTGAGTGGACACTACTTTTTCTAGTATTCTAAACAGGTAAGGGAGATTTGAAATCGGTCTATAGTTTCCTAGTTCATTTGGGGTCTAAGTTTGGTTTCTTGATAAGAGGCTTAATGAGGGCCAGCTTAAAGGGTCCTGGGACATGGCCTAGATTAATTGATAAGGAGTTGATAAGGATATAAATGTACTAAATTGCAACAGGTAGTAACTCTTTTAATAATTATGTTGGTATGGGGTCTAATAAGCATGTTGTAGGTTAAGATGTTGCAATAAGTTTAATTAAATCATCCTGTTTTATAGTTGAAAAACACAGTAACTTTTCTTTGGGGCGATGGTTTGTAATAATTCATAGGACAGACATAAAGGTTGCGTTTTTACTATTTTGGCTCGTATGTTTTCGAAGTTATAGAAGTCTGTAAACTATTTCAGAAAATCAGTGTAGGACTCAGGGGGTCTACACAGTAGCCAATGTAAGTGAAAGCATTATTTTTCTTACTTTTGTTTGGAAGAATTGTTCGACGCAAGCACTTCAAATGATTAAAAACTATGCTCTGTTCTCTGCGTTACAGTAAGTCTCTAAAGATAGTTGCGACACCACCACCTCCACCAACCGGACATGGCATATGCATTTAACATTAGCTTGGTGGGGTAGACTCATTTAGACCGAAATAATCATTTGGTTTAAGACAGGTTTCTGTAAGGCAAATTACACTGAACAGAATGATAAATGCAAGACGTTTTCCCCTATTTTTCATGAACTCAACTCAAAGATCTAAGACTTGTTCTATGGCAACAAAAGGCCTGTTTCTCTCAAATATTGTTGACATATCTGTCTAAATCTGTGTTAGTCAGCACTTCTCCTTTGCCGAGATAATCCACCTCACAGGTGTGGCATGTCAAGATGCTGATTTGATAGCATGATTATTGCACAGGTGTGTCTTAGGCTGGCCACAATAAAAGGCCACTCTTAAATGTGAAGTTTTATTACACAGCACAATGCACAGATGTTTTGAGGGAGCGTGCAATTGGCATGCCGACTGCAGGAACGTCCACCAGAGCTGTTTCCCATGAATTAGTATCCAAAGGCGTTTCAGAGAATTTGGCAGTACATCCAACCGGCCTCACAATGTGTGATGAGTTAAGTGCTCAGAAGGGTCTGAAGTGGTACTAGAACCCGGATCTTCCTGCTGAGAGCATAACCTAACTACCTCTAGACCACTGTTGACCCACGTGCAGAGGAAGAAAGAACCAGGAGGCTTAAACTCTTCACACTTAGACACGCTTTACTTGGCATTGCAAACAAACAAACACACAAACGGAAAAATCACAGAGCAACTAAAACAAAGGTGTCAAATGCAAGAACTCAGGTACTCCATACAATGGGTAGGCTCAAGACTGAACGAGAAATAAAGCACTGGCCAAACTTAAATAGACAAACATCAGGTGATGCAAATTATAACTAACGAGCCTCGGTAATAGTTCATGGTTGGTGCAACCTAGTGGTTGGGAGAGTCGTTGTAGGGTAGAAGTGATGCAGCGCCACCTGGTGGTGGGGAGAGTCATTGCAGACAGATCCTTACAGGAGGCCCTCTCTCAGGGACGGCTCCTGACGTTCCTTCAATCATGGCTGGGGCCTAGAACGGTGGAAGTCTTTTATAAGGTCCGGATCGAGAATGTCTCCTGCTGGAACCCAGCACCTCTCCTCTGGGCCATAACCCTCCCAGTCCACTAGGTATTGGACCTTGCCCCGGACTCGGCGTACATCAAGCAGTCGACGGACGGAGTATGCTGGTTTCCCACCAATGAGCTGGGGTAGGGGGGGTTTCTTTGCTGTGGATGAAGGAGAGCAGACAAAAGGCTTTAAACGGGAAATGTGGAAAGTGGGGTGAATGCGCATGGACCTTGGTAGAAGTAGCCGATAGGATACAGGGTTGATCTTCTTAAGGATCTTAAAGGGCCCAATGAACCGAGGAGCCAGTTTCCGAGATTCTTGGTGGAGTGGAAGGTCCTTGGTTGACAACCACACCCTCTGGCCCTGGCGTAGTGATGGCCCAAGTCTACGGTGCCTATTGGCCTGTTTCTGCTGCCGTTGAGATGCTGATACTAGGGATGTACGTGCTCTCTTCCAGGCCTGGTGGCACCTCTTGACTAGTAGGCTTGCGGCTGGTACATGGGACTCTAGATCCTGCTCAGGAAACAACTGGGGAGGAAAGCCAAATTGACACTCGAAAGGAGACATGCCCAAGGATGAACTGTATAATGTGTTGTGTGCAAACTCAGCCCAAATCAGACGGGAGCTCCAGGTGCTGTGATTGTTGGAGGCCAAGCACCTGAGGGTCTTCTCGATCTCCTGGTTGACCCGTTCTGTCTGACCGTTGGACTGGGGGTGGAACCCAGAGGATAGACTGATGGATGCCCCAATTAGACGACCAAAAGCTCTCCAAAGCCGAGACGTGAATTGCGGTCCCCGATCAGAGACCATGTCCTGAGGGAACCCGTGGATTCTGAAAACATGCTGCATCATGAGGTCTGCCGTTTGGCTGGCTGTAGGGATCTTGGGCAGAGGTATTAGATGACAAGCCTTTGAAAATCTGTCGACCACCACCAGAATGACTGTGTTACCTTGTGATTTGGGAAGTCCAGTAACAAAATCCAACGAAATGTGAGACCAAGGGCGTTTAGGGATGGGTAATGGATGAAGCAGGCCATAAGGGTGGGCCTTAGGCTCCTTATTCTGAGCACAAACAGAGCAGGCTGCCACGAAGTCTCTAACATCCGATTGCATGCCCGGCCACCAGAATTGGTTCTGGATCTGCTTCAAAGTCCTTGTAGCCCCAGGGTGACACGAAAGGACAGATGCATGTCCCCACTGCAAAACATCAGATCGGACAACCTTCGGAACAAAGAGACGACCTGGGGGGCCATTACCTGGGTCAGGCTGCCGTTGTTGGGCCTTTTTCACTGCCAACTTAATACTCCACTGGACTCCTGCCACCATCTTTGTACTGGGGATAATGGGCTCAGCTCTGTCCTCTCCCTCCAGCCTGTTGAATTGTCTCGAAAGGGCATCTGGCTTTGAATTCTTGGAACCTGGTCTATACGAGAGAAGAAACTCGAAACGATTAAAAAACAAAGCCCATCGGGCCTGGCGAGGACTCAACCTCTTAGCCTCCTGGATGTATATAAGGTTCTTGTGGTCTGTCCATATGACAAATGGATGCTTGGCCCCCTCCAGCCACTGTCTCCACTCCTCAAGTGCTAGTTTTATTGCCAACAGTTCTCGGTTACCTATGTCATAATTTCTCTCTGCTGGTGTGAGACGACGTGAAAAGGCACACGGATGAAGCTTGTTATCTTTCTTGGAAGTTTGGGACAAAACCGCCCCAACACCAGCGTCTGACGCATCCACCTCTACTACGAAGGGTAACTCGGGATCAGGGAGGGTTAAAATGGGTGCTGAGGTGAAGCGTTGCTTGAGCAGGCTAAATGCCTTATCTGCCTTGTCAGGCCACTTGAACGGTTTCTGTGTCCCCTTGGTAAGGGCGGTGAGAGGTTCTGCAATGGAGCTGAAATCCCTAATAAACCTTCTGTAGAAGTTAGAAAACCCGAGAAAGCGTTGTACCTCCTTCACAGAGCAGGGTTGTGGCCAGTTCAGGACTGCGTGAGTCTTTCCAGGATCCATCTGAATGTTGCCCTCTGAGATTATAAAACCAAGGAAGGAGACAGTGGGTACATGAAACTCACTCTTCTCCAGCTTCACGAAGAGGTTGTTTCTTAAGAGTTGAGACAGAACCTGCTGAACGTGCTGAACGTGATCTTGGTAACATCGGGAGAAGATTAAAATGTCATCAAGGTACACGAACACAAACTTGTTTAGCATATCTCGTAAGACATCATTGATGAGGGCTTGGAAAACGGCTGGGGCATTGACAAGCCCGAAAGGCATTACCTGATATTCATAATGACCTGTCGGGGTATTGAAGGCTGTCTTCCACTCATCCCCGGCCCGAATCCTCACCAAGTGATAGGCATTGCGCAGATCCAGCTTTGTGAATATGGTTGCACCCTGCAGGAGCTCAAAAGCCGTGGTCATCAGCGGCAGTGGGTAACGGTTCTTCACTGTAATCCGATTGAGTCCCCGGTAGTCAATGCAGGGTCGAAGACTGCCATCCTTCTTCCCCACAAAGAAGAACCCGGCCCCTGCCGGTGAGGTTGATGGGCGAATAAATCCACTCTCGAGGGACTTGTTAATGTACTCCTCCATGGACGCTCTCTCGGGGGCTGACAGTGAGAAAAGCCTTCCTCGAGGAGGACAAGTGCCTGGGAACAATTCAATGGTACAATCATATGGTCTGTGGGGTGGAAGAGCGGCCGCACGTACCTTGCTGAACACTTCAGACAGGTTGGTATACTCCATGGGTATGGCGGATACATCTGGAGATGCCCCAGGAGCACGGGGATCCACTTGTTTTAACCCGGAGACCGCCAACACCTCCATGCGTCGGACTGGTGGCGCAGGCGGACCTTGGAAATTCCTCTGTGACTCGAGAGGGTGACAAAGAGACAAGCCAGACATATCACAATTGGGGCCCCACCCCCTTATCTGGTTGGAGGACCAATTGATCTGGGGATTGTGGTGAACTAGCCAGGGGTAACCAAGTATCAAAGGGAATTCAGGAGAGTTAATTATGAAAAACTGTATCTCTTCTCTGTGGGAGTTCACTTGCAAACATAGAAGTGAGGTACACTGGCTTACCTGACCAGAGCCGAGGGGTCTACCATCCAATGCGGTGACAGATAGTGGGTCTTGGAGGGTTATGGGTTGAATTCTTAACCTCATGGCCAAGTTACGATCCATAAAATTTCCAGCGGCCCCAGAGTCTATAAAGGCCCTTAACTCGTGCACCTCCTCCTTCCAAGAAAGTGTAACGGAAATCAAAAAACCGGAGGCTGCTGGTTGGGGGTAAGTAATTACTCTCGTCCCAGGCCCCCTCTCCTCGGGCGAGAGTTGCCTTTTCCCACCAGCTGCGGGCAACTGATTTGGAAGTGTCCTGCCTCCCCACAGTATAAGCAACACCTCTCCGTCATCCGTCTGTCCCTCTCAGCTTGTGACAATCGGGTCCCGCCCAGCTGCATTGGCTCCTCAGCATTACCCATAGATGATGGAGATGTTGGTGTATAGCTCCGGGGTAGCCAGGTCTCACGACAGCGCTCGCCTTGGCGAGCTCGGATGCGATTGTCCAGTCTAATAGCGGTGTCGATTAGGGAGTCCAGGTCCGGAGCTGGCTCTCTATAGGACAGTTCATCCTTTAGTTCAGGTAGTAGGGCTTGATAAAAAACTGCCTTTAGAGCTTGTGACCCCCACTGACTCTCTGCAGCTAGGGTGCGGAACTCTGGCAAACTCTGCCACACTACGTGCTCCTTGAGTGAGTTGAAGCAAACCATGATCAATGTCTCTTCCACGAACAGGGTGATGAAACACCTTCTTCATCTCGTCCTTAAAGAGCTTGCAGTTGGAGACAAGAGGAGACTCCTTCTCCCAGAGGGATGTAGCCCAATCCAACGCCTTTCCTGTGAGAAGAGTCGTCATATATGCCACTCTGCTGTTCTCTGTGGGGAAACTGTTAGCCTGCAGCTGAAAAGCCAGAGTACACTGTGTGATGAACCCGCGGCACCTTTCTGGGTTTCCATCGTACCTCTCAGGAGCTGGAAGTCTAGGCTCGAGTTGAAGGCCTGCTGGTGGCCCTAGGAGTTGGGGAGTAGACTGGGTTGCTGTGGAAGGGGAAGTCTCAGATGGGGTTTGGTGCCTGAGGTGTTGAAGAATCTCTGATAACATCTGGTCATGCTTCTGAATGGCTCCAGCTTGACTCGAGAGTTGAGCCAGGATACGATCCACGTTGGAGGAAGGCTTGGTCTCCTCTGCTGGGTCTACATTCATGGTTCAGTCTTGCTGTGATGAGTTAAGTGCTCAGAAGGGTCTGAAGTGGTACTAGAACCCGGATCTTCCTGCTGAGAGCATAACCTAACTACCTCTAGACCATTGTTGACCCACGTGCAGAGGAAGAAAGAACCAGGAGGCTTAAACTCTTCACACTTAGACACGCTTTACTTGGCATTACAAACAAACTAACAAACAAAAGGCAAAATCACAGAGCAACTAAAACAAAGGTGTCAAATGCAAGAACTCAGGTACTCCATACAATGGGTAGGCTCAAGACTGAACGAGAAATAAAGCACTGGCCAAACTTAAATAGACAAACATCAGGTGATGCAAATTATAACTAACGAGCCTCGGTAATAGTTCATGGTTGGTGCAACCTAGTGGTTGGGAGATTCGTTGTAGGGTAGAAGTGATGCAGCGCCACCTGGTGGTGGGGAGAGTCATTGCAGACAGATCCTTACACAATGGCAGACCACTTTTAACCACACCTCTACATCCAGCATTTTCACCTCCAAGAGCATCTAAGACCAGCCACCTGGACAGTTGCTGCAACAATCGGTTTGCATAACCAAATAATTTCTGCACAAACTGCTCATCTGCATACTTGTAGTCTTCATTGAGGTCTCGACCTGACTTCAGTTTGTCATCGTTACCAACTTGAGTGGGAAAATGCTCACATTCGATGTAGTCTGGCACTTCTGAGGGGTGTTCCCTTCACAGATGAATCCCGGTTTTCTTTGTACAGGGCAGATGGCAGACTGTGTGTATGGCATCGTGTGGGTAATTAATGCTATTAATCAAACTTTTCACAACTATTAAACTGGAGTTTAATAATATACAACAATTAAAACTGTTTCTATTTATTTCAAGTTTTTTTCCATGTGAGGAGTGTGTGTGTGACCTGGTGAATAAGTGTAGCATTTTCATTGGTTGTTTTTTGGGAAAAAAGGGACTTCCTGTTAGGTTTTATGTTTTGGGTAGAGAATGGTGTGTAGTGTTGTGAAAAAGTGTTTAGTGCAATTGAAAACTGAGTCAAGGGCTGAGAAATAGCTTATGGTTTTGCAGATTTTGTGTGTAGTTTTGCATTTTTAGTGAGGTTTCAAAAAATGTAATGGTAAGATTTTGTGTGTAAACAGTTGAAAAACTGTAATGCATGCGATTGTCCAGCTCGCCTCAAGACATTTACAGTCATTTTGTGATTTACATCACTGCATGATATATTATGTCATGACACTGGAACACAAGAAAGTTCGAAGACGCAAATGTGGGAAAACAAGAGATCTTTATTGAATAAAAGTCTGATTACACCACTTGGCTACACCAGCCTTGAGAGATTACCACGTAAACCCGGTGGAGAGTGGGCTCGATCCACTGGGACTTACGGGAGAGCAGAGACGACACCCCCAAAGATCTGAGTCAAAGTAGATCTCGATACGTGAGGAGTGGACTCGACCCAACGGCACTCTCGGGAGAAGGAGTAGGAGGGCCTAGACCTGCCAGCCAGTGCCAGACGAGAGAACCACTGATGGGCAAAAATAAACAAAACAATAAAGGCAAAGGGAACTAAGGAACGAAGATTGAGAGAACTAAACTAACATGATCACAGGAAATAAAGAAACTAATACTGAAGACATTTACGGTCATTTCGTGATTTACATCACTGCATGCTATATTATGTCATGACACTGGAACACAAGAAAGCTCGGAGATGCAAATGCAGGAAAACATGAGATCTTTATTGAATAAAAGTCTGATAACAGCACTTGGCTACACCAGCCTTGAGAGATTACCACGTAAGACATGAACTTGAACTAGAATAACAAGAATACAGTCATCACAAAAAATCATGTTTGATGATGAGCTGTCCTTCAATGATTACATTCCAAAGACAACACGGTCATGCCCAATTACCTTTTTTAACATTAGAAAGGACCCTATTATGCATTCAGCACAACTCCTTGTCCAGGCCCTTGTAATCTCAAGGTTGGACTACTGCAATACTCTCCTTGCTGGTCTTCCTGTAAAGGCTGTCAAACCACTCCAGCTGGTTCAGAATGCATCAGCACGCCTCATCTTTCAACAGCCCAAAAGGGCTCATGTGACACCCTTTTGACCTCCACTGACAACCGTTGAAGCCTGTAACAGATTCAAGTAACTAATGCTTGCCTACAGGACTATCACTGGATCTGCACCACCATACTTTCACACCCTCCTACACCCCATCAAGAACCCTGCGTTCAGAAGTGAGCAGCATCTTGTACAGCATCTGAAACGGCAGTAAATCGCTTTCCTCCTCATTCTCCTTCACCAGTCCTTCCTGGTGGAGCATTCTTCCCAACTCAATCCGGTCAACCATATTTCTCACAACATTACAAAAACTTCTTAAAACCTATCTCTTCTGTGAATAATAAAAAATAAACCTCTCTTTTTCTCTCAATAGGTATTGTTATGGCTTTTGCGTTAAATAGTAATTTGGTTTCAGCACATTGTATTATTGCTCCGGTATGACATATCGCTTTATTTCTCCCTGAACTCTTTGTAAGTCACTTTGGATAAAAGCATCAGCTAAATTACTAAATGTAAATGTAATATCATTGCCAGGTCATGTTCTGTAGGTTCACACCAATCATTCTATCAGCTCGGGAGAAAAACCTGAACATTTACATTTAGTCATTTGGCAGACGCTTTTATCCAAAGCGACTTACAGATGAGGAAACATTGGAAGCAATTATAACAACAAAGGCAACAAAATACATAAGTGCATCAAACTAGTCCATTAAAGCCTAGCACAGTATACAAAGCTGAACACTAGGGAGACATCTGAACATTAGTCTAGTTTTTCTCACGCAGCTTCGTGCAGATGGTATTTTTGATGCTGTTTACATTTACTTTTTGGCATTTGGCAGACGCTTTTATCCAAAGCGACATACATTGCATTATCCTATACATTTTACATAGATATCAGCAATTGCTTATCAACAACTATTGGAACCACACTATCTTCCCTATCCAACAACTATTAATTTGCTGTCAATATAACTTTTCCTACTCCGCTAAGTTTTATCGTAGTTTACCGTCCCCCAGGTCCTCTGCACAACTTCATTGAAGAGTTAGATGTGCTGCTCTCATCATTTCCGGAGAATGGTGGCCCTATCGTAGTCTTTGTGTACTTCAATATCCACCTGGACAAACCCTATTCTTCTGACTTCCACACTCTCAGTGCCTCATTCGACCTCACACGCCTCACCACAGCCGGTACTCACAGATCAGGAAACCAGCTTGATCTCATCTACACCCTTAACTTCACCACAGACAACATCAAAGTCACACCTCTTCACACTTCTGACCACTTCTTAATCACTTTCAACATGCTCCTCCCTACATGCACTACACGAACACCACCACTTGTTTATTTTAGACAGAACCATCAAGACCTAGGGGACTACCAGTCACTACTCTCCTCTTTCTCTGCTAGTGTTACCACAGTGAAAACATATTTTTATACCACCAAGGTGAGCAATTCACCTAACACTCGGCAGCTTTTCAAGACCTTTAACTATCTTCTTTGTCCCCCTCCTCCCCCAAAGGGTACCTATTTGACTGCTGAAGACTTTGCAGTACTGTTATGCTGACGACACACAGATCTACACCTCAACTCCTTCCTGGTGGAACATTCTTCCTAACGCGGTCCGGTCAACCAGAGACGGTCACTGCCTACATCAACAAGTGCATTGATAAAGTAACAGTCACAAAGACCATCACTGCGCGGGCCTACCAGACGCCATGGATGACAGGGGAGGTCTATGGTCTCCTGAAGGCTCGGAACGCTGCCTTCAGAGCTGGAGATGAGGAGAGCCTGAATACAGCCAGGGCCAATCTAGCCCACGGCATCAGAAAGGCTAAGAGACAGTACTCAAGGAGAATAGCCTAGCATTTCAGCGACACCAGAGACACTCAGATTCTGTGGTAGGGGATTCAGACTATCACAGACTACAAATCTCACTGTTTAATGAGCTGAACACCTTCTTAGCTCGCTTTGAGGCAAAAAATGGCACCACTCCCTCTGGCCACTCCCTAAAAGAAGGCACCTCGCCGTCTTGCTCCTTCCCCACGTACTCGGACACGATGCGTGACGAAAATGAGATGTCCCTTGAAGCATCGGAGGGTGACGTACTGGCTTCCGACCCGGATGATTCCTTGGTGCCCCCTCCCCCGGGAGGTTGAGCTCGGGATGAAACGGATGTTGAAATGTCGGCCGCACCCAGCCCCGTTGCCTTTTTGTCCCTGAGGTGCATGAGGAGCTCGGTAAGACTGGGAACGCCCCCTTTCCGGCGCGTTTTCCGTCAGACTAACTCTGTCACTTTCTCTTCCCTCGATGGGGGGGCAAATAGGGGCTATGTCGCCGTACCCCGGGTGGCGCTTGCCGTCGCGGTGCTCTTGTGCTGCAGACGCCTGCCACCTGGGGAGCCGATCTAGACTCCCGTCCACGGCTTGTGGGTTCTCGGCACCCCGGTGCCCCCGCTGCCCCCGCTCTTCACACCATGGCCGTCCTGCAGGTCCATCAGTGAAAGAGTTACACGAGGGGAGACCGACCCAAAGGTAATGCAGGAACTCTGGCCACCACCGTCCTCGCCCTCCGGGCGACTAAGGTGTTGGCGCGGGCCCTGGGTCGGACGATGTCCACGATTGTGGTCCAGGAGAGGCACCTCTGGCTCAACCTTGCCCAGATGCGGGACGCCGAGAAGGTCCGCTTTCTCGAAGCTCCCATCTCGCAGGGTGGGCTGTTTGGTTCAGCCGCCGCTGAAGCACAACCGCTCCTGATGAGGTGAACCCAAGGAGAACAAGATTCGGCCCGACCCCAGCCATTCCATCGCTGCCGAGTCGGACTGGGATGGTTCCTGCCCCGTCCCAACATCTGCTGGGCCCCTTTTGGGGGCCTGGTGCCCACATGTTCACAAGAGCGTTCGTTCCCCCTGGGTCTATCTAACAGCCGCTCTCACCCTCTGCGGACGGTGTTCGGCAACTCAACATTGCGTCACGGTGACGCGCAGTGCAGAGTATAAACATAGCCAGCCCTCAGCACTCTCACCTCAACGGTGCGTTGAGCTGAGCCATCGCCAGGCAGGAAACACAGCAGAGCTGGTCCCTTCCCGTGGGGGTCATGAAGCAGATCGTACCTCTTGTCCCCCTGTTTCGGTCTTTGGGTGCTTGGGTAGCACTTTCCAAGCCGTCACGGTGGCTGCAGAATACGGTCCGTCTCGGCTATGCGATCCAATTCGCCAGGCCTCGGCCCAGGTTTCGGGGCATCCTATTCACCTCAGCAGAGGCAGAGATGCTCCTGTACTACGGGCCGAGATTGCCCGTCCCCCCGGCCGAGATGTCCAGCGGGTTTTACAGCCCGTACTTCGTCGTCCCCAAGAAAGGCGGAGGGTTGCGCCCTATTCTCGATCTGCGTACCATGAACAGGCACCTGCAGAAGCTGCCGTTCAGGATGCTCACGCAGAGGCGCATCTTGACGTCTGGCAGACATCAGGATTGGTTTGTAGCCATTGACCTGAAGGACGCTTACTTTCATGTCTCGATTCTCCCTCAAGATGCGTCATCGGCCGTTCCTACGGTTCGCTTTCGAAGGACGGGCATATCAGTATAGGGTCCTCCCATTCGGCCTGTCCCTGTCTCCACAGGCCTTTACGAAGGTCGTGGATGCCGCCCTCGCTCCCCTCAGGGAGAGCGGTGTGCGGGTACTCAACTATCTCGACGACTGGCTATCTTGGCACACTCGCGAGATCTGTTGTGTACACACAGGAACTTTGGGACCGATTGGGATTACGGGTCAACCGAGAGAAGAGCCAGCTCTCCCCGGCGCAGAGCTCCCTTTTTTCTAGTTATGGAACTCGACTCTGTCTCCATGACGGCACGACTCACCGTAGAGCGCGCACAGTCAGTGTTGAACTGTTTGAGCCTTCTCAGACAGCAACCAGCGGTCCCCCTGAAATTATTTCAGAGGCTCCTGAGGCACATGGCATCCTCGGCGGGGGTGGTCCCCCTCGGGTTGATGCACATGAGACCGCTCCAGCACTGGCTACAGAGACGAGTTCCCTGGAGAGTGTGGCACACAGGCAGCAGGCGTATCGTCATCACGCCTCTCTGCCATCGCATCCTAACCCCCTGGTCTTCAATGACCTTTTTTATGGGCCAGAGTCCCTCTTGGGCAGGTCTCGAGGCGAGTCATGGTGTCAACAGATGCCTCCTAGCAGGGTTGGGGTGCGGTGTGCAACGGGCACGCAGTATCGGGTCAGCGGGCCCCCACCTGCGCTGGCATTCAATTGCCAAGAGTTTGTTAGCTGTTCTACTTGCTCCCCTGGTGCAGGGCCAGTAGGTGCTGGTCAGGTCAGACAGTACTACTGCCGTAGCGACCGCCAGGGTGACGTACGCTCACGGCAGTTAACGCAACTCGCCCGACGCCTCCTCCTATGGAGTCAACAGGTGACGAAGTCCCTGCGTGCCACACACATCCCGGGCGACCTGAACCGGACAGCCGATGCGCTCTCTCGTCAGTCGACGCCTCGGAGAGAGTGCCAACTCCACCCCCGCGCAGTTCAGCTCATTTGGGCGCGGTTCGGGCAGGCACAGGTGGACCTGTTTGCCTCCCTGGACACCACCCATTGCCCACTTGGTACTCCCTGACCGAGGGCCCCCTCGGCACGGATACCCTAACGCACAGCTGGCCGCGGGACAAGTGGAAATACGCCTTCCCCCCAGTGAGCCTCATTGCACAGGTCCTGTGCAAGGTCAGGGAAGAGGAGCATCAAGTCTGAGTAGTTGCCCCTTACTGGCCCAACCGGACTTGGTTCTCGGAGCTAATGCTCTTGACGATAACTCCCCCCTGGCCGATTCCTCTGATGTTGCAGGGGAAGGGCACGTTGTGGCATCCAAGATCAGACCTCTGGGACCTCCATGTCTGGCTTCTGGATGGGACGAGGAGACCCTGAGTGGTCTGCCCCCTGCGGTGGTAGAGACCATTACACAGGCAAGGGCCCCGGGCGGCTGTAAGCCTTTAAGTGGCATCCTCGTCCTGGTGTTCTTCTCACGGAGAAGACCCACGGGAATGCTCGATCGGGTACGTGCTGTCCTTCCTACAGGAGAGGCTGGAGAGGAAACTCTCCCCGTCCACACTGAAAGTGTATGTAGCCGCAATTGCCACTCATCACAAACCAGTTGCTGGCAAGCCCCTAGGACAGCATTACCTGGTCATTAGGTTCCTGAGGGATGCGAGAAGGCTGAATCCGGCCCGTCCGCGCTCCATTCCCTCTTGGGACCTCAATGTGGTCCTGGCGGGCCTTCAGAGGCCCCCCTTCGAGCCCCTAGGAGGCCGCTCTTCCTGACCTCTCGATGAAGACGGTCCTCCTGCGGGCGCTCGCCTCCATCAAGAGGGCAGGGGACCTACAAGCATTTTCCGTATCCCCGGATTGCCTTAAATTTGGTCTCACGTGATCCTGAGACCCCGACCTGGCTACGTACCCTCCCTATCGGGACCAGGTGGTGAACTTGCAGGCACTCCCCACTGGGGAGGAAGACCCAACCCTGTCTGTGTTGTGTCAGGTACACGCGTTGCGCCTCTACCTAAACCGCACACAGCAGCTCTTTATCTGTTTCGGAGGTCAGCATAAGAAGGGCTGTCTCCAAACAGAGGTTGGCGCACTGGATCGTGGACGCCGTTACGACAGCATACCAATCACAGGACTGCCTGTGCCCACTGGCAGTGAGGGCACACTCCACTCGGGGTGTGGCCTCCTCGTGGGCACTGGCTCAGGGCGCCTCTCTGGCAGATATTTGTAGAGCTGCGGGTTGGGCTACGCCTTTGCGAGGTTCTATAACCTCCGTGTAGAACCGGTGTCAGCCTGAGTCTTGCATGTTGCCAGCACGTAAGACCGGTGGCCAGTAGGGTGTACGACTGCGAAAGCGCCTTCCCCCCCTTTGCTGGCGGGTCATTGCGCTAATTCAGCCTCACTTCTTTCCCCTCGGGCGCAGAACAGGCATTCCATCCATCACTAAGCACTCCATGGCGGCGGACTGTGCGGAGCAGCCCTGCCTCCTATGGCCGGGTATCAGCTGAGTTATCACATAGCTCTAACCGGGCCTAGTGCCCCACACGTAGTAACCCCCCAACAGGGTGGTTCCGTCTGACGTTTACCTCATGAGATGGTCCAGGTGGACATCCACCTAGCGGTACCTTAGTCTGCGCTTACCTCCCATGAGTTCTCCCCTGCGGGCGAGACCATGTTGGTTTCTCCACTATATTCCTCCCTGCGGTGGGAAGTGGTCCCCGTAGCGCATATCCCCCTTCAGGGAACAGCGCTTCCCAAGTGGCCCTACGGTACTGGACGGATTCTCGCCATTAGAGATACAAGGCCTCCGTCTGTGGTGGCCGAGGGCAGGTGCCTCTCATCTTTGCCAAAGCTCTGGGACGCCCTGCCAAACCCACTGGATGCTTACAATTTCGCGCTTGCGCTCTTTTATGTGCGCTTACTTTAGTTGGTTTGCCCTTAGAGCTACAAGTTTTGTCTCTCGGTTTAATGGATAGCGGAGCATAAGCTGGTATTGCTGTAGCGGCTAAAGAATTCTCTGGTAGTTTACGGTGGATTTCTGGTCAATACTTCATTGAATCATTGGGTAGGTAAATTGTCCGGGTTGAATTCTTTTATGGTTCTTAAATACAATTATTAATTAGTTTCTTCCTTTTTCCTGTTAGAGCAATTTAAGCATTTTTGTTGTGACGCTATTTCCGGGACCACGCTGCTGCTTTGTGGAGAACAAAGCTTTTGCCGTGTACCTTATTTTTGTTTTATCTGCCATTGTAGTATTTTACCACCCCAAGTGTGGTCCTCTTGATCTGTGTTGCCACGTTGTCGTGGTGATGAATTACTGGTTTGAGTTTTGTTTATTTACATTGTCACGTAATCTATTTATTGCAGTTTCTCTCCCGTGTATCTCGGTGTCATCTTACCCGTTATCTTGAGTATTTTCATACTGTAATAGCGGAGTCGATCCTTTGATAATAGTTAGACCTTTTACCTTTTATACGTGATATAGTAAGCTTTGTGGGTAGAATTGTAGTTATTTAATTTCTTTTCTGTTTTTGTTTCCTTGGTAAAATTTAATTTTCTTTTCTTTATTGGGTTATTTTGTGTGGAAGTGTTATGTTTGATATTTGCTTTAATTTTATATTTATTTTGTTGCAGGAGCTGAGTGTGTCCTGAGGCGGGCTGTCTCTTTTTGTCGCACCCAGTGGTGTTACGGTGTATAAGTTTGCTGTGTCATTATTATGGATAGCTTGTTGTTTGAGTTTGTTTGTTTGGTTACTGTATTGTTTTTCCTGATATTTACGCTGTGTATTCTGACTTAATTTATTATTTTTATCATCTTTTTAACTGCAATAAATACAACTATTTTTGTACCTTTACCCGCGCCTCTTGCCTTGTCCTCTTGAGTGGAGTGAATGTGTATGCTTTAGTTTATATTCCCTGTTTACTCAGGGTGGCGTAGTCACTATAGTTTGGCCACTTTGCTACACATGCATAGCCGGTCTTAATCTCTCCCAGATTCGTGAAGCAATCGTTGGTGAAATGCTCCACACAAAACTGAACATTTGGATTGTATTTCTCTGGAACAGTGTTGAAAATAAAATGTAACCATTCGTTTTTTGTTGTATCATCTTTTGGCAGGGCAAACAAAGATGATTTCTTTTCCCAACAAAACACACATCGTCTCTGCGACATGGCTGCACCGTCAACGGGATTTCAATGAGATTTACTTTTAGAAGACAAATCATACCAAGAGCTGACATAGAAACTCCTCATGTGACCAGTTTCAGGCAGGTCTGGGTGAGTATTTGCATCTAGATAAAATAATTTTTTTGTTCCGACACTTACATTTTTGCCAATTTGTGTGTCTAATACATGCATGGGAAACAACACACCAAGTATTTCTGGCGAATCACCCTTTTATGTAGCCCAAACATTATGAGTTGGTTTTGCTCATTTATTACATTGTCTTCAGCTTTAATCACAATCAGATATTTTCTCTGACTTTTACAGAATTTATTATTTTGTTTAATTATTCGGGGGACAGACATAGTCTCTATGCATTTGGAGGTAGTAACATTTTAATAATTGAGTGGGAGGATCACAGACTTTGTTTAAAATTTTGACAAATGGTGCGTGGGGTCTTTGAGATGCTGTCAGACAAAAGATCTGCTCTGATGCTGCTGGGTCGGAATTATCCTGATCTCGCTCACCCCCCAAATCAGCACGACAGCTAACGGCGTTAGCGTTGTCCTTGAGGATCGCAGGTACTTGCACAGAGACGTCAAGAACACTGGCGGCAGGAACAGTGAGTTCTGCACCTTATGTTTAATGGAGGAAACTTGTACATTCCGGACAATTGAGTCTACGCTGACCACAGCGTTGCATTACGTCTCGCAGAGGGCAGCAAAGCGGTTGGGATCTCGAAGACCGGAGGCGGCAGTGGTGGAGAGGTCATTGCTTCAGACCTGGCTTGTAATCACAACGAAAACTTACCACGGATTGTGACCATCAGCCCAGGATGTTCCAGCACCATTTTACTTTATCGCAGCCATGCCTTCCTCTTCATTAAATCCTGGATCTGCTTTTCCACAACCTCCAGTTCCAACTGCACTGACTGAAGAGTGCACGTTTCCTCATCTGCACCCAGAGGTACACACATGTCTGAAACATTAGCCTTTGTGATGTAATAGGTGAGAACAGTGAGTTAAGCAGTGAGGGAAATATTTAATATGTAAAGGCTAGTAATGCTAACAGCGTGAGGGCTGATAGCGAATGATTGGATACAAATAATTTTTCAGTGCATGTAAGGATAGTTTTGGTATGGAATACACTTCAGGATACGTTTTACCCTCAGTGAAATACCAATTTAAAACATAAATCTTAAGATATAACAAGAATAAACAATATATTAAGAATAAGTTTGAAGGAGCTCCAGCTAACAGCCGTTTCTTTGTATTCACAATAATGGTGATTTGTTCTTGGAAAATTTTATGTTGAGGTTACTTGATTCAATCATGAGTAGTATTAACATACACTATGTGTCAAAATGTTGATTGATTTATGACCCTCCTGTCAAAGGTCTGTCAACCTGTCACTCAAATGGTTCTTTTATGGCCTGTCAATCTTACTGACATTTATGTTTTATGGCTGTTGGGAATCCTATGGCCCCCACCTTTCAACCTGTAAGAGTTTTTGTAAGAGTGATTTTGTTTTTAGTTTGTTTTATGGCTTTTTATCTGTTAGATGTGTGATTGTGACATAGGTTTTGTAAACATTTATTTTGTTTTTATTTTGTTTTTTGGCTTTTTATCTGTTAGATGTGTGATTGTGACATAGTTTTTGTAAACATTTATTTTGTTTTTATTTTGTTTTTTGGCTTTTAATCTGTTAGATGTGTGATTGTGACATAGTTTTTGTAAGAGTGATTTTGTTTTTAGTTTGTTTTATGGTTTTTAATTGTGACATAGGTTTTGTAAACATTTATTTTGTTTTTTATTTTTTGTTTAATGGCTTTTTATCTGTTAGATGTGTGATTGTGACATAGGTTTTGTAAAGAGTTGTTTTAATAACTTCTAATAAATGTAAGTGTAAAGCCCGACAACTTTGTTTTAACTAAACTCAAATGTTAAAACAACAACTTAAGATATGTAACATGGTAACACAAAACCGTATATTCACCTTTCAAGTAATAAGATTACTTTCAAGTAATAAGGCTAAAACCTAGGGTAGCATCAAATCTTTTAAATGAAGAACTTTCTAAAAGCTGAAACCAGAGCAAGTCTATCTTGGGAGATCTATATGTTGTTAAACATTTAAACCCCCCATTAACAGCGTTTCGCAAGACACATTGTCTGCATAAGTGGCCCATTTCCTTGCATGCTATAGGCATTTTTAAGTTTATTAGTAGTTTTTTCATTTAAGTCTAGATTTTTACATTTAAAATATGTTCTTATGTCTAACACACAATCCTGAACAAAATTAGTCAGATCTGTCTGAAAAAAGAAGAATTTACACATATAGAAAAATAATTTATACATTTATTAGAAGTTATTAAAACCACTCTTTACAAAACCTATGTCACAATCACACATCTAACAGATAAAAAGCCATAAAACAAAATAAAAACAAAATAAATGTTTACAAAACCTATGTCACAACCACACATTTAACAGATTAAAAGCCATAAAACAAACTAAAAACAAAATCACTCTTACAAAACTATGTCACAATCACACATCTAACAGATTAAAAGCCATAAAACAAACTAAAAACAAAATCAAGCCATAAAACAAACTAAAAACAAAATAACTCTAAAAAAAAACTATGTCACAATCACACATCTAACAGATAAAAAGCCAAAAAACAAAATAAAAACAAAATAAATGTTTACAAAACATATTTCACAATCACACATCTAACAGATAAAAATCCATAAAACAAAATAAAAACAAAATAAATGTTTACAAAACCTATGTCACAATCACACATCTAACAGATTAAAAGCCATAAAACAAACTAAAAACAAAATCACTCTTACAAAACCTATGTCACAATCACACATCTAACAGATAAAAAGCCATAAAACAAAATAAAAACAAAATAAATGTTTACAAAACCCATGTCACAACCACACATCTAACAGATAAAAAGCCATAAAACAAAATAAAAACAAAATAAATGTTTACAAAACCTATGTCACAATCACACATTTAACAGATTAAAAGCCATAAAACAAACTAAAAACAAAATCACTCTTACAAAACCTATGTCACAATCACACATCTAACAGATAAAAAGCCATAAAACAAACTAAAAACAAAATAAATGTTTACAAAACCCACGTCACAACCACACATCTAACATATAAAAAGCCATAAAACAAAATAAAAACAAAATAAATGTTTAAAAAATCTATGTCACAATCACACATTTAACAGATTAAAAGCCATGAAACAAACTAAAAACAAAATCACTCTTACAAAACCCATGTCACAACCACACATCTAACAGATAAAAAGCCATAAAACAAAATAAAAACAAAATAAATGTTTACAAAACCTATGTCACAACCACACATTTAACAGATTAAAAGCCATAAAACAAACTAAAAACAAAATCACTCTTACAAAACCTATGTCACAATCACACATTTAACAGATAAAAAGCCATAAAACAAAATAAAAACACAATAAATGTTTACAAAACCTATGTCACAATCACACATTTAAAAGATAAAAAGCCATAAAACAAAATAAAAACCAAATAAATGTTTACAAAACCTATGTCACAATCAAACATCTAACAGATTAAAAGCCATAAAACAAACTAAAAACAAAATCACTCTTACAAATACTATGTCACAATCACACATCTAACAGATTAAAAGCCATAAAACAAACTAAAAACAAAATCACTCTTACAAATACTATGTCACAATCACACATCTAACAGATAAAAAGCCATAAAACAAAATAAAAACAAAATAAATGTTTACAAAACCTATGTCACAATCACACATTTAACAGATTAAAAGCCATAAAACAAACTAAAAACAAAATCACTCTTACAAAACCTAGGTCACAATCACACATCTAACAGATTAAAAGCCATAAAACAAACTAAAAACAAAATCACTCTTACAAAACCTATGTCACAATCACACATCTAACGGATAAAAAGCCATAAAACAAACTAAAAACAAAATCACTCTTACAAAACCTATGTCACAATCACACATCTAACAGATAAAAAGCCATAAAACAAAATAAAAACAAAATCACTCTTACAAAACCTATGTCACAATCACACATTTTACATGATCTCTATATCTCTCTAGTTTACAAAAGCATATGACTTTTCACAACATGTACCCTAGTAGAAAAGCAACCAGGTTGAAATGGTGAGGGGGGCTACCACTGTAGGAAGGTGGGGGCCATAGGATTCCCAACAGCCATAAAACATAAATGTCAGTAAGATTGACAGGCCATAAAAGAACCCTTTGAGTGACAGGTTGACAGACCTTTGACAGGAGGGTCATAAATCAATCAACATTTTGACAGTGTATGTTAATACTACTGGTTGTATGGTTCATTTATCAACATTCTTTGTTGTGTAGCTACATAATTTAGTTGTTGTGCAGTATTATGTGAATGTGTGACCAAGTGATGGTAAAATTGTAGCCAGCAGAATAATCAATACATGTGATGTGTTGTTTACTATTAGAAAACATTGCGAAACCCTATCTCTTTCAACTACTCTGGGCAGAACATCCATTAACACGTACCTGTTTTTACACATCCAGCCAATTAGTAGTGGAAAACACTAGTCACTGCCATAATTAATCTTATTTGATATTCCGTTCCACTTGAAAAAAGCATCAGAATACTAAAGCCAAAACAGTTCACAATGACTTTAATGAACAGTCAAATCAAATCAAATGGCTAACCCTGAACTCACGAGACTCATTGTCTGAATCCTTGCATATCAAATCAGTCACTCAGAGCACTAAAAACATAGGTGTTCTTAGGCCATTTAGGAAGAGTTGCTAGTAAGATTTTGTCTAAATTATCTACAGTTCATACTATTTAATTATATGACATTACCTACAGTATATTCATTGTTTAGACAGGAGTAAGGTGAAACAAGAACATAGTGGGTTACATTTAAGTGGTAAAACTAGTCAGTACTGAGTGACACCATTTTACTATGTCCCAGCTCCTGCATCTGCACTGATGGAAAAGTGGTATTGACCCAAGAAGACCTCTCTCATATACCCCAAATCTCAAGTGCATTAGTATGGTAAAACATCAACTTATAATGTCCATTGCCTTGTAAATTATCTCTTATTGGTGAACAGCCATGACCTTCTTGGCTCCCGCTTTTGTGGCAAACATGGAGAGGATTTTTGTACCGATGTCATGCACCACCTGCACGTTAAAAAAGCAGCATGTAACCTTTTCACACTACGTGATGGCCATGAACTGCTTGCTTGTTGCCATCTTGAGTGTAAACATGTGTAATAACGACACCAAAGGCATTTATCACGCTGACAGGATCGAATCCTTCTTTGTCAAAGACCACTGACTAGACCATGATGGCTGAGATAAGACCCTTGTTGCCCCCATCACCTCGCTCTCTTCAGCTCATCGCATGACCTCAGTATCCACGTTGAACCATGGCAGGCTAATCTAACCACCGAAGGCTTAATGCTTTATATATGAGCTATGGAGCTATGTATTTCACATAGAGACAAGTAGATTGTTTGTGTGTGTGTGTGTGTGTGTGTGTGTGTGTGTGTGTGTGTGTGTTGAACTACCATTACCTTGTTATCAGCTCACTGCAGTTGGCACATAAAAGTCTAGCTAAAAAATTATGCAGCTTTGAGGAAAGTGAAGGGTTTTTAAAAAAGTGCTATTATGGTCACTGTTACCCCATCTCGATAAAGAAAAGTTCCTAAACGCTGCTGGGCTTTTTAAAATCTCATACTAACCTTGACCTTGAATACATCCATGTTTTCATCCAAGAAGTCTCGATAGCTTTCAGTGAGCGGGTTAAGACACAGTTCTAAGACACAGTTTAATTGTTCTGATTTCCTTTAAGAAGAAAGCATGCACCCATCCCTGCAAAAGAGAAATTGTTGAACACAAACCAACCATTCAGGGCAAACATTCAATTCGAATGCCTTTAATCAGGCTTATCCACAGTTATAGCTGAGTCTGTTTCAAGGACTGCACTGAAAATCAAATCAACAATCCTTTAACAGCATAAAATAAAAAATCAAATTTTTTAACAGTCAAGATAAAATTAGAAAGCAATTAAAATGGTGTTTAACTGGTCATTTTTCGGAGGGGAGGAGGTGGCTGTTGCTGGGAGTGGAACTGAAAAAATGAAATGAAACTGACCCTGACACTTCTTGCTTTGCTGGCAAAATTTATGCCAGAAATTGCTAATTATCCTGCCAATCAGACTAACTAGCACCGCTGATGCCGAATATACATTGTGCCGTTGGGCATTTACATTTCAGCCATGAGATTTTTCATTCAAATAATTTTAATACAGAAGATTGAAAAGGCAGAGGTCAACATGGATCACGAGACCCTTCTCAGTAAATTGAAAGAAAAAAACGATCTATTCCAGTATGCATACATTTATATATACAGGATTTGTAATGGATCCTTTTAGGATTAGTTCCACAGTATAATACAAATTATATAAGCTTTCCTTTAAAACTTTTGGAATGTATAACATAGTGTACATACATTTGTACCATTATACTACAAATTAATTTAGCATAGTTACAGCAACAAAGGAATGGCATTTTGTCTTAAGGGCTGTTTAAAAAGTAAAAAACAGCTGAGTGCAGTGATTTTTATTATAAAACTTATTTGAGAATCCCTTCAACATGAAAGTACAGTACATGCCTTTGTTCAACCTTCTTTTTTTGTTGTGAGTTAGCTGCTAAAGGGTTAAATATTTTGCCATTTCTTGAGCTGATGGTAAATGGCATCATTACAGTGGACATTAAAAGGCGTCAACGCTTACGTTGCACCATACAGCTTGCCTCTCCTCTGCAGAGAGTGTGACAGAGTTTCGACTGACGCAAATCTGCGGTTAATGCATGTTGGAGAAAGAACCAATCATTGGCCTCTCCAGCATATACTGCAGTATGAGAGCCAATGATCCAAACTGTGCATTTCTTACTGCAAAAAAAAACATTGTAAAGAACGTTTACTTTGATAAATGTTCCTTTAGGTGTAATATACCCTGTGGCAAAAATAAGCAAATCATTGGCTCTCTTTTGTTACACTTTTAGCAATAGTTTGTACACCATGCAAGTTGGTCTAACCAATTTGCCTGTGACCTTCTACTCAGTTCCGTAGATAGTAGGGGACACACATACCTTTAGCATCTCCTCATGGATGCTGTAATGCCCATAAGAGCAAAAATAAGCATCATTTTCATGATCTCTGATTTCAGTAACGGGCCGCAGGCTAGAATGGCTTGTGTCTGCGTTTAGCACTTTGGGCCAGCAATCTGGGGCAATGCAAACAATACATACTTAATGACAGAAAAAGGTTTGGTCAGTCACTGTAGCACACGTGCTTGTACATGTGAGCTCTCGTTCAAATTCTCAACCACTGCAGTGGAATTTTACCCCATCTCTAACTTCTATTGCCCCGCCTCTTTTTTTGCACCTAATCTGAGGTCTTTATCCACCTCCCTGAGAGTTTGAAAATGAACTCTATGCTGCCCTCTGCTGAAACCATTTATACATTCACAGAATGGACTGAACATGAATAAACTGTTCTTTTAAATCAACTTTTTTAACACATTTACCAAATAGAAAAAAAAGTTGTTTTCATGGCAGTAGAAAATTCACATTAATTGTTCTAAATCAATAAAGGCTATATAAAGACAAATTGGTATTTTTGTGTGTCTGACTATTTACACAATTGTTGGAATTAATGTTATCATAAGGACTAGAATAATAAGGTTTAAATTATTAATTTAATAATGATGATTATATAGACCATGTTTGGTTTGTATGAGCAGGGCTGTACGTTAACTTTTTTTGCACATAGCACTGGTGCTACTGGACCCACTACACACACATGGACACAGATGAAGGTAAGTAGCAAAACAAAAAACAGGATTTAAGGATATTTATAACCAGCCCTATGTATGAGCTGCATTATTCATTTCCTTAATGTTAATTGTAACAAAGATCCTTAAAAGGGAAGGAAGGAAGCGGGAACCGGCGAACGTTCAACAAACTTTAATAAAATAAACAATAACACTGAAGTAAATTGCCACACAAACATAAATACAAAATTAACACATGTCCGGGCCCGGTCCTCTCTCGTCATACACTCCTGTCGCTCCTCCGTGACAGATGCGAGACCGGTGCACACACAGCTCGCGCCTATCCCTCACGGCCTTCGTCCTGCCCTGCTCGCAAAATTAATGTTTGTTGTGTTTTGGTAACTCTTTTCTATATTATTGTTATAGAACCATAAGAAGTTGCTTAGTGAACATCCAATCAGCGTCAACATGCAAAACACTTTGTTGGAAAACAAAGACCATTAACTTTCCCTACAAAAGTGTCATCTTCTGATTGGGTCAGTGACATATGTATGTGTTAGTTTGAATGTTATTTATTTAAAGTTTGACAAGACAGGATATTGCAGGTATCCAAGTAAGTCCAGGTAGAGATCCAATTAGTCAGATCATCAGCGTATTTCACAGGAATTACAGAGGGAGGCAGATGTGAATCCAAGCTGTTTATAAAGTTGACAAAAAGCAGAGAGGATAGAAGTCCCCCTGAGGAACACCTGCTGGAACTGGAAAGGAATTGGACACACAGGAGCCCCACTTCACCTTTTGTTCTCTATTATACAAGTAACTCCTCACGATAAGCCATAGTGGCCGTCTGACATGCAAGTCAGTTAAGGAATGTAGCAGTCGACAATGGTCAATAGTGTCTAAAGCTCGAGTGAAATCAACAAAAACAGCATATATGTCAATTTTGGGGGAACTGTTAAGAGCTTCATGCCAGTGCTGCAAAACTTAAATCAGAGCAGAGTCAATTGGTCTATTCCTCATAAATCCATGTTGTGATGGTTCAATCTTAGTAACTGTATCCTCCAGAATGGCATCTCTGAGGCTTCCTTCAAAAACTTTTCCAACATAGCTGAGTAATGAGATCTGGCGATAAATCTACTGGAAAACTAGGCTTTGCTATTTTGGGAACAACTTTTACTATAGCCTCCTTCCGTTGTTGTGGAAAAATGTATGTTGGATGCAGGTATTGAAGATATCACATAACAATGGTGCCAACTCTTCATGAAAAGTCTTTAGCACTCAGGAATGCAGTCAGAACCAGCAGCCTTGGTTGCATTCACTTTACGAAGTCTAGCTTTGACTTGTCCTGTACTCAGAGGAGGTACACCGCAATTTGACAACTTACGGGTGACTTCTTTCTCAGACAGAGAAGTATGGCATGCAAAGTTCCACACAGAAGCAAAGTGCCTCGCCAGAATGTTACACTGACGTTGAACAAAGTTTTGCTCCTGAGGCACCACATCACTCCTAACTCCTATCATCCCCATTAAAGCCTTCACAGACTAAAACCTTTAAACCACAAACTCCACCTCATGCTGGTAATATTGTTTCTTTGCAGACTTGATTTTTTTGGCTAATGTTGATTTTAATTTCATATAAGAGCTTTTGTCACCAGAACAAAATGCACGGTTGTCTGTCCTTTTTCATATCTATAATTTACACAGTCATCCCAGGCTTATCTGTGTTTGTAATAGATACCTTCTTCAACTGTTTTATCCAAGACGGATGTGATATTTGAGGTAAAGGCACCAACCTTAGCTTCAGGGTCTGTAGCTTCATAATTGTGAGAAAAGTAAGTAATATTCATAAAGAGACCCAATTCCCTGATTGTCTCTGGGGTACGATTTCTACAATAAATGTGTTTGATAGATTTGTTGGGCCAGTTACCTGCATTTAGAGAGATAGTCTGATCATCAGAAGAACCCAAGGAGGCATGTGCTCAGGTGGCTGATACATGGAGGAAATATTAGTAAATATTAAGTCTAGTTGACTTGCCTTTCTTGTTGCTCCAGCCACGGTTTGTTTTTACACATATCTGCTGCAGTTGGTTTCCGACTTATTTGTATCACCAAGTATGACAATTGCAGCCTGCTGGTTGTTACATTGAATTTCTTTGGAGTACAACTGTCCAAATACTACGTAATTAGTATATCAGGTTGGGCTGTTGCATAAGAACGTGGTGGAACATAGAGCACTGCTGCAATAATACAACTTAGTCCTCTAGTTAAATGACTGGGAAGTAACCAGACCAAAAGAGCTTCATATTCATCTTCTTCTAGATGAGTCAGTCGTTTTTGCTTGATGGTGTTACAGACATACAAGGCAACTTCTCTTACAGCACCTCCCTTGCGATTCCGCCGGTGTATTGTATGAATCCATATCTCTGAAACAACGACAACTGCTGAGTTACTAATCGATGCTATCACATTTGTGATGTAAAGAGCACACATTTTAAAATAGAAAACCAGGCATAGATGGTATTGACTTGTGTTGTTTTGTCTTGATATGAATTAAGTTATTAGGATGGTATTAACAGTCATATGGAAACATTCTTTGCCCGGTCAACTGTCTCTTGATATCCCCTGCAGTTCCACAAGAAGTAGAGTGATTTCCAACAATTGTACATATTGAACAAATATAATTCCTTCCAGCTTTCTTACCCCTTGGGCGAGATCTGAGTCATAGAATCCTTTTTTACCGTGTAGCGGTTTTTGCTGCATGTTAAAATAATGATGAGCTTAGCTCACCAAATTAGATTCTCCACCAGATCTATCAAGATCAAATCCATGAACTGAGTTATTTAAAACATAATTTCCAGTCAAGGAATTAGTTTAGCTCAAAGTAAAATACATATAATAACTGTTATTAAATATACATATTTTACAGTCTCTGATTAGTTATGTACAGTATAACAATATTGGTATGCATTCGTCCAGCGAATGCATCAATGATTAATACACTTTGTTAAAGTGACTTTACCAAACAGACTTTAGAGCAAAGATAGCGTAAATCTAACACGGTTTAAGTGAGTTTGTATGTGAGCATTGAGCACAGAAAACCCATCACAAGTGAATTTATGGTTGTTTATTAAACTACTCTACATGGTAAACATAATGACGATCGCATAAACACAAACAATACATAAACACAAATGCACATGCGCTTAGGGAGCGCTGAGAGAGAAAGAGATGTAGTGAGAAATCTAACTAGTTATTGCATGTCTGACCTGTTTCAGGCAATACAATGCTTGTTCTTGATTGTTCAGAAGCCAGAGTAGATGCACATCTTCTTAGACTTTTTAAGATATGGGAATCACTCAATTCTCCAAGTTGTTCCATTGTAAGTGTAGCCGATCCCACTCGCCCCGCTCTCCGCGAGCTTCGAACCGACATCGGTCAAAGCCCACGGAGAGCGGGGCGAGTGGGGCCGAGGACGAGGAGGAGGAGGCTAAAGACCGCAGTCTCTAGCGTCTGTCGCTAGAGCATCTCTGTTGGTCGGGAAGTGAGCTTACACACTGCACAGTTCTTCACTAGCTTGCACCTGTTACACCCACCCCCCTAAACCTCACTCCCATCTGGGTCACGACACCAATGTAGCCGATCCCACTAGCCCCGCTCTCCGCGGGCTTCGAACCGACGTCGGTCCGAATGGGAGACGGGCGCTCTAACGCGGAGGCTAAAGACCGCAGTCTCTAGCGTCTGTCGCTAGAGCGTCTCTGTTGGTCGGGGAGTGAGCTTACACACTGCACAGTTCTTCACTAGCTTGCACCCGTTACATAAGGAGAAGGGAAAAGTGTTTTGTTAAAGATAGTTTCCTCAGCAAAGGTTTCCTGTTATCCACCAAGCTATAGTAGAGTAGGCAGCATTTCCAGAATCCTTCCAGAGTCTCAGAGAAAGACAGATTCCTGAGCAGTATGCCACCCAGTGTTCCTGGCTTGTCTTACCATCCACCAAAGATCCTCTGCATCAAATTGGTTCTCTCTCATCACTGCAACTTCTAATTTAAGATAAACTGGAGCCACAACAAACTGCATCAGTATACTTTCTTTTAATGGGCGAGGCATGCAAGAATCATACTTAGTCTTATTAATGGATGCATAGAGTATAATTAATCAAAGAGCGGAACCCAGCACTCTCCCAACATGATCAAAAAGCAAATGTGAGGGAAAACTCCCTCAGCCAATCAGCGTAGCTGCAAGCACGAGCATTGCATGCCGTGCAAGCAGGAGCCATCAGAAACGGTTCTATGATCGGGAAAATGCATAATTTCCGGTGACGCAGTAGGCAATGTGTTCAATCACGTGGTGAGAACAGCCAAATACAGGTCCACTTTAGTGGAGCTAACACATAACGTGCACCACATAACACTTGGCAGTAGCACACAGCACAACTCCCACTGATAAGGGCACACCTTAGGCTCCAAGACGATTGGATACCACATTCTGCTACGGGATCCAATCAAAACACTCAGAACTCTGGGGGATGCCATACCACCATAGTTTGCAGGAATGCTATACATTTACACTGAGCAGAATAACAAGTGTAGGTAGAAACAAACCCTGTATATTAAGTGCTGGCATGCAGCCAGCGATATAGAATACATAACACCGGACCGAGGCAACCGATGTGTATAGTGAGGATGGAAATAGGTGCAACCTGGTATGTTTCCATCCCCAAAGCAGCAAAGACATTGATGGTGAAGGACATGGCCACATACTGTATAAGACACAGGCACACGCGAGTAATAACCTGAACTGCTAAATGACTAAATGTAAACTGCGAACATGCAGGCATAAAGCACAGGCTTGTGTGAGTGATAGTTGGAGGAAGGACCGCCCCCTTGAATGCCTATCCTACCTAGCGGACACACACAGCATAGTCCGACAGCGAGTACGCTGTTGGAGAGCACTGCACAAGCTGCCCAAAGCACTGCCTGCAAGTCACACAAGCAAGCTGCTAATAGTCGACGTTGCCGGTCCCCGGACCTTACACAACCACTTTTGAAGCCGCTGCTATTGCGAGCATGCTTCCTCTAGCCACTCAAGCGGCCGCCATTCCCTCCCTTCTCTCTCTTCCACAGGCCCGACCGCAATTCTCATTGACCACAGCATCAGCGATGCCAGCCAAAGCCCGGAACTGCCTCCCATCTCAGGAACCATTAGATCCCAGATTCTGGCAGGTGCTTTTACGGATCTTTTTTACTCCTCTCACCTCTATCAACCCCGTCAACCGATCGGCAGATCACCTACAACGACTTATCACTTACTTTAAAAAACACGTCACCCAACCACTCCCACAAGCTTTCATTCCCCCAATTCACCGTCGCCTTCTCCTGTTACAACGACGTCATTTGCACCATTTCCCTTATAGGAGACACAAGCTAGGCAATTACATCACTGTCGTGGCAGAGCTCACTCTCTGCCAAATGCGCCATTCGCATGGCTCAGTGGAACCGGTGCCCCTACTGGGGAGCACTGGATACTGAGCTGCATAACAGGGTTTTCCTGGGCGTCCGCAACATCTCATGCACGGTCTGCTGCTCAGTAGCCCACAGCAACCTTGAATGCCCCCTTGTCACTCCATCTTTTTCCCCACGCTCTACTTCGCCTCACTTCCTCTGTTACGCGTCTGCCAAACCACCTAGCCCACCCAAACTGGTCTGCAATAAATTCAAACAGGGCTAATTTTATGATCGGCCCCTTCAAGGCTCCCCATTCACCGTATTTTGCATCAGCCCCATCGGTGAAGCTTCACGGATATTCTCAGGCAAAAATACTTTTAATATTCGATCTCTCGTCACCACAAGGCTCTTTCTTTCCAAGCACTAACAGCCTCATTCCGCTCGAAGAATTTTCACTGCACTACCACAACATCGATCATTAAAAATGCAGGCCGAGACCCTTTGCTAACCAAAGTCAACATCACCTCCGCGTTTAAAATCATGCCCATCCACTTCAGACCGCCTCCACAGAGGCCTGTGCTTCCATCTCAAGCGCATAAGCCAGCATCACCGCAGCGAATGCCTCCGCAGAGGCCAGCGGGGGACACCTCACAAATGCATGTAGCACGTGCGTGATAAGGCTTGTCGCCATTTTGAACATCACCCATTTGAAAGAATAATCACAACATGCCTTGACCCGGCATGCTGCCATTACAATAGGTGCTGCTAAATGACTAAATGTAAATGTAAATAGGTGCCCACTGACGTGAAAATTAGGTACGGCAGCGGCTCATAGTGCGAGAAGCGGCTCATAGTGTGAGAAACGTCTGAAATATAGCTGCAGCGCAAGTTCTGCCGGGAAGACTCAATCTTCAATGATCCACTACCAATCAACTCCTAACCAATCACCTCCCAACATGGAACATAAAAGATCGGGACTTACCCCTTTCTATTTCCGCCCCACCCACCAAGGTGGCCTATTGGTTAGAGCATTGTACTTGTGATCAGAAGGTTGCCAGTTCGAATCTCAGTGCCAGCAGGTCACGACTCAAGTGCCCTTGAGCAAGGCACCTTACCCCTGATTTCTCTGCAGTAATGTGCCACTGTAAAAAACTACTTGCAAGTCGCTTTGGATAAAAGCGTCTGCCAAATATGTCAATGTAAAATGTATGTCATTAACATTGAAATAACCATAATTTATGCAATATGCGAAATTGACCAAAAAAACGACCCAATGTGAAACAGCGGAACTGGCAATTGAGAGCATGCGACGAAGCACGGAGATCCTTTATCTTTTATCTTAGGAACAATGAATTTGTAGCATTCTAGAATATTATTACTAAAATTCTTGCTTGTGGTTAGGTGGGGGGAATAGAAAGAACAAACTTGTAGCCTAAACATCTCCTATTGCAATTGCTCTTAATCTGTTTTGAAATAATAGGAGGAAGTAGCCAATAATTAAACATTATTGCTAATGTGTGTGACGCATATGGTAAGACTGGGAGGCAGTGTTTATCGGGTGTGTGTAACCGGACCTATATTCCGTTGAAGAGCACATACACGGCTTGTGTTTGTTGGGGGGGTTGGTTGCTGAACTTAAAACATGAATAAGTATATTTGTTTCTAGGTTAAAAAATTATTTTGAAGGCACATTCATGGAGTTGTTTTACAACCCGAATTCTGGAAAAGTTGAATTACCTGAAAGATATATAAAGGTTTTAGCGCAACATATGCTTCCCTCCAAACGTTGTCTATTTCCGGGAAGGCTTTGTATACTTCAACAGGACAATGCAAAACCACATACTGCTGCTATTACAACAGCATGACTTCGGCAAGTATTGTGGCATGAGGGACAAAATTGTCTCTCGACATTGTGTGTTCGACAGATGAGGTTCCTATTGAAAACGCTACAGCACTGTGCCGCGTCACAATCTGTAGCAAAGCGACGCTGACTGGACTGAGCGTGTCAGATGTGAGCACTAGCGTGAAATTGTAACCATCCAGTGGACAGGCAGGGGGTCCCAGAGCTTTGGCAAAGATGAGAGGCCCCTGCCCTTGGCCACCACAGACGGGGGCCTAGTTTCTCTGATGGCAAGAAACCATCCGGTACCGTAGGGCCACTGGGTAAGCGCTGTCGCCTTAACGGGGATGCGCGCTACGGCGACCACTTCAGGCCGTAGGGAGGAGTACAGTGGAGACACCAACATGGTCTCGCCGGCAGGGGAGAACTTATGGGAGGTATGTGCGGACTGAAGTGCCCCAAGGTGGATGTCCACTTGGAGGAGGTCATGGGTTGCCACAAGGGGAACTCTCTCATGAGAATACATCAGACGGAACCACCCTGTTGAGGGTTACTATGTGTGGGGCACTAGGTCAAATGCAGCACTAAGGTCTAGTAGCAACAATCAGGTGATACAACCTTGGTCAGACGGCAAAAGAAGATAATTTGTAACTCTGATCAAAGCAGTTTCTGTACTGTGATGTGCTCTAAATCCAGACTGGAAAACTTCATTTGTCACGGATAGCAGATGGAAAACAAAGAGCGGCTCCACATGCAGTAAATTATGTATTTTATAATTCCAAAAGACACACATACAGGTAAATCCAGATTCAGAGACACACATGGGAACATACAAGAACAATGCACCCCAGACAACTGGGCATAAGGGCTATATATACACAGATGAAGGGACAAACAGGTAATGAGACACAAGTGAAACCAATACATGATAACGAGACAAAGCATGATGGGAACTGGAGTCCTTACAAAATACAGACAGAACACAAAATAGGATGGCGCCCTCAGGTGGCGAACCGAGGCGCCAGCAACAAGGCGTGACATCGTTGATGTCATTCCTTTGGAGGAAGGAACATATTTGAGTTGAGACTACGTTTCCAGAACATTAGATTTGAAAGTTAGATTCGATATAGGTCTGAAGTTAACTAGTTCTCTAGTGTCAAGTTTTTTTTTGACAAGGGGCATTATAACAGCCAATTTATATGCTGTAGGCACATGTCCTAGTTTCAGAGATGAGTAAATAATGCTAAGAAGAGGATCTATCATTTCGGGGAGCATCTCCGTAGATTTGTATGTATAGGGTCTTGCATGCATGTAGTTGATTTAGATGATCTAATGATTTTAGATAGTTCTTCGAAATAATTGCAATTTCTCCTTAGGGGCGCTGTAGTTAGTTGTTTGTTCAGCGGGTTTCACTTCTGGTGACATAGTTATAATTTTTTCTCTAAAATATTGGATTTTATTTGTGAAGTAGTCTTCACTGCAATGATGATATACAGAATCAGAAGTCGCTTAGTCAATTTATTTTTTCCATTCCATTGTTCGTACCGCTTTCTTTAGAGCCTGAGTGTGTTAATTCTGCCGTGGTGTCGGGCTGCCATTTTTAATCTTCTTTAAGCGCAGAGGAGCAAATGTGTCTAGCGTTCCGGAGAAGTTGGAGTTAAAATGGTAAAGTCAAGATCTTCAACGTTATTACTCATGCTAGAGATTTGAGACAATTCAGGCAGATTATTATGAAACGCACCTTTGGTAGTTGAAGTTATTGTTCTACCGTATTTGTAACACGGAGTTTGTATTTGTCGCTGGCGCGATACAGGATGGCTGCCTCCGTGACGTGCTCGGCAGTTGTTTTTGTGTTTTTGTTAGTTTGTCCTGTCTGAGGTTATATTCCTGCAATCAGTCTCTCCAGGGACGAATTGCTGGACATTCGGCAACACACATCTCCCGATATATTACCGGTTTTCGACTATTCTGATGTTTTGCTGGACATTCTTGTCGGCGGAGCAGCTGCGCTGATCACGCGCTTCAAGAGGACGCGAAGACGGGGGAAAAGAGCTGGCGCACTCGTGAGATTTCGAACGCCGTTGCCTAGCATCCATCTGGCAAATCTCCACTCTCTACCCAACAAATTGGACGAACTCCTTCTGCTCTCTCGGACAAATGAGGATTTCTCACACTCTACTGCTCTGTGTTTCATGGAAACTTGGCTGAATGACGCCATACCGGACAGCGTGCTCTATCTGCCGGGCTTTCAGCTGTTCTGAGCGGACCTCGACACAGAATCAACGGGGAAATCGCGCGGCGGCGGTACATGCTTTTACATCAATGAACGGTGATGTGCAGATGTAACTGTGTTAAAGAAGACGTGCTGCTCAGATCCCGAAACACTCTTCATTAACTGCAAGACGTTTTATTCGCCGCGGGAGTTTCACTCGTTCATTATGGTGAGTGTCTACATTCCTCCGCAAGCGCACGTAAGCATGGCTTTACAGAAACTCGCTGATCAGATCACAGAGACAGAACAACAACACCCGGACTCCACTTTAATCATTCTTGGGGATTTTTATAAAGCCAATCTCTCCCGTGAACTGCCAAAAAAACAGACAACACATCATTTGTCCCACCAGAGACAGTAATATATTGGATCACTGTTACACCACAATAAAGGAGGCATATAACTCTGTTCCACATGCAGCTTTTTGGACGTTCTGATCACTATCTGGTTCACCGACTTACAGGCAGAAACTAAAATCAGCTAAACCTGTATTAAGGACTGTAAAAAGATGGACTAATGAAGCAGAGCAGGATTTACAATCTTGTTTTGACCTGACTGATTGGAGTGTTTTTGAAGCTGCTGCCACCGATCTGGATGAAATCACAGAGCCGGTAACATCTTATATCAGTTTCTGTGAGGATATGTGTATTCCTACCAGGACTCAACTAAACTACAACAACGACAAACCGTGGTTCACTGCTAAACTCAGACAGCTCCGTCAGGCCTAAGAAGATGCTTACAGGAAGGGGGACAATGTCTTGTATAAACAGGCTAAATACACACTGGAAAAGGAGATCAAAGTGGCAAAGTGGAATTATTCTGGAAAAATAAGAACTCCAACGACTCCGCATAAGTGTGGAAAAGTCTGAAGGAGATCACCAATTACAAGACACCACCCCCCAGCACCGCCTCCCCACACAACCGTTCACACCATTCACAATTCCTGCAACCCACCCTGAACCCCTCTCCAAACAACCGTTCACACCATCCACTCCTGCAATCCACCCTGAACATCTCTCCAAACAACCGCCATCACCATTTACACCTCCTGCATCCCCCCTCTCCCCCACACCTGCAATACAGATAAGCGAGGATGAGGTGCGCCAGGTCTTCCGGAAGCAGAAAAGGAAAAAAAGCTCTTGTCTGAGCTTGTCTGAAATCCTGTGCTGACCAGCTGGCCCCCATCTTCACACAAATCTTCAACAGATCGCTGGAGTTGTGCGAAGTCCCTTCAAGCTTCAAATGCTCCACCATCATCCCCATCCCAAAGAAATCCAAAATTACAAGACTGAATGACTACAGGCCTGTGGCTCTAACGTCTGTGGTCATGAAGTCTTTTGAAAAACTGGTGCTGGCCCACCTGAAGGACATCACTGGACCCTTACTGGATCCTCTTCAGTTTCCCTACAGAGCAAACAGGTCTGTGGACGATGCAGTAAACATAGGAATGCATTATGTCCTTCAACACCTAGACAGACCAGGGACTTATGTGAGTATCCTGTTTGTGGACTTCAGCTTGGCCTCTAACATTATCATCCCAAACCTCCTCCTGCCCAAACTAACCCAGCTCTCCCTGCCCACCTCTGTCTGTCAGTGGATCAACAGCTTCCTGACAGACAGGCAGCAGTTAGTGAGGCTGGGAAAATACACGTCCAGCACCCGTACAATCAGCACCGGAGCTCCCCAGGACTGCGTTCTATCCCCACTGCTCTTCTCCCTGTACACTAATGATTGCACATCTAAGGACCCATCTGTCAAACTCCTGAAGTTTGCAGACGACACCACGCTCATCGGCCTCATTCAGGATGGTGACGAGTCTGCTTACAGGCAGGAGGTTAAAGAGCTGGCTGTCTGGTGCACTCTCAATCACCTGGAGCTGATGATCGTGGACTTCAGGAGAAACCCCCCCTGCACTCCCCCCACTCACCATCATGAACAGCACTGTGACTGCAGTGGAGTCATTCAGGTTCCTGGGCACCACAATCTCTCAGGACCTGAAGTGGGACATTCACATTGACTACATTGTGAAAAAGGCCCAGCAGAGGTTGTACTTCCTTCGCCAGCTGAGGAAGTTTAACCTGCCACAGGAGCTGCTTAAACAGTTCTACTCCACTTCCCTCAGGCAATCCATTTTATGAACACTTCATATAACCGTGGAACACACTACACTATTTATATTTACATACACATACACTTATTTATCCAACACACATACTCAGTGTACACTTACATTTTTTGCACATAATATACCTGTACATACATAACTGCTCATTGTAATATACCTGCCATACAATTGTTAATTTGTATATTGTCTCCATACCTACTTATTTGTATTCGTATCTTTTGTATTTTTTATTCTTTTATTGTGTTTCTTGTTCTGTCGCTGTCATTCTGTTGCACTGCAGAACTTCTGTCGCGAAATCAAATTCCTCGTATGTGTGAACATACCTGGCAATAAATCCTATTCTATTCTATTCTATTTGCAGCCATATGCCAGTGAAGCAAGCATGATACCAGATAATGATCTGAAATCTCTTTGCTCTGCTGAAGGATTTTAACGTCGTCCACATTTATACCGTGAGACAGTATTAAATCTAAACTATGATTACGAAGCTGAGTGGGTCCTGACAAATGTTGTCTAACACCCATGAAATTAAGAGTGTCTTTAACATCCATGTAGATAACGATCCTCATTTTATAGCTTTTAAAGTAAACAATGATAAGGACTCTGTCTGCAGCCAGTAGTAGTTATGATAAGAACCCACCAAATTCTATAATAAAATCTGTGTGGTGCCCTGGAGGCCTATATACAATAGCCAGAATACATTTTAAAGATGTTTTGTCCTTAGTATTAGGTGTTGATACATGAAGTACCATGATTTCGAAAGAATTGTATTTAGGGTTAGACTTCTGGGAAATGTTAAAATAGTTATTGTAACATCTTTTAGACGAGGCTCATGTTTATGATAATAATCTTGGGAGACAGACTTATTTAAAGTAATTTAATCATCATGTTTCTGTCAGACAGAGTATGTGTATTTTATGATCTGTTATCATATCGTTAACAAAAATTAATTAGAGAGAGAGATCTAATATTTAGCAATCCGAGTTCTTACAGTCGATTATTACACAGTCTCTAATTTATGATGTTTGGGAGAAGGGATTATCGCATGTTGTGCATTTTATGTATTCCGACCCTATACCTACAAATCTACTGAAAGAGATTCTCCCAGAAGTTACAGATCCTCTTCTTAGTATTATTAACTTATCTCTGACACTAAAGCATATGAGGTGGCTGTTATAAGGCCCCTTGTAAAAAACAAACATCTCGACCCTGGAGAACTAGTTAACTACAGACCTATTTCGAATTTACCTTTCATATCTAAAGTTCTGGAAAAAGCAGTCTCAACTCAATTATGTTCCTTCCTCCAAAGGAATGACATCAATGAAGTCTGGATTTAGAGCACATCACAGTACAGAGACTGCTTTGATCAGAGTTACAAATGATCTGCTTTTGGCGTCTGACAGAGGTTGTATCTACTTATTGGTCCTGCTAGATCTTAGTGCTGCATTCGACACCATTGACCACAGCACGCTCCTATATAGACTCGAAAATTATGTCGGCATTAAGGGAATAGCTTTTTAATGGCTTAGATCTTATTTATCTGACCTTTTTCGATATGTAGCAATAAACAATGAGGTGTAACGCAAATCACAAGTCCAGTACGGTGTACCACAGGGCTCAGTCTTAGGGCCTATGCTCTTCGCATTATACATGCTACCTCTAGGAGATATAATAAAGCGGCACAGGGTTAGTTTTCACTGTTGCTGATGATACGCAACTTTATATTTCCTCATTAAACACAGCAATTCCATCGAATATTGGAATGCATAGTCAATATAAAAAAGTGGATGAGTAAATATTTCTTATTACTGAAGTGTTACTTATTGGAACAAAATCCGCCATACATACCAACCACAAATACTGCTTCGCTATTAATAGATGTTCCATAAAATCCTCATCTTCAGCAAAGAATCTTGGCATTTTAATCGATAGTACTGTCATTTGTAAAACTGTAAAACTGAGAAATCGCTTTGTATTTACTTCCACTCTGTCAAGTGGTGAAACCGCGTGTAGTATCGTTCGTTCGTTCACGGGCTAGTTTAACTGGTTTGCTCCTCATCTTCAGCAAAGAATCTTGGCATTTTAATCGATAGTACTGTCATTTGTAAAACTGTAAAACTGAGAAATCGCTTTGTATTTACTTCCACTCTGTCAAGTGGTGAAACCGCGTGTAGTATCGTTCGTTCGTTCTCCGGCTAGTTTAATTGGTGTGCAACGTTTCATCTGAGGGCGGGGCCAAACGCCAGCATTGTTATTTAAACGGAGATTAGTCTTAAATCTGTAGGAGAAGCACTTCAGCACCAGAAGCGTACAGAATTGTGTAAGTGTATTTAAATTCTCGGGCTAGTTTAATTGGTTTGCTTTGTGTGCGCGTGTCATCTGAGGGCGGGGGCCTGTTTAATTCAATTAATTAGACGGGTATTTAAAAAGCGACTACCCACCCCGGCAGCGGCCTAGTGCAGCCCTCATCGCGTGATGACCGAAGAGAGTAAAGACGTAGACTCTACCTGCGCGCGACTCCACCGAGCCGGGACACACCGACAGGGCACTTGGGTATTGCACTTCTTTTGTACCTATGAAGGATCCTCACCTGCTGCTGAACCTTGCAAAAACGGAACGATGGTCACTTTCCGGTGCAACCTGAGGTCCCTCCCTCCCTCCTGTTTTTCCTCTGCTGGCTTCTCTGCACCCCCCCCCTTCTGATGAGCTCTCTCTTTTGAATACAGACAATGCCACAGACACTCTGTGTTCCACGCTTTCATCCTGCTTGGACAACCTATGCCCTCTTGCATCTGGACCAGCCCGTACATCCCCGTCGGCTCCCTGGTTATCGGATGTACTGCGTGAGCATCGCACCAGCCTCCGGTCAGCTGAGAGAAAATGGCACAAGTCAAAAGACCCTGATGACCTCTCTCTCTACCAATCTCTTCTCTCTAATTTCTCTGTTGACGTCACCTCTGCAAAAACAGATTACTACCACTCGAAGATCTGCAACTCTCCTGACTCTTACACGCTGTTCAAAACATTATCTTCTCTCCTCTGTCCGCCTGCTCCCGCACCTTCATCGGAGTTAACAGCTGCTGATTTTGAAATCGTTCTTCGTAAAGAAAACAACCGCCATCCGCAGCCAGTTTTCTACGTCACCACCTGTCGAACCCGCCCATATCCCTGACACATGTGTGCTCCCCGCCTTTTCTCCTCTGTATGAAAGCTGATGATTCCAAGGTAATTGGTTCCAACCACCCGCCCACTGGATCCCATCCCCACCCATCTCCTCCAGGCCATCTCTCCAACGGTTGTACCTGCTCTGACCCACATTATCAACTCTTCGCTCACCACTGGGACATTTCCCACAGCGTTCAAAGAGGCCCGCAGCAAACCGCTTCTGAAGAAACCCACCCTCGACCCTACACTGATGGAAAACTACAGGCCTGTTTCCCTTCTTCCCTTCATTGCCAAAGCCCTGGAGCGAGATGTGTTCAACCAGCTCTCCTCCTTTCTCATGAGAAACAACCTCCTGGACATCAGTCTGGTTTCAAGACCGGTCATTCCACAGAGACTGCACTGCTCTCAGTCATCAAAGCCCTGAGACTGGCAAAAGCATCATCCATGTCATCTGTGCTCATCCTACTGGATCTGTCTGCTGCTTTTGACACTGTGAATCATCACATCCTCCTGGCTTTTCTCAGTGCTATGGGTGTCTCTGGAATGGCGTTGTAATGGTTTGAGTCCTACCTCTCGGGTAGGTCATTCAGAGTATCCTGGAGAGATGAGGTCTCCGCGTCCCAACAGCTCAACAAGGGCGTGCCACAGGGCTCAGTGCTTGGACCACTACTCTTCTCCATTTACATGACATCTCTCGGCTCGGTCATTCAGAAGCATGGCTTCTCCTATCACTGCTATGCAGACGACACACAACTTTACTTGTCATTTCAAACGGACTATCCGACGGTCTCTGCTCGCATCGCGGCATGCCTGAGTGACATCTCATTTTGGATGAAGGTTCATCACCTGCAGCTGAACCTTGCAAAAACGGAACTGCTTGTGATCCCAGCCAACCCAAACATTCACCACAACCTTGCCATTCAACTAGGCTCATCAACTATTACACCGTCCAGCACAGCCAGAAACCTGGGTGTGGTAATCCATGATCAGCTTAACCTCACAAGTCATGTTGCCAGTACCACCCGGTCCTGTAAATTCATCCTCTACAACATTAGGAAAATTAGACCATTCCTATCAGAGCACTCTACGCAAGTCCTAGTCCAGGCTCTTGTCTTGTCCAAACTGGATTATTGCAATGCACTTCTGGCTGGACTTCCTGCTTGCACAATCAAACCTCTCCAGATGATCCAGAATGCAGCGGTAAGAGTTGTCCTCAATGAACCAAAGAGAGCGCATGTAACTCCGCTCTTCATCAGGTTACACTGGCTCCCTGTTCCTGCCTACAAGACCACCACCGGGTCCGCACCATCATATCTCCACTCACTAATGCAGATCTATGTTCCTGCCAGATCACTGCTGTCTGCAAAGGAACAACGACTAGTGGTACCATCCCAAAAAGGAAAAAAGTCACTCTCCCGTACCTTCTCTGGATCTGTTCCACATTGGTGGAATGATCTACCTGCAGCTACAAGAGCAGCAGACTCAGTTGCCATCTTTAAAAAATGCCTAAAAGCACATCTCTTCCATCAACACGTCACTGATTGATTTATCCTAATTCTTTTCCCTTTCCTCCTCTTTTATAAAAAAATAAAAGAATTAAAAAAAAATTACTAACCTCACTATTCTTAGCTTTGTATAATGTGCTAGGCTTTAATGGACTAGTTTTGATGCACTTATGTATTTTGTTGCCTATGTTGTTATAATTGCTTCCAATGCTTCCTCATCTGTACTTACAGATGAGGAAACATTGGAAGCGTTTGATAAAAGCGTTTGCCAAATGACTAAATGTAAATGTAAACTTTTGACAATTTGCAAAGAATTCTCACCCTCAATGAAAGAATTAGAGAGAATGTTGAAAGTCAAACTGAAACCATCTGACCTAAGAAAGCTACAGGTTAAATGGCCTGTGGAGGATTATAGAAGAAAACATGTCAACTGGTCGCATGCAGACAATGCGGAGTACAGGAGGATTCTGGAAGAATTCTTAGAAGGACTAAAAACTACGTTTCCCAAATCTCTGAACCTGGACAAGATCGCCGCTTGTGTGCAAAAACGGATGAACGAATGGAGGATTTCTTGGCCAGACTGGAGGAGGTATGGAAAGAACATTCTGAACTTCAACCGGATGCAGACGGAACAGACGATGGTCTGTTCGAAGGACATCTCAGGTCGGCTTTTCTGCGAAACCTCAGAGGAGAGCTGGGACGAGAAGTTGAAAAATCCTGCATCGAGCCAGATTGCTCGAGAATGAGTGAGATCGCCCGTCATGCTGTACACGCCAAAAGACAAACAGGCAAGAAAGAGCTTCAGAAGAAACATTCACAAGACAAAGAACTCCACATGGCTCTAGTAAACATCAGAGAAAAGCATGGAGGGAAAGGAAACTGGCGTGAACGTGGAAGAGGGAGAGGAGGTTTTAAACCCTCTGCCACTTATGGAGAGAAGTGTTTCAACTGTGGGAACTTGGGGCACTGGCAAAAAAAAAGTCTTGGGCCTCAGAGATCACGGAGGTCAAAAGAAAAGGATGATTGAGGTGAGGAGGTGATGCATCATTCCGAGGGTGGTGAGTATCATTTTCCCTAGCATATGCAATGAAGAAATGCTTTTTCCCACCATATGCAATGAAGATCTGCTAAGCTCACATTCCATGATGAATGACACCACTTTCTGGACTTTGCTAAAATGCACAATGCTTGTGTGCAATAAACCGCTTTAATTTTTGATAGATTCAGGGGCAACAAATAGCCTACTGTGATTCACAAGAAGTGTTTAAATTTGCCAGAGTCTAAACTAGCTGTGTATTTCCTAAATGCTAGTGGCTCTAATGTAAAATAATTTATGTCAAAAGGGTGCAATGCGAGTTGGGGAGTGTCAAATTTCAACAAAGGTTTCTCATATCTGACTGCTGCCCGATTAAATTGCTGGGCAGAGTCATAATGTGTATGATGATAGATTGAGCATGATACCAACACGACCCACGTGCAACGCTCGTACAGCTCACCGCGCACCAGCGGTCTCTGTACGATGTAGAGAATGTAGTTTTTGCTGACAAATATGTGCACGCCATAGAATGGGTTAAAAGGGATGACGTGCAATATTCAAATTTGTTGCACGCCCATCATGAGAATCATGCCTGTCTGTCAGCAACAAGGGGACTTGAAGTGTTTTCACACACAAAATAACCCCTTTCACAAACAGCAATACCCCCTCAAATCAGAAGCCATCAAACCAGAATCCCTCAATGGCATAAGGCCAATATTTAACGAGTTTCTCAAAAAAAGGCATAGTTGTGCAATGCCCAAATTCACCGGTGCGCAGGCCTTTTGTTTCCAGTTTAAAAGGGTAAGAGAAAAGAACACAAAGTAAGTGTCTCCAAAGTCAAGTCAAGTCAGCTTTATTTATATAGCGCTATTTACAATTTTCATTGTTACAAAGCAGCTGTACAAGAAAACATTGACTATAAGTAAAACATAAAAGGTTATGGAAGTCAAAACACAGGTCAAATATCAGACACACAATAAATTCCTAAATGCAGTGGTAATTAAATAAGACTATCAAATTCTAGCAGACCCCCTGGCCAGGCAAAAACCTCATAGGGAAACCAGGCCTGACCAGGGGATTCCAGTTCCCCTCTGGCAAAAACTGCAGCCTCTGCACATGCTTGACAGTGCGCGCACAACAAGGCAAAATAACAAAAGTTAGATTTAAAATTATCATTAATAATCTAATAGCGCCTGAAGTTTTGTAGAGTCGCCACGTCCTTCGTCCAGCTTTATCATCAAAGCATTTGTCAGGTCTGGGTATGGATTGCACCCTGCCCGCTCCGGTAACCTTGGACTGCATCCTGCCCGCTATAGTAACCTTGGAACAATGAGACAAGACTGTACTGTTCTGCACTCTTTGATGCAACAAATGCATCAGTTGTTATTGGAAGTGTTCCTGGTTCCGGTTGATCAAACTAGTGCAGCCTAGATCTTTGAAATATATATGATAAACTGACAGAGTGTGTCTGCCTCCCGGACAGTGCAGGGAAGACTGTTCCAAAGTTTAGGCGCTAGATAGGAAAAGGATCTGCCGCCTGCACTTGATTTAGAAATTCTAGGTATTACCAACTGACCTGACACCTGAGAGCGTAGTGCACGTGATGGACTATAATACGTTAGAAGTTCTCTCAAGTAGTGAGGAGCTAAACCATGCAAGGCTTTATAGGTAATAAGCAAGATTTTAAAGTTTATGCGATGCTTTATAGGTAACCAGTGCAAGGTTGACAGAACCAGGCTAATATGCTCATACTTTTTTGTACGCGTAAGAATTCGAGCTGCCGCATTTTGGACCAGTTGGAGTTTTTGTAATAGGCCTGCAGGGCAACCACCTAATAGTGCATTACAGTAATCTAGTCTTGATGTCATAAAGGCATGTATAAGCTTCTCTGCATCTGATGGTGACAGCATATGACGTAGTTTAGATATATTTTTAAGATGGAAAAACGCAATTTTACAGGTGTTGGCGACTATCGAATATAAAGCCAAGATTCTTAGCTGAAGATGAGGGTTTTATGGAACATCCATCAATAGTTAAGCAGTGTTCTTGGTTGTTACGTAGGGCGGTTTTCGGTCCGATAAGTAACACTTCAGTTTTGTCCGAGTTCAGTAATAAAAAATTGCTACTCATCCACTTTTTTATATCGACTATGCATTCCACTATTCGATGGAATTGCTGTTTCATGAGGCTTCGAGGAAATATAAAGTTGCGTATCATTAGCATAACAATGAAAGCTTACTCCGTGTCGCTTTATTATATCTCCTAGAGGAAGCATGTATAATGCGAAGAGCATAGGCCCTAAGACTGAGCCCTGTGGTACACCGTACTGGACTTGCGATTTGCGTGATACCTCATTGTTTATTGCTACATATTGAAAACGGTCGCATAAATAAGATCTAAGCCATTTCAAAGCTATTTCCTTAATACCGACATCATTTTCGAGTCTATGTAGGAGCATGCTGTGGTCAATGATGTCGAATGCAGCACTAAGATCTAGCAGCACCAATAAGGAGATACAACCTCGGTCAGACAGGGTTTTTTGACAAGGGGCCTTATAACAGCCACCTTATATGCTTTGGGCACATGTCCTAATGTCAGAGATGAGTTAATAATGCTAAGTAGAGGATCTATAATTTCTGGGAGCATCTCTTTCAGTAGATTTGTAGGTATAGGGTCTAGCATACATGCAGTCGATTTAGATGATCTAATGATTTTAGATAGTTCATCATGATCTATAGTAGAAAATAAACGTAATTTCTCCTAAGAGGAGCTGTAGTTAGTCGTTTGTTCAGCGGGTTTCACTTCTGGTTGCATAGTTATAACTTTTTCTCAAATATCTTGGATTTTATTTGTGAAATAGTTCATAAAATCCTCACTGCTATGCTGGTATACAGAATCAGAAGTCGCTGACGATTTATTTTTGGTTAATTTAGCCACTGTATCAAATAAAAACCTAGGGTTATGCTGGTTTTCTTCTATTAGTGATGAATGGTAGGCGGATCTAGACGTTTTTAGGGCTTTCCTGTATTTTTTTAATACTATCCTTCCAGGCAGTACGAAATACCTCTAATTTAGTTTTCTTAAAGTTTTCATTTTTCGTGCCGCTTTTTTTAGAGCCTGAGTGTGTTAATTATTCCACGGTGTCAGTCTGTCATTTTTAATCTTCTTTAAGCGCAGAGGAGCAACTACTTCTAGCATTTCCGAGAAGGTGGCATTAATATTTTCAATGGTAAAGTCAAGATCTTCAACGTTATTACTCATGGTAGAGATTTGAGACAATTCAGGCAAATTATCAAGAAACGCACCTTTTGTAGTCAAAGTTATTGAGTTTGATTTGCCACCATTGGGTAGTGAAGCAAGCATGATACCAGATAATGATCCGAAATGTCTTCGCTCTGCTGAAGGATTTTTACGTCGTCCACGTTTATACCGTTAGACAATATTAAATCTAAAGTATGATTACGAAGGTGAGTAGGTCCTGACACATGTTGACTAACGCCCATGGAGTTAAGAGTGTCTTTAAAAGCAATTCCTAAAGCATCTGTATCATTATCTACATTAATGTTAAAGTCACAAGGACTCTGTCTGCAGCCAGTACTAGTTCTGATAAGAACACACCAAATTATTTAAAATCTGTGTGGTGCCCTGGAGGCCTATATACAATAGCCAGAATACATTTTAAAGATGTTTTGTCCTTAGTATTAGGTATTGATGCATCAAGTACCATGACTTCAAAAGAATTGTATTTAGGATTAGACTTCTGAGAAATTCTAAAAGAGTTACGGTAAAGTGCAGCAACACCTCCCCCCTGCCTTTTAGGCAAGGCTCGTGTTTATAATAATAATCTTGGTGGACAGACTCATTTAAAGCAATATAATCATCTGGCTTTAGCCATGTTTCTGTCAGACCGAGCATGTCTATTTTATGATCTGTTATCATATCAATAACAAAAAGTGCTTTATTAGAGAGAGATCTAATATTTAGCAATCCGAGTTGTAACAGTTGATTATCTGTATTATGTTCATGTTTAGTTAGTTTAACGTTAATTAAATTACCTTTGAGAGGTTTACGCATTATTTTATGTTTGCTAATCCGGGGGACAGACACAGTCTCTATTTTATGATGTTTGGGAGAAGGTATTATCGCATGTTGTGTATTTAGTGTGTTCTGCAACGTGAGACGGCAAGCAGACCGTTGGTTAAGCCATTCTGTCTGCTCCCTGACCTGGGCCCCAATGAGTCAAGTTTTAGCATTAAGACTATGTGCCATATTTCTAGACAGTAGAAAAGCTCCAGCCCAGGAGGGGTGGAGACCATCACTTTTCAACAGGTCAGGTCTGCCCTCAAAACTCTTCCAGTTATTTATAAAAACAATATCATTCTGCAGGCACCACTCAGACAACCAGCCATTTAGATATGATAATCTGCTATGTATCTCATTACCACGATAAGCAGGGCCAGAGAATATTACAGTGTCTGACATCGTGCTTGCGAGCTCACACACCTCTTTAATATTATCTTTTGTGATCTCCGATTGACGGAGTCGAACAACATTTGTGCCGACGTGAATAACAATCTTACTGAATTTACGATAAGCCTTAGCCAGTACATTTAAATTTGACTTGATGTCAGGCGCTCTGGCTCCCGGTAAACATTTGACTATGGTGGCTGGTGCCTCTATGTTAACGTTCCGAACAACAGAATCACCGAGATCTAGGGCACTTTCAGCAGGTTTCTCAGTCGGTGCATCACTGAGCGGGGCAAACCTGTTCGAGACTGTAGTCGGAACGGTTGAGTGGTGTTTTGACCTGCGACTACGCCATCTCACAGTCACACAGTTTCCCAGCTGCGGGGGTACCGAACTGAGCGCGCTAATATTGCTCGCAACCAAAGTGTTTTCTTAGCTCCTTACATTCTTACTATCCTCAGATAAAGATTGGATGCGAGACTCTAATTCTGAAATCTTCTCTGTCAGCCTAGCTATTTCCCTGCATTTATCGCATGTAAAGCCCTCGCCGCTGACGGAGAAGGCTAAGCTAAACATTTGACATGAGGTGCAAGTGACAATAATAAGAGAAGAAGCCATAACTCACCGGGTTTGAAGAGTAATTCCAACTTACCAAGGGTGCTCTGTGATTCTTAGTATATACGCTTAAGAGAGAAACCGTTAGCACACAAGAAAACTAGAAGGCGAGATGATATTTAGCAGTGTAAACAGAAAGCCCGCTAGCACGCTTGTGCTATGCTAATGGTGCTGAGTGTTTTGGTTTAAGATCTTCAAGTAAATAACCAGGAGATGGTTATTGAGATATCAGGATAAGTTAGCAACGACAGTGATAAGTAACAATGTATGCTATGAATAAAATACACTAATATTAAAGAAAGTGCAAGTGCAGTGATACAACAAACTGATTCCGCCGCAGAGAGGTGAAACTCCGTCCAGAAACCAAACTTAGATCCAAATGAACCAGGAAACTATAGACCGATTTCAAATCTCCCATACCTGTCTAAAATACTACAAAAAGTAGTGTCCGCTCAGTTGTGCTCTTTCTTACAAAATAATGACATACACGAAAAATTTCAGTCAGGCTTTAGATCGCATCATAGCACTGAAACTGCGCTCGTTAAAATTACAAATGACCTGCTTATAGCATCAGATAAAGATAACATCTTACTCCTAGTCCTGCTTGACCTTAGTGCTGCGTTCGATACCATAGACCATAACATACTTCTAGATCGCTTACACAATTATAGGCCTACCTGTATTGAGGGACAGGCACTACAATGGTTCAGATCTTACTTGTCAGACGGACATCAATTTGTCCATTTAAATGGGGAATCATCAAATCTAACGCAAGTAAACTATGGATTACCTCAGGGATCGGTTCTGGGACCCGTGCTGTTCTCTATATACATGCTGCCCTTCTGAAACATTATTAAAAAACATGGAATTAGCTTATATTGCTATGCAGATGATACTCAGCCATATATGTCTCATCAAGACCAGATGATTCCTCCCAGCTATCCAAATTGGAGTGCATTGAAGATAGAAAACATTGGATGACCTGTAATTTCTTTTAAATTCTAATAAAACAGAAATATTATTTATCTGACCAAAGACACGCAAACCAAATATTTCTGATTATAAACTGCAAGTTGAATGATGTACTGTTACTCAAACAAATACTGTAAAAGATTTAGGCGTTATATTAGACAGCAACCTGTCATTTCGAAATCACATCTCAAATGTCACCAAAACCTTTCCACCAAATTACGAAATATTCTGTGTGTTGCTGACGCAGAGGAGCTTCATCATGCATTTATGACCTCAAGACTTGACTACTGTAATGCGCTACTTAGTGGTTGTCCTGCATCATCAATAAACAAACTACAGTTAGTTCAGAATGCAGCTGCCAGAGTTCTAACCAGGTCCAGAAAATACGATCACATAACCCCAATTTATCAACCTTTCACTGGCTACCCATTAAGTATCGTATTGACTTTAAAGTTATTTTAATCACTTATAAAGCCTTAAAGGGTTTAGCCCCTACCTACCTAACAGAGCTTCTATCACACTACAAGCCATCACGCTCTCTAAGATCTCAAAACTCAGGACTTTTGATAATACCTAGAATAACTAGATCCACCAAAGGGGGTCGAGCTTATACGTAGCACCTAAACTCTGGAATAGCCTTCCTGATACAATTCGAGGATCAGACACACTCGCCCAATTTAAATCTAGATTAAAGACACTTCTTTTCAGCCAAGCATTCACTTAATGCAAAATATGCAAAATAAACCACCAGGAGACTGCTGGCATCAGATATTATTAACAAGGTGTTTATATAACAAGTTAAACTATTCATGTACTGTGTTTTACCTTTTTGTGTTTTTCTTATTTTCCCCTGTAAAGCTGCTTTGGAACAATGCAAATCGTGAAAAGCGCTATATAAATAAAATTTTATTGAATTGAACAGTGCAATTCGGCTAGGTTTACATCCTCGCTAAAATATCAAGGTGAAAGTCATCACGCTTGCGTAGTATAGACCCAGCTCCCAACCCAACTTTGAGAATAGATTAAAGGCGATATTTTTTTTATCGCCCGATAACGGACCACCACATATATATATATACATATATACACCTACGTTTTTTTACGTAGGTGCAATCCTTCTGCAATAAAAAAGAACATGGCAGCAGCTGAAAATGAAATATAAAAACATAATTCAGTCAGGTGAGTTTAAAGAAATAAAATGTCTTGCCCTTACATTTATTGCACTTTGGCCTTTTTCTTTGTCCAAGCATATTCTGATGGTAACATTTGCCTTGTGGAGCCCCAGGCAGTTGTAAGTGACCTACCCAATGGAGCACTTAAAAAGTGAATACTACACCAAATGCTCATCTTCACTGTCATGATTCTGCTGCATCATGTCATGTTTTCTTAGTGTAGTGGCAGGATCATGACAGAACCTCATGTTAAATGTGGAGAGAGACAATTATTGTTCTTATGGCCTTCCATAATCTCTCTCTGGTCTCGTCTTTGTTCCCATCCTCTCGTTACCCTCGTTATTGATTAATGCCCTTCACCTGTTTCCCTCTTGATTTGCTCCCTTATTTAATGCCCTTGTGTCTTCTGTCTTGTGCTGGTTCATTGTGTTGTGGTGAGTTCCTGTGTCTTGTTAGTCTAGTCTAGTCTAGTCTAGTCTAGTCTAGTCTAGTCTAGTCTAGTCTAGTCTAGTCTAGTCTAGTCTAGTCTAGTCTAGTCTAGTCTAGTCTAGTCTAGTCTAGTCTAGTCTAGTCTAGTGTTCATGTTCATGTTCATGTTCATGTTCATGTTCATGTTCATTTTAGTCTTGTTTAAGTGTAGGTAGTTTTAGTCCTGTCTTGTTATTGTAGTCATGTCATGTTTTGTTCTGTTACCCCCACGTGGGTCTTTGTTTTATTATTTATTAAATATATGTTAACCCCTTAACCGCTGTCTGCACCTGGGTCCTCTCTCTGTGTCTCACCACTCGAGAATCATGACAGAATGAACCAGCCCTAATCGGACCCAGCAGACAGAGGGATCGTTGTGGCAGCAGTTGAGGCTGCCGGATTCCCCTCCAGGCTTAGAGGTTGCTGGACTCCCTTCCAGGGTCGAAAACGCCGGACTCCCTCCTGAGTCGGGGCCGCCGGACTCCCTACCAGGGTTGAGACTGCCGGATTCCTGCTCAGGGCCGAGACCGCCGGACTGCCTTACAGGGTTGAGACCGCCGGTCTTCCCTCCAGGGTCGAAGCCGCCGGAATCCTGTGGCCACCAAAGATCCCCAGCCGGGCATTCCAGGTCGGTGCAGCTGGGCATTCCAGGTCGGTGCAACCGGGCATCCAGGTCGGTGCAGCCGGGCATTTCCGCCCGGTGGAGCTGGGCACTCCCGCAGGCTTTCCTGCTTGGCGGAGCCGGGCATTCCACCCCGATGCATGCGGCCATTCCAGCCCGGTGTATGCGGCCATTCCAGCCCAGTGCATCCTGTTCGCGTCTGCCGGCTCTCCTGTTCATGTCTGCCGGCCATCCTGTTCATGTCTGCCGGCTAGTGTTTTCGTGTCTGCCGGAGCTACCCAGTCCGTGTCTGCCCATGTTTGGACTTCCCTTTGGACTCTTGTGTGCCCCTTCCCTTGGACTCTTGTGCTTGCCCAATTCTGATTTATTGTATTATCATTTTGCCACTGTCACAGTCTGTCTTGTCTTGTTTGTGCCTTGAGGAAAATCAGGTTGCTGCTCCTTAAGGAGAGGCTTCTGTCATGATCCTGCTGCATCATGTCATGTTTTCTTAGTGTAGTGGCAGGATCATGACAGAACCTCATGTTAAATGTGGAGAGAGACAATTATTGTTCTTATGGCCTTCCATAATCTCTCTCCGGTCTCGTCTTTGTTCCCATTCTCTCGTTACCCTCGTTAATGATTAATGCCCTTCACCTTTTCCCCTCTTGATTTGCTCCCTTATTTAATGCCCTTGTGTCTTCTGTCTTGTGCTGGTTCATTGTGGTTTGTGTGGTGAGTTCCTGTGTCTTGTTAGTCTAGTCTAGTGTAGTTTTGATGTTCATGTTTATAGTTTATTTTAGTCTTGTTTAAGTGTAGGTAGTTTTAGTCCTGTCTTGTTATTGTAGTCATGTCATGTTTTGTTCTGTTACCCCCACGTGGGTCTTTGTTTTATTATTTATTAAATATATGTTAAGAGTGTAGGTTGGCACGGTAACCACTATCATCCAGCGGAAGGACATCAGCCTCTCCTGTAAGGTGATATTGATCTATTGTTTTTCCACAGACAGACAGACATGACAATGGGTTCAGTGCATATATTCACTTCCCTTGGCCCATTCTGTTGCTCAGAGATGACTCGCGATATAGCAGTGAGTCATGAACCAAGCCGGGCGACTTAGCCTCCACATTTGTAATTATGTGTGCTGCATCACATATAATCTTCACAGTGACCAACAAAGACATTAGAGGTTTTTTTTACATTAAAGACACACATAGTCTTTGACATTATGAAACATCAGGCCATGTCAGTGTACCTGCACATTAATGCTGTGGAAGGATTCCCCATTGACATAACCGGCCTCATTTTGGGAAGGTGAAATAATGAGAACAGAAATACTAGATTAGATTCAACTTTATTTTCATTACACATATACAAGTACAGTGTAACGAAATGTAGTTTAGGTCTAACCAGAAGTGCAATTAGCAAGTGCAGGATATACAGTTTGAATAAATACAGAATACAATATGGAGAAAATATTATACAGTGTGCATGGACTATGAAAATATTTTACAGTAGGTATGTTCTTATGAAAATATGACAGTAGGTATGTACTATGAACAATATATACAGATGACTATATACTATGAACATTAACACTATGAACATTAATGTACAGGTGGATATGAACAGATAATAATTTAGACTAAACAATAGTGCAAGTGACTTAAGTGTGCATAAATTATTGACATTAGCTATTAAAGTTGCAATGCAATAGGTGAGTTAATGCAGTTGTTGAAGTTACAGTGCATTGGATGAGTTAATGCGGTTATTAAAGTTACGGTGCAGTATACAAGTTAATGCAGTTAATAGGTTGCAGTCCAGAAGATGAGTAAATGCAGTTAATAAGGTAACAGTGCAGTAGATTAGTTAATGCAGTTATTGAAATTACAGTGCAATAGATGAGTAGATGCAGTTAATAGAGTTACAGTGCAGTAGATTAGTTAATGTATTAATATATTAGTTAATGTAGTTATTGAAGTTACAGTGCAGTAGATAAGTTAGTGCAGTTATGAAAGTGGTCCATTAGTGCACATGAGCATTCAGTAAAATATTCCTGGTGTGCAAGTGAGCAGTATAGAGTGCAAATGATGCTGTGCGTGTATAAACAGTCCAGTAGAGCAGATAACACGAAGTACTGGTGTGTACAGTTCAATCATGCATGGAAGCCCTGTAGTGCAATGTAAACAATATTATAGCAGCATTGAAGTTAAAGGTAAGAGAGGTAGTGGAATCAGTAGGGGGCAGAGTTCAATAATGAAACAGCTCTGGGAAAAAAGCTGTTTCTTAGTCTGCTGGATCTTGTCCGGAGGCACTGGAAGCGCCTACCGGAAGGCAGCAGAGTAAACAGTCTATGAGAGGGGTGAGAGGAGTCCTTGAGAATACTGCAAGCTCGACGCAGACAGCGTTTCTTTTGGATGTCCTCAATTGGAGAAATTGTTGTCCCAGTGATGCGCTGGGCTGTTTTCACCACCCGCTGCAGTGCCTTGCGCTCAGCAACAGAACAGATCCCGTATTAGACTGTGACACAGTTGGTCAGGATGCTCTTTATTGTTCAGCGATAGAAGTTCACCAGGATAGTTGAAGACAGTTGGTTCTTCTTCAGTGTCCTGAGAAAGAAGAGACGCTGGTGAGCCTTCTTGACCAGGCATGAGGTGTTGGTGGTCCAGGACAGGTCCTCCGAAATATGAGTCCCCAGGAACTTAAAACTGGAAACACGTTCAACAGCCATCCCATTTATGTGGATGGGGTCGTGTGTGCCTCCTTTCACCTTCCTGAAGTCCACGTTGATCTTCTTTTTCTTGGAGGTGTTAAGGAGCAGGATTATTATATACCTCATAAAACGTTGACAAGTTGACCATGTTAAGCATGAGAAGGCAGCACGTTTAGCATTGTAAAGAATGCATGACATAACGTTGCACCACCCCTTTAACGTTGCCATTCCAGCCCGGTGCATTCCTGTTCCGTGTCTGCCGGCTATCCTGTTCCGTGTCTGCCGGCTACCCTGTTTGGTGTCTGCCGGCTGTCCTGTTTGTGTTTGCCGGCTATCCTGTTTGTGTCTGGTACCTGTCATGCCGGCTATCGTGTCCGTGTCAGCCCTTGTTTGGACTTCCCTTTGGACTCTTGTGCTCCCTTTCCCTTGGACTCTTGTGCTTGCCCGTTGTGATTTGGTTTATCATGTTGATTTGTTTTTGCCTATGTCATTGTCTGTCTTGTCTTGTTTGTGCCTTGAGGAGCATCAGGTTGCTGCTCCTTAAGGAGAGGCTTATTGTCCCATTGTAGTTATTTGGGACTGGAGCTGCAAGTTTATATTGTTCTGTATCTCATATGTTGATATGCCACCCGAGCATTATGCAATATATATTCTTATGTTTGTAATGCATTCATTTGTCACGACGCAAATACAACTGCTTTATGTATATTTATTTATTTTAATAAATTTCTTAATTTGCATATATGTTGTTATTTAATATTTCTTTATAATACATAAGCTGTGTTGTTCAGCTTTACAGAGCCCAGAGACAACAATACGCCTATATAAATCTACAATAATACATGGCTTATTACCTTAAGTAATAAAATGCACTGCATTAAAAGGTTTTATTCTTGAATAGCTGGCTTAATAGATAATAATTAAGCAATAATGTGAATAAGTAATTAATCAATTCATTTAGAATTTTATCAAAACATACATTTTAAAATGTATCCGTCATGTTTACTAAATGTCTGACATCCACGACACTCCTCCCATCCGTTCTGTGATTGGGCGTTCGCAAGGATGCCTGGGTAGTTAAAGTGTGCCTGCATCTATGCGGGCTTCGCGGAAGACCGCTTCAAGGGGGGCGCTGCTGAGCACACTTCAGGGCGTTAAAATGCTGAATGGGAAGGCCTACTTTCGGACTCGTAGACTCGGCGAGCACGCACAATTTAAGTCCATGAGACCGAAAGTCCACATGAAGTGCGCCATTTGGATGGGCCCCAAATACACCCACTTGCGGTCTTGGCCACTTGCGTGCGTGTGCACGTGACAGGAAGTAAGAGCGCAAGTCTTGTCCAATGTCTCAAAAACGCCAAAGTGCAGTGCCCTTAACGCACCCTAAACCCACACTATCTTGAATAGTGTAAGTTATACCACTACTTTTTTAGGGTTTATATATTTATTTATTCTATGTTTGGCTAACGTGTTTTTTCTGGTGTTTTTGCTTTTTTGGGTACAGCTGCTGATACAATACAAATAAAACGCTATTAAAATAAATATGACTTGACTATATAATTAGATATTACATATGATTTTGTAGTAAAACGTAGTGTTTCATTTATGTATTTTGTAAAACTACAACTTGAGAAGCACCCCTACTTGAGTATACCATTTGATTTTGGATGGTTTTGATTAGCAGGGATACAGTTACCTCCACTGGGCATGCGCACATCTATATCGCTTAATTTTTGTCACGCTTTAAAAAAAAGTTTTTTTAAGGTTAGGTTTAGGGTAGGTGTAGTCGTTAGCTGATGTAATTTAATGTAATCATATGGCGAGATTTTGCACCACTTCCGGTCGTAGCTGTATCCCTTCTACCAACAACCATTTTGGATGGCTCTGGGTAAGCTAAAACCACGTCACTGGAACAAGCTGGCCAATTAGAGTGCCGAACTCCTTACCGTTTCCAGGAAGTCTAACGCTGAACACACGCCCTGGTTGTTATGCCCCCTGTCAGCGTAGAGTAAAGATAATTCATGATTACGGATAAAATCGAGCAGAAGCAATGGATTGGAAAGATGGGGAGGGTGTAAGTGTCTTAGAAAATTTCATTTGATATAATTTGGTTGACGATAACATGTTTTTCAAATGCTGGGCAGACCTATAAAGCTAACGTAGCCAATGCTATTCACCTGGTGTGCCTTTGTGTTCGTGCTTGCCTTGCGGAACTAGGTATCGTTGCATTTTACGTAATTATGCTTCCTTCGCGTGCTCTTGGAAATTCGATAATAATTAGTCGTACCAGATTTGTATGATCAGAGATATGTATAAACTATTCTAGTTTCTCTGTCAATATCCTTAAAGTAGTATTACTGCATATACATCTCTTGATTTTGTGCTAATACAGTTTAGAGATCACACAGCAAACTGCACCATCAGCAAAGGTACACTAGTGATATTGAACAATACACACATTGAGACAGAAATGACTAAGGTTGTCATATTTTGCAGTGCCACTCCCATGGTCACATGAGTGACAGTTGCCATGGACATGGTGGTAATTACTCACACAGCCACAATCATGGAGGACCTGGAATTGGAGGTTTTATGGCCGGATTTCCACTTGTACAAGGACCTCTTGATTCAACACAACAGCCTAGGAAGTTCTCACACCCTGAAGACCGCAGTTCATGGGATATTGTCAAGGCAACACAGTAAGACTTTTTGTTATAGAATGTAAAAAAAAAGGATTCAAATATGGCTGTAAGCTGCAATGATGGGCCCAGGGGGCCACTGAGCCACCTCTACATGGTGGCACTTAGAACAGTGAACCCGGTGGGCATGTTCATTTAAGTGGGTAAATATAAGTGCACTATTTCAAAGTCTGTTGTGACGCAAGTCCTATTGCCAGTTTCTGCCAATATGACTAGGACTCATAACAGAGGGTATTGATTTTAAGTTGCTTTCCCACGGGAACTTGCTGGAACAACCCCCCCTTGAGTAGCAAAACATTTAGCAAAATGGAGAAACCATGAAACCTGCACTAAAGCATGCAATTATTTGCTGAAATTAAAAGCAGTTGGACTTAACCGTGATCACCACATCTTGCCTATGAACCACCAGTCTTTGGAAATTTTGCGGACTCAGGCTTCCTTATATATTTTTTGTACCATTTCAACGTGGGAAATATGCAAAAAGCCTTAAATAAACATATTTTGTGTTGAACCTTGCTGTTTGTTAATCGTTTAGTCTGTATCAGGGCTCTAGACTGCGACCAAATGGGTTGCAAATGCGATAATTTTTTTATAACTTGCAAGATTATTTGGGGGAAATTTTTTATTAATTGCATTGCAGGCTGATTTTAGGTTTCCCCTAAAATGTTTTGCTTGCACTCCTAAAATTTTAATTCAAGGGCAACAGTGCTCCTAGTATAAAAAGCTTGTCTGGAGCACTGTTTAATGTAATGCTAAACAAAGGCTGAAAAACAGATGGTGTGTTGTGTTATATATTTGTAGCGCATTAATCAGAAAAAAATCTTATTTTGTTAGTTTGGACAGCACTCGGTCTATGCACCTTATTTGGAAATCAGTAAGTTTTTACGCCAAGAATAATTTTTCTTTATAATTGTAGGTTTGGAGCTCTTGAGAGGTGTAAAGAACTTATAGAAGCTGGCTATGATGTCCAACTACCTGACAAAGAGAATGTTACGCTGCTTCATTGGGCCGCCATCAATAGTCAAGCAGATATTGTCAAGTAAGATTTTTTTTATTATGTCTGAAATGGCTACATTTCCATGTTTCCTTTGTCACGTGACCAGTATGTTCTTTCCCTTATGATATGCTAACAACAGCTGTGAAAATATTTTTCTTGTTGTTATTTTGTTTCACAAGCACATCAAAAAGTCTCCATATCACTTATGCAGAATGACATAGTTTTCCAGTATTTAAATTTGGCTTAATTTTGGCTACTCGGCTTCTGTGGCCTCATATGATCCAATGCATATTAAGAAATCATCAGAAACAGTTGCAGGGCTACACAGTATCGTCTTTTTTAGAAGCTTTTGTCTGGGCTCAACTTTAAGGACTGCCCGATGGCCAGCATGAGAGACCATTGGGCCAGTTGACAGAACTGTCACTTGTCCTATCGGGCCAGGGCTGTATAGTTCAGACATTTTTTAATTGCCATGTTTTTTAAGCTTTACAAGTTTGAATATTCTGAAGACTGAAAAACTCTAAACGAGTTGGACGTATGACATAGTATTTGAATGAATGAGGCATTTATATAGCACTTTATTGTGTATTGCTGTATACCCAAAGCATTTACAATCATGTGAGGGGGGGTCTCTCCTCACCCACCACTCTGTGCTCGATGGGGTGCCATTTGTTAATGCCATCTTATTTGACATTAGCATGAGATATTTGCACAAAGCATCAACCTATTTTGTTAAACATTATTTACGTGATTGCTAATAAACATTTGAACGGATATGCAATACCTTTTCATTTACATCCTGTCTAATGTTACATCGCACATGAGCAGCGCGACAAAAGACTATAACCAATTATTCTTGATGGATTCTGTGGTGGATTTAGGCACGGGCAACGTGGGCAGCTGGCCTTTGCGGCTTTTAGCAGGGTGCGGCACGCACTGGCAGAGAATTTGCACGACAAGCCAATCATTTCATGTCACCATGCCGTCAGTTAAACTTATTGGAACTCTGAGAGTGTGATTGCCGCTAAGGGTGGTGTTCAACTTCATGCCACACTGTGCAGTCCGATCAGCGCACATGACATCAAATTCACCATCAGAACACTTCAAAGCCAAACTTCTTCATATTCTTAGCTCTCGTGGTACAATCATGATGTCATATCCTGATATATCTGCAGCACAGCAGAAAGCTGAATACATCTCTCATCTCATTCAAAAGTGTGAGGAGGGGCCAAGCGGGAGGTGAGCGGGATAACTTCTAAATCAACACACAAAAACATTATAGATGAGAAATAAGGCCTTTAGCTAGAAGAAGAGAAACGTGCAGAAAATCATATATTTCATTAATGTTCAAATTTAACACATACATGTTATCATATTTGGTGTTGAATTTTAATGTTGTGTTGAAGGAAATACAAACCGTGTTGTCCCAAGATCTTCTGGCGAAGTGTCTGCTCTTCTGAATTCCACGGTGTAAATAGTGAATGGCGGGAGCGCAACTGTCTCTTAAAGGGAATAGAAGATGACACTTTGGTGGTTTATTGCAGGTTACGCCCCAAAGACACCCATTACTCATTAAGAGAATAAGGACAACCTGTTTAGACCATGCACCCAGGCGTGTCGACCGTTTTCCCGCCGTTAAACTAGCAAAAGTGGATTCGGACACGCCCTGAGTGCACCTACACCGTGCTCTTTAAACCATGCGCTTAGATCGTGAAAAAAGGGCCCATCGTGTTTTATGCTTACATTGCACATAAGTAAGAGACAGATGATCGGTTTTTGAAGAGGTTTGCCTGTGAATGTATTTAAAATAATGCAATGTGAAATTGCAATTGCTATACTGTACTTTTGATACAGTCAGCACTCCCAAAGCACAGCTGTGTTGGCAGTGGGAACCGCAGTAAACACTTGTGATTAATGTGTGAGGCGCTGCAGACGCGCACACGAACTCTGAAACCGGTCCATCTAGCATGTGTTTACATTAAAAAAAATGGTGCGAAAGTATAGCTCTGTGTTGTTGAATGGCTGGGCAGGGCTCCTATTGGGAAAAAAACAGGCGCCAAATACATCTTAAGAACCACATAACATGAGTTTACAATTTTAAATCTCATACGTGTAGTTATTCTGTTGTGTGTACATCTTCACCTTCGAAGTTCTTGCTTTGTGACCTTTTTAGGCGCAGTCTGGAGCCCTCACTTTTATGTTTTTTGTTTGAGATTACGTGCACATTAGCTATTTACATACTCCGCTTACACCCCACCTCCAGAAACAAAGTAATGTTAGAAAACAGTATATCGTCAACATTTTCGAGTTTCGTTTTACCCTGAAACCCAGAACGACTATGGACTATGCTATACCGAAGACTTTATATGATGTGAAAGATAGTTAAATTTAGTATTTTGCGCATTGTCTGGGATGCGCGCTTAACACGCATATCTCAAACAGCCTGTGAGAACAGAATCAAGTTCTCTTTTGCGTCTTAATATTTACAAACAAGCAAATCATATTTTTTATTGACGATACAGCAGAGACTGTTCTGTCAACTGGCCCGAGGGTCTCCTATGCTGGCCTGGGCCATCAAGCAGTCTTTATTGTTGAGCCTTGTGCTTTCTAGCGGGGGTTCGCACATCGGCCGAGATAGGACAGCTTGGCCACATCACTAACGGCCCCCTTCTAAAAATTTGTCTGCTTCTGTCATGAGTGTAAAAGTTAATCTCACAGCATATGATGATATTCTGGAGATTTGCGTGCTTCTTATTCTTGGCCTCATGTAGACCAGTCAAGTTATTCCACACTTACTGAATATTTTTTTTACCTTTATACACCGAGGTATTGTCATGTTGGAATAAAAGAGGGACCTTCCCAATCTGTTGCCATAAATTTTAAAACACGCAAGATATAGAATATCTGCTAGAATATCATTATATGCTATAGCATTATGATTTGGGAATGACCAAAGTAGTCAAATCTGTTAATTAGAAGGGGCTGTCCCAATCAAATTGGCATTGGCCAGAGAGTGTACATAACCTTTAAACACACTCTTTATTGTATATTACAGTTTAACTTGCTTTACTCTCCCTAATATTTTTGTTTACATTTTGTTTTGCTTTTTATCATAGATACTATATATCTAAAGGTGCCATTATAGATCAACTTGGTGGTGACCTCAATTCTACTCCACTCCATTGGGCCATACGGTGAGTGCTGGCTATATCTCTACTTTCAAACAATGTTGTGAATTGTCACATTAGCTCTAATATGTTGCATAGGTAAAATTGGCTAAATGCAATGCTGTATTTTTGTTTTTGCTGAAGTATGGTGTATACTTTCAGTTAATGGAGCAATGACGAGATTTTAGCGGCATCTAATGGTAAATTGAAATCATCGGCTTAGTCCACTTCTCATTCCTCCCTTTCGAAGCATTACGGTGGCTGACACAGGACCTAGAGATGTCATGTTTTCGCTTCTTTGCTGAAGGAGATAACTTATTTAAGAGATGCGCTCTGTTGAGCAGTTTGTCGGTTTAGGGCTACTATAGAAATATGGCATTGTGAGTTAATACGGTACACAAAATCTCTACCAGTGTTGTTTACAATACTAAGATAAAAGTTAAATTGCAAAGTGATGTTACAGGCTACAATATAACAATAGTTATGTAAAATTCTAATGTAAAATAAAAAACTTTAAAACAGTTTAAAATTTTTTTTTAAAGATAATCGTGCAAAGGTGATAATAAAAAAATGTTTTTCTTAAATCTCAGAGGGTACATAAAGTAAATATTTTAGATGAAAGGGGTTTAGCTGATAAAAATGTTTGAACCCGTTCTAAGGTAATATAACAGTTCATTATGTAAGGTCTTAATATACCTCTGACGAGGTAATTATGTATATTATATTGCAGTTCTGTCAAGATATCCTTCTTTTTTTCTCCACATTGCAGCTTTAAAGATTCCATTGACACACATAAAGTCCATTATACACAATGCACACATCAAGATTTTCTGAGATCACAAGCGTTGTCACTATCACCATGTTTTCATGTTTTAAATTGAAATAGTTTGTTCTAGTCATTCTTTTAATTGTTTAAAGTCAGCTTTTCATTGTTAAACTTTTTTCTTTGTTTGTATACGGTGGTTACAGTGCTGACTGGGACTAAATTTCAATAGGTTATTGACTCCCCTTGTTAAGGAATTTTGAAAACTCACAGTGGATTACCAAATTAATTGTTTATCTTTTTTATACAGAAAAATAAGCACAATTTAAAAAAAACATTTTAAAATATGAATTGTGTTCTATATTTGTAAATTAAAACAGTAAGTATGTCATGTAAAAAAAACAATATGGACATGTTGACAGTTTGTCTTTTACCTGATACGGTGATATCTCTCTTGCAATGAGTCCATATGTTGTGGCTTTTTCATAATTTACTTGTTGTGGGCTACTGAATAACTGTATAACTGAATGAGTTGGGAAAGCCCAAAGAACTGAGGTAATCCGTTACATAAAATTGGGAATATCATAGCTTAAATCTTAAATAAATTTTGAGTTTGTTGTATTCAGTATGCAAAGTAACGAGCAATTACCATGCATGAGTAAGGGAAAGATACATTGTGATATCAATTAACATAATATATTTAGTTAATTAACTTAAGCTTTCCTGTAGCTCTGTGTGGTAAGAGCATTGCGTTAACAACGCAAGGTTGTGGGTTGGATCCCACAGGATTGCAGATACCTATGTATAAATGTGTAGGATAATGCTATGTAAGTCGCTTTGGATAAAAGCGTCTGCCAAATGCAAATGTAAAACTTTTTATTGTGAAATCAAATGAATTATTTACTTGATCAAGTTAAAGCCAAATTACTTAAAACTCTACATCAAAATGTATCTGCAAGATTCAAACAAACTACACCGTTAAAAAAATATCATTAAAAAACTGTCAAATGATTGGCAGAATCATAAAAATAAAAAATATACAGATCATACTATAAGTAAAAACATACCATGAATGTGAAAATCCAGAGAAATTCCTATTTAAAATAATGGCCAGTCCCTTGTCTCCAGGCAGCAAACAATCAGAAGGTAAGTAAACTCTCCAAAGTAGACACAGGATAAACAGACAGAAACAACGCTCAGTAATGATGCCGGAACAAAACAAGACTTCGCAATGAGTGTGAATGAATGAGAGGTTTAAATAGGCAGTCCAATGAGGTTTAGGTGCAAGTGCAATCAGTTCTGGTATGTGGGTTTATAGGAAGCGGAGTCCTGATAAATGTTAATACTCGGGAGATGGCTCCCTCTGGTGGCGAACGAGGATCGAAGCAGGAGCGTCACTCGTGACAGGCACACACAAATGCGGAAGTTATTATACAGCATCTGTAGATTCACCGTATACAGCATACGTATCATTACATTCCAAGTTTCTTGCAAGCGAATTCATTACGATGACATAAAATAAAATCCATGCCAGCCATTAAATGGTTTCATTTTTCACCGCAGGGCTGATAACGATTGAATGTAAGCACAAACGCGTAACGCGCTGCCTTGGTAACACAAGAGACTGAGCTATAACGCCTCTGCAAGCATTCATTTGCACGATTCAGGACTGTTAGACAACCTCTAAACTAGTAAACTCATGACAAGGACGACAGAATCACGACGCACTGTTAGTGACTTAAACGGCAATAGCAAGTAGGATGTTAGAATAAAGTTAAACTGCTGACAAGTGTTGTGCAAAATTATGCTCATATTAAACAATCTGAACACTAAGCAAAGCACACAGAATGCCCAGCTAATCATATCACATGATTGTTACGTAACTGAAACGTAATCTGACGACCAAACTTTCATTGTGGTAATGTTACTAGTTACGTTTTGACAACTGGAAAAGTGAAATTCCTGGATTCGTTGCCACAACATAACGTAGTGATGTTGTCAGTAAGTTACCGCAACGTTGTGACAATGTACCAATCAGTACAGGGTCACAACATCACGGTTACTTACTAACAACTTCAGCAAGTTATGTTGTGGCAACGAATCCAGGAATGTCACTTTTCCAGTTGTCACAACGTCACTAAATTACGTTTTCGCAACGAAAGTGTGGTCATCAGATTACGTTATCATACCGTTGTGACAACGTCAGATAGTTATTAATATATTCATATATAAATGACAAATGCATTCTCAAACTTCAGTTAATTTATGGTACAACAGTACAAAATAACATTTATTATTTTGACAATTTTGAAGCAAAATAATAAAAAGAATAAAAGCTTCAAGAAACATGGAACAGGTTAATAGAAATGAACAGTAATTTGTATAACAGCTATTTAAATACATTATGCTGTTTTATAACTATAGCTATTAAGACAGTGTACATAACATATGATGTAAGCATGCTATGCAATAATTTGGAGATCAACATTTACAAAAACCCTTTGAAATGAGTGTTACTTAATATGATGTTGTTGATCTTTTGTCATTATTTTGCTGTATTCAGTCTTCAGTGCATATTCTGGTTGACATGGTCACTCTGCTCTTAACAGCCACCAGTGCTTAATAATATAAAAATAAAACCAAATAATTAGTTAAAGAACATTTTATACATTTCATACAAACCACGCAAATATGTCTTACCTGAATGCAATTTTTGTCAGAGGAATGATTCCTACCTATTCCGCAGTATAAATAGGGGCCTACTTTAAAAATAACAAAAACCTTAAACCGTTCTTTTAGCCACTTTACTCTCATTCTTTCAGAAATGCCATTTGTTGAAAAGTCTCACCTGATAAAACGAAAATTTCCTATCAGAGGAATTTTGTTCCACTCAGTAAAGAAGCACCTCAAAAAAGCATTGTTACTCTAGCTAACGGCGTCTGTCAGCCTACGAGTAAATTAGTAGTAAAGTAAACTCTTTAATCCACTGTTATGAAATTAGAATTTAGAAGAAACGAGCTGGCCTGTCAGGCGCAGTTCTGCTCTGAACTTGAGCCAAGGCGGGAGGTGCGCGATGTTAACATTCCCATACACAAAGCAGCCTGCATAGCGTGGTAAATCTTGCAGATTTTTAATGTTCAAACTAAAAACTTTTTAAACAAGCATAATAATTGTCGTCTGAATCGTCAATGTTATTGCATGGGCTAATATTAATGGTAATGAAATTACGTGCTTGAGACCTGGGTGCAGGTCATGTTGATATAAAAATATTACCAATTTATTACGTAACTGGACCGTTCTTGGTTATCCTGCAACTTTAGGAGACGGTAAATGTGATGTTATGAATTGGTAATTTATTGGTAATGACATTACATGCATTACAGACTTTAAGTAACCCTTAACTTATCATGACACATCAAACTGAACTATAGAAATTGAAATTGTACTAGAGCAAGCTCCTGATTGGTTTAACGCAGCACAAATTTTCACCAAAGTTCAGATTTTTCAACTCGAGCGAATCACGCGATTCACATCATCCGTGTCGCCTCATTCGCGCGATTCACATCATCCGTGTCGCCTCATTCGCGCGATTCACATCATCCGTGCCGCCTCATTCGCGCGATTCACATCATCCGTGCCGCCTCATTCGCGCGATTCACATCATCCGTGCCGCCTCATTCGCGCGATTCACATCATCCGTGCCGCCTCATTCGCGCGATTCACATCATCCGTGCCGCCTCATTCGCGCGAATCGCACCGCAGGTAGGTCATCGCGTCTTTGCATTGACTTAACATGTAAATCACTCGCGCTTAACGCTTCATTCGCATTTGGTGTGAACAAACTAGTTCAGGAAGTGTTGTTTTAAGGCGTAATATAATACTAATTGATATATTACTTGCATTATACATGTATGAGCAAGCTGTCAAGATATGCTTTGCGTCCCTGTGATATGATGAGCGCACCTTCAGCCTTCAGAGAGCGGCATTTGCAAGGACAGATGTTTTCATCAATGAAGTCGTAAATTGTCACAATTTTCACAAAGGATCACGGCTGACCAAAACTCTGCCCGAAGTACCTCAATCCAAAATTTTTAGAGAAAGTAAAAACACTTAATACACCACATTAAGGTCAGTGTTGTGGAATTTTCTTATTCTTTAATCTAGGTTGAGTCAATTTTGACAAACACAATACACAGAGAGGTGAGGTTACTTTGCAACGTATTTTATTGTCGTTTAATCTGCATCATAAGCAATGAGCATGGTGCAGAGAAAAGGCGCTCTTTCCTCCTGCACACAGAGTATATATATGATTAAAATGTGACACCCCTCCCTTTGCCCCAGCAAGAATCCCGAGCTGGTTTACGAGAAGTGACGCCCGTTATTCCAAACAGAACATCTTGGCCCCTGCTCGAGGGCAAAGGCAGAGTGGTATTGAGAAAAACATAACATTTTAAAGAAAACATAGATAAACACTTCATAAACATATAGACAGACACATCAAGAAGCGAGACTAGAAAATTTCCATTACATCAGCTATACATCCTTCTCTTTCTGTCGGTCACTCGACGTTGTGTCGACAGAGTGGGGTTTGACTTGAGAACATATCATCTCTGACTGACTTGAAAAGACCAATGAAAATTGGTGAATAAAATTTGCATGCCGGTCTCCGCCCCGGATATTCTGTTATTAAAGGAAGCTGGCGTGCTGCATTCATTCACCTTTTTTTCTTCAGAGCCGTCGTATCGGATGCTGACGACTCCTGCTTACTATATTGCTGGATCTTTTGGACGTGGTGCCGCGGATTGTCCCTTCTCATCAGTGACTTCCCTGGGCATCTCGGCAGTAAACCAGAGGTGTCTAAAACAGCAAATTTCTTCATCCTGAGCAGGGAGCACAGCGGGGGAGGGGACAGACACTACGTCTGCCTCAAGTGTCTGGGCCTCCGGCACGCTGAGAGGTGGTGTTTGTGGATACGTCATGCCAGCACTGCGGGCGGATGGTGATCCAGACGTTACGGTCACGAGGGGCTGTGTTCTTTATGGAATCAGTCACCACCCTGTCTGCTCCCTGTTCCATGACGGCGAGCAGCGAGGGTGAAATGTGGATCACCGTGAGCCTCAAACCATCCCTCAAAAGACTGTACCACACTGTCTTGCTCCTCAGCCACGTATTCGGAAATTGCGCATGATCATGAAATATCGCTTGCAGCATCGGAGGGCGACCTGTTGGCATCTGACCCGATGATTCCTTGGAGCACCCTCCCTTGGGAGGTCTCCTTGGCCGCCACGAGTATTGGGCTGCAGTGCACCGCACCGCTACTCCCCAACGCTCGAAGTTTCACACGTTGGACACGGTTTCTCTGGACCGGGCCCGATTCTAAGCTGCGTTCGGCCCCTGTGCCAATTTTCCTGGAAATGCATGAGGAGCTAGTTCCACCTGGACCTGGAACGCCCCCTTCTATAGCGTGCCTGTCAAACTAGCTCGATCGCCCTCACTTCTCTCGATGACGGCGCAGCTAGGGGCTACATCGATGTGCCCAAGGTGGAACGTGCCGTCGTGGTGCATTTTTGCGCCACAGATGGCTGCCAGCTTGAGAGATCGACCAAGGCTCTCCTCCAAAGCGTAAAGCTTACTCTGCTGCGGGTCAAGTTGCCTCGGCTCTTCACGCCATGGCCATCCTGCAGGTCTACAAGGCCAAGGAGTTGCATGAGGGAAGGGCCGACCTGTGGCTTATGCAGGAACTCCGCACCGCCACTGACATGTCCCAAAGCGTGTGGTCTCTGCCCCGTCCCAAAAACAACAGCCGGGTCCCTTCGGGGGCCTGGCGCCCAGATTCTCTGTAAAAGAGTTTCCTCTCTCTCTGGGCCTTTCTCACAGCCATTCTCACCCTCCACTGGACGGTGTTCGGCAAACCCAACATTGTGCCATGGCAAGACACGATATCGGGCATACTCGCCAACAGCCATCAGCACTCTCAGTCAGATGGTGCGATGAGGTGCACTATCGCCGGGCAGGTAAGTCAGCAGAGCCGCTTTCCACCCCGGGCCCCTAGTCTTCCTGTCTCGCTCCCTGGGAGCCTGGTTGGCAATTCCCAGACCATCATGGTGGCTGGGGAGCACGATCCTTCTCAGCTATGCGATTCTGTTCGCCAAGTGCCTGCCAAAGTTTAGGGGCATCCTCTCCACCTCAGTCAGAGACAAGGATGCTCCCATGCTTCGGGTCGAGGTTCTTTTTGGCGAAGGGTGCGATCGAGCTCGTCCCTCTAGCCGAAATGTTCTCCGGTTTTACAGCCTGTACTTCATCGTCTCTAAGAAAAGTTGGGGCTGTGTTCCATTCTGGATATGCGTACCTTGAACAGACACAAGCTGCCGTTCAGGATGCTAACGCAGAAGCGCATCCTAATGTCCATCAGACGTCCGGCTGGTTCATACCGATTGACCTGAAGGATGCGTACTTTCATGTCTCAATCCTCCCCTCAGCGGGGGTTGTGCCTCTTCTCGGATATCCGGGGCAGAGACTTCATGGGCCTTTTCAAGTCAGTCAGCGATGATCCCTCAGTCAAACCCCATTCTGACCACAAAACGTCTCGTTCCCTCCATCAGGAAATGGACGATTTGTGTGACAGTTGACTACTGCATCGTGCGAGTTTAGAATTAACGTAACATTAGTGTCTGCTGGAGTGGATGCAAATATCGGTATAATTATGGTTACGGTTATCTTAAATCCTGAATTATTTATCATTTATTTTACCAGGAGATGTCCCATTGAGTCAAATCTCTTTTACAAGGGAGCCCTGGGGCAACAATTACACAAGTTACACAGAATCACAGAAACAAACAAAACGGATTTACAATACATGTACAATTATTTAAAATAACAATAAAGGGATCATTTAAAACATGTGCATTGTTCAAATTTAGATTGCTTAAGTAAATGTTTAAAATGTTCAATTGGAATAAAAACAAAAAGCTTCAAAACTTTTTGGAGCACACAGTCTTACCAAATTCAGTTGTTACACGTGGGATATTTAAAGCCAGAATGTTAACAGAGATGCAAGATTGTAAATGGGATAATTCCTGGTCAACAAACTAGTAAGATAGCTGGGAAAATTACCATTAATAGCTTTATAAATAAAAATGTGCCAGTGGAACCATCTACGCAGACCTAAAGAGCTAAAACCAGTCGCCTCATAAAGATGACAGTGATGAGTCCGTGACTTTGCATTAGTGATGAGCCGTAATGCACCATGGTAGACTGTATCAAGTGTGTGCAGCGTAGTAGAGGCAGCATGCATATAAATAACATCTCCATAGTTCAAGACTGGTTAAAAAGTAGCACTGATCAATTTCCTCCTAGCTTGAAGAGAAAAACAGGATTTATTTTTAAAATAAAAGCAGAGCTTTACTCTGTTTTTTTTACTTTACTTTTCTTTACTCTCAAAAGTAACTTTAAAGGTTAGCTTTTCATCATCCACAGACAAAGATATTTATAAGAAGAAACATTTCCAACACACTTCACAGCCAGTGTGGAAATGGCTAGGGCTGTTGATGCGGGTTCTATGCGAGACTTTGTGATCTGCATCACCTTTGTTTTACCAACGTTTAGTTCCAGTCTAAGTTCAATGAAAGTGGCCTGTAATAAATTAAAAGACCACTGTAGTGATTGGTAAGCTTGAGCTAGGGTGAGGGCGGAACAATATAGTACTGTGTCATCTGCATAAAGGTGTATTTTGCCATTATCTGCTACAGAGGCAATAGTATTGATGTAAATGGTAAACTGGACCGGACCAAGGATAGACCCTCGAGGGACACCTCGATGGACCCCCAATGGGGCAGACCTATGCCCATCGAAAACTACAGTTTGTGTTCTGTTGACAAGATAGTTTCTGAACCAATCAACTGCCTTAGTCCCCAACCCAATGTCCCGGAGGCTGTGTTTCTCTCGTGGATTAGAGAAGAGAATCAGGCATTATCACGCCCTTTTATTCTATAGCATGTGAAGGGTGCATGTTTATCAGTAATTGAGAGAAAAAGTGAGTGAAAGTAGTTCCATGCACATTGATATCTGGCATAAGGCTAATTCTAGAAAAATCACAGATGTTTAATTCATGTTTGTAGAACAAGCCTTTTTACCTTTTAAAATGTATTTTAATGAGAATGCAAGGCTTTGATTTAGGGAGCTTGGTGTCCCTAACACATGCTACGGTACAATGGTCACTAATGTCATTAGAGAATACCCCTATTCCTTTATATTTCTGTGTAGTGTTAGTGAGTATTAGATGTATTAGGGTTGACTTATCTGGAAATATTATATTAGGACAGGTAGGGGAGGAAAATTTAGCTCATTATATTTTTCAGGCAGTCAGAATTAGCCGCGAGCCAGTCCCAGTTCAGATCTCCCATAAGCACAATTTCCCGATCTTGTAATTCGACTAATACATCAACTAAAGCAGGGGTCTCCAACCTTTTTGTAAGCGAGGGCTACCAAAATATCTAAAATCCTCTAGAGGACTACTTGTTCATAACATACATTCAAACTTTAAACATGTGATGCCTTAATTTTACGCTCACAGAACCAAATTCAGTTTTCTTTCAGATATTAAAGCTTATAACACTTGCTAATAATAACCTTTCATGACGATGTAGCACTTGGCTGATCGGTATAGTCACAGAGTTGTCAGCTGTCTTGAGCATTATTGGTGAGCCCTGTATTTAGGGGACACCTTACAGAGTTCATGCGGGCTACCAGGTGCCCACGGGCACCACGTTGGAGACCACTGAACTAGAGAATTTAAGGCCTCTTTAGCAGCAGAAATAAGTAAGAAAGAAGTAAGAAGTGATGAAAAAAAAAAGAAATATCAATAGAGAAAAACTCAAATATTTTAGTTACTCTGCAATTAAACCTGTTTTTAAATGTAAATGGCAACACCACCGCCCTTACTTTGACGATCACTGTGAAATAAATTATAACCAGTAATATGAATAGAGGAATCAAACTGATTTCTTCAACCAAGTCTCTGATAAAACCAAAACATCAGGGTCTGAGGTAGACACCCAAAACCTGACTAGGTCCATTTTTGGCACAAGATTTCTAACATTCATGTGAAGGAAGCCAAGACCACTTTGTTCTTTAAAATCAAATGCAGTAGGTAAATGAATACATGGGGGTGTAGGCCCAGGATTTGACTTAATGTTACCTGACATTAAAAGAAGTATAATTATTAAAAGACAATATTTTAATCTAACAGCTTTGGAACTGTGAGAAGCATAATTATGGGATTGGCCGGTTGATAATTAATACATCAAAGCTTTCCATGACAGTTTTACAAGGAACACAGAAATATATATATTACAAGGCAAAAAATAACTGGCTGGTAGAGTGCAGTGCAAGAAAAATACATAAGTGCAATATAGGAGAGTTCAGTATGAAAGCCATTTAAGTCGTCAGGTACTTGGTCAAATAAAACATTACAAAATGAGGTGATATTAAAAGTCATTAATAGGAAAACAATGCGAAGCAGGAGATATATGACATACATTGTTGGTACTTAGTGATGTGCTAAGGGTGATCCACGGAAACAGCTGATTGAGTTTGTGCTACGGAAGACCAAAAAAGCGGAGTAAACAAACAAACAACGTGGTCGTTTGTGGAGTTTACAATGCCATTATGCAAACATTGACGGTAACAATTTGTCAAACAACTTTTCTTTTTAAGAAGTTTGAGTGCGACGCTAAACCACTCTGGTTAGACGAGTAACCCAAACTTTGCGTTGATTGTGAGGTTGGAAATGCTCACGCGTCAGCTGGTTTATGATGAACTTGAAAGTGTTGCTGTCCTTTTCTTGACTTTGTATTGGTTTCGTGGTCTGCATGCTCTGGAGGCGCTTCAATTATTAATTGAAATGAGGGAAGCTGGTGTCCGTGTGTGTGAGCATAAATGACTGTACAAAAGGGGAATCTATCCCTTTTATTCAGCACAGCATCATGTCTTCAACTCGCAGGTATTGCGCACCAGATGTGAACATTCTGTTCAAAGTCTACTATTAATGCAGGGTGGGTTTCTTTTTACTAATTTGATTCTGTTTTAGTTAATAGGATCTCTATCAGTAAATTCTGGTTAGATCAGCATGACACAAACTACTGAATTGACAGTGAGGAACACGTCAATTCTCAAGGGCTCAGTGAAATATGCCAGTGCAGTGCGGCACAGACTGTGAAATTTAATTCTAGAAAAAAGACAGTTTCATATGTGAATTCGGCAGTGGGTTTCATTTCATAATTGATGAATCAATTACAATGGGTGCAGGAATTTCTCGCATTGTTAAAGCTGGATTTGTGGAAATTATTAAAATATGCTCAATCCCATGCCAAAATTCGAGCTCTGATTTGACTTAAGTATAAAAAATTATAGTTTTTCGATGTGACAAATGGCACTTCATAAGACACATTGGTTTTCTAGTTAAACAGTTGGTTTCTATGGAAAGTAGAATAAATATTTGACTGCTGACCTCAGTAATGTAATGTATGTACTGTAATAATGACATCAACATTCACAGCATCAAATATATCTAAATGTACATTTTTATGTCCACTACAGCAGCAATATCAGAGGCAACAGGCTAAGACTCTTGCAGAATTACTTAGACAGCCTCTGTCTGTTTTGTAGTTGAGTGTTGATGTTTGTACACATCTTTCAACAGACAGGGTCATTTGTCTATGGTCATTCAGCTTATGCGGTATGGAGCTGATCCATCATTAGCAGATGGAGAGGGGTATCGTGGTCTCCATCTTGCCGTTCTCTTCCAGCATATGCCTATTGCAGCGTACTTGATGGCCAAAGGACAGGTGTGACTAAAATACACAGTGAACTCTTATAATTACACTTTTTAAATGGTTTTGCCTTTCTCAGTTTTCAAAGTTTGTGTTTAAAATACATTATAATTGTTTGTGTGTTGATTTTAGGAAGTGGATTCCCTGGACATAAATGGACAGACCCCATTGATGTTAGCGGCACAGAAAATAATTGGGTACAACTCCCAGGCAACTCACTAGAATAGACACTGGTCATAAATTACAATATATTTATGCATTTGGCTTTTGTGTGATGATTTGTGTGTTCCGTTGGGATCAAACACATGGACATCTTGAGCTACTGTAAAACAATACCAGTTCCACTAGTAGAACATGACATTAGCAGCACCAGGGTCATGAGTTCAATTCTGTTGGAATACACCTTTGGATAAAATGTACTCTAAATGCCCTGCTAGACACGTTGAATAAAAGTTTTCGCCAAATGCATAAATGGACAACCTTTTAGGTGCATCTGTCTTGCTGTACAAGGAATGAGGTAACAATGCTTCACTTGTTTTTGTGATATTTTTTTCCACAGACCTGAGCCCACAAACTTCCTGTTGAAGTGCAATGCTTCAGTAAATGCAGTAGATAAAGTGAACAGAAACTCGCCTCTCCACTGCGCTGTGCTGGCTGGGAATGTGGATGCTGCCCACATCCTATTGGAGGCTGGAGCCAGTGTTGCCCTGGAGAATGCCAATGTAAGTGGCTGGTGGCATAAGCAAATCTTACAATACCGTTGGAGGGAAACTGGCTGCAGTTCTACCCAGATTAGTAGATGTAACTAACTGATTAAAAAAGGTATTCACAAAAAGGTATTCAACTTTGTGGATTAACTATGGCTTTCACAATATAACAGTAATGACAATAACCGTTAGGTAAGCACCAATACCACTTTTTAAGGTCGAGTACCGGTTCTTCCGTACTATATATATTTTTTACATTTAATTCGTAAATAACGGATTACGCACAGCTCTCATGTGCATTGAGAAACAGCTTAGCAGCGCCGGGAACTACTGCGACATCTGTGTGTGTATGTATATCTATGGTTTCAGCTTGTGCTGTCAAGGGTAGGCAGAGACTAAAGGGGATCGCATATACAGTGCATCCGGAAAGTATTCACAGCATTTCACTTTTTCCACATTTTGTCATGTTACAGCCTTATTCCAAAATTGATTCAATTCTTTATGTTACTCAAAATTTTACAAACAATACCCATAATGACAACGTGAAAGAAGTTAGTTTTTGCTAATTTATTAAAAATTAAAAATTAATAATGCACATGTACATATGTATTCACTGCCTTTGCCATGAAACTCAAAATTGAGATCAGGTGCATCCTGTTTCCTCTGATTTTCCTTGATGTTTCTACAACTTGATTGGAGTCCACCTGTGGTAAATTCAGTTGATCGGACATGATTTGGGAAGGCACACACACCTGTCTAAATAAGGTCCCAAAGTTAATAGAGCATGTCAGAGCACAAACCAAGCCATGAAGTTCAAGGAATTGTCTGTAGACCTCCGAGACAGGATTGTATTGAGGCACAGATCTGGGGAAGGGTACAAAAAGATTTCTGCAGCATTGACTCTCAATGAGCCCAATCATTCGTAAATGGAAGTTTGGAACTATCAGGACTCTTCCTAGAGCTGGCCGCCCGGCAAACTGAGCAATCGGGGGAGAGGGGCCTTAGTCAGGGAGGTGACCAAAACACGATGGTCACTCTGACAGGGATCCAGCATGTCTCTGTGGAGAGTGGAGAACCTTCCAGAAGAACAACCATCTCTGCAGCACTCCACCAATCAGGCCTGTATGGCAGAGTGGCCAGATGCAAGCTTGCCTGAAGGACTCTCAGACGATGAGAAACAAAATTCTCTGGTCTGATGAAACCATTAAATTTTATTTATATAGCGCTTTTCACAATGTGCATTTTTCCAAAGAATAGTATCGGGAAGGCTATTCCAGAGTTTAGGTGCTACGTATGAGAAAGCTTGGCCCCCTTTGGTGGATTTAGTTATTCTAGGTGTTATCAAAAGTCCTGATTTTGAGATCTTAGAGAGCGTGATGGGTTATAGTGTGATAGAAGCTCTGTTATGTAGGTAGGGGCTAAACCCTTTAAGGCTTTATAAGTGATTAAAATAACTTTAAAGTCAATACGATACTTAATGGGTAGCCAGTGAAGGGTTGATCAAATTGGGGTTATATGATCGTATTTTCTAGACCTGGTTTGAACTCTGGCAGCGGCATTCTGAACTAACTGTAGTTTGTTTATTGATGATGCAGGACAACCACATTACAGTAGTCAAGTCTTGAGGTCATAAATGCATGAATAAGCTTCTCTGCATCAGCAACCCATAGAATATTTCGTAATTTGGCAACATTTCTTAAGTGGAAAAAGGCTGTTTTTGTGACATTTGAGATGTGATTTTGAAATGACAGGCTCGGGGGGTGGATGAGATTCGCCCTGAGTACCTCAAGTCTCTGGATGTTGTGGGGCTGTCTTGGCTGACACGCCTCTGCAGCATCGCGTGGAGGTCGGGGACAGTGCCTCTGGGATGGCAGACCGGGGTGGTGGTCCCTCTTTTTAAGAAGGGGGACCGGAGGGTGTGTTCCAACTATAGGAGGATCACACTTCTTAGCCTTCCCGGGAAAGTCTATGCCAGGGTACTGGAAAGGAGAATACGGCCGATAGTAGAACCTCGGATTCAGGAGGAACAGTGTGGTTTTCGTCCGGGCCGTGGAATGCTGGACCAGCTCTATACCCTCTACAGAGTGCTGGAGGGTTCATGGGAGTTTGCCCAACCAATCCACATGTGTTTTGTGGATTTGGAGAAGGCATTCGACTGTGTCCCTCGCAGCATCCTGTGGAGGGTGCTTCGGGAGTATGGGGTCTGTGGTCCTTTGCTAAGGGCTGTCAGGTCCCTGTACGACCGAAGCAGGAGCTTGGTTCGCATTGCCGGCAGTAAGTCGGGCTTGTTCCCAGTGCATGTCGGACTCCGGCAGGGTTGCCCTTTGTCACCGGTTCTGTTCGTAATTTTTATGGACAGAATTTCTAGGCGCGGCCAGGGGCCGGAGGGTGTCAGGTTTGGGGACCACACGATCTTGTGTCTGCTATTTGCGGATGATGTTGTCGTGTTGGCCCCTTCAAACCAGGACCTTCAGCATGCACTGGGACGGTTTACAACCGAGTGTGAAGCGGCTGAAATGAAAATCAGTACCTCCAAATCCGAGGGCATGGTCCTCAGTCGGAAAAGGGTGGCTTGCCCACTTCAGGTTGGTGGAGAGTTCCTGCCTCAAGTGGAGGAGTTTAAGTATCTTGGGGTCTTGTCACGAGTGAGGCAAGGATGGAACGGGAGATTGACAGATGGATCGGTGCAGCTTCTGCAGTAATGCGGTCGATGTACCGGTCTGTCGTGGTGAAGAAAGAGCTAAGCCGCAAGGCGAAGCTCTCAATTTACCGGTCAATCTACGTTCCTACTCTCACCTATGGCCATGAGCTTTGGGTCATGACCGAAAGGACAAGATCCCGGATACAGGCGGCCGAAATGAGCTTCCTCCGCAGGGTGGCTGGGCGATCCCTTAGAGATAGGGTTAGAAGCTCGGTCACCCGGGAGGAGCTCGGAGTAGAGCCGCTGCTCCTCCACATCGAGAGGGGTCAGTTGAGGTGGCTTGGGCATCTGTTCCGGATGCCTACCGGACGCCTTCCCCTGAAGGTATTCCAGGCCCATCCGACCGGGAGGAGACCCCGGGGAAGACCTAGGACACGCTGGTGGGACTATGTCTCCCGGCTGGCCTGGGAACGCCTCGGTGTCCCCCCGGAAGAGCTTGAGGAAGTGTCTAGTGTGAGGGATGTCTGGGCATCTCTGCTTAGACTGCTGCCCCCGCGACCCGGCCCTGGATAAGCGGAAGAAAATGGATGGATGGAGGTTGCTGTCTAATATAACACCTAGATATTTTACTGTATTTGTTGGAGTAACAGTACATCCTTCAACTTGCAGTTTATAATCCGAAATATTTGGTTTGCTTATCTTTGGTCCAATAAGTAATATTTCTGTTTTATTAGAATTTAAAAGAAGGGAATTACAGTTCATCCAATGTTTTATATCTTCAATGCACTCTGCCAATTTGGATAGCTGGGAGGAATCATCTGGTCTTTATGAGATATATAGCCGAGTATCATCTGCATAGCAATGGAAGCTAATTCCATGTTTTTTGATAATGTTTCCGAGGGGCAGCATTTATATGGAGAACAGCACGGGTCCTAGAACCGATCCCTGAGGTAATCCATAATTTACTTGCGTTAGATTTGATGATTCCCCATTTAAATGGAAAATTTGATGTCTGTCTGACAAGTAAGATCTGAACCATTGTAGTGCCTGTCCCTCAATACCAGTACAATTGTGTAGGCGATCTAGAAGTATGTTATGGTCTACAGTATCAAACGCAGCACTAAAGTCAAGCAGGACTAGGAGTGAGATGTTACATTTACAACTTCACAACTGAGTGCACACTACTTTTTATAGTATTTTAGACCGGTATGGGAGATTTGAAATCGGTCTATAGTTGCCTATACATTTGGATCTAAGTTTGGTTTCTTGATTAGAAGCGTAATGATGGCCATCTTAAGGTGTCCTGGGACATGGCCTAGATTAATTGACGAGTTGATAGTTATAAATGGGCTCGATTGCAACAGGTAGTAACTCTTTTAATAATTTAGTTGGTATTGGGTCTAATAAGCAAGTTGTAGGTTTAGATGTTGCAATAAGTTTAAATAAATCTTTCTGTTTTATAGGTGAAAAACACTGTAACCTTTCTTTTGGATCGGTGGTTGGTACTAATTCATAGGACAGACTTGGAGGTTGAGTTTTTACTATTTTGTCGCGGATATTTTCGATTTTCCCTGTAACAAATTTCATCAATTCATTTCTACAGAGGTGCGGCAGAATAGCCAGGTCAGTTGATGTCTGTTTATTTGTTAATTTTGCAACTGTGCTAAATAAAAACCTTTTTGTTGGTTTCTATGAGGTTACGGAGGTGCTCAGCCTTTGCTGCTTTTAGTGCCTTTCTATAACAGTTTGCACTCTCTTTCCACGCAATTTTAAAGACCTCTAATTGGGATTTTTTCCATTTGCGCTGTAGTTTACGTGTTTCTCTTTTAAGGGCGCGAGTGGTGCTATTGTACCATGGTGCAATATTTTTCTCATTCATCTTTTTTTATTTCTGGTGCATTTGTTGCATCAAAGAGTTGATACATGAGGAAATGCTAAACAAGTTACGGTAAAGTGCAGCTCTGCCTTTTAGGCGAGGCTCATGTTTATTATCTGTATTTTGTTCATGTTTAATTAGTTTAACGTTAATTAAATTTCCTTTTGAGAGGTTTACGCATTATTTTATGTTTGCTAATCCGGGGGACAGACACAGGGTCTCTTTTATTATGTTTGGGAGAAAGTATTAGCACATTTTGTGCATTCTGTGTGTTCTGCGACACCGTTGGTTATGCCATTCTGTCTGCTTTCTGACCTGGGCTCCAGTGAGTCAAGTTTTAGCATTAAGACTATGTGCCATATTTCTAGACCGAAGAAAAGCTCCAGCCCAGGAGGGGTGGAGACCACCACTTTTCAACAGGTCAGGTCTGCCCTGTTATTTATAAAAACGATATCAACGCCAAGGTCATGGGTTCGATCCCAGGGGATTGCACATACTTTGAAACAAATGTAAAGGACAATGCAATGTAAGTCGCTTTGGATAAAAGAGTCTTTCAAATGCATAAATGTAAATGTAGCCATCAAGTCTTCAATGCTGATCCTGGTCATATGTCTTCCGTCTTGAGGTAGTGGTCTCCTTTAGAAAATAAGTATCAGTAAGAGAAGAAATAAAAAATAAGCCAATAAAACATTTCAAATAGGGATGTTCATATTAATGGTTTAACCGTTAACCTATAGTAAAACCCTATGACCGATTACTATTATCAGTTAGGGCTGGGCAGAATATTCCGTTCTGAGATTTTTCTATTCCGTGTATTCCGCAGAATGTAAAAAAGTGGGCGTGTTTAACTCGGCGCTCTGCAAATTAGACGATATTCTGAAAGAAAAAATAATTAATTAATAACATGGAGAATAAACAAACCTAAAGACAGAGAGCAACACACGGATATTGCTCATCTAATAGAGAGTAAAAACGATAAACACCTACAGTACAGACCCCATGAACACCAGTTTATAAATAATACATCTGATTGTCAGAACTTAATTTGATATCTTCAGTACATTTTCATAACTTGCCTACATTTGAACTTTGGTGAGCATTTAAATAAACTATAATAAATAAATTAGTTAAATCAATCTACGAACAATTCGATGTAAAATATAGCATTATAATGCGAGATTTCATGGAAAATGTCGTTACCGTAAAATAATTTACTCATTCTGTGAAATAGATTTTTGACCATTCCGCCACCTCTACTAAACGGTTTAATTTCTTTTAATAGAGAAACAAATATATTTTTGGTATGACAATGCAGATAATAAATAATAGATTTTCATGTTTTTTGCATGACAACGAAAGATGTGCTAATACTTGTTAATTTACGTCAACACGTGAAAGACGTTGGCGCATGAAGCCACACGTGCCAACAGACATTTCGCTGAGGACACAAAATGAAGCGAGTGAGAGAAAGTAATGTGTGCGAGCATTTCGACAGAATTGTGTGTATCTTTGTCAATGGCCACTACAGAAGATGAACAAGCGCTGTCGGATGATGCGGCTGCGCAAGCACGCATAACAGTTAACAGGCTGCGGTCCAGATTATCCCCGCAGCATGTGGATATGCTCCTTTTTTATAAATATTTTAAAATCTTAATTTGTTAAATATATTATTTTAAGTGATTTTTTTCAGTTTAGGTTTATTTAGAGTTTATTTATTTTCGAAATTTTGAAATTATATTCTTCATTCATATTGTGAATAATATTATGTTTGTTTGTTGTTATCAAGGTTTTCTTGTGATTGTTGTTGATCCGTTTTGTACGCTACTGTTTGCACTTTCATAATAAACCCATAAAAATGAGTTTTTACTGGGTCACAGACAATCGGCGACTGTATTTTTTTTCAACGTCCGATTTATATAAAAATCTCAGTTAACGGTTAATGTTCGGTTAACGAGCGTCGGTTGTCGGTTAAGAAAATTATCCGAAATGAAAATCCATAACTTCAAATCATTATTTTGAGTACAATTGTTGGCAAGTAGCTGTCTAATAGACTGATTTCACTCTGAAATCGAAAGCGAGGCAGAGATGGGAAGGAAACCGAAGGTTGGTTGAAAACTCCAGGTTGGTTGTACAAACCATTGCAGTCTCCCGTCTTACTGTTTTTTTACCCTCCTTGATTTCAACATGGTGGTGGTGTGAAGTCTATAAGCGGTATAACCGTAACCTGTGGTTTTCGCTCCCGCTTCACGTCAATGTCCGATCATCCTGTCAGGATTTTTTTTAACCATGTATTTTAACCTTACACAGTTTTTACAATTCACGTCAGTCTCTTGCTGAAAAAAACCCATCACCATGTCATGTTTTACTCAGCCACACAGACTTGAAGTCCCTCTAACCAAGCAAACATTAGATTAACGTATGTCATTAAAATATAAAAGTTATCAATATGCAAACAGAAACACAGACGGCCAGATGTAACATTTAAAATAGCGATAATTTGAAATACACTACGCTAACTGTCAACCAAACTATACAATATCACTAACTTACCTTTCAATGCTAGCTCTTGTTGGTTCTATAGTACGAAGAAAACAGTAATTTTATATTTCATTCAATAATTAACATACCTTTTACACACAGAGCGGAGCTGAAGGTAACCGGTGTCTGTCACACAGTGCAAGCGGGGTATGGGGGGTATCACTTCTCGCGCACCAAGCAGATTAAAAATACTGACAAATAGCGAGTTCGCTGATGAGGTAAAGGCAAAAAAAAAGAAAAAAACAATAAGTATTACAAATAATAACTCATAGTTCAGTTTGTACCTGAAAACCATCTGTTCTTGTTAACAATATCCAACTAAATTAATTGTTTTACTTTACATGGACGGTCTGTAATAACATTGAATTGAAATGTCGTGTACATTTTTTATCAACAGTACTTACCAGTGGAAAACTTGTTGTGTTATGGCTGTACTTGTACGTCCATGACCCTCAAAAGTTGTCGAAGGCGCGATCACGGTCCCATAATCCAATTCGAAAATGTATATAAACAGAAAAACACAGTGACACATGTAAAATGGAAAATTTCCCTTAAAATATACAGTCATTTAACTGTTAATTTACAGATATTTTTTACAGAGTGGGATTCTGCTTCCACCTGCAGGTCATTCTTTACAGTAAAAGTTTTTTGTCAATTACATCAGGAGAGATATCTGATTTAGGCATCAAAGCAATTTTATGAGTAGGTGTACATGAGCTCTATATTGGTGCTGATACCAGTATCGGTATTGATCTCTAATAACTATAATTTTAAAAGCCATAATTATCAATTGTGTAGTATTAAAAACTATTCATCATCCATGTAGAATTTTGCCATGTCACAGTAGTGCAAACTTTCTCTATATCTGTATTTGGAGTGTAATTTAATTAACCAAATAAAATAAAACAATCTGACTGAAAGTATAATTTATTTCTTAAAAACAATACAAAATATAATTATTGTGTATTCTTTTGGCCATATTAATTGTGTAGTGAAACTGGTATTGTGACAGCCCTAATTTTTACATGTCCACTCACAAATCCAAGACCATAATGATGATATTTAACCCAAGCAGAAATATGAATGTTGTTTATAAAGCACTGTGCTTAGTAAATACTTGCTCTCTTTCTGTAATGGAAACATTACCATGTGTGCATTACCAAGGTTTTTTTAATGAAACATTGGTTTTATTTCAGGGTCATACTGCCATTGATCTGGCACACCAGGTGAACAGTCCTCTCCTCATTCACATGCTCAATGTGGTAAAGACTGAACGAATCAAGGCCAACTCCATGTGTCTGAAGGTTCTCAATAAATACAAGGTAGGCCTACAGTCACACAAGTTCAGCTTATTGAACACATTGTAAATCCATCATTAGGCTTTCATTAAAAAGAAAAGAAAATTATCTAAATGATCATATCTTAGGTTTACACACATTTCTCTGTTTCAGACTTTCATTGAGTTTAAAAGACTTCAGTGTGTGATGTTGTTTTGTGTTTGATTTTTTGTGTTTTTCTTATGTTTCAGGGGTATCTGCAGTGTATATTTAGTGTTGTTGTGTTGGGTGCCATTGGTGCCATATTAGACATGAGGACGGAGTCTTGGTTGTTGAAGGGGGTACTGCTTGCCTGCATTATGGCTGTTGTCAACCTTACTTCAAGGTGCAGTTTGACAATTTCTATTTTTGCATATTTAATATTACTATGGTGAAAATGTTTATACTGAGCAGGCACATACTACATGAATGGCATCCTTCAGAAACAACAATATAATTTAAATGAGTACATCTTTAGGTTTAATTGTCCTTGGAAACACGTGTTTAAGAGAGGAGTATGAAGTATACAAGTCCATTTGCAGTTGTATTTCCAATGAACTTACAAGTTATGAACCTGTCATATTTAAATTACAATAGCAGATTTCCTCTGTATTGCATATAAAGCCTGCCACAACTTAAATGTAATTACAGGTCCCTTTGCATCTGCAGAAACCTGTCAGTCAGCATTGAGGGTGGGATTAGACTAAGGGAAGTAATACAAACAAACCCTATAGTCTGCAACATCTGATCACAAAATATTTTTGGGTAATACTAAATGGTGTTCAAGTCAATTTGTTTTATATAGCGCTTTTCACAATTTTCATTGTTGCAAAGCAGCTTTTCATACATCGTAATAATTTTTTATAAAAATGATACAAGGGGGAAATTTAAGAGCATATACGGTATTGAGATACATGGTTCTATTCCAAGTTTTCTCTAATCATTGTACACAGATGTCAGAGATTGAATCATTTGTAGTTTCTGACAATCCAATGTATATTTTAAATGTAACTCCACACCCTTACCTTATTTAGTATTTGAGGAACCATGAATATGCTAATTTGTCTCCACCTGTAATCAGTTGTGCCCGCTCAGACCTTAGACATATGTACATTGATCCTGCTTTAGACAGTTTCAGACACATAACTACTAAGCCCGGTTTCAAAATTAATGGTGCTAATGTCAACAGGTTAGCGCATTCACATTGCTCGTGAGAGTAGCGCATTCTCACGTTGCAGCGGAAGTTCCACAATCATTTGAGTCCTCTCTCTTTAAAATGAAAATAAATGAATCTCCATCGAATGGACCTTTTTCACGTTTCCGGGTTTCTCACCTGTGGAAGTTGTCATAGTCTGCCATTCACCACTATTGAAGTTTACCCAACTATCACAAATATATTTTTCAAATAGCAAAAGAAAAACTCAACGATAGTGATTTCACTACTTTCAACTATTTGAAAAAATCGAGAGAGTCTGATATAGGCAGTCAGACTAGGCAGAATGATGGCAAATTTACCGTGACTTTCAAAGACGCTGTATAAGAAACACCCTTGCATTGGCGTTAACAATTTCTTTGTAATTTGATGCTAAATTAATGCAATACAAAGCACTGTTATAAACGTACATACATTTAAAAAAAATTAAAATATAAAAATCTTCACGTCATCACAGGCTTGTAAAAGAAGGTCCATTAGCTGACAGTTGCTTTTGCATTGCTTCAGGGACCTTTGAAATTGTTGTAAAGATCCAGTAGAGCATTGTATGAGGGCACAAATTTATGAATTTGGGACAAATTAAACTATATTACATTTTAAACTACATAATAAATCTATCCTCTTTTCTTAGTGGGAAAAGGGAATTACAGTGCTATGCAAAAGTTTGGGCACCCCTCTGAGATTTCATGATACTTCAGTCAGAAACGTAGTGCAGAAATGGAAGGCCACAAGAACAGTCCTTGTGAAGGAAAGATGTAGTAGGCCAGAAAAAATACAGGAAAGGCACAGGTGAAGGATGGTTAGAATGGTCACATTTACATTTAGTCATTTAGCAGACGCTTTTATCCAAAGCAATTATAACAACATAGGCCACAAAATACATAAGTGCATCAAACTAGTCCATTAAAGCCTAGCACAGTATAAAAAGCTAAGAATAGTGAGGTTAGTAAGGTTTTTTTTTTTTATAAAGAAGGAAAGGGAAGAGAATTAGGAAAAATCAATCAGCGATGTGTTGACGGAAGAGATGCGCTTTTAGGCGTTTTTTGAAGATGGCAACAAAGTCTGCTGATCTTGTAGCAGCTGGTAGATCATTCCACCAATGTGGAACAGATCCAGAGAAGGTACGGGAGAGTGACTTTTTTCCTTTTTGGGATGGTACCACTAGTCGTTGTTCCTTTACAGACCGCAGTGATCTGGCAGGAACATAGATCTGCATTAGCGAGTGGAGATACGATGGTGCAGATCCGGTGTTGGTCTTGTAGGCCAGGAGCATAGCTTTGAACTTTATGCGGGCGGCAACAGGGTGCCAGTGTAACCGGATGAAGAGCGGAGTTACATGCGCTCTCTTCGGTTCATTGAAGACCACTCTTGCCGCCGCATTCTGGATCATCTGGAGAGGTTTGATTGTGCAAGCAGGAAGTCCAGCCAGAAGCGCATTGCAATAATCCAGTTTGGACAGGACAAGAGCATGGACTAGGACTTGCGTAGAGTGCTCTGATAGGAAAGGTCTAATTTTCCTAATGTTGTAGAGGATGAATCTACAGGACCGGGTGGTGCTGGCAACATGACTTGTGAAGTTAAGCTGATCATCGATTACCACTCCCAGGTTTCTGGCTGTGCTGGACGGTGTAATCGTTGATGAGCCTAGTTGAATGGCAAGGTTGTGGTGAATCTTTGGGTTGGCTGGGATCACAAGCAGTTCCGTTTTTGCAAGGTTTAGCTGCAGGTGATGATCCTTCATCCAAAGCGAGATGTCACTCAGGCATGCCGCGATGCGAGCAGCGACCGTCAGATCGTCCGGTTGAAATGACAAGTAGAGTTGTGTGTTGTCGGCATAGCAGTGATAGGGGAAGCCATGCTTCTGAATGACCGAGCCGAGGGATGTCATGTAAATGGAGAAGAGTAGCGGTCCAAGCACTGAGCCCTGTGGCACCCCCGTGTTGAGCTGTTGGGACGCGGAGACCTCATCTCTCCAGGATACTCTGAATGACCTACCCGAGAGGTAGGACTCAAACCATTGCAACGCCATTCCAGAGACACCCATAGCACTGAGAGAAGCCAGGAGGATGTGATGATTGACTGTGTCAAAGGCAGCAGACAGATCCAGTAGGATGAGCACAGAAGACATGGATGATGCTTTTGCCAGTCTCAGGGCTTCGATGACTGAGAGCAGTGCAGTCTCTGTGGAATGACCGGTCTTGAACCCAGACTGATTGCTGTCCAGGAGGTTGTTTTGCATGAGAAAGGAGGAGATCTGCTTGAACACAACTCGCTCCAGGGCTTTGGCGATGAAAGGAAGAAGGGAGACAGGCCTGTAGTTTTCTAGCAGTGTAGGGTCCAGGGTGGGTTTCTTTAGAAGTGGCGTGATGCGGGCCTCTTTGAACGCTGTGGGAAATGTCCCAGTGGTGAGTGAAGAGTTGATGATGTGGGTCAGAGCAGGCACAACCGATGGGATCCAGTGGGCAGGTGGTAGGGTGGTTGGAGCCAATGACCTTGGAGACATCAGCTTCAGACAAAGGAGAAAAGGTGGGGAGCACACATGTGTCAGGGATGTGGGCGGGTTCGACAGGTGGTGGTGTAGAGAACTGGCTGCTGCTGGCAGTAGTTTTCTTTACGAAGAACGATGCAAAATCAGCAGCTGTTAACTCCGATGAAGGTGCGGGAGCAGGCGGACAGAGGAGAGCAGAGAAGGTTTTGAAGAGCGTTCGAGAGTCCGGAGAGTTGCAGATCCTCGAGTGGTAGTAATCTGATTTTGCAGAGGTGACATCTACAGAGAAAGAAGAGAGAAGAGATTGGTAGAGAGAGAGGTCTGCAGGGTCTTTTGACTTGTGCCATTTTTCTCAGCTGACCGGAGCCTGGCGCGATGCTCACGCAGTACATCCGATAACCAGGGAGCCGACGGGGATGCACGGGCTGGTCCAGATGCAAGAGGGCATAGGTTGTCCAAGCAGGATGAAAGCGTGGAACACAGAGTGGCTGTGGCATTGTCTGTATTCAAAAGAGAGTCACAGACCACCTCCAGAGAACTACAAGAACATCTGGCTGCTGATGGTGTAGTTGTTCATCGTTCCACAATCCAACGTACTTTGCACCAGGAAAAGCTCATTGGAAGGTTGATGCGCAAAAAGCCTTTCCTGAGTGTTCGTCACAAGAAGAGTCATATGAGCTATGCAAAAGCACATCTGGACAAGCTAGAAGCATTTTGAAAAAAATACTGTGGTCAGATGAAACTAAGAGTTATTTGGTCCGAACAAGAGGGGGTATGCCTGGCGGAAAAAAAAACCACACTGAATTCCACGAGAAGCTCAGCAAGTGACAAACTGATGCAGTGATTCTACTAAAGGGTGCCCAAACTTTTGCATATCACTGTACCTATCGTCATCTTTTAAAAATAACTAATTTTTAAAAATGTAATAATCTAGCCCAAAAACGTATTTCTGCATCAACAAATGAAGTCCCAAAAGACTATGTGCATCAGAAAAACAGGGTGTGCCTCATTTACTGTCGGATAAATGTGCAAAGAAATCCACTCTGTATCGCTAAAGTTACATAATGGACGGAGTAAAGTTTTACCATATCAGTGTTACACCCGGTCTCGCCTGACAGAGCATCCTTTTTTGCACATAGCCCCAGTGCTACAGAGGTTGAAAGATTTGTAGCACAGGCCAAACAGTATACACATCTGTTACAATCTTTAAAAAAAGTGATGGTCATCACATAAACATACAGTTAACTGAAAAATGACATTAACTTTATACAAATTGATAATTTAGGGCCAAATCATTTAGTTTTTCAAAAAATATATATTTTCCTTTTTTCTGTTCTGTATTTTCAATGCTTTACCATATATTAGTAAATACATTAGTCCATAAATATAACACAGTATACTGAGTGATTTACTACATTAAACAGCAGTAAAATTATTGTGTACTATAATATTAGTAAGGTTCAAATATACTAAAGTATAATTTAGTATTTTCTACAGTTTATGAATAAGTAAATATTTTGTCATCTGTGGTCTCATTTATAAAAGTTGCGTATGCACAAAACGGGGCTGGAAACGTGTGTACGTCACTTTCAACGCAAAGGTTCTACGATTATGTATTAATGCCTCACACACATTTAATTTTACCTCATATCCATTAAAAATCCACATTATTAAATCAGCATAGTTATTTGCGCCTTGTATTGAGTGATAATTGTTTCATGCACCTTCTTGTAAAATCCAACTCAAATCTTAAATAAACATTAAATCTAATCACACACAAGCCTATGAGGAGATGATCCTACTGCATGGAATACAGGACAGCATCAAATATGATTACTGTAGAACACAGTGTAAAATAACTAAATATATTTTCCTTAAATACTGTAAATAATCATCAAATGTCAAAGTCTGGAAATACAGCCATGAAGACCGTTGTCAGTCCTAATTATGTTCATAAAAAAAACGGAATTAAAAAACATTTTCGTTTTACAATTATGTCTTCAAATTTGATCTCAGGTGAAGGACACCACTGATTAATTATGTCAAGTCAGCTTTATTTTCAACAATTTTCATTGTTACAAAGCAGCTGTACAAGAAAACGTCTCGGTTACGTATGTAACCTCCGTTCCCTGATGGAGGGAACGAGACGTTGTGTCGACAGAATGGGGTTTGACTTGAGAACCTACCTTCTCTGACTGTCTTGAACAGGCCAATGAAAATTGGCGAATGAAATTTGCATGCCGGACTCCGCCCCCGGATATCCGGGTATAAAAGGGAGCCGGCGTGCCACATTCATTCACCTTTTGTGCTGAGGAGCCTGAGGATCTTGCCCCCGTGGCATGAAGGACACAACGTCTCGTTCCCTCCATCAGGGAACGGAGGTTACATACGTAACCGAGACGTTCCCTTTCTGTCGGTCTCTCGACGTTGTGTCGACAGAATGGGGTTCCTCGGAAAACGCCACAGCGCTGTGCCGCGTCACAATTCCTCGCGAAGCGACGTTGACTGGCCTGGGCGTGTCAAAACGTGGGCGCTTAGCATGAATTGCAACCTTCCTGTGGAAGGGAAGGGGTCCAGAGCTTACCTACAAGATGGGAGCCCCTTCCTCCGGCCGTCACGGACGGCGGCCTAGTTCTCTTAACAGCGAGAAGCCGCCCGGCACCGTAAGGGCCACTGGGAAGCGTCATTCCCCCCTGAGGGAACGCGCTACGGAGATCACTTCCTACCGCAGGGAGGAGTTCAGTGGACACCCACACACGGTCTCACCAGATAGGGGAGAGCACGTGGGAACATGCAGACACGAGAGGGTGTCGCGAGCAGGTGAAGTACACCTGGGAGAGGTCATGGGCCATCGATTGAGAGCCATTCATGAGAAGACAACAGACGGACCGCCCTGTGGGGGGGGTTACTACGTGTGGAGCACTAGGCCTTGTTTGAGTCACTGCTAGGGCTCAGAAACAGGCCAAGGGGGGCAGGGCTGCTCCGCCGAGCCCGCCGCCGAGGAGTGCTTAGTGATGGATGGAATGCCTACTCTTCGCCCACGTGGGGGGAAGAGGGGAGGCTGGATAGCACCACGTCTCACCTGTGGAGGGGTGCTATCGCAGGCGTACGCCCACCGGCTGCCGGACTTACCTGGCGGTGTCTCGTAAGACTCTGGCAGCTACCGGTTCCACTCGGAGGCTGTAGAACCTCGCGAAGGTGCTGGGCGTAGCCCAACCCGCAGCTCTACATATGTCTGCCAGAGGGGCGCCCTGCGCCAGTGCCCACGAGGAGGCCACACCCCGGGTGGAGTGTGCCCTCACTGCAAGCGGGCACGGGAGATCCTGTGATCGGTAAGCCATAGTGATGGCGTCCACGATCCAGTGCGCCAACCTCTGTTCGGAGACAGCCCTCCCCTTGTGCTGACCTCCAAAACAGACAAAGAGCTGGTCAGAGCTCCTGAAGCTCTGCGTGTGGTCCAAGTAGAGGCGCAGCGCGCGGACTGGACACAACACGGAAGGGGTTGGGTCTTCCTCCCCAGAAGGGAGCGCCTGCAGGTTCACCACCTGGTCCCGGAAGGGAGTGGTGGGAACGTTGGGCACGTAGCCAGGCTGGGGTCTCAGGATAACGTGAGATTACCCAGGCCCGAACTCTAGGCAATCCGTGGCCACGGAAAATGCTTGTAGGTCCCCTACCCTCTTGATGGAAGCGAGCGCCACTAGGAGAGCCGTCTTCATCGAGGGACGAGAAAGAGCGGCAACTCCGGGGGGCTCGAAGGGGGGCCTCTGGAGGCCCGCCAGGACCACATCGAGGTCCCAAGAGGGAACGGAGCGCGGACGGGCCGGATTCAGCCTTCTCGCGCCCCTCAGGAACCTAATGACCAGGTCGTGCTGTCCCAGAGACCTCCCACTAACTGGTTCGTGATGAGCGGCAATTGCGGCTACATACACTTTCAGCGTGGAAGAGGAGAGATTGTTCTCGAGTCTCGACTGCAGGAAGGACAGCACGCTCCCGATCGAGCATATCCGTGGGTCTTCTCCACGAGAAGAACACCAGGAGGAGAAGAGGCGCCACTTACAAGCGTATAACCGCCTCGTGGCCGGGGCCCTAGCCTGAACAATGGTCTCTACCACCGCTGGGGGTAGACCACTCAGGATCTCCTCGTCCCATCCAGGGGCCAGACATGGAGGTTCCAGAGGTCTGGTCTCGGATGCCACAACGTGCCCTTCCCCTGAGAGAGAAGGTCCTTCGTCAGGGGAATCTGCCAGGGGGGAGTTGTCGTCAGGAGCATTAGCTCCGAGAACCAAGTCCGGTTGGGCCAGCAAGGCGCAACTAGTAGCACTTGATGCTCCTCTTCCCTGACCTTGCACAGGACGTGTGCAATGAGGCTCACTGGGGGGAAGGCGTACTTCCACTTGTCCCGCGGCCAGCTGTGCGCCAAGGCATCCGTGCCGAGGGGGCCCTCGGTCAGGGAGTACCAAAGCGGGCAATGGGTGGTGTCCAGGGAGGCGAACAGGTCCACCTGTGCCTGCCCGAACTGCACCCAAATGAGCCGGACTGCGCGGGGGTGGAGCCGCCACTCTCCACGGGGCGTCGACTGACGAGAGAGCGCATCGGCTGTCTGGTTCAGGTCGCCCGGGATGTGAGTGGCTAACAGGGACTTCGTCACCTGCTGGCTCCACAGGAGGAGGCGTCGGGCGAGTTGCGATAGCTGCCGTGAACGAATACCACCCTGTCGGTTGATATACGCCACAGCAGTCGTGCTGTCCGACCGGACCAGCGCGTGCTTGCCCTGCACGAGGGGACGGAACCTCCTCAGTGCAAGCAGCACCGCCAACAACTCTAGGCAATTGATATGCCAGCGCAGGCGGGGGCCCGTCCAGAGACCCGACACTGCGTGCCCGTTGCGCACAGCACCCCAACCCTGCAGGGAGGCGTCTGTCGTCACCACGATGCGCCTCGAACCTGCCGTAAAAAGGTCATTGAAGACCCTGGGGTTAGGGTGCGCCGGCAGAAGGGCGTGATCGGGACGCGCCTGTTGCCGGTGTGCCACGCACTCCAAGGAACTCTGCTCTGTAGCCAGTGCTGTAGCGGTCTCATGTGCATCAACCCGAGGGGGACCACCCCCGCCGAGGACGCCATGTGTCCCAGGAGCCTCTGAAAAAGTTTCAGCGGGACCGCTGGCTGCTGCCTGAAGTTCCTCAGGCAGGTCAGCACCGACTGGGCACGCTCGGAAGAAAGACGTGCAGTCATGGAGACAGAGTCGAGTTCCATACCGAGGAAAAGGATGCTCTGCACAGGGGAGAGCTTGCTCTTCTCTCGGTTGACCTGCAACCCCAAATGGTCTAGGTGCCGGAGCACCAGGTCCCTGTGTGTACACAACAGATCTCGCGAGTGCGCCAAGATGAGCCAGTCGTCGAGATAGTTGAGTATGCGCACCCCCTGCTCCCTGAGGGGAGTGAGGGCGGCCTCCACGACCTTCGTAAAGACTCGAGGAGACAGGGACAGACCAAATGGGAGGACGCGGTACTGATATGCCTGTCCCTCGAAAGCGAACCGTAGGAACGGCCGGTGACGAGGGAGGATGGACACATGGAAGTACGCGTCCTTCAGGTCGATCGCCATGAACCAATCCTGACGCCTGACGGACGTCAGAATGCGCTTCTGCGTTAGCATCCTGAACGGCAGTTTGTGTAGGTGCTTGTTCAGGGTACGCAGGTCCAAGATGGGGCGCAACCCGCCACTTTTCTTGGGGACAATGAAATACGGGCTGTAAAACCCGGAGTACATCTCGGCCAGAGGGACGAGCTCGATCGCCCCCTTCGCCCGAAGGGTAGTGACCTCGGCCCGAAGCACGGAAGCATCTACTCTCAATGATGTGACGAGGATGCCCCGAAACTTGGGTGGGCGCTTGGCGACCTGAATCGCATAGCCGAGACGGATCGTTCTCTCTAGCCACCGTGCTAGTCTGGGAAGAGCCACCAGGCTCCCAGGGACCGAGACAGGGGGACCAAAGGTTCGATCTGATTCATTGCCCCCGTGGGGGGTGGTTCGATGGCTGGCAGTACAGCTCCCTCGCCATGGGGGGGGACCCCGGGGAGGAGAGTGGCTCTGCCGAGGTGCCTGCCGGGCGACATCGCGGCATACCGCACCGTCTGACTGAGGGTGCTGGTGGCCACTGAGAGTTATACCCAAGCGTGTGTCTCGCCGGAACACAACGTGGGGTTGCCGAACACCGTCCTGCGGAGGGTGAGAGCGGCTGTGAGAAAGACCCAGGGAGAGAGAAAGCTCTCTTTGTTAGAATGTGGGCACCAGGCCCTGGAAAGGGCCCGGCTGGTGTTGCTGGGACGGGGCAGGCACCGTCCCAGTCCGACCCTCTAGCGATGTAGTTGCCAGGGTCGGGCCCGGTGAACTTGATCTCCCTGGGTTCACCCCGTCAGGAACTCTTCCGCGGAGGTCGGTGACGGGATGGTGCTCTCCTCGTCGACGTCCTTCTCCGGGAGGCCGCCTGTGCAGGGGGCGCTGGAGTCTGAGTCGGCGAGGGGCGGGGCTGCTGGGGAGCAGGCGCCGCGCGGGACCTCGACGGCGATAGGCGGCCGGGTCGCGGCGGGGCAGGACGCCTCCGTCTGCTTCTTTACAGTCGAGAACAGCTGCCCTCGACCGTATCACCAAACAGCCCACCCTGCGCGATGGGAGCGTCGAGAAAGCGAACCTTTTCAGCGTCCCGCATCTGCGCAAGGTTCAACCAAGGTGTCCCTCCTAGACCACTAGTGTGGACATCGTACGACCCAGGGCTCGCGCCGTCACCTTCGTCGCCCGAAGAGCGAGGTCAGTGGCAGTGCGGACCTGCATAAGCCCCGGGTTGGACTTTCCCTCGTGCAACTCTTTCAACGCCTTGGCGTGAAGAGGCGAGGCAGCTTGACCCGCAGCGTTGTAAGCCCTCGACACCAGCGGTGCCGAAAACTTACAAGCCTTGGAAGGGAGCCTTGGTCGATCTCTCCAGGTGGCAGCTGTCTGTGGGCACAGGTGCACCGCGACTGCACGTTCCACCTGAGGGATGTGGACACAGCCCTTAGCTGCCCCGTCATCGAGGGAAGTCAGGGCGACCGAGCTAGTCTGACGTGCACGCGCCGAGAAGGGGGCGTTCCAGGTCCGACTGAGCTCCTCATGCACTTCCGGTAAGAATGGTACCGGCGCCGACCGTGGCTTAGAGTCACGGCCGGTCCCCAGATACCACGTGTCCAACCGCGAGCGTTGGGGAAGAGGCGGTGCGTGCACCGCAGCCCAATACTCGCGGCGGCCCGGGAAAGCATGGTTGACATCTCGACGTCCGCTTCATCCTGAGCTCGACCCCCCGGAGGGGGAAGCTCTAAGGACTCGTCGGGGTCGGATGCCAAGAGGTCGCCCTCCGATGCTGCGAGCGAGATCTCATCGTCGTCGTCACGCCCCGTGTCCGAGTACGTGACGGAGGAACAAGGCAGCGTACCGCCTTTTCCGGGACGGTCAGACGAGCGAGGCGGGGCGTGAACGGTCCGCGAGCCGATGGCTGACGGATTGAGGCTCACGGTAATTCCCCGATCACCCTCGGTGCTCGCCGAAGCGGACGGCAGGGCTGATGCCACTGCTGCCGCCGAACGGGAAGCACTCGAGGTGGCGGCTGATTCTCGAGAGAACGCAGCTACCCGTGAACGCAACGTCTGAATTACCATCCGCCCGCAGTGCGGGCAAGATGCATCCACAAACGCTGCCTCGGCGTGCTGGAGTCCCAGACACACGAGGCAGACATCGTGTCCGTCCCCTTCCTCGATGAGTGCGCCGCACCCACGAGCACAGCGGGACATGCCGCGCTGGGAAAAAAAAAAGTCTAAGCCCTGAAAAGGGCTTTAGAGAGATGCCTTGGAGGTTGCCGAGACGCCCAGGGGAAGTCACAGGAAAAGGGACAGTCCGCTGCACCACGTCGTAAGACCAGCAACACGTAGAAATTTTCTGCGAAGTCGTCAGCATGAGATGCGAAGGCTCCGAAGAACAAAAGGTGAATGAATGTGGCACGCCGGCTCCCTTTTATACCCGGATATCCGGGGGCGGAGTCCGGCATGCAAATATCATTCGCCAATTTTCATTGGCCTGTTCAAGTCAGTCAGAGAAGGTAGGTTCTCAAGTCAAACCCCATTCTGTCGACACAACGTCGAGAGACCGACAGAAAGGGAACATTGACTATAAGCAAAAAACATATAAGGTTATGCAAGTCAAAACACAGGTCAGCAGTCCCCAGGCCAGGCAAACAGTGCGCAAACGGTGGCGAATAACCCAAAAAAACAGGCCTAACCAGGAGATTCCACTTCCCCTCTGGCAAAAGCTACAGTGCTTGCACAACAATGCGCAATAGGCAACGCATTAACGCAATGGAACAACATGCCGCTTACCAACGCAAATTCCCAGCCATTGAGAGAGTTCTGCAAATGGAAGTCCAAAACCCGGGAGCGTCACGGATTCATGGAGCCTTCAGATAGTTCCAGGAAGTTATGTTTTCTCTTTAAATCATTTCTTTCCTTTTTTTATTCATTAAATGGCTTGAGTCTTTAAATGGGTTAGAAGTTTACATCAGTTGGTCTGTTTAGTCGGAGGTCCATGCGTTACTAACTTCCGGTAACTATTGAGAGCATCCATGAACCGCCATTGCTATGAAAAAAACTGTTCCATTGCAGTGAACGCAGATGACGCGACTTTCTCAATGGCTCAGATCAAACTGAACTAGCAGAGCGGTATTTGGCGATCGTTCGCGACTTTCTCAATGGCTCAGTGCAAACTGAACTAGCAGAGCGGTCTTTGGCGATCGTTATAGTATATGCAGTTGTATACAAATAAGTTGTATAATTTTACCGTTTAATGGTATGGTGATGTACCGACTTGGTTCCCTGTATAGTTTTTACAACATTAGTTCAGTTTTACCTTAAGAAAGATTTATGTATTTAGCAGACACTTATATCCAAAGCAATTTATACTAAGTACTTAGTAAAAGTTAAAATAATGTCCTTGTTTTATTTTAGTTAAAATAGGTCAAACTCAATATTTTAAAGAATTGCAAAATGTTTATAATCTATCAAAACCTTCTGGTTAATCTGCGAAAATAATCTATGATTAGTAGAATAATCGTTAGATTAATCGATTATCAAAATAATCGTTTGTTGCAGCACGCGTTACTGAGGGGCCTAAATCTGAATATTTGTGCATGATTGTTATAACGATTAAAGGACCAATTCTTTTGATGTTTTAATTAGGCTTTAATTGATATTTGCATTTGTCTAAAATATCCACCCCATACTGAGTGATTGCAATTATTTTCTCATAATGATATTGTGTTTGGGTGTGTTTTCTTTCAGACAGCTAGCAAGTATGGCAGTAAGATCTTTGATTCCTTCAACAATCCTCATGGCTTCTGTATTTTGGATGGTGGTTACCTGGGGTTTGTGGTTTTTGCCTGATATCCTTTTATAATGCAGTTATGCTTTTATAGCATCTCATTTTATTCTCATGTTGCAGCCCATACAAACATCCTAGATAGTAGATACTTTGACCATATGCTTTGATATCTCTCACATGCATTTTAACATCATCAAGAGAACGGTCTGTGCTGCCTATTGTCTTACACACCTAATTTTTGGAGTCATTTATGGCGGTGACTAGGGGTGGTTCGATTCTACTTTTTTCCTTTACTGATCCGATTCTGATACCTGAATTTTAAGCATCAGCTGTTTTTTAAGAAATATATTTACTTTTATAAAGTGTGAAAGTACTAGATGTTTAATTGTACTTGAGTACTGTATTAAAAGTAAAAACAAAACAACATGTAAAAAAAGTATTTATGAAATATAGTGCAATTTATTTTCCATATGCTTTATTACGTAGTGCAATATTTTTCCAAAGTGAAAACACTCTCATAAAGTACAGATACTTGACATTTATTAAATTACATTTGAGAGGTTTTATGTTTCCTAGTCCAGGGGACAGACACAGTCTCTATTTTATGCTGTTTGGGAGAAGGGATTATCGCATGTTGTGCAATTTGTGTATCTGCGACATGAGACTGTAAGCAAACAGTTGGTTATACCATTCTGTCTGCTCACTGACCTGGGCCCCAGTGAGTCAAGTTTAGCATAAAGACTATTTATCTTTTTCATCAATAACAGCATTTTATTAATAAAGACAATGAGTAATGTAACTTTTGATTTATTAACAAAGCCAAATAGAAATGTCAACACGCACAAAAAACTACCTTGTCCACTGGACAAGCCTTTGGAGGTAGTGTTGTGTGCAACATTATACAGTAATTAAATCAAATCTAATCAGCTGACCAGCAATGACCATCACACTAAGAGTTTAAGGTTTTTCAATTTCTTATGCTTCCTGAACCACTGAAATTAGAGTCTTTGTGATGGCTTTAAATGTATTTTTGCAAACTGTTTCTGCAAGTTTCTTAAGCTATAATTGTGACATGCACATATATGGATGTATTGCATACAATTTGTTAGAATACTTCGATTTCTGCTTAGACTCCTGCTCTGCTGTAATTCTTAATAATGCATTTCTGTTTTTTGTTACACCCTTAACATAAGTGTTGTTCACATGAACCCAGTCCAACAGTTAAGATACTTTTCACTATCAACATCACAGCCCTGCTGTATTACTACTTTCGCTCATGCAGGACAGACCCTGGGATCATCAAGGCAACCGAGGAAGAGAAAAAAAAGGTATTTTCCTGTTAATGGGTTTCCTTTCAAGACAACTGCTGGCTGCATAATGACACTATGTGGGAACAGCCTTCGAAATATCTTACATTTACATTTAGCAGACACTTTTATCAAAAGCAACTTACAGAGAGTTCAGGGAGCAATATAGCGATATGTCATACAGAAGCAATAATACAATAGGTGCTAATACCAAATTACAAGTTTCAACAAAAAACAAAACACCCAAAATACCTGTTGAGAGAAAGAGAGAATGTTTTTTTTCTCATTTGTCTGTATTCACAGAAGAGATGAGTTTTAAATTGTTTTTTGAGAGATGTGGTTGACCGGACTGAGTTAGGAAGAATGTTCCACCAGGAAGGAGTTGTGCAGTTACAGTGATATTCCTGTAGGCAGGCATTAGTGACTTGAATCTGATACAGTCTTCAACCGGCAGCCAGTGGAGAGAGATGAAAAGTGGTGTCACATGAGCCCTTTTGGGCTGTTGGAAGAAGAGGCGTGCTGCTGCATTCTGAACCAGCTTGAGTGGTTTGATGGCCTTTGCAGGAAGACCAGCAAGGAGAGCATTGCAGTAGTCCAACCTTGAGAAGGGCCTGGACAAGGAGTTGTGCCTAACCTTTATAATGTATTATAGAATTTCTAATGCCTTTCTAAGGCATATCGGCATGACCGCATTGTCTTTGCAATGTGATCATTGAAGGACAGCTGTTATACGACTCTGAGGTCCCTGGCTGTTTTGGAAGGAGTGATTGTGGTATTGCTAATTTGGATGGTGAGGTCGTGATGCACCGTGGGGTTCTTCGATGTCGTCTAGGCACTTTTAGTCTAATTCTGACAGGTTGTACATCAGGACCAGGGACGGTTTATGACTTCAAAGGGCCCGGGGGCCAGTTACCTCCAAGGGTCCCCCTCCCAAATTTTCCCCATAAAATCCCACAATGAAACATGTCTTTAATTAACTGTCAAATACACATATTTAATGCCTCACATAAATAAAAATTCATGTCTCGCCATAAAACTTTGAAACATCAAATCATCAAGCAAAATATTCATAAAATGCTATTTAAGTGTGCTGTTATTTAATTGAGTGAATTTTTATCAAGGCAAGGCAAGTTTATTTATATAGCACATTTTCATGGTAATTCAAAGTGCTTTAAATAAAAATAATAATCTAAAATAACCACAACAATAAAACAAGGAATTTTAAAAACCTTTAGTTATTTTTTAAGTTTGATTAAAAGTTAATTAAAACAGTTTGGAATAAACTGATTATACATGAAATATAGTGCAGTTATATTTCACAGTGCTAAGGCACAGTGCTCATTCAGTAAATGCACAGCTAAAAAGATAAGTTTTGAGTCTGCATTTAAATGTTGATAATGTTTTATTACATCTGATCTCCTTTGGAAGCTGATTCCAGCTACGGGTAGCATGAAAGCTAAAGTGGATTCCCCTTGTTTAGGGTGAACCCTTGGTATATCTAACTGACTTGATCCTAATGATCTAAGTGGTCTGTTATGTTTATATTTAGCGTGCATATCTGCAATGTATTTCAGTCCAAGGCCGTTTATTGATTTATAAACAAGTAACAGTTCTTTAAAATTAATTCTAAAAGTAACTAGAAGCCAGTGAAGGGATCTAAGGACTAATATGCTCAGATTTTCTGGTTCGAGTGAGAATCCTGGCAGCAGCGTTCTGTATGAGCTGCAGCTGTCTTAATGGTTTATTTTATATTGCGCCTTTAAAAGTAGCATCTCAAAGTGCTTTACATGCATATAAAAATATGAAGTAAAAAGATACACACAAAAGTACAAGCAATAAAAAACAAATCAAACAAAACAAGGCCAATATAATAAAACACAGAGTAATCACATAAAAGACAGGTGCGATATGCTCTCTTGCGCTGGTCCTAGTCAGAATTCTGGCAGCTGAATTTTTTACCAGCTGTAATTTACTTAGGGTAACTTTTGAGACGCCAGCCATTGCAATAATCAGTACGCGAAAACACAAGTGTTGGTTAACATTTAACATTGGACATAATTTGGCAATGTTTCTAAGATTAAAAAAAGATGCTTTGACTGTATTATGAACATACGGATCAAATGTTATGTTGACATCAAATATCACCTTAATTATGGTGAGGTGATCGAATATGCATCCCTTCGGTCTTATCACTATTTAGAAATAGCACATTTTCAGACATCCATTTTTAATCTCAGTAGAACATTGAGATAGAAAAATCACAGGCATATTGACATCTGGTTTTGAATGGATGTAGTGTTGTGAGTGTCATCGGCATAAAAGTGGAAGTTAAGACAAAGTGTTCTTAAAAATTCACCAAGAGGAAAAATTTCAATATTAAAAAGTAAAGGGCCCAAAACCGATCCCTGGGGAAACACCAGAGGTCACCTCACCGACCCCAGACCTGTAACTACCCATCACAACAAACTGCTTGCGATCAGAGAGATTAAAACCACTTCAATGCAGAGTTAGAAACTCAAAACATGAGTTTGAAATAGTGATTAAAATAGTGATCTATAGTGTCAAAAGCAGTACTAAGATCAAGAAGAGTCCGTATAGATAGGCGGCCCGAATCAGAAGCCACTAACAAGTCATCGGTGACCTTAACAAATACTGTTTCAGTACTGTGTAGTTTACGGAAACCAGATTGAAGTGGCTCAAAAAGATTGTTCGAAGAAAGATGTGAAAGCAATTGAGAGCCACTGTTTGTTCAAACATTTTGGCAAGGAATGGAAGATTAGAGATGGGACGAAAATTATTCAGGTGATCAAAGTCAAGTCAACTTTATTTATTTAGCGCTTTTTAATATTTTCAAAGCAGCTTTACAGGAAAACATTGATTATAAAGGCGGGCGTACACGGCGCGAATTCTGATGGTCAGAAGATCGTATGTCCACGCACACGTCACGAGTGAGTTTATGTGAAAATCATACGGACGAGGTGATAAACGACACGATTTTACTACCTGCCGATTTCCGAAGCAATCGCACAAAGTTCTGCGCCAAAAACATGGAGTCAGAGGAAGAGATTGCTTCTTTGTGGCAGCAATGGCTTGCGAAAGAATAAAAAAGAAAATAAAAAGAAGGGCATGGCAAAGAGTTTGGTTGGAGAGCAGAGATTCCCATATGCAGTGTTAATGAAATAAATCTATAAAATTCTAGCAGCCACCCCGGCCAGGCAAACAGTACAAAACAGTATGCAAACGGTGGCGAGGAACCCAAAACTTTATTGGAGGAGAAAAAGACCTCAGAGGGAAACCAGGCCTAACCAGGGGATTCCAGCTCCCCTCTGGCAAAAGCTGCAGCCTCTGCACAAGCTCAACAGTGCTTGCACAACAAGGCAAAATTCGATTTAAGATGATCATTCATATTTTTGTAGTCACCACGTCCTTTGTCCAGCTCTATCATCACAGCATTTATCAGGTCTGGGCATGGACTGCGTCCTGCCCGCTCTGATAACCTTGGACTGCGTCCTGCCCGATCTGGTAACCGTGGAACAAATGTCCATGTCGTTAGTTTTTGGTACAGGGTGACACCAGCAATTTTAAGTGCAGCTGGCACAACACCAGTGCACAAAGAGTCATTGATAATATTTAAAACAACTGGACATAGTGAATCAAAACATGATTTAAACAGACAAGAATGAACCGGATCAACTCTAAAAGTCATATCTCTCTGTAATATGGTTTTAAAAATTAAAGCTATGAATGGCAAAGTTGGAGAGAGAAATACCAGAAAATGCCGAAACACATAAGGGAGAATCAGCCAAAGTATGAGTATTACTAATGTGGTTACGCATATTATCCATTTTGGTGCTAAAAAACTGAATTAAGTTATGTAACATTAACGGGCGAGCGGTGTACCTGAGAACCATTCTGAGATAATCCACACCAACAGCAGCCTCACAGTGGTGTACATCCTGGGCCAGGCAACAGGAAAGGAAATTTAAAATAAGAGCACTCAAAAATAAAATCAGTAATCCAGCGTGTGACACATGATTCCACATCTCTGTAGAATAAAAAGACATATACAGTCTTCACAGGCTGGGCTGCCAAACAGGATGGGCTGCCAAACGCGCCAGCGTGCCCTTACCGGAACCGGTAAACAGATGGTAGTTTCTGATTTTGTTACCGCTTTAACATGACTAATGAAACTAAGGTTTGAGTCCAGAATCACACCAAGATTCTTCAATTACATTGCATTATCCTATACATTTATACATAGGTATCTGCAATCCCCTGGGATCGAACCCACTACCTTGCGTTGTTAATGCAATGCTCTTACCACTGAGCTACAGGAAAGCTACTAAAGGTATTAAATATTAAAGGTGTCATTAATTAAGAATAAATTTTTACCAGAATTTTTGTTATATAAATGCTCATCGTATTCAAAAGAACATCCTGTAAGTGTCAGAACTGAAGCAACACCTTGTTACTCAAATGACGACTTTAATTGACACCAAGCCCAGCGAACGGCAGAATAGAACAGAAGAATATCAACGACCACTTCTCTAGCCCTGCCCACTTATCTTATGACTTTAGCCATGTACACATAGTACACGCTCCCGTATTTGTGATGATTGACAAACTTGTAAACATAGCGACATCTTTTTCGGCTAAAGATTTGTTTTGTCCGTCAGTTGAAACAAAACCACTAAACCACTTCTCGGATGGCTGCATCACACAGTGCTCTTTTGCAGTGTTGCCGTGTTTGTGATTAATAAGCGCTTTTATGCTTGTTGTTCAGTATTAGATTAAAAAGCCTCGGCATTTAGGGCTTAATAAATGGTTGGTTGCAGATTTTTTTTTTTTTATAAAATATATAAACAATTTACATTTTAAAGCGGCCCTAACTCGCACAGTTTCTGCATATCTTATGCTAATCTTGAGTACTTAACGGATATTTGAAGGGTACAATAATATTCTGTGAGTCTTTAGTTTGATCACATTTATAAAAGACAGATAAACATTTACGATTATTTTCTGAAAACATGCAACGCTCCATCTATCAGTTTCAAACGATGTCCAAATCCAGCGTTATATCCACCGTTTATATAACATTCATCACCCAAATGCAGTGAACAGCTAAACTTCGCGAATGTACTTCTCTCCCTCCTGCACAAAATGAAAGTGACTTGTGTCGAGCACAGAAATATTATGTCATACGTCCAATACGTTTTGAATGATGATCATGTCAAGCACGAGAAGACAACACGTTCACCAATGTAAAGAAGTCAGAATGCATGAAACATTGATGCAGGGCTGCTTTAAGGTTTGTTTTCGTCTTTTCTTTATTAGCTCATTTTTCTGAGAAGATCTGGAAACCCTGTCACTTAAGCGTAGGGCTCTCGAGAGCGGCTAGCCCCGTTTCATATATGCAAAAGTAATGACTTCTTTCACTGTTATTTTTTATTTAGAGCCAAGCAACAAACATGCAACATTGTGCAGCGCCTGGTTGTGGAAGAAAACAGTTGCTTCCTTCGGATTCTGATATTAGAAATGCATGGTTGAAGTTTATTTGGAAATACGTTCCTGAACACTTGGTTGAAACATTGAGCATTTGTTCACTTAATTTCACTGTGGATTCCTTTGTAAACAAGGCACATGTCGATGCTGGATTTCCAGAGAGACTGAGATTAAAAAGCAATCCTGTGCCGTCAATATTGAATCCGACCACAATCTTATTGGAGTAAAAATATATGTACTATCGCTTTGTTAGAGATCACCTTATATGTCCTGAATATGTGTGCAAACATAAATGTATGGTGTTGAAAATAGCTTATTACTTATTGATTTTGATGTTTTTTTAATGTAAAAACCACGCGAACGTCATAAGTAGACCTCAGACAATGGTATAAAATTATGTAAAAAGGACAGTTCAGGACTACTTTAAGGAAGACTTTTTTATTTTACTTTGCAAAATCATAACAATAATTATGATTGTTAAACTTACAAAATAGTTATGTGAATGTGTCTTTAGTGTTCACTAAAGTTATTGTGCATTGGCTTTTTTTAGAATATTGTGGTCCTGGCAGAGGCAGGCTGTCTGGATCCAAGGATATTTTGTACTTCATGTATGGTAAGTTTGTAATGCAAAATGTTTTATTCGAACCAAAACAACACATTCAAAAATATATATTTGTCATTCAAATTACATCAGCATGTTAGAAATGTTTTAATAAACCTTGTTTTGTAGACAAGGAAGCCAATGAGAGCCAATCATTGCTTTTATTGTAACGCCTGTGTTGCAAAACAGGACCACCACTCTGTTTGGATCAATGGCTGCATAGGTAACATGCAAAATCGCCAACTTTGATATATGCTGTATAATAATTCAATTTCTTGCATATTCTAAACCTTGTTTTCTGACTTGTTCCAGGGGCCAGAAATCACTCGTTTTTCGTGCTTTTTCTAGTGGCTCTGAACTTCTTCTGCATGTGGATGTTTTACGGCAGTATGATATGTAGGTCACCAATACCACATAATAGTATGTTAAAATAGGTGATGTATTTGATGTACAGTTCATTACAGCTGTAAGAAAATAGTTCTGATTATGTGAAAGGCTAAAGCTTTGTGTTTTGTGTAGACTGGTCCAAACATTGTCCACTGCACTATGTAGAGGAGGGCGCATGGGGGGTAGTAACTGCTCTGATGGGCTGCTCTCCCTGGGTGCTCTATGTCTTTTTATTTGCTTTCTTCAATACCGCCTGGGCCTTCATCCTACTTGTGTTGCAGCTCTACCAGGTAAGTGTTGTATAATATTAAATATATTTTTTTTATAGCATATTTGTAAGTGGAATGCACAGTTGTGAAATTCTTGTGAAACATTGATTGCTAATTATTAGTGTTATGATACAATTTATAGTAGAAGATATGCAAAGTATATAAAAAGACAAGAGCGCTTTTACATCATTGCTCTGAACCATTCTAAGCATGGTCTGAAATGGTCACAGTTCTTATGTGTCCACGTGAGCCTGGTTCGACACTGCACAATTACATTTATGCATTTGGCAGACGCTTTTATCCAAAGCGACTTATATTGCATGTTACTATACATTTGTATTTGAGTGACATTTATAATTTGTTCTCGGCTCCGGATTTTCGGTACGGTTGTCTAACTGGATCGTGATTATAGAATGGGTGCAGAGACTGTATAGCTCAGTCTCTTGTGTTACCAAGGCAATGAGTGACGTGTTTGGTAACGTTCTAAAGCGGGGTGTCAAACTCAATTCCTGGTGGGCCGCAGCTCTGCACAGTTTAGATCCAACCACCTGCAACCCACACCTGTTTGGAAGTTTCTAGTAATCCTGAAACCTTGATTAGCTGAATCGGTTGTGTTTAATTAGGGTTGGACCTAAACTGTGCAGAACTGTGGCCCTCCAGGAATTCATTTTGACACCCGTGTTCTAAAGATTTCTGTTATCAGCCCTTCAGTGGAAAATTAAACCATTTACGTACCGGCTGGCATGGATCTGCACGGAGTGGAACAATTAAGCAACAAGAATGATTTGGCGTGATGGTGGAAAAGCACTAATAAAAATTAGCTGTATGTTTACTCAGCCCCAGACTAGGGATGTTCATATTAACGTTTAACCGTTAACCGATAGTAAAACCCTATGACCGATTACTATTATCAGTTAGGGCTGGGCAGAATATTCCGTTCCGAAATGTTTCTATTCCGCGGAATGTAAATTAGTAGGCGTGTTTAACTCGGTGCTCTGCAAATTAGGCGAAAAAACAAATTAATGAATCCACCCGTAACAAATGAACCTATCAAACATTCTTTTGACCTTCTTTCAGTCTGTAGTTAAGTGATCCGCTCCAGTCCGGCGATTCTTCTCTCACCCGCAGTGCTCGTGCAGGGATCTGCTCCAGCATAGAAAAAAGCTCATTCTCAACACGTATTGCAGAAGTCAGGTTGTTTTGTAAAAGCTGTTATTTGCTTTAATAAAATTTAACTTCAGGCAAGCTAAGGTGAAACTTGCATTGAAATGCACGATGATGCTCGCCGCATGAGCGCTTTGATGTGGCGCCCTAACATCCAATTTTGGGAGACGGGTGAGGAGTAAACATAGAGAATAAACTTAAAGACAGAGAGCAACACATGAATATTCCTCATCTAATAGAGAGTGAAAACGAACACCTATAGTACAGACCCCATGAACACCAGTTTATAACACGAGTCAAATACTGTACTCTCATTATTTGTGCATATTAAAACTTCATTATTATACATGCTGTCTATCTTCCTACTGTATACATATGATATAGATATGATATAAATATGAAATAAATAATACATCTGATTGTCAGAACTTAATTTGATATCATTTTCATAACTTGCCTACATTTTAACTATGGTGAGCATTTAAATAAACTGTAATAAATCAATTAGTTAAATCAATCTAATAAACATTCGGTGTAAAATATAGCATTATAATGCGAGATTTCATTTTCATATGTCATTACCGTAAAATAATTTGTTTGTTCATTGTTATCAAGGTTCTCTTGTGATCGTTGTTGATCCGTTTTGTACGCTACTGTTTGCAGCGTAATAAACCCAAAAATTTAGATTTTACTGGGTCACAGACAATCCGCGACTATATTTTTTTTCAACGTCCCGATTTATAATCTCAGTTAACGGTTAATGTTGGGTTAATGAGCGTCGGTTGTCGGTTAAGAAAATTATCCGAAATGAACATTCCTACCCCAGACCATCCGAGATGTAGGAAGACCTGCCAACCTTTACGAATTTTCATAGTGGGTACGCATTTTTACCTCAAAGTACACAAAGTACAAAGTACTAGAAAAATGTGACACTCTAAACTATGCAAAAGCCTGGTGACGCTTCTGTGCACTCACAGTAGTCAAATCAAGAAACAGCAAAAAAAAGTTCGACCAATTGTAGCACTGAATGCATTCCTCAAATAGCAAACGCAAAAAGTTGAATTTAGTTAATTTAATCCAGCATTGCCAATTTAGCAGCTTTATCATTTAGCGACAATCAGACCCTTTTCGCAAATTTTTACTTAACAGGTGCATAGCGTAAAATCTAGCAACTTTTGGGATAAAATTAAGCGTTGATTCAGTAGAAAAATGCTGTTAGTACTGCCCCGCAAAACGCAAATGTCTGGCTTTTCTGGTGCAGGATCGTGTCTATTCTGTGCAAGTGATGAGATTAATATAAATCCACATTTAGCAAAGTGATATCCTTGTATTCTGATTGTCCATCTTTCCAGTCTGCATGAGGGTTTTGTATCTTGAAAAAGCCAGACTAAGGATGCGTTATAATGATCACTTCAAAAGGTCTGTCTTCTAGCTAATGGTGCCACTTCTCTACAGCCCATACTACTTCAAGACACTCAGAGATTTCTTCGCACCTCTGAGCAAACGGGATGCATAGGAAGTGGATGGACAAGAGAGAGTAATTGCATGTTTCAAAACAGCTCCTAAACCCAGATCACTTGCATTGTTCTGTGCTTTAAAAGAAGTATAATTAAAACAGGTCATCTAGTGAGTTTGTCTTTGATGAGATCAAATGATTGTTGGCTGTCGTCTGTCAGCTTTTCCGTTTGTGTAAAGGCACTGCTTTAGTGGATCAATCAGGAATAAAGCGATGGTACCAAGCCGCAAGACCTAAAAATCTTTGTACCTCTTTTAAGGACTTGGGGCCCGGGAATGTTCTGATAATTAACACTAATGGGTAGTATAATCCAATATAAAGAAACTGATACAAGATGTAAAAAGGAAAGACATTTACATTTACGCATTTGACAGACGCTTTTATCCAAAGCGACTTACATTATCCTATACATTTATACATGGGTATCTGCAATCACCTGTGATCGAACCCACAACCTTGAGTTGTTAACGCAATGCTCTTACCACTGAGCTACAGGAAAGCACGAAAGCGGTCCTTTCCCGAAATGAAAATTCTTGTCCGAAACCGAAAAAGAGGAAACCAAAAATTCTTGGCCGAAAACCAAAACACAGCCATAAATACCATGGTACTAATAATTGGCATAATTTATTTCTATGACCTTGTACTAACTTTACTAAAATCAAGGCATTGCAATTGCATAAATTAATATTAAAGTTTCAAAGAATAAATAAATTAGAAAATTATGCAAATATTTATTTAGCACAGTATAAAATAAAATTCAAACTTAAATGTTTAACTTGACCCTACTTATTAAATAATAATGTACAGCACTTCTGGGGATAGGGACTTCAGACAGATAACCATCTAGCTGTTGAGCGGTTGATTATATATGTTTATAGTGACATATATAGAAGCCTAAGAACAGAATAGACTACCTATTATTTGAGGCACTTTCTTGCAGGATTTCACTGAACATATCAGACAACGAGGGTGTATGTCCCTCATCTGGTGCAGAGAGATGAGTCTTTTCTGCGCTCTGATCTCCTTCTCCTGCGCTTTACGCTTCTCCGTCTCCACGCGGGTTCTCTGCATAGATTGCAGCCCGGATCGCGATTACCTACTTGCGGTGGGATTGACGCAAATTGCGCGAACTGAGCGTTCCAGTGATTCGAGCAAGTTGAAAAATCTGAACTTTGACGTAAATTCGCGTCACATTAACCAATTAGGAGCTTGCTCTAGTAGGGCCGTAAGCGCGCGGCAGAAGCCCCTCCCATGACACGAATTCGCGCCTGTAATGAAGCGAATTTCACGCGCGAATGATGCAACTTTTAACGGGGCAACTCCGTCTGTTCGCGACCGGGTTGTGCATTACTGGACATCGATTGTTTACTCTGTTTTGTTATTTAAATTTTATTGTGCGTCTATCATGCTCAAATAGTAATGGCAGACCCCAAGAGACTGCAAAGTCCCAAGTGCCAAAAAGAGGGCGAAAACATTGGTGTCAATAGCCCTGTGGTTTGTGCTGGAATATAGTGCGAGATCAGTGCATTTGCAGTCCAATCTGAGTTTGATTCCCGTCTCAAGCATCTTTTGCCTGTCCCACTCCCCTGTCTCTAACCAGGGCTTTACTCTCTTTTCTCCACTGTCATCACAAATAAAGGCAAAAGGCCCCTAAAATATAACTTAAACTAAAAAAGAAAGTGGGAAAAAGCGACGCAGCCAGCATTTTGCGTGTGTTTTTACAATCCATTGCGCCGCGGTCCCGGACGGCATCCCAACAGCCTTGCCCCTCCATACCTCCAGTGCCCTCTCCTCAGGTGGCCCCCTGTGGGAGGGCATCAACTCCTTGCCTGCAGCCCGGGAAGCTGCCCTGGCAGGAGCCACCCGGGGAGACCCAGGACATCGGGCGCAGTTCCAGACAGGTCCTTGCCATGTCCCACATCAAGCTGGGCACTTCTCAGGGCCTGGCGCCCACTTGGTCTCCAGGAGAGCCTCCTTCTCCCTGGGTGCCCACAGGGAGCCTCAATTCCTCCATTCAACATTGTGACATGCCATTTTCGCAGCCCTCTGCACTCTCCACACGACGGTGTGTCCGGCAGCTAAGAGTTTAGTTTAGGCATGTAACTCAGCAGACCCGCTCGCCCCCTCCCCGTCGGTCTGGCAAATTATCTCTTTGAGCCCTATCGTACACCCGGCGCAATGCGCCACAAGTGTTTTTGGTAGTTTCAGCCTGACGCAGATCTAATTTTCCGGCCCTGTGCCGGGTTGTTTCAATTGCTAATTGTAGGGTCATTTAGGTTACAGGGTAATTTAGTGGAGCAAAACTGGTTTGAAGTCTTTGTAAATTAATCACAAAAGCATTTACTTTTAACCACCATCACCAGGAGCAAACATTTGCGCAAGCAGTCTGACAGTATTCTTTTTAGGCTCATTGCTTGAATGGTCAAATACACACAATCGGTTAACAGTTATGTATTTAGTGAAAAGCCTTTAAGATGGGCAGGTGGGTGCTCAAAACTTAATTTATCATCACTCCGTTTCGTCCGGCTGCTATCGGATTTCGACTGGTCTTGAACGCTTTCCCCGGGGTTCCCCTCTAGTCTGTTCACAAAAAGGGCACTTTGGCCATAAAAAATGGCACTTTAGGCAAAGGGACAGGTGCTTGGCCCCCCTTCTGTGTGTGCCTATATGACGTGGACAAACATTATGAGGGGAAAACTGTTAGGGAAGTATGTTACTGGATCAGCGCATTGCTGCAATCTTATGTTTGGCAAAAGCTGTAGATATCTGCTGGTAATTTTATAAATGATATTCAGTGACATCAGTGTCACCAGGAGCTGCAGGGATCACACTTCTTTTGGATGTGTAGTTTTAGAACTCTTAGGTCACCATTTACATCTATTATATGAGGCACAGAGGGATGCATATTTACATTAAAAATGTCACCTACATTTCGGATGGCCTTGGGGTTAAGTAAATAACACTCATTTAAATTCTGGGGTGAAAGATCACTTTAAAGTTTAGCTGTTTTTTATTTAATCTAAACATTTAAGAAGTGGGCTGAATTTGAAATTGAAAAACACTTGATGATGTAATTTCTTTTGGGGGGTTATTACCAAATTACTTTGTTTGCTATCTGTCAAACCTAAATACTGTATAAACTTCTTTTGAAAAATGTTTAATGAAATGCTTCCCATAGCTATACTAACAGCAGTATTAGTGACAGTAATTTGTTACCAAAAATAAATAATTGTGCACACAAATAACAAATTATTTGTAAAAGATTTATTAGGTTTTAAAGAAAAGATGCACATTTTGTTTATTTTATTGGTGGAGAAGATATAAAGTAGGGGTACTGTATGAGTGTCAGTACTGTATGAATCCTAGCATTATTAACGCTTTTATATTGCACATAAATTGATTTATTATGGCAGTACTCAAATTAAAATACTAAATATTTCAATAATTATCATTGCGCAAGCCAAGGTTATCCCTGTTGTATGTTCTTTTACACATGTATGCACACACAGCCTGTTCATAATTTGTTTTCTTTTCTTGTCAGATTGCTTTTCTGGGTCTGACGACTGCAGAGAGAACAAACCTGATGCTTAGGCAGAGAAAACTTCCCCAAGTCTCACTTAGACAGAACCCATTCAAGTAAGATGATGATACTGCTAAAACAATTTCCTCTCTCCAAGCTTAGTGTTGAGAGCCAGGTCTGCAACTCTGCTGTTGGTAGCATTTACTCAGTCAGTGGCATATATAAATAATGTTAGGCTTTTTGTTTTACACAACAGTGTTTCTGCTCCAACAGTTTTTGTTTCTTGCTCTGTAGTCTTGGAATGGTGAGGAACCTAGTGAACTTCTTCCAGTGTCGATGCTGTGGTCTGTGTAAGCCAGTGGTGTTGGACTGGACTCAGCAGTACCCAACGGGTCTCAACAGGGAGCATTCCATTTTCAGTGCGCCAGATGCTGTTTAACATTATTTTGCAATAGATATTATTTTAATGCCTTTTTTAAAAACTGGATATGAAGAACAGAACTAAATACTAATTGGGATTTTTTTCTTCCAAGTGTATATGTATATTGTACTACAGTATATGCTAATGAGGGTTAGGTTTTTGCCTTAACATAAAAGTTAACATATTTGACAGTATACTGGTATTCTGTATTTATAAGTGAAATATTTTGTAAGGTACTAAAAGATCACAGGTTGGCTTACAGTTTGTAACTTCGTAACTAATTTACTGTAAATTTGTAAAAGTAATTCAGACTTATTTACTGTTTGTATTTCCACAAAAGCTTCCCCAGAAACTTAAAAAAATACTTATTTCTGTTAGTAACATAAACATTGAAGTTAATTCAGACCATTTTAAAGTGTTTTTTCATCACCTTAGTATCATCCAGTTTTTAGGTTTTCATACCTGAACAATTATTCAAATTTACACATGTGATTTTCAGTACTATTCCTCATACTTTGTATACTAACATTTCTAAAAGTGTGCTATTCATGAAACCTGTTCTGTTCTTTACAATAAATCTGACTTCTTTTGTAACTTGCTGTAGAGAAATCTCAAAAGACTACATAAGGTAAATACAGTTCAATTACTGTACAGGGTCTATGTGTTGTCAATCAATCTGTTAAAAAACCTAGGGCAGTGCATGAAAAAGGCCAAAAATATGACCCATTTAAATAAAATTGGGTGAATTTTTAATGGGCATATTCCTATATCTTTAGTGTTTAGCGCTGCCTTTTACCTCACCGAGCAAATACAAAAACGAAATGAAAAATGCTTTTTGCAGCATAAAATTCTTGCACATGATCTGAAGGGCCCTAAAATATTTGGTTTAATGTCTTTCAGTTTCATAGCAGTATTTATTAATACTGTGTTGCTTATATAGTTTATAGAACAAATTGCTGTATTTGAAATATGTTTGTTTTTATGCAGTAGTCAGTGCATAGCATCACTATAAGAACATATATGAGCTACTGTTGGAGAAATCACTTGAAGAGATTCAAGGTAATGTTCAAAAGGTTTATTCTTGCAAGGAGCAATACAGATGAGAAAATGACATATGAGTATAGTTTAAAGACTTTTCATTGTTCATTTCTTCAAGAGGCTTCATCAGTATTAATGATTTTTCTACTTATACAGATATCTGTTGATCTTTTGCTTTACACTTACTGTTCCTTCTATAAATCCCCTAAAAGGAAAATGCTAAAGCAATAAATTACACACATTTTTGCCTTTTTTATACTAATTGAGTACTTTTAATAAAGATAATACCTGACACATTGTATTATGCTAAGTTATTATTACTTCCACCACTACTTTTTCTTCTCAGGGTTTCGAAAACAGCTTAAATCTACATATCTTTTGTCAAGACCAATGAAGTTAACGTCATTATAATATATGTTTGGTGGTTTTCGGTATAATGAAAACGGTGTCTTTTGGATATTCTCGATTTATACTAACGTGGTTTCTATGGGTCTATTCTGCTCTGCTCCAGCTCTTACACCATGTTCCAAAATGTACACAGAAATGTTTTTATTATTATTATGTAGCATATATTGTTGTGTAATGTTGTGTAAAAATGTGAATTTTAAAATACCTTTATCTTTGTTGAACAAAGTTTTAGAAAAGTTTTTTACCATTTCGACTTTAACCATTTCAAAATAAGCTCAAGCAGATCGGATGAAAACCCTGTTAATCAAAAATATTGTGCATAATACTATAACAACCTTAAATAAACGCTAGGGTCGGTATAAGATCACCATGTTTATATGGTTTTCCTTAACAAAAACATTGTAAACAAGCACATTCCAGATAGCAACCAAGACCTCCATAAAATTAATTTCTTAAATTACTGCTATTGAACCACGAGGCCTTAAGCTCTGTTGTGTCATTCAAACTTTTAGTTTTACAGAACTGTGTCAGTGAGACATGAATCTCAACAATGGCGACAATCAACAAATGGCCTAGTGGTTAGAGGGTTGGGCTTGTGATCAGATGGTTGCCGTTTCGAATCTCAGTGCCAGCAGGTCATGACTGAAGTGGGAACCAGCATAGTCAAAACTCATTGACCCAACAGCTGAATTTACACCTGCCACTTACCGTAGTATAATACTCATGACTATCAGCATGCATTGCAGCATGAAGCGTCTCAGTTGACTCTTACCATTATTGAGATACATGCACTGATTTTTTATGTAGCTGTGAGGTTACATTTTTACCTCATCATCAGGGCTGTTCTGGTAATCTGGCATATTGTGCAAATGACGCACTTGGGGGCCGGTGGATGTAATAGCCTATTTGTTTTTTTGTTTTTAATGGCAACGACTGGCCCATAAAGCAGGGACAGCTGCCCATTGGTTCATTTTTCATACGGACACTGGGCTGGCCCAATCTTCTCTTAACAGGCTCCACTCCTCCCCCCTGTTTCTTGTGTCAGATGCAGTCGGTGGTTCAGAGCCAGAAATCTGTGGGTTTAGGATTGAGAAACAAAAGCACAAGGGCAAGAGGGGGTGCGGAGAAGTTGCGGGTCAAAAAATTTAAAATCTAGAGGTTGATGCCTCAACATGCAAAAATAACTGACATGTTTAGTGCTGTAGTCAAGTCAAGTCAGCTTTATTTATATAGTGCTTTTTTTACAATTTTCATTGTTACAAAGCAGCTGTACAAGAAAACATTGACTATAAGTAAAACATAAAAGGTTATGGAAGTCAAAACACAGGTCAAATATCAGACACACAATATATTCCTATATGCTGTTTTAATTAAATAAGACTATACAAATCTCGCAGCCCCCCGGCCAGGCAAACAGTGCAAAACAGTATGCAAACAGTGGCGAGGAACCCAAAACTCCAGGAGAAAAAAACCTCAGAGGGAAACCAGGCCTAACCAGGGGATTCCAGTTCCCCTCTGGCAAAATCTGCTGCCTCTGCACAAGCTCGACAGTGCTTGCATAACAATGCAAAATAAAAAAAGTTAGATTTAAAATTATCATTAATAATCTAATAGCGACTGAAGTTTTGTAGAGTCGCCATGTCCTTCGTCCAGCATTTGTCAGGTCTGGGAATGGATTGCACCCTGCCCGCTCCGGTAACCTTGGACTGCATCCTGCCCGCTCTGGTAACCTTGGAACAATGAGACAAGACTGGCTGAGAGTAGAGTACTGTTCTGCACTCTTTGATGCAACAAATGCATCAGTTGTTATTGGAAGTGTCCCTGGTTCCGGTTGATCTAACTAGTGCAGCCTAGATCTTTGAAATATATATATTATGATAGTGTAGTGTATGCAAGATTTAAAAGATGCGTCTTTAGTCTAGATTTAAACTGACAGTGTGTCTGCCTCCCGGACAGTGCAGGGAAGACTGTTCCAAAGTTTAGGCGCTAGATAGGAAAAGGATCTGCCGCCTGCACTTGATTTTGAAATTCTAGGTATTACCAACTGACCTGACACCTGAGAGCGTAGTGCACGTGATGGACTATAATACGTTAGAAGTTCTCTCAAGTAGTGAGGAGCTAAACCACGCAAGGCTTTATAGGTAATAAGCAAGATTTTAAAGTTTATGCGATGCTTTATAGGTAACCAGTGCAAGGTTGACAGAACCGGGCTAATATGCTCATACTTTTTTGTACGCGTAAGAACTCGAGCTGCTGCATTTTGGAGTTTTTGTAATAGGCCTGCAGGGCAACCACCTAATAGTGCATTACAGTAATCTAGTCTTGATGTCATAAAGGCATGTATAAGCTTCTCTGCATCTGATGGTGACAGCATATGACATAGTTTAGATATATTTTTAAGATGGAAAAACGCAATTTTACAGGTATTGGTGACCTGGTTCTCAAATGACGAAGTACTATCGAATATAAGGCCAAGATTCTTAGCTGAAGATAAGGGTTTTATGGAAGATCCATCAATAGTTAAGCAGTATTCTTGGTTGTTACGTAGGGCGGTTTTCGGTACGATAAGTAACACTTCAGTTTTGTCCGAGTTCAGTAATAAAAAATTGCTACTCATCCACTTTTTTATATCGACTATGCATTCCACTATTTGATGGAATTGCTGTGTTTCATGAGGCTTCGAAGAAATATAAAGTTGCGTATCATCAGCATAACAGTGAAAGCTTCCTCCGTGTCGCTTTATTATATCTCCTAGAGGTAGCATGTATAATGCGAAGAGCATGGGCCCTAAGACTGAGCCCTGTGGTACACCGTACTGGGCGATTTGCGTGATACCTCATTGTTTATTGCTACATATTGAAAACGGTAGCATAAATAAGATCTAAACCATTTCAAAGCTATTTCCTTAATACCAACATCATTTTCGAGTCTATGTAGGAGCATGCTGTGGTCAATGGTGTCGAATGCAGCACTAAGATCTAGCAGCACCAATAAGGAGATACAACCTCGGTCGGACGCCATAAGCAGATCATTTGTAACTCTGATCAGAGCAGTCTTTGTACTGTGATGTGCTCTAAATCCAGACTGGAAATCTGCATTAATCTCATTCCTTTGGAGGAAGGAGCATATTTGAATTGAGACTACTTTTTCCAGAACTTTAGATAAGAAAGGTAGATTCGAAATAGGTCTGTAGTTAACTAGTTCTCCAGGGTCCAAATGGTTTTTTTTGACAAGGGGCCTTATAACAGCCACCTTATATGCTTTAGGCACATGTCCTAATGTCAGAGATTAGTTAATAATGCTAAGTAGAGGATCTATACTTTCAGTAGATTTGTAGGTATAGGGTTTAACATGCATGAAGTTGATTTAGATGATCTAATGATTTTAGAGAGTTCATCGTGATCTATAGTTGAAAATAAACGTAATTTCTCCTTAGAGGCGCTGTAGTTAGTCGTTTGTTCAGCGGGATTCACTTCTGGTTGCATAGTTATAATTTTTTCTCTAATATCTTGGATTTTATTTGTGAAATAGTTCATAAAATCATCACTGCTATGCTGGTATACAGAATCAGAAGTCGCTGACGATTTATTTTTGGTTAATTTAGCCACTGTATCAAATAAAAACCTAGGGTTATGCTGGTTTTCTTCTATTAGTGATGAAAGGTAGGCAGATCTAGACGTTTTTAGGGCTTTCCTGTATTTTTTAATACTATCCTTCCAGGCAGTACGAAATACCTCTAATTTAGTTTTCTTAAAGTTGCGCTCCATTTTTCGTGCCGCTTTCTTTAGAGCCTGAGTGAGTTCATTATTCCATGGTGTCGGTCTGTCATTTTTAATCTTCTTTAAGCGCAGAGGAGCAACTGTGTCTAGCGTTTCCGAGAAGGTGGCATTAAGATCTTCAACGTTATTACTCATGCTAGAGATTTGAGACAATTCAGGCAAATTATCAAGAAACGCACCTTTTGTATTCGAAGTTATTGTTCTACAATATTTGTAACTTGGAGTTTGATTTGCCACCATTGGGTAGTGAAGCAAGCATGATACCAGATAATGATCCGAAATGTCTTCGCTCTGCTGAAGAATTTTTATGTCGCCCACGTTTATACCGTAAGACAATATTAAATCTAAAGTATGATTACGAAGGTGAGTAGGTCCTTACACATGTTGACTAACGCCCATGGAGTTAAGAGTGTCTTTAAAAGCCATTCCTAAAGCATCTGTATCATTATCTACATGAATGTTAAAGTCACCAACAACAAGGACTCTGTCTGCAGCCAGTACTAGTTCTGATAAGAACCCACCAAATTATTTAATAAAATCTGTGTGGTGCCCTGGAGGCCTATATACAATAGCCAGAATACATTTTAAAGATGTTTTGTCCTTAGTATTAGGTATTGATGCATCAAGTACCATGACTTCAAAAGAATTGTATTTAGGATTAGACTTCTGAGAAATGCTAAAAGAGTTACGGTAAAGTGCAGCAACACCTCCCCCTCTGCCTTTTAGGCGAGGCTCGTGTTTATAATAATAATCGTGGGGGACAGACTCATTTAAAGCAATATAATCATCTGGCTTTAGCCATGTTTCTGTTAGACAGAGCATGTCTATTTTATGATCTGTTATCATATCGTTAAAAAAAAGTGCTTTATTAGAGAGAGATCTAATATTTAGCAATCCGAGTCGTAACAGTTGATTATCTGTATTATGTTCATGTTTAGTTAGTTTAACGTTAATTAAATTACCTTTGAGAGGTTTACGCATTCTTTTATGTTTGCTAATCCGGGGGACAGACACAGTCTCTATTTTATGATGTTTGGGAGAAAGTATTATCGCATGTTGTGTATTTAGTGTGTTCTGCAACGTGAGACGGCAAGCAGACCGTTGGTTAAGCCATTCTGTCTGCTCACTGACCTGGGCCCCAGTGAGTCAAGTTTTAGCCTTAAAACAATGTGCCATATTTCTAGACAGTAGAAAAACTCCTGCCCAGGAGGGGTGGAGACCATCACTTTTCAACAGTCTGCCATCAAAACTCTTCCAGTTATTTATAAAAACTATATCATTCTGCAGGCACCACTCAGACAACCAGCCATTTAGATATGATAATCTGCAATGTATCTCATCACCACGATAAGCGGGGAGGGGGCCAGAGAATATTACAGTGTCTTGCGAGCTCACACACCTCTTTAATATTATCTTTTGTGATCTCCGATTTACGGAGTCGAACATCATTTGTGCCGAACGTGAATAACAATCTTACTAAATTTACGATTAGCCTTAGCCAGCACATTTAAATTTGACTTGATGTCAGGCGCTCTGGCCCCCGGTAAACATTTGACTATGGTGGCTGGTGCCTCTATGTTAACGTTCCGAACAATAGAATCACCGATAACTAGGGCACTTTCAGCAGGTTTCTCAGTCGGTGCGTCACTGAGCGGGGCAAACCTGTTCGAGACTGTAGTCGGAACGGTTGAGTGGTGTTTTGACCTGCGACTACACCCTCTCACAGTCACAAAGCTTCCCAGCTGCGGGGGTTGTTCAACCGGAACCGAACTGTGCGCGCTAATATTGCTTGCATCCAAAGTGTTTTCTATGCTCCTTACATTCTTACTATCCACAGATAAAGATTGGATGCGAGACTCTAATTCTGAGATCTTCTCTGTCAGCCTAGCTATTTCCCTGCATTTATCGCATGTAAAGCCCTTGCCGCTGACAGAGAAGACTAAGCTAAACATTTGACATGAGGTGCAGGTGACAATAATAAGAGAAGCCATAACTCACCAGGTTTGAAGAGTAATTCCAACTTACCAAGGCTGCTCGGTGATTCTTAGTATATACGCTTAAGAGAGAACCCGTTAGCACACAAGAAAACTAGAAGGCGAGATGATATTTAGCAGTGTAAACAGAAAGCCCGCTAGCACGCTTGTGCTATGCTAATGGTGCTGACTGTTTTGGTTTAAGATCTTCAAGTAAATAACCAGGAGATGGTTATTGAGATATCAGGATAAGTTTAGCAACAACAGTCATAAGTAACAATGTATGCTATGAATAAAATACACTAATATGAAAGAAAGTACAAGTGCAGTGATACAACAAACCGATTCCGCTGCAGTGAGGCCTGTTACAGTGGAATAGGTGGCTCCAGTGTCCACCAGAGCTTTTAGTGGTTTGTTGTATACCACTATTTTCATAAGAGGTTTCAGCCATTCCCCCCATGTTAGTTCTCTGTGGGCCCCTTCAACAATCCCCCACGCCACCCCCCGGGTCCCATGTTGGGTGCATAGGCGCCTGGAGGTTGGAGGGTGGTGGAGGGTGTTGCCCCGGGTTGTATGGGATTTGTGGTTCCCTGCCACGATCACCGGCACCACCTCCTCGAGGACCCCATCCCCCCGCAGGTGGTCCGTTATTCTGACCTTGAATCTGTGGACACTCTCTCATCCAGTGGCCTGCCTCACCACACACGAAACAATTTCCCCCTGCTGCCTCCCTCCAAAAGTTTCCCTCCCCCTTGTATTACTCCTCCAATTACCTCTTTGTCTATTTCCCCTCCCCCCTGCAGCATTGGCTTGTATGTACTTTTTGGGTGCTTCCCAGGGTCCCTTAAAATGACCTTCTGCATAGGGTGGGCCTTCGTATGGGTAAGGGGCTGGTTGATGAGATTGCTTTGGCATTTGCTTACTCTTTTTTTTCATTTTTGGCTTTTTCTAACTGCAATTTCAACAGCTGTGTCTTTACCTTCTCTAATTCTTCTGTCTCCTTGTCTGATTTTTCTACAGTCCTATCTGTGTGGTGGACTAAATGCCTTTCCAATACTTTGTTACTAGCAATTGGAATGTCAGGGTTATTTTCCATTACTTGTTTAACACCAATAAGGGCACCTGCCATGACTGCTGCTCTGAATATGTCTCGTGTAATGGGGTTGTTTAAACTATTTTCTTCCACCATCTGTTCCCACTCAGCCGCGCACCTGAAATAATAAGCAGCACTGGCTTTATGCGAAACCTGATGTTTTGGTATACGGTGGACGGCAATGGATACAATCGTCGAAGTGCAACGCCCACGCTTGTGCGTACTATTGAAAATGGTGTGTCATTTGGCGCTTCAAGGGTTTGAGCTTCGAGTTCAAAACTACCCATTTGAGAGGCTGTCAAAATCTGACCCAACAGACACCTTATGTCACCCAAAGCCAAAACGGTGCCATGACTCAGGGCGGTTAGTTTACTCAACCACCTATAATATCCTGATGTAATCGGTGGAAGCTTACTAGCAATGGCAGTCATGTCGCTATGCGACCAAGGCTGATACTGCATCCCTGTCCTTTTGGCCAGCAATGGTGCCTGCATGTCTGGATATAACTGCTCTGCGTGGTGACTCATAGCCTGTTCTCTTTGCTGTGGTTCGTTAGGTGGGGGGCTGTGTTCCCTGTGTCTGTTTGAAAAATTTGTCAAAAGTTGTTCCCTTTCTCTTCCTCTAGTCCGCTTCGCTATGGGTTCTTCATCCATCACCATTGTTCCTTCAATACGCACTGTATGCACTATATCATCGTAGCAAAGTTCGTTAGATGGGAAGGAAGGAGGCGGGAACCGGCGAACATTCAAATAAAACTTTAATTAAACATAAACAAACAATAAACACGGAAGTAGCCGACAGCCACCTCACGGTAGACTGCCGGCCATAAAACATACACAAACTAAACACAGTTTCGGGCCCGGTCCTCTCTCGTCAACAGTCCTGCCGAACATCCATTTAAGCTCCCAATCTCCTCCGTGATAAGATGCGGGACCGGTGCGCGCACAGCTGCTTCCACTTATCACTCACGCCACCGGCCCCGCGTCACGGCTCTCGTCCCGCCTTCCTCACCACAATCATTATTCATTTGTTTTAAAGGGGTGGACAATCGTACACTGCCTTCTTCTCCTTTGCTACATTCTCCGCTATCAATGTCTCCCTCTAGAGGCTCCATATGTTCTGCTTCAATGCGCATTGACTTATTTACCTGATCTTGTGCGGCACGTAAGTCTTCTATTACTACTTGGTTCAGGTCTTCTACCTTTTGTCTAAGCTCCTCAAACTCCTTCACTTTGCAATCTAGAATCCCCTCTTTTACTTCAACCATAACCTGTTGTTTGCTGAGAGTTGAATTTGGTGGAGCTTATGGTGGTGGCTGACTGAGGGTTTGATAAAGTGGGTGGTACTTCTCCGGGGGCGGTGTTGGTGACTTACACTCATTGCTTCCTTTCTGCACTTCCTGTCTTTCTACAGTCTCTCTTTAGGCTCAGTCTGTGCTAATAACATATCTGTGGTACTTTTCCATTGCATCAATAACGGTGGACACCCATATTCATCACACTCCTTTTGAATCTCGGCCATACCGTATATCAATATATATATATATATATATATATATATATATATATATATATATATATATATATATATATATATACTATTAAATCTTTTATCTGATTATAACCACACACATCCAACTAACACCTCTTGCAAATTTTCGGCTTACTTATGCATTCAACTAAACACCACGTCTAAATACTTTCATCCCCAATAGCCATTCATACAAATAAAATCAACCTAAAACAGAATTTACGGCTCTTTTAGCTGAAGGACTCAAACCTAACAGAATTTACAGCTCTTTTAGCCGAAAGACTCAAACCAAACAGAATTTATGATACGCCGATCACAGGACTTCTTTCCCAAGAAACCTTTTAAATCGGACTTTTTTCCTCTTTTAATCAATTATTTACTATATATTGACCGAGGGCGTTGCCCACCTTAACACAGAATAATTTAGATTTCGTCAATGGCAGAATTCGAATACACAGGTTTCTGCTTACCTTTAATTATGCCGCGCGGTCTTTTGTGTTGAGTCTGTCTCAGCCTTATAGGGATCTCTCAGATCGATTCTCCAAACCGTGTCCCCTTGTTCCAAATCACGTTGGGGTCACCATTTGTAGGACTATAGGTATTTACTAGTCCTGCGTGTTAAAAATTTGGAAGGATGAGGGGAACAAACTGATTTAAAAGTAATAGAGTTTATTCATCAGATTTAAAAGTTTCTTTCCAGCTGGGGTTGCTTCTCACATACATGAGTAAAACAAACAACCCCCAGCCTCGTGTGTAACAGATATTTAAAACATATGGTGACGTTGTTTCTCTCTTCAGGCTCCTCCCCTGCCCTGGGGCGGGCGTACTCTCCTCTGAAACCAATCACCGCGGGACACGTTAATCTGACTCAATTTCCAGCAAACTGTTGGTTTTCTGCAAAACATGATTTGAAAACAGCCTGGCCTTGCAGCCGAAGTGATTAACGACAGGAACATTCTTTCACACACACACTCCTTATCTTACACTCAGCTTCTGCATTCCTCAAAGCTCTTGTTTCTCACTCCTGCAAACTAGTTTTCAAGATTAAAAGCAAGCACAGTCAATACATTTGACAGTAAAACAACCGTAAAAATAAACTTGTAATGCATAGAACATCGAAACCCATCACACCTTTGCACTATTTAACTGGGCTTCGGATTAACATTTTTCAGCAAACTCACCAATTCAACACCAAAAAAACAAACACTAAACACCAATTGTGTTTAGTGTTCATGGCAAGGTCTTTGAGCAGTACATTTTGGGTTGGGTTGCTTTCTTTCTTAAATTTTTTTGTAATTTAATTTATTTATTTGTCAGTGACATCGTACAAAATACATTAATCTTATGAAAAGATGTTTTGTACCAGAATTAGCAAAAGCTATTTTCCATCTGCTGTCCCCGGGCAGGTGTACACATTATTAAAACATTATAAACAACTGTCAATAACACTAACAAATACGTATAATATTAATTAAGCAATGATCATTTAAACTTATCAAATATTTAAATGAAAAAACTAATCACAAAACCCTCACAGCCAAAAACATGTACAACCCAGTCAATAACACTTACTTCAATATTACATTTATAGATCTTAAATGTGCAGATGCTGATACAGCTGGTTATCAAGGATGTATTTATTTAAATTGCGAGAGAAATTTATTAAGTCTATAGACAGCTTTAGACTGCCTGGGAGTTGATTCCATTGTTTAATGGTTTTAAATGAGAATGCTGTCTGTGCAAAGGCAGAAGATCTTTTCAGGATAGCACAATTTCTTTGAGCAGTAGAGCGGGATGTTCGGTTAGTTTGTTCAGAAAACAATTTTATAAATTTTTGCATTAATTTTGAAAACGGTTCTTAAATTTGTATATCGAATCAGTGAGTAAAAACTTAATATTTTATATTTACTGAGAATATTACAGTGATGATAGCGAGGGGCTTTTCTGTCAAGCACCTTTAACGCCTGGTTATAGACTGATGGGTTGATGATGCCTGAGACCAACATGACAAACAGTAGATGATGTGTGGAGAGATCATGGCATTAAAATACATAAAAGATGCTTCAGTTGTCAAACTACTTCTAATGTGTCTAAAAATGGAGATATTATATTTAATAGAGTGGCATATTTTTTAAATTTTTTAAAACTTAAATTTTGGTCCAGTTGGACACCTAGATATTTGATCTCTGTCACAATGTTAATTATTTGTCCATTAACATAGATATTGGGTATATCTTTTACTTTTTTTGGACTTAGCGAAATACATTCCAGCTGTTTTTTCAATATTTAGTGTTAGGCAAGAAGTTTAAGCCAATTACTTATTTTGTCCATGGCTGAGGACAATTTAGTGGCTACTTGCTCCATATCACTCCCATGCACATAGATGACTGCATCATCTGCATACATGATGATGTCTACGTCTTTGCACACAGTCGGAAGATCAGTGATATAAATACTGAACAGCAAAGGACCCAAAATTGATCCTTGCGGGACCCCAGTTGTGCTGGGCTTCAGAGAAGACAATGCATTTTTTACCCTAACACATTGCAACCGATTTGAGAGATATGATTGTATCCAGTGCAAATCTGTCCATGGACAGATTATACTTAGAGAGCTTAGACAAGAGGACACTGTGGTCTACCGTGTCAAAGGCTTTTCTCAAGTCCAAAAACACGGCACCCACCGTGCCCCCCCTGTCCAAGCAGCAGATAGCAGCAAGCTGCGTCAGTGGAATGGTTGCGTCTAAAACCGAACTGCATAGAGTGCAACAAATTGTTACAATCTAAGTGATTGGTTAGCTGCTCTATGATGGCTTTCTCAAGAATTTTAGATTCTATAGGTAATATACTAATAGGCCTGTAGTTACTTACAATCACTGACATTAGACAATGCACCGACACTGACACTCAGGGAAACTGAGACTATATAAAGGGAGACACTAACGAGGAGTGATTACATGAGGAGAGTGGCATAAGGTGATGGGAATGAAACCATAATGAAACTACAGGAGATAGGAGGGTGGGGCTGAGAGACATAACAGGAAGACACGTGGCACCAAGGAACAACATAAAGCCACGTGTCTCTACACATAATACAGAAACCCGAAAGACGTGGCAATGTCATGACTCTGCCCAGGGAGCTAGAAAGCTCGAGACAGGAAGGACAGAGTCCTAACAGTTGCCATTGTAACATTGAACAGTCTTTCAAATTCTGTCTTTCATAAAACTGTCAGCTTAAAAAGTATTTTCCATATTTACAGAATGATGGCATCTTTTTGTTCTATGTTCAGTGCTCCTGTGTATCCACAGCTGATAATTTCATTTGTGAATTCAGTCAGATCATTTGCCTCTTCAACCTAAAGAAATACATTCAGTGATAACAGGATCCCAAATTAACTATGTTATTACTTTGTGGTAATATGCAAAGCGACAATGCGATATAACAATAACTATGCTAGTAACTATTAGGCAGTATTCAGAGTGAAGTTACCTTTGTGATCAATAGACAGTATTCAACATCATCTACATCATCCTTGCAAATTCTGGTGACATCAACTTCCCCTGTGGTGATGTAAGAGTAGCACCACTCTCTCATAAAACATGGGGCTGGGCCACCTTGAGCTAGGCTGACAGCAAAGATCTCTCCAGCAGTCCTATTATTCAAAAGTGAGGTTTTAAAAAGCCCTCAGTCATTGCCACTACACATGTAATTTAAAGATTTAGGAGCATAGAATATCACAAACCTAAAGAAACCATTGTCAAGGTCACTGTTGGAGTACTGTGAACTCTTTGCTCTCTGACCCAAGAAGAGGCTTTTTTTATAATGCCACTGATCATATCTTTGAATAACATTGAGAAAAAGCAGTGTATGAATTACACAGATAATTTTGATATATTTTTGTAACAGCATTTCCACTTTTATTGTACTTAATAACTTACCTGTAAGAAACTCCTTTCATAAAGCACCAGAGTCAACTCCAGCTTCACCAATAAAGGTTATCTTTAGCTGGTTGGCAGGATTTCCTTTCTTCTGTCTTTGCCACTGCTTGAGCCCCCTCTCTAGGAGATTGTCCCGTGAAACACAAATGCGAAACTGATTCTCTGCATTTACTCAGCCAGCAAGGAGCTCCAGAATATCTTCTAGGCGGTGGCAGGCGATAATGAGATGGTGAACACCATTACCACTGTAATACGTAATACATTTTTTTTACTCTGCACTAAATTAATATTTTACCATAATGCTTGTTGACAGCTTGAATTGCCTGTTTTATCGTCAGCAAAAAAAGAGCAATCTTCCTCTTCCATTGTCCTTGGGAGCCAAGCCCCCAAAAGGCGGCGTACCTCCCCATTGCACCCAACCCCTTGCCACCCGGGCCAAGGCCTCGCGAGCCATCCCCGGTGTGTCAGATTGGGTTCTGGGTATAATATCTCGGGGATATTCACTCCAGTTTGCTCGTCGACCCCCGCGCTTCCGCAGGGTCGTCCCCACCCGAGTACAGAACTCAAATTCACACATTCTGGGCACGAAGTTGAGGAACTTACTGGACAAAGGAGCCATAGAAATGGTTTCTCCAGACCAAATCGAGTCAGGCTTCTACAGCCGCTACTTCCTCGTATCAAAGAAGGACGGTGGCCTCCGCCCCATCCTCGATCTCAGACATCTGAATCACGCATTTATGAAACGGCGCTTCAGAATGATCACGATGAAACAGATCCTCTCGCATGTACGCCCAGAGGACTGATTCTTCTCTCTGGACCTGGAAGACGCATACTTCCACATCCAGATAGCCCCCCATCACAGACGATTCTTGAGATTCACCTACGAGGGGGTTGCATATCAGTACATGGTCCTTCCATTCGGACTCTCTCTAGCTCCCCGCACTTTCACAAAGTGCATGGATGCGGCTCTTTCCGGAACAGACAGAAGGGAATCCGCATTCTGAACTACCTTGACGACTGGCTTGTTCTAGCCCAGTCAGAGGACGAGCTACGGTCCCACAGATCCCTCCTCCTCAGCCATCTAGAATGCCTGGGACTCAGGATCAATCTTGCCAAGAGTGCACTGTCCCCCAGCCAACGTATATCGTTCCTGGGGGCAGTCTTCGACTCAAATCACATGACTGCCAGAATATCGCCAGAACGAGCTCTGGCTATTCGACGGATTGCAGCCTCATTCACACCCGGGGTTTCACGCCCCCTCAGGGTTTTTCAGAAAATGCTGGGCCTTATGGCCTCTGCATCTCAGGTGATGAGTCTGGGCATCCTCCGGATGCGCCCCCTCCAGTACTGGCTAAAGCCCAGAGTTCCTCCACACGCTTGTGTTTTGGTGAACCAAGCCTGCGTAACCGCCCTAGCCTCGTGAAAAGATCCCCTTTGGCTAGAGCAGGGTATGCCCCTGGGCTCCACGTGCAGCCGAAAAGTGGTCACGACAGACGCCTCCAACACGGGTTGGGGGCTCTGTGCGACGGCGAACCTGCCTTCGGCCTCTGGTCGAACCAGGAAAGAAGCCTCCACATCAACTACCTGGAAATGCAGGCAGTATGGTTGGCTCTTCGCTACTTCCTGCCCGTGCTAAAGTATCGCCACGTCTTAGTCCGATCAGACAGCATGACGGTGGTATCTTACATAAATCACCAGGGCGGCCTGTCCTCAAGACACCTTTTTTCCCTGGTATTACGCCTCTTGGAATGGGCCCAGTCCAGTCTGAGCTCACTGAGGGCAACTCACGTTCCAGGCAGACTGAACCGGGGGGCAGATATGCTATCTCGGAGCAACGTTCCTTCGGACGAATGGACGCTCCACCCCATGTCGGTTCAGCAAATCTGGCAAATCTTCGGCAAGGCAGAAGTTGACCTTTTCGCCTCAGAAGACAATACTCATTGCCCAACGTACTTTTCGAAGGGCAGGGACGCCTTGGCCCACACTTGGCCCAACCGGCTACTCTATGCTTTTCCCCCGATCGCGCTCTTACAGCAGACGGTCAGGAGGATCAAGGATCAAGCGCACCGAGTGCTATTGGTAGCCCCTCTGTGTTCAAACCAGCCTTGGATCGCAGATCTCTCTCAGCTACTAGTAGCAGCCCCGTGGCCCATTCCCCTGAGGCGGGACCTCCTCTCTCAGGCAGGGAACACGATATGGCACCCCCAGCCAGAGCTGTGGGCTCTACACCTTTGGCCTCTCGACGGGAGCCTTACGGACCTCCCCGAGGGCGTCCTGAACACCATATCCCAGGCTAGAGCCCCGTCCACTAGACGCCTCTATGCCCTCAAATGGTCTGTCTTCGCCTCCTGGTGTACACCACGCGGCGCTGACCCGGTGTCCTGTGACATATCGCTGATACTGTCATTCTTGCAAGAGTTGTTGGATAACGGCCGTGCCCCTTCCATGCTCAAAGTCTATGTGGCAGCTATTTCAGCCTCACATACCCACATTGAAGGAAAAGGAGTGGGCAAAAATGACCTCATCGTTCGTTTCTTGAAGGGCTCCAGGTGGCTACACCCCCCTCGCCCTCTTACAGTTCCCACTTGGGAACTGCCCACGGTCCTGAGGGCTCTAAAGAGCCCTCCCTTTGAGCCTCTGCTATCTGTGGACCTCCGTTCCTTAACGCTCAAGACCGCTCTGCTTCTCGCTTTAGCATTGGTGAAGCGTGTGGGCGACCTAAAGGCTCTCTCTGTGAGCCCATTCTGTCTTGAATTTGGGCCTAACGACGCCTAGGTCGTCCTCAAACAAAGGCATGGCTATGTACCTAAGGTGCTCTGTACTCCATTCAGAGCACAGGTTATTACGCTCTCTGATCTCCCCTCCTCCGAGCGGGACCCAGAGCCTAACCTGCTCTGCCCAGTCAGAGGATAAAAATATACATTGAGCACTCCGCCCCATTCAGACGGTCGAAACAGCTCTTTGTGTGCTTCGGTGACTGCACCAGAGGGTCTTCAGTCTCGAAACATAGACTGTCAAAATGGATAGTCGAGGCTGTATCGCTGGCGTACTCTTCCTTGGGCCTTCAATGTCCCACGAGAGTTAGAGCCCATTCTACTAGAGGCTCCCTGGACATGGTCTAGCGGTGTCTCTATAGAGGATATCTGTGCGGCGGCCTGCTGGGCTTCGCCGTCCACTTTTACAAGATTCTACAGTCTGGACGTCCCGGCCCTTCAGGCTCGGGTCCTTTCTGCTTTGGAACAGGCCGCTGAGCCCTGGCTCTACAGCCACGCCAGCACCTAATATTTTTGGGACGATTAACCAGACTAGGCCTCCTACTAGCTTGGCCTTCTCCGCCTTCTCAGGGATTCCCTGTTCTACCCCGTCTCCGAGCAAAGGCTCCGAGACTATCTGTGTTTTCGTTCCACTGTAGCACGGCATGATTATACTGGTTCCCCATAGCGGCCTGCTACGCAGTACGAGTGAAGTGTCGATAGGGAACGTACTCGGTTATTAACATAACCTCGGTTCCCTGAGATACGGGAACGAGTACTGCGTTCCTTACCGTGCTACGAGCTGCATTGTCGTCGCTTCAGTCGAAGTAACCTGAGGACTCTGCGCGATGCGTCTGCTTATATAGCCATAAGCCCCGCCCATTCTGGCGGGTGCCATCGCCATTGGTCCGGCAGATCCGCTACGATTGGTTTAAAGTTTAACTTTTTTCCAACCAATCACCGTGCAGTTTTCACTGCGCTATTGAATTGCTTCAGTCATCGGAGAAAAGGAGTTTTCCCCATAGCGTCCTGCTACGCAGTACTCGTTCCAGTATCTCAGGGAACCAAGGTTACGTTAGTAACCGAGTATGTTACCCGCTGTCTGCACCTGGGTCCTCTGTCCGTGTCTCACCCCACAATCATGACACCTTCTGAGTCAGGAGGAATAATGTTTATCCGTCTGGTACAGCACCCCCTATAATCAAAGATCAAATTAACATGACAAATGTTTTTATAACCCAAAACATACTGACTCAAGTGGTAATAAAGAAAATATTAAATCCCCATTAGCCTTATAAAGCATCCATCCAACACTCCATTTTCAGGAATGCTTCATACAACGTGCTGGAAAACTATTGTAAAATGCAGAGAAACTCAGTTTCTATTACCTGTACTTATGATTGTACTATACATTAATTTTTTCCAGTTGACAAAAAGACAATTACACTACCATACCTCTGAATGCGTCATGGCAAAAGGACCTCTCAATTGCAATGGACAAGCCCTGCTTGGACAAGCCCTGCTTGGACAAGCCCAAGCTTGAGTTTGTGTGCAGGTGAAGGGGTAGTCTCAGAATTTGTATCTAAAAGATATACATTTAAATCATAAGGTTTAAATGTTTTTGCAGTCTTGGTATGTGTTCTGGATGCTACATTTATTGCATATCTCCGGAACATGCTGGGAAAGGCCCTACAAGGAAAAGAAAAAAAACAATTTAGATTTGTTTCCAACATAAAATTAATGTTTGCAGGTATATAGTTATAAAAATGTTTTTATGTTTAACTAAGTTCGTTTAACATAATTTCAACTTTAATGGTGCAGGGGTTTAACTAAATGACAGAGTGCATGCAAATTAAAGCTTTGAACTATTAGATTGGGTATCCATGCACTGTATGGCTAGCAACATGCACCTGGCCATGTCCTGATCAATGGTGGTATTTGTCTGGCTTTCTTGAACCGCTGTCTGCTGCCCCTGACCCTGCACTTGAACTTGTGGATGTGGTGTTACAGGACTCTGATTAAGAGTCTGTTTTAGCAGAGAGATGAGGTTTTGTGCTGCACTTAGCACATCCAGGTACTCGGGCTGCTAACTGACGGACTTTTCGCTTCAGTCCTACATGTTCAAAAATTTGAAGAAGAGTCAAAGAGACAGTTTTTCCCAATAACCTTAAGTAAAATTTATTATCAGATGTAAAAGCTTCTTTCCAGCTGGGGTTGCCTCTCAACAAATATATGAGCAAACAACTGAAAAACACACTTCCGGGTTACAAATATTTATAATATATGTGACGTCGATTCTCTCTTCAGGGTCCTCCCCTTCCTTGGGCAGGCGTTCAATCCTCTAGAACCAATCACCTCGTGCCACGATAATCTGACTCCATTCTCCCCAAACTGTTGGTTCTCTGTAACACATAATATGAAAACAGCCTGGCCCCTTCAGCCGAAAAATGTGATTTACGACAGGAACATTCTTTCGCACACACACACACACACTCGTTATCCGAAACTCAGCTCCTGCATTCCTCACAGCTCTTGTTTCACACTCCTGCAAACTAGTTTTCAAGATTAGAAAACCAGCACAGCATAAACATACTCATATTAATATATTTTACAGTAAAACAACAGTAAATATAAACTTATAATCCATAGAACATCGTAACCCCAACAATCCCTCTCTTGACCTCGAAAGAGGTCAAAATTCTTGTTCCTCCGTATCGTTATTATAGCTAGACAACAATGGCATATTAAATGGTTTGGGGCTTTCCGGTCTCTCAATAGCTGAAATTATTAAGCGATTACACAGTGATCTAAGGCAAGGAATGCAACAACAACCACACGTAATCAAAATTGCTACAAATACCCCTATGGACATCACAATAGACATTACTATTGCTTTCCATTTTCCCAATGTTTTGTCTAGCCAATCTCCAATAGGATTATTTACTCCTGAAATTATTAATAGGATCCCCGACAGTTTACAGTTTTCCCACAGCTTCATCTTGTTGCCCTCTCTTGGACTTTAAAGGAACAATAAACACACTCTTGGAAATTAAAATGGTTAAACACACAGTATACTTAATGGGATTATGCAATTAAGGAAAAATATATGGTTAAAATCCCACAAAATACAATTGTAAGGAATAAATGGTTATACGTTAATGAATATGACAATATAAAAATCACAAAAGCAATATAAAAGTATGAAGAATAGTAAATATGAAAAATATGAAAAATAATAAATATGAAAATAATAAATATGAAAAAATGTGAATATTTAAAATATGAAAAATCACAATTATAACAATATATATTGATTATAAAGAATAAATGGTAATACGTATTTCCACATCCGTGAATATTTTTTGTCCAGACCACACCCCAGCCGGGGTGTTGAAATACCCTTTACGTTATTAAGTGGAAAATGATTCTACCGTCCTTCCCTTTGGTCACAGCACATTCACCTGGTTGTCTGTTCTGTGCAATCACCTTTTCAGTACCATATCTGTGTATGGACTTGTGCACACGACACCTGTCTTGTGAAGGATTTGCAATTGTTGTTGTACTGGTGGTGTTGTGATTTCACCTGCGGCTTCTTCAGCCTCTGGTTCTCCACCCTCACTTTCCCTCTCTTGGACCTGACTCCTCAGGTCCACCCGTGCCAGACAGCACCAAATGCATGTTTTAGGCCTAGGGCCTTTTCGACGATTCGCAAATGTTCATTTTTAAAGTGACTGCCGTTATCTGATCGTAAACGGCGAGGAAAACCGTAACGAGGTATATAATGATTTATTAAACATTTTATCACCGCCGTACTGTCTTCTCTGCCGACAAGATAAGCTTCAGGCCATCCAGTGAAATAGTCTACGATTACCAGAACATAACCCTTACCCTGTACCCTCGTGATCATGTCTGTGAAATCGATCACGATTTCGTCCCCTGGACCACAGGTCAAAGGAAACGAACCCCTTGTTGGTTTAATCGTGGGTTTAACGTTATATCCCTGACAAACTTCACACGTGCTCACATGTGCTGAGACCATAGCTTTTAAAAAAGGATGCCACCAATATTCAAGCGCTCTCATCATCTGTTTGTCCCCGACATGGCTCACGCCATGAACCTCTACAATGATGGAATAACACAGACTCGCTGGGAGCCTGCGACCACTTCCTGAAACATTTCTTCATAAATGGTTATGTCATTCCTGTCATAAAACAATGTACAATGCAATGGGTCTATTGGGGGTAAATAGATATCTAAATTTGAAATCCATGAACGGTATTTATTATACAGTTCCATTGCTGTGCCCCACTGTGTGTCATCATCTAATTTTACCCAGTAAAGATCAGCTGCCTCCTCCTCCCCACACGAGGTCAGCATCCACTGGCTGTCTGTCGTATTACCTGATAGGGAACAGTTAATGGTTGTACCATCTGGAAATGTAACTATAACCCCTTCTACTGAGCACAGAATGCTAGCCCCTAATTTTATTAATAAATCTCTACCCATAAGAGGAATGGGAGCATTGCTGGAGACAATCAGATTGTTTTATGCCACCTGTGATAGTCGAATAGGTGGCTCCGGTGTCCACCAGAGCTTTTAATGGTTTACCACTAACGAAATAAGAGGTTCAGCCCCAGCCCTCATTTCAGCTCTCTGGGGGTCCCATCAACAATCGCTCGCGCCACCTCGCCGGCCCCCTGTCGGGAGCAAGGGCACCTGGAAGTTGGAGGGTGGTGGAGGGTGTTGCCCCGGGTTGTATGGGGTTTGTGGTTCCCTGCCGCAACCACCGGCACCACCTCTTCGAGGACCCCATCCCTCCGCAGGTGGTCCGTTATACTGACCTGAAAGCTGTGGACACTCTCTCATCCAGTGGCCTGCCTCACCACACATGTAACAATTTCCCCCGCCCTGCTGCCTCCCTCCATACGACCCCCTCCCTCTATTACTACCCCTCCAATTGCTCCTTTGTCTATTTCCCCTCCCACCTGCTGCATGGGCTTCTGTATCATACGGTGGGCCGTAATATTGGTAAGGGGGTGGCTGATAGGATTGTTGTGGCATCTGCTTACTCTTTTTTGTCCCTCCCTCATTCTTTGCTTGTTCTAATTGTAGTTTTAGCAACTCTATTTTTATCTTTTCTAATTGTTCTTCCTCTTTGCCTGTTTTCTCAACAGCCCTATCTGTGTGGTGGACTAAATGCCTTTCCCATATTTCGTTACTAGCAATTGGAATGTCAGGGTTATTTTCCATTATTTGTTTAACACCACTAGGGGCACCTGCCATGACTGCTGCTCTGAATATGTCTCGTGTAATTGGGTTGTTTAAACTATTTTCTACCACCATCCTTTCCCACTCAGCCGCGCACCTGAAATAATATGCTACACCTGTCTCACCTGGTTTTATTCGAAACTTTATGTTTTGGTATACGGTGGGTGGCGATGGGTACAATCGACCGAGTGCCCTGCCCACCATTGTGATTACCTTTGAAAAATCCAGATCATTTGGATATTGTAAAGTTTGGGCTTCGAGTTCAAAACTCCCATCTGAGAGGCTGTAAAAATCTTACCCAACAGACACCTTATGTCACCCAAAGCCAGAACGGTACCATGACTCAAGGCTGTTAATTTACTCAACCACTTAGAGCCCCCTGATGTAATTGGAGGAAGTTTACTGGAAATAGCGGTCATGTCACTGTGTGACCAGGGCTGGAAATGCACCCCAGTGCTCTTTACTAACAATGGGGCTTGTACGCCTGGATATAACTGATTAGTATGGTGACTTATTGCCTGCTCTCTCTGCTCTGGCTCGTTAGGGGGGCAATGATCAATTGAAAAATTAGACAACTGCTGCTCTCTTTCCCTTCCCCTAGTACGTTTTGCTATTGGCTCCTCCTCCATTACCATCGTTCCCGTAATACATACTGTGTGCATTGTGCCATGGGCCTGACCTGTTGTTCCTACAGGGATAGATGCTCTAGAACTGCCCCCTTCCTCTTCGCTTCCTGCTCCGTTTTTATTACCACCACTTCCCTCTGGAAGCTGCATATTTTCTGCCACGTGGCGCATTGTCTCACCTACTTTCCCTCGTGCCGCATTGACCTGTTCTGTTACTATCTTGCCCAGGTGTTGTACCTCTTGTCGAAGCTCTCCTAATTCTTTCAAATGACAGTCTAGGACTCCTTCTCGCACCTCAACCATAACCTGTTGTTTGCTGAGAGTCGATTTTGGTGAAGTGTATGGTGGGGGCTGAGCGAGGGTCGGATACAAAGGGCGGTACTGTTCAGGGGACGCAAGGTTGAAGACAAAATACGCACAAAAAGCTGAAAGAACTCCATCCTCGACTCCAACTGCTTGGCAAATTTCAGATCCCTCCATTTTCACAGTGCTGAAGATTCTCTTCTCACTGAAGACCTGTTTCCAGTCAGATGTTCCCAAAATCGATACAGTGGGATATGGAGTAGCTGGTTCATCCTGAACAAAAAGAAGAAAATCAGTTTTAGAAAAGTCCGGAGAAAAATTATTTCCCAAACGACTATAAAAGAGTCAAAATAATAATTAAGTTGACTTAAAGGGCTGGTTTCCCTGACAGGGATTAAGACTAGTCCTAGACTAAAAAAAGTCTTAGAGCTGTTCAAACTGATAACAACTTGCACAGACATATCATAAAATACACCAGTACCATTGTGTTGTCTCAAAAGGCACTCAAGTAATGTTTTTAGTGTGAAGTGTTTGTTAAAATCACTTAAATTTCATAATTAAACTTCTGATTTAAACAAATCCGTGTCTGGGAAACCGCCACTGAGCTGTTATTTTAGTAAGGATGTGTGAATGTCATCTAACCAGTAAAGAGATGGAACCCCGTCGCATGTGTGAACAGCACATTATTGTAATTACCAGTTAAGTAATTCTTGCAATCTTTCATAAATTTACTGATTTTACAGTGTGAGAGGGGATAGAGTACATTTTTTGGGAATGCATAGGAAACACACAATACCTGTACGACTCCAATGGTGACATAATTGTCCACTTTCTCCCTGAATATCACTGGAAGTAAAACCAGAGCAGCACGGAAATCCATATCTAAAAATACATTTAATAGGTCTAATGTTGAACAGTACGAAAATAGAAATTTTAAAACAAGCAAAGCCTAGACCGAAATCATGCATACCACAAATATTCTCTGCTACAGCCTCTCCTCTGGCATCCACAATTTAAGCCCAGCCTCTGTTAATTTTGACAGAAGTTCCTCTGATGACAAAGACGCCAAAGCCATGCCGGAGATGCTTGAGGTTGGCGGAATATTCCGTAATGGCGGCAGAAATCGTCCAATCTCGTATCACTTGCAATCCCAAAAATTAGCGAAATAAATGGTTAAATTCAATACTCTACGGTGTATGCACCCGCGATAACCTAATTTTAAAGTTATTAAATGTCCAGGAATTATTAAAAGGTATAAAGAATATATAACAGCATTGGGTATAAGTAGGCCTAACGTTTCGTGAATGCCCGAATTTAACCGGGTGACTGACATTTAGACTTGAGAACTAAATATAACCCTAAAACTAAAAACACATCTTCAAAATTTCTCGAATTATAGTTTGATAATACTAATCCAAATCCAAACTCTGTTATTTTGAACTAATAAAAGCCTCACCAAGAAACACTGGCACGCAACCTGCTTCCCGCTCTCCGCTCTGACTGAAAATTCTAGAACACTGTGTGGCAGTTAACTACGGCCAATCGGCTTGTTGTTGCTATGCCTAATAATTAACATAGCAACCAATAATGCGTGCGATACTAATTGTGGATATATGCGAATATATATTCTCATATATTATAAAAACATTTATTTAAAACAGTCAGAGATATTTTTATGTATCAAAATAAATCCTAAATACTCAATAAATAATCGTGTCAATATTCTGTATTCAAACTGATATTATAACGAACTTTAAAGTCAATTGAGTAAAACCAAATGTATTATCATATTTTTATGAGGGGATTACTCGTGATTTAATTTAGACAAAATTTCAATTTCATATGCTATTTGCATGTGTAATAAAAATGAGTTATATATCAATAAAGGTTACTGTACCCTTAATGTGAGAACACATATGTACCTTAATATCAATTGTACCTTGAAAGCTACCAAACAGTATCATCACAGGTTTTTCTTGTACCATTAAGGGTACATTTATTGAAGAGGTACAAAACTGTTTTTCAAAGAACATTTTTTGTACCCTAGTGTACCTTTTTTTCCGAGAGTGTATCATAATTATCAACTTATTGCTAATGTAGTTTCAGTTGCTAAGCATAAATAAAGTTGCAATACCTGAGAAGCCCCTCTCAATTTTTATGCATACATTTTCATTATGACAGTATTAAAACAACTACTAAATAATTAACAAGCCACAATAATTTCAAGAGTCCAACTAAAGCAAACACTGATCACCATAATGGTGACTTAAAACTTAATGAAACCACCGTACTTAAGATATGAAAGGTAAATTCAATATAGGTCTGTAGTTAACTATAGTTCTCTAGGGTTGAGTTTGGGTTTCTTGACAAGGAGCCTTATAACAGCCACCTTATATTACATGTCCTTGTGTCAGAGATGATAATGCTAAGAAGAGGATCTATAATTACTGGGAGCATCTCTTTCAGTAGATTTGTAGGTATAGGGTCCAGCATGCATGTAGTTGATTTAGATGATCTAATGATTTTATATAGTTCAGCTAGTGTTGCCTCTAGTCGCATAGTTATAATTTTTTCTCTAAAATCTTGGATCTTTTATTTGTAAAGTAGTTCATAAATTCATCACTGCTAAGCTGATATCCAGAATCAGAAGTCGCTGACGATTTTTTTTTGTTAATTTAGCCACTGTGTTAAATAAAAACCTAGGGTTGTGCTGGTTTTCTTCTATTAGTGATGAAAAGTAGGCGGATCTACACGTTTTTAGGGCTTTCCTGTATTTTCGGTATTGCCCACATTTATACCGTAAAACAGTATAAAATCGAAAGTATGATTATGAAAGTGAGTGGGTCCTGACACATGTTGTCTTACGCCCATATACAGTAATTAAGAGTGTCTTTGAAAGCCATCCTAAAGCATCTGTATTGATATCTACATGGATGTTAAAGTCACCAACTCTAGTTCTGATAAGAACCTACCAAATTCTTTAATGAGATCTGTGTTGTACCCTGGAGACTTATATACAATAACCAGAGTACATTTAAAAAATCTTTATCCTTAGTATTAGTTGTTGATACATGAAGTACCATGACTTCAAAATAATTGTATTTAGGGTTAGACTTCTGGGAAATGCTAAAACATTAATGGTAAAGTGCAGCAACACCTCCCCCTCTGCCTTTTAGACGAGGCTCATATTTATTAAAATAATCTTGGGGCACAGACTCTTTTAAAGTAAAAGAAACATGGCTAAAGCCAGATGATTATGTTATGCATGTCTATTTTATGATCTGTTATCATATCGTTAACAAAAAGTGCTTTATTAGACGGAGATCTACTATTTAGCAATCCGAGTCCTAACAGTTGATTATCTGTATTTTGTTCATGTTTCATTTGTTTAACGTTTATTAAATTACTTTTAAGAGGTTTACACATTATTTTATATTTGCTAATCCATGGGCAGACACAGTCTCTATTTTATAAAAAGGGATTATTGCATGTTGTGCATTTTGTGTATTCTGTGATGTGAGACGGCAAGCAAACAGTTGGTTATGCCATTCTGTTTGCTCCCTAACCTGGGCCTCAGTGAGTCAAGTTTTAGCATTAAAACTATGTGCCATATTTCTAGAGAAGAGGACAGCACCAGCCCAGAAGGCATGGAGACCGTCACTTTTCAACAGGTTAGTTCTGCCCCAAAACTCTTCCAGTTATTTATAAAACTGTCATTCTGCAGGCACCCCTCAGACAGCCAGCCATTTAGTGATTATAATCTACTACAGTGTGGGGAAAAAGTATTTGCAAATTAGTTCATAACTTTTCATAAGCATTTTTCTGGATTTTTTTGTTGCTTTTCTCTTTTTCGCTGTTGAAATAAACCATTAAAATTACAGACTGATAATTTATTTGTCAGTGGGCAAACATACGAAATCAGCAGGGTATGAGATACGTTTTTCCTTCACTCTAAATACTGTATCTCATCACCACGATAAGCAACATCGTGCTTGCGTGCTCACACACCTCTTTAATATTATCTTTTGTGATCTCAGATTGACGGAGTTGAACATCATTTGTGCCGACGTGAATAACAATCTTATCAAATTTAGGATTAGCCTTAGCCAGCACATTTAAATTTGACTTGATGTCAGGCGCTCTAGCTCCCGGTAAATACTGAACTATGGTGGCTGGTGCCTCTATGTTAATGTTCCGAAAAATAGAATCACAAATAACTAGGGCGCTTTCAGCAGGTTTCTCAGTCGGTGCATCACTGAGTGAGGCAAACCTGTTCGAGACTGTAATCGGAACAGTTGAGTGAGTTTTGACCTGCGACTAAGCCATCTCACAGTCACAAAGTTTCCCAGCTGCGGGGATCTTCAAATGGACCCAAGCTGTGCACTGTAGTGTCTGAGGCAGGTCAATAAGTTTGATTTCTAAATTATAACAACTTCGCCCCTCACCCAGCCAGCAAGCTAGGGACCGGGTGATCTACCCCCACTCTGCAACTAACACCGCAGAACCAGACCCCTGGTTACCATAGTGACCCACACCAAACCATCAAGATAAGACTATTTTACGACCTAATGGAATGTATAGAGACTGCTCTCTTCATTGGGGGAACAGAATACAATCCTATATCCAGTTATATAGAAATATAGTACATATATCCACAGTACATTAGAACCATACCATGTATTGATGTTCTTGTTAATATGTCTTTCTTTTACACATTCATTCCAGCAACTTTGGTTTAATGTTTAACTTCTGGAATTACTAGATAGGCAGTAACTCATTTAACCAAGATGATATGTAGATCATGTTTGGGTTCTATGAGATGCATTTGTGATATCCTTAATGTTAATGTTAGTTGTGTTTTGGGTAATTATTTCTATAATAGTTTTATTCAACTCTTAGAAGTTTCTTAGAGGACATTCGATCAGCTTCCACATGCAAAACAAGTACTGGAAGACAAAGACAATTTACTTTGACCCAATCAGATGATGGCACCTTTGGAGGGAGTCACATCTGTAGGGCGTGACATCTTTAGAACTTAAGGGACCACCGTCTCTTCCTTTCTTTTTTTTCTCTTTTGTGCGCTCTTTCATTGTGGACCTTTTCCTATATACCTGCCTCGAGCAGAAACCAGTTCATGGCGTCTAATTGGAGACCGCCTTTCCCCCCACTGGGGGGGGAAGGGACAATGGACTGCGGCCTGCCACGCGGCCACAAGGCCGGAACTGTTCCAGCATGACCGCATCCTGAAACCAATTGAACCTTTCCATCTCTCCAAGCGCATACGGATCTAGCACAGAGCCAGCAAGTATGCATTCCTATTTAAAGAATAGCTGCGTTAAGTTTGTCCCTCTTTGTTAAAGATGATTTTATTGGTGTTTAGGAAATGCTGATATGCTTTCTCACAATTCATCTGTCTCTCTCTCTACCTCTTTCTGTGTTTTGTTTTATGTTTCGTGTGGGTTTTTGTTCGTATTTGCGATCGTTATGTGTACCACGTAGGGTACTTTAATAAACAACCATATATTCACTTGTGATTTTTTTTATGTGCTCAGTGCTCACAATACAAAGTCACTTAAACCGTGTTAGATTTATGCTACCTTTGCTCTAAAGTCTTTTTGGTAAAGTCACGTTACTTATGGCCATGAGATAACGTACAGTATTACAATATTGGTATTCATTCGTCCAGTGAATGCATCAATGATTAATACACTTTACATTACTAATCAGAGACTGTAAAATATGTATATTTAATCACGGTTATAATACGCATTTTACTCTGGGTTAAACCAATTCCTTGACTGGAACAGGTTTTTTTTAAATAACTCAGTTCATGGATTTGATCTTGATAGATATGGTGGAGAATTTTATTTGGTGAGCTAAGCTCATCATAGTTTTAAAATGCAGCTAAGATCATTTCCCTGCATTATTTGTTAGTTTAAAAAAAGTTATGCTTATAAATGACCATATGGTGGCAATAGTGATATACAAATCACAATTTTCTTGTTTGCTGGTTCATAGGTGCTCACTATCTATAGTTGGAAGGAGATCTACAGAGTAAATACGACACACAGAGACATCAACAATCCACATATGATTCTCAACAATGGTGACAATCAGCTGAACTGCTTCATGCTGCAGTGCATGCTGGATATGTAGTACAAAACTCATTCATGATTGTTCGTCACCCCTGATGCGGTTTTTATTTCAAGTGTCTAAGTCTGTCTCAATTGCAGAACTATATTTCCTGACAGAAATCTTTCTGTTAAAGAAAATTCCTTGTGTGTGTAAGCACACTTGGCAATAAAGCTGTTCTGATTATAACAGCTGTAGACACTTTACTAAACATATATTTAAATGTAATATGAACTAAAAAAAATTTATTTTCAATTATTTATCAAACATACAGTTGTATTTCCTGTGAAGGCCCTTTCACTTTCTTTGAATAAGTGTACATTGCAAAGTACTAATGCAACTATCAAGCAAACCAACAAATTACTATAAAGTCAAGAGTCCAACTATAACAAACACTGATCACCATAACAATGACTTAAAACATAATGAACTAGAGTTAAATCTCTGTTAATCTGCAATAAGATCTTAGACAGATAGAAAAAAAAGTGAAAGTGGTGTCTGTAATATCATCGGTAAAGCGAACATGTCTATTTCACCTCTGCTGAGATATTAACAGATGATTGTGTTTATCTGTTATTTACACTTGATGTCCATCTAGGACTTAACTGCATGATGATGGACCCTTTCTGGGTGACCCAACAAGCAAAAATGTGTTCCTTGGACCACTCTTATCCACGTGCCTTCCCACAAGGAATGTTTCCCTTAATAACACATGAGTTAGAGTTTAATCAGAATGAGTTAAGGAATGAATCATCACTTCATTAACTCATTGATGATGAACACCTTAACAAACATAATCACTAAAATAAACCATGAACAATAAGAAGTCACCCCAAGTGTTAAGCTCCTCGGTTCACCACCTGAGGGCGCCATGCTACTCTGTGTTCTGCCTGTGACTTTGTAAGAACTCAGTTCCCATCATGCTTTATGTCGTGTATTGGTCTCACCTGTGCCTCATTTCCTGTTTGTCCCAGTTGTCTGGACTGTGGACTAGGCCTTATAGAGTTTAATGTTTCCTTTTCTTGAGCTCTTTTCAGGTATCATTAGGTTATCCAATTCCAATTTCTATCATCGGCAACATATTAAACTATCAACATGCCTTAATATAAGCAACCAAGAGATCAACTAAAGGAAACACTAAACACTACTAGCGTGACTTCTTATTGTTCATGGTTTATTTCAGTGATTGAGTTTGTAAACTGCAGGTCTTCATCATTAATATGATAATGAAGTGATCTTTAACTCAGGTTGATTTAACTTGTTCATGTGCAGAGCTGGGAGTATTTCAAATAGAAAATATTAGTTACTATTTTTAACCCTTAATATGCACAGGACCCGTGGCGGGCAAAACACTTAATACTTTTGTTGAAAGTGGTTCGTTTTGAAATAAACCGTTATGGTGATTAGTGTTTCCTTGAGTCGGGCTCTTGACCCTTTGCTTTTATATATTGGGTTAATCTTGATGTGCTGTAATTGTGTTCTTTTAAACTATAGTTATAACAATGATGGAAATGAGAATCGGATCAAGTGGTGTGTTGCTTTGCGAACAATAGTTATTGTATTGTATACTATATTAACAATTTTTATTTCTCATCTACTGTGAAAGTCTTCAGTGAGGACGAAATAAATGAATAATTTTTGCCATGTTAATTTGTTGGACCTTTATATTAAATATACAGTATTTAAAAGCACAGAAAGTGCATATGATGGAGGGAATTTATGAACAATGCAGTCTTTCCATTTGCAAATTTGTGATTAATGAATCACAATGAATATGATATAAGGGAACTAAAGATAATGCAGTCATGATCATTTCAATGAGGATTGTATGCGTCTTGATTGATGTCATAGACTGAATCATAGGCCTCAGGTTATTTTCTGAAAATAAATGATAATATTAAGCAAAAAGGAATTGAATCAATAAAGCTGACTAATTAAATATCTTAGATCAGTGTATCTCAAACTGTGGTACGCGTACAACTAGTGGTTCTTGAAGAGACCCCAGTGGTACTTGAGTTGACACGACAGGTAACTCTATATATTCTCCATTGGTTTGGCTCATTTCTTGAAACAGAAATTACATTCTCAAAACAACATGGACAAACCTCCAAACAACTTGCCAATTGTTTACAACAGAATGGAATTTCTCATTCATTTGATCAAATTGCAAATGTCTAAATACATGTGTCAATATCTCGCTACATCTACAGGTAGCCTACATTTAGCACAATTTCCAAGTGAATTGATCTTGTTGATCTAAACTGATTGTCGATTCTCAGTCTAATGATTGTTCGCTCCAAAACGTTTCAGCGTCATTTCATTGTATAAGTCATCATATGCACAATAGTCTGTTCAATTGTCAAAATTAGTCAAGACCATAATACCATGAATACCATATATGAATCCCTTGGAACATTTTATAAATTTATTACAGCAATTGACAGTCAGGTGAAACTAGAACTTGACTAACGAAGGAGGAGATTCACACATCTCAGATGACCAATTAAACAGTATGTTAAGTTACCTGACAGGTGATGTCCATGACTGTGAATGCTGCCAAACATGTATATAAAGAGCTTGACATGCAGAACCAATACAATTTCTGAACATGGAGGCACCGGGCCAAGTAAATGAACAATGGCAACTGCCTGCTCGAGGAAGAGGAGGAAGAGGAGGAAGAAGAGGAGGAAGAGGAGTAGTAAGGGTGCGTGGTGATGGAATAGGGGGAAGAGGCAGAGGAGCATGAAATGAAATTCGGGCCACAATTATAGACCATGTCATCAACCATGGCCTCACAATGGTGGAGGCAGGTCGCCGAGTTCAGCCTAATGTGCCTCGCTCTACTTTGTTTGTGTGAGAGTGTGTGAGAGTGTGTGAGAGTGTGTGTGAGAGTGTGTGTGAGAGTGTGTGTGTGTGTGTGAGTGTGTGTGTGTGTGAGTGTGTGTGAGTGAGTGTGTGTGAGAGTGTGTGTGAGAGTGTGCGTGTGTGCGTGCGTGCGAGAGTGTGTGCGAGAGTGCGTGAGAGTGTGCGTGAGAGTGCGCGTCAGCTTTATTTATATAGCGCTTTTTACAATTTTCATTGTTACAAAGCAGCTGTACAAGAAAACATTGACTATAAGTAAAACATAAAAGGTTATGGAAGTCAAAACACAGTTCAAATATCAGACACACAATAAATGACTATATGCAGAGTTAATTAAATAAGACTATCAAATTCTAGCAGCCCCCCGGCCAGGCAAACAGTGCAAAACAGTATGCAAACGGTGGCGAGGAACCCAAAACTCCATTGGAGGAGAAAAAAAACCTCAGAGGGAGACCAGGCCTAACCAGGGGATTCCAGTTCCCCCTGGCAAAAACTGCTGCCTCTGCACAAGCTCGACAGTGCTTGCACAACAAGGCAAAATAAAAAACAAATTTAGATTTAAAATTATCATTAATAATCTAATAGCGACTGAAGTTTTGTAGAGTCGCCATGTCCTTCGTCCAGCATTTGTCAGGTCTGGGAATGGATTGCGCCCTGCCCGTTCCGGTAACCTTGGACTGCATCCTGCCCGCTCTGGTAACCTTGGAACAATGAGACCAGACTGGCTGAGAGTAGAGTACTGTTCTGCACTCTTTGATGCAACAAATGCATCAGTTGTTATTGGAAGTGTCCCTGGTTCCGGTTGATCTAACTAGTGCAGCCTAGATCTTTGAAATATATATATTATGATAGTGTAGTGTATGCAAGATTAAAAAGATGCGTCTTTAGTCTAGATTTAAACTGACAGAGTGTGTCTGCCTCCCGTACAGTGCAGGGAAGACTGTTCCAAAGTTTAGGCGCTAGATAGGAAAAGGATCTGCCGCCTGCACTTGATTTTGAAATTCTAGGTATTACCAACTGACCTGACACCTGAGAGCGTAGTGCACGTGATGGACTATAATATGTTAGAAGTTCTCTCAAGTAGTGAGGAGCTAAACCATGCAAGGCTTTATAGGTAATAAGCAAGATTTTAAAGTTTATGCGATGCTTTACAGGTAACCAGTGCAAGGTTGACAGAACCGGGCTAATATGCTCATACTTTTTTGTACGCGTAAGAACTCGAGCTGCCGCTTTTTGGACCAGTTGGAGTTTTTGTAATAGGCCTGCAGGGCAACCACCTAATAGTGCATTACAGTAATCTAGTCTTGATGTCATAAAGGCATGTATAAGCTTCTCTGCATCCGATGGTGACAGCATATGACGTAGTTTAGATATATTTTTAAAGATGGAAAAGAGTGCGTGAGAGTGTGCGTGTGTGTGTGTGTGGTGAGTGTGTGAGAGTGTGTGTGAGAGTGTGTGTGTGTGAGAGTGTGTGCGTGTGTGTGTGTGTGTGTGTGAGTGTGAGTGTGTGAGTGATAGGCCTACAGTAATATCTTACCTTAATGGTATGTTATGATACTAAAAATGACAAGAAAAACACAGTTTTCCACGACAACCTTGCACAGGTGGCAGAGGAAAAACTTCTCAATGAACAAGAGATCTGTAACATAGTGATGGCAAATAATGCCATCACAATGAGACACTGCAATCCTATAAGACAATGCCATATTCCAAAATGTCAACTTTATAAGCATCTCCACAATAGACAGTATATTCAAGAAGCATCAGATGAAAATGAAGCAAATTTACAGGGTACCATTTGAGAGGAATTCTGATAGAGTGAAAGAGCTGCTGTACCAGTACGTACATGTAAGTCAGTTACTGGTGATCCAAAGCAGTGGTTCCCAAACTTTTTTCGCTTCAGTATTACGTGATTTGTGTATCCAGGTATGAAAATATTTGATTTACATTTCAGTAAGCCTAGTCATTGATGATTTCCCCCCTCCCCTTTCGGTCAAATACCCCCTATCTAGTGGAGAACATAGAACATTCCTATGTAATTGTCTGTAACTGTAGTGTATGACTGATTTAATGTTTTCTTTTTTTACGCTATTGTAGAAAATAATTACATTTACTCACTTGGCTTACACTTTTATCCAAAGCGACTTTGTAGTTTTTTTTACAAACTTGGCACTGAGATTCGAACCGGCAACCTTCTGATCACAAGCCCAACGCTCTGACCACCAGTCTGTATTTATGTATAAGTCCCCACAAAGTAGCTGATTTTCTATGGCGGTCATTAGGTGGTACCTTGAACAATTAATTGAATTGAAGGTGATACTTGATCTGAAAAGTTTGAGAACCACTGTCTTAGATGGTGTGTGACATACCTACAGTATCACCAGCACCTGAATCTGCATGTCAACAATCTTCAGTCACATTTATGATGGACTGTGTTTGAAGACACCATTCCCTGACCATAACCTGTAACAATTCAGCTCTATCCAGGACAGCATCATGAAATGTCCCTTAGGCAACTGATAGGAATGAAGGTTTTCAGTGTATAAAAAGTCAAAAAAATTGAACCTGAAAGGGCCTGTGCTGTTGCATGTGCTACACTACACACATCTTCAGAAAAGATAGGAGACCTGTGATGAAGGTGCAGCCTGATGATGATCTCTAAACCGCTACACTTCATACTTTTGGTATACAATTTATTTACTTTACTTAAATAAAAACACAAACACGCTTAGGCCCACGTACATTTTATTTTTTAAATCCATGGATAATAGGCAGGTCAGTATCATCTTCTGCCTGCAATAAGAGATGGTTAGTCAGTAAAGAAAATGTAAATAGTTTCTAAATCTATTTTTCCATATGAATAAATGTAAAACATTTAAATGTAAATCTCCAGTCTTTTTAAAAATAAATCTCAAGTTTTAGGTAAGTGTTCTTTATATTGTAAAGGTCAATGTATTGAAAATGTCAATTGCACCTGATTTGCTACGCCACTGTCCTACAGTATGGTGTGACAGCAAACATTTAGTGAAAAAACTAACACTGAAGACAAACATCTCTTATGTTATTTTATATTATAAATAGAACTATTAATAATATATTATTAACATTTAGTTTTTCTGAATTTTGCTTTGTCACACAATAGGACACAGCTCTTGCATTTATTTTAGTCTAGGACCAGTATAATCCCTTTCTGGGAAACCAAACAATGTCACTGACACATTTAATGATATTTACAGGGCAAGTTATTTTGAGTTAAGACAGCTCAAACATTAATTTTAGTCGGTTACTAGCCTTAATCCTTTGTCTCTGAAACCGGGCATTTGTGTGTGTCTCTTATCTATGTCTATATATTTTGTATTTGTATTACTTTGAGAGGTCCCAAGGCCAAGCTCATCCAAACTTGTTAAGTTTTGAGAGACACGTCCAATTCATGAATGACAAATAAAGCTACATTAAGAAAATGTTTAAGTTTTTTTATGGCAGAGAGTTCCTTGAAACTTGTTGCATAAACTGTGGGAAAAGTTTATTGTGTTATTTTGGCCTGATTTTATTGTTGATTCAAGTTCTCTCAATTCTAAGAACGGATAGAAGCACTGGTTAACTAATCCCCTTTAAATTACATGCCCTTCGGCCACCCATGTTTTGCCCTTATCAAATGTTTTATGGTACAAATAAACACGACCTGCATACTGTAGATCTGATTGGTTAAAAGGTTGATGTGGGTGTGTTTACAAAATACCACTGTATAGGGGCAGTTGAAACATTTACACAGAACACTCCTGTAAACAAATCATTCAATGTTAATCATACACTCACAAATTAATAAGAAAATTACACAAAAATTACTTATCAGACAAAAAGTCCCAAACATCTAAATATGTTCATTACACTTCAAATCTAAAGGAGTTAGTTTCGAGATAAGCATTGCAAGCTGGGGACAGGGAATGTATTAATCTAACTGCTAATTACGGTTTTGGGGAAAAGACAATTTTCTGGAAACAGGTTGTGTTTCCATCAGGCCCAACACTGCATGATGACTATAGGAACCCAGTGGGTACCTTGATGTTAAAAAGACGTTAAATTGACGTCAAACAAAACTTCAAATGTACTTCACATTGATGTAAAAAAGCAGGTCAATGCACCTATGTAGTATATTTGTTATTTCAACAAATCACGGTTATTGTGATCAGTATTTACCTTTATTGGGCTCTTGACTTTTATATTTCATCTTCAGATTGTTTGGCATTTGTTGTGATATAAACACTTTGAAAATTACCTAAAAAAAGCAATTTTTTCTCACAATGTTTGGTAATCTCAACATTCACAGTATCAATACTTAAAAAAATCTCCCCTAATGTTATTACTGATCAGCACTTGTCATTTAAGGCAAACAACTACATCTAAACCTTCGCAAAAAAAAAACTTCTTCACCAAAACAAAAGTGTTTGTATTAAAGAGCTACTTCACCCAAATTCCAATATTTCTGTCATCATTTACTCACCTTACTTAGTTGTTCCAAATCTGTGTAAATTTCTTTATTCTGAAGAGAAAGAAATTTGAACGAATGCTTAAAACCAAACAGATCTCCACCCCAATGGACTACCATATTAGGAAAAATACATTGGTAGTCAAAAGTTCATTCTTCAAAATGTTTTCTCTTGTCAAGTCAACGTATATAGAGCTTTTAAAATTTTCATTTACATTTAGTCATTTAGCAGACGCTTTTAACCAAAGTGATTTACAAAGAGTTCAGGGAGCAATATGCAATATTTCATATAAGAGCAATAGTAATACAAAGTTACTAGTTTCAACAAAAGCTAGATCACTACCTGTTGAGAGAAGAGAGAGGGTTAGTGTACTTCATTTGTCTGTCAAGTATTCACAGAAGAGATGGGTTTTAAGTAGTTTTTTGAAGATTGTGAGAGATGTGGTTGACCAGACCACGTTAGGAAGAATGTTCCACCAGGAAGGAGTTGTGAAGGAGAATGAGTGGGAAAGCGATTTAATGCCCTTATGAGAAGGCAATACAAGGCTCCGCTCGTTTTCTGAACACAGGGTTCTTGATAGGGTGTAGCAGTGTAGTAGGGTGTGAAACTATGCCGGTGCAGATCCAGTGATAGTCCTGTAGGCAAACATCAGTGACTTGAATCTGATAAGGGCTTCAACCGGTAGCCAGTGGAGAGAGATGAACAAGGGTGTTCTAAATCTCAATCTGGGAGATTAACAGGGGAGTTTTTTTAGTAGTGGCGTGACCTGGGCCTGTTTGAATGTGGATAGAAAAGTGCCGGTGAGCAGGGAGGTGTTGATGATGTGTGTGAGTGCAGGTGTGAGTGTTCTGTATATAACCTGAAGGAAACGGGAGGGGATCGGGTGAAGGGCTGGAGGGGTGACACAAGCTGATCTGGAAGACAGAGATTATCTAGACAGGATGTAAGCATCTAGAGATGCAAAGTTGGAGGGAAGAGAAGATCTCACTTTACCAGAGAGGGTTCTAGGGAAGAGAGAGCGAAGGTTTTGTCTAAAATAAACAGGTGGTGGTTTTGGTGTAGTGCATGTAGGGAGGAGCATGTTGAAAGTGATGAAGAAGTGCCCAAAGACTATGAGAGGGCCACCATCCGCTGGAAAGGATGAGAGCAGCACATCTAACTCTTCAATGAAGTTGTGCAGAGGACTTGGGGGTGGTAAACTATGACAATACTGAGCTGTAGTAGGAGAAGTTATATTGACAGCGTGGTATTCAAATGAATAGTTGTTGCATAGGGAAGATAGTGCGGAATATTTAAAATTATTGTTAATAAGCTAACCTGTGTCTCCTCCTCTTCCAGTTTGGGGGGGAGAGTGAGAGAAGGATTAGTTAGTGGAGAGAGCAGCAGGTGTGGCTGAGTCCTCAGTACGAATCCATGTCTCAGTAAGACCTAGAATGTGAATGTCAGACTGGCTAGCAAAAGCATGGATGAAGTCAGTCTTGTTCACCGCTGACTGGCAGTTCCAGAGACCCACAGAGAGAGTCAGAGGTGTCGAAGTGGAGGCATGAATGGGACGGGCGTGAGAGTGAACACCCTTGCGTCTTGGGCGAGAGCACTGTCTGCGATGGAGCACAGGAATATACCGAAAACATGCGATGTTAGTATACAATTGAACAGAAAAACAAAGGTATGTTAAAATATACTGAAGTGCCTTGCCGGTGTCTTTGCTCGGTGGGTCGCTCAGTTAGAGTCACAGGTCTTTATTCTAGTCGGTCTTCACATGAGGGCTGACGCTTACCGCGCCAGCACAGATGCACAGTTTAAGTATTTGTTGAGATGAGCATGAACAGAAAAGAGTTTAACAAGCCTTCTCAATTAGCAAAACAAAGCCTGAAAGACTTGAATGGGCCATGGATCAAACTAGCTCCATGCTTTTAAGTGAAAAACTATAATGTCTAGCCGTAACAAGCGGCTAACAGCAACTTAATGTGACTACAGTAACACAGTACTCAAACAGAACAACAAACGCTAACACCTTAACACTCAATCAACAAGTAATTAAAGATTGTCTCAAATCTCAAGCATGAGTAATAACGTTGAAGATCTTGACTTTAACTTTTAAATTTAAACTCCACCTTGCTCCTCTGCGCTTAAAGGAGATTAAAAATGGCAGCCCGACACCGTGGTATAATGAACACACAGGCTCTTAAGAAAGCGGCACGGAAAATGGAGCACAACTTTAAGAAACCTAAATCAGAGGTATTTCGTACAGCATGGAAGGATAGTATTAAAAAATACAGGAAAGATCTAAAAATGTCTAGATCCGCCTACTTATCTTCACTAATAGAAGAAAACCATCACAAACGTTTTAACAAAGTGGCTAAATTAACAAAAAAATTATCATCTGCGACTTCTGATTCTTTATATCAGAATAGCAGTGATGAATTTATGAACTACTTCACAAATAAAATCCAAGAATTTAGAGAAAAAAATATAACTATGCAACCAGAAGTGAAACCCGCTGAACAAACAACTAACTACAGCACCCCTTAGGAGAAATTGCCATTATTTTCTGCCTAGATCACGATAAACTATCTAAAATCATTAGATCATCTATATCAATGAAGATTTCCAGTCTGGATTTAGAGCACATCACAGTACAGAGACTGCTCTGATCAGAGTTTCAAATGATCTGCTTTAGGCATCTTACCAAGGATGTATCTCCTTATTGGTGCTCCTAGATCTTAGTGCTTAGTACTGCATTCGACACCATTGACCACAGCACGCTACTTCACATTTGAGAACCAGGTCGCCAACACCTGTAAAATTGCGTTTTTCCATCTTAAAAATATATCTAAATTACGTCATATGCTGTCACCATCGGATGCAGAGAAGCTTATACATGCCTTTATGACATCAAGACTAGATTACTGTAATGCACTATTAGGTGGTTGCCCTGCAGGCCTATTACAAAAACTCCAACTGGTCCAAAATGCGGCAGCTCGAGTTCTTACGCGTACAAAAAAAGTATGAGCATATTAGCCCGGTTCTGTCAACCTTGCACTGGTAAACTTTAAAATCTTGCTTATTACCTATAAAGCCTTGCATGGTTTAGCTCCTCACTACTTGAGAGAACTTCTAACATATTATAGTCCATCACGTGCACTACGCTCTCAGGTGTCAGGTCAGTTGGTAATACCTAGAATTTCAAAATCAAGTGCAGGCGGCAGATCCTTTTCCTATCTAGCGCCTAAACTTTGGAACAGTCTTCCCTGCACTGTCCGGGAGGCAGACACACTCTGTCAGTTTAAATCTAGACTAAAGACGCATCTTTTTAATCTTGCATACACTACACTATCATAATATATATATTTCAAAGATCCAGGCTGCACTAGTTAGATCAACCGGAACCAGGGACACTTCCAATAACAACTGATGCATTTGTTGCATCAAAGAGTGCAGAACAGTACTCTACTCTCAGCCAGTCTTGTCTCATTCTTCCAAGGTTACCAGAGCGGGCAGGAGGCAGTCCAAGGCTACCGGAGCGGGCAGGGCGCAATCCATTCCCAGACCTGACAAATGTTGGACAAAGGACGTGGCGACTCTACAAAACTTCAGCCGCTATTAGATTATTAATGATAATTTTAAATCTAAATTTGTTTTTTATTTTGCCTTGTTGTATAAGCACCGTCGAGCTTGTGCAGAGGCAGCAGTTTTTGCCAGAGGGGAACTGGAATCCCCTGGTTAGGCCTGGTCTCCCTCTGAGTTTTTTTTTCTCCTCCAATGGAGTTTTGGGTTCCTCGCCACCGTTTGCATACTGTTTTGCACTGTTTGCCTGGCCGGGGGGGCTGCTAGAATTTGATAGTCTTATTTAATTAACTCTGCATATAGTCATTTATTGTGTGTCTGATATTTGAACTGTGTTTTGACTTCCATAACCTTTTATGTTTTACTTATAGTCAATGTTTTCTTGTACAGCTGCTTTGTAACAATGAAAATTGTAAAAAGCGCTATATAAATAAAGCTGACTTGACTTGACTTGACATAGACTCAAAATTTATGTCAGCATTAAGAGAATAGCTTCGAAATGGTTTAGATCTTATTTATTCGACCGTTATCAATATGTAGCAATAAACAATGAGCTACTTGTAGGAGATATAATAAAGTGACACAGAGCTAGCTTTTTCTGTTATGCTGATGATACGCAACTTTATATTTCCTCGAAGCCTGATGAAACACAGCAATTCCATCCAATAGCGAAATGCATCGTCGATATCAAATATGAATAACAACTCTTTATTACTGAACTCGGACAAAACAGAAGTGTTACTTATTGGATCGAAAACCGCCATACACAAAAACCAACAATACTGCTTAACTACTGACGGATGTTCCATTAAACCCTCGTCGTCAGCAAAGAATCTTGGCGTTTTATTCTATTGTACTCTGTCATTTGAGAACCATGTCGCCAACACCTGTAAAATTGCGTTTTTCCATCTAAACTACGTCATATGCTGTCACCATCAGATGCAGAGAAGTTAATTCATGCATTTATGACATCAAGACTAGATTTCTGTATTGTACGGGGGCCGAAAAGTGCAAAACAAAACTACAAATCGCACAACTAAACTCAACTAAAAGCAAATCTAAAAGCAAAATAAAAACCCCAAAATCAAAAATGACAAATCTAAAAACAAAATATCAAATCATAAAACACAACAACAATTCAGGAAACAAAATAACAAGTCAGAAACCACATTGACAAGTCAGAAAACATACCTACAAATCAGTCAAACCGGAAAAGGTAGATATTTTGTTGGAATGGGATAGCTAATGCTGATTGGACGAAACTCCTGTCAATCAAGAAATCCAGGACGCTCAATGTTACTATGAGAAAGGACATGCATATATGATACGCCACCGTTTGCATACTGTTTTGAACTGTTTGCCTGGATTTATTTAATTAACATTAACATTATTAACATTGCATTTAGGAATTTATAGTCCGTCTGATATTTGACCTGTGTTTTGACTTGCATAACCTTACATATTTAGCTTATAGTCAATGTTTTCTTGTACAGCTGCTTTGTAATAAATTTTTAATTTTAAAAAGAACTATATAAATAAAGTTGACTTGACTTGACTATATATTTAATACACTGAGTAATGCCATTTTACAAATTGAAATCATAGTGGAACAACAAGTTCAAATCAAACTTTGTTGCTCACGACCTCATAGTTTATGAGACTTTAGCCTGATTTTCAGAGGCAGGTTCACATATATTAGTTCATTACAGTTATCAATTACCAAATAAAGTAAGTTCACACTATACATAAAATTTGTGAGTCAGAATTATTTATGTGGGTAATTACATTTTGCTTATACCAGATGCCCAAGAAACCAGCAGTTGACAGGGATTCCATTGTTACAGTCTTGTGTTCTTCAAGAGAGGCAATAGTACATATTGGCAACATTGCTACTCCTAATCAGAGAACCTGGACATAATTTAGTGACCAGCTAGAAAACAAGAACACCCCAAAGGCTCTATACACTTTTGTGAAATTAAACAGACACAACATCTGGACTGCTTTAGGGCTTACTTGTGAAAGTGAGCATGAAACAAGTGTCAGTAGTTATGACACTGACATTGAGCCAGGGTCCCTTTCCCCCAGACCAAAAGACTGCTGGACTTTTGATATTCAAGATCCATTTCAGAAACGGATGGAATTCATGCCTGAAACAGTTGAGTACAAAAACAAGCTCTCTAAAACACAAAAAAGGTAAAACACAATTTTTAAGCCTTGCATCTGGACGTATGTGATAAAATCATATCTGGCAAGAAGTGAAGAGCTCTTGCACATTTTCCTTTAAAAGCACTAAGGCCTGCCCATCAGACACAGAGAAATACATAGAAATCAGAGGCAACTCTAAGCAGTGTCACGGCAACATTCATATAAAATGTGACAGATAGTCGTAACAGATAGCCTGAAATGAACAACCCAATGGTGCTCAAGTGTTTTATTACAAACACTGATGACAGACATATGTGAGGTCACTTGCTGTGGCTAATGGTGATCGTGATAATATGCAACTTCCACCCTGAGATCTGGCTTGCAAATTACTTACCACTATGGACAGGGGTAATGATCCCACACTTCTGTAGCACCAACATCACCACTCGTTCAGCTAGTGTTGAGACAGAGTTCAAAAACATCAAACACAGCCGCAAAACAATAAGGTAAAAAAAGGATCAGGAAGATGCAGATCCTGCCACAATAGTCTTCTCAGGAGCAAATACACCACAACTTGCAATGTAGATGGAAAACCAAAAATGGATGCTGCCTCTTCTGCAAAGTCTGACACTGTGACAAACATCCATCCAAGAGATGAAGACATGGTTGAAAACTGGAGAGGCTTAGCAGTTCTGCCCATAAAGAGGAAGAGGAATTCGTACCTCTCTCCTTGTCCTGAATTGCTCAAAGTAGATCCATCTGTAAAGGGGAAAAAATTAAAGCAGAAATGTTAAAAAGTGAAATAATCAACAGCCTGTTAAATTCCGGAAAGCAAGAATCTCTGTGCTGAACACCTGTGCCAAATCTGCCTACCTTTGCACCATTCTCACCGACCCCTGCCAAAACCCCAGAAGCCTCTTCTCCACAACGAACAACCTCATCAAGCCTCGGACCAACACTCTCCCTACCTCTACTCCTGATCTCTGTAACTCATTCCTTCACTTTTTTGCTGACAAAATCCACAACATTTACCAATCCCTATCCCTGTATCTCACCTCCCAGGATCTACTCCCAACACCCACAACGACCCCTCTTCTCCCCATCCCTCCCAACCCCTCTTCCTCACTGCCTCCTCTCCCAGTTTGACCCGGTCACACCTCCAGAAATTACAAAACTCATCTGCTTTTCCAAACCCACCACCTGTTTCCTCCACCCCCTCCCTACTCCACTCCGGAAGTCCTGCCTCCCCGTGCTATGCCCCTACCTCACTAACCTCTTCAACTCCTCACTGTCCCTTGGATCTGTCCCCTCTGCCTTCAAGACTGCCGCTGTCACCCCAATCCTTAAAAAACCTGGTCTCGCTTCGTTAAAACCTCCTTCTTTCAACTCCGCAACATCACCAAAATCAGACCCTCTCTCACACCCCCAGCTGCTGAAAGACTCATTCATGCCTTTATATCCTCCCGACTGGACTACTGCAACTCACTTCTCCTCGGCATCAGCTCTACCAACATCAACCGACTCCAACTGGTCCAGAACTCAGTCCTTAAACTCCATTGGCTTCCCATCTCCCACCGGATCACCTACAGAATCCTGGTTTATAGGTATAAAGCCCTCCACCATCTGGCCCCCACATATCTCATTGACCTCCTCTCCCCGTACCAACCCTCACGGTCCCTCAGATCCACCTCAGCCGGTCTCCTCTCCATCCAAAAGTCCAAACTCCGCAGTTTTGGGGACAGAGCATTCTCTAGGGCAGCTCCCAGGCTCTGGAACTCCCTCCCTCATGAAATTTGCACCTCTGAGTCACTTACCATCTTCCAGTCCTGATAGTCACTTACCATCTTCCAGTCCTGATCTATCTATCTATCTATCTATCTATCTATCTATCTATCTAACTATCTATCTATCTATCTATCTATCTATCTATCTATCTATCTATCTATCTATCTATCTATCTATCTATCTATCTATCTATCTATCTATCTATCTATCTATCTATCTATCTATCTATCTATCTATCTATCTATCTATCTATCTATCTATCTATCATCTATCTATCTATCTATCTATCTATCTATCTATCTATCTATCTATCTATCTATCTATCTATCTATCTATCTATCTATCTATCTATCTATCTATCTATCTATCTATCTATCTATCTATCCATCTATCCATCTATCTTTTTTTACCTTGCTGTAAAGCAACTTTGAGTACTTGAAAAGCGCTATATAAATTGAATTTATTATTATTATTATTATTTTGATGCTTTGTGTTTGCATGTGTTACGTTGACAAAACATTGCTCCACTCAGTACTGCGATCTCAGCAAACAGGTAACAAGGGAAATTCCATTTGTTTCTACTTCTGTTGCTGTCTTTACTGCAGGCTTCTGGTATGGCTCATTTTCAGATTGCAGTGGAAGTAGGCATTAAATAACCAGAATCCCCTCGCCTCAGGCCAATCCAAAATCCAACACTGTGTCTCTCTGAATTCAAGACAGAGTCTACCTCAGGAACAGTGCTCTGTGCAGGGAAAGTTTCCCACAGTTACAGTCTAAGAGAACTTCTGTGGATTGACACTGACCTGGGAAAGAGATTTACCTTAAGGGCAGTCATTGCTTTCAAAGGAGGCTTAACCCAGGATGCTCTTGGACATTATATGGCATACTGTAGGAGTCCTCCATGTTTCTGGGAGTTGTATGATATTGGGATTATGATGTTTTATGTATTATAAATTCATGTTTACTGTTCTTTTACTGTTAAATATAATGATATGAGTATGTCCATGCTGTGCTGGGTTCTTTGTCTTGAAAGCTAGCTGGCAGAAGTGTGTAACATGAGCTCTGAGGAATGCAGAAGCAGGGTCTCAGATAACAAGTGTGTGAGTGTATGTGTGTGTGCGTCAATCGCATCTCTCGGCAGGACCGGCTATTTTCAAAATGTTTTGCAGGAGCCAATAGTTGGGGGAGAATGGAGTCAGATTTACATGTCCCGAGGTGATTGGTTCCGGAGGATTCAACGCCCGCCCGATGAAGGGGAGGAGCCCGAAGATAGAATCGACGTCACATACTTTATAAATACTTGTAACCCAGAAGTGTGGGTTCTGTTGTTTTGTCTCATATGTATGTTGAGAGAACAGCCCCAGCTGGAAGAAGCTTTTACATCTGATAATAAATTCTACTTAAACTTATTGGGAAAAACGATCTCTTTGACTTTTCTTCAAATTTTGAACACGCAGGACTCGAGATTCAAAAGTCCGATAGTTGGTGACCCCGACGACGTGATTTGAAGGACAAAGAGAAGTTTTGGCGCCACATTTCGGCGGACCCCGTGGGGGAGGGAAAAGATATCGAGACGGATTCAGATTTAACACAAGGCTGGCCTAAAATTCATAAGGTAAGCAGGAACCTGTTAATACGAATTCTGCTATTGGAAATACTAAATTTCTGTGTTAAATTTGATGAACATCTCGATGAATAGACGAGTAAAATTGAAATAAGGAAAATCAGATTTAAAAGATTCTTTTAAAACAAGTTAGAGTCTTGTTTTAAAACAGATTAAACTCTGTTTACGGGTTGGAGTCCCTTGGCGAGAAAAAAGCCATAAATTAAATACAGATTAAAGTTCTGTATAACTGGAATTAAAACAGTTAGAGTCTGTTTTTAAGGTTAAAGTCCTTCGGACAAGAGATCCGTAAATTATTTACTTTGTATGAATGGTATTGGGGATGAAAGTATTTAGACGTGGTGTTTAGTTGAATGCATAAGTGAACGGAAAATTCGCACGTGGTGTGTAGGCCTTGTGTATGTGTATAATCTAAGTTGGTGTAAGGAGACGATCGTAAAGAAACTAGTAGGAAAGTTATATTGAATACATATATATATATATATATATACAAGTAAATAAATAGAATGGCAGAGTTTCAAAAGGAGTGTGATGAATACGAATGTCCGACCGTATTAGCGCAATGGCAGAGTATCGCTGAGATGATGATAGCACAGGCTGAACCAAAAGACAGAAAGGAGAGACAAAGAGAGGTCGAGGAATGTTTTGTAGAATTGTGTGATAATTATGCATGGACGAAAGAGGCAGAGACATTCAAAGTGCCCCTGGCCCCGAAAATAAGAAATATGGAGAAAAAGGCTCATTGTAGGTTAGTCAGACATAAAGGTGATGAAAAAACGATTAAATGGTATAATGCAAGTAGATATAAAAGTAAAGGGTGTGACTTAGAAAAACATTTAAGAAAATGGAGTCGTCTTGCCCTCGTGGCAACAGCTTTATCACCCATTGGACAAAGGAAGGAAGGGAAAGTCACAGAGGATGATTTTAGACTGAAAGTGAAGGATGGAAACAGGGAGACCGAGTCACTAGCACCGCCCCCTGAACAGTACCGCCCATTGTATCCGCCTCTTGCCCCGCCTATTGCCCCGCCTCTTGCCCCGCCTATTGCTCAGCCCCCCCCCTACATCTCACCAAATACGACTCACAGCAAACAACAGGTCGTGCTTGAGGTACGAGAGGGAGTTTTAGACTGTAATTTAAAAGAATTAGAAGAACTTCGACAGGAAGTACAACATCTGGGCAAGGTAGTGACAGAACAGGTACATGCGGCACGAGCTCAGGTGAATGAGACAATGCGCCACATGGCAGAAAATATGGAACTTCCAGAGGGAAGTGATGGTAGTGAGAACGGAGTAGGAAGTGAAGATGAAAGGGGAAGTTGTAGAGCAGCTGGCCCTATAGAAACAACAGGTCAGGCCCAGGGCACGATGCATACAGTATGTATTAAGGGAACGATGGTGATGGATCAGGAGCCAATAGCAAAACGTACTAGGGGAAGGGAAAAAGAGCAGCAGCTGTCTAATTTTTCAATTGATCATTGCCCCCCTAACGTACCAGAGCAGAGAGAGCAGGCAATGAGTCATCATACTAATCAATTATATCCAGGCGTACAAGCCCCATTGTTAGCAAAGAGCACTGGGGTGCAGTACCAGCCCTGGTCACACAGTGACATGACTGCTATTTCCAGTAAACTTCCTCCAATTACATCAGGGGGCTCTAAGTGGTTAAGTAAATTAACGGCCTTGAGTCATGGTACCGTTTTGGCTTTGGGTGACATAAGATGTCTGTTGGGTCAGATTTTGACAGCCTCTCAGATGGGGAGTTTTGAACTCGAAGCCCAAACATTACAATATCCAAATGATCTTGATTTTTCAAAAGTAATCACAATGGTGGGCAGGGCACTCGGTCGATTGTACCCATTGCCACCCACCGTATACCAAAACATAAAGTTTCGCATAAAACCAGGTGAGACAGGTGCAGCATATTATTTCAGGTGCGCTGCTGAGTGGGAACAGATGGTGGAAGAAAATAGTTTAACCAACCCAATTACACGAGACATATTCAGAGCAGCGGTTATGGCAGGTGCCCCTAGTGGTGTTAAGCAAATAATGGAAAATAACCCTGACATTCCAATTGCTAGTAACGAAATATGGGAAAGGCATTTAGTCCACCACACAGATAGGGCTGTAGAGAAAACAGGAAAAGAGGAAGAACAATTAGAAAAGATAAAAATAGAGTTGCTAAAACTACAGTTAGAACAAGCAAAAAATGAGGGAGGGACAAAAAAGAGTAAGCAAATGCCACAACAACCCTATCAGCCACCCCCTTACCAATATAACGGCCCACCCTATGGTACAGACGCCCATGCAGCAGGTGGGAGGGGAAATAGACAAAGGAGCAATTGGAGGGGTAGTAATAGAGGGAGGGGGTCTTATGGAGGGAGGCAGCAGGGCGGGGGAAATTGTTACGTGTGTGGTGAGGCAGGCCACTGGATGAGAGAGTGTCCACAGCTTTCAGGTCAGTTTAACGGACCACCTGCGGAGGGATGGGGTCCTCGAAGAGGTGGTGCCGGTGGTCGCGGCAGGGAACCACAAACCCCATACAACCCGGGGCAATACCCTCCACCACCCTCCAACCTACAGGTGCCGATGTTCCCGCCATCGGGCCCGGAGGATGGCGCGAGCGTTTATTGAAGGGGCCCCCAGAGAACCGAAATGAGGGCTAGGGCCGAACCTCTCATTTCGTTAATGGTAAACAACAAACCATTAAAAGCTCTGGTGGACACCGGAGCCACCTATTCGACTGTCACAGGCGGCATAAAACAATCTGATCTGAGTGACAAAATTGTGACAATAATCGGGTTCTCTGGGGGAAGTGAAAGCTTGAAAATGACACAACCATTCAAAGTAGAAGTGGCAAATCAATGTTTATCACACTCGTTCCTTTTCTCCAGCAATGCTCCCATTCCTCTTTTGGGTAGAGATTTATTAATAAAATTAGGGGCTAGCATTCTGTGCTCAGCAGAAGGGGTAATAGTTACATTTCCAGATGGTACAACCATTAACTGTTCCCTATCAGGTAATACGACAGACAGCCAGTGGATGCTGACCTCGTGTGGGGAGGAGGAGGCAGCTGATCTATACTGGGTAAAATTAGATGATGATACACAGTGGGGCACAGCAATGGAACTGTATAACAAATACCGTTCATGGATTTCAAATTTAGATATCTATTTACCCCCCATAGACCCATTGCATTGTACATTGTTTTATGACAGAAATGACATAACCATTTATGAAGACATGTTTCAGGAAGTGGAGGGAGACAGATGGGTGTTGGAGGGAGCTGGAATTTTTGTGAGTAAAGAAGGAGTGATGGCTCCAGTGAAGCTGACAGAAGAGCAGTTGAAGTGGTATGAGATGGCAGACACAGCAGCACCTCACATATCGTTAGCCTTACACCCAAGCCATGAAGCCAGGGAGCTAGGTAAGATTACAAAAACACTGTTAGCCACCCAGGATTGGGAGCCCACGGAAAAATCAGATGTTAAATATTCACCTAAACACAAAGCCTATTGGATAGAAGGTGCCACACGAGACACTGGAGCTCTAGAGCATGTGCAGGTTTCTAGATTCCATGGCAGGGAGCTGTCAGATAGTGTGGGAGCACCAGACATCATAAAAAATTTACCTGAGGATCTTTGGTCTCAGGGCCCAACAGATGTAGGTTTTTGTAACATGTCTCCAGTTTACTTTCAGTTAAGCACACCTGACCCCATCTGGATTCCACAATACCGCAACAAACCTGAGGCGGACGAGGGTGTGGCCGTAACAGTAAAAGGTCTCCTAGAGAGGGGTGTTATTACACCATACAAATCTAGGTGGAACACACCTATTTTTCCGGTGCCGAAACCAGGCACGAATAAGTACAGGTTGGTACATGATTTGAGAGCAATCAATGCTGTTGTGGCTACACCATCGTTAACAGTGCCTAATCCGTATACTGCACTCTCTGTGATAACACCTGAGCACAATTGGTTTACATGTATTGATTTGGCTAACGCATTTTTCTGTATCCCTTTAGCAGAGGAATGCAAGGCGTATGTGGCTTTTACATACAAAGGTTGTCAATATTCTTACAACAGATTACCCCAGGGGTTTGTTTTATCACCAGGAATTTTTAACCATGCATTAAAACAACAATTACAGGACTGTAGTTTGCCTGGAGACTGTGTGTTGATCATGTATGTTGATGACCTCCTTTTGGCAGCCAAAACAGAGCAAGGATGCCTGGAGGGGAGCGAAGCTGTGTTAAGACAATTACACAAAAGTGGCTTCAAGGTAAGCAAGGAAAAGCTGCAATTTTGCAGACCTTGTGTTACATTTCTAGGTCGCATGATCACCCCAGAGGGCTCCACGCTAACTGTAGCCCATAGACGAGGAATTTTGAGTCATCCAAAACCAACCACGGTTAAAGAGATGTTGTCATTTCTAGGCCTAACAGGGTATAGTAGACACTATATTCCAATGTATGTTTCATTAACAGCCCCTTTGAGAGATCTTGTAAAACAACAGGGTATGAAGAATTTGAGAGCAGACATTGAGTGGACACAGGAAGCTGAACGGACGTTCATTAACCTGAAACAACAGATGGCACATGCAGCTAATCTCAGCAGTGCTGATTACAGATCACCATTTCACTTAGACGTCTCTGAGACAGGGTCAAGTGCACATGGGGTACTTTATCAAAAAGACCAGGGGGGCAGAAAAGTGTTGATGTATGTTAGCATGTTGTTGGACAGTGTAGAACAAAGACAGCCACCATGCAGCAGGTTTGTCGCAGGATTGGCAAAGATAGTGAAGAAAGTGTCTCACATTGTTATGGGCCACCACCTAATTGTTTTAACAACGCATTCAATCGCATCTTTTGTTAATTCTGAATCATTCACATTTTCCCCTTTACGACAGCGACGCATTGCAGCAATTTTGCTCGCCGACCATATCATATATACACATGAGGGCATTAACATGGCAGATTTGGTGGAGGAGGGAGAACCACACGACTGTGCACCGATCACAGAGAGGGCATCGGTGGTCAGACCAGGTTTGTTTGCAAAACCATTGACTGGCCCTGAGCCAGTCATGATTTTGTTCACTGACGGGTGCTGTTTCAGGGCGGAGGACGGAAGTTTGAAAGCGGCTTATGCAGTGGTAGAGCAGGTAGGACATGAGATGATTACGAGGGATGCAGCAAGGTTAGAGGGGAAGCAGTCAGCACAGAGGGCAGAAATGATAGCAGTGATCAAAGCCTTGCGACATACTGGTGGACACCGTGTAAACATATATACTGACTCTGCTTATGTTGTTACAGCTGTACACGTAGAAATGCCGTTGTGGAAACGTTGTGGCTTTATCACTTCGTCAGGTCGACCAATAACACATGCATGTGAAGCCAGAGACCTTTTAGAGGCTCTGATGATCCCCTCAGAGGTGGCAGTGATTAAATGCGCTGGTCACTCTAAGGTGGATAGCTCTTTGAGCAGAGGCAATGACGCAGCAGACTTGGCGGCAAAAGCTGCTGCTGGTTATGTGTCCTCGCAGATGATGTGCACATCAGAAAGAACATCTAACGATTTATTGCCGAGATTCACAAGGGAATACCTTTGTAAAGAGCATCAGCGCTGTACCCCCGAAGAAGTCTCTGTGTGGGCACAACATGGAGCTGTTCGTGCCTCTGACGGACTGTGGCAAGCTCCGGATGGACGTCCGGCGCTCCCAGCGAGTCTGTGTCATTCCATCATGGTAGAGGTTCATGGAGTGAGCCATGTCGGGGACAAACAGATGATGAGAGCGCTTGAATATTGGTGGCATCCTTTTTTAAAAGCTATGGTCTCAGCACATGTGAGCACGTGTGAAGTTTGTCAGGGATATAACGTTAAACCCACGATTAAACCAACAAGGGGTTCGTTTCCTTTGACCGGTGGTCCAGGGGACGAAATCGTGATTGATTTCACAGATATGATCACGAGGATACAGGGTAAGCGTTATCTTCTGGTAATCGTAGACTATTTCACTGGATGGCCTGAAGCTTATCCTGTAGGCAGAGAAGACAGTACGGCGGTGATAAAATGTTTAATTAACCATTATATTCCGCGCTATGGTTTCGCCCGGCGTTTACGATCAGATAATGGCAGTCATTTCAAGAATGAACATTTGCGAGTCGTTGAAAAGGCCCTAGGCCTCAAACATGCATTTGGTGCAGTCTGGCATCCTGCCAGCCAAGGTAAGGTTGAACGAATGAATCTCACACTAAAACTCAAATTGGCTAAAATCTGTGCACAGACAAAACTAAATTGGTTGTCAGCTTTGCCATTGGCCTTAATGTCAGTAAGATCATCTGTTAACCGAATCACAGGATTCACCCCTTTTGAATTGTTTACAGGTCGGCAGTTTCCAGGGCCACGGAATGCACTGTCGGATGCCATTGTGACACCATTATCTCACACTGTCTATTTTGATAAACTGACTGCTCTCATTAAGACTTTTTCATGCCAGGTCAATCCATCTCCAGCAGCCGACCCCCCTCCAACGACGGTACAGTGGGTGAGGCTGAGGACGTTCAGGAGAAAGTGGAATGAGCCGAGGTGGTCGAAACCCTATAGGGTGACAGCGAGGACATCACATTGTGTTCGATTGCAGGGCAAGGGTGACACTTGGTTTCATTTAACTTCATGTGTAGCTTGTGACCCCCCCTCAAGGGATCTTGCAGAGACACGGGTGGACCTGCGTAGACAGGTCCAAGAGAGGGAAGGAGAATCGGAGGCTGAAGAAGCCACAGGTGAAATCACAACACCACCAGTACAATAACAATTGCAAATCATTCACAAGACAGGTGTTCCAGGTGAATGTGCTGTGACCAAAGAGAAGGACAGTAGAATCATTTTCCAGTGCAATAAATTTTGAGTGAATACTCACGGAGGTGGAAATACGTATTACCATATATTTTTTATAACCATATTATATATTGTTCTTATTGTGATTCTCATATTTATTATTTTCATATATCTATTGTTTTTCATATTTTTTTATATTTACTATTTTTTATACCTTTATATTGCTATTGTGATTTTTATATTGTCATTCTTTATCTTCTTTACCATTTTATTTTGTGTGATTTTAACCATATATATTTTTCCTTAATTGCATATTCCCATTAAGTATACTGTGTGTTTAACCATTTTAATTTCCAAGAGTGTGTTTATTATTCCTTTAAAGTCCAAGAGAGGGCAACAAAATGAAGCTGTGGGAAAACTGTAAGCTGTCGGGGATCCTATTAATAATTTCAGGAGTTATAGTAGGAATAATTTTTAGCCTAACTAAGGGTCAGGAAGGCAACAACACCATATCAAAATCGAGACACAAAAAAGCCATAGCCGATACGAGGTTACCGTGTGAACAACTCGTAATTAATTATGTTTGGGGTAAGACTACATCATTTACTTTCGACCTATGCGCTGTCATAAATTGTGGGGGAAAAAATAGTTCATGGAGGGGGTACAATATATATATATGCATGGATGGGAATATGGATAGTGTTTGTAAGGTGTCCCAGTCTAGGCAAACCTATAGGGGTGAATGGTGTCCATCATGGAATAAGGTAATCGCATATACAGGTGCTTGGACTCCGGAACAACCTAGCCTTTGGACCCGTACCTCGGCAAAATTTGATTTAAAAATGCAGAGAGATTACAGTGCAAGTCAAAATCCACTCACCCTTTCAATATCCACCAGAACGGGATCAGCCAATTATACAGGGGAGTTTTTCCTTATAATGGGGGTGCACAGCCCAGGAACAGATAAAAAAGCAGTAATAAAATTTGTTATAGACAGTTCACCTGAGGAGGAAAGAAATGAGACAATAGCTGAGCCATTATCGGTAGGACAAAAGAATGTAGTGGTGGAAATAGATTACACCATGTTAAAACCAGAAGATATGATAGAGAGAGCTACAGGATATGGGGAAAATAATTTGTGGCTGGAATGGATAATTACCACAGCCAGAGAACAGAGGTTAGATGATTGTGTTGGATGTGCTAATGCAAGACCTCATTTATATATTGAACCAGCCCCGTTGTACCAAAATGATACGTGGGGCTATGAGTGTATGCTGGCATTGACACGGATGGCCAGTCCAAAAAACTGTACCACATTGGCAGCAATATTCCCACCAATAACTAACCTTTCACGGGCAGGTCCATTTACACCAAAGAAAGCAAATTATACCTGTTTTGATATTAAACGTCTATCACCAACCAGCAACCTGGGGGAGATAAATAAGGAGTGGTGTGATCACATCATAGTGGATAATGGGACTGAAATAGGTACGTGGGCTAGAGCAGGTTTGTATTATTATTGTGGAGATCGAAGATTGTTTACTAGGATACCTGAGAAGGCAAAGGGAGTGTGTGCTTTGGTAAGACTGGGAGCCCCAATAACTCTGATAGGTGACAGAGCAGTCAGAACGGAAACCATAAATTCAGCAACATTGACAAGAAGACGTAGGAGACACATCATAAAACGGAGAGCAATAGGTTCAAGTGTAGATTTATCATTGAATAGTCCAACGTATATCGACGCGATTGGGATTCCACGAGGTGTGCCGGATGAGTATAAACTAGCAAACCAAGTGGCAGCAGGTTTTGAGAATATACCCATAATAGCTGCCCTTTTTCCAGTCACCCCAAACAAGAATGTAGATAGGATTAATTATGTGCATTATAATGTGATGAGGTTAGCGAATATGACAAGGGATGCCGTAGATGGTTTAGCGGAGCAGCTAGCACCAACTTCACTGATGGCTATACAGAACCGTATGGCTCTGGACATGCTGTTGGCAGAGAAGGGAGGAGTATGTGTAATGTTTGGTGATCTTTGTTGTACGTACATTCCCAATAATACTGCCCCAGATGGATCAGTGACGAGGGCATTGGAAGGTTTGAAAACTTTGTCTACAGAGATGAAGGAACATTCAGGAGTAAATAATCCTATTGGAGATTGGCTAGACAAAACATTGGGAAGATGGCAAGCAATAGTAATGTCTGTTGTGATGTCCATAGGGGTATTTGTAGCGATTTTGATTACGTGTGGTTGTTGTTGCATTCCTTGCCTTAGATCACTGTGTAATCGTTTAATAGTTTCAGCTATTGAGAGACCGGAAAGCCCCAAACCATTTAATATGCCATTGTTATCCAGCTATACTGACGACACGGAGGACCAAGAATTTTGACCTCTGTCGAGGTCAAGAGAGGGATTATTGGGATTATGATGTTTTATGTATTATAAATTCATGTTTACTGTTCTTTTACTGTTAAATATAATGATATGAGTATGTCCATGCTGTGCTGGGTTCTTTGTCTTGAAAGCTAGCTGGCAGAAGTGTGTAACATGAGCTCTGAGGAATGCAGAAGCAGGGTCTCAGATAACAAGTGTGTGAGTGTATGTGTGTGTGCGTCAATCGCATCTCTCGGCAGGACCGGCTATTTTCAAAATGTTTTGCAGGAGCCAATAGTTGGGGGAGAATGGAGTCAGATTTACATGTCCCGAGGTGATTGGTTCCGGAGGATTCAACGCCCGCCCGATGAAGGGGAGGAGCCCGAAGATAGAATCGACGTCACATACTTTATAAATACTTGTAACCCAGAAGTGTGGGTTCTGTTGTTTTGTCTCATATGTATGTTGAGAGAACAGCCCCAGCTGGAAGAAGCTTTTACATCTGATAATAAATTCTACTTAAACTTATTGGGAAAAACGATCTCTTTGACTTTTCTTCAAATTTTGAACACGCAGGACTCGAGATTCAAAAGTCCGATAATGAAGACCTGAAAAGTGGAGTGACAGGAGTGTCAGAAAAAATAAAATATGCCCACATGCTTTGTTTAACGCAAAAGAATGATTACATTTTTAAGACAAACACCTTCTGATTGAGACGAAGCTTCACTTCACTCCGCCTGAATCGGTTTGTTGTATCACTGCACTTGCACTTTCTTTAATATTAATGTAAGATCTTAAACAAAAAAACTCAGTGCCGTTAGCATAGCATACGCGTGCTAGCGGGCATTTTGTTAGATATCATACACTGCTAAATATCATATCGCCTTCTAGTTGTCTTGTGTGCTAACGGTTTTAAGCGTATATACTCAGATTCATCAAGCAACATTGGTAAGTTTGAATTACTCTTCAAACCCGGTGAGTTATGGCTTCTTCTCTTATTATTGTTACTTGCACCTCATGTCAAATGTTTAGCTTAGCCTTCTCTGTCAGCGGCGAGGGCTTTACATGCGATAAATGCAGGGAAATAGCTAGGCTGACAGAGAAGATCTCAGAATTAGAGTCTCACATCCAATCTTTATCTGAGGATACTAAGAGTGTAAGGACCTTAGAAAACACTTTTAGAAAAATGCGTGCAATATTAGCGTGCACAGTTCGGTTCCGGTTGAACAACCCCCGCAGCTGGGAAACTTTGTGACTGTGAGACGGCGTAGTCGCAGACCAAAACATCACTCAACCGTTCTAACTACAGTCTCGAACAGGTTTGCCCCACTCAGTGATGCACCGACTGAGAAACCTGCTGAAAGTGCCCTAGTTATCAGTGATTCTATTGTTCGGAACGTTAACATAGAGGCACCAGCCACCATAGTCAAAAGTGGGAGCCAGAGAGCCTGACATCAAGTCAAATTTAAATGTGCTGGCTAAGGCTAATCGTAAATTCGGTAAGATTGTTATTCACGTCGGCACAAATGATGTTCGACTCTGTCAATCGGAGATCACAAAAGATAATATTAAAGAGGTGTGTGAGCTCGCAAGCACGATGTCAGACACTGTAATATTCTCTGGCCCCTCCCTGCTTACCGTTGTGATGGAATACATAGCAGATTATCATATCTAAATGGCTGGTTGTCTGAGTGGTGCCTGCAGAATTATATTGTTTTTATAAATAACTGGAAGAGTTTTGAGGGCAGACCAAGGGCCTCATTTATAAACGTAGGGTACGCACAAAAGAAGGTGTACGCCGCTCTCTACGCAATAATTGGAATTTATAAAAAGCAAACTTGACGGGAAAATGTGCGTTCCTTCACGCAAGCTCTGACCTAGGCGTACGCACAAAAACGGGTGAAATGAGAAATGATGACACCGTCGGCAGATGGAAGAAACGTGTGAAAGTGTGTGAAACTGTAGACCGTTGTGTAAAAGAAATGCCAATACTGCCTCTCATAAATAACATGAAGACTTCACAAAGCAAGTCTTACAATTAACAGCCTACACGAACACCCGTTTGATCGATCTGCAGTGTAAAACAAACAAAATCAAACGAAAATTACAACAGAAATGCAAATTAACACATATTTGCGAAAAGAAAAGTGAAATATGTTCTGCAATAATCTTGGCATGTTATGCAATTCATCATCATATATAATATGGTAAACAGAACGAAATCATGTACAAAACTGATATTCTTGTCATTTGTCCATCTGGCGGAGCAGAGAGATTAATAGATAGACAGCCCACAGATAGATGTATTAATTGTCCACTGGGGAAAGTTGTTTTCATAGTAAAAATTTCTTCATCATCTACAGAATCATGGTATTCATGCATATGCCTTTAGTTTGTTTTATTTTTGATAAATAATGTATGACGTATGTCTCAACCATTCAGAAAGCTGCAAGAAATTACATTTGCACTTAACTCTTTCCCATTTCCCCCACCCGTGGCAGACATAATCTGGCGATGGAACGCTAGACACTTTTTTGCCTCGACTTTGATGTCCGACCATTTCTTTTTTATTTCGGCCACTGTTAGATTTATTTTTCCCATAGATTAATAAGTCCACATAAATGAATGACTAAGTGTAACCAGCTGCCTAAATGTGGAGGAAGGGAATTTATTCTTAACTAGAAACATTCATTGTCTGACATGCTGTTTTCTATACCTTGTTGGGTTGTAGCAGGTGTCTTAGTGTGCACTATATAAAGATGTTTCTTCCCTGAAATAAATGAGTTCAAAAGCTTGATGCCTCTCTGTGTCTTGTTTTTGTGCTCCCAGATCTGCAGAAGAATTCTCTTACAACATCCAACGTATTTATGATTTGAGATTTTAATGGTGATCCAAAACACAGAAAGTGTTAATGAGATTTAGTGTTCGAAAGGAACCTGAAATTTTACAGCCACGGTCCGAGGTTGTGAGGCTACAGCATTTACGGCGTCTGCAACCTTTTGCCACTCAAGTGCATTAGTAATGCCAACACTGTGCCCTCCAAACAACAGTTTTCTCCTCTTTTCCACCTCGCCAACGATAACTTCTACTTCACATTGATTGAAGTTAAGTTTTTTTAATTTCCTCTCTGTGTTTGCCATGATTTCGCAATCGATGAATATTAACTTGTGGGCGTTTCACTGACTATTTATGGGCAACTATGGGCGTGACATGAAGCCGCAAAAGCTGCGCTACATTTAGAATTGATTGTGATTTTTTTAAGGGAAAACTATGTAGGATGTGCGTGCGCACGGTTTTATAAATCTGAATATTTCCCTGCTTACGGACGTCCTATGTTTAATCCGTACGCCACTTCTGATGCGAATCCTACGCAAAGTTTTATAAATGAGGCCCCTGAAAAGTGACGGTTTCCACCCCTCCTGGGCTGGAGCTTTTCTTCTGTCTAGAAATATGGTGTTGCTACACTTTACTGTAACTCTTTTAGCATTTCCCAGAATCTAATCCTAAATACAATTCTTTTGAAGTCCTGGTACTTCATGTATCAACACCTAATACTAAGGATAAAACATCTTTAAAATGTATTCTGGTTATTGTATATAGGACTCCAGGTCCCCACACAGATTTTATTAAAGAATTTGGTGTTTGTTGTTGGTGACTTTAACATTCATGTAGATAATGATACAGATGCTTTAGGAATGGCTTTTAAAGACACTTTTAACTCCATGGGCATTAGAAATTTACATTTATTCATTTGGCAGAGGCTTTTATTCAAAGCAACTTACATTTACATTTATTCATTTGGGAGACACTTTTATCGAAAGCGACTTACAAGTTGTTTTTTGTTACAGTGGCACATTAGTGGAGAGCAATCATGGGTTAGGTGCCTTACTCAAGGGACCTTCAGTCATGACCTGCTGGCACTGAGATTAGAACCGGCAACCTTCTGATCACGAGCCCAACACTCTAACCATTAGACCACAGTTGATGTGGGTGCGAAGATACACAATTGTGCTCCACTCCTTACGCGTCTCATTGGTTAATGGGAGGGGTAATATTAAGGGCGGCTCTATGTGTCGTCTCACTCTGACCTCGCCTTATTGGTCAACGCAAGTAATGACGCTGATTCCTCAGTATGCATCACTTCCGCTATATCTAGCCTCACGGTGTGTATACGGTCTGTATTTGGGTAGTTTTTCAATAAGGTTTAACCATATAATGTATAATGAACTTGTTATTGATAAACAATTGAAGAGTTCAGATGCAAAACCCCCTTACAGTTTTTTTATTCGCTTTGGTACTATTTTCACAATTATGTGGTAAAACCTCACAACTGTTAGTACAAAACTCAAAGCAGATCATCAAAAAGTCTGTTTTTTCAAACATGTAATCACATGTTCAATTGACAAAGTACAATGCACAAAATGACACAATCACTTTTTCACCACACCTAATCAGTGTGTCATCAAAGAACTACCTTTCATTTGAAGTAATTGTCTTTCACAATGCAATGCCCATGATACTTTTGATATGCTTCTCATCTAATTTGGGTAAATACATTTGTCCAACACTTAATCCAACTGATCTAAATGGTTAATCACTGAACCGTTTGGTAAACCTATATATTTTCATTTCAGCAATAAACAGTATATCGATTTTGAGAACTTTTTTTTGTACAAATATATAAATTAAACACACATGATGAATACTCGTTATTGCTCATTGATTTCAGATAGGGGTAACCACAATTGGTCATTAGCTATAAAAGTGGGGGTGTAAACACTGGCCATTTCTTTCAACATGGAGCAGGATAGACAACAAGGAATAGGAAGAGCTCGTGGACAAGGGCTCCGTCAGAGAGGTGGGCATGGGCACCAACAGAGAGGTCAGAGAGGCGGGCATGGGGACCAACAGAGAGGTCAGAGAGGCGGGCATGGGCACCAACAGAGAGGTCAGAGAGGCGGGCATGGGCTCCAACAGAGAGGTCAAAGAGGTGGGCATGGGGCCCATCAAAGGGTTGGTCATGAGAGAGGGGGAGGCAGAACTGTTGTCTCTAATGAAGTCCGGGCCATCATCGTTGATCATGTGGTGAACCGAGGCCTTACTATGGCAGAAGCTGGCAGATTAGTTGATCCAAATCTAAAAAGATCAACCGTCAATTCTATCATCCGAACCTTTCGCCAAGAAAACCGGTAAGTGTGGAGGATGTATCATATTACATTCACAATCAATTGTATTGCATGTAAATTCATCAGACATGTTACAGTATTTATACAGTATGATCTATTGACAGTATACTCTGTTCTATGCTTAGAATTGACAGAAAACCCCATAGTGGTGGCCGTGGCCGTGTGCTGACCGACCAGCAAGAGTTGGCAGTGGTGGAAATGGTGAGGGCCAGGAATGATATACGGCTGTCAGAAATAAAGCAGGCAATTGAGGAGAACAATGACACCTTTGCCAATGTGGCATCCATCAGCCTACCAACAGTAGCCCGCCTTTTAAAGAGGCACCAGGTATCAATGAAACACATTTACCTGGTGCCTTTTGAGAGAAACAATGACCGGTGAAAAGACTAAGGGCTGAGTATGTTCAGGTACAGCACTATATATTGTATTACTGCTATTATTTGATGCATCACTTATGTCATGTATATTGGAACAGCACTGTAAAAGGAACTAACCAAAATATATTTTTTAGAGGGTTATGGTGCTTGACGCTGATGTGAACCATCATAAGTACATTTTTGTTGATGAAGCGGGCTTTAACCTTGCCAAAACTCGTCGCCGTGGACGGAACATCATCGGCCAACGGGCCACTGTCCAAGTGCCTGGACAACGTGGAGGAAACATCTCCATGTGCGCAGCTATCTCTGAAGATGGTGTCGTAGGACGTAGGCCATTACTTGGCTCCTATAATGCTGCACATCTTATTGAGTTTCTCAATGAAATTGAGCCGGCCTGTCAAGGTGAAGGGGTCACCTATGTAATTGTGTGGGACAATGTCAGCTTTCACCACGCAGAGGTAGTTCAAGCATGGTTTCAGGCACATCCTCGATTCATGACTCTCTACCTGCCTCCATACTCTCCTTTCCTCAACCCTATTGAGGAATTTTTTTCAGCCTGGAGGTGGAAGGTCTATGATCGCCAACCCCTTGAGCGTGCCACCCTCCTTCAGGCCATGGATGATGCATGTGATGACATCAATGTAGACCAATGTCAAGCATGGATTCGTCATGCAAAAAGGTTTTTTCCAAGGTGCTTGAACAATGATAACATTCATTGTGATGTGGATGAGAATCTATGGCCAAATGCTCAAGACAGGCTTGATCCAAATTAATGTAATGTGTGCACTAAATGTTTATGTTTTGTTCTCATTTTGTTACATTATAGAAAGTATACCTATGTTACAATTCTATCTGAAAAATAAAAACAAATTTGTACAAAAGATTGTAGAGGATGTGTTCATTGATCCTTCACTTGATTACACATAGGATGGATATTTTGGAAATTATAGATTATGTAAATGCAATATCAGTGTATTGCCTAATGTGAAACTGTGTAATCAGTTTTTTATAGTACTGTAGCATATTAATTTCAGCACTTCTAAGGATGATTTGAAACCTGTATCTTGCATTGTTTGCTGTTGGATGAACTGATTGTTAAAAGTACTAAACTGAAAGAAGATCATACTGTTGTGTTTCGGTGATTAAAACAAATGTTCCCATTACATATTACAATAATCTCGTGTTTGAAACCATGATTATGTGGACTGAAAACATGTGCAACTGACTGAAAGCATTCCATCAGGTTTTGAAAGAATGACTAGCTGCGTTACAAGTGTGAGAAGTTTGGATTTTTGTACTAAGAGTTTTGAAAATGTACACCTTACTTGTGAAAATAGTACCAAAGCGAATAAAAAAAACTGTAATGTCACATCAATTACTTGTGAGGCTTAATTATGGGTTCCCTTTGAAGTTAAGGAATGCAGCAAGTGCAACATTTTATTATTATTGTTGGCAATGGAAAACGGGATGACCTGCAAGGTTTTTATGACAGCATATAGAGGTTCCAGACAGCTGTTTTGTGTGTGTGTGTGATCGAAAACAAGTATACATACAAGAAAATGTATTTTATGTTGCTGACATATTGTTGTAGTGTATTTTAGGATAGCATTGTGTATGTAAATAAGTAGTATATATTTTTTTGTCTGTGAACAATATACATGCATTTACAATAATTAATAATTTGTTGTTATTGGAATAAAGTGAAACCATTTAAATATTTTCTTAGAAATGTTTTTTCTTCACTTAGAAAGAAAAATAACACATTTATATGAGACAGTAGTCATTTTTCTTTTATCTTTATATTTCTCTAAAATGTTCTCTTAGAACCTTCTGGTTCTAAAAATCCCCGGATTACACAACAGTAATAAAAGAAGTAGGCTAATAAATGATACATTAATTTTAATAATGATGCAATTATTAAATAAAGATGAACATACTACAGCAAAATTTCACCAAAACTGCAATTTCAATAATATAAACTGAGGTAAAAGCACTGAGTGGGCTCTCTTAACCCAGCCAGTTTACATAACATTATAAACACTACCTTGGCATTTGCGTTTCCACACATTCTGTGATCCGCTGTGTCCGTTTAAACTTGAAAACGCAGAGTGGATAGGTAACAAATGTGATTTGGTGGGTCGTTTTGGTGTTGCCTTGATACCTCAACTGTATAGTTAGAATAGTCGCAGAAAGGATACATTTATCGGCACAAACAGAACACAAACGATTGAGCCAATTTTGGATGAGTTTGGAACATGTCGGTGGGCTGAAGAGGTCATCGCCTATAATTTAATATCTAATATCTAAAAAATTAAAGCAGCAAAAACGCAACTTTTCGCAGCACAAACAAGAGGGACTATTTGCAGTGATTTTGGAGCATGTCAGGGTGACCTCCGAATAACCTATCATTATTCTTCTGTTATCTGAAAAACTCAAGCAGCGAATAATTCTTTTTTTACAGCACAAACCAGCTCAAACAATTGAGGCTATTTTGCAAATGTTTTGCATTGGGTGGGGGGTCAACTTCAAGGAGGTCAAACACCCGCAGGTGTGAGAGGATGTAGTCAAGACTGTTGGAAATGGTTTTGCGTGTCCTATTTGAGATGTATTTTCGCAAAGGGCTTGTATTGCGCGCACAGAAGATCTCTTTGCGTGTGCGAGGGTTTCAAATGTATGGAAAGCCGTTTGGGTCATATTTAGCCATCAATCAGACGCCTGGTGTTCAGAAGATGCCTGGTTTTACGGCGTTTAAACTATACAGACGCCCGCAAAGTACAGAGTTTTGTAGTGCATGCACCGTCAATAACTGCGTTTTTACTGTAGAAACAGTGTTTTAAATGCAATGTGAAATGCCGTTCATTTCGCCGTTTGGACTTCCATGGTACACTGTAAACGACGGCGCTTCAAGTGTAACAAAAACGCAGTAAAAAGCAGCGTTTTGTATAATATTCAAATCAGTCCCGCCTTTTCTACACAGTCCAGCTCCTCCAATGAACAGAAAGACCTGTGTAGTAGAATGTCGATCTGAATAACGTTTCCTGTTTTTAACTTTATTGCTAATGATGCTTAGACTTTCATTGTGATATTTTTCCATTTAGCACGTTTATCCTCCTTTTCGTTTATCATATGTTCACAAACGGCATATTTTTTAGTGTGTACATTCATGACGCTGTGCTCGTTTATGTTTTTAAAATGCACTGACTTCAGTTTTGCAAGTGTCAGCCTCAAAAGGATAAAAAAAGGATAGCTTATAGACTACGCATGGCCATCTTAAGCTAAATTGTCAAACAAAATTAAATAAATAAATTGATTAGGCTGTTTATTGCAAAATTTTCACATACAGTCGGCTACGTATATGCAACACAAAAGCACTGGATATTTAGGTTATAATACACTCTTCTGTTCAGGCCGGCTGCAGAGAAACGTGCTCCTCTGAGGCCTAACAAATACTGCCTTCTTTTAGAGGTTTCTTAGCGATCATGTTTGTTGAAACGTTTTGTATTTTGGGATCGTTATTTTGACGAGGCAGGCGAGGCCGCATTCACTTATCTCACACTGTGAAAAATGTTTTTAGCTATGGCTGCCAGTAAAATTCCATATAAAATACGGGAAAAGAACGTAAACAGCTTTGCAGTTAAAAACGTCAGGGCAAACACTTCAAACTAGGGATTTTCATTTCGGATAATTTTCTTAACCAACAACCGACACTCGTTAACCGAACATTAACGTTAACTGAGATTTTTATATAAATCGGAGTTTATTATGAAAGTGCAAACAGTAGCGTACAAAACGGATCAACAACGGTCACAAGATAACCTTGATAACAACGAACAAACATAATATTATTCACAATATAAATGAAGAATATAATTTAGAAAATAAATAAACTCTAAATAAACCTAAACTGAAAAAAAATCACATAAATTAAATAGTTAACAAATTAAGATTTTTAAATATTTAAAAAAGGAGCATATCCACATGCTGCAGGGATAATCTGGACCGCAGCCTGTTAACTGCTATGCCCGCGCTTGCGCAGCCGCATCATCCGACAGCGCTTGTTCATCTTCTGTAGTGGCCATTGCCAAAGATACACACATTTCTGTCGAAATGCTCTCACACATTACTTTTTTTCGCTCGCTTCATTTTGCGTTCTCAATGAAATGTCTGTTGGCACGTGTGGCTTCACGCACCGACGTCTTTCACGTGTTGACGTAAATTAACAAGTATTAGCACATCTTTCGTTGTCATGCAAAAAACATGAAAATCTATTATTTATTATCTGCATTGCAAAATTTTTTCTCTATTAAAAGAAATTAAACCGTTTAACTGATAGTAGAAGTCGGCGGAATGGTCAAAAATCTATTTCACGGAATGAGAAAATTATTTTACGGTAACAACACATTCATGAAATCTCGCTTTATAATGCTATATTTTACACCGAATGTTTCTTAGATTGATTTAACAAATTTATTTATTACAGTTTATTTAAATGCTCACCATAGTTCAAATGTAGGCAAGTTATGAAAATGTACTGAAGATATCAAATTAAGTTCTGACAATCAGATGTATTATTTATTCATATTTATATCATATCTATACAGTAGGAAGATAGACAGCATGTATAATAATGAAGTTTTAATATGCACAAACAATGAGAGTACAGTATTTGACTCGTGTTATAAACTGGTGTTCATGCGGTCTGTCCTGTAGGTGTTTATCGTTTTCACTCTCTATTAGATGAGCAATATTCGTGTTTTGCTCTCTGTCTTTAAGTTTGTTTATTCACTATGTTTACTCCTCACGCGTCTCCAAAAACTGGATGCGGCGATTTCAATGCAAGTTTCACCAATTTTATTAAAGCTATTAACAGCTTTACAAAACAACCTGACTTCTGCAATACGTGTTGAGAATGAGCTTTTTTCTATGCTGGAGCAGATCCGTGCATAGAAGAATCGCCGGACTGGAGCGGATCACTAAACTACAGACTGAAAGAAGGTCAAAAGAATGTTTGATAGGTAAAATTTTTTACGGGTGGATTAATTAATTTGTTTTTTCAGAATAGAGCCCAATTTGAAGAGCGGCGAGTTAAACACGCCCACTTATTTACATTCCGCGGAATACACGGAATAGAAAAATCTCGGAACAGAATATTCTGCCCAGCCCTAACTGATAATAGTAATCGGTCATAGGGTTTTACTATCGGTCAACGGTTAAACGATTAATATGAACATCCCTACTTCAAACTGTGTATTAACTTAATACATTTGAGTCTTTTATATTAAGAGTACTTAAGAAAACCCACATTGGACCCATCTACTACCGACAGTTACAGACCTGTCCCATTTATTGCTTAAACGCTTGAAAGGGCAGTTTTCAAACAGGTGTCTTCCTTCCTATCCCAGAACAAACTACTGGATGACAAGCAGTCTGGCTTCAAAACAAACCACTCCACTGAGACGGCACTGCTATCAGTAATAGAAGCACTAGCCGCTACCCAAGGCGGAATCTAAATCATCGGTCCTGATTCTGCTAGACCTATCTTCAGTGTTTGACACTGTCAATCACCAGATACTGCTAGCAACCCTGTCATCTCTAGGAATCTCAGGCTCCACTCTCCACTATCCTATCTCTCCTGCGGATCCTTCAGGGTGTCATGGAGGGGCTCACTGTCAACTGCTCACCAGTGAGCAGTGTTAGAAAACACCCACGGTGCAAACAATACCACTATCACTCTTTCCAAAACAGCCAGGAACCTCAGGGTCATATTTGATGAACAGCTGTCCTTCAATGATCACATTGCAAAGACACCGCGATCCTGCCAATATGCCTTATTCAACATTCGCAAGGTTAGAACCTATCTCAATGAGTAAGCAGCACCACTCCTTGTCCAGGCCCTGGTAATCTCAAGGTTGGACTACTGCAATGCTCTCCTTGCCGGACGTCATGCAAAGGCTATCAAACCACTCCAGCTAGTTCAAAACGAGCAGCGTCTTGTATTGCCTTCTCATAAGGGCAGTAAATCGCTTTCCCGCTCATTCTCCTTCACAACTCTTTCCTGATGGAACTTTCCTGGTGAAACAGTAATCGTCAAACTTGGAAACCTAGGCATCAACAACCCTACCTGCAACTGGATTATGGACTTCCTGACGAACAGGCCTCAGCTTGTTAGGTTAGGCCCCATCTGCTCCACCACCGCCACCCTCAACACTGGTGTACCACAGGGCTGCGTACTGAGCCCCTTTCTCTACTCCCTTTTCACACTCGACTGCAGGCCTGTGAACGGATCTTACTCCTTCATCAAGTTTGCAGATGATACAACAGTGATTGGTCTCATCAGCAACAATGATGAGACTGCATACAGGGAGGAGGTCCGGCACCTGGCCACATGGTGTGATGGCTGTTGAACGTGTTTCCAGTTTTAAGTTCCTGGGGACTCACATTTCGGAGGACCTGTCCTGGACCACCAACACCTCATGCCTGGTCAAGAAAGCTCACCAGCGTCTCTTCTTTCTGAGGACACTGAAGAAGAGCCAACTGTCTTCAACTATTCTGGTGAACTTCTATCGCTGCACGATAGAGAGCATCCTGACCAACTGTGTCACAGTCTGGTACGGGAACTGTTCTGTTGCTGAGCGCAAGGCACTGCAGCGGGTGGTGAAAACAGCCCAGCGCATCACAGGGACTACACTTTCTGCCATTGAGGACATCCAGAAGAAACGCTGTTTGCGTTGAGCTCGCAGCATTCTCAAGGACTCCTCTCACCCTGCTCATAAACTGTTTACTCTCCTGCCTTCCGGTAGGCGCTTCCGGTGCCTCCGGACAAGAACCAGCAGACTAAGAAACAGCTTTTTTCCCAGAGCTGTTTCATTATTGAACTCTGCCCCCCACTGACTCCACTACCTCTCTTACCTTTAACTCCAATGCTGCTATAACATTGTTTACATTGCACTACAGGGCTGCATGCATGACTGAACTGTACACACCAGTACTTCATGTTATCTGCTCTACTGGACTGTTTACACACACACAGCATCAGTGGCACTCTGTACTGCTCACTTGCACACCAGGAATATTTAACTGAATGCTCATTTGCACTAAGGGACCACTTCCATAACTGCACTAACCTATCTACTGCACTGTAATTCTATTAACTGCATCTACTCATCTATTGCACGGTAACTTTAATAACTCCATTAACTAATCTACTGCACGGTAACTATTAACTGCATCTACTCATCTATTGCACTGTAACCTCAATAACTGCATTAACTAATCTACTGCTCTGTAACCTATAAATTGCATTAACTCATCTTCTGGACTGCAAACTATTAACTGCATTATATCGTTATTGCACCGTAACTTTAATAACTGCATTAACTTCAACTACTGCATTAACTCACCTATTGCACTGCAATAATCTATGCATACCTTAGTCACTTGCACTATTTTAGTCTAAATTATTATCTGTTCATAGCCACCTGTACATTAATGTTCATAGTATATAGCCATCTGTATATATTGTTCATAGTATATACCTACTGTCATATTTTCATAGAAAATTCCTACTGCAAAATATTTTTATAGTCCATGCCCACTGTATTATTTTCTCCCATATTGTATTCTGTATTTATTCTAACTGTATATCCTGCACTTGCTAACTGCACTTCTGGTTAGACCTAAACTACATTTCGTTACACTGTACTTGTATATGTGTAATGACAATAAAGTTGAATCTAATCTAATCTAATTCTTCCTAATTTGGTCCGGTCAACCACATCTCTTACAACCTACCAAAAACTAGTTAAAACCCACCTCTTCTGTGAATACTTGACAGACAAATGAAAAAAAAAACTAACCCTCTCTCTTTCTCTCAACAGGTAGTGGTCTAGCTTTTGTTGAAACTACTAACTTTGTATTATCACCTAGTGCACCTATTGTATTACCGGCATTTGTGGTTGACATCCTGTTTTTATTCGTCCAATCAATTCACAGTGGAAAACATGAGCCACTCCCACTATTCATCTTGGAAATATGTCAAAATACTGAAGACAATCAACACTTCTGCTTCACAGGGACTGCAGCATAACATCCATGACTTGATGTTTTATAGTCACCATTATTGTGATCAGTGTTTGCCTTAGTTGGGCTCTTTCATCCTTCATTTGCTAAACAGTGAATATAGTTATTGTAGCAAATAAAAAAATAAAATTTTGAAAGATTCTTTATCAGTCACTCATCTGATGTTAATTAGTGTCTTATTAATATGGTCTGATTAAGCTTTCACTGGTGACTCGCACTTCTGTTATATCTTGTAAAAGGTCTGCATTTAATTTTGACTCAGACATCAGAATGTATATCTGAATAGTGTATTAATCTCAACAGAGGTGACCAACAAATGAAATACTTACTGCCGCAATGCATGCTTTTTTGGTTGTCACCCTTGTTGAGACGAACAGTTTTATTCTTAATGTCTGCTAGTCCATGTTTTTCATGTGAAAGATGTGTTGTTAAAGAAATAATTACACTGTAAAACTTTTCCCTGTAAATTTACAGTAAAATACTGGCAGCTGGGTTGCCAGCCACATTCTGTATTTTACAGAACCACAACTGTAAACAATATTTGCAGTGTTGTACTGTAGTTGCCAGATACAGTATCATGCTGTAATTGTATTTTTTTACAGTGTGCTGTAAATATTTACACTTTTAATTTACATTCTTTCAGCTGGGTTGCCAGCAAATTACTGTATTTTTACAGAACTATGACTGTATTAAGTATTATACTGTTATGCCATTTAATTTGACATATTACAAGGTGTTATATATTGCAATAAATTTTTTTCTACACAGAATATATTTTTCCTTAAATCAAGAATTAAATTTATTTTACTTCCATATCAGTAGTCTCAAATGGAAATAGAAAACAATAGTCTTATAATATAAAATGTTTATTTCTGATGCAAAGGCCAGAGAAATCCCATTTAAACACATTTTGGCTGAAATGTCAGCTGTACGAAATAAATTGACAGACCGTTTACAATTAGCAGAGCATTATCAATCAAGGTCATGCTACTATTTTTGTATTGCAATTAACAGTACATCATTAACAATGCCTTACTTCCTTTTAGTCCAATTACAGTGGATAGTGGAAGTGTCTAAACAAAGTTCCATTTAAAGTCTGTAAGTTCTCAGAAGAGAGGAAACCTGTGGGTGCACAGTAGTGTCCTTTTTTTGCACAACTTGGCCAGTCTTCTTCTAAGTCACTTTCCCCTTTTTTGGCTTTTGATCCACGCTCCGGGTTGATGTCAAGAAAGCGTCTACAAGAAAGAACAGAAACAAATTATTATGATGATTATGCCTATTTCTAGATATCTCGGTCTCTCTCGTTCTCAATCCGATGTCTTTCAAGAAATTGTCTGGATAATGTAATCACTCCAAAAGTAACAAGCTGCATGTGGTCAATTCCTGACCTGCAGTGAGGCAACAGGTTTCCAAGTGTCTTGTAAACAGCAAGAATTATGTGCTTTTTTTTGCCAGATCCAAGTGGGTTTAAAGTTAAAGCATTACCTATTAATTGCTCAGCAGATGTATTTGTGTCCCTCTTTTTGTGATCCCTGATCGAGCCTTAAAAGCAGCAAACTTTTTGAATCTTCTGGGGAAACCAGGAATACCACATTTATAATTAGCATTAGGAGCATGACTATGTATTTTCATGTGATGGCAGTATGATAAGATCGATTCAAATGGACAATCACAGAACTGACACCACATCATTGTTGTGAACAAGTGAATTATAACTTTAAGGCTAAGAACTTACGTTAGCACTCAGTGGATTTTCATCAGATGACTCCTGAAATTAAAAATGAATCGAAAATCAAACGCAGGTCGTGCGAATGGCATGATACATGTTTACCTTTCAAAATATTTCTCAAAGTTCATTGGTGAATAATTGAGAACAGATTGAACTATTCACTCGTGTTTTAACCTACGTGTAACGTTACATGGCTAAGCTAAATTGAATCACATCGCGCCGAATGACAGCAATTTATCTTGGGCGTTATAATTTCGATATCTTATGTTCAATCGTCAAAAGGATTAAAACAGGATTAACACACCGATACAAAATATTCTTGATTAATGTAACACTTTTGTTCCCAAAATCAGTCCACTCGTGCTAACAGTTCAGAAATCAAATCGAATAAAACAACTGTCTTACCGTGTCAATGCTCAGTCAAGGAATTATCCATCTGCTGCAACTTCATTTCTCTTCGACACAGACTAAATGTATTTTCCCCGTCTTCTTGCGGCATTATCCTCTCATTTTCACCGGTAGTCTCTCAAAGTTGTAATGTCACAGGCAGCTATAGATTAAAAGGCGAACTCGCTGATCAAATAAGAAAAAAGAATCACGACGAAACGACTAGCATGTATTCATACAGCAGCCTATGTAGCGTTAAGCTTATGTTGTTCATATGAATATCCCACTTACAAATTAAGTGCTTCAGCGGCAACAGATGTGTGCTCACATTTAAAAAAATTGAGCGCGAAGGAAATCAATTCCACAATGCAAAGCATTCACACTGTACATGATACTGTATTAAGAATTTTGCGTGCTGAAAACTGAATAATACTGTACAGTTACAGCCATTCTGTTAAATATACAGTCTCAAACTGTTTTATATAAATACAGTACAATACTGTTAGAAATTGCCTGTAAATTTACAGAAAAGTTTTACAGTGTAAGTTTTATAATGTTACATTAATGAGGATGACAAAATAACTTTATATCTGTGCCTAAACTCTAAAACATGTAATGACACTTCCAACAAAAATGAAGTAACATCAATTTAGCTTTTTTCCACCTGTTTTGGTGTCTGTTTCAACACAAACTAGAGAAAGTCTTGACATAAAAAGCAAAGGGTCAAGATCCCAACTAAAGCAAACACTCATCACCATAATTTTGACTCAACAAAAATCATAAACATGCAAACTTGTGTTAATTCTCAATTAGAACTTTTGAAGACGTTAAACAGAAATTAAGTGACAGTGGTGTCTAAGTGAAGGTGGTAAGTGTGGAGTTGAAAAACAATTTGTAAAAACAATGGAATTTCGCTGTTAATTTTACAGACAATTTTACAGTGTTTTCCGTATTTTTACGGCCGTTTTCTGACAAAAGTTTTTTTTCTGTGAAACCTACAGAATTTCACTGTTAATTTTACAGTGCGCTATACTTTTATCATGAAGGGAAAAACTTTTCGTTCCAATTGCACCATTGTTCTGTATTTACCAATAAATAAGTTATAAAAACAGGCCTTTTCCTTTAAAAATGGCTTATCTTGTCATCTTAAAAAATCTATATAATAGTAAGGCAACAATAGCTATTTTTGTCAGCATTTCCCTTATTGTTTATGTGAACAGTCTCCATAATTTTTAGATCGTCAAAAGCTTTTAGCGGATTATACCGAATGGAAGTCAGCATGTACAGTCTATATGTAAATAGAAAAACAAACGCGTTCGTATATGGGAAATAAACGGCTGGCTTGTTAATAAGCATTTCTTGTCATTTAAAAGTGTCCCAACATTTAAAAACATGACCCAATAAAAAAAATCAAAAGGAACGAAGAATATGGTCGGACCATGGAGTTGAACTCCTGTCATTAAAAGTTGTAGGCCTACTGTACTGCTCAAGCGCAAGCTGTCCACTACACGGGCGAGGCTGAGTGCCCAATGGAAAAATATCACATAGTGAAAGTCTAAGCATTATTTGCAATAACTTTAAAAACAGGAAAGGTTTTTCAGATCAACATTCTACAACACATGTCTTTCTGTTCATTGGAGGGGCGGAAGCCCAAACAGCAAAATGAGCTGTGTTTCGCACTGCATTTAAAAGCTTTTTTTAACGCCATTTTTACAGCTAAAATGCTGCATGTGCTACAAAATTTTGTACTTTGTCTGTATGGTCTATAAATGCCATAAAAAGCAGGTGCCTTCTGACCACCAGGTGCCTGGTTGATGGAGAAATATGACCCATTTGATACAAATTAGCGCTCGGAGCTCCAGTTTCATCGCATGTAGGTCAGTTATCTTAACGCGAAAGTAATCTGCTGTACACTCGGTTCTTATTGGCATTAAAATGCCATCATACGCTAGCTTCCTAATTTCTATGTTTACATGACCCATCATAATGTGATTAATGGCCTTACATTTGACAATATAAAGCCCTAAAGGCCAAATAGTCAACAATGTCAACATGCTTACTTACAACAATAAACATTATCATGTCTATAAAGTAATTTGACCTCTCTTAGCTTCTGTGGAAAAAGGTCGGATTACAGATTTCTGTCTAAACAAAAGGAAACTAAATGGTCCCTGCAATAATGTTTTGGATTACCCATCATATAGCATACCTAACTAAAATTAACACCTGCACTATAGATGAAACATTATTGCGTTTTAAGCTGACGTTTTAAATGTAATGCATCTTTAAATATAAATGATATAGAATATGAAATGTCATAAAAGCATGTAAATGTAACCTTTTTATACATGGCTACACATCATTACAACACTAATTTCCTTTTTTTTATTATATATAAATTGTTTGTGTTGCTTAAAAACTGTATTGCTTCAACCAGAATCAGGTTCTTATGGTGGCCCACTGTTGCACAACACAACGAAAATTAAAAAGCAAATATAAGTTCACAATGTAATAAAGCTTCATACAGCACACATTAAATGACTGATGACCAGCGCCGCCGCTCCCACCACGCGAATCACGCGCTGTGCGTAGGGCACCAAGTGCTGAGGGGGCACCAAAAATAGCCTAATGGAAAAAAAAATTAATCTAATATTATTTCATTAGGCTATAGAAAAATTATTAGGCAGGCACATTTTAGCCATGTATATGTAAAAAAAAAAAACGGCCGGACAATCCCATATCCACACCACCACCCGCCCGTGTACGGTCCGCGCGGCAGTGCCGGTTGATCGCGCGTGCGCCTGACGCAGTTTGGCAGACGGTAGCCTAGGCAACTTATTTGGAAATGGCCCCGAAAAGACAGCAGGAGTCAGAATAAGAGAAAAGAAAGAAGAAGAAACTGCGAGATGATGCCCGTGCATCACTTGCAGGTAAGTCCATGTTTAATCAATGATGTGCTGCTACTGATCGTAATGCGCGTTGAACTTGTGTAATGGAGGCCAGCTAGTGAAAAGCTATGCAGTGTGTAAACCTCACTCGCCCACCAACAGAGACGCTTTAGCCTCCTTGTTAGAGCGCCCGTCTCCCATCTGGACCGACGTTGGTTCGAAGCCTGTGCAGAGCGGGGCGAGTAACTTTAATTTCGGTGCAGCTTGCAATCTGAATTAAGATTTTACTGTTAAACATTGATAGTTTTTTGTTTTGCTATTCTGTTTACTGAAGAAAAGTTTGCACCTTTAAGGGGGGGGGGGGGGAATCATAATGGAATTATGTTTAGGGCACCAAAATGGCTAGTAGCAGCCCTGCTGATGACAATTGGACTTTCTGCTAAACCAACAAATCTATTGATGTACTGATATGCTGTAGATGAGCAAGCTTTGCATTATTTTCCCGTTGTGTTAGTCATAAAACCGCAATGCTCAATGCTCACGTTTTTTTTAATGCTTTAATTGTTTAGAGGTTATGCATGCATAATAAAGGTTAAATAAATTGGTAATGAAAACAATATTTAATAGAGTAATCTATTATTCCTAAAAGTAAAAATACCAATGCAGTTTTGCACAGACTAAGTCCAGAGCTTGCAAACATTTAAAGTTGAAAATTACCTAAATCAAAATAATTGTAAAAAATACAACGCATTTTGATCGCTTGATCAAAACATGATCGCTTAGCTATCTTTAAAAGAGTATGTTCTTCTGTACCCTTACACACACACATCGTAAACGATAGCTTTTATTATCGAATAAAAATTTATATTTAAGATGTCTTCAGAATCATGAAGAAAAACATTTTGTTCTATTTGCACCTGCTGCTTTGTACTTTTCTGCTTTTATAAATAAAAAAGCCTGTATTTTCCTCGAAAACAGTGGTAAGTTTTGTTGACCTAACAAATAGAAAACAAATACAGACATTTAAGATTGAAGATTTGCAAGTTAAAATACATGATACATGCAAAATGTCAAAGTAAACTGTGCCTAACATGAGCGTCATTAGTATTATTCATTTGACTGCATATTTAAAATATACATAAACTTAAGGCAGCTTATTGACCTTGAACGTCTGCCCAGAGACAAAACATTCAACACCCAGCAAAACATGCACCTCATACCTGGCATGACATAGCTTTTTTCATGCCGATAGTGCTCTCAGTGGTCGGTAACATTTCCGTTGTGTTGTGACATGATTCCATTGTGTTATGACTCGATCTGTTGTGTTCCATTGCTTGATTGCGTTGTGAACTTATATTTGCTTTTAAATTTTGTGTCCACAAGTGGGCCACCATAGGTTCTATCTGCGTTTGACCTATTCCAAAAAGTTCTTTACCTTTGGACAAAAAACACCTTGGGTGTCTCTTATCTATGTCGATATATTGTTGTTGTTTTTAATTACTTTGAGATGTTCTAAGAACAAGCTCATCCAAACTTGTTAAGTGTTGAAAGACACGTTCAATACATGAAAAATAATGCAACAGTAAGATGTCAGAGAGTTCCTTGAAACTTGTTGCATAAACTGTGGGAAAAGTTTGTTGTTTTCATTTGGCCTGTTTTAATTGTTTATTCAAGTTCTTTTTCAAATCTCAATTCTAAGAACAGATAGAAGCACTGGTTAACTAATCCCCTTTAAATTACATGCCCTTAGGCCACCCATGTTTTGCCCTTATCAAATGTTTTATGATACCAGTAAACACGACCTGCATACTGTAGATCTGATTGGTTAAAAGGTTGATGTGGGTGTGTTTACAAAATACCAATCTATGGAGTACTAGGAACAATAGAAAGAAAAGCTAGTGCATTTTCACACAGAGCATTCCTGTCAACTAATCATTTAATGTTGCCCATGCACTCACAAATTAAAAATATCAGACAAAAAGTCCCAAACATTAAAGGTGAGACTCTTTTTTCACTCAACTTAAAATCTGTTGACAGTTTGTCACTTTGTATAAATGGGGGTTAAACAGGCTAATGGTAAGTAAGAGCTGGCAGTGGGTTATGGAGAACAATGCAAAACCTGCTAAAACAATAAATAAATAAATATGTGTATAAATGCACATATTGCTGTTAAAATACATATAAAAAATATGTGTAAAAAGCTAACCAATAAAAGTAACCCTTTTCCCTTAATCGTTCATTTATTAACTTTAATGTAGTTTCGTATTTATTTTTCCTTAAAACAATATGCTAATGTTGTTTTGAGGACATCGATCATATATTGTCAGGCGGGTATTTCCTGTGCATGCACATTAACTAAAAAACGTCAAAAGTAGCTGTTCACTGTCCTAATTTGTGTAAACATGTATTAACTCTAAACAAAGCATACACATTCATCAAACCCAAGTTAATGTTCAACGCACAAGACCTGCCTACTGATGCATGATCAACACCTTCTTATTAGCCTGTTGCACTAAGGAAAAACAAACAAATGATTAAGGAAAGTAGTTATTATGAGTTTTACATAGTGTTAAATATTTTTATCAATTCCCCGACCATTTATAAAATTTCTTTAAATTATTTTTTTTACATTCAATTATTTTTATATGTATTTTCACAGATGTATACACATATTTATGTTTTTATTTCCACATTTATTTATTTATTGTTTTTTCAGGTTTGTCCTCCATAGTGGGTGTGACAAGAGTTCATAAATTATGAGATAAGCATTGCACACTGGGGACAGGGAGTGTGTTAATCTTAATGCTAATTGTGGTTCTGGAAAAAAGAGAATATTTTATATCAGGCCAAACGCTGCATCATGACTAAATAGGAAGTCTGTATTTAGTCTTATTTAAAACTGAGTCAGTCTCTAAATCACAAACATTGTCAAAAGGGTAATTCCAAAGACTGTAATTAAATACCCTACACCGAAAAGTTATTAAGTAGGATTTACTTGAAAAAAGCTTGGAAACAATATTCACCCAGAAAATGATACATTTACAAACATTTGCCAAATGCACCTTTCAAATCTATCGTGGTGAACCACTCCTCTGATCTGATTCTGGCCACCATAATAGGCACAGTGAGCATCTTGACTTTGAATATTTTCAGAGATATGTTGAGATGTCTCAGATCTAAATGGGCCACAGCTCTCCATCCTTCGGCACTCTGAACCCAGCAAGAACAAATTTGTTCCTCAGATGTTCATTAGATGTTTCTTAGACCACTCCAGTCCACCTGCCTTCCCACACAGAATGTTTTGGATGTCTCCCGAAATAACACATTAATAAGTTAATGAGTTAAATCAGGCTGAGTTAAGGAATAAATCATCACTTCGTTGTCATATTAATGATGAAGACCTGCTGTTAACAACTACAATCATTGAACTAAATCATGTTTATTTGAACAATAAGAAGTCACCCTAATAGTGTTTAGTGTTTCCTTTATTTGATCTCTAATGTTAAAGAATGTGCCGAATGCCTGTGATAGTGTAATTTATTTTAGCTGGAACTAGATGACGTTATCCTTATCTGTAAGATTGCTTGTTTCGGATTTGTTTGCAGTACAAGTAGTTTAATTTTGGTTACTCTTAACTGAATGTATTATTTACACTGTAAAAATCGAATTAGTTAACCTTACTTAAAAAAGAATGCAAACCATCCATTATGAATCAAACGTTCCAATAATCACATGTATAATTACACATAAATGAGTGACACGGTTCAATATTCCATTTAGATTTTTTTTAATTCTGTAAAACATTTACAGCCAAATTGTTTGCTGTTTTATAAACATAAAAGTATAAGTACAATTGTGAAGATTTCACAAAACCCTCAGTAATGTGTGGGTTAAGTTTATATTATTTTGTTTACATGTTTGTGTGGTTAATTTATTTGAAATGTTTTCTGTTCTTTTTCTAGTCTAAGGTGCACATTAGATTGGAAGAAAGACACCAGTCATTTTCATCTCTTTATTTAGAAGTTGTGTTAATTCTCATACCTTTGACTCTGGGTCAACATTATGACCAAACTTACAGACTAAACAACAGGTTGACAAGTGCAACAGATAACTCTGGCACACCTGTATTGTAAATAAAATAGCAGCATATATGGCCTGTAACACTTTTAGCAATATTACATTTGTCAGCTTGTTGGTTTTAAAGGTATAGTTCACCCAAAATTTAAAATTTAAAGTCATCATTCACTTGCCCCAAGTTGTTCCAAATTTGTATAAATGACTTGTTCTGTTGAACACGAAGAAAGATGTTAGCTATTTTCAGTTCCAGGATATCATTCACTACCATAGTAGAAATTCTGTATGTTTTCTATATGGTAGTGAATAATATGCCAGAACTGAAAATAGCTAATGTTCTTCAAAATATCTTCCTTTATTTTCAGCAGAGAAAAGTAATATAAACAGGATTTTAACAACTTGAGGGTGAGTAAATGACGACAGAATTTTCATTTTAGGGTGAATTAGCCTTTTAAATTAACCAAAAAACCTGAATCCACTGCCATAAACAGGAAGGAACTAATGCCAAACATTCTCACTCTTTTGCACATACTTTTTTCCCTCAACTTAACAAGAGATTTTTAAGAGATTACAGTTGTGGTGGTAGTTTGTTCTGTCCCAAGTCAAGCATCACTTTTTGAATACAATTTAAAGTGTTCTTCATGGTATTTGGAAAATCCATATGACAGCCCAAACAAAATGCACATTGCTTCAGGTTAGGAAGATAGTCCATTACAATACTTCCCTCAATAATTATGGCAGTAGACATAGGCTCTAGACAGTGAAGATTTGCGCAGAGGCTATTTGCATATGTCATGGAAACCCTGCCTCCAGAAACAAAGAGGTGTTGGATTGTACTATACCGTCGCTCTACGTTTTAAAGCTTCGTTTTACACCAAAATGCAGTACGAAAGTGCAATTCGCCTGGACTATGCGGAGCCCTTAACTGCTGATTGCCACCATTGTGGAGTTTAATACAGTGATTCTTGATGTCTGTGTTTCTCAACAAATCTTTTAATAACTTTATTTCATGTAATGGGTTAAGAAGTAGTTCTAAACATATCATCTTCCCCAACACTGCTCAGCCTCAAACTGCAAAATTGTGTAAAAATTGTAACCAGATCTAAAATCTGGATGTCTAGTTTCTGTAAGTGGGTTGTCACAGTATAAGAATGGTGTGACATCACTGTGATCATTACATTAACTCACATGTTAACTGGGCTTCATCGTATCAGGGCCACTTCCTATCTACCAACAAGGGAATGAAAAGTTCAGTAGACTATTTTCACTTAATCAATGGTTGATGTCATGGTGTATTGAACAGAAGCTGCTCTTTGTTAATAATTTTGATCTGTCTGGGAGCGACCTAGGCTCTTCCGCCCCCGACGGCCTGCATCACAGCAGCATCAGAGCGGATCTCCTGTCTGACAACATCTCAAAGGCGTTATGCACAAAGTCAAAACTTTAACCATGGTCTGTGTTCCTCCCACTCAACTGCTATAAATGTTTCTGGTTCCAAATAAATAGAGACTGTATCTGTCCCCCGAATAATACTACAAAATAATAATTTTGGCAAAAGTCAGAGAAAAAATCTGATTGTGATTAAACCTGGAGACAATGTAATAAACAACCAAAACCAATTCATAAAGTTCAGCCTACTTAATATTTGATCACTAAATTCAAAGGCAGTTATTGTAAATGAAATTATAACATTTGGCAGATGCTTTTATCCAAAGCGACTTACAAATAGTTTTTTTTACAGTGGCAGATTACTGCAGAGCAATAAGGGGTAAGGTACCTTGCTCAAGCACACATCAGTCATGACCTGTTGGCACTGAGATTCGAACTGGCAACCTTCTGATCACGAGCCCAACGCTGAAACCACTAGGCCTCATCTTTTACATTGAAATAGGAAACTATAGACCGATTTCAATTATCCCTTACCTGTCAAAAATACTAGAATGGTAGTGTCCACACTTTCTTAAAAGAAATAACATACACAAAAAAATTCAATCAGGTTTTACGCTGCATCATAGTATGAACTGCTCTCATTAAAATTAGTGGTTGTCCTGCATCGTCAATAAACAAACTACAACTAGTTCAGAATGCAGCTGCCAGAGTTCTAACCAGGTCCAGATAATACGATCACATAACCCCAATGTTATCAACCCTTCACTGGCTACCCATTAAGTATTGTATTGACTTTAAAGTATTTAAATCACTATTAAAGCTTTAACCGGTTTAGCCCCTACCTACATAAAAGAGTTTCTATCCCTCTACAACCCATCACACTCTCTAAAAACTATCTCAAAACTCAGGATTTTTGATAAAACATAGAACAGGGGTGCCCAAGACGTCAATTACAAGCTACCGGTCGACCGCAAAGGTAGTGTGGGTAGATCGCATGGCATTAACAAAGTAGACGTCAGCCCATCATCCGTCCTCACTATGAAATGGTGTTTACTGATCTGATTGCAAAAGAGGAGCCTTAAACAGTACTGCCCATGAAAGAACACATGCGAGGAGAGGACATATTTAAGTCTTTCAAAAAACTTTAAAGACAAAACCCAGCTATGAGATTTGGATTAGGTTGTAAAGGGGTATTCTTTTCAATGAAAATATACTTTGCCTTTGCATGAATTTTTTCATGCAATATAGTTTATAAGCAAACACACAATAATCATACAAATTTAAATGTATTCTTCTCAAAGAAAATATGCTTTGCATGAATATATTATCAAACACAAAATAATAATATGTAACTTTCTTTGATTTGATTTCATTTTCATTATTTCCACAAAAAAATCTATTTTTTATGTAAATAATAAAGAAAGCATACACTGTTAGCCCTTCCCAACCATTTCTACAGTAATATATTGGAAACACTGTTGCCAGCTAGTTACTGTGGGTGTTTTACATTAAGCCACTGCAATGATTGTTTGATAATACATCATTAAAATTCTATCATCATTTTAGTCCTGCTGAGTCTCTGCTCCTGGAGAGTTAAGCTTCAACCCACATCAAACACACCTGAAGCAGCTAATCAAGACTTTCAGGACCAGGGGTTTTCAACTCCAGTGCTCTGGTCCCCCCTGACAGAATGTTTTCGATGTGTCTCTATATCAAACACCTGATTCAACTCATCAGTCTGCTGACAGACAGTTTAAAATGTCTCCATAATGAACTAACTAACAAGCTGATGAGTTAAAAATAACAAGCTGATGAGGTGTTTCACATACACTGAAAACAATGTGGAGTAGGATTTATTACATTTTCACTCAGAAAATGAGAGTTTATTTTGAAGGACTAGAGCCAAACACAATGGGGCAGTTTCCCGGACAATGCTTAATACTTGTCCTAGACTAAAATAAATGTTAGAGCTGTTTAAACTAAAAACAGTTAGTAGTGGCACATCTTAAAATACATCAGTGCCTTTGTTTTGCACTAAAATGTTGTTTTTTGTAAGGCATGTTTGTAGAAATGACTTTCTACAAGAGTAGGCTGCGAGACGATGGCAATACTCCCCAAACACAGCTGGACCGGTAAGTCTGAGGATGTTAAATGTGGTAGTCTGAAAAACTTACAAACTAGTCCTATGTTTGGTAATAATAGGCAGTCAGGATGTGTTACCAGGTACAACAGATGGCCTATTATTATATGTCATGCATGCGGCCAAATGAGGCATAAAAAAGCTGATGAAACATGCAAATCCATGCCAGCAGGCATAGTAATGTGGGGCCCAGATGGGTTTGATTGCAGGCTGTGTATCTGGGTCTCAGCGGGTGTTGTCCGGCTCAGCCTGTGTTGTCTGGGGGTTCCATGTAGGCCCCACATGGGTTGGCCCAGATGAAATGAATAGTGTCCATACTACAGGCTTCTAAATGTGACATTGAATGTTAAAGATAATGAAGTGATAGCAAGCAGAATCAATGATGGACACAGAAACAACTACAACTGACTTCAACCACAGCTTTAGAAGGAATCAACTAAAGAAAAATAAAACATGAAATCTCTCGCCACATTAAACCCCACAAACATTTGGTCATCTTTAACTCTTAAAATTATTGAGAATCAATTTTTTTATTGTTAACGTTTTGTTGAAAATAATTGTCAGGTTTCACGTCACCAATATGGTGATCACTGTTTGCTCTAGTTGGGCAGTTTGACTTTTTAAACTTATTTTCTCTTGATAAGAAAATCAGGAGAAAATATGATTGATGCAGTTGATTGTTTGATACGTATCCAATCATCAGCTAGTTAGTTACATTGATACAATTTATAGTTTTTAAAAATTACAGTTTAGCTATATTATTATGAGTCTGGACAGAACTGCATGTAAAAGGAACAAGTTTAAAGTACATTAGAATCCTTTTACACTTGCTAGTGATGTTTCATTCTTGAACGAATCGTTCTTTTTGAACAAATCTTTAAAGTGAACGAATCGTATCCGTTCACTAAAGGCAATGACTCATAATTCTCGTTCATTGAAATCTCGCTCATTGGCATAAAAGAGTGTAACAAACCTAACAATTTATTATTTCAATAAAACTTCAAAAAATTCTGCTTAATCCAAATATTATAAAGAAGTAAAAATTATAATAGTGTTTGTGGACTTGTTGTGGCCAAAGTCAGTTGTGGTTCTTCTGTTTCTTTTCATTCGGTTCTTGTTATTTCTGTGTCCATCACTGATTCTGCTTGTTATCACTTCATTTTATCATTCACTCCAACATTCAATGTCACATTTAGCAGCCTGTAGGATCCAAACTGAGCAGTGTTAATTTCATCTGGGCTAACATAGGTGGGACCTACATGGAACCCGTGGACAATAGTTTCTGGGACCCAGATGACAACCCAGATCAAACCCATCTCTAACCCACATGACTTTGCTGGCAGGGATCGCTAATACACGCTTGTGTTATGAGATAAGAACATCAGGGAAATTAAACGAGATTGAACTGAATACCAATACAGTGATTGATGTGAAGATAAGAAGCACATTGTTTAAAGCATTGGTAGTTTCAGGTTTAAGTCAGATGTTGGTAAGACCAGGATGTTTGGAATGATTGAATATGCTTAGTGACAGCAAGTTAACAGTCTGTTGCATACATGGTGATGAAAAAGAGTACTCGAAAGCTGAAGTTGTGATTGCAATTAGAGGCCAGGCCTACAGTTTGACGGTCGGTTTTATCGACAAGTCACCTTATCCGGTGATACTGGGCAGAGATGTACCTTTGTTAGCGCATTTGTTACGTCGCTGAGGTGATGATTGTAACTCGAGCACAGGCAAAGCAGGAAGATGGCAATAAGTAATGTTTAAAAAACTTATAGTGTAATGTTGTGTCAAAAGACAGAAAGTCTAAGAGGCAGAAACTTTATGATAAAATGGTAGGTACACAAGTAATCGAAATGGTACCCAAACCGGTAGAAGATGATCTTGAACTAATTCCACATGATATCGTAGAGTTGCAAAGGCAAGATGAAAGCCTTAAAGCACTGTTTGAGAAATCTATGTCCAAGAACACAATGTCGACATTAGTCCTGAAAGATCGTTTGATGATTAAAGAGGATAAATTGTACCTGGTTAGTACTGAAAACGAGTGCTATAGATAGGGTCATTCAGTACCATAGGCAGGACAATTAGGCCAACAATTATTGTACTCTATACTGATGTAGTGGATTTTTGTAAATCATGCCCAGAATGTCAGTTGGTTAAACCATCTAAACCCTTGGTAAGCTTACCTATTCTTGACATAGCCTTTATCGCATTGCATTGGATATTGTAGGCCCATTGGAAAGTAATAGATCTGCTAATAGGTACGTTTTGATATTTGCTGATTATACCCTGAAGTTTTTCCTCTCTGAAACATTAAGACAATGCAGGTGATGAGTGGATTGATTAAACTATTCTCTAGAGTAGGTTTGCCGAGGGAACCTTTACCTCTAGGTTAATGAAAGTTTCCTCAATGTTATATATACATCCGAAACAGACCACCCCTTTCCACCCTCAGACCGATGGTATGGTGGAGAGATTTAATCAGACATTGATGTCAATGCTAAACATGTTTGTGTCTGATTCAGGTTCAGATTGGGACCAGTGGTTACCATATTTGATGTTCACATACCGAGAGGTTCCCCAGTCTTCAACTGGTTTCTCACCATTCAAATTGCTCTACGGACGACAAGTTAGGGGGCCTTCGGATGTTCTAAAGGAGGCATGGGAAGGAGGTTATGCACATGAGCAACACACATCTTGTCATATGTGATGAAGATACAAGAAAAGTTCAGTGTAATGACAGACCTGGAGAAGGATAATATGACAAAAGCCCAACAACAGCAGAAACTGTAGTATGATCAGTCGAGTAGGAAGAGTATGCTGACTGTAGGTTTGAAAGTGCTTTTGTCACTTCCTACATCTGAAAGTTCACTTTCTTTTGGCTAAGTGGCAAGGGCCATACGAAGTGCTTAGAAAGTTCCACAAATTATGAGACTTCTATGCCTGATCGTAGGAAAAAGACTCTGAACAGTCTGAACAGTTATGGGCAAGAACCGTGGAGGACGAAGAGGAATTGGAGGAACAATAAAGTCTACCTTCCCCGTAATTGATACCCTGTCTCCAGAACAGCAAAAAGACTTCCATGAAGTAGTACCAGATGGTCTCTTTTCTGATAAACCAGGAAAAACCAACCTGTTGTGTCATAATATTCATTTACAGGCATCAGAGCTGATTAGACAAACTCATTGTAGAATTCCAGCACCTATAATTCCATCGTTGAAAGGGGAGGTGCAAATGATGCTAGAAGCAGACATTATAGAACCATCAATAAGTGAATGGTGCAGTCCAGTAGTACTAGTGCCTAAGAAAGATGGTTCGTTAAGATTCTATGTGGACTTTTCAAAACTGAATGCAGTATCTGCTTTTGACCCTTAACCAAGTAGACAAGTTGATCAAACGGCTGGGCAAATCTAGGTACCTTATAACTTTAATTCTTTGTAAAGTGCCATTGACTGAGTCAGTGAATAACTTATCTGCTTTCCATGTCCCTTCAGGATTGTACCATTTCAAGTATATGCCATTCGGACTACACAGAGCAGTGGCGATCTTCTAACGCTTGGTGGAGTAAATGCTACAAGGTCTGGACAACTGTGCAGCAGCAGCATATCGATGATATCGTCATCTTCAGTGAGACATTTGATCAGCATCTAGTATAGCTGGCGGAGGTATTTAAAAGAATTCAATGAGCCGGACTGGTGGTGAATGCGAAAAAGTGTCAAATTGCCAAACAGGAAGTTTCTTTATTTTGTCATGTGTTGTCCCTTCAACGAAGAAAAGTGTCAGGTCATTTCTTGGTCTGATAGGCTGGTATAGAAGGTTCATACCAAACATTTCCAGCAGAGCGGCACCCTTGACCGATCTCACAAAGAAAATGAATTCATCCAAAGTTAAATGAACTGTTGAATATGATCAAGCTTTTCAGGACCTCAAGTCCTGTTTGTGTAAGGATCCGGTGTTACGGAGCCCAAACTTTGATCTTCCTTTTCTGGTGCAAACGGCCGCTTCTGAACAAGGACTAGGTGCTGTACTATTACAGGGTTCAGGAGAAAATTCCCATCCTGTACACTAGGGATGTGCACATCGATGCTATAGTATCGATATATCGATACTCGAAAGCTACTGTTTAGGTATAGATATTTCATAAAAAGTATCGATATCTTAATTAAGGCATGATAAAAAGGTAATCAAAGCTGTGCAGTGTTTACGTCAATCGGTGACGATATTTATAATGTTAAAACTTTCCAGCCGGCTGTGCGTGCGTGCAGTCTGTAGCGCGATGACGTAGTGGACTTTACCCATACGTAATGGATGTTATCCCGCAAGCACTGCGGGTGTATTTTGATGGTGCAGCGCGAGTTGTGTGGTCACGTGGACGACGCATTCATTTTAAACAGAGCGTCACGATGGCAGAGAGGAAACGTACAGTGGTGTGGTGCTATTTTTCTACATTTGAAAAGAGTATTGCACGATGCAATATATGTGATAAAAAAGTGGCACACAGCAATAATACTCGCAACCTTTTTAAACATTTACAAACGACACACCCTGAAACTTATAAAGAGGTTGAAAGAAACCAAGCTGCCCGTGCCCAGTCTTCCTCTGCCCAGTCTTCATCTGTCCGACAAAAGACGTTACAGGAGACTTTCCAGGGAGGCAAAAATTATCCAGGTACAAAGAGCTGGTCATTAGTTAACCTATTACGTCTAATCCCTTGTCACTTGGTACAAACAGGCAAATAAAAATAAGTGTGTTTGTGCGCGAACACAAATGAAAGTTTGCAATAGGAAACTTCAGTACAGTACAGTAATAGTTCTGTACAGTAAGTGTAACAGTTCAAGAAAAATGGCCTGTTTAAAATGACAGTGAAAAAATGCACAGTTAATGTTTTTAGGATTTACGTTATTTCATCATAATTTTTGGAAGAATGTGGTTTAAACATTTTTATTTTTTGTTAAATTAACCTTTTGTAATAAATATGTTATTAATGGCCAGTACAAGTCGTAATTTGTCTTTAATTGTAATTATATTCGATTATAAAAATGAAAAATTCTCGTACACTTTAAAAATGATAGCAGTGTCGGTATCGGTATCAGTATCGCTTAAATTTAAAGACAAAATATCGGTATCGTATCGCATCAAAAAAATGTTGTATCGCCCATCCCTACTGTACACTACATAAGCAGAAATATTTTCCCCCGATAGACTAAGTACTGCACTATTGAGAAAGAGGCTCTAGCCATCAAATGGGCCTTGGACACATTGTTCTTGAAACTTAGAGCTTTGCAATGGCTCAATAGAATTAGAGACACTAATGCTTGAATAACATGTTGGTATTTGTCCCTTCAACCTTTTAAATTTGAGATCAGGTATAGAGCAGGGGGTTTAAATGTTATGGCAGACTTCTTGTCACATCACTCCTGATGTTGTGACTAGTTAGAGGGAGGAGGGTAAGTGTGAAGATGAGCACAGATGTCATCATCACGTGAACGTTAGTTCACAGTACTAATGTACAGATATGTGTATGTGTAACTGAACTAAATGTACACTCTTTGTTAAAGAGTCATGAATGAGTTTTGTACTACGGTGATACCCAGCATGCATTGCAGCATGAAGCTTTCTTTTTTGTTGATTGTCACCATTATTGAGTTTCATATGCTGATTCTTCATATCTTAATTGGTTTAGGTGCAACTTCACAATATTGCCTTACAAGTAATGTTTTCCAACACAGATTAATTTTCATTCTGTATTTTACACAATTTTTAATTGAATGAATTCACAAACTCAAGCAACAATTCCGTTTGATAATGATTTAGAATCCCTAATAATATCGGAAACTTATTACATATCAGCATTCTTTGACTCATCAAATGTACATTAACATTTTCTTGAAAGAGTCAAAGAGCCCAACTAAATCTAGCACTGATCACAAAAATGTGTTTTTTCATGGTGGTTGCTTTCTATCAGGCTTACAAATGAAGAGTGAGTTAAAGTTACTTGAAATGTCAAAGTAATCTTTACCTGAGAATTTCTAATTATCATTTCAAAATGAACTCTTTGAAAGATTGAGTAAATCCTAAATAAAGTTAAATGATTCAACTCATCAGCTTGTTAGTTAGGTCATTACTCTGCAGGAGCAGAGACTCTGCAGGGGCGATTTTTGAAAACAAAAAGGAACCTTTCTTCCTCAATAAGCGCTTTTGTAGATGTGTGACCTACAGTAACTAGCTGTGTTGAAGATTACAGAACGGTAATGGCGTGTGCCAAAAAACAAATAAATCTTCTTTCATTTTGGCAGAAGACGAAGAAAGCGAACTTTAGTGTGCGAGAACATGCACGCAGATGGAAATGTATACCTAGGCGTAACTGATGATATAAAAATCCGGATTATCACAAACATGCCAGCACAGTTTTTTCGTGATTCTGCTATTTCTCCTCCTTCTCGGAACGTTGCTCTAATGTTAGTTTCTGGTTCCCAGAAAGGTTTTTAAGGTAGGTCTGCTGACCTCACACTGTTATTTTTTATGTTGTCGAGTAGCTCAGCTGGATGGTGATGTTCTACGATAGGTTGAAATCAGTCACGTGATATGTGTGTATATGTGTGTGTGTCAGACTTGGAGCGTTTTGGAGAGAAGCTGCAGTCAGTATCATGTACAACAGCATCAGCAACAAATTCTAAACAAACATTTTTTTCTTTCCTGTTATTAAATTTCCAGGCCAAAGCATTCAGGGCTAGCTGATAGGGATCGGTGGATCGATCCTAAAGTATCGATACTTTCGATACTAGCATTGTATCAAAAAGATCGATTCTCAATTAGAAGTATCGATCCTATCTGTTTTTTTGGGGGGATTTTGTGATACTTTAATAACAGTAGTACGCCGTATATTATTGAAATATTTACTTAAATAGGAACTGCAATGGGAACTACTTCCGTTGTATCTCCGCTTGTCAAGACAGTGTTCTGTTCGCTCACTCTGTTTAAGGCAAGCAAGCCTGTGTGACGCGAAGTTAAAGAGTGCGTGGCTACGGTCATCATGACTGAAAGAAAAAGAAGCATAATCTGGAGATCATAATCATAATCATAATCATAATCATAATCATAATCTAACCCTAACCCTAACCCTAAACAGGATGAAGAGGAATGTCAACATTTACTTGTTTCATCTCTAAAACCTATAAAGGGTAGAAAAAAGTTTGTGTGACGTGAATTTGTTATATAGCCTACAGTGTTATCTTTGTTTATTTAATTAATAATGTTCAGTATTTTTTAATAAATGTAAAAAAATGTCCATTGCAGTTTATTTAATATGAATGATGGCTATAAAACAACTATATAAAATCACTCACATAAAAACATTTCATTCTAGTATCGGTATCGACATCGACGATACTTGTCTTGTAAGTACTTGGTATCGGATCGGAAAGAAAATAATTGGTATCGCCCATCCCTACTAGCTGAGTAACAATCAGGGCAAGAGCTCATAAATAATAGTGCAAGCTACCCATGCACAGTACTATAAATTGTTACCAACAAACAAGTGTCAAAACGTAATAGTACAGATCCCAACTAAATGAAACACTGTTCACCATAATGGTGACTTCAAACAAAACATTTTTAATAAAATATAAACCTGTTAACTGTCAACAAGATCTTTTGTACACATATGAAATAATGTGAAGGTGGTGTCGGTAATAAGTGAAGATGTTAATGATATTTGTGTTTAATTCTCCTGAAATCGTGATAGATTTAATGTGTTCATCTGTTATTTACACTTGTTGTTTATCTAAAGCTGTGTGACTAAGTCAGTTGCAGATGTAGAACATTAAGCATTGTTTATTTACTCTGTAACTTAACTCAATCAAAGAACAAGATTCATCTTTTAAAAAGATTTGAAAGAGTCAAGTTGAGGGAACAAATCTTTTTCACAGTTCAGTTTCTCCTTTTATTCTCACAAAATGGGAAGTCATTCAATAATCTCTGGGCCCAATCCGGGCCATATACATTTTTCTACTCACAATAAATAACTGTGGCGGTGGACCAGATCTTGAGCAGGGACCTGGGCATTAAATTTAGCCACAACTGCACTCTGCTAATTGGGAAATGTCTATAATACAAGGTGAAAAAATAAATATAAGTTTTTAGGGCAAATACGAATTTAGTTGTGTTCTTGGTAGCGTGGGAATTATACAGGTTATTTAAATGGAATCAATGTCTCTATGTAATGAGACTTCTTTAAAAATCTCAGCAGGATGATTTTAAAAACCTTTCCGCCAATATTTCCAAACAAGATTTCTAAAATAGCTTATAAGAACACAATACAAAGAATTGCTAGTCATGGTTCTGCAAAAATGTTTGTGTACGCCTAATAATGGGTGCTTCTGCATACATGTGTATATGTACAGTTGTGTGGGTGTGTTTGTGTAGGCTCAATTAAAGTATAAATAAAAGGCTGCTCATTTCTTGACACCGAAGGACAGTCACTTCATATCTACACCAGTTATTGGCTTGGCAACACTGAATTTATAGAATACTAAGGGGGGTTGTGTGTCCATTATACTGTCTATGATTATTTGGATGTTGCAGATTTGTAGCTAATCACTTTTAAGTTTTAATTTCAGCGATCTACATTACTGATCAGAAAAATGTCAAAAATATCCACTTTATTTGCACGTCTAAAAAATAGAATTACAGGCAAGAGTGATTCTCCACCTCAAGATGTTACTGTAGAGACAGGAGATGACAATTATGGGAAGCAGGAAAAGAAAAAAATGTCTTTTTTCAACCCACTGGACCCGGCGCCAAAGTATGATTTTTATGCCAAGGACACATGGACGGGACGTGTGAAAAGTACCAGGCCATCTTTAGATGTTTTGCGCAAACCAGTAAGTAAAGCCTTTGTTTAATGAAAAACCGATATAAATTTTATTGACATTGAATCAAATGAACTGATTTTTGACAGTTTTTTGTTGATTGTTTAGGTGGCAGGATTTTGGATAAAAAACTTTTTTGCTCAATTTATAGGAACAAATCACTTTTATTTAACATGATTGTATCGGTTTCTAGCTCAAACTGAATAAGCTCTTTGGTTGGACATGATTAAATCTTGGACATTGGTTCCACATGTTTGAATCGTGTTTCTTAACATGAAATTGACATATCTTAAGAACATGAATGAACTCCTAAAAGAAACGTCACTAAAACTAGTTAAAATGCCAAGACAACAGAATACAAAACTCCAATAGTCTGATAGCAACATTTAATCAATGTTAATAATTATTGATTTTTATAATCGTTAAAATTTGCACTTGCAACTAATGTTGAGAAAATGTTGAAATTATGAAAACGATACAATGCTGCATACTTGTTTTCTTTCGCTTGCAGCTTGATTTACACCATTACAGAACTTTTTTGCAATTGCAAACTTATTTTATGCTTGCAATGTCATGTACGCTTTTACAAATGTTATCCTCCACAGGTAAATCTTTTAGGCATGATTTTACCTAAAAGTCTATTCACAGATCTTCACTCAGAGCGAGTTAACTCATCAAGCTCATTGCCTCACTCAGCAGATGGACAAGAGTTACAAGGTTTAGGCGTAAAAGACAAACGCTGTCTACAATATAAAAATGGCAAGAACTAAAATCCACAGGCCACTAATAATTATATAAAATTTTACCCATAAATACATAATTTAATCTAACGAGGGTTTAAATTTAAATTTGTTCTATGCATTCAATCAATGCTTTATTCCGTTTGAATCATTTTCAATATATAAGGAGTGTATGGATAGTTGTGGATTTTTAAATTTATTGCTGGGCTGCATACAAAGCTTTAATGTTTGTATTCGCTCTGTGTTTTGTGCAAATTGAGAAACACAGTGAGTAAGATTAGAGTGCCTGCATAGGCAAAACTTGTGTTTGCTCGTGTGTTTTGCGTCATTCATAAAAAACGGCAAACCCCAACTCTAACATAATTTTGCTTTATTTCCTTTAAAACCAAATGTGCTCTATAATATCGTAATTAGCATATATCCCCCATCAGGGCTGGACTGAGACAAAAAAAGGGCCCTGGCATTTTTACTCAGACCGGCCCACCACAATGGGTCGGACACAACCAACCAGTACACCATCCTTGCGGTCCCTGTAGATATGCATATCTACTGTTCCATTCCCCTAAAAACCCACAAAGCTGAGAACTAAGTGCCATGGACCAGTGTACCAGTGCAAGTGGACCAGTGTACTCACTCACTCACTCACTCACTCACTCACTCACTCACTCACTCACTCACTCACTCTCTTGACTGACTCCCTGGTGATAGACCTATACCTACTTGTGGTGTGATTCGCGCAAATTGAGCTTTGGTAAGGGAAGCCAAACAATCCAATAGTGGGATGAGACAATGGGGCATTACAGAGCTCGCGCCACGCTGACATGTCATCTGCGCGATTCAATTTCCTATCGCCAACCGATGGGCAGCGTGGCACCAACCAATCCGCTGCACTGACCACTTAAAACATATACAATGTTCATTTGGCGCCACTCATTTACATTTTACCCATAAACCTCTGCTATTATTAACATAAATAGTTGAGGTAAAATGGCTAAGCGCAAAACGTACTACAATAATAAAATAAATTACCTGAACATGTAAACTGTCCTATATAATTTCCAGGAGGTTGGCGTGCTCCTCAAGACTATGATATTGGAAGTCATTGAAGTTTCTGCTTTGTAAAGGTCTTTCCGTAGCCTCTATAGTATAGAGTCTATACGTATGTGTAGTTCTTCAAAGTATCGATGCAAAACACTACCGTTTACTTGTACACTATTAAAGATAATAATGTGTAAACGTAAACAAATGTAAATGTTTTTAAGGAATGAGGGGTTTCTTTATTGTACATTTGAGTGTACAGTTTGCGCTGTTTAAATAACGTGTGCGCTGACGAGGAGTCGGTTGGCTCAGCGATTGAATCGCGCAGATGACATGTCAGCGCGGCGCGAGCTCTGTAATACCCGCTGTCTCGTCCCACTTTTGAATTATTTGGCTTCCCATAGTTCGCGAAAGTTGAAAAATCTGATTTTTTGCGAAAATTTGCGCCACGTTTACGAACCAGGAGCTTGCTCTAGTAGGGACGTGATTATGACATAGCGAGCGGAGGCAGGAATCAGAAACAACAATGAAGTAAGGATTTGATGGACCCAGACATGGCGCAGAACGAGTCTACGTCGTTCTTCAGCCTTCCATAGCACATAATGCGCAGCTATCCTCTCAACTAAATCCATGTCCGCTATTTCGCAATTAGACAGGTGCCGCCTGACAGAAGCCCCTCCATGACGCGAATGAAGCGAGTAAAAGCAAAATGTTCAAGCGTCCAACTAGACGCTAATAGCACGATTTACTGCGTTTGGTGTGAACACTCTATAAGACACTGACTGCATCTGACACGAGAAACTGGGGGGGTGGAGTCTGTTAAGAGATGATTGGGCCAGCCCAGTGTCAGCATGGAAAATGAACCAATGGGCCGCTGTCCCTGCTTTATGGGCCGGTCGTTGGCCGATTAAAAAAATATAATATTATATTATATCGGCCCCCAAGTGCGTCGGCCAGATTACCAGTCCAGCACTGTCCCCCATGATATAAATAACACTGCCAACACAGCTGGGTTTGTCCAATGTTAACCCATGATTAAGCTTTAAACATTCACATAGGCCTATAAATATTGGTAGGCTACTTTCACATGCATTGGGGATATGGTGCCATAAATCAAGAAATGTCTCTGCTGTAAGCTTTTTCAAAGTTATTTTAAATGTGGCAGCTGCAGCTAGTGCATGTTCAGAGACAAGCCCCATTCACAAATTGCATTGTCCTGAAAGCATGGTCTATCAAAACATTAAAAATGAAACTATTAATCCATTTTACCAAATTGAAGCATGTTGTGAAATATATGCATTAAACAGGACGTGATGAGATCTTGGAACCGTGGGTTACATAGACATTGAAGAAATATTGTTCCCTATCGATACTTCACTCGTACTGCGTAGCAGGACGCTATGGGGAAAACTCCTTTTTCTCCGATGACTGAAGCAATTCAAAAGCGCAGTGAGAACTGCACGGCGATTGGTTGGAAAAAAGTAAAACTTTAAACCAATCATAGCGGAGCTGCCGGACCAATGGCGATGGCACCCGCCAAAATGGGCGGGGCTTATGGCTATATAAGCAGACACATCGCCACTGGTTCTTCAGATCTCTTCTCCTTCAGCGACGACCTGGTCTTCGCTTCCCGAGACTGACTGCTTCGCCGTCGAGAGAGCACCTGCAGCGGATTCGACCTCCTGCTCAGCGCCTTCGCTTCAGCGGATTCGTCAGCGGCTTCGCTCCGGCGGATTCTGTGGGCGGCTTCGCTAGCGAACGGTTCTCGCTTCAGCACGGTCTTTTCCCTGCCGCTATCCGGCGACGCTGAAAGAGCATAATTTCACACACACACTTTCTTTTCAGAGAGTGTTAGAGCAAATTTCCTGCGGTATTCGTGCAGATTTCACTGCGCTACAATGCCGCGTCGTCCCTGTCGCTCGTGTGGGGTTTTCCTACACGCTGTTGACGGGCACGACGAGTGCGTCTCATGTCTGGGTCTCTCCCACGCAGAGGACGCGCTTAAAGAGACGGAATGCTCTCACTGCGAGAGTATGAGTCTCTCCTCTCTGCGCTCGCGGATATCTTTCTTTTCAGAGAGTGACTCCGCCCCTCGATCCCCCCCCGCCTCTGCGCGCACAGGACTCTGTGCGAGCGAAGCAGTGGGGAAGAGGAGTAAAGCGCTCGGGGAAGCGCGAGCTCACGCCGGCTCGCCGTGCCTCGCCTTCCCCGCAGAGAGATGTTTCCCCGGTCTGTTTCACCCGGACAGATCAGCGTCCACTGGCGGCCGCCTGTGACATGATCTCGTTCGGTGGAAATGAACCGGAGGATGACGACGCCATGTCGTTAGCGGCTTCAGACGGGGAGGAGTTAGCGGGCTCTCTGGATGACCCCGCCCCCTCGCCGTCTCCAGAACCCAGCGGACACGCCCCCAGTGCGGACTCCGAGCTCTTCCGGGTCCTCACGAAGGCGGTTAACGAGCTGGGTTTAGAGTGGTCTCCCCCAGAGGAACCCACTCGCAGCCGCTTGGACGAGTGGTTCTTGCCGGCACCCCGTCAGAGAAACTCACCGTTCTTCCCAGAAGTTCACGGCGAACTCACGAAGTTGTGGCGCGCCCCCTATTCGGCCCGTCTTCGACCTTCTTCCTCCTCTGCGCTCACCTTCGTGGACGGTGCAGAGGAAAAAGGGTACGAGAAGCTACCCCCCCTCGATGAGTCTGTGGCCGCACATCTGTGTCCGCCCGCCGCCATCGGATGGAGGGCTAAAGCGTCTCATCCTTCAAAGCCGTGCAGGACCACCTCGGCCCTCGCTGGACGCGCATACTCGTCCTCAGGCCAGGCGGCTTCAGCGCTTCACTCCATGGCAGTGCTCCAGGTCTACCAGGCAAAGCTCCTCCAAGGCATGGATGAGTCCGACCCTGACCCTGCGCTCTTCAGAGAGCTACGGAGCGCGACGGATCTTGCTCTACGCGCCACCAAGGCCACGGCCCAGGCGATAGGCAGATCCATGGCCAGCTTAGTGGTGCTCGAGCGTCATCTATGGCTGACGCTGACGGAGATCAAGGATGCGGATAAGGTCCCCTTCCTGGATGCTCCTTTTTCCACGACCGGCCTCTTCGGACCGGCGGTGGAGGGTTTTGCAGAACGCTTCACGGCAGCGCAGAAGTCTTCGCAAGCCATGAGGCACTTTCTGCCTAAGAGACCCGGGTCTCGGCCGGCGGCGACCCATCCGAAGCCAGCCTCGACGCAACAGCCGGTAAGAACCCCTGCTGCTCAGAAGGCTCCGGGAGCTGACAGCCGTCAACGCTCGCGATCCGGACGGCGCTTCCCGCATCCTCAGCGACAAGGTCCCCGGCCTAAGATCACGCTGGACCCTGCGCCTCAGGCTCCGTCCTGAGCCCGATGCAAGGAAGAGGAAGGCTACAGGGCCCGTTCCAGCCGGCCCTCCTTCAAAGACTGCTCTCATGTCTGCCAGGTCACCCCGTTCAATTCCGGGTGCTGGCAAAAATGTCTTGATGATGTGCAATGTTGTAAGTGCGGGGCCTTTTCTAACGCCCACACCACATTCTGCAAAATGTTTAATAAAACTCAAACATTGTCAAAAAAAGAGCAAGCTTCCTCTTCCATTATCCTTGGGAGTCAAGCCCCCAAAAGGCGGCGTACCTCCTCTTTGCACCCAAACCCTTGCCGCCCGGGCCAAGGCCTGGAGGGCCATCCCCGGGGTGTCAGATTGGGTTCTGGAAATAATATCCCGAGGATATTCACTCCAGTTTGCTCGTCGACCCCCGCGCTTCCGCGGGGTCGTCCCCACCCGAGTGCAGGACTCAAATTCTCACGTTCTGCGCACGGAGTTGAGGAATTTACTGGGAAAAAGAGCCATAGAAATGGTTCCCCCAGATCAAATCGAGTCAGGCTTCTACAGCCTTCGGATGCGCCCCCTCCAGTACTGGCTGAAGCCCAGAGTTCCTCCACACGCTTGGCGTCTTGGACAACTGCGTGTTCTGGTGAATCAAGCCTGCATAACCGCCCTAGCCTCGTGGAAAGATCCCCTTTGGCTAGAGCAGGGTATGCCCATGGGCTCCACATCCAGCCGGAAAGTGGTCACAACAGACGCCTCCAACACGGGTTGGGGGGCTCTGTGCGATGGCGAACCGGCCTTCGGCCTCTGGTCGAACCAGGAAAGAAGCCTCCATATCAACTACCTCGAGATGCAGGCAGTATGGTTGGCTCTCCGCTACTTCCTACCGGTGCTAAAAGATTGTCACGTCTTAGTCCGATCAGACAGCATGACGGTGGTATCCTACATAAATCATCAGGGAGGCCTCTCCTCAAGACGCCTTTTTTCCCTAGTATCTCACCTCTTGGAATGGGCCCAGTCCAATCTGTGCTCACTGAGGGCAACTCATCTTCCAGGCAAACTGAACCGGGGAGCAGATATGCTATCTCGAGCAATGTTCCTTTGGACGAATGGACGCTCCACCCCATGTCGGTTCAGCAAATCTGGCAAATCTTCGGCAAGGCGGAAGTCGACCTTTTCGCCTCAGAAGACAATAATCATTGCCCGACGTACTTCTCGAAGGGCAAGGACGCCTTGGCCCACGCTTGGCCCAACCGGCTCCTCTATGCTTTTCCCCCAATCGCGCTCTTGCAGCAGACGATCAGGAGAATCAGGGATCAAGCGCACCAAGTGCTATTGGTAGCCCCCTTGTGGACGAACCAGCCTTGGGTCGCGGATCTCTCCCAGCTGCTAGTAGCAGCCCCGTGGCCCATTCCCCTGAGGCGGGACCTCCTCTCTCAGGCAGGGAACACGATATGGCACCCCCAGCCAGAGCTGTGGGCTCTGCACCTTTGGCCTCTCGACGGGAGCCTACGGACCTCCCAGAGAGCGTACTGAACACCATATCTCAGGCTAGAGCCCCGTCCACTAGACGTCTCTACGCCCTCAAATGGTCTGTCTTCGCCTCCTGGTGTGCAACACGTGGCGCTGACCCAGTGTCCTGTGACATATCGCTGATACTGTCATTTTTACAAGAGTTGTTGGATAACGGCCGTGCCCCGTCCACACTCAAAGTCTATGTGGCGGCTATTTCAGCCTCACATACCCTCATCGGAGGACAAGGAGTGGGCAAGAACGATCTTATCGTTCGTTTCCTGAAGGGCTCTAGGCGGCTACACCCCCCTCGCCCTCTTACAGTTCCCACGTGGGATCTGCCCACGGTCCTGAGGGCTTTAAAGGGTCCTCCCTTTGAGCCACTGCTATCTGCGGACCTCCGTTCATTAACGCTCAAGACCGCTCTGCTTCTCGCTTTAGCATCGGTGAAGCGTGTGGGGGACCTCCAGGCTCTCTCTGTGAGCCCATCCTGTCTGGAATTTGGGCCGAACGACGCCAGAGTCGTCCTCAAACCAAGGCATGGCTATGTACCTAAGGTGCTCTCTACTCTGTTCAGAGCACAGGTCATTTCGCTCTCTGCTCTCCCCTCCTCCGAGCGGGACCCAGAGCTTAGTCTGCTCTGCCCAGTCAGAGCATTAAAAATATACATTGAGCGCTCCGCCCTATTCAGACGGTCGGAACAGCTCTTTGTGTGCTTCGGCGACCGCACCAAAGGGTCCTCGGTCTCGAAACATAGACTATCGAAGTGGATAGTTGAGGCTATATCGCTGGCTTACTCTTCCTTGGGCCTTCAATGTCCCACGAGAGTTAGAGCCCATTCCACTAGAGGCGTTGCCTCTTCCTGGGCATGGTATAGTGGTGTCTCTATAAAAGATATCTGTGCGGCGGCCTGCTGGGCTTCGCCGTCCACTTTTACAAGATTTTACAATCTGGACGTTCCGGCCCTTCAGGCCCGGGTCCTTTCTGCTTGAATTAGGTCGCTGAGCCATGGCTTTGGCCACGCCAGCACTTAATTACTTTGGGACGATAACTGGTCTAGGCCACCTTCTAGCTTGGCCTTCGCCGCTTTCAGGGTTTCCCTGCTTTACCCCGTCTCCGAGCCAAGGCTCCGAGACTATCTATGTTTTTCGTTCCATCTGTAGCACGGCGTGATTATACTGGTTCCCCATAGCGTCCTGCTATGCAGTACGAGTGAAGTATCGATAGGGAACGTACTCGGTTACTTACGTAACCTCGGTTCCCTGAGATACGGGAACGAGTACTGCGTTCCTTGCCGTGCTACGAGCTGCATGGTCGTCGCTTCAGTCAAAGTAACCTGAAGAACCAGTGGCGATGTGTCTGCTTATATAGCCATAAGCCCCGCCCATTTTGGCGGGTGCCATCGCCATTGGTCCGGCAGCTCCGCTATGATTGGTTTAAAGTTTTACTTTTTTCCAACCAATCGCCGTGCAGTTCTCACTGCGCTTTTGAATTGCTTCAGTCATCGGAGAAAAAGGAGTTTTCCCCATAGCGTCCTGCTACACAGTACTCGTTCCCGTATCTCAGGGAACCGAGGTTACGTAAGTAACCGAGTACGTTCCTTTCTTTCTTTGTTTGAAGCCTTATGATTCTTATCATTCGTTTCACATTCAAAAATCATCTCTTTGGTTTAACATGATTCAATCATGGACAGTGGTTCCACATGTTTGAGTCATGTTTTCTCAACATGAAATTAACATGCAGTAAGAACATAAATGAATTAAGTAACCTCAACATAAAATAAACATGAAAAAGAAAAAGAAAAGAAATCACAATTATTGTGATCAGTGTTTGCTTTAGTTTGGCTCTTGACTCCTATTTTAATCCAAGATCATATTTTATATTTATTGCGGCAAAAAAACGTGCATTGCAGTTGACCTGTTTGTCAGAAATAGTTTGATGATTGCCACCATTGTTGAGGTTTGTGTGATTAGTGTTAAACGTTTTGATAGACTTTGGATTACTTTGTCCCTGAAATTGTGCATTTTTGTGACCACATTTACATTTAGTCATTTAGCAGATGCTTTTATCCAAAGCGACTTACAAAGTGTTTGGGGAGCAATAAGTGATATGTCATACAGTAACCAGAACATGTCAATCAATCATTAACCACATATCACTTAGTAAAAACTTAATGATGTTTTGTTGGCATTTTAAAGTGTTTTTGTGACATCTGTTTTAGGAGTTGTGCAGAAGAGCATCTTGTTGGGTTTACTTGATTCGGTCATGTTCACTTAACATGTTAATTCCATGTTGAGTTTACCTGATTCATGTTCTTACTGTATGTTAATTTCATGTTGAGAAAACATGACACAAACATGTGGAACCACTGATTGAATCATGTTAAACCAAAGAGCTTATTTTTTGTGCAAGCTTGAGCTAGAAACCTATACAAAAGCAGTGGTGGACAGTAACAAAGTAAATGTAATTCGTTACTGTTCTTAAGTAGTTCTTTTGTGTATCTGTACTTTACTCAAGTATTTCAATTTTGGGGCACTTTTACTTATTACTCTACTACATTTTCAAAATCAGTCGTTCCTTTTTATTTATAAGTCAGTAAAACTTAACTGGTAAAACGAGCCACCAATTACAGTACATCGCGTGCTTTGTTTTGAACTTGTTTTGTTTTGCCTCTGTTGTCGCCTTGGTAACGTTATCTACTTAGCACGAACATACGATTCAACATCACAAAAGATTCAGTGCAACTGTCTGCAACAGCATAACATTTTGACCGGCAATATCTTTATAGGTTAAATCATGGAAGAAACTACCGAATCTAACTTGCCACAACACCCATGGCCTTACGCAATTTTTTGGAAATTGTTGAAAAGAATAACGAGTCTTTCATTTGCCTTCTCTGAGTGAAAAGAATGAGAGAGGAGGAATATACCTGTCTCATTTATCAGGAATGAAGATGGGCTAGATACTTACATAACCAACAGTCTGCTTTCAAGAATTAAAGTTGGAGAAATGTCTAATTACTTAGGGAGAATGTGCTGTAATACGGTTCGGTGAATCCACTTAGATAAATACATATTTGTTTTTAAGATCCTTTTGTTCCATTGCAAGTTTAAATTTAAATAAAAACAGCTTACTGATTACTGTTACAAATAAATGTTAAACCTTGTTGCCTGCTCTCAAGTTGTGTTATTTAATTTTGTTCTAAAGGAAATTATTTGGCTTCAAGGTTTTGGGCATATGAAAATTTAAATAGACATCAGTGTCTGTCTGACTAATTAATGTAATTGTATTAATAGATTGGTGACATTAGAGTCTTGTGCCTAAAACACAAATGAAGAGCCCAACTAAAGAAAACACTGATCACAATTATGGTGATTTGATCTTCTACATGTTAATTTCATGTTCCACATCAAATATGTGGAACTACTGTCCATTATTGAATCATGTTCAACAAAAGTGCTATTTTTTTAGGGTACGGATTTGATTGTACAAAAGTATAATTCCTATCTGACACCAATGACAGCTTGTTAATTTTTATTTTACACCTTGTAAAATGTATATACCATGTCTTTTTGTTAACACAGCCAGGTGAAGAAGATCTCCCCCCCCCACCGGAGGATGATGGCAGACCTAATGTCAAACTTGTTCGCTTTGGATGGGTTCTGGGAGTTATGGTAAGATATATACAGACATATAGCAACAGTAAAGAAAAAACTACAATTTATCTATCGTATTGATTAAATAAATAGAAAGCAAATGACTAAAAGACCACTGTTATCTTTGCGTGTGAAGTTTGTTGTGACATATCAACTATGTCTTGTGCGAAGCAAGATGCCCAAGTCTTAAATTAATAGCAATTTTTATGTAAGCTTTGCCGACCACCACAATTTGTTTTACCAATGGCACAACTACTGTACTCCTGCTTCATAAAGACCATTCCAAGTTACCTTTGAAACTGGTAACCACACCATTTATTCGTAATGTATAGATCATTTTTTATTTATCCTACATAATTCTAGGAGGAACATCTGAAATAAAATATATGCGAAACTCTAAAACCAACAAGTTTTGAATAGGTAGCCACTAAAAAGTGTGTCTCAAATGGACACATCACTGTAATCAGGGGTTAAATTGGGATTTGTTATAGGATACAACTGTATCGGGCTCGACGTGGCCCGATAGAAACCTAGGTCCCTGGCCCAGACATGGTCCACACGCCATTGTTTGATTGTGAGTAGAAAAATGAATGTGGCCCGGATATGGCCCAGAGATTATTGAATGAAGAAGGACTTTGGCCCAGATGTGGCCCACTTTGTGAGTATTTAAGGAGAAACTGAACTGTGAAAAAGATTTGCTCACTCAATTTGACTCTGTTAAATAATCTGAGTTATCTTGATTCTTTGACTGAGTTAAGTTACAGAGTAAATGAACAATGCTCAATGTTCCACATCTACAACTGACTGAAAGTCAGACAGCTTTAGAATAACATCAGGTGTAAATAACAGATGAACACATTAAATGTGTCACAATCTCACCAGAGGTGAATTAAACACTAATAACGTTAGCAAATTCACCTATTAGAGGTACCATCTCCACTTTATTACATTTGTGCATAGAAAATCTTATTGAGAATTAACAGGTTTTGTTTTAAGTCATTATATACGCTCAGCTAAAGGATTATTAGGAACACCTGGTCAATTTCTCATTAATGCAATTATCTAATCAACCAATCACATGGCAGTTGCATCAAATTCATTTAGGGGTGTGGTCCTGGTCAAGACAATCTCCTTAACTCCAAACTGAATGTCAGAATGGGAAAGAAAGGTGATTTAAGCAATTTTGAGCGTGGCATGGTTGTTGGTGCCAGACGGGCAGGTCTGAGTATTTCACAATCTGCTCAGTTACTGGAATTTTCATGCACAACCATTTCTAGGGTTTACAAAGAATGGTGTGAAAAGGGAAAAACATCCAGTATGCCGCAGTCCTGTGGGCGAAAATGCCTTGTTGATGCTAGAGGTCAGAGGAGAATGGGCCGACTGATTCAAGCTGATAGAAGAGCAACTTTGACTGAAATATCCACTCGTTACAACCTAGGTATGCAGCAAAGTATTTGTGAAGCCACAACATGCACAACCTTGAGGCGGATGGGCTACAACAGCAGAAGACCCCACCGGGTACCACTCATCTCCACTTCAAATAGGAAAAAGAGGCTACAATTTGCACGAGCTCACCAAAATTGACATGGCTCCATCATGCCTTGTTACCACTGTGCTGGCTGGCTGGTGGTGTATTGGTGTGGGGGATGTGTTCTTGGTTTCGGCCTACCTGAGCTTTGTTTCTGACCATGTCCATCCCTTTATGACCACCATGTACCCGTCCTATGATGTCTACTTCCAGCAGGATAATGCACCATATCACAAAGCTCGAATCATTTCAAATTGGTTTCTTGAGTTCATGAGTTCACTGTATTAAAATGGCCCCCACGGTCACCAGATCTCATCTTTGGGATGTGGTGGAACGGGAGCTTTGTGCCCTGGATGTGCATCCCACAAATCTCCATCAACTGCAAGATGCTATCCTATCAATATGGGCCAACATTTCTAAAGAATGCTTTCAGCACCTTGTTGAATCAATGCCACGTAGAATTAAGGCAGTTCCGAAGGCAAAAGGGGGTCAAACACAGTATTAGTATGGTGTTCCTAATAATCCTTTAGGTGAGTGTATGTACATAGATAAATATCTCGATCTCACCACAGCCTTTGACGCCGTGAATTATGATGTCCTTTTTGGGCGTCTAGACCATTTCATTGAAAAATACCACTGTAGCAGCTCGCAAAACATCCTGCCTAGATGACATCTCAGCTTGGATGAAAGAGCATCACCTGCAGCTGAACCCGGCCAAGACAAAACTACTCGTGTTTCCGGCACACCCCACGGTCCAACACAATCTCACTATCCAGCTTTGCAAGTCCACTATCACTCCCTCCGAATCAGCCAGGTCATATTTGATAAGCAGCGGTCCTTCAATTATCACATTGCAAAGACAACGCGATCATGCCGATATGCCTTATTCCTTATTTCTATGCCTTAACATTCGCAAGGTTACACTGAACATGCGGCACAACTCCTTGTCCAGGCCCTGGTCATCTCAAGGTTTACTGCAATGCTCTCCTTGCTGGTCTTCCTGCAAAGGCTATCAAACCACTTAAGCTGGTTCAAAACACATTTCATCTCTCTCCACTGGCTACCGGTTGAAGCCCAGATCAGATTCAAGTCACTGATGTTTGCATACAGGACTATCACTGGATCTGCACCGGCATACTTTCACACCCTACCACACTCCATCAGCCCATCAAGAACCCTGCGTTCAGCAAACGAGCGGCGCCTTGTAATGCCTTCTCAGAAGGGCACTAAATCCCTTTCCCGCTCATTCTCCTTCACAACTCCTTCCTGGTGGAACATTCTTCCCAATGTGTTCCGGTCAACCACATCTCTCACAACCTTCAAAAAACTACTTAAAACACACCTCTTCGGCAAAAACTTGACAGAATACTTGACAGAATCTGATACGGGCTTCAAACGGTAGCCAGTGGAGACAGATGAAAAGGGGTGTCACATGAGCCTTTTTGTAAGACGAGGCGTGCTGCTGCGTTTTGAACCAGCTGAAGTGGAAAGTTAAAGTTTTAACCTTTATATGCGTCCACCGGGCAATATAAAGAGGAAACATAATGATTTGTATTAAGGAGCTTGGCAATAATTTCCGACTCAGTTTATTCCTATGTAAGAGACTTTTGTGTTATTTTAGACTCAGAATTGTTCCTAAGTAAAAAAATGACCTCTGCTGTTATTAAGACTTTTTATTAATTACGGACCATTTCTAAAATAATAACATTTCTGAAGAAGGTTTTTCATGCTTTTATTGACTCTCGATTAGACTATTGCAATTCACTGTACATGGGTCTCCCAGTCATCTTTAGGACGACTCTAGATGGTTCAAAATTCGGGGCAAGGCTATTGACCAGGGCAAGGAAATATGATCACACCACCCCTATTTAAGATTACCTCCTTTGCAGGGGTGTAGCTACATGGTGGACATGGGTGGCCACGGCTACCCCTGAGTGATGGATGGCCACCTTTCTGGCCACCTCTGTTGTGCGAATCAGTTTTAAGATGTGTGTCTGAGTTTACAGAGTGCTGCAGCGCAGATCATTTAGCATATGCAGTGAATTACTGTGAGACATTATCTCGTGTTAACATGATGTCATACGATGAACAAGTGATACACACAGTCTGAGTGCTATAGCTGAACAGTTTCTAATCGTTTAATCGTTAGTTACCACGTACCAGGGAGGTTCATTGTGAACCGAAGGATCAGGTCAGAAAAATCTGTCTTTTTAACTTGATCAACAAACTATGTTAATTGAAGAATTGGTGTAAATTAAAGTTGAAGTTAAATAATTTCTATCTGTAAGGATCTTTTGGTCACCCCAATAACATTGCTGGGTCTTACCTGGCCCCCTCTAAAAAAAAGTATTGGCTACGCCCCGGCTCCATTGGCTTCCGGTCCAGTTTAGGGTTCAGTTTAAGATTTAATTGTTTGTTTTAAAGCTCTTAATTATCAGGCTCCATCTTATCTTAAGGACCTTCTGAATCCACTGACATCCACTCGACATTTAAGATCCTCTGACAAGGCTCTCTTATCTGTCCCTCACTCCCGCCTTTTCGGTTGCTGCCCCATGTCTTTGGAATCAGCTGCCTCTGGACATCTGCCTTGCATCTTCCGTTCCAGCTTTTAAATCCAAACTGAAAACTCACCTTTACTCCCTGTTTTTTTTATTTATATATATATATATATATATATATATATATTGTTTTGCTATTTTATTTCTATATTCTTTTGATCTTAAGGCTTACTGTTTTCTGTGAATTCATTTTCTCATGTGTATAGTTGTTGTTGTTTTAGTTGACTCTGTGAAGCACTTTGGACAGCTCTGCTGTATATTTGATTTTTTTGATTTGATTCAATTTATTGTCATTACACACATACAAGTACAGTGCAACGAAATGTATTTTTAGAAGAAGATAAAGCATAACATGGGGAAGGTGGGGAGAAAAACATGTACACAATACACCAAAGACAAGACTTGCAACAGGGATAGGTAATCCAGTTCCGACAAGCAGCATCTGATTCTGCTGCCATGATGGCGCCGCATGCAGACCCACTTGTCAGGCTGGCGGGTCAAAGCGACGAAGGCATTGGATCTGGGTGTGAGTGGCCGCCCTCGAGTGCGGCCTATGTTTGTGTCTGTGTGGAAAAGTCTGTGTGTAATAGTCTATGCAGGTGTTTCAGTAGAAATTAGGGAGGGACAAGAGCGTCTCTCCGTACTGCTCTCCTCAGGGTTGAATTTCAGCAGCAGCCTTGGCCAAGGCTGATACGGGGGAGTCGAAAGAGATAAGATTGAATGTTTGGTCTTTGGGCGAGCAACCGCATTCCATTTAGACGGCTACTCTCTTTGTCCAAAATGGTCTCCAAGAGTATCAATTTTCCTTTGCAAAGTCGTGAGCTTCTCCGTGATAGAATCCATATTGCGGTTAATAGTCTCATTTCCAGAGCCGACCGCTCTTCCCACGACTTCCATCATAACGGGCAGCCTTGTGAGACTTTTGAGAGCTGTTACCGTTTTCTTAATTTCTCGATAACAAACGGCACAGCCTAATCCAATCAGCATAATACCTGTTATCATGGTTCCGAATAGGTAGACATCTTCAATGTCCTCCACGGAAAGAGGAGCCAGACACACGATCCGCCATCTCTCCCAGGCGTCCATCGTGTAGCCAGCTGCAAACGTTCCGTCAGGGCAGGCAGGTTCCCCCGAACCCAAGCTTCTCGTCGAGAAGATCGTGTCAATAGCGTTTAGAGACCATTTGATCAGATCCATAATTTCAGTTGTAGAGCAGTGCAGAGAAAATCTCTCAAAAGATGATACGAGACGAGACACAAGGTCAGCAGGAAAGTAAAGGGGAGGACGGGAGCAAGAGAAAATGCGACTGCCTCCGTTGAGAGAGCGAAGAGAAAATGTGCTATACAAATAAATTTTACTAAAGAAAAACACTGTGTCTTTGCTCCACGTTGCATTCTTATAATAATGCAGAAAGAACCTAAAAATGCCTTCAATTACACAGGTTGAGGTATCCAACATCTTTGTACCTGGATGCAGTAGCGGTTTTAGGCACGGGCGAACCGGGCAGTTGCCCGGGGCGCCATTTTATAAATATAAAGTTGCGTATCATCAGCATAACAGTGAAAGCTAACTCTGTGTCACTTTATTATATCTCCTAGAGGTATCATGTATAATGCGAGGAGCATAGGCCCTAAGACGGAGCCCTGTGGTACACTGTACTGGACTTGCGATTTGCCTGACACTTCATTGTTTATTGTTACATATTAAAAATGGTTGGATAAATAAGATCCAAACCTTTTCAAAGCTATTCCCTTATTGCCGACATAATTTTCAAAACTATGTAGGAGCGTGCTGTGGTCAATGGTGACGAATGCAGCACTAAGATCTAGCAGCACAAATAAGGAGATACAACCTTGGTCAGACGCCAACAGCAGATCATTTGTAACTCTGTACTGTGGTGTGCTCTGAATCCAGACTGGAAATCTTCATTGATGTCATTCCTTTGGAGGAACATAATTGAGTTGTGACTACTTTTTCAAGAACTTTAGATTTGAAAGGTAGATTCGATATAGGTCTGTAGTAAACTAGTTATCCAGGGTCAAGATAGGGTTTTTTGACAAGGGGCCTTATAACAGCTACCTTATATGCTTTAGGCACATGTCCTAGTGTCAGAGATGAGTTAATAATGCTAAGAAGAGTATCTATAATTTCTGGGAGCATCTCTTTCAGTAGATTTGTAGGTATATGGTCTAGCATGCATGTAGTTGATTCAGATGATCTAATGATTTTAGATAGTTCATCGTGATCTATGGTAGAACATAAGGCGTTGTTAGTTGTTTGTTCAGCGGGTTTCACTTCTGGTTGCATAGCTATAATGTTTTCTCTAATATCTTGGATTTGTTTTGTGAAATAATAATTTATGTAGTTCATGAATTCATCACTGCTATGTTGGTATACAAATTCAGATGTCGCTGACGATTTATTTTTGATTAATTTAGACACTGTGTTAAATAAAAACCTAGGGTTGTGCTGGTTTTCTTCTATTAGTGATGAAAGGTAGGCGGATTTAGACGTTTTAGTTCTAGTTCATAATGGTTTTAATCAATTAAATTAAATAAAAAAATATTATAAACTCATAATGTATATATATTTTACATATGTTTGGTAAAGTCATTACAGCTGCAATAATGGAAATTTCTCAGTAACAAGTTTCTCAGTTTCTTCTAGTGCTTTTCACCGCTGTTAAAATGATGAGCCTTACTCAACAAATTAGATTTTCCACGAAGATGTAATCTATAAACATTATACATGAGGTTACTCACCCTTTAAACATTCAAATCTTAAACTTAAAATCTCCACCAGGTCCACAAAGGCCAAAAATAGTTGTGAGCAAGCGAAGAAACCATCTTGAGTGAATACTAGGGGTGTGACGAGACACTTATCCCACGAGAAGAGACTCAAGACGAGAATGATTCCCAGGAGAAACAACACAGTGCCAAATCCACCGATGCATGATCTCTACCTGCTGCATGACCGTTTCACCAGCAAGTGGTCCAAGTCGGTTCTGACGAACACTAAAGCAAGAAATGCAGATACTTTTTATATGCTGGCTGTACAGTCCACTCATCCAGTCAATTAAGTGAATGTATTTGTTCTCAACATGCTTCTTTGCTTCAAAGACTAATGGCATTGAAATATTTCCATTCCTAACCTCATTATTTTCTCACCATGTTTTCACATTTGAGCTTAGCTCCCTTTTGCATAGCAAATAAGTTTGAAGGACCACATTAAAGAAAATTCAACTTTAAAGATTGAGGGTCAACAGCACAACTAAAAGAAAAACTGATCACCCGAATGATCATTTACAAAAAAAATTCAAACCTCACTAAGAGCTTTTGTAGATGCAACAGTGTTGCCAGTATATTACTGTAAAATGGCTGGTAAGGTCTAACAAGTGCATACACTAGATGAGGCGCAAACATGACACGGAGCAGAGCGAGACCGTCAGCCTATATGTCAGTGTGATGCCGGAAAAAGACTTCTGCCTAATTCTGACTCTCTCATTCCCCACTAACATTAGAGTTAGGATTAGGTGTGGGGCAGGTTGGGATAAACAGATTTTGCAGCAGAATCAATGAGGGGAGTCGTAATCTGGCGTGGAGTAAAAATTCGGAACAAGCCCGGATGGCCGCAGCCCAATTTAAACCCTCACTTGAATGAGTTTGCTGCTGTTGTGTTTCAGATACGCTGTATGTTGAACATCTGGGGAGTCATAATGTTTCTACGACTTCCATGGATCACATCTCAAGCTGGAATCAGTAAGTAAATCATTATCCATTTCTCTTATTGGAACATTTTCTTTCAAACAAACTTCTTTAAAATGACATATTGTACTTACAGTTCTCACCATGGTCATTATCGGTATGTCTGTTATCGTCACAACCATAACAGCAACGTCAGTGTCTGCAATCTCTACCAATGGAAAGGTCTACTCTGGTGAGTAACTCTAGTGGTCATCAACTGCACTGCAAAAACTTTTATAGTCAGTTTTTTTGTCTTGTTCTTCAGTATAAATATCAATATCAATATCAAGAAACCTGAAAGGGATAGTTCATAAACCGCGTATAAAGAAAAATTATACATAGAAATATACATATAAAAACATAACATATATGTTCATGTGTCAAGTCAAGTCAAGTCAGCTTTATTTATATAGCGCTTTTTACAATTTTCATTGTTACAAAGCAGCTGTACAAGAAAACTTTGACTATAAGTAAAACATAAAAGGTTATGGAAGTCAAAACACAGTTCAAATATCAGACACACAATAAATTACTATATGCAGAGTTAATTAAATAGGACTATCAAATTCTAGCAGCCCCCCCGGCCAGGCAAACAGTGCAAAACAGTATGCAAACGGTGGCGAGGAACCCAAAAGTCTATTGGAGGAGAAAAAAAACCTCAGAGGGACACCAGGCCTAACCAGGGGATTCCAGTTCCCCTCTGGCAAAAACTGCTGCCTCTTGCACAACAAGGCAAAATAAAAAACAAATTTAGATTTAAAATTATCATTAATAATCTAATAGCGACTGAAGTTTTGTAGAGTCGCCACGTCCTTTGTCCAACATTTGTCAGGTCTGGGAATGGATTGCGCCCTGCCCGCTCCGGTAGCCTTGGACTGCGTCCTGCCCGCTCTGGTAACCTTGGAACAATGAGACAAGACTGGCTGAGAGTAGAGTACTGTTCTGTACTCTTTGATGCAACAAATGCATCAGTTGTTATTGGAAGTGTCCCTGGTTCCCACAGATATAAAAATATATGTCAAATACTTGTCCTATATGCCACATATATTTAAAAATATTACAAAAATGTTTTCTTTTATATATGTCACAAATATTTGAAAGAAATATAGCTGCAAGCAGCAATTACGGGGATCAAGCTGTGGCCAAATTTCGTGTCAATATAAAAAAGTGTTGCAAAGTTCAAAAAAGTATGTTTACTAAATAATTCAAATTGGCGGACAGAAAGTATGGTGGAATATGACAACTGTGATATAAAACAACTCTGCTTCAGCCCACAAATATACTAATGTCAATTACCATTACCATTATGTTGATTGCTTCATATGTAATAAGCATTTGAAAAAAATTGCATTATAGCTCTTCTCTTTCATATAAGTCATTTCAGAACTTGACCTTGATGAACCATTCCAAGTTCCGTAGCGATACATTATTGCGTTCGTAAAATACATAATTGTATTACAAAATTTAAAATGGGCGACGCCCACAATGGATAAATGAGGAAGGGTTCGATTTACCATGCCTCAAGGAATCAAATAAGATCACTCTTATGATTTTACACTAACGTTTTCAAAAGTCGAATGCAAAATGAGCCATTTTTTATATCTAGACCAGTAGGTGATGCTGTGCCGAAACTTTGTATGTTACCTCATATTATGACTTCGATGACATGTACCATGTTTCGTATCGATACACAAAGGTTTGACGAAGATACAGCACCAAATAAATTCTGATTCGGAGATATTCTGATACCTTTTTGTCTGCTGTGTCTCTAGATGCTGCATACCAAATTTTTTGCAAATTGGGCAAACCGTCTAGGAAGAGTTTAAAATTGTATTTGTTTTTGAAAAATTCAAAATGGCTAGACAATTTTCATATTGGAATATGACATCATATATCGGCATGGGCCAAGGGTTCAAAGGGAAAAAATTATTCAAGGATGTACTGTTCAAAAGTTATAGACAAAAACGTATTGGGAAGTTTGGACTGTTGGTGGTGCTATGGAGTTTGGGTTAGAGACTACATATTTGCCATGGTAACAGTTCAGACTGTCCTCTGTGCGTGTGCCAAATTTCACAATTATCCCATTTACGGTTCTATGGGCTGCCATAGATTTCCATGGCAGAAGAAGAAGCGAAAGAATAATAATAACACTAACGGAAGCAATAGGTGTCACTTGACCCCTGATTACATGTTAATATGGATAAAGAATACCATTACAATTAGGGTGATCAGTATCTACTTTAGTTGGGCTGTTGAGTCTTGACATTAACTTGGTTTTCTCTCTTTGTTGTGGTGTTTTATAAAAAAAACATCCTAATACGTTGGTTAGATTCATATTTATATTTTGCTTATCCTCATGCCATCCCAAATGTATATTACTTTATTTGGTTTAACACAAACAAATAAATGATCTCCAGGGCTCAAAATGGCAAAGTTCAGAAAAAGCACATATTCAACATTAATGTAATGCAAATGTTGTCCAGTGGTGTAATATATGTTTCTGAAGTGAAGCACTTGTGAGAGAAATCAAATAATATTTTGAATTTATTTAATGCACTGTTAGCACTTACAAGCTATTTCTACGGTAATTTACTGGCAACCGACTGTTGACAGCTTGTTACTATAGGCATGTTAAAGTAAACTACTGCAATGAATGTTTTAAGATACATCATTAAAAAGATCTGTTAACTCACTTAAGTTATACTGTCTTAGACCATATTTTCATGATGAAAGACGGAAAAGTTTTAGCTTTTTGTTTTTTAAATGTTTCATGACAGCGTTTTCAAAATGGTCTCCATTTGCACAGATCTAGGAAAACGGCTAGAAAACAATGTAGTATGCACGCCAGGCCATTAGATGTTGTGTAAAGAAAAATGACCTGCCATAGTCGAGCAGTGAGAGCTCACGGTACGGGAAGCCGCCACATTACATCTATCAAGATATCACCAGATGAGAATCAAACACAAACAACATTAACATCTTCACTTATTACAGACACAACTTTCACTTTATTTCAGTCAGCTGTCTAAGATCTTATTGAGAATTAACAGAGATTCAACTCTAGTTCATAGTGGTTTCATTATGTTGTAAGTCACCATTTTGGTGATCAGACTTTTTTCCGCTTTTCTCTATTGGTAACTGCATTAGTGTTTTCTAATATAAATTTATTCAATAACATAAGATGTATTGGTATGGATTTCATACCAGTATTTACATTTATTCAACGCTTTTATCCAAAGCGACTTTTTACTATACATAGAGTATGCACATATATTTGCTCTAACATCTAATAGAAAATGTGTATGTGCAAGTCAAGAGCTCAACTAAAGCAAACACTGATCACAATAATGGTGATTTTTTGAAATATATAAATTGTTTTTTGAACCAAGCCATAAATATAATTTGAGAAAAAAATATTAAATTTTTTTGTAACAAGTTTATGTAATTTTTTGGTAAAAGCTTAATTTTTTTCAGTGTAATTAAATCTTTTGTCTCTATATTGTGACTTCAATGTTAGAAATTATAATGCAACTTTTTTTTCTCGTAATTCACTTTTGTCTGTCTCACACCACTTCATGATCATTTTCGCACCATATGTTCACTTTTGGGCTTGGCATCCTTTTGCAAAACACAGATATTTAAAGCACACGTTTATGTTTAGAAAGAATTCACCTTAAAAAGAATGAGAGCCAACAGCACACAATATCACTGAACTACTAACGGTGACATTTCTATGATTTTACATTTCAACCTCAATAAGAGCTTTTATGATGTATGACTTACAGTAACTAGCTGGAAACAGTGTTGCCAATACTGTAGAAATAGCTGGTAAGGGCTAACAGCGTGTGTAGTGTAAAGTTGTCATTAATAATTTTTGCAACTAATATGTTCCTATATTTATCCAGGTGGCACCTACTTTATGATTTCTCGAAGTCTGGGTCCTGAGCTGGGAGCACCTATTGGTCTGCTCTTTTCATTTGCCAATGCTCTTGCTTGCTCACTCAATACAGTGGGGTTTGCAGAGACTGTCAGAGATGTACTTAAAGTGAGACATACACAATAACATACGGTTGATGAATGTTCTTGTGGTGTTTTATTTATTCTTGTATATCTGCAAACTCAAATAAAAATGTACTTTTAAATGGGTAAAAATGTGGTTAAAGAGCGAGACAGGAATCGGCTTGAATGACTTGTTGCTGATGTTTTCATTTATTTTTAAAAGTAAACAATGGTGACAGGAATGTATACTACATAAAACAGAAAACAAAGACATTTTAGATAACTTCTATTATGTTAAATGCTATATTTAGACACTAGAATGGCATGTCATTGTTAACCACATATCCTCTCACGCTTGTTATACTTTAACTCTCATACAAAAAACATTCTCCCAGGACAACAATGCTGAGATGGTGGACCCTGTCAATGATGTGCGAATTGTAGGGGCAATTACTGTTGTTATTCTCCTCCTCATCACACTTGCTGGCATGAGTTGGGAGGCTAAGGTATTTCATACTCTGTTACTGTATCTTCCTGTCAGCACTGCACCTTTGATTTCCCACTAATGTCACTTTTATTGCCAATTCATGTGATGTTTTTCTTTGTTTTTCTCGGACCACAGGCTCAGATTCTATTCTTCATTGCACTCTTACTAGCCTTAGCAAACTATTTTGTTGGAATATTTATTCCTGCAAACAAAGAGAAGCAGTCTGTGGGATTCTTCAGCTTCAAAAGTGAGTATGCCGATGCAAACATGCAATCCTAAAATAATGCTGCCTTTAACCATGCTGCAAACAGCCAAATCTGTCATTGCCAAACATGGTGAAAGACCAGTTTGCTCACCAGATAAACAGTCAAAAATTTGATTTCACATTGATGTCACCATAAGCTTTCAAAATGCTCCTGATGTGGTCACAATGTAACCACACTCACTGTGTGCTCAAACTGTGTGCTTAGAGGTTTAGATGTTACCGTTTTGTTGATCAGTGTTTGTTAGGCAAAAATAGCCAATTTTCATATCTCTGGACCAATAGGTGAACTAAAGCATGTGCCAACAAAACACAGACAGTTTCACTTACCGCGTAATTTGCCATGTTATCAGATGAGGCATTCCTCTATGTGTATGACAAATTTCCAAACCTTCTATGGGCTGTCATAGACTCATAGACATAGGTGTTTGCTTTAGTTGAGCTCTTGCTCCCTGACTAGGGCTGCATGATTTGAGGATAATGTCACAATTAATGAGATTAAAATAGCGATGTGCGGTTACGATAAACTGGGTATAATGAGTCAACTTGGTTGCTATCAAGGACAATGCAAACACAGATAATTGAAAATGCAAAAGAGATATACAGTTCAAACTAGCAACAAGGACTAGAATTGCAATTTGAAGTTTTCAAATTAAAAATAAATGCTTTACTGAATTAAATTATCTTAAAAATATATATATTCTCAACAGTACAGGTAAATTAAACAAATAGAACAGAAATACGGTTGTACACATTTTTAGGAAATAATTCCAACAAACGGACATTTAAGCAGATTGTACTTTGTATGAACTCTTTTGAAAAAGAAACTGGATATAAATGTGTGGATCACTCTGTAAAACTTAAACCTCTATAATCTTTGTTGTTACTCAATCAACTGGTGAATCCTCAGTTTTGCAAATTCTGCCCAGTACCTCTCTCTGCTCATTGTCTGATATCCTGAAACCAAAATATCGCCAAATAACAGCATTTTTGTGAGTAGTGTTTGCTTTAGTTGAGCTCTTGATCCCTGACTAGGTAGCATTTTTTCTGGGCACTAGTTCGGTGACGGCCTACTCTGCATCCATTTCTCCCGTCTCCACACTGCGCCCCGCAAGTCATGTGACCAAGCAGACGCACCACCACCACTTTTTTTTTCTCGCATAGAAAATGGGCCTATATCTCTTAAAATGGATGTCTTGTCACATTCACGAATGCACTGTTTCTTTAATATAATCGCAACATTTTGCCGTCAATCGCATAGCCTGACATCACGATTGCGATAATATTAATCGTGCAGCACTATCCCTGACTCAAGTCAAGTTAAATATTTCTCTGTTTAAATTTGAGCTTTTGTGCACTAATAAAAGATAAAGGGTTGTTTTGATATTAAGTTTTTGTAGTGTTCATTAAGATTAAATTGTATTTATATGTCGACTTCAGTGTTTCTTTAACATGTCAATTCATAAGAGTTAATCAATTATTACAAAACAACAAAATGGGTCAATTTAAAAATACATACAAATTAATTTGGCTGTAGTCCACCACTGCCTATACAGCCCACCAAAGAATCACTGGTATAATGCAATGTAAGTCTTTTTACATTGCAACAGCACGCCTCGTCTTCCAACAGCCCAAAAGGGCTCATGTGACACCCCTTTTCATCTCTCTCCACTGGCTACCGGTTGAAGCCCGTATCAGATTCAAGTCACTGATGCTTGCTTACAGGACTATATCTGGATCTGCACCGGCATACTTTCACACACTTTTTGATGCAGCAAGTGAATCAGTTATTATGGGAAATATTCCTGGTTCCAGTTGATCTAACTAATGCAGCCTAAATCCTCAGAGGATTTATAATATAGTTTTCTATACAAAATTGAAAAGATGTGTATTTAATCTAGATTTAAACTGACAGAATGTGTCTGCCTCCTGGACAGTACAAAGAAGACTGTTCCAAAGTAGGCGCTAGACAGGAAAAGGATCTGCACTTGATTTTGAAATTTGAGGTATTACCAACTGACCTGAGGCCTGAGAATGTAGTGTACGTGAAGGACTGTAATAAAAGAGAAGCTCACTCAGGTATTTAGGAGGTTAACCATGTAGGGTTTTATAGGTAATCAGTAAGATTTATAAGTGTATGCGTTGCTTAATAGGTAACCAGTGCAACGATGATAGAACCGGGCTAATATGCTCATACTTTAAATTTGTGTAAGAACCTGAGCTGCTTTGTTTTGAACTAACTGGAGTTTTTGTTACAGGCCCATAGGGCAGCCACCTAATAGTGCGTTAAAATAATCTAGTCTTGACGTCATGAATGCATGAATTATCTTCTCTGCATCTGATAGTGACAGCATATGACGTAGTTTCTTAAAATGGAAAAAATTGGTTTTACAGGTGTTGGCAACATGGCTTTCAAATGACAGAGTCCTATCAAATAAAACAAAAAGGTTTTTATGGAACATCCATCAATTGTTAAACTGTATTCTCGGTGCTTCGTCTGATGGTTTTTCGTTCAATAAGTAACATTTCTGTTGTTACTCATGCTGATTTTTATATCGACTATGCATTCCATTATCATGTCAATATCAGGCATTCAGAAGACACAATATTCTGGCTCCTCAGGGGACGTATTTTCAACATCATCAATGACATAGAATATATGCATTTTGGACATGCCTTTGTTTGGTGGGATTATACCTGTTGAAAATCCACACTATTCAAAATCCAACACTTAATAAGCTTAAAAAGCAGGTCTTGGATCACTAAGCTAAAACAGAAATACCATTTTAAGCCTTGCTGAGAAACAAGACTATACTTATCACTTTACATTACCAGAACTAACAACAAAAAGGAAGGACCAGCAAGAGAATCTCTCAAACATTATTTTGTGACCATATTGCAGGTTGATTATTAACAGCCAAAATGACCACACTTTTGATTTTCCAGCTGAGATCTTCGTTGAGAATCTGCTGCCTTCATTTCGAGGAAAAGATGGTAATTTCTTCAGGATGTTTTCCATTTTCTTCCCAGCTGCCACAGGAATTCTGTCTGGGGTCAACATCTGTGGGGATCTCAAGGTATTTTTTCTATTTAAAGTATTACGTTTGCAGGAAAAAAATTATAAATACGTATTTATACAGTATACATGTATATATATTCAGTTCGCTAAAGTTGGGCTCTTAACTTTAGTGCTTATAATATTGTTCCAATAAAAACACTTTTGCATTAATAAAGAAAAACAATGTTTAAAGTTAAAGATGGGGTTTTACACACAGTTTCTGCAAATGTCATATTAATCTTGAGTACCTATACAGTAGTATTATATACAGTAGTCATATTCTCGAAGAGTTTTTAGTTTGATCAAATTTAGAAAAGAAGGATACAGACTGTACGATTATTGCATGGGGGACGGAACTACAGCACAAGCACACAATGCATATTCAAATTTGACCTTCGCGCTGTTTACATTATACACGTACGTGCCGATTGTCACAGACATATGACTTAATTTTACTTAGTGTGTGCAGTTGATGTCCTGCATCTTTTAGCGCTGGAATCACACCATCCATCAGTTTGAAACAATCTCCAAATCCAGCCTTATATTACCGTTAATATAACATTCATCACCAAAATTTAGCAACCAAACACTGCCGAGTGTAATAGCATTTATGGGTGTGCTGCTCTTTCTCACGCTGGCTGGTTGAGATGTGGACGTGGTCTTTCTCTCGCACGTGGGTGTGCTTTTTCGCTCAGTGAATGACTCGGGGGGGGGGGGTGCTTTTCTGGGATCCCTGTTAAGAAACAAAAAATGTATAAAAAACTTTCTGAAACAAGTTGCAATGCTGGGGGAGTGTATCGAGCACAGAAATGCTACATTATATATCCAACAAGTTGATTATGTTAAGCATGAGAAGCCAACACATTTAACAGTGTAAGAGGGCTTTCACACCTGACTCATTAAGTGACTCACTAGTTGCACTAGTGTTCGTTTTTCTTTTTGGCCGGTTTGTTTGGGCAGGTGTAAATGCAGCAATCGTACTCGAGTGCGGTCCAAAAGCGGACCAAATATGCATACCGAGACCTCCTTGAAGAGGTGGTCTAGGTACGCTTTCAAACAAACCCTGGAGAATGAGAGTCAGAAAGAGCTTTATTACCAAGTTTGCTTGGACACACAAGCCTCCAGTGCACATACAGGTTGAAAAAGTGACAAGGGACAGGTAACAAAACGTAAAAATAAATATGTGAGAGACAATACACATTTGACAATATTAGACAAAAAGACAGTAGGCAGTATATTGTAAGTACAGATGTGCTATATACAAATTATACTGTGTTATATACAAGTTATGCAGGGGAATGTGAATATTATATCAATAATATATATATATATATATATATAATAAATATGAGTATATACAGGGTAGTCAACTAGAATGCTTCCTATCGCTGTGTTGAGTGCCGCCGTTGGGGAAGTGTTGGAGTTTAAAAACATGTGAAACTAGTTTGCAAAATTTCCGCCAGGTGGAGCAAAGGAAGAGTTGGCACCTTAAGTACTTAATCACATGTAGCCTACTGTGAAACAATGAAATCCAATGTGATAAATTCCCTATTACCTGCCAGGAGGCAACGCAATAACGATTAAAACAAGAGTTATTCAGGTTTATAATCTAACAAAAAAGCGATATAGGCGGATAATTGAGCCAAATGCAGGACATTGTAAAGTAATCATTAAAAGAAAAATCATTAGATCAAATGTGTAATGATCACAGAGGTTCAAATAAGGATTTATTCTGCCATTTATTCATTTTTTTTCTGTCAGTCTAAAGTGACTGCATATTCCTGATAGATGTAAGAACACACTATTATAATAAAAAATAACCATGCACTGTCTTTTCTGTCCTTATACGAGCAAACTGTTGTGAGTTCCACAACCACAGTTTAATACGTCCCTATTCACAGGTAAGCTTTTATAATAAATGTATCTTTATTTAAGGATAATCTTATTTCCACCACAGTGAACATTTTGAATGCAACAGCGCGTTAAAAGCCAATGTGGGCAGAACCTTTAATGTACCGGAGAAAGTAAACTGCACAAGGCGAAAATATCTAACATAACATTATTATTAATGAGCTACACTGTGAAAAATGTTCCGTAGTTTTTACAGAAAAATACTGGCCGCTGTGGTTGCCAGTAAACTACTGTAAAATGTTTGTATTGTTCTTTAAAGTCACCTTTATTGTGATCAGAGTTTGCTTTATTTGGGATCTTTCATCCTTCATCTGTTAAACGGCATTTGTCTTTTGGCTGCATGGACAGTGTTTTGTATATTTAACTTTGCATATAGAAGTTTATAGTCTGTCTGATGTTTGACCTGTGTTTTGACTTGCATAACCTTATTGGTTTTTTGACATTTTTCTGGTGTTATTTACATTTAGTCATTTAGCAGACGCTTTTATCCAAAGCGACTTAAAAAGAGTTAGGGGAGCAATAAGCGATATGTCATACAAAGAGCAGTACAATAGGTGCTAATACAAAGTTACTAGTTTCAACAAAAGCTAGATTACTACCTGTTGAAAGAAGAGGGTTAGTGTACGTTTTTATTTTAATTTTATTTGTTGTCATTTGTCTGTCAAGTATTCGCCGAAGAGGTCTGTTTTCAGTACTTTTTTGAAGGTTGTGAGAGATATGGTTGACCGACCGCATTGGGAAGAATGTTCCACCAGGAAGGAGTTGTGAAGGAGAATGAGCAGGAAAGGGATTTAGTGCCCTTATGAGAAGGCATTACAATGCACTGCTCGTTTGCTGAACGCGGGGTTTTTGAGGGTGTGAAAGTATGCCAGCGCAGATCAAGTGATAGTCCTGTATGCAAACATCAGCGACTTGAATCTGATCCGGGCTTCAACCGGTAGCCAGTGGAGAGAGGTGAAGAGCGATTTCAGCAAGAGGTGGCAGTTGATGCAGTAACAAAGAGCTGAATATTTCTTGAGTGCAGGCTTAAGATAACTGGAAAGTATACCCTGGCAACATTAATTTCCAATATCACTGGCAAAATGGAAATTAATAATAATAAATATATTTCTGATCATTAATTAAACCTGACATCAATCAGGTTTAAACTGCACTAGAAATCCCTTTTAAACTTGCGAGAGCGCAGTCTCACATTGAGCCTTGCAATTCATTCAAGAACCGAAATATTTCGGCAAGTAGCAGTTTTAAAATGTATTCCAAATAAGATGTTCAACTTGGCAGAAGTTGAGCTACAAAACAAATTAACCATTTATGATATTTTGGCTTATGATGCGAAAAATATTCACACAGAAAGAAACTGGCTAAAGTCGCAAGTTTCTTGCCTAGCACCGCACTGGCCTAATTTTGCTTGGTCGTTTTAATATTATGATCAGTTTCTCATGAGACATAAGACTCATGAGGTGTCAAACAAAGAAAAAAAGAAATAATGTGTCTTCAATGTTTATGTAACCCCCGGTTCCGTTTTGATATGTTTTGACAGACCACGCTTTCAGGACAATGCAAGTCGTGAATGGGGCTTGTCTCTGAATGCACACTTGCTGCGGCTGCCACATTTAAAATAACTTTAAAAAGCCTGACATTATGAAAAGCTTACAGCAGAGAGATTTCTTGATTTATGACAACATATCCCCAATGTATGTGAGTGTAGCCTACCAATATTTATACGTGAATGTTTCTAACTTCATCCTGGGTTAACATCAGAGAAACCCAGCTGTTTTTCAGTGGTATTTATTCTATATGGTGCATATATGCTGATAATCCGATGATATTAAAGCGCACATTTGGTTTTAAAGGAAATAAAGCTAAATTATGTTAGAGTTGGGTTTTGCCATTTTTTATGAATGATGGGCATCGCAATACACAAGCAAACACGTGCAGAGTTTTGCACAGGCACTCTGATCTTGCTCGCTTTATTTCTCAATTTGCACAAAAAAACAGAGCGAAGAGACACTACCGGAGAGCTTATAAATTGTGATTTAAGAAATTTCATTGGTTGAGACTGTTTAGGTCTAAATTTATCTTATTTTGTGATCGATATCAGACAACAGAGCAATGTTATAAGCAGGGAAAATAGTAACAGTATAATGTAACTGAGTGCAGCTATAACTTAAAAAATGCTGTCATGTGATGTAAGTTTAGCATTAAATACTCAGTATTGTAAATTTAGCATTAATGTGACAAGTAGTCCGTCTTTGTTTTTGGTTGGGGATGGATTTGCCTGGGCTGGGATGGTCTGATGGTCACTTTGCTCTAGGGTGGGGATGGATGGATGGATGGATGGATGGATGGATGGATGGAAGGGAACGGAAGGGATGGAGATGGGAGCAGGCTCTCGAATAAGGATGGCACAGGATTTTCAGATGTAGCTGCCGTAATCTCTAGTTAGGGGTAGGCATATGATGTTTATTAGGGCCTGTCGTAATCTCTACCTACCTTGGGATGGACAGTGGTCCTTACAGAATGGTAACACTTTATTTGATGGTGCCCTTGTTACACATGTTACATGTATTAACTAAACTGTTAGCCCTTACCTTTCATTTCTACAGTAATATATTGTCATAACACTGTTGCCAGCTAGTTACTGTAGGTATTTTACAGTAAACAACTGCATTGATTCTTTGAAGATACATCATTAAAATAATATATTTACTTGCTTAAGTCACACGGTCTTAGATGAACGTCAAGTGTAAATAACAGATAAACACAATAAATCTGTCAATATTTCACCAGAGGAGAATTAGACATCATTAACGTCTTCTCTTAGTACAGACGCCTGAATGAAAGAGTATGAATCTCAAGAATGACAGTCAAATGTAAAGCTTCATGTTGCGATGCATCTCATTCAGGACTCCCTGCAAATGTAAACAATCTATTTTAGAGATGATGGACGATGATTGATGATGATGTCACCTCCCAAATTGTTCCACCGGCAATAACTTACACTATCACAGGTGACCAGACATACTTTAACATAAGAGCTCAACAAAAGGAAACAATATTGACTTTTTAGTGTTCTTGGTTTATTTCAGTGATTTTGGTGCAGGTGTTCATCATTAATATGATTATGAAGTGATTTCTTCCAAATTACCTTTAGCAAATACTTACATGAAAACATCTGCTTCGCCTCTCTGGTGGTTTTAAAAAGATGAATGTGTACGCGCAAACAGATAAGTGTGGCATCAGCTTGTGGTAGTGAGCCGGCCCAAAGCCGACGTAATGAAGAACTATAATGAGCTGGTAAAGAGCACTGACCTGTTAGACTTTATAGGTATGGGGGCCGTCGTTGCGCTTTTAGACCGGCCAGACGTACATGTGCTGTTGGGTTAACATTGTCAAATCAAAAATGTTATTAATTCAATGGTTGCTTGCTGTCAGGAAAACCTTTTGATCGGTAGTGTCTCTCAATCTAACATGTTCTTTCAGGACCCAACAGGTGCAATTCCTAAAGGCACACTGCTGGCCATATTCTGGACAACCGTGAGCTATGTGCTAATTTCAATCACAGTCGGTGAGACCAGATTATTGTTAATTACATCTCATAAACTGCCTATTTTGATATAATAAAATGTGGATTATGTCGTATCTTCTTCAGCTTCAACTGTTTTAAGGGATGCTTCTGGCAATCTAAACGATAGTTTAGCTATCAATTCTTCAATCCAGTGCAGCGGTTTAGGCTGTAAATTGGGCTGGAATTTTGACAGGTGTGAACAGAACCGTACCTGTGGCTTTGGACTTGCAAACAACTTTCAGGTGATTGCTGCTAAAAGACACAATTAGCTAGGGTTGGTCACAACAGACTTAGTTGTATTTACTTTTGAAGATGTTACATGTGAATATATATCAAGACAAATGTTGATGAATGCTTTACTGTTTTTTTACACAGACATTTTATTATAGTGGATCTAAAAGGCAAACTCTCCCACAAAGCAAAATCCCCAGAAAATTAAATTACCTCTGGTCAGAGAACATTTGGTCGCATTGTAAAGAGAGTTGTAGTAACTCTGAATCAGAGTTAAAGTTAATGAGATAATAACGTGATTAATTAAGTGATGATTGAGCATGATGATTATGAGCACAATCACTGAAGGAAAGACAAACACAAGAACTACAACTGACTTCAGCCACAGTTTTGGATTAAATCAACTGAAGATACAAGCACATGAACTCCAGGGGCCTGTACCATGAATGTAGCTGAACAAACTCAGGGTAATTGGATTAGTTTTGGGTTGACAAAACCAAACCAACGTGATCAAGCTTTGTTGGTACCATGAAGCAGCTCGTGGAGTTTCTTTGTCAACTCAAGCTTTGATCCTGAAGCTAAGATTAGTTTGCGCGCGCGTGCACATGAACGAGTGACGTCAGCATGGCTAAACCAATCGCATTATAAATGGATAAAGCGATTTCCACAATATGAACACAAAAATGAATTTCAGCCATGGAGTGATATGTTTCTGCTGTCTAAGCAAGAGAGAAGTGTTTCAGAAACACTGCTGATTGCGTTAATGCGCAAGTTAAACACTATATAGTACACACATTTACTGTAGTGCAAACAGGATCCGCGGGGTCCTCGGTGGAACTACAAGGGGTCCGTGTCCTTGCGGGAAACTTTTTTTATGTAAGGCATGGGTACAGAAATATTACAACAAATGTTAATTGAAGCTCCCGCATATTGCAATTTTAAACCTCTTGCGGACAAAAAACATCCATTCAGGCAGCAGAAGCAAGAAAGTTAACCTTACATCTGCTTCATCATTTCCCTTCCGAGTACACATGAGAGGAGTTGCGTGCAAATAAAGTTCATTCTCATATATTCTGAACTTCTGTACAAATTTGTTAAATGCTGTAAACGGCTAATTTGACAGGCAAATGACACCACAAGGCTTCTGCATTGTAAACTCTGACATCTTACGTGTTTAAAATCAATGAATGCGTGTCAAACAAGTTGCCCAAAAAATAACGCGGACTGGTGCATGTTGGTCTCCTTTTAGTCTGATATGATGCTCTGCAGGAAAAAAACTAGTTTATTTTTTTCCAGAAAGACAACGGAGCTCAGAATTATAAATAGCGGTGTGTTCTGCAACACAGAGAAGCGGAAGAAAATATAAGAATAACACTTAATAAAACGGCCTGCTTTTACAACAGAATGCATAAGCCTTTACCTTTAATAGACTAGTCTTTGCGCCATTAACCAGGGTCAGTCATTTCATTGAAGCCTTAATAAAAACTACGGTTCAGAAAAATGTCCTAATACAGTGAAACTGAAAGTGTTTCTAGATGTTCTGCACCACAGACAAGAATGTAAAAACTGCAATGCAAATACACGTGATACAATAAAAGTGGAATATAAGTAAGTAAATTGAATTTCATGTGAGTGTAAGGGAAAGCCAGCAAATCTGTAAAATCAGATTTTACCTATATAGTAAACAATATTTGATTTTATATTTGTAATATATATTTTTATATTATTTTATTAAACAGTATAAAAAATAACTAGCCATTCTAACACGCACTGTGAGTCAGTTACGTCACCTATATGTTTCTTTGCTCACAGCTGATTGGTCAAACTTTAGTCTGAGATCTCGAATCCAGAACATAATCTGCCCCGGAGCAGGTTAGCCGTGCAGCGTAAAACACCATGGCGACGAACACCGAATAAAGCCGAGCTACTCTCATGGTACCTAAAACCCAAGATTGGCACAAACTAAACTGAAACATAGCTGGCTAGCCACCTAAACCAGCTTCATGGTACAGGCCCCAGATCTCAGCCGAAGAGGATTAAGTAACAAACAGCATTACCAGCTTCACTTATTACTAACCAGATTGACTTTATTTCTGTCAGACCTCTACAGAAGCTCTTATGTAGAATTAAAAGAGGTCTGGATGTTGATCTTTTATTAAACATGTTTGGTCACTATTATGGTGATGATCAGTGTTTCCTTTAGTTGGGCATTTTGACTTTCACCAATTTATGTGAGTTTGTCTTTGTAAAAGCATTTACCAAAACATGTAATTTGATCAGTTGATGTAACTTTCTGAATAAAAAATAGAACAGTTCACTAATTTTATACCTGACCAAAAGTAGTTATTTATAATTAACAAATCACATCATATTCATAAATTCAGACATTGCTGGCAAACATAATTTTGATCAGATATAAAATAAGTGAACCATTATTATTTTAATTCAGAAAGTTGCATCACCCCATGAGCTTTGTTTCTGCCTTTCTTTCTAGCTTTTTCTTTGTTTTGGTAAACACTGTTAAATGTTATAAGTCAAACTGCCCAACTAAAGGCAACACTGATCACCATCATGGTGACCAAACATTTTTATAAAACATCAACATCTAAACCTCGGTTAATTCCCAATAAGAGCTTCTGTAGAGGTCTGACAGAAATTAGGTCAATCTGGTTAGTAATAAGTGAAGCTGGTAATGCTGTTTGTTGCTTAATCCTCTTCGGCTGAGTTCATGTGCTTGTATCTTCAGTTGATTTAATCCAAAACTGAAGTCAGTTGTAGTTCTTGTGCTTGTCTTTCCTTCAGTGATTCTGCTCATTATCATCATGCTCAATCATCACTTAATTAATCACATTATTATCTCAATAAATTTAACTCTGATTCAGGGTTACTTAAACTCTCTTTGGAATGGGACCAAATGTGCTCTGAGCAGAGGTAATTGTACTCTTGGCATTTTGCTGTGAACCCAACACAAACATTTTGAAGGCTGTATGGATTTTATTGTTACCTGAAATTTGGATGAATTTATCATTTATTAAACATCAAAAATCAGCCCTGGGGCTTTTACGGATTCGAGATGAGCATATTTAGATGCAGATGAAACACACGTTCATTGTGATTTCATAGATGTGCCACTTGCACAGATGTGAAGATGAAACACATGCTTATTGTGCTTGAATAGATGCAAATACAACCTTATTGGGAAGTCTTACCTATATAAGATGTTTTAGTTTCTTTTGCATTCTCTTGCATCTCTAGATACTTAGCATGGTTTCAGGATCTGGGCATTTGATCACAATTGGAATCTTTGCAGCAACCTTGTCATCAGCACTGGGTTTTTTGGTTTCTGCCCCGAAAATCTTTCAGGTAAACAGTGTAGCTGTATAACAATGATTAAACGAGTTCATTCAACATACAGTAACTGTTGTTCCCTATCGATACTTCACTCATACTGCGTAGCAGGACGCTATGGGGAAAAGTCATTTTTCTCCGATGACTGAAGCAATTCAATAGCGCAGTGAAAACTGCACGGTGATTGGTTGGAAAAAAGTAAAACTTTAAACCAATCGCAGCGGAGCTGCCAGACCAATGGCGATGGCACCCGCCAAAATGGGCTGGGCTTATGGCTATATAAGCAGACACATCGCCATAGGGTCTTCAGATCTCTTCTCCTTCAGCGACGACCTGATCTTCGCTTCCCGAGACTGACTGCTTCGCCGTCTAGAGAGCACCTGCAGCGGATTCGACCTCCTGCTCAGCGTCTTCGCTCAGCGGCTTCGTTCAGCGCTGTTCAACTCCGGCGGATTCTGTTGCCGGCTTCGCTAGCGAACGGTTCGCTACTCAGCTACGGTCTTTTCCCTGCCGCTATCCGGCGACGCTAAAAGAGTAAATTTCTGAGCAAATTTCCTGCGGTATTTACGTGCAGTTTTCACTGTGCTACAATGCCGCGTCGTCCCTGTTGCTCGTGTGGGGTCTTCCTACACGCCGCTGACGGGACGACGAGTGCGTCTCATGCCTGGGTCTCTCCCACGCAGAGAACGCGCTCAAAGAGACGGAATTCTCTCACTGCGAGAGTATGAGTCTCTCCTCTCTGCGCTCGCGGATAGCTTTCTTTTCAGAGAGTGACTCCGCCCCTCGATCACCACCGCCTCTGCCCGCACAGGCCACTGTGCGAATGAAGCAGCGAGGTAGAGGAACTAAGCGCTCGGGGAAGCGCGAGCTCACGCCGGCTCGCCGTGCCTCGCCTTCCCCGGAGAGAGAGCTTTCCCCGGTCTGTTTCACCCGGACAGATCAGCGTCCACTGGCGGCCACCTGTGACATGATCTCGTTCGGTGGAAATGAACTTGAGGAAGACGACACCATGTCGTTAGCGGCTTCAGACGGGGAGGAGTTAGCGGGCTTGGTAGATGACCCCGCCCCCTCGCCGTCTCCAGAACCCAGCGGACACGGCCCAAGTGCGGACTCCGAGCTCTTCCGGGTCCTCACGAAGGCAGTCAACGAACTGGGTCTAGAGTGGTCTCCCCCAGAGGAACCCACTCGCAGCCGCCTGGACGAATGGTTCTTGCCGGGGCGCCATCAGGCCCCTCGTCAAAGAACTTCACCGTTCTTTCCGGAAGTTCACGGCGAACTCACGAAGTCGTGGCGCGCCCCCTATTCGGCCCGTCTTCGACCTTCTTACTCCTCTGCTCTCACCTCCGTGGACGGCGCAGAGGAGAAAGGGTATGAGTGGCTGCCCCCCCCTCGATGAGTCAGTGGCCGCACATCAGACCAAATCGAGTCAGGCTTCTAAAGCCGGTACTTCCTCGTACCAAAGAAGGACGGCGGCATCCGCCCCATCCTCGATCTCAGACATCTGAATCGCGCCCTTATGAAACGGCGCTTCAGAATGCTCACGATGAAGCAGATCCTCTCGCAAATACGCCCAGAGGACTGGTTCTTCTCTCTGGACCTGGAAGATGCTTACTTCCACATTCAGATAGCCCCCCGTCACAGGCGATTCTTGAGATTCGCCTACGAGGGAATTGCTTATCAATACATGGTCCTTCCATTCGGACTCTCTCTAGCTCCCCGCACTTTCACAAATTGCATGGATGTGGCTCATTCCCCTCTCAGACAGAAGGGAATCCGCATTCTGAATTACCTCGACGACTGGCTTGTCCTAGCCCAGTCGGAGGACGAGCTAAGGTCCCACAGATCCCTCCTCCTCAGCCACCTGGAGTGCCTGGGACTCAGGATCAATCTTGCCAAGAGTGCACTGTCACCCAGCCAACGTATTTCGTTCCTGGGAACAGTCTTCGACTCAAAACGCATGACCGCCAGAATATCGCCAGAACGAGCTCTGGTCATTCGACGGCTTGCGGCCTCATTCACACCCAGGGTTTTACGCCCCCTCAGGGTTTTTCAGAAAATGCTGGGCCTTATGGCCTCCGCATCTCAAGTGCTGAGTCTGGGCATCCTCCGGATGCGCCCCCTCCAGTACTGGCTGAAGCCCAGAGTTCCTCGACACGCTTGGCGTCTTGGACGTCTGCGTGTTCTGGTGAACCAAGCCTGCGTAACCGCCCTAGCCTCGTGGAAAGATCCCCTTTGGCTAGAGCAGGGTATGCCCATGGGCTCCACATCCAGCCGGAAAGTGGTCACGACAGACGCCTCCAACACGGGTTGGGGGGCTCTGTGCGATGGCGAACCGGCCTTCGCCCTCTGGTCGAACCAGGAAAGAAGCCTCCATATCAACTACCTGGAAATGCAGGCAGTATGGTTGGCTCTACGCTACTTCCTACCGGTGCTAAAAGATCGTCACGTCTTAGTCTGATCAGACAGCATGACGGTGGTATCTTACATAAATCACCAGGGAGGCCTCTCCTCAAGACGCCTTTTTTCCCTAGTATTTCACCTCTTGGAATGGGCCCAGTCCAATCTGCGCTCACTGAGGGCAACTCATGTTCCAGGCAAACTGAACCGGGGAGCAGATATGCTATCTCCGAGCAATGTTCCTTCGGACGAATGGACACTCCACCCCATGTCGGTTCAGCAAATCTTCGGCTGGCAGAAATCAACCTTTTTGCCTCAGAAGACAATACTCATTGCCCGACGTACTTCTCGAAGGGAAAGGACGCCTTGGCCCACACTTGGCCCAACCGGCTCCTCTATGCTTTTCCCCCGATCGCGCTCTTGCAGCAGACAATCAGGAGAATCAGGGATCAAGCGCACCGAGTGCTATTGGTAGCCCCTCTGTGGACAAACCAGCCTTGGGTTGCAGATCTCTCCCAGCTGCTAGTAGTAGCCCCGTGGCCCATTCCCCTGAGGCGGGACCTCCTCTCTCAGGCAGGGAACACGATATGGCACCCCCAGCCAGAGCTGTGGGCTCTGCACCTTTGGCCTCTCGACGGGAGCCTTCGGACCTCCCTGAGAGCGTACTGAACACCATATCCCAGGCTAGAGCCACGTCCACTAGATGTCTCTATGCCCTCAAATGGTCTGTCTTCGCCTCCTGGTGTGCACCACGCGGCGCTGACCCGGTGTCCTGTGACATATCGCTGATACTGTCATTCTTACAAGAGTTGTTGGATAACGGCCGTGCCCCTTCCAAGCTCAAAGTCTATGTGGCAGCTATTTCAGCCTCACATACCCACATCGGAGGAAAAGGAGTGGGCAAGAACGACCTTATCGTTCGTTTCTTGAAGGGCTCCAGGCGGCTACACCCCCCTCGCCCTCTTACAGTTCCCACTTGGGATCTGCCTACAGTCCTGAGGGCTCTAAAGGGTCCTCCCTTTGAGCCTCTGCTATCTGCGGACCACCGTTCATTAACCCTCAAGACCGCTCTGCTTCTTGCTTTAGCATCGGTGAAGCGTGTGGGTGACCTACAGGCTCTCTCCGTGAGCCCATCCTGTCTTGAATTTGAGCCTAACGACGCCAGGGTCGTCCTCAAACCAAGGCATGGCTATGTACCTAAGGTGCTCTCTACTCAGAGCACAGGTTATTACGCTCTCTGCTCTCCCCTCCTCCGAGTGGGACCCAGAGCTTAGTCTGCTCTGCCCAGTCAGAGCATTAAAAATATACATTGAGCGCTCCGCCCTATTCAGACGGTCGGAACAACTCTTTGTGTGATTCGGTGAGCGCACCAGAGGGTCCTCGGTCTCGAAACATAGACTATCAAAGTGGATAGTTGAGGCTATATCGCTGGCGTACTCTTCCTTGGGCCTTCAATGTCCCACGAGAGTTAGAGCCCATTCCACTAGAGGCATTGCCTCTTCCTGGGCATGGTATAGCGGTGTCTCTATAAAAGATATCTGTGCGGCGGCCTGCTGGGCTTCGCCGTCCACTTTTACAAGATTTTACAATCTGGACATTCCGGCCCTTCAGGCCCGGGTCCTTTCTGCTTGAATTAGGTCGCTGAGCCCTGGCTCTATAGCCACGCCAGTGCCTAATAACTTTGGGATGATAACCGGACTAGGCCACCTACTAGCTTGGCCTTCTCCGCATTTCAGGGTTTCCCTGTTTTACCCTGTCTCCGAGCCAAGGCTCCGAGACTATCTGTGTTTTTCGTTCCATCTGTAGCACGGCGTGATTATACTGGTTCCCCATAGCGTCCTGCTACGCAGTACGAGTGAAGTATCGATAGGGAACGTACTCGGTTACTAACGTAACCTCGGTTCCCTGAGATACGGGAACGAGTACTGCGTTCCATGCCGTGCTACGAGTTGCTTTGTCTTCGCTTCAGTCGAAGTAACCTGAAGACCCTATGGCGATGTGTCTGATTATATAGCCATAAGCCCCGCCCATTTTGGCGGGTGCCTTCGCCATTGGTCTGGCAGCTCCGGTGCGATTGGTATAAAGTTTTACTTTTTTCCAACCAATAGCGCAGTTGTCACTGCGCTATTGAATTGCTTCAGTCATCGGAGAAAAAGGAGTTTTCCCCATAGCGTCCTGCTACGCAGTACTCGTTCCCGTATCTCAGGGAACCGAGGTTACGTTAGTAACCGAGTACGTTTTTTTACTCCAATGTCACAGTGTTTGTGTAAAGACAACATCTACCCCTATATTGCATTCTTTGGGAAAGGTTATGGGAAAAACAATGAGCCTCTACGTGGGTACATGCTGATGTTCACTATTGCATTGGCTTTCATCCTTATTGGTGAGTTCCAGATCATTTATAGCTGATCATTAGCCAAGGTCTTCTACTCCTTATTGTCTTTGTGCCTTATTAATGTGAGATATCATATTGTGCTTTTTAGGTGAGCTGAATACCATTGCTCCTCTGATCTCCAATTTCTTCCTCTGCTCCTATGGTCTCATTAACTTCAGCTGCTTCCATGCAACTATTGTCAAGTCTCCCGGTGAGAACTGCATTATCACAAAAAATACTTTTAACGCTATATGTTATGCCTGTGGCCTTTTTAAATAGTTAAAAACATATTTGTAGTTATTTTTTGAGCCTGGAATTTCATGACTTTTCTAAAAGGTCATGACTGGCCCTCATAAAGGGCCTAGTGATGCCTCTGATTTGCTCTCCCCTGGCAATCTCTTCATACCCCTTGAACTGGACCAACGACAGAAAACGTAGTTTTCTTGCAAATGTTTTAATTAGATAAATTGTGGGAACAAAACATTGAATATTTTTACACGCACTTTGTGTGAATGTACTGTATATCTGGAGCTTCTGTTCAATTTGTTTCACATTGTATCTCTGGCATAATTAAATGGAATGACAGGTTTATTCTCCGATTTCTTACAGGCTGGAGACCAGCATACCGTTACTACAACGCTTGGACTTCTCTTTTTGGTGCTTTTTTGTCTTTTCTCCTCATGTTTCTGTTCACCTGGTGGGCCGCTCTCGTTACTTTTACTATAGTCTTCTGCCTCTTAGGCTATGTTACATATAAAAAACCTAGTAAGTGGTCTCATTCTCTATCAATGATAATATATAGTCTTAAATTCAATTCTCATAATTATTTACACTATTTTTTATAATCAGCAGTAGATACAAGAAAAAATATATATCAGTAAAAATAGATGCAAAATAGACAAAAAGTTATTCAAATATATTATAAAAGTTTATACTGTATAATAAAAATAAAATTTCACATAACCAAATTGTTTGAAAAAGTGATATGTTTAATTTCTGTCTCTAGAGTTGAACTGGGGTTCATCTTACCAAGCCGGGATCTACAACATGGCTTTGTCTTTCTCTATGTCTTTGTCAAATTTGGATGATCACATTAAGAATTACAGGTGAGATTTGAAGGTTTAAAGCTAGCCAAATAACATGTCTGAATTGCTTGCAAATAATTGTGTAATGCTCACACAAATTCTCTTCTAGGCCACAGTGTCTTGTTCTGACTGGTCCACCAAATGCTCGTCCTGCTCTGGTGGACTTTGTGGGCACTTTTACTAAAGCCATCAGCCTGATGATCTGTGGAAACATTATAATGGTAAGAACTAGAGATGTGCCCGAAACTAAATACATTAGAAAAGCAGGGCTAATGGCTTTAAAATGAATAACAAATTAAATCGAATAACTGAAAAAAATATTCAGCAGACACGTGTAAATATAAAACTGTGTACATAATAAACCTCTAAAAGGGAACCTATTTCTCCCGAGCCTTTGTTACATTGCCAGATGATAAGCCATACAATTTCCAAAAGGGCAAATAAATAGTATAGCTGGTTGTAATTTGTTAGCAGGCAACATTGTAGTTTGGTCCCCTGAAGATCCTGCAAATGCTATGTTTTTTAGTCAGCTTGTTGACTATTCTGCAATATTGGTGAAATACAAGCTATTTTCACAGTGTATGAAACAACACGGTATGCTTCATATATGTAAATATGTACGAATTTGTCGACAAGGCAATTAATGCTGTTTAGGGAAAACGACATCTGTCACAGCAGAAATCCTTCTTCAATCATCCATGTTGATTGTGTAAGGCCCCCCATCTCGGGAACTCAAATATCAAAATTATTTCCCAACTTCCCATTGGGAAATGCAACATCAGAGGGCATTCATGTGCAATTTTTACCTAAGAAACTCATATTTCCGATAATTCTGAGAGCCTATGAAGGCACCATAAGAACCACTAGGTTGTTTTATGTTTGGTAAAACGGTGAAATGTGGTGTATGATATAGGTGTATCATAGAAACCTAATGAAATGGCTTTATACATATACATAATGGCCCCCTCATTTACAGACAGGCCCCCATAAAAAATTTATTCTGGCTACGCCACTGCAGTGTCTTTCTATGAACCAAATGAAGTCCTTACACAACGCTGTCAAGGTTCATGGAGGAATTTCAAATCTCGTTATATAAGTCTCTTGACCACGGATGAACAAACTACAAAGAAATTAGCAAGTTGCTAGTTATGTCTCATTCATGAGGTGTTGCGCAGGTTACGCTGACCGGTCTGAATATGACATCAAAGTTCTGCGAGAGCAGAGCTCTGTGTGCTTTCAAAAATGTATCGCGGTACTCTGACATTCACTGATCAGTCTGCAGCATTTCAAGAAGTCGAACATGCCTAATGCAAAGTCATTAGACACATATGCAGTATTAGTGAGTAACAGTACTATAGAAACGTGCACTTTTTTAAATCGTTATATGTTAGATATAATGAAGTTTAATTGAATGGACAAAGTTTTATTTTTTTGGATGCCCAGATGTATGCAATATTTTGTTTGTTTCACTGTTTTTGAGTTGTCTGTCGACACGTTATCTTATCGAAGGAAAATAACAATTGATCCCCACAGGGACCATACAGTGCATCCGGAAAGTATTCACAGCGCTTCACTTTTTCTACATTTTGTCATGTTACAACCTTATTCCAAAATGGATTCAATTTATTATTTTCCTCAAAATTCTACAAACTATACCCTATAATGGCAACATGAAAGAAGTTTGTTTGAAATCTTTCCAAGTTTATAAAAAAATAAAAAGCACATGAACATAAATATTCACAGCCTTTGCCATGACACTAAAAATTTAGCTCAGGTGATTTGGAAAGGCACACACCTGTCTATGGTCACACAGTTAACAGTGCATGTCAGAGCGCAAACAAAGCCATGAAATCCATGGAATTTGCTGTAGACCGCCGAGGCAGGATTGTATCGAGGAACAGATCTGGGGAAGTGTACAGAAAAATGTCTGCAGCATTTAAGGTCCCAATGAGCACAGTGGCCTCAATCATGGAAGAAGCTTGGAACCATCAGGATTCTTCTAGAGCTGGCCACCTGGACATACTAGATGAAAACCAGCTGCAGAGTGCTCTGGATCTCAGACTGGGGCGACGGTTCATCTTCCAATTGGACAATGACCCTAAGCACACAGCCAAGATAACAAAGGAGTGGCTACAGGACAACTCTGTGAATGTCCTTGAGTGGGCCAGCTAGAGCCCAGACTTGATCCCGTTGAACATCTCTGAAGAGATCTGAAAATGGCTGTACACTGAAAATGGTCTGTGGACACAAATAAAGTTATTAGTATTGGAGTCATTGAAATATGTTATACAGTATATATGAAATAGTAGTTTGCAATGGCTCTTTTGCAATTAGAAAAATGGCTCTTTGGTTAAAGTTTCCAGACCCCTGCTCTAAAATCACTACAAAACAATAGACGCTCCAGCCAACAAAGTGAGATGCCCTCAAACCATCTGAAGAAACTGCTTTTTGAGTCAACACTTATACACAAACTTCAGATGGGGTTCTCTATACTTTTTACAAATTAGGTAAGGTCCTGTTATCTCTTATTTTCTTTATCCAATCCCTTTAGTCCGCCACCCTTATTTCCTAAGCAACTGGGTATGGCTGACCAATCGTAACTTTGTTTTTTAAAATAAATTTACACACAATAGTTAGTATTCAAATGGTATGTCAGTCTCCGAATGTAAGAGAAAAACATGTTATACCAATATTAACTATGTGCAAGCTTTTGAACAAAGGTTGGTTCATTTTGTAGGCCTCAAAGCCTTAAACTCTAGGCCCCTTGAAACCTTAGACATTTCTGGTAGCTCAAGTTGCTCAAATGTGCTCAAATACGAATAATTTGTTAGATACACTAATTCCAATACCTTTAGTTATAATAAAACTTTAATATCATAAAATTTTAACAATTCGTTACCAAATGTGTGATTTAGGTATATTAGCTACGTTCCCTATGAATACTTCTTAGCTTAACATAATAACTGTGCATAACATAATTGTGGTGAGTGGAGATTATGGTGTGCTTTTAATTTATAGTGTGGTGGAAATCTAACATAAGTCCCTTAGAAATACACAATAATACACTCTCATTCACACAAGACACACCAAATATACAGCCTCACACACTCACATGAGACAGAAGGACATGTGCACACACACATGCTTAATCACACAGCGCACATGCACGAAAAACCCGGCACACACTCGTCGAACACACACAGCCACGATGATAGTATAATTATGGGTAAATGTTGATGAGAACAGTGTTGTGAGTCAAATGTGTGATAGTAGAGAGTGAGATTCAACAGTTTTGAGATATTATAAAGGTCTTCTAATTTAATTTCACACACAAACATTGCAACAACTTATTTGTTACAAGATGTTTTTTGCCTCCAGATTTCCCAAATCTTTTTGGACATCAAAATGCTTAAACTCGCAGATATTACAATTTCATTTTTAGGTTTAACAGCACAGCACTCAAACCTCATTGCCATAACAACAGTACATTGTATGCACAGCGTTAAAACACACAAAAATCGCTAATACATGCAAGAGACAAGAGCCCAACTAAAGGAAACACTGCCCACCAATCATGGTGACTTTTGTAAGCTGATAAAGTTCTTAAAACATTAAACGATTTCAAAAACATGAAAACCCTCTCAGGAGAGTTCTTATGACAGACATTTGTTGGCTGGGATGTGTCTATTTTTGATGAGTTTGTAAAATTAAACTAACTTTACTTAATTAAATGTCATTGAATGAGCCTGTTTTTATGAGTAGAAACTGCATGTATTTATTGGATGGAAATCCTGCAATCAAATAAATTGAGTTATTTTTTTTGAGTGAGACGTTGTCTATCAACATTGCATAACTACTCTGTGTATACAATCCCTCCATGAGAGTGGCAAGATCAGGCGTACCACCTGGGCTAGAAACCACACCAAGCAATATGTAAAGGCATATGATCCCATCCAGTAATGAAGCCTCCAGAAGCGCTCACAGCTGACCAATCAACAGCCAGTTTAGCTTTCAAAAAAAGGGAATAATGGATAATGTGCTTTGATCAGAAATCATTACATTGGTTTGAGCATTGATTATTATTAGAACCATGGGAAAATTTTGTTAAATTGCCAGTAACAAATTATATTTTTTGCCATTTGTTTAAAAGACCACAGTGGGGTTTAATAGTAATAGTTTAATAGTATAATTTTAATATTAGGTTATTCCAAAAAGATAAAATGGCGTATGGAATATATCATGGTTTTTCCTTTTTTGGTTAGATAAATATTATGATTAATTTAAAATTAAAGCCTGAACTAAAGCAAAAATATAATTTGAGAAAAAATATAATAAAATTGGTTGTAAGTAGGTCCAAGTAGGTTTAATTTTTTTCAGTGAAGTAGCAAAGTGCAGTGGTGGCCTGATACACGCTTATAGGTCCCCGGCCTAGATCTGGTCCACTGTTTGATAGTGAGAAGAAAAATGTATGTGGCCCAGATTTGGCCCAGAGGTTATTGAATGAAGGGCTGTGGCCCAGATGTGGGCCACTTTGTGAGAATTAAACGAGAAACTGAACTGTGAAAAAGATTAGTTCACTCAACTTGACCAATTTAAATCATCTGAAAAGAGTAATCTTGTTGCTTTATAGAGATGTTCGGATACCCTCTTTCCCCTTCCGATACCAGTACACCGTCATTTATTTCAGATACCACTCTCACTTTATTTCAGATGTGTACAAAAGATCTTTTTGAGAATTAACTGGTTTGAAGTCACCATTATGTTGATCAGTGTGTCATTTAGTTGGTTTCTTTATTCTTCTGACCATTTTAATAGTTTATTTAAACATATATTTCATTGCTTAATCATAAAAAAATTCATAACTGTATAATATTCTCTCATATTGTATTCTGTATTTATTCTAACTGTATATCCTGCACTTGCTAATTGCACTTCTGGTTAGACCTAAACTACATTTCGTTACACTGTACTTGTATATGTGTAATGACAATAAAGTCTAATCTAATCTAATCACAGTTAGATCTTGACAAGATGATTCTTAATCTGACTCAAGTTGAGTGAATGATTATTTTTCAGTAATTCTGTGTGTGGGCCAGATCTGGGCAGGAGACCCAGCCAGTACTATTGAGCCAGAAAATATACATGTTATGGCCCCCAGGTGAGCTAGAAGAATTTGGATTCGGGGCGATGCGACGTGACAAAAGACAATAAAACACATTTGAACCCACCGGTGTAGACACGGTGTAAATTTAGTGTGATGCCTCAGGGTTCGCTATAATTGAAAGCCATAAAATCCTATATCTTGTATTATTGTTTTAAATAGAATATCCCCTTTAACCATCTGTTACACTGAGAACACTCTCTCTTGTGCTCACAGGAGGATGAAAAGTCAACCATGCCCCAGCACAGTACAGATACGCTGGTTGATTGGCTGAATAAAAGGAAAGTCTGTGCATTCTACACATCCTTTACTGCCGACAGTCTGAAAGAAGGGGCAAATAATCTCATTCAGGTAACATCGCTAACTATTCTTGATATCAGCTTCCAATTCCTTCTCTCTCCTCATTGTGTCCATTTTTCAAAGTTTTTGCTCTTCTTAATTATCTTATCAATTGTTTTTCTAGGCATCAGGTCTTGGTAAATTGAAGCCGAATACCCTTGTTCTGGGATATAAGACAAAATGGCAGGAATGTAAACCTGAGAGTTTACATGACTATGTCAATACAATCTAGTTAGTGCAGTTGTTCTTTTTCCCCACAATCTTCATTTTTTACAATACAATTTTATACAATTTTATTTAATTTTCTTTTTAGCGTTGCGTTTGACAACAGCTTCAGCCTTGCTATTCTAAGAATGATGGATGGATTAGATGTGACAGATGATTTGCAGAATACAGGTGAATATGGGTTAATTCAGTATCTAGAAAATAATTTGATGCAGTTTTGATTGGATAATAAAGTTTGACATGAATCTGTTGTGGAGTGGCAGGTGGACCTTCCTCAGTTGTGAATCCAGCATTTGATGCAGAAGAAGCAACGCAAACAGAAAATTATGACACTGACCGAAATTCAGGTGACATAAACATCTCTTTCAAGTCAAGTCAACTTTATTTATATAGCACATTTTACAATTTTCATTGTTACAAAGCAGCTACACAAGAAACATATTGATTATAAGCAATGCATATAAGGTTATACAAGTAAAAACAAAAAAGGTAAAAACACAGAAGACAGATTCAAACACCCCCATACACAAAACACTTCACACAACAAGCACATGCACCAGCACACACATGCACGGGGGCATCGCCGAGAACCACACACCCAAGCTAAGGAGAGAGAAACACAGGTCAAATATTAAACAGACCTTAAGAGAAATCAGGCCCAACCAGGGGATTCCAGTTCCCCTCTGGCAAAAGTAGCAGCCTCTCCATTAGCACAACAGTGCTTGCACAACAATATTATATTTAAGATTATCGTTAATAATATAATTGCAGTTTAAATTTTGTAGTGAATACGTGTCAAGTCGCCGCGGCCTTATTTATGCAGCTCTATCATCTCAGCTCTTATCAGGTCTGCGCATATACATCTGATGTATCTGTTAGGTATGAAATGTCTTCGCTCTGCTGAAGAATTTTAACGTCATCCACATTTATACCGTAAGACAGTATTAAATCTAAAGTATGATAACATAGGTGAGTAGGTCCTGACTCATGTTATGTCTAACATCCATGGAGTTAAGAGTGTCTTTAAAAGCCATTCCTAAAGCATCTGTATCGTTATCTACATGGATGTTAAAGTCACCAATGACAAGGACTCTCGCGGCCAGTACTAGTTCTGATAAGAATCCACCAAATGTTTTATTAAAATCTGTGTGGTGCCCGGGGGCCTATATACAATAGGCAGAATACATTTAAAAAATGTTTTATCCTTAGTATTAGGTGAAGTACCATGACTTAAAAAATAAATTATTTGGAGTTAGACTTCTGGGAAATGCTAAAAGATTTATTGTAAAGTGCAGCAACACCTCCCCCTCTGCCTTTTAGACGAGGCTCATGTTTATAATAATAATCTTGGGGGACAGATTCATTTAAAGTAATATAATCATCTGGCTTTAGCCATGTTTCTGTCAGACTGAGCATGTCTATTTTATGATCTGTTATCATATCGTTAACAAAAAGTGCTTTATTAGAGAGAGATCTAATATTTAGCAATCTAAGTCGTAACAGTTGATTATCTGTATTTTGTTAATGTTTAATTTGTTTAACGTTAACAAGGATAGGGTCATTGAGATAAGTTAGCAACGACAGTGATAACTATAATACAATACTAAAACGAATATAAAAAACTAAGTGCAAGTGCAAGGATACAAACAAACCGCGGCAGCAATGCAGACAGGAACCATTTTCTTTGCACTTAGTTTGTATGTGAAACACAATTGGACTGCAGGTTGGGTGACTACAGGAGCTAATACATTGTATTAAGAGTCAAGAGTCCATCTGAAGCAAAAACTGATCAACATTAAGCTGACTTCAAATGACAAACCAGCCACATCTAAACAGCTAAGATCACAGTACAATAGTAAGATCACAGTTTGAGCACAAAGCGAGTTTGCTGTGCGGTTACACTCATCATGAGTATTCTGAAAGCTAATGGTGACATCAGTGTGACATCAAATTGTTGACTGGGGCCGGTTAATTCAGCTGCAGCAGCTATTCATGCTTTAAGAATTGAAGCTCTAGCTTTATTTATTCTGGCTGTTCACAGTTCTAACATCATTATATCACAAAACAGCAATAAGCAAGGTTGCTCGGATTTGTGCAATTATTCTATTCTTTCTGTAAATTCTAGATTTTACTTATGATTAGGATTTCTGTTGGCATTACTTTATCTTTAACCAAACTTCCCTAAACTTTCTTCTTGATTATAAGGGAATAAGTTACAGGGCAAGACACATTTATTTATTTTTAATGTGTTTGATTGCATCATGTCCTATTTTGCTCCTTCACAGATATTTCTGATGATTATCCCAATGAGCAGGTTAAGACAATTTTTCAGACAAAACAGGGGAGGAAGACCATAGACGTCTACTGGATCTGTGATGATGGAGGTGAGAAACAGATGCCTGAATAAAAATACTTCAAAGACAATTTTAATGAATGCCCATTATGATTTATGCTACGTTAGTGCATCATTTTTATAACGCTTGTTTAGTTGACACCTTACAATGGCAATGTTTGGTGCCATTGTATCTCCTCTCCAGCTTCAAGAAGACATTAAAGATTTAATAAATTATTCCACTCAACTTGTCCTGTATAGTCCAAGTGCTCTGAGGCATGCCAAAGGGTTTGGTAAAAAATTATGAATTAAAATCAATAATGTTTAAAGAATTTTGCCATGTTCCCCATCCGTATTCAGAAGAGTGCACACAAAACTTTCACATAGTTGTATCACAGCAATTACATTTTCTTCTGAAAAAAAATATTATTTGGTGATAAAAACTCAACAATTTGTTTTTACTGAGTCTCACTTGCACAGCATTACAGTTTTCTGTCTGTTCTCTCGAGAACATGCACAAATAGAAATGGCCAAGATTTTCTTTTAAAATATGTGGTGTCCTCAAGCTTGAAAACCGTTAGACACTATATATATATATATATATATATATGAACCTGGACCACAAATCCATAACCATAGTCATAAATTGTACAGGTTTATTTGTAGCAATAGCCAACAATACATTTTCAAAATGTCATCATTAGGAAAAATCATTAGGATATTAAGTAAAGATCATGTTCCATAAAGATATTTTGTAAATTTCCTATCGTAAATACATCAAAACTTATTTTATGTGAAAAGCTGAGAAAGCAAGTTTTGTTGTCATCATAATGCTAACTGTGGCTTACAGTTTGATCGAGCCTTACATATATGATCCAGAATCGGACCCCGAGTCTGTAGTAGAACAAGAACCACAGCAGCAACGATACAGATGGACGTCTTTATATGTTAAACATTGTTATACCTCGTTAGCTTTGCCGCTATTTTACAATCGTATAAATCACCATTCATAATGTTTAAATGCAGCATTACATAATCCCAAAGTGACTGGACATGTCTTATTCATACATACAAACATTTATGTTTTTATTTACTGTAACGCTCATATTGGGCATGTATCGCTTGTGAAAGCTCACGTAAAAGGTTACAACACAATTGAAATCCTGCGCTGTACCAGTATACATTGGTAAGACTTTAAAAAGCCATAATTTCGTATAACCTGAGACCGGTCCAAATGATCGTGTTGTTTACGTTACATGCACTGAGAAGCCGATTGCTAACAAAACAAAATTATATTTGAAAGTTACTTACTTACCGGCTGTGGTTTAGAGTACAAGATGGTCACCACGGCTTTTCCAGGAAGAAACCACACTGATGGGCGTGCCCTTCCGCTCGCTCTCTGGTTCATTCATGGGCGTGCTCTTCCAGGAGATTGGCTAATAAAACCATAGGATCCTTGTTTCGAACGAGGGATCCAGACTTATAAAAAACTTTCCGAAACAGGTTGTAGTGCTGGCGGACAGTATCGAGCACAGAAATATTACATCATGCGTCCTAATAGTCTTTTAACAAGTTTACCATGTTAAGGTTCAGGATGCAGCACGTTTAATAGTAAAAAGAAGGCACATAATGGATATAATAGCATGTTAGGCCTCCTTTAATATTGAGACCCCTGGTGTCAAATCATTGACACAACACAGAGTCAATAAAAGGTAATGGGTCCGCCCACTGTTCTGGGCAATTCCCTCAGCATGAATCCGAATACATGTATGCATGTTTTACAACCCAGCACTATGATTTCCTGAGCATGTACAAACAAGCATAATTTGTAATGCAGTTATGTATGAATTATAGATCACATTGCAATGACAGGAAGAGTGAAGAGTGGAAGATGAATACTTTAGCATGATACTTTAAAGTGATTTTGTAAAATTGTCTGAAACATGTAAGTCAACTTAGTTTCTTTAATAATTCTTTCCTTCAGGCCTGACCCTTTTACTGCCATATTTGTTGACAAGAAGAAACCGCTGGAAGAAGAGCAAAATCAGAGTGTTCCTCCTTGGAGACCAGGAGACAATTGACGAAGACCGAAAAGAGTGAGTTAATCTTTAGATCATCATCATCATCTTTTTGATTGGATCTGGTATTAGTTTCTTGTTTTGATATGCAAAAACTGATTCTTCCTTACTATTACAGCATGAAGATGCTGTTAAAAAAATTCCGTCTGGAAATTAAGGAAATTGTTGTGATAACAGATTTGGAAAAACAGCCACTTGCTAAAAAGTAAGAAACTTGTATAAACATGATACTTGCACATAGAAACAAATACACAAACATAAAAATACGTAAAAGTTACACCCGTTTTCTTTCTATGACTGTAGTTTGCAGCGATATGAGGACAGCATTTCACCCTTCAGGCTGAATGAAGAACAGACTTCAGGGGACATCCAGGAACTCAAAAGAATAAGTCCGTGGAAAGTTTCAAACAAAGACATTGAGTCAATTAAACCCAAGGTGTGTGTTTTTTTGTTTGTCTGTTTGGCTTTCTTGTAGGTGTTAAATGCGACAATACTTACATTTAATTTAAAGCATAGTCCAAAATCGACTGTCAAAGCACTCAAAGTATATATATTTTACATGGAGTAACCCTGGCCAAGCTGTACCGGAATGAACCGTTTTGGTGCATGTGCTTCTATAGTTCATATGTTTAACTTGATTAAATTTTTAGGTGGAGAGGACTTTGCGCCTAAATGAAATCATCAAGAAGAACTCCGTAAATGCTGCTCTGGTTGTGATGTGAGTATAGATGCTAACAAATACCCAGCCAGCATAGTCATGTGGGGCCCAGATGGGTTTGATGTGGGCTGTCTAACTGGGTTTCAGCCAGTTTTGTCCACGGGTTCCATGTAGGCCATGTAGGGTTAATGAAATTAACACTGCTTAGTGTGCATACTACAGGGTGGTAAATGTGACACCGAATGTTATTGAGATAATGATGTCATAACAAACAGAGTCACGGATGGACACAAAAACAACTTCAACCACAGCTTTCGGTGGAATTAACTGAAGTAAAAGAAAACAAGAAATCTCTCGCCAGATGAGGATTAAACTCCACAAACATTATGATCATATTGACGCAACATTAAATCAAATTGAAATTGTAAAACATTTTGGTCCCATATGTTTAATAAATTAATCTCAACGTGATGATCATGAAATTTGATACAAAACAATCAAATGCCTAAATGTCTTTGCACATACAGTCCGACATTTTCGTATAATGTATTTCCTATTTGTCATCCTAAAAATTCTTGTTCACTGAGTCTGATGAGTATTTATCAATACATTGCAATTGCAAAAAAATTGCAAAACAATACAAAATGGAGTCTTCAAGCAGTGAGGACGATTTTGTTGTCCTCTCTCTTCTTAAAGAGAGAAAAATAAAGAGGAAATATTGGGTCCATCCAGTCCTGAGGTTGCGTAATGAGGAAGGAGACTTCCACCTCCTTATCAAGGCACTGCAGGATTATCCTGACCAATTTAAAATGTACTTCAGGATGTCAGTTTCTCAGTTTAATGCTTTGCTAGCGATACTGAAGCCACATATTAAAAAGAAGACCAATTTCCGTGAAACAATTGAAACTGACAGTCTGTATAAGGTGTGGACACAAATGTATAGCAAAATACAACGGTCAATATCAGCTTTTTCCAAATGGTTTGTAATAAACGAAGATGTTTACAATTACACATTTAGCAGATGCTTTCATCCAAAGTGACTTGCATTGCATTATGCTATACATTTGTTATGTACAATCCCCTGCGTTCGGACCCAGGACATTGGCATTGCCAGTGCCGTGCTCTAAACACTTACCTTCAGGAAAGCTGTTTTTGTAAAGATGTTTGTGAAGTTTAATTAAATGTGGTTTGGGAAACTAATTCTCAAGGTCTTTGAGTGCTGTACATTCATTGTATTTTGCAACAGGCTACTTTCTCGGAAAAAAACATTACCTATAATGCTTGTTGTTATATACTTTTGCAATGACACTCTGGATTCAGGAAACACTGAAATATTGTTTTTATGTTACTATTGTGCTAGTTATTTATAATTAATGTTTTTTACAGTTCTATGCCAGTCCCTGAGGTTAATTGCCCCAGTTCCCTCTATATGGCTTGGTTGGATGTGTTGAGCTTTGGCATTCACTGTCCTGTCCTGCTCGTTCGAGGAAATCAAGAAAACGTCATGACATTCTACTGCCAGTAAAGCATACACACAAACTGCACTGAAAGCTGCTCTCACTCTTGAAGAAAAGACAACACACTTCTTTAAACACTGGACTGGTTTTGTCTGTGCTTGTGGATGGTAATCACAAATACACAATGAATGAGTGACACTAACCTTTCAAATGGTAATGCAAATGGAACTATAAGATTCATGTTATAAAGATCCTGAGTAATTTTTTTGCATATTCATTTTGCCTAAAATTGGTTAAAAAAATCCACCTGCTTCTTAAGGTCTCACCATCTATTCTGGGCTCTTCCATGTTAAAACTGTTGTAAAGAAATCAAATTATGGTTTTGATGAAAGAAACAAATGTTTTTGCACAATTTTGTTCTTGTCTACAGAAGTAGTTTCAGATATTTAAACACGCCTTCAGATCAGAAGGTTTGCATGGTCAAGAGAAGTATTTCCCTCAAGTGGCCCTAAAGTTTTAAATATTAATATAATGTAATGTATCGTATTTAACACCAAAACAGGTAAATGAAAGAGTTGGCTTACTATGCTGTTGTTTGAACATTATGCCTGACTCAGGTTCTTGGTCCCCCTGACTGGGTAATTAATGATACATACATGATAATCAATATTACAAAATTCAGGACTTAGAATGGTGGAGGAATACAAATTATATTGTGATCTTAATTTCATGATAAAATATGTAACTGTGTCACACAATTTCATAAAATTGTAATTAAAAAAGTAAGTAAGTAAAATTATTATTAAGAATAATAAAAAAAATCTTAACCTTTAAAAACTATAACTGAATAAATACTATATTCCTTTGTTTATTAATTACAGGTTTTGTTAATCTGCTTTTCAATGTGAAAAGTAATTAAATGCAATGAAGAATGTTTAAGTTTTATTGATTCTTATTAGGTACAGCAAGCATAAAATATACAAACAATAATAAAAAATAAACAACCAAAATGTATAGAATGTAATATATGCTGAAATAAATACAACAAATGGCATTTAATCTTAGTGTGTGGTTTTATGTGTGTAAGTGATCCTTGGCCTCATTAAAAATTATCATTTAAATTGAGAATTTACATTTATTTTACATGATCAATTACATGCAACTTCAACCCTTTAACATATACATTCTCTTAAAATTCAAACATCTCAGTTTAGCTTTACACTGGCTAAATTTACAATGGCTACATTGTTAGACCATACCAGACATTTTTACAGTATCATACTAATAAACTCTAATGCAGTTATACAGCTGAAGAATCTATTAAATTATATTGACTGAAGTCACAACATCAAGTGTAAATAACAGCTGAACATGTTAAATCTGTCAAGATGTCACCAGAGGAGAATTAAACAAACATCATTAATATCTTCACTTATTACAGACACCACTTTCACTTTATTTCTGTAATCTGATCATAGTGGTTTTAATATGTTTTAAGTCACCATTATGGTGATAAGTGTTTTATACCGTTGTACTCTTGACACTTGACTCGATTGAGAACGATTTGGCATGATGGTGGAAAAGTGCTCAAGGAGTCTTGTATTATATGCACTCAGCATGCATTGCAGGTTGAAGCATTTCCGTTGATTGTTACTGCACAGATTCATATGTGCATTACTGATATATCTGTGTCTGACTGATGCAGTGGTTAAATCTTTTGTGTATATATTGTGACAGCACTGCTGTAAATTAATAATGCTTTAGCACTAATATGTTAGGTCTAACAGTGTAACAAAATATCAAGGTTTATATCATTTTAAGAAATTTCTGGCACACTTTCAAATTGTTTGAGAACTTAATAGGGTTAATTAAAAAATATAGTGGTGTAGGGTTCAATAATATAGCAAAAAAATGAAGACGTAAATCCAGACAGTGTGTTAAACTGGCATTGTCCCAGATAGAGTCGCTAAGCACATTTAAAGACCTCAAATGGCTTTACTGGCCTTTACAAATGCCTTTACGTTGAATAGCATTATAAGCAAATTAAAAAGCAAATACATTTTTTGATTAAAAACCCCTTTGTCAATGATTTTACAATGTGGCAATTTTATTCTAGTCTATTCATTCTATGTCAGGAATTGATTTACTTTCATTAGACTTCAATGTAACTTAGAATAGAAAACACAGTATCTAGTAAAAACATCTTGAGAGGCCAATTGCTTAAATGCTATGTGTGTAATTTCTGCACCCATAGTGTCTGAAATAATGTTGCTGAAAAAACTGTTTTGCCCATCTTCCAAACAGATAGTCTGGCCCTGAACTCTATGCTATAAAGGCTGCGCGTCTTCTCTGGACAGAAAAAACTGGCTCAGAAAAGTTTAAGATCTGATCAAAGCATCTTGCAGATGACTTGGTTTGACTTAAATTGATCAAATAGGCTTAAAAAGTTTTATGCAAATGATAAACATTACAAACAACTTCTTAGTGTAGTTAACAATATACTTCAATGATTGAGACATTTATGTCCAAATAATAGGTAAATAAATAGGTATGTGTTATGACACTTATATGGGTTTTATTGACAGTAAAATGTCATAACATTTTGCTGGTTTCCTCTTATGAGAAGGACTGGACAGTGTAGACGCCAGCTCAGTGTTTCCAGCCAGGCCATATAGAGAGAACTAGGACAATCAGACTGGGGAACAGGGAGAGACCTATATAAAACACACACATTCATTAATTATTAACACCAATGTTTACCTTCAAATTAAAGTGTTATGTTTCAAACGTAAATGATTTATGAGACACAAAAATTATCAGATTTTGCTTTGTTTCTGTATGAATTACATATTGACCGACATCCTGTTTAAAAGATTGCCTGGTAATGATTTAGGTGTTATAGTCAATACTCACACTAGAACCAGCGCAGCATGCTTAGAATTCCTCCTTATGATCTCATTAAGCCTCACTTTTCTCTCTGACTATCAAAGTAGGAAAATGAACAAGAGTAAACAAAAAGACATGTTTGATTTAACTGTACCGAGACCTTAATGCCAAACACACACACCTTGAGTCTCAAAGCCTCTCTCTCTTTCTCCGTAACTTTCCATGGACATGCCTTTCTTTGCTGTTGTGCTATCTCCTCATCCACCTGTCCTTCGCTCACAGTGAAGGGGGTGATAGTGTCCTCAAAGCGTCTTATGCTACAAAATAAATATTTATATAAAAAACAGTTTTGCATTTGAAGTGGCCAGAAATGTACTTGTTAGTTCAATTAGTTCGTGTCAAGGGTGCAATATCCTTAAACCGTTGCCACGAGATCCTGTTTTGAGATAATCAAATCCTATTCTTAAATTTTTTTGTGTTTGTATAGGCACATTATTTTACTGCTCAATGAGTCAGTGTGATCACAAAGTTTGACTCCCGTGGTTCTATGGTTAAGACTTGGATAGGTATGGGGTTGTGCTTTACAAACAGGGACCAATCAAATTATTATGACTAGGATTACATTTACCATGGCATAACCTTTCTGTCAAAAGATGTAAAAAGCCTTACAATAGATATAGTGAATGCAGATTGAACATTGTTAAGCTAATGGATAAACCTAGTTTATTCTTTTTCTATGCGTCATTTCCAAGAAAATAATGTGATTTGTATAAGTGTTGTTTGCCTTTTCCCATAAAGGAAATTGTGACAACAAACCTTTTTTATGTTTTCAGTGTGACACCACAATTGTAAACCAAGGCCAAAGCTTCACATTGAGTAGACACAACATACACTCTAAAAATTGTTGCGTTATTTTCAACCCACCATTGTGTGAAAAAGCGATAGCCCATAGGTTGTAAATCAACCTATTCTGGCGTGTTTTAACCCTTCAAATATACATCTTTTTCTGGTTTATTTAACCCAGCTATTGGGTTTGTTCCGTTTTAACCCGATACTGGGTTGAAAATGGCAGAGTCAGAATCGTGTCCCCTCAATGACATGATCTTGTGGCCACATAATATGTTGCATCAACATGCTATGACATTTTAGCGGGTTAATATGTCGTGGTCAAGACACAAACAAGTGTATTGAATATATATTTTACTACCATAATGCCTCACTTTATTCACTTGAATCATATGTGAATGGTTTAAAACTTTTTTTGATCACTTACTTTTTGGCAAATGGTGGTTGTTCGCTGTCTGTCATAACAATAACATCGTGAACGTCCAAACGAAAATGCTGCAGCAGGGTCATCATTCTGAGCAAATTAACAAATGTCACTCAACTTCAGTGTTATGTGGATTTTGGCCTTCACTAAATATAATTTTAACAACTAATTTGCACAATTATTGCATGATTTTGTTTAAATTAAATGATTTATTTGTGGCTTCTACAATTTACAATATTTTACAGAGGCTGCATCACTGTACCTACAAAAGTATAAGCTTAAAAGAAGTCTAAAATTGCATCTCTGAAAAACTGTCAGAATAGGTGAAGTCACAAGTAAAAGAAGAGCAGTTTTAGAAGATTGCCGATTGCAAGGAATGTAGGATTTTGTCTGTGGAATGTTGAGTCAATATTGAATATAATGTACCAAGTACACTATACTTGGGCTTTAGTGTGCTACCTTGGCTCTCCTGTTTTTGCCAATTGGTTGTTGTCCTCAGGTCAACTAAATACGTCGCCGAAGGACATCAACCACTTCAGGTCAAAATCAAAAATCAGGTTGAGTGTAGGCCTACTAAGTAACCTGTACTTAGGCTTTAGTTATAAAATTGGGTTAGTGGACTCAGAACAAAGCATTTATATGCTACTAATAATTTAACAATCGATTTTGTCTCTTTTCAATATAAACTCACTCTTTGCGATCTTTCTCCATTGTTTGCTGTGTCCCAGTGATGAACACTCTGACTTTGCTGCGTCTCCAGCGTTTCCTTCTTGTTAACAGATATGGGACTAAAAGGGTCAGACCTGAGAGAGAGAAATGCAATGATAAATATCTGATGGACTCCAGTCGATTACTTCAATTCAACCATGACTAAAATCACAAAGACACATATAACAGCAAAGTATGTGCAAAAAGTTTTCAGTTTCTGACCTCCATCATCAGAGATCCAGTATATATCAATGGTCTTCTTCCCTTGCGTGGTTTGAAACACTGTTTTTATTTGATGGTTTGCAATGTTCTTTGTGTTGTCAATGTCTAATAATAAAGAATTAGAAGTAAGAGAGAACAGTCGATAGAATCTAGACAGAGTGAAGAACAAAGACAATGTTTATTTACCTAAATTGGCATCTGAATTTTGCTGTTCGGAGTCAATAGCTTCATCTGCCTCAAAGGTCAGGTTTACTGTCAGATAACGACAATAGCAGTACTTGAATTTTTTATACATACTGTACACCATTGTTGGGGATCAGCTAATGTCATAGCTGTAAATGTAAGCTGTGTCCAAAATAGTGTCACACTTTCAGTAACAAATATTCACTTTATATAAGTTTCAGTGTAGTGTTATCATTTGTAGTTTTAAGCAGTCTAATTATTTCAATCAACTGATTTGCTCATTGCTGATTTGATCTGGGTCTTTATTTTAAAACCTAAAGTTTAGTTTAATGCTGCAGTTTCACACATAATAATATAGGTACTCTTTGTATTTATTTATTTAGTAAAATTTAAGTTTAATTTAATGCTGTCGTCCTTATTTATATTGTAATTGATTTTAGTAAATTCTCTAGAGATTTAAAATATTTTTTGTATAACCACAACCCTATATCTTTGTTTTTACCATCCTCAATTGCATCAGTGTAGTGACTTTAGTGTAGCTGACATACCCTCAGTTTGTAACTCATCTCTAATGTCCAGCCCATCCATCATGCGTAGAACACAGAACGAAGAATCACTGTAACCCCAATTTCACAAATCATATCAGCTGAATAAATACCGCTTTATGTTTGCACAAGCTTTATTTGAGGAATTTGAAGGGTATTCACTTACTATATGGTTTTGATATAGTCATCTAATCCATGTGGCTCGCTCTCCTGCCAGTTTGTTTTGAAACCCATCACAAGTACATTAGACTTTAACTTTCCCAAGCCACATGCCTTTGAAGGAGAAATAAGAGTAATAAATAATCTGAAATATACAAAATATGTATACAAATATGTACATTTACATTTAGTCATTCAGCAAACGCTTTTATCCAAAGCGATTTACAAACATATTAAACATCATTTGCATTTATGGATGGAATTGAATCTGAATGCAGGGTAATGCCTACAGTGGCATGCGAAAGTTTAGGAACCTCTTGCAGAATCTGTGAAAATGTGAATAATTTTAACAAATAAGAAAGATCATACAAAATTCATGTTATCTTTTTGTACTGTCCTGAGTAAGAAATAATTTTACATATAGTCCACCAGACAAAGATTAGCATAAATTATTTAACCCTTGGTTTTAAATACAGTGTGTGGTTATTTGGATGACCTATTCTTTGTTATGTGATGGTTGCTCATTTAGTGTCTTGTTTGTATTGAACAGTTAAAATGACCACTGTTCTATTGAAAAATCCTTCAGGTCCTGCAGATTCATACGGCGCCGTGGAAGGGACATTGGCGGGAAAAAAAAGAAGGCGGATAAAAAAACAGAAGACTTTCTCGTGCGCACGCGAAAGTTTCTCGTGAGCACGCGAAAAGTATCTCGTGCGCACACGAAAGTTTCTCGTGCTCACGCATTACAATTTCCGATGTAGGTAAGGCTGTTTTGCTACTGTTGCAGATGTGATGGTAATTGCGTGTGTTTTGGATCTTCGTTCATAGACATCGATAAATTCGTGCACATCCATGCTTTCTCTCCTCTTCGTTTATCCAAAAAAGATGCCAGGAAACAAGGTACACTTAGGCCTGAAATTGTAATGCGTGCGCACGAGAAAGTCTTCTGTTTTTTTTATTCTTGAGTTTTCCAGCATCTTTTGCTTATCTGAACCCCTCCCTCCCAGCAGTGACTGCCTGATTTTGAGATCCATCTTTACAAAGAGGACAATTTAGAGTGTCAAACACACCTATAAAAGGGTAACAAAAACGAAAATTATCCATAAATTACTCACCCTCAAGAAGTTTAATATCTGCATGACCTCCATTTTCCCCAAAACACAAATTAAGTTTTGGAGGTTTTCTGACCTCCTTAGATTGCAACGCAACGCAGCCAAACACATACACATTGTTTCCGCACAAAAAGTATCCAAGTAGCTATTGCATTATATTAGTTTATACTGAACCACCGGAGTCGCATGGACAATTTTACGATGTCTTTACGCACTTTCAGCACTTTGAAGATTGGTTGCGCTGCAATCTAATCTTGCATTTTCCAAAAGTACCTTAATTTGCGTTTTTGGGAAAAACGGAGGTCATACAAATGTTAAACTACCTGAGGGTGAGTAATTAATGGTAGAATATTCATTTTTCGTCTGAATTACCCTTTCAAAAAAGGTTCAAACGTTCAAACGCTCCAAAAGGAAACAATGCATTAAGAGCCAGGGGTGAAAACCTTTTGAATTTGACAATCAAGGTCACTTGTACTTTAATTGTCTTCCGGGTATCAAGTATCTTATTTTGCTTCCAAAGGGCATTCTGTATGATCTTTCTTATTTTTTTTTTAAATGATTCAAATTTTCACTGATTCTGCAAGAGGTTCCCAAACTTTCGCATGGCACTGTATGCAACATATTGCATTCATTTGCAGCACTCTAATGCATATCTGTGGGAAGAAGGGAGGCTGAGGTTGCTGCAGCACCTTTTGGCGTCTAGCGAAAGAAAAATGTTGGCGATGTTAAAAATGTATTACAATTATTTACCAAATCTTAATTTAATTTTGTTAATTTGTCTATTCACTAATATTAATTGAAAACATTTATGACTTTACCAAAATGAAAACACAATTGTTGCATGAGGTCCGTTAGTAAAGGTCAAGTGTCACTAGCAGTCTTGTTGTCCAAATCGCAAAAACTCAAATTTTAGACTTTTATTTGAAGATGTAACTTGCAAATGTAACTTGATTATTATACTGTACATGTTGTACTCTCTTAGACATAAAATAAATTGAAACCTGCAGAAGCTGTTGTGTTCCTTCTCTTAGACTGGCTGACTTGATGGCTGTGTAGAAAGATCGAACTTTCCTCTGAGTAAGCCATTTGGCCATATTAGCTGTATGAGCTGTTTTTTCCTCCCCCTGAAGAAACATTTTTTTAAACACATATCCAAGAAAGGAAAAAGGACTATCAAAATCAAATACAGTGCACACCCAAAGAATGTTCCCACAGATCATCAGACTGACATTCTTAGTGAAAGATCCCACAAAGTCCACCAAAGCTGGACGTGTAGTAGGGGAACCAGTCAGAACCAGACACTGTGGCCTATTGAAAGAAAACAAACAGAGCAAGATCAGATAAGCAAATAGTGGATATCTGGAAGCAGTTTTAACTTCTTTTCTTTCTGACCTATAATTCTTTACATGGTCTTCAACCCCTGCTAGAGACAGCGAGTAAGACAGAGCCATGTTGTAGGTGCCTGCCTGTACAGACGAACCCCAGTTTACCTCTAGAGAAACAAAAACATCCAGAGAACATCATTACAAGAGCATACAGTATACATTGAGGAAAATAATAATTTGATCCCCTGCTGATTTTAAAGTGCGCTGCTTACAAATAAATTAAGGGTCTATAATTTCAATGGTAGGTTTATTTTAACTGATAAAAACCGAATATCAACCAAAATTCAGGGGAAAAATTTATCTGAAGGTTATGAATTAATTTGATATTCAGTCAGTGAAAAGTATTTGATCCCCCACCAACCAGCAAAAATTTGCCTCCACAGATTGGTTATGTGCCTATATGGACTACAGATTAGTCCGGTTTCTTAACAAAAGTAGTCCTAAATCAACTTGTTATGTGTATAAAGGATGCCTGCCAACAGAATCGGTATCTTTCATTTCAACCTCTCCCCCACCATGGTCAAGACCAAATAAGTTTCAAAGGATGTCAGGGACAAGATTCTAGTCCTGCACAAACCTTGAATAGGCTACAGACAGAAGCTTGGTGAGAAGGAGCAGTCGAGTACCGAATCAAAAACACTATGATGTTAACAGGACGGAATTTGTATAACTTGCGGAAGAATACTGGATATTAATAATTCATTTTTTAAAATTACTTTAACATAATAGGTCCCGAACATCGTGTAGCGTGATGATGCAAGTTTCCATATTGCCATGGCTATAAAAGAGCTATCCGTCTGTAGCGGAAAAAAACGCCAACGAACGCGAAGCAAAAAAACAATGTGTTTTTGGACCTTATCAAAGTCTTATTTAGTTTTACTGCAATACTGCAATCCACTGTATGTTTGCCCATGATAATATTTAATTATTTGAAAAAATACAATAAATACAAAATAGGTCTGGAGCTCCCTGGCAGATTTCCCCAATGGGGTAAAGATGATCGTGAGAAAGGATAAAGATCAACCCATAACTGCACAGAAGAAGCTTGTTAATGATTTCAAGACAGTTGGGACCACAGTTAGCAAGCAAACCATCAGTAACACACTATGCCACAATATCCTAAAGCACCCGCAAGGTCCTCCTGCCCAAGAAGGCTCGCCTGTCTCCTCTGAAGTTTGACAATGAACCTCAAAGTGATTCAGAAAAGGCTTTGGAGAAAGTGCTGTGAGACCAAAATTGACTGTTGTTTTTGGAGAGAGAGAAATGCTGGCTGTGACGCCAAGAACACCATCCCTACAGAGAAGCACAGTATTGGAAACATTATTCTTTAGGGCTTTTTCTCTGCTACGGGTACAGGATGACTTCATCGCATTGATGGGCTGAGGGACGGGCCCATGTACCATAACATCTTGGACGAGAACCTCCTCCCCTTAACTAGATCACTGAAGATGGGTTGTGGATGTGCCTTTAAGATGACAAAGACCCAAAACATATTGCCAAGACAACCAACGAGTGGCTTAAGGTGAAGCACATCAAATGTCCTAGCCAGTCTCTAGACCCTAGTCCTATAGAACATCTGTGAAGGAGGCTAAAACTCAAATTTGCTGAACGAGCCAAGAAACCATAAAGATATACAGAGTAGTAGAGTAAAATGTATCCTGACACATGTGCAAACCTGGTGACCAACTATCAGAAATGTCTTACCTCTGTACTTGCCAACAAGGGTTTCTCCACCAAGTACAAAGTTATGTTTTCCCCAGTTTTTGTCAGTTAAAATAAATTTACCATAAAAATTATAGACCCTTCATTTCTTTGTAAGCAAGCAAACTTACAAAATCAGTAGGGGATTAAATAATAATTTCCTCACTATATACCTTTCAAAGTAATCTTAAAGCTTGATGGAATATTAAAAACAACACATTACCTGGTTTCTTGTAAGCCACATAGCCAAACAAAAAGATGATTATAGCAAATGTGATGAGAGCTGCCCACCACGTGAGCAAGAACATCAGTATGACAGAAATAACAGCCCCAAACAGAGCAACCCAGGGACTGTAATACCGAAATAATGGCCTCCATCCTATAGTAAGGAACAATAATTTGTATTTAACATATAATATATAACGAGACATGATATATGAAAATACATATTTAACAAAAAGTCAAATATGACAATTCAAAACATGTTGATGCAATGGGTATGTATGTAAAATCATTTTGGAGTCAAAAATGTAAGCTTGCAGAACTTATTTGGCAAAAAATTATTTTAAACATTCTAAAATGTGTCAAGTTGAGGTAAAAGTAAATAGGACTGTAATATTGAAAAATAAGAGAATGTAGGAAAGAAGTTTAATAAATAAATAAATTTACACAAAAGCATGTTACACAGCAATGTACAATGTTAAACTGTGTTGGGTTGTACACTAAACTAAACAGATTATCACATTCATTCTTTTATAACTCACCGGGGGAGTTGGTGATAGAAGCGTGAAAGCAGCTAAAGTTGATAAGAGCATAAGCACAGAGGAAAAAGTTGGAGATAAGAGGAGCAATGGTGTTCAGTTCAGCTGCAAAGAAGAGATACACAATTGAAAATGCAAATAAAACTAAAAATGTAAGTAGTATTATAGTATAATCATGTTAGGATAGGTTTTAATTCCACTCAAATTTAAAATTAGAACACTGTTACTCTTGTAACAGATATGGGGCAAACAAGTTCAGTTCAGTGGAATTTCACTACTGTTTAACGATGCACTGAACAAAGACTGTGGGTGAAACTTTTATAGGACTTTCATAAGGTTATTCTTTGTCATCTTTAGTTTTATCAGCCTTCAAGCATTGAATTTTCCCTTTTGTAAAGGCAGGTTGTAACATGTTTTATACTGTATACTGCAGTATGACATTTTTGTTGGCCACTAAGGCATGTTGTCAGAAAATGCTTAAACAAAAGGTGACATTTAATCATTACTTTGAGAAATATTTACCAAATTAAATGTTTACCAGATATAAATAGCTAAGGTTGAGTATGGCAGTATACATTTCTTTGACTTACCAATCAAAATGAAGCACAGGGCAATGAAGTAACATAATGCATAGGCACGCAAGGGCTCACTGTTTTTTCCATAACCCTTTGCAAAGAAGCCAATGTACGGGTAGATATTGTCCTTACAGAGACACTGCATCAAGAATGGATGAGAAACTGTTTTTATCTTTGTATGTTATTGGATGAGTTTGAATTTGTTGATCAAGTTACACATTACCAAAGTATCTGCTGTGGGTGTAGCATTTTACCTGGAAAATTTTGGGAGCGGAGACAAGGAATGCAAGGGCAGATGACAAAGTGGCTGCAAATATGCCAGCATAGATCAATGGTCCAAACCCAGATACTTGGATCAGCACCTGGCAGAAAACCACAATAAAATAAATTATTTAAACGATTGGATTTATTATCCAGTACAGTATTACAATCCTAGTCTCAAGGACACACCGGGCTTCACCCCACTTTCGCGCTAAACAAAGGACTCTGTGATCTCTTCATGTTACACCCGCTGGCTCCAGCACATCACCTGTCCACCAACTCCTGGTAAACAAGAACTGTCATTGAGGCAGCAGAACGGGCCAACACTTTCGTCACCCACTTTAAAGAAGTCTTTGGCCGTCCGGAGGGAGATGCATCGGCTTCCGTACTCTCGCCACTGCAAGATGGAATGAGTATAAGATGACACCATTGTGATTGAGCACGTCATCCAACTCTCTATTTGTGTCACATGAAAACATGTATGGAAGGCCAAAAGGGACAAAACCTCTCTCTCCTCCGCCAGCCTGAGTTGTCCAGAACCCCACAACTAGTCATGGAGCCCATGCAGGTCGACAACACCCGCTTGTCTTCGACAAAACTTCAATTTCAGCTGAGCCAGGGTCTATTCTTCAGAATTGTCCCACTCGCCCTCCTCGTCCTGTGATGAGTGTGGTTGTTACTTCCTCAGTTCATGTACATCCACTTAACACTGTTTTATCACTTACTACCACTGATTTAGGCATATTAGTGGATGCCCTCCTCGACTCTGGGTCAGCCGTGAACTTCTTCTCAGCAAGGCTCTACAACCAGCTCCAACTCCAAACGAGACTCAGCGACACTTCTTACAAAGTCCAGTCTCTAACGGGAAGTCCCATAGGGAACCCCTAGGCCAAAGACATCCGTTTCTGCGTAGGCCCACTAAAACTCCAAGTTGGTCACCTTCATGTCATATCATTCTAGGGCCCCTGGTTAAGCAACCATGACCTGGACTCTCTCCTGGAAAACGGGGGGGGGAGTCCTGAAGTGGGGCAAGAATGGTTTCCACCGGTGTTTCCCATACCTACCGCAGCCTACTCAACCTAGCTCCACGATCTCCATTCAATCTACCTCCATGGAAAGTCCCCCAGAGCAACTCTCCGTGGAGATCCCTGACGAAAACACCCCTTCAGTGAGGTCTACTGCCCCCAGAGAGCCTCCAAACTTCCACCTTATCGATCATGGGTCTGTGCCATCGACCTCATTCAAGATGAACCAGTGCAAAATCTATTCACTCTCCGTTCCCAAACAGAAGTAGTATATGGAGTAGTATATCTCAGAGGCTCTCCAACAGGGATATATCTGCCCATCTGTGTCCCCTGCTGTATCCAGTTTCTTTGTGGCCAAAAAGGACAGAGGCTTGAGACCTGCATTGATTACCCCTCTCTCAACAAGATAACTATAAAATAATTGTTTTTCCTCTCATCCCTGCAGCCCTGTAACAGCTTCACAGAGCCTGGATATTCACGAAGCTGGACCTTAGGATGAAGTTACATATAAACTGAAACTATCACCCTAGTATCGGATTCATCCCACATTCCACGTTTCACTCCTTAAGCCTAATTGTTTTGTCTCGAGATGCACACCAGTTATGTATTCTAAGGCATTTTTATAAAAGTGCCATAAATATCAGACTAGGCATAGTCCTGGTTTAAGATAAACCGGGCCTATATGTTTTAATTATATTTAGAGATTATATTCAATATTTTCATTTCAAAATGTACTTTTAGCACATCACATGACAATTTAAATGAATTCTGGTTGTGCAACACTTCATCAAAGCTGTAATAAAATGCTGTTTATTTGACCTATGCCATCCACATTTATTTGAATTGCTTTAAACTTTTACTCTATGTAAATAATTATCTATTTTGTGTTTCCGTGAGAACTCTTAGACCCTTATAAACCTTTGAGAAACATCTGAAACAAAAGTTAATAATTAAATAAAACATAAAAAAACACCACTCATGAGCTTTGAAATGAAATAAATCTATTAAAACCGAAAAACCCCACCTGAAAGTTGTTGGCCAGGCCATAGGAGCAGTCACGACTTTGCTCACAATTGGTAAAGTTCCAGCCAAGACTGCAGCCCAGACCATAACAGTCTTCAGTAAAGTTCAACGGCAAGCTGTCATTCATGTTGCCAGACGCATCGCGCACCACACATGCACCTGTGGAATAAAAAGGTGGAATGTGAGAAATAATTAATTTACATACAGTAAGACAGTAAGAGAAAATGTGCACGTTAAGGAATCTTACCACTTATCATGGATACTAAATATTACATATCATGTAATGAGGGAGAGTGTGAAAAATAAATAAAATATGAAAAAGGTCCAAATGGGTAAGGTAGTATGTAAAGAAAAATATTAATATTGTTCTGGATCTGGAATCTGATTGGATGAGCAGTATTCAAAGCCTTTGTTACCTGCAGCTCCACAATATTGCTAAGTTGCTATACTTTACTTTTCAAACAAAACAGTCTGCTGTTAGGCAAGTTTTTCTGCTTTTGTAAATGACTGAAAATATGTAAAACCAGAGCAGTTGAAAAAAACAGCTATGACACCCAATCTCCCCTCCGTGCGGTCATGTGTTTCATGGAGCACTCAATAGTTCCAAATAAATCTGTGCTGTCAACCTACTTGAATGGATTTTAGCGGGACAGACGACAACAACAATGTATGCATAACGTTTGCTAAATATATTAACACATTGTGTACACTGAATACTACGTTGACTACATTTAGAGCAGCATTTTGTCTGGGGAGTGAAGTGAATATAAGATCTATGAATATGAGATATGTCCGGAAACTCATTAAAATGTATAAACATGTTGTTATTTCACCAACTGTACAGCAAATGTGTTTGGGAGACACTAAAATTAATGGGCTTCATTTTACTTTTTGGAACTATAGCCATAGTTTGGAACTATGATACGAGTTACTTCCATTCTTCCAACTGACGTCTATGCAAGTGTCATAACTCTGTTTTTCATCGCCTCTTGGTAAAACCATCAGATTATGTTGAATGCTTGAATTAAATACTCACCCACAGATGAAGATATGGCTAAATAGCTTATAGTGGTGCAGAATATGGCCAATAATGTTCCTTTTGGGATCGCAACCTCTGGCTCCTAAAAGTACAGCATTTTATTAATACATTGTTGTTTATCATGGGTTTAGTTTTATATTTTTATTTGTAAAATGTGTTATTTGGTAGGAGAATCACATACAACAAGGACTAAATAATTTCTATATATTTATATAACTTTGAATATTTGGCAGCCCCCTAGCTAAGGAGGTTTCATGAGGTTGTAACCATTGTATGCAAACAGACCATCCAGGTATTTATCACCTACTGGTCTAGACTTTCTAATCATTTTGCATGCTCCTTTTTTGTATACATATAAAGTAGTCAAGTTAGTCAAACATATTATGTTATTTTTACTTTCAGATCTCCTGAAATGTTAGCTCCAGCAAGAACTCCAATGGCAGATGGAAAGAAGATAGCAAACATTCTAAAGAAGCTACCATCTGGCCCTCTCCAGTCTGGAAACAGATTCTCCAAAAAAATCTCACCTAGAAAAAACAAACTGTTGTCAGAAGATTTTTGGGGAACAAGATACTGGTCCAGATTTACTAAACAGGGCAAGATTGCAATTTCAAAAAAGTGTAGATGGGAGTGGAAATGAATGCGGGTGATTTACTAACAATGCACACATTAAAATACAGACACAATATCTCATTCTCATAATGACCAGCGCAATCTCCTAAAGCAGCAGCGGTCCAGTGTATATTTTTTGGAATGATCTATTGATAGAAATGCAATATAATATACATCGCTACTGTATGTCTTCAGAGGTGTATAAAGAGCTTACTCAATAAAGCGTTATGTTTTTATTACCTTAGAATGAGCTATTTTGATCTAAATACACCACAGGTCACCTTGCAAAATTCACCATGTTCTGTCAGCGAAAGTGTTTTAAAAGGGAAGGGAGGGGTGGAGGGAGCGATTGGTTGCAAGATATTACTGACAGGACCTTTAAGACATCCTTTATTTGGGCGTTAAAGCTTAAAATACCAGTATTAAAGCTTGTCCACACTGGGACGATAATCAAAGCACTTATTGGTGACCTTTCAGACCTCATGACTAAACAAAGGCCGCCAATGTGAATATGCACACCGACGCGCAAAATGGCAAGCGGGAAAGCATAATTTAAAAAAAAAAGCCTCAGGCTCGACTTTTTGGTTTGATGCGCTACATTTAAAACTGGCTAACCAATGAGAGTTTTTGTTCACGTGCCTGGAGCTGCTTAAGTGACAGTAAATCACGACTTGGTGGCACTCAAGTACAAAACGGTCTTGCGTTTTAAGAGGAAGTAGATGAAAGATGCATCAAGGCAAGATAAAGGATGTGTCTGAAACCGCTCCCTATCTCATATATAGTGCACTATATTTGGTGCCTGACATTTTGTACTAGTGTTCAAAACCTGAGTGATTAGAATCAGCTGTAGGAGAGTGACCGTTAATGCCACGATTGCACGTTTATGCACTTGTATAATGCCACACTTTGTTCTTGTTGTTGACAGTTATTTTCGTGTTTTTGAGATGAACTGATTAAATTAATGTCATAGACAATGGTGCTTTATTTTAAATATATTAAATAATTTTATTAAACGTAATAAACATAAAAAATCATATTGTATGATTTAAAACATATCACATTGTTTAGTTTAACATATTGTTTAAAAGAAGTTGAGCATAAAACTGTCTAGAAAACAATAAGACACCTAGAAACATATCTAATTTAAAATGATTAGTTTCATTATAAGTTTGTATCACACCCTTACAAAACCTTTTACTAAATACAGATGAAATGTTAAACATGCTAAAAGCTACAAAGCATGATTAAATGGTTTACACTCACTGCGGTAGTTAAAGAAACCCATTGACTGTTTCTTGGGAGTTGCTGGAATAACAGTGCCGACAAAATAGTTGATGAAGGATACCATAAGCACTGAGAAAAATAGGATTTGAGCCTGTCAGATAGAAATAACGAAAAAAACATTAAATGTAAGAAAAAAACTTTCCAAATCCATGTTTATGTTGGAACATTGTACGTGAATAAAAATACATTGCATACAGTAATGTAAAAATGCATGTTTTTTCCCCAAAATATACCTTTGATTCCCATTCCATTCCAGCTAATGAGATGAGAAGAAGCACTGTGGCTGTAATGGACCCTATGATTCGGACATCATTGACAGGATCCACAATTTCTAGATTATATTCCTGTTGCATCATATTATAAAGACAAAAAAATGTCATGCAATTCCACATCAAAACAAGCAAACCTGTATATTCATTTTAATTGTTCTTACAATTAGAAGATCTCTGACAGTCTCTGCAAATCCCACTGTGTTGAGTGCACAAGCAAGTGCATTGGCGAAAGAAAACACAAGACCAATAGGCCCTCCCAACTCGGGACCCAGGGTGCGAGAGATCATGAAATATGTTCCCCCTAATGGGTAGAGAGATAATAAAAACTGTAAAGGAAATACAATAGAATTTTATCTTTTCTGAGGACTTTTGAAGATGTTGAAAAAATCTGAGTTATGCTTGCCCATTCAAGCATGCAAGGGTTTTTAAAGAGCCTGTCCTCCTCCAACATACAACCCTATAGGTAATTTGTTCAAGCAGCTTATGGCGACCCATAGTTGCATAGTTGCATTTTTTTATAATTAAATGGTTGTCCGGGTCAGTTGTGGCCTGGGGGTTAGAACGTTGGGCTTGTGATCAGAAGGTTGCAGGTTCAAATCTCAGTGCCAGCAGGTCATGACTGAAGTGCCCTTGAGCAAGGCACCTTACCCCTGATTGCTCTGCAGTAATGTGTCACTGTAAAAAACTACTTGGAAGTCGCTTTGGATAAAAGTGTCTGCCAAATGAATAAATGTAAATGTATGCTTCCTGAGCATAGGCTTCAGACAGGTTGATCTGTTGTTGTGTGGGGACCTGGGTTTGAGTCTGGTCTGGGATTTGCCATTATTATCGCTATGCACTCAGAATGTACAGGATTTTGACTCTTTTGACTTTTGAATATGTTGAAAAGTTCTGAGGCCACAGTCCGGCCTTAGTGACTATGATTAAATATCATAAGCAAGACAAATTGATTAGCTTGATGACATTCTTTTGCCAAGTAACTCACCAGAGGATATTCTCCCATTGGTAGAAATCGCAGACACAGACAATGCGGTTACAGAGGTCACAAGGACCGACATGAAAATGATCACCCAGGTAAGAACTAAAAGGAATGAAAAGAGAATAGAACATACTGACATTATCTGTAAATAATCCTCAAAGATGTATCCAAAACAGATAACACTTCTGAAAAGATACAGTAAGTTCTGAAAATGTTTTGCCATAAACCTTAATTGAGTAACATTAACATATAAACATTAATACATCTGGCAGACGCTTATAGTCTGTTGTTTATTGCATGACAAAGACAAACTTTTCCACTAACATGAGCATGTGGGAAAAAATAGCCATTTATTGACACATTAGTCAAAAAATATCATTAAAATTTGTATATATCTACTCACTGATTCCAGCTTGAGATGTAATCCAGGACAATCGTAGAAACAAAATGACTCCCCATATATTCAACATACAGCGAATCTAAAACACAGAATCAGTATGTGTCTTCACGTTTGCATCTTTGCATGCAGGTTGCGTGGTATGCTTATTTGGTCATGTGACTCACCAAAACCCCAGTGACCCATCCAAAGCGCACTGGTTGGTATGTGTTTCCTTCAGATCCACATTCATCTGACTCATTTCCCATTTCGTTCATCACTGAAAGACTGCCTGTACCCGAATCGGATATGTTACTGCCACATTCTCTATTCTAAATCAAGTGATAATAGGTACAAATGTATTAACAAAGATGGAGGTACATACAGTTCTAAGTCATCCAAAGGTATGGCTTAAAATACATCAGCTTACATCAAAAGCCTTACGAAGAGTCTCCAGTGATGGCCTGCTGCGTCTGATGCGGCCTGTGGCAGTGGCATTGGCATAAAACTCAAGATGAGGCATAGCATCCTTAGTGCTGTATATGGAAGGTCGTCTACTGTCCTGCCTTGAGTCCTGGACATCTGATGTTCTCCGCACCCTATCACCTGGCATTTCTATGGTAATACCTGACTCAGGGCTGGTGTTGTAAGTAGAATACTGGGGTAGCGTGTCTTCGCTCATTGAAAATTGACCTGATGTAAAGATCTCTGTGCCTGCCTGTCTGTTTTTAGAGATGCGGTGACCCATTTCGAAAAACGCTTTCCCTGTAAGAGAGGTGTCGAAGGTGTGAAACTATGTACCTAAAGAGCTCCAATAAATATACAAATCTATACTCTAAAAAAAGATTTTTTTAAACAAAAGGTTAGGTAAATATTATGGACAAAAATGATGCATTAATTGTAATTTCTACATATATTATGGCCATTCCATTTGAATGCCTGTTCCAACAAAAACAAAGCCCTTCTGTTGGGTGACTTCGTGTTGAAAATGTGAAAGACTGAGAGAAGGCCAAGACATGAATGCTGTGATTAAAATCTCAATATAATTTACATATTACTTAAATATAATTTACATTTGTCAGTACAAACACTAGTTTTAATATGTAATTTAGATATGTTTTTTTATTGCTCTTTATGTTGCAAAATAAATAAAAAACATGTTAAATACATGTTTAAGATGGTAACGCAAAACTGAAGCAAAGTGGTTATTCAAATGTTATTTTCCCTAAATCCATTAACATTAACCGGTTGAACATACCATGAACATACAAGTGTTTTTTACGTTGATCGGTAGCGTTTGTGCTGTACAGATACAGTGTATCTGGATTTCTGAATAGTCACCTAACAAACTGACCATTTCTGAATAATTGTGTGCAGATATTATGAAAAAAGATAATCTAAATACTGAATGTGTTAAGGATGAATAACTTGGTGATTATGAAACATTCAGCATAGCTCGCCACCTAATTAGGCAGATCATTCTCTACAAGTTGTTCTAGCAATGTAGTTCTTAGTTATATCATCTACAGACACGTAACAATCTTAAATCAATACAGATTAATGAGAAAACACTGCACCGTTGTACAATAGCACTACTCGCGGCCTTAAAAGAGAAAAACATAAACTAGAGCGCAAATGGAGGTCTTTAGAATTGCGTGGAGAGAGAGTGCAAACTGTTATAAAGAGGCACTATAAGCAGCAAAGGCTGAGCACCTCCGTAACCTCATAGAAACTAACAAAAACAATCCAAGGATTGTATTTAGTACAGTTGATAAATTAACAAATAAACAGACCTGACAAAACCTGATCTGGTTATTCCGGCGCACCTTGGTTGCATTGAAGTCATGAATTTTTTTACAGAGAAAATCGAAAACATACGAGACAAAATAGTAAAAACTCAACCTCCAAGTCTGTCCTATGAATTAGTACCAACCATTGCCCCAAAAGAAAGGCTTGGCTAGGTGTTATTCACCTACAAAACAGGAAGATTTAATTAAACTTATTGCAACATCTAAACCTACAATTTGCTTATTAGACCCCATACCAACTAAATTATTAAAAGAATTGCTACAAGCTGCAATTGAGCACATTTGTAACATTATCAACTCGTCAATTAATCTAGGTCATGTCCAAGAAACCAAACTTAGACCCCAATGAACTAGGAAACTATAGACCGATTTCAAATCTCCCTTACTTGTAAAAAAAACTAGAAAAAGTAGTGTTCGCAAGTAAGTTATGGATTACTTCAGGGATCGGCTAGGACCCTTGCTATTCTCCATATACAGGCTGACCATTGGAAACATTATTTAAAAAACATGGATTTAGCTTCCAATGTTATGCAGATGATACTCAGCTATAGATCTCATCAAGACCAGATGATTCCTCCCAGCTATGCAAATTGGCAGATTGCATCGAATATATAAAACGTTGGATGACTTGAAATTTCCTTCTTTCAAATTCTAATAAAACATAAATATTGCTTATCGGACCAAGACATGTAAACTGACTATTTCGCATTATAACCTGCAAATTAAAGGCTGCACTCCAAAAAACTCAAAAAAAAAACAGTTATATTAGACAGCAACCTGTCATTTGGAAACACATCTCAAATGAGAGGGGCGGCGCCAGCTCAAAATCCATTTTCAAGCATTCACATTTTGTAACACCCAATGCGCTGTGTATATGTTCAACCTGTTAATGCATTTAGGGAAAATAATATTTAAATTATCATTTTGCTAAAGTTTTGCTTGACTATCTTAAACATGAATAATCATTCCGGGGAATGCATTTTCAATTTGCAACTTAAAATAGCGTTAAAATGTCTATTTAAATTACATAATAAAACTGATGTAGGAACTGACAAATGTAAATTATATATTTTTATTTTACATTTTGCACCTTATGTTGCACATATGTTGTTTTAAATGTATATTTAAATACATAAATGCATTGTCATTTTACATACTGCAATGCCATTTTGCGTATTGCATTTTAAATTGAAATTTTCTCCCAATATGCTTCCATAATAGTAGGCATGCTTTAACATTTTTAACAACTTTTAAACATTAAGTCTATACCAGCTTGAGGGCAAATACGAGGCTAAATATTACATCCACTAGGGATATTTTATGTAATTTCTATAGTTCAATTGTATTCCAATATAATAAAAAAAAAACATTTGAATGAATTGTGTTAGACTTTTGGTCACCACTGTATCGCAACATTTCTCACTCAATGTTTAGACAAAAAATACTTCTTACTTATCTTATGCACTGGAATGTATGGTAGACAGTCTCCTCGTCCTTTGGAACTTCCTGTATTAAAAATGAGATCTCCTTAGTCTGCTTGGTTTTTCCTTGCAATATCATATGGTTTATTAATTTATACTACCAAGTTAGACCTTATCTCCTCCCATAAACAGTGACTGAAGCACCTTTTCAGCATCTAGGAGGGTGGATTTCTGGGAAAAGATGACATAAATGATGTTTTGTTCTCCCGCTTCTCTAAGGATCATCTTGATATAGATTTGTCAGTTGGTTCTGGTCATTCATTTACCACAATACAAAGCAAAGATCTAAGATAACATTATATATATATATATGGTATTTAGGTTAGCAAATGAAAACAATGAACTAAAAGTGTTTGATAGCATTGCAAGTATTGGCAAACTTTGTACAGTACCTTGTGCATACTACATATGTAGATTTCTGTCACATTTTGGTCTTTTAAAGAAACAAAATATACTGAACAGACCTCATGGCTGCCTTATGGCTTAACAAATGAATTCCTTTGTAAATAGTGGAATTTCAAAATGTATTTATAATAATTGGATTTACAAATTAAACTACAAATACAAGTTTTAATGAGTCATTTAAAAGATTAAAATACATTTCCCTGCAATGTATGACGATTTGCGATCCGATTAGGTTAGTCATTTAGCATTTATCAATGCAAATTAGCTATGGCGAGAGAGATGTAACAATCATGTTAATTACTTATGTTATTGTATTTGTATTTATGTTATTGTATAAGACTCATACTATGAGTGAGGGGAAAATTATGCAATACACTTTCAATAATCTAAGAACTCTCCATCTCAATAAAACATTCAGAGAAACAAATCAAACGGAATATACACAGCATGTGATGTGCTTTATGTTGAGAGGGGGAAATTATTGCATCGCTCTGTCAATGATTTTTTTCTGCTGACCAAAACCTCGTCGTCAGTCTTCATCATCAGGGGTTTTAATAACATTTACATGTACTGTATGTCGTGTGCTGAGGTATGTCAGATGAGCATAGTCATTATTTGTGGGTTGGATAGGTGGGGAGTTACAATTGCTTGCGGAAGGTGTGTCTTTTTTACGGGCAATAAAAGTCTAAAAGTGAGTTTGTCAGTCTGCAAACTACTCAACCATTTCAGTCCAAAAGTCTGCTTTATTCAGGAACTAACTACGGCTATCAGTATGTCAATCATAGCTATTTCCATATAGAATCCCGCCATGATATGCCGATGTAATTCCCGAACTTTGCAGCGTGAATGTGGACACTGGTTTTAGCACCATAAAAAACAAGTTTTATCCACAATTCTGAATGGATTATATATATCACATAAACGCACAACGAGCACTCCCCTCCATAATTACTAAAAAGCTGTAACTCATCTTCATCGAGATCTCTAGCACAAACCAGGCCTAATAATAATTTAGGCAAGGAATACAAAAGCCCCGACATGGAGTTGATAAATATAGTGGAAAGATATAGAGAGAGAAAATGACCCCTCTACCCGACTGCGAGTGGAGGTTTATTATTCTCCATTTTTTAGCTGAAGTTAGCTTCACCGGAATAATGCCAATCAAGGAGTCATGTCAACGATGTAATGCGCTTAGCAGTCTTTAGAAATGTGGCAGGGCATTTAAAATTTAAAGAGACATGACAAATAGCCCATAAACAAACTTAATATCATTTTTCAAGAATTAATTAAAAAAATTTAGACCAAATCCATCACATGAATTTAATCACATTTGTTATTATAATTTTTAGTCAAATATAATATTACTTCTTATGGGTGTCCCTAATGCCCCATTCCCAGTCCCCATTCAATTCGAGGACTGTCTAAAACTCGTGGAAAATGCAGTATCTACTTGCCATAGCGCTCATCATCCATTGCTCGCACTCGCTGTGAACATGACAAGTTTTCTTTTCGTCAGGCGCATCTATATACTACTCTACTGTATATTTGAATGCCCTGGCCGCGCATCTGCATAAAAAAACTTGATTACAAATTGATGTCAAGTTTTAGCATTAAGACTGTGCCATATTTCTAGACAGGAGGAAAGCACCAGCCCAGGAAGGATGGAGACCGTCACTTTTCAACAGGTCAGGTCTGCCCTCAAAACTCTTCCAGTTATTTATAAAAACTATATTCTGCAGGCACCACTCAGACAACCAGCCATTTAGAGATTATAATCTGCTATGTGTCTCATCACCACGATATGCAGGGAGTGGGCCAGAGAATATTACAGTGTCTGACATCGTGCTTGCAAGCTCACACACCTCTTTAATAATATCTTCTGTGATCTCCGATTGATGGAGTCAAACATCATATGTACCGACGTGATTAACAATCTTACTGAATTTACGATTAGCTTTAGCCAGCACATTTAAATTTGACTTGATGTCAGGCGCTCTGGCTCCCAGTAAACATTTGACTATGGTGGCTGGTGCCTCTATGTTAACGTTCTGAACAATAGATTCACAGATAACTAGGGCACCTTCAGCAGGTTTCTCAGTCAGTGCATCACTGAGTGGGACAAACTTGTATGAGACTCTAATCGGAAAAGTTGAGTGATGTTTTGACCTGCGACTACACCGTCTCATGCGAGACTCTAATTCTTAGATCTTCTCTGTCAGCCTAGCTATTTCCCTTCATGCATCGGATGTTAAGCCCTCGCTGCTGAAAGATAAGGCTAAGCTAAACATTTGATATGATGTGCACATAACAATAACAGGAGGAGCAGCCATAACTCACCGGGTTTGAAGGTCGCTCGACGAATCGTACTTTATACGCTCCAAAACAGTTAGCACACAAGACAACTAGAATTTGATTTAAAATTTAGCAAGAAAAGCTAATTATAAACTTTTTATTAAAAAAAAAGTCACCTTCATGGAATACTTTTATCATACTTAGAGAGTTTTTAGTTTACTGGGTAACAACTATGAATTATTTTAAGAGAAAATAAAATAATTTATTTGGAAGAAACCAAAACTCCTCCCACTCCAAGCCACTGAATCTGCCCTTCCATAAGCTTACACAAGCAGGTAAAGAAATCGTCTTGGTTACGTCTGTAACCTGATGGAGGGAACGAGACGTTGTGTAGAGAGACTGACTGGGGTTTGATCTTGAGAACCTACCTTCTCCGAGATAATTAATTATAAAACACCAATGGGCTTGGCGAATGGCACGCGCACGCCAGTATCCGCCCCATACATACAGGTATAAAGGAAGATGGCAGCGGTCATTCACTCACCCTTTGTACTGAGGAACTTGAGAGGCACTCCCGTTCACTGCAATGGTTCGGCGCAGCGTTGTTGCATGAAGACACGACGTTGTGTAGAGAGACTGACTGGGGATCTATCTATACGCCACAGCGCCTGCACCGTATCACGACCTCCAGCGGAGCGACCCTGACTAGGCTAGCGAGTCACAAGAGTGCTACCGCGAGATGTAATCTTCCAGTAACATAGTAGTGGTCATATATAGAAGCCTGTACTGACTGTAATCACAGACAGTGGCGTACGCCTCTAGTAGCGAAGGGCTGTCCGGAGCCGAATACTAGGAAAACACTGCTCAGGGTCTCTTCGTCCCGTCCAGGGGCCAGGCATGGAAGTTCCAGAGGCCCGGGTTGGGGTGCCAAACCATGCCCTTCCCCTAAGACAGAAGGTCCTCCGTCAGGGGAATGGGCCAGGGGGGGGGCGTCGTCAGATCTATCAGATCCGAGAGCCAGGTCTGATTGGGTCCGAACAGCCCAGCTTGTGCGATGGGCGCATCCAGAAGGCGGGCCTTCTGGGTGTCGCTCATCTGCGCAAGATTAAGCCACAGGTGCCTCTCTTGGACCACCATTGTGGACATCGACAGACCCAAGGCACGTGCCGCGGCCTTCATCGCCCGTATCGCGAGGTCTGTGGCAGTGCACAGCTCACTCATGCGAGTTGGGTCGGACTTCCCGCCGTCCAAATCCTTCAGGACTTTCGCCTGAAAAACTTGGAGGACCGCAAGGGCATGGAGAGCGGAGGCAGCTCGTCCAGCAGCACTGTAAGCCTTCGACACGAGTGTGGAAGAAAGCTTACATGCTCTGGACGGGAGTCTAGGTCGACCTCTCCGAAGTGGCAGCCGTCTGCGGGCACAAGTGGCCCGCGACCGCACGCTCCACCTGGGGGACATCAACATAGCCTCTAGCCGCCCCACCATCCAGGGAAGTTGGCGCATTCCAGGACTTGGTGAGCTCATCATGCTCCTCCGGGAAGAACAGTACCGGGGCAGGGAGTGTTTTTTGGCCGCGCCCCGACCCCAGAAACCATGCATCCAGCCGTGAGCGTTTCGGGGAGGTTGGTGCCACACACTGCAACCCGATGCACGCGGCTGCCCGAGAGAGCATGGACGACATCTCAGCGTCAGTCTCCTCCGGAGCTCGAATGCCTGACGACAGGAGATCAGAGGAGTCTTCCGCATCCGATGCCAGCAGGCAGCTGTCCGATGCAGCTACAGAAATGGAGTCATCATCCATTTAGGAAGTCTTGCCATTATGAGACGGCCGTCTGCCGGTCTTAGGGGACGAACCAGGTGAGCGTGAAGGGGTATGGACGGTCCGCGAGCGTGAAGCTAACTGAGCGACATCCATGGGAGTCCCCTAATCACCCCCGCTGCCCGCCAAAGCGGTCAACTTCGCCGAAACGGTGGCTGAACACGCCTGGGAAGCAGACGGGGTGGTGGCAGCGCTCCAAAAGAACGTGGCCAACCGTGACCGCAACACCCTGATTGCCATGTCCGCACACACGGGACATGCCGAATCAGTGAAACCTGCCTCAGCATGCTTGAGCCCCAAGCAAGTGACACAGGTATCATGGCCGTCAGACTCCAGGATGAGCCTGTCGAGACAGACTCGCAGCCGCAGGAACTTACCTCTTAAGGCCTGTAGCTTTCTGCCGAAACGCCCAGGGGAAGTCCACCGAAAGGAGAAGTCCGCTGCTCCGCGTCGTAAATCCAGCAGATAAAGTTCTCGAAGTTGAGTAAAGTATTTTAGCATACGCCAAACACACAGGTTCCGAAGAACAAAGGATGAGTGAATGACCGCCGCCATCTTCCTTTATACCCGTATGTACGGGGCGGAGACTGGCGTGTGCATGCCATTCGCCAAGCCCATTGGCGTTTTATAATTAATTATCTCAGAGAAGGTAGGTTCTCAAGATCAAAGCCCAGTCAGTCTCTCTACACAACGCCGAGAGACCGACTGAAGGGGAACTGAGATTTGTTGAGAGCTGATTGAACTTTTTTGTTTGACATACTACTAATAAGACAATGTTCAACAAACAAATTATTGTTGTCAAAAACAGGAGGAGAAATCAAATGACCTCTAGAACCCGAATTTACTAAAAAATGTACACAGTCTGGAATAGCCCTGAAAACAATATCATATTATTTTCGGGGAATTGGTAAGGAAAATACTTGCATAAAATAAGGGTAAGAAAGTGGGACACCTCTATCATCTAAAAGCTGACATACTAACAAAATATTTTTATCAACCACATTTTGAAAAAAAGAGATTCATTTTATATTTAAAACTTTTGTTGTTCCAAATAAAATAATTACATGGAGTAAAATTATATTTGTATATTATAGACCAACATAATATAACCTGTTTATAAAAGCTAGATAATGTTAAAGGTAATTTAGAAATGTAAAAGTTACAAAACCTGTAAACCACTAACGGAACTAAAAACATAATTATTTTTCCAAAAAGATAACTTTATCCATTTAACTTTAAAATAATTTTTGGCAGTAGAAAAATCTACTACATAGCTCTATCGGCAATCCTAATACTTTTGCCTAATTATGTGGGTTTTTGATTTCCACGCAAAGTCCACTATAATTCTATCCAAGATTTATCAAACTCCAAAGAGACATATATTACCATTGCAGGACTAATAACCTGAGATAAACCGTCCACTTAAGAAAGTAAAACTCTACCCGCTATGGAGAGATCACGCTGTAGCCACAAATTTAATTTACGTTTAATAAAAACATCAAGAGGTTAAAAATGTGGCATTAATCTCCCATTCTGATTTTTACAAACACTAATACCCAAAAAAAATCTGATGTGACGGGGATGCCACAAATATTAACTTCTGTTGAAGTTCACAGATAACAATTCTTACTTATGAATGTTAAGAGTTAAACCAGAAGCAGAAGATAATTAAATCTAAAGCTACAGGAATTAGATTTTTGTCCCTAAAAAACAAAGTTGTGTCATCCTCTACCTGACTTATTAAAAATCAGTTAAATTTTACTTAGGTAGCAATTTATTTGAGTGCAAAATTTCCTCACTTTAGATCCAACTAGACACATGCACTAATGCAACATCACTCTCGTAGTCGTTCACTGATAAAGGTTTTATAAGTATTTCTCAAATTGTATGGCTTGTTTCAAATTTAAATTAATATATTTCAACAAACCACCATTATTGCGATCAGTGTTTGCTTTAATTGGGCTCTTGACTATTGACAGTGTATTAAAATACATTTGTTGAGGCAATGAAAACAAAGATCCATGGGAATCACGTGATTGGAGACCATGGCAATCATTGTGTGGTTATTCAAATAATTGCTCAGGGGTGTGTTATTAATGTGTGAATATTGTGTGATCCTGCTGTGTGAGATTTAAACATTGGTACTTTTTAATTAATTGTTTGCTGACTCAATTAAACTTCAAGACTTAGTGTATGACTCAACAATTGTAAAAATACAAAAAAATACAATATAAAAAAAATCAACCAAAATAAATATTCATGTATCAATGCATGCTGGGTAACATCATAGGACAAAACTCTTTCATGACTCCAAGAGAATAATTTAATGGCACGACACAAAAATCTTTCTGCAGAAAGAAATACCAGACGAATCGAAATTGGATGGCTTCACTTCAGCCGTAATGGATACCAACAAGTGAGGACCAGTAACGGTGGTGGCACTAGACATGTAACAGTTCAAAAAAAGCCAACTGTTAAATAAATAATGGAAACGGGAAATAACTTTTTTTTCCCAAATGGGGAGTCACCAAAAGGTCCAGAAACCGATTTCACTTTTCAGGTTTGTGATTTTAAAAGAAATCAAATTCCATTTGGAAACCACTGTTGGAAAACTCTATGAAGAAACCAAACTAAAGTTGTTGAGATTTTACATTTGCACTAAACAAGAGGTGTGTTTATCTGATGAAGAGGAAAGTAATGGACACTCATTACTAATGGATGGATTAGACAGTGATACTGAGGGACCTGCTGCAAAATGGTCATTGCATGGATGTGACAGTGATTCTGAGGATTCGAGCAAACAATAATTGAATGACATGCTTTCTTTTAACAGAGGCAACAAGTGGAAGGTAAGTAAAATGAGGAAAACTTTGACCTTTACACTCTAAAATCATTGTTAAAACACATTTTGTGTTCACTTAAGAATAACACATTAAAGTCATGAATTACTCGCTTTCTAGTTCTTTTAAACCTGTGTACATTTACTAGTTTGGTTGAACACTGAGAAAGATATTTTGAAAAATGCTTGTTACCAAACAGTTCTTGGACCCCATTGACTACTATGGAATGAAAAAATACTTTATACTTTTTGTTTGGTTAAACACAGAGAAAGATATTTTGAAGAATGTAGGATGCCAATAAGTTCCGTTGCACCTTTGACAACTTTTGTAATTTTTCCTACTATAGTAGTCAATGGGGTCCAGCGACTTTTTGATTATAAACATTTGTCCAAATATATTTCTCTGTGTTAAACCATACAAAAAATGTACACAGGTTTAGAAAAACTACAGAGTGAGTGATTCATGACAGAATTTCTATATCGTTAATGTCAATTGTAATTTAATTTAAAATAACTTTGGAGTTAATCTTTAAATGTTATATTTGATGTTTTTTAGAAAAAAAGCTCAAGTGACGTTGACACTAATGAATCGTGGAATCAAAGCATGCATCAAACGAAGAGTCCACAGCCTTCACTCTGTGATATACCAAGAGACTATGCATATATTGACTTGACCAACCAGATTCCTCCACAACAAGACTTATTTGAAAATGTTGAATATGATGATATGGAAGACACAGTTGAGTGGAATGAAGGGGATGAACTTGGACAAACAGATGAAGACCAATCATACTAGTATTGCGGTCCTAATGGACTAAATGTATTTTCTTATTTTTTTTTACACCAGAAGCATTAAATGGGAATTATAAAATAATATTAAACTTGCAATGTACATGCTAATTATAATATATTTTTTTATGGTCAACTTTTAGGGTCATAGTGCATCCAATGAACCCTGCTTTGTACTTCTTAATATTTACTTTAGGAAACTGTTACATTATCAAAAGTGTGCTTCCATGTTTTTGTGACAATGATTCTAACTTTTATTTTTTGCATATATATGAATCCTCCAGAATACAGAGATAATAGAAGCCGGAACTGTGGTGCCATCACCGCCTTCAAGTGATCCTGTACATCTGGTAAGAGAGTCAAAAATATGTTTTACATTTTACCTTTATTAATTAAGCAGATCCTTTTATCCAAAACGACTTACAAGTAGGAGAGCATACATTTTTTATCAACACGCTAAACAGTACTGCTATTTTACAAAAACTGTTTTGCATGTGTATGCCCATTTAGATCATAGAAAATTGTCTTAAAATTTCTGCATTGTCAATTCGAAATACCTAGAATTGATTATTTTGGTAAAATATTTGGCTTTTGTTTGTTGAGTAAAACAATTTTAAAGATTACACAATTAGGAATAAACTAGGAACAAAGACAGTGTAAATCATATTAAAAATTTAAGGTATATAAGAAAAATACATTTTGCTTAATCAGGTGAAGTTATAATTAACAAAGTTCTTGATTGAGAGCCTTAAAATGTATCCTAACTGCCAGACAGTTTGTAATGGAAATTTTCTAGTCTAGCTTCTTGATGTGTCTATCTATATGTTTATGAAGTTTTTATCTATGTTTTCTTTTTTATGTTATCATGTTTTTCTCTATACGCGTCATACCACTCTACCTTTGCCCTCGAGCAGAGGCCAAGATGTTCTGTTTGGAATAACGGGCATCACTTCTCGTAAACCAGCTCGGGATTCTGGCTAGGGGGCAAAGGGAGGGGGTTTCACGTTTTAATATATAAACTCTGGGTGCAGGAGGAAAGAGCGCCTTCTCTCTGCACCATGCTTGTGATGCAGACTGAATGTCAATAAATATAAAATACCTTGCAAGGTAACTCATCCTCTCTGTGTGTTGCATTTGTCTAAAGTGTATCAAACTCACCTTGATTAAGGAATAAGAAAATTCCACAACAAGTTCTTAATAAAAAGTATGCTTAATTAAAATTGTTGTTCAACACCTGAAAGTCTTTTGTTGTAAAATACAAAAGCGGCACTTATAAAATATTTGGCTATGCGATTACAAAGAGTGTGTACTGAAACTGTATCTTACTGCATCTTAAGTCAATACTTCATTAATAACTCCATTTGGAAACTACAAAAAAAGTAAAAGAAATCAAACAAAACTATAAATTTTTATTTCAATAATGTGACTGTTTATTTTGTAATTTAGTTGATTAATTTGCAATTTGCCTAATTAAACATAAATGTGCTATTTTAGAGTAACCCAATTAAACTTAGTATGATGAAACAACAGTACGAGGGTGGAAAAAAAAATTTTAACAAAGAAAACTTTAAATAATTATTGTAAATTGTATTACTTTTTCTAGATTGATGGTGAATTACATTTACCACCAGAACATATGCCAGAGATTAAAGAAACCACCTTCCTCCTCCAATGTCATCTGGAAACTTAGTAAATCCAAAAGATGTGCATGCTTTTATACACAGAGTAAAGGTTGTAGAAGATCTTTTAGCTGTGTTCAAGGATAACAACATAATTCAATTATCTCTGAAGATGGAATTTGTCGATGAGAGTGCTGTAGATGATGCTGGAGTGTCCAGAGAAGTTTATTCTTCATTCTGGGATCAGTTCCTCGAACAGTGTGAAGGAGAAGATGAACGGATTCCTAGACTGAGGCCAGACTTCTCTGAAGCTGAGTGGGAAGCAGTAGGACGGATCTGGGTGAAAGGATTACTTGACCTCGGTGTACTACCAGTTAGACTTTCAAGAGCTTCCATTTTAGCATGCATGCATGGAATTGACTCACTCTGAGACAATGTCCTGATGTCATCTTTTCACAATTTCCTTTCTGTGACTGAGCGATCTGCTGTTGCAAAGGCTCGTCAAGGCACACTGGAGGAACAACATTTCAACACATGATAAGTAAACAGGATTTGTTTTCTTAAAAGACATTACTGCTGTCATTAATACAGAATTTTTTTTACAAAGAAAAAACATTTTACAATGTTGAGTAATGATCTTTAGACTACTCAAAGTTTTTGAATTTAAAATGTACTGTTGATGTTAAAAAATGGCTATGTTATGTTTTCCATTCTGTGCAGTACAACATAAATTGATAGAAAGGAAAGATCTCTGAATCTTCAACTTCTTTGTTTATTTCATAAAGTAAAACACAAAGTACATGGTGTTAAAGTTTCAAAAAATAAACTGAAATTGTCAGTAGTTTTCTGTCCAGTGATTAACCTTTGTTATCAATAAACAAGATGGTCAATAAACAAGTTTTAGTACATTTTACAGGCACATTTTAGTTTTATATTTTAAGGCTTAAATTATCACACATTGTTATATTTCTTAATAAAAGACAGTATTGGTCCTTATAGTAATGCCATAATCACATCTCTTAAATACATATACAAGTTCACAGCTTGATATGGGTCTTTTGGAGGGTCCAAACTAGACTCAGAAATTATAATGTTGCACAGTTCATTTATATCTGGATCACATGGTATTGGACGTCAGAAGGTGCACTCATTCTTGCAAGACTGAACCCTTTCAGTGTCAACGAATGTGAGCAAGTCTCTGGTATGGTAGAGTTCAGGCAGTGCATAAATCGCAGTGGGTCGGCCACTGGGGTTTCTCATGTTTTTTGATGGCCTGATATGTGCATTCCCAACCTTTGCAGTGTCATCCAGTTCATCCTGTAAAACATTACAATAATAATATAAGAAATTAGGCAAAACTTAATAAAATTTGTTAGCTCGAATGTAAAGTATGACCTTGGCTTGATTAAATCATGACTCATTACTTAAAAAATCTAAGGAAATCAAATAAGTTAAATTCTGCACTGAATTTCTAACTTAAGTCCCACCAAAAACACTTTTATATAATTGCAAGGTGGCATGCTATTAATAACAGAACGTCTCACACATACGCACACAGCATAATTTTTACTGAACTCACTTGGACGAGTCCCATGCAGCAGAACTGGAGCAAACCTTTGTCTAGGATCCTCCATTGAAGAGTCCGTTGTCTCTGAGGTCACCAAACAGGGAAATCCAAAATTCCATGCATTCCTTTTGCAAAAAACCCATATAAAGTCTTTAACATGACCATTTTCAGTACCAAAATCCCCCCTAACAACTCTTGGACATAAACTTCTAAACGCTCAATTGCTTCAATATAATAACCTCCTATTATCTTGGGATCGCTACTTGTTCTGTAGGCATTAAGCCAGATTATCTTCCTTGAAAAGCCATCAATGCAACCATTAATACAAAATCCATATGGTTTTAACTTGTCGTATGAGTCCAAATGCCAAAATAAGTTGGGTCCCTTTGCAAAGTAGTTGCGCCGTCTGAGACTTCTGGCTCCCTTGCTGAAACTCCTCTCAGATCGAGTTCCCTCAATACCAATACACCAATACACATCCTCTTTTCTTACACGTAGACCGTTATCTCTGCATTTCGCGTACATCCATCGGTACCCATGAAGTTGCCCAGAGTAATGTAGCTGATTACAAATAAAATCAACTAGGTCAACTAACCCGGTATAATTTATCCGTTGAGTCAATCCACTTGCACGTAATATCCCTTTAAGGTGTCTTACACTTAAAACCAAATCGTGCCTTAAACTAAGCACTTATCAAATTTCTTTATATTTCAGTCTGTCTGAGACTTCTGGCTCTCCTTGCTGAAACTCCTCTCGGATCGAGTTCCCTCAATACCAATACACCAATACACATCCTCTTTTCTTACACGCAGACCGTTATCTCTGCATTTCGCGTACATCCATCGGTACCCATGAAGTTGCCCAGAGTAATGTAACTGATTACAAATAAAATCAACTAGGTCAACTAACCCGGTATAATTTATCTGTTGAGTCAATCCTCTTGCACGTAATATCCCTTTAAGGTGTCTTACACTTAAATCCAAATCGTGCCTTAAACTAAGCACTTATCAAATTTCTTTATATTTCAGTCTGTCTGAGACTTCTGGCTCTCCTTGCTGAAACTCCTCTCGGATCGAGTTCCCTCAATACCAATACACATCCTCTTTTCTTACACGCAGACCGTTATCTCTGCATTTCGCGTACATCCATCGGTACCCATGAAGTTGCCCAGAGTAATGTAACTGATTACAAATAAAATCAACTAGGTCAACTAACCCGGTATAATTTATCTGTTGAGTCAATCCTCTTGCACGTAATATCCCTTTAAGGTGTCTTACACTTAAATCCAAATCGTGCCTTAAACTAAGCACTTATCAAATTTCTTTATATTTCAGTCTGTCTGAGACTTTTGGCTCTCCTTGCTGAAACTCCTCTCGGATCGAGTTCCCTCAATACCAATACACCAATACACATCCTCTTTTCTTACACGCAGACCGTTATCTCTGCATTTCGCGTACATCCATCGGTACCCATGAAGTTGCCCAGAGTAATGTAACTGATTACAAATAAAATCAACTAGGTCAACTAACCCGGTATAATTTATCTGTTGAGTCAATCCTCTTGCACGTAATATCCCTTTAAGGTGTCTTACACTTAAATCCAAATCGTGCCTTAAACTAAGCACTTATCAAATTTCTTTATATTTGAGTCCAAGATTAAAGTAAAACTCTATGAACTGCTCCATTGCAGCCTGTTTGAGTGCAGCCACTACCAGAGAAATCAGTAAGTGTTTGTTTGTTTTAAAATATTTTTTTCTTTCCTCTCATATTTTTTCCACCACCATGTCACTAAAGGGGCTCGTTATATTAAAGTTTGATAGACATCTAAAAAACGTAACTTTAAAGCATCTCTTCTTTTCTTATTAATGGACTAGTGTTCCTAATGAAGTACTATTGTAAACACTTAAAGAGAAAAGAGCCCAACTAAAGCAAAAACTGATCACAATAATGGTGGTTTGTTGAAATGTATACATTTAGATTTTAACTAAGCCATATAGTTTACTTTGCTACCTAATATATTTAAGTACAATTTTACTGATTTGCATGGGTAGTATGTATTCAGGTTAAACTGTCATTTCCAGGAGATTTATTAAATTACAAATTTTAAATTGTATTATAGATATCATTATCAATTCTTACCATTGTTATTGATTTTGCAAATACTGCCATTATCTAAAGAATTGAAAAATTACTCTATATTTTGTGGAGATTGTCTGAAACTGTCTTTGTTTGTTTGTTCTGTGTTTTGTCATTCTTCTTTAATAATGTTTACCAGAGATGCACTCCTTAGCCGGATTTTGAGTATTCTGACATTTTGTTGGACATTCTAGTCAGAGGTACAGCGCTGCTGTTCAAATGCGCTTACAAATGCAGAAGACGGAAGAGTGCTGGTCATCCCAAACATTCATCTTGCGAATGTCTGTTCCCTTCCTAACAAAACGAATGAACTACTTCTCATCACCCGCATCTACAAGGACATTTCAAACTCTGCTGCATTATGCTGCACTGAAACCTGGCTAAGTGAAGCCATTCCTGGCAACGCGCTTCACCTGCCAGGCATCCAGCTGCTCAGAACAGATCGCATTGCAGAGTTAACCGGGAAAACGAGAGGCAGTGGATTGTATTTCTCCATCATTGAAAGTTGGTGTTCAGATGTCACAACGCTGAAAACGGTAAGCTGTCCTGACTTAGAGGCACTGTAAACCTTAACAAAAGAGATCAGAGTCGCTAAAAAAGACTACTCTGTAAAGCTGAAAAAACTATTTTTGGACTGGTCTGAAGAACATCACCAAGTACAAGACACCAACCCCACAGTCTGTTGAGAATCAACAACTGGCTGAAGATCTGAATGTGTTTTTCTGCCGATTTGAAAAGAACAGATTCACACTTTCACCCATCCCAGTCAACCCCCCCTCCTGCCTCCCCCACCGTTCTACCTGCACTTAAGGAATGCGTAGAGAAGGTGAGCTGGGTCTGTGAGTGCACAGAACAATTGCACTGCAAAAGACTTCTGTCAAGCTCCTGAAATTTACAGATGACACTACCATCATCGGCCTCGTCCACAATGGAGACTCGTCTGCTTACAGATAGGAGATTTCAGAGCTGGCTGTATGGTGCAATCAAAACAACCTGGAGCTCAACACACTCAAAACAGTAGATATGATCGTGGACTTCAGGAGAACCCCCATGGACTCCCCCCACTCACTATCATGAGCAACACCGTGGCTGCAGTCGAGTCATTCAGGTTCCTCTCTCAGGACCTGAAGTGGGACACTCACATAGACTACATCGCTAAAAAGCCAAGCAGAGGTTGTAATTCCTTCGCAAGCTGAGGAAATGCAATATGCCACAGGAGCTGCTCACACAGTTTTACTAGGCCATCATCGAGTCTGTCCTGTGCTCATCCATAACTGTCTGGTTTGGTTCAGCTATAAAATCACATTGGACCCTACTATTACCGACAGTTACAGACCTGTCTCTCTCCTCCCTTTTATTGCGAAAACTCTTAAAAAGGGCAGTTTTCAACCAAGTTTCCTCATACCTACCTCAGAACAATCTACTGGATGACAAGCAGTCTGGCTTCAAAACAAACCACTCCACTGAGACTGCACTGCTATCGGTCACAGAATCACTGCCGCCAGCCAAGGCGGAATACAATCCTCTGTCCTAATTCTGCTAGACCTATCTGCAGCGTTTGACACAATCTATCACCAGATACTGCTAGCAACCCTGTCATCCTTAGGAATCTCTGGCTCCCCTCTCCGCTGGTTCCAATCCTACCTCTCCGGCAGATCATTCAAGGTGTCATGGAGGGGCTCACTGTCCACTGCTCACCATATTATCACTGGGGTCCCTCAGGGATCGGTGCTTGGACAGCTGCTTTTTTCCATCTACATCACATCCTTAGGACCCATCATACGGGGAAACGGCTTCTTGTATCACTGTTATGCTGATGACACCCAGATCTACATGTCGTTTCACCCAGAAGATACCACTGTAGCAGCTCGCATAACAGCCGGCCTAGATGACATCTCAGCTTGGATGAAAGAGCATCACCTGCAGCTGAACCTGGCCAAGACAGAACTACTGGTGTTTCCGGCACACCCCACGGTCCAACACAATCTCACCATCCAGCTTGGCAAGTCCACTATCACTCCCTCCGAATCAGCCAGGAACCATTTGATAAACAGCTGTCCTTAAATGATCACATTGCAAAGACAACGCGATCATGCCGATATGCCTTATTCAACATTCGCAAGGTTAGACCCTACCTCACTGAGCATGCGGCACAGCTCCTTGACCAGGCCCTGGTCATCTCAAGGTTGGACCACTGCAATTCTCTCCTTGCTGGTCTTCCTGCAAAGGCTATCAAACCACTTCAGCTGGTTCAAAATGCAGCAGCATGCCTCATCTTCCAACAGCCCAAAAGGAGTCATGTGACACCCCCTTTTCACTGGATCTGCGCCGGCATACTTTCACACCCTACTACACTCCTACACCCAATCAAGAACCCTGCGTTCAGCAAACGAGCGGCGCCTTGTAATGCCTTCTCATAAGGGCACTCAATCCCTTTCCCGCTCATTCTCCTTCACAACTCCTTCCTGGTGGAACATTCTTCCCAATGCGGTCCGGTCAACCACATCTCTCACAAACTTTAGAAAATATTATATGTTGTTTTTTGTCTATATTCTTTCACTTTTTGTATTTTATTTAATTCAAATTTTTTCTATCTTTTTTCTATCTCAATGAATATTTGCACTATGTTTGAACAAGAACCCAGACGCAGGCAGCAGTGCAAAACAACAAATAAACTTTTAATGTGAACCAAAAACAGGCTTGGCTGCCGGCTGGCATGCAGGCAGAACTGGACAAGGTGCCGGACTGGAGGCAGGGCTAGGTGCTGGCTGCATAACCGTCTGGAATAGGATCCAAGGGGGTTTTGTAGAGTCAAGACGTGCTGAGACCCTGGGTGGATCCCGATTATTGTTGTGTAACAAACGAGATCAGTGAAGTCCAGGGATTACTTTCATCCTCACTGAAGCAGCATCGCTCTGCTGCCTCTCAAAAATTAGTTGGCGAACCTCCAAACGTCCGAGTCTCTCTGGCGGAGGCCAAAGAGGAGGCGTGCCTCACTAGCACGGCCCCCCATGTCCATTCTTCTTGCTGAGTTCAATGCTGGCGTATTCGTTCTTTCAGGATTGGCAGGAGTTCTTCTGCACTTGCTTCTGTCGCAGTCAAATTCCTTGTGTGTGTAATAAAGCTCCTTCTAATTCTGAGCAATAAAGGTCATTATAAAAATAATTGCAAATTTCTTTATGATTATTTAAAAGCACACCATCTACTAACAGACTATTAACAGAGTTACGATTATTTCGTTGTTTCTCTCATTTAAAAAAATAGCTAGAATTACTTCTCGACCTTACAAAAGCACCATTTGCTTTACGTATATATAAGTTATCTAATGAATTATGAAGTTCAGCCAATTCAGATTTTGGGTAGTTAATACATTTTCAGGAAGAATACATGAGAGGCAGACAATCTTTTAATAATATCAACCTCCTCTAATTAATTTTGTTTTACTTTTTGAGAGCTAGCTTTAATCAACATTAAACTTACATCATATTTCAACAGCTCCCAGTTAGGCGCAAAAACCCCTTCAGATTGGGCTTTACTAAAATAATGTTGAATTCACAGATTGGCAAATTTCCTCATCCTCTAATGAGGATGAATGTTACTTGTATTATACACTCTGAAGTACTAGCCCAAAATCAATTTGTGACCTCCGTGAACCAGAGCTATTAGTAACTGTGTAGCAAAATTGCTTTTATAAAAAAACATATAAAACTAGATTCTAAGTTCACTTTACTCAAATATCAAATACACATTACTTATCTGTTTCGGTAACTTTAAAATGTTTAAGTACACTCAACTTTTACAGTGCGAGTATATACTCGCTCCACTTTCCCTTTGACCTTAATCTCTTCGGTCAGAAATTCTACAGACATCTTCACATCCTTGATGCCTTTGTTGAGAATGTCAGCTCTTTCATTGATGACGGACTTGCGTGACGTTATTATTATACTGGTTAAAGGAGTTTGCAGGTTTTCATCTTTGCCGCCACCGTCGTCATCTGTACCGTTTTTAGTCAAAGGCTCTTTTTTTGGAGATTCGGGTAGTGTAAGAAGAGTAGAAGATTCCGTGTCAAGATCCACTTTAACACATGCACCAAGATCTAAAGAATTTTCCATCGCTTTAGATTCCATCGTTTTGTCTTTTGCCATATTTCATTGCCGAGTTGCTGACCAGAAAGAGAGACTGATGATTGCTAGCAGTATAAGCTAGCAATTAGCTAACAAATAGTTAATTCAATAAAAAACAAAACAATAAATAAGAAAAAAGCACCCCAACTGATTATAAAAGTATTATATCTCAATATGATATATTACGCTCTTCAACAAAAAGACAAAGTATACATTTTCAAGAACAGCAACACAGGGAAATTCTTAATAGAGAGGCTTATAGGAAAAGCTAAATGACTAAACGATTAGCAAATCGTAAAAGGAAATGCAGGTGGAAAATGCAAATGATAAAACTCGTATTCATAGTTTAATTTGTAAATCCAATAATGTATTTGTGGTGAGGAAGGCGGGACGAGAGCCGTGACGCGGGAGTGATAAGTGCAATCAGCTGTGCGCGCACCGGTCCCGCATCTTATCACGGAGGAGATTGGGAGCTTAAATGGATGTTCGTCAGGACTGTTGACGAGAGAGGACCGGGCCCGGAAATGTGTTTAGTTTATGTATGTTTTATGGCCGGCAGTCTACCGTGAGGTGGCTGCCGGTTTGTTCATTGTTTATTGTTTATTTAATTAAAGTTTTAGTATTTGAATGTTCGCCGGTTCCCGCTTCCTTCCTTCCCTTCTTACGAACTTTGCTACAGTATTCCTTTTTTTAAATAACATTTTCAAATAAATTTTGATTAACAAAAGAATTCATTAATGCACTTTTAATTTGAAGTACTTATTGATGGATTCCTATTTCATTTAATACTTATTTTTATAATCATGCTTTTTATTGCCCATTAAAACAATAAATAATGAATGAATATCATTTCGCCTATTTATATTTGGATACATAAATGAAGTTTTAAACAAATGTATTAATTCCTATTTTTATTGTAGAATTAGTTATTAAATAAAGAAATGCTTCATTACAGTACACACGACTCTTCCGGTCCTCCATAGGTCTAGAACTGTAAAACAGGTGTTATAGTTTAACAACATAACTGTTACCAAAGGTTAACAGTGTTACCAAACACTAATTACAATTATGGTTACAGGTTACAAAAATAACCGTTCCAGGAATTAAAGAGAGCTTTGAATTTATTACCCAAGATTGATGTTTTGCAGAATTCATTTTTATTGCATTCAAAGAGGTTTATTAAGAGCTTTTTAAAACATGGACATCTGTGTTTATTGCAGGTTGTTGTCTTACTGACAGTCATACTGCATAACCGAATTTTAATAGTAGCCTTAAGGTTGGGACAGTTGCAAGAATGTACTGCATTGTTATTGATGTGACAATAAAAGATATATACTTTTTAAATTACTTTTTACCTCTTTATTTAAAGAGATTGTAACGGGACACAGACAGATGTAGCCAAACAGGTAAGTATATTAACAGCAGTGGTATCAAACAACAGCAGGTGAGTAAGTATATCAAATAGAGTCTTTGGACATGGAACTGATGAAGCTGAGTCTTTGTTTCACTTGCTAAACAAAACAACAATCAATAACACCAACAATTATAATAACATAACAAATTTGTAGCTACAATTTCTGGACAATGAACGCTTATTTAAATGTTGCAGATTGTGCAAAAACAATACCACAGAACATTTGAAAGAATTGTGAAAAAGCAATTCAGATTTTGGGTAGTTGATACATTTTCAGGAAGAATACATGAGAGGCAGACAATCTTTTAATAATATCAACCTCCTCTAATTTATTTTGTTTTGCTTTTTGAGAGCCAGCTTTAATCAACAATACACTAACATCATATTTCAACAGCTCTCAGTTAGACGCAAAAACCCTTCAGACTGGGCTTTACTAAAATATGTCATGAATCTGCCTTCATGTCATGTCTATTCTTGGTCTTGAGGCAGATTCATGACAAAGTCTTATGTTTTATGTGAGAGAGAGATGTTGGTTCGATCGGCTTTCTTGCTCTCTCTCTGGTCCGTGTCTTTGTTCCCGCCATCTCGTTTCCTCGTTAACCTTCCCTGAGTGTTTTAGTACCCGCACCTGACCCTTGTTAATTATCCTCTGTCTGTCTCCCTTTAAAACATCCTCGTGTTCATTGTCCTGTGCTCGTTCGTTGTACGTGTGCGTGTGCGTGTGCGTGTGCGTGTGCGTGTGCGTGTGCGTGTGCGTGTGCGTGTGCGTGTGCGTGTGCGTGTGCGTGTGCGTGTGCGTGTGCGTGCCTGTGCCTGTGCCTGTGACCTTCCTTGAATGTTAGAGTTCCTAGTTCCCTTGGTCTTGGTTTTGATAGTCTGTCTCTGTGTTAAGTTAGTAGTTTGTTTTTGCCCCCCATGTGGGAAGTGTTTGTTTTCAGTTTTGTATTCTAGTTAATTTAGTGTTTGTCCCCATTGTGGGGGTTTGTTTTGTTATTTATTATTAAAAGTCTTGTTAACCCCTTCATGCCTGCATTTGGGTTCTTCCACCACGTTTACCCTCGTTCCTGACAAAAATAATGTTGAATTCACAGATTGGCAAATTTCCTTATCCTCTAATGAGGATGAATTTTACTTGTATTATACACCTAAATGATTATTAGGAACACCATACTAATACTGTGTTTGACTCCCTTTCGCGTTCAGAACTGCCTTAATTCTACATGGCATTGATTCAACAAGGTGCTGGAAGCATTCTTTAGAAATGTTGGCCCATATTGAGAGGATAGCATCTTGCAGTTGATGAAGATTTGTGAGATGCACATCCAGGGCACGAAGCTCCCGTTCCACCACATCCCAAAGATGCTCTATTGGGTTGAGATCTGGTGACTGTGGGGGCCATTTTAGTACAGTGAACTCATTGTCATGTTCAAGAGACTGATTTGAAATGCATTATCCTGCTGGAAGTAGTCATAAGGATGGGTACATGGTGGTCATAAAGGGATGGACATGGTCAGAAACAATGCTCAGGTAGGCCGTGGCATTTAAACGATGCCCGATTGGCACTAAGGGGCCTAAAGTGTGCCAAAGAAAACATCCCCCACACCAGACCAGGCAACATTTTTCCAGTCTTCAACTGTCCAATTTTGGTGAGCTCTATTTTCCTATTTGTAGTGGAGATCAGTGGTACCCGTTGGGGTCTTCTGCTGTTGTAGCCCATCCGCCTCAAGGTTGTGCGTGTTCTGGCTTCACAAATGCTTTGCTGCATACCTCGGTTGTAAAGAGTGGATATTACAGTCAAAGTTGCTCTTCTATCAGCTTGAATCAGTCGGCCCATTCTCCTCTGACCTCTAGCATCAACAAGGCATTTTCGCCCACAGGACTGCCGCATTCTGGATTTTTTTCCCTTTTCACACCATTCTTTGTAAACCCTAGAAATTGTTGTGTGTGAAAATCCCAGTAACTGAGCAGATTGTGAAATGCTCAGACCGGCCCGTCTGGCACCAACAACCATGCCACAACCATGCCACGCTTGTCATGCTGGAAGAACGGAGTGAGGCCCAAGTGCGGTGAAAACAGATAGTTTTATTAACTCTGCCCACAGGGGACACAAGAGAGCATACAAAACCCAGAAGGGAGAGACTAATAACCCAGAAGGGAGAACTCTCAGAAGATCCTCTAGCGAAAGCGTCTGCAGCACATTAGGGTGTCACACCCGGAGAATCCGGGTTCTAGACGGTGGCTGTGGAGCGCAACGGTTGAGGCAGGGTCTGTTGATAGGCAGAGTATGCCCCCAGGGGTCCCAGACGGTGTGGCTGGGCAAGGTCCCGGGAACTGGTGGGAGAGCTTTGTGAGCAGCAGTTGCGTAGGGTAACTGGAGCGCCAGCGGGGAACTAGCGGGCAGATGAAGACAAAAATAATAGGAAGAACACAAATCTAACTAGGGAAATAAACTAAACTAGAAAAACAAAACTAGACTAGACTAGGAAAATAACACTACTGGAAGATAAAGCAATATGCTAGCAGCACAGGACACGACTGGACTGGACAAGAAGTCAGCTTAAGGCAGTACTAGCGTACACACACAACGGACTGACAAAGAACAAGAGCACACGAGGGAATGAAATAGGAAACCTCTCAATATCATTATGAGCAATAGCTGCGTAGCGCAACCCCTGAGCGGGAAGCGCTAGCGAAACTCGCTACAGGTGACCGGGTGATCAGCGGTACGTGAGGGAAACCCAGTGAGGGAGACATGCTCAAAATTGCTTAAATCACCTTTGTTTCCCATTCTGACGTTCAGGAGATTGTCTTGACCAGAACCACACCCCTAAATGCATTGAAGCAGCTGCCATGTCATTGGTTGATTAGATAATTGCATTAAGGAGAAATTGAACAGGTGTTCCTAATAATCTTTTAGGTGAGTGTACATTCTGAAGTATAAAACGAAAGATAAAACAATAGATTTATGATCAGATAATGGAGATGGCAAAATATCTACCTTAGAAACATAGATACTAGCCCAAAATCAATTTGTGACCTTCGTGAACTGGCGCTTTTAGTAACTGTGTAGCAAAATTGCTTTTTCAAAGACTCCTCAGCTTCATCAGTTCCATGTCCAAAGACTCTTATTTGAAATACTTACTCACCTGCTGTTAATATACTTACCTGTTTGGCTACATCTGTCTGTGTTCCGATTCCACATACCATTACAATCTCTTTAAATAAAGAGGTAAAAAGTATATATCTTTTATTGCCACACCAATAAAAATGCAGTACATTCTTGCAACATTGAAAAAGCAATACTATGAGGGGCACCAGTAAGTGTGTCTCTTGTCACAGTTCTTTCTCTTACCTGCCATACCCCATCTCTGTCTCTTGTATTATGATACAGAATGATCTGCTTAACATTCTGTGGCCCGGATGCATTTTGGCACAGCGTTTAAGAGGGAAAGAAATAACATATTGAATAACATATGCTAACAAAAAAACAAGGATTGTTCAAGAATTTTTACGACATTTCACACTGACCTCAAAAAGTTTCCCAATGCACTAAAAATCTTTTAAAGGGATAGTTCAACCAAGAGTAAAGATTGTATTATCATTTACTCACCCTCTTGTCGTTTCCAATCTGTGTGACTTTCTTACTTCTGCAGAACACAAAAGAAGATATTTTTTGAAGAATGTTGGCAACCGAACAGCGGCGGCACCGACTTCCATTGTATGGACACAAAACCAATGCCAAGTCAATGGGTGCAGATTACCAGCATTCTCCAAAATATCTTCTGTGCTCTGTATGCTCAAGTCATACAGGTTTGAAATGACAAGAGGGTGAGTAAATGATGACAGAATTATTATTATTTTGGTTGAACTACATATCCATTAAAGGCACGCAGGAACAATTGTTACGATATTCCATCGTCTGAGCATAAAAAACTAACCCAAAAACCAATTTTGGTTTGTTTTCCTCAATATCGGTTTAAATAGCAAAAATAAAATAAATGTAGGCCTACATATGGTTGGCTTACGACACTGCAACTGATATATGTCTTTAAAGATAGCGGCCTTACGTTTAACATGCCCCTATACCAGCACTGATTAGCTGAACTTCTGGTTAACTAAAGCGCGCTTGTTCATAAAAATACTTTCTTTTTGAATCATGACAATATGCTCATGAATACGATGGATTATGTCAAAAATGATCCTAACCTCATCATAAGATTGTAAAAAAAGTTACAAATAATTAAATATTATGGCAATAGTATGGCTAATACTCCGTATACAGTATTACTGATTTAAAAATTACCCCAATCTCCATACTGCGGTCAGTACAGTATAACAATTCATGTAAAGCAGTGTTTTATGGATGTAGTGACACTTATAACATAATTTTAAAAATGCATATTTTAGAAAAAATACAATATTATGTGACACAATGTGTGACACGTATGACGTATGCTGTATTGCTCATAATGTATTTTCCCTTTTCTGAAAACAAACTTTGACATTTACCTAACAACAAAATATGTTGATGTGTTTCAGATTGATTGCAATGTTGCCAGACTTTTGATGAAAAAGAATTGTCAAAGTATATTCCTCGATATGGCGACAGGGTGTATGCAAAGAATTGGGAGGAGTTAAATAGAGCAGAACACAATAAAGAAGACAGAAAACAAAAACTGATTAACAGATTAAGGGAAAAACTTACTCCCAGAAGCCAACAAACATGAGACATTCTTTGAAAATCGTAGAAATGTAACCAAGTTGAACAGGTGTAGTTCGCAGAGTTCACTGTGTAAATGATATGATTAAAGCTTTCTCAGACAAAACCATACTAAATGCCAATGTAACAATTAAACGTCTACTCAAAAATGGTGAATAGGAAGCAGGCAGTTGGAGTTTTCCAAGACTGTCTAACTGAATTCTGGGACACATTCTTTTGCAACAAGAACTTTTCATTTCTGAAAGAAGCACAGCCCATTCCTTTACCAGAATCCAGTCTAATGGATGTGTTTTTCAATTACATAAGCCCAGCAGAGAAAGATGTTTTAATTGAAGCACTTCAAGACTTCCAAAATGCTGACATGGATGAAGTCTACTTAGCAGTCACAACTGCTCAGTGCTTCCAAATGAAAACAATGTCCAGACAATACTTGAAGAAATTGCACACAAAGAGATGGTGCAGCAACCAGCCTACTTAATAAACTGCTGGCAACCAATTCTGCAATCTATTGGAGAAACCATGACTGCAGAAAAACTGGACAAGATTACTGAAAATGTACAACCAAAGGCAAGAAATGTGGCAAAATCTATTAAGTTCCCATGAACAATGTCTCCATCTGAAACAGTTGTGTCGAATCATCTCCTGCGATTCATTAGGGAAAGAGGCCAGAAGGAGCTTGGTCTTTTTCTCAGATACTTTTTCTGAACAAGTTATAGTAATGTTTTAAATATCAGAAAGTTGTATTAAAAAAACATTATTGGTATATAGTATAGTTTTTGCAGTTGTGCTATTCTGTTTCTCAACAAAGTATGTGTACACAACAGGTAATCTTTTTTCCCCATTTATTCATACAACAGGTCTCAATGATCTGTTATGTAAGCAATAGCCTACATGTGCACCTGAATTGTTAATTTTCTCAGATGATTTATAATGTTGTACAAAATTGTATAAATTTTTATTATTTAAGTTCTTAAATTCACCTTTTGTTTGAATTTCTTTGCCACTTATTTCATTGGGTGTCAATGTTTTTTTAAATATAAGAGAAGTTTACATTTTAGAACTGTGCTATCAAAATAAAAAAGTGTGCGCGCGCACATACACACAGACACAAATTAAATATTTGTTTTATGGAATACATGCATAATCTATATACCTAAAAGTTCCCTAATCAAAAAAGCCTCTGTGGCTGTTGCACTTAGCTGTAGGCCTAGATTATTTTCCTCCATAACAAGAAGACAGAGGTCAAAGGTCGCGATCACATGGTATGTCTGATTTCAACAGGCCGACATTTTCAGAGAGTCAGGAAAGTGTTAAACTTGTACAATTTAATAAAGGTTAAAACTGTCAGCATTTGGGACTGCTGTTTCCATGTTGAGATGGATCCCAAGAAGGTCGAGGCAGTCTTGAAATGGCCCACTCCTACGACAGTCAACGAAGTTCAACACTTCATCGGTTTTGCTAACTTCTACAGGAGGTTTATCAAGAACTTCAGCTCAGTGGCTGCACCCTTAACTGCACTGACTAGGTATTACCAAGATCTGTTGGTGCTCAGAGGCAGAAGGAGCCTTCCGTGACCTCAAGCGCCGCTTCACATCGGCACCTATACGCTCAGTTCCTGATCCTGAAAGACCTTTTGTAGTAGAGGTGGATGCATCGGATGTGGGAGTTGGGGCCATCCTTTCTCAGAGGGGGAGGACTTTAGGATGCACCCTTGCGCTTTCATGTCTCGTCTGGGATCGGGAACTTCTTGGGGTGAAGCTCGCCTTGCAAGAGCTGTGGCCTAATGGTTAGAGCGTTGGGCTTGTGATCAGAAGGTTGCCGGTTCTAATCTCAGTGCCAGCAGGTCATGACTGAAGGGCCCTTGAGCAAGGCACCTTACCCCTGATTGCTCTGCAGTAATGTGCCACTGTATAAAAAAACTACTTGTAAGTCGCTTTGGATAAAAGCGTCTGCCAAATGAATAAATGTAAATGTAAATGTAAGAGTAGCATCACTGGCTTGAGGGGGCTCAACACCCTTTCCAGGTACCTGAAGCAGGCCAAGCATTTCAATCCTCGCCAAGCTCGATGGTCTGTATTTTTTAATCGTTTCAGTTCCTCCTGTCCTACAGGCCCGGCACTAAGAACGTCAAGCCGGATGCCTTGTCCCGAGTTTACACTCTTGGGTCACAAGAAAAGTGAGTAGTGAAAATTGGTCGGGTCATCTGCCAGCTTGTCATCTGGGTTCCATCCTGAGTCTAATGGCCAGACAGAACGGGTCAACCAGGACCTCGAGACCGCCCTGCGCAGCATGGTGGCCACCAACCCCACCTCATGGTCCACCTTCATCGTGTGGGCAGAATATGAACACATCACCCTCTGATCATCTGCAACGGGGCTCACCTTCACTGTCTTCTGAGGAAGAGGCACAGGTTGGTGTCCCATCAGCCCAACACTTCGTCCGACGCTGCCAGTCAACCTGGAAGAGGGTTAGACGTGCGCTTATCCAGACCTCCATGTGGTACCAGCATCAGGCTAACCGTCATCGACAGAGGACTCCCAGCTTCCGTGCCGGCCAACAGGTCTGGCTAGCTACCAAGAACTTACCTCTTCGGGTTGAGTCTAAGAAACTTGCCCAAAAGTTAATTGGTCCTTTCCGTATTGCCAGGAAAGTAAACCCTGTGTCTTACCGTTTGTCCCTTCCTCGTTCCCTTAGAGTTAACCCCACCTTTCTTGTGTCTTTGTTAAAACCTGTTTTGTCTTCTCCTTTTGCCCCCCCATGCAGGCCCCCTCCGCCTCCCAGAATCATTGACGGCCAGCCAGCCTTCACAGTCCGCTGGATAATGGACTCGCGAAGAGTCCAGAACTCTCTGCAGTATCTAGTGGACTGGGAGGGTTATGGGCCAGAGGAACGCTACTGGGTTCCGACCAAGGACATCCTGGACCGCAGCTTGATCGAGGAATTTCGTGTCCGGAGACCGGGGTGTTCTGGAAGGAACGTCAGGAGCCATTCCTAGGAAGGGGGTACCGTCAGCATTTGGGGCTGCTGTTTTCTTAGTTCTGCCACTAGAGGTCATGTCACTCAACTGTGGTCTCTCGTTTGTGTAATCATCTTCACCTGTACCTTGTTTCCCCTTGTGTATTTAAGTTCTGTCTTTGTTCTCCCTTGTTACTTGGTCTTTGTATGAGATGTCTGCCTGGCGCCCTGAGTTTGTAAGGATTTTGTGTTTAAGTTATTAAAAGAAGTTATCCTGCATCAGTCTATGTTTTCTCCCCTTGTGGAGCTTTTGTTTTTTCCCTTCTGTTGATATACCTCAATTTTGAGAAGAACCTTGGTTGGAGTTTTTGTTATCATCTTTCCTTTCATAAACCATTTTACCTGAGACCTCGTATCCTGTGTTTCAATTAGATCTTACCGCTGCTTGCTGGTGGCTCAGTGGTATAACCGCCTAGCTTTCACAACAGAGACCCGGGTTCTGACAAAAATGCAACCCGATTTTTTTTTAATCACGCTGTGCAATATTTGGTTACCGCATGCTAAAGCGTGCTAATAAGCGACAACTTATATAACTTAAATAACATATAGACACTTGATTTGGTAGGCTATATGGTTGTCCTGTTTATATTGTTTAAACTGTGGTATAACACATACTAGGCTCAACTAGGCTCATCAACGATTACACCGTCCAGCACAGCCAGAAACCTGGGAGTGGTAATCGATGATCGGCTTAACCTCACAAGTCATGTTGCCAGCACCACCCGGTCCTGTAGATTCATCCTCCACAACATTAGGAAAATTAGACCTTTCCTATCGGAGCACTCTACGCAAGTCCTAGTCCAGGCTCTTGTCCTGTCCAAACTGGATTATTGCAATGCGCTTCTGGCTGGACTTCCTGCTTGCACAATCAAACCTCTCCAGATGATCCAGAATGCGGCGGCAAGAGTGGTCTTCAATGAACCGAAGAGAGCGCATGTAACTCCGCTCTTCATCAGGTTACACTGGCTCCCTGTTGCCGCCCGCATAGAGTTCAAAGCTTTGCTCCTGGCCTACAAGACCAACAACGGATCTGCACCATCGTATCTCCACTCGCTAATGCAGATCTATGTTCCTGCCAGATCACTGCGGTCTGCAAAGGAACAAGGACTAGTGGTACCATCCCAAAAAGGAAAAAAGTAACTCTACCGTACCTTCTCTGGATCTGTTCCACATTGGTGGAACGATCTACCAGCTGCTACAAGATCAGCAGGCTCGGTTGCCATCTTTAAAAAACGCCTAAAATCGCATCTCTTCCGTCAACACGTCGCTGATTGATTTTTTCCTAATTCTCTTCCCTTTCCTTCTTTAAAAAAAAAAAAAAAAAAGAACTTACTAACCTCACTATTCTTAGCTTTTTATACTGTGCTAGGCTTTAATGGACTAGTTTGATGCACTTATGTATTTTGTTGCCTATGTTGTTATAATTGCTTCCAATGTTTCCTCATCTGGAAGTCGCTTTGGATAAAAGCGTCTGCTAAATGACTAAATGTAAATGTAAATACATTGTAAGGTGAAAGTTGGCTGGGAAACACGCTTCATCGTTCACCTTAGCATTATGATCATTTATTTCATTTTAATTAGTAAAACACGGCGAAGAACTGGCAATTGAAGATCAGTTTTAATGTGTTTAAAATATATTTTATCTCTTACCACTTTATTCCCTGGACTTGTCATCTTGTTCCCCTTTACCCACAGACAAAAAGCTGTTTAGGAAGCCTATATTATAACGAAGCCTGCCTGGTCACCCTTCAGAGAAAAAACCAAGATCCGCAAATCCAGTTTTAAAAATGAATTCCCTCAGTTTAAAAACCGCAAAGGTACACCTTAACTCCAGGTAGGCCTATATATTTTCTACGTTTGTTTCCCGAACTATACCTTAGGAGGTTACTTTCTAACGTGCCACGTAACAGGTGCTGTCCATGCGGCGGTGCTGAATATCGATCGCTCGACAATAAATTATCTACAATGGAAAGACGCACTTCAGAAATGGTTAAATGCTTTTTTGTTATTTTGTTGTTGCATGTGCATGTTTTTATCATTACAATAGTTATGCAAAAAATATTATTATTAGCCCATAAATAATACATATTTATTAATAAATGCACATTAACATTAATCTTATTTAAGATTATTATTTAGGCTGTATCGGCCCTAATACTGTGGGATCGCGAAAGCGTGCGCACGGTTTATGAATCTGTGGGTAGCCTACGTATTAAAAAAATCGAGGGCACAGATTTTAATGTCGTGGGTAGCCTACGGTTTATTAATCCGTGCACATGATTTAGTAAACTAAATTACAAAACTGTGCACTGCACACAGATTTGCGGGTCTTGTTTATTTACTGTGACCAGGCGGCCTACGTAGATTATTGTTAAAAATAGTTACGCTGTAAATTCTGTTTAATTATGCGGTAGGCCTACATTGCGGGCCATAATCTAAATCGTCACTGAATAGCTTTTGTAAGCACTGTCATTAAGAGCCGTTTAGGTTTATATTTACTTTTTGTTTTAATTTTCAAAGCCGGTGCTTCGCCATTTATTTAAAATAAACGTTTTTCGTTTCGTATTCCTTTTCTTTCCTGTTCGTTATTTATTGCACAATGTGTGCGGTGATTAGGCCTACTCGTAATTTTCTGTATTCACTTTTTATAGTTATTTTACCTTTATTTTTCACTGCATTAAATTACATTGTATCATTAACATATTCGTAAAATAAAGAAAAAAATACTGGTAATTTTCTGCCAGTAGCCTAAATTATCTTTTAACAGATTTTTTTTACAGTTTATGATATACTATATATTTCGTCATGCATTTTCACACCACATAAATATGGCTGAGAGAATAATTTACTTCAAAATGTTAAACAAACACTTAAAAATCATATGCATGATTTAGGAAACTCTCATAAGTTTTCTATAAATGATTAAGATAATTTAAAAAAGGGCTAAACAACTTGAGTTACCGGAATTAATGCACTGTTAACGATTTGCTTGTATTTTCTCAGTAAGTTACTGGCAGCACGGTTGCCAGCAAGTTACTGTATACTGTATTTACAGTGCTGTACTGTAAAACATTTTACAGCACAAAAGATATTACTGTATAGATACAAAAAAGTACTTTACTGTATTTTTACTATATTTTGTCTTTTTTACTGTATTTGTATTATACTGTAATACCTATATTGACAAATTATTACTGTTTAGTACTTATTGGCAATTACAAATAATATTATAGCTAGTTTGGATATTCATCTGTAGTTATTAATATTATAAAACTGCTATACTTGACATTATGAATCAAAAGGCAATCCAAGCAATGTTTGCAAAAATATTTATTGAATAATTTCATGATTGTCGATACATGGTGTCGATAATATGACTGAAACTTCTCAAGTGTGCAAAGGCACTCAGGTATACCACATATAAAGCAGTGATTAGCCACATTCCTCTGTACTTTTACATGTGACGTGAAAGCATCAAATATTGTAGTCGAGAAACTACATGACTTGCAGTTGTAATTGGACATCCTGGGATGACTTGCCTGGTTTAAAAATGACCAAATCCAGTCAAAATATCAATGGTGAGACTAACACAAAAAGTCACAAATAACAAAATCTGTTAGCCGTAGAAATAAATTCAAATTGTGAAGTAAATGGTGATAGACAAATCAGTAGCACTTTACTATAAGGTTTTATTCCATAACATTTATAAATGGTTGAGTTCAAACGAACTAACAATGAACAATATATTTTTCAACATTAATAATATGTGATACTTCATTATGAATTAACTAATGTGAACAGAGATAAATTGATTGATTTTAAAATGTATTGCCAAATGTTAAAATGTATTAACATCCTATGTTAACAAATAGAACCTTATTGTAAGTGTTACTAAAAAGTCAGTTGTAAAACAAAAACAAATTTGAATAAAAAGTTGTATTATATATACATGGTCAATACTTACAGAAAACCCATAAACCCAGGGTACAAGGGACCAGACTGTGACACTAGAGCTGTGAGAAAAAAGATATGATATGTTAGGGAAAAGACCGTTGCTGAGTAGCGAAACCGCTCGCTAGCGAAGCCGCCAACAGAATCCGCCGGAAGCGAAGCCGCTGAACGAAGCCACTGAAGCGAAGCCGCTGAGCAGGAGGTCGAATCCGCTGCAGGTGCTCTCTCGACGGCGAAGCAGTCAGTCTCGGGAAGCGAAGATCGAGTCGTCGCTGAAGGAGAAGAGATCTGAGGACTCTACGGCGAGGCGTCTGCTTATATAGCCATAAGCCCCGCCCATTCTGGCGGGTGCCATCGCCACTGGTCCGGCAGCTCCGCTACGATTGGTTTAAAGGTTTACTTTTTTCCAACCAATCACCGTGCAGTTTTCACTGCGCTATTGAATTGCTTCAGTCATCGGAGAAAAATGAGTTTTCCCCATAGCGTCCTGCTACGCAGTACGAGTGAAGTATCGATAGGGAACTAGGTAATACAAAAATATCCATGAAGACAGGGTGAGAAGCATGCACAAGAAATGTTACAAAACGAACTAGCACAGGACAGCAAACACAAGGGCATTAAGTAGGGGAAAACTAACAATGTATAATTACACAAGGCAGGTGTGGGGAATGAAACACTAATGGAAGCTAACAAGGAAACGAGAGGGGCGGGGCTAGAGACGAGACCGGAGAGAACGCATATTATGTCATGGCCGACGATAACATGTTTCTCTCCACACAAAACATGTGGACCTGTCATGATCCTGCCACTAGACTAGGAAATCAAGACATGATAAGGCAGGATCATGACAGAGTTGGTGTGATTTGACGTGATGACGTTGTGGCGCACTTTCGCTACACATTACAGTTAGGCTACAGCGAGACCAAAATTTACTCAATCATTACTCAATCAGAATGCATAATGAACTGCAGTATTTTACTGTGGATTTTTACAGTAATGTGCTGCTAGATCTCCAGCGACATCTAACAGTGTGGGAGAAAAACAGAACTCTATAAGGCTTTTATCATTGGCATCGCCTGAAAAATCACCAGCTGACTGCAGTTCTTTGAACATATCCATCCAGTAATCCGCATTTTGTTGTCTATAGATACCCCACCAACTTTCTATTCTCTGGTTTGCTTGGCTTGTTCCTTGAAAGACACACGGTCCATTTACAGTTCCTGTCGAGTATTCACAAAGAAACTCTTGTAGCCTCTTGACATGGACATTTTCTGTACCAAAATCGGATTATTCGAGGACAACCCATTCTTTCAGCAACAGCACGAAAATAATACCCAGCAATTACTCTGGCATTGTTATTTGTGAAATAAGATATGCAGAGCCGCTGCTGACCAAACGGATGCCCTAAGCAAACTTGTTTTGTAGTTCCCCGTTAAAAATAACACAATACAAAAACACACAACTACATCGGGTGTCAGAATATAAATATATAATATATAAATAATGCATTGTAACAATCTATAACTTTATATATACAGAATACAAACAACAATTATAAATTATACAGCATCTGTACCTGTTAAGTTTGTTGATCTTGAGTGTGTCAGTTATTGTATAGCCTATGTGGGTTTCTGGAGAGGTGCTGGCCATCTTTTGTAACACATATCAGTACTGACCCTGCAATAAGTTACCAATGCAGAAAATATTTGTGAGTTATAATGTAAAAAAAATTACTTTTAGGATAATGCTTTGTGTTACGTGTCAGTATAAATCCAAGCATTGCAACTGAATGCACCATAAACTTACAGTAAATTAATAAAAGCACTTTGTGTTTAATTAAACAATAGTTGCTTTTAATGTTCTATGAATATGATGTTATTAATACAGTTGCTTAGTTGGTTTTATACAATAAGACAGATTTTGTTACTTTAAAGGGATAGACAAATAAAAAATACATAAATAAAACACTAACCCTCTCTCTTCTCTCAACAGGTAGTGGTCTAGCTTTTGTTCAAACTAGTAACTTTGTATTAGCACCTAATGTACTATTGCTGTTTTATGACCCATCGCTTATTGCTCCCTGAATTCTTTGTAAGTCGCTTTGGATAAAAGCGTCTGCTAGATGACTAACTGTAAATGTAAATTCACCCAAAATCTTAAATTTGCTCTTTATTTACTCACCCCAGGCCATCCGAGATGTAGGTAACACTTATTCTTGAGTAGAACCATAAAGAAGATTGTTTGGTAAATCCGCAGCCCTCTTTGCTTCATATAATGGGAGTCTAAACAACTTTTTATACATTTAACATTTTATTTAAAAACGTTGTATTATTTTATTTTATTAAAAATATGCGTTTGCAGTGTATATGATTTGTTCATTCCTCTAATTTTTCTAATTGTGTGAAGTGTTGTTTTCAAAACCTTTTAATTTTATGTAAAGATTTGAAGATTTTTTGATAGTTTTACTTATTTCATTGACCACTAAAACCATGTAATTGTTTCCTTTGATGTCTATTTTATTTTAAATAGAAATCACAAGAGCTCAATATCTGTGTAATGAGGTAATTTTGAAAGCTTTTAAATGAAGCCATAATTATTTAATGTATTGTGTTTTGCCAAGCTATTGTGCCCACACTTGGTTCATCACAAAATCAACCTCCATTGGGGCCAAATGGGCAAAGTACCCACAGTGGACTGGCCCACAGAAAACCCCCATTTCGGCCCAGACGGGCAAAATCACGCGTGGGCATGTTTGGTGTATCAACTACCGGCAAAACCGACAACTCTCTGACTGAATTTTTTAAGCACTGGTTGAAGTACAATGTAGTCCCATTGTAGTTATTTGGGACTGGAGCTGCAGGTTTATTTTCTTCTGTATTTCATATGTTGAAATGCCACCCGAGCATTATGCAATATATACTTTTGTGTCAGCATTTGGGACTGCTGTTTCCTTAGTTCTGCCACTAGAGGTCATGTCACTCACCTGTGGTCACTCGTTTGTGTAATTATCTTCACCTGCACCTTGTTTCCCCCTGTGTATTTAAGTTCTGTCTTTGTTATACTTTGTTGCTTGGTCTTTGTATGAGATGTCTGCCTGGTGCTGTGAGTTTAAGGATTGTTTGAGAAGCGGCAACTTGTAAGATTACTTTTTTGTTTAAGTTATTTGAAGAAGTGCTTTGCATCTGTCTTTTGTTTTTCTCCCCTCGTGGAGGTTTTTTTTTTCCTGTTTATACCTCATGTGGAGAAGAACCTTTGTTGGAGTTTTGTCATCTTTTATTTATTAAACCTTTTTATTGAGACCTCGTATCCGGTGTTTCTATTGGATCCTAGCGACCACCTAGCGATTACACCAGAGACCTGAGTTCTAGGCCGGGTTCTGACACTTTTGTAATGCATTAATTTGTCATGACACAAATACAACTGCTTATATTTATTTATTTATTTGTATAAACTTCTTAATATGCATATATGTTGAATTGTGCCATTTGGGACAGGGCCATAGACCGAATTGAAATGGGGCGGCGGAGGTGGCGTCACTGTCAGGCTATTATCGACCAGTTCTGGACGCATTTCACCAGGAACTATTTGCCTACACTCCAGACACAAGTGGCAACGGACTTCAGACAACTTGGAGTTGGATTCTGTTGTGTTGGTTGTGGATCCACAACTCCCTGTGGCCCATAGGCAAAGTTTGCAAGACATTGCCAGGCAGTGATGGTGGTATAAGGACTGTCGAGGTTGAGATTGAGGGTAAAACTTACCTCAGACCAGTGGCTCTCCTGATACAATTGCCTGCTATGGGCAGCAACCCCAGAGACTGAATTCTCTTAGTTACCATTTTCTATACAAATTCGGGGCGGCTGTTTTGCGAATTCTATTCATGTTAATGTTTATTGTAATTTAGTTTGTCTTTACGTAAGACCTGATTCTCTGGTAAGTGAACGGAGGATCCGCTTGTCATTCACGTTCAGCAGTTCGCCAGGCAGTAAAAGTGTTGGACAATGTAAGTTATATATCGTCCATCTGTTACTACTTACAATGTCTAAGACCATATAATGTTACATTTTGTATAATCAAGGTTGTTTGTGCGAGTTGATGTTAGACGCTCCAAATGAGCACTTTGATCATGTTCTACGTTCGGGTTTATAACCGCTAGCATAGTGGCTAAGCGGACAAATGTGTGCACTTTATTTGGTATACTAATACATTTAATAACACAAGTTATGCTTGTGGCTGCTTGTCCATATCACAATGTGATGCCTCTGTATTATGCCACTGCATTTATAAGTTAATATGTTATACTGAGGGTGCTAATATTGTTTATTATTATTAGAAATGTACGTCTTTTATTTGTAAGAGTAATGTTTATTCCTTTATATTCTATTGTTTACAGAAACTACCTCTAATACACAACAATGTATGTGGTCAAAACTGCCAAGAATTCGGAGGACACGTGGGTTATCTCTAGCAACAAAGAATACACCTCACAAGTCTTAGCGTTGGTCAACGTCTGTTATTTGAAGAAACGGCAGTCGCTGCACATTCAATAGAAAATGTGGTGGTTAACAGTTTACAATTTGTGTCACTTTTTATTTTATTTTAGCAGGCATAGGTTTACAACTGTTTTATGATTTTAGAACGTTTTAAAACAGTAAGGCAAAACATTTTGACATTTGCTTAAGGCATTGTTTAGAGTAGAAAGTAAACAACTTTTTACCTCTTAAATTCATGTGGAAATCATTTTAATTAATTTGACAGGTTAGCCAGTGCAACGCTTTGTCATAGCATGGTGGTACTTCCTGTTTCTTTTCTGCAAGAATTTACTACGATGGACATCTAAGTTGAGAATCCTCAGTATACCCCATCCTTTAGAGAATGATACCGCTGGAGGACACAAGTATGCATGCAGCCTTACAAAAATTCAACATATACTAGAAATCAATAACAACAAGATAAAAACAAAAAGAGAAACAAGCAATTTCACTAAACAAATTATACAATGCAAATATAAATAAAGACAAGGCACTCACATACCCTAAAAGTTTTAAGAGAGGATTTAAAAATATTAAGAGATTCTACATTTCTTATCTCAGAGGGAAGAGAATTCCATAGCTTTGGAGCCAGAGAGGAAAAAGAATTACCACCCTTAGATTTTAAGCAATTTGCCGGGACCATAAAAAGACCAGGGGTACGTACGCCACGCTCTACGCAATAATTGGTATTTATAAAAAGCTAACTTGACGGGAAAATGTGCGGTCCTTCACACAAGCTCTGACCCAGGCGTAAGCACAAAAACGGGTGAAATGAGAAATGGCGACACCGTCGGCGGATGGAAGAAACACGTGAAAGTGTTTGAAACTGTAGACCGTTGTGTAAAAGAAATGGCAATACTGCTTCTCATAAATAACACGAAGACTTCACAAACCAAGTCTTACAATTAACAGCCTACACGAACACCCGTTTGATCGATCTGCAGTGTAAAACAAACAAAATCAAACGAAAAGTACAACAGAAATGCAAATTAACACATATTTGCAAAAAGAAAAGTGAAATATGTTCTGCAAGAATCTTGGCATGTTATGCAATTCATCCTCATAAATAATATGGTAAACAGAACAAAATAATGTACAAAACTGATATTCTCGTCAATGTGTCCGTCTGGCGGAGCAGATATAGATGCAATTAGGACGGACGGACGGACGGGGACGGACGGACGGACGGACGGACGGACGGACGGACAGACAGACAGACAGATTAATTGTCCAGTGGGGAAAGTTGTTTTCATAGTAAAAATTTCTTCATCAGCTCCAGTGTCCCCTTTCCCCCACCCGTGGCAGACACACTCATGGCGATGGAGCGCTAGACGCTTTTTTGCCTCGACTTTGATGTCCGACCATTTCTTTTTTATTTCGGCCACTCTCCGAGGTTTTGAGGCTACAGCATTTACGGCGTCTGCAACCTTTTGCCACTCAAGTGCCTTTTTGGCATTAGTAATGCCCACACTGTGCCCTCCAAACAAAATTTTTCTCCTCTTTTCCACCTCGCCAACGAAAACTTCTACTTCACATTGAGTGAAGTTACGTTTTTTTTATTTCCTCTCTGTGTTTGCCATGATTTCGCAATAACTTGTGGGCATTTCACGGACTATTTATGGGCAACTATGGGCTTGACATGAAGCCGCAAAAGCTGCGCTACATTTAGAATTGATTGTGATTTATTAAGGGAAAACTGCCTAGGATGTGCGAGTGCACGGTTTTATAAATCTGAATATTTCTGTACGTACGCACGTCCTATGTTTCATCCGTACGCCACTTCTGACGCAAATCATACGCAAAGTTTTATAAATGAGGCCCCTGCTCCTGTAGAATGGAGGTTACGTGTTGGGGTGTAGGGTACTAAAAGATCTACAAATATTGTGGAGCCAAATAATTTAAGATCTTGTAAATTAGTAGACGGATTTTAAAATCAATTCATAACTTGACAGGAAGCCAATGTAAGGTTTCCAGAATAGGTGTAATGTGAACACTTGGTCCTAGTCAGGATGCCAGCAGCAGAGTTTTGTACAAACTGTAATTTGCTAAGGGTAGCTATAGATGCGCCAGCCAACAATGCATTGCAATAATCAATTCGAGAGAAAACTAATGTGTTAATTAACTTTTCAGCTACAGAAAATGAGATGGGATGGGACGTAATCTGACAATATTTCTGAGATACTTTAACTGTATTCTGAACATGTAAACCAAATGTTAAATTAGCATCAAATGTCCCAAATAGTTTTTATTTAGTTTGAATATGTAGAACAGAACCATCCACATTTAAAGCTAAAGGCTCAGCTTTACGTAACTGGTGAGGTGAACCAATGAGCATCAATTCAGTCTTGTCACTGTTCAAACAGAGAAAATCATCAGACATCCATGTCTTAATCTCAGAGATACATTGGAAAGAAAGAAACCGTTGCGTTGACACCAGATTTTGAACGTATATCTGGGTGAAATCAGCATAAAAATGAAAGTTAAGTCCAAATGATCTCGGAAGTTTCCCCAAAAGAAAAATTTACATGTTAAAAAGTATAGGGCCCACAATTGAACCCTGGGGCACTCCAGAATTCACCACCCCAACCTCAGATATACAACCACCCTCGGTAGCTGTATAAACTATTGGAGAATTTTGTTTTACACAATCATAACATCAATAGTATAAACTTTGAATGTAAACATAGGCTAAGCAAACTAGAAGTATTATGGAATTAAATCTCACAATATATGTAATATATGTAAAATGATTCACCATAGACTACAATTGAGCGATCTGTTGCGACGTCACATCAAGTTGATTTGTGGGATTTAGAGGAGATTGAAGTATACAGATGAAGTACTCTGTCAAAATCAAGGGAACGAGGGTCTGTCTGTATGAACTTCCCTCGTTCACTTCACGAAGTGGAACGGACTTCAAAATGGTTGCAGGGATTTCCCCGAGGGGAAGTACTTAGGGAAGTTTGCGAGGGTCTGTCTAAAGTGGAACGCACCCCCAGTGTGTGCAATCTCTTTTGCGATGCATTCAAAAGTACCTACTGTTCCAACACAAAAACAATACCTACATAGTAATATAAAATAATATCTGATAGCAGTAGGCCTATATACTTTTCCCAACATATATGTAGGCGATTTGGAAAAAAGGGTATTATCTTGCATTTTTGTCCAATAAATCAGGTGAGGGGTGAACTTACATGCTAAGAGTAAATTCATTTCACTATTAAAGTGATTTAAATAAAAATAATTTACTCCTTCAACCATTCTCCTTCTGGGGTTATTCCCAATGTCTGTGGGGATCATTTGAAGGGAAATCTGTTGGGAAAAGTATATAGGCCTACTGCTATTAGATATTATTTTATATTACTGCATACTTCATTTAAACACTGATTTTTATGGTAAGGCCGTCACATAAGAATTTAAACAACAATTAAAAGACAAAAACTGTACTGTAAAATATGTAGTGAATTTGAGCCTAGTTTGATCTGTCTAGATAGTGGATAGTCCATTATTTTTCTAATAGGCCTAAGCGCTATTTTATCATTCAGCCATCATCGCTGAGGAAACCCCAATGACATGCAATACTGACACAGAATGCTACAAATTTCAATAAAATAACATTATAAAATGTAAAAACATTACCCAAACGAGAAACGTTGTGAGGAAATAAGTGAAGTGCTGTGTGGACTTCATATCTTTTTCCAAGTACAATTCAAGTTGATGTTTCCCACTATGTGTGCCATGTCTTAAAAATACGTGGTTCTCATGTGTTTGTTGTCATAGATATACCACAAAATAAGATGTGAACCAAGAACCATGTTATGGCAAAACGAAAATGGCACATATTTGGCCATATCAGGTAAAATGTGACAGACTAATTCACATGTAGTCCAAATATGCTTGCTATCTGGGGAAGGATTCGGGGATGTGAGTGTATAAAACGGAGGAGCCGAACACGCAGCGCCAGCTGATAACTGAGCCCTGATTAATCTGTTTTTTTAGGGATAGCCTACATAACAGGAATATGAGTGTTCACTGAACAGTAGGTGGCGGCATGTGCTTAGGACGCCATGCCCGCAATTTAAAAGAAAGAAGAAGAGTAGTTCTTCAGATGAACGGTTGAGGGCAGTAATACGTCTTTGTGGCGTCTGGTCTGCAGCAGGATAAAAAGGAAGAAGAAGACACCAGTTGTGACGGATTATGTGGAGTTAACGTTTTGAACAATTTCTTGAAATAAAATAATTCCGAGTGGTTATTATTAAAATTAAGTGCTCTCTAAGTGAACGGCATTGGCAAATTTGCCGAAAAAATGACAGAGGAAAACATAAACGTCGTTGGACCAAGTGTAACAGAAGAGGACATTAGATTGCTGATGAAAAGAAAGGATGAAATTGAAGAACAAATCAAGGCATATCACGACATGCTCCAAGATGTAAGTTTGACTGAAGTGTGTACGTTAAGTTAAACTTTTGTTGAAGTTGGTTTGGGTGAAACGACCTTACGAAAATAAACTATGGTGTTTAATCCCCCCCCCCAAACAACATTGTTTTACTACATTTGAAACAAAAAAAAAACATTGCCAGACAGTTAGCCGACCTAGAATCGATGAAGAATCTATATTAATCGCGGCGTCGAAACGACGTTGATCTCCGACGACGATCCCGAACCGTTTTGCTAATCGGGTTGAATCCACGTCATTCAGGCCATTTAAAACTGAAGAAAAATCTGAGCAATTGGTTCACTTGGCAAACATTGATTAGATGTTGATTTGCTCGTTGAAATTATTTAACATTGAACTCAGTAAACATAAAAAATACCATAAACAATCTTAAAATACTTACAACTAATAGATGCGTTTAGCCGGTGTATGTAACAATCACATTATGTTACATTGCTTTATTATTTATATACAGTCAATTCAATTTTTTTATATAGCCCTTTTCACAATGTGCATTGTTCCAAAGCATCTTTACAGGGGAAAATAAGAAAAACACAGTACATGGTGTTTATATAACAAGTTAAATTATTCTAGTAAATTACATCTAATAAATGCAGTCTCCCGGTGGTTTATTTAGCATATTATGCATTAAGTGAATGCTTGGCTGAAAAGATATGTCTTTAATCTAGATTTAAATTGGGCGAGTGTGTATGATCCTCGAATAGTATCAGGAAGGCTATCCCAGAGTTTAGGTGCTACATATGAGAAAGCTCAACCCCCTTTGGTGGATTTTATTATTCTAGGTGTTATCAAAAGTCCTGAGTTTTGAGATCGTAGAGAGCGTGATGGGTTGTAGTGTGATAGAATCTCTGTTAGGTAGGTAGGGGCTAAACCGTTCATGGTTTTATAAGCGATTAATGCGTAGCTAGTGAATGGTTGATAACATTGGGGTTATGTGATCATATTTTCTGGACCTGTCTAGAACTCTGACAGCGGCGTTCTGGGACCCGTTTCAATAAGGAGGTTCAAGCAACACTGAGTTAAAATATGAACTCGGAGTTGATTTACTCAGACAATCGCTACTCTGAGTTTTCTGTTTCAGAACAGCTGGTTTCAATGAGTTCGATCCACTCTGAGTAAGTTTACTCTAGGTTAGGCGCGTTCATCGCGGCTTTAAAAAGCCATCATCAATTGAGCAAAGATAACACGTTTCACCATGGCAATGCCACGTGACAAAAAGCGCTCCGTTTATTTCTCGCCAGTCGAATTGGAGGCACTATATATATATATATATATATATATATATATATATGTGTTTATATATACACACATTTACATGTAAGATATACATACATATATATATATATATGGAGGCCAGCTAGTGAAGAGTTGTGCAGTGTCTAAGCCTCACTCCCCGACCAACAGAGACGCTCTAGGGCTCATCTTTAAGGTGCCCGTCTCCCATTCGGACCGACGTCGGTTCGAAGACCGCGCGAGTAGGACCGGTTACATGTGCACCCAATCACATTGGGAAATCCTAAAGGGTATTTAAATTATTCGCTTACTTCCAGAGTTGGCAGCAAGACCACATTTATTTGATCAGCTTATTCAGAAAGACGTTCACCATTCACCTGCAGTCCTATGAAACTCCTCTTTGAGGGCTGTCACAGGAAACTTAACACAAATATATAAAAAGTTCTTGAGAGCGATGCACACATTTCTTACTGCTCTGCATACAGTTGCCTTGCTAACGTGTTCTGCATCCCCAGTGTTATAAAGAAAGCTTCCATTAGCAAAGAAACGTAAGGCCATACAGAGAATCTGCTCCGATGTAAGAGCGCGGCCACGACGAGTGAGGTTTGTGATGTAAGGATGAAGCAGATTGTGGATATATTTAATGGGCAGCTTCCTCATCTACGGGTTCCTGAATAAACGGACATTTAATGTCTGTGTTACGAACTTGTGCGCGATTAATGAAAACGAATGAAAAAACAAACGGCGTAGGCAAGTTCAACACCGCTCGTTACACCGTTTCTCACTCTAAGTATAAGATACCTTGATTTCTGAAACGGGCTTGGCTTACCCCGCGGTCACGGGTTTGATATACCTCGCGTTCTAAAACTAAAAACCCAGAGTATCCCGTTTTCTTTGGTTAACTTACTGAGTTTGCACTTACCCTGCTTTCTGAAACGGGTCCCTGATCTAACTGTAGTTTGTTTATTGATGATGCAGGACAACCACTAAGTAGCGCATTACAGTAGTCAAGTTTTGAGTTCACAAACGCATGAATAAGCTTCTCTGTGTCAGCAACACACAGAATATTTCATTATTTGGCAACATTTCTAAGGTGGAAAAAGGCTGTTTTATGACATTTGAGATGTGATTTCGAATTGAGAATTTGCTGTCTAATATTTCGCCTAGATCTTTTACCGTATTTGTTGGAGTAACAGTACATCCTTCAATTTGCAGGTTATAATCCGAAATATCCGAAAGTAATATTTCTGTTTTATTAGAATTTAAAAGGAAATTTCAAGTCATCCAATGTTTTATATCTTCGATGCACTCTGCCAATTTGGATAGCTGGGAGGAATCATCTGGTCTTGATGAGATATATAGCTGAGTATCATCTGCATAGCAGTGGAAGCTAAATCCATGTTTTTTAATAATGTTCCCAGGGGGCAGCATGTATATGGAGAATAGCAAGGGTCCTAGAACCGATCCCTGAGGTAATCCATAATTTACTTGCGTTAGATTTGATGATTCCCTATTTAAATGGACAAATTTATGTGTATCTGATAAGTAAGATCTGAACCATTGAAGTACCGGTCCCTCAATACCGGTATAATCGTGCAATTGATCTAGAAGTATGTTATAGTCTACAGTATCAAATGCATCACTAAGGTCTACATTTTTTTTTTGATAAGAGGCTTAATGACGGCCATCTTAAAGGGTCCTGGGGCATGGCCTAGACTTATTGACGAGTTGATAATGTTATAAATAGGCTCAATTGCGATGGGTAGTAACTATTTTTGTAATTTAGTTGGTATGGGGTCTAATAAGCAAGTTGTAGATTTAGATGTGGCAATATGTTTAATTAAATCTTCCTGTTTTATAGGTGAAAAACACTGTAGCCTTTCTTTTGGGGCGATGGTTGGACTTCATAGGTGCTACAGCGTCCAATGTATTAGAGAAAATAGTGCCCAATTTGCTGGTCGTGTCATCGAGCGATTCTGTATTTATTGGTATGGTTATTAAAGGAGTTAGATCTGGCAAGCACTTTGTGAAACTATCTTTAGTAGTCAAGGTAATTGTTCTACCCTGTCGATAACAAGTTAAATGGCTGATTCCTGCAGTGTACATGTTATAAGATAGTGATCGGTGACTTCGTCGCTTTGAGGTATAATATCTATATTGGTTAGATTGGCTAGTCTAGTGTCTCTCAGTATGATTGAGTGGGTCCTTTGATATGTTGTATTACTCCAAAAGAGTGTAGTAATTCTGTAAAGGCCACTGCTAATGCATCGTTAGCGCTATCTACATGGATTTTAAAACCTCAAACAATTAGTATTTTATCAACGTTAACCAATAGGTCCGATAAGAAGTCTGAGAACTCTTTCAGAAAATGAGTGTAGGGACCATGGGGTCTATACACTGTAGCCCATGTTAAAGAAAGCAATGGTTTTTTACTTTTGTTTGGAACAATTATGTTCAACGCAAGCACTTCAAATGATTTATATTTATGCTCTGTTTTCTGAGTTACAGTAAGAAAGTCTCTAAAGGTTGTTGCGACACCACCACCTCGACCAACCGGCTCATACATATAACAGTAGCTTGGTGGAGTACACTCATTTAGACCGAAATAATCATTTGGTTTAAGCCAGGTTTCGGTAAGACAAAGTATATAAAAACTGTTGTCTATGATAATTCTATTTACAATAACTGCCTTTGAATTTAGTGATCTAATATTAAGCAGGCCAAACTTTATTAATTGGTTTTGGTTGTTTATTACATTGTCTTCAGGTTGTTTATTGTCTTCAGGTTGTTTACACTGGTAATGCGGTATAATAAAAAATTCATATGTCAAAAATACACACCGGTATTCGGTATGGACCGGTATATCGCCAAGCTCTAGTCTACACTGCTCGCACTCAATTAATTTGTAACTGCATTTTTAATGGCCAAAATGCACATGGGTTGACAAGAAAAGTAAAAACTGGACTATAAGTGATGTCAAATGTGTTTTGCCAAAACTTTGCAAAACACAACTGTTGTCGGCCAGACAACATAAGCATTTAAAAGTTTCATAGTATATAAAATTGTACTCTCACCTACACTGGTACACAGCAAGCGCTGCCAGTGTGAACGGACAATGGGCTTGCAACCGCTCTCTCTACACGCTGCTCATGTGACGTGTACACTGCTCACACATCCAGTGTGAAGCCGACGTTAAGACATGGACAATTCATTACCATCCATTGAGGTTGCTCTGTTGAGTAATGAATTCTTCCCTTAAAAACAAGACATCAATATAGTAGTCTGTAAATAGAAACCAGGGCTGTGCGATTTAGGGGAAAGTTTCAGATCATTATTGTCAATAATTGTCAATTCAAAAACCAGTGTACACTATTATAGTTTGCATTAACACAAATACAACTCCCATCCCAACCCTTAAATCCATAACAAATATTTTGTTAGTGAATTTTTAAAATAATACATTGGTTGCATTGTTGATTTATTCATTTTGAAGTGTTTGAGATTTTAAAAACAAGTAGAAAATGTCCTGAATGTTAAATTTCATCCTGGTGAAATGAGCAAAACAGTTAGACAGAATTTACATTTGTTTGAAACACAGGGCCAGGTGTGAGTTGACACAGGGTGCGCGTTTGCATCAAGCCTCGTACATATTGCCATATGGTCTTGTGAAGACTTGCAGTATAGAGCCGGACTCAAGTACAAAGGTGCATTACGAAACAGGCTGTGTGTGCAGGTCAAGTTAAAATGGCTCTTCCGGGAAACGTGCTGCATGGGGCAGAGACGTGGGAGTATGACACAAGTCTAACGCCGGCTTCACACCGGAAGCATAAGCAGCATGTGTGCAGTACGTATGCAGAGCAGGAGTAGCGCGTCAACATTTTCCTATCACACTGTAAGTGTATGTATTACTATGCAATGTAAACTGTGTTGCCAGGGTACTACATTACAACAATGCAATTTTGCATTACGTTATTTTAATACATCAATGAGCAAAGTGATTTTTAAGTAGATTGCATAATCACTGTATGATTTGTTATATCCGCCTGTAACAAAGTTCCATAAAAGGAAGGAAGGAGACAGGAACTGGCGAACGTAATACAACTTTTAATCATATAAACAAACAATAAAACGAACTTAAAATGCTGGAAGCTCCCTAACGGTCGACGGCTGGCCACACAAACATGCAGGACATTCACCACTCGCAATAAGCACTAGCAACAAGCGTTTGCAAACACTTGTTGCTATATAGATATATGATCAGCGTACTACAGGCCTTGTTAAGAAACAAGATACCCTTTTAAAATTGTTTGCTATTTGCTGTAAAACACCATTGCATCCTCGCTCTAGAAAACAGATTTGTGATATTATTTCCAAGACGCGCAAAGTTGAAGTGTGAACTCTGACTCTACCGAATTTCCAAATAAGGATATGATTCCGACCAGATGCGTCGTGTTGATAACCTCATCTCGATATTGAATACGTTTTTTATTTCTGATGTAAAACGTTCAGATGTACCGACCGAACATTGATTCAACATTGAAATTTGATTGACAACCGATACTAACATTTCTAACCAAAAATCAACAGTCAGTTTGCTATATGGGTGGTTAATCTAAAACCTTGGTTACCTCAAAATATGGTTTTCAAATAACCATATTTAACACATGGTTACTATAGTAAAACCATGGTTTTGCCAATAGTAATCAATTCACCAAAAATACTACTTGAGCTGCACGATTCTGGATAAATTTAGTCTTAATTATTTTGTTTCAAATAGAGATATATTCTCACTTGTAAACAGTTTAAAATAACCCCGAAAACATGAAATGCTGGTCAAATCTCTTAAAAACTTGATGCAAAGCTATAATAACACAGCTTCTCTATAGAGGGTATGCATTGACATCACTTTCCCATGTGGACATGCCAGGACACGCCCCCTTGAGTGACTGGACACGTTCCCTTGAGTGGTAAAACATGCCTCAAAATGGCTGCAATCAATAAGGACATTTCTATCTGCTGCATTTTGTTTACTGTTGTGTGTCCATTTACCTGCTCTGCATGTCTGCACTAGTGTCATTAAAATAAGCAAGTTAGGGTGTGAGGGTATTGAGGGTATTCGATTACATGATGGCAAAATGTTGTGATTATATTAAAGAAACAAGAGCATTCGTGGACGTGACCAGACATCCATTCTTGATTCTGAACTAGTGCTAAGAAAAATTGCTACCTGTGTTATTTGGCGATAATTTTCTTTCAGGATATCAGACACTGAGCAGAGAGCGGTACTGTGCAGAATTTGCAAAACTAAAGTTCTAAATAAAGTACTAAATGGAATGTTTTAGAAAGAGGATTCAACCAGTTGGTTGAGTAACAACCATTTAAAGTAACAACAAAGATTATAGAGGTTTAGGTTTTACAGAATGAACCGCACATTTATATCCAGTTGCTTTTTCAAAAGAGTTCATACAAGTTACAATCTGCTTAAATGTCTGTTTGCTGGGATTATTTTCCTAAAAATGTGTACATCCGTATTTATGTTCTATTTGTTTAATTTACCTGTACTGTTGAGAATATATTTATTTTTAAGTTAATTTAATACAGTAATGCAAAGATCTTACTGTTATTTCATTTTATATAGGGATGCACCGATACCACTTTTTAAGGATCGAGTACGATACCGATACTTTTTCCTGGTACTCGCCGATACCGACACCGATGCTAGTTTTTTTTTGTTTGTGGCAATTTTCTAAGAGCAACACAATGAGACTAATGAACATATCAGCATCTTTATTTTTAACAACTTCAACTCATGTTATGAAAAATTAAATCAATCTTATGTGATTATCAAAAATGTTCAAAGCCAAAATTCACAGTGTCCAATAACCTCCAAAGGGCAAAACCGAGGACATAAGCATGCAGATTGCCATGCGTGGGTCATCATCATTGATCTTGAAATATTTCCACACTGCTAATTGCGAATGAAGCGTTAAGAGAGAATGAGTTACATGTTAAGTCAATGCAAAGATGCGATAGACCTACTTGCGGTGCGATTCACGCGAATGAGGCGGCGCGAAGTGAGCGTTCGCGTTATTCGCGCGAGTTGTAAAATCTGTCAGGAGCCTGCTCTAGTAGGGACGTGATTATGACATAGCGAGCGGAGGCAGAAATCTGAAAAAACTATGAAGGACTGCGCTTCTGAAGGATCTGATGGACACAGACACGGTGCCGAACGAGTCTACATCTATCTTCAGCCTTCCATAGCACATTATGCGCAGCTACCTGCTCAAAAAATCCATGTCCGCCATTTCACAACAAGACTGGTGCCGCCTGCCATAAGCCCCTCCGATGAAGCGAATTTCACTCGCGAATGAAGCGAATTCCACGCACGAATGAAGCGAGTAAACTCAAAATGTTCAAGCGTACACACGAATAGCACGATTTAGGTGTGAACACTCTATGACATTGTGTCTGCTACGGCAGGTGTCTCTGTGTGCACTGGAACGTTCTGTCAATTACGTCACGTGAGGTATCGGGAATTTTTACGAGTACATGAAATACTGGTATCGGTGCATCCCTAATTTAATAACATTTTATGAAAACTTTGTGCAATTCTAGTTCTTGTTGCTAGTTTGAACTGTATATCTCAGTTGAGAAATACGAATTTGAGCATTTTCAGTTAAATGTGTGTGCATTTTCCTTGATATCATCCAAGTTGACTCATCATATCCAGTTTATCTAATTTGCACATCTACATTTTTTACCTCAATAATCGCAGTGTGACATTTTCCTCAAATCGTGCGGCCCTAATTAACTACCAGTTTTCCCCTTCTTCACCGCTTCTACTTATGCTTGATGCTGGCACAGTTGAGAACTCTCTAGTTGTCTGTCAGTCTAGGTAATTTGCGCCACTTAGTTCAGTCAAAATGTATAATAAAAAATCGCTTTTCGAAGCGCAACATAATAAAATAATAGATAAATACAAATAAATACACCTACCTTGAACAGTGTCTTGGAAGATATGTCAGTTTCCTGACGTACTTGTGTTCTCGTTGACTTGTAAAACGTCATCCGTGAATTAGCTAACTTTAGTTGCGCAAGTTACGTTACTGTTTTCATCGAGCCAAGGACTTCAAAATTCGTTTTGTGTCACAAAATGTCATTTTAAGAGTTGTTTAGGCGGGAATTTATATGTATAAAGTTCAAATCTATCTAATAAAGACTACTTTAAATATGGGATTTTATTTTATCCCTTTAATTATTTGTCCAACAATTGTTTTGACTGAGGGCAAAGTGCAAACTTCTTTTACTTTATAATAAAGGATTGTGTTAATTATCACAGCAATGTTTTGAATTACTCCGTTTTAATGTACATTCCAAATTAAATAAAATTAAAATGAAATGTGATTGCCTTTGTTTGCTACACAGCTCTTTACGGTTGAATGCCGTAAACAGATTTATGGTTGAATGTTCTAATTTTACTAGAGAGTAATTCATTTACAGATCAATGGCTGTAAATTTACATTATTAAACCGTTCTTAAAAGAACAGTATTTTGCCGTTGTAAAATATTTCTCCAAAAATACGGCCAATTTTCAGTGTGTCAGAAGTTGAGCTGCAAAACAAATAGACCGTTTCTGATGTTTTGGCTGATGATGCAAAAAATATTCACAAAGAAAGAAACCAGCTTAATCATAAGTTCCTTGCCTCGCACTGCACAGACCTATTTTTGCTTAGTTGATTTAATATTATGATCAGTTTTAACTTTCTAATGGTAAAAAGTTTTTTTTTAAACGAATGATGAGAATCACAAGGCATGTAACAAAGAAAGAAAGAAACAATGATTCTTCACTGTTTGTTACCTGCGGTTCTGGTGGCTATCCAAAGATCTCATCACGTCCTGTTGAATGCTTATATTTCACAACATGCTTTCATTTGGTAAACTGGATCAAAATTTTCATTTTAAATGTTTTGATATGTTTTGACAGACCACGTTTTCATGACAATACAATTTGTGAATGGGGCTTGTGTCTGAACGCGCACTTGTTCCGGCTGCCACAAGAACTTTAGAAAGTCTGACATTATGAAAAAATCTACTGCAGAGACATTTCTTTATATATGATGACATATCCCCAAAATATGTGAATGTAGCCTACCAATATGTACATGTGAATGTTTATAATGTAATCCTGGATTAACATCGGAGAAACGCAGCTGAGTTTGCAGTGGTATTTATTCCATATGGGGGATATATATGCTGATAATCCAACAATATTATAAAGCACATTTGCTTTTAAAGGAAATAAAGCTACATCATGTTAGAGTTCGGATTTGCCATTTTTATTAATTACGCACATCTCAATACACACCAGCAAATACGTGCAGTCACTCTGATCTCAACTCTTTGAAAAGACTGCCACTCATTGGTAAACAAGAGTCAACACACATTAAAGAAGAACCCCTGCGGAAATGGCGGAAGTTATAGCTTTCTAAGATATAGATATATACAGCTTTCTAAGACATAGATTTATACAGCTTTCTGAGATATAGATATATACAGCTTTCTGAGATATAGATATAAACAGCTTTCTGAGATAAAGATATATACAGCTTTCTGAGATATAGATATATACAGCTTTCTAAGATATAGATACCTACAGCTTTCCTGTAGCTCAGGGGTAGAGCATTACGTTAACAACGCAAGGTTGTGGCTTTACCTATACCTATGTAAAATGTATTGGCTAATGCAATGTAAATCGCTTTGGATAAAAGCGTCTGCCAAATGCCTAAAAATGTAAAGCTAAAAGCGTCTGCCAAATGCCCTAAATGTAAATGCATCATTCTGGTTGAGTACCTACTGTACATGTAGCATAAACTATGTGGCTGATGGCTCGCTAATAATATGTACTCACATTCTCAAGTAGCAAAATTTTAAATCAATCAAATAAACATGGCTAGATTAAGAACAAAATAGCATTTAAATTTTACCGTTTTCGTGTGAAGTTATCAGGTAATTAAAAACAGGGGGACATCCACAACAAGGCTTAGCTGCTCACAGATGCACCTGCCAGTTAGACCTGATTCACATTTCGCTTCTTTTCCTGGCACATATTTATGGAGCGATTTTAGTCTCATTAATTATTCACGCATAAAACAAGATACACACATGCGTAGACAGTTTTGCATGCATAAAACGTACTCGGTTACTTACGTAACCTCGGTTCCCTGAGATACGGGAACGAGTCCTGCGTAGCAGGACGCTATGGGGAAAACTCCTTTTTCTCCGATGACTGAAGCAATTCAAAAGCGCAGTGAAAACTGCACGGTGATTGGTTGGAAAAAAGCAGAGCTTTAAACCAATCGTAGCGGAGCTGCCGGACCAATGGCGATGGCACCCGCCAAAATGGGCGGGGCTTATGGCTATATAAGCGGACACATCGCCGTAGGGTCTTCAGGTTACTTCGACTGAAGCGACGACACAGCAGCTCGTAGCACGGCAAGGAACGCAGTACTCGTTCCCGTATCTCAGGGAACCGAGGTTACGTAAGTAACCAAGTACGTTCCCTATCGATACTTCACTCGTACTGCGTAGCAGGACGCTATGGGGAACAAGTATAATCACGCCGTGCTACAGATGGAACGAAAAACATAAATGGTCTCGGAGCCTGGGCTCGGAGACGGAGTAAAGCAGGGAAACCCTGAAAGCGGTAGAGGCCAAGCTAGAAGGTTGCCTAGACCGGTTATCGTCCCAAAGTAATTAAGTGCTGGCGTGGCCATAGCCATGGCTCAGCGACCTAATTCAAGCAGAAAGGACCCGGGCCTGAAGGGCCGGAACGTCCAGGTTATAAAACCTTGTAAAAGTGGACGGCGAAGCCCAGCAGGCCGCCGCACAGATATCTTTTATAGAGACACCGCTATACCATGCCCAGGAAGAGGCAACGCCTCTAGTGGAATGGGCTCTAATTCCCGTGGGGCATTGAAGGCCCAAGGAAGAGTAAGCCAGCGATATAGCCTCAACTATCCACTTCGATAGTCTATGTTTCGAGACCGAGGACCCTTTGGTGCGGTCACCGAAGCACACAAAGAGCTGTTCCGACCGTCTGAATGGGGCGGAGCGCTCAAAGTATATTCTTAACGCTCTGACTGGGCAGAGCAGACTAAGCTCTGGATCCCGCTCTGAGGAGGGGAGAGCAGAGAGCGAAATAACCTGTGCTCTGAACGGAGTAGAGAGCACCTTAGGTACATAGCCATGTCTTGGTTTGAGAACGACTCTGGCGTCGCTAGGCCCAAATTCCAGACAGGATGAGCTCACAGAGAGAGCCTGTAAGTCACTCACACGCTTCACCGATGCTAAAGCGAGAAGCAGAGCGGTCTTGAGCGTCAAAGGACGGAGGTCCGCAGATAGCAGCGGCTCAAAGGGAGGACCCTTTAGAGCCCTCAGGACCGTGGGCAGATCCCAAGAGGGAACTGTAAGAGGGCGAGGGGGGTGTAGCCGCCTGGAGCCCTTCAGGAAACGAACGACAAGATCGTTCTTGCCCACTCCTTGTCCTCCGATGTGGGTATGTGAGGCTGAAATAGCCGCCACATAGACCTTGAGTGTGGAAGGGGCACGGCCGTTATCCAACAACTCTTGTAAAAATGACAGTATCAGTGATACGTCACAGGACACTGGGTCAGCGCCGCGTGTTGTACACCAGGAGGCGAAGACAGACCATTTGAGGGCGTAGAGGCGTCTAGTAGACGGAGCTCTAGCTTGTGATATGGTGTTCAGTACGCTCTCTGGGAGGTCCGTAGGCTCCCGTCGAGAGGCCAAAGGTGCAGAGCCCACAGCTCTGGCTGGGGGTGCCATATCGTGTTCCCTGCCTGAGAGAGGAGGTCCCGCCTCAGGGGAATGGGCCACGGGGCTGCTATTAGCAGCTGGGAGAGATCTGCGACCCAAGGCTGGTTCGTCCACAGAGGGGCTACCAAAAGCACTCGGTGAGCTTGATCCCTGATTCTCCTGATCGTCTGCTGCAAGAGCGCGATCGGGGGAAAAGCATAGAGGAGCCGGTTGGGCCAAGCGTGGGCTAAGGCGTCCTTGCCCTTCGAGAAGTACGTCGGGCAGTGAGTATTGTCTTCTGAGGCGAAAAGGTCGACTTCTGCCTTGCCGAAGAGTTTCCAGATTTGTTGAACCGACATGGGGTGGAGCGTCCATTCGTCTGAAGGAACATTGCTCCGAGATAGCATATCTGCTCCCCGGTTCAGTTTGCCTGGAAGGTGAGTTGCCCTCAGTGAGCGCAGATTGGACTGGGCCCATTCCAAGAGGTGAGAAACTAGGGAAAAAAGGCGTCTTGAGGAGAGGCCTCCCTGGTGATTTATGTAAGATACTACCGTCATGCTGTCTGATCGGACTAAGACGTGACGATCTTTTAGCACCGGTAGGAAGTAGCGGAGGGCCAACCATACTGCCTGCATTTCCAGGTAGTTGATATGGAGGCTTCCTTCCTGGTTCGACCAGAGGCCGAAGGCCGGGTCGCCATCGCACAGAGCCCCCCAACCCGTGTTGGAGGCGTCTGTCGTGACCACTTTCCGACTGGATGTGGAGCCCATGGGCACACCCTGCTCTAGCCAAAGGGGATCTTTCCACGAGGCTAGGGCGGTTACGCAGGCTTGATTCACCACAACACGCAGTCGACCAAGACGCCAAGCGTGTGGAGGAACTCTGGGCTTCAGCCAGTACTGGAGGGGGCGCATCCGGAGGATGCCCAGACTCAGTACCTGAGATGCAGAGGCCATCAGACCTAGCATTTTCTGAAAAACCCTGAGGGGGCGTGAAACCCCGGGTGTGAATGAGGCCGCGAGCCGTCGAATGACCAGAGCTCGGTCTGGAGAAATTCTGGCGGTCATGCGTTTTGAGTCGAAGACTGTTCCCAGGAACAAAATGTTTTGGCTGGGTGACAGTGCGCTCTTGGCAAGATTGATCCTGAGTCCCAGGCACTCCAGGTGGCTGAGGAGGAGGGATCTGTGAGACTTTAGCTCGTCCTCCGACTGGGCTAGAACAAGCCAGTCGTCGAGGTAATTCAGAATGCGGATTCCCTTCTGTCTGAGAGGGGAAAGAGCCGCGTCCATGCACTTCGTGAAAGTGCGGGGAGCTAGAGAAAGTCCGAATGGAAGGACCGTGTATTGATAAGCAATTCCCTCGTAGGCGAATCTCAAGAATCGTCTGTGACGAGGGGCTATCTGAATGTGGAAGTAAGCATCTTCCAGGTCCAGGGAGAAGAACCAGTCCTCTGGGCGTATTTGCGAGAGGATCTGCTTCATCGTGAGCATCCTGAAGCGCCGTTTCATAAGGGCGTGATTCAGATGCCTGAGATCGAGGATGGGGCGGAAGCCGCCGTCCTTCTTTGGTACTAGAAAGTACCGGCTGTAGAAGCCTGACTCGATTTGGTCTGGGGGAACCATTTCTATGGCTCTTTTTCCCAGTAAATTCCTTAACTCCGTGCGCAGAACGTGAGAATTTGAGTCCTGCACTCGGGTGGGGACGACCCCGCGAAAGCGCGGGGGTCGACGAGCAAACTGGAGTGAATATCCTTGGGATATTATTTCCAGAACCCAGTCTGATACCCCGGGGATGGCTCTCCAGGCCTTGGCCCGGGTGGCAAGGGTTTGGGTGTAAAGAGGAGATACGCCGCCTTTTGGGGGCTTGACTCCCAGGAACAATGGAAGAGGAAGTTTGCTCTTTTTTTGACAAAGTTTGTGTTTTATTAAACATTTTGCAGAATGTGGTGTGGGCGTTAGAAAAGGCCCCGCACTTACAACATTGCATTTTAATAAAACATTTTTGCCGGCACCCGGAACTGAACGGGGTGACCTGGCAGACATGAGAGCAGTCTTTGAAGGAGGGCCGGCTGGAGCGGGCCCTGTAGCCTTCCTCTTCCTCGCATCGGGCTCAGGATGGGGCCTGAGGCGCGGGGTCCAGCGTGATCTTTGGCCGGGGACCTTGTCGCTGAGGATGCGGGAAGCGCCGTCCAGATCGGGAGCGCTGACGGCTGTCAGCTCCCGAAGCCTTCTGAGCAGCAGGGGTTCTTACCGGCTGTTGCGTCGAGGCTGGCTTAGGATGGCTCGCCACCGGCCGAGATCCGGGTCTTTTAGGCAGAAAGTGCCTCATGGCTTGCGAAGACTTCTGCGCTGCCGTGAAGCGTTCTGCGAAACCCTCCACCGCCGGTCCGAAGAGGCCGGTAGTGGAAATAGTAGCATCCAGGAAGGGGACCTTATCCGCATCCTTGATCTCCGTGAGCGTCAGCCATAGATGACGCTCAAGCACCACCAAGCTGGCCATGGATCTGCCTATCGCCTGGGCCGTGGCCTTGGTGGCGCGTAGAGCAAGATCCGTCGCGCTCCGTAGCTCTCTGAAGAGCGCAGGGTCAGGGTCGGACTCATCCATGCCTTGGAGGAGCTTGGCCTGATAGACCTGGAGCACAGCCATGGAGTGAAGCGCTGAAGCCGCCTGGCCTGAGGACGAGTATGCGCGTCCAGCGAGGGCCGAGGTGGTCCTGCACGGCTTGGAAGGATGAGACGCTTTAGCCCTCCATCCGATGGCTGCGGGCGGACACAGATGTGCGGCCACAGACTCATCGAGGGGGGGTAGCTTCTCGTATCCTTTTTCCTCTGCGCCGTCCACGGAGGTGAGCGCAGAGGAGGAAGAAGGTCGAAGACGGGCCGAGTAGGGGGCGCGCCATGACTTCGTGAGTTCGCCGTGAACTTCTGGAAAGAACGGTGAGTTACGTTGACGAGGAGCCTGACGGCGCCCCGGCAAAAACCACTCGTCCAAGCGGCTGCGAGAGGGTTCCTCTGGGGGAGACCACTCCAAACCCAGCTCGTTGACAGCCTTCGTGAGGACCCGGAAGAGCTCGGAGTCCGCACTGGGGGCGTGTCCGCCGGGTTCTGGAGACGGCGAGGGGGCGGGGTCATCCAGCGAGCCCGCTAACTCCTCCCCGTCTGAAGCCGCTAACGACATGGCGTCGTCATCCTCCGGTTCGTTTCCACCGAACGAGATCATGTCACAGGCGGCCGCCAGTGGACGCTGATCTGTTCGGGTGAAACAAACCGGGGAAACATCTCTCTGCGGGGAAAGCGAGGCACGGCGTGCCGGCGTGAGCTCGCGTTTCCCCGAGCGCTTAGCTCCTCTACCCCGCTGCTTCTGTCGCACAGAGTCCTGTGCGAGCAGCGGCGGCGGGGATCGAGGGGCTGAGTCACTCTCTGAAAAGAAAGCTATCCGCGAGCGCAGAGAGGAGAGACTCATACTCTCGCAGTGAGAGCATTCCGTCTCTTTTAGCGCGTTCTCTGCGTGGGCGAGACCCAGACATGAAACGCACTCGTCGTGACCGTCGACAGCGTGCAGGAAAACCCCACACGAGCGACAGGGACGACGCGGCATTGTAGCGCAGTGAAAACTGCACGTAAATGCCGCAGGAAATTTGCTCTAAACGCTCTCTGAAAAGAAAGCGTGAAAATTGCTCTTTAGATTCGCCGGATAGCGGCAGGGAAAAGACCGGCTGGATCGCTAAGCCGCTCACACGCGAAGACGCCAACAGAAGCCGCCGGAGCGAAGCCGCTGATGAATCCGCTGGAGCGAAGGCGCTGAGCCGAAGGTCGAATCCGCTGCAGGTGCTCTCTCGACGGCGAAGCAGTCAGTCTCGGGAAGCGAAGACGAGTCGTCGCTGAAGGAGAAGAGATCTGAAGACCCTACGGCGATGTGTCCGCTTATATAGCCATAAGCCCCGCCCATTTTGGCGGGTGCCATCGCCATTGGTCCGGCAGCTCCGCTACGATTGGTTTAAAGCTCTGCTTTTTTCCAACCAATCACCGTGCAGTTTTCACTGCGCTTTTGAATTGCTTCAGTCATCGGAGAAAAAGGAGTTTTCCCCATAGCGTCCTGCTACGCAGTACGAGTGAAGTATCGATAGGGAACCTAATTTACGTGCACATAGTATATAATTACATTTTCGAAAAGCAATTCACGTGCGTAAAACAAAACTATTTTCTCACAAAGTACGTTTCGCAAACATACAACTGCGCACAAAACTTTCGAAAGGTTAAAATGTACACGTTTGTATTGTTATGCGAATGTCCTAATCGTGACACGCGTGTGAATCGCCTTGGACGTGTGTGTTTTGAGACTCTCCTGGCAACGCAACCCCTACCACTTGGGTTGTCGTACTCTTTAGCCAATCAGATTCAAGCTTACCATTCAACCAATCACAACCCGCTGAGGGCGCAGGACTCAAGGAAAAGGGCTCTGCGCAACTTTAGTGCAGTTTGGCTCAAATAGAACGGAAATGACGCATCACCCTCACCGCACGTTAATCACATTACGATCTTTTTTCCACGCTTGCGCAGCTTTGTGGGTACAATTTATTATATTTTTTACTGTTAAATCAAATACAATACTCAATTTACTTCGCTGCTGTCCACCTGGTCTCATTTCACTATGCGTTCTGTCAAGTCAGTTTGAAATACTGTAATGTTTCCCCTGACTTTATAGTTCTTTCTTCATGTAAATTTATATAGTCTAGTTAGACATACGTGTTATGTTCCTTATTGTCTTCTGTAAACGCCATTGAAGGGATTATTTTACTAATTTAGATTAAATGGATAGATATATTAGCCTATATAGACCCATACTAATAAATTACTACATTTAAAGTTAACTAGTATTATCAGATTTTAATAAAAAAAACGACACAAACCGTCTTTGACAATACTACTGATCTCAGATAGAAACACGGTAAGGTAAATAGACATGCCATACAGCAATGAATCGCAAAATGGGAGGAAACTGAAGATTTGCAGTCGATAAAAATACTTTATTCCACATGTAACCAAAATCATCTATGTTCATGTAACAACTCTATTATTTTGGATTGGCAACCACATAAACGTGGTTCAACATTTAAAAACATAAAAACAGACTCGCCGTGAACGGTTAACCTATGTAACGTTAGCCTACAAAACACAATATGTGCCGCCTGCACCAAAGCTGCGCAGAGCCGTTTTCCTTGAGTCCTGCGCCCTCAGCGGGTTGTGATTGGCTAAAGAGTACGACAACCCAAGTGGTAGGGGTTGCGTTGCCAGGAGAGTCTCAAAACACACACACGTCCAATGCGATTCACACGTGTGTGACGATTAGGACATTCGCATAACAATACAAATGTGTACATTTTAACCTTTTGAAAGTTTTGTGCGCAGTTGAATGTTTGTGAAACGTACTTTGTGAGAAAATTGTTTTGTTTTACGCACGTGAATTGCTTTTCGTAAATGTAAATATATACTATGTGCACGTTAATTTGGTTTTATGCATGCAAAACTTCAGAAGCGTTAAATATTAATCGATTAATATAAACCTTAATCCGCCTAATCTGTGGCACAATCGGCTGCACAATGTGTAGTAAAGTACATGTATAATAATTTAGTTTTAGTTCGGAGTTACTTTTGAGATTTGAGCTAGCTAATTTGATTAAATTTTATCTGGTAAAAATTAAGAAGGCCAGTGGCAAAATTCCAGCTTTTTTTCCAAAGAGGGCAATAAAGGAGGATTGTGAAGAGTTTGTCACATCATTTCATAGCCAATAATCACTTGAATATAAAACTAAATTATAACACCTGTATAAAATAACAAATACAAAGTATCTTTGCAATTTTTATCTATTTATTTGGCTGCGACCAAATTGTAAGTTGGTGCGACCAACTGAGAAAGTGGGAGAAATGAGTCTAGAGCCCTGTAAATGTAAAAACTTAATTTACTTATTGCGCAGCGCTCTGAACCAGATTCTGCCTTAAACCAAAAGCAAACCTAATAAAATATTTAAAATCTTAATCCAATAATTAATAGCCATGTAAAGTAGCTTTGCGTTGGGTCCTGATCCCAGGTCCTGTCTGGCTTTATTCTGCGATAACAACCAGCTGTACATTATCCCTTACATTATGACCATTTTCCATAAAATGTCTGTTTTCCTCATCCACCTCAGACATGTCACCCTCATGCTAATATCTCCCATAACATTATCATTATCAATCAAGATTAATGATGACCTTTAATCAAATATATATTGACACTAAAGATATTGAATTCACCACAATTAATGAAAATAAATGTAACCGGAGTGGTCTCAAAATTGAATTAAATTTTGTTTATTTTTTTACAATAATATCCAAATATTTTATTTTATTTTATTTTATTACAGTCTGCTCTAATACATTTGATTTCACAGTGCAAATAAACAACAGGACGAATGTATATTATTTTAATCCAACTTAACATGGATTTTGTGCGATTTATTACAATATCTGGTTGTAAATACAGTAAAAAAGTGAATGTAATGTAAATAAATGTTTTCACTGTATCATTTTGTAACTGATATTTTGTGAAAATGTAAAATTATCTTCTATTTAATAAACAATCAATTACACAGCAGGGTGATGTAGGAATGCAAGCTCCTCTGGTTGATGCTGAAGGCTTTCCTCGAACTGATGTGGATTTGTATGCGGTCCGTACAGCAAGGCACAGTATCAGTTGTGAGTACATTTTGTATCAGTTTTAATTTTAATGTTATTTAAAAACACAGCAATATTGTTACGTAGGCCATCAAAAATACAGACTTTTCCGTTGTTTTCCAATCCCTTGATTCAGCCTTGAATAGTGCCCTAAATATGTAATCTAGATTCTGAGGGACATTACTAAATACACACATCATACTGCTTCGAAGTTTACATTTACAATCAGTGTAAATAATTGCATAGATAATGTTAGTATGCCATATGCAATATGTATTTCTAGAATCATGAATCCCCGAACACAGAGGATGACTACCCCACGAACCCAGTGAAACCTCATACCTCCTTTTCCTAAATTCATATTCTTGACTGCTCCCTCTGTCATGCATAAGGCGTCGGAAATGTCCTATTGGTCAATTCAACTGTGCTGAATAGTGGGATTATAACACCTAGTCCTATTAAGCGAATTCCAATTGTAATAAATCAGTTCTCTTTATTTTTAGGTTTACAGAATGATCATAAAGTTCTCATGACCGAGATAGAAAATGCTCTTCATACACTGCATGCCAAGGTAAGGCTTGGGCACGAGAGGGACGGTGCAAAGACAAAAGCCGCTAAGCAGGTGGTGTCCATGTCATCCCCATTTGCCATTGTCGACACTGTAACTCAGGGCTCCCCTGCTTTTCAAGCGGTAAGTTCATACTTCCAAACAACTTTGAAACATTTATATTCACAAATTCTGTAAAGCTTGTTAAGTCATCATGGCCCAGTTACACATGGTTTATTTTTCCATGTTATTTCAATGGTAACAAGATTTGCGTATTACTTTTTTTCTAAAAGGGCAAGATTATATTCTCAGCACAAACTAATTATATACAGTTCACTGTTGAGCACTATAGAATGTGGTTGTTTGTTCATGGTTGATTTTTTTTTTTTATTCGAGAAAATGCAAACCTGCCTTTTAACTAAGACTTTATCCATTTTTTTACGTTTAGGGTTTACGAGTTGGTGATGAGGTTATAGAGTTTGGTTCTATAAATACACAAAACTTCAGCAATCTGCATGACATTGCTTCTGTTGTCCAACACAGTGAAGGGGTGCGTTGCAACTCTCTACATGCCGTGAAAAAAAATAACATCATCATTTTACATACATTTATTACATCAAGATTGAATTTCAGTGTGTCTTAGAATGATTTCTCTTGTCCATGACACAGAAAATCCTACGTGTTGGAGTTATTCGGAATGGACAAGAAACGCATCTTAATTTGACTCCTCAGAAGTGGACTGGAAGAGGATTACTGGGGTATTTTTCTATAGATATATACCTTAATAAACAAAGAAACCATAAATAGCAGGGAGGTTTTTTATACATTTATTTTAGGCCTTTTTGCCTTTATTTCTATACAGTGCAGAGGTAGAGAGGACAGGATGCGAAGTGGGAGAGAGAAGGGGTGGGACGGGAAAGGACCTCGAGCCTGGACTCGCCCAAAGGGCATTTGCACACTGTCCATATGGCCACAGGCTCCGACAGACGTTGGGCATTTGATTAAAAATGATTGTGTTAATAAACAGGAAATTCTAAGAAGTAATATATAGGGCTGTCACGGTGAAGGAATTTCCCTTTTTGTGAGGCTTGCGACCATAGATTACTGCAGAATTATTTAATCCATGTGAGGGCTCAAATTTCACAGCAATTATATACCATGCAATTGAAAAAATTTTATCAATGTTTTTACTATGCTAATATCACGGATATCAACATTTTGTGGTTTAAATTCCCATGTAAGGTCTCTTCAAGTTTTTTATATGTAGTGCATGATTTTTCATAGTCACGCAAGTACGGATAAGACAATCGTCAAAATGGTAATGGTCTATATTCCTCAAAAATGGGCACATGAAAATTCAAATACAATTATCATTACTATTATGTTCTATGAAGAGGTATCCCTTCTGCATTTGTTGGGAATAATTGCTTCAGATTTGTACATTTTAATTCATAGAAATCCTACAAAGTTTGTTGTGTCCTTTTTTGTCTCATCCATACCGCTTGTTTATTTCCCTTTTTTTAATTTGTTACAAAATACAAACAGATGGTTCAAAATATTCGTAAAAAACATTCTCTGAGCATTTTTGTGTCACGTCTATAACGCTGGAATTGGCCAGATCTCATTCACCTTTTACTGCCATACTATGGGAATCAATGGGGCATGAAATCTGACATTCTTCCAAATATCTTCCTGTTTGTTCAGCAGAACAAAGACATTGCTACAGTTTTGGAACATTGGAACAGTTTGGGTGAAGTATCCCTTTAATGCAGTGTTCTGCGTTGCGTTGATCTAATGGTGGGTCGCACAACAGAATTACAAAGATGCTTGAAAAATCTGTCAAATTAAGTTTTTTGAACTGTTCTGAATATCAATTACAAGGAGGTCATACTTCTGTGCACATCAATAAAAAAATTAATTTAGACGGATGGGTCAAAAGTTATTCCCCCAGAATTTTGGCCCTGCATGATAGTGCTCTATTGTTGGACTGTTTAACATTGTTGAAATTTTTTTTATATTTGTCGGAATTTAAAAAGATAACAATACAGACAGTGTAACAATTTTAATTATTTCTAAAAATGAATGCTGGTGCAATGCGGTGCAACAAAAGACAATTTGGGATTTTAATTAAAGTCGAAATACTTATTGTCTTACAAAATTATTTCTGTTAGGACCACTAACGTCAAACATGTAAACAATAGTAATATTTAAAGTTGATGAAATGAAACCGTTCTGGGCGAACTCTCTGCTTGTCCATACAGCCTTGCACGAACAGTGCAGGAGTACAGCAATAATCATATCCCCCCACATGGGGAACCAGAACAATTTTCAATACATCCCTTGCACAATAGTGTTATGCAAAATTTATATAATAAGAGGAGATCATCTAAAAGAGGATACATACCTGTCAGAAGAGAAATTAAATAAAAATCAGGATGCATACATTTTAAAGCGTGCCTACGTTAAGAAATCGTGTATAACCTACATGTCAATTATCAGACAACTGAACATAAGGACAAAGCTTCTAAAGCAAAATAGGTTATACTGTAATAATACTTGAGACACGCCTGTGGAGAACCTCTATGTCCTAGCAACAAGCGTGTTGCTAAACTCTGGAACTTTAACAACAAGCATGTTTTGATCTAAAAGGGGGAGGCTTCACCCCTGCTGGCAGCAATGTCTTGAAAATACAAAGAAAGAATCATGTTGAAGTAGTAGTAGTAAGCAAGCAGGGGAAGCATACTCCCAGCAGCAAATAGCAGAGTTGCATGAGCAAGTTGTTAACAGCAGAATGAGACAAAACTAGTAGTAAACAAAGTCTGTTTATAAAAGTCTTGCCATTCAGCAGCCATGTTGCAACGCCTCCTGGCAGCTATTTACGTGATAGCAAACAATGGTTCCGGGCAGCTGCTAACGTATGCATTGCTGGCAAAAAAACTGAATTAAACGGCATATCCGATCAATCATTCAATATCCATCGTTAAACCTGTACCATAACTTGCAAAGCTTAAATTGCCTTAAATAAAATTTCCGAGCAACCGTATTGAGCGTTGCATTCCTCCCCATTCATTGTAATGGCAGTGGTACATCTTGGTAATATCCATTATCTTTGTAGTAATGCAGGCAGGAAGCAAACAACCCACAGAAAATTGCACCGTAGTTGCGCGATAACATTGTTAACATGGCGGAATGGGGCTAATCTAGTAGTAAAGCAGGCAACATCTCAATAAATGTTTTATATACTTTTGCCAATTATGTTTTTCAATATTTTCATTTACCGTAGTAGATTTGAAGTGTACCAGTATTAGGCAGTGCTAAGGGATTTGGAGTTCTACTCATCTCTTTAGCCAGCTCTAAGAGAACATACTAACAAAGGCATGGCACTGACCCATTGCTCATGCTGTACAGTGCTTAGATCTTGTCGTTGCATTTGTCAATGCTAAAAGTAAATTGTCACAGAAGCAGTTCAGCTACGGCCAGTTCAGGGATGCTACAATGCTTGCCCTATTGTCTGTAGTAATACACAACAGATTTTTTCATCCAGGGACCACTCATCAAATGCGTGATAAAGAACTTCTGAATTATTATCGGCTGTATGGTTCTGGGGCATAAACTCTATTTCAAGGCAATGTGATTACAGATTCCAGACCGGACTTGAATAATGTACAGTTAGACTCATATAAGGAGTTATATTGACACTTGACCACATAACATTTCTGGCTGAGAAGGTCGTCGACATTCTTGAGCTCGTTTTTAATCTGCGTCTTTACTGTGTTGTACATTATCGGTACAGCAGTCTCTGAGAAGTTTTGAGAGGTTTTGCCGGGCAGCTCGTCCTGCTTGTCGAATATCTGAAGCATTGACTTGAAAGACGTTTTTTCCACAGTGCTAAATGAAACCATCTCCCCACCAGATGTAACAGCAGCTTTAAGACATTTATGTACAACACTTTCATAGCAATATTTGACTACTTGCGCAAAGGCTCCATTTAATCCTAATATTCGAACGGCACCAACCTGAGGCCGAAAGGTTTGCCATTGTTTGTCATACACCAATGCGAAGATAAACACACTCTTAATTCTTTTATTTACTATTTTTTTCAAATATGTAATATTCAGTATACTTGAATGAATTGTAAATCGAGGGCACAGCATAGTGAAATAATCTGAATATTGCCGTTGCTGCAGTTTCTGTGGTTGCTTGCAATCCTCTCAGTTTGTCAGTAGCACAGTAAACTCAAAATGTGGTTATCGTGACAGCCCTAGTAATACAATTAGTCATACACTAATATCCTTTGCTCACCACATTTTGAAGACATACAGTACATGGTTTTGATAAAACATTGTAAGTTGGTACTGCATTTGTTGTGGAAAGGAAATTAAAAAAAACTAATATATTTTTATTCTTCTGACAAATAGGTGCAACTTGGTACCAGTTCGCCGATGACCAGTGAAAGTACAAAGTTTATCAAGCCAAACAACACATCCTCGATTTCAATTTACTTTTGTAATGCTTCTCTGCAGTGCACTTTTGAATTTGAGTATAAATGCATGCATTGTGGAACAAAGCTACAGTAACAAAAGGGTCTAAAACTACACAACTACAATAAAATGACATACTTTAAGTGAAAATTGTCTATTTTCTGTCATTGTCATTTATTATATAAATTGCTTGTTTGACAAATGATTGTGCCTCTGTTATCAGCATGTTAAACTGCCTGTGGAGTTTTGGATTGAGGTTCTGGTCTTGATGGACCTCGACATGAAAAGACGTTAAGTTATGATAACTTGAGATAAAACTGACAAATGAGAGGGTGCACTAAATACATTTAAGTTTTACCAAGAGACTGACAATGTAACTCCAGATATCATACACATTATTTTGGAAGAGGTTATTATGAACCACCCCTCCTGATTTCACTTCACTGGCTGCCAGTTGCTGCCCCATCTGTGTCTGTGGCAAATTAGTCTCATACATCTATCCACATATCTGCATAGATCTATACTAGAAGGATAGTAGGTGAGGGATGGCTGCATGATAGATCTATCTACTTGATACAAATGTACAAACAATATCCACCTTTAGTTTATAGACAGACTCAATATTATTCTGTTACAATGAACCCCATCCTTGGGGTAAGTTGTAACTTAAGTACTTCTGTCACTATGGTACAGGTAGGATCTATTAAAAAAAACTCTTAAGTGTTCATTCATAGCAGAGGTGTGTTTGTAGTTATGTTTAAATATTTTTGAGTAATTGATCTAAAACCAAAAAGCGTAACATTGTGCCCTGCTCTCCCCTATCTAAAATGACTCCACATAGAAGAATTGTGATGCAGAGAAAATAAATGTCACTGCACAATAGAAAAAAATGTGTTTACAGTAAAAAAATTTAAAATGACTTTTTTCATAATGTATGTTCTATTCAGGTCGAACTGAAACATGTCAAGTAGTGCAGTGTTTGCACTTTGATTCACTCTGTGTTCCTGTTGTATATAAAGCTAGTGCTAATGTTTTGATTGAATGATTCGATTTTGAATCGGGTCTGCTGTGTTTTGATAGGTAAAGGCATTCAGCATTTTGCAATGTATAGTTTGCAGTTACTTAACAAAATGTGGTTTGGTCAAAACATTAACTTTTTGGCAAATTGTGTGATGTGGGTGTGTTAGGGTGTAAAGAGCTTAGAAAAAGTACTTTAAGAATTTATAAACGCTTGTCAGCAATTTAAAAAAAACTATTAAGTCCAGCTAAACCCTGAATAAACTCCGGATGTGTTTCACGACTCTGCCACAAGACCAGTGGGTTCTGTAGTCGTCTTTAAGAGCAAAAAAACAGAAAATCTTCTGTCAACATCTGACCCATTGCAGTCTTCTGCTTCTTCTCTACTTTCCTATCCCCCCCAAAAAAATACTTTGCCTCGTATACTGTGGTAGGCTAACTGTGTTTTTCTGCACCTAGCATCGTTGCTCTTTTGTTGCACAAATTGCTTTTATTGTAGCTCAGTGGTAACAGCATTGCTTTAACAACGCAAGGTTGTGGGTTAGATCCCAGGGGATTGCAGATACCTATGTATAAATGTATAGGATAATGCAATGTAAGTCGCTTTGGATAAAAGTGTCTGCCAAATGCCTAAATGTAAATGTATCGATTAACCCAAACCTTACTTAGTGTAGGTCTGTTCCCGAAGGGGAAGGTAAGTCTAATCAACCTCACGAAAGTGACTCATATTAAGATCATGAAGACATTGAGTGCGTTCACATGCACAGTCTCACTCTGAATATGCTTAATAAACTGCTAATGTGTAAGGTCATGTAAATGTGTTAAACACTTTTCTTTAATCGTGGAAAGGTATTAAACAGTGTAAGCAAAGAGAACACTCAAACAGTTTCAGCTAGTGATGACAGCTGTGGCTCAACAGCAAGGAAGCAATGATGTACCTCGTCCACAGCGGAACAGTACCGGTGAAAATCTGATCACATGGACACTAGCATCCGTAAACAAGATCATTCTTATTGTTACGTCTGCAAAAATAATGACATGTTGGGACTGTCATCGTTGTTGTTTGTGTGGGAAAACTGGTCACTGGAAAAGCAGCAGAGGTGGTGATCCGAAGAAGAAAGCAGACTGACAATGTGAGCATAGGAGGGGAAGACTCTGAGCGTGCAGCCATCTCCACCAGATAAGGAATGTGGTAATTATCGAACTACACGCACACACACACATACACTGACATCGCTGTCTGCAATGAAAAACTTGCTTGCTCTGTTGTTCCTTCATGTGACAGTTTAGCAGAACTGAATTGTTTTAAAGTATTGCTAAGGTATATTATTTTGGTTGGTGATGTATGCATTTCATTTATGGTAGACAATGAGGCAGGTAGATCGACCATGCGACCTAGCAGCCTCCTATGAAAAACCACGGCTGACCTATAAAACTGGGTTTTTTTGTGTGTCAGCATCATGTTTCTGAATCAATCAGAATGAATTGTGAAACAGGAGAGGGAAAACGGACGTTGCATAAATTTGTCCGGTCCTGTTCTATTACTGGGAAGGGATTTAATGTGAAAATTGGGCATATGTCTTATGGCCAGTGATGCCGGTGTTATAGTGACCGTGATGGAATACCTATGATATCAGTCAGATTCTTATTTGGCATATGAATGGTCTGTATGCTTGAAAATTGGGCCTAGGGAATTTGTGCACCTGCATGAGCAAAGGTAAACCTATTTGGAACCAAATTTACTGTATGTTGCCTGAAGACCTGACGTATGTGAAGGCTATAAATCATAGGAAAGTATTGGTTTTCCAATGATATGCCAGAGACCATAAGCACTTAGTGGTTTCTCTGGTCTGTGCACTTAGTGTGATTTCATTTGAAGGTCAATCGGTTTTTCTTTGATGTGCAGAATTCTGTGCTGCATGTTTCATTAGCTGTTGATGCACACAGTGAGTGGGCAGATTTAGGCCCGTTTGTGAAATCTAGTTGTGAGGCCTCTGACTGGACATGTTTGTCTGAGTCTGTATTTTTCCAGCACATCACTGTATGCTTATCAATGTCCACAAAAAGCTGAGATTCCAGTTGAATGTAATATTGATGAAATAGCATGTTGTAGTACCCCTCTAATGGCTGTTTTTTTATATTTAGTAATTTAGCAGACGCTTTTATCCAAAGCGACTTACAAAGAATTCAGGGAGCAATAACAAAGAATTCAGGGAGCAATAAGCAATATGTAATAAAAGAGCAATAGTACGATAGGCGCTAATACAAAGTTACTAGTGTCAACAAAAGCTAGACCACTACCTGTTGAGAGAAAGAGAGAAGGTTACATTTTATTTCTTTTTTTCATTTGTCTGTCAAGTATTCACAGAAGAGATGGGTTTTAAGTATTTTTTTGAAGGTTGTGAGAGATATGGTTGACCCGACCAAGTTAGGAAGAATGTTCCACCAGGAAGGAGTTGTGAAGGAGAATGAGCGGGAAAGTGATTTAATACCCTTATGAGAAGGCATTACAAGGCGGCGCTCGTTTTTACAGCATCAAAAATTCATCCAGCTTTCTGAGGTGTTAACCTGTCTTGGGGGCTGTATAAATATGACATAGGTTTGATAAATAATTGTGAAGCTATTACCTATCTGTAAAGTCTGATTGTCGCCATTGTAAACCCTAATACCCACTTAAAAAGGAAGCTATTGATGGCATTAGGCCTGTTTTTGAAATACTAGAATGCTGGTTGTCAGAAAGTTGATGGCATCTGGGTTGGCTTTCCTAAACAATTTTTCTAGACAATGCAAAGTTGACGCATTGGCAAGACCATGCATCCAAAAGGGGTATTGTAGACCAACTGACACCTCATGATTTACAAAAAAAATCAAAAATTTGTTACGAAATGTATGCAGAAAATTATGCAAGTCATCTGCAACACATAATATGCCAAAGCAGTGTCATCAATGGCACTAAAAACTAAATTGGCAAAAGGCTGTGAAGAAACTGGGCTAACATGGGTAAAAGCATTACCCATTGTACTGAGGTACATGAGAATGAGAAAACAATCTAAACTCAATCTGAGCCCATTTGAAATTCTGTTTGGCAGACCACCACATGTGGGAATTGAAACCAGAATCACCCAGCTGCCTTCAACTAATTTGCTTGGACATAGCATGTTAGAGTATTGCAAGATAATGTCTTTTATGCTTTCTGATGTCTGTGTGCAGGTTAAAGCAGCACAAGCTCGAGCAGCAGACATACCGCTGCATTTGGTTGTGGTAAACGACCGGAAGCATTGGAGATCAAGGCGGTGGCAGGGATCTTTTCAAGTATATTTGGTAACCAACACCGCAGTGAAGAGCCAGAGAGAGCCATCTGTATACACGCCAGGCACTGTAGGAGAGTCCCAGAGCTGGATGTGAGAGATGAATCGGAGTGAGATGAACACGCCAGCCACTGTAGGAGAGCCCCAGAGCTGGATGTGAGAGATGAATCGGAGTGAGATGATTGCAGAGAGACGTCCGCCTGTCATGGCCACACCTATTCCCCTTGACAGCGGAACATGGGACATACCAGTCACCGACACGGCATGAGAAGAGCGTTTTTGACCTATTTACCAAAATCCAAACACAGACCAAACCAGGCAGATACAGATTATCCATTGATCCTTGTAATGATTGTGATACTTCTGGTTCTGATGTGTGCACCATGTATCATTCAGTGCAGAATGGAAGTGCTGACTGAAAATTACATGTTTGAGGCAGTCAAAATTTATGATGATAGTGGGGAAGAGTCAAACGTGAGATACGTTAATATGAGATGTAAATAGTACAAACCAATCTGCTAAAATAAAAGTAGCCATGTCTATATGTCAAACAAAAAGCATCCTATTTCATATGTCCCAATTAATGATCATTTCAATCTGGAAAAGAGCTCTTTTTTTAGGACACTGTGCTCTCTGAAATATTCCCAACTTTAAGGTTGTTGAATGACAAAAAGGGGCAAGTGTGGAGGAAATGTTTATGCTTTTGCAAACTTGTGATTTACAAACTTATGTAAGAATATGTATTTATTACTTCTATTAAAACAGGTGTGAGATTCTAGTAGTGTTTCACTGATTTATCTTTTTCACTGTAGCAGAACAGAGGCCTATGTGAGGTGAACAATCTGACATTTCTGTTTAAAATATCCTTTTTTATTGATCTTATGTAATATCCAAATTTTCTGAGACACTGAATTGTGGGTTTTCATAATCTGTAAACCATAATCAACAACATTTCAAGAAATAATGGCTTGAAATATTTCACTCTGTGTTATGAATATAATATATTGGTTTAACTTTCTGAAATGAGTCACATTGACCTTTTTCACGATAATCGTATTAATTGAGATGCACCTGTATATACTCATCATGGCTATCTTTGATACATTAAGTTTGTTACTGTTATTTTAACATTGAGTTTACCAGTGTATTTTACGTCAATAATACGGATGAAAAATAATACTGTACAGTATTAGTATGACAATACTGTAAATCATTTTAAAATTATACTATTATACTTAATCTGACGCTCATCAAAATTAGTTTCATACTCCATTAAATGTAATTATTGTTTCAGTCTAGTTGTAACGCTCCCTGAAGGTAACCGATCAGTGTGCATAGTGTGTAGGTGTGTGGTATGCCAGTCTATCTATCTATCTAAGTTTATCTGTGGCATAAGATGGCTAGAAAGATGATCTAAAAAAATATTCTTATTTCTTAGGAGAGCTTCAACTAGTCCATAAAAAGCTTTTAAATGTACAGTCTGCAAATACACAAATCAACAATTCCCTCACATATATCATGGGAGTACATAGTTTCACATGTTTTAATTGCCATTTAATACGTTTATCTGTTTGCATGGCTTCATTGACTGACATTTTTGTGGCTTGATAACAGTAAGCAAACTGTACTTTGGAAGTCTTTTAACTGTTTTGGTGCAAAACAAATATTACAGTAAACAAGTAAAACTGAATTGTATCATAAATATGCTAATTAAATGGTAATGCTTACTATACAGTGAGAAGCATTTATGTCCTCATAAAAATATCATACCATATAAAGATACAACTTGTTCCTTCAAAATACATGAGTTTAAAGCCCAAATTTGCTGTTGATGTAGGTTGAAGAACATGTCTCAATCTGGGCTGCGTTTCCCATACAAAAACATGATTCGCTTCTGTAGTTTGATGTATTATTCCCAAAACCATAGTAAATCTGTCAAAAGATCCATTATTTGAACCATTTAAAGACAAAGATGTAGTGATGACGTTACTCAGGGAGTAATAACTGTTTAGATCGAAAACATTTGCATTGACAATTGAGTAATTCTAACAATATCTTGATTTCTAAGAGGTCATGCATGTTTTCAAAACGTTCAATCTAGTACAACATCCAATAGTCTTTTCAGAATATTAGAATTTTAATAGCATGCACTCAAATAAAGCTGGACAGAAAGGGCAGTTAATTCATTAATTCTTATGAATTATTCTTTGTAGAGAACACAATTGTATTTAATATGATCTTTTATAATTTTTAGTAAATGTTTTATATTTACACCCTAATTTAGGGCTGCACGATTGATCGAAAAAAAAAACGCGATTTGGATGGGATATTTTATGCGCAGTTTGTCAGTGAAGTACGGTAAAATGCAGCTGCATCTAAAAGCACGAGGGCGTACTCGTGCGCAGACTCCAAATATGTTCCGCAAAAGAAATACCACACACACTTATAACCAGGAAATGCCATCTTCCTATCTTTCTAACACGGATCTTCAAGCCTTCCAGGTATTTCATGATAACAAGATACATTTATTATGATGTTCAAATGCACATTATAAGCCACTCAAACTCACAGTGCTTTTATAGTGAGCAGTGTTTCCTACTGATCAAAGAGCCATGCTTCACCAACAAGCTGCGCATAAAAACATAATCGCAGCCTTGGCAATTTCATAATCGCACTTGGCAGGTCGATTTTGATGGGAATTGTGACTTATCGTGCAGCCCTACACTCTTTATATTTAAAATCATTCCTGCCATTGTTTTTCAATGGTTCTGTAAGAGTGACTCATTTGCATTTTTGACATTACATATATGACACGTGCTGCATCGGTTTCAGTGTATAGTAAAGATACCTTTTGGAATATATTATTGTATTGTAGAAATACTGTTATATGACAAACCTAACTTTAATGTAATTCACTGTTAGTTTGTAAGCAACAAAACTTACGCCCTCCAAATACTTGATAGTGAATGGTGAAGTCTTCAAAAGTAATAGGACATAAGGGTGACTACTCTGAAAAGAACACTCTCCAGCAGCAGCCAAATTAAAGATATTGAACACTACATGCTTCTAGCCACAGGTCCCGAGCTTTAGTTTCAATCAAACAAGCTTGCACATTGCAAAAATTTGTGAAAAACCTGAATTGTTGAAAATTTGGGAAACACCTGAAACACAATTACCATTGCTGGTAATGACAAGACTTGCGACCACACCCCTGGGTCACACATAATATTAAAAGATCTTGGTAACACTTTACAATAACGTTGTATTTGTTATTATTAGTAAATGCATTAGCTAACATGAACTGAGCAGTAAACTACAGACAACACAATGGAATGTAACACAAAGTAGCCATCTGTGTAAGTCCTTTGTCTGTTAGTTTCCAATTATTTTCATTTCATCGCAAACCCAGAGATAAATATAATATTAAAAATCCATCAGAAGTTGTTATTATTCCAGTAGGGCAAAATATGCCCTTGCCTAAAGTTTTGTCTTAGTTCACCCTTCAAATTAAAATATATCTACTAATGGCATCTAGATGTTTTATAAGTTACAGTACTACATTTTCATGAATACATACACAGAGATAAGGTGGCCTGGAAATTTTTTTGTGCCCTAACATGCTTTGACAACTTCCTACAATCTACAACACTTTCTCGCATACGAATGAACAGTAGACAAACCTTTTAGGGAGCTATTTTACTATGCATACCTGACAAAATGCATTGCATAAAACCTGCATCAGTCTCCTTGACTTTCTGTATTCTGCAATAAAATAGCATTGCTGCTGTTAATTCATCAAGCCATCTGGATGTAAATATACAGACATTAAAGTAACACTTATTTTGACTCTACATTTCTTTACAGAGAGTGATAAAGATAAAGTTTTATATTTTAATAATACATCAGAATCTGCTGGTAACAAGTTATCACAGTAACTCTAAAATTAAATTCCACATTTTAAGGTAAAAACACAACATACAGTATCGCTAAATACGATTATTTAACATTTTGCTTTACTTTTCTTGTGTTTGTAAAATGCAGCTGTAGGTTTATATGTCGTAGCAAATCCAGTCGTTTTGTTCTTTTTTCAAATTTTTTGTCATTATCAGTGAACCTTTAAGGATCACATTGGGGTAACTAATATACATTGGGGTGCAATAGATAGAAAAAAGACATCTTGCAATACAGTAAGTAATATTCAATTTGTGTCTAAACAAAGCACAAACATCCGGCTTATTTCTCAAACACTTCTAAACACTAAATCAGGCATCCCTCATGTGTGAAACGAAAGAACAAAGCAGTTAATATGTTACATTTTCAAAGACAATTCCATTTCCATTATTAACAAAAAACAAATATTTCACATTCTCTTGCAGAACATTCAGCAATACTTATGAGTACAGCCCACAAATGACAGCGTAATTAAACTGATTCGTGACAATAGTGAACCTATGAATAGGTTCATGGGGAGCAACCTATGAATTGCTCCCCGAACTCTTTGTAAGTCGCTTTGGATAAAAGCGTCTGCTAAATGACTAAATGTAAATGAATAGTATGCAACTCTGTAAAAAAATTCTAGTTAAAAAGTGTAGCTCAGAAGCTGAATTCATAAGTTAAATCAAACTGGCTTTACAAGTCATTTGAATTTAAATGATATGAAACTGTCTTGTATTGCGTATTACTTTAAAAGTTATACGGAAAAAAAAGTTTGGTACCCCTTTAGACCCCAAACTTGTTGCCCTAAACCCTAGTAGTACGGACCAGAGAGGTACACTATCGTTACAAAAAAGTACACTTGTCAATTCAGTTAAATAATGCTGTTTGCCCTTTAAATGTAAATCTTCCTCTGTGATGGTCGTAAAGTATAATTTACCAGGCCAACCGTCTCTAAAATTGTGAGATGTTCCAATGCCATATTTTAGCCTGAATTGAGAGAGCAACTTGAGTCGAACTTGAAAATGTTATCAAATCCTCCCCCTGTTTTACATAGGCAGCTAAACGGAACATATTCTAAAGGGCTTTGGTGCCAAGAAATGCTAAAATAGGATTATTTTTGCTTTAAATTATATTTGACAAATTAAGATATGCTGATCATATTATTCATAGGGCCGTTAGGTTTGATGCTTTGTTCGCAGGCATAACAGTTGCATTAGTCTTCCGATGTGTCTATGTACTTGAATGTAGGTCTTGCTGCCATGGATTACTCTTCTCGGCTAGCACGGCTTGTTGACATTGCAGAGTAGCTCTGTGACTTTGATGAGACGTGCCACAGTGCTCTGGGACTCTTCCTGCAACCGCTGGTTGTTCTGCCTGAGACTCTGCACCTCTGCTTGCAGCAACGCCTTGTCCTCCTTCTCCTGCACAAAAAGCAAATACATTTTAAGTCTGACTGCCTGAGCTTTCTCAAATCTGCCTCAAATTGGTCGGGTTTGACAACTCTATGCAAACGTTTGGTTGTTGTGTAACACCATGAAACAAATACAAATACAAGCATGAGCCACAACATAACACATGCAAGAAGGGTTGCATGCACTTGCCATATATAACACTGTCTTTGAGTAATATCATAATAGAAAGGTATACTGTACATTTTCCTTAAAAGTCAGCTTTAGGCAAATAAAACCATTGGACACAGATGACGCATTCATTCCAAACCAATCTCTATTGATAGCAAGAGAGCAGCTGAAAAACATTGAATCAATGTTGAAAAAAACATTGAATCAATATCACTTTTGCCCCTGCAATTAATGTTGGAAAACTTTGAAACTTCAACAAAACACCATTATTGTGATCGGTGTTTGCTTTAATGGGGCTCTTGATTTGCCTCTCTGAGTATCTTAGTGCATACAATAGAATTTCAATTAAAACACTTGTGGATTGAATATGAAAGAGATGTTTAAAGTAAAGGTAGTGTCGGTTACTTTTTGTCATAGTTGTCAAGCTGTCTAAAAGAAGGGTAACAATAGTAATAGGAATCTTTCATTACATATTTAAATGTTCTAGTTCACAGTTTTGTAATATGATGTTACCCAGCAACCATGCATTAAGTTTTCTTTTGTTTAACTGTCGCCATTTTTGAGTTTTATATGCTGATGTCTAAATGATTTAGCAATTTTAAGCTTTCTCTTGGAGATTTTTTTAATCTCACTCAATATTCTGAACATTACACACACAACACGCATCTCCAGATCCCAATTGATCTTTGTTTTTTCAGCATTAATTGACCCTCAATTGACCCGCAAAGGTGACATTGATTTAATTGCTGTCTATCAGGCAACTGTTTTTTAGACCACACTGTTTATAAAAGTCAAATACAACTGCATGAATGTACACTCACCTACAGCATTATTAGGAACACCTGTTCAATTTCTCATTAATGCAATTATCTAATCAACCAATCACATGGCAGTTAATTCAATGCATTTAGGGGTGTGGTCCTGGTCAAGACAATCTCCTGAACTCCAAACTGAATGTCAGAATGGGAAAGAAAGTTGATATAAGCTATTTTGAGCGTGGCATGGTTGTTGGTGCCAGACGGGCCGTTCTGAGTATTTCACAATCTGTTCAGTTACTGGGATTTTCACGCATAACCATTTCTAGGGTTTACAAAGAATGGTGTGAAAAGGGAAAAACACGCAGTATGCAGCAGTCCTGTGGGCAAAAATGCCTTGTTGATGCTAGAGGTCAGAGGAGAATGGGCTGACTGATTCAAGCTGATAGAACAGCAACTTTGACTGAAACATCCACGCGTTACAACCAAGGTATGCAGCAAAGCATTTGTGAAGCCACAACACGCACAACCTTGAGGCGAATGGGCTACAACACCAGAAGATCCCACCGGGTACCACTCATCTCCACTACAAATAGGAAAAAGAGGCTACAATTTGCACAAGCTCGCCAAACTTGGACAGTTGAAGACTGGAAAAATGTTGCCTGGTCTGATGAGTCTCAATTTCTGTTGAGACATTCAGATGGTAGAGTCAGAATTTGGCGTAAACAGAATGAGAACATGGATCCATCATGCCTTGTTACCACTGTGCAGGCTGGTGGTGGTGGTGTAATGGTGTGGGGATGTTTTCTTGGCACACTTTAGGCCCCTCATCATTTAAATGCCACGGCCTACCTGAGCATTGTTTCTGACTGTGTCCATCCCTTTATGACCACCATGTACCCATCATCTGATGGCTCCTTCCAGCAGAATAATGCACAATGTCACAAAGCTCGAATCATTTCAAATTTCGTTCTTGAACATGACAATGAGTTCACTGTACTAAAATGGCCCCCACAGTTACCAGATCTCAACCCAATAGAGCATCTTTGGGATGTTTTGGAACGGCGGCTTTGTGCCCTGGATGTGCATCCCACAAATCTCCATCAACTGCAAGATGTTATCCTATCAATATCGGCCAACATTTCTAAAGAATGCTTCCAGCACCTTGTTGAATCAATGCCATGTAGAATTAAGGCAGTTCTGAAGGCGAAAGGGGGTCAAACACAGTATTAGTATGGTGTTCCTAATAATCATTTAGGTGAGTGTAAATGAAAACATCAACTTAAATAAGAGCTGTGTTCATTCTGATACAAAGTCACACCAAAGATTTTTGTGTAAGTTTCACGTACACACAACAATGATCTGCATTCACACGGATACACGAAAGCAGAAACAAACGCTAGTAGTAGAAACATTACGTGCATAAACCAACACTGACATGAACCATTTTTGCAAATTACATACTTTTATTTAACTAAAGTTTGAATGAGCTGCATTTAAAGCAACCTTCGAATTGGGACAGCCTTCAGTCGCACTGTTGTGATGCATTCGGTCTTAAAATGTAGCCCTCAAAGGACGCAGCCCTTAAATTGGAACACAGCTACAGTCCTGAAGGCCACCATTAATGTTTTGAAATTACACCATGATTTTACAGGAAATTACACTCTGTTAATTTAAATCTAGACTAAAGACGCATCTTTTTGCATCTTGCATACACTACACTATCATAATATATATATTCCTAAGCTTTGGGCTGCACTTGTTAGATCAACCGGAACCAGGAACACTTCCAATAAGAACTGATGCATTTGTTGCATCAAAGAGTGCAGAACAGTACTCTACTCTCAGCCAGTCTAGTCTCATTGATCCAAGGTTACTAGAGCCCGCAGGACGCAGTCCAAGGTTACCAGAGTGGGCAGGACGCGGTCCATTCCCAGACCTTACAAATGCTGTGATGATAGAGCTGGACAAAGGACGTGGCGACTCTACAAAATTATTAATGATAATCTTAAATCTATTTTTTTTATTTATTTTGCCTTGTTGTGCAAGCACTGTCGAGCTTGTGCAGTGGCTGCAGCTTTTGCCAGAGGGGAACTCGAATCCCCTGGTTAGGCCTGGTTTCCCTCTGAGGGTTTTTTCTCCTCCAATGGAGTTTTGGGTTCCTCGCCACAGTTTGCATACTGTTTTGCACTGTTTGCCCGCCAGGGGGGCTGCTAGAATTTTATAGTTTTATTTAATTATCAATGCAAATAGGAATTTATAGTCTATCTGATATTTGACCTGTGATTTGACTTGCATAACCTAATATTTTTTGCTTATAGTCAATGTTTTCATGTACAGCTGCTTTGTAACAAAAGCGCTATATAAATAAAGCTGACTTGACTTAGCTTCTATTTTCTAAATTTACAGTCTTTAGTAATAGTATTCAATGAAAACTTTACATCAAAATACATGTAGTTAAGAGTTAAGAGCCCAATTAAAGCAAGCACTCAATAATAGTCCCAGTGGGCACTTTAATGTTAAAACAAGTCAAATTTACATCTAACAAAACTTACATCTAATTAAAAAGCAGGTCAAAAATGCACATCAGTATGACATCAAAAACTTGTGTGTAAGTGACGAAGAATACTATGTGATACTAGAGTTAGTTCTGAGATAATGACATTCTTTTAACACCACATTCAAGAACTGTTAAAATTATGTGAATCAATTAGACATCAAGGATCGGTGTTTGAATCTCGACAATGGTGACAATTAACAAAAGAAAGCTTTACATCATAGTACAAAACTCATTCATTTCGGTTGATTAGTTTGATTGTCTTTGATTGCCAAGGGAGTCTTTGGTGATCGCATAATCATGGCTAAATGTTGATGAGATCAGTGTTGTGCTGCCAAATATGTGTGCATAATGCATTTTAAAAACCTTTGGAATATCTGATCATCTCTAAACAGCAGAATCTCACTCTCTACTATCACACAAACTGACAGTTACAAACTGACAGTTATCTCATCAACATTTACCAATTACTTTATTATCATCCGAGACTCATTTTGTATAGCTTGATATAACAAATATGCTCTACCATAGTGAACACACAGTTTAAGCAGCCAGAGGAAGAGAAGCCTAACACTGTAGAGTCAAGACCTGACTAAAGCAAACACTCATCAACATAATGGTGACTTTAAATGACAAACCAGTCACATCTAAACCTCTAAGATCACAGTACAAGAGTAAGATCACAGTTTGAGCACACTGTGAGTTTGCTGTGAGGTTACATTTTGACTTCATCGTGAGCTTTCTGTATTCTCATGGTGAAATCACTGTGAGATTGCTGTGACATAATCGTGTTGACTGGGTTCTCAGTTTGCAAAGTATATAACTTCTTGACCAGTACTGCAGTGTTGTTAGTCCAGGAGAGATCCACAGTGATGTGCACCCCCAGGAACTTGGTGCTGCTCACTCTCTCCACAGTCGCACCGTTGACGGTCTGAGGAGCATGCTGAGTGCATACTCTCCTGAACTCAACAACAATCTCCTTCGTCTTCTCCACATTCAGAGAGAGATTGTTGTCACTGCATCACCTCGCTCCTGTAGTTTGTCTCATCTCTGTTGCTAAAGAGACCTACAACAGTCGTGTTGTCTGCAAACTTGATTAAGAGGTTGGAGTCGTGTGTAGTCGTGGGTCAGCAAGGTGTAGATGAGGAGGCTAAGTTCCCCAAGTTCAGTGTGATGGTACTGGATGTGTTAATGCCGACCTGTACTGTCTGAGGTCTCCCCGTCAGGAAATCCAACAACCACTTGCACATTGAAGTTTTTAGTCCCAGCTGGACCAACTTGTGAGTGAGCTGTTGATGGATAATTGTGTTAAATGCTGAACTGAAGTCTATGAACAATGTTCTGACGTAAGAGTCTTTTTGGTCAGTATGAGTGAGTGCAGCACGGAGGGCAGTGGCGATGGCATCATCGGACGAGTGCTTGGACCAATATGCAAATTGGAAGGGGTCCAGGGAGGATGGAGGACAGACTTGATGTAGTGCATGACTAGCGGTTCAAAGCACTTCATGAGAATAGAACGTCCAAATAACTTCTTTGGAACTGGAATGATGGTGGTAGCATTGAAGCATGGGGGGACAACAGTCTGCCTGACTCAGCAAGATGTTGAAAATGTCTGTGAAGGCATCAGTGAGTTCTACAGCACAGTCTCTCAGCACGTGCCCCGGAATATTTTAAGGACCTGGAGCTTTGCGTGCACTGATATCCTCAAACTGTCCGGGAACAACGTCATCACCTGATCACCAGGAGGAGGTGAGGTCTTTTGTGCAGCGGTGCTGTTTTGTGCCTCAAAGCGGGCAAAGAAGGTGTTCAGCTCATAACAGGGAGATGGTGCTGTCACAGGTCTGCATGGGGGCTTGTAGTCTTACTACAACACAGTCAGATTGAGTTGAAGGTTGTTGTGACTACCAAAGAGAAAGCCGATCCACATTCTGTCTGTATCCATTCTGAGTAAGTCTGATTACTGAAAAGCAGTTTATTAATTGAGTAACTGTTCTGTTTGTTCAGTCTTGGGAGATGCTTTAAAACAGTATTACGGCGGAATGTTTGACCCTAAGTAGCAAAGTACAGTTGTGACATGATTACATGCCTGGGTCCTTGGCCTAGATCTGGTCCACACACCACTGTTTGATTGTGAGAAGAAAAAATCATCTGGTCCAGAGATTGAATGAAGGGATGTGGCCCGCTTTGTGAAAATTCAAGGAAAAACTGAATTGTGAATAAGATTCATTCAATCAATTTAATTAATTAACATAATATGAAAAGAGCCATCTTGATGCTTTGACTGAGCTAAATTACAGAGTAAATGAACACAGACGAAAATCAACTGTAAATAACAGATTGACACATTACATCTGTCAACATCTCACCAGAGGAGAATTAAAATAGTCCTTAAAAATCCGTACCATTTTCACAACACAACTTACACTTTATTTCAAACAGAATGTGTACAAAATATATTGTTGAGAATGTAGAATGTGCGGTGCTTGCTCACGTTTGTTTGTTTGTTTGTTTGCTTGCATCTTCATAGCATAGCATTTTATTTTAATACAGTAGTAGTTCTTATTTTCTTCTCTTATTGCTAATTATCCTCATAGTTAACTCAGTTTTGTTAGCGAAGCATTAGCTTGTTAGTTGTTTATTCTGTGAAACATCACACTTGTTTAATGTGATCTGTGTATCTCGGCCTCAGCCGGTTTTTGTCTGTGGGTTCCATTTAGGCCCCACATGGGTTAGCTCAGATTCAATGAACACTGCTTAATGTGCATACTACAGGCTGCTAAATGTGACATTGAATGTTAATAACATACAGAAGTGATAAAAAGCAAAATAAACTTTAGATTTAATACTGTCTTACGGTATAAATACGGACGACGTAAAAATCCTTCAGCAGAGCAAAGACATTTCGGCTCATTATCTGTTATCATGCTTGCTGATAACCTTGCAGTACCTAAGTAGAACCTTGCAGTACCTATCGCTGCAAATCAAACTACTTGTTACAAATATGGTAGAACAATAACTTCAACTACAAAAGGTGTGTTTATTGATAATTTGCCTGAATTGTCTCAAATCTCTAGCATTAGTAATAACGTTGAAGATCTTGACTTTACCATTGAACATTTTAACCCACACCTTCTCGGAAACGCTAGACACAGTTGCTCCTCTGAGTTTAAAGAAGATTAAAAAAGACAGCCCTAGATTATGAATCTAGAGTCTAGATAAAGACAGCACAACCCAAGGTTTTCATTTAACACAGTGGCTAAATTAACCAAAAATCATCGTCAGCAACTTCTGATTCTGTATACCAGCATAGCAGTGATGTATTTATTAATCTATATCTATTTCACAAATAAAATCCAAGATATTAGCGAAAAAAATATAACTATGCAACCAGTAGTGAAATCCGTGTGCATATAGCTGGAAATTGAAAAAAAAACCCATATAAATAAAGCTGACTTGAAAGAACTACAACTGACTTCCACCACAGCTTTTGATTAACTGAAGAAAAAGAAAACATGAAATCTCTCGCCAGAGGAGGATTAAACTCTACAAACATTTTGATCATCTTTGACTCTTTATATTATTGAGAATTAAAAAATGTTATTGTTTTTTATTGAAAATAATTGTTAGGTTTGATGTCACTATTATGATGATCACTGTTTGCTCTAGTTGGGCTGTTTGAAATTTATGGAGTGTTCAACAACAAGTTTATGTACATACAAGGTGAAAAAACACTATTATGTAAAATAAGAAAGTATTAAACAGTTATGCAGATACTTAAGTACTTTCCTAGACCTTGACAACAACTAAAACCATGTCTATAGAACGCCAGGAACTTCAATATCTTTGCTTGTGTTCTGAAGAAGGCAGGAATGCTTAAAATATGTTGAACGTAATATGGTTGAGTAAAGATTTTGAGATGGACTTATCCTTTAAGAAAGCTTTTATTTGCATTGATCCTGTTAATGATGCAAATTTAAGCATTTTGAGATAACTGATTTTACAGGCACACTTGCAAATGAACATTCATCACACAAACCTCATCAATGGTGACAATCATCAAACTAATACAGATAAACCGCAATGCATACTGGGAGCAGTGGAGTCCCTAGGCCCTAAACAAAAATTTTTAATAGGGAGTTATTATTACCTTACTTCTTGACTGACTCAAGAATTTTCATGATCATGTTACTTCCTCTTTAACACTTTAGAAGATTATAGTGTTGCCCACACACAGACATCAAGAATCAGCAAATGAATCTCAACAATGGTGAAATGCTTCATGTTGCAATGCATTCTGGTAGTCATGAATGAGTTTTGTATAATGCTCCCACAATGCATTGCGGCATGAAGCATGTTACCATTGTTAGGATTCATGTGCTGATTTACATTTCACATTTACATTTATTCATTAGGCAGATGCTTTTATCCAAAGCGACTTACAAGTAGTTGATACTTCATGTTTGCGTGTGAATTAAGCCATAAAACTAAATTAAATTAGAGATTCTCATACAAAAGTCTTTGTGAAATTTGGAAAAACTCAACAAAAGATGATGAAATTTTGTCAAAAATAATTGAAACACCATAACAAACATAGCTATGCCCAAAAGAGAACAAATTAATTGACTATATCAAGCGTCAAACTGCCCAACTACAACAAACACTGATCACCATAAAGGTGATATCAATCCTAACAATTTTAAATTCTATACAACCTTTACAAAAATATTCTGCTTAATCCCAGTATTATTAAGAAGTCAAAATTATAATATTGTTTGTTGACTTGTTGCGGCCAAAGTCATTTGTGCTGCTTCTGTTTCCTTTCTTTCGGTTCTTGTTGGTTCTGTGTCCATCAGTGATTCTACTTGTTATCACTTCATTCACTCCAACATTCAATGTCACATTTAGCAGCCTGTAGTATGCACACTAAGCAGTGTTCATTTCATCTGGGCTAACCCATGTGGGGCCTACATGGAACCCATGGACAAAACTGTCTGGGACCCAGATCAAACCCATCTCCACCCTAAATGACAATGCTGGCTGGGACCTTTGTCCTTGTAGTGTATATACTGTATGAATGTCTCCTTGTTTATTCTGTACTATGAATATGGTTGGTTCATATTTTTATTTGTGTAACTCATTGCATGACATATGCTAGTTTAACAAAAAAGAACAATGAGTATCTGGGGTAATCTTGCCACGTTTTACCCAAGACCCCTTTTGGTGTGTGTGTGTCAATTTAATTACATAAATTAAACTTTACATTATAGCAGATATATCCTTGAAAATCCCAGCGGGCACTTTGACTTCAAATTGACATCTAAAACAGGTCGAAAAGGCAAATCAGACTGATGTCAAATATTTGAGATCCACACACTGATGTCCTTTTGACCACCAATAATAACACAAATAAAATGTATCTGCTGAAGGGACTACAGTGCATAAAGCTAAATTGCCCGGAAGGCAGATTAATAACCCTTATTATGTTTCGGTTCAAATCTCAGTGCCAGCAGGTCATGACTGAAGGGCCCTTGAGCAAGGCACCTTACCCCTGATTGCTCTGCAATAATGTGCCAACTGTAACAAAAAACTACTTGTAAGTTGCTTTGGATAAAAGCGTCTGCCAAATGAATAAATGTAAATGTAATGTAAATGTGTTTGCTTTAGTTGGGCTCTTGACTCTTGTTCTATAATCAAGTAAATTCTCTTTCAATACGTGCAATAGTGTTTTTAATAAGAACACTTTTGTTTGGATAAAGAAAAATATATTTTGAAAAGGTTTGGATGTAATTGTTTGCTTTAAATGGAAAGTATCAAACAGTTATGCAGATACTTAAGTACTTTCCCAGACCTTGACAACAACTAAAACCATGTCTATAGAGCGCCAGAAATTCTCTCAGATGTCACTTCAATATATTTGCTTGTGTTCTGAAGAAAGCAGGAATGCTTACAATATGTTGAACATAATGTGGTTGAGTAAAGAGTTTGAGAAGGACTTTTCCTTTAAGAATGCTTTTATTTGTGTTGAGCCTGTTAATGATGCAAATTTTAGAATTTTGAGAAATTTATAACTATTTTTACAGGCACACTTGGAAATCAACATTCATCACACAAACCTCATCAATGGTGACAATCATCAAACTAATACAGATCAACCGCAATGCAAGCTGGGAGCAGTGCCGATCCTAGGCCCTAAGCAAACCTTTTTGAAGGGCCCTTGTCATATGAGTTCAAATAAAAACAAATAGATTTAAACAAATACATATATATATATATATATAAACAAATAAAAAAATCAATTAACACACAAACAAATAAAGACTGAAAGACACAAAAAAACATTAAACTGACAATGAGAACAGTAAATTCTAAAATAAAATAAACAAATGTTTTGACATGTAATTTTTTCTTTACCTTAATTAACACGTGGCTCGGAACCATCTAGCTGTAAAAGAAAACAAATGTGGTGTGTTTTTTCTAACCAAATGAGTGATAAAAGCATGATAAATATAGTTTACTAAATAAAGCTAAGTATACAAAAACACATCAATAATTCTCTTAATGTGATGGCACAAACTAAAGATTATATATTATCACGGGCAAAACAAATGCAGTGGATTGCAGTTATGCGCATATAGCTGAAACTCACATGAACATTGTAGTTGGTAAGTCATTCACTATAAATGCTATTGAACTTTAAATAATCATATATCTTCTGTATGAACCCATATAGTAGATGGGTTTAATATACACAGCAAAACACATAGCGATATTTATATATGATTTGACAGTTTATTGTCATAAATATAAAAAAATCAAAAGGTGTGTATTATAGCGTACACACCGACATGAATACTGTAGAGCTGGTTTTGTGGTCTAAGTTATTCCCTTTAAATGCTAATAAAGTTAGAAACGTGTATTAATGTAGTAACTTTGGAGACGGTCCCTAAATTCACGACTATCAAACATCCAACGTCAAGCAACTTTATGCCAGTGTTCAAATAATGAATTTGTAAATACGTTCTTGCGTAATTTGGCAAAACATTTTTTTTAAATAGTACAATAACACATGCGTCTTGTTCTTTTGTTTGCGTGGTTGGCGTTTTTGTCCTTTATTCCTCTCCATACGGATAGCTCTGTTTAAAACCATTGCCATATGTAAAGGTACATCAAAACATGCATGATGTCCGACTATGTCACAGTAATTAAATAAATTAAGTACTAAATAGAAAATGATACCTCTAAAGTTCGATCTGTAAGTTATAAAAATAGCTTCTTAATTGTTTACAATAGTGTTTTTGATTTGGTACTCAATGGGCCCTCTGGTGGTTTAGAGGCCCTAGGAAGCCTGCGTAGTCTGCATATAGGAAGGATGGGCTCTGGCTGGGAGTCATTAATAGAGTTTTGTACTATGATGTTACCCAGCATGCATTGCACCATAAATATTTGTTTTGTTAATTGTCACCATTGTTGAGTTTCATACACTGTTTCTTGATGTCTAATTATTCCATTTGTTGGCAGTTTAAGAGTATATCTTGAGTTTATGACAGTTATGACATTGTTGTAAAACCATAATCTTGTATCACACAGTATTCTTTCATCACTACCACAACAGAGCAAATTGATCGCTAAAAGGTCTTTAAATTGCAAACACATGCCAAGAGCTCAACTTAAGCAACAGTGATCACAATAACATTAGTTTATAAAAATAAAGATTACAACCTAATTGCATTGACCAGCTTCTTTGATGTAAATGTTGGATGTCAATATTTTCATGTCATTCTAATTTGCATATTTTACATTAATTTGGAGTAAATTTTAAGTTTTGTTTGAGGTCAATTTGACATCTTTTCAACATCAAGGTATCCACTGGGATGTCTTTGAGTTGCTAAATCACCATTTCACGAGGACTGTAGTGCATTTTTTTCTCATGAAATTTCATGCTCTACTTGCCTTAACTGCCATTGGCTGTTAGTGTTGAGAGTGGGCATGGCTGCCCAAAGTCCCTCCAGCATTCTTCTCATCTCTTCTGTTCACCCTGCTTAATGACAAGACAGGTTTCTTTTGCTTGTCCCAACCTACCTCTACTTCCCTGTTTGATTGGCTCTTTGATGTAGCGGTGGCATTTTGAAGTAACTAAGAGGCCATCCACACGGAGACGCGACACGTATAGCTGTATACGTAAAGATTTTATATTGTATCTGAGTTGCGTCCACACGGACCGGCATTTTGGGAACAGCTTATTTTTTTGAACTGGGTGCCAGAGTGGAAAAATCTGAAGACGCCACTTTACGTTTTCGTCTGTACAGCCGATCCGTTAATTTTTTTAAATGGTGTTGTCATCACCCCAGCGCGCATAGTTTGTGCGCATGCTCCATGTCTTCTCTGATTTTAGTGTATCAATTTGGCAAGATTACAGCTCCACATACTGATTTGGCATGTATACTACATCGTTTTGAGTTGGTTTAACGGTTTCGTGTACGCATATATTTCTTGAAACGACACTGTGAAAAGGAAAAGAAAATTTGGATAGGGAAATCTCTGGCTTCGTGTGGATGTGGCCTAAGAGAGCTAGGACTGGATGATGTAGATATATGGATAAGGATGGGTGGATATGTTTAATAAGAGTAAAATGGGATAGTGTGTGTATAGTTTAATGAGAGAAGGGCTCGGGCAACATTTGACATGACAAACCAACCGTGGAGAAAGTACCTTTTGGAGGTCATCTTGTAGTCGTTTCAACACGGCCTCTAACTGGGACACCTTCTCCTCAAGGTGGCCGGACGAGTCACTGCAAAGGGAAGGAGAGAAACAGTACACAAATAAGCATTTTGTTGACCTCTTAACTTTGATTTCATATTCCAAAACTGGCCATGAATTTACACATCAAAATGTAAGTGCAATTGTTTGAGTTTTATAACCAGCGTAAAAATGGTAACACAGTCAATCTCACCTGTCCTTCATGTCTTTTAACCTATTTTCGGTCTGCGTTGTACCCTCTGGTGTCCCATCGCCTGCCTTCCAGTCTGAAACAAAGTTTTAGATAACATTATTAATACTCTAGTTTTTGTCACCGTCATTACCATACCAGCACTCCTTAGAGAACAGCCTAAGTAAACTAACTAGAATGCTAAGATTGATTTAGATTTAAACAGCCTTTTATTTCATCTAACAAAACTATTATTAATCACCTTCTTGAGAAAGAGCTTCCAGAATGTTCTGACAGGCACTGGCTAGATTAGAAATAGACTGCCACTCTGCCTCAGATGAATCCGTAGTCTCTGAGAGAACTGAAAAAGAAAAGTGTTTATTACACGTTCTACTGAACTATATACACTGTATTGTTAGACCTTACCAGCCATTTTCACAATGATATATTGGCAACACTTTTGCCAGTTTACTGGAAGGTCATTCATCTACAAAAGCTTTCATTGAGGTTGAATTTTGTAAGTCACCATTAGGGTTATCGGTGTTACTTTTAGAGGCGATTTACATGAGACCATTTTCAATCGAAAAAGCAAAAACATTTATGGATTTTTGCTGTCCGTTTACACGTAAACAGATGTTTAGTACATGAAAATAGATCTCAAAATGCAGCTGATTCCGAGTAAACTGCCATGCGGAATATTCTGAAAAAGATTACGTCACGGGCATGCGTGTGAGGTGCTCAGTCAAAATAACATGGCTGCTTCCCATATTATAAGCAAACGGTATTAAAAAGCACTTTTGGTTAACTGTGTATGTGCCAAGGCACGTCCGGTTTCTTTACACAACAACATTATCGCCCACTGGTCTGGCGTGCATACTACAGCGTTTTTATCCGTTTTCCAGGATCCACGTAAATGTAGACGTTTTGATAACACTGCCATGTGTACGTGAAACTTTTCTAAAACATTAAGGAAACACTTTTCCATTTCTTTTTGTGTAAATGTGGCCTTAGTTGGGCTGTCGGCTCTCTTTTTTTTCTGCTTAAATGTTAATTTGTCTTGGACGTGTGCTTTCATCATGTATGTTTGGAATAGGATGCAAAGCTAAAATGTGATTATTTTGAGGGAATTGTTTTATGTACTTTTACAGTAGATGTATGCATTTGGCAGATTTACTTACATTGCACTATACATTTGTTTAAAAAATGTATGGCAATTTCTCATTAGCCACAAAAGAATGGCCTAAAGTGTATATACATGTATCTCCTCCACATTGTATGCTTCTCATCACATTGGATCGCCCGCCAATGCAAGTATCTGATCGATGTCTAAATAGCTGCGTTTAAGCTGTGCCCATTTTAAATAAGGAGATAGTCCTTGATGGTTTATGCAGATGTAAATAGCTGATTTAATACTGCCATTCTTTGATTTTTCTATTTCTTTAATGTTTTACTGCTTTTACGTTTTATGTGTGTTTGCTTAGTGTTCGGTATTTGTTAGTTAGTTGGTTTGTTTCCCTTAATGTAGTCAACAAACCTGCATTTGTATCCAGGCTCGAATTGTTTCTGTGTTTATTGATCACATCTTAAGGTCACTTAAAATGCTTGATTTTGTTTCGATTTCTTAAGTGGTACTGCACTACAGTAAGAGTATTGTTTTCCAAAACCAGAAAAGTAATATTTCTTAGAGTTAATATACGATCTGCTGATCGCTTGCTGGACGAGTGTATTTAGCTTGTCGCTATTATTGATTCTGCTGCATCAGGTAAGTGTATAAAATAGGTATGGTTAATCACCATTAATTTTACAAATTTTACTGTAGTTAAACTAGGGGTGACCCCGAATAGTCGATGATTCGATGCATCGATATGCTGAGCCTGATTCGACCACCAATCTCACAGGTGAATCTTCGCGGTTGTTATAAAACAACGATCATACCATTTTGGCAATATGGGGGTGCTCAATTTCCCACAGAAGTACTGGTTTTGTACGGTTATATTAAGTTATACAACCTTTAATTAATAATGCTGTTAAAAAAACGTGAAAAGAAAGAAGCGTTCAATAAATATTTTTTACGTGTGTGTGTGAATAAATCCAACCACCCCTGTGATATATTTAAGTTTCACTTTCCCTGATCCGTGACAGACGAGGAGCATCTTGGCGGCAGGGATTTCTTAACAATGTCTGGGATAAGAAAATCTAAAGTGTGGATGCACTTTGAAATTGTAAAAGATGATCCAAAAAAAGTTAAATGTAAGTTGTGCCAACAGCTCATGTCATACCATTCATCAACAACAAACATGGCTTTCCACTTAAAACGGGTAAGTTTCTTACCAATAAATAGGCCTACGTTTCACTTTTTCATATATAATGGCGCTTTTAATTTACGAATATTAATATCATATGTTGTGACTTAAAATATGTTCGTCTTTTTTCTAGATCCACCCACAGTATCAGACTGACGACAGCAGTTAATCTAGTAGTACCGGAGCTGCGCCAAAACTAACTCAAAGAAAGCTAGATTTGAGACCGCCTTTGTCCGAGAAAAGGAAAAGAGAAATCACGGACAAAATTGCAGAGTTTATTGCGCTCGACATGAGGCCAGTGAATGTTGTGGACGGTGAAGGTTTTAAAGAATTAATGCGCACACTTGAGCCAGGATACACAGTTCCCAAAAGAGAGACGGTTATGCATGCGGTGGATGCAAAATACGCGTCCATACGCGCGGAGGTTTACATGTTAATAAACAATTGCAAATCAGTCAGCCTCACCACAGATATTTGGACCTCACTACAAATGGAGGCATATCTTACAGTTACAGCCCACTTTATTACTGAAACCTGGCGACTGGAAAATTTTGTGTTAGCAACCAAAAAATGGGGGAAAGTCATACAGCAGAACATATTTCACAAACACTGAAAGAAGTCATTTCTGATTGGGACATTCCAGGTACTAAGATCGTTTCTGTTGTCCATGACAATGCAACGAATATGGTTGCATTCACCAATCAACTGGCCCAAGACCCATCGTGGGGAACTGTACAGGGAGTCCGTTGTGCGGGGCATACACTTTAATTGTGCATTAACAGCGCATTAAAGAAAGATCCCGTGTGTCGCACTGTTGCTTCTGCGAGGCGCCTTGTTTCACACTTCAAAAAAAGCGCAAAGGCCACCACAGCACTTGCAGAAAAACAAAGAGAACTGAATGTTGCAGAGCATGAACTTGTGCAAGATGTTGCCACTCGATGGAATTCTGTTTATCTTATGCTCGATCTTCTGTTAGAACAAAGGGGTGCAGTTTCAGCTGTGCTGACAGATTCAAGTGTCAGCAAACGGTCCGACCGTGATCTAGAGCAAACAACATCCCAGTGGAGAATGGTAGAGGACATAGTTCATGTTCTCAAGCCAATGATCAAACTGACAGAGCTTTTGTCACAAGATATGAACACATCTCTATCTGCCACTGTTCCGATGCTTATGAACATTAAGAAACGACACTTGGTGGTACATGAAGAGGACAATGCTGTTACTAAGACCCTCAAGATAACCCTGACTGAGGAGATTAACAGACGATGGGAGCTTAAAGGTCGTCTTTTGGAGAGCAGTATTTATATCAAGGCTGCAATTCTTGACCCACGTTTTAAGAAGCTTTCTTTTTTCACTGATGGTGAGCAAAGGAACGAGGCGTATACTGTGGTGGAAAATCTGGCTGAGACTTTAGCTGCAAGGCTGTAGAGGAGGTAGGTAATGACAGTAAATTGGTGGAGGAGCGTTATACTGCAGGCCCTTCAAGACAAGAAAAAGAGAAAGACCAAGTGATGTCAATGCTGTTGTCCAGTGATGAAGAGGAGCAACAGCCAGGGGACAGTGAGATGAGCGCTTATTTAAAGGACACTACAAAAAGCAGTACAGGACCACTGGAATGGTGGCAAAAGAACGAGGAGAGATACCCAAAGCTGTCCAGGGCCGCAAAGAGAATCCACAGCATCCCATCTACTTCCACACCATCAGAAAGAATTTTCTCCAAGGCTGGATTTATTATCAGTAAAACCAGGAGCGCACTGCTGCCGGCCAACGTTAACAAGTTGGTTTTCCTCGCACACAATATGAAAAGACTCAAACGCACAAAAGCAGAGTGAAAGACTGGATTTTTTTCGTTCGGGTAGGGTACAAGTGTTTTCAAACATTTCAGCCGTTTCTATTTTAATTTGCTGTGAACATGTTTAGCTAAAAAAAAACTGTCAGTTTAGCGTTTATTGTTGTTGCGGCAGTTAAAAAGAGAAAGTTCACAATTCTGGATAATCTTTCGTTGTTTTAATAATTTATTTATTTTAATTTTATTTATTGATCACTCAGGGTTACCTAATTTAACTTTTTTTTATATATGTTCCCCTGCACTTTGGCATTTTGCACACATTTATTATGCTTCCTGTGACCTGATTCTGATTTCGTTTTTATTTTATTTTTTTATTATTATTATGTTCTAATTTAATTCTGTAAATTAATGCTTTTTGTTTTTCGTTGTTTTGATGTTGCGCCACACTTTAAGCATGCTGGCACAGGCAATTTTGCCGATTTTAATTTAATTTCGCAAAAAAATCCTAATCCTAAATCGCGGGTCATATGGCATATTTTATAAACCTGAATGCTGAAAGTAATTTTACTCCTGTCTTAAGAGTCCTTGCATTGGCTTCCTGTCAGGAACGGTATGGATTTGAAAATCCTTATGTTAACATTTAAGGCTTTGCATGACTTGGATCCCCAGTACCTGTCTGATCTAGCAATATGCACTCTTCTCAATGTGGTCTCTTAGGTGTTCCCAAGAAATGCCTTCGCTCCATGGGCGATAGAGATTTCTCTTCTTATGCTCTTAAACTCTGAAATTCTCTCCCGGCTGACATCAGGGAAGCCAATTCACTAACAAGTATTAAATCTCTTCTTAGAACATATTATTTTTTATGACTGCTTTTGCTTGATTATTCATGTTATTTTGTATTGTTTATCGCAGGGGATGGCCATTTTAGTCATGCAGAGTCTCTGCTCCTGGAGAGTTTAGCTTCAACCATCATCAAACACACCTGAAGCAGCTAATCAAGACTTTCCAGGACCAGGGGTTTTCAACTCCAGTTCTCTTGGTCACCCATGACCGAATGTTTTCGATGTATCTCTGTATCAAACACCTGATTCAACTCATCAGTCTGCTGACATGACTTTTTGAAAAACTAACAAGCTGATGAGTTGAATCAGGTGTTTCACATACACCGAATACACTTGAATTAATTAGCTCCTGGTTAAATTGATTTAATGTAAAGACTTGAATTGAACACAATTAGTCGAAAAGGATTTCAAGTGCTCAGCATGCTTTTGCCTCAGACTGCATTAACTAAAGACTTGCATTAACTAATGATTCAAATCATTCCTCGGTCAATTAAATTGTTATGGTCATACCTACAATGAGTGGTTGGTATATGAACATGTAAACATTAATTTGAGTGGACATCGATGACAATTGGAGTTAAATTCTTGCACTGCTGCTGTTTAGTTTATACTAGTCGTGCATAGCCAGACCTTTATATTGGCCCTTTCTTTGGCCAAGGCCAGGAGGCCATATGAAGTTTTGTGCCACGTCATGTTTAGAGGCGTGCAAATGTCCCTGCAGTACCAACCCCGGTCTCACTCCCGGCTCATCACATATTAGCCCTCGGCCAGCACCCTCGTGTAGGGTACACCTTTGGCATCGTTTTCCGATTTTGTTGTTTGCTAAATGCTCCAGACCGAGACGTGTGCAATTTTTGGGATTTCATAATTGTTTATGGTTTTAATATTTTGTAGCACCTAACCCCAACCCCACCCTAAACCTAACCACTTCTCAACCATATAAAACACAACACGCCACTAAAAGCATTCACCGGTATTCATTGCACAAACTGACCAAAAGCAGTGTAAAAGTATAACAACTTGTCGCAAACCTTTTTGCACGATAACTTTATTTGAAGATGACATTTCCGTGAATGCACACAGTCGGCTCCCATTCAAGATAAACCGGAACATTAGCTACATGCAGGTGATTGCGAGAGCCAACACCATTTCACACTTGAATTTTGTAAGTCACCATTAGGGTGATCGACAAACACTGAAAGAAGTCATTTCTGATTGGGACATTCCAGGTACTAAGATCGTTTCTGTTGTCCATGACAATGCAACGAATATGGTTGCATGCACCAATCAACTGGCCCAAGACCCATCGTGGGGAACTGTACAGGGAGTCCGTTGTGCGGGGCATACACTTCAATTGTGCATTAACAGCGCATTAAAGAAAGATCCCGTGTGTCGCACTGTTGCTTCTGCGAGGCGCCTTGTTTCACACTTCAAAAAAAGCGCAAAGGCCACCACAGCACTTGCAGAAAAACAAAGAGAACTGAATGTTGCAGAGCATAAACTTGTGCAAGATGTTGCCACTCGATGGAATTCTGTTTATCTTATGCTCGATCGTCTGTTAGAACAAAGGGGTGCAGTTTCAGCTGTGCTGACAGATTCAAGTGTCTGCAAACGGTCCGACCGTGATCTAGAGCTAACAACATCCCAGTGGAGAATGGCAGAGGACATAGTTCATGTTCTCAAGCCAATGATCAAACTGACAGAGCTTTTGTCACAAGATATGAACACATCTCTATCTGCCACTGTTCCGATGCTTATGAACATTAAGAAACGACACTTGGTGGTACATGAAGAGGACAATGCTGTTACTAAGACCCTCAAGATAACCCTGACTGAGGAGATTAACAGACGATGGGAGCTTAAAGGTCGTCTTTTGGAGAGCAGTATTTATATCAAGGCTGCAATTCTTGACCCACGTTTTAAGAAGCTTTCTTTTTTCACTGATGGTGAGCAAAGGAACGAGGCGTATACTGTGGTGGAAAATCTGGCTGAGACTTTAGCTGCAAGGCCTGTAGAGGAGGTAGGTAATGACAGTGAATTGGTGGAGGAGCGTTATACTGCAGGCCCTTCAAGACAAGAAAAAGAGAAAGACCAAGTGATGTCAATGCTGTTGTCCAGTGATGAAGAGGAGCAACAGCCAGGGGACAGTGAGATGAGCGCTTATTTAAAGGACACTACAAAAAGCAGTACAGGACCACTGGAATGGTGGCAAAAGAACGAGGAGAGATACCCAAAGCTGTCCAGGGCCGCAAAGAGAATCCACAGCATCCCATCTACTTCCACACCATCAGAAAGAATTTTCTCCAAGGCTGGATTTATTATCAGTAAAACCAGGAGCGCACTGCTGCCGGCCAACGTTAACAAGTTGGTTTTCCTCGCACACAATATGAAAAGACTCAAACGCACACAAGCAGAGTGAAAGACTGGATTTTTTTCGTTCGGGTAGGGTACAAGTGTTTTCAAACATTTCAGCCGTTTCTATTTTAATTTGCTGTGAACATGTTTAGCTAAAAAAAACTGTCAGTTTAGCGTTTATTGTTGTTGCGGCAGTTAAAAAGAGAAAGTTCACAATTCTGGATAATCTTTCGTTGCTTTAATAATTTATTTATTTTAATTTTATTTATTGATCACTCAGGGTTACCTAATTTAACTTTTTTTTATATATGTTCCCCTGCACTTTGGCATTTTGCACACATTTATTATGCTTCCTGTGACCTGATTCTGATTTCGTTTTTATTTTATTTTTTTATTATTAGAAATGTATATTATGTTCTAATTTAATTCTGTAAATTAATGCTTTTTGTTTTTCGTTGTTTTGATGTTGCGCCACACTTTAAGCATGCTGGCACAGGCAATTTTGCCGATTTTAATTTAATTTCGCAAAAAAATCCTAATCCTAAATCGCGGGTCATATGGCATATTTTATAAACCTGAATGCTGAAAGTAATTTTACTCCTGTCTTAAGAGTCCTTGCATTGGCTTCCTGTCAGGAACGGTATGGATTTGAAAATCCTTATGTTAACTTTTAAGGCTTTGCATGACTTGGATCCCCAGTACCTGTCTGATCTAGCAATATGCACTCTTCTCAATGTGGTCTCTTAGGTGTTCCCAAGAAATGCCTTCGCTCCATGGGCGATAGAGATTTCTCTTCTTATGCTCTTAAACTCTGAAATTCTCTCCCGGCTGACATCAGGGAAGCCAATTCACTAACAAGTATTAAATCTCTTCTTAGAACATATTATTTTTTATGACTGCTTTTGCTTGATTATTCATGTTATTTTGTATTGTTTATCGCAGGGGATGGCCATTTTAGTCATGCAGAGTCTCTGCTCCTGGAGAGTTTAGCTTCAACCATCATCAAACACACCTGAAGCAGCTAATCAAGACTTTCCAGGACCAGGGGCTTTCAACTCCAGTTCTCTTGGTCACCCATGACAGAATGTTTTCGATGTATCTCTGTATCAAACACCTGATTCAACTCATCAGTCTGCTGACATGACTGTTTGAAAAACTAACAAGCTGATGAGTTGAATCAGGTGTTTCACATACACCGAATACACTTGAATTAATTAGCTCCTGGTTAAATTGATTTAATGTAAAGACTTGAATTGAACACAATTAGTCGAAAAGGATTTCAAGTGCTCAGCATGCTTTTGCCTCAGACTGCATTAACTAAAGACTTGCATTAACTAATGATTCAAATCATTCCTCGGTCAATTAAATTGTTATGGTCATACCTACAATGAGTGGTTGGTATATGAACATGTAAACATTAATTTGAGTGGACATCAATGACAATTGGAGTTAAATTCTTGCACTGCTGCTGTTTAGTTTATACTAGTCGTGCATAGCCAGACCTTTATATTGGCCATTTCTTTGGCCAAGGCCAGGAGGCCATATGAAGTTTTGTGCCACGTCATGTTTAGAGGCGTGCAAATGTCCCTGCAGTACCAACCCCGGTCTCACTCCCGGCTCATCACATATTAGCCCTCGGCCAGCACCCCTCGTGTAGGGTACACCTTTGGCATCGTTTTCCGATTTTGTTGTTTGCTAAATGCTCCAGACCGAGACGTGTGCAATTTTTGGGATTTCATAATTGTTTATGGTTTTAATATTTTGTAGCACCTAACCCCAACCCCACCCTAAACCTAACCACTTCTCAACCATATAAAACACAACACGCCACTAAAAGCATTCACCGGTATTCATTGCACAAACTGACCAAAAGCAGTGTAAAAGTATAACAACTTGTCGCAAACCTTTTTGCACGATAACTTTATTTGAAGATGACATTTCCGTGAATGCACACAGTCGGCTCCCATTCAAGATAAACCGGAACATTAGCTACATGCAGGTGATTGCGAGAGCCAACACCATTTCACACTTGAATTTTGTAAGTCACCATTAGGGTGATCGGTGTAACTTTTAGAGGCCATTTACACGAGACCATTTTCAATCGAAAAAGCAAAAACATTTATACATTTTTGCTGTCCGTTTACACGTAAACAGATGTTTAGTACATGAAAATAGATCTCAAAATGCAACTTTTTGAAAATGCAGCCGTTTCCGAATAAACTGCCATGCGGAACATTCTGAAAAAGATTACGTCACGGGCATGCGTATGAGGTGCTCAGTCAAAATAACATGGCTGCTTCCCATATTATAAGCAAACGGTATTAAAAAGCACTTTTGGTTAACTGTATGTGCCAAGGCACGTCCGGTTTCTTTACACAACAACATTATCGCCCACTGGTCTGGCGTGCATACTACAGCGTTTTTATCCGTTTTCCAGGATCCACGTAAATGTAGACGTTTTGATAACACTGCCATGTGTACATGAAACTTTTCTAAAACATTAAGGAAACACTTTTCCATTTTTCTTTGTGTAAATGTGGCCTTAGTTGGGCTGTCGGCTCTCTTTTTTTTCTGCTTAAATGTTAATTTGTCCTGGACGTGTGCTTTCATCATGTATGTTTGGAATAGGATGCAAAGCTAAAATGTGATTATTTTGAGGGAATTGTTTTATGTACTTTTACAGTAGATGTATGCATTTGTCATTTGACAAATGTCCCTGCAGTACCAAACCCGGTCTCACTCCCGGCTCATCACATATTAGCGCTCGGCCAGCACCCCTCGTGTAGGGTACACCTTTGGCATCGTTTTCCGATTTTGTTGTTTGCTAAATGCTCCAGACCGAGACGTGTGCAACTTTTTGGATTTCATAATTGTTTATGGTTTTAATATTTTATAGCACCTAACCCCAACCCCACCCTAAACCTAACCACTTCTCAACCATATAAAACACAACACGCCAATAAAAGCATTCACCGGTATTCATTGCACAAACTGACCAAAAGCAGTGTAAAAGTATAACAACTTGTCGCAAACCTTTTTGCACGATAACTTTATTTGAAGATGACATGTCCGTGAATGCACACAGTCGACTCCCATTCAAGATAAACCGGAACATTAGCTAGATGCAGGTGATTGCGAGAGCCAACACTATTTCACACTTCACATTTTGCGTTGGTACCCTTGGAATATCTTTTTTACGACATTGTGACTGCTTGTATCTTGTGTTTTATATTAGGAAAAATAAACTGGTACATTACTTGCTAAAACTGCCTGAACAGTGTCATGGAAACACAATTGTTCTGGCTGTTAAACTTAAATTAAACCCGACACATTATAATTGCAAATTATATCTAATATATATGTTCACAATGACGGTTAATGCTAATTTGATTAAGATGGCGTGTATGGTTGGGCTAGATTTATATTTATAGTATGTGGCAGTATGCACCATCGCAACCCGCTATAAACCTAAGGAAGTTTGACAAAAAAAGTATATTTCTGTCGAATTACGTAGTTTGATGGAAATGCTGCAACTTTGCACTATTTTATATCGACATTTAGAAAAATTTTACAAGTTTTGTGCAAATCTGTAATGGAAAACCTGGCTAATGGCTACAGCCCTATTGACTCCCTTTACCAGTGTTTTGATCAAATAAACAGCTGTAGCCCATATGTCAAAACCTAAAGAGATACAATTAACAAAACTCTAATACAATTAGAAATACAAAACTAAAGTCTAGAGTCTAAAAACATATATAGCATATCTTGCTATAATTTTGGAATATGACCCTGGCTTTAGCAGTCATATCAAAGCTAATAATCAGATGATTTATCTTATCTGAGACTTAAACTTGTTTATGCTTTTATCACCATCAGCAGTGGACTCCTCACCGGCCTTCCCAAAAATGCCATTTGATAGTTTAATTTTGTATCTGATGCTGCTGCAAAAACTGGCACTCTAGTGCTCACACTTGCTGTCTGTTATGTTTTAAATTGATTTTAAATATTATTACATGACTTTAAATAATTGAATAGCTTAGGACGAATTACATTACACAGAAGGTTGCCGGTTCAAATCTCAGTGCCAGCAGGTCATGACTGAAGTGCCCTTGAGCAAGGCACCTTACCCCTGATTGCTCTGCAGTAATGTGCCACTGTAAAAAAAAAAACTACTTGTAAGTCGCTTTGGATAAAGGCGTCTGCCAAATGAATAAATGTAAATGTAAGAGTAACGCGTATACTGATACCGATACTTTGTAGTTTTTTTTTAAATTGCCTTGAACCTAAATGTAACTTCCTGTATAGGAGACCTCACTGTCATGATTTATGGGGTCAGTGTGCTAAATCAGAATACATTTTTGATCATACATTTGTGCTCTCAAAACAGCCAGTTATTTTTTATAACAACTCAAATAACATTAATTTAACAAAATAAATGTAAAGCAAATATACATTTAATAATAATTGTATGCACTTTGTTTTTTAAATGTTTTATTATTATGATTTTTTTTAGTGTTTTATTGAAACTAACAAAATAAAATGTATCCTTTCCGTTAAATGGGCAGAATTGCCTTCATATAAACAAAGTGCAAAGATTTTTGGTAAATAATGTGCAAATGTAAAATTGCGTAAATACAAAAACAAAAGCACAATCTACCTCTAGCTGTACCCCTAAATCCAAGGAAATATTCCTATTGGCCTAGGGCTGGGCGGAATGACGAATATGCCGTGGAATAAAATGTAAACCATAAGCGATTTTTCTATTCCGTGTATTCTCAGGAATGTAAACAAGTACGCGTGGTTAAGTCGGCCCTCTGCAAGTTAGCCGTTATGATAAAAATAAACATGTGAATTAACGCACCCATAACAAATTAACAAATCAAATCGTCTTTTGACCTTTGTTCAGTCTGTACTTTCGTGATTCGCTCCAGTCCGGCTTTCCTCTCACCCGCAGTGCTCGTGCAGGGATCTATGCGAGCATATAAAAAAGCTTATTCTCACCAATTTCAGAAGTCAGATTGTTTTGCAAAGCTGTTAATAGTTTTAATAAAGTTCGACTTTTGGCGAGCTGAAGAGCAACTTGCGTTGAAATGCGCAATGTTTCTGGCCGCGTGAGTGCTTTGACGTGATGAGACGCAAACCTACCTTTTGGGAGACACGTGCAGTGCAAAGACAAGCGCAAGAATAAACAAACCATGTGCATCTATTAGAGAGTAAAGAGCGATGAAGACCTACACTAGTTTATAATACCAGTCATGCATATACATGTACTCTCATTGTTTGTGTGCATATATGTATACTTAATTGTTATGCATGTTGTCTTTCTTCCTACTGTATACAGACAGTATGATATAGCCAGAAGATAAATATAAATAAATAATAAATCTCATTATCAGAACTTAATTTGATATCTTTAGTACATTTTTATAAATTGCCTACATTATAACTATAGTAGGCATTCAAATTAACTGTAATAAATAACTAAGATTTAATCTAAGAAAATTGAGGTATAAGATGTAGAATTTTAATGGGAGATTGTTACCGTGAAAAAAAATTACTCATTCAGTGAAATTTAATTAACCCCACCCCCGCCCACCCCTACAAACGCCCCATAAATCTTGCTGCCATAGGTGCCCGCTTGTGCTTGGTACTGCTGCACGTAGTCACATGATGACAGGACAACTAATAAGTAAACTTTCAGCAGTAATACCACCCATAACTGGAACCTGCTTTGACCCTATCCCCTACAAGCTCTGTCTCTCGGTCCCAACTACCTGAATTTATACACATTATAAACTCATTCATTACTATAGGAACTGTCCTCACTTCATTGAGGCAGGCCCACTGCTAAAAACAATCAACCCCTCAGTGGTCAGTAATAATAGACCAGCCTCCCTCCTTAAGAAACTAGACAATTATAATTTTTAAACTATGATGTTCTGTAGTGACATTCAGAATAAAGAAAATAATTACTTTTAGTTATGGAGTTATGGAGGCTCAGAGCTCTGCAGTTTCTTTCTGCTCTTTCCATGCTGGCAGTTCGATGCGTCTCATCACTGACTGATGGTTGTTCTTCAATCTCCTGGTCAGGTCCACACTAGAGAGAGCAAAAGCACAAAAACAAGTAAATGAATGAACTAAACTATGTTGGCTTGACAAATCCTGGTCTGACAGTTCTGATGTTATTCTCTTAAATATTTTTTTATATTACTATATCTAAATAAATGTAAAGCAGATTCAGATATGATGTTAGCATGATTTAGCATGATGTTAAAAAGTACAAACATTTTTAGCTGTATGATTTTCGCAGGCACAGTGGGTAAGACTGGATTTATTTATTTTAAGTTTATAAGTCATTCTATTCATATAATTTTTTACACTCCATACTTCACATTCTGTTCTCTTATCGATATAAAAAAGTGGATGAGTAGCAATTTTTTTATTACTGAACTCGGACAAAACTGAAGTGTTCAACCAAGAATACTGCTTAACTATTGATGGATGTTCCATAAAACCCTCATCTTTAGCTAAGAATCTTGGCTTTATATTCGATAGTACTCTGTCATTTGAGAACCAGGTCGCCAACACCTGTAAAATTGCATTTTTCCATCTTAAAAATATATCTAAACTACGTCATATGCTGTCACCATCGGATGCAGAGAAGCTTATACATGCCATTATGACATCAAGACTAGATTACTGTAATGCACTATTAGGTGGTTGCCCTGCAGGCCTATTACAAAAACTCCAACTGGTCCAAAATGCAGCTCGAGTTCTTACGCGTACAAAAAAGTATGAGCATATTAGCCCGGTTCTGTCAACCTTGCACTGGTTACCTGTAAAGCATCGCATAAACTTTAAAATCTTGCTTATTACCTATAAAGCCTTGCATGGTTTAGCTCCTCACTACTTGAGAGAACTTCTAACGTATTATAGTCCATCACGTGCACTACGCTCTCAGGTGTCAGGTCAGTTGGTAATACCTAGAATTTCAAAATCAAGTGCAGGCGGCAGATCCTTTTCCTATCTAGCGCCTAAACTTTGGAACAGTCTTCCCTGCACTGTCCGGGAGGCAGACACACTGTCAGTTTAAATCTAGAATAAAGATGCATATTTTTAATCTTGCATACACTACACTATCATAATATATATATTTCAAAGATATAGGCTGCACTAGTTAGATCAACCGGAACCAGGGACACTTCCAATAACAACTGATGCATTTGTTGCATCAAAGAGTGCAGAACAGTACTCTACTCTCAGCCAGTCTTGTCTCATTGTTCCAAGGTTACCAGAGCGGGCAGGACGCAGTCCAAGGCTACCGGAGCGGGCAGCGCGCAATCCATTCCCAGACCTGACAAATGCTGGACGAAGGACGTGGCGACTCTACAAAACTTCAGCCGCTATTAGATTATTAATGATAATTTTAAATCTAAATTTGTTTTTTTATTTTGCCTTGTTGTGCAAGCACTGTCGAGCTTGTGCAGAGGCAGCAGTTTTTGCCAGAGGGGAACTGGAATCCCCTGGTTAGGCCTGGTCTCCCTCTGAGGTTTTTTTTCTCCTCCAATGGAGTTTTGGGTTCCTCGCCACCGTTTGCATACTGTTTTGCACTGTTTGCCTGGCCGGGGGGGCTGCTAGAATTTGATAGTCTTATTTAATTAACTCTGCATATAGGAATTTATTGTGTGTCTGATTTTTGAACTGTGTTTTGACTTCCATAACCTTTTATGTTTTACTTATAGTCAATGTTTTCTTGTACAGCTGCTTTGTAACAATGAAAATTGTAAAAAGCGCTATATAAATAAAGCTGACTTGACTTGACTTGATTTATCATGTTAATTCAATCTTATTTATATAGCGCATTTTTAAATGTGCATTGTTCCAAAGCAGCTTTACAGGAGAAAATAAGAAAAACACAATAAAGGCACAGTGCTTGGTGTTTCTAGAACAAGCAAGATCATTCTGTTTATTTAGCATAGAGTATTATGTATAAGTAAATGCTTGGCTGAAAGATGTGTCTTTAATCTAAATTTAAATTGGGAGAGTACCGGCAAGGCTATTCCAGAGTTTAGTTTAGTTGGTGGATTTTTTAGAGTTAGAGTAATAGTGCAGCCTTCAATTTGCAGATTATAATCCAAAATATTCTGTTTAGGTTTCTTTGGACCGATAAGCAATATTTCTGTTTTATTCAAATTTAAAAGAAGGAAATTTCAAGTCATCCAATGTTTTATATCTTCGATGCACTCTGCCAATTTAGATAGCTGGAAGGAATCATATGGTCTTGATGAGATATATAGATGACAGTGGAAGCTAATTCCATGTTTTCTAATAACGTTTCCAAGGGGCAGCAGAATCTGCATGAATATGCAGAATAGCAAGGGTCCTAAAACCGATCCCTGAGGTAATCCATAATTTACTTCTGTTAGATTTGATGATTCCCCAATTGAATGGATAAATTGATATCTGTCTGATAAGTATGATCGGAACCATTGTAATGCCTGTATCTAAATACCGATATAATTGTGTAAGCAATCTAAAAGTATGTTATGGTCCACAGTATTGAACGAAGCACAAAGGTCATACAGGACTAGGAGTGAGATGTTAATATGTGATCCCTTAATTATGTCTTATTTACCTAATAACAAATTAAAAATATAAATAGTTTTTTCTGTGTGTGACAGTATGAAGTAAATAATTATTGTTAGAAAAAGGAATTCTATTAAAATCTTGTAACCTTACATAATTATGAATGATCTAATCAATTAAGGCACATAAAAATAAAGATTTTTTACAAAGCTCATCGCTCGTTGTATTATGATTGGCCAGTCAACCAGTGCGTAGTGATTGATCGAATACTGCAAGCGTGTGACGGAAATGTAACGCTTCTTACCATATTTGGATCATCAGGTTCCAAAGCAATTGTACTGACATGTACGCCCACCTTACTTGCATATACATTTGGTCGGTCAAATCATACCACAAACTGACGTAGATTTGTCGGGGTGTGGTTACACGATGTGTTTCAGGCAGGTCTGGGTGCGCATTCGCTTTTAGATAGAATCAACGCAGGTTTCAATTACTTGTATTTAAAATATAAATACATTAACCAATGAAAAGGAGATGTTCTAGAGCTCTGCACAGCCCTTAAATCCAGACCCGAGTCCGGCCCTGCTCGACAAGCTTATCAGAATTCTCGCCCCGAGCCCGCTTTTACACAGCCAATACTACTGTTGCAGCCATTAAAATAGTTTTTTTTTATGGCAAAGTAGTTATATATATATCTATATATATAGATATATATATTATTTTCTTCATTGAGTTAATTTTGAAACATGTTTGGAGAATGTTTTTGTTTGGTAAATTAAACGTTTTTTTTTTCTAAAGAGACGACCAAGCGGCTAGCGCCCGGTGGTGAGTTGACTACGTTTGATCAATTTAGTCTATCAAATCACTTGGCTTGTCTGCAATAAAATCCCCAAAAATATTTAATAAGATATAAACTTAACTATTTTAGCATGTCACAATTGTAAGTTTAAACGTGTATTATCACCACAACAGTAAAAGGTTTTTTTTGCTTGCAAAGAAAACGTCTTTTTAAATTGAAACAATTTAAAATAATAATAATAACAACGTGCAGATTGTGTTACCTTACACTTTTACTTTCACTATTACTAATGAAACAAGTCTAATCCCAAACATAAAAAGAGACAGCTTCTTAACACTGGTACTATGACGTAAAAATTGGCCCGACATGGGTTGAAATGCAGGGCTACATGATGTTCTATTTAAAATCAATCGTGGTGATCAATTTTTGTTTTATTACAGTTTTTCTCCATTGGTTTGGCTCATTTCTTGAAACAGAAATTACATTCTCAAAACAACATGGACAAACCTCCAAACAACTTGGCAATTGTTTACAACAGAATGGAATTTCTCATTCATTTGATCAAATTGCAAATGTCTAAATACATGTGTCAATGTCTCGCTACATCTTTGCAAATGATTAAGTACAGGTAGCCTACATTTAGCACAATTTCCAAGTGAATTGATCTTGTTGATCTAAACTGATTGTCGATTCTCAGTCTAATGGTTGTTCGCTCCAAAACGTTTCAGCGTCATTTCATTGTATAAGTCATCATATGCAAAATAGTCTGTTTTGTCAAAATTAGTCAAGACCATAATACCATGAATACCATATATGAATCCCTTGGAACATTTTATAAATTTATTACAGCAATTGACAGTCAGGTGAAACTAGAACTTGACTAACGAAGGAGGAGATTCACACATCTCAGATGACCAATTATGTATGTTTAGTTACCTGACAGGCGCTGTCCATGACTGTAAATGCTGCCAAACATGTATATAAAGAGCTTGACATGCAGAACCAATACAATTTCTGAACATGGAGGCACCTGGCCAAGTAAATGAACAAGGGCAACTGCCTGCTTGAGGAAGAGGAGGAGGAAGAAGAGGAGGAAGAGGAGTAGTAAGGGTGCATGGTGGTGGAATAGGGGGAAGAGGCAGAGGAGCACGAAGAAACCATGCTGTCCCAGATGAAATTCGGGCCACAATTATAGACCATGTCATCAACCATGGCCTTAGTCGCCGAGTTCAGCCTAATGTGCCTCGCTCTACAGTGTGTGTGTGTGTGTTTGTGTGTGTGTTTGTGTGTGATAGGCCTACAGTAATATCTTACCTCAATGGTATGTTATGATACTAAAAATGACAAGAAAAACCTTGGAAAAACACAGTTTTCCACGACAACCTTGCACAGGTGGCAGAGAAAAACTTCTCAATGAACAAGAGATCTGTAACATGGTGATGGCAAATAATGCCATCACAACAGTGCTGGACTGGTAATCTGGCATACCGGGCAAATGCCCGGTGGGCCGACGCACTTGGGGCCGATATAATATAAAATTATATTTTTTTAATCGACCAACGACCGGCCCATAAAGCAGGGACAGCGGCCCATTGGTTCATTTTCCATACTGACACTGGGCTGGCCAAAATCATCTCTAAACAGACTCCACCCCCCCCCAGTTTCTCGTGTCAGATGCAGTCAGTGTCTTATAGTGTTCACACCAAACGCAGTAAATCGCGCTATTAGCGTCTAGTTGGACGGTTGAACATTTTGCTTTTACACGCTTCATTCGCGTCATGGAGGGGCTTCTGTCAGGCGGCGCCCCTCTAATTGCGAAATGGCGGACATGGATTTAGTTGAGAGGATAGCTGCGCATTATGTGCTATGGAAGGCTGAAGAACGACGTAGACTCGTTCGGCGCCATGTCTGGGTCCATCAAATCCTTCAGAGGCGCAGTCCTTCATTGTTGTTTCGGATTCCTGCCTCCGCTCGCTATGTCATAATCACGTCCCTACTAGAGCAAGCTCCTGGTTCGTAAACGCGGCGCGAATTTTCGCCAAAGTTCAGATTTTTCAACTCGCGCTAACTATGTGAAGCCAAATGATCCAAAAGTGGGACGAGACAGAGGGTATTAAAGAGCTCGCGCCGCTCTGACATGTCATCTGCGCGATTAAATCGCCCAGCCAGCCGACTCCTCGTCAGCGCACACGTTATTTAAACAGCGCAAACCGTACACTCAAATGTACAATAAAGAAACCCCTCATTCCTTAAAAACATTTACATTTGTTTACATTTACACAAGTCAACATTTACATAAGTTTTTCCCTACAGAAGACAAAGGAAATCAGGATGAAATGCAAATTGATGTTAATAATAGCAGAGGTTTATGGGTAAAATGTAAATGAGTGGCGCCAAATGAACATTGTATATGTTTTAAGTGGTCAGTGCAGCGGATTGGTTGGTGCCACGCTGCCCATCGGTTGGCGATAGGAAATTGAATCGCGCAGATGACATGTCAGCGCAGGGCGAGCTCTGTAATACCCCGCTGTCTCATCCCACTATTGGATTGTTTGGCTTCCCTTACTAACGCTCAATTTGCGCGAATCACACAACAAGTAGGTATAGGTCTATCACCAGGGAGTCAGTCAAGAGAGAGTGAGTACACTGGTCCACTTGCACTGGTACACTGGTACACTGGTCCATGGCACTTAGTTCTCAGCTTTGTAGGTTTTTGGGGGAATGGAACAGTAGATATGCATATCTACAGGGACTGCAAGGATGGTGTAGTGGTTGGTTGTGTCCGACCCATTGTGGTGGGCCGGTCTGAGTAAAAATGCCAGGGCTCTTTTTTTGTCTCAGTCCAGCCCTGCATCACAATGAGACACTGCAATCCTACAAGACAATGCCATATTCCAAAATGTCAACTTTATAAGCATCTCCACAATAGACCGTATATTGAAGAAGCATCAGATGACAATGAAGCAAATTTACAGGGTACCATTTGAGAGGAACTCTGATAGAGTGAAAGAGCTGCGGTACCAGTTGTCTTATTTAATTAACACTGCATATAGGAATTTATTGTGTGTCTGATATTTGACCTGTGTTTTGAATTCCATAACCTTTTATGTTTTACTTATAGTCATTTTGTTCTTGTACAGCTGCTTTGTAACAATGAAAATTGTAAAAAGCGCTATATAAATAAAGCTGACTTGACTTGACTTGACAGTATGTACATGTAAGTCAGTTACTGGTGATCCAAAGCAGTGGTTCCCAAACTTTTTTCGCTTCAGTATTACGTGATTTGTGTATCCAGGTATGAAAATATTTGATTTACATTTCAGTAAGCCTAGTCATTGATGATTTCCCCCCTCCCCTTTCTGTCAAATACCCCCTGTAGTACCTCTGCATAGGGGTACATGTACCCCAGGTTTGGAACCACAGGAGTAGTGGCCAGTAGTAAATTGATCTAGTGGAGAACATAGAACATTCCTATGTAATTGTCTGTAACTGTAGTGTATGACTGATTTGATGTTTTCTTTTTTTACGCTATTGTAGAGAATAATTACATTTACTCACTTGGCTGACGCTTTTATCCAAAGCGACTTACAAGTAGTTTTTTTACAGTTCAGTAATGACCTGCTGGCACTGAGATTCGAAGGTCAGACTGGTGGTCAGAGCGTTGGGCTTGTGATCAGAAGGTTGCCGGTTCGAATCTCAAAGCCAAGGGCCGAAGACGTGGCCGTAATATTATTGGCCACCGGGCCACGGTGGATGTCCCAGGCTAGCGAGTGGGGCAATACAACTATGTGTGCTGCCATGTCTGAGAATGGTGTGGCCACTCACATCCCCAGTCCTGGCCCATACAATACACAGAAGCTCCTTCTTTTCTTGGACCGTCTTCATTTTGATTTGATCCCTGAAAATGAGAGAGGTCTTGTAGGGCCTCACCTACAATATGAGTACAGTAACCATTGTCAATGAAGGACGGGGCTAAGACTGAAAGGTGGACATGTGGGATGTTTCAATGGTCCTCTGCCATAGTGACAAAACATCTAAACATTCTGACTTGCAGTGCTTACACAATGCCAAAGGGACGAAGCATTTTGGGGGCACTGACGGTTTAAATGAGAAAGAAATTTAGTTTTGACACATGAGTGAACTGTTTTGGGAGAGATATGAGCTTTTGCAGGTAAACCATGGTGTTGTGCTGAACCATCCACACTCTTTTGGCAAACGCATTAAGAGTTTAGAGAACGTCTGGTCTGTTTCAAGAAATGAGCCAAAGCAATTGAGAAGGATCTTTGTCATTTTCGTGGCACTGACTGTTTATATGGGAAAGTAATTTAGTTCTGAAGCATGAGTGAACAGTTTTGGGAGAGATGTTAGCTTTTGCAAGTGAGCTATAGTGTTGTGCTGAACTGTAAGACTGTTTTGCCAAATGATCTTAGAATTTTGAGAATGTAATTTCTGTTTCAAGAAATGAGCCAAACCAATGGAGAAAAACTGTAAGTCTCTTGATCCTTAGTAATGTTTACTTTATCTGGCTGCTTACGCTGTATATTTGTAAAACATGTATTGTTGAAAGAACATATTCTATTATTTCCCTAATTCCTAATACTAATTTCACAAAATGCTGTTAAAGGCATTGCTCTTGTAAAGTTCAACTCATGGAAACATTTATCACAATGATGGTGATATGTTACAAAACATTTTCAATATTAATTGTTATATTGATTCGGTGCCAATAGCATTGACAAATCAAACGATTTTTAACATTGATTCAATGTTTGTTGGCTATCAGGGACATCAATCCTGTAATACACTAGTTTAAAGCTTTAATTATGCAAAACTGGCAACTTTCACAAGTAAGATTGAACTCATCATGTGCTTAATTTCAGTGTTTTTAAAGTTAACCTCAAAATGTGTTTGCGTTACTTGCACAAATAACAACATAAAGCATTACTTACCTCTTCCCCCTGCTCCTGAGACACTTTTGGTTTGACTGCCAGTATGAGGTCAGGGGTTGCGTCCCTAAGCTCTCCGATGTTTTCATAGATGTGCTTGTTTCTGTTCTGCCCCACATTATCATAAACATGCCTGGCATACACAAGAAATGAAGATTAGTATGGTTACATTTTGAGTTTCTCATGCAAGCAGCAAAAACAAATCTGTGTACCCTTCAAGAATATCCTGGTATGTGGAGTGTGTTTCAAGTGAGCAGCTTCGTGTAATACAGATGGGGGTGATCTGACTTTGTACGCTGTCCTGCAGGGATGTTGCCCGCAAAAGAGGCAAGCTGGGTGGAGAGAGGAACAATTCTGAATCCATGGGCCCTGGAATTCCGACCTCTTCTCCACGTGGCTGTTTCTTGTGAATTTCAGTTTCACTGTCTGATATTTTATTTTGGTTCTCTTTCATCTCTTCTTTTTCCCCTTCATCTCCATTCTCTCCTCTCTCATCCAGGACCCAGGCCTCACCTGACTGTCCCTCTCCAGACTTGCCCTCTGTGTCCTGAATCGCTTTCTGGTAGAGTTCTGAGAAACTCCTGCACGCACACGCACACACACACAAACACACACCCACACAGAAAGCATTAGACGAAATGGAATGGAATAACTTGACAAAAATAAATGTTGTTTCAGTATGTTGTTTTTCAGCTGAACACCATTAGTCATAAAGTTACAAAACTGATAGGAAAAGAGCAGGTGAAAACAATTGAAACAATGTTTGCAACTGTTTCAGCAAAGTCTTTCCAAATGTAAAGTAATTTTTTTAAGTTGGTAGAAGTTTAGTGTTTTTTTTCAAGGTTACTCTTTGTGATATATATTAAAATTAAATAAAAATGTGATATTACACAAACATTTGAACATGACTATTCCAATTGTGATCCAGAACATTCAAATCAGTGATAAAAATCAACACTCATCATACAAACCTCAAGAAAGGTGACATTAGGTTCCTTAATTATTAATCAATACACATTTTGAATGATAATACTTCACAAGTTTTTTGTTGTTTCTTATGCAGAAGTGATATTAATTCAATGTAAATAACATTGAGAAATTAACACATTTTTACATTGATTCAATGATTGTCGAATTGTTAAATAAAAATTGTATAAATAATTGAAATAAAAATGTGGTTAAAAATAAAAAAATTAACTATAAAAAAGGAAATAAATAACAAATGATTACATTTAATTAATAATGTGCATTTGTTTATGAATTCATTTAGTCATTTATTTGTTTTTGTATCCTTACATTTATGTTTTTAATAGGTCTGGTCCACCTTACCTGCGTGGTTTCCCATTCTCGTCTGGAGGTATGACAGTGATGTGGACCTTTTGTGCAGTGCGAAGGAGCCTACTTCTCTCTTCCTGGCTCAGATGTATGAGGACCTGGCCACAGAGACGAACTACACGAGCTCCCAACTGCAGCCCCCCGCTCTCGGCATATCCAAACCGTTTGAGCTCTGTCACAAAGCCTTCTTCGCTCATCATGAAGCCGGGCTGGCCTACTCCATCTCGCAAGGGGGTGATTTCACGTGCCTCACAGCCTCTTGTTACCAGCTAAGGTATTATATACCAGTATAAGTGACATTTTGAAATGGTATATACAATCAAATCCTCAATGGGGTTTTTATAAAATTTCATTTTTAATGTCAAAAAACTCCTGACAACATGCCTTTCTTGCCCCATGTCAGATTTTTCTCACCTCCAATCTTTGGACCACCTCCTTAATATCCTCCACCTGGACATCTGGCACTTTCACAGTCACCACCTCACCCCTCTCATAGAAAATGTCCAGGGAAGGTCCACCCTGATCTCCTGATTCAGTCACTGCCTTCCAGCCAATCACATCACGACAGCTGCAGTTGAAAACTACCCTTCGTGTTGCCCGCTCAATGAGCACCACTGACTCTGCTGACACACCCAGCAAGCAGGGCAGGCTAAGTCCATTACACTTACCACCCTGAATGGCTGTGACAGCCCACACTAAAGCCCCTGCGCTATGAAGCTCTGCCCCTTTAGCGCCCTTCAACTTTTCTTTACGTTTTCCACCCAGGGAAAGCAGGGGGAATTTGGTGGAAGAATCAATGGGAGTGGTGGTGACATAGTTTTCAGCAAGGTCTTTCAGATACTCTTGCCGTGTACGTGTGGCCATAGAGCGGAATTTCTCAGATTTCTCAGCTGCCTTTTCTGCATTAATGGCTTTGGCAAGGATAAAGTCACGGAAGGCAGGAGAACGTGGAAAGTGGGCGCGTTTTGGGAAGAGGGGACCAAAGAGAGGAATGTCCTTGGAACGGGTTACAGCAACTCTGAGAAAAAAAGATTTAAAGACACATTTATTATGTTTTGAGTAATATTTAGGTGCTTGTTTACATTTTTTTTTTTTCGTCTACTTTCTTACCTATAGTAGGTATTGTCTGTGCAAGGCTCATGCACTTGGACAATGATAAAAACATGCTGGAAGTGAGAACGGATGGCTTTTGGGGTAAAAGGCAAGGCGCCTGGCTCTTGGAAGACAATTGTGACTATATCATTTCCTATGTGCCTCTTCCTCAATAACTAAGACAAAAAGACAGGAAAAGTTAAGTTTACAAATCCAAAACAAGAGGAAATCATCTGTTTATTTGACAGTTCACTTCTACAGCCTCCACGGATGATTATCCTTTCTCGATGCGCCAATCCAGCTCATAATATCCATTGCACATTTTCGCCAAAAGTGAATTTTTTTTCCAGATAACTTAAGATACAGCTAAGTTATCTAAGCAGTTGTATATTCAACAAAAATTCTCCAAACTTTGTATCTTTTTTGTAGAATTTTTGTTTGTTAACAAGGCTTTACAAATGTATTTTACTATGACAAGGCTTTACAAATGTATTTTACTAGTGTTCTTTAAAAAAATGCTAGTATGAAAAAACAACAGCTTAAAACATTTATTTATTTTAACATGTACCATTATTTATTGTAATTGTAACAAAATAGACATTTAGGTTTTGAAGTTGGTTTGTTTTGGTTTAAGCCATAATTACTAAAAAATATAGCTAACTAACACAATAAAAACATGATAACATAATAAAAAACATTATTTATATATATACTGTATATATACACAGTGAGGGAAATAAGTATTTGATCCCAGAGCAAATCATATCTTTGTAATTGGTGGAGTAACCCTTGTTGGCAAGCACAGAGGTTGTATATTTACTGTATATAAAAGGAGTCAACCTATTATCGGCCTCACCGATTATCAACGTTGATATTAAGCATTTTTAAATCTGATTTTGAAAACGTACTATTTGGTTCTAATGCAGCCTCCTCTATTGAAACATGTCACTCTCTGGCCTAGAGCAATGCCCGTCCAATGCTGATTTGCTGGAAGTCAAGAGTCTAGCCAATCAACGAGGAAGGCTGAAGAAACTGAAAGGATTGTACTCTCATACTTAAAGCATTTGCTAGCTCGAGCTGCTTTAGTGATCCCAAATCAGTTGACAGAATAGGCACTTGCACATCACAAATCGCGTGCTCTCAAAAGACGTCCTTTAATCAGCGCACTCCCAGGCAATGCATGTGCACACGGGACACAACCGCCTCTCAAACCGTTTTCAACAAAAGTGGCAGAATGAGTTATTTTCGCAACTTATTGTGCATAAACGTTCAGACACGCATGTAAAATGCCGGTCTAGGTGAGTATACACAGCTGGATCTTTTCAGTAAATGTGAACAGCATGTATAAAATACAAGTACAGTTTCTCCCGTCAGCTCATTATGTGATCACATTTTTCACATTCGCAGAGCGCTCTATTTCAAATGAATTTTGCATTGAACTTTCATTCCTTACTGTTTTCCATGGTGGTGTAAACGTATTAACCATGGTTTTTGGGCAACGTTTTTGTCAGAGCCCATGTTATTATGTTACATTTTTCGCAGAGCGCTCTATTTCAAATGAATTTTGCATTGAACTTTCATTCCTTACTGTTTTCCATGGTGGTGTAAACGTATTAACCATGGTTTTTGGGCAACGTTTTTGTCAGAGCCCATGTTATTCTTAATTTTGAACAGACATATCGGTTTAAAATATCAGTTATCGGTTATCTGTAATCAGTGAATTTAACAGTGAAAATACATAGTTTTCATGGAAAAACCAGCCACATGTAAAAAAAATTTATTCCATTAAATTCACAGTGAAATTCAGAAAAGATTTGGGCAACCATTTTATAAACACAATGCATTCTGGGTACCATAGTACAAAACTCATCCATGACTCCAGCATGCATTCAGTAATGAAGCTTCATATTTGATCGTCACAACTGTTGAGACCCATATACTGATTCTTGATGTCTGTCAAAAATCAAAGCTATTTTTATATCATTATTTTACTATTAAAAAACTCTACATTTAGATTGCTGCAAACAAAACTGGATCTCATATTGAACCTCATTTAAAACTTACTAAAAAATGTCTTTAGTTGAAAATCCAGATCACTAAAAAACAGCCAAAAGCATCTGATCACATTTTCTTTCAGCTTTCTTTAAAACATTCAGCGCCAGCATTTTAGAACATTTTCATAAAAATGTGATGGCTCACAGTACATTTTCTGTAAAGAATCGAGTCTCTGCCTTTAAACAAAGAGCTCATTCGTCTATCTACATTTGTTCTTATTTTTCCTTCAAAAATGCATTATTATGATGAAACAGCAAAATAACTTTATTTGTCAAAAAATCTGTCGTGGGTGTAGACCATGTATTTAATTTTTACTATAAATTGACAATTAAAAACAGGATGGTCCAGTAGTTTAATGGCAAAATAATGTTTCTTTTCCTTACATTAAATGTTTTGTGTATCACCACTATGCTGAAGAGTGAAGTCTTTGTTTAAGACAAGGTCAGGCAATAACTAACTGATGTTATGTTGTTGTGTTTAAAAGGGACTTAAATGTAATGTTTTTCACTTTTATGCATGAGGAGAGCTTGAAGTTTTTGCCCTGACGTTTAAACTGCAAAGCTGTTTACATCCTTTTCCCTTATTTTTTATGAAATTTTACTGGCCTCTACAGCTGCTTGTACTTTTCTGTAAAAACTACAGACATTTTTTTACAGTGTACTCACACGTGTGTGTATGTGTTTATACATGTATATCACATATTAAAATATATGATGTTCACTTACCTGCTGTGTATTGTTGGGTGTGTATGGAAGCATGGTGGAGACATGAAACATAATTTCGTAATCCTTGTAGGAAGTATACAGAGAATGTGTACCAGTGGAGTCCGCTGAAAATAAATACATCATTATTCAACTCATTATTAGGCTTTGAAATCTTTTTTTTATCTGCTATTTTGGCATCTACTGTGCACAAACATTACTATACTTGCAAAGTACGAAACGGGCCATTAAAAGGATAGTTTCCTTTGACCATTATGTAATTCCAAACCTGTTTTTTCTGCAGATAACAAAGAAGATATTATAACTACATTGGACCCCATAGACTTCATTTGTATTCAAGAATTGGGGATCCCTCAAAATATCGTAATTTGTTTTCCTCAGAAGAAAGACTTTTCAAAGGTTTGAATGACATGAGGATAAATAGTTCCAGTCAGTTTGATCACAATTTGGAATTAATTTGCAGCCTTGTATAATGTAATCATATTATACATATGCTTATGCACAGATCGGCCTTGATTGCACTGCCAGTGCTCAATGAAACAGTACCAAATCTCTCTCTCTCTCTCTCTCTCTCTCTCTGGTGCTTTTGTTTAAAAGTGGATGGAGTGCTAGAACTAACGAGCTGCAACTTACGAAACTGACAAAAATAACCATAATTTTCCCCCATCTGATAAAGATTTGTACTGTAAACATCAATAACAGCTTTCCCACCAAACAAAGGCATGTGCAAAAGACTTAGACTTTCAACCTCATCAATGAGGAGCCAGAATAAATGTTTTTATTACGCAGTTTTGACATCTTCTGAAGGTCTGACATTGATGTCCAGGTGATCTCTATAATTGCATTGGACCAGAATCACTTTCACACCTTCATGCTAATTAAACCACCGTTATTGTGATCAGTTTGTGCATAAGTTGTGCTCTTAATACATTACCTCAATAGTGTGACTTCTCTTTCGGTATAGACAAGAATGTTTGATAAAGAGCATTAAAAAATGTTTGACTCTTTAGATTTTAGAGTTGGTTTTGTGAAAGTTTGTGTTAGAGTCTTCGACAAAACCAAACACTGATCAGAATAACAGTGTTTTAATTGATTGCGGTGGAAAAGGGATGCTGGTCCAGTGCCATTATAGAAATCACCTGGACGTCAATATCAGAAGTTCAGAAGACTTGATTAAAAGACTTCATTAAAACTTTAATTCTGGCTCTTCAGTGGACTTCTTTTTAACATCAACGATGATGTGGAAAATACGTCTTTTTGATATGCCTTTGTTTGGTAGGTTAACTTGTTTTAAACTTTGCAAATTACCATGGTATAAACGGGATAATCTACAGCTAGCCATGCATTAAAAAGATTTTAATGCACTTCACAGAGGCAAATACGCCAAATCTTTTGATGCACGGCTAGCCGTGGATTATCCCTTAGATATTTGTGTCATGATTTTTGCAATTATTTAAAGTTTCAGCAAAAATGTATGTGTTGTTTCTCACTCTTGGTGTCCAGTTGAGCTCTGTATTTCTCCCAATCTTTCAGTCTCACTCTGTCGCCTACAAGGTCCAGAAACTCGTCAAACGCCGGGCCAGCACTCTCGTTGTTATACATGTCCTCTTCAGTACTCTGTCCTGCTCGGCAGTACATAACCCCTATTTTACGCTGGAAATTTAGCTTTACACATACAAACACACATACACACACATTAACAAGGTTTAAATAACTTAAATGAAAATATTTTTTATACACTGCATTAATATTCATTCATTTACATTCAGGCATTTGGCAGACGCTTTTATCCAAAGCGACTTACATAGCATAATCCTACACATTTATACATAGGTATCTGCAATACCCTGGGCTGGAACCCACAACCTTGCATTGTTAACGCAATGCTCTTAACACTGAGCTACAGGAAAGCTCATAATATTATTCAAACAAGCAAATCATGCAAAATTAAAGCATTTTTATACACTTTAAAACTGTACATATAATATTTAATGTAATGTTTTCGACTATCTAAGTGCTTTTATGTAATTGCACAGGCAATTTTTACTGTGTGAGTTCAAATTTAATGTAGATTCAATTTATAGTAAAGTGTGTGGGAAACTAAACTTTTTTTCTTACAGTTTACAGTTCTGTTTAGGACTATATCTAATAAAATTATTCATACAAGTTCCCCCAGACATCTAGGATCAGCACTGCATTAAATTGTTGTTTTTTCAGCTATTTTGTATGTCTGTGCTACTGTCCAGCTGGTATTTTCACCTGAAAAAGGTGGCCGCAGTACCCAAGTGCCACCTAGTGGCTGTAACCCAAAAGCACCAGAGTTTCAACTGTTGGTATCTATTCCACTCGCCTGTACTATATAGTCTGGCAGAGCAGAACACATTAACCACATTTTGAAACCACAACATAAGCAATTTTGAAACTACACTGTTAGCCCTTACCAGCCAGTTCTACAGTAATATATTGGCAACACTGTTGCCAGCTAGTTACTGTAGGCCTTTCACAACAAAATACTGGTAATTTTGTGCTCTATGCTTTCTTTTAGACATATCATCATTTTGCAAAAAAAACAACTCTAACTGATCACACTAATGGTGACATCTCAACCTAACAAGAGCTTTTGTAGATGTATGACGTACACACTATTCGGCCACAGTGTTGCCAAAATATTACTGTAGAAATGACTGGTAATGGCTAACATGTATATATAAAGATGTATTGAGCATTGATAAATATCCAAGATAAATGAACATTAAACACTTACAAGTAACTCACTTTACTGAAAAACACATAACATAATCAGATTTCGAAATGTACTCTCACAATGCAGTCTGACACAAAACATGCTACGAATTGTTAATCCTTCTCAACCAATTGTGGTGAATTAGCTTCTTTAAATAAAGTACATTGAAATTTTTTTGACAATTTTTTAAATAATAATTATACTGTAGGAACCTAAATATTTCAGTAGAACTTTTTAATCAAATTACGTTTAAACTACTTTTTATTTACTTTGAGCATTTGGGTTTACAGTGAGGCATTGCAAAGCCATTAACAGAAACTGTAGGCAAGGGAGCAAGTGATGCTGCATTGCAGTACATTTTGTAGTGTATATCTTGTAAATTTAAATTTTACAACAGAAATACAGAAACTGTCTAAAGACAAAATCTTGCTCACCCCCTGCTCGTCCAGTTTGAGGAGTGTATCTCTGACTTTAGGGGATGTGGAAGCCAGTCTAAGACAATGAAGGTTAAGATCAGGCAAAATGAATTCTAGCAGTCTCTTGGGTGAAAGGCCACGCGGTGTTGTGTGGCGTGCTGCAGTGGGAACAGACTCCTCCAGAATAGAACCACGCAGTGTCTTCAGCTACAGGCAAAGACAAAACCACACCATCATCAAGAGCAAAAGACATAACTTAAAAGTGTCATTTCCAAAAAATGTAACAGAGGTCTATGTATAACCCTGATAGCAGGAGAGCAGGTGAAAACCATCGAATCAATGTAAAAATTTTGAATTGTCAATGTTAATCCCACTGAATCAATATCACTTTTGCACCCTCAGTTAATTTTGAAAACATTTTGACATGTCAACAAGCCACCATTATTGTGATCAGCATTTGCTTTCTTTGGGCTCTTGACTGTTGAATATCATGAAGTAACTTTTGTTTGCCCACAAAGGTATTAAGTCACTCAGTAAGGTGCAATTTATTACCAGTTGAAAATACAATAGTAACCATTGGCTAACAATGAACTATTTTTTGTTTTAAAGCTTTTATTCATCTTTGTTCGTTTCAATGCAGTTATTCATGTTAGTTCAATCCAACTACTGCAATTTGCTGTATTATGGAATAAATCAGCATTCTATGGTGCAATTGCAACTGGTTCAAAATGCAGCGGCCAGGATTCTAACTGGAAGATTTCAATTTCAGCATATTACTCCCATCTTGACTACACTGCATTGGCTACCTGTCAAACTTGGAGTGGAATATAATATTTTAACATTGGTTTTTAAAGCTAACCACTAGGCCACAGCTGCCATGGTCCTAAGTATTCAGACCCTTTGCTGTGACACTCATATATGTGCTGTCCATTTCTTCTGATCATCCTTGAGATGGTTCTACACCTTCATTTGAGTCCAGCTGTGTTTGATTATACTGATTGTACTTGATTAGGAAAGCCACACACCTGTCCATATAAGACCTTACAGGTCACAGTGCATGTCAGAGCAAATGAGAATCATGAGGTCAAAGGAACTGCCTGAAGAGCTCAGAGACAGAATTGTAGCCAAGCACAGATCTGGCCAAGGTTACAAAAACATTTCTGCTGCACTTAAGGTTCCTAAGAGCACAGTGGCCTCCAAAAACCCTAAATGGAAGACGTTTGGGACGACCAGAACCCTTCCTAGAGCTGGCCGTCAGGCCAAACTGAGCTATCGGGGGGGAAGAGCCTTGGTGAGAGAGGTAAAGAAGAACCCAAAGATCACCGTGGCTGAGCTCCAGAGATGCAGTCGGGAAATGGGAGAAAGTTGTAGAAAGTCAACCATCAGAGCAGCCCTCCACAGTCAGGGCTTTATGGCAGAGTGGCCTGACGGAAGCTTCTCCTAAGTGCAAGACACATGAAAGCCTGCATGGAGTTTGCTAAAAAACACCTGAAGGCCTTCAAGATGGGGAGAAATAATCCAACTTAAATCCAATTGAGCATCTCTGGAGAGACCTGAAAATGGCTGTCCACCAACGTTTACCATCCAACATGACAGAACTGGAGAGGATCTGCAAGGAGGAATGGCAGAGGATCCCCAAATCCAGGTATGAAAAACTTGCATCTTTCCCAAAAAGACTCATGGCTGTATTAGATAAAAGGGTGCTTCTACTAAATACTGAGCAAAGGGTCTGAATACTTAGGACCATGTGATATTTCAGTTTTTCTTTTTTAATAAATCTGCAAAAATGTAAACAATTGTGTGTTCTGTCAATATGGGGTGCTGTGTGTAACAAAATGAACTTAAATGATTTTAGCAAATGGTTTCAATATAACAGAGTGAAAAATTTAAGGGGGTCTGAATACTTTCCGTACCCACTGTATAAGCTTTGTAACAGCCTGACCACCTAAAACTACATGGTTCCTCTAAATAATTAGAGGATAGTTCACAATTGTCTTAAAGAAGAAATCATGGCTGCACTACAGCAGCAAAGAAGGAATGGAGCGCATGTGCTTAGCAGATCTGGGAAATGTAGGATTGCATCTTCTAATTGAATAAAGAATAGTCAACTGTAAGGGGGCAGCCCTAATAAATTAAGAGATGTTTTAAAGACATTTTACATTTGGCAGACGCGTTGACATAGTTCACTCTCCCGCATTTGTGATGATTGACAAACTGGTAAACATAGCGCCATGTTTTTCGGCTAATGCTTTGTTTTGTCTGTCAGTGCTCGATACACTCCCCCAGTGTTCATACAGGTTGCGGAAAGTTTTTTTCGAACATGAAAAATCGTTATGTAACAACTTTTCTTAAGTCTCTTTTTGGACAATTCTCCCGGAAATGCATTGCAAAAAGCAAATACTTGCATTGCATTGTTAGAGATTGCTTTATATGTCCTGATTATGTGTAATCTAAATTATCAACCACATCGTTTTATAACCACAACATAGTCTGACAAAATCACCATACACCTTGGAGACTCAATCGTCTGGAACGTACGCACTCCCTCCAATAAAGGTAAGGTGCGCACTCATTGTTTTCATCTCAAAGGCACTACGCACCGTTTCAATACGGCTACCACCGGTAAGTCAAAACTTTAACCATAGTCTGTGTTCCTCCCACTCAACTATTATAAATCTTACTGCTTCCAAATGTATAGAGACCGTATCTGTCGACCCGATGTGTCGCAACAATCTTTATATCCTTTCTTACTGCAACTCAGAGAACAGAGCATAAATTTAAATCATTTAAAGTGCTTGCGTTGAACATTATTGTTCCAAACAAAAGTAAAAAAAACATTGCTTTCTTTTACATTGGCTACTGTGTATAGACCTCCTGGTCCCTACACTGAAAGAGTTTCCGGACTTCTTATCGGACCTATTGGTTAACGTTGATAAAGTACTAATCAACCCTAACCCTAATTCATTCTTAAAGGGATAGTTCACCCACAAATTAAAATTCTGTCATCATTTATCCTCAAATTCTTCCAAACCTGTGTTAAGTTCTTTGCTAAACAGAGAATATTATTATAAATATTTTGGGGATATTTGGAATAATGTCAGTAACCAAACAGATCATATCCCCCATTTACTGCCATTGTTGGGATAATAAATGCTATAGGAGTCAATGGGGGATTAGATCTGTTGAGTTTCTAATATTCTTCAAAATATCTTCCTTTGTGTTTAGCAGAACAAAGAGATTCCTACAGGTTTGAAACAATCTGAGGATGACAAAATGCCGTTTCAGCATATCAGGCTATATTCATGGCAAGAACCAGTCAATCCATACACATGTCTGTTGTATACACAAGTCGGGGGGACAAGTTGGAAACCTCAAACATCATATCTTCCATGTCTTTAGGCTCTGTGATGAAATCGGAGCACACGGGAGTAAACCCATGCGAGAGGCATTTCGCAGCAACCTGCAATGGACATCCAACTTAGCCCACATCCAAGTGTGATGTCAGAAACCACAAGATGCCACAGCCCCTCAATACAAAAGTATATGAAAATCCTCGCCAATATGGGCGTGGCTTCTGATATCACACTTGGATTTAGGCAGGTTGGATGTCATGTGGGTCGTGTTGTGGACGTCCAGTGCAGAATGCAGCCTAACCATTTGACCCACGCTGACACAGGAAGAACATGCAAACTCCACACAGAATTGCTTCCTATCCCAGCCGGACCAACCAGGGACCTTCTTGCTGGAAGCAACAGTGCTATCCACGGAGCCACTGTGCCCCAGATTCATGAATGAGTTTTATCCTATGTTATATACTATGCATTGTGGCATGAAGCTTTGTTTTGTTCTTTGTCATCATCTGTTGATTCTTGATGTCTAATGGATTTGGCAGTTTATACATTGTTTTGAAAATCATGTGCTCTGTTAGTTGTCCATAATATCGCTTTAATACACTGACACATTTATAACAAAACAAACTCAAAAATAATTTAGAAAACTTTGGTGAGTTTTAACCATAATTTACCACAACAAATGTGTTCTAAGGCTCATGGGTGGCCTAAGAATACTTGCAGTAGAACACAAGGTCAAAACCAAAGTGAAAACTTTTAAAATGATGGTTTGTTGAAATGCCATCATTTTCTCAAGCAACATTGCTTCATTGGCAAAGTTCTTCTGCATTTAGTGTGTGTCAGTTTGTTCTGTTACTTCATGAAATGATAGACACAAATCGACGATGGTGATCACTGTGTGGAGTCCTGGCTGTGCATACAAAAACTCACTGAATTATTACAAATAATGGCTAAAGGAATATTTGGAAACGTAAACTATATTTCATACTGACACACTACAGCAAAATATGTATAACTGGTTTCTAACTGTTTTGTAAGTTTCCTCATTTAAGACTTTTGCACAGTACAATAGTAGATAAGTTATATTTATGATACATTATAATTTAAAATATTTTTAATTTGTATTATGTGAAAATATGAAAAGGTTTGAAAATGGTGCTTTGTGTGTAGGAAAGGCATTTACTTCTGTGGTCCTGAAAATGATTCTGTAGTTGTACTGGGACCCACTGGATCCCTCTCTTTCTTCTCTGCGAAAACTGACAGCCACTGGCCCCAAACGCTCATCCACGCCAAAGAAATTTTGATGGTCTATAGTGTAAAAAGAGGAACAAAATTTGATAAAATACGGAACAATGATTATACAATTGCCACTTCCTCATTTCTGTTACTAAAAAGAACAAGTGTGCATACCTGGCAAAGTGCAATACATTTAGGTTTGGTTTCTTGGTCTGAGTCTCTTGAATCTGTATCAATCGATGCTTGATGTTTCTTATGTTTCTATGGGTTTGGAACTTAACATAAAAAGGTGGCCATATAAAAATGCTGTGTATGCAAAAGCAGGCTTTATAAGTGGTTAGTAAAAAGTGAATAGTAGTAGTGTTTGTGAAGTTATTTAGAGATTGAATTTAGAGATTTATCTGTTGTTTGCAGTTCGTGTCCATAAGCCAGTCAACAATTTGAATTCACAGTGATGTCACCCTGGGCTTTCAGATGATGAGTTCAAAATGTAATGCACAGCAGACTCACCGTGTCCTGTAATATTATTATTGTAGTGAGCCTAGAGGTCATTTAACGTCACCATTATGTTGATCAGTGTTTGCTTCAGATGGGTTCTTGACTCTGCAGTGTTTTCCATTTAATAATTACAGTGTAAGGGCAAACCACAGTATCATAAAAATATTTTGTCTACTTCTCAAAACAACATCATCATTGTGTTGTCTGTTTCCCGTAATGTTTTTTTGTTGTGGCTTGCCATGCTATCTACACTGGATGCCACGAATATAATTTTTATTTTACAATTTAAAACGACTTATTTATTATAGAGTTGCAAGAGCCTCTCTCTCATGTTGCGTATAGCATCTCGACACCGCCTCTTTCACATGACAGTGAACAGTGTTTTCAATATGCGTTGCCTGGGACTTGCCTTTCTGCGTAAATGTCAACTGTCACGTATGTTATAACAAGAGAAGACGGCTGATCAAGTTTATCATGACTTAACGAAAGGTAAGGAGAGTTTCCTCCACACCCTTTCTATGTGTGCTGTCTGTGTGCAAGCTCTCGGCCTTCCTATAGTGCGTTGGTGCGCGTGCGTGCGTGTTATGTAGTTTTAACTCTGTGTAACAACAACAACAGTGTATTCTCTCATATTTCTGAATTTGCACCGCTATACGCAATCTACAATAAAACTATCACTCTCATTTATAAAGCGCTCATAACACAACAACACATTGATGAGAATAGCAAACGCAGTAAAGGATATGCGTTGCATGAGACAAACAAGTAATATAGCCAAAATCACCTCCAATATCTGCTCTTCAATGTATATATACTGTATGGTGATTTTGTCAGATGATGTCGTCTTTATAAATCAGGATTTTAGCAGCGGTTAAAGTACCAGCTGGTTGGATTAAACATGAGGTATTATTGGGTTGTGCTGAGGCAATATTTTAGAGTCTACTAATTTTATCTATGTCAACAAAACAGATAATATGTGAAAAAAGCATTCAGTTAAAATACAATATAATGTGACGGATCAGAAAGTAGAAGCGAAACAGATTTCAAGTGCCAACATAAGACCGGACGCACGTGATGAATTCACAAATATGCTAATTAGTGTGTGTCGTCATGTGCGCAACAGTCTCCTGTGTGAAACACTGCTCTGGCTGCTGTAGCTGTGTGTTTACTGTTTACATTTGTTAGATTCAGTAATGCCAAAAGAGTTTCTGATGGTAGTATAAACACGGGTTAAAGTTGATGAGAACTGTTCTCTGCTGTCAATAATGTGTGAAAATAGAGAGTGAGATCAAGCTGTTTAAATGTAATCAGATATTCAAGTCTTCTAAATTAATTATGCACATAAAAATAGCAAAAAATTTCAAGCATACAAAAACTAAGGTTTGAAGAGTGCAGCTAAAGCAGCAGTCTCCAACCTTTTTAAACCATGGACCGGTTTTGTTTTTAAAATATTCACACGGACCGGCTGGTGGGGATGGAGGGAAGTACAATGAACATAATTATCCATTACTGTGAATAAATAACTACTTATTACGTACTTATTTATTATTAATTTACTTTCCATTTAATCATCAAACTGCGCATTTATTGTCGGCTGCCTATTTACGTTTTTATTTATTAATTAAAAGTTGTTTTATGTTCGCCGGTTACCGCCTCCTTCCTTCCTTTTATTGAACTGTGTTACAGTCGTCAAACTTCGCTGTCATTTCAACTTCATACAACTTAATAAACAAAGACAATTTATTTTAAATTAATTATTTTACATCAACTTTATATAACTTAATCAATAAAGCCATTTACAAACTCACCATAAATCAATTAATGGGAGCCTTGGGCTTGTTTTCCCGCTACATTAGGGTTGGGGACCTCTGAGCTAAAGTAAAAACTGATCACCATAATGGTAACTAAATCAAATCACATTGAGCTCACGTATTACTCACACTGACACTTCCTTGTTTCTTTCCTTGAATTTCCCTTACAGTAACAACCCAGTCATTTGATAATCAATTGTAAATGAAAAAATTGCTGCTTATCTTTAAAAGAAGAAGCACATTAAAACCTTTACTGAAATTAACCAGCACCTTTTTGCACTTACACATTGAGCGGGGCGGTTTGCGTGATGTTTGGTCCAGAGAGGCGTCTGCAGGGTGGGGGTTTTAGAGCAGTGCTTTCATGCTAGTGGCCCTTGATTTTGGCCTCAAAGCTAGAAGCCCGAGGCTACTGGCCCGGCTTAAAGAAAGCCCTGGCTTGACAGTCAAAAACCAGCATGGCAAGCTGTGCTTTCCTGTAGCTCAGTGTTAAGAGCATTGTGTTCACAACGCAAGGTTGTCGGATCGATCCCAGGGGATTGTAGCTTTTTTGGATAGCTTTTTTATTTTTTACCAAATACAAAAAATGTAAATGTTATGGCCAAGAAAACTAAACTGCAATTAGATCAGCTGGCATGATGATATATTGTGTTTGTTCAGCTAAGACATCAAGAATGTCTGTATGAATTTCAGCAATAGAATCAGTAAAAGAAAGCTTCCTGTTTCAATGCATGCTGGGTAACATCATAGTACAAAACACATTCATGATTCCCAGTATGTATTGCAGATGATTTATTTTTAGTATTTAAAAAGATTATCATCATTATGGAGGTTTGTAAGATGAGTGTTGAAGTCAGTCAAATTAATGATGCTTTCCGCGTTCCGTGTGATTGGCTGTTTGCCGCACATGTCACACTTTCAGGTGCACGCGCCTCACGAACTCTGGATCAAACCTGAGTTGACAGAAAAAGTTTATACCAAGCGTTTTGCTACAGCTGAACCCGATCAAAACTAGCTTGGGTCTGTCTGGTTTGTCAACTCAAGACTTACTCTGCTGCAACTCAGTATTTGTTCACCTCGCTTCGTGATACAGGCCACAGGTTGGGTTTGTCTGGTTTAATCAACTGTAAACCCACCCTGTAACTCGGAATTTGTTTGTCTGGCTTCATGCAACAGGCCACATGTGTGAAACACATCAATATTCATGACAATTGGCATTCCCTCATACAGTATATGGCTTTTACAAAAAGCGAAATTCATATATATTGTATTATGTGAATGACTGCACAAAATCGTTTGCAGTATGTAGTAAAATGAGACTTTAGCCATTAATGTGTTTATAAGCAACTTAAAAAGCACAAATGTCAGGGCATATAAAAACTTCTCCAGGGCCCCAAAACCTCTTCAGATCCTAGAGGGTTAAAATCCATATACATTTCAAAATCTTTTATATATTTTAAGCATTAAATGGATAAGCACCTCAGTATCTTTGTGCAGTACTGTCAGACTACAGACCACTGCAAACACTAGAATTCGGGCTTGTTTAACAATTCCCAGTATATTGTTGGAGACTGTGTGGACAGCACTCCTAACACACATTCACACACACACTCACCTTTCATGTAAAAGTACTTGTGATAGTATCTAGCCCCCAGGTCTGTATGCTCTATGAAGTAGTTGCTTTTCCCCTGCTGTTGGATGTGGCTTTCCCTGGGCTCCTCTAACACAGACACGGCATCATTGGGGCTTTGAAGACTTCTCCATCTGCCTCTGCCACCCCCTGTAAGGCCGAGTCCTGCACTCTCCTCTCCACCCATCTCATTCCGGAAGTGTGGACAGCTGAGCAGGAGATCATTATCATTGCCATCACCTTCATCCAGCAAGGACTGCTCTACATCCTCTGAGCTAACCCCACTCCCCACACTGCCACCTCCACCCTGAGACAGTGAGGAAGGGGTGGATTGTGTGAGTGGACGAAGCTGTGAGGCAGCTGATGCACCAGATGTGATGTTCTTCTTGCGGCCAATGCTGTCACGGTTGGTGGCAGCCTCAGTGGGGTCAAACAGGATGCTTTGCACATCATAGTGAGCAAAATGTCGCACCCAAGCCCCACCTGTGAAGTGATCCTGAGAAACCTGACAGGCCTGCAAAGGGGACGATTTGGCTGTCTTACCAAGCACCTCTGGTTTGGGGGGCTTTGCTGGTTTGGAACTGTCTACAGCAGGAGTGCAGTTTGCTTGAAAGAAGCCATCTTGTTCTTGGAGTCCCAGCAGAACAAATGGATCGTTGAAGCGCAAAGCATTGGGACTGAGAGCTCCCTGCTCACTTGTACCAAGATTCGTAGACTTTGTCTGTCTTTCTAATGAGGAGAGGCTACCGTATTCTCTGTGGAGGTACTCCCCCTGCCCAGCTGAACAAATTTTGTCACCCCCTGCTCGGATCTTTCTCCCAGTTGAATCAGTAGAATCTAAATCCCCAAGTGTGACATCACTGTTGCTGCGCTGCATTATATGTCCACGGCCAACTATTTTCATATTCAGACCAGCAGTGTTGAGTATCACACTCTCTTTGTCCATTTCCTCTTTTTCTTTCCTGGGTGGCCATTCTGTCATGCCTCGTGTTCGCACACCAACACCACAGTCTTGCTTGGAGTCAAAATTTACTGCTGCTAGGTGCGGACGTGGGCTTTGCCTACGGAATTTACGGATGAAAAGATCGTCTGACTGCATGATGTTACAAATTGTTTTGAGGTGGAAGTTTCTTTTTCTTGTATCTCAACCAAATTACTTAATTTCTGTAAAAACACGAATCTAGAGATTTAGGGGAACTCAAGTGACCATCAAAAATCTTTCTGTTTTAGCCACAAAGAGAAACATGCTCTATCAGAGGGTTACTCATCCACAAAAATATTTAGATTGACTAAATGAAACCTTTTGACAGACAGGCTCAAAGCAGGATCTGAATATCTTCTTAGCCATATTGAGTTCTATCATACAAGACTGCTCTCATTATTAATGAGAGGCCTGTGGATTGACTGACGTTCCAAGTGAAACCTGGTCTGGTTCATTAAGTCAGGTACACTTTATCATTTGTTTAGTGCTGGCCACAAGCCTTTAGAGCTGCACCCTCCAGTGAATTCCTGAAGACAAAGACAAAAGGTACATTTTTCAATAACATGTCCATTACATGATTATCATTGAAGAATAGTGATACATATTTTTCAAAAATTATTTAAAATGTTTTTTTACTTATACATTTTACTAAACATTATTTACATTACTTAAAATACTATTTTGCACTTTGACTCAACAGAACTCTGAATCTCTGGACTCAAATGTAACATTCACTGCATAACACAACAAATTAACCTGTTTACATCAACTGCACTTTCATTTAAATTTTCTTTTGATGTTATTCTTTTTAAATATAATTTTATTTCAGTTTTGTTGTCTTTTAAATGCTAAACTTTAAATCATAAAATGTGGCTGCTGAAGGGACTAGTCGAAATATTACAGTTTAACCCAGAGAGTGTATAAAAACCATTGAATCAATGTTACAATTTGTTGATTTGTCAATGTTAATTGCATTTAATGATTGAAAAATCTTGATATTCCACCAAATCACCATTATTGTGATCAGTGTTTGCTTTCGTAGGGGCTCGCGACTCTTATTTTACAATCAGTAGAATGCTTGTAATAGTTAATCGTCGATCTAATGTAGATCAACTGCAAAGTCATGAATCATTTTTGTACATCAATGTTCCCCAGCATGCATTGCCGAATAAAGCTTTTCCCCATTGTTGAGTTTCATACACTGATTCTTGATGACTAACTGATTTAGTTTGTTGATAGTTTTAAGAGTATATCCTGAGATTGTGACAGTCATTACATTGTTATAGAACCCCACTCTAGTTTCACACAGTGTTTTCACATCACTAACACTCACAATTTGAAAGTGATTTAATCCCAACAAATGGATTGCCAAAAAGTATATAAGGGGTGGTGCAACGGTGTGTCATGCATTCTGACTTCTTTACAGTGTTAAACGTGCTGTCTTGTGCTTATACCTACGCTATATTACCTACAAATCTTCTGAAAGAGATGCTCCCAGAAATTATAGATCCTCTACTTAGCATTATTAACTCATCTCTGACATTAGGACATGTGCCTAAAGCATATAAAGTGGCTGTTATAAGGCCCCTTGTCAAAAAACCCCATCTGGACCCTGGAGAACTAGTTAACTATAGACCTATTTCGAATCTACCTTTCTTATCTAAGGTTCTGGAAAAAGTAGTCTCAACTCAAATATGTTCCTTCCTCCAAAGGAATGAGATTAATGAAGATTTCCAGTCTGGATTTAGAGCACATCACAGTACAGAGACTGCTCTGATTAGAGTTACAAATGATCTGTTTATGGCGTCCGACCGAGGTTGTATCTCCTTATTGGTGCTGCTAGATCTTAGTGCTGCATTCGACACCATTGACCACAGCATGCTCCTACATAGACTTGAAAATGATGTCGGTATTAAGGAAATAGCTTTGAAATGGCTTAGATCTTATTTATGCGACCGTTTCCAATATGTAAAAATAAACAATGAGGTATCACGCAAATCGCAAGTCCAGTACGGTGTACCACAGGGCTCAGTACTAGGGCCTATGCTCTTCGCATTATACATGTTACCCCTAGGAGATATAATAAAGCGACACGGAATAAGCTTTCACTGCTATGCTGATGATACGCAACTTTATATTTCCTCGAAGCCTCACGAAACACAGCAATTCCATCGAATAGTGGAATGCATTGTCGATATAAAAAAGTGGATGAGTAGCAATTTTTTATTACTGAACTCGGACAAAACTGAAGTGTTACTTATCGGACCGAAAACCGCCCTACGTAACAACCAAGAATACTGCTTAACTATTGATGGATGTTCCATAAAACCCTCATCTTCAGCTAAGAATCTTGGCTTTATATTCGATAGTACTCTGTCATTTGAGAACCAGGTCGCCAACACCTGTAAGATTGCGTTTTTCCATCTTAAAAATATATCAAAATTACGTCATATGCTGTCATCATCAGATGCGGAGAAGCTTATACATGCCTTTATGACATCAAGACTAGATTACTGTAATGCACTATTAGGTGGTATTACAAAAACTCCAACTGGTCCAAAATGCGGCAGCTCGAGTTCTTACACGTACAAAAAAGTATGAGCATATTAGCCCGGTTCTGTCAACCTTGCACTGGTTACCTATAAAGCATCGCATAAATTTTAAAATCTTGCTTATTACCTATAAAGCCTTGCATGGTTTAGCTCCTCACTACTTGAGAGAACTTCTTACGTATTATAGTCCATCACGTGCACTACGCTCTCAGGCGTCAGGTCAGTTGGTAATACCTAGAATTTCAAAATCAAGTGCAGGCGGCAGATCCTTTTCTTATCTAGCGCCTAAACTTTGGAACAGTCTTCCCTACAATGTCCGGGAGGCGGACACACTCTGTCAGTTTAAATCTAGACTAAAGACGCATCTTTTTAATCTTGCATACACTAGATTATCATAATACATGTATTTCAAAGATCTAGGCTGCACTAGTTAGATCAACCGGAACCAGGGACACTTCCAATAACAACTGATGCATTTGTTGCATCAAAGAGTGCTGAACAGTACTCTACTCTCAGCCAGTCTTGTCTCATTGTTCCAAGGTTACAAGAGCGGAGCGGGCAGGGCGCAATCCATTCCTAGACCTGACAAATGCTGGACGAAGGAAGTGACGTCCCTACAAAACTTCAGCCACTATTAGATTATTAATGACAATTTTAAATCAAATTTTTTTTATTTTCGACTTGTTGTGCAAGCACTGTTGAGCTTGTGCAGAGGCTGCAGTTTTTGCCAGAGGGGAACTGGAATCCCCTGGTTAGGCCTGGTTTCCCTCCGAGGTTTTTTTTCTCCTCCAATGGAGTTTTGGGTTCCTCGCCGCCGTTTGCATACTGTTTTGCACTGTTTTGCCTGGCCGGGGGGGCTGCTAGAATTTGGTTGTCTTATTTAATTAACACTGCATATAGGAATTTATTGTGTGTCTGATATTTGACCTGTGTTTTGAATTCCATAACCTTTTATGTTTTACTTATAGTCATTTTTTTCTTGTACAGCTGCTTTGTAACAATGAAAATTGTAAAAAGCGCTATATAAATAAAGCTGACTTGACTTGACTTGACTTAACATGGTCAACTTTTCAAAAAACAAAATGGACGTAGTATTTCTGTGCTCGATACACTCCCCCATTTTTTTTTCCCCCATTTACAGAAACTTTGTAAGTTAGGGTCACTTTTAGATGGCAAAGAAGACTAAAGCAAACACTGATCACAATAACGGGGGTTTGTTGAAATTAAAGATATAAAACTACAACATGGGTGCATTTGCCAGCTTATTTTATGCCAACAGGTTCAAATAGGCGGAGTTTATTACATTAAAATGGCCACAACTCGAGAACTATTAGAGATACCATCATGGGGCTTGGAACATATGTGTAGACCATCACCCTGAGGTAACCTACAAAAGGCTTTGGCGTTTGGACACTAGGTGGCGCTATAACAGTAAAACTAGCAAAATGTATTCTTCTTTTGGTTAAACAATTGTGTATCACGTGGCATTTGACATTTACCCAAATTATTGGTATCAAATGCTGGCTCTCCTTATTATTCTCCTCTCCTAACCATAACTACAGAATACCCAGCTTTTGATGCAGGATAATTGATCATGTCAGAAAGCTCAAATGATCTCAAACTGGTTTCTTGAACATGACAAGGAGCTTACTGTACTCCAATAGCCTTAAGTCACCAAGTCACAATGTACGTTGCTTTGCTGAAGGAATGAAACATATTTCCAGGATAAAGAGGAAAGGGAAACAGATGATTTTTGCAGCTGTGTTCACTGTACACTGTAGAGTCTTGCAGTCTGTGTGCATATATATGTCTGTATTACATGTTGTGTGTATTTATGCATATTATTTAATACTCAAAGCATTTAAGAGATCAAATCAAATAGATGTGACTTATTTTAGCCTTGCTGCTATCCTGAGCAAGCCTGATCACAAGCAAATGTTTTTAAACAAATCTGAACCACGTAATATTCTGTCAACAATCGATAACTCCTCTGCCTCCGCCATCTCCGACACGAATCCTAAACTCCGATTAATACAACTAATAAAACTATGTAATTAACGTTCAATCTAATTTAGCGCCCTCAGTTTAAAATATATGACGAAGACGAGCAGGAAGGCGGGATCTCGCTGATGAGTTAATCCAATCATAGCCCGTTGGAGGCATTGCCTCCTCTCACGTGACTTTTCTCCATTCTTTTCAATTAACCCCACTCAAACTCACGGCACGCTTTAGCGGGTATATGTAAAGTCAATGAGCTTAGAGGAGGCAAGAGAAATGCTGCCTCCCTTTGGAATTATTTCGAGCGGGGTCGCTTTTTCACACTGTTGTACATGCTGATTTATCTCATATTTAGCTCAATACGTTATATCTGCTGTCCTATTTTATTTCTGAACTGTTAATAATATTCTCATTCGATTATTTTCGAAGGGAGGCACTGCCTCCTCAGAGGAAATGCCCCTGCTCTCAGCATGCACGTTGTCTAAGTATGTCAGTAATTGTTTTAGTTTGTTGTGTGTTTTATTTCATTATATATTAAGTAGTCTAATTAAAGTTAATTCGTCTTTTTTACATCACACATTGTGAAATAACAAACAACTTTTTCTTTAGCAATGCACAAGTGTTCATACTGAAACACAACCACATGAATCAAAAGAGGAAAGCCCAGACTTGACATAACGAATGCAAGGGTGAAGCGGTCACCTGAAGCAAACACTGATCGCAATAATGGTGGTTTGATAATTAATTTTCTTTTTATAAATTGTAAGTGTAAAGGTGATATTGATTGTTAATTTTTCATTTAAAAATACAAAAATTACATGCCTGGGACATGACAGTTAGATAGCCAGATGGTAAGTCATACAATTAGCAAAAGGATTGGATGTAATTGGTTGGCAGGCAATATTGTAGTTTGATCCACAAAAGCTCATGCAAATGTATGATAATGTCCTAAAGTAAGGCCCCATGAACGTTCTTTAGGGAACGTCCGGAATGTTCTGTGAAGGTCCAACGAAAAACGTCCCCACACCCTTTAAAAAACTTCACATCGTGACCATATTGGTACGTTCTGGAGAAAAACCTGAATGATCCTTCCGCCATCGCTGTGTCCATGCGGAACTTTTTTAATGTGTGTTGACTCTTGTTTACCGCTGAGTGGCAGTCTATTCACAGATCTTCACTCAGCATAAAATAACTCTGCGTAAAAGACAAACACTGTCTACAATATCAAAGTTAAAAGAACTTAAATTATATAATTATAATAATAATTATATTTAATACTAGTCATAAATACATAATTTCATTAATTTAAATAAATTTGTAAATAAAATCAATCAATGCTTTATTCGGTTAGAATCATTTTCAAAATCTAAGGAGTGTAGAGACAGTTGTTGATTTTTTTCATTTATTGCTGGGTTGCATACAGAGCTTAAGGTTTGTATTAGCTCTGTGTTTCGTGCAAATTGAGAAATACAGCTAGTGTGATCAGAGTGCCTGTGCAAAACGCGCGTGTTTCAGGGCTCTAGACTAACATTTGAGAGATTTAAATGATTTAGGTGGTGGCACCAGCCCTTAATTTGGTAACAGTTGTGGGGTAAGGTTCGAAAAAAGAATCACTAAAACCTTATTTAAATGTGTTTAATACAATAAATTAGAAATTAAAACAGACAACCTTTATAAGGATTTTTCCTGATATGGGAATTTTTACGTAATTTTGTGTTTACATGACCTAGAGTAAGAAGGTGTGAAAGAGAACTCAAGTTAGAATTGTGTTCTCTGACTCCCTTGGCGTGCACATATCACAAACAACTCGTGAGACCTGAAGGCTTTTAGTGATTTTTGGTTATCAATACCGACTCAAATAGTGACAAATAAAAAGTATTTAACGTGAATATGATGTATAACGTTAACATGTTGTATGCTCATTGGATTATGAGCATATATACCCCATAAAACAATTACATTTCATGCAGTGTGTTATCTTGCCGTGTTTGAAAGTGCGCATCATGACTAGAACCTGTGTTCTACACTGTGAAATTGTGTTCTACGTTGTGAAAGTCCGTCTTATTTAAACTATCAAAGGAAGAACCTCTGAGGAAACAATGGTTACAATTCATTTTCAAATGACACCAAAGGACTGTAACCCCAGGGTTTTACTGTGATCGCGTCATTTCACAGAAGATTGCTTCAATAATCTTGGCGCGTTAACTGCAGGATATGTTAAACGACTATGCTTGAAAGAAGGGGAAATACCAAAATGTTTTGGAGCTGTTAGCTTCACCGAATCACAACCTGAAAGTGTGACTATTTATTTTTGTCTTAACTTAAATAAATATTTGTTTACCTTATGTTAGTGCTGGGCGATATACCGGTCTATAATACCGAATACCGATGTGTATTCTTGTCATGTGTGAATTTTTTATTTAGCGCATTACCGGTGTATGTTGCTTAAACAACTTGCGGAACGCGGCACAATGCGACACTGTGTCAGTGGGGTTCCCTTTTCTCTGTTGAGCTGTGACCAGCCATTCACACAGAATGCTTCTTTCTATGCATCGGCACTACTGTATCATCTTTTTTCTATATAAACACGCCCTTAACGGAGGCGTTTGGATGTTTGTGTGCATCTCGCACATGAGCGGAAACATAACATATTTCTTTCCTGTTGCAATGGGAGCGTGCACCTCGCGGCTGAACAGCAGCACAAGTATAGCAATGGCAAGTTCACATTACGTTATATCGCAAACAAACATTTTCAAAAAATGCTTGTGTTCCCATCATATCTGCTCAATATAGGCATGTATATGATGTGTTTTCAGTTTGAACTTTTTCTCTATATGCTTTGATGAGAAATAAGGGTCAGTAAGGAGGATTGACAGCGTGATGCGATCGCTTTACTCTCATATCCAAATTAAGAAATATGATTTCAGGAAATCATGAAGGCATTGTGACCATGTAAAGCAGTACCGACATCACATGCATGTTTTAATAGTTCAATTGTTTCTATTTTGTTTTCAACTATTGAACTATTAATTTTTGGGTGGATGCTCCTAACTCTTGAAGTTGGGAGCACTGGTGCTTCCAAGGAAAAAAGTAAATTTCGAGCATTTGTATTTGCTTGAATATTATGAATGCAAGTTACCTTCGCATGCTATTTAGCTGTTAAAGAAGTCTAAACTTTGCAGTTATTAAAGGGGATACTGTCACCATGACAATATAAAAGGGCATTTTAAGTCAATCAAGAGCACTATTTCTTCTTTCAATCAGTAGAAAATATGGTAAAAAAATACCACCATGTACCGGTAAACCGGTATAAATCTGGAAAACACCGTTATATAAATGTTTGGTCATACCGCCCAGCCCTACCTTATGTCTGTGTTTAGCTAATGCATATAACACTAACGTTAACATGTACCATTATTTCTGGGGTATTACAGTTTGTTTATCTAGTTATGAACTCGGCTAATTTAAGTGTTCAATCTATTAACTCTCAAAGTATTTATTTCAAGAAATAAGTGGAGTACTAGCTGTATTGTAATTACATCTGAAGATATGAACACCGTACACCGTATGCCGTGACAACTAGTCCAAGTATAATACTGTTACTAGAAAAGTGTAAATGTCCTTTTTGCACCTATATAGATATATAGGTGTGAAACTAAAATTATTTCTTATAACGTCGACATTCTAAAATGCTCTATGTAAAATAACAACGCAGAATAATGACGAAATATTATTATATAATTATATATAAAAATTATACTTTATTTCAATGATGATTGAAATGCACACCTTGTATGAACATAAATTTGTTGTTGGACACTCCATAATCCAAAGTAGTATCTTAAAAATCTAATTTTACATGCTCTTTAAGCTTTTTTTTTAAGTTGATTTTAAATATAACCAATCAGATGACGACTTCAAACATGCTGAAATGTTTCCAGAAAAGTGTGCCTTATGCATCAGACATTTAGCCAATGGTCTGAGGGCATAACGTCTGAGGCTGAGACTATACTGTATGCTGCAATACATGCTGGGCAACAACATAGTACAATACTCATTCATGACTCCTATTGTGCACCGCAGTTGATCTGTTTGTCTGAATTAGTTTGATAATTGTCACCAGTGTTGATATCCAAGTATATCCAATTGTTATCCATGTTGTAGCAAATTAGAACCAACATTCAAATGACTTGTGAAAGATTAACTTCAACATTCCTTAAGTGCTATTTCACATCTGTATTACAGCGTACACCACTAAAAAAACTTAACTTTAAAACATCTGTTACATTATTCACACACAAGTGTCCTTATCACAACACTACTTTGAGTAGTTAAAGAGTAAAGAGAAGTAACTTAATGGAAATAATGATCACAATAATGGTGGTTTGTGTAATTGTAAAAAAAGATCAACATTAATTGCGGATGCAAAAGTGATATTGGTTCAATGCAACTAACATTGACAAATCAACAGTGCTTAACATCGCTTCAATGGTTTTCACCTGCTCTGGGGGAAGTCTCTTTTTTCAGAAACTGCCACAATTGTGTCTGTAGGTCAAAGAACTGCAAAACGTTTCAGTGTGAGCATGTCGTTTCAATAGTTTCGATTGAAAGTGGGGAGATGGATTAACAGGTTAGGTTAAATAGGCCTATTAACTTTGATTAGGCAATATATATCCCTATAAATTATTTTATTACTGGTAAGTAAATAAGATCTAAAACCAGTAAGATGTGAGAATTAAAAATTCAAAAATGTTAAAATAAATAAATTGTATGTGTCTTTTGTAACACTTATTGATGTAGATAATAATTTCTGAAAAATAATGTCTAATGCAAGCAAACAGATACGACTAGTCAAAAATGATACTGTATAGATAAACAGCCTATATATTTACTGTAAATTATATTGTATATGTATTGTAGGATCGCCTCAAATTAGAAGTCGTTTAAAAGGACTAGTTCACTTTAAATTAAAATTGCAAGATAGTTCACTCACCCACATGTCTGTGTGTTCATTTCTTCGGTCGAAAACAAATTGAGGCTTATGAGGAAAGCTTTCCTGGGTTCTAAATCCATATAATGGTCTTCAATGGGGGGCTGTTGGTTAAGGTCCAAATTTCAGTTTATCACAGCTTAACGAAACGATTAGTCATTTTCCAAGAAAACAAAAAAAATGTACCGTTTTTAAACATAAATAAGCGGCTTTCACTGCCTCCGCGATGCATGTCCACGACTTCCGTATTACGCAATCACGTTGGAAAAGGTTACACGTGGCGTAGATTTCAAAAGATTGAAACATCCCTATAAACATATAAACCATATAATTTGTCATTCAACATCCAATAATTTGATCCAAAATTTGAACGGTCGTCTTTCTCCACAATCATAAGCACTGGGTCAGGACTTCTGCTTACTTCACACCTTTCCAACATAATTATGTAGTACGTGATATCACAGAGGCAGTGCAAACCATATTTGTTTAGAAAAGTAAAATGTTATTGTATAATCACTTTGAATTTTTGTATATAATTATATGAGTGTTATTGTCAAACACATTTTCAGAATATACTCTAAAACAGTTATCAACCTGAATCAATTACTGATGAAGAATCAGTGTATGAAACTCAACGATGGTGACAGTCAACAAAAGACCGCTCAATGCAGCAATGCATGCTGGGTAAAAGCATAGTACAAAACGCAATCATGACTCCCGACAATGCATTGCGGTTGATAAGTTTACCTGAATTAGTTTGATGTTTGTTACCATTGATGAGGTTTGTGTGAAGAATGATAATGTCCAAGTTTGCCAGTGTAAAAATGTACTAAATGTACACTTGGGATCCATATTATTGACAAGTGAAGTAGCTTATCACCTATTTTACTCATTGACACTGAACAGTTTCTCTATAACATATATATTTGCATCTTTCTCAGATTTTCAATTATCCGGTTTTTCTTCATCAACACTAATGTAAGAATAAACTGAATTTACTAACTTAATGAAACACTGATCACAAGAATGTTCATTTCACCACGACGTAAGAGATTCCAACAGTAATGTATTTAACATTGACAAATCAACAATTTTTAACATTGATTCAATTGTTTTAAGCTGCTCTCTGGGTAACCTTTAATATTTCAACTCAGCTTTATGCACTGTACTGTCTTCAGCGGATACATTCTATGTGTGTAATTGTTTGGTGGTCAAAAGGACATCAGTGTGTGGACGTCAATTTTTTTAAATCAGTTTGACTTACATTTTGACCGTTTTTTATATCAATCTGCCCATTGGCATAATAAACGCAACGGCACTTGAAAGTAATAAAAAACATAATCGGAATAGTAATATTTAGCTTCATTTCAAAGCTTTGTATATTCGGGTTTTGAAGGTATACTATTTTGCAAAGTGTCTTGACTGCATGTGGGAAGGATACAAGAAAAAAACTCACCATAGCTGATTATGTGTAAAACGACCCTACCACATTTTATGCACGGCATTAGCATTTTTCTTTTAAACATCAATGCACTAGATTGTACCCAAATGCCGCTGCAAAGAGGGCAGTATGGGTGTGCACTGACAGCTTTGTGTATGCCATTAATAATCTGGCAGTCACGTTATTTTAGCAGACCTACCGACGCTAATACAAATCTCTTGCTATTATTCTCACGTATCGTCTAAACGGTGACGTTGAGTAATACTACATTCAAACAAATATTACAGCAAAAGCATTACAATTGAAGACAATATGAACCTTTACATGCCATTGCAGCAATGTCAACCGGAACAAGGCGAGGAACGAACAAAGAAGCACGAGTAACGTTACATCGCATTTACTGAATTAAAAAAGACAAAATCTACTTACACTGACTGCATACCAAATGTATCGGTGGCATTTAATTTGTTATCTAAAAACAGCGGTCTCGAATAAAACTCACCGACAACAAAGCGATGTGTGACAGGACAGCTGTCTGGTCTCTTCCGCTGTGTTTGTTCCCTAGCGTAAATCTAATCGACGTAATTTATGCTACATCGGAAGCTCGATGTACGTGTCGGTTTAGCACAGGCAACTTCCTGTGATTTGCAACCTCGAGAACAGGTGCAATGGTGCATCGAGTTATTCTGATGCGCGCGTCAGCGAGGCTGCAACACCCTAGCACTGCAGTGATGTGTTTTAAAGGTGAAAGAGGAAGAGACGACTGAGCTCTCTCGCTTGCTCGCTCGCTCTCTCTCTCTCTCTCTCTCTCACACACACCCGGCCGACCTATAGTGGCTAGTGAGGGTCCTGATCTTATTTCACACTCCTTTCCTCTTCGAGAATTTATGATGAACGCATTGTGATATATATATATATATATATATATGTTATACATTCAAATACTTTTTCTAAATAATGTTTCTGCTAATCAGAGTACATTTAAAACATTACTATCTGTATGCCTAATTAATACTTTACTGCAACAATGCAAATAGGCTTACATTTAGTATGACCCTTCGTTGTTGTATGTTCTTAAACATACATACATACATACATACATACATACATACATACATACATACATACATACATACATACATACATACATACATACATACATACATACATACATACATACATACATACATACATACATACATACATACATACATACATACATACATACATACATACATATATATTTTACCTAATTTGTTTATTCTTTTTGTTTTCAAAATGGATTCAGTGTATTCATGAGCATTAAAAACAAATTTGAGATATATTTTTAGTTTCCTCAATATTTCTTTATATGCACAAATAAATATACAATGTAACCAAAACGAAAAATAAAGTATTTTTATGTAAGAATCGCGGTTTACTCCATCGATCTGTAGTTCAGCCGCAGCCTCTGGCGACCAGTGGTGGTATTGCACATAAGGGCACCTTAGGCCATGTTTACATGATTAAAAACTCATGACACATCCAGGAAAATGGAAAAACTGTGTAGAATGCACGCCAGGCCAGTGGATGGTGATGTGGCCATATTAGCTTTGTCTCATTTCGTAAGGCTGTGTCTTTTTCTCCTCTAGAGGCATCATCCGCTATACAGAGGATTCTCAACTTATAATAAAAAAGTCAACTAAAATGCAGTTTCCGTGTAAACGGACAGCCAAAACGCATACTTTATTTAGCGTTTTCAGTTGAAAACGGTCTCCTGGAAACAGCCTCTTAAGCACAAGGCCGCTATCTTTAATGACAACCGTTTCAGTGGCGTGTGCCAACCTTAATTAAGTTAGGTATTCATTTTTGTGCAATAACATTTTTAAGAAAAGTGCAAACAAAAGGGCATATTTTTATCACATTAAAGTGCAAAACAAGCTTCTCTCACTATGAACTGAATTGGGTTTTGTAAATGCACACGCGTAGGCTACATAGGTGCATTCTTTCAGAAACTGTACATACTGCTACATTACGCAGTATTATTTACAGTTACTTTGTAACAATGAAAATGATAAAAAGCGCTATATAAATAAAGTTGACTTGACTTACTGCCTACATATTTACATATGATTGGCAGCTTGGCACACGCCATTGAAAACTGATGTGTCATTATAGATAGCGGTCTTGTGCTTAACATACCCTTATGGGCAAAATCACGGTGATCCGTGTACCTTCGGATAATTTGTTAATTCTTTTTGTTTTCAAAAACGGAAAAACAAATAAACCGATAACTTTTTACATATTCCGTCGTATTCATGAGCATAAAAAAACTAATTTTGTTTTGTTTTCCTCAATATTTGTTTAAATGCCGAAATTAAATACACAATAAAAACGAAACAAAAAATAAAGTATTTTTTGAACGTATGCACGCGTCACTGCTAGTGTCGAGCGATGCATCTGACAGCGGGGAGGTTTCATAGCCTCCGCTTAAATTCATCCTGAGAGTTCGTTTTGCACTTCTATATAGCCTTCAACTCTAGATAGTGCGTTTATAAAAATAAGCTGTAAAAAATAAAAGTTGATTAAAAACATGTAGGTACTTTCATTGCATATTACATTCTATAGACTCAAACAACTCCATTGAAACCAAACCCAATTGAAACCCATGTGAATACATTGTTTTCTATTGTGTTTTGGTCAGTGTTCTGGGGCAGTCGTGGCCTAATGGTTAGAGAGTCGGACTCGTGACCAGAAGGTTGTCAGTTCTATCCTCAGGGCCGGCAGGTAACGACTGAGGTGCCCTTGAGCAAGGCACCTTACCCCTACTTGCTCCCCGGGCGCTGCAGTGATAGCTGCCCACTGCTCCGGGTGTATGTGTGTTCACCACTTGCTGTGCGTGTGTTCACTACTCTCTGGATGGGTTAAATGCAGAGGGCAAATTTCAGGTATGGTTCTCCATAACTGACAAATAGGTCACTTTCAATTTCACTATAGTTTTTTATTTTTAATAAATTGTAGTTGTGAGTGGTCTTTTATACAGTAATAAAAGAAATCACATCTTGCAGACTATCTATTATAAAAACTATTTCTTCACTTTTCTTTTATCATAGGACACGACTATGGGATGAATTTTGACTCAAAATGATTAACAAATGCACGCACAGTCATCCGTGAACGTGATACACGTTTCATTTGTATTTTACGATTCACAAACAAATGCCTTATGATTTGATTCTGTGAAATTTAGATTTGAATAAACACGAAGCGATTTGTACAAATAGAGGCAGATTTGTGATCGCAATGTTTTATTTTGTGTTCATGTATATTGATTTTGCGCATACCAATGAGAAGTTGTGCATTTGTGGATCCTGTGACGCGCGTTCATACATCCTGTTCGGTTCATTTGGATTTTGAGACTTTCTTTACGCGGTTTTGCATTTGACAATCCACACACACGCAACTGCAGATCCATGCGCAACCGTGCAGAAAATAAGAACTACCACTAGATGACAGGCTTACGGAAACCATGGATGCTGGTCATATCATTAGAATATCATCAAAAAGTTGATGCATTTCACTATTTCCATTAAAAAAGTGAAACTTGTAAATTATATTAATTCATTACACGCAGACTGATATATTTCAAATGTTTATTTATTTTAATTGTGATGATTATAACTGACAACTAATTAAAATACCAAATTGATAAGGCGTTTTGATCTCAAAGACAAAGCATTTTCTCATGAAGTTAATAGATGCAGTTATTACAGTTACAGTGCAGTAGATGAGTCAATGCAGTTATTAAAGTTACAGTGCAGTAGATTCTGATTCAGGCAAGATATACATACACACACTGCATCCTTTGCACTACAGAACTGTGTACTGGTACTGCATTAACTCATCTACTGCACTGTCACTTTAATAACTGCATTAACTCATCTACTGCACTGTAACTTTAATAACTGCATTAACTCATCTACTGCACTGTAACTTTAATAACTGCATTGACTCATCTACTGCACTGTAACTTTAATAACTGCATTGACTCATCTACTGCACTGTAACTTTAATAACTGCATCGACTCATCTACTGAACTGTAACTTTAATAACTGCATCGACTCATCTACTGCACTGTAACTTTAATAACTGCATCGACTCATCTACTGAACTGTAACTTTAATAACTGCATCGACTCATCTACTGCACTGTAACTTTAATAACTGCATCGACTCATCTACTGCACTGTAACTTTAATAACTGCATCGACTCATCTACTGCACTGTAACTTTAATAACTGCATCGACTCATCTACTGCACTGTAACTTTAATAACTGCATCGACTCATCTACTGCACTGTAACTTTAATAACTGCATCGACTCATCTACTGCACTGTAACTTTAATAACTGCATCGACTCATCTACTGCACTGTAACTTTAATAACTGCATCGACTCATCTACTGCACTGTAACTTTAATAACTGCATCGACTCATCTACTGCACTGTAACTTTAATAACTGCATCGACTCATCTACTGCACTGTAACTTTAATAACTGCATCAACTCATCTACCGCACTGTAACTTTAATAACTGCATCAACTCATCTACCGCACTGTAACTTTAATAACTGCATCAACTCATCTACCGCACTGTAACTTTAATAACTGCATTAACTCATCTACCGCACTGTAACTTTAATAACTGCATTAACTCATCTACCGCACTGTAACTTTAATAACTGCATTAACTCACCTATTGCACTGCAACTTTAATAACTGCATTAACTCATCTACCGCACTGTAACTTTAATAACTGCATTAACTCATCTACCGCACTGTAACTTTAATAACTGCATTAACTCATCTACCGCACTGTAACTTTAATAACTGCATTAACTCATCTACCACACTGTAACTTTAATAACTGCATTAACTCATCTACCGCACTGTAACTTTAATAACTGCATTGACTCATCTACTGCACAGTAACTTTAATAACTGCATTAGCTCATTATGAGTTATTAACTTATAATCATCACAATTAAAATAAATAAACATTTGAAATATATCAGTCTGCGTGTAATGAATTAATATACTTTACAAGTTTCACTTTTTTAATGGAAATAGTGAAATGCATCAACTTTTTGATGATATTCTAATGATATGACCAGCACCTATGGTTTCCGTAAGCCTGCCATCTAGTGGTAGTTCTTATTTTCTGCACGGTTGCACATGGTTCTGCAGTTGCGTGTGTGTGGATTGTCCATTGCAAAACCGCCTAAAGAAAGTCTCAAAATCCAAATGAACCGAACAGGATGTATAAACGCGCGTCACAGGATCCACAAATGCACAACTTCTCATTGGTATGCGCAAAATCAATATACATGAACACAAAATAAAACATTGCGATAACAAATCTGCCTCTATTTGTACAAATCGCTTCGTGTTTATTCAAATCTAAATTTCACAGAATCAAATCATAAGGCATTTGTTTGTGAATCGTAAAATACAAATGAAACGTGTATCACTTTCACGGATGACTGTGCGCGCATTTGTTAATCATTTTGAGTCGAAATTCATCCCATACACGACAGGTTGACCTGAATAGGCCTAAGCCTACATTTAATTCTCATTGCAGGCAAAGCAAACAACACAATTCTTAAAGCACCTTTAATACAAAACACAAGACATTAAAAAAAATATTTGTGTTGAAAACAAAATGAATTAACAAATTATCTGAAGGTACACGGACCGAGCCCTGGCCTGTGTCTGTTTCTTTCTTTTTGCGCACATCGTTCCCTGTCAAACAAATCAGGTCGGGAAACGTTGATAGTTCATATGGCTTTCACCCATCCACGTCTCCACAGGCGAGCAGCCACGCGTAGTGTGCTTTTGCAGCACAGCTGTATAGTGCACATCAGGCAGAGAGCCACAAAAGTGAAGGTGAGTGGTTATGAACATTCTACCTGTGCCTCACAGCTAATTATCCAAAAGACCAAATGCAAATATTGTCACTTATGAGCAAAGGAGTTAGCTTAAGCTAAGGCAGTATATCATTGGCAAGGGGTGAATTCAGGTTATCTGCGGTGATATGGGACAGGTCACTTTGTAATCTGGGACATATCGATTAGGCCTAAAAAAGCATAATTTTTAGTTTTTTTTAAATCATTATGAAAAGTACAGAAATGTCAATAAGAAAATGAATATTCCATAATCTTGTGTATTTGTGTTCATTCAAGCACGAAGGTGTTGAGCATATTGTGCTGTCTGACACATTTTGACAGAGATCAGTGACGTAGACTTTAGCACGTCTATCCACCTTTTTCGCGATGCACGAAATGACCGATTATGCCTTGCATATGCGCGTACGGCTGATACTTAAGTTTACATTTACATTTACATTTATTCATTTGGCAGACGCTTTTATCCAAAGCGACTTACAAGTAGTTTTATACAGTGGCACATTACTGCAGAGCAATCAGGGGTAAGGTGGAATGAAATGTTCAGTAAAGATAGAGAAGGGGTGGAGCGACAAGGTTTTACTGACAGTTTCAGTGTATCCAACCAGACTTTGTCACAAGCTCTTTTGAACCTTTCATGTAAAGGGTGACCAATTGCATTGGTTTGCTGAAAAAACACAGCATAACAGGGCACTTCAGAGTGTAGGGGGCAAAAAGGGCATGTGTTCTTCACAGGTTGAGCTCTATCTGCACATGCCTGATTGTGATCATTGTGTGATGTAGTAAAGTACTTTAATCATACTTTTTTATATTATTGTGTTAGAACCCATGTTACTCTGGTCAAGAAAATAGAAGTCGATTATCACAGAACTGTGAGAGATATGGTTGTTCCACCAGGAAGGAACTGTGAAGGAGAATGAGCGGGAAAGCGATTTAATGCCCTTATGAGAAGACAATACTAGGCGCCGCTCGTTTGCTGAACGCAGGGTTCTTGATGGGGTGTAGTAGTGTAGGAGGGTGTGAAAGTATGCCGGTGCAGATCCAGTGATAGTCCTGTAGGCAAGCATCAGTGACTTGAATCTGATACGAGCTTCAACCGGTAGCCAGTGGAGAGAGATGAAAAGGCGTGTCACATGAGCCCTTTTGGGCTGATGGAAGATGAGGCATGCTGCTGAGTGCCTTTGCAGTACTCCAACCTTGAGATTACAAGGGCCTGGACACGGAGTTGTGCTGCATGCTCAGTGAGATCGGATCTAACGGTTAGAGCTGTCCTTCAATGATCACATTGCACAGTCAACGCGATCCTGCCGATATCGGCGGATTCGCATTGACTGTGCAATTTGATCATTGAAGGACAGCTGTTCATCAAATATGACTCCGAGGTCCCTGAACGATTCGGAGGGAGTGATTGTGGAATTGCCAAGTTGGATGGTGAGATCGTGTTGCACCGTGGGGTGTGCCTGAAACACGAGTAGTTTTGTCTTGGCCTGGTTCAGCTGGAGGTGATGCTCTTTCATCCAAGCTGAGATGTCATCTAGGCAGGCTGTTATGCAAGCTTTTAGAGTGGTATCGTCTGGGTGAAACGAGATGTAGATCCTGGTGTCGTCAGCATAACAGTGATACGAGAAGCCGTGTGGATGTCCTGTAGATGGAAAAAAGCAGCGGTCCAAGCACTGATCCCTGAGGGACCCCAGTGATCATGTGGTGAGCAGTGGACAGTGAGCCCCTCCATGACACCATAACGGATCTGCCGGAGAGGTAGGATTGGAACCAGTGGAGAGGGGAGCCTGAGATTCCTAAAGAGGACAGGGTTGCTAGCAGTATCTGGTGATTGACAGTGCCAAACGCTGCAGATAGGTCTAGCAGAATCAGGAGCTAGATTTAGATTCCGCCTTGGCTAGCCGCAGTGCTTCTGTAAATCAAATTGACACTAGTGCACAGTTATAAGGTTTTGATTTATTTGCGTTGCATTACCTCAAGGCAAGGCAAGGCAAGGCAAGGCAAGGCAAGGCAAGGCAAGGCAAGGCAAGGCAAGGCAAGGGGCAAGGCAAGGGGCAAGGCAAGGGGCAAGGCAAGGGGCAAGGCAAGGGGCAAGGCAAGGGGCAAGGCAAGGGGCAAGGCAAGGGGCAAGGCAAGGGGCAAGGCAAGGGGCAAGGCAAGGGGCAAGGCAAGGGGCAAGGCAAGGGGCAAGGCAAGGGGCAAGGCAAGGGGCAAGGCAAGGGGCAAGGCAAGGGGCAAGGCAAGGCAAGGCAAGGCAAGGCAAGGCAAGGCAAGGCAAGGCAAGGCAAGGCAAGGCAAGGCAAGGCAAGGCAAGGCAAGGCAAGGCAAGGCAAGGCAAGGCAAGGCAAGGCAAGTTTATTTCATACACAATGGTAATGGTTCAAAGTGCTTTACATCTAAGAAATTAAAATATCCATTTGATAGAACAGTGACGAAATTAGAAAAATAAAATTTAACCAGTTAAGAATAAAAAAGAATATACAGTTTAGAATAGAAAATAAATAAGATAAAGTACAGTACAAACAGTCGGACGGTCAGAGGCACAGTGCACATTAATTAAATGCAAAGTTAAACAGATGTGTTTTGAGTCTGTATTTGAATGTGACTACTGCGGGAGCACATCTGAGCTCTTCTGGAAGCTGGTTCCAGCTGCGGCTGGCATAATAACTAAATGCAGACTCTCTTTGCTTAGAGTGAACCCTTGGTATTTCTAGCTGATGCGTTCCAAATGACTGTTCTTTTGGGTCTATATTCAATGAGCATATCTGCAATGTATTGAGGTCCTAGGCCATTGAATGATTTATTTAATCTTTATATCATAACGCAATGACTTCAGTTTTGGCTTTGTTTTACTGAAGAACGTTTTCGCACATCCAAGTATTTTTTTCATCAATGCGTTTGAGCAGGGAGTCAATGGGGCTGTAATCGTTAAGTATAGCTGTGTGTCGTCTGAATAGCTGTGGTAAGCAATTTGGTTATTTCTCATTATTTGGCTCATTGGGAGCATGTACAGGTTGAATAGGAGAGGCGCAAGAATTGAGCCTTGAGGGACTCCGCATGTCATGGATATCCACTCAGACTTATGGTCACCTATACTCACATAATAACCTCTCGCTTCTAAGTATGACCTGAACCATTTTAGGACCATACCAGAAAGCCCCACCCAGTTTTTCAGCCTGTCTAGAAGTATGTTGTGATTGACTGTGTCAAATGCAGCAATGAGGTAGACCTAGTAGAACCAGCACTGATAATTTGCCTGAATCAGAATTTAAGCAAATATTGTTTATTATCTTAATGAGCGCTGTCTCTGTGCTGTGATGCGGGCGGAACCCAGATTGAAAATAGTTAAAGTATCCGTTTAAGCATAAGAATTTGTTCAGCTGGTTGGAGACAATGATCTTGCCTATGAAGGGAAGATTTGAGATCGGTCTATAGTTGTTTAATATGGTCTTATCCAGATTGCTCTTTTTCAGGAGGGGTTTGACAACAGCAGTTTTCAGGGAGTTTGGGAAACCTCGATAGAAGTCAGGCATTTACCACTTCTAGGAGATCTACTTCTGAACAGTTTTACACACTTTTGAAAAAGATGTAGGAAGTGCGTCATGGGCGCAGGTTGATGTTTTAAGGTGTTGAACGTTTTTTTCCAAATCTTTGCCATCAATTTCTTCAAAATCAGTCATAGTAACTACTTTCTCAGGTTGTGGTGTGATCTGTCTGACCCCAGCGCAACTCAAGGATGTGCTGATCACCTTTCTAATATTATTGATTTTCTCAGAGAAGAAAGAAGCAAACTCACTGCACTTGCTGTCTGAGAGCATTTCACTGGGAATCTGGGTTGGTGGCTCTGTCAGACTGTCTACAGTAGCGAAAAGAGTCTGGCTGTTGTTTAAGTTGCTGTTTTTTATATTTGAGAAGAAAGCCTGTCTAGCTTTGCCTAGTTCCATATTGAAGCATGGATGGTGTTTTTGTAGATGTTATAATGGACTACAAGTTTTGTCTTCCGCCACAAGCGCTCTGCTTTTCTGCATTGTCTTTTCATATTTTGCACTGCTGTTGAGTTTCTCCAAGGTGCTTTTTGTCAATGCAATACTTCATTAAAGTGATGCCTTCAAGAGATCTATATAAAACTCTTGTAACAAAACATAAAATAGTTTCCAGTTTCAACAGAATAAAACAAAAAATATGACACTACCCGGGTTTCTATAACGGAGTATAACTCTTAAATAAAGTTTTCAGCCAAATCTCACAATTAAAAGACAGAAACTCAAATACAGTGTTTATTTTCCACAACGGTTAATTTGGCACGGAGGTTAGGATACACTTTCAGGTGAAAAACCACACTTCAGAGTCCAACAAACACTGTAATGGCACCCTACACATAAGCACAAACCTCAAATCAGCATTTTCCTCAGGTAAACAGAACCACATTATTAAATTTCACAGGATCACTCAGGATATTCACAGACATCACACACATTCATATTACATCCGAAGCTTACCAAAATCAATTTGAACAAGAATCCATTATACTCACCAGGTGTAACGACATGCAACACAGATCATTCCATATCATAACAAAACAAAAACATGTATTACATACTCAAGATGAAACGACAAAATTCTGTTACATCCGGTTGAACGTAATTTTATTTGACCTTTGATGACATTAATGGTCTGAAATCATCTCTCATGCCTTGCGCTTGTCTCTCTTGCACTGCGTGAGGCCTCTTTTCTGTATCGCACTCTGATTACATATTTTACAACGGCTGCGCTCTTAAAGGTAATACTCCACAAGCAAAACTCTGTTGTCTAAACTCTCATTTTCATTATCCCCTATCGACTTTTCATCACTCTTTACCATAGACTCGATACTTCTCACTGGAGCCACGGGAGCAGGAAGATCCACACTGGGTCGGAGATCAACCCGATTCACTCTTCCACTGCAACCTCCTTCCACAGGTTCCACGGTATGAGTAGTCCCCTGAATCTCGAAAACTCGATACAGAGCTGAATGCAAGGTGTCTTGGATTTTATCCTGTCCCAGAGGCCAATTTCTCAGTTATACGATCTGGCCAAGCTTAATGGGTGGACATAGACCTGCTCTGTTAAATGTTCAGCCACCGTCTCTTTGATTCGGGTGGAAGCGTTTGAAGCTCGTGAAGAGTGCAATTAAATCGCTCACACTGAGCGTTCCTTGAGCATCTTTTTGAGAACACATCGCTAGCAAATCTTAATCCACAGCTCGACGTCCCCAAACATCCCCACCCAGGAACATCTTGGTTTCATCAGTAGGGTCTTCATTGTAGGGTCCTCTCAATTCCCTGGTATCCCATCCCATCATGCACACTATCCAGCACTTGGATTCTCAAACAGGTGGGGACCAGCAGTTGAAGACACTCCCCATGTCTCTCATCCTCAATTACACGATACAACAATCCCTCCTTCTCTCTGAGTTGGTTCCACTACTTCAACAAAGATTGTACAGGTTAAACAGGTTTCTCACTTCCATGCCTGCAGGTCTATGTTTCTGGGTCTTGGCCCTGGAACGTGACTAACTGCTCCTAAAAAAAGCCAGGCCAAACTGGAGTACTTCCTTGGGTCTCAGTATTGGTAAGTCCACTTGTCTCAGCACGCATCTGCCGAATTTCACACCTCTCTGCTCCAGCTTGAATCACTTCGCACCAAGAGCAATTCCCCATCGTATCAGGTTACAAATGGTTACGCAATCATCATACTCCACATCTTTGGGGTCCACCACAGGCTCCCCTGCCAAGGACTGCCCAGACAATGCATCTGCAGCATGATTTCAACACCCAGGTCGGTATTGAACGTCAAAATCGAAAGCCGCTAGCTGCGCCACCCACCTTTGCTCTAAGGCTCCTAACCTGGCAGTGTTGAGGTGACACAGTGGGTTGTTATCTGTGACTATGGTAAACTTGGAACCCAACAAATACATTTTCTGTTTTCAGTTACGGCCCACTTGAGGCCCAGCAGCTCTAGCTTTATACTGCTGTAGTCTTTGTCGTTCCGCTCGGCATTTCGCAGTCTTCGGCTGGTGTAAGCGATGTAGCGGTTTTAGCTGCATGTTAAAATAATGATGAGCTTAGCTCACCAAATAATATTCTCCACCAGATCTATCAAGATCAAATCCATGAACTGAGTTCTTAAAACATCGGTACCAGTCAGGGAATTAGTTTAGCTCAAAGTAAAATACATATAATAACCGTGATTAAATATACATATTTTACAGTCTCTGATTAGTGATGTACAGTATAACAATATTGGTATTCATTCGTTCAGCGAATGCATCATTGATTAATACACTTTACGTTATCTCATGGCCATAAGAAACGTGACCTTACCAAACAGAATTTAGAGCAAAGGTAGCGTAAATCTAAACATAGTTTAAGTGACTTTGCATTGTGAGCATTGAGCACAGAAAACCCATTACAAGTAGGGATGCACCAATACCGTATCGGGCCCGATACCAAGCTCATGTACTCGTACTCGTAAAAATTCCCCGATACCAAAGACCGATACCTCACGTGACGTAATTGACAAAACGTTCCAGTGCACACATAGACACCTGCCGTAGCAGACACAATGTCATAGAGTGTTCACACCTAAATCGCGCTATTCGTGTGTAGTTGGACGCTTGAACATTTTGAGTTTACTCGCTTCATTTGCGCGTGGAATTCGCTTCATTCGCGAGTGAAATTTGCGTCATGGGAGGGGCTTCTGGCAGGCGGCTCCAGTCTTTTTGGGAAATGGCGGACATGGATTTTGTTGAGCATGTAGCTGCGCATTATGTGCTATGGAAGGCTGAAGATAGACGTAGACTCGTTCGGCGCCGTGTCTGTGTCCAGAGGCGCAGTTCTGCAGAGGCGTTGTCCTTCAGAGCAGTCCTTCATTGTTGTTTCAGATTTCTGCCTCCGCTCGCTATGTCAAAATCACATCACTACTACAGCAGGCGCCTGACTGATTAACGCGGCGCAAATTTTCGCCAAAGTTCAGATTTTTTAACTCGCGCAAATAACGCGAACGCTCAATTCTCGCCGCCTCATTCGCGTGAAACGCCCCGCAAGTAGGTCTATCACGTCTTTGCATTGACTTAACATGTAAATCACTCGCCCTTAACGCTTCATTCGCAGTTAGCAGTGTGGAAATATTTCAAAATCAATGATGACGACCCATGCATGGCAATCTGCATGCTTATGTCCTCGGTTTTGCCCTTTGGAGGTTATTGGACACTGTGAATTTTGGCTTTGAAAAGTTTTGATAAGCAAGTTTTTAAAAGTTTAAATTTTTTCATAATATTAATTGAAGTTGTTGAGATGCTGATAGGTTCATTAGTCTCATTGTGTTGTTCTTAGAAAATTGCCACAAACAAAAAAAAACTAGCATCGGTTTCGGTATCGGCGAGTACGAGGGAAAAAATATCGGTATCGTACTCGATCCTTAAAAAGTGGTATCGGTGCATCCCTACTACAAACCATGGGTCTCTTGCAGGCATACCAGGCCAACTTGCTGGGGGACATTAAAGAGGGTGAGGTCATAGATCCAGGTCTGCTCAACGAGTTGAGAACAGCAGCAGATCTTACTCTGCGGGCTACTAAGGAGACAGCCCGAGCTGTTGGGCGCTCCATGTCAGCACTGGTAGCCACAGAGAGACACCTGTGGATAAATCTATCAGGCATTAAGGAGAGAGATAAGACTGTGCTGCTTGATGCACCTCTCTCCTCGGAAGGCCTCTTTGGTGGTGCGGTCGAGACAGTAGTTGACCGTTTCCAGGAGACAAAACGGCAGGCTGCTGCTTTTCATAAATATTTACCTCTCCGCTCTTATTAGATTAGATTTTTTTTTAGATTCAACTTTATTGTCATTACACATATACAAGTACAGTGTAACGAAATGTAGTTTAGTTCTAACCAGAAGTGCAGTTAGCAAGTGCAGGATATACAGTTAGAATAAATACAGAATACAATATGAGAGAATATAATACAGTGGGCATGGACTATACAAATATTTTGCAGTAGGAATGTTCTATGAAAAAATTACAGTAGGTATATACTATGAACAATATACAGATGGCTATATACTATGAACATTAATGTACAGGTGGATATGAACAGATAATAATTTAGACTAAAATAGTGCAAGTGACTTAGGTATGCATAAATTATTGACATTGGCTATTAAAGTTGCAGTGCAATAGGTGAGTTAATGCAGTTGTTGAAGTTACAGTGCAGTGGATGAGTTAATGCAGTTATTAAAGTTACGGTGGAGTATACGAGTTAATGCAGTTAATAGGTTGCAGTCCAGAAGATGAGTTAATGCAGTTTATAGGTTACAGAGCAGTAGATGAGTAGATGCAGTTAATAGAGTTACAGTGTAATGGATGAGTTAATGCAGTTATTGAAGTTACCGTGCAATAGATTAGTAGATGCAGTTAATATAATTACAGTGCAGTAGATAGGTTAGTGCAGTTATGGAAGTGGTCCATTAGTGCAAATGAGCATTCAGTTAAATATTCCTGGTGTGCAAGTGAGCAGTATAGAGTGCAAATGATGCTGTGTGTGTGTGTAAACAGTCCGGTAGAGCAGATAACATGAAGTACTGGTGTGTACAGTTCAGTCAAGCCCTGTAGTACAATGTAAACAATGTTATAGCAGAATTGGAGTTAAAGGTAAGAGAGGTAGTGGAATCAGTGGGGGGCAGAGTTCAATAATGAAACAGCTCTGGGAAAAAAGCTGTTTCTTAGTCTGCTGGTTCTTGTCCGGAGGCACCGGAAGCGCCTACCGGAAGGCAGGAGAGTAAACAGTCTATGAGCGGGGTGAGAGGAGTCCTTGAGAATTCTGCGAGCTCGACGCAGACAGCGTTTCTTCTGGATGTCCTCAATGGGAGAAAGTGTAGTCCCTGTGATGCGCTGGGCTGTTTTCACCACCCGCTGCAGTGCCTTGTGCTCAGCAACAGAACAGTTCCCGTACCAGACTGTGACACAGTTGGTCAGGATGCTCTCTATCGTGCAGCGATAGAAGTTCACCAGGATAGTTGAAGACAGTTGGTTCTTCTTCAGTGTCCTCAGAAAGAAGAGACGCTGGTGAGCCTTCTTGACCAGGCATGAGGTGTTGGTGGTCCAGGACAGGTCCTCCGAAATGTGAGACCCCAGGAACTTAAAACTGGAAATACGTTCAACAGCCATCCCATTAATGTGGATGGGGTCGTGTGTGCCTTCTTTTGCCTTCCTGAAGTCCACGATGATCTCCTTTGTCTTGGCGGTATTAAGGAGCAGGTTGTTATCTGAGCACCATGTGGCCAGGTGCCGGACCTCCTCCCTGTATGCAGTCTCGTCGTTGTTGCTGATGAGACCAATCACTGTTGTATTGTCTGCAAACTTGATGGAGTTATTCCCAGGGCTCTGCAGTCCAAGAAAAGCCCCAGCCATCTACAAGCTCCTTACATAGGCAGCAGCAGAAATAGAGCGTAGCTACTCATACCCCCCCCTCAGAGAGCTTGGGGGTCGAGGCAGCAACCTCCTAAACCTGCTAGGCAGGTGAAACCAGATCTGAGGAATGTTATAGTCACAAATCGGAAGGCTGCTGCATAGAGGTTCTGACAGGATTTCAGGACATTTGAAGGCGCCCCCTCTTGGAGGACTGAAAAGTTCGCTCAGGAAATCTTTACGTTAACCCCGCCGTCCATGACGCTTCAGGGCACGTTAGTTTCTGTTACATGGAATCATCAGAGTCTACCCGAAGACGCTGTAGACCTAGTGAATCTGCAATTAAAGACAACAGTTTGACCATCCTCTGCCGGTCATCCGCTTCAGGGCGTCGGGCTTCACACAACCGACATAAATGACGAGAGGTTGACCCCTTAGCACACTTTTCTCCACGAGTGGAGAAAGCTTAAAAAATGTCTATTGGGGTGTTAGAATGGTAAGAGTTGTCTCTCTTGGTGAAAGGGGCCATAGAATATGTTCCCCCCACGAGAGTCAGATCGGCTTTAACAGCCGGTACTTCTTTTTTACCGCCCATTTTTTATCTGAGAAATCTCAACAAATCTCTGAAGAGATACAAGTTCAAGATACTCACTGTCCCTATTATTGTGGCCGGAATCAGATCAGGAGACTGGTTAACCACAATAGTGCTGAAAGATGCATACTTCCACATTCTTATCCTTCAATATCGGAAGTTTCTCAGGTTCGCTTTCAGGGGCAAAGCTTACCTATATTGAGTTCTTCCATTCGGCATTGCTCTTTCCTCACGCACCTTTACAAAATGCATGGATTCAGCCCTTGCTCCATTGATACTTCAAGGGATCCATATACTAAATTACATAGACGACTGGTTAATATTAGCTCAGTCTCACGAGATGGCGATTCGACATTGAGATCTCGTTCTCGACCATATGAAGCATGTGGGGTTACGGCTCAATGCCAAAAAGAGCAACTAAACTCCTCAACAGAGGGGTAGTATAGGATTGGGTCACGATGCAGGCACGATTGTCCCCTGCATGTTTCGAATAGATCCTGACAGCGGTGTCCAGGATCAAGTTAGGTCATGCTTACACTGTCAAGCATTTTCAGTGAATTTTTTGGTCTAATGGCGGCAGTGTCCAACGTGATTCCTTTGGCCTCCTGCACATGAGACCTTTACAGTGGTGGCTAAAAGGCAAAAGGTTTTCTTCGAGAGGCAACCCATTCCGTATGATCAGGTTAACGCGCAGATGCCTTAGTTTCCTGGTTAAATGAGGTACTTCCTCCCAGTCCTCAGAGGCCATCATGTTCTTGTCACAACAGAATAAGATTTTTCTGTATGTGGCAGCTATCTCTGCCTTTCACTCCCCTCTACCCAAGGGTTCTCTGGGGAGACATCCCTTAGTTGTTCGGTTCCTACATGGAACCTTGAGGATGAGGCCTCCATCTCAGGTGAAAGTTCCTGCTCTAGACTGTGGTTCTAGAAGGGCTTTCCCAGATGCCTTTTAAGCCCATTGAGTCTAGCTGGGACAAACATTTATCCCTCAAGCTAGCCTTCTTGGTAGTCATTACCTCTCTTTGGAGGGTAGGCAACCTTCAAGCTTTATCAGCTTCTCAATCTTGTTTGGAGTTCACTCCAGGCAGCATTAAGGCTATTCTTCACCCTAGACTGGGATATGTCCCTAAGGTACCTAGGAATGCATTCAGGACCTTAGTTCTGAAAGCTTTTCATCTCCCACCTCACGAGATAGCGGATCACCGAAGGTAATATTTGTCATGCCCTGTCAGGGCGTTAGAAGAATATGTACGTAGGTCTTCTTTATGACGAAAATCTGACTGACTGTTGGTCTGTTTTGTACCTCGTAACAGAGGTCAACCAGCCTCTAAGCAGACCATTAGTAAATGGATGGTAGAGGCAATTTCTTTAGCTTACGAGGTGCGTGGAATACCTTCACCTCTGCTAGTAAGGGCACATTCAACTCGGAGTATGGCTACCTCGCGGGTCCTTCTGTCTCGGGCGTCTATGCAGGATGTTTGTGATGCTGCGGGATGGTCTTCCCCACATACATTTAAAGGGTACTACAGACTGGACCTCTATTCCTTACCTGGAACCCAGGCTCTTTTGTCCTGAGATGTGCGTGGACACCTTCACACTTGGACAGACACAATTCATTATGGCGTAGTGGGCATTTCGTTTCCCAAAGTGTCAGCCTTGACGCAGTGTAGAGTTCCCTCGAAAGGGAACGTCTCAGGTTACGACTGTAACCGTAGTTCGCTGAGACAGGGAACGAGACACTGCGCCACTTTGCCATAACTCCCTGTGCCTGGAGCATTTGCTTCAATACTTTTTGCAGAAGCTGATTTGCACTGCATCCGCTTCCTATTGATACCATCCGGTACCGCGTCACTCGTGACGTCATAGTGACGTCATCGCGGCGCGACGATAAGTGGCGAGATTAGTTTCACATAACATATTCAGATGCGTCACGCTGCTGGCGTTCCCCAAAGTGTCAACCTTAATGCAGTGTCTCGTTCCCAGTCTCAGGGAACTACTGTTACAGTCGTAACCTGTGACGATCTCAACTTTACCATTGAAAATTTTAAAGACACCTTCTTGGAAATGCTAGACATAGTTGCTCCTCCGCGCTTAAAGAAGATTAAAAATGACAGCCCGACACTGTGGAATAATGAACACACTCAGGCTCTAAAGAAAGCGGTACACAACTTTAAGAAAACTAAATTAGAGGTATTTCGTACAGCATGGAAGGATAGTATTAGAAAATTTACATTTGATATTTAGTCATTTAGCAGACGCTTTTATCCAAAGCGACTTACAGATGAGGAAACATTGGAAGCAATTATAACAACATAGGCAACAAAATACATAAGTGCATCAAAACTAGTCCATTAAAGCCTAGCACAGTATACAAAGCTAAGAATAGTGAGTTTAGTGTTTTTTTGTTTTTTATAAGAAAGAAAGAAAGAAAGAAAGAAAGGGAAAAGAGTTAGGTTAATTCAATCAGCGGAAAATACAGGAAAGCCCTAAAAATGTCTAGATCCGCCTACATTTCATCACTGATAGAAGAAAACCAGCAACACCCTAGGTTTTTATTTGATACAGTGGCTAAATTTACCAAAAACAATCTGTCAGCGACTTCTGATTCTGTATACCAGCATAGCAGTGATGAATTTATGAACTCCTGCTTACTTCGCCGTGCTTTACTCTGTCGGTTTTATACTTTTATATTTTATCTCCTTTTATAAACTAATTTTAACTTCAGCAAATCAGCACAGTGCTCAAACGTATTACTACAAAAATCTGAATTATCTGATTTGACCAGCCTCCCACTGAAAGCTTACATTCCAGGGAAGAGAAAACACAACTGTCTACACTCATAAGGATAAGAGAAAATGCCTTCTCTGGAATCTACTTGCTGCATAAACTGCCACAAACTTTTACAAAGGATTGCAGTTCTTGAAACAAAGTTACTTGTGGGACCACCAAACCAGACGGAACACAAATCAGAGCTCCGTCATGGACGCCCTCAGCACACAGGCGGTGAGTCCCATAAATCTAGTACTCCTCGACCGGCCATTCTGAGTGTAGAGAAACAAGCCGATCGACTTACAAATAGATGGCATAAACAGGGAGCGAGACATCAGACACATCAGACTGTCACGAGTATCACATATTGCCGCAGCAGCATCCTCTACCCCAAATACGGCTACAAGGATTGCAAACACTGGTCTCCGAACATCTCTATACATCTTGAGAACAGATTTGAAGTATTATTCAATGAGGAATCCCCAAATTTTATGAATGTGTCTGAACACAGACTAAATCAGCCAGCAGCTAACTCTGATTTTAACCGGCGCTCAAGGTCGAACAGACAGCGGCACTCAGCTCAAAGCGCAGCTGAGCCCAGGACTCTGATAGTGGGTGACTCCATAATCAGAAACATTAGTAGCAGGGATACAACTACATGCTGTCTTCCACAAGCAACAACTTCTGATGTAAACAGGGAACTTCAGAACATTCTGATGAAACATAGGGCTACAAATCAACTCATCATTCATGTGGGGAAAAATTATATTCATAAAGAACAGTCAGAAATTCTTAAGAAGGATTTCAATGAACTCTTTGAAACACTAAAAAGACTGAATGTTCAAACATTCATCAGTAGACCACTCCCAGCAAGAGGAACAAACAGGTTTTCACATTTGCTTGGGCTTAATACATGGCTGCAAAAAACCTGCAAAATAAAAGGAGGGAACTTCATTGACAACTTCAATATTTTTCTGGAGTCAGAGGCAACTGTTTCAACAGAATGGCCACCAGCCAAACAAACTGGGTTCAAGAGTGCTTAAGGACAATATTTCTGCCAATCCACTCAACCAGAATGGCACACACATGAACGCAGTATAAATGACCACATGTCTTCACCTCAGCACCTGGTTGGACATGCGGCTGACACGTCACACAATGATAACACCACTCAGTTCATGGACACCATCTCAGCCGAGCCCTGCCCACCGAGCTCAACACAGACAGACTGTGACATATTAGAACTGCTCCAAGATTCAGCACCCAAGGACGACTTCCTGGAAAACAGCCAGGGAAACCAGGACAGCGTATTACAGCCTCTGATAACACCAGAGATACAGCCCCTCTCACCAGACACGTTATCTCTCTCCCTAGCATCTCCACTTCTGTGCTTCTCATAGAAAATGGAAAAACTGGTGTATGCTGGAACCAAACTTGCTGAAAGCCCCCAAATATCGACCAAAAAACAACAAGCCCCACGGCCACCAAAGCCTGCAGGCCCAGCTCGCCTTCGCCCTCCTCCTGTGAGAGCTCTTCGGCCTCTACCACAACACCAGGGCCCACACCCTCCTCCATCTCCTCGAGGTCAACCAAAAACAACTAATACCAGCTCTAAGTGATATGTGTCGGGTCCCCGCTATGATAACAGTAACTTTCTCAAATGTTTACAGAACAAGCAGGAATCCAGTGTGCCTGTATCTTTTTCTATTGCTGTGCTATCACATGACAGAAAGTCTAAGGCCTTCAATAGTCGTACATCAAACCAGACTAATCTGGTGCCCATTGCACGTCAAACCAAGATTGCGATGGGGGCAAAAAGCAAGACTGTTAAGTTAGCACTTTTAAACATCCGCTCACTTAAAAACAAATCACTTCTAGTCAACAACTTAATAACCACATACAACCTGGATTTTATGTTTCTAAATGAAACCTGGCTAGAAGACAGCTGCAGTGCAAGAGTCCTCAATGAAGCACCCCCTCTTAACTTAATTTTTATGAGTGTCTGCAGATCAGTTAGGGGAGGTGGGGGAGTACCTGCTCTTTTTAAATATGTCTATCAATGTAAGCAAATGTCATTTGGAAATTACACGTCTTTTGAATATCTGGGTATTGTGTTAAAAGGTGCTCCTCGCATTTTACTTATCACTATTTACAGGCCTCCAAAATACTCTTCATCCTTTGCTGAGGACTTTACAGAACTGTTATCAACAATTTCCTCAGAGTTTGACTGTTTCTCTATTGCCAGAGATTTTACCATTCACATAGATAATGCAGAAAACAATTTGGCAAAAGGAATCAAAAATGTTTTAAAAACATTTGACCTGACTCAGCATGTACATGGACCCACACACAATCGTGGACACACTCTAGATTTACTTATCAGTAAGGGTCTAAACATTTCATCCATTGTTATTAAGGATGTAGCACTATCTGATAATTTCTGTATTTTCTTTGATATATTGATCTCTCCTGCCATTGAAGTTAGATCTGTGTCTGTCAAGAAGAGATGCTTAAATGAAAACACTAGTGTACTATTTATGAAGGCCATATATTTAACACCAAGCATATCTGCTGACTCTGTTGATTCACTCCTTGATACTTTTAACTCGAAGGTTAAAAGTGTAATTGATGATATTGCTCCTGTGAAAGTCAGGAAGAGTGGTAGACAAAAATCACCTTGGAGAAACTCAACAGCAGTGCAAAATATGAAAAGACAATGCAGAAAAGCAGAGCGCTTGTGGCGGAAGACAAAACTTGTAGTCCATTATAACATCTACAAAGACACAATCCATGCCTTCAAAATGGAACTAGGCAAAGCTAGGCAGACTTTCTTCTCAAATATTATAAACAGCAACTTAAACCACATCCGGACTCTTTTCGCTACTGTAGACAGACTGACAAACCCCCTAAGCCAGATTCCCAGTGAAATGCTCTCAGACAGCAAGTGCAGTGAGTTTTCTTCTTTCTTCTCTGATAAAATCAATAATATTAGAAAGGTGAACAGCACATCCTTGAGTAGCGCTGGGGTCAGACAGATCACACCACAACCTGAGAAAGTAGTTACAATGTCTGATTTTGAAGAAATTGATGGCAAAAATTTGGAAGAAACCATTCAACACCTTAAAACATCAACCTGCGCCCTTGACGCACTTCCCACATCTTTTTTCAAAAGTGTGTTTAACTGTTTAGAAGCAGATCTTCTAGATGTGGTAAATGCCTTGCTTCTCTCTGGAAGTTTCCCAAACTCCCTGAAAACTGCTGTTGTTAAACCCCTCCTGAAAAAGAGCAATCTGGATAAGACCATATTAAACAACTATAGACCGATCTCAAATCTTCCCTTCACAGGTAAGATCATTGAAAAAGTTGTCTTCAATCAGCTGAACAAATTCTTAAACTCAAACGGATACTTTGACAATTTTCAATCTGGGTTCCGCTTAGGAGGAGCTTAGTGGAGATCCACACACGGTCTCACGGATAGGGGAGAGCACGTGGGAGACATGCGGACACGAGAGGGTGTCGCGAGCAGGTGAAAGTACACCTGGGAGAGGTCATGGGCCATCGTGTGAGAGCCATTCATGAGAAGACATCAGACGTAACCGCCCTGTGGGGGGGTTACTACGTGTGGAGCACTAGGCCTTGTTAGAGCCACTGCTAGAGCTCAAAAACAGGCCAAGGATTGCTTAGTGATGGATGGAATGCCTACTCTTCGCCCAAGTGGGGGGACCCTCTAGCGATGTAGTTGCTTGGGTCGGGCCCGGTGAACTCGATCTCCCAGGGTTCATCCCGTCAGGAACGCTTCTGCTTCCGCGGAGGTTGGTGACGGGATGGTGCTCTCCTCTTTGACGTCCTTCTCCGGGAGGCCGCCTGTGCAGGGGGCGCTGGAGTCGGAGTCTCAGTCATAGAGGGGCGGGGCTGCTGGGGAGCAGATGCCGCGCGGGACCTCGACGGGCGCAATGAGGCCTGGTCGCGGCGGGGCAGGATGTGCTTGATCGCCTCCGTCTGCTTCTTTCACAGTCAAGAACTGCTGTGAGAAGTCCTCGACCGTGTCACCAAACAGCCCACCCTGCGCGATGGGAGCGTCGAGAAAGCGAACCTTCTCAGGCCCGTGCCGTCACCTTCGTCGCCCGGAGAGCGAGGTCAGTGGCAGTGCGGAGTTCCTGCATAAGACCTGGGTCGGTCCTTCCCTCGTGCAACTCCTTCAATGCCTTGGCCTGGTGGACCTGCAGGATGGCCATAGCGTGAAGGGCCAAGGCAGCTTGACCCGCAGCGTTGTAAGCCTTCGACACCAGCGATGCCGAAAACTTACACGCCTTGGAAGGGAGCCTTGGTCGATCTCTCCAGGTGGCAGCTGTCTGCAGGCACAAGTGTACCGCCACTGCCCGTTCCACCTGGGGAATATCGACATAGCCCTTAGCTGCCCCGTCATCGAGGGAGGTCAGGGCGACCGAGCTAGTCTGACGTGCACACGCCGAGAAGGGGGCATTCCAGGTCCGACTGAGAAAAATGGCACCGGGGCTATGGCGTTTATTTTGACCCAAAAGTCGCGCGCAAGGAATCCGCACGCGCAGGTGCGATGCAAACGCGCATAATGATATACATGCGTGAAAAAGCTGTTCCGCGAGGGCGTATTTATACACCGCGAGCGCGCAGAAAAGTATCCGCGAGCGGAAAAGAATACTCGCGAGGGATCTTTTCTGCAAAGCGCGCATAAATGGAGCCACGCGAGTATGGGCTGGGATGAGTACTCTCGCGAATCACTCTGCGCTCTCGCAACTGCTGCACATTACTCGCTCGATGTTCAAGCAGACTTTTGAGACTTTGGGGGCTGGACAGATGACTGATGACTCCGCCTCTGTGATTGGTCACTTGCAAAATGCAACAGCCAGTCTGTTATCACCTGCTACTTTCCTCTTCGTCGAAGAGTCAGTCATCAAGATGTCGGAGAAAAAAGAGGTAAAACAAGGAAGAGTTAAGTTTACATTGTCCTTAACACAGTACATGCGACAGTGACCAACACTTTACAGGTCTTATTTGTGACGAAAGCAATTACATATGTAATCCATGTAGTTTCAAAAAGAAGAAGCCATTGCTTAAATTAGTTTCAGTGCAAGTTGTGGCAACTGTCCATGAGGTGTTGTCAAATTTACTTTTTTACATATTTTTGAGTTGTATAAAGTAGCAAGCTCATATTTTTACCAGATTTGACATATATACTTATTTATCATGTTAACCGTTATGATAGGAAGAATTAAAGGAGGCAGCGCGACGGGTGATGTCACTGCTGCAAAGCGCCCTATCTCAGCCAGCAGCCAGAGACAGTGAGGATGTTGTTACACACACCTTATGCTATCTGTTACATCTTGTTTATATGCTAGTCATTATAGTGTATTTCATGAAATTAAATTAAAGCAACAATGTTGCCAAAATGTAATCTAAACTTTGAATATGACGATGGTGTATGAACCTTTTATGTACTTGATTAATCAAATATTAGTCAAATCAAATTTGTTGTTTTTGTGTGTTTGAAAGGAGTTTCTGCAGATTCTGCAAACCAGCCACACACTAGCCGAGAAGTTCCACAGCAGAAAAACACTTTGGAGCAAAACATGTCAAGGTTTGTCATTCTGCTGTATTCAAATTTATGATAGTTTAAATATAAACAAAATGTTGTAGTGCTTGACATTGTTTTAAATTATTTTTCTGATGCTGTTTCTTACTTCACCTTTTTGCAGATCCTTCCCAGGACTGTTTGGGAAAAATCTGGGGAAAAAATTGACTAGGAAAAGGGGACCACATTCTACTGTTACTGACATGAACAGAAGACTCACTACTGTCAAGTGTTTTCCAGTACAGTTTTACCTTGTCAACAAATATATGGAGAATACACCAAAAGCTGCAGATGAATTAACTCTTCTACAGGCAGGGATGGGTTGAAGAACCATCAGTATTGCAGATAATGCTGACCATTCATGGGTAAGTTGCAACAGAAAACCATGGTTGGCTTAAGGTGTTCATTAAATTGTTCAGACTACAATAATTTTAACCTTGCCTAATAATTTGATTTACATTTTGTCAGACCTCTATAATGTACACTAAATTTCACTTCTCAAACACCCTGATTTAAAAATCTTACGTAAACTTACATGAAGTTAATAAATGTGATTGTGCTGTTTCATACCATTTCGGTGTTAGTTTAATAATTTACACTATTCTTGTCATGAATCACAGAGGAGAACCCAAGTGCAGGCAGACACAGGGATGAAGGGGTTAACACACAGACTTTAATAACAAAACAAACACCCAACGATGGGGTAAACACTAACAAAACTAAGATACAAAATTGAAAACAAAGACTTCCCGCAAGAGGGGCAAAAATAAACTAAGAATAATTAAACAAGGAACATGCCAAACTGCATACAGTGACCAAGAACATGACAGGAAACAAGTACAACGAACGAGCACAAGACAATAGACAAGAGGGCATTAAATAGGGAGACTAACAAAGGAGATAACAATGGGCAGGTGTGGGTAATGAGACACAGGAGGAAAGCAATACTAGGAATGAGAGGGGCGGGGCCAATGACGAGACTGGAGAGAACACATATTATGTCCTGATTGACAATAATATGTTTCTCTCCACATAAAACACGTGGGTCTGTCATAATTCTGCCCCTAGACCAGAAAAACAAGACAAGATTAGGCAGAATCATGACAGAACCCCCCCCTTAATGAACACCCCCTGGCGTTCACCAAGGGAGAACACTAACAAGACAAGACAATTCTCCTTTCACCTGAACTTTTAACCAATTTAACAGAGTATCAAAGGCACCATTTTATTATTGGCTTTTTTATGTGGTTACCATTAGAACAACTTGAAAAAATGCTAGTTCTTTCTCTGCCAAACAAGAATTCATTGCACATATTTTATACAAATTTTCCAAATACAAATTTAGAAAAGTTTTGAATACAGATGCTTTGCTTAAGTATTAGAGGAAAGGCCACAGGGTATTGGTGTGAACATAATAATAATAATGTTTTTATTAATGGGTTGCATTCAAGACAGCCTGTCCCATTTGTAAGCAGTTTTACCCCATTGACGTTGTGGAAATCCATGCAAGCTACTGTGGTGAAAGGTATTTCTCAGTGTTTCCATGCATTATGTTCTGAAGCTACATTTAAATATCATACAATGAATTCATCTTGTTATGCTAGTAACAGTATCTCACCTTTAGTATGGCTAAAACATGTTACAGTAGATTGATATTCCCACAGATTTTGTGAGGAAACAGAGGCCATCGATTTTGATAAAAAAGAAGCTGATGAAACAGAGATCTTTCCAAAACGATTTAAGACACACCAAGAGATTAAAAGGTATCAAAACCTTCTTCAGATTGTTTGTTTTTTCAATGTGCAATTCTAACCTTTTTTCTCTATTCCTAATAAGCATTGCTGATGTCATCAAAAACCTAACTGATAGGGTGGACGAAAGCAGCATCTTCAGCATTTGTGTGGCAAGGGAACAGATGCTTGCAAGAGGCATCAAACAATGGCAGTGCCAGAAAAAGTCTTCCCCTGTAAATGCCCTCAGAGTTTCTTTTATTGGAGAGGCTGGTATTGACAATGGGGCTCTGCGAATAGAATTTTTAACCGGTTAGTATATATTTTTATATATATATTAGTTTTTACTTGTATTTCATGTGTTCTTTTTCCCTTTTATGAAAAGAAATGATGTCAGGAATAGAGAAGCGGTTCTTTGATGGAGGGGAGGATGGCAAAAACCCAAAGTATTCAATGACAGACTTGGACAAACATAACTTCAAGTAGGTTATTACAAAATGGAAATTATGGACTAACACTTTTCCAATAAATTTTTTATATGTGAATTACACGTTAGCAAAGCTTTCCAATGGCTGATGACATGGATACAGATTAAAATAACTATCAACATTTGAAAGATGGTTTACAATAGGTGTCAAAATATTGCTAATTACTTTTCTCTCCCAAGCACCTCTCACTCTCATTCTCATTTAAATTTTATACAGTTACCCATTGTGCCGTAATATATTTTGTTTTTTAATTGCAGGACTATTGGAGAGATATTTGCTGTTAGCATCGCACAGGGTGGACCACCGCCAAACTTCTTTTCGCAGTGGTGTTACAAGTACCTATCCACTGGAGAAATGGATCAGGAAGCAATAACTGAAAAGGATGTTACAGACCCTGAACTGATTGAGCTTATTAAAGAGGTGTTTAATTTCAGCTTGGAAAAAATTGCATTGAATTTTCCACCATAATTTTATGTTTAGGTAGCGAAAATTACATCCTTTTTAAAACAATACGTAAAACTTGTAAACTCTGAGTAGGTCTTATAGTATAGATTTGAGTTTGCTTGGGTTTTTTGTTTCATAGATTCAGGAAGCTGACAAAACATCCCTGATCGAGTGCACAGCCAGAATTTTGTCATGTGGATACACAGGGACTGTGTCTTAGAAAGAAAAGAAGAGATTGTGCGGTAGGACAATTCTTTTGTTATAGGCAATTGTTGTGGATTTTTTAATTCAGTATTTTACTTTGTGTCACAGCTCTGTAGTTTTACACGCTACTGTGAGGTTACTTCCCATGCTGCAACAAATCTGCTCTGGAATAAAACTCTATGGGCTTCTCAGCTTGGTCCAACAAGATACGGACATTTGCAGACAGCTGTTTGTTCCAGGATCATTTTGCAAGGCAAGCAAAAAAGACTCATAGATCTTGAAGATAATATGAACTAAATCAAGAAACATTTCAAATATGAATATATGGTTTTCTTTTTTTTTCTTTAAGGCGGATGCTGATTTTCTAGTGACATCACTATCACCTGTCTTCAGTGAGATGGGTACAATGAGGCGTCAAATGGAGTCCAGAGTAGTCAACTTTCTGCAGGACTATGTACAGGACATAGAGGATGAAGGTAAATAATTTACACAAATTAACAATTTAATTATAAGTTTAAACTGTTCTGTTCTTTGAATTTTCTTTTTTGAAAATAGAGCTAATTTGTCGTAGTTGTTGAAAGCCCTACTGTATTGTTCCAGTTGGGCTAGTACCTGCATAACTACAATTTAAAACTGCAATGATTTTTATCACCTTTTCAGAAGAGGGCAAAGACAGACCCAAAGAGGACACACAGAGTGAAGATGACAAGGCAGAGGCACATACCAACAACATGCTCATTAATGTTAGCAAGTTTTGCCAGTGACTGACAGGACAGTCTCATATTCCATTAAGTCATGCAAACCGTGAGCATTTTAAAATTGTCATGGAGTTTGATCATTATTGCAGTGTGCGCTATGGTACACACAGTATCTGTTTCCCTGTAGTTAACGCATGTTCCCGCTCTGTCACATTCCCAGTTACACACCTGGGTACATATGAGGAATTCAGGAATATTATTTCACAGGCCATTACCCATGGCTATGAATTTGGACGCTATTAATGTTGCTCCAGCTCATCTGCTGTGTCATTGTTCAAGTTCAATAATTGATGTTTGCAAAGTTCTGACACAATATTAAGTACAAGTGGCATGCATTCATTTGTTTTTTATTCTTGAACAGTTTATGCAATACCAAAGCATTATTCTGGTGCTCGCTTAGCTCACATGTTCTTTAAGAATTTAAAATGTTTCATGTACTTTATCTTCCAATCATTACATTTAATGTATAAAAAATAAAGTATTTACAATGCAATCAGAAACAAGAGTCCAGTTCAATGATAAGATTGTTATAGCTAAGGAGGTTAATTTTGTGTCTGTAGTCGTTTTACATGTTCATAACAGACCATGTATAGCTGTTCATCAGTTATGCTTGGGTCAGTTGGATCAACCAAAGTCTGGAGTTCATTCCTCATTTCCTCAGTCAGAGGGCATTCATATGTAGGCACTACAATACCACTTTCTGTGTCAAGATGCTCAAAGTCTACAGCAGTCTCCCAGTCAATGTCAGGCTCTTGCAGGTCCTATAAATGTTTTAAAACATCAAATAAAAGCTTTGGCATTCTAACAATATTTAATATAGATAATAAAAAATGATGGTCATAATGTTTAAATTATAAATCAAGTCTTGCTTTTGAAAAATATATTTACACTCTTACCTCAAAGTTCTCAGATCTGGGAGATTGCACAGATGCTTAACACTAATGTACATTCTGTGTCGGAGTCTTGTTTCCCTCAGTGCGAAGTGGATGGTGGTTCCAGCCTTCAGTAAATATCTCCAAGCCTCTTGAGTCTTGGAAGAAATGCATAATGTACACAAAATATGTCATCTGTACATGAAATGTCCAGGAGCCCATCTTCCTCAAGACAGTGTAGAAGGTTGTAGTACTTCGAAGATACAGAGATCCACACATCACGCCATAACCGTTCTATCCTGTTGGGTGTTACAATAAATAAACTCCATTACTGTGTAAGAAGTTAATACATGGTATATACTTTTGTAAATGGAACAAAACTCACGAATATTTGTTGTAATTGTATTCTGCAATGTCATACCCTATACCCAAAGCTTCAACTGCTAGTACATACTAAATGTAGAACTTGATATAATGGAAATGTAATGGTACTAATATAGTTTTAGTAATGGAAACTCAAATTACTAGGAAAGCGGAGAAAGAACTATGATTAATACCTTTGGTTGTGCACGCTTTTTCCTGAGATGAAGCTTCCCGGATTATTGCCACGGACAGTGAACATGAACCGAGCAATATCCACGTTCTCCACTCCCTGATCAGCTCTTACCCTTAAATCACATCAAGAATAGTGGAATCAACAGAAACTCCTCAACATCCTCAAGAAAAAAAACATTAACTTTTTCTAAACAACTGTTTCTCATTGAATGGCCATAAAAGCATCAAACCCACTGTGTATTAAAAAGTGGGATGACCCAAAATTGTCTCGCAAATGTCTTTGATTTCGCAAATGTCATTATGGAGGCATAATCTAAAACATAATGTCTTCCTTTACATGAACTACTAAAGTGAACACCTTAATGCTGGATAGTTATAGAACAGTATGATGTTTTCACATGTTTTATTTTACATTTATGATTATCTACCGAGAGGATTGTAGCTTTGCAACAATTTAAAATACACTACCTTGAGGGTAAACCATGCAGCTGAGTTGCCTCCAGAAAGAATGAAAATGCTGTTGCTGCACGGTTATTTGTGGCTGCATTCAAGTACAATATCTGCCAAAGGCGAAAAAATAATGTGAACCATTTAAAAAGCATACAAGTTGTATGCACGTCTGTGTACCAGAAGACTACATAATGTTTACCAAATGTTTAGTCAGAGCACAACAAGTACAATTACTAAAATACAGCATCAGCCATTTACCTTTCTGGAGAAACCATCCACTCCTCCAAATATCACAATATTGTATCTGGGAGGCAAATAATATTAAAAATTCATAAAAGAAAAAATAGAAACATGCAAATGTTTTTGTATATTATACTTAACTTTAATACAAACCTTATTAACTTGTGGTTTGTGTCCACATGTACCAGAGACAAGGGCCCTGGTACAGAGTACACTCTGCGCACAACACAGCCAAGACTTGACAACCTTGATATGATGCCCATAGAATCAATTCTATGCATAGAGGCTGCAACTCTTCTCCACAGAACCCTGTGGCCCAATGACTTTAGTCTTCCTCTGACCATCCTGTAGCCTGCATTTGGTAAATCATTCTTGACAGAAGCAACCAAAATGTCAAGTTCTTCATCAGAGAGAGGACTATACATGTCCCTGACAGAAAGATCATATTCTTTCATGCGTCTGAAAATTGTGTTCCTTGAAACACCCATCAGTGTAGCTATGCAGCGCACGGGAAGGTGAGCACGGAGCATTTCTTTCAGGCGTTGTTCCTCAACCAAAACTTTTGGTCGTCCTGTGGTGCCATCAACTTCTACTCTGACATATGGGGCTGGACAATACACTTGTGCCCTAACAAGGTCAAAGAGCTCTTGCAATGCCTGGGTGATTAAAGGGGGTACTTGAATGTGATTAGATAGGGCCTCCAGAATATACAGCTCCTGACGACAAAGAAACTCCAAGTAATCCAAATCCAGTGATGTTGCGCTGAATGCCTGCTGTAATTTATGCAAAAGATTTTCCAAAAGGTGATGTTTCACCTGTTGACAGCACAAAAAAAGGAATCAAAATCAATGTCCATGTTGTAACGCACACATCACAGTTCAAAAGTGGAAAGAGGTTTAAAAGCATGCAAATGTTCAACTTGTGTGTTTATTATATAATTCTCTAGTCCATTGTTTAGCACCTACTAGATATGGTGTGACATGATCTCTATATACGCATGCATTCAATACACACTGTGGGTTTTAGTAAAATATAGTCCTTTTATAAACATAAACAAAGGCTATGTATAAGAAATCCAGGCTAAACATCAATCTATTTTCAGATTAGCTGCATGAAAATGACACTACTAAGAAATAACATACTTGAGGCCAGAGAGACTAACTTAACCGTTAACAGTTTGAGGGTTAAAGGTTAATGTAGTCAGCTAAATTAGCTTTAGCAAACTTTTATAAGGACCTGTGCAAACCTTTGCGAGGAGATTTTATCCTAACTTAACTTTTCTATTAACCATATTAAGCAGTATATTGCATGGATTAAACACGATAAATGACTATTGATTTAACAGAAATGCATTACCTGCTCCGACATGATGGTCTCACAAAACGTGTCTGTCACTTTTCAAACCAAACAACCAATCACAGAGGCGGAGTCATCAGTCATCTGTCCAGCCCCCAAAGTCTCAAAAGTCTGCTTGAACATCGAGCGAGTAATGTGCAGCAGTTGCGAGAGCGCAGAGTGATTCGCGAGAGTACTCATCCCAGCCCAACCTGGCTCCATTTATGCGCGCTTTGCAGAAAAGATCCCTCGCGAGTATTCTTTTCCGCTCGCGGATACTTTTCTGCGCGCTCGCGGTGTATAAATACGCCCTCGCGGAACAGCTTTTTCACGCGTGTATATCATTATGCGCGTTTGCATTGCACCTGCGCGCGCGGATTCCTTGCGCGCGACTTTTGGGTCAAAATAAACGCCATACGGGGCCGACCGCGGCTTAGAGTCGCGGCCGGTGCCGAGAAACCACGTATCCAGCCGCGAGCGCTGGGGAAGAGGCGGTGCGGTGCACTGCAGCCCAATATTCGCGGCGGCCCGGGAAAGCATGGTTGACATCTCGACATCCGATTCCTCCTGAGCTCGACCCCCCGGAGGAGGAAGCTCCAATGAGTCGGGGGGGGCCTCGACGCTTGAATGCTGCAAGCGACATCTCATCGTCGTCATGCCCCATGTTCTAGTGCGTGACTGAGGAGCAAGGCGGCGTACCGCCTTTTCCGGGATGGTCAGACGAGCGAGGCGGGGCGTGAACGGTCGGCGAGCCAGGGGCTGACGGATTGAAGCTCACGGTGATCCCCCATCACTCTCATTGCTCGCCGAGGCAGTGGCAGCCGCGGGACGGGAAGCATTCGAGGTGGTGGCTGATTCCCGAAAGAACACAGCCACCCATGACCGCAACGTCTGTATCATCATTCGTCCGCAGTGCGGGCATGACGAATCCACAAACGCTGCCTCAGCGTGCCGGAGTCCCAGACACTTGAGGCAGACATCGTGTCTGTCCCCCTCCTCGATGAGTGCGTTGCACCCACGAGCACAGCGGGACATGCCACGCTGAAGAAATTAGCTCTTTTAGAGAGAAGCTTTGGAAGTTGCCGAGACGCCCAGGGGAAGACATAGGAGAAGGGACAGTCCGCTGCACCACGTCGTAAGACCAGCAACAGTTGTAGTAGAACCACGAAGTCGTCAGCATCAGGATGCGAAGGCTCCGAAGAACAAAAGGTGAATGAATGCAGCACGCCGGCTCCGTTTTATACCCGGATATCCGGAGCGGGGACCGGCATGCAAATTTAATTCGCCAATTTTCATTGGCCCGTTCAAGTCAGTCAGAGATGATAGGTTCTCAAGTCAAACCCCATTCTGTCGACACAACTTCGAGAGACCGACAGAAAGGGAACTGGGTGGGGCTTTCTGGGATAGTCCTAAAATGGTTCAGGTCATACCTAGAAGCAAGAGGTTATTATGTGAGTATAGGTGACCATAAGTCTGAGTGGACATCCATGACATGCGGAGTCCCTCAAGGCTCAATTCTTGCGCCTCTCCTATTCAACCTGTACATCCTCCCAATGAGCCAAATAATGAGAAATAACCAAATTGCTTACCACAGCTATGCAGACGACACACAGATATACTTAGCGTTAACAGCCCCATTGACTCCCTGCTCAAATGCATTGATAAAATAAATAGTTGGATGTGCCAAAACTTTCTTCAGTTAAACAAAGACAAAACTGAAGTCATTGCGTTTGGAAATAAAGATGAAGTTCTCAAGGTGAACGCGTACCTTCACTCTAAAGGTCAAACAACAAAAAATCAAGTCAGGAATCTAGGTGTGTCTCTAGAGTCAGACCTTAGCTTCAGTAGTCATGTCAAAGCAATAACTAAATCAGCATACTATCATCTGAAAAATATTGCAAGAATTAGATGCTTTGTTACCAGTCAAGACTTAGAGAAACTTGTGCATGCTTTCATCACCAGCAGGGTGGATTATTGTAATGGCCTCCTTACTGGCCTCCCCAAAAAGACCATAAGACAGATGCAGCTCATACAAAACGCTGCGGCAAGGATTCTGAGCAGAACCAGAAAATATGATCATATCACACCAGTCCTCAGGTCTTTACACTGGCTACCAGTTACATATAGGATAGATTTTAAAGTTTTATTACTGGTATATAAATCGTTCAATGGCCTAGGACCTCAATACATTGCAGATATGCTCATTGAATACAGACCCAAAAGAACACTCAGGTCATTAGGATCGCATCAGCTAGAAAAACCAAGGGTTCTCTCCAAGCAAGGAGAGTCTGCATTTAGCTATTATGCGAGCCGCAGCTGGAACCAGCTTCCAGAAGAGATCAGATGTGCTCCCACAGTAGTCACATTCAAATCCAGACTCAAAACACATCTGTTTAACTTTGCATTTAATGAATGTGCACTGTGCCTTTGACCGTCCGACTGTTTGTGCTGTACTTTATTTTATTTATTTTCTATTCTAAACTATATTTTATTTAATTTTTTATTCTTAACTGGTTAATTTTTATTTTTCTTATTTGACACCATTGACCACAGCACGCTCCGACATAGACTCGAAAATTATGTCGGTATTAAGGAAATAGCTTTGAAATGGCTTAGATTGTATTTATCCGTCCATTTCCAATATGTAGCAATAAACAATGAGGTATCACGCAAATCGCAAGTCCAGTACGGTGTACCACAGGGCTCGGTCTTAGGGCCTATGCTCTTCGCATTATACATGCTACCTCTAGGAGATATAATAAAGCGACACGGAGTAAGCTTTCGCTGTTATGCTGATGATACACAACTTTATATTTCCTCGAAGCCTCACGAAACACAGCAATTCCATCGAATAGTGGAATGTATAGTCGATATAAAAAAGTGAATGAGTAGCATTTTTTATTACTGAACTTGGACCGAACATCGCCATACGTAACAACCAAGAATACTGCTTAACTATTGATGGATGTTCCATAAAACCCTCATCTTCAGCAAAGAATCTTGGTCTTTTATTCGATAGTACTCTGTCATTTGAGAACCAGGTCGCCAACACCTGTAAAATTGTGTTTTTCCATCTTAAGAATATATCAAAACTACGTCATATGCTGTCACCATCAGATGCAAAGAAGCAAATTCATGCCTTTTTGACATCAAGACTAGATTACTGTAATGCACTATTAGGTGGCGACTCTAATAATCTAATAGCGGCTGAAGTTTTGTAATGATAATCTTAAATCAAACTTTTTTTATTGCCTTGTTGTGCAAGCACTGTCTAGCTTTTGCCAGAGGGGAACACTCCCCCCTGGAGAGAAGGGCACGGTCTGGCTCCCGACACCAGACCTCTGGAAGCCCATGTCTGAACCCTGGACGGGACGAGAAGATCCGAAGTGACCTGTCGCCCGCTCTTGTGAGCCTGGTCCCTCCCACCACTAGGCGACTGTCGCTATAAGTGGCTCCTCTTTGATCAGCAGATTCCTAAGGGGCACACAGTGGGCTAATCCCCCTGTCGTTATCCGTACTCCTGGGACCTTAACATATTCCTGGTGGACCTGCGTAAGGCCCTGTTGGAGCCCCTGGAGAACCTGATCTTTCTCGAATGATGAAGATGCTTCTCCTGTTGGCGCTCCATCAGGAGGGTAGGGGATCTGCAGAGCTGTGGGTTGGGCTACGGCCAGCCTTTTTTCGCACCGGCGTCGAAACTGTGTCGGACCGGGTCTTGAGTGAGACTGGCGGTGGCTGGGAGTACGCCTGCGAAGCGCCCTCTTCAGGCGCTATTCCAGCCTCCCTATATCCTCCATTGGATGAAGTATAGGCATTCCATCCATCACTAAGCACTTGGGGGTACGAACATGAAGCTCGTATTCACGCCCCGTACATGTGAGTTTCCCTCACGAGGTGGACCCGAAGCTTTCTCACTCTTGGTTCCCCTGACTGCGAACCTGTGACCTCCCAATACTCTCATAAGTTCTCCCCACTGGTGAGACTGTGGAGGTATTCTCCCTTCGGGAAGATGTGGTCTCCGTAGCGTCCCCCCGCTGGCTAGGTGGTAGCACTTCCCAGTTTTCCTTACGGTGTCGGGTGGCCTACTCGCCTCTAGAGTAGCAAGGCCACCACCTGTACGGCCGGTACTAAGAACCTCTCGTCGTGATCCCACATATTGATGTCTTACTACACCACTGGATGGTTACGATTTGCGAGGATGCTCATTTGTGACTCGCCTAGGTCAGTGAGTGTCGTTCCGCTGGAAATCGTGACACGCCGCAGCACCGTGGCGTTTTCGACAGGAACCCCATTATGTCAGTCTCGACACAACGTTGAGAAACCGACAGAAGGGTAACGTCTCGGTTACGAATGTAACCTCGGTTCCCTGATGGAGGGAACGAGACGTTGTGTCCATCATGCCACGAGTGTTGTGCCAGCCCGCTGCAGCGAACGAGAGCGCTTCTCAAGTTCCTCAGCCCAAAAAGGTGAATGAATGGGCATGGGTGCCATCCCATTCCCCAAGTTCATTGGCCTTTTCAAAGTAGAATCGGAGATGATAGGTTCTCAAGTCAAACCCCATTCTGTCGGTCTCGACACAACATCAAGAGACTGACAGAAAGGGAACTGATGTTACACATGTAACCGAGACATTTTAGTGACATAAGTTTCCAGTACACAGAGACAACAACACACAAATAGGCAAATAAATAAGGGTATAAACAATTTTGTTAGAAATGATAATGGAATAGGATTGAGTAAGATGCAGCGATGTACTAGGATGGAGGGATAACAAATAAATATAAGGATATTGAACGTTTTTATTGCATAAGTGGGGAACATTTAACTGTTCATGAGGTAGATTGCCTGGGGCAAGAAACTGTTCTTGTGCCTGACTGTCCTGGTATTTGCGGCACTGAATCGCCGCCCAGATGGCAAAAGTTCAAAGATGCGGTAACTTGAATGTAAGGGATCCAGAGTAATTTTCTGAGCCCTTTTCCTCAATCTGGATGTTTACAGTTATTGAAGGGTGGGCAGGGGAGTACCAATAATCCTTTCAGCAGTCCGAATCGTTCTCTGTAGTCTTCTGATGTCTGATTTTGTAGCTGAACCAATCCAGACAGTTATTGAAGTGTACAGAACAGACTCAATGACAGCTGAGTCTGCAAGTCACTGTTCTGCAAGTCACTACAAGACGTTGTTTGTTTGCAGAGTTTATGGATCTGGTGGGTACATAAGTCTGTATTGGTGAGTTAAGATTTAGGGGTGACGAACCAGTGGTGGTCTTGTAGGCCAAGAGCAGATCTTTGAATTTAATGCCAGCAACTATAACCTTGATGTTTATTCGGAGGCCACCTAAAATATCTTTGTGTTCCGAAGACGCCTGTAGGTCTTAAAACATGTTGAAATAATACAGTTTAGATTTTGAGATGAACATTTTATTTAAAAGCACACAATTATAGCATGCCGAAAAAACTAAGATTTAAAATGAAAAATGAAAATGAAAAAATGAATCCTTCTCTTCGCTCTCTCAACGGAGGCAGTCGCATTTTTCTTGCTCCCGTCCTCCCCTTTTTTTCCTGCTGATCTCGTGTCTTGTCTCGTATCATCTATTGAGAGATTCTCTCTGCACTGCTCTACAACTGAAATTATGGATCTGATCAACTGGTCTCTCAACGCTATTGACACGATCTTCTCGACGAGAAGCTTGGGTTCGGGGGAACCTGTCTGCCCTGACGGAACGTTCGCAGCTGGCTACACGATGGACGCCTGGGAGAGATGGCGGATCGTGTGTCTGGCTCCTCTTTCCGTGAAGGACATTGAAGATATCTACCTATTCGGAACCATGATAACAGGTATTATGCTGATTGGATTAGGCTGTGCCCTTAGTTATCGAGAAATTAAGAAAACGGTAACAGCTCTCAAAAGTCTCACAAGGCTGCCCGTTATGATGGAAGTCGTGGGAAGAGCGGTCGGCTCTGTAAATGAGACTAATAACCGCAATATGGATTCTATCACGGAGAAGCTCACGACTTTGCAAAGGAAAATTTATATTTTGGAGACCAAAATGGACAAAGACCCAAGACAAAACAATCAATCTTATCTTTTTCGACTCCCCCGTATCAGCCTTGGCCAAGGCTGGTGCTGGAATTCAACCCTGAGTGGAGCAGTACGGAGAGACGCTCTCGCGTCCCGCCCCCATTCTACTGAAACACACAGACTATCACACAGACTATCACACACACACACAAACATAAGCCGCACTCGAGGGCGGTCACCCATTCCAAGATCCATCGCCTCCGTCGCTTTGACCCGCCAGCCTGACAAGCGGGTCTGTATACGGCGCCACCATGGCAGCAGGATCAGATGGCTGCTTGTTGGAACTGGATTACTTATCCCTGTTGCAGTCTTGTCTATGGTGTATTGTGTACATGTTTTTCTCCTCACCTCCCCCAGGTTATGCTTTATCTTCTTCTAAAAATACATTTCGTTGCACTGTACTTGTATGTGTGTAATGACAATAAATTGAATCCAAATCCAATTCCAAAATCCAAAAAAGAAGTTAACTTCGGGTTAACTGTACATTTATTCACCATTGAGTAAAAGATAACGCACACGCTTTCCCTCTTTTTTCAGTATCTAGAAGAGTAACAATTTTAAATGCAATCTCATATATATTTTAACTTAATCTGCCGAGTAAAGCATGTGACCCGCGGATTAACTGCAAATGTATTCATCATTGAGTAAAAGAAAGTTTTAGCTCGCACACGCTCTCTCTCCAAGATCTGGACGAGTAAAAGATTAAACCGATTTCTTTGTGTATATCTTAATTTAAACTGTTGTGGTAAATTGTGTTGAGTCAAAGTGCAAATGACGCGATCCACTGTGGGAAGCTGTTCATGAAATAATTCATATATAATGTTAATGTGTATTGGTTTATGTTAAATGTATGGTTGGATGTCAAACAAATTGGTTTATATGCATCGGTATAACCACACATATATTGGTTCAGATACATTGGTTCTGATACATCGGTTTGCTCAAGTATTGGTCTTCTCAAGTATAAATGGGTTAGTTCAACTGTATATTGGTGTGTTCAAGCATATATTGGTTTGGAAACATTGGTTTGTTCACCTATATATTGGTTTGAATACATTGGCTTTCTTCAACTATAAATTGGTGTGGATACATTGGTTAGTTCAACTATATATTGGTTAAGTTAGATTGGTTTGTTTATCTATTTATTAGTTTAGATACATTGGGTTCGATTTAATATATATTGGTATAGATACATTGGTTAGTTCAGCTATATATTGGTTCGGATACATTGGTTAGTTCACTTATATATTGGTTCAGATACATTGCTTAGATCAACTATGTATTGGTCACCGCTTGGGTTTAAATCAATCTGCGCTTGTTAATAAATATATAAAAGCGTGCATACATACTTTGGCCTGTTATGTTTTGAGCCCAAACTAACTCAGATGTGCCCTTTATGTTGCACAAGGCTTAATTTCTAGAAAAAAAAATATATAAATTAACCATGAAAATTTATTAAACAATTTAACTACGTGATATTAATCTATAAAACCAATACTAAAATGTTCAGAAAAACATGCCTGTTATTGCACAAGGCTCAGTTTTTTAGGAATTATGTATTTTATAATAATTGTACAACTTGTACGTAATTACATAAATCCATTAAACGATAACAATATTTGAAATAAAGGTATCAAACCAATTGTAACATATTCAGAATTACTCCCTATGATCCTCCTTACTCCCTGCGTTTCCATTCTGGAAAGTCTCTAATCAGAGACTTTCAATTGCGCTGTGTAAATAGCTAATCCGCCATGAAACTCCTATTGGTTAATTGCACATTGCGACTAAAAGACACCCATTTCTCATTAAGAGAATCGGGACAACCCGTTAAGACCATGCGCACCGACCATTTTCCTGCCGCTAAACTAGCAAAAGTGGATTCGGACACGCCCTGAGTGCACCTGCACTAGACGCTTTAAACCATGGGCTTAGAACCTGAAAATATAGCCCCTTTTGTTTACTGTCCCATACTGGTTCATTCCAGTTGGTATCAGGTTCCTGTCTTGCCCTTTGAGTTAACTTGCACCTGAATCTGTTCAAGTTGGTTTGTTTCTTATGTTTTGCCCCTCGTGGCTAGAGTTTTATTTATAGTTTATTTCAAGTCTTTGAGGCGAGGAAGGCAGGACGAGAGCCGTGAGGCAGGGCCAGTGGCATGAGTGATAGTTGGAACCAGCTGTGCACGCACCGGTCCCACATAGGGTCCCGGCCTGGGAAGCGTACTCACCCATGTCAGAGTTGTCGTCCATCTCAGAATGCTCAGGGCGTTCGTCCCTTCCAAACCTGCCAGACGCTACCACTGTAATTTCATCCGGGTGGTGGCCGGCCATTTTGGTTTTGGCAACCCCAAGCCTCGAGGTTCTGCAGCCCTTTGCTAAGCCTCCACCAGGGATTTTAGGGTCTCCTGCATACCTCGCATTTGCATCTGCAGCTGGTCAAGGTCCCCTTGTATATGCTTACGTTTGTAAGCTTGTTTACGTCTGATTAGAGGTCTTCACGGGTCCACTTATATCCGAAAACCCGAGGTCCGGCCCGAGACCTGAGCGAGTTCGGGTCTAAAAGATTCACGGGAGCTTCGGACACGGGTCGGGTATATTATTAGGTTCTTTGGTTCTCGGGTAATATAAAGTAAAAATGCTTTTGCTGAATTGACCCGAGGAAAACCCGAACTATCCTGTACAATAACAGCGCGTCGCTCTTGTGTGTGCGTGTAGTTACCAACTCTCCTCTTGCGAAAAAAAAAGATCGCTGTAGGGGATTGATCAGGAAACTGGATTAAGCTGTGTCTTTATACTGTTTTGCGTAGGCTATTTAGCCTGAGTTTGCGCAATTTGCCAGAGCAAAACAAGAGGATCAACATTTTCATTGCCATATCAATTTCATTTTCATTATGAAATAATGAACGTTTACATGTAACGTTTACATGTAACATTTACATTTAGGTCTATTCGGGTTTGAAAAAAAATTACGATGGGTCGGGTCGGACTCGGGTCTAACGTTATCGGGTCTGTCTCAGTTCGGGGCTTTAAAAAATAAATAAAAAATTGGCATGTCGGGTTCGGGTAAAAATGATTCGGGTCATTTCAGGTCGGGTAAAGATATTTGGACCCGAGAAGACCTCTACGTCTGACCCCATCCTCCTGAGAATCCTGTCCCGACTGGTGTGGCTCAGTGCCTGCAGGCATTGCAGGGGTCAAATCCGACTGCACCTCTTGCATGCTAACAAGGAAAGTCGAATCCAGAAGATGGCTTTTGTTTCCAGAAACAATGAGTCCTCTGTGACAGAATAGCTGTAGTCCCAAACAGCTCTCTAAAAATCTGTAGCTTTCACCCTCACGGGAGAAGAGGCTCCTCTTTGGCAGTTATAATCAAGTGACTGTGAAAACACAACTTGTAACCCAACGTAAACACACAAAGACTTAGCGGTAGCATTCCTCCGCATAGGAGAAGAGGTACTTCTCTGGTGGTTATAAACAAGTGATTGTGACTTGTTTATAAAAAACATTTCCTGACAGCTCATCCTTAGCTAGGCTGACCCATACTGTGGCGTGTTGACTGAAATGAAATAGAACAATATATAACAGAACAAGCCAATGTATCCAAACCAATATATAGTTGAACTAACCAATGTATCTAAACCGATATGAAGTTGAACAAACCAATGTATCTAAACCAAAATGTATTGTAATGGAAATTTTCTAGTCTAGCTTCTTGATGTGTCTATCTATATGTTTATGAAGTTTTTATCTGTTTTCTTTCATATGTTATCATGTTTTTCTCTATACGCGTCATACCACTCTGCCTTTGCCCTCGAGCAGAGGCCAAGATGTTCTGTTTGGAATAACGGGCATCACTTCTCGTAAACCAGCTCGGGATTCTTGTTAGGGGGCAAAGGGAGGGGGTGTCACATTTTTAATCATATATATACTATGGGTGCAGGAGGAAAGAGGGCCGTTGCTCTGCACCATGCTCATTGCTTATGATGCAGATTAAACGACAATAAAATACTTTGCAAAGTACCTGATGTCTCTGTATATTGCGTTTGTCAAAATTGACTCACCTTGATTAAGGAATAAGAAAATTCCACAACAGTATCTTAACACACCAAAATGTATCTAAACCAATAGATGCTTGAATAAACCAATATACAATTGAATAAAGCCATGTACTGTATAGTTGAGGAGACCAGTACTCCTCTGGTGGAACTTGGAGACTTCAACATCCATCTTGAAAAACCACAGGCTGCCGACTTCAATAACCTGATTACGTCGTTAGACCTCAAGCAAGTTCCTACTTCAAGTCAAGTCAAGTCAGCTTAATTTATATAGCGCTTTTTACAATTTTCATTGTTACAAATAGGGTTGGCACCTTCAATACAGAAAAATAAGGGACGCCTGCCGCAGAGGGGGACACACCCCTCGGGGCCATGATGACCACAGTCCCGATGGCGTGCCAGTGGTGGTATATCATAAGTTAAAACATGTTTTCATAAAAATATTAAGATTGATACCAATGGACATTATAATAAGACATCTGCTATTGAAATCAGTGTGTGAACAGATGCACTCAGTCTCTCACTATCACAACTTAAGTGGTCATATTGAATACACAGCTATGACAATAATAAACATAGACCACAAAAAATAAACTTTTATATGAACTTGTGAGATGTGAACCATATTTTAGTAACTTATTAAGTTAACAGATCCATAACTTTGTAATTATAAATTAAACAAATGCTTTGATACTCAAAAAAGTATATTGAAACAAAATATATATAGTGCAGAAGACTTTCAAAGGATCTTCCATGAACATAATAACATCAGTGGACCAGCAGTAGTAGTGTCCAGTTTTGGAGCATGTCAGGCCTACTAATTCTATAGTATTGAATGATGCAATTTGAATTGGTTAAGCATAACTAATAGCCTAGTTGTTTATTTTATTCACATATGTAATATATTTTGAATAAATATGTATTAAATATATCTCTCTTATATCTTATTAAAGTAATGCTTATGTGTCTGACTGTACAACTTAACTTGAATAAACAAATCGTCTCAGGTAACGACTGTAACCGTAGTTCCCTGAGACAGGGAACTCTACACTGCGTCAATGTTGACACTTTGGGGAACGCCAGCAGCGTGACGCATCTGAATACGTTGTGTGAAACTAATCTCGCGACTTATCGTCGCGCCGCGATGACGTCACTATGACGTCACGAGTGACGCGCGGCACCGGAAGGTATAAATCGGAAGCGGACGCAGTGCAAATCAGCTTCTGCAAAATTTATTGAAGCAAATGCTCCAGGCACAGGGAGTTATGGCACAACGACGCAGTGTCTCGTTCCCTGTCTCAGGGAACTACGGTTACAGTCGTAACCTGAGACGTTCCCTTTCGAGGGAACTCTACACTGCGTGAATGTTGACACTTTGGGGAACGAAATGCCCAATACACCATAATGCATTGTGTCTGTCCAAGTGTGAAGGTGTCCACGCACATCTCAGGACAAAAGTGCCTGGGTTCCAGGTAAAGAAAAGAGGTCCAGTTTGTAGTAACATATAAACATCCTGCATAGACGCCCCGACAGAAGGGCCCGCGAGGAAGCCATACTCCGAGTTGAATGTGCCCTTACTAGCAGAGGTGAAGTTATTCCACGCACCTCGTAAGCTAAAGAAATTGCCTCTACCATCCATTTACAAATGGGCTGCTTAGAGGTTGGTTAACCTCTGTTACGAGGTCCAAAACAGACCAACAGTCGGTTAGAATTTCGTCATAAAGAAGACCTGCGCACATATTCTTCTAACGCCCAGACAGGGCATGACAAATATTACCTTTGGTTATCCGCTATCTCGTGAGGTGGAGGATGAAAAGCCTTCAGAACTAAGGTCCTGAACACATTCCTAGGTACCTTAGGGACATATCCCAGTCTAGGGTGAAGAGTAGCCTGGAGCTAACTCCAAACAAGATTGAGAAGCTGATAAAGCTTGAAGGTCGCCTACCCTCCAAAGAGAGGCAATGACTACCAGACAGGCTAGCTTGAGGGATAAATGATTGTCCCAGCTAGACTCAATGACCTTAAAAGGCATCTGGGAAAGCCCTTCTAGAATCACAGTCTAGAGCAGGAACTTTCACCTGAGATGAAGGCCTCATCCTCATGGTTCCATGCAGGAACCGAACAGCTAAGGGATGTCTCCCCAGAGAACCCTCGGGTATAGGGGGTGAAAGGCAGAGATAGCTGCCACATACACTTTAATGTATGTCGGACTCTTTCTAGAAGTCCTGGGAGCAGAGCTATCGGAGGGAAAGCTTACAGATGCCGTTGTGGCAATGTCTGTACCAGGGCGTCCAGTCCCAACGGAGCTGGGCGTGTAAATGAAGACCACAGAGGACAATGAAACGTCTCTTGGGACGCAAACAGGTCGATGGAGTCTCCTCTCCCCCGGGCCTCAGCCCCTGCCTTGACAGCTTGTCTGCTCCCACATTCTGGACTCCAGGGATGTACACTGCCCTGAGCGATGTAAACTTTTCCTGGGCCCATAGGAGAACCTAGTGCGCCAGTCTACAGAAGAGGGCGTAGTCTCAGGCCCCCTTGAAGATTTATGTAAGAGAACTGTCGTATTCTGTTGATAAGAACATGATGGCCTCTAAGGACTGGGAGGAAGTACCTCAGTACTTGTAGTACAGCTAAATCTCCAGGCAATATTTGTGCAGTTGGTGATGCTGCACTCCAATTTCAACCCTTGATTGAGAAACCAAGGATTCTTCCATATAACCAGGAAACGAAGGCATCTGCACGTTAACCTGATCATACGGAACGGGTTACCTCTCGAGGAAAACCTTTTGCCTTTCAGCCACCACTGTAAAGATCTCATGTGCAGAAGGCCAAAGGAATCACGTTGGACGCTGCCGCCATTAGACCAAAAAATTCACAGAAAATGCTTGACAGTGTAAGCGTGACCTTACTTGATCCTGGACACCGCTGTCAGGATCTATTCGACACGTGCAGGGGACAATCGTGCCTGCATCGTGACCGAATCCTATACTACCTCTATTGAGGAGTTTAGTTGCTCTTTTTGGCATTGAGCCGTAACCCCCCACGCTTCATATGGTCGAGAACGAGATCTCAATGTCGAATCGCCATATTGTGAAACTGAACTAATATTAACCAGTTGTCTATGTAATTTAGTATATGGATCCCTTGAAGTCTCAATGGAGCAAGGGCTGAATCCATGCATTTTGTAAAGGTGCGTGAGGAAAGAGCAAGGCCGAATGGAAGAACTCGATATAGGTAAGCTTTGCCCCCGAAAGCAAACCTGAGAAACTTCCGATATTGAGGAAGGATAAGAATGTGGAAGTATGCAAATTTCAGCACTATTGTGGTTAACCAGTCTTCTGATCTGATTCCGGCCACAATAATAGACAGTGAGTATCTTGAGCTTGTATCTCTTCAGAGATTTGTTGAGATTTCTCAGATATAAAAATGGGCCTCAGCCCTCCATCCTTCTTCCGACTATGAGGTACCGTCTGTTTAAAGCCGATCTGACTCTCATGGGGGGGGAACATATTCTATGGCCCCTTTCACCAAGAGAGACAACTCTTACCCTTCCACTACCCCATTAGAATTTTTAAAGCTTTCTCCACTCGTGGAGAAAGGTATGCTAAGGGGTCAACCTCTCGACATTGATGTTGGTTGTGTGAAGCCAGATGCCCTGAAGCGGCTGACCGGCAGGGAATGGTCGAACTGTTGTCTTTATTTGCAGATTCACTAGGTCTACAGCATCTTCGGGTAGACTCTGATGATTCCATGTAATAGAAACTAACGTGCCCCGAAACGTCTTGGACGGAGGGGTTAACGCAAAGATTTTCTGAGGACTACTTGGAAGGATCGAACTTTTCAGTCCTCCAAGAGGAGCCGCACTCGGATGTCCTGCAAACCCATCAGGACCTCTTTGCAGCAGCCTTCCGGTTTGAGACGATGACTGTTCTCAGATCCGGCTTCGCCTGCCTAGCAGGGTTAGGAGGTTGCTGCCTCGACCCCCAAGCTCTCTGAGGGGGGGTTCGAGTCGCTACACTCTGTTTCTGCTGCTGCCTATATGAGGAGCTTGTAGATGGCTGGGGCTGTCCTTGGACTGCAGCCCCTTGGGGGTAAGATCGGCGATGTAAATATTTGTGAAAGGCCGCTGCCTGCCGTTTTGCCTCCTGGAAACGGTCAACCACTATCTCAACCGCACCACCAAAGAGGCCTTCGGAGGAGAGAGGTGCATCAAGCAGCACAGTTTTATCCTTCTCTTTAATGCCTGATAGATTTACCCACAGGTGTCTCTCTGTGGCTACCAGTGCTGACATGGAGCGCCCAACAGCTTGGGCTGTCTCCTTAGTGGCCCGAAGAGTAAGATCTGATGCTGTTCTCAACTCGTTGAGCAGACTTGTATCTATTACCTCGCCCTCTTTAATATCCCCCAGCAAGTCGGCCTGGTATGCCTGCAAGAGACCCATGGTGTGTAGGCATGATCCAGCCCGACCTGAAGCCATATACGCCTTGCCTACCAAATTAGACGTGACTCTACATAGTTTGGAGGGCAATGTCGGGGATTTCAAAGATGATGCCGAATCTGGTGAAAGATAAACGGCCAACGTCTCTTCTACCCTTGGCATCATGCCATACCCCTTATCTCTAGCACCTAACACATTAGAAAATTTGTGGATGTGGAAGATATGCGAGATGAGTATGTTTTTTTCCACGATTTGGACACCTCTGAATGCAAATTGGGGAAAAATGGCAACCCCCGACGCTGAGGTTGTACCCGTTTTTTCAAGAATCGTTCATCCAATTTACTGACAGACAAAACTTCTTGTTGCTCTGTGGGCCAGTCAATGCCAAGTCTGGCTACCGCCCGGTCAACAACCTCTAACAGCTCCTCATACCCAGGGGAAAGGGGAGTTTCATTGGGCTCATCTATGTCTCGTGTATGAAATCCAACACTCTCTAACTCCTCAGAGCTAGAGCAGTGCATTGGGCTTCTGGATGGGGCGGGAGAAGCCGCCAAGCGGGCTCCCGTATCCCTTCCAGAGGCAATAGAACTGGGGGGTTGAGAAAAGGCCGAAGCCGTCTCAGCACCCTCATTTACATCCATCTGCGAGCCCCACGAACGGAGACGCCGCGCTGCCTCGGCAGTGGCGGGTCCCGATCCGTGAGACTGGCGAATTTTTCCTGACTCATCAAACAAAGCAGCACGAGAGTTGAGTGTTCTCAGTGATAGCCACAAACAATGTTCACAGGGATCCCCCTTAAGAGCTGCCTTAGCATGCTCAAATCCCAAACACTCAACACAGAGTTCATGTGTATCCCCACCCGTAATAAAACAAGGGGAAACACATGGCTTAAAGGTCTTTTGTCTACTCATTTCTAATAAAGTTTTCAATGAACAATCTAGACAACGTCGTAAACAAACAGACAATAAACTTCACACACACAGAGCGCTTTGCTGAAATGGCAGAAGCTGATTTGCACTGCGTCCGCTTCCTATTTATACCTTCCGGTGCCGCGCGTCACTCGTGACGTCATAGTGACGTCATCGCGGCGCGACGATAAATCGCGGCGCAACGATAAGTCGCGAGATTAGTTTCACACAACGTATTCAGATGCGTCACGCTGCTGGCGTTCCCCAAAGTGTCAACATTGACGCAGTGTAGAGTTCCCTCGAAAGGGAACATACATAACATGATTAATGTAAATTTTAACATTATTTCTTAATAGGCAGCATATGAAATAATCAATCCAAAAATGTAGGTGATAAAAAAACATGACACTATCTGCCTCAGTAGATGATGGAGGTATGAAGAAATGTGAGACAGTGCTCTGATTTCGGTGAGGCCACCGTGAGTCACAGATAACACTCGCCGACAAATTGTGCAATGGGCTTGATTTTCATTGCCGCTGACACTTTCCAGCCAAGTATGATTCCTTCCACTCTCGTCTGTATTTTTGCATCCGCTTTCGTTTCAGCTGTGAAACTTTCAGAGCCGGACGTGCTTGGTGTACCTGGACCCGCCTCTGCCATCGTCTCAAGTGGATTCTCTGTTGCCAAAAGAACCGGCGAGGCGGCGTCCCGCCCTCCTCTGACTCTGATTGGCCGTGATTAACCAACAAACCAATCAAACCAATGATGGCAGCGAGTATTACCCAATCAGGTGCAGAATAGGACGTGTCTTCACACAATCCGGGTGCGGAGATTTGCATAAGATGCTAAATAATGTGGACCAATGTAAAATACGGGACAAATCGCGTCCCGTATTGATTTGATACGGGACGCGTCATTTTGTCTGGAAATACGGGACGATTCCGTATATAACGGGACGGGTGGCAACCCTAGTTACAAAGCAGCTGTACAAGAAAATATTGACTATAAGTAAAACATAAAAGGTTATGGAAGTCAAAACACAGGTCAAATATCAGACACACAATAAATTCCTATATGCAGTGTTAATTAAATAAGACTTTCAAATTCTAGCAGCCCCCCCGGCCAGGCAAACAGTGCAAAACAGTATGCAAATGGTGGCGAGGCACCCAAAACTCCATTGGAGGAGAAAAAAACCTCAGAGGGAAACCAGGCCTAACCAGGGGATTCCAGTTCCCTTCTGGCAAAAACTGCTGCTGAGAAGTTCTCTCAAGTAGTGAGGAGCTAAACCATGCAAGGCTTTATAGGTAATAAGCAAGATTTTAAAATGTATGCGATGCTTTATAGGTAACCAGTGCAAGGTTGACAGAACCGGGCTAATATGCACATAATTTTTTGTACGTGTAAGAACTCGAGCTGCCACATTTTGGACCAGTTGGAGTTTTTGTAATAGGCCTGCAAGGCAACCACCTAATAGTGCATTACAGTAATCTAGTCTTGATGTCATAAAGGCATGTATAAGCTTCTCTGCATCTGATGGTGACAGCATATGACGTAGTTTAGATATATTTTTAAGATGGAAAAACGCATTTTTACAGGTGTTGGCGACCTGGTTCTCAAATGACAGAGTACTATCGAATATAAAGCCAATATTCTTAGTTGAAGATGAGGGTGTTATGGAACATCCATCAATAGTTAAGCAGTAATCTTGGTTGTTACATAGGGCGGTTTTCGGTCCGATAAGTAACACTTCAGTTTTGTCCGAGTTCAGTAATAAAAAATTGCTACTCATCCACTTTTTTATATCGACTATGCATTCCACTATTCGATTGGAATTGCTGTGTTTCATGAGGCTTCGAGGAAATATAAAGTTGCGTATCATCACCATAACAGTGAAAGCTTACTCCGTGTCGCTTTATTATATCTCCTAGAGGTAGCATGTATAATGCGAAGAGCATAGGCCCTAAGACTGAGCCCTGTGGTACACCGTACTGGACTTGCGATTTGCGTGATACCTCATTGTTTATTGCTACATATTGAAAACGGTCCCATAAATAAGATATCGTTTTTGAGTCTATGTAGGAGCATGCTGTGGTCAATGGTGTCGAATGCAGCACCAATAAGGAGATACAACCTCGGTCAGACGCCATAAGCAGATCATTTGTAACTCTAATCAGAGCAGTCTCTGAACTGTGATGTGCTCTAAATCCAGACTGGAAATCTTCATTAATCTCATTCCTTTGGAGGAAGGAACATATGAGTTGAGACTACTTTTTCCAGAACTTTAGATAAGAAAGGTAGATTCGAAATAGGTCTGTAGTTAACTAGTTCTCCAGGGTCCAGATGGGGTTTTTTGACAAGGGGCCTTATAACAGCCACCTTATATGCTTTAGGCAGATGTCCTAATGTTAGAAATGAGTTAATAATGCTAAGTAGAGGATCTATATGTAACGGAGGTATTTTTCTCTATGGGGACTTTTATTATGAAAGGGTTTTTCTCTGGCGTGCGCCGGGAAAGATAAAGAAGAGACGTCTGGGAAATAAGAAAAGAGCATCAGTTTTTTCTTCGCGAGGCAGACACGCCATGTTTTTGTACTAGAGGTCGACAGTTTTTCCGTTGCAGCTGTAGTGTAAGACAGTGGTGCACGTTCGGATTAAGTTTCGTGATCTTCGTGTACATCAACATTATGATGTGAAACTGTAGACGCAGCTAAAACAGAGGTTTTTACTCAATCGCGTCATCGGACAGAGATCGGGGTTGGAGATCGGTTGAGAGCACGAGAGAGAGTTGCTAGAGCCGTGAGTTACCTTGGAACACGTATGAATGCGTATGTGAGCTGATCGTTTGATTTTGAAGTAGATATTCGTTTTTTTTATTGAAAGACGTTTTTTTGTGTGATCTAAACCAGTTAGCTATGCGCGCCACGTGCGAGCCGAACTGAGCTGCGCCATTTTTGCTCCGGACATTTCCTGAGTTTCACCGGGCCACGCAGAAATTTTCTGTTTTATATATTGTTTTATTATTTCCCTGCCATCCTTACGACATCTCACTGTCCTGTCTCAGCTGTTCACGGATTTATTACAACTGTGGTTCAGGTCATCGCAAGTCTTCACGAGTCCTCGCAAGTCATCATCGCATCAAAGTTGTCGTTGTCACAGCCCGGTACCACGGTTCGGTACGCGCACACACACATACACGAACATTACACTGATAACGAACTGAGTTCTGTGCAATTGAGTGTTTGAACTTTCAATTTGAACTGTGTTTGTGATAACTCTGTTTGTGAAGACTGAATCGTAGAATTGATTCATGAGAATCATTTAAGGGAATCATCTGTGTTGAACTGTGTATGTAATTGAGTTGTGGTTTTGTACACTTCGAACACTTTTGAGGTGTTAAAAAAGGGTTTGTTTTGAAAATGTGAATCATTTGGTACTATTGCAAGGAAACGAGAAGTCTTGAACTGTTTATTTGAATTTTATTTTTTTTTGTTACCTTTTGTTATTTTATTGAAACAGGCCCTTCCGGCAGAAACATAATTTATTAAGGGCAAGAGAATAAATTACTAATTGTTAAATTTGGACATTGAATAGTTATTTTTGAACTTACCTTGGGGTAGGGGCGTCTCACTTATACTGTTAGGATTAGGTGGGTGGGGATGTGAACTTTAACTTATTCTTCACCACATACACTTCAGGAAGCCACCGTGTTGACACACTCGCCTGAAGCCTACACTGCCTACTCCTTTAATACCTTCGAAAATGGTGTAAGGTAAAACATATACACATAGAGTGCATACTGAGGCTCAAAGCACCGGAGTGGGGAATAAGATTCCTCCGCTCTTAAGTCTTCCAGGGTAGTGTTTTAATTTTCCCCTACGAGGCGAGACATACAGTCCCGTTACATTTGGCGTCACGAACAGGATAGAATTAAACTGTATTTACCTTCTTGTTTTGTCTCACACGTCCCTGGGCCTACAAGCTGAAGAATGGCAGAGTTTGAGGAACTAAGGAAGGAGATGGCGGAGATGCAGAGGCGGTTTGCCGAACAGGCGGGAGCACTCGACCAGGCAAGAACCGAACAAAGAGAGGCACTGTCACTAGCAAGAGCCGTCATCGAGCATCAAGCTACTGCTCAAGCACCCCCAGCTGCCATTTATATTCCCAGGGACAGGAAACTGCCAGAGTTCAGTGGACGTTCGACCAAGACTGGAGAGTTGAGCGTTGAAGAGTGGGCTGCAACAGAAAAATTTAAAGAGTACCTTATGTTCTCCAAGTTCACTGTAATCACTGACCATAATCCACTGCGTTATCTGGGGACTGCAAATCTTGGTGCAGTTGAGCAGCGCTGGGTGGCTCAGTTAGCGGAGCTAAATTTCGAGGTTCTGTATAAACCTGGAAGATTGAACACCAATGCGGATGCTCTTTCAAGGATTCCCTCCAGTGAAGTGCCTGAACAGGAAGACACAGAGAAGGATTTCATCAGACTGAACTCTGAGGAAGTGCGTGCATGCCTGTGGCCCACGCAAGACTCCAAGCCGGGCGAAACTGATGTTCAAGTGACCGTACAAGCGTCTATCAAGAAAGTGCTGACTGGTTACAGCTGGAATGAAGTAAGGGAGCTACAAAGAAGTGATGCCTTGATGGGTCCTATGTACAATGCACTGTTCAAAGACAGAAAACCAAGCAGGACAGAACAACAGAGTATGCCACCAGAGTCGAAAAAGCTTTGCAGAGAGTTCGAACGTCTTCGATTGCATAATGGAGTGATGTTTCGATGCATTCTTGATCCAAGGGATGGAGAAAAAATTAGGCAGTTGGTTGTCCCGGGCCCATTACAGCGTTCAGTTTATGATAGTCAACATGAGCATGGGGGTCATTTCGGGGAAAGGAGTACCCTGACACTGATGAGGCGGAGTCACTATTGGCCTAATATGTCTAAGGATGTTCAAGGATGGATAGCACAGTGTAAAAGATGTACCCTTGCAAAGGATGTATTTCCAAGAATCCGAGCTCCGATGACTTGTAGCAATGTCACTGCTCCTTTAGAAGTGCTGGCAATGGACTATACTCAGCTGGAAATGTCTTCAGGAGGGTATGAAAATGTACTGGTTCTAACTGATATGTTTACCCGGCTTACAGTTGCTGTCCCAACCAAGAACCAAACAGCGAGTACCACTGCAAAGGCGCTCATTAAGCATTGGTTTGTCTGCTACGGGTGTCCAGCTCGTCTGCATTCAGATCAGGGAAGATGTTTCGAGGCGCAAGTGATCAAGGAACTCTGTAAAGCCTATTGTATTGAAAAAAGTCGTACAAGTCCCTATCATCCTCAAGGAAACTCTCAGTGCGAGCGGTTCAACCGCACAATGCATGATATGCTGAGAACGTTGACACCGGAGAAGAAGAAAGACTGGAAAACTCACCTACCTGAGCTAGTGATGGCTTACAACAATCACGTCCACTCATCTACTGGCTATTCTCCCTTTTACTTGATGTTTGGGAGGGATGCGCGACTTCCATTAGATGTGTTGGGTGGAAAGGATTTGGAGGAAAGTGATGCAGAAAACTTGGACGAATGGGTAAAGAGTCATCATGATCGACTAAAGACTGCCGTAGAGGTCGCAAATATGGTCGCACAGGAAGCTTCCAAGAGACGGAAAAGAGTGTATGACCGCAAAACCTCTGGAGCGCTTGTAAGGCCTGGGGACCGTGTGTTGCTACGTAATCACAAACATAGGGGCAGAAATAAGATTCAAGACAAGTGGGAACATGCACCGTACATTGTAGTAAAGCAGAATCATTCAGACATACCTGTATTTACTATCAAACCAGAAAAGGGGGGTCCCTCCAGAGTAGTACACAGAGATCAGCTCCGTCATTGCACATTTTCTTTGTCACCTAGTATGCCACGTACAACCACATGTAGACACGTAAACCACTCAGATACAGAAACCGAATTCCCAGAGCTTGTGTGTTTTCCAGCCACTGCACATAGACAGAGTACAGATAAAAGGGTGGTACCGATGGAAACCAATGATGTAGAACAAAGAGGGGGGGTAACACAAGAACAGGAGAATGTAGTGGAAGATGTGGTCTCTGAAGTAGAGTGGGGAGTACAAGAAGTTTCTGAGGATGCTGACATTTCAGATGCTGAAAGTGAACATGTTCCAGAGCTCAGACGCTCGCAAAGACAAAGCCGTGGTAAATTACCTGTGAGGTATAGAGATGATTATCTAATCGCATTAGGTTAAAAGGTTTACTGATATATATCCGTATGATCTTGTTTAAGATTGAAAAGAATGTGTTTTGTATAATGTTGCACTTTAAATTGTTCTGTTTATGTTACAGAGACAGGCTGTCTGGAGATGTCGATGGTATGGCAGGGTTTAGCAGGGGGGAATGTAACGGAGGTATTTTTCTCTATGGGGACTTTTATTATGAAAGGGTTTTTCTCTGGCGTGCGCCGGGAAAGATAAAGAAGAGACGTCTGGGAAATAAGAAAAGAGCATCAGTTTTTTCTTCGCGAGGCAGACACGCCATGTTTTTGTACTAGAGGTCGACAGTTTTTCCGTTGCAGCTGTAGTGTAAGACAGTGGTGCACGTTCGGATTAAGTTTCGTGATCTTCGTGTACATCAACATTATGATGTGAAACTGTAGACGCAGCTAAAACAGAGGTTTTTACTCAATCGCGTCATCGGACAGAGATCGGGGTTGGAGATCGGTTGAGAGCACGAGAGAGAGTTGCTAGAGCCGTGAGTTACCTTGGAACACGTATGAATGCGTATGTGAGCTGATCGTTTGATTTTGAAGTAGATATTCGTTTTTTTTATTGAAAGACGTTTTTTTGTGTGATCTAAACCAGTTAGCTATGCGCGCCACGTGCGAGCCGAACTGAGCTGCGCCATTTTTGCTCCGGACATTTCCTGAGTTTCACCGGGCCACGCAGAAATTTTCTGTTTTATATATTGTTTTATTATTTCCCTGCCATCCTTACGACATCTCACTGTCCTGTCTCAGCTGTTCACGGATTTATTACAACTGTGGTTCAGGTCATCGCAAGTCTTCACGAGTCCTCGCAAGTCATCATCGCATCAAAGTTGTCGTTGTCACAGCCCGGTACCACGGTTCGGTACGCGCACACACACATACACGAACATTACACTGATAACGAACTGAGTTCTGTGCAATTGAGTGTTTGAACTTTCAATTTGAACTGTGTTTGTGATAACTCTGTTTGTGAAGACTGAATCGTAGAATTGATTCATGAGAATCATTTAAGGGAATCATCTGTGTTGAACTGTGTATGTAATTGAGTTGTGGTTTTGTACACTTCGAACACTTTTGAGGTGTTAAAAAAGGGTTTGTTTTGAAAATGTGAATCATTTGGTACTATTGCAAGGAAACGAGAAGTCTTGAACTGTTTATTTGAATTTTATTTTTTTTTGTTACCTTTTGTTATTTTATTGAAACAGGCCCTTCCGGCAGAAACATAATTTATTAAGGGCAAGAGAATAAATTACTAATTGTTAAATTTGGACATTGAATAGTTATTTTTGAACTTACCTTGGGGTAGGGGCGTCTCACTTATACTGTTAGGATTAGGTGGGTGGGGATGTGAACTTTAACTTATTCTTCACCACATACACTTCAGGAAGCCACCGTGTTGACACACTCGCCTGAAGCCTACACTGCCTACTCCTTTAATACCTTCGAAAATGGTGTAAGGTAAAACATATACACATAGAGTGCATACTGAGGCTCAAAGCACCGGAGTGGGGAATAAGATTCCTCCGCTCTTAAGTCTTCCAGGGTAGTGTTTTAATTTTCCCCTACGAGGCGAGACATACAGTCCCGTTACATATAATTTCTGGGAGCATCTCTTTCAGTAGATTTGTAGGTATAGGGTCTAGCATGCATGTAGTCGATTTAGATGATCTAATGATTTTCGATAGTTCATCGTGATCTATAGTAGAAAATAAACGTAATTTCTCCTTAGAGGTGCTGTAGTTAGTCTGTTGTTCTGCGGGTTTCACTTCTGGTTGCATAGTTATGATATTTTCTCGAATATCTTGGATTTTATTTGTGAAATAGTTCATAAAATCATCACTGCTATGCTGGTATACAGAATCAGAAGTCGCTGACGATTTATTTTTGGTTAATTTAGCCACTGTATCAAATAAAAACCTAGGGTTATGCTGGTTTTCTTCTATTAGTGATGAAAGGTAGGCGGATCTAGACGTTTTTAGGGCTTTCCTGTATTTTTTAATAGTATCCTTCCAGGCAGTACGAAATACCTCTAATTTAGTTTTCTTAAAGTTGCGCTCCATTTTTCGTGCCGCTTTCTTTAGAGCCTGAGTGTGTTCATTATTCCACGGTGTCGGTCTGTCATTTTTAATCTTCTTTAAGCGCAGAGGAGCAACTATGTCTAGCGTTTCTGAGAAGGTGGCATTAATATTTTCTATTTTAAAGTCAAGATCTTCAACGTTATTACTCATGCTAGAGATTTGAGACAATTCAGGCAAATTATCAAGAAATGCACCTTTTGTAGTCGAAGTTATTGTTCTACAATATTTGTAACTTGGAGTTTGATTTGCCACCATTGAAGCAAGCATGATACCAGATAATGATCCGAAATATCTTCGCTCTGCTGAAGGATTTTTACGTCGTCCACGTTAATACCGTAAGACAATATTAAATCTAAAGTATGATTACGAAGGTGAGTGGGTCCTGATACCCATGGAGTTAAGAGTGTCTTTAAAAGACATTCCTAAAGCATCTGTATCATTATCTACATGAATGTTAAAGTCACCAGCAACAAGGACTCTGTCTGCAGCCAGTACGAGTTCTGATAAGAACCCACCAAATTCTTTAATAAAATCTGTGTGGTGCCCTGGAGGCCTATATACAATAGCCAGAATACATTTTAAAGATGTTTTGTCCTAAGTATTAGGTATTGATGCATCAAGTACTATGACTTTAAAAGAATTGTATTTAGGATTAGACTTCTGAGAAATGCTAAAAGAGTTACGGTAAAGTGCAGTAACACCTCCCCCTCTGCCTTTTAGTCGAGGCTCGTGTTTATAATAATAATCTTGGGGGACAGACTCATTTAAAGTAATATAATCATCTGGCTTTAGCCATGTTTCTGTCAGACGGAGCATGTCTATTTTATGATCTGTTATCATATCATTAACAAAAAGTGCTTTATTAGAGGGAGATCTAATATTTAGCAATCCGAGTCGTAATAGTTGATTATCTGTATTTTGTTCATGTTTAGTTAGTTTAACGTTAATTAAATTACCTTTGAGAGGTTTACGCTTTATTTTATGTTTACTAATCCGGGGGACAGACACAGTCTCTATTTTATGATGTTTGGGAGAAAGTATTATCGCATGTTGTGTATTTAGTGCGTCTGCAACGTGAGACGGCAAGCAGACCGTTGGTTAAGCCATTCTGTCTGCTCCCTGACCTGGGCCCCAGTGAGTCAAGTTTTAGCATTAAGACTATGTGCCATTTTTCTAGACAGTAGAAAAGCTCCAGCCCAGGAGGGGTGGAGACCATCACTTTTCAACAGGTCAGGTCTGCCCTCAAAACTCTTCCAGTTATTTATAAAGACAATAGCATTCTGCAGGCACCACTCAGACAACTAGCCATTTAGATATGATAATCTGCTATGTATCTCATCACCACGATAAGCGGGGAGGGGGCCAGAGAATATTACAGTGTCTGACATCATGCTTGCGAGCTCACACACCTCTTTAATATTATCTTTTGTGATCTCCGATTGACGGAGTCGAACATCATTTGTGCCGATGTGAATAACAATCTTACCGAATTCACGATTAGCCAGCACATTTAAATTTGACTTGATGTCAGGCGCTCTGGCTCCTGGTAAACATTTGACTATGGTGGCTGGTGCCTCTAAGTTAACGTTCCGAACAATAGAATCACCGATAACTAGGGCACTTTCAGCAGGCTTTCTCAGTCGGTGCGTCACTGAGTGGGGCAAACCTGTTTGAGACTGTAGTCGGAACGGTTGAGTGATGTTTTGACCTGCGACTACGCCGTCTCACAGTCACAAAGCTTCCCAGCTGCGGGGGTTGTTCAACCGGAACCGAACTCAGCAACCCATAAGTCTGGTAATTAGCTAGATCTTATCTACACACGCTACTGCTCGACACATCACTCCCAGGTCAACCCGATGCACACGTCTGATGATTTCCTCATCACTCTTGATCTCAACCTAACTTCTCCAGACACTACACACGCTTCCCCACTGGTCATATTCCGGTGCAACCTACGAACACTCTCTCCTGCCCGCTTATCCTCTGAAGTCTCTGCCACGCTCCCTCCCTCTGAACAGCTTTCTCTGTAGAATACTAACAGCACCACTGACACGCTTTGCTCCAAACTAACTTCCTTACTAAACTCAGTACTACCATGCTAAAATCAACAACTCACCTGACTCTCGTACTCTCTTTAAAACCTTCTCCGCTCAGCTGACTATTTTCTGTCTTTATTCCTAAAGAAAACGATCACCATCAGCAGTCAGTTGTCTGCGCCACTGCCTCTTGAACATACCCAAACCCCTGATACATGCTCGCTCCCCTCTTTCTATCCTATCTGAAGATGATGTTTCCAAGGTCATTACTTCTAGCCACCTGACTAGCTGCCCGCTAGATCCCATTCCCACCCATCTACATTTTTCACAGTTTTCAAAGAGGCCTGTGTTACCCCGCTGCTAAAGAAACCCACTCTTAATCCTGCACTGTTAGAAAAATAATAATAATAATAATGTACACTAACCCTCTCTCTTTCTCTCAACAGGTAGTGGTCTAGCTTTTGTTGAAACTAGTAACTTTGTATTAGCACATATTGTAATATAGCTCCTGTATTATATATTGCTTATTGCTCCCTGAACTCTTAGTAAATCGCTTTGGATAAAAACGTCTGTTAAATGAGTCAATGCATGTGTAAATGTAAACATTGGTTTGTTCAGTTTGTTCAAGTATGTATTGATCTGATCAATCAGCTATATATTGGTACACGGTATATTGGTTTAGTTGCTTGTGTTTCTTCAACTATATATTGGTTTGGATACATTGGTTTGTTCAGTTTTATATTGGTTTAGATACATTGGTTTGTTCAGTTATATATTGTTTCGGATGCATTGGTTTGTTCAGTTCTATATTGGTTTAGATAAAACGTTTTTTTCAAATATACAGTATATCATCGCCTTAAAATTATAAGGTTCTGTCTGCAAAACATTCATTAAAGCCGTACATTTTCAAGCCAAACAAACAAGATACTAATAATTTTTGTTAAAACATGAAAGAATTGTTCCAATAATGTATTGACATGTATAAAAACATTATTTACATGCTTTTATGGCATTTACTAAATGTTCTGGGTCGCATAACCTTTTGTTCATAAAAGGTAGTACAAAATGTTTTATCTATAGTGCAGATGTTCATTTTAGTTAGTTTAGTATATGGTGGGTATGTCAACACATTATTGCAGGAACCATTAAGTTGTTGTTGGTTTAGACAGAAAGCAGCTACTGTAATCTGACCTAGACTTAATTCCACAGAAGGTGTGACAGGTAAAATAACTTTCTACATATGAGTATGGGTGAAATTACCATTTAGAGTAGTTTAATAAACAACCATATATTACAGTTTTTCTCGATTGTTTACACACAAATATTGTTACTTGAGACACAATGAGCACACCATGTAACTCATTCACCAACCCCCTGAACCAATTCTGCTAAACGACAAGCACAATTCCTGCTTTACAGTCACATTGCAGTTCTAAAACACATTTTTTTCAAAACACTACACACAATTCTCTGCATTTGGCACAATTTTCAGGCAGAAAAATCTCTTGTTATCACAAGGCACACACTGCCATTCAAATATGCACACTGACTCATCAAATGAGCAAACACCTGTCACAAACGCGTATACCCCTTCTCCAAGCTATGGAAGACGCATGTGGAGATAATAGCAGCTGATGCTTTTCATGGCTGGACTGAAAAACATTGCTTGTGATGTGGATGAGGTGCTGTGGCCAGACCGAAGAGAAGATGCAGCATATTTTTTTTACAATAACTGTATAGAGTAAATTCTTCTGTTGTTTTGTATGTACACCACTCTATATGCAACTTTGCGTTGCGTTTTACATTGTTTTTGTTGGAAAAATAAAATATATTTGTTATCGTGTATTTGTGTGTTCTGACTATAAAAACTATTATATATATATATATATATATATACAAAATATATTTTATAATACACTTATATATGTATTGCTTGTAGTAAGTGTAACACTGAACCAAATAAAGACCAAAGTCAATATGAGGAATGGAGAAGTGTTTTCCATTCATTATAGTGTTTTACATAGAGCACATCAGTGTTCAACTGTTTCTTATAAATGTCTATTCATATGATGGTTTGTGTGTGTCATTTGAAAACAAAATAGAATTTTGAGAAGAAAGAACATTATTTTGAATGTGAAGTTTCATTTTGCAGGAGAATTGAGGGGTTTTTCCCTTTGGGTTTGTGTTTTTTGTATTTGTGTGTAGAATTCTGAGAATATGAGGCATGCTTTCAGAAAATGTGTGTAAACAATTGAGAAAAACTGTAATACACTTTCCGTTATTTCGTGGCCACAATTTACGTTACTTCACTAAACAGAGACTGGAGCAAAGGTAGCATAAATCTAACACGGTTTAGGTGATTTTGCATTGTGAGCATTGAACACAGAAAACAACGGTGACTGTATTTTAAATCATCCAACGCTTCCAATGTTTCCTCATCTGTAAGTCACTTTGGATAAAAGCATCTGCTAAATGAGTAAATGTAAATGTAAATGTCTATAAAGGCTGTGACCTTTCCTACGAGATCTGACAAACTAAGATGCGTCTCAGAACATGGCTTAGGCCAGGATCGACAAAATAAAATTTACCCAGAATCAAGATTTTTGTGCCGAACTATCCACATTAACTTTACATGACTATCTCTATCTCACAATAGTCTGGAGAGGTCCAGTTGAATTTCGCCAAAGCCATTTCAGGAGATACATCCAAGACTAAGGACTACATCTAAAGCCCCTCTAGAAGAGACGAAGCAACCTCATGACACAAATCCTGGACAGCAAACATCTTTCTTTCCAACTACTTTAAAAGTCCCTAAAGAGACCAACAAAAATTGCCAAAGTTGACTGTATTACAAGTCATCCCGGCGGGGTATTGGGTAAAGTTTTCGACCAGCAATGATCACACCTCGGATAAACCTCATGGGCTACGATATTGCCTCTGCGAAAGAATATCTTTAAAGGCTGTGACCTTTCCTACGTACATACCTGGCCTTTGGACGGCAGGGTGGTAAGCAAGCATTAAAGTGACGTGCAGTTGGCCTTCAAACACTGCTTTTGCTTCGTGATGTGCCTATTCACAGGGTAGAGATATGCTAAAAAAGGATAATCATTGTTCATTTTCAATTAAAAAAGCTTATGGTACATGGGAAAATGTGCCTTTAATCGAGGGACATTTTCTCGGTGAGAGAATTAGGAGTATCCAGGGAATAAAGGGGTGGGGCCATAACCCTCACCATCTCAGAACATGGCTTAGGTCAGGATCGACTCAGTCAACCCCAATGGGTTGTTGGACAGGACAACGCACTGGTCCAATCCAAACGGTTCCACCTTTTCTAGACACAAGCTTCCTCTTAGGAAAGAAAATCACAGGCGAGATCTTTGTAATATCGCAGTTATTTCACATAGAAACCAGTGAGATTAAACGTGGAGCAAATGGAATCTTGCTGAAGTCTCCGTCGTCTCAGATCTTTCTTCTGAGAAAAAGACACAGAAATCTCACAAATGTTTCCATCAGAGTTTCGGACGAGATCTGACAAACTAAGATGCGATTTGTCAAGTCTGAAATCAAATGTCAAAATGAAAGCTGACATTTGAAAATGTTTCTTGAATCGAGGGAAATTGTCTCGGTGAGAGAATTAGGAGAATCCTGGAAAAAAGGGGTGGGGCCATAACCTTCACCGTCTCAGAACATGGCTTAGGCCAGGATCGACAAAATAAAATTTACCCAGAATCAAGATTTTTGTGCCGAACTATCCACATTAACTTTACATGACTATCTCTATCTCACAATAGTCTAAAGAGGTCCAGTTGAATTTCGCCAAAGCCATTTCAGGAGATACATCTAAGACTGAGGACTACAATTACCTAAAAGTGAATTGACAAGTTCATCGAACCTGCCTATCAGTGAAAAGAAATCTTAGATGAACAAAGACACAGATCTAAAACCTCCCTAGAAGAGACAAAGCAACCTCATGACACAAATCCTGGACAACAAACATCTTTCTTTCCAACAACATTAAAAGTCTCTAAAGAGACCTACAAAAATTGCCAAAGTTGACTGTATTTCAAGTCATCCCGGCGGGGTATTGTGTAAAGTTTTCAACCAGCAATGATCACGCCTCGGATAAACCTCATGGGCTACGATATTGCCTCTGCGTAAGAATATCTTTAAAGGCTGTGACCTTTCCTACGTACATACCTGGCCTTTGGACGGCAGGGTGGTAAGCAAGCATTAAAGTGACGTGCAGTTGGCCTTCAAACACTGCTTTTGCTTCGTGATGTGCCTATTCACAGGGTAGAGATATGCTAAAAAAAGGATAATCATTGTTCATTTTCAATTAAAACAGCTTATGGTACATGGGAAAATGTGCCTTTAATCGAGGGACATTTTCTCGGTGAGAGAATTAGGAGTATCCAGGGAATAAAGGGGTGGGGCCATAACCCTCACCGTCTCAGAACATGGCTTAGGTCAGGATCGACTCAGTCAACCCCAATGGGTTGTTGGACAGGACAACGCACTGTTCCAATCCAAACGGTTCCACCTTTTCTAGACACAAGCTTCCTCTTAGGAAAGAAAATCACAGGCGAGATCTTTGTAATATCACAGTTATTTCACATAGAAACCAGTGAGATTAAACGTGGAGCAAATGGAATCTTGCTGAAGTCTCCGTCGTCTCAGATCTTTCTTCTGAGAAAAAGACACAGAAATCTCACAAATGTTTCCATCAGAGTTTCGGACGAGATCTGACAAACTAAGATGCGATTTGTCAAGTCTGAAATCAAATGTCAAAATGAAAGCTGACATTTGAAAATGTTTCTTGAATCGAGGGAAATTGTCTCGGTGAGAGAATTAGGAGAATCCTGGAAAAAAGGGGTGGGGCCATAACCTTCAACGTCTCAGAACATGGCTTAGGCCAGGATCGACAAAATAAAATTTACCCAGAATCAAGATTTTTGTGCCGAACTATCCACATTAACTTTACATGACTATCTCTATCTCACAATAGTCTAAAGAGGTCCAGTTGAATTTCGCCAAAGCCATTTCAGGAGATACATCTAAGACTGAGGACTACAATTACCTAAAAGTGAATTGACAAGTTCATCGAACCTGCCTGACGGTGAAAATAAATCTTAGATGAACGAAGACACAGATCTAAAGCCTCTCTAGAAGAGACGAAGCAACCTCATGACACAAATCCTGGACAGCAAACATCTTTCTTTCCAACAACTTTAAAAGTCTCTAAAGAGACCAGCAAAACTTGCCAAAGTTGACTGTATTTCAAGTCATCCCGGCAGGGTATTGGGTAAAGTTTTCAACCAGCAATGATCACGCCTCGGATAAACCTCATGGGCTACGATATTGCCTCTGCGAAAGAATATCTATTAAAGCTTTGACCTTTCCTACGTACATATCTGGCCTTTGGACGGCAGGGTGGTAAGCAAGCATTAAAGTGACGTGCAGTTGGCCTTCAAACACTGCTTTTGCTTCGTGATGTGCCTATTCAACAGGGTAGAGATATGCTAAAAAAGGATAATCATTGTTCATTTTCAATTAAAAAAGCTTATGGTACATGGGAAAATGTGCCTTTAATCGAGGGACATTTTCTCGGTGAGAGAATTAGGAGTATCCCGGGAATAAAGGGGTGGGGCCATAACCCTCACCGTCTCAGAACATGGCTTAGGTCAGGATCGACTCAGTCAACCCCAATGGGTTGTTGGACAGGACAACGCACTGGTCCAATCCAAACGGTTCCACCTTTTCTAGACACAAGCTTCCTCTTAGGAAAGAAAATCACAGGCGAGATCTTTGTAATATCGCAGTTATTTCACATAGAAACCAGTGAGATTAAACGTGGAGCAAATGGAATCTTGCTGAAGTCTCCGTCGTCTCAGATCTTTCTTCTGAGAAAAAGACACAGAAATCTCACAAATGTTTCCATCAGAGTTTCGGACGAGATCTGACAAACTAAGATGCGATTTGTCAAGTCTGAAATCAAATGTCAAAATGAAAGCTGACATTTGAAAATGTTTCTTGAATCGAGGAGAATTGTCTCGGTGAGAGAATTAGGAGAATCCTGGAAAAAAGGGGTGGGGCCATAACCTTCACCGTCTCAGAACATGGCTTAGGCCAGGATCGACTAAATAAAATTTACCCAGAATCAAGATTTTTGTGCCGAACTATCCACATTAACTTTACATGACTATCTCTATCTCACAATAGTCTGAAGAGGTCCAGTTGAATTTCGCCAAAGCCATTTCAGGAGATACATCTAAGACTGAGGACTACAATTACCTAAAAGTGAATTGACAAGTTCATCGAACCTGCCTTAGAGTGAAAAGAAATCTTAGATGAACAAAGACACAGATATAAAACCTCCCTAGAAGAGACAAAGCAACCTCATGACACAAATCCTGGACAACAAACATCTTTCTTTCCAACAACATTAAAAGTCTCTAAAGAGACCAACAAAAATTGCCAAAGTTGACTGTATTTCAAGTCATCCCGGCGGGGTATTGGGTAAAGTTTTCAACCAGCAATGATCACGCCTCGGATAAACCTCATGGGCTACGATATTGCCTCTGCGAAAGAATATCTTTAAAGGCTGTGACCTTTCCTACGTACATACCTGGCCTTTGGACGGCAGGGTGGTAAGCAAGCATTAAAGTGACGTGCAGTTGGCCTTCAAACACTGCTTTTGCTTCGTGATGTGCCTATTCACAGGGTAGAGATATGCTAAAAAAGGATAATCATTGTTCATTTTCAATTAAAACAGCTTATGGTACATGGGAAAATGTGCCTTTAATCGAGGGACATTTTCTCGGTGAGAGAATTAGGAGTATCCAGGGAATAAAGGGGTGGGGCCATAACCCTCACCGTCTCAGAACATGGCTTAGGTCAGGATCGACTCAGTCAACCCCAATGGGTTGTTGGACAGGACAACGCACTGGTCCAATCCAAACGGTTCCACCTTTTCTAGACACAAGCTTCCTCTTAGGAAAGAAAATCACAGGCGAGATCTTTGTAATATCGCAGTTATTTCACATAGAAACCAGTGAGATTAAACGTGGAGCAAATGGAATCTTGCTGAAGTCTCCGTCGTCTCAGATCTTTCTTCTGAGAAAAAGACACAGAAATCTCACAAATGTTTCCATCAGAGTTTCGGACGAGATCTGACAAACTAAGATGCGATTTGTCAAGTCTGAAATCAAATGTCAAAATGAAAGCTGACATTTGAAAATGTTTCTTGAATCGAGGAGAATTGTCTCGGTGAGAGAATTAGGAGAATCCTGGAAAAAAGGGGTGGGGCCATAACCTTCACCGTCTCAGAACATGGCTTAGGCCAGGATCGACTAAATAAAATTTACCCAGAATCAAGATTTTTGTGCCGAACTATCCACATTAACTTTACATGACTATCTCTATCTCACAATAGTCTGAAGAGGTCCAGTTGAATTTCGCCAAAGCCATTTCAGGAGATACATCTAAGACTGAGGACTACAATTACCTAAAAGTGAATTGACAAGTTCATCGAACCTGCCTGACAGTGAAAAGAAATCTTAGATGAACAAAGACACAGATCTAAAAACTCCCTAGAAGAGACAAAGCAACCTCATGACACAAATCCTGGACAACAAACATCTTTCTTTCCAACAACATTAAAAGTCTCTAAAGAGACCAACAAAAAATTGCCAAAGCTGACTGTATTTCAAGTCATCCCGGCGGGGTATTGGGTAAAGTTTTCAACCAGCAATGATCACGCCTCGGATAAACCTCATTGGCTACGATATTGCCTCTGCGAAAGAATATCTTTAAAGGCTGTGACCTTTCCTACGTACATACCTGGCCTTTGGACGGCAGGGTGGTAAGCAAGCATTAAAGTGACGTGCAGTTGGCCTTCAAACACTGCTTTTGCTTCGTGATGTGCCTATTCACAGGGTAGAGATATGCTAAAAAAGGATAATCATTGTTCATTTTCAATTAAAAAAGCTTATGGTACATGGGAAAATGTGCCTTTAATCGAGGGACATTTTCTCGGTGAGAGAATTAGGAGTATCCAGGGAATAAAGGGGTGGGGCCATAACCCTCACCGTCTCAGAACATGGCTTAGGTCAGGATCGACTCAGTCAACCCCAATGGGTTGTTGGACAGGACAACGCACTGGTCCAATCCAAACGGTTCCACCTTTTCTAGACACAAGCTTCCTCTTAGGAAAGAAAATCACAGGCGAGATCTTTGTAATATCGCAGTTATTTCACATAGAAACCAGTGAGATTAAACGTGGAGCAAATGGAATCTTGCTGAAGTCTCCGTCGTCTCAGATCTTTCTTCTGAGAAAAAGACACAGAAATCTCACAAATGTTTCCATCAGAGTTTCGGACGAGATCTGACAAACTAAGATGCGATTTGTCAAGTCTGAAATCAAATGTCAAAATGAAAGCTGACATTTGAAAATGTTTCTTGAATCGAGGAGAATTGTCTCGGTGAGAGAATTAGGAGAATCCTGGAAAAAAGGGGTGGGGCCATAACCTTCACCGTCTCAGAACATGGCTTAGGCCAGGATCGACTAAATAAAATTTACCCAGAATCAAGATTTTTGTGCCGAACTATCCACATTAACTTTACATGACTATCTCTATCTCACAATAGTCTGAAGAGGTCCAGTTGAATTTCGCCAAAGCCATTTCAGGAGATACATCTAAGACTGAGGACTACAATTACCTAAAAGTGAATTGACAAGTTCATCGAACCTGCCTGACAGTGAAAAGAAATCTTAGATGAACAAAGACACAGATCTAAAAACTCCCTAGAAGAGACAAAGCAACCTCATGACACAAATCCTGGACAACAAACATCTTTCTTTCCAACAACATTAAAAGTCTCTAAAGAGACCAACAAAAAATTGCCAAAGCTGACTGTATTTCAAGTCATCCCGGCGGGGTATTGGGTAAAGTTTTCAACCAGCAATGATCACGCCTCGGATAAACCTCATGGGCTACGATATTGCCTCTGCGAAAGAATATCTTTAAAGGCTGTGACCTTTCCTACGTACATACCTGGCCTTTGGACGGCAGGGTGGTAAGCAAGCATTAAAGTGACGTGCAGTTGGCCTTCAAACACTGCTTTTGCTTCGTGATGTGCCTATTCACAGGGTAGAGATATGCTAAAAAAGGATAATCATTGTTCATTTTCAATTAAAAAAGCTTATGGTACATGGGAAAATGTGCCTTTAATCGAGGGACATTTTCTCGGTGAGAGAATTAGGAGTATCCAGGGAATAAAGGGGTGGGGCCATAACCCTCACCGTCTCAGAACATGGCTTAGGTCAGGATCGACTCAGTCAACCCCAATGGGTTGTTGGACAGGACAACGCACTGGTCCAATCCAAACGGTTCCACCTTTTCTAGACACAAGCTTCCTCTTAGGAAAGAAAATCACAGGCGAGATCTTTGTAATATCGCAGTTATTTCACATAGAAACCAGTGAGATTAAACGTGGAGCAAATGGAATCTTGCTGAAGTCTCCGTCGTCTCAGATCTTTCTTCTGAGAAAAAGACACAGAAATCTCACAAATGTTTCCATCAGAGTTTCGGACGAGATCTGACAAACTAAGATGCGATTTGTCAAGTCTGAAATCAAATGTCAAAATGAAAGCTGACATTTGAAAATGTTTCTTGAATCGAGGAGAATTGTCTCGGTGAGAGAATTAGGAGAATCCTGGAAAAAAGGGGTGGGGCCATAACCTTCACCGTCTCAGAACATGGCTTAGGCCAGGATCGACTAAATAAAATTTACCCAGAATCAAGATTTTTGTGCCGAACTATCCACATTAACTTTACATGACTATCTCTATCTCACAATAGTCTGAAGAGGTCCAGTTGAATTTCGCCAAAGCCATTTCAGGAGATACATCTAAGACTGAGGACTACAATTACCTAAAAGTGAATTGACAAGTTCATCGAACCTGCCTGACAGTGAAAAGAAATCTTAGATGAACAAAGACACAGATCTAAAACCTCCCTAGAAGAGACAAAGCAACCTCATGACACAAATCCTGGACAACAAACATCTTTCTTTCCAACAACATTAAAAGTCTCTAAAGAGACCAACAAAAATTGCCAAAGTTGACTGTATTTCAAGTCATCCCGGCGGGGTATTGGGTAAAGTTTTCAACCAGCAATGATCACGCCTCGGATAAACCTCATGGGCTACGATATTGCCTCTGCGAAAGAATATCTTTAAAGGCTGTGACCTTTCCTACGTACATACCTGGCCTTTGGACGGCAGGGTGGTAAGCAAGCATTAAAGTGACGTGCAGTTGGCCTTCAAACACTGCTTTTGCTTCGTGATGTGCCTATTCACAGGGTAGAGATATGCTAAAAAAGGATAATCATTGTTCATTTTCAATTAAAAAAGCTTATGGTACATGGGAAAATGTGCCTTTAATCGAGGGACATTTTCTCGGTGAGAGAATTAGGAGTATCCAGGGAATAAAGGGGTGGGGCCATAACCCTCACCGTCTCAGAACATGGCTTAGGTCAGGATCGACTCAGTCAACCCCAATGGGTTGTTGGACAGGACAACGCACTGGTCCAATCCAAACGGTTCCACCTTTTCTAGACACAAGCTTCCTCTTAGGAAAGAAAATCACAGGCGAGATCTTTGTAATATCGCAGTTATTTCACATAGAAACCAGTGAGATTAAACGTGGAGCAAATGGAATCTTGCTGAAGTCTCCGTCGTCTCAGATCTTTCTTCTGAGAAAAAGACACAGAAATCTCACAAATGTTTCCATCAGAGTTTCGGACGAGATCTGACAAACTAAGATGCGATTTGTCAAGTCTGAAATCAAATGTCAAAATGAAAGCTGACATTTGAAAATGTTTCTTGAATCGAGGAGAATTGTCTCGGTGAGAGAATTAGGAGAATCCTGGAAAAAAGGGGTGGGGCCATAACCTTCACCGTCTCAGAACATGGCTTAGGCCAGGATCGACTAAATAAAATTTACCCAGAATCAAGATTTTTGTGCCGAACTATCCACATTAACTTTACATGACTATCTCTATCTCACAATAGTCTGAAGAGGTCCAGTTGAATTTCGCCAAAGCCATTTCAGGAGATACATCTAAGACTGAGGACTACAATTACCTAAAAGTGAATTGACAAGTTCATCGAACCTGCCTGACAGTGAAAAGAAATCTTAGATGAACAAAGACACAGATCTAAAAACTCCCTAGAAGAGACAAAGCAACCTCATGACACAAATCCTGGACAACAAACATCTTTCTTTCCAACAACATTAAAAGTCTCTAAAGAGACCAACAAAAAATTGCCAAAGCTGACTGTATTTCAAGTCATCCCGGCGGGGTATTGGGTAAAGTTTTCAACCAGCAATGATCACGCCTCGGATAAACCTCATGGGCTACGATATTGCCTCTGCGAAAGAATATCTTTAAAGGCTGTGACCTTTCCTACGTACATACCTGGCCTTTGGACGGCAGGGTGGTAAGCAAGCATTAAAGTGACGTGCAGTTGGCCTTCAAACACTGCTTTTGCTTCGTGATGTGCCTATTCACAGGGTAGAGATATGCTAAAAAAGGATAATCATTGTTCATTTTCAATTAAAAAAGCTTATGGTACATGGGAAAATGTGCCTTTAATCGAGGGACATTTTCTCGGTGAGAGAATTAGGAGTATCCAGGGAATAAAGGGGTGGGGCCATAACCCTCACCGTCTCAGAACATGGCTTAGGTCAGGATCGACTCAGTCAACCCCAATGGGTTGTTGGACAGGACAACGCACTGGTCCAATCCAAACGGTTCCACCTTTTCTAGACACAAGCTTCCTCTTAGGAAAGAAAATCACAGGCGAGATCTTTGTAATATCGCAGTTATTTCACATAGAAACCAGTGAGATTAAACGTGGAGCAAATGGAATCTTGCTGAAGTCTCCGTCGTCTCAGATCTTTCTTCTGAGAAAAAGACACAGAAATCTCACAAATGTTTCCATCAGAGTTTCGGACGAGATCTGACAAACTAAGATGCGATTTGTCAAGTCTGAAATCAAATGTCAAAATGAAAGCTGACATTTGAAAATGTTTCTTGAATCGAGGAGAATTGTCTCGGTGAGAGAATTAGGAGAATCCTGGAAAAAAGGGGTGGGGCCATAACCTTCACCGTCTCAGAACATGGCTTAGGCCAGGATCGACTAAATAAAATTTACCCAGAATCAAGATTTTTGTGCCGAACTATCCACATTAACTTTACATGACTATCTCTATCTCACAATAGTCTGAAGAGGTCCAGTTGAATTTCGCCAAAGCCATTTCAGGAGATACATCTAAGACTGAGGACTACAATTACCTAAAAGTGAATTGACAAGTTCATCGAACCTGCCTGACAGTGAAAAGAAATCTTAGATGAACAAAGACACAGATCTAAAACCTCCCTAGAAGAGACAAAGCAACCTCATGACACAAATCCTGGACAACAAACATCTTTCTTTCCAACAACATTAAAAGTCTCTAAAGAGACCAACAAAAATTGCCAAAGTTGACTGTATTTCAAGTCATCCCGGCGGGGTATTGGGTAAAGTTTTCAACCAGCAATGATCACGCCTCGGATAAACCTCATGGGCTACGATATTGCCTCTGCGAAAGAATATCTTTAAAGGCTGTGACCTTTCCTACGTACATACCTGGCCTTTGGACGGCAGGGTGGTAAGCAAGCATTAAAGTGACGTGCAGTTGGCCTTCAAACACTGCTTTTGCTTCGTGATGTGCCTATTCACAGGGTAGAGATATGCTAAAAAAGGATAATCATTGTTCATTTTCAATTAAAAAAGCTTATGGTACATGGGAAAATGTGCCTTTAATCGAGGGACATTTTCTCGGTGAGAGAATTAGGAGTATCCAGGGAATAAAGGGGTGGGGCCATAACCCTCACCGTCTCAGAACATGGCTTAGGTCAGGATCGACTCAGTCAACCCCAATGGGTTGTTGGACAGGACAACGCACTGGTCCAATCCAAACGGTTCCACCTTTTCTAGACACAAGCTTCCTCTTAGGAAAGAAAATCACAGGCGAGATCTTTGTAATATCGCAGTTATTTCACATAGAAACCAGTGAGATTAAACGTGGAGCAAATGGAATCTTGCTGAAGTCTCCGTCGTCTCAGATCTTTCTTCTGAGAAAAAGACACAGAAATCTCACAAATGTTTCCATCAGAGTTTCGGACGAGATCTGACAAACTAAGATGCGATTTGTCAAGTCTGAAATCAAATGTCAAAATGAAAGCTGACATTTGAAAATGTTTCTTGAATCGAGGAGAATTGTCTCGGTGAGAGAATTAGGAGAATCCTGGAAAAAAGGGGTGGGGCCATAACCTTCACCGTCTCAGAACATGGCTTAGGCCAGGATCGACTAAATAAAATTTACCCAGAATCAAGATTTTTGTGCCGAACTATCCACATTAACTTTACATGACTATCTCTATCTCACAATAGTCTGAAGAGGTCCAGTTGAATTTCGCCAAAGCCATTTCAGGAGATACATCTAAGACTGAGGACTACAATTACCTAAAAGTGAATTGACAAGTTCATCGAACCTGCCTGACAGTGAAAAGAAATCTTAGATGAACAAAGACACAGATCTAAAAACTCCCTAGAAGAGACAAAGCAACCTCATGACACAAATCCTGGACAACAAACATCTTTCTTTCCAACAACATTAAAAGTCTCTAAAGAGACCAACAAAAAATTGCCAAAGCTGACTGTATTTCAAGTCATCCCGGCGGGGTATTGGGTAAAGTTTTCAACCAGCAATGATCACGCCTCGGATAAACCTCATGGGCTACGATATTGCCTCTGCGAAAGAATATCTTTAAAGGCTGTGACCTTTCCTACGTACATACCTGGCCTTTGGACGGCAGGGTGGTAAGCAAGCATTAAAGTGACGTGCAGTTGGCCTTCAAACACTGCTTTTGCTTCGTGATGTGCCTATTCACAGGGTAGAGATATGCTAAAAAAGGATAATCATTGTTCATTTTCAATTAAAAAAGCTTATGGTACATGGGAAAATGTGCCTTTAATCGAGGGACATTTTCTCGGTGAGAGAATTAGGAGTATCCAGGGAATAAAGGGGTGGGGCCATAACCCTCACCGTCTCAGAACATGGCTTAGGTCAGGATCGACTCAGTCAACCCCAATGGGTTGTTGGACAGGACAACGCACTGGTCCAATCCAAACGGTTCCACCTTTTCTAGACACAAGCTTCCTCTTAGGAAAGAAAATCACAGGCGAGATCTTTGTAATATCGCAGTTATTTCACATAGAAACCAGTGAGATTAAACGTGGAGCAAATGGAATCTTGCTGAAGTCTCCGTCGTCTCAGATCTTTCTTCTGAGAAAAAGACACAGAAATCTCACAAATGTTTCCATCAGAGTTTCGGACGAGATCTGACAAACTAAGATGCGATTTGTCAAGTCTGAAATCAAATGTCAAAATGAAAGCTGACATTTGAAAATGTTTCTTGAATCGAGGAGAATTGTCTCGGTGAGAGAATTAGGAGAATCCTGGAAAAAAGGGGTGGGGCCATAACCTTCACCGTCTCAGAACATGGCTTAGGCCAGGATCGACTAAATAAAATTTACCCAGAATCAAGATTTTTGTGCCGAACTATCCACATTAACTTTACATGACTATCTCTATCTCACAATAGTCTGAAGAGGTCCAGTTGAATTTCGCCAAAGCCATTTCAGGAGATACATCTAAGACTGAGGACTACAATTACCTAAAAGTGAATTGACAAGTTCATCGAACCTGCCTGACAGTGAAAAGAAATCTTAGATGAACAAAGACACAGATCTAAAACCTCCCTAGAAGAGACAAAGCAACCTCATGACACAAATCCTGGACAACAAACATCTTTCTTTCCAACAACATTAAAAGTCTCTAAAGAGACCAACAAAAATTGCCAAAGTTGACTGTATTTCAAGTCATCCCGGCGGGGTATTGGGTAAAGTTTTCAACCAGCAATGATCACGCCTCGGATAAACCTCATGGGCTACGATATTGCCTCTGCGAAAGAATATCTTTAAAGGCTGTGACCTTTCCTACGTACATACCTGGCCTTTGGACGGCAGGGTGGTAAGCAAGCATTAAAGTGACGTGCAGTTGGCCTTCAAACACTGCTTTTGCTTCGTGATGTGCCTATTCACAGGGTAGAGATATGCTAAAAAAGGATAATCATTGTTCATTTTCAATTAAAAAAGCTTATGGTACATGGGAAAATGTGCCTTTAATCGAGGGACATTTTCTCGGTGAGAGAATTAGGAGTATCCAGGGAATAAAGGGGTGGGGCCATAACCCTCACCGTCTCAGAACATGGCTTAGGTCAGGATCGACTCAGTCAACCCCAATGGGTTGTTGGACAGGACAACGCACTGGTCCAATCCAAACGGTTCCACCTTTTCTAGACACAAGCTTCCTCTTAGGAAAGAAAATCACAGGCGAGATCTTTGTAATATCGCAGTTATTTCACATAGAAACCAGTGAGATTAAACGTGGAGCAAATGGAATCTTGCTGAAGTCTCCGTCGTCTCAGATCTTTCTTCTGAGAAAAAGACACAGAAATCTCACAAATGTTTCCATCAGAGTTTCGGACGAGATCTGACAAACTAAGATGCGATTTGTCAAGTCTGAAATCAAATGTCAAAATGAAAGCTGACATTTGAAAATGTTTCTTGAATCGAGGAGAATTGTCTCGGTGAGAGAATTAGGAGAATCCTGGAAAAAAGGGGTGGGGCCATAACCTTCACCGTCTCAGAACATGGCTTAGGCCAGGATCGACTAAATAAAATTTACCCAGAATCAAGATTTTTGTGCCGAACTATCCACATTAACTTTACATGACTATCTCTATCTCACAATAGTCTGAAGAGGTCCAGTTGAATTTCGCCAAAGCCATTTCAGGAGATACATCTAAGACTGAGGACTACAATTACCTAAAAGTGAATTGACAAGTTCATCGAACCTGCCTGACAGTGAAAAGAAATCTTAGATGAACAAAGACACAGATCTAAAAACTCCCTAGAAGAGACAAAGCAACCTCATGACACAAATCCTGGACAACAAACATCTTTCTTTCCAACAACATTAAAAGTCTCTAAAGAGACCAACAAAAAATTGCCAAAGCTGACTGTATTTCAAGTCATCCCGGCGGGGTATTGGGTAAAGTTTTCAACCAGCAATGATCACGCCTCGGATAAACCTCATGGGCTACGATATTGCCTCTGCGAAAGAATATCTTTAAAGGCTGTGACCTTTCCTACGTACATACCTGGCCTTTGGACGGCAGGGTGGTAAGCAAGCATTAAAGTGACGTGCAGTTGGCCTTCAAACACTGCTTTTGCTTCGTGATGTGCCTATTCACAGGGTAGAGATATGCTAAAAAAGGATAATCATTGTTCATTTTCAATTAAAAAAGCTTATGGTACATGGGAAAATGTGCCTTTAATCGAGGGACATTTTCTCGGTGAGAGAATTAGGAGTATCCAGGGAATAAAGGGGTGGGGCCATAACCCTCACGGTCTCAGAACATGGCTTAGGTCAGGATCGACTCAGTCAACCCCAATGGGTTGTTGGACAGGACAACGCACTGGTCCAATCCAAACGGTTCCACCTTTTCTAGACACAAGCTTCCTCTTAGGAAAGAAAATCACAGGCGAGATCTTTGTAATATCGCAGTTATTTCACATAGAAACCAGTGAGATTAAACGTGGAGCAAATGGAATCTTGCTGAAGTCTCCGTCGTCTCAGATCTTTCTTCTGAGAAAAAGACACAGAAATCTCACAAATGTTTCCATCAGAGTTTCGGACGAGATCTGACAAACTAAGATGCGATTTGTCAAGTCTGAAATCAAATGTCAAAATGAAAGCTGACATTTGAAAATGTTTCTTGAATCGAGGAGAATTGTCTCGGTGAGAGAATTAGGAGAATCCTGGAAAAAAGGGGTGGGGCCATAACCTTCACCGTCTCAGAACATGGCTTAGGCCAGGATCGACTAAATAAAATTTACCCAGAATCAAGATTTTTGTGCCGAACTATCCACATTAACTTTACATGACTATCTCTATCTCACAATAGTCTGAAGAGGTCCAGTTGAATTTCGCCAAAGCCATTTCAGGAGATACATCTAAGACTGAGGACTACAATTACCTAAAAGTGAATTGACAAGTTCATCGAACCTGCCTGACAGTGAAAAGAAATCTTAGATGAACAAAGACACAGATCTAAAACCTCCCTAGAAGAGACAAAGCAACCTCATGACACAAATCCTGGACAACAAACATCTTTCTTTCCAACAACATTAAAAGTCTCTAAAGAGACCAACAAAAATTGCCAAAGTTGACTGTATTTCAAGTCATCCCGGCGGGGTATTGGGTAAAGTTTTCAACCAGCAATGATCACGCCTCGGATAAACCTCATGGGCTACGATATTGCCTCTGCGAAAGAATATCTTTAAAGGCTGTGACCTTTCCTACGTACATACCTGGCCTTTGGACGGCAGGGTGGTAAGCAAGCATTAAAGTGACGTGCAGTTGGCCTTCAAACACTGCTTTTGCTTCGTGATGTGCCTATTCACAGGGTAGAGATATGCTAAAAAAGGATAATCATTGTTCATTTTCAATTAAAAAAGCTTATGGTACATGGGAAAATGTGCCTTTAATCGAGGGACATTTTCTCGGTGAGAGAATTAGGAGTATCCAGGGAATAAAGGGGTGGGGCCATAACCCTCACCGTCTCAGAACATGGCTTAGGTCAGGATCGACTCAGTCAACCCCAATGGGTTGTTGGACAGGACAACGCACTGGTCCAATCCAAACGGTTCCACCTTTTCTAGACACAAGCTTCCTCTTAGGAAAGAAAATCACAGGCGAGATCTTTGTAATATCGCAGTTATTTCACATAGAAACCAGTGAGATTAAACGTGGAGCAAATGGAATCTTGCTGAAGTCTCCGTCGTCTCAGATCTTTCTTCTGAGAAAAAGACACAGAAATCTCACAAATGTTTCCATCAGAGTTTCGGACGAGATCTGACAAACTAAGATGCGATTTGTCAAGTCTGAAATCAAATGTCAAAATGAAAGCTGACATTTGAAAATGTTTCTTGAATCGAGGAGAATTGTCTCGGTGAGAGAATTAGGAGAATCCTGGAAAAAAGGGGTGGGGCCATAACCTTCACCGTCTCAGAACATGGCTTAGGCCAGGATCGACTAAATAAAATTTACCCAGAATCAAGATTTTTGTGCCGAACTATCCACATTAACTTTACATGACTATCTCTATCTCACAATAGTCTGAAGAGGTCCAGTTGAATTTCGCCAAAGCCATTTCAGGAGATACATCTAAGACTGAGGACTACAATTACCTAAAAGTGAATTGACAAGTTCATCGAACCTGCCTGACAGTGAAAATAAATCTTAGATGAACAAAGACACAGATCTAAAAACTCCCTAGAAGAGACAAAGCAACCTCATGACACAAATCCTGGACAACAAACATCTTTCTTTCCAACAACATTAAAAGTCTCTAAAGAGACCAACAAAAATTGCCAAAGTTGACTGTATTTCAAGTCATCCCGGCGGGGTATTGGGTAAAGTTTTCAACCAGCAATGATCACGCCTCGGATAAACCTCATGGGCTACGATATTGCCTCTGCGAAAGAATATCTTTAAAGGCTGTGACCTTTCCTACGTACATACCTGGCCTTTGGACGGCAGGGTGGTAAGCAAGCATTAAAGTGACGTGCAGTTGGCCTTCAAACACTGCTTTTGCTTCGTGATGTGCCTATTCACAGGGTAGAGATATGCTAAAAAAGGATAATCATTGTTCATTTTCAATTAAAAAAGCTTATGGTACATGGGAAAATGTGCCTTTAATCGAGGGACATTTTCTCGGTGAGAGAATTAGGAGTATCCAGGGAATAAAGGGGTGGGGCCATAACCCTCACCGTCTCAGAACATGGCTTAGGTCAGGATCGACTCAGTCAACCCCAATGGGTTGTTGGACAGGACAACGCACTGGTCCAATCCAAACGGTTCCACCTTTTCTAGACACAAGCTTCCTCTTAGGAAAGAAAATCACAGGCGAGATCTTTGTAATATCGCAGTTATTTCACATAGAAACCAGTGAGATTAAACGTGGAGCAAATGGAATCTTGCTGAAGTCTCCGTCGTCTCAGATCTTTCTTCTGAGAAAAAGACACAGAAATCTCACAAATGTTTCCATCAGAGTTTCGGACGAGATCTGACAAACTAAGATGCGATTTGTCAAGTCTGAAATCAAATGTCAAAATGAAAGCTGACATTTGAAAATGTTTCTTGAATCGAGGAGAATTGTCTCGGTGAGAGAATTAGGAGAATCCTGGAAAAAAGGGGTTTGGCCATAACCTTCACCGTCTCAGAACATGGCTTAGGCCAGGATCGACTAAATAAAATTTACCCAGAATCAAGATTTTTGTGCCGAACTATCCACATTAACTTTACATGACTATCTCTATCTCACAATAGTCTGAAGAGGTCCAGTTGAATTTCGCCAAAGCCATTTCAGGAGATACATCTAAGACTGAGGACTACAATTACCTAAAAGTGAATTGACAAGTTCATCGAACCTGCCTGACAGTGAAAAGAAATCTTAGATGAACAAAGACACAGATCTAAAAACTCCCTAGAAGAGACAAAGCAACCTCATGACACAAATCCTGGTTAACAAACATCTTTCTTTCCAACAACATTAAAAGTGTCTAAAGAGACCAACAAAAATTGCCAAAGTTGACTGTATTTCAAGTCATCCCGGCGGGGTATTGGGTAAAGTTTTCAACCAGCAATGATCACGCCTCGGATAAACCTCATGGGCTACGATATTGCCTCTGCGAAAGAATATCTTTAAAGGCTGTGACCTTTCCTACGTACATACCTGGCCTTTGGACGGCAGGGTGGTGAGCAAGCATTAAAGTGACGTGCAGTTGGCCTTCAAACACTGCTTTTGCTTCGTGATGTGCCTATTCACAGGGTAGAGATATGCTAAAAAAGGATAACCATTGTTCATTTTCAATAAAAAAAGCTTATGGTACATGGGAAAATGTGCCTTTAATCGAGGGACATTTTCTCGGTGAGAGAATTAGGAGTATCCAGGGAATAAAGGGGTGGGGCCATAACCCTCACCGTCTCAGAACATGGCTTAGGTCAGGATCGACTCAGTCAACCCCAATGGGTTGTTGGACAGGACAACGCACTGGTCCAATCCAAACGGTTCCACCTTTTCTAGACACAAGCTTCCTCTTAGGAAAGAAAATCACAGGCGAGATCTTTGTAATATCGCAGTTATTTCACATAGAAACCAGTGAGATTAAACGTGGAGCAAATGGAATCTTGCTGAAGTCTCCGTCGTCTCAGATCTTTCTTCTGAGAAAAAGACACAGAAATCTCACAAATGTTTCCATCAGAGTTTCGGACGAGATCTGACAAACTAAGATGCGATTTGTCAAGTCTGAAATCAAATGTCAAAATGAAAGCTGACATTTGAAAATGTTTCTTGAATCGAGGAGAATTGTCTCGGTGAGAGAATTAGGAGAATCCTGGAAAAAAGGGGTGGGGCCATAACCTTCACCGTCTCAGAACATGGCTTAGGCCAGGATCGACTAAATAAAATTTACCCAGAATCAAGATTTTTGTGCCGAACTATCCACATTAACTTTACATGACTATCTCTATCTCACAATAGTCTGAAGAGGTCCAGTTGAATTTCGCCAAAGCCATTTCAGGAGATACATCTAAGACTGAGGACTACAATTACCTAAAAGTGAATTGACAAGTTCATCGAACCTGCCTGACAGTGAAAAGAAATCTTAGATGAACAAAGACACAGATCTAAAAACTCCCTAGAAGAGACAAAGCAACCTCATGACACAAATCCTGGTTAACAAACATCTTTCTTTCCAACAACATTAAAAGTCTCTAAAGAGACCAACAAAAATTGCCAAAGTTGACTGTATTTCAAGTCATCCCGGCGGGGTATTGGGTAAAGTTTTCAACCAGCAATGATCACGCCTCGGATAAACCTCATGGGCTACGATATTGCCTCTGCGAAAGAATATCTTTAAAGGCTGTGACCTTTCCTACGTACATACCTGGCCTTTGGACGGCAGGGTGGTAAGCAAGCATTAAAGTGACGTGCAGTTGGCCTTCAAACACTGCTTTTGCTTCGTGATGTGCCTATTCACAGGGTAGAGATATGCTAAAAAAGGATAACCATTGTTCATTTTCAATTAAAAAAGCTTATGGTACATGGGAAAATGTGCCTTTAATCGAGGGACATTTTCTCGGTGAGAGAATTAGGAGTATCCAGGGAATAAAGGGGTGGGGCCATAACCCTCACCGTCTCAGAACATGGCTTAGGTCAGGATCGACTCAGTCAACCCCAATGGGTTGTTGGACAGGACAACGCACTGGTCCAATCCAAACGGTTCCACCTTTTCTAGACACAAGCTTCCTCTTAGGAAAGAAAATCACAGGCGAGATCTTTGTAATAGCGCAGTTATTTCACATAGAAACCAGTGAGATTAAACGTGGAGCAAATGGAATCTTGCTGAAGTCTCCGTCGTCTCAGATCTTTCTTCTGAGAAAAAGACACAGAAATCTCACAAATGTTTCCATCAGAGTTTCGGACGAGATCTGACAAACTAAGATGCGATTTGTCAAGTCTGAAATCAAATGTCAAAATGAAAGCTGACATTTGAAAATGTTTCTTGAATCGAGGAGAATTGTCTCGGTGAGAGAATTAGGAGAATCCTGGAAAAAAGGGGTGGGGCCATAACCTTCACCGTCTCAGAACATGGCTTAGGCCAGGATCGACTAAATAAAATTTACCCAGAATCAAGATTTTTGTGCCGAACTATCCACATTAACTTTACATGACTATCTCTATCTCACAATAGTCTGAAGAGGTCCAGTTGAATTTCGCCAAAGCCATTTCAGGAGATACATCTAAGACTGAGGACTACAATTACCTAAAAGTGAGTTGACAAGTTCATCGAACCTGCCTGACAGTGAAAATAAATCTTAGATGAACAAAGACACAGATCTAAAACCTCCCTAGAAGAGACAAAGCAACCTCATGACACAAATCCTGGACAACAAACATCTTTCTTTCCAACAACATTAAAAGTCTCTAAAGAGACCAACAAAAATTGCCAAAGTTGACTGTATTTCAAGTCATCCCGGCGGGGTATTGGGTAAAGTTTTCAACCAGCAATGATCACGCCTCGGGTAAACCTCATGGGCTACGATATTGCCTCTGCGAAAGAATATCTTTAAAGGCTGTGACCTTTCCTATGTACATACCTGGCCTTTGGACGGCAGGGTGGTAAGCAAGCATTAAAGTGACGTGCAGTTAGCCTTCAAACACTGCTTTTGCTTCGTGATGTGCCTATTCACAGGGTAGAGATATGCTAAAAAAGGATAATCATTGTTCATTTTCAATTAAAAAAGCTTATGGTACATGGGAAAATGTGCCTTTAATCGAGGGACATTTTCTCGGTGAGAGAATTAGGAGTATCCAGGGAATAAAGGGGTGGGGCCATAACCCTCACCGTCTCAGAACATGGCTTAGGTCAGGATCGACTCAGTCAACCCCAATGGGTTGTTGGACAGGACAACGCACTGGTCCAATCCAAACGGTTCCACCTTTTCTAGACACAAGCTTCCTCTTAGGAAAGAAAATCACAGGCGAGATCTTTGTAATATCGCAGTTATTTCACATAGAAACCAGTGAGATTAAACGTGGAGCAAATGGAATCTTGCTGAAGTCTCCGTCGTCTCAGATCTTTCTTCTGAGAAAAAGACACAGAAATCTCACAAATGTTTCCATCAGAGTTTCGGACGAGATCTGACAAACTAAGATGCGATTTGTCAAGTCTGAAATCAAATGTCAAAATGAAAGCTGACATTTGAAAATGTTTCTTGAATCGAGGAGAATTGTCTCGGTGAGAGAATTAGGAGAATCCTGGAAAAAAGGGGTGGGGCCATAACCTTCACCGTCTCAGAACATGGCTTAGGCCAGGATCGACTAAATAAAATTTACCCAGAATCAAGATTTTTGTGCCGAACTATCCACATTAACTTTACATGACTATCTCTATCTCACAATAGTCTGAAGAGGTCCAGTTGAATTTCGCCAAAGCCATTTCAGGAGATACATCTAAGACTGAGGACTACAATTACCTAAAAGTGAATTGACAAGTTCATCGAACCTGCCTGACAGTGAAAATAAATCTTAGATGAACAAAGACACAGATCTAAAAACTCCCTAGAAGAGACAAAGCAACCTCATGACACAAATCCTGGACAACAAACATCTTTCTTTCCAACAACATTAAAACGCTCTACAGAGACCAACAAAAATTGCCAAAGTTGACTGTATTTCAAGTCATCCCGGCGGGGTATTGGGTAAAGTTTTCAACCAGCAATGATCACGCCTCGGATAAACCTCATGGGCTACGATATTGCCTCTGCGAAAGAATATCTTTAAAGGCTGTGACCTTTCCTACGTACATACCTGGCCTTTGGACGGCAGGGTGGTAAGCAAGCATTAAAGTGACGTGCAGTTGGCCTTCAAACACTGCTTTTGCTTCGTGATGTGCCTATTCACAGGGTAGAGATATGCTAAAAAAGGATAATCATTGTTCATTTTCAATTAAAAAAGCTTATGGTACATGGGAAAATGTGCCTTTAATCGAGGGACATTTTCTCGGTGAGAGAATTAGGAGTATCCAGGGAATAAAGGGGTGGGGCCATAACCCTCACCGTCTCAGAACATGGCTTAGGTCAGGATCGACTCAGTCAACCCCAATGGGTTGTTGGACAGGACAACGCACTGGTCCAATCCAAACGGTTCCACCTTTTCTAGACACAAGCTTCCTCTTAGGAAAGAAAATCACAGGCGAGATCTTTGTAATATCGCAGTTATTTCACATAGAAACCAGTGAGATTAAACGTGGAGCAAATGGAATCTTGCTGAAGTCTCCGTCGTCTCAGATCTTTCTTCTGAGAAAAAGACACAGAAATCTCACAAATGTTTCCATCAGAGTTTCGGACGAGATCTGACAAACTAAGATGCGATTTGTCAAGTCTGAAATCAAATGTCAAAATGAAAGCTGACATTTGAAAATGTTTCTTGAATCGAGGAGAATTGTCTCGGTGAGAGAATTAGGAGAATCCTGGAAAAAAGGGGTGGGGCCATAACCTTCACCGTCTCAGAACATGGCTTAGGCCAGGATCGACTAAATAAAATTTACCCAGAATCAAGATTTTTGTGCCGAACTATCCACATTAACTTTACATGACTATCTCTATCTCACAATAGTCTGAAGAGGTCCAGTTGAATTTCGCCAAAGCCATTTCAGGAGATACATCTAAGACTGAGGACTACAATTACCTAAAAGTGAATTGACAAGTTCATCGAACCTGCCTGACAGTGAAAAGAAATCTTAGATGAACAAAGACACAGATCTAAAAACTCCCTAGAAGAGACAAAGCAACCTCATGACACAAATCCTGGTTAACAAACATCTTTCTTTCCAACAACATTAAAAGTCTCTAAAGAGACCAACAAAAATTGCCAAAGTTGACTGTATTTCAAGTCATCCCGGCGGGGTATTGGGTAAAGTTTTCAACCAGCAATGATCACGCCTCAGATAAACCTCATGGGCTACGATATTGCCTCTGCGAAAGAATATCTTTAAAGGCTGTGACCTTTCCTACGTACATACCTGGCCTTTGGACGGCAGGGTGGTAAGCAAGCATTAAAGTGACGTGCAGTTGGCCTTCAAACACTGCTTTTGCTTCGTGATGTGCCTATTCACAGGGTAGAGATATGCTAAAAAAGGATAACCATTGTTCATTTTCAATTAAAAAAGCTTATGGTACATGGGAAAATGTGCCTTTAATCGAGGGACATTTTCTCGGTGAGAGAATTAGGAGTATCCAGGGAATAAAGGGGTGGGGCCATAACCCTCACCGTCTCAGAACATGGCTTAGGTCAGGATCGACTCAGTCAACCCCAATGGGTTGTTGGACAGGACAACGCACTGGTCCAATCCAAACGGTTCCACCTTTTCTAGACACAAGCTTCCTCTTAGGAAAGAAAATCACAGGCGAGATCTTTGTAATATCGCAGTTATTTCACATAGAAACCAGTGAGATTAAACGTGGAGCAAATGGAATCTTGCTGAAGTCTCCGTCGTCTCAGATCTTTCTTCTGAGAAAAAGACACAGAAATCTCACAAATGTTTCCATCAGAGTTTCGGACGAGATCTGACAAACTAAGATGCGATTTGTCAAGTCTGAAATCAAATGTCAAAATGAAAGCTGACATTTGAAAATGTTTCTTGAATCGAGGAGAATTGTCTCGGTGAGAGAATTAGGAGAATCCTGGAAAAAAGGGGTGGGGCCATAACCTTCACCGTCTCAGAACATGGCTTAGGCCAGGATCGACTAAATAAAATTTACCCAGAATCAAGATTTTTGTGCCGAACTATCCACATTAACTTTACATGACTATCTCTATCTCACAATAGTCTGAAGAGGTCCAGTTGAATTTCGCCAAAGCCATTTCAGGAGATACATCTAAGACTGAGGACTACAATTACCTAAAAGTGAATTGACAAGTTCATCGAACCTGCCTGACAGTGAAAATAAATCTTAGATGAACAAAGACACAGATCTAAAAACTCCCTAGAAGAGACAAAACAACCTCATGACACAAATCCTGGACAACAAACATCTTTCTTTCCAACAACATTAAAAGTCTCTAAAGAGACCAACAAAAATTGCCAAAGTTGACTGAATTTCAAGTCATCCCGGCGGGGTATTGGGTAAAGTTTTCAACCAGCAATGATCACGCCTCGGATAAACCTCATGGGCTACAATATTGCCTCTGCGAAAGAATATCTTTAAAGGCTGTGACCTTTCCTACGTACATACCTGGCCTTTGGACGGCAGGGTGGTAAGCAAGCATTAAAGTGACGTGCAGTTGGCCTTCAAACACTGCTTTTGCTTCGTGATGTGCCTATTCACAGGGTAGAGATATGCTAAAAAAGGATAATCATTGTTCATTTTCAATTAAAACAGCTTATGGTACATGGGAAAATGTGCCTTTAATCGAGGGACATTTTCTCGGTGAGAGAATTAGGAGTATCCAGGGAATAAAGGGGTGGGGCCATAACCCTCACCGTCTCAGAACATGGCTTAGGTCAGGATCGACTCAGTCAACCCCAATGGGTTGTTGGACAGGACAACGCACTGGTCCAATCCAAACGGTTCCACCTTTTCTAGACACAAGCTTCCTCTTAGGAAAGAAAATCACAGGCGAGATCTTTGTAATATCGCAGTTATTTCACATAGAAACCAGTGAGATTAAACGTGGAGCAAATGGAATCTTGCTGAAGTCTCCGTCGTCTCAGATCTTTCTTCTGAGAAAAAGACACAGAAATCTCACAAATGTTTCCATCAGAGTTTCGGACGAGATCTGACAAACTAAGATGCGATTTGTCAAGTCTGAAATCAAATGTCAAAATGAAAGCTGACATTTGAAAATGTTTCTTGAATCGAGGAGAATTGTCTCGGTGAGAGAATTAGGAGAATCCTGGAAAAAAGGGGTGGGGCCATAACCTTCACCGTCTCAGAACATGGCTTAGGCCAGGATCGACTAAATAAAATTTACCCAGAATCAAGATTTTTGTGCCGAACTATCCACATTAACTTTACATGACTATCTCTATCTCACAATAGTCTGAAGAGGTCCAGTTGAATTTCGCCAAAGCCATTTCAGGAGATACATCTAAGACTGAGGACTACAATTACCTAAAAGTGAATTGACAAGTTCATCGAACCTGCCTGACAGTGAAAAGAAATCTTAGATGAACAAAGACACAGATCTAAAAACTCCCTAGAAGAGACAAAGCAACCTCATGACACAAATCCTGGTTAACAAACATCTTTCTTTCCAACAACATTAAAAGTCTCTAAAGAGACCAACAAAAATTGCCAAAGTTGACTGTATTTCAAGTCATCCCGGCGGGGTATTGGGTAAAGTTTTCAACCAGCAATGATCACGCCTCGGATAAACCTCATGGGCTACGATATTGCCTCTGCGAAAGAATATCTTTAAAGGCTGTGACCTTTCCTACGTACATACCTGGCCTTTGGACGGCAGGGTGGTAAGCAAGCATTAAAGTGACGTGCAGTTGGCCTTCAAACACTGCTTTAGCTTCGTGATGTGCCTATTCACAGGGTAGAGATATGCTAAAAAAGGATAACCATTGTTCATTTTCAATTAAAAAAGCTTATGGTACATGGGAAAATGTGCCTTTAATCGAGGGACATTTTCTCAGTGAGAGAATTAGGAGTATCCAGGGAATAAAGGGGTGGGGCCATAACCCTCACCGTCTCAGAACATGGCTTAGGTCAGGATCGACTCAGTCAACCCCAATGGGTTGTTGGACAGGACAACGCACTGGTCCAATCCAAACGGTTCCACCTTTTCTAGACACAAGCTTCCTCTTAGGAAAGAAAATCACAGGCGAGATCTTTGTAATAGCGCAGTTATTTCACATAGAAACCAGTGAGATTAAACGTGGAGCAAATGGAATCTTGCTGAAGTCTCCGTCGTCTCAGATCTTTCTTCTGAGAAAAAGACACAGAAATCTCACAAATGTTTCCATCAGAGTTTCGGACGAGATCTGACAAACTAAGATGCGATTTGTCAAGTCTGAAATCAAATGTCAAAATGAAAGCTGACATTTGAAAATGTTTCTTGAATCGAGGAGAATTGTCTCGGTGAGAGAATTAGGAGAATCCTGGAAAAAAGGGGTGGGGCCATAACCTTCACCGTCTCAGAACATGGCTTAGGCCAGGATCGACTAAATAAAATTTACCCAGAATCAAGATTTTTGTGCCGAACTATCCACATTAACTTTACATGACTATCTCTATCTCACAATAGTCTGAAGAGGTCCAGTTGAATTTCGCCAAAGCCATTTCAGGAGATACATCTAAGACTGAGGACTACAATTACCTAAAAGTGAGTTGACAAGTTCATCGAACCTGCCTGACAGTGAAAATAAATCTTAGATGAACAAAGACACAGATCTAAAACCTCCCTAGAAGAGACAAAGCAACCTCATGACACAAATCCTGGACAAAAAACATCTTTCTTTCCAACAACATTAAAAGTCTCTAAAGAGACCAACAAAAATTGCCAAAGTTGACTGTATTTCAAGTCATCCCGGCGGGGTATTGGGTAAAGTTTTCAACCAGCAATGATCACGCCTCGGGTAAACCTCATGGGCTACGATATTGCCTCTGCGAAAGAATATCTTTAAAGGCTGTGACCTTTCCTACGTACATACCTGGCCTTTGGACGGCAGGGTGGTAAGCAAGCATTAAAGTGACGTGCAGTTAGCCTTCAAACACTGCTTTTGCTTCGTGATGTGCCTATTCACAGGGTAGAGATATGCTAAAAAAGGATAATCATTGTTCATTTTCAATTAAAAAAGCTTATGGTACATGGGAAAATGTGCCTTTAATCGAGGGACATTTTCTCGGTGAGAGAATTAGGAGTATCCAGGGAATAAAGGGGTGGGGCCATAACCCTCACCGTCTCAGAACATGGCTTAGGTCAGGATCGACTCAGTCAACCCCAATGGGTTGTTGGACAGGACAACGCACTGGTCCAATCCAAACGGTTCCACCTTTTCTAGACACAAGCTTCCTCTTAGGAAAGAAAATCACAGGCGAGATCTTTGTAATATCGCAGTTATTTCACATAGAAACCAGTGAGATTAAACGTGGAGCAAATGGAATCTTGCTGAAGTCTCCGTCGTCTCAGATCTTTCTTCTGAGAAAAAGACACAGAAATCTCACAAATGTTTCCATCAGAGTTTCGGACGAGATCTGACAAACTAAGATGCGATTTGTCAAGTCTGAAATCAAATGTCAAAATGAAAGCTGACATTTGAAAATGTTTCTTGAATCGAGGAGAATTGTCTCGGTGAGAGAATTAGGAGAATCCTGGAAAAAAGGGGTGGGGCCATAACCTTCACCGTCTCAGAAAATGGCTTAGGCCAGGATCGACTAAATAAAATTTACCCAGAATCAAGATTTTTGTGCCGAACTATCCACATTAACTTTACATGACTATCTCTATCTCACAATAGTCTGAAGAGGTCCAGTTGAATTTCGCCAAAGCCATTTCAGGAGATACATCTAAGACTGAGGACTACAATTACCTAAAAGTGAATTGACAAGTTCATCGAACCTGCCTGACAGTGAAAATAAATCTTAGATGAACAAAGACACAGATCTAAAAACTCCCTAGAAGAGACAAAGCAACCTCATGACACAAATCCTGGTTAACAAACATCTTTCTTTCCAACAACATTAAAAGTCTCTAAAGAGACCAACAAAAATTGCCAAAGTTGACTGTATTTCAAGTCATCCCGGCGGGGTATTGGGTAAAGTTTTCAACCAGCAATGATCACGCCTCGGATAAACCTCATGGGCTACGATATTGCCTCTGCGAAAGAATATGTTTAAAGGCTGTGACCTTTCCTACGTACATACCTGGCCTTTGGACGGCAGGGTGGTAAGCAAGCATTAAAGTGACGTGCAGTTGGCCTTCAAACACTGCTTTTGCTTCGTGATGTGCCTATTCACAGGGTAGAGATATGCTAAAAAAGGATAATCATTGTTCATTTTCAATTAAAAAAGCTTATGGTACATGGGAAAATGTGCCTTTAATCGAGGGACATTTTCTCGGTGAGAGAATTAGGAGTATCCAGGGAATAAAGGGGTGGGGCCATAACCCTCACCGTCTCAGAACATGGCTTAGGTCAGGATCGACTCAGTCAACCCCAATGGGTTGTTGGACAGGACAACGCACTGGTCCAATCCAAACGGTTCCACCTTTTCTAGACACAAGCTTCCTTTTAGGAAAGAAAATCACAGGCGAGATCTTTGTAATATCGCAGTTATTTCACATAGAAACCAGTGAGATTAAACGTGGAGCAAATGGAATCTTGCTGAAGTCTCCGTCGTCTCAGATCTTTCTTCTGAGAAAAAGACACAGAAATCTCACAAATGTTTCCATCAGAGTTTCGGACGAGATCTGACAAACTAAGATGCGATTTGTCAAGTCTGAAATCAAATGTCAAAATGAAAGCTGACATTTGAAAATGTTTCTTGAATCGAGGAGAATTGTCTCGGTGAGAGAATTAGGAGAATCCTGGAAAAAAGGGGTGGGGCCATAACCTTCACCGTCTCAGAACATGGCTTAGGCCAGGATCGACTAAATAAAATTTACCCAGAATCAAGATTTTTGTGCCGAACTATCCACATTAACTTTACATGACTATCTCTATCTCACAATAGTCTGAAGAGGTCCAGTTGAATTTCGCCAAAGCCATTTCAGGAGATACATCTAAGACTGAGGACTACAATTACCTAAAAGTGAATTGACAAGTTCATCGAACCTGCCTGACAGTGAAAATAAATCTTAGATGAACAAAGACACAGATCTAAAAACTCCCTAGAAGAGACAAAACAACCTCATGACACAAATCCTGGACAACAAACATCTTTCTTTCCAACAAAAATTGCCAAAGTTGACTGTATTTCAAGTCATCCCGGCGGGGTATTGGGTAAAGTTTTCAACCAGCAATGATCACGCCTCGGATAAACCTCATGGGCTACGATATTGCCTCTGCGAAAGAATATCTTTAAAGGCTGTGACCTTTCCTACGTACATACCTGGCCTTTGGACGGCAGGGTGGTAAGCAAGCATTAAAGTGACGTGCAGTTGGCCTTCAAACACTGCTTTTGCTTCGTGATGTGCCTATTCACAGGGTAGAGATATGCTAAAAAAGGATAATCATTGTTCATTTTCAATTAAAACAGCTTATGGTACATGGGAAAATGTGCCTTTAATCGAGGGACATTTTCTCGGTGAGAGAATTAGGAGTATCCAGGGAATAAAGGGGTGGGGCCATAACCCTCACCGTCTCAGAACATGGCTTAGGTCAGGATCGACTCAGTCAACCCCAATGGGTTGTTGGACAGGACAACGCACTGGTCCAATCCAAACGGTTCCACCTTTTCTAGACACAAGCTTCCTCTTAGGAAAGAAAATCACAGGCGAGATCTTTGTAATATCGCAGTTATTTCACATAGAAACCAGTGAGATTAAACGTGGAGCAAATGGAATCTTGCTGAAGTCTCCGTCGTCTCAGATCTTTCTTCTGAGAAAAAGACACAGAAATCTCACAAATGTTTCCATCAGAGTTTCGGACGAGATCTGACAAACTAAGATGCGATTTGTCAAGTCTGAAATCAAATGTCAAAATGAAAGCTGACATTTGAAAATGTTTCTTGAATCGAGGAGAATTGTCTCGGTGAGAGAATTAGGAGAATCCTGGAAAAAAGGGGTGGGGCCATAACCTTCACCGTCTCAGAACATGGCTTAGGCCAGGATCGACTAAATAAAATTTACCCAGAATCAAGATTTTTGTGCCGAACTATCCACATTAACTTTACATGACTATCTCTATCTCACAATAGTCTGAAGAGGTCCAGTTGAATTTCGCCAAAGCCATTTCAGGAGATACATCTAAGACTGAGGACTACAATTACCTAAAAGTGAATTGACAAGTTCATCGAACCTGCCTGACAGTGAAAAGAAATCTTAGATGAACAAAGACACAGATCTAAAAACTCCCTAGAAGAGACAAAGCAACCTCATGACACAAATCCTGGTTAACAAACATCTTTCTTTCCAACAACATTAAAAGTCTCTAAAGAGACCAACAAAAATTGCCAAAGTTGACTGTATTTCAAGTCATCCCGGCGGGGTATTGGGTAAAGTTTTCAACCAGCAATGATCACGCCTCGGATAAACCTCATGGGCTACGATATTGCCTCTGCGAAAGAATATCTTTAAAGGCTGTGACCTTTCCTACGTACATACCTGGCCTTTGGACGGCAGGGTGGTAAGCAAGCATTAAAGTGACGTGCAGTTGGCCTTCAAACACTGCTTTTGCTTCGTGATGTGCCTATTCACAGGGTAGAGATATGCTAAAAAAGGATAACCATTGTTCATTTTCAATTAAAAAAGCTTATGGTACATGGGAAAATGTGCCTTTAATCGAGGGACATTTTCTCGGTGAGAGAATTAGGAGTATCCAGGGAATAAAGGGGTGGGGCCATAACCCTCACCGTCTCAGAACATGGCTTAGGTCAGGATCGACTCAGTCAACCCCAATGGGTTGTTGGACAGGACAACGCACTGGTCCAATCCAAACGGTTCCACCTTTTCTAGACACAAGCTTCCTCTTAGGAAAGAAAATCACAGGCGAGATCTTTGTAATAGCGCAGTTATTTCACATAGAAACCAGTGAGATTAAACGTGGAGCAAATGGAATCTTGCTGAAGTCTCCGTCGTCTCAGATCTTTCTTCTGAGAAAAAGACACAGAAATCTCACAAATGTTTCCATCAGAGTTTCGGACGAGATCTGACAAACTAAGATGCGATTTGTCAAGTCTGAAATCAAATGTCAAAATGAAAGCTGACATTTGAAAATGTTTCTTGAATCGAGGAGAATTGTCTCGGTGAGAGAATTAGGAGAATCCTGGAAAAAAGGGGTGGGGCCATAACCTTCACCGTCTCAGAACATGGCTTAGGCCAGGATCGACTAAATAAAATTTACCCAGAATCAAGATTTTTGTGCCGAACTATCCACATTAACTTTACATGACTATCTCTATCTCACAATAGTCTGAAGAGGTCCAGTTGAATTTCGCCAAAGCCATTTCAGGAGATACATCTAAGACTGAGGACTACAATTACCTAAAAGTGAGTTGACAAGTTCATCGAACCTGCCTGACAGTGAAAATAAATCTTAGATGAACAAAGACACAGATCTAAAACCTCCCTAGAAGAGACAAAGCAACCTCATGACACAAATCCTGGACAACAAACATCTTTCTTTCCAACAACATTAAAAGTCTCTAAAGAGACCAACAAAAATTGCCAAAGTTGACTGTATTTCAAGTCATCCCGGCGGGGTATTGGGTAAAGTTTTCAACCAGCAATGATCACGCCTCGGGTAAACCTCATGGGCTACGATATTGCCTCTGCGAAAGAATATCTTTAAAGGCTGTGACCTTTCCTACGTACATACCTGGCCTTTGGACGGCAGGGTGGTAAGCAAGCATTAAAGTGACGTGCAGTTAGCCTTCAAACACTGCTTTTGCTTCGTGATGTGCCTATTCACAGGGTAGAGATATGCTAAAAAAGGATAATCATTGTTCATTTTCAATTAAAAAAGCTTATGGTACATGGGAAAATGTGCCTTTAATCGAGGGACATTTTCTCGGTGAGAGAATTAGGAGTATCCAGGGAATAAAGGGGTGGGGCCATAACCCTCACCGTCTCAGAACATGGCTTAGGTCAGGATCGACTCAGTCAACCCCAATGGGTTGTTGGACAGGACAACGCATTGGTCCAATCCAAACGGTTCCACCTTTTCTAGACACAAGCTTCCTCTTAGGAAAGAAAATCACAGGCGAGATCTTTGTAATATCGCAGTTATTTCACATAGAAACCAGTGAGATTAAACGTGGAGCAAATGGAATCTTGCTGAAGTCTCCGTCGTCTCAGATCTTTCTTCTGAGAAAAAGACACAGAAATCTCACAAATGTTTCCATCAGAGTTTCGGACGAGATCTGACAAACTAAGATGCGATTTGTCAAGTCTGAAATCAAATGTCAAAATGAAAGCTGACATTTGAAAATGTTTCTTGAATCGAGGAGAATTGTCTCGGTGAGAGAATTAGGAGAATCCTGGAAAAAAGGGGTGGGGCCATAACCTTCACCGTCTCAGAACATGGCTTAGGCCAGGATCGACTAAATAAAATTTACCCAGAATCAAGATTTTTGTGCCGAACTATCCACATTAACTTTACATGACTATCTCTATCTCACAATAGTCTGAAGAGGTCCAGTTGAATTTCGCCAAAGCCATTTCAGGAGATACATCTAAGACTGAGGACTACAATTACCTAAAAGTGAATTGACAAGTTCATCGAACCTGCCTGACAGTGAAAAGAAATCTTAGATGAACAAAGACACAGATCTAAAAACTCCCTAGAAGAGACAAAGCAACCTCATGACACAAATCCTGGTTAACAAACATCTTTCTTTCCAACAACATTAAAAGTCTCTAAAGAGACCAACAAAAATTGCCAAAGTTGACTGTATTTCAAGTCATCCCGGCGGGGTATTGGGTAAAGTTTTCAACCAGCAATGATCACGCCTCGGATAAACCTCATGGGCTACGATATTGCCTCTGCGAAAGAATATCTTTAAAGGCTGTGACCTTTCCTACGTACATACCTGGCCTTTGGACGGCAGGGTGGTAAGCAAGCATTAAAGTGACGTGCAGTTGGCCTTCAAACACTGCTTTTGCTTCGTGATGTGCCTATTCACAGGGTAGAGATATGCTAAAAAAGGATAACCATTGTTCATTTTCAATTAAAAAAGCTTATGGTACATGGGAAAATGTGCCTTTAATCGAGGGACATTTTCTCGGTGAGAGAATTAGGAGTATCCAGGGAATAAAGGGGTGGGGCCATAACCCTCACCGTCTCAGAACATGGCTTAGGTCAGGATCGACTCAGTCAACCCCAATGGGTTGTTGGACAGGACAACGCACTGGTCCAATCCAAACGGTTCCACCTTTTCTAGACACAAGCTTCCTCTTAGGAAAGAAAATCACAGGCGAGATCTTTGTAATAGCGCAGTTATTTCACATAGAAACCAGTGAGATTAAACGTGGAGCAAATGGAATCTTGCTGAAGTCTCCGTCGTCTCAGATCTTTCTTCTGAGAAAAAGACACAGAAATCTCACAAATGTTTCCATCAGAGTTTCGGACGAGATCTGACAAACTAAGATGCGATTTGTCAAGTCTGAAATCAAATGTCAAAATGAAAGCTGACATTTGAAAATGTTTCTTGAATCGAGGAGAATTGTCTCGGTGAGAGAATTAGGAGAATCCTGGAAAAAAGGGGTGGGGCCATAACCTTCACCGTCTCAGAACATGGCTTAGGCCAGGATCGACTAAATAAAATTTACCCAGAATCAAGATTTTTGTGCCGAACTATCCACATTAACTTTACATGACTATCTCTATCTCACAATAGTCTGAAGAGGTCCAGTTGAATTTCGCCAAAGCCATTTCAGGAGATACATCTAAGACTGAGGACTACAATTACCTAAAAGTGAGTTGACAAGTTCATCGAACCTGCCTGACAGTGAAAATAAATCTTAGATGAACAAAGACACAGATCTAAAACCTCCCTAGAAGAGACAAAGCAACCTCATGACACAAATCCTGGACAACAAACATCTTTCTTTCCAACAACATTAAAAGTCTCTAAAGAGACCAACAAAAATTGCCAAAGTTGACTGTATTTCAAGTCATCCCGGCGGGGTATTGGGTAAAGTTTTCAACCAGCAATGATCACGCCTCGGGTAAACCTCATGGGCTACGATATTGCCTCTGCGAAAGAATATCTTTAAAGGCTGTGACCTTTCCTACGTACATACCTGGCCTTTGGACGGCAGGGTGGTAAGCAAGCATTAAAGTGACGTGCAGTTAGCCTTCAAACACTGCTTTTGCTTCGTGATGTGCCTATTCACAGGGTAGAGATATGCTAAAAAAGGATAATCATTGTTCATTTTCAATTAAAAAAGCTTATGGTACATGGGAAAATGTGCCTTTAATCGAGGGACATTTTCTCGGTGAGAGAATTAGGAGTATCCAGGGAATAAAGGGGTGGGGCCATAACCCTCACCGTCTCAGAACATGGCTTAGGTCAGGATCGACTCAGTCAACCCCAATGGGTTGTTGGACAGGACAACGCACTGGTCCAATCCAAACGGTTCCACCTTTTCTAGACACAAGCTTCCTCTTAGGAAAGAAAATCACAGGCGAGATCTTTGTAATATCGCAGTTATTTCACATAGAAACCAGTGAGATTAAACGTGGAGCAAATGGAATCTTGCTGAAGTCTCCGTCGTCTCAGATCTTTCTTCTGAGAAAAAGACACAGAAATCTCACAAATGTTTCCATCAGAGTTTCGGACGAGATCTGACAAACTAAGATGCGATTTGTCAAGTCTGAAATCAAATGTCAAAATGAAAGCTGACATTTGAAAATGTTTCTTGAATCGAGGAGAATTGTCTCGGTGAGAGAATTAGGAGAATCCTGGAAAAAAGGGGTGGGGCCATAACCTTCACCGTCTCAGAACATGGCTTAGGCCAGGATCGACTAAATAAAATTTACCCAGAATCAAGATTTTTGTGCCGAACTATCCACATTAACTTTACATGACTATCTCTATCTCACAATAGTCTGAAGAGGTCCAGTTGAATTTCGCCAAAGCCATTTCAGGAGATACATCTAAGACTGAGGACTACAATTACCTAAAAGTGAATTGACAAGTTCATCGAACCTGCCTGACAGTAAAAAATAAATCTTAGATGAACAAAGACACAGATCTAAAAACTCCCTAGAAGAGACAAAGCAACCTCATGACACAAATCCTGGACAACAAACATCTTTCTTTCCAACAACATTAAAAGTCTCTAAAGAGACCAACAAAAATTGCCAAAGTTGACTGTATTTCAAGTCATCCCGGCAGGGTATTGGGTAAAGTTTTCAACCAGCAATGATCGCGCCTCGGATAAACCTCATGGGCTACGATATTGCCTCTGCGAAAGAATATCTTTAAAGGCTGTGACCTTTCCTACGTACATACCTGGCCTTTGGACGGCAGGGTGGTAAGCAAGCATTAAAGTGACGTGCAGTTGGCCTTCAAACACTGCTTTTGCTTCGTGATGTGCCTATTCACAGGGTAGAGATATGCTAAAAAAGGATAATCATTGTTCATTTTCAATTAAAAAAGCTTATGGTACATGGGAAAATGTGCCTTTAATCGAGGGACATTTTCTCGGTGAGAGAATTAGGAGTATCCAGGGAATAAAGGGGTGGGGCCATAACCCTCACCGTCTCAGAACATGGCTTAGGTCAGGATCGACTCAGTCAACCCCAATGGGTTGTTGGACAGGACAACGCACTGGTCCAATCCAAACGGTTACACCTTTTCTAGACACAAGCTTCCTCTTAGGAAAGAAAATCACAGGCGAGATCTTTGTAATATCGCAGTTATTTCACATAGAAACCAGTGAGATTAAACGTGGAGCAAATGGAATCTTGCTGAAGTCTCCGTCGTCTCAGATCTTTCTTCTGAGAAAAAGACACAGAAATCTCACAAATGTTTCCATCAGAGTTTCGGACGAGATCTGACAAACTAAGATGCGATTTGTCAAGTCTGAAATCAAATGTCAAAATGAAAGCTGACATTTGAAAATGTTTCTTGAATCGAGGAGAATTGTCTCGGTGAGAGAATTAGGAGAATCCTGGAAAAAAGGGGTGGGGCCATAACCTTCACCGTCTCAGAACATGGCTTAGGCCAGGATCGACTAAATAAAATTTACCCAGAATCAAGATTTTTGTGCCGAACTAACCACATTAACTTTACATGACTATCTCTATCTCACAATAGTCTGAAGAGGTCCAGTTGAATTTCGCCAAAGCCATTTCAGGAGATACATCTAAGACTGAGGACTACAATTACCTAAAAGTGAATTGACAAGTTCATCGAACCTGCCTGACAGTGAAAATAAATCTTAGATGAACAAAGACACAGATCTAAAAACTCCCTAGAAGAGACAAAGCAACCTCATGACACAAATCCTGGACAACAAACATCTTTCTTTGCAACAACATTAAAAGTCTCTAAAGAGACCAACAAAAATTGCCAAAGTTGACTGTATTTCAAGTCATCCCGGCGGGGTATTGGGTAAAGTTTTCAACCAGCAATGATCACGCCTCGGATAAACCTCATGGGCTACGATATTGCCTCTGCGAAAGAATATCTTTAAAGGCTGTGACCTTTCCTACGTACATACCTGGCCTTTGGACGGCAGGGTGGTAAGCAAGCATTAAAGTGACGCACAGTTGGCCTTCAAACACTGCTTTTGCTTCGTGATGTGCCTATTCACAGGGTAGAGATATGCTAAAAAAGGATAATCATTGTTCATTTTCAATTAAAAAAGCTTATGGTACATGGGAAAATGTGCCTTTAATCGAGGGACATTTTCTCGGTGAGAGAATTAGGAGTATCCAGGGAATAAAGGGGTGGGGCCATAACCCTCACCGTCTCAGAACATGGCTTAGGTCAGGATCGACTCAGTCAACCCCAATGGGTTGTTGGACAGGACAACGCACTGGTCCAATCCAAACGGTTCCACCTTTTCTAGACACAAGCTTCCTCTTAGGAAAGAAAATCACAGGCGAGATCTTTGTAATAGCGCAGTTATTTCACATAGAAACCAGTGAGATTAAACGTGGAGCAAATGGAATCTTGCTGAAGTCTCCGTCGTCTCAGATCTTTCTTCTGAGAAAAAGACACAGAAATCTCACAAATGTTTCCATCAGAGTTTCGGACGAGATCTGACAAACTAAGATGCGATTTGTCAAGTCTGAAATCAAATGTCAAAATGAAAGCTGACATTTGAAAATGTTTCTTGAATCGAGGAGAATTGTCTCGGTGAGAGAATTAGGAGAATCCTGGAAAAAAGGGGTGGGGCCATAACCTTCACCGTCTCAGAACATGGCTTAGGCCAGGATCGACTAAATAAAATTTACCCAGAATCAAGATTTTTGTGCCGAACTATCCACATTAACTTTACATGACTATCTCTATCTCACAATAGTCTGAAGAGGTCCAGTTGAATTTCGCCAAAGCCATTTCAGGAGATACATCTAAGACTGAGGACTACAATTACCTAAAAGTGAATTGACAAGTTCATCGAACCTGCCTGACAGTGAAAATAAATCTTAGATGAACAAAGACACAGATCTAAAAACTCCCTAGAAGAGACAAAGCAACCTCATGACACAAATCCTGGACAACAAACATCTTTCTTTCCAACAACATTAAAAGTCTCTAAAGAGACCAACAAAAATTGCCAAAGTTGACTGTATTTCAAGTCATCCCGGCGGGGTATTGGGTAAAGTTTTCAACCAGCAATGATCACGCCTCGGGTAAACCTCATGGGCTACGATATTGCCTCTGCGAAAGAATATCTTTAAAGGCTGTGACCTTTCCTACGTACATACCTGGCCTTTGCACGGCAGGGTGGTAAGCAAGCATTAAAGTGACGTGCAGTTGGCCTTCAAACACTGCTTTTGCTTCGTGATGTGCCTATTCACAGGGTAGAGATATGCTAAAAAAGGATAATCATTGTTCATTTTCAATTAAAACAGCTTATGGTACATGGGAAAATGTGCCTTTAATCGAGGGACATTTTCTCGGTGAGAGAATTAGGAGTATCCAGGGAATAAAGGGGTGGGGCCATAACCCTCACCGTCTCAGAACATGGCTTAGGTCAGGATCGACTCAGTCAACCCCAATGGGTTGTTGGACAGGACAACGCACTGGTCCAATCCAAACGGTTCCACCTTTTCTAGACACAAGCTTCCTCTTAGGAAAGAAAATCACAGGCGAGATCTTTGTAATATCGCAGTTATTTCACATAGAAACCAGTGAGATTAAACGTGGAGTAAATGGAATCTTGCTGAAGTCTCCGTCGTCTCAGATCTTTCTTCTGAGAAAAAGACACAGAAATCTCACAAATGTTTCCATCAGAGTTTCGGACGAGATCTGACAAACTAAGATGCGATTTGTCAAGTCTGAAATCAAATGTCAAAATGAAAGCTGACATTTGAAAATGTTTCTTGAATCGAGGAGAATCCTGGAAAAAAGGGGTGGGGCCATAACCTTCACCGTCTCAGAACATGGCTTAGGCCAGGATCGACTAAATAAAATTTACCCAGAATCAAGATTTTTGTGCCGAACTATCCACATTAACTTTACATGACTATCTCTATCTCACAATAGTCTGAAGAGGTCCAGTTGAATTTCGCCAAAGCCATTTCAGGAGATACATCTAAGACTTAGGACTACAATTACCTAAAAGTGAATTGACAAGTTCATCGAACCTGCCTGACAGTGAAAAGAAATCTTAGATGAACAAAGACACAGATCTAAAAACTCCCTAGAAGAGACAAAGCAACCTCATGACACAAATCCTGGACAACAAACATCTTTCTTTCCAACAACATTAAAAGTCTCTAAAGAGACCAACAAAAATTGCCAAAGTTGACTGTATTTCAAGTCATCCCGGCGGGGTATTGGGTAAAGTTTTCAACCAGCAACGATCACGCCTCGGATAAACCTCATGGGCTATGATATTGCCTCTGCGAAAGAATATCTTTAAAGGCTGTGACCTTTCCTACGTACATACCTGGCCTTTGGACGGCAGGGTGGTAAGCAAGCATTAAAGTGACGTGCAGTTGGCCTTCAAACACTGCTTTTGCTTCGTGATGTGCCTATTCACAGGGTAGAGATATGCTAAAAAAGGATAATCATTGTTCATTTTCAATTAAAAAAGCTTATGGTACATGGGAAAATGTGCCTTTAATCGAGGGACATTTTCTCGGTGAGAGAATTAGGAGTATCCAGGGAATAAAGGGGTGGGGCCATAACCCTCACCGTCTCAGAACATGGCTTAGGTCAGGATCGACTCAGTCAACCCCAATGGGTTGTTGGACAGGACAACGCACTGGTCCAATCCAAACGGTTCCACCTTTTCTAGACACAAGCTTCCTCTTAGGAAAGAAAATCACAGGCGAGATCTTTGTAATATCGCAGTTATTTCACATAGAAACCAGTGAGATTAAACGTGGAGCAAATGGAATCTTGCTGAAGTCTCCGTCGTCTCAGATCTTTCTTCTGAGAAAAAGACACAGAAATCTCACAAATGTTTCCATCAGAGTTTCGGACGAGATCTGACAAACTAAGATGCGATTTGTCAAGTCTGAAATCAAATGTCAAAATGAAAGCTGACATTTGAAAATGTTTCTTGAATCGAGGAGAATTGTCTCGGTGAGAGAATTAGGAGAATCCTGGAAAAAAGGGGTGGGGCCATAACCTTCACCGTCTCAGAACATGGCTTAGGCCAGGATCGACTAAATAAAATTTACCCAGAATCAAGATTTTTGTGCCGAACTATCCACATTAACTTTACATGACTATCTCTATCTCACAATAGTCTGAAGAGGTCCAGTTGAATTTCTCCAAAGCCATTTCAGGAGATACATCTAAGACTGAGGACTACAATTACCTAAAAGTGAATTGACAAGTTCATCGAACCTGCCTGACAGTGAAAATAAATCTTAGATGAACAAAGACACAGATCTAAAAACTCCCTAGAAGAGACAAAGCAACCTCATGACACAAATCCTGGACAACAAACATCTTTTTTTGCAACAACATTAAAAGTCTCTAAAGAGACCAACAAAAATTGCCAAAGTTGACTGTATTTCAAGTCATCCCGGCGGGGTATTGGGTAAAGTTTTCAACCAGCAATGATCACGCCTCGGATAAACCTCATGGGCTACGATATTGCCTCTGCGAAAGAATATCTTTAAAGGCTGTGACCTTTCCTACGTACATACCTGGCCTTTGGACGGCAGGGTGGTAAGCAAGCATTAAAGTGACGCGCAGTTGGCCTTCAAACACTGCTTTTGCTTCGTGATGTGCCTATTCACAGGGTAGAGATATGCTAAAAAAGGATAATCATTGTTCATTTTCAATTAAAAAAGCTTATGGTACATGGGAAAATGTGCCTTTAATCGAGGGACATTTTCTCGGTGAGAGAATTAGGAGTATCCAGGGAATAAAGGGGTGGGGCCATAACCCTCACCGTCTCAGAACATGGCTTAGGTCAGGATCGACTCAGTCAACCCCAATGGGTTGTTGGACAGGACAACGCACTGGTCCAATCCAAACGGTTCCACCTTTTCTAGACACAAGCTTCCTCTTAGGAAAGAAAATCACAGGCGAGATCTTTGTAATATTGCAGTTATTTCACATAGAAACCAGTGAGATTAAACGTGGAGCAAATGGAATCTTGCTGAAGTCTCCGTCGTCTCAGATCTTTCTTCTGAGAAAAAGACACAGAAATCTCACAAATGTTTCCATCAGAGTTTCGGACGAGATCTGACAAACTAAGATGCGATTTGTCAAGTCTGAAATCAAATGTCAAAATGAAAGCTGACATTTGAAAATGTTTCTTGAATCGAGGAGAATTGTCTCGGTGAGAGAATTAGGAGAATCCTGGAAAAAAGGGGTGGGGCCATAACCTTCACCGTCTCAGAACATGGCTTAGGCCAGGATCGACTAAATAAAATTTACCCAGAATCAAGATTTTTGTGCCGAACTATCCACATTAACTTTACATGACTATCTCTATCTCACAATAGTCTGAAGAGGTCCAGTTGAACTTCGCCAAAGCCATTTCAGGAGATACATCTAAGACTGAGGACTACAATTACCTAAAAGTGAATTGACAAGTTCATCGAACCTGCCTGACAGTGAAAAGAAATCTTAGATGAACAAAGACACAGATCTAAAAACTCCCTAGAAGAGACAAAGCAACCTCATGACACAAATCCTGGACAACAAACATCTTTCTTTCCAACAACATTAAAAGTCTCTAAAGAGACCAACAAAAATTGCCAAAGTTGACTGTATTTCAAGTCATCCCGGCGGGGTATTGGGTAAAGTTTTCAACCAGCAATGATCACGCCTCGGATAAACCTCATGGGCTACGATATTGCCTCTGCGAAAGAATATCTTTAAAGGCTGTGACCTTTCCTACGCACATACCTGGCCTTTGGACGGCAGGGTGGTAAGCAAGCATTAAAGTGACGTGCAGTTGGCCTTCAAACACTGCTTTTGCTTCGTGATGTGCCTATTCACAGGGTAGAGATATGCTAAAAAAGGATAATCATTGTTCATTTTCAATTAAAAAAGCTTATGGTACATGGGAAAATGTGCCTTTAATCGAGGGACATTTTCTCGGTGAGAGAATTAGGAGTATCCAGGGAATAAAGGGGTGGGGCCATAACCCTCACCGTCTCAGAACATGGCTTAGGTCAGGATCGACTCAGTCAACCCCAATGGGTTGTTGGACAGGACAACGCACTGGTCCAATCCAAACGGTTACACCTTTTCTAGACACAAGCTTCCTCTTAGGAAAGAAAATCACAGGCGAGATCTTTGTAATATCGCAGTTATTTCACATAGAAACCAGTGAGATTAAACGTGGAGCAAATGGAATCTTGCTGAAGTCTCCGTCGTCTCAGATCTTTCTTCTGAGAAAAAGACACAGAAATCTCACAAATGTTTCCATCAGAGTTTCGGACGAGATCTGACAAACTAAGATGCGATTTGTCAAGTCTGAAATCAAATGTCAAAATGAAAGCTGACATTTGAAAATGTTTCTTGAATCGAGGAGAATTGTCTCGGTGAGAGAATTAGGAGAATCCTGGAAAAAAGGGGTGGGGCCATAACCTTCACCGTCTCAGAACATGGCTTAGGCCAGGATCGACTAAATAAAATTTACCCAGAGTCAAGATTTTTGTGCCGAACTATCCACATTAACTTTACATGACTATCTCTATCTCACAATAGTCTGAAGAGGTCCAGTTGAATTTCGCCAAAGCCATTTCAGGAGATACATCTAAGACTGAGGACTACAATTACCTAAAAGTGAGTTGACAAGTTCATCGAACCTGCCTGACAGTGAAAATAAATCTTAGATGAACAAAGACACAGATCTAAAACCTCCCTAGAAGAGACAAAGCAACCTCATGACACAAATCCTGGACAACAAACATCTTTCTTTCCAACAACATTAAAAGTCTCTAAAGAGACCAACAAAAATTGCCAAAGTTGACTGTATTTCAAGTCATCCCGGCGGGGTATTGGGTAAAGTTTTCAACCAGCAATGATCACGCCTCGGGTAAACCTCATGGGCTACGATATTGCCTCTGCGAAAGAATATCTTTAAAGGCTGTGACCTTTCCTACGTACATACCTGGCCTTTGGACGGCAGGGTGGTAAGCAAGCATTAAAGTGACGTGCAGTTAGCCTTCAAACACTGCTTTTGCTTCGTGATGTGCCTATTCACAGGGTAGAGATATGCAAAAAAAAGAATAATCATTGTTCATTTTCAATTAAAAAAGCTTATGGTACATGGGAAAATTTGCCTTTAATCGAGGGACATTTTCTCGGTGAGAGAATTAGGAGTATCCAGGGAATAAAGGGGTGGGGCCATAACCCTCACCGTCTCAGAACAAGGCTTAGGTCAGGATCGACTCAGTCAACCACAATGGGTTGTTGGACAGGACAACGCACTGGTCCAATCCAAACGGTTCCACCTTTTCTAGACACAAGCTTCCTCTTAGGAAAGAAAATCACAGGCGAGATCTTTGTAATATCGCAGTTATTTCACATAGAAACCAGTGAGATTAAACGTGGAGCAAATGGAATCTTGCTGAAGTCTCCGTCGTCTCAGATCTTTCTTCTGAGAAAAAGACACAGAAATCTCACAAATGTTTCCATCAGAGTTTCGGACGAGATCTGACAAACTAAGATGCGATTTGTCAAGTCTGAAATCAAATGTCAAAATGAAAGCTGACATTTGAAAATGTTTCTTGAATCGAGGAGAATTGTCTCGGTGAGAGAATTAGGAGAATCCTGGAAAAAAGGGGTGGGGCCATAACCTTCACCGTCTCAGAACATGGCTTAGGCCAGGATCGACTAAATAAAATTTACCCAGAATCAAGATTTTTGTGCCGAACTATCCACATTAACTTTACATGACTATCTCTATCTCACAATAGTCTGAAGAGGTCCAGTTGAATTTCGCCAAAGCCATTTCAGGAGATACATCTAAGACTGAGGACTACAATTACCTAAAAGTGAATTGACAAGTTCATCGAACCTGCCTGACAGTGAAAATAAATCTTAGATGAACAAAGACACAGATCTAAAAACTCCCTAGAAGAGACAAAGCAACCTCATGACACAAATCCTGGTTAACAAACATCTTTCTTTCCAACAACATTAAAAGTCTCTAAAGAGACCAACAAAAATTGCCAAAGTTGACTGTATTTCAAGTCATCCCGGCGGGGTATTGGGTAAAGTTTTCAACCAGCAATGATCACGCCTCGGATAAACCTCATGGGCTACGATATTGCCTCTGCGAAAGAATATCTTTAAAGGCTGTGACCTTTCATACGTACATACCTGGCCTTTGGACGGCAGGGTGGTAAGCAAGCATTAAAGTGACGTGCAGTTAGCCTTCAAACACTGCTTTTGCTTCGTGATGTGCCTATTCACAGGGTAGAGATATGCAAAAAAAAGAATAATCATTGTTCATTTTCAATTAAAAAAGCTTATGGTACATGGGAAAATGTGCCTTTAATCGAGGGACATTTTCTCGGTGAGAGAATTAGGAGTATCCAGGGAATAAAGGGGTGGGGCCATAACCCTCACCGTCTCAGAACAAGGCTTAGGTCAGGATCGACTCAGTCAACCACAATGGGTTGTTGGACAGGACAACGCACTGGTCCAATCCAAACGGTTCCACCTTTTCTAGACACAAGCTTCCTCTTAGGAAAGAAAATCACAGGCGAGATCTTTGTAATATCGCAGTTATTTCACATAGAAACCAGTGAGATTAAACGTGGAGCAAATGGAATCTTGCTGAAGTCTCCGTCGTCTCAGATCTTTCTTCTGAGAAAAAGACACAGAAATCTCACAAATGTTTCCATCAGAGTTTCGGACGAGATCTGACAAACTAAGATGCGATTTGTCAAGTCTGAAATCAAATGTCAAAATGAAAGCTGACATTTGAAAATGTTTCTTGAATCGAGGAGAATTGTCTCGGTGAGAGAATTAGGAGAATCCTGGAAAAAAGGGGTGGGGCCATAACCTTCACCGTCTCAGAACATGGCTTAGGCCAGGATCGACTAAATAAAATTTACCCAGAATCAAGATTTTTGTGCCGAACTATCCACATTAACTTTACATGACTATCTCTATCTCACAATAGTCTGAAGAGGTCCAGTTGAATTTCGCCAAAGCCATTTCAGGAGATACATCTAAGACTGAGGACTACAATTACCTAAAAGTGAATTGACAAGTTCATCGAACCTGCCTGACAGTGAAAAGAAATCTTAGATGAACAAAGACACAGATCTAAAAACTCCCTAGAAGAGACAAAGCAACCTCATGACACAAATCCTGGACAACAAACATCTTTCTTTCCAACAACATTAAAAGTCTCTAAAGAGACCAACAAAAATTGCCAAAGTTGACTGTATTTCAAGTCATCCCGGCGGGGTATTGGGTAAAGTTTTCAACCAGCAATGATCACGCCTCGGATAAACCTCATGGGCTACGATATTGCCTCTGCGAAAGAATATCTTTAAAGGCTGTGACCTTTCCTACGCACATACCTGGCCTTTGGACGGCAGGGTGGTAAGCAAGCATTAAAGTGACGTGCAGTTGGCCTTCAAACACTGCTTTTGCTTCGTGATGTGCCTATTCACAGGGTAGAGATATGCTAAAAAAGGATAATCATTGTTCATTTTCAATTAAAAAAGCTTATGGTACATGGGAAAATGTGCCTTTAATCGAGGGACATTTTCTCGGTGAGAGAATTAGGAGTATCCAGGGAATAAAGGGGTGGGGCCATAACCCTCACCGTCTCAGAACATGGCTTAGGTCAGGATCGACTCAGTCAACCCCAATGGGTTGTTGGACAGGACAACGCACTGGTCCAATCCAAACGGTTACACCTTTTCTAGACACAAGCTTCCTCTTAGGAAAGAAAATCACAGGCGAGATCTTTGTAATATCGCAGTTATTTCACATAGAAACCAGTGAGATTAAACGTGGAGCAAATGGAATCTTGCTGAAGTCTCCGTCGTCTCAGATCTTTCTTCTGAGAAAAAGACACAGAAATCTCACAAATGTTTCCATCAGAGTTTCGGACGAGATCTGACAAACTAAGATGCGATTTGTCAAGTCTGAAATCAAATGTCAAAATGAAAGCTGACATTTGAAAATGTTTCTTGAATCGAGGAGAATTGTCTCGGTGAGAGAATTAGGAGAATCCTGGAAAAAAGGGGTGGGGCCATAACCTTCACCGTCTCAGAACATGGCTTAGGCCAGGATCGACTAAATAAAATTTACCCAGAATCAAGATTTTGGTGCCGAACTATCCACATTAACTTTACATGACTATCTCTATCTCACAATAGTCTGAAGAGGTCCAGTTGAATTTCGCCAAAGCCATTTCAGGAGATACATCTAAGACTGAGGACTACAATTACCTAAAAGTGAATTGACAAGTTCATCGAACCTGCCTGACAGTGAAAATAAATCTTAGATGAACAAAGACACAGATCTAAAAACTCCCTAGAAGAGACAAAGCAACCTCATGACACAAATCCTGGTTAACAAACATCTTTCTTTCCAACAACATTAAAAGTCTCTAAAGAGACCAACAAAAATTGCCAAAGTTGACTGTATTTCAAGTCATCCCGGCGGGGTATTGGGTAAAGTTTTCAACCAGCAATGATCACGCCTCGGATAAACCTCATGGGCTAAGATATTGCCTCTGCGAAAGAATATCTTTAAAGGCTGTGACCTTTCATACGTACATACCTGGCCTTTGGACGGCAGGGTGGTAAGCAAGCATTAAAGTGACGTGCAGTTAGCCTTCAAACACTGCTTTTGCTTCGTGATGTGCCTATTCACAGGGTAGAGATATGCAAAAAAAAGAATAATCATTGTTCATTTTCAATTAAAAAAGCTTATGGTACATGGGAAAATGTGCCTTTAATCGAGGGACATTTTCTCGGTGAGAGAATTAGGAGTATCCAGGGAATAAAGGGGTGGGGCCATAACCCTCACCGTCTCAGAACAAGGCTTAGGTCAGGATCGACTCAGTCAACCACAATGGGTTGTTGGACAGGACAACGCACTGGTCCAATCCAAACGGTTCCACCTTTTCTAGACACAAGCTTCCTCTTAGGAAAGAAAATCACAGGCGAGATCTTTGTAATATCGCAGTTATTTCACATAGAAACCAGTGAGATTAAACGTGGAGCAAATGGAATCTTGCTGAAGTCTCCGTCGTCTCAGATCTTTCTTCTGAGAAAAAGACACAGAAATCTCACAAATGTTTCCATCAGAGTTTCGGACGAGATCTGACAAACTAAGATGCGATTTGTCAAGTCTGAAATCAAATGTCAAAATGAAAGCTGACATTTGAAAATGTTTCTTGAATCGAGGAGAATTGTCTCGGTGAGAGAATTAGGAGAATCCTGGAAAAAAGGGCAAGCATTAAAGTGACGTGCAGTTGGCCTTCAAACACTGCTTTTGCTTCGTGATGTGCCTATTCACAGGGTAGAGATATGCTAAAAAAGGATAATCATTGTTCATTTTCAATTAAAAAAGCTTATGGTACATGGGAAAATGTGCCTTTAATCGAGGGACATTTTCTCAGTGAGAGAATTAGGAGTATCCAGGGAATAAAGGGGTGGGGCCATAACCCTCACCGTCTCAGAACATGGCTTAGGTCAGGATCGACTCAGTCAACCCCAATGGGTTGTTGGACAGGACAACGCACTGGTCCAATCCAAACGGTTACACCTTTTCTAGACACAAGCTTCCTCTTAGGAAAGAAAATCACAGGCGAGATCTTTGTAATATCGCAGTTATTTCACATAGAAACCAGTGAGATTAAACGTGGAGCAAATGGAATCTTGCTGAAGTCTCCGTCGTCTCAGATCTTTCTTCTGAGAAAAAGACACAGAAATCTCACAAATGTTTCCATCAGAGTTTCGGACGAGATCTGACAAACTAAGATGCGATTTGTCAAGTCTGAAATCAAATGTCAAAATGAAAGCTGACATTTGAAAATGTTTCTTGAATCGAGGAGAATTGTCTCGGTGAGAGAATTAGGAGAATCCTGGAAAAAAGGGGTGGGGCCATAACCTTCACCGTCTCAGAACATGGCTTAGGCCAGGATCGACTAAATAAAATTTACCCAGAGTCAAGATTTTTGTGCCGAACTATCCACATTAACTTTACATGACTATCTCTATCTCACAATAGTCTGAAGAGGTCCAGTTGAATTTCGCCAAAGCCATTTCAGGAGATACATCTAAGACTGAGGACTACAATTACCTAAAAGTGAATTGACAAGTTCATCGAACCTGCCTGACAGTGAAAAGAAATCTTAGATGAAGAAAGACACAGATCTAAAAACTCCCTAGAAGAGACAAAGCAACCTCATGACACAAATCCTGGACAACAAACATCTTTCTTTCCAACAACATTAAAAGTCTCTAAAGAGACCAACAAAAATTGCCAAAGTTGACTGTATTTCAAGTCATCCCGGCGGGGTATTGGGTAAAGTTTTCAACCAGCAATGATCACGCCTCGGGTAAACCTCATGGGCTACGATATTGCCTCTGCGAAAGAATATCTTTAAAGGCTGTGACCTTTCCTACGTACATACCTGGCCTTTGGACGGCAGGGTGGTAAGCAAGCATTAAAGTGACGTGCAGTTAGCCTTCAAACACTGCTTTTGCTTCGTGATGTGCCTATTCACAGGGTAGAGATATGCTAAAAAAGGATAATCATTGTTCATTTTCAATTAAAAAAGCTTATGGTACATGGGAAAATGTGCCTTTAATCGAGGGACATTTTCTCGGTGAGAGAATTAGGAGTATCCAGGGAATAAAGGGGTGGGGCCATAACCCTCACCGTCTCAGAACATGGCTTAGGTCAGGATCGACTCAGTCAACCCCAATGGGTTGTTGGACAGGACAACGCACTGGTCCAATCCAAACGGTTCCACCTTTTCTAGACACAAGCTTCCTCTTAGGAAAGAAAATCACAGGCGAGATCTTTGTAATATTGCAGTTATTTCACATAGAAACCAGTGAGATTAAACGTGGAGCAAATGGAATCTTGCTGAAGTCTCCGTCGTCTCAGATCTTTCTTCTGAGAAAAAGACACAGAAATCTCACAAATGTTTCCATCAGAGTTTCGGACGAGATCTGACAAACTAAGATGCGATTTGTCAAGTCTGAAATGAAATGTCAAAATGAAAGCTGACATTTGAAAATGTTTCTTGAATCGAGGAGAATTGTCTCGGTGAGAGAATTAGGAGAATCCTGGAAAAAAGGGGTGGGGCCATAACCTTCACCGTCTCAGAACATGGCTTAGGCCAGGATCGACTAAATAAAATTTACCCAGAATCAAGATTTTTGTGCCGAACTATCCACATTAACTTTACATGACTATCTCTATCTCACAATAGTCTGAAGAGGTCCAGTTGAATTTCGCCAAAGCCATTTCAGGAGATACATCTAAGACTGAGGACTACAATTACCTAAAAGTGAATTGACAAGTTCATCGAACCTGCCTGACAGTGAAAAGAAATCTTAGATGAACAAAGACACAGATCTAAAAACTCCCTAGAAGAGACAAAGCAACCTCATGACACAAATCCTGGACAACAAACATCTTTCTTTCCAACAACATTAAAAGTCTCTAAAGAGACCAACAAAAATTGCCAAAGTTGACTGTATTTCAAGTCATCCCGGCGGGGTATTGGGTAAAGTTTTCAACCAGCAATGATCACGCCTCGGATAAACCTCATGGGCTACGATATTGCCTCTGCGAAAGAATATCTTTAAAGGCTGTGACCTTTCCTACGCACATACCTGGCCTTTGGACGGCAGGGTGGTAAGCAAGCATTAAAGTGACGTGCAGTTGGCCTTCAAACACTGCTTTTGCTTCGTGATGTGCCTATTCACAGGGTAGAGATATGCTAAAAAAGGATAATCATTGTTCATTTTCAATTAAAAAAGCTTATGGTACATGGGAAAATGTGCCTTTAATCGAGGGACATTTTCTCGGTGAGAGAATTAGGAGTATCCAGGGAATAAAGGGGTGGGGCCATAACCCTCACCGTCTCAGAACATGGCTTAGGTCAGGATCGACTCAGTCAACCCCAATGGGTTGTTGGACAGGACAACGCACTGGTCCAATCCAAACGGTTACACCTTTTCTAGACACAAGCTTCCTCTTAGGAAAGAAAATCACAGGCGAGATCTTTGTAATATCGCAGTTATTTCACATAGAAACCAGTGAGATTAAACGTGGAGCAAATGGAATCTTGCTGAAGTCTCCGTCGTCTCAGATCTTTCTTCTGAGAAAAAGACACAGAAATCTCACAAATGTTTCCATCAGAGTTTCGGACGAGATCTGACAAACTAAGATGCGATTTGTCAAGTCTGAAATCAAATGTCAAAATGAAAGCTGACATTTGAAAATGTTTCTTGAATCGAGGAGAATTGTCTCGGTGAGAGAATTAGGAGAATCCTGGAAAAAAGGGGTGGGGCCATAACCTTCACCGTCTCAGAACATGGCTTAGGCCAGGATCGACTAAATAAAATTTACCCAGAATCAAGATTTTGGTGCCGAACTATCCACATTAACTTTACATGACTATCTCTATCTCACAATAGTCTGAAGAGGTCCAGTTGAATTTCGCCAAAGCCATTTCAGGAGATACATCTAAGACTGAGGACTACAATTACCTAAAAGTGAATTGACAAGTTCATCGAACCTGCCTGACAGTGAAAATAAATCTTAGATGAACAAAGACACAGATCTAAAAACTCCCTAGAAGAGACAAAGCAACCTCATGACACAAATCCTGGTTAACAAACATCTTTCTTTCCAACAACATTAAAAGTCTCTAAAGAGACCAACAAAAATTGCCAAAGTTGACTGTATTTCAAGTCATCCCGGCGGGGTATTGGGTAAAGTTTTCAACCAGCAATGATCACGCCTCGGATAAACCTCATGGGCTAAGATATTGCCTCTGCGAAAGAATATCTTTAAAGGCTGTGACCTTTCATACGTACATACCTGGCCTTTGGACGGCAGGGTGGTAAGCAAGCATTAAAGTGACGTGCAGTTAGCCTTCAAACACTGCTTTTGCTTCGTGATGTGCCTATTCACAGGGTAGAGATATGCAAAAAAAAGAATAATCATTGTTCATTTTCAATTAAAAAAGCTTATGGTACATGGGAAAATGTGCCTTTAATCGAGGGACATTTTCTCGGTGAGAGAATTAGGAGTATCCAGGGAATAAAGGGGTGGGGCCATAACCCTCACCGTCTCAGAACAAGGCTTAGGTCAGGATCGACTCAGTCAACCACAATGGGTTGTTGGACAGGACAACGCACTGGTCCAATCCAAACGGTTCCACCTTTTCTAGACACAAGCTTCCTCTTAGGAAAGAAAATCACAGGCGAGATCTTTGTAATATCGCAGTTATTTCACATAGAAACCAGTGAGATTAAACGTGGAGCAAATGGAATCTTGCTGAAGTCTCCGTCGTCTCAGATCTTTCTTCTGAGAAAAAGACACAGAAATCTCACAAATGTTTCCATCAGAGTTTCGGACGAGATCTGACAAACTAAGATGCGATTTGTCAAGTCTGAAATCAAATGTCAAAATGAAAGCTGACATTTGAAAATGTTTCTTGAATCGAGGAGAATTGTCTCGGTGAGAGAATTAGGAGAATCCTGGAAAAAAGGGCAAGCATTAAAGTGACGTGCAGTTGGCCTTCAAACACTGCTTTTGCTTCGTGATGTGCCTATTCACAGGGTAGAGATATGCTAAAAAAGGATAATCATTGTTCATTTTCAATTAAAAAAGCTTATGGTACATGGGAAAATGTGCCTTTAATCGAGGGACATTTTCTCAGTGAGAGAATTAGGAGTATCCAGGGAATAAAGGGGTGGGGCCATAACCCTCACCGTCTCAGAACATGGCTTAGGTCAGGATCGACTCAGTCAACCCCAATGGGTTGTTGGACAGGACAACGCACTGGTCCAATCCAAACGGTTACACCTTTTCTAGACACAAGCTTCCTCTTAGGAAAGAAAATCACAGGCGAGATCTTTGTAATATCGCAGTTATTTCACATAGAAACCAGTGAGATTAAACGTGGAGCAAATGGAATCTTGCTGAAGTCTCCGTCGTCTCAGATCTTTCTTCTGAGAAAAAGACACAGAAATCTCACAAATGTTTCCATCAGAGTTTCGGACGAGATCTGACAAACTAAGATGCGATTTGTCAAGTCTGAAATCAAATGTCAAAATGAAAGCTGACATTTGAAAATGTTTCTTGAATCGAGGAGAATTGTCTCGGTGAGAGAATTAGGAGAATCCTGGAAAAAAGGGGTGGGGCCATAACCTTCACCGTCTCAGAACATGGCTTAGGCCAGGATCGACTAAATAAAATTTACCCAGAGTCAAGATTTTTGTGCCGAACTATCCACATTAACTTTACATGACTATCTCTATCTCACAATAGTCTGAAGAGGTCCAGTTGAATTTCGCCAAAGCCATTTCAGGAGATACATCTAAGACTGAGGACTACAATTACCTAAAAGTGAATTGACAAGTTCATCGAACCTGCCTGACAGTGAAAAGAAATCTTAGATGAAGAAAGACACAGATCTAAAAACTCCCTAGAAGAGACAAAGCAACCTCATGACACAAATCCTGGACAACAAACATCTTTCTTTCCAACAACATTAAAAGTCTCTAAAGAGACCAACAAAAATTGCCAAAGTTGACTGTATTTCAAGTCATCCCGGCGGGGTATTGGGTAAAGTTTTCAACCAGCAATGATCACGCCTCGGGTAAACCTCATGGGCTACGATATTGCCTCTGCGAAAGAATATCTTTAAAGGCTGTGACCTTTCCTACGTACATACCTGGCCTTTGGACGGCAGGGTGGTAAGCAAGCATTAAAGTGACGTGCAGTTAGCCTTCAAACACTGCTTTTGCTTCGTGATGTGCCTATTCACAGGGTAGAGATATGCAAAAAAAAGAATAATCATTGTTCATTTTCAATTAAAAAAGCTTATGGTACATGGGAAAATTTGCCTTTAATCGAGGGACATTTTCTCGGTGAGAGAATTAGGAGTATCCAGGGAATAAAGGGGTGGGGCCATAACCCTCACCGTCTCAGAACAAGGCTTAGGTCAGGATCGACTCAGTCAACCACAATGGGTTGTTGGACAGGACAACGCACTGGTCCAATCCAAACGGTTCCACCTTTTCTAGACACAAGCTTCCTCTTAGGAAAGAAAATCACAGGCGAGATCTTTGTAATATCGCAGTTATTTCACATAGAAACCAGTGAGATTAAACGTGGAGCAAATGGAATCTTGCTGAAGTCTCCGTCGTCTCAGATCTTTCTTCTGAGAAAAAGACACAGAAATCTCACAAATGTTTCCATCAGAGTTTCGGACGAGATCTGACAAACTAAGATGCGATTTGTCAAGTCTGAAATCAAATGTCAAAATGAAAGCTGACATTTGAAAATGTTTCTTGAATCGAGGAGAATTGTCTCGGTGAGAGAATTAGGAGAATCCTGGAAAAAAGGGGTGGGGCCATAACCTTCACCGTCTCAGAACATGGCTTAGGCCAGGATCGACTAAATAAAATTTACCCAGAATCAAGATTTTTGTGCCGAACTATCCACATTAACTTTACATGACTATCTCTATCTCACAATAGTCTGAAGAGGTCCAGTTGAATTTCGCCAAAGCCATTTCAGGAGATACATCTAAGACTGAGGACTACAATTACCTAAAAGTGAATTGACAAGTTCATCGAACCTGCCTGACAGTGAAAATAAATCTTAGATGAACAAAGACACAGATCTAAAAACTCCCTAGAAGAGACAAAGCAACCTCATGACACAAATCCTGGTTAACAAACATCTTTCTTTCCAACAACATTAAAAGTCTCTAAAGAGACCAACAAAAATTGCCAAAGTTGACTGTATTTCAAGTCATCCCGGCGGGGTATTGGGTAAAGTTTTCAACCAGCAATGATCACGCCTCGGATAAACCTCATGGGCTACGATATTGCCTCTGCGAAAGAATATCTTTAAAGGCTGTGACCTTTCATACGTACATACCTGGCCTTTGGACGGCAGGGTGGTAAGCAAGCATTAAAGTGACGTGCAGTTAGCCTTCAAACACTGCTTTTGCTTCGTGATGTGCCTATTCACAGGGTAGAGATATGCAAAAAAAAGAATAATCATTGTTCATTTTCAATTAAAAAAGCTTATGGTACATGGGAAAATGTGCCTTTAATCGAGGGACATTTTCTCGGTGAGAGAATTAGGAGTATCCAGGGAATAAAGGGGTGGGGCCATAACCCTCACCGTCTCAGAACAAGGCTTAGGTCAGGATCGACTCAGTCAACCACAATGGGTTGTTGGACAGGACAACGCACTGGTCCAATCCAAACGGTTCCACCTTTTCTAGACACAAGCTTCCTCTTAGGAAAGAAAATCACAGGCGAGATCTTTGTAATATCGCAGTTATTTCACATAGAAACCAGTGAGATTAAACGTGGAGCAAATGGAATCTTGCTGAAGTCTCCGTCGTCTCAGATCTTTCTTCTGAGAAAAAGACACAGAAATCTCACAAATGTTTCCATCAGAGTTTCGGACGAGATCTGACAAACTAAGATGCGATTTGTCAAGTCTGAAATCAAATGTCAAAATGAAAGCTGACATTTGAAAATGTTTCTTGAATCGAGGAGAATTGTCTCGGTGAGAGAATTAGGAGAATCCTGGAAAAAAGGGGTGGGGCCATAACCTTCACCGTCTCAGAACATGGCTTAGGCCAGGATCGACTAAATAAAATTTACCCAGAATCAAGATTTTTGTGCCGAACTATCCACATTAACTTTACATGACTATCTCTATCTCACAATAGTCTGAAGAGGTCCAGTTGAATTTCGCCAAAGCCATTTCAGGAGATACATCTAAGACTGAGGACTACAATTACCTAAAAGTGAATTGACAAGTTCATCGAACCTGCCTTAGAGTGAAAAGAAATCTTAGATGAACAAAGACACAGATATAAAACCTCCCTAGAAGAGACAAAGCAACCTCATGACACAAATCCTGGACAACAAACATCTTTCTTTCCAACAACATTAAAAGTCTCTAAAGAGACCAACAAAAATTGCCAAAGTTGACTGTATTTCAAGTCATCCCGGCGGGGTATTGGGTAAAGTTTTCAACCAGCAATGATCACGCCTCGGATAAACCTCATGGGCTACGATATTGCCTCTGCGAAAGAATATCTTTAAAGGCTGTGACCTTTCCTACGTACATACCTGGCCTTTGGACGGCAGGGTGGTAAGCAAGCATTAAAGTGACGTGCAGTTGGCCTTCAAACACTGCTTTTGCTTCGTGATGTGCCTATTCACAGGGTAGAGATATGCTAAAAAAGGATAATCATTGTTCATTTTCAATTAAAAAAGCTTATGGTACATGGGAAACTGTGCCTTTAATCGAGGGACATTTTCTCGGTGAGAGAATTAGGAGTATCCAGGGAATAAAGGGGTGGGGCCATAACCCTCACCGTCTCAGAACATGGCTTAGGTCAGGATCGACTCAGTCAACCCCAATGGGTTGTTGGACAGGACAACGCACTGGTCCAATCCAAACGGTTACACCTTTTCTAGACACAAGCTTCCTCTTAGGAAAGAAAATCACAGGCGAGATCTTTGTAATATCGCAGTTATTTCACATAGAAACCAGTGAGATTAAACGTGGAGCAAATGGAATCTTGCTGAAGTCTCCGTCGTCTCAGATCTTTCTTCTGAGAAAAAGACACAGAAATCTCACAAATGTTTCCATCAGAGTTTCGGACGAGATCTGACAAACTAAGATGCGATTTGTCAAGTCTGAAATCAAATGTCAAAATGAAAGCTGACATTTGAAAATGTTTCTTGAATCGAGGAGAATTGTCTCGGTGAGAGAATTAGGAGAATCCTGGAAAAAAGGGGTGGATTTTAGCTGATGTATGAAATTGACACGTAGAGCTGTATTTTAGGATATACAAAAGCGACCACACTTTTCTTGATCCATGGAAAGTAAAAATCCATCTGCTCGTGTGGCCATAACCTTCACCGTCTCAGAACATGGCTTAGGCCAGGATCGACTGAATAAAATTTACCCAGAATCAAGATTTTTGTGCCGAACTATCCACATTAACTTTACATGACTATCTCTATCTCACAATAGTCTGAAGAGGTCCAGTTGAATTTCGCCAAAGCCATTTCAGGAGATACATCTAAGACTGAGGACTACAATTACCTAAAAGTGAATTGACAAGTTCATCGAACCTGCCTGACAGTGAAAATAAATCTTAGATGAACAAAGACACAGATCTAAAAACTCCCTAGAAGAGACATAGCAACCTCATGACACAAATCCTGGACAACAAACATCTTTCTTTCCAACAACATTAAAAGTCTCTAAAGAGACCAACAAAAATTGCCAAAGTTGACTGTATATCAAGTCATCCCGGCGGGGTAATGGGTAAAGTTTTCAACCAGCAATGATCACACCTCGGATAAACCTCATGGGCTACGATATTGCCTCTGCGAAAGAATATCTTTAAAGGCGGTGACCTTTCCTACGTACATACCTGGCCTTTGGACGGCAGGGTGGTAAGCAAGCATTAAAGTGACGTGCAGTTGGCCTTCAAACACTGCTTTTGCTTCGTGATGTGCCCATTCACAGGGTAGAGATATGCTAAAAAAGGATAATCATTGTTCATTTTCAATTAAAAAAGCTTATGGTACATGGGAAAATGTGCCTTTAATCGAGGGACATTTTCTCGGTGAGAGAATTAGGAGTATCCAGGGAATAAAGGGGTGGGGCCATAACCCTCACCGTCTCAGAACATGGCTTAGGTCAGGATCGACTCAGTCAACCCCAATGGGTTGTTGGACAGGACAACGCACTGGTCCAATCCAAACGGTTACACCTTTTCTAGACACAAGCTTCCTCTTAGGAAAGAAAATCACAGGCGAGATCTTTGTAATATCGCAGTTATTTCACATAGAAACCAGTGAGATTAAACGTGGAGCAAATGGAATCTTGCTGAAGTCTCCGTCGTCTCAGATCTTTCTTCTGAGAAAAAGACACAGAAATCTCACAAATGTTTCCATCAGAGTTTCGGACGAGATCTGACAAACTAAGATGCGATTTGTCAAGTCTGAAATCAAATGTCAAAATGAAAGCTGACATTTGAAAATGTTTCTTGAATCGAGGAGAATTGTCTCGGTGAGAGAATTAGGAGAATCCTGGAAAAAAGGGGTGGATTTTAGCTGATGTATGAAATTGACACGTAGAGCTGTATTTTAGGATATACAAAAGCGACCACACTTTTCTTGATCCATGGAAAGTAAAAATCCATCTGCTCGTGTGGCCATAACCTTCACCGTCTCAGAACATGGCTTAGGCCAGGATCGACTGAATAAAATTTACCCAGAATCAAGATTTTTGTGCCGAACTATCCACATTAACTTTACATGACTATCTCTATCTCACAATAGTCTGAAGAGGTCCAGTTGAATTTCGCCAAAGCCATTTCAGGAGATACATCTAAGACTGAGGACTACAATTACCTAAAAGTGAATTGACAAGTTCATCGAACCTGCCTGACAGTGAAAATAAATCTTAGATGAACAAAGACACAGATCTAAAAACTCCCTAGAAGAGACATAGCAACCTCATGACACAAATCCTGGACAACAAACATCTTTCTTTCCAACAACATTAAAAGTCTCTAAAGAGACCAACAAAAATTGCCAAAGTTGACTGTATATCAAGTCATCCCGGCGGGGTAATGGGTAAAGTTTTCAACCAGCAATGATCACACCTCGGATAAACCTCATGGGCTACGATATTGCCTCTGCGAAAGAATATCTTTAAAGGCGGTGACCTTTCCTACGTACATACCTGGCCTTTGGACGGCAGGGTGGTAAGCAAGCATTAAAGTGACGTGCAGTTGGCCTTCAAACACTGCTTTTGCTTCGTGATGTGCCCATTCACAGGGTAGAGATATGCTAAAAAAGGATAATCATTGTTCATTTTCAATTAAAAAAGCTTATGGTACATGGGAAAATGTGCCTTTAATCGAGGGACATTTTCTCGGTGAGAGAATTAGGAGTATCCAGGGAATAAAGGGGTGGGGCCATAACCCTCACCGTCTCAGAACATGGCTTAGGTCAGGATCGACTCAGTCAACCCCAATGGGTTGTTGGACAGGACAACGCACTGGTCCAATCCAAACGGTTACACCTTTTCTAGACACAAGCTTCCTCTTAGGAAAGAAAATCACAGGCGAGATCTTTGTAATATCGCAGTTATTTCACATAGAAACCAGTGAGATTAAACGTGGAGCAAATGGAATCTTGCTGAAGTCTCCGTCGTCTCAGATCTTTCTTCTGAGAAAAAGACACAGAAATCTCACAAATGTTTCCATCAGAGTTTCGGACGAGATCTGACAAACTAAGATGCGATTTGTCAAGTCTGAAATCAAATGTCAAAATGAAAGCTGACATTTGAAAATGTTTCTTGAATCGAGGAGAATTGTCTCGGTGAGAGAATTAGGAGAATCCTGGAAAAAAGGGGTGGGGCCATAACCTTCACCGTCTCAGAACATGGCTTAGGCCAGGATCGACTAAATAAAATTTACCCAGAATCAAGATTTTTGTGCCGAACTATCCACATTAACTTTACATGACTATCTCTATCTCACAATAGTCTGAAGAGGTCCAGTTGAATTTCGCCAAAGCCATTTCAGGAGATACATCTAAGACTGAGGACTACAATTACCTAAAAGTGAATTGACAAGTTCATCGAACCTGCCTGACAGTGAAAATAAATCTTAGATGAACAAAGACACAGATCTAAAAACTCCCTAGAAGAGACAAAGCAACCTCATGACACAAATCCTGGTTAACAAACATCTTTCTTTCCAACAACATTAAAAGTCTCTAAAGAGACCAACAAAAATTGCCAAAGTTGACTGTATTTCAAGTCATCCCGGCGGGGTATTGGGTAAAGTTTTCAACCAGAAATGATCACGCCTCGGATAAACCTCATGGGCTACGATATTGCCTCTGCGAAAGAATATCTTTAAAAGCTGTGACCTTTCCTACGTACATACCTGGCCTTTGGACGGCAGGGTGGTAAGCAAGCATTAAAGTGACGTGCAGTTGGCCTTCAAACACTGCTTTTGCTTCGTGATGTGCCTATTCACAGGGTAGAGATATGCTAAAAAAGGATAACCATTGTTCATTTTCAATTAAAAAAGCTTATGGTACATGGGAAAATGTGCCTTTAATCGAGGGACATTTTCTCGGTGAGAGAATTAGGAGTATCCCGGGAATAAAGGGGTGGGGCCATAACCCTCACCGTCTCAGAACATGGCTTAGGTCAGGATCGACTCAGTCAACCCCAATGGGTTGTTGGACAGGACAACGCACTGGTCCAATCAAAACGGTTCCACCTTTTCTAGACAAAAGCTTCCTCTTAGGAAAGAAAATCACAGGCGAGATCTTTGTAATATCGCAGTTATTTCACATAGAAACCAGTGAGATTAAACGTGGAGCAAATGGAATCTTGCTGAAGTCTCCGTTGTCTCAGATCTTTCTTCTGAGAAAAAGACACAGAATTCTCACAAATGTTTCCATCAGACTTTCGGACGAGATCTGACAAACTAAGATGCGATTTGTCAAGTCTGAAATCAAATGTCAAAATGAAAGCTGACATTTGAAAATGTTTCTTGAATCGAGGGGAATTGTCTCGGTGAGAGAATTAGGAGAATCCTGGAAAAAAGGGGTGGGGCCATTACCTTCACCGTCTCAGAACATGGCTTAGGCCAGGATCGACAAAATAAAATTTACCCAGAATCAAGACTTTTGAGCCGAACTATCCACATTAACTTTACATGACTATCTCTATCTCACAATAGTCTGAAGAGGTCCAGTTGAATTTCGCCAAAGCCATTTCAGGAGATACATCTAAGACTGAGGACTACAACTACCTAAAAGTGAATTGACAAGTTCATCGAACCTGCCTGACGGTGAAAAGAAATCTTAGATGAACAAAGACACAGATCTAAAGCCTCTCTAGAAGAGACAAAGCAACCTCATGACACAAATCCTGGACAGCAAACATCTTTCTTTCCAACAACATTAAAAGTCTCTAAAGAGACCAACAAAAATTGCCAAAGTTGACTGTATTCCAAGTCATCCCGGCGGGGTATTGGGTAAAGTTTTCAACCAGCAATGATCACGCCTCGGAAAAACCTCAAGGGCTACAATATTGCCTCTGTGATAGAATATCTATAAAGGCTGTGACCTTTCCTACGTACATACCTGGCCTTTGGACGGCAGGGTGGTAAGCAAGCATTAAAGTGACGTGCAGTTGGCCTTCAAACACTGCTTTTGCTTCGTGATGTGCCTATTCAACAGGGTAGAGATATGCTAAAAAAGGATAATCATTGTTCATTTTCAATTAAAAAAGCTTATGGTACATGGGAAAATGTGCCTTTAATCGAGGGACATTTTCTCGGTGAGAGAATTAGGAGTATCCAGGGAATAAAGGGGTGGGGCCATAACCCTCACCGTCTCAGAACATGGCTTAGGTCAGGATCGACTCAGTCAAACCCAATGGGTTGTTGGACAGGACAACGCACTGGTCCAATCCAAACGGTTCCACCTTTTCTAGACATAAGCTTCCTCTTAGGAAAGAAAATCACAGGCAAGATCTTTGTAATATCGCAGTTATTTCACATAGAAACCAGTGAGATTAAACGTGGAGCAAATGGAATCTTGCTGAAGTCTCCGTCGTCTCAGATCTTTCTTCTGAGAAAAAGACACAGAAATCTCACCAATGTTTCCATCAGAGTTTCGGACGAGATCTGACAAACTAAGATGCGATTTGTCAAGTCTGAAATCAAATGTCAAAATGAAAGCTGACATTTGAAAATGTTTCTTGAATCGAGGGGAATTGTCTCGGTGAGAGAATTAGGAGAATCCTGGAAAAAAGGGGTGGGGCCATTACCTTCACCGTCTAAGAACATGGCTTAGGCCAGGATCGACAAAATAAAATTTACCCAGAATCAAAATTTTTGTGCCGAACTATCCACATTAACTTTACATGACTATCTCTATCTCACAATAGTCTGAAGAGGTCCAGTTGAATTTCGCCAAAGCCATTTCAGGAGATACATCTAAGACTGAGGACTACAACTACCTAAAAGTGAATTGACAAGTTCATCGAACCTGCCTGACGGTGAAAAGAAATCTTAGATGAACAAAGACACAGATCTAAAGCCTCTCTAGAAGAGACAAAGCAACCTCATGACACAAATCCTGGACAGCAAACATCTTTCTTTCCAACAACATTAAAAGTCTCTAAAGAGACCAACAAAAATTGCCAAAGTTGACTGTATTTCAAGTCATCCCGGCAGGGTATTGGGTAAAGTTTTCAACCAGCAATGATCACGCCTCAGATAAACCTCATGGGCTACGATATTGCCTCTGCGAAAGAATAACTATAAAGGCTGTGACCTTTCTTACGTACATACCTGGCCTTTGGACGGCAGGGTGGTAAGCAAGCATTAAAGTGACGTGCAGTTGGCCTTCAAACACTGCTTTTGCTTCGTGATATGCCTATTCAACAGGGTAGAGATATGCTAAAAAAGGATAATCATTGTTAATTTTCAATTAAAAAAGCTTATGGTACATGGGAAAATGTGCTTTTAATCGAGGGACATTTTCTCGGTGAGAGAATTAGGAGTATCCAGGGAATAAAGGGGTGGGGCCATAACCCTCACCGTCTCAGAACATGGCTTAGGTCAGGATCGACTCAGTCAACCCCAATGGGTTGTTGGACAGGACAACGCACTGGTCCAATCCAAACGGTTACACCTTTTCTAGACACAAGCTTCCTCTTAGGAAAGAAAATCACAGCCGAGATCTTTGTAATATCACAGTTATTTCACATAGAAACCAGTGAGATTAAACGTGGAGCAAATGGAATCTTGCTGAAGTCTCCGTCGTCTCAGATCTTTCTTCTGAGAAAAAGACACAGAAATCTCACAAATGTTTCCATCAGACTTTCGGACGAGATCTGACAAACTAAGATGCGATTTGTCAAGTCTGAAATCAAATGTCAAAATGAAAGCTGACATTTGAAAATGTTTCTTGAATCGAGGGGAATTGTCTCGGTGAGAGAATTAGGAGAATCCTGGAAAAAAGGGGTGGGGCCATTACCTTCACCGTCTCAGAACATGGCTTAGGCCAGGATCGACAAAATAAAATTTACCCAGAATCAAGATTTTTGTGCCGAACTATCCACATTAACTTTACATGACTATCTCTATCTCACAATAGTCTGAAGAGGTCCAGTTGAATTTCGCCAAAGCCATTTCAGGAGATACATCTAAGACTGAGGACTACAATTACCTAAAAGTGAATTGACAAATTCATCGAACCTGCCTGACGGCGAAAAGAAATCTTAGATGAACAAAGACACAGATCTAAAGCCTCTCTAGAAGAGACAAAACAACCTCATGACACAAATCCTGGACAGCAAACATCTTTCTTTCCAACAACATAAAAAGTCTCTAAAGAGACCGACAAAAATTGCAAAAGTTGACTGTATTTCAAGTCATCCCGGCGGGGTATTGGGTAAAGTTTTCAACCAGCAATGATCACGCCTCGGATAAACCTCATGGGCTACGATATTGCCTCTGCGAAAGAATATCTATAAAGGCTGTGACCTTTCCTACGTACATACCTGGCCTTTGGATGGCAGGGTGGTAAGCAAGCATTAAAGTGACGTGCAGTTGGCCTTCAAACACTGCTTTTGCTTCGTGATGTGCCTATTCAACAGGGTAGAGATATGCTAAAAAAGGATAATCATTGTTCATTTTCAATTAAAAAAGCTTATGGTACATGGGAAAATGTGCCTTTAATCGAGGGACATTTTCTCGGTGAGAGAATTAGGAGTATCCCGGGAATAAAGGGGTGGGGCCATAACCCTCACCGTCTCAGAACATGGCTTAGGTCAGGATCGACTCAGTCAACCCCAATGGGTTGTTGGACAGGACAACGCACTGGTCCAATCAAAACGGTTCCACCTTTTCTAGACAAAAGCTTCCTCTTAGGAAAGAAAATCACAGGCGAGATCTTTGTAATATCGCAGTTATTTCACATAGAAACCAGTGAGATTAAACGTGGAGCAAATGGAATCTTGCTGAAGTCTCCGTTGTCTCAGATCTTTCTTCTGAGAAAAAGACACAGAAATCTCACAAATGTTTCCATCAGACTTTCGGACGAGATCTGACAAACTAAGATGCGATTTGTCAAGTCTGAAATCAAATGTCAAAATGAAAGCTGACATTTGAAAATGTTTCTTGAATCGAGGGGAATTGTCTCGGTGAGAGAATTAGGAGAATCCTGGAAAAAAGGGGTGGGGCCATTACCTTCACCGTCTCAGAACATGGCTTAGGCCAGGATCGACAAAATAAAATTTACCCAGAATCAAGATTTTTGTGCCGAACTATCCACATTAACTTTACATGACTATCTCTATCTCACAATAGTCTGAAGAGGTCCAGTTGAATTTCGCCAAAGCCATTTCAGGAGATACATCTAAGACTGAGGACTACAATTACCTAAAAGTGAATTGACAAATTCATCGAACCTGCCTGACGGCGAAAAGAAATCTTAGATGAACAAAGACACAGATCTAAAGCCTCTCTAGAAGAGACAAAACAACCTCATGACACAAATCCTGGACAGCAAACATCTTTCTTTCCAACAACATAAAAAGTCTCTAAAGAGACCGACAAAAATTGCAAAAGTTGACTGTATTTCAAGTCATCCCGGCGGGGTATTGGGTAAAGTTTTCAACCAGCAATGATCACGCCTCGGATAAACCTCATGGGCTACGATATTGCCTCTGCGAAAGAATATCTATAAAGGCTGTGACCTTTCCTACGTACATACCTGGCCTTTGGATGGCAGGGTGGTAAGCAAGCATTAAAGTGACGTGCAGTTGGCCTTCAAACACTGCTTTTGCTTCGTGATGTGCCTATTCAACAGGGTAGAGATATGCTAAAAAAGGATAATCATTGTTCATTTTCAATTAAAAAAGCTTATGGTACATGGGAAAATGTGCCTTTAATCGAGGGACATTTTCTCGGTGAGAGAATTAGGAGTATCCCGGGAATAAAGGGGTGGGGCCATAACCCTCACCGTCTCAGAACATGGCTTAGGTCAGGATCGACTCAGTCAACCCCAATGGGTTGTTGGACAGGACAACGCACTGGTCCAATCAAAACGGTTCCACCTTTTCTAGACAAAAGCTTCCTCTTAGGAAAGAAAATCACAGGCGAGATCTTTGTAATATCGCAGTTATTTCACATAGAAACCAGTGAGATTAAACGTGGAGCAAATGGAATCTTGCTGAAGTCTCCGTTGTCTCAGATCTTTCTTCTGAGAAAAAGACACAGAAATCTCACAAATGTTTCCATCAGACTTTCGGACGAGATCTGACAAACTAAGATGCGATTTGTCAAGTCTGAAATCAAATGTCAAAATGAAAGCTGACATTTGAAAATGTTTCTTGAATCGAGGGGAATTGTCTCGGTGAGAGAATTAGGAGAATCCTGGAAAAAAGGGGTGGGGCCATTACCTTCACCGTCTCAGAACATGGCTTAGGCCAGGATCGACAAAATAAAATTTACCCAGAATCAAGATTTTTGAGCCGAACTATCCACATTAACTTTACATGACTATCTCTATCTCACAATAGTCTGAAGAGATCCAGTTGAATTTCGCCAAAGCCATTTCAGGAGATACATCTAAGACTGAGGACTACAATTACCTAAAAGTGAATTGACAAGTTCATCGAACCTGCCTGACGGTGAAAAGAAATCTTAGATGAACAAAGACGCAGATCTAAAGCCTCTCTAGAAGAGACAAAGCAACCTCATGACACAAATCCTGGACAGCAAACATCTTTCTTTCCAACAACATTAAAAGTCTCTAAAGAGACCGACAAAAATTGCCAAAGTTGACTGTATTTCAAGTCATCCCGGCGGGGTATTGGGTAAAGTTTTCAACCAGCAATGATCACGCCTCGGATAAACCTCATGGGCTACGATATTGCCTATGCGAAAGAATATCTATAAAGGCTGTGACCTTTCCTACGTACATACCTGGCCTTTGGACGGCAGGGTGGTAAGCAAGCATTAAAGTGACGTGCAGTTGGCCTTCAAACACTGCTTTTGCTTCGTAATGTGCCCATTCAACAGGGTAGAGATATGCTAAAAAAGGATAATCATTGTTCATTTTCAATTAAAAAAGCTTATGGTACATGGGAAAATGTGCCTTTAATCGAGGGACATTTTCTCGGTGAGAGAATTAGGAGTATCCCGGGAATAAAGGGGTGGGGCCATAACCCTCACCGTCTCAGAACATGGCTTAGGTCAGGATCGACTCAGTCAACCCCAATGGGTTGTTGAACAGGACAACGCACTGGTCCAATCCAAACGGTTCCACCTTTTCTAGACACAAGCTTCCTCTTAGGAAAGAAAATCACAGGCGAGATCTTTGTAATATCGCAGTTATTTCACATAGAAACCAGTGAGATTAAACGTGGAGCAAATGGAATCTTGCTGAAGTCTCCGTCGTCTCAGATCTTTCTTCTGAGAAAAAGACACAGAAATCTCACAAATGTTTCCATCAGACTTTCGGACGAGATCTGACAAACTAAGATGCGATTTGTCAAGTCTGAAATCAAATGTCAAAATGAAAGCTGACATTTGAAAATGTTTCTTGAATCGAGGGGAATTGTCTCGGTGAGAGAATTAGGAGAATCCTGGAAAAAAGGGGTGGGGCCATTACCTTCACCGTCTAAGAACATGGCTTAGGCCAGGATCGACAAAATAAAATTTACCCAGAATCAAGATTTTTGTGCCGAACTATCCACATTAACTTTACATGACTATCTCTATCTCACAATAGTCTGAAGAGGTCCAGTTGAATTTCGCCAAAGCCATTTCAGGAGATACATCTAAGACTGAGGACTACAACTACCTAAAAGTGAATTGACAAGTTCATCGAACCTGCCTGACGGTGAAAAGATATCTTAGATGAACAAAGACACAGATCTAAAGCCTCTCTAGAAGAGACAAAGCAACCTCATGACACAAATCCTGGACAGCAAACATCTTTCTTTCCAACAACATTAAAAGTCTCTAAAGAGACCAACAAAAATTGCCAAAGTTGACTGTATTCCAAGTCATCCCGGCGGGGTATTGGGTAAAGTTTTCAACCAGCAATGATCACGCCTCGGAAAAACCTCAAGGGCTACAATATTGCCTCTGTGATAGAATATCTATAAAGGCTGTGACCTTTCCTACGTACATACCTGGCCTTTGGACGGCAGGGTGGTAAGCAAGCATTAAAGTGACGTGCAGTTGGCCTTCAAACACTGCTTTTGCTTCGTGATGTGCCTATTCAACAGGGTAGAGATATGCTAAAAAAGGATAATCATTGTTCATTTTCAATTAAAAAAGCTTATGGTACATGGGAAAATGTGCCTTTAATCGAGGGACATTTTCTCGGTGAGAGAATTAGGAGTATCCAGGGAATAAAGGGGTGGGGCCATAATCCTCACCGTCTCAGAACATGGCTTAGGTCAGGATCGACTCAGTCAAACCCAATGGGTTGTTGGACAGGACAACGCACTGGTCCAATCCAAACGGTTCCACCTTTTCTAGACATAAGCTTCCTCTTAGGAAAGAAAATCACAGGCAAGATCTTTGTAATATCGCAGTTATTTCACATAGAAACCAGTGAGATTAAACGTGGAGCAAATGGAATCTTGCTGAAGTCTCCGTCGTCTCAGATCTTTCTTCTGAGAAAAAGACACAGAAATCTCACCAATGTTTCCATCAGAGTTTCGGACGAGATCTGACAAACTAAGATGCGATTTGTCAAGTCTGAAATCAAATGTCAAAATGAAAGCTGACATTTGAAAATGTTTCTTGAATCGAGGGGAATTGTCTCGGTGAGAGAATTAGGAGAATCCTGGAAAAAAGGGGTGGGGCCATTACCTTCACCGTCTAAGAACATGGCTTAGGCCAGGATCGACAAAATAAAATTTACCCAGAATCAAAATTTTTGTGCCGAACTATCCACATTAACTTTACATGACTATCTCTATCTCACAATAGTCTGAAGAGGTCCAGTTGAATTTCGCCAAAGCCATTTCAGGAGATACATCTAAGACTGAGGACTACAACTACCTAAAAGTGAATTGACAAGTTCATCGAACCTGCCTGACGGTGAAAAGAAATCTTAGATGAACAAAGACACAGATCTAAAGCCTCTCTAGAAGAGACAAAGCAACCTCATGACACAAATCCTGGACAGCAAACATCTTTCTTTCCAACAACATTAAAAGTCTCTAAAGAGACCAACAAAAATTGCCAAAGTTGACTGTATTTCAAGTCATCCCGGCAGGGTATTGGGTAAAGTTTTCAACCAGCAATGATCACGCCTCAGATAAACCTCATGGGCTACGATATTGCCTCTGCGAAAGAATATCTATAAAGGCTGTGACCTTTCGTACGTACATACCTGGCCTTTGGACGGCAGGGTGGTAAGCAAGCATTAAAGTGACGTGCAGTTGGCCTTCAAACACTGCTTTTGCTTCGTGATATGCCTATTCAACAGGGTAGAGATATGCTAAAAAAGGATAATCATTGTTAATTTTCAATTAAAAAAGCTTATGGTACATGGGAAAATGTGCTTTTAATCGAGGGACATTTTCTCGGTGAGAGAATTAGGAGTATCCAGGGAATAAAGGGGTGGGGCCATAACCCTCACCGTCTCAGAACATGGCTTAGGTCAGGCACGACTCAGTCAACCCCAATGGGTTGTTGGACAGAACAACGCACTGGTCCAATCCAAACGGTTCCACCTTTTCTAGACACAAGCTTCCTCTTAGGAAAGAAAATCACAGGCGAGATCTTTGTAATATCCCAGTTATTTCACATAGAAACCAGTGAGATTAAACGTGGAGCAAATGGAATCTTGCTGAAGTCTCCGTCGTCTCAGATCTTTCTTCTGAGAAAAAGACACAGAAATCTCACAAATGTTTCCATCCAGTTTCGGACGAGATCTGACAAACTAAGATGCGATTTGTCAAGTCTGAAATCAAATGTCAAAATGAAAGCTGACATTTGAAAATGTTTCTTGAATCGAGGGGAATTGTCTCGGTGAGAGAATTAGGAGAATCCTGGAAAAAAGGGGTGGGGCCATAACCTTCACCGTCTCAGAACATGGCTTAGGCCAGGATCGACAAAATAAAATTTACCCAGAATCAAGATTTTTGTGCCGAACTATCCACATTAACTTTACATGACTATCTCTATCTCACAATAGTCTGAAGAGGTCCAGTTGAATTTCGCCAAAGCCATTTCAGGAGATACATCTAAGACTAAGGACTACAATTACCTAAAAGTGAATTGACAAATTCAATCGAACCTGCCTGACGGTGAAAAGAAATCTTAGATTAACAAAGACACAATTCTAAAGCCTCTCTAGAAGAGACAAAGCAACCTCATGACACAAATCCTGGACAGCAAACATCTTTCTTTCCAACAACTTTAAAAGTCTCTAAAGAGACCAACAAAAATTGCCAAAGTTGACTGTATTTCAAGTCAGCCCGGCAGGGTATTGGGTAAAGTTTTCAACCAGCAATGATCACGCCTCGGATAGACCTCATAGGCTACGATATTGCCTCTGCGAAAGAATATCTATAAATTCTGTGATCTTTCCTACGTACATACCTGGCCTTTGGACGGCAGGGTGGTAAGCAAGCATTAAAGTGATGTGCAGTTGGCCTTCAAACACTGCTTTTGCTTCGTGATGTGCCCATTCAACAGGGTAGAGATATGCTAAAAAAGGATAATCATTATTCATTTTCAATTAAAAAAGCTTATGGTACATGGGGAAATGTGCCTTTAATCGAGGGACATTTTCTCGGTGAGAGAATTAGGAGTATCCCGGGAATAAAGGGGTGGGGCCATAACCCTCACCGTCTCAGAACATGGCTTAGGTCAGGATCGACTCAGTCAACCCCAATGGGTTGTTGAACAGGACAACGCACTGGTCCAATCCAAACGGTTCCACCTTTTCTAGACACAAGCTTCCTCTTAGGAAAGAAAATCACAGGCGAGATCTTTGTAATATCGCAGTTATTTCACATAGAAACCAGTGAGATTAAACGTGGAGCAAATGGAATCTTGCTGAAGTCTCCGTCGTCTCAGATCTTTCTTCTGAGAAAAAGACACAGAAATCTCACAAATGTTTCCATCAGACTTTCGGACGAGATCTGACAAACTAAGATGCGATTTGTCAAGTCTGAAATCAAATGTCAAAATGAAAGCTGACATTTGAAAATGTTTCTTGAATCGAGGGGAATTGTCTCGGTGAGAGAATTAGGAGAATCCTGGAAAAAAGGGGTGGGGCCATTACCTTCACCGTCTAAGAACATGGCTTAGGCCAGGATCGACAAAATAAAATTTACCCAGAATCAAGATTTTTGTGCCGAACTATCCACATTAACTTTACATGACTATCTCTATCTCACAATAGTCTGAAGAGGTCCAGTTGAATTTCGCCAAAGCCATTTCAGGAGATACATCTAAGACTGAGGACTACAACTACCTAAAAGTGAATTGACAAGTTCATCGAACCTGCCTGACGGTGAAAAGATATCTTAGATGAACAAAGACACAGATCTAAAGCCTCTCTAGAAGAGACAAAGCAACCTCATGACACAAATCCTGGACAGCAAACATCTTTCTTTCCAACAACATTAAAAGTCTCTAAAGAGACCAACAAAAATTGCCAAAGTTGACTGTATTCCAAGTCATCCCGGCGGGGTATTGGGTAAAGTTTTCAACCAGCAATGATCACGCCTCGGAAAAACCTCAAGGGCTACAATATTGCCTCTGTGATAGAATATCTATAAAGGCTGTGACCTTTCCTACGTACATACCTGGCCTTTGGACGGCAGGGTGGTAAGCAAGCATTAAAGTGACGTGCAGTTGGCCTTCAAACACTGCTTTTGCTTCGTGATGTGCCTATTCAACAGGGTAGAGATATGCTAAAAAAGGATAATCATTGTTCATTTTCAATTAAAAAAGCTTATGGTACATGGGAAAATGTGCCTTTAATCGAGGGACATTTTCTCGGTGAGAGAATTAGGAGTATCCAGGGAATAAAGGGGTGGGGCCATAATCCTCACCGTCTCAGAACATGGCTTAGGTCAGGATCGACTCAGTCAAACCCAATGGGTTGTTGGACAGGACAACGCACTGGTCCAATCCAAACGGTTCCACCTTTTCTAGACATAAGCTTCCTCTTAGGAAAGAAAATCACAGGCAAGATCTTTGTAATATCGCAGTTATTTCACATAGAAACCAGTGAGATTAAACGTGGAGCAAATGGAATCTTGCTGAAGTCTCCGTCGTCTCAGATCTTTCTTCTGAGAAAAAGACACAGAAATCTCACCAATGTTTCCATCAGAGTTTCGGACGAGATCTGACAAACTAAGATGCGATTTGTCAAGTCTGAAATCAAATGTGAAAATGAAAGCTGACATTTGAAAATGTTTCTTGAATCGAGGGGAATTGTCTCGGTGAGAGAATTAGGAGAATCCTGGAAAAAAGGGGTGGGGCCATTACCTTCACCGTCTAAGAACATGGCTTAGGCCAGGATCGACAAAATAAAATTTACCCAGAATCAAAATTTTTGTGCCGAACTATCCACATTAACTTTACATGACTATCTCTATCTCACAATAGTCTGAAGAGGTCCAGTTGAATTTCGCCAAAGCCATTTCAGGAGATACATCTAAGACTGAGGACTACAACTACCTAAAAGTGAATTGACAAGTTCATCGAACCTGCCTGACGGTGAAAAGAAATCTTAGATGAACAAAGACACAGATCTAAAGCCTCTCTAGAAGAGACAAAGCAACCTCATGACACAAATCCTGGACAGCAAACATCTTTCTTTCCAACAACATTAAAAGTCTCTAAAGAGACCAACAAAAATTGCCAAAGTTGACTGTATTTCAAGTCATCCCGGCAGGGTATTGGGTAAAGTTTTCAACCAGCAATGATCACGCCTCAGATAAACCTCATGGGCTACGATATTGCCTCTGCGAAAGAATATCTGTAAAGGCTGTGACCTTTCGTACGTACATACCTGGCCTTTGGACGGCAGGGTGGTAAGCAAGCATTAAAGTGACGTGCAGTTGGCCTTCAAACACTGCTTTTGCTTCGTGATATGCCTATTCAACAGGGTAGAGATATGCTAAAAAAGGATAATCATTGTTAATTTTCAATTAAAAAAGCTTATGGTACATGGGAAAATGTGCTTTTAATCGAGGGACATTTTCTCGGTGAGAGAATTAGGAGTATCCAGGGAATAAAGGGGTGGGGCCATAACCCTCACCGTCTCAGAACATGGCTTAGGTCAGGCACGACTCAGTCAACCCCAATGGGTTGTTGGACAGGACAACGCACTGGTCCAATCCAAACGGTTCCACCTTTTCTAGACACAAGCTTCCTTTTAGGAAAGAAAATCACAGGCGAGATCTTTGTAATATCGCAGTTATTTCACATAGAAACCAGTGAGATTAAACGTGGAGCAAATGGAATCCTGCTGAAGTCTCCGTCGTCTCAGATCTTTCTTCTGAGAAAAAGACACAGAAATCTCACAAATGTTTCCATCAGAGTTTCGGACGAGATCTGACAAACTAAGATGCGATTTGTCAAGTCTGAAATCAAATGTCAAAATGAAAGCTGACATTTGAAAATCTTTCTTGAATCAAGGGATGTTGTCTCGGTGAGAGAATTAGGAGAATCCTGGAAAAAAGTGGTGGGGCCATAACCTTCACCATCTCAGAACATGGCTTAGGCCAGGATCGACAAAATAAAATTTACCCAGAATCAAGATTTTTGTGCCGAACTATCCACATTAACTTTACATGACTATCTCTAGCTCACAATAGTCTGAAGAGGGCCAGTTGAATTTCGCCAAAGCCATTTCAGGAGATACATCTAAGACTAAGGACTACAATTACCTAAAAGTGAATTGACAAGTTCATCGAACTTGCCTTACGGTGAAAAGAAATCTTAGATGAACAAAGACACAGATCTAAAGCCTCTCTAGAAGAGTCAAAGCAACCTCATGACACAAATCCTGCACAGCAAACATCTTTCTTTCCAACAACATCAAAAGTCTCTAAAGAGACCAACAAAAATTGCCAAAGTTGACTGTATTTCAAGTCATTCCGGCGAGGTATTGGGTAAAGTTTTCAACCAGCAATGATCACGCCTCGGATAAACCTCATGGGCTACGATATTGCCTCTGCGAAAGAATATCTATAAAGGTTGTGACCTTTCCTACGTACATACCTGGCCTTTGGATGGCAGGGTGGTAAGCAAGCATTAAAGTGACGTGCAGTTGGCCTTCAAACACTGCTTTTGCTTCGTGATGTGCCTATTCCACAGGGTAGAGGTATGCTAAAAAAGGATAATCATTGTTCATTTTCAATTAAAAAAGCTTATGGTACATGGGAAAATGTGCCTTTAATCGAGGGACATTTTCTCGGTGAGAGAATTAGGAGTATCCAGGGAATAAAGGGGTGGGGCCATAACCCTCACCGTCTCAGAACATGGCTTAGGTCAGGATCGACTCAGTCAACCCCAATGGGTTGTTGGACAGGACAACGCACTGGTCCAATCCAAACGGTTCCACCTTTTCTAGACATAAGCTTCCTCTTAGGAAAGAAAATCACAGGCAAGATCTTTGTAATATCGCAGTTATTTCACATAGAAACCAGTGAGATTAAACGTGGAGCAAATGGAATCTTGCTGAAGTCTCCGTCGTCTCAGATCTTTCTTCTGAGAAAAAGACACAGAAATCTCACCAATGTTTCCATCAGAGTTTCGGACGAGATCTGACAAACTAAGATGCGATTTGTCAAGTCTGAAATCAAATGTCAAAATGAAAGCTGACATTTGAAAATGTTTCTTGAATCGAGGGGAATTGTCTCGGTGAGAGAATTAGGAGAATCCTGGAAAAAAGGGGTGGGGCCATTACCTTCACCGTCTAAGAACATGGCTTAGGCCAGGATCGACAAAATAAAATTTACCCAGAATCAAAATTTTTGTGCCGAACTATCCACATTAACTTTACATGACTATCTCTATCTCACAATAGTCTGAAGAGGTCCAGTTGAATTTCGCCAAAGCCATTTCAGGAGATACATCTAAGACTGAGGACTACAACTACCTAAAAGTGAATTGACAAGTTCATCGAACCTGCCTGACGGTGAAAAGAAATCTTAGATGAACAAAGACACAGATCTAAAGCCTCTCTAGAAGAGACAAAGCAACCTCATGACACAAATCCTGGACAGCAAACATCTTTCTTTCCAACAACATTAAAAGTCTCTAAAGAGACCAACAAAAATTGCCAAAGTTGACTGTATTTCAAGTCATCCCGGCAGGGTATTGGGTAAAGTTTTCAACCAGCAATGATCACGCCTCAGATAAACCTCATGGGCTACGATATTGCCTCTGCGAAAGAATATCTATAAAGGCTGTGACCTTTCGTACGTACATACCTGGCCTTTGGACGGCAGGGTGGTAAGCAAGCATTAAAGTGACGTGCAGTTGGCCTTCAAACACTGCTTTTGCTTCGTGATATGCCTATTCAACAGGGTAGAGATATGCTAAAAAAGGATAATCATTGTTAATTTTCAATTAAAAAAGCTTATGGTACATGGGAAAATGTGCTTTTAATCGAGGGACATTTTCTCGGTGAGAGAATTAGGAGTATCCAGGGAATAAAGGGGTGGGGCCATAACCCTCACCGTCTCAGAACATGGCTTAGGTCAGGCACGACTCAGTCAACCCCAATGGGTTGTTGGACAGAACAACGCACTGGTCCAATCCAAACGGTTCCACCTTTTCTAGACACAAGCTTCCTCTTAGGAAAGAAAATCACAGGCGAGATCTTTGTAATATCCCAGTTATTTCACATAGAAACCAGTGAGATTAAACGTGGAGCAAATGGAATCTTGCTGAAGTCTCCGTCGTCTCAGATCTTTCTTCTGAGAAAAAGACACAGAAATCTCACAAATGTTTCCATCCAGTTTCGGACGAGATCTGACAAACTAAGATGCGATTTGTCAAGTCTGAAATCAAATGTCAAAATGAAAGCTGACATTTGAAAATGTTTCTTGAATCGAGGGGAATTGTCTCGGTGAGAGAATTAGGAGAATCCTGGAAAAAAGGGGTGGGGCCATAACCTTCACCGTCTCAGAACATGGCTTAGGCCAGGATCGACAAAATAAAATTTACCCAGAATCAAGATTTTTGTGCCGAACTATCCACATTAACTTTACATGACTATCTCTATCTCACAATAGTCTGAAGAGGTCCAGTTGAATTTCGCCAAAGCCATTTCAGGAGATACATCTAAGACTAAGGACTACAATTACCTAAAAGTGAATTGACAAATTCAATCGAACCTGCCTGACGGTGAAAAGAAATCTTAGATTAACAAAGACACAATTCTAAAGCCTCTCTAGAAGAGACAAAGCAACCTCATGACACAAATCCTGGACAGCAAACATCTTTCTTTCCAACAACTTTAAAAGTCTCTAAAGAGACCAACAAAAATTGCCAAAGTTGACTGTATTTCAAGTCAGCCCGGCAGGGTATTGGGTAAAGTTTTCAACCAGCAATGATCACGCCTCGGATAGACCTCATAGGCTACGATATTGCCTCTGCGAAAGAATATCTATAAATTCTGTGATCTTTCCTACGTACATACCTGGCCTTTGGACGGCAGGGTGGTAAGCAAGCATTAAAGTGATGTGCAGTTGGCCTTCAAACACTGCTTTTGCTTCGTGATGTGCCCATTCAACAGGGTAGAGATATGCTAAAAAAGGATAATCATTATTCATTTTCAATTAAAAAAGCTTATGGTACATGGGGAAATGTGCCTTTAATCGAGGGACATTTTCTCGGTGAGAGAATTAGGAGTATCCCGGGAATAAAGGGGTGGGGCCATAACCCTCACCGTCTCAGAACATGGCTTAGGTCAGGATCGACTCAGTCAACCCCAATGGGTTGTTGAACAGGACAACGCACTGGTCCAATCCAAACGGTTCCACCTTTTCTAGACACAAGCTTCCTCTTAGGAAAGAAAATCACAGGCGAGATCTTTGTAATATCGCAGTTATTTCACATAGAAACCAGTGAGATTAAACGTGGAGCAAATGGAATCTTGCTGAAGTCTCCGTCGTCTCAGATCTTTCTTCTGAGAAAAAGACACAGAAATCTCACAAATGTTTCCATCAGACTTTCGGACGAGATCTGACAAACTAAGATGCGATTTGTCAAGTCTGAAATCAAATGTCAAAATGAAAGCTGACATTTGAAAATGTTTCTTGAATCGAGGGGAATTGTCTCGGTGAGAGAATTAGGAGAATCCTGGAAAAAAGGGGTGGGGCCATTACCTTCACCGTCTAAGAACATGGCTTAGGCCAGGATCGACAAAATAAAATTTACCCAGAATCAAGATTTTTGTGCCGAACTATCCACATTAACTTTACATGACTATCTCTATCTCACAATAGTCTGAAGAGGTCCAGTTGAATTTCGCCAAAGCCATTTCAGGAGATACATCTAAGACTGAGGACTACAACTACCTAAAAGTGAATTGACAAGTTCATCGAACCTGCCTGACGGTGAAAAGATATCTTAGATGAACAAAGACACAGATCTAAAGCCTCTCTAGAAGAGACAAAGCAACCTCATGACACAAATCCTGGACAGCAAACATCTTTCTTTCCAACAACATTAAAAGTCTCTAAAGAGACCAACAAAAATTGCCAAAGTTGACTGTATTCCAAGTCATCCCGGCGGGGTATTGGGTAAAGTTTTCAACCAGCAATGATCACGCCTCGGAAAAACCTCAAGGGCTACAATATTGCCTCTGTGATAGAATATCTATAAAGGCTGTGACCTTTCCTACGTACATACCTGGCCTTTGGACGGCAGGGTGGTAAGCAAGCATTAAAGTGACGTGCAGTTGGCCTTCAAACACTGCTTTTGCTTCGTGATGTGCCTATTCAACAGGGTAGAGATATGCTAAAAAAGGATAATCATTGTTCATTTTCAATTAAAAAAGCTTATGGTACATGGGAAAATGTGCCTTTAATCGAGGGACATTTTCTCGGTGAGAGAATTAGGAGTATCCAGGGAATAAAGGGGTGGGGCCATAATCCTCACCGTCTCAGAACATGGCTTAGGTCAGGATCGACTCAGTCAAACCCAATGGGTTGTTGGACAGGACAACGCACTGGTCCAATCCAAACGGTTCCACCTTTTCTAGACATAAGCTTCCTCTTAGGAAAGAAAATCACAGGCAAGATCTTTGTAATATCGCAGTTATTTCACATAGAAACCAGTGAGATTAAACGTGGAGCAAATGGAATCTTGCTGAAGTCTCCGTCGTCTCAGATCTTTCTTCTGAGAAAAAGACACAGAAATCTCACCAATGTTTCCATCAGAGTTTCGGACGAGATCTGACAAACTAAGATGCGATTTGTCAAGTCTGAAATCAAATGTGAAAATGAAAGCTGACATTTGAAAATGTTTCTTGAATCGAGGGGAATTGTCTCGGTGAGAGAATTAGGAGAATCCTGGAAAAAAGGGGTGGGGCCATTACCTTCACCGTCTAAGAACATGGCTTAGGCCAGGATCGACAAAATAAAATTTACCCAGAATCAAAATTTTTGTGCCGAACTATCCACATTAACTTTACATGACTATCTCTATCTCACAATAGTCTGAAGAGGTCCAGTTGAATTTCGCCAAAGCCATTTCAGGAGATACATCTAAGACTGAGGACTACAACTACCTAAAAGTGAATTGACAAGTTCATCGAACCTGCCTGACGGTGAAAAGAAATCTTAGATGAACAAAGACACAGATCTAAAGCCTCTCTAGAAGAGACAAAGCAACCTCATGACACAAATCCTGGACAGCAAACATCTTTCTTTCCAACAACATTAAAAGTCTCTAAAGAGACCAACAAAAATTGCCAAAGTTGACTGTATTTCAAGTCATCCCGGCAGGGTATTGGGTAAAGTTTTCAACCAGCAATGATCACGCCTCAGATAAACCTCATGGGCTACGATATTGCCTCTGCGAAAGAATATCTGTAAAGGCTGTGACCTTTCGTACGTACATACCTGGCCTTTGGACGGCAGGGTGGTAAGCAAGCATTAAAGTGACGTGCAGTTGGCCTTCAAACACTGCTTTTGCTTCGTGATATGCCTATTCAACAGGGTAGAGATATGCTAAAAAAGGATAATCATTGTTAATTTTCAATTAAAAAAGCTTATGGTACATGGGAAAATGTGCTTTTAATCGAGGGACATTTTCTCGGTGAGAGAATTAGGAGTATCCAGGGAATAAAGGGGTGGGGCCATAACCCTCACCGTCTCAGAACATGGCTTAGGTCAGGCACGACTCAGTCAACCCCAATGGGTTGTTGGACAGGACAACGCACTGGTCCAATCCAAACGGTTCCACCTTTTCTAGACACAAGCTTCCTTTTAGGAAAGAAAATCACAGGCGAGATCTTTGTAATATCGCAGTTATTTCACATAGAAACCAGTGAGATTAAACGTGGAGCAAATGGAATCCTGCTGAAGTCTCCGTCGTCTCAGATCTTTCTTCTGAGAAAAAGACACAGAAATCTCACAAATGTTTCCATCAGAGTTTCGGACGAGATCTGACAAACTAAGATGCGATTTGTCAAGTCTGAAATCAAATGTCAAAATGAAAGCTGACATTTGAAAATCTTTCTTGAATCAAGGGATGTTGTCTCGGTGAGAGAATTAGGAGAATCCTGGAAAAAAGTGGTGGGGCCATAACCTTCACCATCTCAGAACATGGCTTAGGCCAGGATCGACAAAATAAAATTTACCCAGAATCAAGATTTTTGTGCCGAACTATCCACATTAACTTTACATGACTATCTCTAGCTCACAATAGTCTGAAGAGGGCCAGTTGAATTTCGCCAAAGCCATTTCAGGAGATACATCTAAGACTAAGGACTACAATTACCTAAAAGTGAATTGACAAGTTCATCGAACTTGCCTTACGGTGAAAAGAAATCTTAGATGAACAAAGACACAGATCTAAAGCCTCTCTAGAAGAGTCAAAGCAACCTCATGACACAAATCCTGCACAGCAAACATCTTTCTTTCCAACAACATCAAAAGTCTCTAAAGAGACCAACAAAAATTGCCAAAGTTGACTGTATTTCAAGTCATTCCGGCGAGGTATTGGGTAAAGTTTTCAACCAGCAATGATCACGCCTCGGATAAACCTCATGGGCTACGATATTGCCTCTGCGAAAGAATATCTATAAAGGTTGTGACCTTTCCTACGTACATACCTGGCCTTTGGATGGCAGGGTGGTAAGCAAGCATTAAAGTGACGTGCAGTTGGCCTTCAAACACTGCTTTTGCTTCGTGATGTGCCTATTCCACAGGGTAGAGGTATGCTAAAAAAGGATAATCATTGTTCATTTTCAATTAAAAAAGCTTATGGTACATGGGAAAATGTGCCTTTAATCGAGGGACATTTTCTCGGTGAGAGAATTAGGAGTATCCAGGGAATAAAGGGGTGGGGCCATAACCCTCACCGTCTCAGAACATGGCTTAGGTCAGGATCGACTCAGTCAACCCCAATGGGTTGTTGGACAGAACAACGCACTGGTCCAATCCAAACGGTTCCACCTTTTCTAGACACAAGCTTCCTCTTAGGAAAGAAAATCACAGGCGAGATCTTTGTAATATCCCAGTTATTTCACATAGAAACCAGTGAGATTAAACGTGGAGCAAATGGAATCTTGCTGAAGTCTCCGTCGTCTCAGATCTTTCTTCTGAGAAAAAGACACAGAAATCTCACAAATGTTTCCATCCAGTTTCGGACGAGATCTGACAAACTAAGATGCGATTTGTCAAGTCTGAAATCAAATGTCAAAATGAAAGCTGACATTTGAAAATGTTTCTTGAATCGAGGGGAATTGTCTCGGTGAGAGAATTAGGAGAATCCTGGAAAAAAGGGGTGGGGCCATAACCTTCACCGTCTCAGAACATGGCTTAGGCCAGGATCGACAAAATAAAATTTACCCAGAATCAAGATTTTTGTGCCGAACTATCCACATTAACTTTACATGACTATCTCTATCTCACAATAGTCTGAAGAGGTCCAGTTGAATTTCGCCAAAGCCATTTCAGGAGATACATCTAAGACTAAGGACTACAATTACCTAAAAGTGAATTGACAAATTCAATCGAACCTGCCTGACGGTGAAAAGAAATCTTAGATTAACAAAGACACAATTCTAAAGCCTCTCTAGAAGAGACAAAGCAACTTCATGACACAAATCCTGGACAGCAAACATCTTTCTTTCCAACAACTTTAAAAGTCTCTAAAGAGACCAACAAAAATTGCCAAAGTTGACTGTATTTCAAGTCATCCCGGCAGGGTATTGGGTAAAGTTTTCAACCAGCAATGATCACGCCTCGGATAAACCTCATAGGCTACGATATTGCCTCTGCGAAAGAATATCTATAAATTCTGTGATCTTTCCTACGTACATACCTGGCCTTTGGACGGCAGGGTGGTAAGCAAGCATTAAAGTGATGTGCAGTTGGCCTTCAAACACTGCTTTTGCTTCGTGATGTGCCCATTCAACAGGGTAGAGATATGCTAAAAAAGGATAATCATTATTCATTTTCAATTAAAAAAGCTTATGGTACATGGGGAAATGTGCCTTTAATCGAGGGACATTTTCTCGGTGAGAGAATTAGGAGTATCCCGGGAATTAAGGGGTGGGGCCATAACCCTCACCGTCTCAGAACATGGCTTAGGTCAGGATCGACTCAGTCAACCCCAATGGGTTGTTGGACAGGACAACGCACTGGTCCAATCCAAACGGTTCCACCTTTTCTAGACACAAGCTTCCTCTTAGGAAAGAAAATCACAGGCGAGATCTTTGTAATATCCCAGTTATTTCACATAGAAACCAGTGAGATTAAACGTGGAGCAAATGGAATCTTGCTGAAGTCTCCGTCGTCTCAGATCTTTCTTCTGAGAAAAAGACACAGAAATCTCACAAATGTTTCCATCCAGTTTCGGACGAGATCTGACAAACTAAGATGCGATTTGTCAAGTCTGAAATCAAATGTCAAAATGAAAGCTGACATTTGAAAATGTTTCTTGAATCGAGGGGAATTGTCTCGGCGAGAGAATTAGGAGAATCCTGGAAAAAAGGGGTGGGGCCATAACCTTCACCGTCTCAGAACATGGCTTAGGCCAGGATCGACAAAATAAAATTTACCCAGAATCAAGATTTTTGTGCCGAACTATCCACATTAACTTTACATGACTATCTCTATCTCACAATAGTCTGAAGAGGTCCAGTTGAATTTCGCCAAAGCCATTTCAGGAGATACATCTAAGACTAAGGACTACAATTACCTAAAAGTGAATTGACAAATTCAATCGAACCTGCCTGACGGTGAAAAGAAATCTTAGATTAACAAAGACACAATTCTAAAGCCTCTCTAGAAGAGACAAAGCAACCTCATGACACAAATCCTGGACAGCAAACATCTTTCTTTCCAACAACTTTAAAAGTCTCTAAAGAGACCAACAAAAATTGCCAAAGTTGACTGTATTTCAAGTCATCCCGGCAGGGTATTGGGTAAAGTTTTCAACCAGCAATGATCACGCCTCGGATAAACCTCATAGGCTACGATATTGACTCTGCGAAAGAATATCTATAAATTCTGTGATCTTTCCTACGTACATACCTGGCCTTTGGACGGCAGGGTGGTAAGCAAGCATTAAAGTGATGTGCAGTTGGCCTTCAAACACTGCTTTTGCTTCGTGATGTGCCCATTCAACAGGGTAGAGATATGCTAAAAAAGGATAATCATTATTCATTTTCAATTAAAAAAGCTTATGGTACATGGGGAAATGTGCCTTTAATCGAGGGACATTTTCTCGGTGAGAGAATTAGGAGTATCCCGGGAATAAAGGGGTGGGGCCATAACCCTCACCGTCTCAGAACATGGCTTAGGTCAGGATCGACTCAGTCAACCCCAATGGGTTGTTGGACAGGACAACGCACTGGTCCAATCCAAACGGTTCCACCTTTTCTAGACACAAGCTTCCTCTTAGGAAAGAAAATCACAGGCGAGATCTTTGTAATATCGCAGTTATTTCACATAGAAACCAGTGAGATTAAACGTGGAGCAAATGGAATCTTGCTGAAGTCTCCGTCGTCTCAGATCTTTCTTCTGAGAAAAAGACACAGAAATCTCACAAATTTTTCCATCAGAGTTTCGGACGAGATCTGACAAACTAAGATGCGATTTGTCAAGTCTGAAATCAAATGTCAAAATGAAAGCTGACATTTGAAAATGTTTCTTGAATCGAGGGAAATTGTCTCGGTGAGAGAATTAGGAGAATCCTGGAAAAAAGGGGTGGGGCCATAACCTTCACCGTCTCAGAACATGGCTTAGGCCAGGGTCGACAAAATAAAATTTACCCAGAATCAAGATTTTTGTGCCGAACTATCCACATTAACTTTACATGACTATCTCTATCTCACAATAGTCTGAAGAGGTCCAGTTGAATTTCGCCAAAGCCATTTCAGGAGATACATCTAAGACTAAGAACTACAACTACCTAAAAGTGAATTGACAAGTTCATCGAACCTGCCTGACGGTGAAAAGAAATCTTAGATGAACAAAGACACAGATCTAAAGCCTCTCTAGAAGAGACAAAGCAACCTCATGACACAAATCCTGGACAGCAAACATCTTTCTTTCCAACAAAATTAAAAGTCTCTAAAGAAACCAACAAAAATTGCCAAAGTTGACTGTATTTCAAGTCATCCCGGCGGGGTATTGGGTAAAGTTTTCAACCAGCAATGATCACGCCTCGGATAAACCTCATGGGCTACGATATTGCCTCTGCGAAAGAATATCTATAAAGGCTGTGACCTTTCCTACGTACATACCTGGCCTTTGGACGGCAGGTATGTACATTTTCAACCAGCAATGATCACACCTCGGATAAACCTCATGGGCTACGATATTGCCTCTGCGAAAGAATATCTATAAAGGCTGTGACCTTTCCTACGTACATACCTGGCCTTTGGACGGCAGGTATGTACATTTTCAACCAGCAATGATCACACCTCGGATAAACCTCATGGGCTACGATATTGCCTCTGCGAAAGAATATCTATAAAGGCTGTGACCTTTCCTACGTACATACCTGGCCTTTGGACGGCAGGTATAAAAGTTTTCAACCAGCAATGATCACGCCTCGGATAAACCTCATGGGCTACGATATTGCCTCTGTGAAAGAATATCTATAAAGGCTGTGACCTTTCCTACGTACATACCTGGCCTTTGGACGGCGTGATCAAGCAAGCATTAAAGTGACGTGCAGTTGGCCTTCAAACACTGCTTTTGCTTCGTGATGTGCCTATTCAACAGGGTAGAGATATGCTAAAAAAGGATAATCATTGTTCATTTTCAATTAAAAAAGCTTATGGTACATGGGAAAATGTGCCTTTAATCGAGGGACATTTTCTCGTTGAGAGAATTAGGAGTATCCAGGGAATAAAGGGGTGGGGCCATAACCCTCACCGTCTCAGAACATGGCTTAGGTCAGGATCGACTCAGTCAACCCCAATGGGTTGTTGGACAGGACAACGCACTGGTCCAGTCCAAACGGTTCCACCTTTTCTAGACACAAGCTTCCTCTTAGGAAAGAAAATCACAGGCGAGATCTTTGTAATATCCCAGTTATTTCACATAGAAACCAGTGAGATTAAACGTGGAGCAAATGGAATCTTGCTGAAGTCTCCATCGTCTCAGATCTTTCTTCTGAGAAAAAGACACAGAAATCTCACGAATGTTTCCATCAGAGTTTCGGACGAGATCTGACAAACTAAGATGCGATTTGTCAAGTCTGAAATCAAATGTCAAAATGAAAGCTGACATTTGAAAATGTTTCTTGAATCGAGAGAAATTGTCTCGGCGAGAGAATTAGGAGAATCCTGGAAAAAAGGGGTGGGGCCATAACCTTCACCGTCTCAGAACATGGCTTAGGCCAGGATCGACAAAATAAAATTTACCCAGAATCAAGATTTTTGTGCCGAACTATCCACATTAACTTTACATGACTATCTCTATCTCACAATAGTCTGAAGAGGTCCAGCTGAATTTCGCCAAAGCCATTTCAGGAGATACATCTGAGACTAAGGACTACAATTACCTAAAAGTGAATTGACAAGTTCATCGAACCTGCCTGACGGTGAAAAGAAATCTTAGATGAAAAAAGACACAGATCTAAAGCCTCTCTAGAAGAGACGAAGCAACCTCATGACACAAATCCTGGACAGCAAACATCTTTCTTTCCAACAACATTAAAAGTCTCTTAACAGACCAACAAAAATTGCCAAAGTTGACTGCATTTCAAGTCATTCTGGCGGGGTATTGGGTAAAGTTTTCAACCAGCAATGATCACGCCTCGGATAAACCTCATGGGCTACGATATTGCCTCTGCGAAAGAATATCTATAAAGGCTGTGACCTTTCCTACGTACATACCTGGCCTTTGGACGGCGTGATCAAGCAAGCATTAAAGTGACGTGCAGTTGGCCTTCAAACACTGCTTTTGCTTCGTGATGTGCCTATTCCACAGGGTAGAGATATGCTAAAGAAGGATAATCATTGTTCATTTTCAATCAAAAAAGCTTATGGTACATGGGAAAATGTGCCTTTAATCGAGGGACATTTTCTCGGTGAGAGAATTAGGAGTATCTAGGGAATAAAGGGGTGGGGCCATAACCCTCACTGTCTCAGAACATGGCTTAGGTCAGAATCGACTCAGTCAACCCCAATGGGTTGTTGGACAGGACAACGCACTGGTCCAATCCAAACGGTTCCACCTTTTCTAGACACAAGCTTCCTCTTAGGAAAGAAAATCACAGGCGAGATCTTTGTAATATCGCAGTTATTTCAAATAGAAACCAGTGAGATTAAACGTGGAGCAAATGGAATCTTGCTGAAGTCTCCGTCGTCTCAGATCTTTCTTCTGAGAAAAAGACACAGAAATCTCACAAATGTTTCCATCAGAGTTTCGGACGAGATCTGACAAACTAAGATGCGATTTGTCAAGTCTGAAATCAAATGTCAAAATGAAAGCTGATTGTAGTTGGATTGCCCCTTTAAGAGTAGTTTGCGTGGCCCCTTTAGAAATAGTAGCGCATTAAGTGGGTGGGTACGTCAGGTAATCACATAGCTATATAGATGCAGGTGAGAGTTTGTTGTTCATGGCATTGTACTGATGTGACCTGTTTGCGCAGGTCATATATCTCCTTCACTCCTTGGAAAGGTAGGATCTGTTAAACTGGTGGCTCATAGACTGAGGGAAATATAAATCTCCGTGGGAATTTGACTTAATTCACATGTTTGGTGTAATTTTAGATTTGTCAGGTGCGACCAGACATTATTAGTGAGCATGTGCGAGTGAGTGTCTTGCACGTGAAAGGTAATATTATTTTCCCTTACCATGTTTTCGTGATTATAAATCTGAGAGGAGTGGGGAGGGAGAAGCAAACGAAAATGTCTATTTGTTTTTCAGAAGTGACCAGCTGCTGTTTTGCTGTGGCTTAAATGGCGTTTCCAGTTTGGGACGCGGGATTTTCGTTATTGCATTGAACGCTTGTAATTGCATTGAGTGCTCGCGATTGCCTTGAACGTCTTCAAGTGCTTGTACATCTCTCATGTTGGACGAGTTCTAAACCCGTGGCCGCCGGTTCTGGCGTCATCAGGTTCGCTCATTTCACTGGCGGAATTTCCTTGATTTGCGTCTATTCATTGTCTGTGTATGTCTGTTTAAACGGGTGTGCAATAGAGTTGAATTGAAATTATTGTTATTATTATTTGGTTTGTTTATTTCGTTACTCGGGTTGGTTGTACCATTTCTTTGTCTTCCTTTATATTGACACTGCTCCATTACGGAGCTGAGTAATTGTTGTTTATTTGTTTTGGTTTTTTGTGTGACCTTGGCTTATTTTGTGGGTGTTGAAGGGGTTTAAAACCATTATTGTATTTCCGGGTTTGGTTGGTTTGACGTGTTTGATTTGTATTTATTTTGAGTGGTGAAATATTCATGCAAAGACATAAGACCAAAGAAAGAAACCAACTTGTGTAGCTACTTTATTCTTTTTTTGAAGTGTTTTTTTCTGTTAGTACATTTTCTTTTGTCATATCCCTCCAGTGTATGGGTGGCCGGCACGTGGGAACTGCCTCAACGAAGCCCATTGGGCTGATTCATTCACATTTGATTAAATTATTCTACTATTGATGTTGAGTCCCAGGTGTTTTAGCAACCATTTGATAAATAAATTGATAGTCTGTGGTTTTGTCTCTGCTCGTCCTTTTCATTTAGTTGAAAGTCTGTTATTGGGGAGGCTCGAGAATTTGGGGTCTTGAGCACGGGCCTTACCAGTGCAAGCTAATGACCATCGATCGGTCACACTGACATTTGAAAATGTTTCTTGAATCAAGGGAAATTGTCTCGGTGAGAGAATTAGGAGAATTCTGGAAAAAAGGGGTGGGGCCATAACCTTCACCGTCTCAGAACATGGCTTAGGCCAGGATCTACAAAATAAAATTTACCCAGAATCAAGATTTTTGTGCCGAACTATCCACATTAACTTTACATGACTATCTCTATCTCACAATAGTCTGAAGAGGTCCAGTTGAATTTCGCCAAAGCCATTTCAGGAGATACATCTAAGACTAAGGACTACAATTACCTAAAAGTGAATTGACAAGTTCATTGAACCTGCCTGACGGTGAAAAGAAATCTTAGATGAACAAAGACACAGATCTAAAGCCTCTCTAGAAGAGACAAAGCAACCTCATGACACAAATCCTGGACAGCAAACATCTTTCTTTCCAACAACATTAAAAGTCTCTAAAGAGACCAACAATAATTGCCAAAGTTGACTGTATTTCAAGTCATCCCGGCGGGGTATTGGGTAAAGTTTCAACCAGCAATGATCACGCCTCAGATAAACCTCATGGGCTACGATATTGCCTCTGCGAAAGAATATCTATAAAGGCTGTGACCTTTCGTACGTACATACCTGGCCTTTGGACGGCAGGGTGGTAAGCAAGCATTAAAGTGACGTGCAGTTGGCCTTCAAACACTGCTTTTGCTTCGTGATGTGCCTATTCAACAGGGTAGAGATATGCTAAAAAAGGATAATCATTGTTCATTTTCAATTAAAAAAGCTTATGGTACATGGGAAAACGTGCCTTTAATCGAGGGACATTTTCTCGGTGAGAAAATTAGGAGTATCCAGGGAATAAAGGGGTGGGGCCATAACCCTCACCGTCTCAGAACATGGCTTAGGTCAGGATCGACTCAGTCAACCCCAATGGGTTGTTGGACAGGACAACGCACTGGTCCAATCCAAACGGTTCCACCTTTTCTAGACACAAGCTTCCTCTTAGGAAAGAAAATCACAGGCGAGATCTTTGTAATATCGCAGTTATTTCACATAGAAACCAGTGAGATTAAACGTGGAGCAAATGGAATCTTGCTGAAGTCTCCATCGTCTCAGATCTTTCTTCTGAGAAAAAGACACAGAAATCTCACAAATGTTTCCATCAGAGTTTCGGACGAGATCTGACAAACTAAGATGCGATTTGTATAGTCTGAAATCAAATGTCAAAATGAAAGCTGACATTTGAAAATGTTTCTTGAATCGAGGGGAATTGAGAGACAAAGCAACCTCATGACACAAATCCTGGACAGCAAACATCTTTCTTTCCAACAACATTAAAAGTCTCTTAAGAGACCAACAAAAATTGCCAAAGTTGACTGTATTTCATGTCATCCCGGCGGGGTATTGGGTAAAGTTTTCAACCAGCAATGATCACGCCTCGGATAAACCTCATGGACTACGATATTGCCTCTGCGAAAGAATATCTATAAAGGCTGTGACCTTTCCTACGTACATACCTGGCCTTTGGATGGCAGGGTGGTGAGCAAGCATTAATGTTTGTTGTGTTTTGCGATATTTTTTTTCTATATTCGTTGTATTCAATTCTGAGAAGTTTCTCAGAGGACATCCAGCAAGTAAGGAAAACAAAGACAATTGACTTTCCTCCAAAAGTGCCCTATTAGGCGGGACATACTCACAACTTAAAAAGAGATCACCGTCTCTTTGTCTTTGCTCTTTCGCTTTTAACCTTTACCTATAGACCTGCATCGACCAGAAACCAGTTTGTGGCGTCTCTTCGGAGACCGCCCTTTTCCCCTCCAATTAAACCTTTCCATCTCTCCAAGCGCAATACGGACACACCTATAGCACAGAGCTTGCAAGTATCCATTTCTATTTATAGAATAGCTGCGTTAAGTTTGTGCCTCTTTGTTAGAGATATGTTTAGGAATCGCTGTAATGCTTTCTCCCTTCTTACATTCTCTCTCTCTCTCTCTCTCTCTCTCTCTCTCTCTCTCTCTCTCTCTCTCTCTCTCTCTCTCTCTCTCTCTCTCTCTCTCTCTCTCTCTCTCTCTCTCTCTATCTCTCTCTCTCTCTCTCTCTCTCTCTCTCTCTCTCTCTCCCTCTCCCTCTCTCCCTCTTTCTATGTGCATTTTGTGTTTCATGTTGTGTTTATGTTTTGAGATCGTTATTTTTACCATGTAGAGTAGTTTAATAAACAACCATATATTCACTTGTGATGGGTTTTCTGTACTCAATGATCACAATGCAAAGTCCATTAAACCGTGTTAGATTTATGTACTTTTGCTCTAAAGTCTGTTTTGTAAAGTCACCTTACTTATGGCCATGAGATAACGTACATAATGAGATTACGTGTATGAATCTTTGATGCATTCGCTGGATGGATGAATACCAATATTGTTATACTGTACATTACGAATCAGAGATTGTAAAATATGTATATTTAATCAAGGTTATTATACATATTTTACTTTGAGCTAAACTAATTCCTTGACTGGAACTGATGTTTTAAATAATTAAGATCTGGTGGAGAATATTTTTGGTGAGCTAAGCTCATTATTATTTTAACATGCAGCTAAAACCGCTACACACCTGACATAATAAATAATGCAAATAATAATAATACATTATTAGCTGAAAATTCTTATTTTTTAATAAAGTCATATGAAACCATCATTGTCATGATATTAAACAAGTTACAGACACACACTAACGATTAAGTTTGCAACTCATCCGGTTAATAGGGGATTGTCATCCAATGGGGAAAACTCTGTTCCTGAACTTGTGCCATATTTTTGAAAAACAAATGTTGGTAAGAATGTTCTTACAGTAGCCTGCACAATCATGCTAATCGCATCTTGTTGACACAGCTTTGCTACGGAGACTGGACTCATTGCAGAGAATAAAACGTAACTATTTGTGTATCAAGAATTGCGCTATTTTTCAGAACGCGCTTGTAACAGATTTATATTTCAATTAAATTATTCCTGGATAAATAAATGTTGAATGGAATAAGTAATGAGTAAAAAAAAGACACAGACGGACATCAGTGGTTATATATACTGTAGGTGTAGATTAATTGTTTGGTTGAAATTATTGGTATGGACAATTTAGTGACACGTCCCTACTCAAAAGCACTTGGTAACAGTACTCTGCTCTCAGTTGTCTTTTCTTGTTCCGAGGCTACCGCAGCGAGCAGGATGCAGTCCATGCTCAGACTTGGTGGTAGAGCTGAGAGAGGGAAGTGGCAATCCGTCAAGTCCTCACTACTAAAATGTCAACTACTATTAGGATATTAATGGTAATATTAAACCCATTATCTACTTTTTTACTATGTTTATTTTCTTTTTTTTAGCCTAGTTGTGCAAGCACTGTGGAGCTTGTAGGGATGCTGCAGTTTTTGCCACTGGTTTGGCCATGGATTCTCCCGAGATGGGTTCCACACCACCGTTTGCAAACTGTTTTGCACTGTTTGCCTGACATCAGCTTTCGAATTTTAAGTTTTCATATATATTAATATAACTTTAAAATGTAACATTCTGCTTAATTTGTTTATCATCACATATCGGAATGTATTGTCCATATAGTATTTGACCTGTGTTTCACTCTTTTGTCATAAATGCGTGCTTCTATGAGATAACTATGCTGTGTGTGTTTTTGTGTGTTTGTATGTGCGTGTGCTTGCGTATGTCTGTGCGGAGTTGTGTGTTATGCATGGCTGTGGCCTAGTGGTAAGAGCGTTGGGCTTGTGATCAGAAGGTTGCCAGTTCGAATCTCAGTGCCAGCAGGTCATGACTGAAGTGCCCTTGAGCAAAGCACTTTACCCCTTGATTGCTCTGCAGTAATGTGCCACTGTAAAAAAACTGCTTGTAAGTTGCTTTGGATAAAAGTGTCTAATAAATGTAGATGTAACCTCCCACGGCTATGTTTACTGCATGAAAATATTTACCCAAACCTATTTTAACCTTTTGAGTAGAAATGCATGTTTAAGTAGTATTACATTTTATACGAACATTTTCTATTAAGAAAACACAGAATGTTCTTGTTGTAGTAATGTTTTATTATGATAGTGTAAAAATGTATTCGTAAGAATCGCATCTGTTACCCCAGAGTCAAGTCAAGTCAGCTTTATTTATATAGCGCTTTTTACAATTTTCATTGTTACAAAGCAGCTGTACAAGAAAAAAATTACTATAAGTAAAACATAAAAGGTTATGGAATTCAAAACACAGGTCAAATATCAGACACACAATAAATTCCTATATGCAGTGTTAATTAAATAAGACAACCAAATTCTAGCAGCCCCCCCGGCCAGGCAAAACAGTGCAAAACAGTATGCAAACGGTGGCGAGGAACCCAAAACTCCATTGGAGGAGAAAAAAAACCTCGGAGGGAAACCAGGCCTAACCAGGGGATTCCAGTTCCCCTCTGGCAAAAACTGCAGCCTCTGCACAAGCTCAACAGTGCTTGCACAACAAGGCGAAAATAAAAAAAAATTAGATTTAAAATTATCATTAATAATCTAATAGTGGCTGAAGTTTTGTAGGGACGTCACTTCCTTCGTCCAGCATTTGTCAGGTCTAGGAATGGATTGCGCCCTGCCCGCTCAGCTCTTGTAACCTTGGAACAATGAGACAAGACTGGCTGAGAGTAGAGTACTGTTCTGCACTCTTTGATGCAACAAATGCATCAGTTGTTATTGGAAGTGTCCCTGGTTCCGGTTGATCTAACTAGTGCAGCCTAGATCTTTGAAATACATGTATTATGATAATCTAGTGTATGCAAGATTAAAAAGATGCGTCTTTAGTCTAGATTTAAACTGACAGAGTGTGTCCGCCTCCCGGACATTGCAGGGAAGACTGTTCCAAAGTTTAGGCGCTAGATAAGAAAAGGATCTGCCGCCTGCACTTGATTTTGAAATTCTAGGTATTACCAACTGACCTGACGCCTGAGAGCGTAGTGCACGTGATGGACTATAATACGTAAGAAGTTCTCTCAAGTAGTGAGGAGCTAAACCATGCAAGGCTTTATAGGTAATAAGCAAGATTTAAAAATTTATGCGATGCTTTATAGGTAACCAGTGCAAGGTTGACATAACCGGGCTAATATGCTCATACTTTTTTGTACGTGTAAGAACTCGAGCTGCCGCATTTTGGACCAGTTGGAGTTTTTGTAATAGGCCTGCAGGGCAACCACCTAATAGTGCATTACAGTAATCTAGTCTTGATGTCATAAAGGCATGTATAAGCTTCTCCGCATCTGATGATGACAGCATATGACGTAATTTAGATATATTTTTAAGATGGAAAAACGCAATCTTACAGGTGTTGGCGACCTGGTTCTCAAATGACAGAGTACTATCGAATATAAAGCCAAGATTCTTAGCTGAAGATGAGGGTTTTATGGAACATCCATCAATAGTTAAGCAGTATTCTTGGTTGTTACGTAGGGCGGTTTTCGGTCCGATAAGTTACACTTCAGTTTTGTCCGAGTTCAGTAATAAAAAATTGCTACTCATCCACTTTTTTATATCGACAATGCATTCCACTATTCGATGGAATTGCTGTGTTTCGTGAGGCTTCGAGGAAATATAAAGTTGCGTATCATCAGCATAGCAGTGAAAGCTTATTCCGTGTCGCTTTATTATATCTCCTAGGGGTAACATGTATAATGCGAAGAGCATAGGCCCTAGTACTGAGCCCTGTGGTACACCGTACTGGACTTGCGATTTGCGTGATACCTCATTGTTTATTTTTACATATTGGAAACGGCCGCATAAATAAGATCTAAGCCATTTCAAAGCTATTTCCTTAATACCGACATCATTTTCAAGTCTATGTAGGAGCATGCTGTGGTCAATGGTGTCGAATGCAGCACTAAGATCTAGCAGCACCAATAAGGAGATACAACCTCGGTCGGACGCCATAAACAGATAATTTGTAACTCTAATCAGAGCAGTCTCTGTACTGTGATGTGCTCTAAATCCAGACTGGAAATCTTCATTAATCTCATTCCTTTGGAGGAAGGAACATATTTGAGTTGAGACTACTTTTTCCAGAACCTTAGATAAGAAAGGTAGATTCGAAATAGGTCTATAGTTAACTAGTTCTCCAGGGTCCAGATGGGGTTTTTTGACAAGGGGCCTTATAACAGCCACTTTATATGCTTTAGGCACATGTCCTAATGTCAGAGATGAGTCAATAATGCTAAGTAGAGGATCTATAATTTCTGGGAGCATCTCTTTCAGAAGATTTGTAGGTATAGGGTCTAGCATGCATGTAGTCGATTTAGATGATCTAATGATTTTCGATAGTTCATCGTGATCTATAGTAGAAAATAAACATAATTTCTCCTTAGGGGTGCTGTAGTAAGTCGTTTGTTCAGCGGGTTTCGCATCTGGTTGCATAGTTATAATTTTCTCTCGAATATCTTGGATTTTATTTGTGAAATAGTTCATAAAATCATCACTGCTATGCTGGTATACAGCATCAGAAGTCGCTGACGATTTATTTTTGGTTAATTTAGCCACTGTATCAAATAAAAACCTAGGGTTATTTTGGTTTTCTTCTATTAATGATGAAATGTAGGCGGATCGAGACGTTTTTAGGGCTTTCCTGTATATTTTTGTACTATCCTTCCAGGCAGTACGAAATACCTCTAATTTAGTCTTTTTAAAGTTGCGCTCCATTTTTCGTGCCGCTTTCTTTAGAGCCTGAGTGTGTTCATTTTTCCACGGTGTCGGTCTGTCATTTTTAATCTTCTTTAAGCGCAAGGGAGCAACTATGTCTAGCGTTTCCGAGAAGGTGGCATTAATATTTTCAATAGTATTATAGTAGAGAGCAGCATTGCATTCAATCCGATAAGGGGTTGTCTGTTGCAGGCCAAACAAAGGAGAAGGCAGCATCAAATAATCAGAAGACAATTAATAAAGAAGCAGGTGGCATTATATAGACAAATGATAAAGGCATTGACCAACCTCGCGAAGGCAATCCCAAGAGTGGGGGCTTGAGAAACTGTCTGTAAAAGACTGAGATGAGATGATTTTGATCAGATAAGTTATTCTTCGAAACAGTCTTTCCGGTGCTAGATGCCTATACGGGGTTGCCTTGAGCATTAGATTGATATTTGCAGACTTTATGCTATTATTTGTTACAAGTATATTGATTTTAACCTTGACAATTGTTATTAATTAAACCTATAATTATAAAAATGCAAGTCTGTTGATGACATCTTTGAAGAAGATTGAAGACGGCCAGCTGAAGGAGGAGTCTTCTTTTACTGTGAGCAAGTATATCTCAACAGATACTTACAGCCTATGACAGATTTTATTATCTTTGTCTATCCTGAGAATAAATAGGAAATAGGAAGAGGGTAAATTATATACTTCGATATACGTCACATAGTGGTGCGGCCTTAATTGGTTGGATTGAAGTGCAAACTGCCTTCTTTCTGCTGTGATAACAGCAAGTTCCAAAGAAATGGATAAAAGTTGTATAACATCCCAAAAAACACTGAGCGTCATCAGAAATGGATTGCTGCTATCAAGAGGGATCACTGGACTCCTACAGAACAGCATTTTATTAAGGGCAAGTAGCAATAGCAAAAGTTAGCTGTCCTAACATTAACTAATTTAATTAATCAGAAAATGCTAAAGTGTCGCTGACTAGCTTTCAGACAAAATAGGTCATCTGTGTCAACAACAGGGTTCGAATTACAAAGAGGCTTTCGGGGGAGCCCTATTTTCCGATCCTCCCTGACCCTGACCGACTTTAACGCTGTTGGTGTATGTTCGGGCATTTAAAACAATAGGTTTACAGTAAACCTATTGTTTACTTAGTAAACCGTTTACTTCAAAACGCAAGCGTCAGTCAGTGTTGTCAGTGTTAGGGCTAACAGCTCTGTCCACGGTTCTGAATCAATCGCGCTTAGGCCCACATCATGCAAATCATGATAAAAACAGAATAACTCACATAACAATCATAAAAGCTAGTTGTAGCTGGTGCGCTGTCATCACTCCTCTTCGTTTGTTTTGTAAATCCAAATTGACTGAGGTTTGGCTGCTTTCTTTTTGACATTCTTATTAGTATCCACAGAGTGTTCCAAAAAACGAAAGTATGTTTTGAACTTGAAGTTAAGCTAACATTCAAATACCAACTCAGTGAGAAGTTCAAGTGGTGACGTAAACGTAGTAATTTCAGTGCAGCGCCGCCACGCATGGATGCTCACAGCAGGAGACACAGCATTGCATTTATTAGTGGAGACAGATGTTCGGAAATAGAAATGTAATGAACGAATAAACACACAACATTGACACATTTTTAATATTTTAATCATTAATTTCAGGAACCTTAATGTACAGAAAATCAAAATCTATATGCTACACAAAAAATGGACAGTATTTTAGAGCTCCCCCTAAATGTCTCAAAGTAGGCTTTCAGGGGAGCCCAGGTCCTTTTCAGGGGAGCCGAGCTCCCCTTAGCTCCCCCGTAATTCGAACCCTGAATGTAAGTCCCTTTGCATAAAAGTGTCTGCCAAATGCATAGATGTAAATGTTGTGCAGTTACAGCAGACATATGGACAGAAACCTATCGCAAAATGTCCTTTTTGTCGGCAACGGTTCATTACGTTAATGAACAATCTGAGCTACATTCAAGGGTGCTTTTTGCTGCCCCTTTTGATCAAAGCACCTCAAAGACGGGTGAAAACATTCAAAGGCACCTGCTGCAGAATCTCAGTGTGTTTGGCATTGATGTTTTGGAACAGTACGAAGACATCGCATCTGTGCTGACTAGAGCAACAATTATGACAAGATCAGTCAGTCTATGCCCAGTCTTGTAGTCTATTGAATGACCCTTGTTGTTTATGTCTGTCTACCTGCTGAATGAAACTATTACAAAAAGAAAGTTATTTTTTAATGCCACTTCCATTTTCCACCAGTGGGGTAAAAAGATTGGGCATGTTTCACAACCTCTCACAACAACTGTTTGTGCCATGTGCTTACAAAACATTAAACCTCTGTAGCAACCCTCCTATGTGCAAAAAAGTTAATGTAATAGAATATTGATCCACGATCTGAATAGAAAAAAATACGTGTTATGAAGACCGTGGTATGCTTTTTTGAAATACTTTACAGAATTATGTTAATTGTACTGTGAATATGTTTGTGCTCGGGCTCTCATGTTCTTAATGACATTTTAAAACAAGCTATTATGGAAGTATAATTTCTGTAACTACTGATTTGAATCTGATCCTTAATGGGCCACACTTTTATTGAAGACAACCTACTGCTAAAAATTCAGCTTACAGTAGGCTTTGACATGTGTAATATATACAGTATAAGAACAGTGGTAATTAAATTAAAAAGCAGTGAAAAAGAGGAATCCTGACAGGAAGGTGAAGACAGCCATCATCTTGGCATAGGATGGCAGTTCAGTAAAGTACTGGACCATCTCATCATTGCCCTTGAACACCACCTGCTGGAAAAATAACTTGCTAACACTGTCCCGAAGTTGAGAGACCTTTGCCCTCAGTCTGGTACACTCTTCTGCCAGTTTCTTCACAGTTGCTCTGTAGGCTTCATTGGGGCATACTCAGAGGTGGGTGATTATTAACGTGATAAAGTGATTATTTTGAGTCGATTCTTTTGAAAGCATTAGGCAAAACCATCTGAATATGTTCATTAATCAGTTCAAAAGATTTGTTCAGTTCTCAGCACGATTGGAATCGCTCGATGCGGCAGGTTACTCACTCCTCGTACAGGGAAACTTAAACACAGAGAGCGTTGGATGAAGTGGGTATGAATCTTTATCTATCAAACCAAAATGTGTGCGCCATATGTGTGCGCCTGTGCGACCTGTTCGTCACTCACAGCAACATAAGCGCAACCTGTTAGACACAGAGACATGGCCTGCAGAAATATACGTTTGAAGAACAGAAGGAAGAAAGCTTGTTGACATTGCATTATCCTATACATTTATACATAGGTATCTGAAATCCCCCAGGGATCGAAACCACAACCTTGCGTTGTTAACGCAATGCTCTTACCACAGAGCTACAGGAAAGCTCTACATAGTCTTTTTTGACACCGTTGTTGGGTGTGGTTGTATATCACTGACATCAAATTTTCTTATTTTTGCTCTGTCTTGACCAAATGTTGGGCCAGTTGTGTGAAGCCTTTTCCGGATACAGTATCGTATGTTCGAATGTCTTGGCAAACAAATTCAACACATGTTTCTGTGGTCTCTTTTTTAAACTGCTCTGGCACCTGCCTAGACTTAGTAAATGTCAGTTTGGTTTCCCCTTTGTGAGGCATGGGTGCCGCCTTGAACCTGAGGTTCCAGTCTTGTGATTGCTGAACGGTAAAACTTTTAGGCATTTATCACATCGCACAAAGGGTATTTCTTTCCATCTGCGTTTATAATAAACGAAAAAGACTCCCATACATCAGACTTGCCTTATGTGGGTTTCTTAGCAGTAATCTGACTGTTTTCCAGTCCATGTTGAATATCCTTCAAGGACAGCGCATCCGCATTTTGCTCCACCATCTTTATTCGGTACAGCCCACACTATGAGGATCGTTATGCAAATGCTGATTGCACAGACCTTGCCAAAAAATGCATTACACAGAAAGCTGCGGCCCATGTTTGCGGCGCATGCACAATAGTCCTAAGTGCAGTACTGGTGGTTGATAAGAATGAGTGCAGACATGTAGTTCTGAAAGGACGACTGGAACTGGATGTTTTTAGACCACCAGCTCCCGTTCAAATAACACCAAAGTTCCCAACCACTACCGCATTTTATTTGGAAATGTATCCTGTGTCGCAAGAAATCTGGTCGGGTCTGCAGGGAATGCAGACCTCTAGTCCTAGCCCCTTGCCATTAATTGGTTTTAATTGTCATGAATGGGGTGAAGATGTGATTTTTTTTGCATTAATAAACATTTTGTTCTTCTTTTGTCTGTCTCTGCCGAAGTGATTCGAACCTGTGTTAGTCCTTCCAAGTAGCTTAGCTTTAGCTTAGTTAAAATCTATGGGTGAAAGTCCCAAGGTGGCGTATTCAGTATTTGTAAAGTGCAGCGACCCCTCCCCTCTGCCTTTTAGACAAGGCTCATGTTTATAATAATAATCTTGGGAGACAGACTCATTTAAAGTAATATAATCAGCTTGTTTTAGCCACGTTTCTGTCAAACAAAGCATGTCTATTTTATGATATGTTATCATATTGTTAACAAAATGTGTTTCATTAAACAGAGATCTAATATTTAGCAATCCGAGTCATAACAGTTTTAATATTTGTATTTTGTAAATTTTTTATTGGTTTAACTTTTATTAAATTACTTTTGAGAGGTTTCTGCATTCATTTATGTTTGATAGTGAGGACAGAAAGAGACTGATGCTTTCTCTGTACGTGTGCTTTCAGCTGTTCCTATCTTTTTCTCATAGTTAGAATACATTTTTGTACGAAAGTTTTAATGAATCATGATATGTTTGTGAAAACATTTGCACGCAGGTTTCAAGCACAAATATGTGTGTACGCATGCTTATGAGAATGAGACAATGGGTCTCTATGGGTAAACTATTCTGACCGGCTGTAATGTTGGTGCATTACTATACAAAATTATCGTCTTGAGGTTATTCTCATTTATGCTATCTGTTTCTCAAATACATTGTATTTCTGCTCTACGCTCTCATTTCAGCACCTTCAGGGATTGGCCCGTATCAATGCTTAGAGCAGGGTTTCCCCAAGTAAGGGTTGGAAGTCTACGAGGGTAGGGTAGCAAGATGACTTCCAGAAAAATTGATTAAATACGCTATTCCTAATAATAACAAAATAAGTGTAACAAGTGTAAAAAGGCATCAGCCTTTGGAATTTCCTCGCCCTCGATCGTGACCCCTGAGGTGATTATGTCACATTAGCAACTGCGCTAGGTTAGGTACAGTTAGGCCATGGCCCCATATCGCTGCTTACAGCATTTAAAATGGCAACGTATGGGTTTTATACTAATAAAAATGACAAACATATACCCACCATTCATTGATTTACCGGACAGAAGCATATTGACGTGTAATACAGAATCAGTGAGATCACTACTATGCAAACGAAAGATCAACCATTCATTTAAAACAATTTAATTTTTACATATTTATAATGTACAATTAAACCATCAATCATACGTAAAATTCTCCATATTGTACAACTCAAGCACTAGTATAAATAAAAATGAGATCAATGTACAACATGTTTTCTTCATTGATGAACAGTGCAACATCAACTGCTAATGAGAACACAGAGCCCACACGCAATCATATACCATTCTTCAGCAGGTTCAGGGTTAAAAAAAACAGTTACCATGGAAAAAAATAGGACAGAACTTCACCAATCTGTTAAAAGACAACACTTTTGCCTTACTTTGGAAAAATATAGCATGCTAATATATAACTCATTAAAATTTTTGGAGAAACCGAAGGTTCAGAGCAGCTGGTAGGTTATAATGTAGTAATACGGTAGTAAACTTTGCTAAACCCAATCTGTATTTTTCTTTGTATCGAATTTGCATAAAATTGTGCCATGTATCTTTGCAAAAGCAATCAAAATCGCCAAAAGCAGTTGTCATATATCAAGTGCAACTTTTCATTCCTTCTCTAGCCTGGTCACATTGGTGAATCAGTTTACAAATAAAACAGATGGTTCATATGCTGCCTCTATGTACATGTGGTTTAAATGATAACCCTCTAATCCCACAATTTATAGTTTCCTACCTAAAATAGGGTGAATCTTTTTTCATTACTGTAATAATTATAAAATGAAACTGTTTGTTTACATTTGTTCTGTACAAACATTACTCTACAATCTGTATTTTTTAGAATTATGTTCTCTAGATAGTATATGGTTTTCATTATGGTATTACATGAAAGTGTGAATTCTTTGTATTACTGTAAAAAGATTGATAGCAATAAAAGAATGGGAAAAAGAGTGAACATGCAGCAAAAGCTGCTCTTGAACAAAGCCAATTTGAACATTAACATAGGGCTGCACGATAAGGGCCAAAATGACAATCACGATTATTTTGATCAATATTGAGATCACGATTAATTAGCACGATTATTTGTTGATTTTAACCAAAACAATTTTTTATTGTCACACAAGCTAATTACATTTACTGCCTTCACATCCATATTGTGCAACATTCCTGCTAATGTACAGATATGTGCATCAAAATACACATATCCCTCAGGCCCTGGGCAATTGACTCTCCCGTGTGATCTTGCGGGAAAAAAGATGTTTGCAAGCATCGACTCTGCATTGCAAAATCCGCATCGATGTAATGAATTGTCAAACTCATGTACGGATCCATTGTCCTGCTTGACCACAGATCCGTTGTAGTTGCAAAGTACTTTATATTGGCAAGATCACGCTCTATTTCCCCTCTGCGTTTTCTGTACATCGCAGGTAGTGCCACCTTTGAAAAATAATTACGCGAGGGGATCACGTATCGTTTATCCAGAGTGTTGACCAAGAATTTGAAGCCTTCGTTTGTCACCGTGTTTATTGAGCACATGTCTTTAGCCAAATGAAATGCGACTGCATTCGTTATTTCACTGTGTCTTTGGGAGGTGGATGGGTATGGTGATGCGCTAAAGAGGCTCGCTTCGATGGATGTCTGAGTTGATGTTGTGGGATGATTAGTCTTTGCAACGCATTTCTTCGCCCTCATACATTCATCGTATTGAACTTTATGGTGTTTTTTTAAGTGGTTAAAGAGGTTCGTTGTGTTGCTTTGTGGTGCCAAAACAACTTTATGGCACTCTTTGCATATGACCTGTTCTTGTTTTGTGTCACTTGCCTGAAACCCAAAATGTTTCCACACAATGGATGACGATCCGATTCTCGGGACAAGCCCCTCGGCCGCTCCCTCTGCTACGTTAGACATTTTTTCTTTGTTAAGATAGATTATAGCCTGCTATCTGTTGTGGTATTTTCCTCACGCTACTCTGTCTTTTGTCTGTGACTGTCTACATCTGGAAACTGACTGAGCTGCTGCGCGCTGCAGGGAACAACTCTTATTGGTGCATGGACGCACGTGATCAGACAGCGGCTTTACAGCGCGCTAGACTGGCTTTAAAAAAAAAAAAAAACTTTAATACAAAGCGTAAATGAATGACGCATTTTAAATATCGCTCGATCACGCGAATTTGATCGTGGGAAGCCAAAATCGTGATCGTGATTAAAATTCGATTAATTGTGCAGCCCTACTTAACAATTGTATTTTTGCAGACTGTAACTCTGAAATGTAACTCACATTGTTGTTTGCAAACTGAACAGAACTAGAACAACCAGGACAACAGCTTTAAAAGATAGGTGTCTTTTACGGTTGTTTACAGGTAATGAAAAACAAATAAATGTTCCCAGTGTGGGTGCTTCAAGAAGTGACAGAAAACCTTGGTTGCTTCGTTCCTAAGGACTTCAACATTGACACTACGATTCTAAACTGAAGATGAATAATGGACGTTAATTCACTCACTCGGTTCTCTCTTCACCTTCTGTCCCAAGGTAGCACAAAGCCTGCTTTTAAACGTTTGATCAGTTCACCATTTGAATACTCGACCCCCAAAGATTCATAAATATAAACAGGAAAAATCTGTATGGACATTAAAGGCATAGTTCACCCAAAAACTTACATGATGTCATCATTTACTCACCCTCATGTAAAAACACAGAGAAAGATATTTGGAAGAATTTTAGCCATCTTTAGTTCTGGAACATCAACTACCATAGCAAAAAAAATTATTGTAGTTGAAAGTACCCCAGAACGGTCTTGTTTTCCAAAATACTTCAAAATATGTAATTTAGTGTTCAACACAAAAAATGGTCTACTATAGAAGTGGAAATTGCAAAAATTCTTCCAATTATCTTTCTTTGTTTCAACAGAATTTATACAGGTTTGAAACAACCTGAGGGTGAGTAAATGAAGACAGAATATGCATTTCCGTGTGAACTATCCCTTTAAGAGTTTCTTTTGCTTCACATATCCTGACTGGAATGTTGGGATGCACTCACAAACACAATCTCACTCTGTCACAACATACACACACTACAGGTAAACAATGTTATGCAGTCTTTGTGACAGGGCAGTGAGGCAGTGAGGAGTCACAGCTCTCTTGCTTTCTGGTGAAGGTCTCTCCTGGAAAATGAGCGGTTCATCTTGACCTGTCACCTATCTTAGGCAGAAAGCTAAGAGAGTTCAAATAAAGGGGGCCTGAAGGTGAAAACAAATGTATCTTGACCACAGGCATGGGTGTTTCTACATGCATGTGTGTGAGAGTTAGCTGTGGAGAAGGTCTCTCCATGCAGAGATTCCGAAACTGAAGCTTTGCCCAAATCTCCAAGCTTCTCAAGCAGCAAGGCTCAACTTCAAACATCTCCTTCTGGTATCTTATGCATGTATCCAGAAGATTCGACTGTCTGCTTTAGTGTTGTTATTTCTTTTTAGGTGCAAGTGTAAGGGTACCAAAGGGATGTGTGGTCAGAGGGATGAATTGTCCAGTAAATGGACCTCTTCATTCTCTTCCTCGTAGCGAGAGGAGGAAGATGCTAGTTGAACATTATGGACTCGGGGTCTTGGTTTGCCATCTGGGCCATATGACGGAGGATATCTTTTTTTGTAATAACACCAAGGAGGCGCCTAGAAAGAGAAAAGGGGAAAATAGGATTTAGTTTGCTTTTTTGTTTTCTGCAATGAGAACTGTCATGTTAGTCGCCAAGTGTTGCAGAGAAGACCCACTGAAATTAATCAAAACCTCAGTATTTTTGAAGATCTTTCAAAAGATCTTTGTCAATTATCAGCATACTGCAGCTGGGTTTGTAATTTTTTAACCCATGTCCTTTTCTTTAACTGTATTATGTCAAAATAAAACTGCAGACTTGGCAACAGACAGTTGACAGCTTCTGGTTTAAAGAACGGCAGAGAGCGTAAAAGATGCACAGTGCAGGAATCACTATAGTGTTTCTAAGAGCCGACAGCACAGTGAACAGTGAGTGTTGCAACTGGAAGTAAAACAGTGTGAGACCCTCCATCTTCACACAATCTGGCCTAGGTAAACAAGAGACACACAATCTGGCCTAGGTGAACAAGAGAACAGACAGTTATTTTACAACACAAATTCAAGAGCATACTTATGCACAACATGTGTTTACTTTGGTTTTTGTCTAGTGTTGGGGAATTTGACTTTTAGTAGTAATGTTACATTAATGCATTAAATTCATCATAAACATAATGGATGACAATTTTGTCATTATTTGCCCACCCTTCTGTATATATGAAGTTTCTAAAATTTTCAAAAATCATGTTTTTTATTATGTCATAATTTTCTATATTGTGTTTTATTGTGTTAGTTAGCTGTATTATTTTGTTATAATGGCTTAAGTCAAAACGAACCAACTACAATTTGATTGATATTAACTGGAATGTAGAATAAAGAAATTATTCTGAAAATAAACTCTTCATATAGAAGCTGTATTTGACTATTTATAGTAAGTCTCAAAAGAAGAATATATAAGCACCATACACTGCCATTGGTTTTCAGATTTAACATGAATATTTAAAATTTCCTGTGGCTTTCTATGTAAGGACATAAAACAGGACATTTCAAAGACATGAAAGTAAACAAGGAGTACATTACATTCCTAAAAAAAGTATAATTATGCGTTTTCTCAATTCCAAATTAAATATTTACGTTTATATGTGTGCCATGTATATTTATATGTACAAATAAATACACAACCATCAGTGTTTAAGAAATATATATATACCACAGCGGGTAAAATATACAGTAAATATATTTCTCAAGGTGCTGTTGACATGACATTTTAACCAGATGTCGTTAACATTCCAAATAACCCATAAATACAAAGAAAACAAAACAAATAAGTTCACAAATTAAGTTTTATGTAATAAAATACAATGACACAGGGGAAAAGTATTGTACACGTCAGGTTGGTTCAAGTCAGGTTGGGCCATTCTAGCAGCTTTATTCTATTTCTGTGAAACCGATTGAGTTTCCTTGGCTGTATGTTTGGGATCATTGTCTTGCTGAAATGTCCACCGTCATTTCATCTTTATCATTCTGGTAGATCGCACGTTTTTTATCAGGAATGTCTCTGTACATTTGTCCATTCATCCTTCCTTCAATTGTATAAAGTTTGCCAGTGACGTATGCTAAAAACAGCCCCACGGCATGATGTTCCCACCTCCATACTTCACTGTTGGTATGGTGTTTTTAGGGTGATGTGAAGTGCCTTTTGACCTCCAAACGTGGCGTGTATTATGGCATCCAAAGAGTGTGATTTTGGTCTCATCTGACCAGACTATATTCTCCCACAATTTCACAGGCTTGTCTTAATGTTGTGCATCAAGCTTTAAACAAGCTTTTACATGTTTTTTTCTTCAGCAATGGAGTCTTGAGTGGTGAGCATGCATACAGGCCACTGCGTTTGTTTGTGTTACTTATTGTTTTCTTTGAAACAATTTCACCTGTTATTTCCAGGTCTTTCTGGTCTTTCTGAAGTTCTTCACAAGTGGTCCTTAGCTCTTGGACCACTCTTCTTGTTATTCTTTTTACTCCTCTGTCAGAATCTTGTGAGGAGCACCTGGCCGTGGTTGGTTTATGGTTAGAAGTTTAGAAATCCTTCTATGACCAATGCCATCAGTATGTTTTGCAACAATAAGGTTGCGAAGGTCTTGAGAGCTCTTTGATTTGACCCTTTATGAGATGACACCTTGGTAATGAAACACCCTTTTATATGCCATCAGACTGAACCAGCAGATGTTATTTTCCATTGGTAATTAGAAAGCAATGCTGCCCCTTGTCAGAGGTAATATCTGCTGTTTTCGGCCAAAGACTGGTTAAGTGAGGCAATTCTAACAAAAATACAGACAAAGATGATGTGTTTTGTTTATGTTCAGTGCTTCACAGAGCGATTTTGCGGTATTACCATGGTTACATATTTTTTAGAGCTTCGCATTTGTTGTCGCATTTGATGCTGAAGATACATGGCATAGTTAGTAAAAGGAACAGTTGAGCGTAGTGGTTTTTTACCTTTAAATATGTCATTAAAGCAAAAGTTGTTCAGTTTGGTTTTATTCACACTGCGTAAATGTGGTGCAGACACATTAGTGAACCGTGCATCTAAAAAACGGGATTAAACATCTAATTGCACCAATGTCGTTTTGACTTTTACTACACAGTTCAAACTTCTTATTAGTTACCATTGCCACAAGGGTACGAGCATTAGTTACCAATGCCACAAAGGTAAGAGCATTATTTAAACAAGTCAAACTTCTCCGTCTACATCGCTCTTCTGTTATTGGCGCAAACTCAAACTGGCGCCCGTTATTCAATGGAGTTATTTCCGGTCACGTTTTTCCTTGCAAAGATTTCTTTTTTTTACCAAGTAATGGATGTGATTTTAAATATAGCGAAGTACAATACATCACACAAATCATACTTCAGTACAAGTAAAATTGCAGATTTTAAATCCATGTCTTCATGCGTTAAATACTTTTTCCCCATGCCATTCCACTTTATTATACATAACTTAATTTGTGAACTTTATTTTGTTGTATGTATCGATTATTTGGATTGTTACCAACATCTGGTGAAAATTTCATTTCAACAGCACCTTGAGAAATATATTTACTAAGAAAAATGGTGGCTTATTTTACCCACTGAATATACAGTCCAAATATTTTTTGTTTGTTTACATACACTTGAGTATTGCACTTCTTTTGTACCTATTTTGTTTTGTATTAACACTTGCACTTTTTGTCTTACTTGTTTGCACTAATACTTAATCGTTTATTGTTATCTTTAATGCCTCTCCCTATTTTCTTTCTGCTTCTCTTAAATATGTGTTTTAAAATCCTTTCTGTTTTCACAACACGTAAATCATCTGCCGCATGCCGAAGGCGACGCAATGCTTATAATCTTCACAATGTATCACTGCTAGCAACTGCCCCTTCTACTTTCCCAATAGGATTGTGGAACTGCCAATCTGCGGTGAACAAAGCTGATTTCATTACAGCTTTTGTTAAACATTCTGGTCTTTCCATCGTAGCACTTAGAGAAACATGGATCAAACCAGAGGACTCTCTCCCATAACCACACTTTCTCCCACAGCCCTCGCATCACAGGAAGGGGTGGAGGCACCGGTCTACTCATCCCCAAAGACTGGAAATTCAATCAGCTAACACCCATGTGTGACAACAGCTCCTTCGAGTTTCATGCTGTTACTATCACCCACCCTGTTAAAAGTCATTTTGTAGTTATATATCGTCCCCCAGGTCAGCTTGGACATTTCTTGGAGGAGCTAGATGTGCTTCTTTCATCTTTCCCTGAGGATGGTACTCCCCTGGTGGTACTAGGTGACTTCAACATCCACATTGGAAAACCACAGGCTGCTGACTTCGTCAACCTGACTGCATTTTTTCTCCTCGAGCAGGTTTCCACATCAGCAACCCACAAGTCTGGAAACCATCTAGATCTGATCTTCACAAGGTACTGCTCCACTCATCACTCTCAGGTCACCCCGCTGCACACGTCTGGTCACTTCTTCGTCACCCTCGACCTCACTGCTCCGGATATCGCAGAAGTCTTACCGATGGTCACCTTCCGGCGCAACCTGCGGTCTCTCCCTCCCTCCTGTTTTTCCTCTGCTGTCTTCTCTGCACTCCCCCCCCCCCTCTGATTAGCTCTCTCTTTTGAATACAGACAATGCCACAGACACTCTGTGTTCCACGCTTTCATACTGCTTGGACAACCTATGCCCTCTTGCATCTGGACCAGCCTGTGCATCCCCGTCGGCTCCCTGGTTATCGGATGTACTGCGTGAGCATCACGCCAGCCCCTGCAGACCTCTCTCTCTACCAATCTCTTCTCTCTTCTTTCTCTGTAGACGTCACCTCTGCAAAAACTGATTACTACCACTCGAGGATCTGCAACTCTCCGGACTCTCGAACGCTCTTCAAAACCTTCTCTGCTCTCCTCTGTCCGCCTGCTCCCGCACCTTCATCGGAGTTAACAGCTGCTGATTTTCCATTCGTAAAGAAAACTACTGCCATCAGCAGCCAGTTCTCTATGCCACCACCTGTCGAACCCACCCACATCCCTGACACGTGTGTGCTCCCCGCCTTTTCTCCTCTGTCTGAAGCTGATGTCTCCAAGATCATTGGTTCCAACCACCCTACCACTGGATCCCATCCCCACCCATCTCCTCCAGGCCATCTCTCCAACGGTTGTGCCTGCTCTGACCCACATCATCAACTCTTCGCTCACCACTGGGACATTTCCCACAGCGTTCAAAGAGGCCCGCATAACACCGCTTCTAAAGAAACCCACCCTGGACCCTACACTGCTAGAAAACTACAGGCCTGTCTCCCTTCTTCCCTTCATCGCCAAAGCCCTGGAGCGAGTTGTGTTCAACCAGCTCTCCTCCTTTCTCATGCAAAACAACCTCCTGGACACCAATCAGTCTGGTTTCAAGACCGGTCATTCCACAGAGACTGCACTGCTCTCAGTCATCGAAGCCCTGAGACTGGCAAAAGCATCATCCATGTCATCTGTGCTCATCCTACTGGATCTGTCTGCCGTCTTTGACACTGTCAATCATCACATCCTCCTGGCTTCTCTCAGTGCTATGGGTGTCTCTGGAATGGTTTGAGTCCTACCTCTCGGGTAGGTCATTCAGAGTATCCTGGAGAGATGAGGTTTCCACGTCCCAACAGCTCAACACGGGGGTGCCACAGGGCTCGGTGCTTGGACCGCTACTCTTCTCCATTTACATGACATCCCTCGGCTCGGTCATTCAGAAGCATAGCTTCTCCTATCACTGCTATGCTGACGACACACAACTCTACTTGTCATTTCAACCGGACGATCCGACAGTCGCTGCTCGCATCGCGGCATGCCTGAGTGACATCTCGCTTTGGATGAAGGATCATCACCTGCAGCTAAATCTTGCAAAAACGGAACTGCTTGTTATCCCAGCCAACCCAAGGATTCACCACAACCTTGCCATTCAACTAGGCTCATCAACGATTACACCGTCCAGCACAGCCAGAAACCTGGGAGTGGTAATCGATGATCGGCTTAACCTCACAAGTCATGTTGCCAGCACCACCCGATCCTGTAGATTCATCCTCTACAACATTAGGAAAATTAGACCTTTCCTATCAGAGCACTCTACGCAAGTCCTAGTCCAGGCTCTTGTCCTGTCCAAACTGGATTATTGCAATGCGCTTCTGGCTGGACTTCCTGCTTGCACAATCAATCCTCTCCAGATGATCCAGAATGCGGCGGCAAGAGTGGTCTTCAATGAACCGAAGAGAGCGCATGTAACTCCGCTCTTCATCAGGTTACACTGGCTCCCTGTTGCCGCCCGCATAAAGTTCAAAGCTATGCTCCTGGCCTACAAGACCAACATCGGGTCTGCACCATTGTATCTCCACTCGCTAATGCAGAGCTATGTTCCTGCCAGATCACTGCGGTCTGCAAAGGAACAACGACTAGTGGTACCATCCCAAAAAGGAAACAAGTCCCTCTCTCCCGTACCTTCTCTGGATCTGTTCCACATTGGTGGAATGATCTACCAGCTGCTACAAGATCAGCAGACTCGGTTGCCATCTTTATAAAACGCCTAAAAACGCATCTCTTCCGTCAACATGTCGCTGATTGATTTTTCCTAATAATTCTCTTCCCTTTCCTTCTTTAAAAAAACAAAACAAAAGAAAAACACTTACTAACCTCACTATTCTTAGCTTTGTATACTGTGCTAGGCTTTAATGGACTAGTTTGATGCACTTATGTATTTTGTTGCCTATGTTGTTATAATTGCTTCCAATGTTTCCTCATCTGTAAGTCGCTTTGGATAAAAGCGCCTGCTAAATGACTAAATGTAAATATATTTATTATGTAAATATAAAAATATACACAGCAGACATATATAAACATATTTGACGGCCCTAAATTATATATGCAGGGTAAACGTCCCTATTAAGCTCACATTCCCAATAAGCTTCACAAAGCGCCCTTGCAGTGTTTATAAATGTTTGGTGTTTGGTCATCGTTCAAAAAGCTATAGATACTTTATGGAGTTAATAAGAATGGCTTGACAGCTGGGTTTTTTTGGTCTTATGAAATATAAAATATGTCGATTTTTTAGGTTTACTTTGGGCTTATCCCGGATTGCTTTTTCACCTAAAATATCTGGCAATAGTGAAATGGTTAACACTTCTACAGCTTTTCATAATCTTTTTGCACCGTGCATATAAAGGCACACACATCTCTAATGCACGTTTAAATGCATCATTAAGAATTGTTGTCCAGTTCGGTTGCCAACACACTGTGTGGAATTTCTGTAAATGTGGTCGTCACTGCCTGCATTTTTCGGGAGTTAATTTGGTAGCAGAATGCGGTTGTCACTCCCGAAAATGATTAAACTGTGTGTGAACAGAACAGGATTAAGCACTAAAAGGTGAAGGGACAACTGCATTTAGATGCAGTGTGTACGTGGCCATAGTCCGCTAACTAGCTGTATAAGATTGTGTGCTACACTTATATATTACTTCACAGGCATTACTGGATTGTATTTTGAAATACAAGTTCTGGGGTTTTATACTGCTGCAATTTTTTACGATTTTATTTTATTTTAGGGTGACGCTATTATTATGGAAATCTCAGAGTTTCAGTGTGACGCCAACATGATTATTCATGAATTAATATGAACAACTAATATTAACAATATTTATGAAATTATAAAGTATGTAAAAAAACTTAATACATGTTCGAAATTATTTATATGGAATTGCTTTTCAATAATGTAATTATGTTTACACTACTTTAATAATTTGGGGTATTGGGTATTACTGCATGGTGCTACTTCAAAGATTGCTCACAGCATAAGTACTGCAGTGTAAATACAGCATTACTATGCACACTACTCCAACACTGTGTGTCCAGATAGATATTTTGTATAGACCCAATAATGCATTTTTCTTTATCGAGTATGCCTGCAGACATTTTTCCACATTACCTATGCTCTTGAGTTTGGTCCTGAAAAGGGAATTAAAGATATAGCTGACCCAAAAATGAAAATTGTGTAATTTACTCACCCTCTTGTCATTTCAAACCTTTATGACTTTCTTCTGTAGAACACAAAAGAAGATATTTCGAAGTTGGTAACCGAAGAGCACTGGCCCCAAATCACCTCAATTGTATGGACACAAAACCAATGCAGGTTACCAACATTCTTCAAAATATCTTCTTTTGTGTTCTGCGGAAGAAAGAAAGCCATACAGGTATGAAATGAATTTTGAAATGTTTTATTTTTGGGTGAACTATCACTTTAAGCTTGATGACAGTTTGTCACACAGAGAAAAGGTGAGACAATTTGACAAGAGCTGAAAATGTGTGAGTCATTCCAAACAGAGCTAGAGGCATGAAACGCTCGTGGAATGAGTGTCAAAACTTCACAATATGTTTGTGGATAAAAGTAAAAAGGTCAAACTAAAAAAAAATAAAGGACAGGGTGTGGGACTTGAGACGAAGTGAGGATTGTTGGTTTGGGGTTCAGCTGACTACACACTACAGGAAGTGCTATAATTCTAGAGCCACATCAAATCAACATGGTTCTAGCAACACAATATCCTATTCACAGCTACTATGCCTACAGAGATGAAAAAAATGTATATGTTGAAGAATGAGAAAATATTCGCTACACATGACAGTTACTCGCCAATAGTTTAGGCGCGAGGGATCAGATGTCATCGATCTGTAGCCCAGCGGATGCAGACCGGGGAGCCCACCAAGGAATTTAGCGATAAACAAGGAAAACAAACAAACAATTCAGATGAAGGACATCACGGCATGTGTATTAGATGTGCTTTGTGAGTACACGTGCACAATGCAGTTTAAAGGGAAGGGCTACATAAGAGTGCGCTTCAAAGACACCATGGCTTTGTGACAAACTACTCTAATCTGCGGGGATGACCGAGGACAGGAGCAATAATCTGATTGAAAGTAGATTTTACAAAACAATAATGACGTCTGCAGGAGAATAGAGTATTTATTTTTTCAAGTTCTATTTTAGGGGCTTTACTGAATAGGACAGTAGAGAGCTGACAGGAAAGCATTGGGTAAATTGAGACGGAAATCCACAAGGCTATCGGTGCCGACATGAGAATAGAGTATTTCTATACGCAGGGTCCAAAATCCTTAAAAAAAGTGTTAAATTTTTCAGAGTTTGAAGGTGACTTCTTTCTTAAACTTTTCTTTATAGTCAACATGAAATCAATTTGATCACATTTACTTTCCTGTATGACTTTTTCCCATTGATCAAATCAAATCCTGTTTAAGAAATACATTGCATAATAGAATTCAAATGTGTTGCATTAATAGAGTGATGTGAGCCGTCAATGACATTGGCAAAATTCTAATTAACAATTTTAAAATGGAATGCGTGACTTGCTGCGATTCCAAAACAGTTACCATCTAACTCTAAAATAACTTATTACTGCTTGCATTTGGGACTGGCAAGGGTTTTGTACTCGCTGTTCCACAAACTGTCACGCGGAACGTTTGAAAACATATACTAAATGTAATACTCTCCCACAGACATCAGTAAAAGTGACTTCAAAAATGTAAAATGTAACGACAAAGAATTTTATTCAGAACTAGATTTCAATTTTATCCCAACAGGAATGTCTTTTTTCACTCAAGTTTCATGCGTCCCTCCTAAGAGGTGAAGTCTAACAGGCAGAGTGGGGGCATGGGCGGGGCTAATCACCAAGGGCTCCACGTGCTGCTTGAGCTCTTCCAGATGTTCTAAAATATTCTTCTTTGTGATGATGCCCAATAAAATCCTGCAACACACACCGTGACGACCATCACTTAGCAACAAAAATTACAGCCACAACTGAAGTACAGACAAAGAAAAATAAAAAACAACATAAGAGCAACAGGACAACAGAAGCAATATGAACAGAAATTTACGAGATCATCAAAATAATCAGGTGCAATGCCATTAAATAAACAGAAAATAATCAAATTATTAATTGTGCAACCACCACCACGTTCATAAAAATGTCATTCTGTGATTAGGTCGGATTGGCAAACGGTTGCGAGCTAAATACTAATTTCTTTACCATTCTGAAAGAGAAATTACTTCAAATCTTTCTTTGGTCAGATTATTTCCCCCTCTGGTTAAAATATGATGGTGCGATTCCTCTGTAAATGCTGCTCAAGTTGTGCACTATGATTTCCACAATGCAGAAAATGTAGACGGAATGGCAGAATCCAGGCATAAAAACACAATTTGCTGTTTAATGTGGAACGGCACTACATCTAGCAAATAATAAAAAATGATCTCTTAATCAGGAAGGAGCGCTGAACAACTAATACAATTCAAACTATTATTATAAATAATGAAATTAAATGGCTTCTGTTTAAATATGTTATCTGCTTGTTGCGTGCCTCTGAGTGAATGAGTTTACAGAGACTAGGTATGGAGACGTGAACACATGAGCTGAGAATTTATCTCAGTTTCATTTGAGCAAAAGCTACTGTCAAACATGCAGTGAAAATGTCTTTGCGACGACCCGTCTAAATAATTTCTGTAAGTCTATTGACATACTCAAAAGACTAAAGCATTTTTCATGTAACTTTACTAATTACTGTAAATGTATTAGTAAAATGACAAGAAATGCTACAAACAGTTAAGGAGACTGTGTAAATTGAAAGAAAAAATGCCTACATCATGCGTCTTGAGCTGCCAAATCTCTTTTTTATCATTGAAAATAATAAAGAGCACTACAGTTGAGGGGAAGTTTTTTTTAGTGAACAGAGCTTCACATTTAGGTCTATTCCTCATCATACGGCTTCAGAAAATAGTCATATTGACAATTTCTGTGGCAAGATGTAGGCAAATGTTCAAGACTTCAGAATTCAAGAATTCTGCATGTTTGGAACGGCAAGAAAGCAGAGGAAGGATGACAGAATGAGATTTCTACATTCTATTCCTTTAATCTGAAAACCAGTTCCTCGATCTGGTGCATTGCACCCTGTATTGCATCATTTACACAGCAGGGTGCAGTGCAGAGCAAATCTCATTGTGACAAAGCAGACCTACAGTGCTGAGATACTGTAGACCTCCTTTAGCTTTTTGTGCCATCAAAAATTCTATTTACACCATTTCACATGCAAACAATCAGTATTTTTAAAGCCAAATTTTCAGGCGTGGCTTTTTCAATATTTAACGCTACGTTTTAAATGAGATTGTTAAGCAAGGGGAAAGATACAGTGCAGGCCTGTGTACAAGATTTTTCACCCGTGTCTGAGCAGGAGACTAGCAGCTGAGAGGCACGAGGTTCAGTGTGTGAATGCACAGATAAGTGACAACACAGACTGAGCCCCATCAGTAGAGTATCGATGGTATATGTTAGTTGAAATGTATTTCACACAGAACACAGAAGAGGGTATACATTTCTCACTCCGGCGTTCAAGTGGACACTCACCCATTGTGTGTCACAAGGCACTGGCGGAGGCCAAGCTTGCGGAAAATGTCTACCACAATCTCCATGGGTGTGTGGTCCGTGACGGTGAATGGGCTCATGTCAAGGATGCTGCGGAGTTTCAGTGGCCGCGGGCTGTCTGCGGGAAGGGTCGGAGCATGCTGGGTAAAATACACACGGGAATTCAGCACAATTCTCTCCTGCTTACGGCAGGCATTTTCTGAAGAGGGCAAAACAAAAGGTGAAGAAAAACAACATTAGTTGCTCCATATCACAGTAGCATAGAATGTTAATTATGTTTAGTCTGGTAAACTACTGGTACTGCCAAAAATGTATTTTCTTAGATTTTGGGGTAAAACAGAATCAGACAAGGGTTGTGAGAACAGAAACAAAAGTGTTGTTTAGTTACCTATAGCAATTGTTATATCCCTCCGCAGTGCAAAGCCTACCAGCCTCTGCGATTCTTTGGAAACGATAACAGGAAAGCCGTTATAGCTCGTTTCTGAAATTATATTCTGCAACTCGCCAAGCGTCATGTCATCCTGCGTAAGCACAGCCAGCGGCGGGTCACTGCGTCGTGGACGCATCACTTCCCTTGCTAACGTGGTGTGTGTGAATTCTTCCTTGGCGTCCAGGAAGGGATATCCGTTCAGACGGATATGGGCCTCGTATATTCCCTCTCTCCCGAACGCATCACCCACCCATTTACTGGTCATCACGGCCGCCATTAGTGGAACAATGTATTCCAGCCCGCCAGTGAGTTCGAACACAATGACCACCAGAGACACAGTCATGCGAGTCACACCACCTACAGCCAGCACAATATTACAAATTGGTTCATTAGCCAAAACACAGATGCAAAAATAGAACAAAGCATCCATGCATGCACACTTACCAAGGCAGGCTGCAGCCCCGACCATGGCATAGAGTCCAGGCGTGATGCAGTCAGCACCCACCTCACACCATTCTCTAAACAGGAACCAGTCGTGGTGATAATATGCCAGCTGCTCCACAGCGATGCCCACAATCCGTCCAGCGATCGCACCGATGGCCATGCTGGGGATGAACAGACCTGATGGCACCTGAGGATCCAGCCAGATACCAAATTTACATTCAAGAGCCAAGCAAGGGGAATCCCTCTAGATAATCTCAACAGCATAACATGGCAAGCAATGATGCAGTGGCAGAATCTCATTGGACATGCGAGAACCATTGAGATTCAACGTTGAGATTTGTGAAGTTGGTGTGACGAATGTAGTCCTCTTATCTACAAGTGTTTAAATTCTAACGCAGCATATAAAAGACACATTAGCTTCTGAACATTTTTAACAGCCCCCTGGAGTCACCTGATCTCCTCCTGGATTACTTAAAAAACAGGGCACAATTCAATGGCATTGAAAAACTAGGAACAGTTAGGATTAAACATTTTTAACAATCCAAACTGTGTTCAGCTGACATGTACACTTAGAATGGAATGAGGGTGAGTTTACTATGGCAGATTTTTTGGGGTGACCAATTTATTTATAGATTTTCAATCGAATGACGTCAACTGTTTGATGCTCACCTTCAGGCCAAAGGTAAAGATGGTCATGATGATTTTGAAGATGAGCGCCAGGCTGAGCTGCCACATGGCAGAGTAAACACCTGGCGTGGCAGCAGCCTCCGAGCCTTCAGGGTATGCTTGACTGCCGTTCATCTGACTTCTGTACTGACAAAGCTGTGACGATTCAAGCGGGCCGCAGTCGGTGAACAGCTCCTTTATCAGTTCGCTGGTGTTCTGCCGTGTGTACGGGTTTGGAAATGCGATTATGGCCGTGATAGCCGCCACTGTGATCACCTCCAACACTGGATACTTTCCTGGTGTAATAGTTTGATACATATTCAACTTGTGATATTAACATTATTTAATTTTCATAATATAAAAAAACAGTTCATCCAAACATTTACATTTTATCGTAATTTACACTCATGCCATCCATCATAAAAGCCATCATTAAATGGTACCATTAGATTTTGTGTACCTCATAAAACATTTGGTTTAAATTTCACTAAATAAGCTCAAAACAAATACATTTCTTATATACCTATCGTTTAACTTACGATTATTTTTTGGAGCGTTAACATGTTGGGTGGTATACGTGGACATAAACTGAACATATTTTTGTCAAACTTTTAAAAGTATATACAATAGTAAATGAATAGAGAATATTCTTTATGGGTGAACCATTTCATTAATATCACATTACAGTAAATTTTTACCAAAGCGTGTGGATTTGCGGCGCCGGCACCAGGCGATATTAGCCCGAATGAAAAAGGCTCCCCATAGGCCACCGAACACCCCCAACAGGATGAAGGGGAAAAGTTCAAACAGGTACCAGGGTGTGTGGTACTCAACATAGAAAAGCACCAGCCGGCTGTTCCCAAATGGGTTAATGGAGCGCAGCACAAATGCTGCCACCAGAGCAGCAAAGAACGAGCGCCACAGAGTCTTTAGTGGGAAGTAGTAACTGACCTAAGGGGAAAGACAGCAGTAACTCAGTTAAGCTAAATACAGTTTTTAAGGCGTGCAACTAGTCTTGGAATTGGTACCAATTTGTAATGCATACAATCTGTTATATTGATTCTGTAGAAAAGTGTTATGAAGTTTCGACATTACACATGTTTTAGATGAAGATGTAAAACTCACTTCCTCTAAACTGAAAAGTACTCCCCCTATAGGAGCTCCGAAGGCAACAGACACACCAGCAGCTGAAGCTGCAGATAAAACCTGCAAAGATAGAAACACAGGATCATGGAAAAGTTGCATAAAACAAATAAAAACAATTGACATTAACCTGTCAGAAAAAAAGGTGGAACTTAATTTTTGGGTCAAAATTGGGTTCTTTAAATGATTAACCTATAACCTATTGCCTATAATCTCTGAAAATATCTTGGCAAAATTAAATGTATAGTGGCAAGCTAAGGACATGCTCGACAGAGGTGCAAAATCTCTGCACAGATTTCCCTCACTTATCACCACAAAGACCGTTCACATATCAAAGTACATTAAGAATTTAGGTCCAGTGTAAACTAAGGTATGCACAGTTTTTTGCAGCGTTATCATGAGATGGCGGAGCTCGCCATCTGAAGCACCATGAGTTTTCCGCCTTTGGAACTCGAACAGGTTTTAAAAGTTCAGAGACTATCATGACAAATCAGGGATGCTAACAGGTGAGAACATTGCGTGGGTCAGGCGGTTCTAGGTTGAGTGGATATCCAGGGCTTAGCCGAGAGATATCAATGTGGAGCTTTACTGTGGCTCAATGGTTAGAGCCTGGCGCTAGCAATGCCGAGGTCATGGGTTCAATCCCAGCAACTTGCACATAGTCAGAAACAAGTGTATAGTACAATGCAATGTAAGTGGCTTTGGATAAAAGCATCTGCCAAATGCATAAATGTAAAATGTTCCATGTCTAAGAAATAATGAAAAACGCAAGCCAGGCCACTTTCTCGTTTTTCATAGCACTCGGGAGCATGGGCTGTTGTGGCATCTGCCGCTGCTAAGCAACCATGAGCACACTCGCCATGAAGGTTTCGGCAAAAGGATACATGGAATTTCAGCACCGACTTGCTGAAAAGTGAAACGTGTATGTCGCACCACATATGTAAACTTATTTTATTTCATGTCTATAATATAATGAGTGCTACGGATTTAACTTTGAAGACGCTGAATTAAAGATATTCTTATCTAATATAATATTCATTTATAATTCATAATGTTCCAAAATATATATGTGCAAAACCGCGTTGCTCTGTTTGAGCGCGCTTGCCGCAAGTCTACTTTTAAAATAACAAACTTGCGTGTACAAAAGACATCAAATGTAAACGTCCTTAATAGTGATTCGTACAGGGCATGATATTAAAATGTATTTGGCTTAAGCCCCCTTTCTGTGTTCTCTTATATCATATGCTTGCATTTGATAAACAAATTCATATTACCAATCAAATGAAATCAGAGCATTGGAATAACACATACTGCACTTCGCGTTTTGCCACCTGCTAGGGCTGCATGATTAATTCGACAAAGCTGCACGTGATATGGTGAAACGCTGCGATTCTTCTGTGCAGTTTGTCAGAGAAGTATGGTTAAATGCTGCTGCATCTGAATGGCAGAGGGAGCTCTCACGCACAAACTTCAAATATGCACCCCAGAATAATCACAATGTATGCATACACGCATATAACTAGGAAATGCCATCTTCCTATCTTTCGAAATTCCATCTTTCAATCACTGTTCTTAAAGCCGCCTCAGGTATTTTCATGATAACGTCTAATTATAATGATGAATAGCTTTCCTGGAGCTCAGTGGTAAGAGCATTGCGTTAACAACGCAAGGTTGTAGGTTCGATCCCAGGGGATTGCAGATACCTATGTAAAATGTATAGGATAATGCTATGCAAGTCGCTTTGAATAAAAGCGTCTGCCAAATGCCTAAATGTAATGTAAATGTAAATGATGTTTGACTGGTATTGCACTTTCAAATGCATGTTGTAAGCAACTCAAACTCGCAGTGTTTTCAGATGGCGCATCGGCATTATCTACGTATCATGCTCATCAACAAGGTGTGCATAAAAACATCGCTGCCTTTGCGATTACGTAATAGCATTAGACAGACCGATTTAAGCATGATCTTAATGGCAATTGCAAATAATCGTGCAGGCCAACGGCCTGCCGCACCTTGCGGTTTAGCCAGAGCACTCTGAGCACCTAAAGCTTACAAAAAAGTACTGCGAGCAAAAAAGGGCTTGACATCATGCATGTTTTTTTCCATTGTCTAATCGAATGAATGGAAAAGCGGGGATTAATGTTTAAAATTTAACCGTTCTAATGTAGAAATATTAACTGACTCAATCTTTTTTTAATAGGCGACTATTCACTTGAGAGAGAGTCTAATACTTATTCTAGAGGTCGCATTTAGCGACTGCATACGTCATGATCGAGGTTGTATTACTGGGGAATTTTTTTTTATATTAAATTGTTAATACAGTTTGTAGAGTGACTTTTACTTGTAATACTTGACAGTTGTGTTTTTATTTTCATCGCCTTAGTGTCACAGAGTTCTGGTTCTAATGCCTAACCTCTCGCTTCTTGGCCTCGTTTTTGCTGTATTTGGGAAAGAGGTAGGAAAAGATGTTGCCACAGCAACAGGCGACGTGGACCAGCGGACCCTCCTTCCCGAGACTAAGACCTGATGCCACAGCCAATACCAGAGTGATGGTCTTTATCATCAAGGTCCATTTCCCCAAGTACCCTCGAATAATGAAGCCACTCAGAATAGTTTTAATCTAAAAGAGAGAAAAAAAAAGGTGAATTCAAAGTACAAAACAGACATGCACAATTACTCAAAGTCAACCCTATTCTACAATTCTACTTCACTTTAAGTTATTTGGCTGGTTAGCTTTTCTAACAAATGTGTCAGTGCACACACTAGTCTTATTTTGCAGTGTGCAGAGCAGAGTGCCTGATGTTGAAATCAACATTTTGGACCAACTGGATTGCAGACTGCAGACTAAGGTACTATACTGGAATATGCTCATGTCTGTATCTTTTACAATATCACGTCAAAATTGATGCAAAGACAGAAATCGTTGCTGTTAATTCATATGTAATTTGACCTCAGGTATTCCAGATCCACAGGCATAAGGGGCAAACACCTTCACCAATGACACGGCCAGGAAGGCAAAGGAAAGTGCCCAAAATGTGAACATGAAGTAGTTCATTATGTAGGAACCAGGACCCTAAAGGACACAAGAAGAAGAAAACAAACCCAGACTGAACATCAATGATGCTTTTTATCTGGTGCACGTTAATACAGAATCTCTTTAAGCTCTGACCTCAGCTTGCCCCAGAATGAGTTCGGCCCATGTCTTCCATTGGGGACACTTGTCTCTCTCAGCAAAGGTGGTCTCGTTGGAGCCCCAGCAGCACTGCTCATGATTAAACCACATTGCACTGAGACACACGCCCTCCTTCAGGTCGTTCATCCAGTCCGCGGCGATGTCTATCACACCGGCTAATGCACCTGGCGAAACGAGAGGGCAACTTCAGGTCTTGTAACAAGAGTTTTAAAAAAAAAATTAATTTCTGAACTCTAAAATTATTAAAATTTTTCTGGCTCAATTAGGTTTAAAATTCATGCACTTGTGATGTTCAAGTTTTGCTGTGAATATTTAACAGATATTGTTAAATATATCATCGCAACATAAACGCACTCTCTGAACTTACTGTATTTTAATTAAACTGAATGCCCAATAAAGCCAGAAGTTCATGCAATGTTTCTGTTGTCAGACATTAAATAATAATTACAGTCAAATGTTTATGTTCATGTGTCTAGTCAGTAATAATGATAGATGGTTGTAAACGTGTTTGTAATCATTAATTTATTTATTAATTCACTAACAACTAAGCAGTAGTTTGGTTATGAATGTGCCGTTTCTGAAGCTAATTGAGCGGAGAAGATGAATAGATATACATTTTCCACTCACTGAAAGTTAAGGTTTATCCAAAATAACGCTAGCTGCTATTGCTCTTTGAAGGAAAAAGCCTGTAATCACTGCACCACTGGTTTGTGTGCGCCTGTGTGTATGCGTGCATGCAACAAAGGGGAATGAGTGAGTGACAGATGCATGCTTTGCAGAATTAGATCAAGAAACATCGCCGCAAAAAAAGCAACAAAGATCATTGTGTTATAATGAACTATTAAAAAAATTCAGTTTGTTTTGAAACTCTGGCGATACGAATTAGACTGTGGCAGGCAGCTTTAAACTAATGCCTCGTTTATACACGCACCAGGCTCTGCACAGAGTATGGAAATTAATGGGAAACTTTGCGAACATGTTCAGGGCAGGGGTATCTATGGCCGCTCAATCATTCACAATCACATTCTGATGAAAGAAAATGATTGGATACAAACTCGACAAAAAGGGGAACAAATTTCCCTCATTGTAATTGATCAAAATGACAGACGACTTTTAGATTTTTCCAATGCTGGTAAAAACAAAAATCAATCAATGACAGAGAATTTATTGTTAATGCAACCTCTAGGTTTTCATTAAGGGTATCTCTGTATTTTGTGCCGTTGAGCCCATCTTCTATCCCACAGTCCCTGCTGCTGATAAACACATTCAACGCATGATGCTGTTGATTACACCACTTTTTTATGCATGTAGAAACAATTGGATTGTCAGGCTGAAATGCCAAGTGGAGTTGTGTATCATCCCCATAGCAGTGACAGGAAAAGCAATGTTTCCGAATGGCAGAACATTGGGATGTCATGTATATGGAAAAGAGCAGCGGTCCAAGCACTGATCACTGAGGCACCCCTGTATTGAGATGTTGGGACTCAGAGACCTCACCTCTCCAGGATACTCTAAATGAGAAGTAGTGACCTACCTGAGAGGTAAGACTTGAACCATTGTAGCACCATTCCAGAGACATCCATAGCCTTGAGTGTCAACAGGAGGATGGGGTGAACGATGTCAAAAGCAGCAGATAGATCCAGTAGGATGAGTACTAGTCCCCAACCATGGCCTGGAGGAGATGCGTGGTTAAAAGAAATGATCTTGGAAACTTCAGCTTCAGATAGGAGAGAGAAAGAGGGGAAGCAAGCATGTGTTTTTAGGAGAGTACGAGAGTCAGGCAAGTTGTTGATTTCAGAGTGATAGTACTGAGATATCAGCAGAGAAAGAAGAGACTGATAGAGACACAGGTCAGTAGGATCTTTAGATTTGCGCCACTTTCTCTCAGCTGACCAGAGCCTGGCGCGATGCACACAGAGAACATCACATAACCAGGGGCAGAAGGGGATGCACAGGCCTGCCTGGATGTAAGAGGGCATAAGCTGTTCAAGCAGGTAGTTAATGTGGAACAAAATCTCTGTGGCACTGATAGTATTCAACAGAGAGCTGTTCAGAGGGGGAGCGTGGCGGAGACTGCGGAGGATAAGCAGGAGGGAGAGAGTGAATGTAGGTTGTGACCAGTGGGGAAGCGTGTGTAGTGTCTGGAGAAGTTAGGTCGAGAGCAAGAGTTTTGAGGAAATTATCCATTATCAGGTGACCTGATAATGATGAGTGGAGCAGTAGCGTGTGTAGATAAGATCTAGTTTATTACCAGACAGGCAGAGTCGATGCGCTCTACATTCTTAGGTCTTCAAACAATGACGGCTGCATGGGATGATGCTGCCGCAGTGGTTAATTACACTTATGTAACCATCTAAATCACGCAATTGATTTCAGCAGGACATGCCTTACAATATCACAAAATAAACAGGCGAAACCAGCACGAGACTAGGCAGGAACAAACACTACTTCAACACATGGCACAGCGGTAGAAAACAAAGCAACGTTTCCTAGCAATGGCACTGCGTTGAACTCAATAAGACAAGAATCAATACACTTACACGCTTCCATAGACTTCTGCTAAACTGTTTCTCTGCTAAACTGTTTCGCCCGATCACCATCTTCTTTGTGGCTTTGAGGGTGAAGTCCATAGCTGCCCTGAGGTCCCTGAAGGAATCCGGCTCCTCCTTCCCCTTGTCGATTCTCTGGAGCAGCTGTGCCTAAAGACTTGGAATACTGCCTTGGTGTGCAGTGCTGAAACTGCCTCTCCTGCCGCAGCGTAGGCGTTGTCAGCCAGGTGCGCCGACATGCGGCAAGGCTTTGATGGAAGAGAAGCTTCCCTTCGTAGCGATGCTGTACACTGGCAAAGATGAGACGCTACGACATTCTCTACTTTGGAGAAAATCTCTGACTTGTACAGTTGAAGAATCTGAGTTATGCCGCACAGATGGTGCTTATTATAGCACAGGTGGCTCCGCCCCCCGCAGCACCTTGAACATCATTGGCCCAGACCATTTGGAATGCACTGGTGTTGTGCAATAAGGCTTCAGGAGGTTAGTGATTGGAGGATACCCCCATAGCGTCAGCTTCTGAAGCAATGTCGAAGTGAACCGTTCTCAAAAGCGATTTATCCAAAGACTGCATTGATACTGAATTTAGTCAACACACTAAATTAAATAAACTTTGCGACTGTTCTGGACAATCTAGCACAGATTTGTTCTACTCAAATTTTATTACTGGTGACCTGCAATAGACCATCGGTTACAATAACATCTGCAGACCTGTTATTGACTACTGAAATGAGCAGCAAAGACACCCCTCTGACTTGAGGGAATTATATTGTTTAAAGGCATACACATTAAAGGCTAATTTATTGTGAACCAATATAATTTAGTTGCAATAGGATAGATAGAAGTGTTATGGCCTAAGCCTTATTGGTGTTACTGTGGTATATTGTGTCTTTGTCTTCTGTGTTAATTTCTTAATCTGTGTTAGGCTCCGCCCCTGCGCACCTGAGACCTGTTGCACTGATGGCTCGTGCTGTGTATAAGTGGGGTGCAACGGAGGAAGAGAGGCGTCTGCGGTGAACTCCGTGAGCGTCATGATGCCTAGACCGAGAGCCAAGACAAACCGAGTTCTTTATGTCTATGTGTTGTAATTTAGTTCTATTTTTGGTCTGTTAGGTATGTTGAAGTCAGTGTGATTGGAGAATGAGTGTTACTGTGGAGAGTGAAGCGTGAGAGATGTGAGGTTATATTTATAATAAATCTGTGAAATTGCCGTTTGCCTTGCGTCTCCTCTTTATGTTGCTGACCCCTTTCTCACAACGAGCGTCATAGAATCAGGGGGTCGTAACAGAAGTGTACAGCGTCTGAATGCCACTCGTGTGCAACAAGCTAGTCATATGGCATTTTACAACAGGACAAAGTGTGCAGTTGACTGGCCCTACATTTCACTTCCCAAAATCATTTGAACATTAGTAATGCAAGCTAGACCTCAACACCAACATTACTGATCAATTTTCAAAGTAAATTATTGATTAACTTGTTCACCACATATCATGTGATATTAATTATTTTGTAATGAATTACCAATGCTATAATATATAAATACTGTTGCACAATTACACTGTCCATCCATATAAATGACTCAATACACTTTATTTTTTTTCCTTACAGCAAAACGAAAATCTAAATCTGGTGATGATCCTTGAACCGTGTGCTTACCTGACGCAAGACCTGTTAGCGTGACCACCAGCCACCCTGACCATGCATCATACAGGCTCTTGGTAAACTCCCATGCGGATTCCTTCTTTTTACTGTTTATCTAAAAAATGCATACAAGAAGCAAATCTTTGTCACAAAAAACATTACTACAACTGTTGATTTGTTAAACCAAAGTTTAACAAGTGAAGACGGGAGGTAATTTGATTAAATTTTTCATTCAGCCATGTCTCCCACTCTGTGTGCATTCTAGGAAACGAATGAAAGCCTTTAAGTTGAATGTATGAGCAAGCCCAATTTATTACTACTGCATGTTTTGCTAGGTATTTAAATGTGCATTCAAATATAGTGTAATTATATTTAATTGAAATATTAACATAATTTAAATCAATGTTGTAAAAACCTTACGTAACTTATGTGACTTATTTTGAATTGTGATGCTCCAATTTCATGTTGTATGCATTGCTTATCCATCAGATGTTCGCTCCAGGTTTTCTTTAACGTGGTGAGTGGAGTAAAAGTTGATGCATTACCTTGCGATGGCGCTCTCTGTCTTTGCACTTTTCTCTGACCCAGTCAATAGTGTGGAAGTCATCATAGGTGCCCACCCCTGGAATAGGCTCATCCAGCAGATCGAGCAAGTGGGTGGAAATGCTGGCTCCTCCACCACCACCACCATTAGACATGGTGTAGTTTGACCCTTATGTAACAGAGATGGAAAAAGTCACTTCAAGACAGGCCAAAGGAGAGAAACAAAGTGACCAAGGTAGAGTTTGAAGTTGTAATGTGATATAATAAAGATTTTTAATTGAAAAATAAACATTTAAATAATATAAAAGTTACAGTTTCGATTTATAAAGCAGAAAATTACAATGTACTAATCCCAAGAGACACATTTAGTGTTTTAGTAGTTTTTTTTCACATGAAAGAAATGTTGTGCATAGCAGAATCATCCATCCACAAATTCAACGATTTGACTGGACAAAGAAAACAGACCCTACAAGACAGTTGAATGTGTAGAGCCCCATGTAGCTTCAGTGAGCATTTTAAATAATATATTTTAAACAATAATTGCAACATAACTAGGCTTGTATGTGATGAATTTCATCTCAAAACTATTAAATAAAAGGATGCGCAATAGCTGTGAACGTGATACATGTTACGCATGTATTTTACTATCCACACAGAAATGCTTTATGATTTGAATCTGTGAAATTTAGATTTTTATAAACATGAGACGATTTGTACAAAGAGAGACATATTTTTGATAAAATTCCACTTTATACAACTCGGGTTGCACTAGGGATGGGGTGTCGACTCTTAATGTCCCTAAAGGCGGATTCCACTCCTTTTTGACCCAGTCATTTTTCATGTTATCGTTGACTCACATCTTTCTGATTGCATAACATTTAAAAACCAATCATGTTTAAGGTAAAAGTCATACCTCTATGACTACACATTTACATCATATCCAGAACACTGTGGTAATCAGTGACTGAGCGACACCTACTGTCACGCAATATTTCCCGTTCATTCATGACCTTCAATCTGATAACATTAAATTCTCACATTCTTATTATAAAAACTATCAAAGATTTCATCCATCCCTATTCAAGCTTTTATACAACTGTTAAGACTTTGTAAGTTGCTTTGAATTAATGTGTCGCGACGGTCAGAGGTGTATTAAGACCTCATGGTGCACCTGGGCAACATCCCCCCAACCACCCACCTACGCAATAATCCACTCATTAGAAGATGTTTAAATTTAAAGATTTTATAAGAATGAAAGTCAGCAATTTACGATATACTATTTTACAAGAATTACACATTAACATGGAACTTTTGTAGAATAGAACACAAAAAAAACTTTTTAATATTTTAACAATTAGGCCTACTGTAGTTAAGGGGCACCTGCTTTCTGTTGTAATGTTACATTTCTTGTTTTGAAGTATTGAAAAAATCAGGTGTAAATGTTGTGCGTGCCACAAGTTTGGGCTACAGGGACATACATAACCTGTGTATAGTTTGCATGCATGTATTGACATTAGGGAGACAATGGAACAATGGACAGATTTTCAGGACATTAAGACTTTAATTCACCAAAGTGGCATTCACCAAATTACAATGTATAGCAAAGTTATTTATAAAAATAACATAAAACGTAATTATTACCATTTTAACTGCTAGAGAGATGCACAAAACAGACGGTTAAATTGCACAAAGCGATTCAAACGCAGTATGTTTATATTCTTCTTACAGACTCCTAAATTATCACATAAGTACTGCAATAAAAGTGTACTTCACTAAAAAGTACACATATAAATTGATTGCTATAGTGATGACACCGTTCTTCACTTTCACTTTAAAATGCAGGTTTGAAACTGAAATAGTGCCCTTACCTCCACACACTATAAGCATACATTATCGGCACTATACCATCTTATTTATTTATAATACCTTTATTAATCAGTGCAAATCCCCCAATTTTTAGTCGCTACAACAACAATGTGCTCTGCGCCATTCCTATTCCATCTATTTGAAGTTTAAAGTGTACACGAAAGACGACTTGCCTCATAACACTCACTTAATTTGCCGAATGATAGTTCACTCAAATCTATGTAACTAAGCAGATAACATGGGCGAGAATGTTGGCGGAGGCGTGTCGAAAAAGTGTGGGGGAATTCCCGCACATGGCACCATGCCTATTTAGCGCAGATGCGTGACTGAAGTCTTAAAAAACAAGTGCTTATGTACATATATTTTTTTTTAGTTTGTAATGCTGGTTTATTTGGTGGCCCTTAAGTCTTGGTGCCCCTATGGTTAATCCACCACTGGCGACGGTCAGGCTTTGCTTAAATGTGAATGTGTGCGCATTACTGGACACAAATCAAAATCAAGTTTGTGGAAACAATTCATTAGGAATTTCATCCAGTTTAAAAACATGTTCTCTTTGCAGGATTATTATTATTGCATAATTGTCAGATCTCCTACCCACTATTAATTCAAGCAATTGCGGTTCCAGATTTGCCGCTATTTCACAACAAACACTAAAATGTGTCATGCGCAAGGCTGAATCTTCTACCATACCACAACAAATCCCTCCACCCCTAGTGTCACCGGTACAACCAGTGTTTTTACATGCCTCCACACAGTCTAAGGTAATGACTATGATGCGTCTTGTCATCCAATTGACCCTTTGCCTGGAGTTTGATTGACAGGCTACCGGACCAATCACAAAGGTGACATTACGAGCCCCCCCTGTAGCTATTCGCCATATTGTCCAACAATCAAACCATGGAGTTTAACCGGATGCGCAATATGCGGTTTAAAGAATACTATGAACATAAAACCCAGCTAAAATTCATGTCACTGGTGAATGTTTTTGTTATAATGTACAACAACTTAAAACGGACTCATACAAGAATACTTGTACTTCCAGAGTTTTACCTCATAGATTGACTGCATCTAATCCACACTGCGAAAATTTTATCGGAGGTCAAATTAGATGTTTATGGTCATAATCACAGTTTCACCCGTTGTCTAAACGTGTCAGGAACCAATTGTGCATTCCAGACACTCTGTCGTTATGGCAAGCAAAGTACGTTATCTTTATTTTATTTACTTTATTCTGAGTCACTTTCACATCCTGAATATGTACTTCAACTAGGGCTGTGGGATTTAGGAAAATACAATGGGGCAAAAAAGTATTTAGTCAGCCACCAATTGTGCAAGTTCTCCCACTTAAAAAGATGAGAGAGACCTGTAATTTTCATCATAGGTACACATCAACTATGAGAGACAGAATGAGAAAACAAAATCCAGAAAATCACATTGTCTGATTTTTAAAGAATTTCTTCCCAAATTATGGTGGAAATTAAGTATTTGGTCACCTACAAAAAAGCAGGATTTCTGGCTCTCGCAGACCTGTAACTTCTTCTTTAAGAGGCTCCTCTGTCCTCCGCTCGTTACTAGGGATGTACCGATCCGATACTCTGGATCGGATTTGGCTCCGATCCATACCTTTTTGAAAGGATCGGGTATCGATCATGCGCGAGTCAGTACAACCGATCCAAATCCGATACCAAATTACCAGCAATTGTTGAACGGGGAGCTGTATTTAAGTAAATAGAAAACGTTCGTTTATTTTGAGAAAAATGCATTTACTTAAAAATAATAATTAAATACTTTGAAATTTATTTTGCGTAATGGCCCGACAGGCGAGTTTAGTGGGGAGACCTTTCAGGACCCAACTTTATGCCTATATGGAAATTTCAGCGCGTTGAAGATGTCGCAGATGTGGAAATATTTCACGCTTGAAACAACAGAAAGCAGCACAGCTGCCAGTGTGTAAGTACTGTTGCGCGTTACAACACGACACATTTAATCAAACATCTTCAGAAGCATCACGGAAAAGATCACGAAGAGTTTGTACAAGCGAAACGCAAAAAGGACCAATTAAAGCACCAAACCTTGCAGGAATTATTTCAAAGGCAAGAAAAACTTCACAAAGACGACAAAAAAATCTGTAAAAATCACAGAAAAGTTGTGGAATTTATTGTACTAGATAATCAGCCTCTCTCTGTTGTGGAAAATGTAGGCTTCCGTCGCCTGAACCGCGTTAGTTTACCATCGCGTAAATACATTTCTGAAACAGCTTTGCCCGAGTTATTCTATAGTGTCGTCGCATGTTGCGGATCAGTTAAAAGATGTAAAATCTTTGAGCTTCACTGCTAATATTTGGAGCTCCGACGTGTCCCATGTCCCTTTTGAGTTTAACCGCGCATGGGATGGATTCTGGTTACGCATTGCAGAGTGCTGTGCTACATGCTAAAGAGTTGCGAGGATCACACAGAAGCAGCGTGATTTCAGCTTCAATCAAAGAAATGCTGGATGGTTGGAAAATACAGATTGTCATTTGGATGACTCCATAGCTTGATTAAATGTAATTTATTTCAATTATAAGTTTAGCACAGTGTTCTTAATAAAGATGTCCGTCATACTGTGTATATTATTTATCTAAGTTTTGATGTATTTCATGAATATGCAAAGCTTGACTTTAAGCAGATAAATTTAATGACTGTGTGAGTTACAGACATTCTAAACCTGAAAAGGTCAACAATAACTGATATCGGATTTGGATCGGTATCGGCCGATATTTGAAAGTTAAATATCGGAATCGGATCGGCAGAGAAAAACTGGTATCGGTGCATCCCTACTCGTTACCTGTATTAATTAACCTGTTTAAACTCTTTATCAGTATAAAAGACACCAGTCCACAACCTCAAACAGTCAAGACTCCAAACTTCACTATGGCCAAGACCAAAGAGCTGTCAAAGGACACCAGAAACAAAATTGTAGACCTGCACCAGGCTGGGAAGAATTAATCTGCAATAGGTAAGCAGCTTGGTGTCAAGAAATCAACTGTGGGAGCAATTATTAGAAAATGGAAGACATACAAGACCACTGATAATCTCTCTCGATCTGGGGCTCCACTCAAGATCTCACCCCGTGGGGTCAAACTGATCACAAGAACAATGAGCAAAAAACCCAGAACCACCACACGGGGGGACCTAGTAAATGACCTGCAGAGAGCTGGGACCAAAGTAACAAAGGCTACCATCACATTACGCCGCCAGGGACTCAAATACTGCAGTGCCTGATGTGTCCCCCTACTTAAGCCATTATATGTCCGGGCCCATCTGAAGTTTGCTAGAGAGCATTTGGATGATCCAGAAGAGGATTGGGAGAATGTCATATGGTCAGATGAAACCAAAATATAACTTTTTGGTAAAAGCTCAACTTGTGTTTGGAGGAGAAAGAATGCCGAGTTGCATCCAAAGAACACCATATCTACTGTGAAGCATGGGGGTGGAAACATCATGCTTTGGGGCTGTTTTTCTGCAAAGGGACCAGGACGACCGATCCGTGTAAAGTAAATAATGAATGGGGCCATGTATTGTGAGATTTTTAGTAAAAACTTCCTTCCAACAGCAAGGGAATTGAAGATTGAACAAGGCTGGGTCTTTCAGCATGACAATGAGCCCAAACACACCACCCGGGCAATGAAGGAGTGGCTTCGTAAGAAGCATTTCAAGGTCCTGGAGTGGCCTAGCCAGTCTCCAGATCTCAACCCAACAGAAAATCTTTGGAGGGAGTTGAAAATCCGTGTTGCCCAACGATAGCCCCAAATCATCAATTCTCTAGAGATCTGCATTGAGGACTGGGCCAAACTACCAGCAACAGTGTGTAATACATTTGACCACTCTGTCATTACATTTGACCTCTGTCATTGCCAACAAAGGGTATATAACAAAGTATTGAGATGAACTTTTGTTATTGACCAAATACTTATTTTCCACCATAATATGCAAATAAATTCTTTAAAAATCAGACAATGTGATTTTCCGGATTTCTCTCTCATCCTGCTGAAATAAAGCAAAAAACATTTTAGAAATTCTAATTGTTTCCATTTAAACCATTACAAAAAACGTTTCGACAAGTTTTGCAGCAGCAGCGAAGATGAGTTAATTGGTTTTTGCCTGAATGAGCAAAGGAAGAGAAAAAACGATATTGGTTTCTCCCTATTCTTGAGAAGAGCACGGGGAGTTTAAAAGATTGATCCAGGAGTTAAAGCTGTACCACAATCGTTTTCATCGTTACTTCAGGACGATGGTCTCGCGTTAATTAGTTACCAAATGGTTTTATGCATTTGCATTGCAGCTGTACTATTTAAACAGTTGCAAAATATGTGCACACTTGACTTGATGTTTGTTTACATGTGCCTGTGCTTTCTACCTACAAGCAAAACCGCTTAGTTATGTATATAAATAAAAAAAGACATTTAAGAAACTGATTGTATTTGTTGACTTTTACTGGTACCACTAATATATTTGTAATATCCCATACTACAACATAACATGTTGTATTCATACACTGCTCAAAAAAATTAAGGGAACACCTGATCCTCACAGCTCAACACAAAGTCAGTTAACCCTCAGGACTATCAATCAACCAGGTAAGTAAGCATAAGTGATTGTGAACCATTTTCACTTGTTTTGGTGCAAACAAAAGTGACAACAGGTACACTGGAGAGGCAACAACAAGGGAGGTCTGGGGAGGACCATTCTCAGAGGGTCTTACAGACCTCCACGTGCTATGAAGTATTGGGATGAAATCCTCAACTCTATTGTAGGATCTTATGCTGGTGCAGTGCAGAGCCCTCCTGGTGCATGGTAATAGCCGACTTTATGTGGCCAGAGTCTCTAGGCTGTTTCTGGATGATGAAGGCATTGATGACATTGACTGGCCCCTCACGTTCCCCAGACCTAAATCCAGTTGAGAACCTCTGGGATCTCACGTATCCAAAGGCATTAAGTAGCACCATAGACTGCCGAGTAGATCACTTATGCTCTGATCCAGGTCTGAGAGGAGATTTCACAGGAGACCATGTGCCATCTCCTCAGGAGTACAACCATACATTGCGGGGAGTTCATACGGACACGTAGGGCCATGAACATTACTCACTAACATTATGAGTTACTGTGGTAAAACTTTAAGTTGAATGAGCCAATATTTTAAAAAAATTATAGTGATTTTACTGTAATTCCTGCCCTGAATGTGTTTTGGATTTCATTGACCATTGTCCCATTATTTTGTTCTCACAAGTTAAGCAAAGTATGTAAAATGAAGAGATTTAACCTGGATATTTTGTTCATTGAGATCTAATGTAGTGTGATTTGGGTGTTCCCTTTATTTTTTTGAGCAGTGTATATATACATATAGAAAACAGTACTTAAATTTATGTAGACCTAAAACCAGAAAGGAAAAAAAGAAATACGGTCTACCAGCCAAATAACCATAGTGATGTTAAGTAAATATGTTGAATTACATTAGGATGTGCTCCTATGCACATGCTAAGTGCTGTAAGTGGTATGATGAGGAACACACACACGTTGTTATGTGACATTTCTGTTTGCTCAGAAGAAAAAGCTCTAAAACTCAGCTGGAATAATCTTTTCACATCTTGTCTTTTTCCATCGATAACAGTATTGATAAGTACCAGTATCGTTATATATGTATCGATATCGATAAAATCTTAACGATACCCATCCCTACTTGAGACAGCGCTGAATCATTTCCAATCAGTTCACAACAGGAATGAATGACAGGTGAATGCACTTGTTAAGTTTATGTGAAGTTATCTTTACATTGTGTAGTGAACATGATGAGAAGTGTCCTTAATACACAATAAAATCATCATAAGAACTTAAGACGATCCCTTTCGTTTTGCTTTAACACTATAAAACATATACTTTTTCATTCAAAATGACAAGGACATTTTCTGTTGGTTCAAGTGAATTCATCACTTATTTGGTTTGGTGTATTAAGTTTAAACAGTCTCTATGTAGCACTTAAAGCTTCTCTGTAGGCTCTCCCTCTTTTTAGATGAGGAGCAGGACCAAAACCTCTAATCTGCAGTAAAATGCATACACAGGTAGAATTTTAAAACTATTTTATTTACATTTCTGTACAAATGCAAACACATTTAAAACTGTTCCACAGAATTCTGCAGGTTTTGCCAAAATTTCAGCACAGAATTAACAGAAAAGTCTGCAGATTCTGAAATGAAAATGAAACTGCATTTTGAATTAAGTCTATTTATTATTAAAGTATTTGTCAGTGATACATATATTTTGTGGAAAAATCTCAATAATTGCATGCCAGTCTGATTTAAGTTGTGCCCCTAAATTTTCTGCTTGCACTCCTAAAAATGTCAGTCAGGGGCTACAGTGCTCCTAGAAAACAAACATAGTGTTTGGTTACAAAATTAGATAACTCCGTTTTTAAAAATCTTTAAAAATCATATTGTATCATGCACAATAATAAAACATGATTTTTGAAAGAAGTTATCTCATCTTGGAACCAAACTCTTCAAATTTACAATTTTCTATAATGACTTTACAATCTTTCATGTTTGGGAATAAATGGGGATAAATGATCTGGGTGTCATTACGACATTCTTGAATAATACCTTCCACTTGACTAGACTTAACATTACCATATTCCTTATGCTACTGCAGGTAATAGAGATGCTGTAGCAGATTTTGGTTAATACATCTCAAGCAAAATGCAACACACAGCGATACAAAACACAACATGCAAATACTAACGTTGCACCATACACATCATAGCTGTTTTTTGATGAATAGGCCCAGGAGCTTACACACCCATATTATCTTCACACACACTACCGTGCAACACGTTTATGACAAGAACACCACACATACGCAAAAACATTCCTACGCGCTCTCGAGCACACGTCTAGTAATAAACGGCTCGGATTATTAATAAACGATGCCGGTCTCGATTAATCGGCCTTCGATAAATAAGGTGGGTGGGGTGATTAAGCCCAATATAAATTTCCCCGTACCTTTCTTGCTCAGTTCGTGCAGGGGGATCGTATCCCCTCCGCCGTCGTACGGTAAGTATGGGTCGGCGGAGTCCTCCTCCATACCGATGAACAGTTCACAGACGAACAGCAACGTCGGCCATGATCTGCACAGTGCTGCGTTTGTGAATATGAGTGCGTGCTTCTCTTCAACGCGTCAATGCGGCATCCCGCTGACGTCATCGCGTATCAGAGAACGTATAGCCGTTCAAAAACATTTGCTGCGTCCTAACTACTGTTTTTGTAATGTAAAGGTATTTACATTCTAGTGCGAAGCAAAACTGTATGCGCGCACTGGGACGAGCTGACGCAAAACGGAAGTGGCCGTTGTTGCCTAAACGAGTGGTTCGCAACATTTTTTGAGCAGGCTACTGGACCCCATGATGTCTCAAACCATCTTCCTAGACCCCAACCCCCGCGCTAACACCCCATCCCATGTTCTTTCCCCAGCACAACAACATAAATTAGGAAAATAAAAAGATGAGTAAAGACAGAAATGTCATATTTGTAATAAATGTAAGCCAAACTTAACGTAAATTACACGTGACCATTGAATGGTTTTCAGTTGTTTTAAAATGACACTATAATCACAATTATGTGGCCAAAACCTTTTCAGTATATCCATGGCAGGATAATCCAATGGGCAGTGTGTAATGCTCTTGCAAATGCCAGTGAGTTACAGTATGCAGGGAATTTTCTAGATGTTGCTGGTCCAGAAAAGCATAGTTGTGATGTTAAACCTGTTTGATGGATAATGTGAACAGGTGTTGATATTGTCCTTCGGGTTTTGATCATATTATGTAACTTGGCAATGTAATCCTGTGTAAAATGGAGGTGTTTCCTAAGTAGTACCCTGTGGGCTATTTCAAAACTTTATTGTGCGCCTGTACGTTTGGAGGGGTCTACAAGACACTTGTGCCCAGGGGCCCCTTAATTCTTAATCTAGGCCTGAGTATATCCAACAGTATAAACACACTTCACAGCAGTATATATATATGGACTTTGAACTCTGGTGTGCGATACCTGTGAGTTGCCCAATGTGCTCTGACGTGTACCTGACATGACGCATTCCTTACAACCGATCTAAACCGCTCCGCATAAGAGGCCAATCGGTCAGGTGTCAGGTGTAGGAAACAGATGAGTGATCTAACAAAGATTGCTGTTTGCACCCGTATGCTGCACAAGGTCTCTGTTCCACTTCTGAGTTCTGATCGATCCACGTGTTGAACTGATGAGGTGAAAGTGATTACTGTTTATTGCTAAGAGCTTAAGTTCATGAATATGGTAATGCATGGTTCTTTAATGAAAATAGGCTTGCTCCACTTTATGCGGTGGTGAAGTATTACAGACCCTCCCATCTCCCTATAATAAGAGTATCTCTAATAAGTGTCCATGGATTCACACTTGGAATATTTGCCGGAAACAGTAGCCCATACGGGTACCTTGAGAATACTAATTTCAGCATAGGCTAATATGATTTGGGACATACTAATTCTATTTTCGAATACTATTTAGGACGAATAGTACACGAATAGGAAGTGAATCTCTTAATTTATTTTCATAAAAAGTCTGATATTTTTGCTTTATTACACATTTGCAGTCCCCAGGTTTTCACTCAGAGTAAAGCTCTTGTCTATGTATGGTCACCAAGAGGTAAATTCAGGAGGATTAACCATGCTGAAAGGGTGATACAAGTCAATTGCTAAACAAATTCAACAAATTGTTCTTGTCCACACACACAAACACCTGCCACAGTTTTAATCACCATTTTTCCACCATTAATCTCTCCAGAATCTAGGACAGAATAAGTCATGTACACACAACCATGACAACAGCACTGGCACACACACTATTGCAGTACACACACTTAAACACATAATCTCCTACCATTTACCTTCAACGCTTGTCAATAATCCTCCAGTTGCCAGGTAAATGCCATGGAGCGTGCAGTGAGGTAACCCATTGGCTCTGTTGTGGTCTAACAATGCCTATGTTGAACATCAAAAAAGCCTTTGTTGCTGGTTAAGTGACATCACTGACCCCACATATCTCACGGGAAACACAGACCATTGATACAGTACACCTGCAAGAAGCCAGCGCCAGGAACCACCATAACACCGAGGTTTGAAGAATGCAACGTGAAGTCCGACACGACGTGAAGCACAAGAATAAGTCAAACTCAATACACGTTTAAACTTCCTGAAACGTTTTCTTCAAAGTGACAGCTCTGTCAAACTGGTTCCCATATGTTGTCTGTTTTAAGCCACGTCATTTATTCACACACGCTGAAAACCTACTGGTCTGACTAGCTAGGTATGTCGGCATGAACTTTCACTCAGTTATTCATCCTTCTAGTAGAGTCAGCAACAAATTGGAGTGTTTGACCTGCTGATCATTCCTGTATCAACCTCTCCTTAGTGATGTTGCCACAGGCTCGCGTCGGACAGGCAACTTTCTAGGTGCTGGACGGTCAAAGGGATTCAAAGAATCTGATAGGGCAGAGATTGTTGAATGGCATTGAAATGTGACACCTCCCATTACACAACCACAGAGACTCTTGTTGTGTTTTATCCAGGAAACAAAGGTTTGTGAGTCTGTCCGCTACGCTTGTACTGAGATGCTAATAAATAATGAACTTTCTAATGTGGGGCAAGACAAAACAGAACTATCATGCATCAAATCAATTCACATGACCTCCATACAGTAGCCAGTGAAGTCAAAGAAAATCAATTCTTTGTTTTTGAAAATGAAATTTTGTATAACATTTAAGCCTCCCCCACACTGATGAAGACACAAACACAAGGAGCTTTGTGTTCTACAGTAAGAAACCCAGTAGCAAATGTAGCATGTGGGCCAAAGTGCAGAAAACATTTTGATGAATCCAAATATGGTTTTATTTAATATGATCTTTTCATAATAAACACAAATAAGCAAATGTAAAATAGGCTTTAAAGCATTAAATGTAACTGCTTTGTTTATGTATGGACATGCTTGACCGGCTGTTATTAAATACAACACCACTTTCTTTGTAAAAATGTAAAAAAACAGCTGATATCGCAAAGGCTTTGATTCTGTGGTTTAAGCACAGCTCTTTGATCATTTGTAAGTACTCCTTAATCTAACATCACTACGAGATGCATTTGAAAAATCAACACACGTCAAACATCATCATTATAAATATTTTTTATTATCATGAAAATACCCGAAAATGTTTTGAGAACACCGATAGAATATGACCATTGGCATTTCCTACAACTATGTGTGTAAATCGTACTTCTGTAAATCATACTTCTTCCCATTTAACGAGTTTCTTTCGCAAGTGCCCTCTGACTTTCGAATGTGGCGGCATTTAACCGCAATTCATTGAGAAACTGAGCACAAGAATTGCATGATATATCTTCACACCCCTAAAATGTATTACAAGTTATACCACAGGGCTGTTGAATGCTTTAATCTGAAATTGGTTTACAACCGTTCTAGGGGTATGAATTAACCTATGATGGTGTTCCAGGTCTGCTGACCGCATAACAGTTCTATATCACTTCCACCAAGTTTAAACAACAGAAAGGTTAGTGTGGCCTTCAGGCCATTACCTCACATGGCTCCCTGCTCTTGATCTGACGTTTATAATGTTAAACTTTAATGTTAATGGAAACGCGTGCACAGTTTCATTTCAATTAACAAAGCATTTCAGAAACCATATAGAAATACATATACTGAAATAAAAAAATGAAATAACTGATATTCTACTGGTTTGTTTTCCTCTTCTTGCTGATGATAGAAACAATGCGAGAAATAAACAGACACATTTATTATCACTGGCTTTTATGTCACATTACTGCAAACACTGTCTCGCACTCTCTCAGTCACACACACAAACACCCCCACGTAGCGGTGGCTCAAGCTTCCGAGTGTGTTCGATTTAAAGGACGCATGAAAGTAATTCTACCATCAACAGCATTTTAAAGGCGATAACATGACAAACGTTGAACTCCGGACCATTAAATTATTTGAAAGTTAATGCACACCTAAGGTGTAACAGCCATTCGCTTCGGGTCGTGGCCACATTGCATCCTCGGGGGGGTGCATTAACTTTCGAAAAATTTAACGGCCCGTCGTCAATTATTCCTTTCATAATATGCTTTCCATAATGACGATATTACTTCCCAGGTGTAAGGGGTAAGCAGGCAAAAAGATTACGCCATAACTAAGAGAAAACTGGTTGAAAGATGCAAAACTGGTATTCAATCTTTGAATAAAAAATTTACTTTCACTGAAGTTTCTAAAGGTTAAAATTTGATGATCATGGCAAAGAAGAGCTTTGGATGAATGAAGGGTAGTTCAGCTCAAGTGTGGCCTACCTGGGGATGCGTCCCCGTCGAGCAGATTGTCGTCTTCTGTGGTTTGGAAGTCCATGATGACTCCAGCACCATCAAGAAGCTCTTCGTCACTGCTGGCACTGGTGATGCTGTTGTAGCTGTTTCTGCCGTAGCCTCTGTTAAACAACTGCTCAGACTCCATTTAGTAACACAACACCCTTAGAAAACAGCAACACAAACAGAGAGAGTCAACAAACTGCCAGAGATTAGCCATCATTGAAATATTCTCTCATTATTTAATCACACTCATGTCATCTGAAATGTATGTGACTCTGTTTTCTTCAGTTGAATACTTTGAATAATTGAATTAAAATGCTATCAGGTCATCTTATATCTTGATCAAAGTAATCCAAATGACTTCAGTGGCTTAATACATGTTTTCTAAAGCAAAATAAAATGTAATTTGGATTAATTTAATGATGTATGTGTTTTTTAGGCTTCCAGAAGAAAATACATAAATTATACAAAAACAAGCATTTAAGTATTTTAATAAAATCTAAATAAATTTTTTCAAAACAATAAAATCTTAGTGATATTTTGAAGAAACAAAGTGATATTTGAAAAAAATGTATTGTTCACACATGTGGAAATTCATCTTCGGCCCCAATAACATATAGCATAAATACACTTGACACACACTGAAGTACAGTAAACACACAAGACATTCAAAAGCTTCTTACCCTGTCGTTTACCTACAACATAATAAGTGTGTTGATTTAAGCCTAAGACTGAAAACTTAAACCTAACTTAGACCTCATCCTTAGGGGTAATTTATTTAATAAAGCAATGACAGATGGTATAAAAGATTTCTAGTTGCTATGGTATCCTCTCGGATGACATGTGTGTGAGTAAATTCCATATTTCAGAGCACTATTCCTTTAGAATTAATTGTTACCTTTCTTTAAATATGACCCACATGTTTATAGAGATAATGTTCTGATTGGGTCAGATGATTATTGATATTAATAGTACTGGTATTTCAGATCATAACTGCCCCCTACTGGAGCTTGAAGCACAACCCTCAAGTTAAAATATTGAAAATGAACATGGTAAATGACAACAGCAAGTGCTCCGTACTGTATAACCCCGATCAGTTAAACAAAGCATATTAGATTGCATTCAAACATTGTTGATAACAAACTTTTATTCATTTACTTTCATGAGTTGACAGGAACAAAATTGTACCATAAGGTTTTTGGTCATGTAGAAATCAAGGAAATATCTTTTAAAATAGTCAAATTCTACCGTGATATATTGGTCAAAGGATTGGCCTCATGACTTACAGCTGAATGTTTGAATGTTGAGAATGAATGTTTCCCTGCTGCTTGAATCGTTAACTTTGAATCTAATTCATTTCCAGAGACAATGTTTCCTTATACCTCCGGTTTGTAATTCCTTCCTCTGGTCTCTTTCAGTTTACCTCCTTCCTTTTTTCTCTTTCTAGTCTACTTCTGCTGTCTCATATCTCTTTATCTCTATCGTGAGTCAAACTACCGGCCACAGGTTACCAATAGACTGAGGGCAGTTCTAATGCAAATAACTAACTTTATAATGACAGCATCCATGTTCATCTCAACACACTTGAAAGTGTGTTACTTCAAAAACAGCAGCTGAATAATAATAAATGAATGATCCAAACAGCCTTAGGCACCCATATTTCATTGGTTAAATAAACAGATACCCACCCAAACCCATGCCATTGTCCAAGCCTTTTGCTGAGCTGGACAGCATGCTCAAACAAATAGCATCACAGAGACATAGCTTTGGGGGGAATTAAACTACAAATATTGAAGTTGTCACTACATAAACACACATATGCACACACAGTTTAAAGTATGAGATATAAAGATGTTTTTCCTCTTTTTCACATACTGTAAAAGCCTTTAATGCTTTATATTGCTATACTTTACAGAAAGTGTAACAAAAAAATCATGTAACTCAAGAATGTACTTCACTGGGCACTGCACAAGAGACCCTCTGCAAAATGTTCAACTGTCTGGGGAAATGCTTCAGTTGTATCAAATTAAGCTAGCAAATCAATTTATTTGCCTCCGTTTGAGTGTCTTTATGCTCAGAGTGAGGTCAGAGTTATAAGAGATTTAAGAATCAGAAAAACATGCTCAATAAAGACAAAATTTGCAGTAGTGTAGTGTTATATAAAAGCTCGGCACAGGTGATTGGAGAGATTTTTTAAAGAAGAGCTGTGTTGGCCAGCCTGTTGGGTCCTAGAGTAGATCTTGGTGACTGACGACAGGCTATAGGTGACATCATCTAAATGGATCAAGCGTGTTGATTAGGTCACAACAGCAACCAAGCCAAAAGTAATGTCAGCAAGAAGAAAGGTTTGTAAATATAGTGATATATACAGATTGTAAATATAGTGCAGTGTCAGATGAATTTGCAAAAAAGATGAGATATGTTGAAAAAACAAATCACATTCATGTTTCAATAGTTATCAATCACAGATAATCTCAAAATGGCTAAATATGAACCAATTAAACTCCCTGATCAATATTTCTGTTTATCACAATCATCACAACACATTTAAAAAAATCCTTGATAATTCCAGGTTATATATGACCAGTGCAACCATTATCTGTGTATGACCTATTGTGCAAAATCTGTTGTTTTGGCTGCTGTCAGAAATTATATGCAACTACTGCATTTTAAGACACAAAGCCTCGAACACTATTACACAATTTTAACCACCTCTCTCCTTCCCTGTTGTCATGGACGTATCACCTAGGTAATAGTTGCTTGGAGATGAATCATCATTTTCAGATCCGCATGAAATGATGGGTTCTCACTAACAGTTGTTTTCCAAACTGCTAGTAAAGAAGTACATGAATACATCAAGACTACAATAAACCTGACAACATTTATCAGGTTTATTGTCATGTGCCTGTGTAGTAATTATAAAAATCACATTGTGATTATTAAACATTCTGTATCCCACAATGAATACAGTGTAATCTGTACTTTGTGTTTTACCAGATGTGACAATAAACTGCAGCCACGTCTGCTAAATCAACCATGGAAATAAGCAGTGTGATGCAAACATGGTGATTTATATTTATTTCGTAGTCGTTTTGGAAGACCCTTTGTAAAGCTTACAAGTCAATGCTCACCATGGCTGTATTAAGTATGGACATTTTTGAAAATGCACTGAAGATCTCAACAGATTAAATTCTGATAGAGGGAACCTTTTTTTTAAAAACATGTGTAAAGAATAAATGGATAAAAACAAAGGAAATACCTATTTATCACAGGTGGAAAGTGGAGAATGTGACTGTGCTGATTAAGATATTTTGGTCAGAAGAATATATATTTCATTTGGAAATGTGTGAGGATTCATCAATGAGTTAAACATTTTTTACACTAAATGTTTAGAGGAATTTCTAATTTAGCTGCTGGTGGATGTGTGGTGACAAGATTACTGCTGTCTGCGGCTTAGAGTTCCTTTTTGTACAAAAGAAAGTCTACACAAAAATGCAACATGATCATATTTACAGCCGACAGCTGTGAAAGTCAGTTCCCTCTCAAAAAAGAGGGGACCAAAGATGAATTGGGTCACATTCACAAACATAAAAAAAACGTGTGGTTGATATGCTGCTGGGTACTCCAATGCAACTGTCGCATTGTGTTTTCATAGGCAGGTTGGGCTCGGTCATTTTTGAGCCAATCTCCTAAACCATAAATGTCACATCACTTTTCATTTTGGATCAGGAAACAATAGACATTGTCGACAATAGACAATAGACACGGTCAGTCCGTGTTAAATCAACCGTTTTTTAAATATTTCCCGAGCTTTAAAAATTTCCCATCGTCACCTGAAATTTGGAGCCATATTAGAGGAGCTTAAAAATGACCTGAGCAAGATGTCAGCATCATAATTACATTCTTACACTGAGATCGGTATATCTGTTAATTTTACCAATTAACATTTTATGGCAATGGTGACGACTTGGAAAATAAAGAAAGGGTGTGCATTTTTTGTGTTCTTTTTACAAAATGAGCAAGCCAAAGGTCAAGCGTGCTACAATATCACAAAATATTATGCCGCAGTCAAAACTATAGAATGTGCATAAAATCACTTGACAGGTAATGTGCCTTTCTTTAAAATAATAAATCAACATTTATGGTTAATTTCCAAATAGGATACATTTTTAAATGTGAATATCAGCTCAAATAAAATGCTGTCACCTTGAGTAGGCTACAATCACATATTGATTGAGGGTCTTCAACCATGCTCCTGGAGGATGCAAAGTTAAACATAAAACACCAATTCTGATTTCATGGAGAACTGTATACCATGGACCTCAACTGTTCATAGTGTTAATAACAATGAAACTACATATGATTTAATCTCATTTAAACTTCATATCTAATGTAAATATGACAATATTTACCACTTCACATCCACGTGTGTAGAGCTTTAAATGAAGCAATTGCACCCAGACCTGCCAACTTGGCAGGATTATAAATAAAAAACATATGTTTTTTTATTTATCCACTGATGCACTGACAGAGGATCAGTAAAACATAAGCTCTGTTTTATAGGCACATAGGCCTACATGTAAACATGTTTGCGTGGGCATCTTTTGAACAAGGAAAAGTGATCTCTTGCTTTGTGTGAAAATACAAGCGTCCACACAGTAAAACGCTCAGATAACCTGTAACGTCACAGCGCTAATGCCTATGTATCTGACTGGAATCCGTTGAAACCATTACACACACCATGGCAAAACACAATTCGTGTATTTTAAGAGAAACAAATATCGCTTTTGCAGGATGTATCGCTCAAAACTAACGGACCATGGTTTTTAAATTAATCATACAAGAACTGATAATGTAAACCTGCGCTAGAACTGTGTACATCACGCGCTATGTGACAGTCTTACCTCAGCGATGCCTCGATAAGAGCTCTGAAGAAACAAATCATCCCTTCCATATAAACATAGCGAAAGAATATATTTTCTAAAGACTTGTTTATCATGCTGCACTAGTGCAGCTTATTTTGGCCCATTCCTGTGTAAATGACGTTTACTTCCGGTGTCCCCCCTCCGGCTTCACAGAAGAGAAGCTGTGAAATTCAGCTCTTCGTCTCAACTGAATAAATGCAATTTTTCGTGTGAGCCACAAGATCATTCCAAAGTATTACAACAATCGAATAATACTAACAATACGTATCAAATACTATTTGATACAATCCTATTATCATGCTTTATGTAATACTATAACATTTTATGTAAGTGTTCCTAATTTGAATAAAAAAATGGTCAAAGGCAACAGACGTTTTATTTATTTTCTTGAGATTAAAGAGAAATCAATCATATCCAAATGCAAACAGCCGAAAAGAGTCAAACAATTGCAACTAACTTGATCCAAATTGCATTTTGAATTTATTTATAAGTTGTTCAGAATCATAATCAAAATGTACAATAAATACAACATATGTATTATAACACATAATATATGGAAATTTAATCCAAGCTGGAGTAATACTCCTTCTCTCTTCGATGCTGTAGCACTGGCATGTCTCTCCTGATATCATGTAAACCCTGCAGGTCAATCTGAACTATAGCTACGCCAACATCAGAACCCCCACAGTCACCGAGCACCACACCCCATGGATCAATGGCTAGAGCATGTCCATAAGATGTCCTCTTGGCATGATGAGCTCCAACCTGTGCTGCGGCAATAACAAAACATTGTGTTTCGATCGCTCTGGCTCTAAGAAGCGCCTGCAAAATAATAAAAAAAAATCCAGATACTCATTCATACAGTTTAGTGATGCCTTTGAATGTCTCTGGTTTATAAATATACTGACATTAAAACTCTGGTTTACAGTTTAGAGACAGATTTACAGCTCAAGGAAATCATTCTCTGTTGAAAGGCAGACTTCTCCACATATTCTTGCATATACTGTATATAAACTTTCTTTCAGTTTAGAGATGATATTGTAGTATTTCCCCAGTCAAGTAGATTAGACAGTAAGTGCAACCGGAAAATAGCTGTGGCACTGCCAAGATGGTTGAATGACCTGACTTGCTCTAATACGATGGCTGTAATTTTTTACACTCTTGGTGTGAATAGACCATTTGTCGCTGATTTATTTTGTTTTTGGTGTGAAAGACATGCTGTACATTCATTTTCGATAATGTGATAAAAATACTGATAAATCCACCTGTTTTTGCTGGGTTTTCAGCCCATGAAAATTTAAAATGAACTTAAGTAACCATTCCATTGACAGTGAAAACCTATTGTAATGTCAGATGGCATTTGTTAGTGATGACCTCGTGATTCCAATGTACCTCCCAGTGGGCAGTTCCTGTTGGCACAGTAAAAGCTGAAGGGTATGTAAGGATCTCAGCTCCGTGTCTCTGAAGGGCTGACGACAACTCAGGAAAACGGAGATCATAGCAGACACCAAGGCCAACCTACATTAATTCAAATATCATAGCAGTAGCAGAATATTAATATTTAAACTAAATATCAAAACACTAAAAACTATATAACTGCTTGTTGTTGCACTGTGGCTGTTCTGATATGAGCTAATGCACCTTTCCAATTGGTGTCTGGACTGGAGGGAGTAACCGGGGTCCAGGTATAGTAAAAGCACTTTCTTTAAGGGACACGCCTTTACTTGTTAACTCTACATCAAACAAGTGTCCCTTCCTGTACACAGATACAATCTCACCTAGGGGCAGGAAAAGAGCAAGGTTTAATTTTTAAAGGTTTGTTGAAGAGAGAGATCAGATCTAAGACTTTTTGGTGGACAATAAATAAGACAATATGAATAAGGGCATGTTTACACCACAATGTAGAAAAAAGCTGAAAAGTTTTCATTTGCGTTTTTAAAAAGTTTCACATACACACGACACTTGTCAACATGATCTGCGTTTACACAGATCCGTGAAAACAAATAAAAAGGCTGTATTATGCATGCCAGGCCAGTGGGCAATGATGTCTCTTCATTATAAAGAAACTTGCCCACATATGCATACCCAGTTTTAAGCCAATAGTGCCCTATGTTGTGAATATGTGTGTTTAAAGTTAGGTATATGTAAATAATGTTTCCCCGCTGGTCATAGAAGTGCAGTAAATCTACACTTTGTTAATACATTAATAAATATGTTGGGCAGCACAAACACACAATCCTTCACTGTACGTTGCCACTGTTGTTTTGGATATATTTGTGCATGCCTGTAGACTGAACACATAACACAATCCCATGATGTCAGCGTTTAACAGAATTCACATTTTCGCAGTTTACAAGGAGGCGATAACAGTGTCGTATTTAAAAACTTGAACTGCGAGATCAGTTTTCAAAGGTTTTTAGTCCCCCAAAACACAGCTGTCGTGTAAACGAACAGCCAAAATGCTTAAAAAGTTTTCAGTTTTTAATTGAAAACATTGTCATTTAAAACACCCCTAGAAACCACATAGCAACCGAAAGTTTAGACATTAACAGGATAAACCGAAGACAAAAGTACCTTGTTCGTTTATGAGAATGTGGCTGTTATAAATTCGTTGGTCATTTTTCCAGTCATGACCTCTTTCATGGAATCCACCCAGAGACAACCACACGTTGAGCTTTCTAGGACACACAAAACTCTCACATTACCTGTGAATTTTTTAAACATTTGAATGAAATAAATTCTTAAATTTTTTTGCCATCATGTTTAAAAAAACAGTTTACTCAACAATTAAAACTCACTTGTTGTGCCAATCTCAAAAAATGTTTTTATAAATCTCCAGCTGTATGTATTGAAAACAATTACAGTAAATGATGACAGAATTCATTTTTCACCAAATCTGTTTCTTCTGGAGCTAATTTACCTTGCTAGATGAGTGTAGCGAGTTATGATGTCACCATCTAGGCTCTCTGAATGGTGTAGGGTCTCCTCTCGGCTTGAGCCAATATAATCAAAACCTTCAGGTAGAAAGACCATACTCGCCCCACCCTCTTTAGCCTGTTCAACCAATCGCTTGCATGCTGTGAAATTTGCTTCTTTGTCAGGGGTGGAAGTCATCTGACAAACTGCTGCTACAGGAAGGGATGACGACATCCTGACGAAATAAAAAGGATATGACAGTACAGAATGGGTGAAGCATATGAAATAAGGGGTGCTGTATGTTGAAACCATAAACAACATTTGGCAAATATCAGCTAATACAAAAACAGCAGTGACCTAACAGTGATTTAAGTGGTATTTGCTATTATCGGACTGTATATAAAAAATTTAATGCGCTCGTTCTTCATCCGAACCTTAAAAAAATTAAAAACTGAGAATTGTTAAATCAAATGTGGAACTAACAATATATTTAATCGAGAAACATCACCTGATTCGTTTTTGTATTGCCCAAAACTTTAAGGTTAAGAGACCTCCTGGTAATTTTCCCCTCAGTGCAGTGCTGAGTAGCATTGGCAAAGCCGTAAAACCAACTTTAAAACGTTTGATCACGGATTGTACTTTGAGCCCGCTTTCTACAGGGCTAATAACTAACTTGCTGGCATATTGCGAAAACTGAACTTGCACAGTGTTTCTAAATAAACATTAAAAAATTGTTTTCGTAATAAATGCCGTATGCGTTTCATTTAATAATTGAGCAAACCACACAACTAGAAAGGGTACAGCATTAACGATTGATGCTTGACAACCCGGATGTTGTCTCTGATTGGTGCGATGAGTTTGTTCTTCTTCGCTAACATTTATCGGCCGCTGTCAAGTCAGCATTAACGCCGCTTACTGCACAGGAGTTTGGAACGTCACTGCAAATATAATATTTATCTTTTTACATTTTACATATTCACTGTCGTTTCTAAATTCAAAAATTATTCAACTTCGTCAAGGTCAGATTTATCCACGTGTTAATAGATTTTCGTATCTAAATTCAACTATTATTCAACTTTGTCAGTGCCAGATTTTCTAGAGTTAATCAATTTCATGCTTTACATAGCATGGGGCCGTAATGACAATTCAATAAACCAATTCTTTATGCTTTCCACATAATGCATTTACGTGTGCTTTTTAATAAATCGGACATAAATCCTTTGATGACGTGCTGAGCAGATGTTTTCAGACAGGCGTGTTCGCAGCCCGCCGCAAATGTGACGTTTTGAGGTCCTGACGAGTAAGGTGCTGTGTGCAGTGCAGTTCATCATGGCAGCGAACAGTGGCAACAACACGAGCGGTAAAAGCGGTGGCGGAAAGCAGTCCACTCCCTCCGCTGAGCAGGTAACTGGACATTGAGCTTTTTAAAGTAATACACTAACATCTCATCTAGGCTGCCAAGGAGTGATCCAATCTAAATGTTTCCCTATCGTACAACAAAGATCTACAGTTCTGTCTTGATTATAGTCGGGCCGTGGGGTGTGTAGTAAAGCGTGAGCTTGAACGGGAGAATTGCTATGCAGTAATATAAACCTCTGATGTGTTGTGGTATATGAGAATTGAAGTGCATCGACCCCATGAGTTTGTAAATCTATAAACATCAACAAATTGTGGAGGGCCAGTGTAGGCAAATAAGCCTATACTCAAAGGGATCAAGCACAGCCCCTTGCTGTAAGGAATGTGTCTCTTGTGCACATTTGACACTATTTCTGCCATGCAACATATATGGGAGAGCAGAATTAACTAAATGAGGTTCAAGATGACCATACTGATTATTGATTGCTTAGATTATCAGAATCCTTATTAATTATGGGTTTTCCTCAAATAAATTATTAATCGATGATGCGATTGTTTTAAGATTTTAATACAAAATGGATCATAGTCCTGTGAATAGGTAGCGAATTAAACAATTAATTGATCATTTTGTTTTCTTTTTCCACAATGAACATTGGTTGTTTGGGTATTAGGTGGTGGCTACTTTCCAGAGGATGCGTCAGGAGCAGCGCAGTATGGCCTCCAAGGCTGCAGAGTTTGATTTGGAGATCAATGAACACAGGTTTTCTCCAGATTCAGTACTTTTCAAGTGAAACTAAATATGTTAATATGTGTGTGGGTATGTGTCATAATTTTAATGTATATTTTAAACCGTGATCTCTTTGTACGATCATTAAGACAGTATTAGTGCAACATGACACTAGTTATTGAGATTTTATGCTTTATGATTTATTGTTACTGAAATAAGGTCACAATGCAAAAAGAAAATTAACAGAGATAACACACACATTAGATTTTTGGTCTAATTCTAAATTGCAAACTTTTTTCTCCCCAGTCTTGTGATTGACACACTAAAGGAAGTAGATCCTTCCCGGAAGTGCTTCCGTTTAGTTGGAGGTGTCCTTGTGGAGAGGACTGTCAAAGAAGTTCTGCCTGCACTTGAAAACAATAAAGAACAGGTACGATTCTCATGCTTGCTTAAAAAAAAATATTTTGTTTATGTATCGAAATACTTGTTTGTGGCCAATATGTGTGATTAAATTATTTGCCTTTTTCTGTTAGATTCTGAAGATTGTAGAATCTCTTAACACGCAGATGCAGTCAAAAGGGCGGGAGCTGACAGAATATCGTGAACGTTACAATATCCGATTAGTTGGCGAGGACGACAAACAGGGCAAAGCTGATGCCAGTCAAGCCAAAGAAAGTGAAGGAGGAGGGTCTAAAGGTGGCGCTGGAGTCCTTGTCTCATAGTGGATGTTGTCTTAAGTAGCCGGTTAGGAATTGTGCGTGTCAGCACCTTGAAAAACTAAAGAGGGCATGTTACAACTTTGTCTTAGATGTCATTAAACATGGAAAGTGAGTGAAAGTCTTGGTTTCAGTAAAAACCTGAACTTAAAATAATTGAACATAACATGCAACATTCACAAACATTACTAGGTTGAACATGAATACCAGATTGTTAGCAAAGTAGTCATGTCATTTATGTGGTTTGATTAAGTGCAATGTTGCTTTCAATCAAGCATTTTTGTGTCAGTTATTTGCCTTTCTGTAAGTTTATTGCTTTTAAAACAGTTAAAAACATGTTGATGTGCCATGTCTAATGCATTGCATAAATTCATCTGAAACTCACAATTACATTTATTATTTTTTGAGGATTGACTTTCGCTTTCTACTTATGTTAAAAAGAAATAGATTTCTGCTGTTTGTGCAGTCCTTGACTAACATAACCATGAAGACCACTGACTGACTTATGCCAGGACTGTTGAACACAACCATACTCTGTCATTTACGTCACGATTGTATGCGTGTGAATTAAGCCTTTTTATGTTTTGTGGGGTGGTTTTGTTTAACAAATAAAAAATACTTTGAGCAAGATCTCTCTGCCATGTTTTTTTCACAAAATTCACAAATATCACTATTTACCATTAGTAAACATTTGGCATCTATAACACATAGTATTAAAATGTGCACCATTGTTTAATGCATAGGAATCAATTCATTAAGGGTTTAAATACAAATGATCTGGAATGGTCAGAGTCCCACACAATCTAAACTACGTCATATGCTGTCACCATCAGATGCAGAGAAGCTAATTCATGCCTTTATGACATCAAGACTAGATTACTGTAATGCACTATTAGGTGGTTGCCCTGCAGGCCTATTACAGGCCAAACTCCAAATGGTCCAAAATGCGGCAGCTTGAGTTCTTACACGTACAAAAAAGTATGAGCATATTAGCCCGGTTCTGTCAACCTTGCACTGGTTACCTATAAACCATCGCAATAACTTTAAAATCTTGCTTATTACCTATAAAGCCCTGCATGGTTTAGCACCTCACTACTTGAGTGAACTTATCTTGTATTACAGTCCTTCACATGCACTACACTCTCAGGAGTCCAGTCAGTTGGTCATACCTAGAACAGTGGTCTCCAACGTGGTGCCCGTGGGCACCTGGTAGCCCGCATGAACTCTGTAAGGTGCCCACTAAACACAGGGCTCACCAATAATAAATCTGCGACTATACCGATCAGCCAAGTGCTACATCGTCATGAAAGTTTATTATAAGCAAGTGTTATAAGCTTTAATATATTCTTTAATATAAGAAAACTGAATTTGGTTCTGTGAGCTTAAAAATAAGGCTTAAAATAATGTTTAAAGTTTGAAAGTATGTTATCAACAAGTAGCCCTCTAGAGGATTTTTGATATTTTGGTAGCCCTCGCTTACAAAAAGGTTGGAGACCCCTGACCTAGAATTTCAAAATCAAGTGCAGGCGGCAGATCCTTTTCCTATCTAGCGCCTAAACTTTGGAACAGTCTTCCCCGCACTGTCCAGGAGGCAGACACACTGTCTAGACTAAAGACTTTTTAATCTTGCATATACTACACTATCATAATATATATATTCCGAAGGTTTAGGCTGCACTATTTAGATCAACCGGAAACAGGAACACTTCCAATAACAACTGATGCATTTGTTGCATCAAAGACTGCAGAACACTCAGCCAATCTTGTCTCATTGTTCCAAGGTTACTAGAGCGGGCAGGACGCAGTCCAAGGTCACCGGAGAAGTCCATGCCCAGACCTGACAAATGCTGTGATGATAGATCTGGACAAAGGACGTGGCGACTCTAATAATCTAGTAGCGGCTGAAATTTTGTAATCTTAAATCATTTTTATTTTATTGTGCCTTGTTGTGCAAGCACTGTCGAGCTTGTGCAGAGGCTGAGGGGAACTGGAATCCCCTGGTAAGGCCTGGTTTCCCCCTGAGGTTTTTTTCTCCTCCAATGGAGTTTTGGGTTCCTCGCCACCATTTGCATACTGTTTTGCACTGTTTGCCTGGCCTTGGGGTCTACTAGAATTTATAGTTTATTTTATTAACACTGCATATAGGAATTTATAATCTGTCTGATATATGTCCTGTGTTTTCACTTGCATAACCTTATATGTTTTGCTCATAGTCAATGTTTTCTTGTACACCTGCTTCGTAACAATGAAAATTGTAAAAAGCGCTATAGCTAAATAAAGTTGACTTGACACTTGAGACTATAGCCACCTGGGGCAAATTGCTGTGTCCAAGACTGTGTCTTAACAATTAGTCTCACTGACTAGCAATAAATTAGGACTAATCCGTTTAGTTTATTTCTTAGATTTTAATTACACCTAATCTACCTTTTTATGTTACTGACTTTAAGTAGTGATATATGACCCGCCTTGAAGAATAACTTAACTTGTAAGAGACATAACAGTTTTTGCAAACGGACCTTGATCATTGTGTATTATGTGGCTATTTTGTAAATGACGTATGCTGTGTCTCAGAATAAAGCCATTTTAAAGGAATATAGTTTGCCCCACAAAAAAGGAAGTATTAAATTACGGCCAGTTTGGGCCACCATACTATGAGGGCACACGGTATCATATAGTAGTTAAATTGTAAACGTGACATCGAAACATCACCGTTAATATTTTTGTTAGAGGGAGAGGAATCAAAATTTCCGACGAGGATGGGATTCGAACCCACGCGTGCAGAGCACAATGGATTAGCAGTCCATCGCCTTAACCACTCGGCCACCTCGTCTTATCCACCGTCGCTTTGTATTTAGTCTTTCTATATTTGTGCCTGTATCTGACCGTGTGTTTTTGACAAATACATTTAAAGACTATTTAAATGTTTTATCTGCTTGTTAATAATATAAAGAATGTTATATATATATATATATATATATATATATATATATATATATATATATATATATATATATATATATATATAGCAGAAACATTTCGCGCACATGTGCAGCAAAACTACTTTGTTTTCTGAGAGCCAATTGTAGAGTGTTTACGGTAACGACGACGTATAAACACACAACGTATGAACATGCGCCGCCATGCGCAGTGTGTGATCTTCCAGACTGCTATTCTCTTCCTTTCGTGTTCACGATAATCTTTTTGTATACAGCAAAACATGTAACCCTGTTTCTGCTCGAATGCTTTTATAAAATTGACCTCAATCACAGCTTGCTGTGCAAGTCCTGTCCGATGCATGCACGAGGACAACATAGCTAACGTTACATATTGCCACCCTTGCTAAGCCTAGATGATTTGTGCTTCAGCATAACACTTTGTTTCAGGATCTATTTATTTATAACCTATATTGACTAGGTACCAAGTAGGCCTAATGCATTTCTCAAAAAAATGTTCAGTGTTTAAGGTGGTACTGAGTGCTCTTCTTATTGTTGCACTGTTGCAGCTATTATATCTGTCTTTCCTCTCAAAATTCCATGGCAAACAGCAGCGCTACAAGTATTCTGAGCTCTTCGGGTCTAAAAAGGCCTCACAGCAAGGAGAGAAGAACCCAAGACGAGAACATTTCAGATACTCCTTATCCACAGGTGGTATCTTTGACGGAAGCGGGCAATATCGTGTGTATAAAAACCTAATCAAAAGTGACTTTTTGACTAATCCGAAGCCAGGAGGAGATCCAAGATCACACCACTTGGCTTTGGCCACTCATACAACTATTAATAACCTTCATCACTTGAACTCATTGTTGGAGCGCTGGCAGAATCCTCTGTCAGTGGCTATATTCGCTAATAACCAAGATGTCAAGTTTGCCACAGCATTCATCTATGCCCTCAGCATCTTCTGCCCTCAGATTCAAGCTATGGTGGACTTCCATCTGGTCTGCCACTCAGGGGAGATGGCCAGCTTTCCAGAACAGGACCGAGAGCATTTTGCTGGGCTTGAGGAGAAAGGGTGTCCCGGTGTATTCACAAAGCTTCAATCCTATCGAGACAAGTATAAGAACTATGCCATCGGCGCTAATGTCTCTTACCCCAACAATCTTCTCCGCAACGTGGCACGTAGTGGCACAGATGCAGCCTACATCTTGGTGATTGACATTGACATGATCCCGAGCGCTAATTTACACCACCAGTTTGTGACTTTGCTGATGAGAAAAGAACCAGCTGCCGACGAAGTCCTCGTGCTTCCTGCTTTTGAAATCAGACATACTCGCAAGATGCCTGCGTCAAAAGCTGAGCTGGTGCAGCTCTATCAGGTTGGGGAGGTGCGACCATTCTACGATGAACTTTGTCCTCGTTGTCAGGCTCCCACAAACTACTCCCAGTGGGTCAATCTGCCCAGCAAAAGCTCTGGGCCTCTGGAGATGGCACATACCATAAACTGGGTGGACCCGTGGGAACCTTTCTACATTGGAGCGCGATCTGTCCCTCTCTATGATGAGAACTTCAGACAATATGGCTTTAACCGCATCAGTCAGGTGAGTGTGTGGGAATACTATAGCAGGACGCATGCGTGGCCTTCTCGGAAATGTTGTAAGACAAATTAGTTAAAAAATTGTTCACCCAAAAAATGAAAATTATCTCATAATCATTGACCCTCAAACCAACCCAGATGTACAGGACTTGCTTTCTTCAGCTGAACACTAACAAAGATTTTTATATTAAAAAATGTCATCACTATTGGCTGTACTGTGTCAAATTCGAATATAGCTATTGTATAAAACTTTTCAGAAAACTCTTAAAGGGACATTTCACCCAAAAATTACAATTCTGTCATGAATAACTGCCAAGTTGTTCCAAATCTGTATATTGTTTTGTTCTGTTGAACACAGAGAAAGATATTTGTATTTAGATAAATGTTAGCAACTGACTACAATAGCAAAAACATTAAATGGTAATCAAAGTTGCCCCAGAACTGTTCACTTTTCTTAAATGTTTTGTGAAAAACACAAGCGGCAACCTTCCGATCTCTCTCATGAAGCCAACACGTAACAGACTTAAACTGCAATTCATCGACTGGCCGCTAGAGACTGGCTCCAAAACAGAGCAGAATCTCATTGAGCCCCATGTTAAAATGGGCAACTTTACAAATTATTTTGATCTATATAGCTAACTTTACCCTGCATGAGGGTTTCAGCAATCACGTCCTGTGTCGCTAAGATGGCGATGGCCGGTTCCGCCCACTTTAAGCTTCAAAACAGCACCTCAGAATCCTACGGTGATGTTAAGGACGCTACGTCCATGTTATATACAGTCTATGGTTCAACAGAACAAGATAAAATATTATACAATATTTTTTCCTACCATGGTAGTCAATGATGTACCAGAAATGTCTGTTGCTAACCTTTTTCCAAATATCTTTCTATATGTTCAAATTATAATTTTTTTTGGGTGGAGTATCCCTTTAGAAGAATAGTACACCAATCCACAATAACGACTTTTGAGTTGAGCTGCACGACCTTACAGGAAGTCATGATTTGACTTCAACCCATGTAAAAAAACAAATACATGAAGTAGCCCTCAATTTTATGTTTCAAACTGAGATTATTATTATTTTATATAATATTACTTTTGCAACTCCCTGTCATCATGAATTCCACTTATTCTTGAGTTAAATATGTCATTCTTAGAATTTTGAAACTTGAAACTAACATTTACTCTGAGCAGTGTTATGCATACTGTCCCAGGTTTCCTTGCATTTTGCAACATTTGAGCTTTTTGCATTGGCATTTAAAATGTGGTACAAAATATGAATTGTTTCTTTATTTATTATATTCTCATACTGTTATTTATTCATTTCTGAATTTTCCCACTAAAGGCTTGTGAACTTCACATAGCCGGTTACAGATTCTCTGTGGTGAGCAATGCTTTTGTAGTGCACAAAGGGTTTAAGGTCCAGGGAGAGTTCCACAGCAGAAAAGATGAGGAGAACCGTAAAAACCGCCTCCTGTTCCGAAGCTTTAAGGAGAGTCTGAAGTCCAAGTATCCCCACTCACCTCGCCGCTGCTAAGAGAAAGCTTATTAGAGATGTACAAGTCTACATTACACTGGAGTCAAACACTAATCCCTATTCTTCCAGGAGAACAGAAAACTGGAACCTAAAACTTGTTGGTACATATTTCTGTTAAGGTTGTTGCACAATTGAGAACAAAAAAGCACAGCTGGACTGCAAGACCAAGTATTTAATTTGTAAATTGACATGATCTTTCAGGCTTTTTTAGTCCTACTGACACAAAGGTTTAGATCATTTTTGTTGTATTACTGAACACATTTGTTTTTTATACACAAATGTTTGTGTTCAAATGTATTCTGAGAGGCTTTATCTTGTTTTAGTTCAACCTCCTTGAAATTCATTGATTTTATTTTTGCCCAGTTTTGCCAATTGCCCAAAATGTAATGTCTACCATTCAGATACTACACAAATTGCATAAGTTGATATTGGTAGTTGGTATTGTGTTTGTATTATATTTGGTCATTATATGTGTTTGCATTTCTGACAAGACAACTTTCCTCATAAAGATACACAGCTATTAACATATTACAAGTCAATAGGCCACTTTTATAAAGTTTTTTAAATAATGTACCAGATGATGCTGGAGAACACTGATAATACTAGAGAAGGGAAATTATAGTGTTTTAGTTTTTTTCTGACTTGTGGGTTCAGGGTATGAAGTAAAATAAGATGAATGCAGAAATTTGCTGATGAAGAGACTGTAGTCACCACTTCGTCACAAGCAATATACAGTTATACAGTGAGGAAAATAAGTATTTGAACACCCTGCTATTTTGCAAGTTCTCCCATTTAGAAATCATGTAGGGGTCTGAAAGTGTCATCGTAGGTGCATGTCCACTGTGAGAGACATAATCTAAAAAAAATCCAGAAATCACAATGTATGATTTTTTTAACAATTTATTTGTATGATACTGCTGCAAATAAGTATTTGAACACCTGAGAAAATCAATGTTAATATTTGGTACAGCCTTTGTTTGAAATTACAGAGGCCAAACGTTTCCTGTAGTTTTTCACCAGGTTTGCACACACTGCATGAGGGATTTTTGCCCACTCCTCCACACAGATCTTCTCTAGATCAGTCAGGTTTCTGGCCTGTCGCTGAGAAACACGGAGTTTGAGCTCCCTCCAAAGATTCTCTATTGGGTTTAGGTCTGGAGACTGGCTAGGCCACGCCAGAACCTTGATATGCTTCTTACAGAGCCACTCCTTGGTTATCCTGACTGGCTTCGGGTCATTGTCATGTTGGCAGACCCAGCCTCGACCCATCTTCAATGCTCTAACTGAGGGAAGGAGGCTGTTCCCCAAAATTTCGCAATACATGGCCCCGTTCATCCTCTCCTTAATACAGTGCAGTCGCCCTGTCCCATGTGCAGAAAAACACTCCCAAAGCATGATGCTACCACCCCATGCTTCACAGTAGGGATGGTGTTCTTGGGATGGTACTCATCATTCTTCTTCCTCCAAACACGTTTAGTGGAATTATGACCAAAAAGTTCTATTTTGGTCTCATCTGGCCACATTACTTTCTCCCATGACTCCTCTGGATCATCCAAATGTTCATTGGCAAACTTAAGACGGGACATGTGCTGGTTTAAGCAGGGGAACCTTCCATGCCATGCATGATTTCAAACCATGACGTCTTGGTGTATTACCAACAGTAACCTTGGAAACGGTGGTCCCAGATCTTTTCAGGTCATTGACCAGCTCCTCCCGTGTAGTTCTGGGCTGATTTCTCACCTTTCTTAGGATCATTGAGACCCCACAACGTGAGATCTTACATAGAGCCCCAGTCCGAGGGAGATTGACAGTCATGTTTAGCTTCTTCCCTTTTCTAATGATTGCTCCAACAGTGGACCTTTTTTCACCAAGCTGCTTGGCAATTTCCCCGTAGCCCTTTCCAGCCTTGTGGCGGTGTACAATTTTGTCTCTAGTGTCTTTGGACAGCTCTTTGCTCTTGGCCATGTTAGAAGTTGGATTCTTACTGATTGTATGGGGTGGATAGGTGTCTTTATGCAGCTAACGACCTCAAACAGGTGCATCTAATTTAGGATAATAAATGGAGTGGAGGTGGACATTTTAAAGGCAGACTAACAGGTTTTTGAGGGTCAGAATTCTAGCTGATAGACAGGTGTTCAAATACTTATTTGTAGCTGTATCATACAAATAAATAGTTAAAAAAATCATACATTGTGATTTCTGGATTTTTTTCTTTAGATAATGTCTCTCACAGTGGACATGCACCTACGATGACAATTTCAGACCCCTCCATGATATCTAAGTGGGAGAACTTGCAAAATAGCAGGGTGTTCAAATACTTATTTTCCTCACTGTATATGTCACTGATATTTACATTGACTGTGAAATATATGTCTTTATAACAGTGAATATGTAAAAAAATTGCTGGCAAAATTAATAGTGTTTAAGTCAAATCTTAGCCTGATGTTGAGTGCATTCTTTCTATCAGTTTCCATTATTAGTATTATTTTGTTTGCTTTTTGGTATGTTAACTTAGTGCTGTGTAATAATAATGTTAGCATGAAAGTTGTGATGTTTGAACACTGGAGAAATGCTGTCAAAAAAAAAATTTTGGTACTACGGAAAAAGATTGTAACGTTTTTTAAATAATATTATAACGTATTATATTAACACTAATAGTTTATGTTTAACTGAATAAATGTGTTATTTAATATTTTTCACTGACATGTTCGTTCTGTTGTATCTTGTTTCATAAATTCATAATTATTTTGTCAGAATCTTAAAATGTTGTACTACTTTCAGTCTCATTTTAACGTGTATATTGGCAGACTTTACAGTGCATTTGAAGAAATAGTTAAAATGGTTAAGGAGTACAACATGAATAAATAATTATAAATCAAATAAATATGTTTTAAAAAGGCAAGGGATAACACCTCATATCTTACATAAACAAAGCTGTAAGCTAAAGTGGTGAAAAATATTTTTATTTGAAATAATTTATACATGGACAGGTCTGAGCATCAACGTAAATACAAGTACAGTTTAACCTGAAATGAGGATACGTGTGTGCAGATAATGTTTAATGTTTGTTATATTTTGGGGCTATTCAGTTATTTATTTTAACGTACTCTTGTAATTATTTTTTAAATATATTTTATTTATTACTGTTTTACTTTGAGAGACAGACACAATGTCTAAACGGCTCATGCTAATGCTTACTCCGTAGTTTTAGCGGTAGGCCCTATGCAGGAAAAGAAAAGAGTGTTTTTTAATGGATGTCAATGGAAGATAAGCTTCACTACACTAAATAAATTGCTTTTGTGAGGAAACAGCTATTCATTTAAGGAATCGACTGCCTGTCCATAAATGTTCAACATGTTTTACACCAAACAATTCTTTCGTTAATATGTAGATTTTACAATGATAAAAATGTTATTTATAAGGCAGAGTAGGGAATGTTGCGACAGGCAGGACTCACTTATGGCATTATTATAGAATTTAATAGTAAAATTGAATTATGGATTTCAGGTTTTTGCAGTAATGAGAACACTTGAATTGTCATAACTAAAACTGCATGTAGCTTATATGACGCTGAAGCAAGTTTATGAAAAACATATTGTATATTTGTTGTTGAATAAAGTAAAATAATTTTTTCAATAAATACATTTGAAATGTAATAACAGTTGTTTTGATCATGACAATGCAATTTAAAGAATAAGGTCAAATAAATAAATAAAACATAATGCATGGTTTCTATGACTTCCATATTTCAACAAATAAATAGCATTTGCAATTAAGGCCATGAGGTCTATTTTTTAAACGATAACAATATCAGGATAACCAACAAAATCTCTTTTCTTGTGCAAAATGTGTTAACAATATGAACAAACAACTTAAACTCTTACCGACTGCCGTAAACTGTGAACTCCACTGACGCCACTGCCATTATATGATTGGGTTAGGGTGCCACAAGGTGGTCCATGTTAGCTGTTACGCTTTCTCCTATGTTAAGTCCTACAGACCCTTCCAACTCCCTACATAAGAGTATCTCTGACCAGAACACCTTGATTAGCTGCTTCAGATGTGTTTGATTGGGGTTGGAGACAGTATGCAGGACGGTAGCCCTCCAGGGGCAGGGATGGAGATCCATGGGCCAGACATACTTTTAACTTGCTAGCTGTAATTTAGTGTTTTTGTGCTTGTTTTGAAAAATACTTAGCAGGGACTCTATTCTTTGCAGATGAGTACTAGTAGTTAAGTTCTGGCCAAAAAAGCATGTATGCGCAGTAACATATGAATAGCACATATGAATAGCATGACAAACTGGTCAAAACAAAAGATGCATTGTAAAAACACTTCACATAAACCTTAAACATGTAGGGTACAAATTAAGGCACACCTTAAGGAAAATGTGCTTTTCACTACACCCCTGTATGATTGCAGAAAAAAATTCAGCATCAGCATCAGCATCTGGTCACTGTATAATACGGACTCATACCCATGCTACTACTCACTGTTGGCTTATTACCTGAAAGCTACCCACCTGATCTTTACTCCATCGTCCTTTTCTGTTCTTCTCGTCCCCAGCTCCTGTAATGCCTCCTGTGCCAACTCTCATGTCGAGGTGTGTGCTTTCCCAAACATTTAACCCTCCCCATACACATTTTTGCAATGATTTAACGTGTAGGGTTATTTTAAATATATGATCAATTAAAATTAAAACTATTTTTGTATTTTATTTGTACATTTGATTGTTCAGTACTTGACCATTGCTTCAGGACAATTCCATCATGTCTCACTTTATGATACGGACTCATACCCACGCTTTTACTCACTGTTGGGTTTGTGCATTCCCAGCTCCGTCTAGCCCCACTTCCACTATCATTTTTGCCAACCAATACAAAGGACAATGTTTCTTTGTTAACATGACATGCTCTCCAATGGGCAGAGAGGGTCGAGCTCAGGCCAGACCTCCTGTGAAGTCTTTAAAGTGTTTTTTAATCACTTTAGAAAGGTTTTTTTCAGATGGCCATTAGACGGCATTCTATAAATCATCAGCCGTCTTATCCCCCTCAATGGTCTGGCCAACTCCCATGTCGAGTTGTGTGCATTCCAGCTCAGCCCCATGTCCATGATCTCTATCACCTACTAATACAAAGGACAGTATTACCATCACATCATCCATACCATTTTATACTATTGTTTACTACACACCTGATTTGTCTGAGTGTTTCCGTTAAAGCTGGATTTATGTTTAGGCTGCCAGTGGTCCCTTCTGATTGAAGCGAACATCTAACTCCGCTGGGATCGCAAAATTGTGGTTCGGGGTTTCTCTGATGATAGTTATCCTGGGTATATTGTAGCGTTGATGTGAACATTCTCTTAGTTGTTTGTTAAGCTTCCTCTTGTAGTTGAGAATGCTGTGACAATAGACTGAAACCAGTTGCGGAGCTGTAACCGGACACAAAAATGTCAGCGATGAATTAGGGCGACATCACGTGGTACTCATAAATATACCTCAATGACGTATGCGTCCTTTAAATTGAGCAGCAGCTAGTTTTTTCATCGAAATATCTTTTAGCGATTATCATCGCCCGTTTAAAGCTACACTTCAGAACTTTTGCTCACGGCTCCCTGTGTAGTGAATTATAAGTGCAATTGTCTGCTACCAGTGTTGTAAACAATGTTGCTGTATTAGCTTCCCCATGGGCACCGCAATACACATTAATTTATTTACTTAGCTGATGAAACCGGCGAATGTGGAATGTAATTTGGAAACCATGAGGCACTCTTCTGCAGGCAGGGGATAGGTGGGGCTGTGTGTACCGACCCGAGCACACAACTTACAGAGTGTGGTTGTAGCCGCTATGAGGCTGCTCAGGTAGCAGCGAGAGTACATTATTTTACTGTCAAAAAACTACAAAGTGTTGGTTTAATCGACATGCTTTCGGGTTAGAATAACAGACTTTTCTGTTTATTTCAGTAGTGCGCATTCTGATGATCAAACACTGCTAGCAGGGAGTGCTCATGGGAGTTGTTTTTCATAGTGTCGCATTAGGCATTGTTTATTATTTCACATTACTTAAAAAAACTACAAGTCAACACGTCAAAATGTCAAGTGGGAGTGGCTATTTTACCCGCTAACACTGAAATCTATCCGCATTTGGCGGATTGATGGGTGTTGATGTAAAGCCCTGAATAGTTATAGAAATTAACTGGCTACAAATAAACTTGAATAAGCTTGGTCGATTAATGAGGAAATCTGAGAAATCAAAAGCCTTCTTTACAGCCCTTCTGGGCCTTTGCAACAGACACTCTGCAAGAAATGGTATAATTTTATGTTTTGAAAATCAAGTTATTTCATTTCATTTTATTTCATTCTATTTGGGCCAGTGGTAAGTAGCTGTTACTGCAAAAATGTCATGGTCCCATCTGTTCTCCTGTCTGTCTCTCCCTAAGGTTGTCTAGTCTCGTCTTTGTGATGTTCCATGCACGTTGTCAAAAATATTTCCGTGGTTACTCACCCGTTGTCTCCACTCCAATGATATTAAACTCCCGTTTGGATTGTATCTTCTTGCCTCATGTGTGGTAATATCCCCTGACAAAAATAACTTATTTTGATTCGTTTAAAATATGTAAAACATTTAACCCTCCCCATGCACATTTTTGCAATGATTTAACATGTAGGGTTCGATTAAATATATTATACATTCAAATTAAACATATTTTTGTATTTTATTTGTACATTTGATAGTTCAGTACTTGTGGTCTGATAACCATTGCTTCAGGACAATTCCATCATGACAATTGTAATAAAATGCTGAAAAAGCAATTTAAACTGTTAAACGTTATCTGCATTGTCAATTTGTTTTGCAAAATGCAGCATGCATATGGGGACCCCGACATTGGGATTCCTCTCTCCCCCTCTTTCTTCTGGACGAAGGGTAGAGACTAGCGTTTATACAAGTGCGTTTTCCTTTTCAAACATATAACTCTTGCTACAGCTATGCCTGGCCTTTACACTAGTCCTAGGAGAAAACGGGAACTTTAGAATACGCAGGTGTGGTTGCCCACATTCATTTACTGATTGGGTCATCTGTATCATTGGGTTTGCTTCCCTGATTCGTTAAGCCTCTGTCATATTAACCACTTCAGCTGGTTCAAAACGCAGCAGTACGCCTCATCTTCCAACAGCCCAAAAGGGCTCATGCGACACCCCTTTTCATCTCTCTCCACTGGCTACCGGTTGAAGCCTGGATCAGATTCAAGTCACTGATGTTTGCATACAGGACTATCACTGGATCTGCGCCGGCATACTTTCACACCCTACTACACTCCTACACCCCATCAAGAACCCTGCGTTCAGCAAACCAGCGGCGTCTTGTAATGCCTTCTCATAAGGGCACTAAATCACTTTCCCGCTCATTCTCCTACACAACTCCTTCCTTGTGGAACATTCTTCCCAATGCGGTCCGGTCCACCACATCTCTCACAACCTCTCACAAAAAAACTTACACTAACACTCTTCTCTCAAGAAGTAGTGGTCTAGCTTTTGTTGAAACTAGTAACTTTGTATTAGCACCTATTGTACTATTGCTCTTTGTATGACATATCGCTTATTGCTCCCCGAACTCTTTGTAAGTCGCTTTGGATAAAAGCGACTGCTAAATGATTAAATGTAAAATGTAAATATGAGCCATTACACTACCTGAAGGCGACAATGACCAGCCTCGCAAGGACCGTGTAACAACAGACTTGCTTAACTTCAAGCTGGCCTGCATATATGGATCGACATGGTAACATAACAGAAACATGAGAGAGAATCGAGAGCTGTATGCTTTTCAATAGCTCACACAGTAAAATGCTGTGCTTTACAGATAATAGAGGCAGATCACAAAACACTACAGAATCTTAAAAATGACAACCTCGTCTGCTTCTGGTCACTTTTACATATTTTTAGTTTTATATATACATTTAGTTTGTATAATAATAACAATATGTGAACGTGCACAAGCATATTAAAAAATAATATATTAATATAAATATGAACTGAAAAAAACTGAAATTCAAATGTGATGCAATTGAATTTAATTATAATTCAAGGAAAAGTTATATAACATAGATTTACGTGATGCAATGCAATGTGTACTATTAAATAAAATAAAATACATCTATAAATAAAGTTTGATGAAGCAAACAAACTCATACAGTTGGGTACAAAAATATGAGTAAATACGAGCAAAGAATGCTTTGAAAATAAAGCTGCATTAATTCTCCTTTTGATCTATTATTTAATTTAATTATTACTATCTTTTATTTCATTTAATTTTAAGTGGGGGAAAATCACATTATGAAATAAATGTATTTCTCTAATACTCACTGGCCAAAATGATTAACCCCCTTCATTTTTAATATGCAAGATCAAAAGGAGAAACAATGCAAAATTCCTTTCACAGCATTCTTTGTTCATATTTACAAAGGCCCCCAACTGTATGCAATCTCCTTCATCACTTCTTCTGACTATTGACACAGCTCTCAATGACAGCCACGCTTTGTAGTGTTTGCAGTGTTTGTCTTATACTCAAGACCCTACTTTGCCTTGATACGAGTCTTATATGACAATTTTCAAGGTCTCAGTCTTGTCATGTCCCGCTATATTTACTTGGTCTTGCCCTGGTCTAAGGGGGCTCCTATACCCATGGTGCAGTGGCCAGGCCTACATCCCTGTAAAGGACTCTGAGGAGTGGCCGTGGGAAGCACCTCCTTGCTGCAGTCGTCCTGGCTATCTCCAGTACCACCCCTCTTTTCCTCTACGCCAACTTCCACGGTTGCCAGCAACACCACCATGGAACTTCCCAGCGCCACGGTGGCCAACGTCACAGTCCCGGAGCAACAACCCCCTTAGCCCCCAGAACTGCCAGCACCCCTGTGTACCGTGTACCATGTACCGTCCTGTAGGTTTTCTGGCCACTAGCCTCCAGGACGCCCAGCCAACCCCCACCCACTCCCTGGATGTTTATCCTAGGCGTGAGGACATGTCTGTCCCCATCCCTGTTTTTCCTCTTGGACGGCACCTCCCACCATTCTGCATGCTCCATCACCTGTCCTTCGTCTGTCATCACATCACCTGCAAGCAATCCCCTCATCACCCAGACACTTATATACCTAGCCTTGTCATGTGTTGTTTGTCTGATCTCTGTTTAATATAGCATAAGTGTATCCCTCACCCTGTGTTCATGTTGTTAATGAACGTAACTTTATTTGCATCTGCTGTTGTCTGTTGCGTCAGCAAGTCAGCACGACTTTTAATACAAAGACTGTGTGTGAATGTACATTTATATATTTATAACTTGATAGCAAAATAAGTTTATAATTTAGGTGGTGGCCAACACCTTACCTCACCCTAAACCCTAAAATCACAGCAGCAAATGCTAATAATGATAAAAATGCGAGTTTCATGAGAAGGCAAAGCAACGATAAAGGGCATTCCTAACCACGCCCCTAAACCTAAGGTCACAGGGCAAAGTCAAATCATTACAAAACATACAAATGACATCGTAGGAAATAGGAATTCACATGAGCCACCTTGTAAAATAGGTATGAATTCCCATCAGATAGCGTTGATATATATTTATACATATGAAAGATACCTCATATTAAAATAGGTAAGGCTGAAAGTCATGCTTGTCACAAATTCCCTTGAGAATATGTTGGAAAATAATATTCCCCCACCTGGGGAACAAGAATGTTTTTGGGCAGAATTAGTGTCATACATCCTTTGCACTGACAGTGATATGCAAAATTAATAAAACAATGTCATCTAAAAGAGGATCCACACCTGTCAAATTAAATGAAAATCAGGTTCCATACAGGATGAAATTTAAAATCACCTGATAGATGCAGAACGATAAGGACGAGTTGGGGATGGGTTTATGAGCGTGGCACGATTGGATAACTGTAGAGGAGCTGTAAGAAGGAAACCTAAATAGAGCACAGGGTAGTATGAGTTGTATCACTACTGGTTGACATTGATTAGCTATACCATGAGATTAACTGAGCAAGCTTAACTAGCGTGACCTGCAGAAGAAATGATAAATAAGACTTAATTAAGAAACAATAACTGTTTTCAGCATACCTGGGATAAGATTAATATGTGTATATTGAATGCTTTTATTTTAGGTCCTTAAATTGTGGGAGAGTTATCAACCTCAGAGCTACATTAGAACATGATAAAATGTGTGTATTTGATATCAAGATATTTGTAATAGTTTCAAGTATTTGCAAATTTTCATAATTTTTGGACAATAAACCTTCAAGTGTCTGGTCTGCAGCCATTGTATTCTGATATGTCCTTGTCAGCTCAGCACTCAGAAATATTATAAAAAGTGTATAAATATACAATGTTTTAAGCCTATTTAAATGGTATGGAGTCTCCCTAATGACGCGGTTACAGCCTTGGTGTGCAAGGAAGCAGAAGGCACGATGGGTGAGGGGGTTGCAGTGGATAAAAGGCGTTTTATTAAGCAGGTTTGGTGAGGTAAAGTGGGGCTTATCCCAGCAGCTTTGGGGAGCGAGGCTTATTTGGGTCACAGAGCTTTATGACACAAGCAATTAGCACTGGTACTAGCAGGAGGGAGGCAGCCCTCAGATTAGCTGACCTGAGCTAGGAGAGAAGGGTGGGCGCTCCCAATGCATCCTGGACAGCTGAGCCCTGTGAGGGGGTTTAGGCCAAGGAGTTTGATGCAGATGACCAATTTGTTTCTCTGCCATGCCACTCTCTCTCTCTATATATATATCTCTCTCTCATACACATCCTACATCCTCTTTAGAAAAAGCACAAGCCATCATTGCTTGTTTAAATTTGGCGTTTTTAAATTAGCGACATAGGTGCATCCTTAGACACAGGTTGCTTCATGTGTTGCAAATTTTCCATAATTTGTACATTGTCACTAATTGCAACCAATCAAACTGAACAAGACAGTACGGTTCAGCCAATTAAATTGAAGAAGACAGTCGTCAGGCAGTCGTAAAGACTATAGTGAGATGTTAGAAGTCAAACACAACAAAACCAACGGTTTACAATTAAAATAATGCAAACTACATATCTTTTGCAAATTCAGCTGTTTTAAATGAAAACGTAAGTGGTTACATGTCACGATATGGCTTGGACAGAACCCAGATGCAGGCAGACGAGGAGTTAGATAAATCAAATTTTATTTGAATGTGAACAAAACTAGAAAAACAAACACCCGCAATGGGGAAAAACAAGAACAAAAACACACTAGCAAACACACACTAGAAACAAACACAAAACAAGAATCTATAAATTGAAATAATCTTTTCACAAACTGTAAACTGAAACCGGGTAGTCCAACACGACAAGAAACTGTGATACTACCGTGAGCATTGATAAAAACACCAACATCAGACAAAAGATAAAGACAATGCACCAACACTGAACAGAGAGAAAACTGAGACCATATAAAGGGAGACACTAACGAGGAGTGATTACATGGGGAGAGTGGTGACAGCTGATGGGAATGAAACCCTAACGAGGTGAATTACAAAACAGACGATGGGAATGAAACCCTAATGAAATTACAGGACATAGGAGGGTGGGGCTGAGAGACATAACAGGAAGACACGTGGCATCACGTAACAACATAAAGCCACATGTCTCCACACATAACACAACAGAAACCCGAAAGACGTGGCAATGTCATGACTCTGCCCAGGGAGCTTGAAAGCTCGAGACAGGAAGGACAGAGTCCTAACATTACCCCCGCCCCCAGAAACGCCCCATGGCGTCTCAAGGGAGAAACTTCAGCGGGCCAAAACACCAAAGCACAAAGACAAACACCACAAGCACAACACAGAACAAACTAAGGGGAACATAAGGGAGGCTATGAAGGGGTTCGGGTGGGTCAACAAAAACAACAAACATGGGAGGGGGGGTGGGGGAATGGGAGGCCAAACCTTGGGGACACCAGAAAAGGGTGGGACAGGTTGAGGAGACTTGAAACAACCGGACGAGACCGGCGGGGATTTGAAACAACCGGACGAGACCGGCGGGGACTTGAAACAACCGGACGAGACCGGCGGGGACTTGAAACAACCGGACGAGACCGGCGGGGACTTGAAACAACCGGACGAGACCGGCGGGGACTTGAAACAACCGGACGAGACCGGCGGGGACTTGAAACAACCGGACGAGACCGGCGGGGACTTGAAACAACCGGACGAGACCGGCGGGGACTTGAAACAACCGGACGAGACCGGCGGGGACTTGAAACAACCGGACGAGACCGGCGGGGACTTGAAACAACCGGACGAGACCAGCGGGGACTTGAAACAACCGGACGAGACCGGCGGGGACTTGAAAAGGCTAGGGAGAGGTGTGTGTCCAAGGGGGAAAAAAGTTTGAGGTGATGCCGGCCGGAGAACTGGCTGAGGCACCGGCTGGAAGTCCGCCTGCGGAAGGACAGGTCTGGATGCCTGCGGATGGGCAGGTCTGGACGCCTGCGGAAGGGCAGGTCCTGATGCCTGCGGATGGGCAGGTCTGGACGCCTGCGGATGGGCAGGTCTGGACGCCTGCGGAAGGGCAGGTCCTGATGCCTGCGGAAGGGCAGGTCCTGATGCCTGCGGAAGGGCAGGTCCTGATGCCTGCGGAAGGGCAGGTCCGGCCGCCTGCTGAAGGGCAGGTCCGGCCGCCTGGGGAAGGGCAGGTCCGGCCGCCTGCGGAAAGGCAGGTCCTGACGCCTGCGGAAAGGCAGGTCCTGACGCCTGCGGAAAGGCAGGTCCTGACGCCTGCGGAAAGGCAGGTCCTGACGCCTGCGGAAAGGCAGGTCCTGACGCCTGCGGAAAGGCAGGTCCTGACGCCTGCGGAAAGGCAGGTCCTGACGCCTGCTGAGAGGCAGGTCCTGACGCCTGCTGAGAGGCAGGTCCTGACGCCTGCTGAGAGGCAGGTCCTGACGCCTGCTGAGAGGCAGGTCCTGACGCCTGCTGAGAGGCAGGTCCTGACGCCTGCTGAGAGGCAGGTCCTGACGCCTGCTGAGAGGCAGGTCCTGACGCCTGCTGAGAGGCAGGTCCTGACGCCTGCTGAGAGGCAGGTCCTGACGCCTGCTGAGAGGCAGGTCCTGACGCCTGCTGAGAGGCAGGTCCTGACGCCTGCTGAGAGGCAGGTCCTGACGCCTGCGGAAAGGCAGGTCCTGACGCCTGCGGAGAGGCAGGTCCTGACGCCTGCGGAGAGGCAGGTCCTGACGCCTGCGGAGAGGCAGGTCTGGACGCCTGCTGGATCGCTGGCTGTGAACCCGGCTGGAGAACCGGCAGGAGCGCCGGCTGGGCTGGGTTATGTGCCCCCCTCCGTTGCCTCTTCCTCTTCTGCCGAGCCAATCTCCTGGTAGTCGGCTGGAGGAAGGAGGTGAAGGACGGGGCTGGCTCCGCGTTGGAGGCCTCCGAAGAGGACCCCCAGGACTCTCTCCTTCCACGCTTGCCCCGAAGACTGGTGGTTGGTGGAGAGGTTGCAGGGTCCGAGACTGATGGTGCGGTGGTGGTCACCACCCCAAGCTCCAGGGTGTGATCCTCGGGGATGGGACCCAACGGAGAAGACAACCTCGGACAGACGGAGACACTGGGCTCCGGTCGGCTCATGGCGAACTGGAGAACACCCTCGAAGCCAAGCGGTCTCAGCCTCCTCATCTCCGCAGGCGATAGGGGGACCCTCAGTCCGCTGTTGAACGCCGCCGTCACCTCTTCCTCCCCGAAGAGCTCCTCCACTGCGGCTTCAAGGAACCTGTCCAGGTACTCGTCCCGGTCCAAGTTCCCCTGGCGAATGCTGGAGAGCGGACCAGGCTGGCGAGGCCTTGCAGGGAAAATCGCCGCCTGCTGGGTTCTTATGGTTTGGTGCATTCTGTCACGATATGGCTTGGACAGAACCCAGATGCAGGCAGACGAGGAGTTAGATAAATCAAATTTTATTTGAATGTGAACAAAACTAGAAAAACAAACACCCGCAATGGGGAAAAACAAGAACAAAAACACACTAGCAAACACACACTAGAAACAAACACAAAACAAGAATCTTTAAATTGAAATAATCTTTTCACAAACTGTAAACTGAAACCGGGTAGTCCAACACGACAAGAAACTGTGATACTACCGTGAGCATTGATAAAAACACCAACATCAGACAAAAGATAAAGACAATGCACCAACACTGAACAGAGAGAAAACTGAGACCATATAAAGGGAGACACTAACGAGGAGTGATTACATGGGGAGAGTGGTGACAGCTGATGGGAATGAAACCCTAACGAGGTGAATTACAAAACAGACGATGGGAATGAAACCCTAATGAAATTACAGGACATAGGAGGGTGGGGCTGAGAGACATAACAGGAAGACACGTGGCATCACGTAACAACATAAAGCCACATGTCTCCACACATAACACAACAGAAACCCGAAAGACGTGGCAATGTCATGACTCTGCCCAGGGAGCTTGAAAGCTCGAGACAGGAAGGACAGAGTCCTAACAGTTACATACTTTAAGACTTAACGTGTGTTCGACCTTACAAAAAACATAACAGATAATTTCATAGCATATAAAATGTATGACTGTGTGTATATGGTGGACTTAATTAAGAGACGAATGTTAATTTTATTATCACAGGTTATGAAATTACTTAAATTATGATTTTTTTGATAAAATATGTATTCAACATTATTAAATCAGTTGTTTGGCAAATGCTTCATTTGGCAAATAAATACGTTGTACCAGCAATATGTTCCAATACAGTTTTTTCGTTGTAGAAAGACATGCACAAGTGTGTTTTCCCAATTCAAGCACTAATCCTTATACATTGTTTAATTTAATTGATTTCTAAAACACTTTCAGTCTGTAGTTTACAATTAATACATCCAGGAACAGTACATTTACAGTTTTTATAAATTTTCATAAATCATATTTTTATTGTGCATTTTAACTCGTGCAAATAAACTCTTCAAGTATAGTATATAAAATAACTATATTAAACTTTGTAATCAATGCTGTTCCAGAAGTACTTCCTGTTTCAGTTTTTACAATGCCCAAACATTTCAACAGAATGAAACCAACAAAACATTCATAACTAAATAAAAATGTTAAACGTATGTCTTTCAAAACTATTTATATATGTAATATTGGGGAAAACCGGAAATACTTTTGGACCAGTGTTTGCATATTCTTAAGTGGGCTAAATCAATTATATTGTGTAAATTTAATACATGCATAAATTCAAATACCCTCAAATTACCATAGAATCTATTTAAAATGTGTAGTAGCTTTACATGGCAGCTTCTATTTTGTATTATGTATTGTGTTTTACAATAGGGAAGCCTTGGCCCTTTGCGCACGCACACCACACACCCCAAACACATACATACCACAGTACAGTAAGGTATTTCACCTTACTCTGCTTACCTATAGAATTGAAAATACATCATCATACTATCACAATAACCACATGATACATTTACAATGCTACTCCAGACTTGAAACGCAACAAGCCGAACACAGCAAGACAGTTATCACCAATATAACACGCAATACAAATACAAATCATTATTACACATATGCATTATGATCGACGTGTAGCGTGCATGTGCTCTTCAACAGGATATTGACCACATGACCGACACTGCCTCCCAGTCTGATCATAAAGCCAACACAGACTAACACAATGCCAGTTTAAAAAGCGACACCTCAGGAGAGTCGCAAAGAAAACCACATTAAACAGAGATTCACCAGCAAATAAACTATGATTATAATAAATCTTAATATTAAACTGGTAACGATACAGTGAACTAAACGTATGGAACTGACTGTAGTAAATTTACCATTTATCTGATAAAATGTCACTGTTATGCATTCTTGCAGCTTGAGCAGGCTGTGCAGACAGCACATGACATTGCAGAACTTCGACTGCTCCGTGACTTTGAATTACTTTCGTGCGACTTAGAAATATCACATGGATAGAGTCCACATCGATCCAAGAAGTCAAATATACATATCTAAAAGGGAAATTGAATTTTAAATATAATATTTTTACGCTGGATGGCCCTGAGTGTTTTGTATTTATATCTATGAAAATATCAGTCTTTCAATTTATCTGACTATACTTGTCTATGTACTTTATAAAAAAATTATATCTCTCACAGTTTAGCCATGTTAGACAACAAACATCAACACCACATTAACCGTCCCATCAAACTGGGACTTAAAAGCTCACCCAGCTTTGAGAAAAGTTACCTGGCAGTCTTCACATGCATCTCAGTGGGGCAGTGAGACGTGTCTTATTAGTTGCTTTGGCTGCCTGTGTTTTAAACCGATCCTCCTAATACTGTACTGTACATAGACCAGCTCTAATGAAAGATGACACTAAAACATAGCGACACGAGAAGAGTCAAGCAGTCTTATAGACTCCGGTTCATGGGATTTTATACAAACACAGATGGACACCCAGGAGCGTGCATCGCAACCCATGAACGTAATGCGTTTATATGGTCAAGCTTGAATAAATGAAATTCAGTTTGAAATGCAGCAAAGATCATTGGTAGTATGACAATCCAAATTCATGTGGACAAAAAAACACTTGTGCTCATGACTGAGCATAACTGACAGTCTGTGGATCAATCAATACACTAATTCCTCTTTTGGACTGTTGAATTAAGCACATGGAAAACAACTGATGATATAATGACCCCTGAAGAAATGGACTGAGGTTTATCCTATGGACCTTCTGGCATTATTCCATCAAAGTGTATCCAATATCCTATAAGCTTTATGATATCCCTTTGTGTTTGAAAAGCAGTTGCATGGCTAATAAACTCAACTACATAAATAAATGTAGAAAATAAAAAAGTATAAACATTTTAAACTTAAATCTTATAGGAAAGTTTTTTATAAAGTATCTCATAGAAAAGGCCCTGGGAGATCAAATAAACAAAACAAAAATATCATGCATAAACAAATGTATTCTAGATTCACATAAATATGTTCTGTATTCTTGATATGAATGTATTACACAATGGACTTATTTTTAAAAAGGAACTGTTTGTTTTATATTTTTGGTTTAGTCGTCTAAGATAGACAGGTTGTTGTGGGCGGAGCTTGTGGAGCAGATCGGGATGGCGGAAGTCACAGAGGCCGGCATTAATGAGTATTAAAGTATTAGGTGAGAATAAGCCTTTGGGCTAAACCCTTTAGAATTCCTAAACAACTTCAGTAACACCTGTTATATCATGGAATCACCTAAGATTGAAATGATTTTTCCCTTAAGCTCAAATAAGCTCTGACACCCACAGCACCTGCTCTGGATTCATCAGATATCACTTTAGAGGTCAAAAGAGACCATATTTTCAAAATAAAGCATAATTTATGTTTTCCTGAGTTAAATCCACTTTTGTGTTCCCCAAATTAAATTTGTGTTTAATCGTCAGTTTTTAAAGTAAACTTTGCACATCGTTTTATTAGTGAAACTTGCACAAATAAAACCCAAAATGAAGTGAATCCTATTAGTTGTTTTTTACAGTTAAAACTTCTCAAACCCCTTAAAACATATGTTTTTCATACCACCAAGACCCCTGTTAAGATTTATAACTCCACACTTATAGTAAATAACTATACAGAAACTACTAGTAAATTGTTGACATGCCACTAATTATTAAACAATTACATTTAGACATTTACATTTAGTCATTTAGCAGACGCTTTTATCCAAAGCGACTTACAGATGAGGAAACATTGGAAGCAATTATAACAACAAAGGCAACGAAAATACATAAGTGCATCAAACTAGTCCATTAAAGCCTAGCACAGTATAAAAGCTAAGAATAGTGAGGTAAGTAATTTATTTATTTATTTTTTTTAAGAAGGAAAGGGAAGAGAATTAGGAAAAACTCAATCAGCAACGTGTTGACGGAAGAGATGCGTTTTTAGGTGTTTTTTAAAGATGGCAACCGAGTCTGCTGATCTTGTAGCAGCTGGTAGATCATTCCACCAATGTGGAACAGATCCAGTGAAGGTATGGGAGAGTGACTTTTTTCCTTTTTGGGATGGTACCACTAGTCGTTGTTCCTTTGCAGACCGCAGTGATCTGGCAGGAACATAGATCTGCATTAGCGAGTGGAGATACGATGGTGCAGATCCGGTGTTGGTCTTGTAGGCCAGGAGCAAAGCCTTGAACTTTATGCGGGCGGCAACAGGGAGCCAGTGTAACCTGATGAAGAGCGGAGTTACATGCGCTCTCTTCGGTTCATTGAAGACCACTCTTGCCGCCGCATTCTGGATCATCTGGAGAGGTTTGATTGTGCAAGCAGGAAGTCCAGCCAGAAGCGCATTGCAATAATCCAGTTTGGACAGGACAAGAGCCTGGACTAGGACTTGCGTAGAGTGCTCCGATAGGAATGGTCTAATTTTCCTAATGTTGTAGAGGATGAATCTACAGGACCGGGTGGTGCTGGCAACAGACATAATTCATTTCAAGTAGTCAAAACAAGTGCTTTTAATAAAAAACTAAAAAATTTACCCCACCGCAGAGAGTGCTCTCGCCCGAGACGCAAGGCGCACTCACGCGTGTCCCATTCACATCTCCACTTCTACAACTCTGACTCACTCTGTGGGTCTCTAGAACTGCCAGTCAGCGGTGAACAAGACTGACTTCATCCATGCTTTTCCTAGCTAGTCTGACATTCACATTCTAGGTCTTACTGAGACATGGATTCATCCTGAGGACTCAGCCACACAGCCACTCTCTCCACTAACTACTGCTTCTCTCACTCTGCCTGCCAAACTGGAAGAGGAGGAGGTACAGGTCTGCTTATTAACAATCCTTGGAAATATGTCCCACTATCTTCATTATGTAACAACTATTCATTTGAATACCACGCTGTAAATATAACTTCTCCTGCTAGGCTCAGTGTTGTTGTAGTTTACCCCACCCCAGGTCCTCTTCACAACTTAATTGACGAGTTAGATGTGATGCTCTCATCTTTCCCTGGGGATGGTGGCCCTCTTGTAGTCTTTGGGGACTTCAACATCCACCTGGAGAAACCCTATGCTTCTGAATTTCCACAACCTCACTGCCTCGTTCGACCTCACGCGCCTTGCCACAGCCGGTACTCACAGATCAGTAAACCAGCTTGAGCTCATCTACACCCGTAACTGCACCACAGATAATATAAAATTCACACCTCTTCACAACTTCTTCATCACTTTCAACATGCTCCTTCCTACATGTGCTACACCTACGGCACCATCAATTTATTTCAGATGTAACCTTCACTCTCTCTCCCCTAGCACCCTCTCTGGTAAAGTGTAATCCACTCTTCCCTCCAACTTTGCATCTCTAGATGTGGACACCGACACATTATGCTCAACACTAACATCCTGTCTAGATAACCTCTGTCCTCCAGACCAGCTCACGCCACAGAGACATTCTCTGTGAACAACGGAGTACACTCAGAGCTGCTGAAAGGAATGGGACTTTCAGTCGCTACTCTCCTCTTTTATTTATATTATTATTTTTTTTGCCTTGTTGTGCAAGCACTGTCGAGCTTGTGCAGAGGCTGCAGCTTTTGCCAGAGGGGAACTGGAATCCCCTGGTTAGGCCTGGTTTCCCTCTGAGTTTTTTTTCTCCTCCATTGGAGTTTTGGGTTCCTCGCCACCATTTGCAAACTGTTTTGCACTGTTTGCACTATAGTTTTATTTAATCAACACTGCATATAGGAATTTATAGTCTGTCTAATATTTGACCTGTGTTTTGATTGCATAACCTTATATGTTTTGCTTATAGTCAATGTTTTCTTGTACAGCTGCGTTGTAACAATGAAAATTGTAAAAAACTCTATATAAATTAAGCTGACTCAACTCTTTTTCTGCTAGTGTCACCACAGCTTAAACATCCTTCTATGAGCAATGCACCAAGGTGAGCAATGCACCTAACACTCGGCAGCTTTAAAAGACATTTAACTCCTTTGTCCCCCTCCTCCCCCACCCACTTCATCTTTGACTGCTGATGACTCGCTGTATTTTTCACTGAAAAAACATCAGCCATCAGCAGGAAATTCTCAGCAACTCATACCTCATTACACACTAACCTCACTTCAAACATTGATCTCTCCTCTTTCGCCCCACTGACTGACACTGAAGTCACCAGACTTCTCTCCAGCCACCCCAGGCCATATCCAGCACACTCACACCTGCACTCACACACATCATCAATACCTCCCTGCTCACTGGCACTTTTTCATCCACATTCAAACAGGCCCAGGTCACTTCTCTACTTAAGAAAGCCACATTGGACTCCTCCACTACCGACCGTTACAGACCTGTCTCTCTCCTCCCATTTATTGCCTCAGAGTCATATTTGATGATCAGCTGTCCTTCGATGATCTCATGGCAAAGACAATGCTGTCAGGACAATATGCCTTATTCAACATTACAACGTTAGACCCTACCGAACTGAGCATGCGGCACAATGCCTTGTCCAAGCCATGGTGATCTCAAGGTTGGACTACTGCAATGCTCTCCTTGCTGGTCTTCCTGCAAAGGCTATTAAACCTTTTTCAGCTGGTTCTGAATGCAGCAGCACGCCTCGTCTTCCAACAGCCCAAAAGGGTTCATGTGACACCAGGGCTGGACTACGACAAAAAAGGGCCCTGGCCTTTTTACTCAGACAGGCCCACCACAATCGGTCGGACACAACCAACCAGTACACCATCCTTGCGGTCCCTGTAGATATGCATATCTACTGTTCCATTCCCAAAAAAACCTACAAAGCTGAGAACCAAGTGCCATGGACCAGTGTACTCACTCTCTCTTGACTGACTCCCTGGTGATAGACCTATACCTACTTGCGGTGTGATTCGCGAATTGAGTGTTATTAAGTGATTCGCAAATTAAGGGAAGCCAAACAATCCAAAAGTGGGAAGAGACAGCGGGGTATTACAGAGCTCGCGCCACGCTGACATGTCATCTGCGCGATTCAATTTCCTAGCGCCAACCAATGGGCAGTGCGGCGCGAAACAATCCGCTGCGCTGACCAATTAAAACATATACAAGTTCATTTGGCGCCACTCATTTACATTTTACCCATAAACCTCTGCTATTATTAACGTAAATTGTTAAGGTAAAATGGCTAGGCGCAAAACGTAATACAATAATAAAAGAAATTAGCTGAACATGTAAACTGTCCGATATAATTACAAGGAGGTTGGCGTCCTCCTCAATAATACGATATTGGAAGTCATTGAAGTTTCTGCTTTGTACAGGTCTTACCGTAGCCTCTATAGTATAGAGTCTATACATATGTGCAGTTCTTCAAAGTATCGATGCAAAATACTACCGTTTACTTGTACACTATTAAAGATAATAATAAAAAGATTATGCATTTCATCCTGATTTCCTTTGTCTTCTGTAGGGAAAAACCGATAGACTTCAGGTGAGAACCAATGTAAATGTTTTTAACGAATGAGTGGTTTTGAGTGTACGGTTATGACCTCGCGCCACGTTTACCAACCAGGAGCTTGCTCTAGTAGGGACGTGATTATGACATAGCGAGTGGAGGCAGAAATCCGAAACAACAATGAAGGACTGCACCTCTGAAGGATTTGATGGACCCAGACATGGCGCCGAACGAGTCTACATTGTTCTTCAGCCTTCAATAGCACATAATGTGCAGCTACCCGTTCAACTAAATCCATGTCCGCCATTTCACAATTAGACGGGCACTGCCTGACAGAAGCCCCCTCCATGATGCGAATGAAGCGAGTAAATGCAAAATGTCAAGGCGTCCAACTACACGCGAATAGCGCGATTTACTGCGTTTGGTGTGAACACTATAAGACACTGACTTGCATCTGACACAAGAACCGGAGGGGGGGGGGGTTGGAGCCTGTTTAGAGATGTCAGTATGGAAAATGAACCAATGGGCTGCTGTCCCTGCTTTATGGGCCGGTCATTGGCCCATAAAATATCATATTATATTATATCGGCCCCCAAATGCGTCAAATTACTAGACCAGCCCTGTGTGACACCTCTTTTCATCTCTCTCCACTGGCTACCAGTAGAAGCCCGTATCAGATTCAAGTCACTGATGATTGCCTACAGGACTATCAATGGATCTGCGCTGACATGCTTTCACACTCTCCTACACTCTATCTAGAACACAGCATTAATTGAACCAGCGTCTTGAAATGCCTTCTCAAAAGGGCAGAAAATCGTTTTCTCCTTCCAGGTGTTGACAGACAAATTTAAAAAATATATATATACTGTGTATATATATACATATATATATATACATATATATATATATATATATATATATATATATATATATATATATAAATAAATAAAAACACTAACTGTTTCTCTCCACAGGTATTGGTCTGGCTTTTGTTGAAACTAGTAACTTTGTATTAGCACCTATTGTATTATTGCTCCTGTACAACATATCTCTTATTGCAGTTTTGCACTCTCTGTAATTGCTTTGGATAAGCGTCTGCTAGATGACTAAATGTAAAATAAACAATCATCGAGTAATTTTTAACCCAGCAGTGTGAATGCAAAAGAGCATGTTCACATCATAAATATAACATTGATCAAAAGTAACTGGCCATTTTCTCATTCCGCACATAATTTTCTCACAATGTAGAATAATTGTAAACCCATCACATCCAACTTTGGAATGATGTTGTTATTGAAGGAAATAAATAAAAAATGGAATGAAATCCAATAAAATGATTTGTCTCTATTCTCAATTGTTATGGCTGCCTTTTTATTTCGTTGTCCAAGTAATACATTTTTGTTTTTAAGGAATTAATATGCTGGCAAAGTGGTATTCTGTGTAAAAAAGTCACTTTAAACATTCAAAGGGTAACAGAATGATAACAGAATGAAAATTCTGTCATGAATTACCGGAGGTGTTACGATTGTTTCAAAATTGTAACACGTCCTTTCATCTTTGGAACACAAATTAAGATAGTTTTGATGAGATCCGAGAGCGCAACACAACATACAATCAAAGAGCAGAATGTTAGTAAAGAGTGATTCCGGTGATTCACAAAAAAATCAAGTTTATGTATTTGTTCTCAGACTGTCATAACTTTTATGAAATTATTTTCATAAACAAGGTCTAAGATGGCATACTTGCTTATTACTTTCTGAATCCTGTACATTAAACAGTGAACTGCTCGCTATTATTTGTATGTAAAAACTGTTGAATTTATCCAGTGATGAACAATAACGATAGAATGCTAAAATGTTCAGTTATTATATTGAAAATCTAAATTATTTTCTGATTGTAAAAAATCAAGGCTCAGAAAGCGCTGAATTTTCTTCACACTGGCTCAAGTTAACCACACTGCATTCTGTGTGTTAGACACAAATTACATACAATTCAGTAAATGTTTTAGGTCACCCATGCATCCAGAAACATTGCATACTACAGCAACCCAGTTCAGAGTACTTACCATACAAAACAGGTGTAGACTAATGGTAACACGCTGCAAAGCTTAACATGAACTAAGATGCTTTAGAAGTATGTGTTTATTGTTACTTTATGTAAGATATGCACGAACTTATATTAACAATACAACATTTTTGCACAGTGGCAAAGTATGACCCTTCAAAAAAAAACATTAAAATGTTCATGAACATCTTTAACTTACAATTCAAAACCTACATTAACATCCGCAGTGGAACATTTAACATCTTGCAACATTGTTCACTTCTCTACCTGTGACATTTTCCTAACAGCTTAGCGGTGTGTGTTTGTGTGTTTATGTGTACTCTTCCTATTCTACTGATTGCAAAACATCTTTTTATCTTTTTTCATCCATTCCACAACAACAGAGGAGGAAGTGGAGCAGTCTTTTATTTTGCGATTGTCACCCACGTGTTCTTGGAAGGGGGTCGGGGGATACAGCAACAGCGTTGCATTGATTTGCAAACAAGTTTGTAATTAGCTGTTTGCAAAAAGGTATTAGTGTGTGTTTTGTGTGCATGTCATTCAGTAAGAGCACCCACATTTTTTGCGATTGTGTATCCCCCTTGTCTGGAGTAAATGAGAATGCTCCGTGATAAGGAGATAACACTAATTAGTTCTCCACCCATTTACTTGTTAACTGTGTTTGTTTGGATTTATAGGCCCATGGTAATACACCATGCAACCCCCCTCCCATCATCCCCATGCACACACACCCCCGCTGCTTTTGCCTGTTGGCTATGTTAACAGCTCATTTAAGCAGAAGGAGCTGAATTTAAGCCTAATTAATTATGCCAAGTGGGGTTCCATGGCAAGAACTGGAAATAATGTGAAGAGACACTTCATATTTAAACTCGACTTATCAGATCATAACTGAAGCTGTGTTTATATAAGCAAAGTACCAACACACGTTGCATTGTAAATAAGCATATGTGCATACAATTAGCATTTAATTTATTCTGTAACTTTTTAAAATATGTTTTGTTTGGTGAGTTTACATTTAATTGAAGTACTTGAATATTACTTTTAATGTTATAAATTACCAGATAGGAGAGTACAAACAGTACAACATTACCAGATAGGAGAGCCAAAAAAATATTTGTTATCCTTTACGGATGTTTCAAAAGTTCCACAGGTCACATTTTAATGTCAAAGCACATGTTAAAATGATGTTGTTCTAGAAAGTGATCCTACTTTGATCTCATCAAACTAGATTCACTGGCAGAAAAAATAGATCCATTTGTCAATAAAACAGTGCTGCACACATACACATTCCTCATCCTATCCTCATCTTATGATTCATCCTCTTGTAGAGCTTAGGAAGGGTTAAGAAGATTTGGAGTCAGTCTGTTCTCAAAGTGTTAATACGGATTGGACCTGTGTTTTGTGCCATTTGTGTGTGTGCGTATGTTGACAGAGAAGTGTCTGAGAATCAGATTAATAAAGAAAATTATATTCGCTGAGCTCATTTCTCTCCTTCTGACACACTCTGGGGTCTTTGTCTAATAATTAGGTATTTTGTCTGTTTGTGGAGCAAAATCAATTTTTTATTTTTATTTTTAGATCTCAAGGTTCTACTATAGGCCTACAGAATATTATATTAAAACTCAACAGTTTTACTGTATTAGTATATGCCTATCAATGCAATCATGCTTAACTATACTCTTCTGTTTAATTTTTTACTTAAAGGGATAGTTCACTCAAAAAAAGAAAATTCTGTCATCATCAAAATTCTCACCCCCGTGATATTCCAAACTATAATTACTTTGTTCTGCGGAACACAAACAATGAGATATTTTGAAGAACGCTGGTAACCAAACAACATCGGCCTTCAATGATGCATTCCGTTGAATGGACACAAAACGACTATCTTTGTCGAAATAGTCTTTGTTTGTGTTCCACAGAAGAAAAAGGCATATACAGGTTTTGAACAACTTGCTAAATTTTTAAAGGGAACTATCCTCTTTTAAATATCTTAAATTATTGTAAAAAATATATTTGCTGCTTAGTATATAAATAACAGATATAAAACTAACAGCCATTTTGGGTCAATGTCAATAAGCACTCATAAATCCTCTTGCCACTGATGGATCAATAAAAACTAGACAAATCATTCTGTCCTCAGATTAAACCCCATTAAACCTCAGTCTAAACCTCAACCTTCACCTGACGGCAACCTTTATTGAACAGGCTGTATAAAGATTCAACATTCTTTGCTCTGAGAGAAGAATTAAGGCCTGCGTATGCAGACTCTTAAAGTCCCGTCAGTTAGACTAAATCTGTCGCTTTGTAATATACTCCAACCGCACTTATAACATATAAATTGTCCTTTCCATAATATAAAAACTGAAACTTGCAATAACAAAACGGTTTTACACTCTGATGTCATATGGGTCTGAGGAACTTTTAATTTCCTTAAAGAACATGCATTCAAGTTCTTAAGCAATTTTTTAAAATGATAGAGAACACCGAAAAAAACACACAACAACACAAAAAACGTGTAGCAAACCTTATACATTCAAACTCATTCTTGTTGAAAATATGATGTTCCTAAAGCCTTATTTTAACCAGTTAACATCTTATCCCTGTCAGACATGTTTGTTTATTTATTTATTTTATCACTCTCAGACACATTAATAATAAAGTTACTGATTTGTTTAACTAATTTGTTGACAGATGCTTATGCGTAACCAGATTTATAGTAAAATAGTCTTCTTGGAAACGGATTACACAGACAACTCAGGTATTGAAATGCGTATATTATTATAATAAGGTTGCCCAAGGTGGCTTTCTGCATCCCAGGCGCTCAGACCTGCACCAGGGTCACAGAGGATACAGTATAACCATGTCCAGATTAATTAAATGGGTATTAGTCAGTCAGGATTGTGGTGGATTCTGAAGCGATTTAGACAACATTCATCTCAAATGTCCCCTCTGACTTGCATGTGATAATTGCCTAAGCGTCTAGCTGACATAAAATCCCAATTAAAGGCAGTCAAACAGCATGAGCAGCCTTTGGTCCATTTACCTAAGGTCAACATGAGCCCATTGCCCACCGTACAGTGTCTAATCAACAACTCCACTAAAGTTTTGAACATGTTAAATTCTAGAACCTCTGATCTGTATGAAAGTGTGTTTGTGTAAAAAATGGCTGAAAAACGTTATTATTTTAAGGACTGAAAAGGTTGATATGAGCTTTAATCATAGATGGCCTTGAAAATATTTTCTGAGTTATGAAACTTCCTGTGAATGCAAAAAAGGGTCATTATTATAACAATATTTGTTATAATTCACTTTCCCTAATCATTACAAAGCTTGAAATGCTTTTTATTTAGATGTTTTTAATTGAGGTATTAGTTCATTAACATTAATTAACATCAACACTAATAAGTAGTTTTAATTAAGATAAATCATATATATAATAGATAGTATGCTAGCTGCAAACTACACAGAAAACTGACAGTTAATGTCTACCTTGGTTTAGTCTAACAATCTGATCATCCAGTCACTAGGCTCCATGAGAAGCAACCCATCCCCCGCAACAAAGTGGCAAATGACCGAGGTGTATAATCCCCCTCAAAACAAGCACATAGATGCTAATTGAATCTCTCTATAAATAGGGTTGACTTCTGCTGCTCCTCCTTTACTAGAACTGTGCACCTGGAAGACTGAAGTAGCTACTCCGTGGGTAAACCCATATCCTACCGAGAAATTATATAACTGGTGAATTAGCACTTTGATTGATTTTAGGCTTTGGGACGCTTTGTTAAATTGAATCAGTTAGTGAGTAAACCATACAGAAGAGCTCTGCCTAGAGACGCGCAGTAGTTAGACCACATTTGGAGACGATTGCGCGCGATGGTGATAGAAGACGCGCAGCTTTACGCGCTGACTTAAACCTGTTTCGAACCTGTCAGTCGAACAAGTAGGCCTAACCTCGGCCATGTTTCCTTTACCGATGTTCACACCTGAGCAGGTGGCTCGTGTGTGTGAGAATCTGGAGGAGACAGGAGATATCGAGCGCTTGGGGCGCTTCCTATGGTCCCTCCCAGCGGCAGTTCCCGGTTCGGCAGGTGAACTTCTTAACCGCCACGAGTCGGTGATGCGAGCCCGAGCACTCGTCGCATTTCACGGAGGGAATTTTGAAGCTCTCTACCAGATCCTGCAGAGTCACCGTTTTACGCGCGAGTCCCACGCCAAACTGCAAGACTTGTGGCTGGACGCGCACTACCGCGAGGCGGAGCGCCTGAGAGGAAGGCCACTCGGCCCGGTGGAGAAGTACCGCATCCGAAAGAAATTTCCTCTTCCCAGAACCATCTGGGATGGCGAGCAGAAGACGCATTGCTTTAAGGTGAGAAAAAACGAAACACAAATCCTATTTGTTTTATTTATCTGAGGGATCTTATTTTTTAACCTAGACATTCTTCCAACCAGTTTAGTGAGATGCATTGGCATCCTTTTTGAGCATTCTTAATGGCACTCGTTGGTATTGAAGTGGCTTGTTGGAAAATAAATGTAAGCAGGCAGAAGTTAAATTTGTGTGGAAAGTAGTTTAAAACATAAGCCTCAAAATATTAAAATAATGACAAAAGTATATCCACTTTGATTTAATTTCATGTAAAGGAAATATAGAAATTATTCATTTTCGCATTTTCAGGGTCAGTCTAAATAGAAACAAGTAACGACACCAATATTTTAAACTGTCACAGTGGAAAACAAATAAGGATTTAATTACACCGCATTCCTGATGCAACAATGCAAACGCTGCATCAAGCTTATTCAACTATAATAGCATGCATTCTGCTGGTAGTTCATTGTATGTCGTGCACGAGCTATCACACCACATTGAGACTGTGTTCCTTAAGCTTCTTGAGCCGAGGACCACCTGTGGTATTTAAGCCCAGATGACTTTCTACCTTTTCAGATTTACTATGTTCCAGACACCGGTCGTCAGATTAACTATAAATTAAACTGTTTTGCAAAGCTCTTGGGGCAATTCCTTGAATCTGCAATTGTATTATATATTTTTTTTGCAGGTCAAATGAGAATTGCAGTGGATGAAGGGGTCTATGAAATAAATTAGTGAAATAAAAACTTCTGCCCATCTTGGGAGATGCCAACCTTTTCTCGCCCAACCAGATAGGGATGTTCGGGGGGCCGATCACGGCATTTTAAGGCAGTTTAAACTGTTCGGGATCGGCTATATTTTGCCCGATCATTTCCGATAACCTCTGCCATCACGCAAGTTTCGTAAACGAGAGCGCGAGCTGTGACAGCTGTGTCTGCAGTGTGGAAATGTGCAGCGGAAAAGGCACTTGCAATACAGCGGATTCCGCAAGGCGTTGGAAACGGTTCTAGGTTCAATAATTACAATTTGACACCAAGCCCTCAAAAAAGTGGACGGATTACAGCGAATTTACTCAGGTCCGTCTGTGACAGAGAACACATAGCGTCTGATTTCTTCCTTCATATAGCGCACAACAAATTTAATGACACAGATGACAATGTCTGCGTCTCTCCGCTTACATGCCAGATGCTGTTTTCCCTTTATTTCAAAGTGATAGTTTAAATATATATGTGTGAGTACCACAGTGAACTTTCAGTAAAGTGTTGAGTGTTTTAGTTTTGAGGCAGTGTCAAAATAAACTCTTTTATTCTGTCTCATGTGGTCAAACTTCTGTACAACTGCAATAAAAGCATATTTGAATGTGTAATCAAATCCTATTTTAATTAGTTGCAAAGATTAATTCTGACATTATGTTTGCTACAATATGTTTTTATAGTATGCTGAACTGTTGTAATATTTTAATAACCTTAATATAAAGTATCGGATTGGGACTCGGATCAGCAGATAGGGTACTCAAAATAAAATATCTCAGATCGGGGGCACAACAAGTGTGACCGGGACATCCCTACAACCAGACTCGCACCTGACCCTGAGCCCTAATATAAAAATGATAGATATCTGGGTATACTGTATAATAACTTTTATTAATAACATTATATATACGTTTATGAAGATTTTTGGGAGTTGCTAAACATGGCATTTAAATACATAAATTATTCTAATATTTAGAACATTTGAAAGAATGTAAACTTTTGTAATGTGGTGTATATTGTCCAGACCCTTTCTGGAGCAACAGAGGAGCCCAATGGTCTCAGATATTTATCAATAGAGAAACCCCATGGGTCTATATTATCATTTAAATGCTTCTCTCTATCTATAAATAGTGTGATCTAAAGAGTGATCTAAAAATACTGTAACTCCGGCCCAGATAACTGTTTTTTTTTAATGTGGCTTAATACCATACGATGCTGTTATCCCTCTTGAGAGGATGGAGTCTGGATCTTTTTAAAGCATCTTCCAACAGTGTTAACCGGTTTACCTTAACAAGATCCTGAATTATTGGAAATCAAGGATTGGCGAAGGATAAACCCCAGGTCATTTAACAATATGTGTTTGAAAGTAATTTAACCCTGCTGGAATGTTTTGCCTCAAATAAGACAAATTGGCAGAAAACATGAAACCTAATCTTGACGGTTTTAGATTAAGAAACAATGTTTTCTATTGTGCGTTTTCCAGGAGCGAACCCGCAGTCTCCTGAGGGAATGGTACCTGCAGGATCCCTATCCAAACCCATCCAGAAAACGGCATCTGGCTCAGGCCACAGGTCTCACGCCCACTCAGGTGGGCAACTGGTTCAAAAATAGAAGGCAGCGGGACAGGGCAGCATCTGCTAAAAACAGGTACACAAATGAACATTGTACAACCAATGCTAACAATTAACTTTATGTGCTAAATGTAAATAATGACTTTCTGGACAGCAATACAGTTAATGCAGTGACTGACAGTCTGGCTTTTGAGTTTCATGCATTTGGCAGACATTTTCATCCAAAACACTCGATGGTCTATCAACTGACACTTATTAAAATAATGCTTACAGCTGTTTTTAAAAATGACAGAGATATTTATGAAAATTGACTTTTGCATTCTTAAGCAAAGAGTAAAATGTATCTCTGTTTGACTCCCCAGAATGCAGCAGGACTCCTCCTTCCTTCCCTCCGGTAGCTCTCCAGAATGTTCCTCATCAGAGCACAACTCCCACCTCCAGGGTTCCTCTCCACATCATCCAGGCAGCCCAGACAACAGCGACTGCAGCTCGGGTACAGGGTGGAGGGGCACCGGGGCCTCCACGCCAGACATATCAGTGAGCAGCGACAGCGAGTTTGAGTCCTGAAGAACATTTTAATCACCCTCCTAATAAGCGAAACCAACGAAAAGACAAATAATTTATAGACACTGTCTAAAGACTTTTAAGGCGTCTGGAGATGGGGAAGGAAAATGAACTGCTACACAGTTTAAGCTTTTACAGTAGATCCACTTAAAGGATTGGCCAGCCACATGAGTGAGCGTGGAGAACCTTTGATTTTTCCTTTGATTTTATGAAAGATACATTTTCTGATCAGTCAAAACAGGCACATTTGGTTCTGGCCTTTCTGACGGAGCGGTATGAATCGTTTTATCAGAAGTAAATGCTTTTTTAATGCTTTATGGTTTGTTTGCTTCCTACCAAAGCAGGATTTTAGGGCTGAAGACTGAAGTGTGCACTTGAATTTGAACAGGCTTCCAAAGGACCTCTTGAAAAGCATGTGCCAAATAAATATTTTCAGGTTTATTGGCTTTCACGTTTAAAAAAACAACTCATGAATTTGAAAAACAATACTCAGGTGGCACAGAAATGATATATTTCACATAAGGACATCTCTTGATGGAGGAAGCTGGATTTTAGCTTTAGCCCTTTTATAGCACTATAAGCGTTATATTAAATTGGTTCATACGCACATAAGTATAATGAAGAACTCTCTGCATTTGCATGTTATGGAAAATGGAAGAAGCTATTGACTGTTATTAAAGAATGTTGTGACAACATACATGAAATGACAATTTAGAGCTGTTATGGAATAGCAAATCGATGCTGCTTAACTTGCAATACTTTAGAACACCATCTTCCAAAGATTTATTTACCAGCAAATCGAGTTTATGTGCCTACACACTTTGAGGATGACGTCAAACTGTTATATGACTGTCTATCATTAGTTTCCATGCCTATACTCACTGAAGTTGTGGGAAAGACTGAAATGTTTGGTTTCATTGGTCGTTTGTTTTCCATTTTAAAATAAATACAATTATTTTGGAAGCGAACAAGGTATTTTGATTAACTTAAATTGCAAGAAAATGTACAAATTATTAAACAGGCTTAACAAAATAAATGTCACTGAAACTATGTTTTGTTATGATTAAGTCTTAAAAAAATTATAGGTGTCCATTTGACTGGTGCTTGATGTTTATTTGTGTAGCACATTTTTAAAGCCGAAAGGAAAGAAATGATGGTCTCTATTTAAACCATGCATTATTTTCTATAACTGAAAAAACCCTATACGAAGTGAAGCCCATATAAGGAGGACGGTATTTTGTTTTTTGTTCACCCTCGAGCTGTGGCTACACAAGCACACAGGCGGAGTTCCTCTGAGGTAAACCTGCCCCTTTCACTGCTGACTTTACCCAAATACTGCCGTTGCGACGGATGTGAATATACCCCAAAGTGAATGCGTTCACGTATAAGTTGGCCATTGTAAGTCTTTTTTCTAACGAACCTGCGGTCGGTCACCTGCGTCTCACCTGAAAAAAACATCATGGACAGCGAGGGAAGAAAAGTGGTCGTTTGTGACAATGGTACTGGGGTAAGACGTTTCAGTGTTTCCATAGAGATTTTGGACATGCCGTGTATTTCAACATTTAATGTTACACGTTAATACCACATATATGCAAAAAATGGCACCGTTCAATATTTTGCACTGTTATGTCATATAATATTAAAAACCTTAAATTTTACTATTGCATAATGTAAATGTTAAATTCTAGAAGTTTGTAATAAAAGCTATATAATGGTCACTATACGACTATTTAATATTATTGTATATATAGTTAACTCAACTTTGAAAGATTTTGACACATACACTTAAATCGACTTATCTGTAAAAAAGTATTTATTTACAGAACTTTAAAGTTCAGTCATTGCATGGCTGATGTAGGTGCACTTCATGCATGGGCGTGTTAAATTGCTTGAATGTGTTTGAACATGTTTTAAGAGGAACGCCGAAGAATCTATGCACATCACCTTAAAAGGTCGTAGGGGACAAGATAAATGTTTATTGTCTACAAATAAGGAAGTTCTTGTTACACTTTACTGAACCTCAAACAGTCCAAAATTACACTAGTAAATCATAGATGAGTAGAGGAACATTGGTACAATTAAAAACAATATATTAAACAAACAAGTGCGTTTGTTTCCTTCTGTCAAAACATAAAAAACTTTATTTTATTTTAAAGATTTATAACATTATATAATAATTATAATGTCAAATGAAGTATGCTTGTCTGTATAAAATATAATATCATTCATGCTAATCTGCCCTATTAATACTATTCACATTATAAAATGTTATTATTTATGTTGCATAACATTAAATCCCTGAAGTATGAGCAGATTCCTTTAAGACTGCTAAATAAGACGTCTACCAAATTGTTTGCAGTTTGTCAAGTGTGGTTTTGCGGGTTCCAATTTTCCAGACCACATCTTCCCGGCCCTAGTGGGTCGACCCATCATTCGGTCAGATGCAAAAGTTGGAAATACAGAAATCAAGGTGAGTTCAATGTGTAATACAAAACACTGTTCACTTTTTTTGTTTACTTTTTGCTTTACTGCACCTCTTTCCTTCTTCCATCTCACTAACAGGATCTGATGGTCGGGGATGAAGCGAGTGAATGCCGCTCCATGTTAGAGATCTCGTATCCCATGGAGAATGGGATAGTCCGCTGCTGGGAAGACATGCTGCACCTGTGGGACCACACCTTCGGCACGCAGCGGCTTAACATCAACCCTCCTGACTGTAAGGTGCTGCTGACAGAACCACCTATGAACCCGCAGAAGAATCGCCAGAAAATTGCTGAGGTCATGTTTGAGACCTACAAGTTCCATGGTGTCTATATCGCAATTCAGGCAGTGCTGACTCTGTATGCTCAGGGTAAAATCTGTAATTTATGTTTTTAGTAATAGACTGCTGTAAAAATATTATTTGACCTGTGCTTTCTCCCTGTGGCAGGTTTGTTAACCGGTATAGTTATTGATTCGGGTGATGGTGTGACTCATATTTGTCCCGTGTATGAGGGTTTCTCTCTCCCACACCTTACTCGCCGTTTAGACATCGCAGGACGTGACATCACACGTTATCTTATTAAGGTGTTACACGTTTCTTCTGTTTCCATATCAATGAAAACTGCTTAAAGTTGAGAAAAATTGTTTGATATTGTCTAAAGCTAAATTCAGTTTGGAGACGAGCCAAATTCAGTTGAATTCAACATATTTCAATAAACACTAAATTGCAAAAGTAGTCAAAATTGATTAAAGTTTCAATTCTGTTTGCCAAAACAACTGTATTTGAATCTGGAGGAGGATACATTTATGAGGTCAATTCATGAGTGATGAGGTTATGAAATGTTTTTTCCCCCCAAATTTCTTCGTCTAGCTGTTGCTTCTGAGGGGCTACGCTTTCAACCACACGGCGGACTTTGAGACTGTGCGGATAATGAAGGAGACGTTGTGCTTTGTAGGCTACAACATCGATCAAGAACAGAAACTAGCCAATGAGACCACAGTCCTGGTGGAGTCATACACAGTAATGCACTTTAAAGAGACAGTCTAAAAGTACACTTATGTTTGGTGAAAATAAAAATAGCATTTGAATAAATCAATTAAAGAACATTTTGTGTTGGAGTTTGCCACAGGGGGCACAAAAGAGCTCCTCTAGTTACATTTTTTAAATCTTATTGACACTTATAAAAGAGATATTTAAATGATGACGTGAAGAGATTTGCAATTATGTCAAATAGAAGATTTCTTTGTGTTACCAGTTACCAGATGGGCGGATGATAAAGGTCGGAGGCGAAAGGTTTGGAGCACCAGAGGCCCTTTTTCAGCCTCATCTCATCAACGTGGAGGGTGTCGGTGTTGCTGAACTGCTATTTAACACAATTCAAGCAGCAGATATTGACACAAGGTCAGGATAATTGAGAGCTGTCATTGTCAAGTTGATGTTTAATGCGTACCTCTGCAGGATGTTCTGCTTCCTTTTGAGAATAATTCTAGAGAAAAGTTGTTCCTCAGGCAAAAAGTTGGGCGATATTTTATAGGATGTTGCACAAACTTGGCCTAAACACTTGTAGAACAAGCTTAAAATGTAGTATACTTGTGGCCCATTACTGTAACACAGGGTTATAACATGGTACATAAGCTTCGTGTCTTTCTGTCTATTTGAAGGGCGGACCTTTACAAACACATTGTTCTGTCTGGAGGCACCACCATGTACCCGGGACTTCCATCCCGTTTGGAGCGTGAGATCAAGCAGCTTTACCTAGAGAGAGTTCTGAAGGGGGACACAGAGAAACTCTCTGTAAGCTTAATGCTAATATACCACTGTAACGGTGGTAAAAGTGGAAAGTGGTTGTAACAAGCAAGGCGGGACGAGAGCCGTGAGGGAACGGCACGAGGCCGGTGACGTGAGTGATAATGTGTGTCAGCTGCCGCGTTGCACCAGTCTCGCCCCTCACAGCTCTGGTCCTGCCTTGCTTGTTACAACCACTTTCCACTTTTACCACTTAACATAAACAGAAATTGCTTATAGGCTCCTAATCATTAGTAGAAAAATATTGTAAATATTATATGAAAACCCTATGTGGAACCAGGCCACCTAGAAAACGTGTTGTTGGTGAGGATTTGAAGGCAGTTCTCCAGATAAAATGCTACACCAGTAAAAGGACATGCATGTTTAGGCAAACTCTGACATTATGAATTTTTTAAGGAAGACAAGTTAACTGAGGTTACATTTTTTTGTAAATATCTGAGACGTGCCAATTACTTTTAATGTCCCCAATATTGAAATTTTAAATATTGAAAGAATACTAATCTGTAATTGTTTCTACCGCAGAAATTTAAAATTCGCATTGAAGACCCTCCACAGCGTAAACACATGGTGTTCATGGGTGGTGCTGTGCTGGCCAACATCATGAAAGATAAGGAGAGTTTCTGGGTGTCACGCGCAGAGTACGAGGAGAAGGGCCTAAAAGTGTTGGACAAACTAGGAGTTGTATTACGATGAGAGAATCAGCAGGAATCTTTCCAAACACATGCATGCCCAATTCATGTTTAGTATTAATATATAGTCATTTTATTACAACCCCTGCAATGGCCCTTTGGGCAGTTTTAGACAATTTAAATAATTTAAGACATAATCCAGCCCATATATAAACTTTTTTTCTTTTCTAAGGGTTATACAGGGGTATTTTACTCTTGGGAGCATTGCATTCTCATAACGTTGGCACACACTATTATTGTACAAATTGTAATTATTAAAGACTCACCCAACTCTCACACTTTTTACTTTCTAGATTGTTTAACAAGTTTAGTGTTTTATTAACTAGTACTGGCAAAACAGCTAAATGAAATGGAACAGATTCATTCGAGAAATGTAATGATTTAATGCAAATAAAAGTTAAATAACATTTTATAACACTTTTGAACATATTCAATTGATTAATTTTAGGAAATTAAGTAAAAAAGATTTTTCTTGTGCACTTACATAGGGAAAAAACATTTGTTACGTTGTACTTACAGCGTGCATGTGCGTAGTTCTAGGTAGGTTTAGGGTTAAGCGTTAGATTGTAGATCTAGATACTTTAAATGTACGTACAATGTAACAGCACATGTTCACAATAGGTACATTGTATGCAACACATTTTATCTTATGTAAGTACATATAAGTTAAACACACCTAAACTCCATTTAAACTGCATTAAATTAATTAAATTAAGTAATGAATGGTGACTAAAAATAAAAGCAAAAATTATCACTGCATCTGTAAAATACTATCATTTCTCTTTTTTATACAAAATACAAGTTACTACTTTAAAACACAAAACCATTAAAATACTTCCTAACTACATTGGAAATTATTACTCAATTGCTGCCATCTAGTGGATTACAAGCACACATCATTTACTTTGATGATCAAACTGTTACCAATGTTCACACACCAGTGAGAGTGTTAAACACAAATATTAGCAGTCTGCATTAACATTGGAGTTTAATATTGTTAGTGAACAACAGTACAGCACCATTCTGTAAGCAGTCAACGTTCATAAAAGCCGAATATGCATGATGTCATATGAAGCGCACTGTTCATTCATGCATCATAATGAACCGCATCACAAACAAATGCATGCAGAGTTCAAGAGTTAACTGATCCAACAATGAAAGCGCCAATATTAAAAATTATTTCTAAATCAGAAACCATTACAGAAAGCATTACATTCATAGTTCTAGAATATATTGTAAAATAAAATGTTACAATGTCACATTCAAGGTAAAATAATAAAATTAACTTTTGATGGAACAGTCATGTGGTAGGTCTTTCTCAGAAAATAGGGATATTCGTGTCTTGATGACTTAATAACAGATTTAACTTATCAGATTTAAAAATTGTATATGTATATTTTGTTTAACTTCAGGTTAATTAAAAAATTAAGTTAAAATATAATCACTTCACTGTGCATTTTTACTTTAAGGATTTTGTAATTTACATTCCGTTTAAAAGAATCGATTTATATTTTCTACATCATATTTTTGACTGTATTAAAAAAAATTATTATGCCTAATTTAATGCAAAAATATTGTTCTTCAATCTTGAAATAGTTTTAGCCTTTTTATGGCTGATTTTGTTGATGTTTTTTAAAATTATATAATTTTACCGAATAAGCCAAAATGACCCTGGCTCAGAACTATAATCTATATAATAGGTTCAAAAAGAAACCTCCACTGTTGTTCCATTTCTGAACTTTACTTGCTCAACAGCATTGGAATTATATTCATGATGGCAGCTTAAGTCAAGCTATTGACAGTGTCTGCGTGTTTATCTGCCAACCAAGGTGAAATTTGTACATTGCAACACAAATTAGCATTTATTATTTGTTCTTCTGAGTCTATTTACATGGAACATGACATAATTATAACGTTATTCACTCTATCCCTCTTTTAGAATAAACTAAAATAAATTACTCACATTATTCTGGAATGTAAAAATCCACACTGTCAAGTCAATGTTCAGCCCAATTACTACAGTTCAAGTAATATTTTAATAGCTGTTGATAACAAAATTGTGGGAACATTTTAGAATAAAAATTTCTGGCTCTACAGAATTTCATTGTGACACATTTTGGAGCATTTGCGTTCACATATTTATATATAGTATTTAACAGGCCAGAAATAATAATAATGATAATAAATGATAATGATAATAATCTCTCATTATTTACTGTAGTTCCAAACAATTGCTGTAGATTGCCATGGACGATAACAAAAGACACTTCTAAGAATCATTTCACAGCTATCAATGACAGTTTTTAAAAAACAGGCTGTCGAGCATAGTGATTCAGTGCAATTTGGTGTCTTCGTCTTATTTAGAGCTTGACAACCCTTAGGTAGTATAAATGTTATTAGATGGTAAGAACATGTCCATTTTTTATGTACTTTTTGTGTCCCAAGCAAAAATAAAAGCACACACTTTTGTAACAACGTGTGTCCATTCCCTTAATGTTACTATGAAACAAACATACTCAGTCCATCACACACACAACATGTCAGATGCGTACATACATACAGTATTGTTTTTGCAATAAACACTTCTGACAAGCTAATCAATAAGCAACAACTGAAACTCAGATTGCTGGACTTTCCACAGCAAGTCTCTTTAGCAGATATTGCTTTTAGCATTGTTACCATCGCACTTTTGGATCACCTGTAAGTTTGATTCAAATACACTGCTGATGTGCTTCTCACTCACTCACTCACTCACTCACTCACTCACTCACTCACTCACTCACTCACTCACTCACTCACGCACACAACCAAAGAAACAAAAATAATTATATAACATCCATAATCCCTATAGCATAAGCCATTAGAATTCCTCACTCCTCACACACCGACTCCCCCAGATCCACAGCACCCCCTCTGGTCAGTCTGCGCATCTTGCTGAAGTCATGATCGGAGCGGAGATAGGACAGAGAAACCCCCTCATGCATGCCCAGTTCATGAGGCTGAAAATTGGCAGGTAGAGTGCGCATTTCCCCTTCATTCCTCCAGAACAGAGAGTAGTGCTGGGGCTCCTTCACGCCAAAGAGCCCAGCGCAAATTTGGGCTAAAGCGTCTACATTTTCCCCCGCCTTCCAGAGAAGCGTCCGCATTGCACAACGACTGTCGTCCTGAAATAACACACGTACGAACCTCTACACTCACACAAGAAGCCAAGAAAAACACAACATGTTTAGATTTGTGACACAGGAAGTACAAACTTCTAAAAACTACACAAGATTAAAAATGGATCACATGACTTCATGTGATGATTGCACAGAAAAGGGCGGGGCACTTGTCAATCAAGAAGCTCCCCTGGAATCGCATGACAAAGGATTCTGATTGAATTAATGTTAAGAACATAAATCTGTCAAAAATAAGATTATGTTCCTTATTGCTGTCAAATCATGTTTGTGATCTATTCTAGCAACAACATATCTATTAAGTGTTGAAAATGTGTTTTTTATATTTTTTCTTTCAAACATGTTATGCTGTCCCACATTGCCAATGTCACAGCATGCTTTGGGCAATCTGAGACGGTCTTCAAATGGGGGAAAATGTGCATTTAGGGACTTTATAAGTCCGATGACAATGGCTCATATATGCCTTTATGGGTGCTAATGCGGACTACTGGAGGTTATGACATTAGATGATGTTGGGTCTCTCTCACCTGCAATGAGTGTTTGTTCCCAGAGTAGCCCCAATTTTAATGGAGAACTTGAATAACCGAATGACTAATCTGTTAATCAAATTGTTGCTTAGTGTTGCTTAAATTTTAGTAGATTGTTTTATTGTAAATTCAATGTTAAACAAATGTTAAACAATTTAATTATTTTAGTTTTCAATGAATTTAAATGAATCAACAAAGTAGATTGTTAATCCTGTGTAAAGATACAAATTTTGGAATATGCAGATTTTTTTTGAGATTTCTGTACCTGTCATTTTTTCATAATGCTTTTTAAAAATTGGTGATTTTGTGATTGGCATGCATAAATGAATAGCCTTTTTTAGGCCTAATACAGTATGTCCCAGATAACAAAGTAACCTGTCCCAGATTATCAAATTTAGGCAGACGTTCTTTCTTCTGTTGTGGTAAGAATACATTTGACGTCTAATGTGTTGATATAATGTGTTAGATAGATATCGAAATCAATCGCAAAAGTCAAAATTGCAATTCCACTTCACCATAATGCTCTTCGCCTCTGAAATGACTTTTCTGCTGACGTTACTAAGGTCGTGTGGTTAATATAATCATTTCACACACGTTTCACCCCCTCACAATCTAACCCAAACTAAACGTGAAAAAACCTGTATCTTTTCTGTTTTAATGGAAGACGAGATAATCAACAGAATGTCCAAGCTTCTTTTCCATACAACTAAAGTACAACAAAAAGTGACTTAAATTCAAATGATTGGTAATTTTTGGATGAGTGATTTTTACTGAAAATGATTAGATAAAAACCTGTTTCTGCTGATTGTCTTTCTGGGTTTTGGCCTCTTGGCCCCGCCTCCTGCTCCACTCGCGCAAGCTTTCTTGAGTCTCACTAGTTAGACTACAGGTGGGCGTGGTCCCAGGCTTACTCTGGATAAGGACCAGGCTGGCATACACACTTGTCAAATAATATCCACCTATGACAAATAAATGACAACAAGAACATTATACATTATTAAAAATATAAACAAATTCTGAGGTTAGACTGTTATATTTGTCAATACAAAAAAGTATAATCACACATAAAACTAATAGAACTAATCTACTTAAGTCACTTGCACTATTTTATTCTAAATTATTATCTGTTCATATCCACCTGTACATTAATGTTTATAGTATATAGCCATCTGTATATATTGTTCATAGTATATACCCACTGTCATATTTTCATAGAACATACCTACTGCAAAATATTTTTATAGTCCATGCCCACTGTATTATATTTTCTCAATATTGTATCCTGTATTTATTCTAACTGTATATCCTGCACTTGCTAATTGCACTTCTGGTTAGACCTAAACTACATTTCGTTACACTGTACTTGTATATGTGTAATGACAATAAAGTTGAATCTAATCTAATATACATCCACTATTTTTATAATAATTTTGCTGCCTACATCTAGAACAGCCTTCACATCGGAAACATGCTTTTAAGGTCTAAAATGTTTCCAAGGTAGGCACAGACTGTTCTTTTTGGTTTGTTTTCTCTTACCTTCTCCTGTCAGCCATGATGCATCAAGCAACTCCATCATGTACTCCGTCTCCAGCAGTAGTTGGGGTATGTTAGACTGCACCAGGACATAGGCCAATGACGGAAGGAAGTCCTCTGACCCCACTGGCTGATCTGCAAAAAAGTTATCCTTGAAACTTATCATAGAAAATTACTGCTGCGCAACCAGAGAGACATTTCTTACAATATCTTCTTTTGTGTTCCGCAGAAGAAGAGTCAAAGTGATTTGAAATGACAAAAGAGTAAATAAATGAACTCATTTTTATTTAAGTACTCACCAGGTTGGGTCCCCATGGATTTGTACACACTCTTGCACACCTGAAGCAAAAGCAACACCTTATCAATAGGCGAATGGGTTCGTTGCATTAGTGTGAGCTTTGTCTTTGCTCTCTCTATGCCTCGCACATCCAGGACCCCCACTCGTACACCCAAACGCTCTAGTGCCCCCTCCTGGCAGGCCAACATGCTGTCTGTGATTCTCTGTAAGGAGCCGTCCAGAGTGTGCAGAGAGACGAGCGTATGATGCAGCTGAACCTTCAATGGCTTTAACACACAGCCAAACAGAGCTTTCTCCAGAGCCAGATCTGTAGGTCAAATGCCATAAAGACAGAGGATACATATGTATGTTACAGTGTGAGCACATATTGAGGGACACACATATATCGATGCTGTCCTTTCGGAAGCCTTGTATCTCCATATTTCAAGATACAATTTATTTTATGTAGATAAAGAAATGTCATATAGGTCTCAGAGTGCCACAGGGACCAGTTTCAGGCCCTAATCCAAAACCCTAGATACTATTTACATTGTACTACATACTTTTTAAATCATTAATCTATTGCAAATCATGTTATAATTAAAATTTTATATATAACGATTTTTATGGTAAAAGTTCAACAGGGACACAGTCCACAGTTTGACAAGAATTGCACTAAGAGGTAAAACTAGGAAACATTAAGTCAGTTTTTTTCTGCTATGCTGATAATACCGAGCTTTACATAACCTCAGAACCTGATGGTTTCCAAGCTAAGAGACTGTGTACATAAAATACAAATGGATGGCTAACAATTTCCTTCTGATTTCTACTTAAAGGAGATACTGATTATTGAACCACGTATCTCTTAAATATAAAAAGGCATATGCAATATTTCTTTAGATGGTTACACTGTTGTGCAGTGTTTGATGGTAAAGAACATGGTTGAAATGTAAGATACAATCTGTCATTTGATTGTCACATTTCCATATTATTGTGGCATATGGTTTCTGTCCCAGACACAGAGAAGCGTATTCCTTAATTTATGACATCACAACTAGATAACTGTAATTAGGTTCTTTTTACAGCAGATTACAACATCCTGGACTCTCTAGTGAGCGGATAGGTTCAGTGTCAAGGCCATTGTGGGTCCAAGGTTGTATTCCAAAAAGCAGGTTATCTGATTTACCCGGGTAAGTTTAAGAGTAAATAAGCGAAAAGACCCTGCTTTCGGTTCCAAAAACAGAGGTAACTTTCAGGGTATGGAAGTAACCATAGCAACTCACTCTCTGAAGATATCCTGCTCCGGAGCAGGTTATGTTCCAGGGTTTGTTAATTTTAAGGAAACGTTACTGAGCTTTAGTGGTTGTCTGCGCATGTGTGCATTTTTGATGAGCGTCAACTGGCCGTGAAAGCACAGATTATGTATAATATATTATAATTTTATATTAATATTACTACAATTAATATTACTATTTTTTCTATCTCACCCATCGCAATTCAGCATTCACAACTAATTTTATTATTAACTTTATTATTTAACCCTTGAAATGAAATAATCTTTAAATAAAATAATGTAAACTGTTATTGTTAAGCTTTATGTAGTTATATGAAATACTGCATATACTTTGAATTAGGTTTATTATAACATCTCCAAATATCACTGGATAAATATTCACACCTTACAAATTCCAAAAGTTAAAGGATTTTGAAGTATTTCAACTCCAGAGCAATTGCATATCATTACTCTTGTCCACTTATTAGGTAATATTTGACGCATTGGGTCAAATATATATTTGATATATTTGCCTAATGGTTAGAGAGCCAGATTTAAAACTCAATGGTTGCAAGTTCGATTCCCAGGCTGGCAGGTTTTCAAGGCTTTATTAGGTGACCCCAATGGGATCACCATGGAAATTCATTTACATAAAAAACTTAGACTTAAGGTTTTTCATACTGACTGTATTCCTTAATATTGGTTTTCTGATCCACAGCCTCCTCCTACACTTTAGTATTGAAAGGCCTTTCTCCAAATTACAATTAACCTTTCAGAATAGTTCGTTTCCACCACTTTTAACATTTGGAAAGCCATGGCCTTTTAGCCAACAAAGTAAAAATGTATGTGTGTATATATAGGCTACAAGATATGTGACTGGGCACCGCGATCTCAGCACCGCGATCACCCTCGGCAGCGAGGGCTCTTTGACAGCATGTCCCTCCTTCCTCCCGGGTTTCGGCACCAATGTAATAAAGTTCCATAGAAGGGAAGGATGGAGGCGGGAACCGGCGAACATTCAAACACTAAAACTTTAATTAAATAAACAATAAACACGGAAGTAACCGACCGGCAGCCACCTCACGGTCGACTGCCGGCCATATCACATACACAAACTAAACATATGTCCGGGCCCGGTCCTCTCTCGTCAACAGTCCTGCCGAACATCCTTTTAAGCTCCCAATCTCCTCCGTGATAAGATGCGGGACCGGTGCGCGCACAGCTGCTTGAACTTATCACTCACGCCACCGGCCCCGCGTCACGGCTCTCGTCCGCCTTCCTCACCACAGTATTGTTTTATTGTTGAGTTAAACTACATTTTAAAAACGAATTAAATAAACCATTTTAAATAAGTCTATTAATTTATCAATTTAAAAACTGATTTATTTGTTTACATTTGTATGTTTTAATTATTAAATTGGTAAATTGTTTCTTAATTTTAGACCTAATATGTCAATGACACATTCTTGCAATGTTCTTCAATAAGAGCTGGATGCAGAGCAGCAACTTGGGAAAGAACAAATGGCTTTCAAAGCACACTTCAATGTGAACTTTACACAGCCCCGTTAACACAGTGTCTAGAAAGTGAAATGAAAAATGCAGCGTAAAATTGTTTGCTCTGCACATGGACATTTGACGCCATGAGTGTGTAACATAGCACAACAAAGACAAATGTGACCCTGGATCACAAAACCTTTTAAGCAGGAACCTTTTTAGTAAAAAACAAAAATACATTGTATGCATAAATGAATTGAGTCAGTGCATCATAAATATAAAACAGCTCTTTAAGTATAATTCTATGTGTAAATACATTACGCTCTTGTTTTCAATCTTTAAAATAGAGCTTGTAAACATAATGAACATATAGGAAACATCCACTAAACGGCTTGGTGAAACATAAATAACATCTTCTGTTCAGTTCAAATTATTGTTTGTACACCACAAGAAAGAGCCAAACACAGTGAGCAAGAAACTCTGAGCACTGAGCCAAATCTGCCACCTATCCTTCCTCTCGCTCTCCCTCTCCTTCTCTCCCTACCCGTTCATTCGATTCCGAAGTATGCGTGGGAATGTGTTATGTGCTAATGATAAATGTAATGTAGAAAATGCAAATTCCTCCACCAACATCTGAAACAGCATCCTTCCCTACAGAGAAATGTAGATGATTTTTATATCTCTTGCTTTGATTTAGGGGCGATAACTCGTAATCTTACAGCTACTACATTATCAGTTCTTCCAGCTATGCAGGGTATTAAAAATGTAATGGTTTCATTTAAACGTTGTGATTGTTCTGTAAAAAATGATGTAATTAAAAAAGATATAATTTCATCCTGTGGCTTAAGCACACAGCGTACCCACTTGAAGTTAATGAACTGCAGGAAAAAAGGAATTTCAATACAAAAACATTGCTTAATGTTCGGAAAACATGATATTATCCAGGTGCAATACTAATTTATCATCTAACACACCATATTTCATTTTGTTGCTGGATACAACAGTACAACTAAAGCACAAACACCTCTTTTCCCAAAAGTACATTTAAAAAAAAGAAAAATGTGATTCTAAACATAAAGGATCTTAACTTGTAATGATCAATTTGAGTGTTCAAAAACTACAGGGGTTATACTGGACGTATCATCACTGTGTTCTTAATAAAGACGCATAGTTTCATGTTGCTCAAGGGGGAATGTCTGTCTAATAAGTATCACTTGGCAAGAGGCCTCCTTACCTTTTTCATTCTCAGGCACCAACGTCTCAATCGGAGGCTCAATTTCACCTGCTTCCAGAAGGAGGCTCTTGGCTTGGGACAGAAATCTCCTCAACCCTTCAAGAATCTTGACAGCAGAACTAGATGTTGAGGCCTCCATCCCCTGCCTCTGTTTCTCTAGAAAATCTTGCACCAATGACCCAAATGTAGAGCGTCTGTCGCGGGAGAGTTCATCTACCAATCTGGCAACTCGACGCTCAGGAGCAAACACGCAGACGAAGGCGGCAGTCATGCGCCGCAAGGTGGAGGTGGGGTTCGAAGAGGGGAATCGACTACCTCGTGCGGCAGGTGGCCATTGTTCGCCGGAGTCCACAATGGTGTCCTCTTCTTCCAGACTGCTAAAAGAGCTATTGCTGTCCAGTTCAGCAAGAGAAGGAGCACGAGTTCTTTCCAAAGCGAGGCAAACCTCACCTTCTTCATGAGCTTTCTTGAGTTCATCATTGTCCAGTTGGGATATGAAGTTACTCTAAAAGCACAACAAGATGTAAATGTGTGTTAATTTTAGGACACTGCACTACAGAAATACTTCAAAAACACATCACGATTACAACCTTCCTGAACCACGTGAAGTGTGGGCATAGCATGTTGAATGTCATTATATTGCTTGTAGGAGGCGGTTAAACCACTAAAGGTTGCATTTGTAATAACCTTCCTCCACCCGCACTGACACGCTAACTCATACAAATGCGTGGTGACCGTGATTTAGTAGGATCAAAATGTTTTCTTAGTCCTAACCTTTTTAACAACCCTAAGCCTAAATAATGGATGCTCATTGCTGCTTCTGGACACCTACGATACTTTAGAATATTGATCCAACCCCTATAAACTTTAGGTCGAAACTAAACCTTTAAGAAAGTAAGATCTACAGATGCAAGTTGAGCACTTCTGCCCTTAAACATAAACTACATACCGTTTCAAAAATACAGAAATACAACATTAACATAACAAACAAATATAACATTTACGGAAGTCGTTTCTTCCTTGTCTCAAATACCGTTCAGTAAATTAGAGGCTCTATTGGCAGCAGGAAAGGCTTTAGTCTACTTTTGTGTGAATTTCAGTTTAAACTGGATGACACGGTATTTACATTACACCATTCATGCATTTTGAGCAAGTAACGTAACCCATTTATCTATAATATAACAATAAAAAACATAAATATGTCACAATTTTTTTGAAATATTTAATATTCCAATTATACTGAGGTCAAACGATCAAATATTATGAGCAAATATACAAAAGTGAGCACCATCTGCAGTAAATATTCAGATGACGTGAACAGGTTAAACACACAGTGATTCGTCAGCTGTAACTGTGACATAGCATTGGCTCTCATGTATCACGTGACCAATTGTGTCATTATGTGAGGTTTGAATGTGAAGTGTCATTGGCTCTCAAGACTGATTGAGTAATGACGTCTTAAAGTTTAACAAGATCTTACTTTGTGCATTGCTTTTACGGATATCTTCGTATAAAGTTATCTTAAGGCCTCAATTCAGAAGGTTTGCAACACAAGTTGTTTTGTAATTACTGTTTTTGCGGTCAATGTATGAAATATATACCTGTAACTGTACTTTCATTGATGTGTTGTGTTTTGTATGGTTGAGAAGTGGTTAGGGTTAGGCATGGGTGTTAGGGGGTTAGGGATTTTTATAATGTTAGCCATGTTTTTATTCAATGTTCACAGGTATAGTGCACTTAAATGTAAATTTCTAACAGACTACTTGGTTCAGGACTACAACCGATACAGCCTTAAAATGTATTCACAAAATACAGTACTTTACAGATGTTTATTGTAGCATAGATGGTCAACATTTGTCTCTGTTAGATCACATGTACTGTATTTTTAAACAAAAATGATGTAGTAAAAAATTGAAAAAAAATTCCTGTGCTTTTTTGAGGTTTCATGTACACATTTACATTTAGGCATTTGGCAGACGCTTTTATCCAAAGCGACTTACATTGCATTATCCTATACATTTTACATAGGTATGTGCTATCCCCTGGGATCGAACCCACAACCTTGCATTGTTAACGCAATGCTCTTACCACTGAGCTACAGGAAAGTCTCAGCATGTCTGAGTGACATTTCACTCTGGATGAAGGACCATCACCTGCAGCTGAACCTTGCAGAAACAGAACTGCTTGTCATCTCAGCCGACCCAAAGATTTATCACAAACCCTCCATTCAAACTAGGTTCACCAGCCATTACACATTCCAGTACAGCCAGAAACCTGAGAGTGGTAATTGATGATCAGCTTAACTTCAAAGATCATATTGCCAGCACCACTCGGTCCTGTAGATGTATCCTTTACAACATTAGGAACATTAGACCTTTCCTGTCCACACTACAAAGTCCTAGTCCAGGCTCTAGTCCTGTCCAGACTGGACTATTGCAATGCTCTAGTGACTGGACTTCCAGCTTGTACAACCAAACCTCTATAGATGATCCAGTATGCAGTTGCAAGAGTGGTCTTCAATGAGCACACCGCACAACTCTCTTTGTTCTCAACTCTCTACACTGAATAAAATTATAAAAGCAACAGTTTTGTTTTTGCCCCCATTTTTCATGAGCTGAAGTCAAAGATCTAAGACGTTTTCTATGTACACAAAAGGCCTATTTCTCTCAAAGGAGGAGAAGGAGGGACATGTCCTCCTTTCCCTCCTACATTCACCTGTTCACTGACGCCACCCCTTCAATTGGTTTCTGAGGCTTTTACCAAGGTCGTTGGTCTGCATCCACTTGCCCCCCCTAGCTCTTAGAGAATCCGCAGGCTTTAGCATCTTTACCACTTTTTGAGCTGTATCCACTGGTCGTCACAGCTTCCATATGGGGGAAAAGAGTGTGCGGCTTCCAGTATAATCGTATGTGATAACGAGACAACGGTTCATTGTATTAACAAAGGCCGCTCCCACTCCCCCGCTTTAAGGCCATTCCTCAGACAACTCATCTGGATCTCAGCCCTTGAGCAGTTCATTCTAACTGCCAAACATATTCCTGGATCAAAAAAATCTGATTGCAGACGCCCTTTCTCGTTTCACTTTCCAGAAGTTCTGGCTGCTGGCCCCCGAAGCAGACCCCTTGCCAACACCGGTACCTCCCTATTCGGAGCTGATATTCCGGTAAACCACCCAAAAAAACCCTCCTTGATGCCTCTCGAAACTCCATCCTCATCTCCATAGCGGGAGACCTCAGCACAGCAACTGCCTCAGCAATCACCAGGGATTTCATCAAAGACCCATCGCCTCAGACTACGCCCTCAGGGGCCAGTGTCTAAATCTCGGGCTCTGCCGCAGTAGACTCTACAGCAGAAGCCAACAACGCAGCAGCGACCCCCCTGGTCAGAGGCCTTCCATTGCAGTCATAGAAATCAGCATCTTCGAAAAAGCCACCTCTGCAGAGGCCAGCACTTCTTTCTCAAATGTAGAACAAGCATAGCCGCAGATACTGTCTCAGCAGAGGTCAGTACTTCCATCTCAAACGTGGAAGCCAGCATCGCCGCAGTGACTATCTTGGCAGAGACCAGCACTTCCATTTCAAGCATGGAAGCAAGCGACGTGACAAGAAGCATTCAAAGAAGCTCGAGCTTCCATCTGAAACCACAAGCGCTGAAGCTAGTGTTGCCGCAGCAATCGCCTCCGCAGAGGCCTGTGCTTCCATCACAAGTGCTGAAGCCAGTGTCGCCACAGCGATCGCCTCCGCAGAGACTTGTGCTTCCATCTAAAGCACAGAAGCCAGTGTCGCAGCAGCGATCGCCTCCGCAGAGGCCCGTGCTTCCATCACAAGTGCTGAAGCCAGTGTCGCTGATGCGATTGCCTCCGCAGAGGCCTGTGCTTCCATCACAAGTGCTGAAGCCAGTGTCGCTGATGTGATTGCCTCCGCAGAGGCCTGTGCTTCCATCACAAGCACTGAAGCCGGTGTCGCCGCAGCGATAACCTTCACAGAGGCCCGTGCTTCCATCTAAAGCACAGAAGCCAGCGTCGCTGAAGTGATTGCCTCCACAGAGGCCCGTGCTTCCATCTAAAGCACAGAAGCCAGCGTCGTGGCAGGCATCACATCCGCAGAGGCCCGTGCTTCCATCTTAAGAGCAGAAGCCAGCATCACCGCAGTGGCCACCTCTGCAGAGGCCAGTGGTTCCATCTAAAGCACAGAAGCCAGCGTCGCAGCAGCAATTGCCTCCGCAGGGGCCAGTGCTTACAACTAAGGACGTCGAAACCAGTGTCGCAGCAGAGATCGCTCTGGCTGAACATTGAAAGTGGACCAGAATCAATAAAAGGTACAAGTACTAGATGAAGCGAAAAGAGCTCATTTGTGGGTCAACAGCAGATGTACATACAACAACACTAAGATATCTCTAACCGCACTTTATGGCCAACCGCACCAACTTGCACTGCGAATAAAAAGGAAGGAAGGAGGCGGGAACCAGCAAACAAGCTATTAATTAATTAAACAAAAAAGTAAAATGCCGGCAGCTCCAATACAATCGACTGCCGGCCATACAAATACAATAAAACACAACATAAATTCCAGGCCTGGCCCTTTCTCATCATACACTCTTGACGCTCGTCATTTGATGCTCCCGAAGCTTCTCCGTGAGAGATGCAAGACCAGTGCACCCTGGACCAAATTGGTGCTAAATCCTGGAAAGAGCTCAAATGTGGGTCACACGTCTCAAGGCCTCTTGTCAAACTGGCTCTAGCAAACTTTAGGCGGTTTGCCAACCCTATGCAAATACCCGTTCAAACTCTATTGGCTCTCAGCGACTGGCTTGAATATGAGCTGAAGAGGATAAGATAGAGGACAATAGTTCTTTGATCAGAACCTACCCTCGTCCACGCTCCGATAGGATCAGCTTCTCAATTTCGCAACCTAACGGTCCCGGATCAGTAGGCAGGTGACAAATTGTTCCAGTACCAAACAGTTGATGATCCCAGTTTTCGCCACCACTGTAGCACGTTCAAAGGCAAGGAAGGAAGAGGACCGGTCGGCTGGACTGTGAGGCTTTATTCAGTTAACAACGCTGGTACAATCTCACAAAGGTGGCTGAGTCTGCAGCACAGTTCACAAAACAAAGCAAATAGATGTATAGTCCTTTGTCTCCCGTTGGACACCCATGCACAGTCCGTATATTATATACTCTTCTGGCTCTGTTTCTCTGCATGCTTTAAGCTCCCCAATGCCACTTACTGCAATGAGATACAGGTGTTTGTCATTTGCACTTGTCCAAATTACTTGCCGGTCGTCTCCCAGCTCTCTCTCCCGCTGTAGACCTCACTGAACCATGCCCCCCTTGCCACACACACTAACTGATAAAATCTGCAGACTGGCACAGACTTTGTGCAACAAGTCCAGACTGAAAATCTGGCCAAAATCTTTATCTGTAAAAAAAGTGTATTTTAGCCATTAGGTAACAGGAACTACAGCGCGTTTAAAAATGAAAAGTTCTAAGGAGAAAAATACAGGTTTTTAGGTAGGTTATGGGAAAGGTACCAATCTAATGCTAAATTAAAAGTTGTGATTATTGCGGAGTAATAATCAAGGAAGTTGGCTGCCGGAACAGGGCAGCAGTAGGCGCAGGGATATCATGCAGCGACTGAAATTAGTCCCCAGCTACGTCACATTGGAAGTTACCTAGCTGGGGACTAATTTCCGTTGCAGCACGGTGACACCTAGTGGCTTCCATACTTTTGGGTTCTTGGAAATGAGCCGCGCTGCTGCTTTCTGAACCAGCTGGAATGGTTTGACAGCCTTTGCAGGAAGACCAGCAAGGAGAGCATTGCAGTAGTCCAACCTTGAGATTACAAGGGCCTGGACAAGGAGTTGTGCCACATGCTCAGTGAGATAGGGCATAACATTTCTAATGATAAAAAAGGCAAATCAGCATGACCATGTTGTCTTTGCAATGTGATCAATGAAGGACAGCTGGTCATCAAATATGAAAATCACAGGAACTTCTATCTGACGAATTTCAGGGGTAATACAGAACCTCAGAATGCCTTCGATTAAATGTTCCCAACCTTGGAAGAGCTTCTCAACAGATAAATTTTCGTCTTAATCATGGGAGAGAGAGTTTAAGTCATTCAAGATGGCACTGCGCACATCTCTTGGTTCACAATCCGTTCCAGAGGGTGTACCACCGTACTTGTGGAAATAGAAGGAATACTAAATTCCAGACCCCAGGGATATTGAGGGATGAAGAGGTCTCTTCAGATATTGCAGATATAGGTAATCTATTGCACTATTATTTATGTTGTTAACGTCATTGTACATTGTTTATTTACTTATCAAAAATCGATGATGTGTATCATATGAAATTACATTTAGAATTGTTAAACTTGAGAATTCAAAACGGCCGTGTGCACTGGCCGAAAAGCCTTTATTTGTATTCTGTTTGGTTATATGTTATACGTTAATAGGCAGTGCACAACTGATGCGGGCAGACATGGATTTCTTTGCTTACTCGTTAATGTGCAAAAGTGCAGCTGTTTCAAGCACGATTTGGTTACTACATTTGCTATACTACATATAGACCTGTTTTTCCACGATTATCAAGGTAAATTACTACACTGATAAAAAAGTAAATAGGTAAAACATAAACTTGAGAACAATACTGGGGCATGACGGAGTGCTGCTTCTTATCACCAGAAGAGCCGCAATGTGCTGTGCCTCAGCCTCGGACACCAGCCCATGTTAAACCCTGCCCGTGCCCCCCCCCCCAGAACCCCCCTAACTTTTTGCGCCCTGGAACTAAATCTGCATTTTGTCTCTGTTCCAACAAGGAAGTTGATACAGGAACATAGCCTATTTAGCAAAATCATCCAAAAAAACTTACAGGTGGTATTTGTCCCATCATTTGTTCGTCCTCCTCTTCTGAGGTGGGAGACAGAGCTTGGGTCCTCCTGAGCATGCTCAACACTCCTGTCCTCTTTTGCCCACCGTTATTGGTATTTTCTTTAGGTGTCTCCCCCGGGGTAAAATCAGATTCTCCACCTGACAGACTGAGAGAGGTTTCATTGGACACACGGACCCTGAGGCTGCGTTTGAAGCGGTGGCGTTTATGGGATGCGGCTCTGCTGGGCTGGGGTGGTTGAAGGAACAGGGGGTTAATGAAACAGGGGCTGATGACTCTAGGCGTTTGGTGGGGTGTTGAAGGTTGAGGGGGACCATTTGGAAGGCCAGGAGATGTCTGAGAACTCCAGAACTCTAAAACATCATGGAAGATTGAAAAGAGAAGAACAGAGACAAGAAACACCGTTATGTTCATTATACTGTAAAGGGAAACTCTGTCCTTATGCCTAAACAAACTGAACTAATATCAAAATATTTTTGTGTAAGTGTTCAACTAATGTGTCAATTATTTTTATTGATCTGAGTGGCATATTATAGTGTGGACTGTTTTGTGAATATGTCAAAATGTATTAAATGTTATTAAATAATAGGACAGTTAAACACTATATTGGACTCAAAAGCAAACCCCCAGTTAGTGTCTGAACACAGCACACAATGCTATTACTCATTTTACACACAAAAGGGAGTTTATGTAAGGGACATTGTACAGCCAGTCGGCTGTTATTGCTACAAGATGATCAGGACAAGCTGTACATTATCTCGCTCATTGTACGGCTAAGTAAACTATACAACATCAAATTTGTATTTAAAATATTGTATTAGATCATTTGTAAGGGATGCCGACCAAGATGAACCTGTGTTATTGCATTTGAGTGGTTGTGATTGATGAATACCAGACCATGGAATGTCGCGACTGGCCAATCAGTATCAAGTATTCCAGAGCGCTGTGTAATAAATTGTCTTAATTGCACAAAGTCAAAGAGTCAGTCTTACCCAAACCCAAATGTGAAATGTTTTCCAGCTGTGTATGTGTTGTTGCCTGTACAATTACTTCTGGTAGCTCAAGAGGAAAAGGCAACACATCTCTGTTGACCATACACACAAACAAATGACACACAGTAGAAATTATTACATTTACATAACATTAACCTACATTTATCACTGCAGTATAATGTACAATGGCCTAATGTACCTGCTGACTGTGTAAAAGGCCACAAGTCTGCAGAGATCCGGGAAGCTCAGGGCTGAACATTCTAAAGAAAATGCTAAACAGAGACAAAGCACTTTATAGATCCAATATAAACACATACATTATTGAAAATAAAAATATACAATATATATTCTTTATTTTAAACTGAAGAGACAACACTCTAAAAATGATATTATAGTAGGATAATCAAAAGGTTTAATTATTACGATTTGTTTATTTTAAGAACAATTAAGAGATAGGGGGATAGAATAGATGGTCCTAACTGTTTACACAAAGTTCAAATAGCCTGTCTTGTTGGTAGAAACTATTTGCAGTATAACTCCGTCAACCAGTGTCTGATCAAAATATAGAAAGTGTAAGAACCAGGCCGTTTCAAGTAGTGACTGACTCCAGTGGTTTTAAGGAGTAAATTGTGTGTAGCTTTGAAGCAGAAGACCTGTGTTTAAATCCACCTCTTGCCGAAATTGCTCTTTTACCTTTTTACTATATGAATAAAACTTCATTTTAAGTTAGGGTTTCGGGTAAGGTTGGGTGTAGGGCTTTATTATTTTATAAATATAATGATTTACACTTTGTCATTATTGCATAATGTTTAATGTATCAGCCACTATTTATACTGTAAGTATAGCACCTAACATCTACACTTAATCCAAAGAAAATACAGCTATTTTCGGTTAGTGAAAAGAGCATTTCGCTAAGGAATGCTGCTTCACCCAGTGTAAACAGAACCAACTGCTATTTAAACTTACTGTAAATATTATCTATTGGTATTTACACATAGTGCAAATAAACATAAACAGTGCCTTAAAATAAACATCTTTACATGTGATGTGTAAAACTCACTGGAGTCTTCTTCGCGGATGGGATACTGTGATACACACACACCGGACTCCCCTACTCGCACACAAAGAACCTTCCTGTGGGAGGCGCTACACTTACACACCAGAAATGTCTATGGACAGAGAGGAGACACAACGTTCATTATATAACATTAAATATTATGTCAATCGATTAAAAAGGCATACAATTAGAAGACTTATAGTTTGCACAGATATTTAAATGGTTGATGAGTTGCTAACTACAGCCATTTCATTGAGCATTGTCACTGGATGATTACTGTAATTATGCTATATTATATTATCAGTTTGATGAAAAACATGGCTTGAGGCCAAGTGCTGATGGGCTGATGTCTCACCCCGACTATCTCTCTCTGTAGGATTTTGTGAGCAGAGTCAGGGTTGATGGACAGCTGCAACCATATGGAGTGTGTAAGGAGAAGACGATCCAAAACACTCAAACTCCTTTGGAGAGACACATCCATCTCCAAAGAAGAAAACAGGGTTAAAAAAACATACAATCGTACAAACATACAAAAATGTTATACATATAGAGTTAGAAGCTGTGGTGTAGTGGTGCCTGGAGAAGTGGGTATCCTGTTAATTTATGCCCCCATTTTTAAAGCGGTCCAGCAAAGTATGAACGCCACTGTTTTATAATGTAGCCAGGTTTCCATCCTGGTTTTATGCACATTTTGAAGTTTGGTATCAGTGATGGCCACAGAAGAGGTGCAGAATCTGAAATCAATCCCGGCCCAAAGGGTATTTGAAGCGACAATCAGGGCAGTACCCAGGACTATATACTATATACTATACTATTGATCTATATACTTTATTTGCATTTTAAGACTTTTAGAGTGCAAATTAAATAATAACAGCAAATGCACAACCTTGTCTGTCTTTTCATGATTATCAGCACCAGTAAAAAGTAAACTTGTGATCATTATTTCAATCAATGTTTCACGCCCATAGTTGCCCATAAATAGTCTGTGAAACGCCCACAAGTCAATATTCATCGATTGCGAAATCATGACAAACACAGAGAGGAAATAAAAAAAACTTAACTTCACTCAATGTGAAGTAGTAGTTATCGTTGGCGAGGTGGAAAAGAGGAGAAAAATGTTGTTTGGAGGGCACAGTGTGGGCCTCATTACTAATGAGTGTCAAAAGGTTGCAGACGCCGTAAATGCTGTAGCCCTACAACCTCAATAAAAAAGAAATAGTCGGACATCAAAGTCGAGGCAAAAAAGCGTCTAAGCGCTCCATCGCCATGAGTGTGTCTGCCACGGGTGGGGGAAAGGGGACACTGGAGCTGATGAAGAAATTTTTACTGTGAAAACAACTTTCCCCACTGGACAATTAATCTATCTATCTATCTATCTATCTATCTATCTATCTATCTATCTATCTATCTATCTATCTATCTATCTATCTATCTATCTATCTATCTATCTATCTATCTATCTATCTATCTATCTATCTATCTATCTATCTATCTATCTATCTATCTATCTATCTATCTATCTATCTATCTCTGCTCCGCCAGACGGACACATTGACGACAATATCAGTTTTGTACATTATTTCGTTCTGTTTACCATATTATTTATGAGGATGAATTGCATAACATGCCAAGATTATTGCAGAACATATTTCACTTTTCTTTTTGCAAATATGTGTTAATTTGTCTGTTGTACTGGATTCTGTTGTAATTTTCGTTTGATTTTGTTTGTTTTACACTACAGATCGATCAAACGGGTGTTCGTGTAGGCTGTTAATTGTAAGACTTGCTTTGTGAAGTCTTCGTTTTATTTATGAGAGGCAGTATTGCCATTTTTTTTACACAACGGTCTACAGTTTCACATGTTTCTTCCATCCGCTGACGGTGTCACCATTTCTCATTTCACCCGTTTTTGTGCATAAGCCTGTGTCAGAGCTTGCGTGAAGGACCGCACATTCTCCCGTCAAGTTTGCTTTTTGTAAATACCTATTATTGCGTAGAGAGCGGCGTACGCCTTTTGTGCGTACGCAACGTTTATAAATGAGGCCCTGGTCATGTTGTCGTCTTGTCACACTGACATTACCTGAAACGTGTAAATGCTTTCGGTGTTTTGTAGATTACATGACTGGATTTTACCATGTTGACGCAGGTCAAGCCCCAAATAGCAAACTGACATTGATTCAATGTTGATTTTTGGTTAGAAAGGTCAGTAAACTTGGAGCACCACTTCAGCTCAGTAATGTAAGTAAAACGTTATCAAGCAATTGGTAAATAGTGAAATAAGAATGGATGGCAAATAGAACAGATACAAATTGTTACGATTCTGCTCTCTTGTTCAGGTTTTCAAGTCTTGTGTCATGATCGTTGCAATACCCACGTGTTTAGTGTGGATAGAGAAATGGCATTGTTTTTTTTGGCGAGCCACGCGCTCTTGTTTCCTCATTTAGCTTCCCGCCAGTGTTTTATTCCCCACACCTGCCTAGTGTAATTATCCCTTGTTAGTTCTGCTATTTTATGCCCTTGTGTTTGTTGTCCTGTGCTGTTTTGCTGGTACATTACGTGTAAGTGGTTATACTTACCTTGTATCCTAATCCTGTTATACCAGGCAAGTCTAGTTCTTGTTAAATTATTTCTGGACACTCTTGTTTTCAAGTCTTCTTTCAGTTTTGGTTTTCTGCCCATCGTGGGTTTTTTTTTTGTTAATAAAAAGTTCAAGTCATTGTACCCCTGCCTGCGATTGGGTTCTCTTCCTTGACTTTCCTGACACAACAGTGTGTTTAATGTAGGTCTGAAAGAGTTATTTAAAGTAATGTGTATTAAATTTGCAGGCTGCTTTGAACACAGGCGGTCAATGTTGTGCTTGAAGGGTAAATTCATCCCAAAATCAGATTTGGGTGATTTTGTTACTTACCCACAGGACGATAAACATGTTTTGAGACCTCCCGGCCTCTTCGGAGCATAAAGATATTTAGGTGACATCTGAGAGATATCATATCCAGGGACCCGTTTCAATAAGGAGGTTCAAGCAACACTGAGTTAAAATATGAACTCTGTTGATTTACAGTAGAACAGTTGATTTACTCAGATAATCGCTACTCTGAGCTTTCTGTTTCAGAACAGCTGGTTTCAATCAGTTCAATCCACTCTGAGTAAGTTCACCCTAGGTTACGCGTGTTCACCGTGGCTTTAAAAAGCCATCATCAATTGAGCGAAGATAACACGATTCACCATGGCAACGGCACGTGACAAAAAGCGTTCAGTTTATTTCTCGCCAGTCGAATTGGAGGTACTAATCATGGGCGCCGTATAGGGGGGAAAAGTTAGGACAGGGGCCCCAACAAATAAGGAAAAAACTAATAAACTTTTTTATTATATTATACACTATATAAATCATCATCATTTAGTATATTTCAAATAATAATAAATTAACGATATCTTTTATTTTACTTATTTTGGCAATAAAAGTTAAATATCCCCAATTGACCAAAAAGTAAACATCCATATTGACCGAGCAGCCCCCTGTGTCTGCATGAAATGGTTCGGCTCTGCCTCAGCGCACTCATCAGTGACGGTGTTTAGTTGCAGAAAGTCGTGACGCGTCAGAAACAGAGACCACTATGTTGTGCAGTAAAAAAATCTGGTTTTCAAAAAAGAAAAAGAAAGAAAATGGAGCGAGGAAAGACAAAAGAAAGGGTGTCAATCTGTAACCCAGTTTTTCACCAAGAAAGGTGTGTAGCATTCAGTCTGAGTAGTATTAACCTGTTGTCCATAGTGAAATAAACTAGCTAGCTGCACGCTAGTCTCAGCCAGCATTTCAATAACATTTAATCAGTGCAGGGAAACGTTTAAAAAGATATTCATTTGAAATAATTGTCCATGACTCCATGCCCATTTCAGCAGACTTAACAACAGATGAGTCAGCAGCACCCCAGTCTCCCCATAACTGCTCCCAGTGAAGAAGGTGAGCAACATTGTGTTAATTACTTAACATCATTCCAGGGAGTTTGTGTGGGGTTCTCTGTCTTTCTTGCTCTTTTTACCATAACAAAAAAGAAAGTGGAATATTTATGAATGACACTACACGAAATCAAACACAAATTATTTACTCACATAATGACCATTATGACATAAAAAAAGAACCTCTTGTCTGTATTAGATGTATTTAGAAACAATCAGACAATATTAAAATAATCCAGTTTGATGCGTTCATTTAGAATTTTGGCCGTTAAATGACATCTATAGATATAGACCTTATTACTCCCACCATGAAGGGCAGTGTATTTGAGAAGCTTGCACACACACAAATCTATCATATCTAATGTATGTAATCAACTGATGATAATACGGAACTATAGGTAATTTGGGTCAATGTTCTGTAGTGTTAGTGTAATTTATTGGTATATATTTCCATTGTTATGATTTGTACCATGTTAACTTACCTTTTAATTTGATGTCACTGGTACTGTTAGTTTTGTTATGACCATATTCCAAACCTAAAAAACTTATTGATTTAGTGATCACTTGAACTGTTTTGTAGCACTATAATAACCCTGATGTGGAAATTAGTTGTTGGCATTTATGTGCAGTTAAGTAAAAAAATCTGCTGTTTTCATTGTTTTGAAATTATGATGTTAATTTATTTGGATTAAAAGATAATATATATTTGGTTTTTGTTTTAAATCTGTCAATATTTTTACAATAAAAATAAATTGCAAATGGACATTGTATGGTGGCTTTTCATCTTGCATCAATAGTGAACTGCATACTGTATGCAGACTTGCGTTTACAGATCACCAGCAGTAAATATTTTGCTAGTACTAGTATTGAACTACAAGAAGGAAGACAGTTGCAAGCCTTTGATAAGAGTTATTTAAAGCTTTTGACTGGACTGTTAGGTCCTAGAGATGTTATGCCAACAGCTGCACCAAAGGGGCAGCATATTCGATGTTTTTGTCATGGGGCCCAAAATTCCTGGCAGCGCCCCTGGTACTAATATATATATATATATATATATATATATGTGACCGTATGACGATCATTAACTTACACTGGTAAAGCCCGTACTCAGACCCCAATTATCGAGCCTTCCCAATTACAGACTTTCAACTAAATGAAAAGGACGAGCAGGGACAAAACCACAGACTACAAATTTATTTATCACAAGTTACTAAAAACACCCTTCCGTGAACCGCCACCTTAACGTGGTGGAGGGGTTTGAGTACCCGAGTGACCCTAGGAGCTATGTTGTCGGGGGCTATATGCCCCTGGTAGGGTCTCCAAAGGCAAACAGGTCCTAGGCGACGAGTCAGACTAAGAGTGGTTCAAAAACCCCATATGATGAAAAAGAACTCAAGGACCGTGACGTCGCCCGGTATGGCGCAACCGGGGCACCACCCTGGAGCCAGGCCCGGGGTTGGAGCTCGTATGCGAGCGCCTGGTGGCCGGGCCTTTCCCCACTGGGTCCGGCCGGGCTCAGCCCGAAGGAGCGACGTGGGGCAGCCTTCCCGTGGGCTCACCACGTGCAGGAGGGACCATAGGAGGTCGGTGCGTAGTGGATCGGGCGGCAGTCGGAGGAGAGTGCCTCGACAGCCCGATCCCTGGACACGGAAGCTAGCTCTAGGGACGTGGAACGTCACCTCGCTGGCGGGGAAGGAGCCTGAGATGGTGCGTGAGGTTGAGAGGTTCCGACTAGAGATAGTCGGGATCACCTCTACGCATGGCTTGGGCTCTGGAACCACACTCCTCGAGAGAGGATGGACACTTCATCACTCTGGAGTTGCCCATGGGGAGAGGCGGCGGGCTGGTGTGGGTCTGCTTATAGCCCCCCAGCTCTCCCGCCATGTGTTGGAGTTTACCCCGGTGAACGAGAGGGTCGTTTCCGTGCGCCTACGGGTCGGGGTTAGGTCTCTCACTGTTGTTTGTGCCTACGGGCCGAACGGCAGTGCAGAGTACCCGACCTTCTTGGAGTCTCTGGGAGGGGTGCTGGAAAGTACTCCGACTGGGGACTCTTTCGTCCTACTGGGGGACTTCAACGCCCATATCGGCAACGACAGTGACACCTGGAGGGGCGTGATTGGGAGGAACGGCCCCCCTGATCTGAACCCGAGCAGTGTTCAGTTATTGGACTTCTGTGCTAGTCACAGTTTGTCTATAACGAACACCATGTTCAAGCATAAGGGTGTCCATCAGTGCACGTGGCACCAGGACACCCTAGGCCGCAGGTCAATGATCGACTTTGTGGTCGTTTCATCTGACCTGCGACCATATGTTTTGGACACTCGGGTTAAGAGTGGGGCGGAGCTGTCAACTAATCACCACCTGGTGGTGAGTTGGATCCGATGGCAGGAGAGGAAGCTGGACAGACTCGGCAGACCCAAACGTACTGTAAGGGTCTGCTGGGAACGCCTGGCCGAGTCTCCTGTCAGAGAGATCTTTAACTCCCACCTCCGGCAGAGCTTCAACCAGATCCCGAGGGAGGCTGGAGACATTGAGTCCGAGTGGACCATGTTCTCCGCCTCCATTGTCGAAGCGGCCACTCGGAGCTGTGGCCGTAAGGTCTCCGGTGCCTGTCGAGGCGGGAATCCCCGAACCCGGTGGTGGACACCGGAAGTAAGGGAAACCGTCAAGCTGAAGAAGGAGTCTTATCAGGCCTGGTTGGCTTGTGGGACTCCTGAGGCAGCTGACAGGTACCGGCAGGCCAAGCGGACTGCTGCCCGGGTGGTTGTGGAGCCAAAAACTCGGGCCTGGGAGGAGTTTGGTGAGGCCATGGACAAGGACTATCGACTGGCCTCGAAGAGATTCTGGCAAACCGTCCGGCGCCTCAGGAGAGGGAAACAGTGCCCTACCAACGCTGTTTACAGTGGAGGTGGGAGGCTGTTGACCTCAACTGAGGATGTCGTCGGACGGTGGAAGGAGTACTTCGAGGATCTCCTCAATCCCGACGTCACGTCGTCCATTGAGGAAGCAGAGGCTGAGGGGTGAAGGAGATACAAGACCTACACAAACGCAGTCTATATAGCTACGTGATTACCTGACGTACCCACCCACTTAATGCCCTGCTATTTTTAAAGGGGCCACGCAGACTACTCTTAAAGGGGCAATCCCACTACATATACATATATATATATATATCTATATATATATCTATATCTATATATATATATATACATATATACCTACGATTTTTGTCATGTAGGTGCAATCCTTCTGCAATAAAAAGAACATGGCAGCAGCTGAAAATGAAATATAAAAACATCATTCAGTCCGCTGAGTTTAAATGCTCTTGCTAGTAGGATGCCTGACTGGGAAATGTTTGATATATTTAATAAACTGTCCGTAAAAGTTATGAGGACATGAGAACTGAGAACCTGGCTATAGAAGACAAAAAACATCTAGGTTTCGTATGTAACCTCCGTTCCCTGATGGAGGGAACGAGACGTTGTGTCGAACCGACAGATGGGGTTTGACTTGAGAACCTATCATCTTCTGACTATTTTGAAAAGGCCAATGAAATTGGCGAATGAAATTTGCATGCCGGACTCCGCCCCCGGATATCTGGGTATAAAAGGGAGACTGCGTGCTGCATTCATTCACCTTTTGTGCTGAGGAGCCTGAGAGCATCTCTTGACTGCTGCAGCGGGCGGCAAGTGTTGTGGCATGAGGCGTTGTGTCGAACCGACAGATGGTGTTCCTACAGAAAACGGCACAGCACTATGCCCCGTCACAATCTCTAGCGAAGCGACGGTGACTGACCTAGGCATGTCAGACGCTAGCGCGAAATTGTAACCATCCAGTGGGTTTGGCAGGGCGTCCCAGAGCTTTGGCAAAGATGAGAGGCACCTGCCCTCGGCCACCACAGACGGAAGCCTTGTATCTCTAATGGCGAGAAGCCTTCAAGTACCGTAGAGCCACTGGGGAAGCGCTGTTCCCTGAAGGGGGATATGCGCTACGGAGACCACTTCCCACCGCAGGGAGGAATATAGTGGAGACACCAACATGGTCCCGCCCGCAGGGGAAAACTCATCGGAGGTAAGCGCGGACTAAGGTACCGCTAGGTGGATGTTCCCGCTGAACAAACGACTAACTACAGCGCCTCTAAGGAGAAATTACGTTTATTTTCTACTATCACGATGAGCTCTCTAAAATCATTAGATCATCTAAATCAACTTCATGCATGTTAGACCCTATACCTACAAATCTACTGAAAGAGATGCTCCCAGAAATTATAGATCCTCTACTTAGCATTATTAACTCATCTCTGACATTAGGACATATGCCTAAAGCATATAAGGTGGCTGTTATAAGGCCCCTTGTCAAAAAACCCCATCTGGACCCTGGAGAACTAGTTAACTACAGACCTATTTCGAATCTACCTTTCTTATCTAAAGTTCTGGAAAAAGTAGTCTCAATTCAAATATGCTCCTTCCTCCAAAGGAATGAGATTAATGAAGATTTCCAGTCTGGATTTAGAGCACATCACAGTACAGAGACTGCTCTGATTAGAGTTACAAATGATCTGCTTATGGCGTCCGACCGAGGTGCTGCATTCGACACCATTGACCACAGCATGCTCCTACATAGACTCGAAAATGATGTCGGTATTAAGGAAATAGCTTTGGAATGGCTTAGATCTTATTTATGCGACTGTTTTCAATATGTAGCAATAAACAATGAGGTATCACGCAAATCGAAAGTCCAGTACGGTGTACCACAGGGTTAACAGTCATGAGGAGGTAGAGAGGAGTGTTAAAGTGCGTGATCTGGCAAGCCATCTGCGTGTTCCAATCGTGAAGACCTACTTCCTGTTCCTGAGTGCTGCCCTTAAGCCTTTATCTGAATTTAACATTGCCTTCCAGGTGGGTGTCAATGATATTGAATGAATGAGTGAATAATAGAATATGTTTAAATGTTTGTGCTTATTGTAGCATTCTTATTTCACTGTTGTTATTTTGTTGTGACCATTGATATTATCTGCAGTCAGAGAGAGTACAAATTCACAGACTTGAAGAGGAGATGTGCAGGCTGATAAAGAGGATCCTGGGCTACCTCATACCAGCCAGGGCAATCGTGGGTGTACCTCTCAGGGAGGTGGAGTATGGCGATAGGCATCAGTTGGCTGATGAAGATCTCTTTATCGGAGCAGACACAAAGGCATTCATGAGAAGCCCTGAGCTCCCCGTGTCAGCCGAGAAGAAAATATTTCAGTGAGTATACTACCCAGTAGTTGTATTATGATATCATCTTTTGACAGTATGAGAGTATGCGCTGTTCTGTGCCTAAAAATATTACCACTAATGCATTTTTTCACTCTTATGCTGTTGTAGAACTGTGAGAAGCTTCTATGAGGCAGTGCTTAAGAAGATGTTCTCCTCCTTTCCCCTCGACCATCCACTCCTGAGGGACCTGAAAGTGCTGGATCCTGTAGCTCGCCTTAACATAACTCCAGGGACAGGTAGATAATAGAAACAGTTTCCAATAGGCTTTATGCCCAGCTCCACTACTTACCCTACCAACCAGCAATGGTCAGACACACCTGGATTAATCAGTTTGTCCAATAATGTAAGACTGGAAATAAATGAGCTGGCTTAAGTTCAGAAAGAAGTGGAGCTGGGCATAAAGCCTATTGATGTTAGGCAAGGCAAGGCAATTTTTGTATAGCCCATTTTTACAAACAATTTGTCTCAAAGGCTTTACATCGCATCATAAAACATCCTCTGGGGACAGTTACATTTTACATTTACATTTAGTCATTTAGCAGACGCTTTAATCCAAAGAGATTTACAAAAGAGAGCAATAGAAGCAAGTTCCCCAATGATCCACAGTTCCCCATTGATAACGTTATACTTGTTTCGATCTGCAATGTTCAGTCAAACACTTATTTTACTTTACAGTGTAAAGGTTAGGGGCCCTGTTCCCTCAGTTGAGGCTGAAAGAGGATAAGATGAGAGAAGAATTAACAGATAGCAAGCAACGCCCCCAAGAAGACAGAATCGACAGATTCTGGGGCCTGGTAGGAAAGGACATGAGGTTTAGTGAGCTTAGGGCCCGGCGATAATTCGATCTCGATACGGGATCGCGATAAAAATTTTAACGATTTCGATAATATGCTTGGGACATATTATTCGATATCACATGAAAAAGGAAGCGCAACAACTAGTCTAAACAGAAGGAGACCGAGAGAGTGAAAAAAAAGTTGGAAAAAGGAGAAAAAATTTGCGACACTGAAGTTGAGGACAGCGAAAATAATTCCGAACGTGTCTGCAAAATTTGCCGGCGGTTGGTACCGGCCAGGACGGGGAATACAACAAATCTTTTCCATCACCTGAGACGGCACCACCCCAGTAATTACTCTGAGAGTGTGATTCTGCAAGCTCAAACTGGCACGACACCACACACACAGCCAAGCAAGACCACTACGTCGCCTGTTAGCATCGCTAGCGGGAGCGGCTATGTTAAACAACAATCCATCCAGTCGTGCTTTGCAGCCAGTTCCCCGTATGAAAAAAATCAAAGCGGTGCAAAAATATAACGAGCGCTGTTACTTATTGCCTCGCTAAAGATATGATGCCCCTGAACACAGTGGAAAAAGACGGCTTCAGGAAACTGATCAAAGTGTTAGACCCCAGGTACGAGCTCCCTGGTAGAAAATACTTTTCTCAGACGGCGATGCCACAGCTTTATGATGAATGCCGTCGTAAACTGGAAATTCATCTGAAGGATGTAAAATACTTTGCCACTACCACTGATCTTTGGTCTAGCCGCACATCTGAGCCTTATATGAGTCTCACAATTCATTTCATTGACGAGGAGTGGGCTCTACACAGCAAATGTTTACAGACAGTATACTTTCCAGAGGACCATACTGGGGAAATCATCAGCCAGGGGCTGGAGGATGCACTCAAATCCTGGGGCCTTAGGGAAGACAGACAGGTGTGCATGACAACAGACAATGGGGCAAACATTGTCAAGGCTGTTTCCCTAAAAGGCTGGTCTCGGCTGAAGTGCTTTGGTCATCGGCTGCACCTTGCCATTGGTAAGTTCATGATATATATATATATATTATTTTTCATGATGATATCAAAGGAAAGACTTATGCCAACATTAATTTTTCAGCTCTAATAATAGCTCAGTGTAATGATTTGTATTCTTCTTAATGTATATTTTTTACCTCTTCTCATGAAATTATTGTGACAATGTAATTTTTTCTTGATAAAGTATATATTCTCAAAACTGTAACTGGGACTCAAGTCAGTAGCCTATGTAATTATTGCACCTGGCCAAAGGTAATTACTGAAGTGTATAAATTGGAATAAAAATAGGAATGTGTCTGAAAACAAAATTATTTCAACTTTAATGGTAAAAACAGTGTACATTCTACATACTTCAATAAACCAATGTACAGGCTATCACTTGATAACAACTGATACTGATAGGTGATAATTAAATTTTTATAACATGTTGCATCTAAGATATTTGAATTAAGAGTTTATATTGAATCACTGTACTCAACTTAAATTGAGGAAAAATATGTTTATGTGTGTAGTCTAATTGATTTTCATATCAAGGATGTCATGACAATATTATGATTTATTATAATAAGACAGAAACTAATTTAATCTACAGAACGAAGTGTGAGAGACAAGAGAATAGAGAGAGCCATGGGTGTGTGCAAAAAAGTGGTTGGTGCTTTCTCATTCTCATGGAAGAAGAAAAAAGAACTAGCAGCTACACAAAAGGAGCTCGACCTACCTAAGCACAGGTTGATAACAGAATCACCTACCAGGTGGGGTTCTCGCCATACAATGATAGCACGAGTACTGGAGCAGGAGAAAGCCATTTCGTTTTATCTGCTGATAGAAAAACAAGGCACCTGGCTCCCTCATGGCAAGACATTGAGTTCTTGGAGTCCATACACAAGGCCCTTAATCCACTTGTTGAGTTCACTGATGCCCTCTCTGGTGAAGCACATGTCAGTGTCTCTTGTGTGAAACCTGTCCTACAGCTCTTCAATACGGAGGTCATGAAGCCAGGAGAGGATGACACAGAGCTAACCAAGGCCATCAAAACTACTATCACCACATATTTGAATGAAAAATATGATGATGCTGCCACTGATGACCTCCTTAACATGGCATCCCTTGTTGATCCTCGGTTCAAGACCCCTACATCCAAGATGACAAGGTAGAGGCTGTGAAATCCAGAGCTGTGGCACAGATCCTGGGTGACTGTCAGAGCACACTGCAGTCTACTCTCACACCCAGATTGGGCGGAGGCGAGGCAGATGCTACAGCTTCAGCTCCACCAGCCAAAATGCAGAGGAAGACACTGGGCAGCTTCTTCAAGAAGTCCTACTCTGTTTCTACCTCTAGTCTAACAGATGAGCAGGATGTTGAAGCTGAACTGAACAGTTACCTGCTAGCTCCAGAAGCAGACAATGAGACCAACCCCCTTGCATGGTGGAAAACCAACTTCACATCATACCCCAGAGTGAGCGTCCTGGCAAAGCGGTATCTATGTATTCCTGCCACCAGCTCACCCTCGGAGCGTGCTTTTAGTACAAGTGGCAATATTGTGTCCTGCCATAGGGCAGCTTTAAAGCCAGATGTGGTGGACAGGCTTGTCTTTCTTGCCAAAAACCTATAATGGGGTAAATGATGTTCACTAGTGCACAAGATGTAGAATAACTGTGACTGGTTTACTATGTTTACATATTTGTGCAATTTTGGTTCAGATTTCATTCTACTTATAAAACAATTCTAGAGATCTACCTTAATCTTTCAGGTAGTATTTGTGCCAGGGCCATGTTTACTCTTTTTGTATGTGATAGTTGTCACAGCTGTTAGTTTATATACAATGTTTCCGTAAGTAAAAGTTTGTATTATTGTATAAAGGGATATAAAGGGAGATTTGCAATTACAAATGATGTGCACAACCTTTTATTTTTGCATTTATCAATACCTCCAAAAAATCTCTGGGAGGTTTACCAGTATAATAGTATTATAGTGGTTTAGTTTTTGCATTTATTTTGTCTTTGTTTAGCACTTGAATGTGTCAGAGGGTGTGACATTTACTTAGTTTGGTTTTGTGCTGCCTCTACAAATATTTGAGATTATTATTATTTAATAATTGTGTTTTAAGTTGTTTAAATAAGTTGTTGTTTACAAATTAACTCTGTTTGAGCGAAAGAGCGCTGCTCTAAATTTTCTTTTGCCAGTTGTAGGCCAAAGCTCTCTTGACCAATGGAAAGATTCATACAATGTGGGAGTGTAATGTGAATTCTTTGTCTGCATGAAGACCTTAAGAAAAAAAAATTTGGGCTCATTATTGGAAGGCATATTGATATTGTTGAATTTGTTATTAAACTTTTAACTTAAAAGTTTCAGTGAATCTCTTGTTTTTTCAAGCTTCAGGATGTCCCTTACACTGGCAGCATCTGCAAAAACGACATATCGTGAAAATAATCGAGATCGATCAATATGGAAAAACACATCGTGATAAATTCCATATCGCCCAGCCCTAAGTGAGCTGCCAAAACTTATGAAGGCTTTACTATACATTCCCCATAGAAATGCAAGTTCAGAAAGGGTGTTTAGCATGGTACGAAAGATTCTTACAGAGAAAAGGATGTCGTTAGACAACAGAACTGTTTGCGCTCTAATCTCATGTAAAATGAACCACTCTGGCCCAGCCCACAAATACACTCCTTCCAAAACAGTCTTAAAGAATGCAAAGTCTGCAACAAATTTGTACAATATGTCACTAAAAGAGTAAAGAAAAGTTATGTAAAAGAAAAGCAATATGAAATGAATGAGTGTGTGAATGTGAAAATGTAAAGACAAATATGCAAATAATCCTTTAAATAAATGCTCTTCATATATACCCTTGTGTTTTTATTTAGGCTATAATGAATGTTCACAGCATGTCAATGTCAACAAAGGTAGGCCTGTAGTTTATAAGTGGTTGACAAGTGGTGTTTTTAGCTTTCCTGTACACCCGTCTTAAAATGTAAGGGATACTGGAGCTTGGTTGGGGTGGTGAGACTGCTCGCGGTGGGCCCTGGAAAATTTCCCTTATTTTCAAATCCAAAACTTGACAGGTATGGTGATGCCCTGTTGATGCTTTATATTGGTGTATTTAACCCCTGGAGTAAAACGAATACAGCACTGACTGTAGTTCAATACATTGTGTTGCTCAGTCTCTCTGAATAGTGTACATGACTTGCTGTGCATGCCGTAATGACTGTGTACCAGTGTAGGTGAGAGCAAAGTTTTATATATTATGTTGTCTGACCAACTACAGTTGTGTTTTGGAAAGTTTTGGCAACTTTTTAAAACACATTTGACATCAATTACACCCATTTATAATCTAATCTGTAGAGATCCAGTTGTCAGCTGTAAACTTTTTTTATTTGTTATACATATTGACCTTTTTTAATGTATGCATACTTTATAACATATAGCCTAGAACAGGGGTATTCAATTAAAGTTCCAAGAGGTCCGGTCATTTTATTTTCTTCCAAACGGAGGTCCGGACAATATGTTTTTTGAAAATAAATAAATATTTAATCAATTTAGCCCAGTTGGATATACTGTATAAAAGATATGATCTTTTATCAGGCCATTTATTTTATATTTTGATATATGTATGTGAAGGCTCTTTGGCTTTAGGGGAATGTCCTCTTAATAGAAGTCTGATCATTAATATTTGTAAATAAAAAAAACTACTGACAACATGCAAACAGCAAATGTAATGTAACAATTAAAATATTCATCATAAACATAAACAAAAATTACTTACTAAATTAGCCTTTCCATGCCATTCATTCCAGAACTACTTCAATATCTAAATAATTTCCCAATTAAGACGTTGTTCATTAAAATATGTGAACCTGCTTGTGAAAACCCAGCAAAAGTCCTTTATAAAATCATCCTACAGAATATTCTGTGAAAATATAACGATATCTTTAATATTGACTGAATAATACCAAACTCTTAGTGAAACAAATGTTTACATGCTGACCAATAATGTAAATGCTAAATGTAGATAAAAACGTTATGGTTAATAAAATATCACAAAATATCTGGTTGAAAGGTTGGCGAAATATAGCAAACAGTAAACAGACTGACTCTGCAAATGCTTTAATATTCGCTGCATTTTGTTAGTGGTCCAAGGGAGACATCTGTGGCTCAACCTTGCATACTGATGCTCAAATGGCTCGCCTTCTACATGCACCCATCTCGCAAGCTGGGCTGTGTGGTGACATCGTGGAGGTTCTCTGTGGTAAAGAAGCAGACTGCCCCGCGCTATTTCCTCACTGAGAAAACTTGCTACGTAGACCACTTCCTACCGAAGGGAGGAGTTTAAGTGGAGACACTCACATGATCTAGCTGATAGGGGAGAACTCATGGAAGACTGCATGGACTGTAAACGAGAGGTGGAAGTCCACCTAGGAGAGGTCATGGGCCGCCGAATGGGAGCCAGATCATGAGGATACAACAGACGGAACCCCCTGGTGGTTACTATATGTGGAGCACTAGGTCCAGTTAGAGCTATCCGCTAGATCAGTGGTTCTTAACCTTGTTGGAGGTACTGAACCCCACACGTTTCATATGCGCATTCACCATACCCTTCTTAATTGGAAAAATAAAATATGATTTTTTTCTAATTCAAAACATAGGTATATATTTTACTTTTGCACAAAATGAACCGTGCATCAACATCACTGTGTTTTAAAGAACAAAACCATTAAAACATTTTTCCATCTTCATGCAGCTTAATGAAGTGTTCTCTTAGTTTTGCCGGTGCTAGACTAGAATTGCTCAATTTGGCATTGCAAATCATGCAGTTAGGACGCTGACTCCCATCACGTTCCATTATACACGTGAATCCATATTGTACATATTCGTCCGACCAAATTCTTTTTTTGCTCGACATATTTAGTATGAAAGGATTCAAATATTAAGAAAGAAATCACACGACATACCATCACGACAGTCACAAGTCGACTACTGGGCGCACCAAATTCCCTGAAGCACAGATAGGCCAAGCGATGTTGCGTAAACACCTGCAGCCAATGATGGCCAATCGGGGTGTGTCATCACGAATCATATGAGTCGGGTGTGTGTCTTGACCTCCACCGAACCCCTGAGACTGACTCACCGAACCCCTGGGGTTCGATCGAACCCAGGTTAAGAACAACTGCGCTAGATGTTCAAGTAACGCACGGCCTAAGGGGCAGGGCTGCTCCACCCAACCTGCCACCAAGAAGTGCTTAGTGATGGATGGAATGCCTACTCTTTGCCGATCGGGGGAAGAACGGAGGCTGAATAGCGCACTGACCCACCCAAGGAGGGGGGGAGGCGCCTTCGCAGGCGCACACACCACCGGTGGCCGGTCTCTAGGCTGTAAAAACCTTGCAAAGGTATTGCCATAGCCCAACCCACAGCTCTACATGTTTGTCAGAGAGGTGCCCTGAGCCAGTGCCCACGAGGAGACCACACCCCTAGTAGGGTGTGTCCTCACTGCGAGCGGGTATGGGTCATCTTGGGATCTGCAGGCATTAGTCACGCCATCCACGATCCAGTGCGCCAACCTCTGTTTGGAGACAGCCCTCCCCTTCTGCTGACCTCCAAAACAGACAAAGAGCTGCTCAGAATTCCTGAAGCTCTGCATGTGGAAGAAGTAGAGGCGCAGCGCTCATACTGGACACAACACGGATGGGGTTGGGTCTTCCCCAAAAGGGAGTGGTGGGAACTTTGGACACGTAGCCAGGCCGGGGTCTCAGGATAACGTGAGAGTGTCTGGGCCTGAACTCTAGGCAATCCGTGGATATGGAGAATGCTTGTAGGTCCCCTACCCTCTTGATAGAGGCGAGCGCCACCAGGAGAGCCATCTTCATCTTCCATGGGCTCGAAAGGGGGTCCCAAGAGGGTACGGATGAGGCGGATTCAGCCTTCTCGCACCCCTTAGGAACCTAGCGATCAGGTTGTGTTGCCCCAGAGACTTCCCACTCACTGATTCTTTATGAGCTACATTGGCACAACTAGTTGCACTTGATGCTCCTCTTCCCTGACCTTCCACAGGACTGTGCAATGAGGCTCACTTGGGGGAGGGTGTACTTCCACTTGTCCCGCAGCCAGCTGTGCACTAGGGTATCCATGCCAAGGGGGACCTCGGTCAGGGAGTACCTTAGCGGGCAATGTCCGACCGGACCAACACATGCTTGTCCTACACAAGAGGATTGCAATCTCTTCAGTGCATGTAGTACAGCCAACGCTGGCCTGTCCACTGACCCGACACTGCGTGCACGTTGCACCCCAACCCTACAGGGAAGTATGCGTCCTTTAGGTCAATCACTATTAACCAGTCCTTGCGTCTGACAGACATTACGATGTGCTTCTGTGTTAGCATCCTGAACGGCAGCTTGTGTAGGTTGTTGTAGGGACAGGATGGTGGTCTCGATCTCCCTGGGCTCATCCCACCAGGAACGCTTCTGCGGTGGTTGGTGACGGGATGGTGCTCTCCTCTTCCCCGTCTTCTTCCGGGGAGCCGCCTGGGTGGGGCGCTGGAGCCGGTGTCGAAGTGGGGCGGGCTGCTGGGAAGCAGACATCACACGGGAACTTGGCTGCCAGAAGGCTTGATGGCCTCTGTCTGCTTCTTTACTACCGAGAACTGCTGGGAGAAGTCTTTGACTTTATCACCAAACAGCCCACCCTGCGAGATGGATGCGTTGAGAAAGCGAACCTTCTCTGCGTCACGCATCTGCACATGGTTAAGCCATAGGTGTATCTCCCCTGGAGGGCATGGTCAGTGGCGGTGGGGAGTTCCTGCGTAATCCCCAGGTCGGTCCTTCCCTCGTGCAACTCTTTCAACACCAAAATGGCACCGGAGCCGAATGCGGCTTAGAGTCAGGCCCAGTCCCGAGAGACCCGGGGGCGGCCTGGGAGAGCATGGTTGACATCTCAATGTCCGCTTCATCCCGAGCTCGACCTCCTGAGGGAGGGTGCTCCAAGGAATCGTCGGGGTCGGATGCCAAGAGTTCACCCTCCGATGCTGCAAGCGACATCTCATCATCATCCCGCACCTTTTCCGAATTCGTGGCTGAGGAGCAAGACTGGGTGGGACAGTCTTTTGAGGGACGGTCAGATGAGCGAGACAGGGCGTGAATGGTCCGCAAGCCAGTGGCAGGGCCGGCGCAACTGCTGTCACGGAACAGGGAGCAGGCGAGGTGGTGGCTGATTCCCTAAAGAACACAGCCACTCGTGACCACAACGTCTGGATCGCCATCGGCCCGCAGTGTCATTTAAAGGGTACATTTTATTCCCTGGAGAGGGCCCAAAATGGCTCTTTGGGACACAAAGGTCACCGCCCCCCTCTTTAGAGGAACTAGCACCCCTTCCACTTGTAACACTGTTTTGAAGAATTTATCTTGCAGAATCTGACAGTAAGTTTGGGGATTTTAAGGATTCTCCAACTCTGACAGGTCTTTAACTTGAACTGGTGCTGGTCCCTCAAAGTCACACAAAATGTGTTTGTTTTTGTGGAACGAAAGGAGAGTCACAGTCCAGTTTGGTTTGTTTATTTTATATAAAATAATCAATAATAGTGAATCTTGTCTAAGGCGGTCAGTCTCTTAATGTGCTATCCCCTTGTGTGCCTCGCTTAATATATACACAGTTGGTACAAAATAACGACCCGTTATATTTTTGATAAAACATTGCACTTTATTTTTTTTATTTAGACTATTGTAGCCTATGGTTGACTTTTATACCTCTGTGTTTATTTGAGAGTAAATGGCTTTTATATTAGTCGTGCATAGAAGGTATGTATGCTCCTAATATGTATTTGTGAATGTACAGTATATATTGTATAAATAATAAAACAACGTAACTGTAATAAGATTCAATAGAGGGCAGGAAGGAGGCGGAAACCGGTGGACATTCTAACAATAAAACTTTAATTAAACAAACAATAAACACGGAAGTAAAGACCGGCAGCCACCTCACGGTCGACTGCCGGCCATAAAACAAACACAAACTTAACATATGTCCGGGCCCGGTCCTCTATTGCTACAGCACCACCGCCTCGGGCAGCCGCTGGCGGACGCCCCTCATCCGCGCTGCCCGATATCCTCGGCACCGCAATGCCCCTCGGCAGCGAGGGCTCTTCGACAGCATGCCCCTCCTTCCTCCCGGGTTTCGGCACCAGTGTACTAAAGTTCCATAAAAGGTAACGAAGGAGGCGGGAACCGGCAGACATTCGAACAATAAAACTTTAAATAAACAAACAATAAACATGGAAGTAAAGACCGGCAGCCACCTCACGGTCGACTGCCGGCCATAAAACATAAACACAAACTTAACATATGTCCGGGCCCGGTCCTCTCTAATCAACAGTCCTGCCGGTCGTCCTTTTAAGCTCCCGATCTTCTCCGTAAGAAATGTGGGACTGGTGCGCGCACAGCTGATTGCAACTAAGACTCACGCCACCGGCCCCGCCTCACGGCTCTCGTCCCGCCTTCCTCACACATACACTAATTCATCTTTTATTTTTAAGTATTTTTAGACTGTTCATTTGTGAAACACAGATTTGTGTAGAGCAGGGTACGCACGGGTATACCCTCGGTTATTTTTCCATTGTGTTTCATAAAAGTAATGAATAAACAGGACAAACTGAATAAATTGCTGCCAATATTGTAGAAAACGCCTATGACTGATCTTAGATCTTATCTATCTCTGCGTTCTACAAGAGCTCATAAATCTAATTGAAATGGCCAATCAAATGAATGAATCTGAAGAATAAAGAATGCCATTGGGGGTTTCATCATTCAATCAATCGGTTTCTTACCTTTTTATAATCCGACACCTTTTTTGAGACACAAAAAACCTCTTGTGAAACAGAAGTAATTTGGATGTTAAAGGTTCTTTATGGAAAAAAATGTCTTCTATGACATGGTTAAACTGATTATTTTTAAGAGTGTCTTTAAAGGGAGTGTTTCCCGGACAATAGTTGTAGATAAGACCAGCGATGGGTACCGAAACCCGGTACTTTATGGGCTAAATTGTAAAAGAACGAAGTATCGATAAGCTCTGACGTTAACGGTTCTGCTGTCGGTACTGGAGAAATTAAGAAAAATATTTCCAATTTTTTATTGCTAAATAAATGTTACCTAGCATATTTTCACTGACAAACCATTTCTAATTTGCGATAATACATTTCACTCAAGTGGATGCAGACAATGCTCGTTGCAACAAGTGGAACAAGAATTTTGCTTGTAAGAGCGGAAACACAAGTAATCTGGCAAAACATCATTCTAATGTGCTGTAATAAAGTTCGTAGACGTAGGGAAGGAAGGAGGCGGGAACCGGTGAACATTTATCAAACTTTAATAAAATAAAACAAACACGTCAATAAAAGAACTGCAGCCACCTCATGGTCGACTGCCGGCCCCCAAACAAAAACACCAATTCGGGCCCTGTCCTCTCTCACTGACAGTATGATCGCTCATCCATTTTATGTCCACAATCTCCTCCGTGATACGAGACCGGTGCACGTACAAATGACGATCGTTATCACTCACGCACCGGCCCAGAATCCCGGCTCTTGTCCCGCCTAACTCGCTACATGTGCATTTTCTGCAGACTGAAAAATGCAGTTTTCGACTGCCTAGCTAAGTGTCATCATCCACGTCCTCCGGTATGTATGCTAGCCTAGCAGTGTTCCTAAATAACACAGACAAACATTGCATAAGGTTTCTTTAAATTAGCATGTAATCATTTAATAAACACACATTACATTCAAAAATAGCCTACATATAAATCAGCAGTAGCCTAAATAAATCTTAAACATTAAAAATGCTTTCACAGTACTGCATTTAAAATGGATGAATAATAAATTATGCTTAAGAAATTATAAAGCAGAGCTTACCTAAAAATTAATTTGTAGTGCTGAAATAAGATATGTTAGGTCAGTAAAGAATGTTAAGATAGTGAAAACAACTCCAGCTTTAGTTTATTTTTTTTCATAAAAAAAACACAAGAAAAAGTACCCATAAGAGTACCGTTAAAGTACCGGATCGAAAAAAGTAGTAATACCGTTAAAACCTTAACGATACACATCTCTAGATAAGACCTTGTCCACACTACCGTGACACGCAGCAAAACGCACGCGCATAGGACAGAAGACACAAGGTTATAATATAGGGGAAACTAACAAAGGGTAATTAGCAAGGGCAGGTGAGGGGAATCAACACAGGCAGGCAGCTTAACGAGGAAACGAGGGGGTGGGGCCAAAAGATGAGACAGGCCAGCGCATACACAAACAATGACCATGCGCTGGTACACAAAACACGTGGGACTGTCATGACCCTGCCACAAGACTAGAAAAGCATGACAAGTAGGGCAGGATCATGACACATTAATACTTTTTTGTTTGAAAACTGACTTTAAAAATGTTCACCTTACACACTAGTGTTTCCAGCATTTTCCAAGTCCTGCCCATCCACACTAAAACATCCACGCTTGTAGAGGAAACAGGCGCGTCGCACCCATGGGGGATGTGGGGGTTTCAACACCCACACTTTTCCCGGTGAGAGGGTTCAACACCCACACTTTTTTTGCAGTTTTTCCGCAGTTTTGCACAAACGCCTTACTACAGTCACTCACTCTTCCGTTTATCTGGCCGCTGTCCGGTCTGCGCTCGCTACCTGCGGCTGTCTTCTCTCCCTGTTCCTCTCAAACATGACACCAGCTTTGAGTGTGACCGGCTGATGATTGGCTGTTCTGCCTTAAGTCTCTCTTGTGTCGGTTAGCTCGAACTTATGGTTATTCACATGATACTTCTTCTTTTTCCAGGTACTTTGAATGAGTGTTTATGCTCTCGAGGTTTTTAAATAAGCTTGATATGTATTTGGGAAGATGTTCTGTTGTTGTTTTGTTGACATTTCGAGTGTTTTCATTATTATATTTCGTTTTTAGACTAATACTAATTGCTATGAAAGTTAAGAGATAATGTTTATTCGCGTCGGGGTCCTTTTTACATATTGTATGTTATACATTTTGTACCCCTCTGTCATTGTATCCATCGTTTTTATTGTTTATAAACAAATCACATCCATCCCCCTCACTTTTGAAATGTTTGCTACGCCCTGTGAGGAAAGGCACAGACTATGAATGGATGGACAGTGAAGTACAGATATATAATACCACAGTCAAACCACTCCCGCTGGTTCACAACGCAGCAGTTCAGCTCATCTTCCAGGAGCCTAAAAGAGCTCACATGAACCCCTCTTCATTATTTAATTAACACTGCATATAGGAATTTATTGTGTGTCTGATATTTGACCTGTGTTTTGACTTCCATAACCTTATATGTTTTACTTGTAGTCAATGTTTTCTTGTACAGCTGCTTTGTAACAATGAAAATTGTAAAAAGCGCTATATAAATAAAGCTGATTTGACTTGACTTCATCTCCCTCTAATGATTACCGTTTGAAGCCTGGATCAGGTTTAAGTTACTGACGTTTGCCTACAGGGCTATCACTGGCTCTGCACCATCATACTTTCACACCCTCCTACACTCTTACACCCCGAACCTTGTGCTAAGTGAATGAACGGCACCTGGTTATACCCTCACGGAAGGGTACTCAATTATGTTGTGCTTGTTCTCCTTCACTACTTACTGGTAGAACGATCATCCAAGTGCAGTCCGGTGAACCTCTCATCATTCAAAAAACAACTTAAAACATATTTTCTATGAATACTTGACTGCTAAATGCTGACTTCTCTCTCTCTCATTTTCTCTCAACAGGCACTGTCCCGGCTTTGTGAAAATTAGTATCTTGGTATAAGCATGGAACACAAAGGTGCCCGTTTGCTTTCACAATTCATTTAGTCCTCAAAAGAACAAGAGCATGAAAATGATACAATCTTTTCTTCTAACATGGTAGTCAATGATGTCCCAGAAATGTCAGTGTGCTCATCAGAACAAAGAAATGCATACAGGTTTGGAAGAATTTAAGGGTGAGTAAATGAAAGTGGTCCTGTAGTGTTTTACACTTCATGCTATAACGGTTCATGTAGGGAACAATTGAGAAACGCATATAATCTAAAGTAGTTTAATTTACTGCAGAAGTCACAGGGAACCATATACATGTACAATACCAGACCAAGAACTGAACTAAGGGGAGTGTCAGTACACGATCCGTTCCAGCTTCACGATCCGTTCTGAGCATGCGCGTAATTATGTAATAGAAAACGTCATGGTTTACCTACACTATTGGTACCACGCAGGCGATGAAACATTTGACGACAGGCGGCACAACTGGCGGCATATTTTTTGTTTTGTAGGCTAACGTTACATAGTTTAACCGTTCACGGCAAGTTACGTTACCATGATTACGATGTGTTTATGTTGTTGCCAATCCAAAATAATAGAGTTGTTACATGAACATAGATGATTTTGGTTACATGTGGAATAAAGTATTTTTATCGACTGCAAATCTTCAGTTTCCTCCAAACTCCATTTTGCGATTCATTGCTGTATCATGTCTATTAACCTTACCGTGTTTCGATCTGAGGTTATTGTCAAAGACGGTTTGTGTCGTTTTTTAAATTAAAATCTGATAATACTAGTTAACTTTAAATGTAGTAATTTATTAATATGGGTATATATAGGCTAATATATATATCCATTTAATCTAAATTAGTAAAATAATCCCTTATATGGCGTTTACAGAAGCCAATAAGGAACATAACACGTATGTCTAACTAGACTATATTAATTTACACGAAGAAAGAACTACAAACTACAAAGTCAGGGGAAACATTACAGTATTTCAAACTGACTTGACAGAACGCATAGTGAAATGATACGAGGTTGACAGCAGCGAAGAAAATTGAGCATTGTATTTAATTTAACAGTAAAAAAATATAAACAAAGTAAAACAAAGCTGTGCAAGCGTGGAACAGATCGTGCAGTGTCGTAAATCATCGCACAACTAAATCATCATTTGCGCATGAGCGGTTTCTACAACGTCGTTGTGCGCATGCGCAAACGGATCGTGTACTGACAGGGAGAACTTAAATAAGACAGATAACGCAAGATGTCCAGATGATGGGGATCAGGTGAGACGGGTGCAAAGGATTATGGGAAGTGTAGTCCGGTGGTTAAAGAGGGCTGACACCTGCTTGTTACTGTAATGCATTTGATTTTCGGGATGTGTGATTTTTTGTTATTAGGTGCATTTGATTAGAACGAATCTATGCAGTAAAGTGGCATTCCACCATGATTGAAAAGTCCTGCTTTGGTGAGGAGATTAGGTTGAGAGATTAGTGCTCTGAAAGTGTATTAACTGCAAAGAGTCTGTGAGATAGACCCCCAATCCAATCCCACGCCAAAGTTTTACATATTTATTTCTGCTTTTTTTAAACCCAATCTATAAGCCAACCGCTATAAGTAAGGTTTCATGACCCTTGAACAAACTTACCATGTTTGAATCCATTCTGCACAATTACCCTCAAAATCAGCGTAGGAACCGGAAAAAAGTGTGCAGAACCTGTCTGAGCCAACAAACTGTACGACACACATACACACACAATGAGCGGTACAGCAGTCACTTCTTCAAACGGTCTCTTTCTATAACTCGCTGTGATGGCACTGTGTGGGCAGCCCAAGAGGATGCTTATGCATAACAGCAGATGGTTGTCATGGCAACAGATGCCTACACGTCCTACCAGGCAGTCCCACTCATGCACAGACACCTACTTACCCATAACACACACACACAAGACAGACTGCGCTGTAAAAGGCGAGGAACTGTTGGCAAAAAACGGAGGATGTTTTAATTTGTCTTTCTCTTGCCCTTTTTGTCAGAGAGCTCTTTTGTGCAATCACGGCACTTCGTGTTATTTTTATCTTGTTTTCTAAAGCCCACACCCCCATCACTTCCTCTACAGTTCTTATTTCAGGTAGATTTAGCAACTGACTGAATTGTAGATGCATCATGATGATGAAAGGCTGGGGATGTCATTAAAGTAATTATGATGCTGTGCTTTTTTTATACAGTAAGTAGGTTACAGTAGATGGGTTTTCTTCAAAAGTTAGTTCACCCAAAAATGACACTTATGTGAAAATAACTCATCCTAATGATGTTATAACCTGAAGACTTGCTATGTGCAATACAAGAAATTCTGAAGAATGACCATAGTGTAGATTTTCCTCCATATAATGATCTGAGGCTCATTCACATTTTGCCTAACAGCTTCTTTTGTGCCTTACAAAAAAAGCGGATTTGGAAAAACATTTAATGCAGAATAAACTACAGGTTTATGTTGCATTAACAACCGGCTGGATGTAAATTATTCCTCTCATTACGTTTCCTAGTGGCTTTTCAGAGCTACATGTATTCAAAATAATAATACATATATTTAAAATCCCACCCGTTACTGAGTAAAAAACGAAAAAAAACATTGCAAGGAAAATACGTGACCAAAAATCACTCCAGTGAATGATGGGCGGGAGTATGAGTTTGCGCCAATAGCAGAAGAGCGATGGAAACTGAGAAGTTATGTTTGGTAGTGCACCTGTCCTAAAGTTGAAACCCCATCCAACTCTAACTGCTGAAGTAAACCTCTGGTCATATTTAAGCAACCATTTTAGCTTCAAGACAGGATTATGGACGCTGTGCATTTTATCCTTATGTGCATGAATGTAGAGTTAAGATAAATATTATTTGTTTAAATAATGCTCATACCCTTGTTGCATTGATAACCAATGTTCCCTCTAAGCTGCGCGCTTGCGCAATTTGACGTGCATATGTTACTAAAAAGCTGGTCACCTTTGGTGTTTTTTCTGATGTACATAAACAGCTCATGTTTTTTCATTGTAAGTGGGCCAAATCCCTTTTATTAAAAGAAATCGGAAATTTCTGCTGTAATTGGATTATTTTAATAAGCCATGTAACTTGTTATGTATGATCTTAGGCTTTGGACAGGTGTGATACTGGTGTGGCCACAGTGTGCATGTCTGATGTTGCTCACATTGGTACAAGGAATTCTCAGGGAGTTTGTGTTTGCGCTCAGACACATGACAAATTAGGGGGAACATTGTTGGTAACTAATAAGAAGTTTGGACGGTTTAGTAAAAGCCAAAACGACATTGGGGCAGTGATATATTTTACGTGTTTAATCCCGTTTTGTGGACGTGGTTCACTATCTGCACCACATTTACGCAGGGTGTATGGAACTATAATGACATATTTAAATGTGCATCATAAGTCTCTCTCTTCTGTAAGCGCAATGCAAGAAAGTCTCATGAAAATGTGCTTGCTATTTCATGCGTTTTGAAAAGCCTCACCAGCACTGCTGTAAAAATGACCGTGTTGCAAGATCATATTGTTGTAAAGAACGGCAAACAATGACAAGCCCAAAATAAACCTACAAATCCAAACATCTAATAAGGCAAAAAAAGTATCCGCAATTGTTCACTTTCTTAACTATATAATGTATCTGCAGCTAAAAGACTAAATAACAAATGCGAAGCTCTTAAAAATATGTAAACATGCAACACCGCGCGAGCACGCTGAACATAAACAAAACACAGCGTCTGTGGTGAGGAAGGCGGGCAGGAAGGCGGGCAGGAAGGCAGGCCGGGAGGCGGGGCCGGTGGAGTGAGTGATAGTTGGAATCAGCTGTGCACACACTGGTCCCGTATATCGGGAGCTTAAGCAGGACTATTGACGAAAGAGGACCGGGCCCGGACATATGTTAAGTTTGTGCTTATGTTTTGTGGTCTTTTACTTCCGTGTTATTGTTTATTTGATTGGATTAAAGTTTGATAAATGTTCGCCGGTTCCCACCTCCTTCCTTCCCTTTTATGGATCTTTATAACAATGGCCTCACTTTATTACAATGGCCTCACAAACAACAGATACGTATCAAATGAATGAAACTTTTGAGATTCATGTTTCTTTCGTCACTGCGATCAATGCCAAAATTTTTGCCTTGGTGACAACCGAGTTACATCTGTCAATCATCACATTTACTCTATTTCCTTTCCTGGATGCTTTCCTGTAGCTCAGTGGTTAGAGCGTGGGACTAGCAACACTAAGGTCATGGGTTTGATCCCAGGAATTGCACATACTCAAATACAAAGGTATAGAATAATGCAATATAAGTTAGAAGCGTCTGCCAAATGCATAAATGTAAATTCTGTACCCTGCGGGGAACGATTTATACATGATTTCACAACTGAAACTTAGCAGAAGTGCTGGGCGGTATGACCAAAAATGTATATAACAGTGTTTCCAGATTTATACCAGTTTCAAGGTACATGGCGGTATTTTTATTACCACATTTTCTAAATTTTTATTGATTTAAATGGTGACAGTGACAGAATCCTCAATAACAGTCATCCTCAATAACCGGATCCGGACCTTTGCTTCATTCCATCCGGACCGTCAGACAGCCTCATAAAATATTTTGGTTGTTTTAATTAAGCTGTGGGTCTTTACAACGGAGAATCACATCACACCCACTCTCAGAAACATTTATGTAATTGATCTTTTGCCCCTAATCCTCTAATATCTATATTTAGCGCCAAACGCGCTTCATTTGAACCCTTTAGGCCCTGTGTGCGGTGATTCTCTCCCGCATGAAGAGCAGCAGACACCTGCTTATTTTAACAACACTAGTGCAGACACGCAAAGGAGGTAAATAGACACACAGTAAACAAAATGCAGCGAATATTTGCAGCGAATATTTGCAGCAAACAATTATTTATTTGTTGCAGTGCATTGTTGCAACCAATTTGAATATATAAAATTGTATCTGTTAAGAGTTCTTATTATTATTCAGCCATTTCTTCATTATTCAGCCACGGAAGTCTATGGCAGCCCATAGAACCGTGCATAGGAAAGTTGTGAAATGTGGCACACACATAGATGACAGTCTGAACTGTTACCATGGCAAATATAAAGTCTCTAAATCTAACCCTTAAATTTACACATACATTTTGCCTATGACTTTCAAACCATACTTCCTTGAAATCCTCTGTATTTCTTTTTACATTTGTCCATTCACAAAGAATTTGATAAGTAGCATCTACATACACTTCAGTTAGCTAATCTGTTCATATAGGCCTATCTTTCCCAAAGTTTGTGTTTTGACTTGAATGTCATCACAGTCATGACCTAAGGTAACATACAGAGTTTCGACACAGCGCCACCTAGTGGTCCAGAGCAATGTCAATTTTGGCTTATAACTTTTGAAAAGTTTGGTCTAAAACCATGAGAGTGAACTAATTTGATTCCTTGATTTGTAGAAATGTGGTATGTAGAGTATGGAGACAGTACTGAGAAAAATTTATTTAAAGATTTTTGATTGGTCTAACAATTTCGTATACAGGGTCATGTAGCTGTATCTTCGCGACACTTTTGTATATTGACACAAAACTTGGTTTGTATCATTACAGGCACATCCTGTCTGCCTAATTAAACTTTGATGACAGCACCACCTAATAGTCCAAAATATTTCCCTCTTGGCCATTGTTGGGCTTGACCATGTGATTTCTGCTTGCAGCTATATTTATATTTGTGGCAAATTTAAACATTTGTATATGTTTATTTAAAGATATTAAATCTAAATAAAAAATATATTTTTAACTTTATATTCTTTTGTAAATGTAAATGTTTTGTACATAGGTATAAACAATTGTCAATGTATTTTGCTTTGTATGTGGAAGCTTCACAAAAGAACAGACACTATTGGACTGATCTCTGATGATTACCAGACATGTTACAGTATATAATTGGTGGTTGCCATACCATCTGACTTTCTCATTGGTTAATGTATTTTGGCTCTGTGTTCTAGTCTTTGCACATTCGCAGTCTTTTAACCCTGATTAAGTCCTGCGTGTGATAAATTGTTGGTGAAATAAAACACGGACATCATATCATAAGTGCTAGTGGTATTGTCCCCCTGTCACATTTCTACAGACAGGACGCTTCACAACACAGTTCCTTTAAAGAATGACAGGTTCAGGCAAACAGGAGAGTAATTCCACAGGTAAACAGCCCAGACAGCAAGCCAACATTGAATCAACATTGTTTTTCCATCTGAATCATCATTATGGTTGATGTTGAAATTTCAATGCAAAATAAATGTTGAATCACCATTACCATATTGATGAAAACCTGACGTTATTAATGTTGATGCCTACAATATTGGAACAACATTGATCTATAGTTATCTGTATGATTGATTAAGCATTGATATTTGGTTTACCGGGCGATCGCTGAATGTGTTGAAAAGTCATTGATTTATAGTTGACCGGGAAACGACGCTGTTGTTGAAGAGTCATCAACATATAGTTGATCGGGAAATATGATTGAAAATCCATCGATTTTTGGTTGACCGGGAGATCAACAACAACGTACTGCACCGGACACAGCTCATTTCTGGACCTTAGCACAAGCGTACAGGTAAGCTTGCTTAATGTTCGATATGAATGAATTGTACCAAATCAAAAACATGATGGTTAATGAAGTAACCGACGCAGTGCTGCAGTCACTGAAATAGATTTTTGTTTTACCAATGTGTCAAAATCTGCCAAAAGTTGGCTACTTGATCTCTTCTAGGTTATAAAGTTAGCAAAACCTCATTAGTCCAGTCTATTTTTGTGACAGCTAGCTCAAAATACATGTCCGTACCCATTACTAGTGTAGTGAAATCTATATTAACACAGCACCGCTATTTCTTCAGAGCACCGGCGGAACCAACGCTAGCTAGCGCGCGCTACCCACAGCAGTGACCGCGGTGGGCCAGAATTACACAAAAGACATGGTTTACCTTTACTTTATTCAATGCAGGACTGTCTCGAGTTGTAACGTTAACTGGAAATGCCGATTAGACCATCTCGTAATAGCCTACAAATCCAAAATATGAATAATCCTCGAGCAGGGCTGCGATGTTTTACACAACTCCATGGGTTTGTTTTCAGAAATGATAACAGTCGTTTTATAGCCTACTCGTGCTTATGCGATATCACGATTTTTGATGATCTTCTGCACCTTTTCTGAGCGCTGGGAAGCGCGCGCACAGCGCCTGACAACCAGGCCTGGCGTCAAGGGGGAGCATAATGCTGCGTTCCAGGCAACCTGTAACCCGTGTTTTTCCAACCCACCCGTGAAAGTGCACTGGAACGGCAGTCAAACCCGTGACTTCCCACCCGTGAACACGTACTATCGATGTACTCCTAGTTACGAGTTGTAAAAACACGAGTTACAGGTTGCCTGGAACCCAGCATTAGCCCCACATACTTCATTTAGAAACAATTAAAATGCCTCGTTAAATTTTAAAGACATAGCCTTATTATTAGCCTGTTTTTGCGGTGAGATTTATGCATATTCCTCCATGCACCCAGTGTGTGTAGCTAGCGTGTGTGTGTATTTGACTTTATGTGTAGGCTACTGTGTTCGTGCCATGTTCTGCTCCCAATCCTTGACGACAGCTTGATTGAACAAATCATTGACTAAATCATAGCATACTTTTACTTATATTCTAGATGCCTTGACTCAATGTCTTACAACGGCAAACACCTATGACTTCGCTCAAGCAGTACAGAAGTGGCTGCGCTACGCCCCAGACCGAGCTGGAGGAGCTGGAAGACAGATGCAGCAGGAGTTATAGCACGTTAAAAAAAAGAAATAATAAATAATACAATAAAAATGATTGTTTAATTTTTAAAGAATGCGTGGGGTGTGATTTGTGCTAGTCTAGGTTGCAGCCTAAAGGTATAGTTTCTCTTTTCTAAATCCTGGCTGTCATGATCCTGCCTCTCCTTGTCTTGGTTTTCGAGTCTTGTGGCAGGATCATGTCAGTCCCATGTGTTTTGTGTGGAGAAAGAGCATTGTTTTGGTTTTAGAAGCCATGCTCTCTCTCCAGTGTCGCGTCCTTTAGTCCCGCCCCCTTGTTTCCCCGGTTAGCGGTCCATTAGTGTTAGTCTTGTCTCCAGCCCTGATCCATCTTTCCCTTAGTGTTTCAGTCCCCTCACCTGCCTCGTGCAATCCTCCTGTTAGCTTTCCCTTAGTGTTTCATCCTTGTCACCTGTGGCCACTCTCCCTGTGTCATCAGTCCTTGTTAGTGTTTCCCTTTATCAAGCCCCAGTTTTCCCTCTGTCCCTGGTCGGTTCATTGTCATTATATGTTATCGTCATCCCTGTTGAAGTCACCTTGTTGGATTGTACCTGTTCATGAATTATCTTGTTCCTGTTCTAAGTTTGTGGACTTCTAGTTTATTTATTATTCTTATTACCCTGTTGTTTTGTTCCCCTTGTGGAAAGTTTTAGTTTACATTCTTGTCTTGTTTTAGTTAATGTTTTCCCCATCGAGGGTCTTTGTTTAAATAAAGTTTTGTTATTTAACTCTGCTGCCTGCGCTTGGGTTCTGTCCACACAACCGTGACAGAATGAACCGACCAACTTCGAACCCAGCAGGCAAGATGGAGGCAAGACGAGCGACCCAGGCTCATCGCCTCCTCCGTTTACACCAGGGGCACTGTGATGTATTAGAGTTCGCGGACCGCTTCTTTGAGGTGGCAGGGGAGATGGTCCACAGTGAGCAGGAACAGATGGTCCTGTTCAATGGCGGCCTCAACCAACCACTAGCGGGGTGGGAGATGCAGATGCTGAGACCGCTGGGCTTCACAGACCTGATCAGGTATGCCATGAAACGGCCGGAGCCCAGTGTCTCAGTCCAGCCCAGTTTTTCCACCCCGCTGGCCGCCATCCCCGAGGGCCATACCCTGCAAATCGGGGCCGTGGGCCTCTCCTCACCCTCTGCTCCACCACCAGCTATACTCCGTGGTAGGCGTGGACAGAGGGAGTCGTGGGACTCCCCGTCCGACTCTTCCAACACGGAGATAGTGGGGTCCCCCACCGCTACTCTGCAGCCGGCCACACGTCCTGTGAGCCGGTCAAAGAGGAAGAAGCAGAGGAGAGTGGCACCATCCTGTCCTGCCCAGCAGCCGGTATCCAGCCCTGCCCAGGCGTCAAGTCCGGCGGTCCCGTCAAGTCCGGCGGTCCCGTCCTCCAGCCGGCGTCTCAGCCGGCCCTCCAGCCGGCGTCTCAGCCGGCCCTCCAGCCGGCGTCTCAGCCGGCCCTCCAGCCTACAACCCAGTCAGCCTTGCCCCAGCCGTTCCCTACTACGGCCTCCCTGTCATGCCCTACCCCTTCTAGTTCCTCCCACTCCAAGAGAGGTATCCCTTCCATGCCCAGACCTTCCTACCCCACCCCTCCGCCCAGCTCTAGGAAGCAGGGTCCTGTCCCTCCTAAGTCGCCACCCAGTTATGTTCCCAAGTTTGTCCCACCCATTCCACCTCCCCCCTTCCCATTGATGTTTATTTTATTGTCAAACCCCAATCCCTTTTTAGTCATGTTAGCCCTGCCCTTAGTGTGTTCTGTTCTGTGTTTATGGTGTCTGTCCTCCTGTCTGTCAGTCTTGTCATGTTTAGTGTGATCTTGAAGAACTCCTGGAGGAGTTCTTTAAGGCGGGCGCTCTGTCATGATCCTGCCTCTCCTTGTCTTGGTTTTCGAGTCTTGTGGCAGGATCATGTCAGTCCCATGTGTTTTGTGTGGAGAAAGAGCATTGTTTTGGTTTAGAAGCCATGCTCTCTCTCCAGTGTCGCGTCCTTTAGTCCCGCCCCCTTGTTTCCCCGGTTAGCGGTCCATTAGTGTTAGTCTTGTCTCCAGCCCTGATCCATCTTTCCCTTAGTGTTTCAGTCCCCTCACCTGCCTCGTGCAATCCTCCTGTTAGCTTTCCCTTAGTGTTTCATCCTTGTCACCTGTGGCCACTCTCCCTGTGTCATCAGTCCTTGTTAGTGTTTCCCTTTATCAAGCCCCAGTTTTCCCTCTGTCCCTGGTCGGTTCATTGTTATTATATGTTATCGTCATCCCTGTTGAAGTCACCTTGTTGGATTGTACCTGTTCATGGATTATCTTGTTCCTGTTCTAAGTTTGTGGACTTCTAGTTTATTTATTATTCTTATTACCCTGTTGTTTTGTTCCCCTTGTGGAAAGTTTTAGTTTACATTCTTGTCTTGTTTTAGTTAATGTTTTCCCCATCGAGGGTCTTTGTTTAAATAAAGTTTTGTTATTTAACTCTGCTGCCTGTGCTTGGGTTCTGTCCACACAACCGTGACACTGGCTGTCGATAAAGCAGGATTATAGCCTAATAATAATGTTTTTAATATTAAAATTACAGACCTTCAGATTAAGCCTGTGGTATATTAAAACACCACTGAAGTTTTGTTGATATGCTGGGATTTCAACATTGTTTCAATATCCGTTGTAATTGAAATACCATTGAAATTCTGTTGATCTCTAGGTATGATTTAAACGTTGTTTCAATGATAATAGAGGGTGCAACATGATGAAGAAATCAACATCAGAGTTCGACGTTGATTCAATGAATTTATCGTTGACAGCGGGATGTTGATTTAACAGTTTAAATTACTATTTGCTATCTGGGAGGTGTATATTCCACAGGTAGACAGGTATATCCACAATAAAACAGGCAAGTAATACAAAGGCATAACAGGTAACAAATAACACTGTCAGCACTAGCACAATACATCCAACAACTAGACCAGACAAAGAACAAAGGGTGTAGGTGAGTTTTTATAGAGTCCAGGTGATAAGAAATATTTTAACATTATCACACTTCAATTTGTGTCAAGATGTACCATGTACAATTGTTTTCTTCAGTAATTGTGCCTAAATTTATATTGCCCTCTCTGTGTGGAACAAATATTTCAGGTTACTTAACTTTCTTATTTAAAAGTCAAACAGACAAATTGTACATCATTGGCTAGCAATTCAAATTTGGAACAGTGTTATTTACTGTAAACTATTCCTCAACAAATTTGTGAGCTTTGCTCACAATAATTAATATTATATAATCACTTTGTGACGGAAACAAATATGGGATGAATTTTATTTATTATGATCAATTATATTTATCTGGATCAAATTCATGGTTTTGGGAAATCCCTTAGCAGCACTGTACAGGAATCAGCATGATTAGGGACTCCGGTTATGAGCATGAACTACAAATAACATCTGTTTAACTGTTTAAGAGTCTGTAGTCTGCAATTGTTGCAGAAAACCATGCAATGAATGCATGTTGTGCCAAAGCAATGATAAATGATCACAGTTTAACTCACACATACCACCGTTGTCATGGTTCGTGATTAATGTGGCTTAGTTTTGTCTTTCTTTTGATGTTTTGTGATGAGCACATGCTGTTGTTTTGATAGCCAGCCATGTGCTCTCTTGTCATTGTGTTGTGACCCTGCCCTCTTGTTACCCTATTAATTATCTTGTTATTGTTTAACTCTTCTCACCCGGGTTTGGTCATTGTTTTCTCTCTCTTCCCTCCTGTTCCTCATTTATGTTCTGACTCTTATATTCCCTGTGTTTCTCTTGTCCTGTGTCATAGTTTCTAGTCTACAGCATTTAGCGTACCCCTTGCCTCACCTGGCCTGTCTGTCTGTCTGTCTGTCTGTCTGTCTGTGTGTCTGTCTGTGTGTCTGTGTCTGTCTGTCTGTGTGTCTGTCTGTGTGTCGTCATTTGGCATTACTGCGGCTTAAGTTCTCTCCGTCTACACTCTGCCCGTCGGTCCAGTTAACTCCTGCAGACCAGCTCCTCTCCTCCGCAGCCTTGCCATCTCCCGCGGCCGCTGATTCAAGTCGACCCGTTGACACCTCTTCCCACCTCCTTCTGTCCCCATCCGCGGGCCCTAACGCTGCTGCCAGTGGTGCCAACCCTCAACCCTATTGACTTGTCTTCCAACATGGTGTTTTGCATGTGGAAGCTGATTGGATGCTCACTAAGAAACTTCTAAGAGTTGAATAATAATAATAATAATTTGAAAAGAGTTACCAAAACACAAGCATTTACCTTAAGGAAATCAAAAATGCAACTCATAGACATTAAACATGATACACCATCCTGGTTAAATGAGAAACTCCAAATCTAATAATTCTAGTAGTTGTACATGTTATGGACGGACATAAAACAACAAGAACATCAATACATGGAATGGTTCTGGATACAAGTACATTTCTATGTAAATGAATGTAGGACTGTATGTCTGTCCATAATGTGAATAAAGAGAGTGTATCTCCCTACATTCCAGGGATAGACCCCCTGGTGTCCAGAGCCATTGAGAGAGAGTTGCGCCAACCAAAGTTCAAACTTTTTGTGTTTCACGTGATCCATTGAGCCTTCTGGTAGTTCTGGGAAGTTATGCTTTCTCTTTAAATGCCTCATTTCCTTCCTTTTTAATTCATTCAATGATTTACGTCTTTGAATGGGTTAAAGGTTTACCTCGGTTGGTCTGTTTAACCGCAGCTACATGCGTTACTTGTAACTTCCGGGAAATATTGAGAGCATCTGTGAACCGCCATTGCTGTGATTTTTTTTATATTGGAGTCAACGGAGTTGACACAACTCTATCTCTCAATGGCTCTGCTTGTGACTAGCTTGTTGTTTGGGTGAGTGTGCATGTCTGATTCTGTCTTGGGCACTACAGTTATTATAAGCGTACGGTCATGAATAGTGGTAAGGTAAGGATACTTCTTTTTACTATTACTTATTTTTTCAGTAGTTGCTCAATAGATTTTTGCTCATATGGTTTTCTTTACATTTTTAGTCCACTACGCAAGCTAAAAATGTTGGCTTTTTTACATCTTTTACCGACAGAGACCAAGCTACAACACCATAAAATTCAATAACTTCTACAGTAAAGCACACGACTTCTTAAGGTAAAGGTTGAACCTTGTTTGTCTGCGGTAAAGTGTTTGCGATTGCATTGTTTAGCCAAATGTAAGATAATCCACTACAAGTTATCAGTATTGATTCTTTTATTCAGTGCGTACATTTAAGACCTCTAATACCCATCAGATGTGTTTATATTATGATGTAAACCACATTTCCGCCCCATCTGAATTTACCACCCACAAACACAACCACTGGAAGAGAGCGAGTGATATAACCATAGAATACAGAGGGGTTAGTAACCTCCAAACCACAAATCCTGACCATGTAACATCAGAGGGATTGAGCGGTGATGACCATTTGCAGCAGGGTCCTCCTGATATAAAACTCTGTGCAGCCTACACTGAAAGTTATGTAATTAAGCCACGCACAGGGATCTACACAGGAAGAGAGAAGAAGAAAGTACTTTCTCCTCTTGAATAACCTTTTTTTCTTGAAGCTATTTTTGAGTCTGGGTTCAGGAAGAATATAATTATGAGCCGAGGAGGTCTTGAATTTTTATAAGCACTAAACAAATCTCTTGCAGATTTAGATTCTAATGGCTTCTGAATATGTTACAGCTCTGAGGTTTCTCTTTCATAGCTCAGCAAACAAATTTGCATTATCTTTCCTGGGGAGACCAAACAAATAGAAACAAATCTTTTATTAGACTTTTTAATTGACATACTGAAAGAGTATAGCATAGTTGATTTGGTAAATGTCATGAAAATTCCTAGGTTCATGTTTTGTTCTTGGCTTAACTGATCAGTTTAAGACATAGTTGAGATCATTCCTGAATCCTGACACATTAACCAGGTCATAAAGTTTATATATAAATATTGTATTGTATATACTAAATTGTATCTTTATTTCCTTTGCAGCACCATCCAATATTTCAGCTGAGTATTACGTGTATTAAACAGAATATACTGTTGAAAGTATTACTCACTACATCTCATCAAAATCCAATTTTACTGAAAAATCTGTTTTATCCTAATCATCTGCCATCTGTTTATTTTTATATCATGCCATCCTCTCACACCATCTCACAAGCATTTTAGAGATCACAGACAAAGAATATAAGGCTTTTCTGAATATTGCTTTCTTGCCTTCATTCTATAATTCAAGCTTTAAATACTTTACACAGTATAGTTAGGATGCTAAACACATAATCATCTCATTTTAGTGAGGTTCAGAACAGTGGTATCTCTTAAGGTACTCTTAAGGTACACAAATACACTTCTGAAGTCAACTTTCTACAAGGACTGTGGTCGGAAAAAAATGATCATGAATAGAGATGCAACCAATTGCAACATTGTAATTTAAATAAAATGGCTCCAAATACAATTTAACACTTGTATTTACACTGTTACAAGTGATGGATTCTCATGCTAAACATAAGGAAAGGGTCAAAAAACTGGATGTTGGAGTTGGATGTATAGCATAGTATTTCTATGCAAAATAAACTCCCTGAGCTTTCGTTCAAGTTTTTTTAACCATGGATTACCGTGACGAAACAAAGGTCGTTTTCCATTTATGAGCAATTTCCCCCAGAAAAGCACACGTGCACACCATCAATGTGCTTCGTTCAGCTGTACAAGTGTGTTTTTTTAGTTCACTGCATTTCGGTGATGAACGTTATATAAACGGTGGATATAACGCTGGATTTGCAGATCTGATAGATGGAGCAGCAGTCCCAGCGCTAAAAGATGCCGGTCATAAATCTCTGTGTTTTGTTGGCAATGCATACAGTAATTTAGACAATACGAACGTTAAGTGAATAAACAGTTCCGCAGGGATAATGCGATGATGTATTGTGTGCACGTGCTTAAGTTCTGCCCTCCACACCCTTCCAGGAGCTCGACTGTTTTCGGAAATAATCATACAGCTGTCTCTGTTTTTTATAAACGTGATAAAACTAAAGACAGAGATATGGAGTATGCAATACTACTCTACAGGTTCTCAAGATGTATATGAGATTGTTGACATTAATGGCAGAAACCGTGTGTTACCTCCGCTTTACATTAAGGCACATGAGAGGGAATGGTTTTGAAGTTAAAGCATTCTAGATAATGTTAGTGTCCATAAATGCGAGTGAAAAAGTGTCCTGGTATTTCATTCACTAATAATTTGTGTTTTTACCTTTCCACACTATTATTATCTTCATTTACAAGGAATCGGTTTCAGCTTGTTTTAAATGAGATTCCAATTTTTTTAAACTGCAAACTTATGTATTGACAATGATCTACTGCATTTGTGCAAAGCAGTTTAAAAACAGTTGGCCAAAACCACAAACAGGAGTTTTGAGCCACAGTTCCGAGTTCGGGTGGTCACTGTCTGGCAGACAACTTTAGACTTATTGAACTTCTGGAAGACTTCTCTCAACATATCACGAAGAGAGAGAGAGAGAGAGCAAGGAAAGACGTGTTGGAGAGTCAGAGAAAGATATGGTCTAGGTTCATCAAGTAGAAGTGTGTGGGAGATTAAAAACAAGTCGCAACAAAGCCTGTTGAGATGAATCTCCAGGGACATGAGCGAGAGAGGAAGACAGAGAAATAAGGAAGTGAGGAAAGAGACAGGAAACCCTACAGAGGAAGGGAACGTTACATCTTCAGCTGTAAAATGAGTAGCAGCAGCTGTCAGAATAATGCAGCTCAGAGAAAAAGAGAAATTGGGCCTGTTATGATGGCAGTGGGGAAGATTGTGAGAAGGAAGTGTGGCTGCATGAGGCTACAGCCATCAGAAAACCTTATATCCCCAGAATCAAAAAGGTTTGGTTTGTCTGAGAAATAAAACGGAAGTAACGAAATGTGCAATCTCTGTCGGGTTTTTTCTTTGAAAATGCGCATAAAAAAGGAAACAGACATGCGACTATGGAAACGGACATGCGACTATAATCTCAGAATTATCAAGGGGATTTTATCTTGAGCTGGCATGCCTTAGTTCAAATGTGCGTTAAGGTGATGGAAACAGTTTTTGTCATAATGATGATTTTGTGATTATTTGTGCATGTCAACATATACAACACCTGCCTCAAATGTTTAACATTAAATAAAAATTAAACCTGCGGGTGCAGCTGCCGTATAACGTTAAGCATATTACGCATTTAATCATCCCTTAACTGCATTTCATCAGTTCTTCTGCGTCTTCGCAGCATTTGTCCAACAACACAAATATCTCTGAAGTGTCCATCTCGACAAGTTCCCTTCTCCACTCACCTAAAGGATTATTAGGAACACCTGTTCAATTTCTCATTAATGTAATTATCTAATCAACCAATCACATGGCAGTTGCTTCTATGCATTTAGGGGTGTGGTCCTGGTCAAGACAATCTCCTGAACTCCAAACTGAATGTCAGAATGGGAACGAAAGGTGATTTAAGCACGCACAACCATTTCTAGGGTTTACAAAGAATGGTGTGAAAAGGGAAAAACACCCAGTATGCAGCAGTCCTGTGGGTGAAAATGCCTTGTTGATGCTAGAGGTCAGAGGAGAATGGGCATGAGAATGGGAATGAGAACATGGATCCATCATGCCTTGTTACCACTGTTCAGGCTGGTGGTGATGGTGTAATGGTGTGGGGGATGTTTTCTTGGCACAGTTTAGGCCCCTTAGTGCCAATTGGGCATCGATTGAATGCCACAGCCTACCTGAGAATTGTTTCTGACCATGTCCATCCCTTTATGACCACCATGTAACCATCCTCTGATGGCTACTTCCAGCAAGATAATGCACCATGTCACAAAGCTCGAATCATTTCAAATTGGTTTCTTGAACATGACAATGAGTTCACTGTACTAAAATGGCTCCCACATTCACCAGATCTCAACCCAATAGAGCATCTTTGGGATGTGGTGGAACGGGAGCTTTGTGCCCTGGATGTGCATCCCACAAACATACATCAACTGCAAGATGCTATCCTATCAATATGGGCCAACATTTCTAAAGAATGCTTTCAGCACCTTGTTGAATGCCAGGTAGAATTAAGGCAGTTCTGAAGGCGAAAGGGGGTCAAACACAGTATTAGTATGGTATTCCTAATAATCCTTTAGGTAAATGTATATATAAAGCAAAACATGCGAGGCGAAAAAATATACGTGGAAATTATGACAAATAACAGATTAACAAAATGATAGGGAAAAATGGTGACAATATGCTGCTGAGTTTTGTTCAGTTTGTGAGGCGCTAAATAAGTTAAAGGAAAGGGGATGACAGGGCACATCCAGTAATTTTTCTTTTTTTTTGCAAAAGCACAATGTTCTGTTTTTGCAGTGTGCACACGACCAAAAGTAGCTAACTTTGCAGTATTAAAATAGGTATTGCCATTATAATAATTATACGTGGGTTTTAATGAAACTATGCACACAACAGGTCAGCAGGAATGTTTTCCATTAGCGCTTGAGGAGGAAAGAGGTCTGCCAAATGAAGGATCCGTCTTGTTCCGGCACAAATTAAGGCCTGATATTACTGTTTTAATGGTAATGTTTTTACACCACTTTTTCACACTCAGAAAGTTTCGCTCATGTTCATGTTATATTGTTCACGTAGCCCATAAACATTCTCAAAACATAAAAAAACCTGAGAATGTTAGCAAAACATTCCTAAATCGTTTGTGTTAGATGAGTAAGCTTTAGTCTAACAAATATCATTTGTGATAAATTTAAATTAGTTTTAAATCAATAAAATCATATTCTATTTAGCAAAGTTCAACCCAACATAACAGTACTGTGAACTGCAACACTAATTCAACAGTTTTGTTCAGATCTTGAAAACTGAATCAAGTCAAAGTAAATTTATGTTTATTTATGGTCAAGTCATTAGACCTAAATCTATCCGAATAAGCTTTTCATTATTTGTGCAGTGATGGTGTCATACTCTTTTTAAGCGCCTGATGAATGATGACACACCACAGCCGTGGCGGATTGCGCTTGTGTCTAAAAAGGCCCAAAGTGACGGAACAGATGAGTGGGATGTGTTAAATCAGGGGTCTTAATGCCAGCTGCCCACTATAGAGCCTGAATATAAAGCTGGCCTTACAGGGATATTACAGAATGATTAAAGTCACAGGTGGAACATTTGTGTTTACATGATATACTGTATGTCTGTTTACTGTGCATATTCATTTTGCCTTTATAAACAAAAACATAAATTTTATTCTAGATGCAATTAATCGTTTGACAGCCCTACTTTTTTGTAACACGAAATTCTATCATATCAAAAAGTTAAGAAATACGTTTGAACCACAGAAAGAATCGTGTGGATACCCAATTTATGAGAGGTGGTTTTTCATGCCAAGTACTTTGCTAGCATTTCACTGTGTCTAAAATGGATATATAGTACATTGCATCATTGCAAAGTACAGGGAGTCACAGTTTGTGCACGATAAAGAAAATGTATAAGAAGTGTGGATCTGGGAAGCTAACACTTTGCTGAACCGGCTATTCTATAAAACTTGTTTTCGTGCATTGGGTCATGAACAGAGAACATTATATTGACATTTTGAAGCAAAATATAAAGAAATAGGCTGTCAGCCTGTCAGCCCAGATGTCGTTTCCAGAGAATCTTTGATAAAAGCACAATGTTGCAGTTGACGGAATTAAACTGTTCTGGGCCAACTCTTTAGCTGTCCATGCAGCCTTGCATGAACAGAGTAGGAATAAACCAATACATAACCAGAATGAGGAACAAGAACAGTTTTTAGCTGATTATTTTTTTTTATTATATACAGGGATATATACTGTATGCCTTCACACAGATTAGTAATATAAAAAATATATACTGTATATATTTCATGGATACCACCTAAAGAGAATCAATACTTATGAAGAAGGGGAAAAAAAATCAATTGACAAACACAATGGAATTTAAAATGACCTAATAGATGTAGTCAGATGAAAAGGAGTTGGGAATGGAGGTTGGTTTTAAGCATTGGACAATGTGTCTGTACTGGCCAGTGAGTATATATTAAATTATGCATAAATGCATGTTATTTTATTGTAAAATATTGTTAAAACATACTACTAATATGCAAATTTTAGCATTACCAGTTAAATATTGTATATGTATGTACACAGGTGCATTTTATGATTTTATTCCAAAAAATCATTCCAATGGTGTTTACCAAAATAATGTCATTGTATGGGAGAGCAGGGCACAAAGTAATTGTAACACGGATGTCACCAAATACAACCTTACATTATCTTAAACACATAGCACCACGTTGAAACATGTCAGTCAGTCCGAGCAACTGTTAACTAGGCTTTGAATTGTTTTACATAGTGGGGTCAGTTGTAACACAGCGTTACAAATAATCCCAATGTGTGAAAATGTATGCAAAACAATGAGATTAAAACAATGTAAATTCCATTCATCAAAATCATAACTGAAAATACAATATTAGTGAGAGTAATTGACAATAATGAATTTGATTATACTTGTGCAGTATTTTCTCATAAATCTATCCATATGTATTGATGTATAATAGAAGGATGGTTAGATGAGGGATGGCTGGATGATATCGGTCTGTTATAGAAAGATGTATGACTATAAACTAAAGGTAGATATTTTTTAGAATAATATTGAGTTATTTGTGTTGAAACCGAATTTTCTAGCAAGTGTTACACCTCATTTGGCCTATCCCGCTCCTCAAGCACTAATGGCATATTTTTCATTAAGATGCACGCATAATAATTATGCTGGTGATAACTATTTTATTTTGATAATAAACAGACTGTCAAGTTTAAGATGCTGCAATATTGTGTGCGCGTATGGTCGCCGGTGCAATCACTTGAGCTGTTATTTATAACAACTTAAACTCTGTGATGATTTATGGTCAAACCGAGTATGAGTACGTCATTAGACACTGCAAAGTTAGCTACTGAAAAGATAACTACTTTTCGTTGTGTATACACTTGCACTTAAAACCTAACATTGTGCTTTTGCAAAATAAAGAAAACTTACAGGATGCGCTCTGTCATCTCCTTTCCTTTAACTTATTTGTGGAGCACTGCGCCTCACAAACTGAACCAAACTACAAATCTAGGGATCTGCCACGCCCCCTTGTTCCGGCACCTCGGAATTGACAAATTTGGCACTGGTTACAGCTAACCCTCTGTCAGTTACAATGAACACCACCCATGGGGTAAGTTGTGACGTTTGCACTTCTGTCACTTTTGCTGTAATTGTACAAGAAAGGTAGGTTCTATAGAACCAAACTTGAAGTGTTCATTTCTAGCCATGATGTGTATGTTGCTTGTGTTAAATCTGATTTATTAAGCTTAAATATGTTTTGAGGGATTGAGCTACAACCAAGCGTAACGTTGTACCCCCGCTCTCCCCTACTTCTTACTGGCAAGCAGCCACAGCTAGATACAGTATAAATTACTCAGATAATGAGTGAATGTTGCTTCTGTTCGAGTTATTACCTACAGATTCTCTATCTCTCCCACTACAATAATACAATATCAAATAATGCATCACTTCAGCAGTGGAGAGCAGTTTCACAGAAATGGAAAGTTTGGATTGGTTTATTTGTATTTGTGTGTGTGTGTATGTGTGTGTGTGTGTGTGTGTGTGTGTGTGTGTGTGTGTGTGTGTGTGTGTGTGTGCGTGTGTGCGTGCGTTTGTGAGAGCATGGATGACTAATATAACATCACCATGGATAGCTTTTTAAGAGCCCTCCACATAAGCAAAAACAGCTAGATACAGTTTGAAATAGTCCTAAATAGTCCTGGTAACTGTGAATCCACCATGTGCTAATTCAACTGCAGGTGTTTATGGTACGGGGGGGGGGGGGTTGGGGTTTACGGTGGGGGGGGTGTTGTCAACCCCTGTTGGCCTATGAAAGCTTTGAATGAGAAACAGATCAACATTTTTAGCCAATTTTACTACAAATCTTACTATCCACCATCCCGCTAAAATAATTTTGATTTTATGGTTCTTTACAGTATGTTTCTTTACAGTAAGTTTAAGAGCCCTGGTTACTACTTTACAGCATACGCTTCTGTATAGTATAAGAATAGCAGGTCAGATATTGTTCATTGCTCTTAACATCCGTGTTTAACACATTTGTTGGATTGAGGCTTTTAAACATACTGAAACAAGCAACTGCATTTCAATGGTGAAAGATAGATAGGGATTGGCCATATAGTGCCCACAATGAACAGTTATGACATCATAGTAGCCTACCATAGAAATCAATCTTATAGAATGGTCATTATGGCACTGAAAAATAGAAGATGAGTTTTATCCGTGAGTCAATGTGCTGTGAAGAAAGCCACAGCAAGTGTGAACAAACTGCTTTCGAGTGTGTGTGTGTGTGTTCTCCCATGAGACTCTCCACCACACTTTTCACGTTGCCACCCCCGCAGCCAAAGATGCTCAGAGCCGCAGTGGTTTTTCTGTCTAAGCACCAACAGGCTTAAAACCTTCACTGTATAGTAGGCAACTAAAACAAACCAATAATATATTTTTCAAGACAAATGGGACTATGGTTGGACTCTCGTCCAAACACTTTATTTAACAGCAAACTTGAACACTTTCAGAGATCAAAAGTCAATGCAAGTGAAGACCACCCTGCTGTATATCACTGTATCCTATCAGTATCAAATCACCAAACAGGACATGTGCAATCATAATGGTTAGGTTATATGAACATCTGCCTAACACGCTAAAATGAGGTTGTGTGCTGAATCAAATCAAATTTACCAAACCAAGTTGACCAAAAGCAATGTTTTGTTAAACATATTTTGATGTTTTGGTTTACATATTTTGCATCACAATAAGAAAAAGACGCACGTATGAAAAGATACTCACTGTGCAAACTGGGTCAATTTGCCCCTGACAAGCAACAGAAACGGCCAGTATAACACCTAAGTGTATTGTAATTTTGTCTGTCTGTCTCTTAAGTTCTGTGGAGCATGGTACAGTAGCTACAGTTAAACTGTAGTATACCAGTATTGCTGTGATTTAAGTCGACTGAATATTAAAAACCAATAAGCCCTAAATAATATGTAGGCTAATATACTAAAAGGCCGTTTTCCACACACAAAAAACAAAGATATTGATGCAAATGCCTTTACCAATTTGTGGTACTGTCTGTAAAAGGCTCTTCATGCATGATCAACTTTACCTTCTCCGTTCTTAGTTCTTCACCTGTCAGTCCATCAGTCTGGTGAAATCAGACGCACGCGTTCTGGGATATTCATCATTTGGTCCGTTCGGCAGCACCGGGGATGGTGTGTTTGATATCATGAGACGATCCCTGTTGATGTGTTTGATATCAGAAAATGTTCACCCGTGTTCATCACGTTCACGCGCAGTGAGCCTCCTTGCGCGCACCTCGCGCTATCTTCGCAAGCACAACTTACAAAGTCGTCTTTTACTATGGTAGACAAATAACTAAACTAAAGCCTTATTAAAATACAATGAAATAAAGAAAGAGCGTGTCAACGGGATGTCATAAAATAAAATGCAACAAATCTGATCGTTTTCGATTAGCATTTTAGTAATGCGTTTGAAACGTATCGAGAAACGAGCGGAAACGCACGCTCTGAAACATTTCTTATCTCAAAATGACCAAATTTGCGAGTGGAAGTATTGAAGGCACAGCCCACAAGACGCACATGTTTTTTGAAAATGATGAGCGCATGCATTTGATTTCTAATCCGCTGGATGTCGCTAAAGGAAAGAGACTGAGATCATGCAGACATAGCGTGCGTCAGTATTTTCAAACATAATGTTATATTCTATACACTCACGCCCGCACACAGAAATGAGTTTAGCTGAGGGGTTTTATTTCACTTTTGTTTACTGAACTAATGTTTTCTGTCCTCAATTGACATTACTTGTCGATTTAATATTTATTCTACTGGAGTCGATTCAATATTTAATTTCCCTAAAAGAACAGTTGGTGATTCGTGGAAGAAACACGGGACACTGGGTGGGGGCAGAAATGTGTTCGAACGTTTCTTTAATTTTTTTTTTATAATTTTTGTTTTTTACACAAACACGCCAGGAACAAATCATCGAACCATTACAATAATGTAGCCTACGTGTCGTTGTTTCCCGTGTCCGATGTAGAACTTTTAGCTTCAACAGCAAGAGGTTAAAAAAAGCAAGATGCCCTCATCCTCAGCTGCAATGAGTGCCCGTCTGTCGACTGCCGTCTCTGACGCTCTCAGTGGATGAATAAGGTGGATGTTTTCTCCCTCACTGAAATATATATAGGCAGGAACGATACATCTTCTCAAACGCCTTGGGCCAGCTTATTAAAATGAGAGAAAAAATCAAGATCAGACTCACATGGCTGTGAGTGTTCCTATAGTTGCCAGAAAAACGTATGATAAAGATTAGGGTCGGATCTGTGTCTTAATATTCAGACTTTAGATCATTCCAGCATCTTGACGGAGACAGGCTGTGCACAAAAATGTGAATAAGGGAAATCGTAGTTCAACATGAGGCTACAACCCTTCGAGACCGAAGTCTTTCTAATAAAAGTCTGTAGAAACAATTTGTTTACTCTAAAGTTATAGAATCAGTGAGGTTTATATATTTAAGTTAACGAAAAACCAATGCACATGTTTGTCAGACATGACACAGTTTTTATGCAAAAAGAACCAAAGTGCATTGTTATATTTAGATTAAATGTAATTATAACATTAGGGTAGTGTAATAAAGTGATGTGTGCTTTAAAAGTAATGTTTCTCATAACTTAGCAGCTGTGGGTTGTCATTGAAATATTGCAGGCAGCCACATCTTCTAAATTCCCTTGATGGAACCCCAAATAAATATTCCACACCGTGCATTATCCAAAATTCACACATCTCTGATATAAAGCATGCACAATCAAATGCCTCCATGTGTTTCTGTCACATTCGATTTCCATGTTGAAATCCCTCCTGAGGGACACAACAGGGTTGGAAGATTCAAATGATGATGATGATTTGCATGCAGGCTGTTCAATGCAACGTCACCACAGCTATGGCTTAATGATTCAATGTCTTCAGACGCCTGCACGACTACATAAGCAGTGACACTTTGTCTGTGTTGGCCTGACAGTGACCTCATCAGGGGAACTCAAATGTAGATTTTCCCTCCAGGCTGAGAGAGAGAAAGAGAGAAAGAGAGAGAGTGCGATAGATGAAGAAAAAAATCCTGCTCAGTACAGTAATTTTATCAAGTTTTTACAATTTAAAAATAAATGTCTCACTGGTTATGGATGTCAATCCAAGAAAATAGTGGTAAATAACCTCAGTAATGCATCTTAATCGCAGAGTCAAATATAGAGAAAGACACACAAGTAGTAAGGCTGTACTTTATTTCAGGATGACCACTTAAGATAATTGTTGAGCACACCCTGAGCAATTTATTAACTATAAATATTGTTTAACATTAGTGATAGATTGCTTTTTACACTAGAATAGAATCTTAAGGTTTCAATATATTTTGTAAATTTTTCAACCTGGAGAAATTGCTGATTACAAGCAACTTTGCATCTACGTTTCAATTAAAGAAAAAGTTCACCCAAAAATATTTTTCTTTTGTGCACATAAAGTAGGCCTACTCTAGTCGCCTAAAAAAATTGACCATTTGAACACTTTACTTTTCTGGGCTGGGTTTCCCAAAACCTTCTTAATGCTACGTCATTCTTAAGTTATACCTTAAGAGTGGTAGCGACATATTACCTGAGAGTAGTCTCCAGTTCTTGGTTCATCCACTCCGTCTGCCCGTTGGAATCAGGATGGTACCCGGACAATAGACTGGCTGTGGTTTCCAAGGAGCTGGCAGAATGCTTTCCAGAATTTAGAAGCAAATTGGGGGCCTCTGTCTTAACAATATCCTGGAGGATACCGAAAACTCGAAAAACGTGGTTTATAATCAAGTCAGCAGTCTTTTTAGCAGAGGATAATTTGGGCAAGGGGATAACTCTGGCCACCTTGGAGAACCTGTCAATGGCGTCCAGAATCACAGTGTTGCCTTGGGATGAGGGAAGGCCAGTGATGAAGTCCACTGAGATGTGGGACCAGGGCCAATGGGGAATGGACAGAGGATGGAGTAACCCTTGAGGGCGGAGACTGGACCTCTTACTCTTGTTGCATATGTGGCATGCCTTGTCGAAGGTGCTGGCATCCTCTTTGATCATGGACCACCAGAACCGTCTTTGGAGGAACTCGAGGGTGCGATCGATGCCAGGGTGGCAAGTGAGGCGGGAAGAGTCTCCCCAGAGGAGAACATGAGCACGTTCCGCCTTTGGGACGAACAGACAATTGGGGGTCCTCTCCCGGATCCTGTTAGCTGGCTTGGGCTTCTCTCGATAACCCATGAAATGGATGCCATGAACTTGGTGTTGGGCATTATGTGTATGTCAGTGTCCTCTCTAGTGGTGGGAGAATATACTCGGGACAGGGCATCGGTTTTGAGATTTTTAGAACCGGGACAAAAGGTTAGGACAAATGGAAGCGGTTAAAAAAGAGGGACCAACGTGCTTGTCTAGAGTTCAACCATTTGGTTTGTTGAATATACTCTACATTCTTATGGTTCTTACGCCTACTTCAGGCGCATCTACAGCCACCACAAAGGGCTTGTCCATGTCGGGAAGCATCAGGATGGGGGCAGAGATGATCCGCTGCTTTAGGTTCACAAAGTAAGTGACATTTGTGTCGAATTACCAGTTGACCTGTAAAATAACAGGCATTCACTGTTAAATTAATTCTGTAAAAATACAGACCATTACCTATCACAAAAAAAATTATAACAGTACTTTAAATAGACACTTTCGTCCATAAGACAGCTTTGAGTATATAGCTGTATAATTTATGAAGGTAACATGGCCTAGATAATATGAACGTCTGTGTTCTCTGACTTCTTATCAGAACACAGTTTGAAATATTTTCCGAAAGTCTAGACGGAGGTGACAAACAGAAATAAATTTGGGGAATATCAGTTTATCCCGCATGCAATCCCTTTTAAGAATATTATAAGATATTGCGGATTGTGGCAGTAAAACATCAGGAAATAGCTGCATGCAGAGGTCTGTGTGTGAGACAGTGCAAAACAGAAAATGAGTGGGTGTAAGTGGGTGCTGTTAAACTCAGTTTGTATCTCTCTTCACCAGCTTCCGACTATGCGTTCAATCTTCAACCTTTGAAAACACGTCACATACGAGTTATCTGCAGTGACTGAGCACTAAACACACTTCGATATGAAATAATCCACAAACATCAGATTTTATGTCCAGGGCTCCCAATCCTCTTTCAGATGTGTCAGCAGAAATGTAATGCGGCATTACATAAGCAGTTCTTTGCCAGACAAATAAGACTGGAACAGAGAGAGAGAGAAGGGGGAAAACAAGGGTACAAAAACAAAGTAAATAAATGGAGGAATAAAAAATGAAAAGGTTATTTAAAGAAGAACTGCAGAAGGAGGGGCATGATAGGTAATTCAGATGGGAAAAAATCTCAGATCCACTAGACAGTTACTACTGAATTCAATTCAATTCAATTCAATTTTATTTATATAGCGCCTTTCACAATTTGCATTGTTCCAAAGCAGCTTTACAGGGGAAAAACGAAAAACCCAAGAAAGGGTAAAACACACTACATGGTGTGTTATATAATAAATCCAATTATTCTAGTAAATAATATCTAATGTCAGCATCTCCTGGTGGTTTATTTAGCATATTTGCTTTAAGTGAATGCTTGGCTGAAAAGATGCGTCTTTAATCTAGATTTAAATTGGGCGAGTGTGTCTGATCCTCGAATAATATCAGGAAGGCTATTCCAGAGTTTAGGTGCTACGTATGAGAAAGCTCGACCCCCTCTGGTGGATTTAGATATTCTAGGTATTATCAAAAGTCCTGCATTTTGAGATCTTAGAGAGCGTGATGGGTTGTAGTGTGATAGAAGCTCTGTTAGGTAGGTAGGTGAATAAAAACTAGAGTTACCTACTTTCCACACACTTTTATTTAGGGTTTGGGTTACAGTTGTAAAAGGCTTGAAAGAAAGAGAGCGAGCTGAAGAGAGAGAATGGTATGGACTTAAGACCATCTAGGTTATACAGTGTTGATGTTTAATGATGTCATGATAGGTAGTCTAATAGTTATGGGCAGTGAATAGCTAAAATAGGGAATGATGGGAAAGAAATAGTTGGAATGATGGATTGTTGAAGGAGGGAGTGATGGGTAACCAAAATAAGAAAGAAAATAAATTTGCTTAAAAGAAAATGATTTTGCAGTTGTGTAATTGAAATGACAAATAAATAGGGCAACTTGGCAAATGCTGGACACAAAGAGAGGGGCATGATGGGTAATTGGAACTGAATGAAGAGTCAATGGCAAGAAGGGTTCAGGACCTTTTAAAATGTGAAATGATGGGTAATTGTAATGAAGTTGGAACCTGGTACCTGGGGTTATAAGAGGTGGATTATGGACAATTAAAAAGATTCTCTCTTAGCATTGGTTGTCTGATTTAGAAGAGATTTTAAAATCATGCTCATTGTTTTAATTGGACTGGCACTTTTCTTACCTTTGGAGTTTATATGCACCAGCCAGATGTTTAAAGTCATCCATCAGAAATTCTTATGGGTCCCTAGGTCCAGGGGAAAGAAAAAACAGCCCTAAATTGTGGAATACAATTTTTGAAGCAAAATGTACAATGTTGACAAATAAGGCAGTAAATATTGACAGAGACAGGATAGGGTGTGCTCAGGGCTGATGAGTATTTTACACATCCACCCATTTTGTGAATTTGTTCAGAAACCGCAGACACATCTCTGTAATCTCTTCACATCTACATCCAATTGATTCTCCACAAAGCAGTTAAACCACAATTAAAGTGATGCTGTATGTGAGAATAATCATTCGGAGATATTTACTTGGAGATTACTGTCATAATCTTTTATACACAGTGGTTTGCCACATGTCCAGAACTCACCGAACATGTTTCCAAATCTGGACATACAGTAACGTTTACATTTGTGTTACAGGTACATTGGCAGAGACTCGTATATGAAAATAATTAAGTTATACATTAAAACATTTTGAATTCACAAATCTGGTGTTGCAAGCACCATGGTCAGCGACACATTACAAAAAATGTATTATTTATCAGATAGGTTTACCTTCTTTAAATGTCTTGTAAGAGTCATGTTACAGTGTGTTCCTGACAGTGTGTATTCCAAAAAATACAGACTGTCATATGCATAGAATTATGAGAAATTATTTTGCAGGGGGAGGGGCGACACCATGACAGAGGAACAAACCCCATTCAGACGTTGTAATCCAATTCTGAAAGCTGTTGTTCCCTATGAGGCCCAACGTAAAATGGCCAGGGCTTGATTTCAGATTCGATTGCAACCCTTTAAAAACTGAACGCAAAGGGGGGTCGAATTGCACATTTGCACATACACAAAACACATTCTACCCCATTCCGTAAATCTCAGATCCACTACACAGTTACTACTGAATAAAAACTCGAATTACCTACTATCCACACGCTTTTATTAAGGGCTTGGGTTACAGTGGTGATAGGTTCGAGAGAAAGAAAGCGAGCTAAAGAGAGAGAATGGTATGGACTCAAGACTCCCATGGGCACCATCTAGGCGATACAGTGTTGATGTTTAATGATGTTGCATCTGCTTTTTCTCTTTGTGTAATCGGAGGCGCTCTCAGTCCATCTGTGAGTATTGAGCCATGGCTTTTTCCTAAAGAGCAAAATCTTGTTCATCTTGGAGCGCAAGTCTCTCATGGTTCATTGATGTTATTAATCCCCAGTGCTTGTTGTTAGGATGTTGGCTGCAGTGCTTTAGGGCCAAATGGCAGAAAACGGGATAGAGACATTTAATTGGAGTTAGTGTATGATTAATTAACATTACACAAAAACATTAAAAGGTTTTAGATATTTCTTGTATTTTTTAGTTCTGATGAAGACCTAAAAGAAAAGGTTGCTAGGTCACAAAAGCATTTAAATGGATAGTACACCCATAAATGAATATTCTGTCATTAAGTATTCATCCTTATGTTTTACAAATCATGTACATGACTTCAATGGAACTGTGGAAAAGAAGAAAATGTAGCAATATGGTTTTGATTCTATATAATGGAAGTCAGCTGGGTTCAATGTTGTTTGGGCACCAACGTTCTTCAAAATATTGTCATTTGTTTGCTGCAATAGAAAGAAATTCATATAGGTTTGTACGAGGGTGAGTGAATGAAGAAAGATTTTTCATTTTGAGGTGAACTATCTCTTCGAGTCAAGCTCATTCAGAATAATTTTATATGAGTAAAAACCACCAAAAATCATATACTAAAAAAGAAAACAAGATGTGACATAATTTATAAAAATACATCACTGTTATTGTCACGGATCTGCCAGGCTCTCACGCACACACCTAACTCTCTGTCTGGTCTCACATCAATCCCTCCCTGATACTTAACTCCCTTGTGATCACTGTGTAGGTTCGCCTCCTCTAATGTTAACCACTGGTAACTGGAGTGTCTGGAATGAAGCTCACCACTATCTGCAGAGATCCATACATTGCCAGGAGGAGATACCAACCTGAGGTGTTGCTCTCTACAGGGATCATCTGGATAAAACTCCTGTGCCAAAAGTTAAGTCCCAGGTTTATTGGGCCCTTCCCTTTAGTTCGTCAGATTAACCTGGTCACTTACCTCCTCAAATTGCCCTCCGCCATTGATATTAGGACTAGATTGAATTTACAGAAATGCTTGTCTCTTCTGTGTTTGTCTATTCTTTAGTCTCTGTGTGTATATTGCAAAGAGATCTGCTTATGATTATAATAATTAAAATATTAATTAAATTATAATATAAAATTTTTGCTGTTAATATACATTTTATGAATAGTAGGCCTATACAGTATAATAAGATACAAAGTAACTAAGTAACTAGCTACTTGAGTAGTTTTTTCATTTTTCATTTTCATCAAGTAATTTTTAAAATAGTGACTTTTACTGTTACATTTACATTTAGCAGACGCTTTTATCCAAAGCGACTTACAGATGAGGAAACATTGGAAGCAATTACAACAACATAGGCAACAAAATACATAAGATTATCAAAAACTAGTCCATTAAAGCTTAGCACAGTACACAAAGCTAAGAATAGTGAGGTTAGTAAGTTTTTTTAATTTTTAATTTTTTTATAAGAAGGAAAGGGAAAAGAATTAGGATAAATCAATCAGCAAAGTGTTGACGGAAGAGATGCGTTTTAGGCGTTTTTTAAAGATGGCAACAGAGTCTGCTGATCTTGTAGCAGCAGGTAGATCATTCCACCTGTGTGGAACAGATCCAGAGAAGGTACGGGAGAGTGACTTTTTTCCTTTTTGGGATGGTAGCACTAGTCGTTGTTCCTTTGCAGACGCAGTGATCATAGGTCTGCATCAGCGAGTGGAGATACGATGGTGCGGATCCGTTGGTGGTCTTGTAGGCCAGGAGCATAGCTTTGAACTTTATGCGGGCGGCAACAGGGAGCCAGTGTAACCTGATGAAGAGCGTAGTTACATGTGCTCTCTTTGGTTCATTGAAGACCACTCGCTGCATTCTGGATCATCTGGAGAGGTTTGATTGTGCAAGCAGGAAGTCCAGCCAGAAGCGCATTGCAATAATCCAGTTTGGACAAGACAAGAGCCTGGACTAGGACTTGCGTAGAGTGCTCTGATAGGAAAGGTCTAATTTTCCTAATGTTGTAGAGGATGAATCTACAGCACCGGGTGGTGCTGGCAACATGACTTGTGAGGTTAAGCCGATCATCGATTACCACCCCCAGGTTTCTGGCTGTGCTGGACGGTGTAATAGTTGATGAGCCTAGTTGAATGGCAAGGTTGTGGTGAAACTTTGGGTTGGCTGGGATCACAAGCAGTTCCGTTTTTGCAAGGTTCAGCTGCAGGTGATGATCCTTCATCCAAAGCGAGATGTCACTCAGGCATGCTCGACGAGACCCCGTGTCTGCCGAAGACAGTAGCGAGTGGGGAGACAGCTGAGCGCAGCGTCGGCTATTCTCACGGAGGCGGCGGTGTCCGCTATCGGTGACGCAGAGGTGGCAGGATTAAATCCAGTAGATTTGGGAAGACTGAGCTAACAGAGGAAAATGAAGATAAAGGTAATCCACAACACGACACGCACACATGGGACAAGGTATCCAGCACTTCAGGCTTGACGCGAAAATCCAAACTAACAGGACAGAACAGGACAAGAATATATTAATAGGGGTACGGAATCAGAGTTTGTGAACTGACTACAATGATCGCACAAAGGGAGTGTGAATAGGTGAGGATTAAATAGGGTAGACTAAATGAACACCAGGTGCAAACAATGAACAAAATGTGTGCAGTAATGAGGCGGCAGGTGTGGCATATAACACGCAGATAGAACGTGCGACTGTCAAAACAATCCTAACAAACATAAACATTCACACACACCAAATGATGAAACAGACATGTGCTAGTCCCGAGGCCTGACAATAGCAGTGATAGGAGAAGCCATGCTTCTGAATGACAGAGCCGAGGGATGTCATGTAAATGGAGAAGAGTAGCGGTCCAAGCACTGAGCCCTGTGGGACCCCCGTGTTGAGCTGTTGGGACGCGGAGACCTTATCTCTCCAGGATACTCTGAATGACCTACCCGAGAGGTAGGACTCGAACCATTGCAACGCCATTCCAGAGACACCCATAGCACTGAGAGAAGCCAAGAGGATGTCATGATTCACAGTTTCCAAAGCAGCAGACAGATCCAGTAGGATGAGCACAGATGACATGGATGATGCTTTTGCCAGTCTCAGGGCTTCAATGACTGAGAGCAGTGCAGTCTCTATGGAATGACCGGTCTTGAAACCAGACTGATTGCTGTCCAGGAGGTTGTTTCGCATGAGAAAGGAGTAGAAGCTGAAGGGAAGAAGGGAAAAAGGCCTGTAGTTTTCTAGCATTGTAGGGTCGAGGGTGGGTTTCTTCATGCGGGCCTCTTTGAACGCTGTGGGAAATGTCCCAGTGGTGAGCGAAGAGTTGATGATGTGGGTCAGAGCAGGCACAACCGTTGGAGTGATGGCCTAGAGGAGATGGGTGGGGATGGGATCCAGTGGGCAGGTGGTTGGGTGGTTGGAACCAATGACCTTGGAAACATCAGCTTCAGACAGAGGAGAAAAGGCGGGGAGCACACACGTGTCAGGGATGTGGGCAGGTTCGACAGGTGGTGGCGCAGAAAACTGGCTGCTGATGGCGGTAGTTTTCTTTACGAAGAACGATGAAAAATCAGCAGCTGTTAACTCCGATGAAGGTGCGGGAGCAGACGGATAGAGGAGAGCAGAGAAGGTTTTGAAGAGCGTGCGAGAGTCCGGAGAGTTGCAGATCTTCGAGTGGTAGTAATCAGTTTTTGCAGAGGTGACGTCAACAGAGAAAGTAGAGAGAAGAGATTGGTAGAGAGAGAGGTCAGCAGGGTCTTTTGACTTACGCCATTTTCTCTTAGCTGACGCGATGCTCAAGCAGTACATCCGATAACCAGGGAGCCGACGTGGATGCACGGGCTGGTCCAGATGCAAGAGGGCTTAGGTTGTCCAAGCAGGATGCAAGCGTGGAACACAGAGTGTCTGTGGCATTGTCTGTATTCAAAAGAGAGTGCTCATCAAAGGGGGGAGTGCAGAGAAGACAGCAGAGGAAAAACAGGAGGGAGGAAGGGACCGCCGGAAAGTGACCATCGGTAAGACATCTGCAATGTCCGGAGCAGTGAAGACGAGGTCGAGGGTGACGAAGAAGTGATCAGACGTGTGCAGCGGGGTGACCTGAGAGTGATGAGTGGAGCAGTACCTTGTGAAGATCAGATCTAGATGACTTTCCAGACTTGTGGGTTGCTGATGTGGAAACCTACTCGAGGAGAAATGATGCGGCCAGGTTGTTGAAGTCAGCAGCCTGTGGCTTTCCAATGTGGATGTTGAAATCTCCTAGTACAACCAGAGGAGTACCATCCTCGGGGAAGGATGAAAGAAGCACATCCAGCTCCTCCAAGAAATGTCCAAGCTGACCTGTGGAACGATATATAACTACAAAATGACTTTAAACAGCCTTGCCACAAGCTACCACAACAGCCTGAGCATGCCTCCGCCTGCGGCACAGACCTATCTTTAGCCCTTCCCTTCCTCCGCCTTTATACCCTGCCCTGCCCATGACCTGCTGCCCCTCTGTCGAACTCTAGCATGAGGCTGCCTCCACTAGTGGCACAGGCCCTGGCTTCCTCCCCTCCAGACCTTCCGTTGCTCTTGCCCAAGGAGCCGACCGGATTGTGGTGGGACGTACTGTGGCGTCCCTAATTACACAAGGCTGTTGGGTTATCACAGGTCTAATTATGAACCATGCTTTTTTTATATTTTGACGTTTCCCGTGTCAAATTTCTCGTCAGCGCGTGCGCGCTTGGAAAGTCTCATGTGACATCTGTTCTCCAGCACTTCGTTCTATGATTGCTGGGCTCTTTCTTTAACTAGTTCTTTAAGTTGTTTGTGACTTTGTTTCGTTGATTTTTGGTATATTTATTTTCCAGTGCATGCAGGGGCGGACTGGCCATCTGTGTGATCTGGAGAATCACAGAATGGCCGGTACTCCAGGAAGGGCCGGCGGCCGCCACGCACGCAGTCATCACCTGTTTTTTCCACCCACTAATCTGTTTCACACTCCAGTACTGTAGGTGGCAGCAATGCACATTTAAGTTGAATGCCAGCTGCACTGGCCGCGGCCGCATTGCTTGGCCGCCTATACAGTCTATGTTGGCCGCCAAGTAAGGAGAAGAAGAAGAAGAGGAGGAAGCGGGAGGAAGAAACTAACAGCAAAGACGTTAGAGGCTAGAAACAAATAAACATTATGCATTACACGGCCGCAGGTAAAAAACAGAAAGAAAAGGGTGGGGCTGAGAAAGCGAGAGAGAAAAAATTGCGAAATTTAGATGCTGAAGCCACTAAATGTTGAAAACTAACAGAAATATTTAGCAGCACAGCCAGCAGCAGCACCTCGCAGTTTAAAATTATCAGCAGTGAAGAAGTGAGCCAGACAGCTACGCAGCAACATGCCACCAGTGATGAGGGACAGAAAGATGTGCTGGTCTCACAGGCAGATACAGGGCAAGTAAGTTTGGAACATGAGAGGAGAAAGAGAGTTACTTGCTAGGGATGATGTTAGGAAGTTATATTCAGTTTGCTACATTTTTAATGATTACAGTAGTTAAAACAGCTAAACTTCTAAATTTTAGCTGTAAAATGCCACATGCTGTAGCTAATATTAAGAAATATGTTTTGCTTTTACTTTTGAAAATGTTGGTAATGTTACAGTTAATGCTTACAAACTTTAAAGATTTTCAATACAGAAGTTACATTTGTAATGGTGTATTTTCATTTAGATGTGGTATTATTTGTGCAGTAAGATTAATTACTGCATAAATTAAGATTATTAATAAATTCATTTTAAAACAGCATGGAATAGATTGTATAATATGCTGTTATAAAAGCATATTATATGACGTTTTATTTAACAAAGTTTGGGAGGAGCAGGTTCAGATAATTAACCCAATTAGCACAAGTGGAGATCAATCAGTAATCAACTCAATGACCAGGTAAAGATACACAGCAGACACATCTCTTCACTTCTAGTTCCATCTACTACTCTTACCACTACCGGGGAGTACTCTGGGTTCAGGCCTACTCCGAACTCGGAGCCCTCCTCCCGGACAGCACGCCAAATAAGCATAACCTTTTATTGTATTCATTTTATGTAGATGTGAACTCGTGAAATAATCTATTCCATGCTATCTTGAAATAAAACCTGTTTTTTTTAAATCCATTCCATCATGTTTATTCAGGATGAGCTTAGACCAAGAGCAGAGAAAGACACCCACTCCAGCTCAACTTTGAATAACTTTAAGCGCCCCAAGTCAGACAGTCACAGCCTAGAGGTTTTTTTTTCATACCACCCTCAGAAGAAGACAAAACACCTGACAGTACAGAGAGTGTTTAAACACAAAGATGGCACAGACAGAAAATGGCTTACATACTGTGAAGAGAACCATACCCTGTATTGTGCAGTATGTTTAGCATTTTCCAAACCAACTGAAACCAGTCCCTTCATAAGTGGAATGCAGGACTGGAACCATATCAGTCAAAGAGTTGAGGAACATGAAAGGAGCAACATGCACAGAGGTTGTGCTGAGGCATATTTTTTGAGGGCATCTAAATCAGATATAGCCAGCCTGCTACATGGTCCTCAAATTGTGGCTCACAGAGATCAACTGAGGAAGAGACGGCAGGTGTTAGAAAGAGTAGTAGATGTGGTGAAGTTCATAGGAAAGAGAGGACTGAGCTACAGAGGACAGCAATCTGAGGCAGTGTACACTCTAGATGACCACAACATTGACCACGGCAACTTCCTAGAGCTCATCATTCTTCTAGGGAAATATGATGTATGTTTGAAGGAACATCTCACTGAGTGCATACGAAAAAGTAAAAAGATGCACCAGTCACAGGTTAGGGGTCGCGGTGCTGCTGTAACATTTTTATCCAAAACCACTGTGAACACTGTAATTTCTACAGTGAAGTGTCTAATTCAGGACACCATTGCAAAAGAGGTTGCTGAAAGTGTGATATTCTCTGTGCAGATAGATACAACCCAAGACATTACATCCCATGAGCAATGCTCTGTAATTCTGAGATATGTTACAGATGCAATTCAGGAAAGGCTTCTTGCAGTGGTTAAGTGTGAGGCATCCACTGGTCAATATTTTGTCCAGATGCTGACAGATGTGATGGAACGTTTTAATCTGGACATCAGTTACTGTGTCAGTAATGCTACAGATGGGGCATCAAACATGCAAGGCAAGTACAGAGGCTTCTCCACACTCCTGTCATCCAAAGCCCCAAACCAGGTACATGTTTGGTGCTATGCACATGTGCTGAACCTAGTTCTGGCTGACACAACTGAAATGGCCATATCCAGTGGGTCCCTCTTCTCCCTCATGAATGACATTGCTGTGTTCATTCGTGAATCGTATCAAAGAATGAATGTGTGGGAACAAAGAAGCAAGGATACTCGACACAGACGTCTCTCTACCATCGGAGAGACAAGGTGGTGGACAAAAGATGTAGCCTTGAAGAGGATCTTTGGGTCATTTGGAAAACCAGACCAGGCTTTATACATTGATGTCCTCATGACACTCAGCGTCTTTCAAGGTCAGGCCAATTTAACAACTGCAGTGCGTGTCAAAGCTAGAGGATTCTTGGAGGCTCTGATGAGGTATGACACAGTGTTAACTGCTCAGCTTTTCCTGCGGATATTTGAGGTCACAACACCGCTGACGAAATACCTACAGTCAAGTGGACTAGACATCTTAACGGCACACAGGATGGTAATGGCAACTCAAGATACCCTGAAGAACATGACAAGAGATTTTGAATCGGTTAAGCAAGCTGCTGATATCTTTGTCCAGTGGGCAAATGCACAACTCATAGTGGAAGAGGACTGTGAGCTTGAATTGGAGGCCAAACTTCCACAGAAAAGGAAGAGGAAAAGGAAGATGATGGCTGGAGAAATGACAACAAGTGATGAGACTCTCCCAGATGCAAACAGAGCCTATGAAGTTGAGGTCCATAACCAAATTATGGATATAATCACAGAGAGCATCCACAGGCGTTTTCTGACCCATGCTACACTCTATGCCAACTTGGCTCTTCTTGATCTGAGAAACTTTGCTGAAGTGTCCTCTGAAGGTACTCTGCCTGATTCTGCATTTCAAGAACTTAGCAAATGCTTGCTCAGGTTTGACAGCAGAGCAACAGCTGTCAATTTGCAGTATGAGTTAAAGTGTCTGGCAGCTCAGTGGCCACGGCTTAATATGTCTGCACTTGAAGAGTACAAAGTCAGGATGGTAGGGGGTGGCTGTGATGATGACGTGGAAGACACAGATGTACTAACCAAACAGTGCAAGTCTTGTAAGGAATGCCCAGTCTGTTGCTATCAAATTCTGAAACGCTACAACCTCTTCACAGATGCCTATCATATCCTTGGCTGGGGATACAGGTACCTCCTTACTCTGCCTGTGACACAGGTAGCCTGTGAGAGAAGTTTCTCTGTTCTCAAACACATCAAAAGTCGAATAAGAAACACACAGTCACAAGAACACCTGGAAGCATTCATGCTTATGACCACAGAGAAAGACATCCTCATGTCCCTTGATAATGACTTGGTCATAGACAGAGTTGCAGAAAAAAGTGACCTGTTGAAGAAAATCTTTTTCCCCCAACATTGAGTAAAATGCCATTGCTGGATTGTTTTTTATTTAGGTGAGTATTCAACCTCCATTTCTATGTGAGTATTCAAGTTAACTATATATTAAAATCTCTTTACTTTGTGATTTATCATATAACTCATACAGTACTATGTGTTGTGTGTTTCTGTTTTGTATTGGTTCAGCAAGTGGGACTGCAATGTGTTGAGACCTCCATTTCTATGTGAGAATTCAAGTTAATCTAGAAGAATATGCTTTTAACACAACATCTAGTCAACATCAGTGCTATTGCTATAATTCGGATGGTATAGTGTCATGGTGGAAGAACGGAGGGAGGCCCAATTGCAGTGAAACAGCTGGTTTTATTTACCCTGCCCACAGGGGACACAAGAGAGCATACACAACCCCGAAGGGAGAGACAAAAACACCGAAGGGAGAGATGAATGACCCCGAAGGGAGAGATGAATGACCCCGAAGGGAGAACTCTCAGGAGATCCTCTATCGAAGCGTCTGCAGCACAGGGGGGTGTCACACCCGGAGAATCCGGGTTCTAGACGGCGGCTGCGGACCGCAACGGTAGAGGCAGGGTCTGGTGCTAGGCAGGGTATGCTCCAGGGTCCCAGACGGCGTGGCTGGGTAAAAGTCCCGGGGAGCTGGTGGGAGAGCTTCGTGAGCAGCCGATGCAGGGAGTCACTGGAGCGCCGGCGGGAAACTAGCGGGCAGATGAAGATGAAAAAATAATAGGAGGAACACAAAACTATCTAGGGAAAATAACAATACTAGAAGAACCAAACTAAACTAGACTAGATAAATAATGCTAATGACAGATAGTAGAAAGCTAGTAGCGCAAGGCTAGACACGACTGGACTGGACTGGACAGGACAAGAAGTCAGCTAACGGCAGTGCTAGGATAAACACACAACGGACTGACAAAGAACAAGAGCACACGAGGGAATGAAATAGGAAACCTCTTAATTACGTAATGGGCAACAAACTCGCTACAGGTGACAGGGTGATCAGCGGAGTCGTGAGGGAAACCCAGTGAGGGAGACACGGGGCGGGGCCGGTGACGCAGCCACAGAACACGCGGAAAACTGAAAAAAAACAATTCCCCACGTGTTCAACATGAAACAAAACAAAGTCACGCAGGCAAAAAACTGAACCACAGACCCAGAGTCATGACAGTATAGTATCATGAGCCACAATTAAAGTCTTGTGACACTCATGCCAGGCGTTGTTGTTGTTGTCGAGTTTCCGCGTGCCGTTTGCTTTGGGCCGGGCCTAGTCAAAGTCCAGGGCCGTTTTTTAGTCCCAGTCCGTCCCTGAGTGCATGTAAGGATGTTTGCTTAACTATTTATTTTGCTTGTTTTGTGAAGTTGTCTTGTGGTGTTTGTTTCTGCTTATTCTGTTTTGCTTTAAGGGTGCGGTGACTGTGGAGTGCACGTACACCCAGCTTGGATGCCAAACCCTGATTTCCATCATTATAGTATTGTTTTATGATTTCTTTTGGTTTATTTATGTAAATGTTTATTGATGATTTTTATTAGTATGTGTCCGTGCTGTTTGTGAGAAAGTTACAATAACTGTGTGTCATTACAGGAGCCGAGGCTTCAGGGCAGGCCACTAATAAAACCTCCACCACCGCATGTGAGGGCCTGTCACAGTGGTTTGCGTTCATGCTTGGCCTCACTGGAGTGTGTGTGATACCTGTGTGCAGGGTGGTAAGAGTGATAATAGGAGCCGTGTGCTAACTTAAATAGCGGACTTGCCATTGTTAAGCCTCGGCTTCCCCCTTTATGTTGGCCTTAGTGTCATGAAGGTTGGATGATGACCCAGTCTTTTAAAGTTGTCAAGATTGATGATCATTATTAAAATAAAGCTTTTGTATTTTTGTATCCACGTCTCTGGCCCTCCTTTCGAAAACCACGTTCCTGTGTCCCTTGTAGGTGGTTTAATTCACTAGTATTAACATTTTCCCTGTTAACAGGGTGGCGTAGTCTAGCATATGTAGAGGTAGTTTTCTCCTCTTAAGGTCCTGCTACATAAGCATGAGGTTGCCTTTGTTCTCGGTTCCGGCATAGCGACCACCCCCGCAGGGGCCATTGCTTCCAACTCTTGCTCTGCCGCAGCAGACACTAATCCTCCAGAAGCCAGTATCGCCGCAGTGAGCGCCCTGCTAGGCCCCGTGCCTCCATCTACATTCTGCAGCAGTAGACACCACTCACTTTGAGGCCAGAATCGTATCGGCGCAGCAACTCCTACTCAGGGACCCATGCTCTGCTGTAGCAGACAACAATTCTACAGACGCTGAAGCCATTTCCCATGCATTGTTTTAATATTGGCGACCTGGCATAATGTTAACATCAACGGCCACAATTAGCCACCAATCCTTGCCATTCAGCTCCCGTGACACACACAGTTGCGCACAAACCGATGACAATTTAGTACCTTTAGCACTATAGCGAATTTCAGACCCCTTTTGTCCACAAAAGGTGCACAGCTTTAATTCTTTTGGAAAAGCTAGTTTTCACAGCATCTATTTTGTGCAGTGTGTACACAGCGGATAAGCTAAACATTCAGCTGACTGAAACTCGACGATTCATTAACGAGTACAACACAGAATTTATGCATCTTTCACTTTACACGAACATGAACATAGTTTGTTGGTGGAGGCAGTGCACTACATGGGAAAATAATCACCACTTTTCAATGTAGATGTACGGTGACTTTGTCAAACGATGTTGCAGTATAAATCAGGATAAAATTCATTGTTAACATGTAGTATCATGGTAGTGTGTTTTTATATTTGTTTTCTGTCTTGACAACAGAGACAGAAAAAATGGAAATGGAAACCGCTTTATAAGGTGTAAAGTAAAGTTCAGATATAAGATGACTGCATATCATGATAAAGCCTTCATGATAAACCTATGAACCTAACGCATATTGTCGCTTTGTGATATACTAAGTACAATTTTGACTGTATTATTTGTGTCCCCTTCAAAAACTGTTCTTGAGAAATGTTATGTTTATTGTCCCCCCTACTGTTAAATGAGATTTACGCCCCTGTATATCGCATGTTAATCTTGAGTACTTAAAGAATAGTTTCGCAACCCTTCAAAATTCCTTAGTTGGATCACATTTATAAAAAACAGATACAGCTGTGCACTTTTCCCGAAAACATGTGATGTGGGTTGGGGGAGAAAGGGAGTGGAACTAAAGCACGTGTGCACATACAGCCAAGAAAACTGTGACATCAGTTTCACTTACCCTGTGTGGTTTATGTCTAGAATATTTTAGTGCTGGGACTGCTGCTCCATCTATCAGTTTCAAATGATCTCCAAATCCAGCGTTATATCCACCACTTATATAACATTCATCACCCAAATGCAGAGAACAAACAACACAGCTGAACTTAGCGAGCATAGTTCTCTCTCCCTCTCCTGCACACAAGTGAAAGTGACTTGTGCGCATGCTGCTTCTCCGCCTCTCCATGGTTGATGTGTGGGCGTGCCGCATGATTTTCCGGGAGAATTGTCCAATAAGGGACTAAGAAAAGCTGTTACTTAACGATTTTTCATGTCCGAAAAAAACTTTCCGAAACCTGTACGAACACTGGGGGAGTGTATCGAGCACCGAAATACTACGTAATACGTCCAATCCGTTTTTTGACAAGGTGACCATATAAAGCATGAGAAGACAGCACGTTTAACACTCTAAAGAAGTCAGAATGCATGACACACCATTGCACCACCCCTTTAAGGGTGTGCTCACATGGCATGTTTGGTTAGATTAAAACAGCTCTGGTGTGATTGCTCTGTTAGTGTGGTTTATTTGGGTATAGGTCCGCTTTCAAATAAAACCTCTAGCGCGGTTCAATTAGAATATGAACGCAAGACAGACCAAAGGCATCTAACCGTAACAAAAACAGGAAGTGGTTTGCTGTTAAAATGCCAGTCTGAACCAAAATAACCAAGAGAACCCAGCTACAAATATGAATGCACCGTAAGACTGGTTCAATTTAAATAGTCTGTGACAGGCGCAACGCAACTAACCAATTACAACAAGGCATTTGGATGCACTGCATCCAGTGTGGACAAAATAATAATAAGCTATAATTATTTTTAATGAGACTAAAAACAAGTGTGAGTTTTTAGTGTGAGGTCTAAGTACAGTGTTTACTTTTATATTCATTACTGTAAATTGATGCCAGGTTGCCAGGTTTTCATTCAAGTAAATTTCAATATGGTGACCTTTATAACTAAGGTCTATTGTACTCTATACTCCATTACTGTTTTCATTTTTTATGGGGATAACTTTTCTCAGCTGTCTGATGTCAATATCCAGGCAGCATCAATTCTGCAGATCCATGGCAACCGCAGCCATTACAAATGGGGGGATCAAAGGTTAAAATCCTTGTGGATGGTTTGATTTATTTTTCTGTACTCATCCCATTTTGCCTTTCAGCAGCTCAAGGTAAAGAGCAATCTCACATGCTTTTAGCCAAACATTTTCAGGTCAAACCCTTTTTTAAATGAGCCTTAAAAAATAAGCCTAAAGTGTATAAACTTGTCTTTTACAGCTAAAAATAGCTGTTAGTGTTCATCAAATAAAACATTTTGAGTTACTAAGTATAAAAAAACGGTTAAAAATGAATTTTTACCTATCATCCCATCTGTAGATGGTTCATTTGGAACAGACTGAAATTGTAGTATACAAAGTTATTGTGTACTTCCTAAGGTCCGAAGTTATATGGACTACTTGTTTATGTTGCCAGGATATAGGGCTACTTGAAATACAATATATGAGTTCACCTGCCCATCCAATCATAACAGAATAGTAATGGTAAACAAATTTGGTCTTATTTATAGAAGAATATTAATAGCAAACTAATTTAGCCTGTTGGATTCGGGGTCACGGAAGGATGCCTGAACAGCTGTCGTTAGAGAAAGATGAGCGGCTGTAGGTCAGTGTCAGTGTTTGACAAGGGGTGCTTCTCAATATCCCTCCTCATCTCCTTACTCCTCTATCCTCCATCCTATGACCTGGAAACCGATCGAGCTCAGCCAAATTGAAGGACATCTCAATTCTCTAACTGCACCGGGAGGAGTCGAGGATCGAGGAGGGAGGAGGCTTCCTGAGGAGTCATGAGCAAGGATACACAGGTGTATCCTATGCGGAAGTTTTTTATTGCCTAAACGTGATGCACGTATAAATTCTCCTCCCACTTCACATCTGCTCCAAGTGCTAACCATGGCAGAACATTCAAACACATAAATGTGAGTATTAAGCATAAAGTTATTGTAAATGTGTGTTCTTGCCACAGTTTATTAATTATTATTATTATAATCATTATCATTATTGTTTACATGCACAAGACACAATGTATGTGAAATCACAACAACAATAATTCATTAATAATAACTGGTAAAAAATAAGAACAAATGTGGTATTTTGTGGAGGTTGAAACGGTTACAATATAAATAATTATGTCTTATGTTCAAGAATCCCGATGTGCAAGCTAAATCCAGCGGTGTAAAGTCATCATTAGTTGACGACGCTTTGAAGTGACGCTAAGATTTTACTTGCTTCGATTCCTCCATCCTTGCGTCTTTTCCTTGCTTCCTTCTCTCGAATCCTGAAGAGGTGGAGCTAAGGTGGACTTTTAGAGGTGGAGCTAAAGGAAGCGAGGAAAGGAAACGAGGACGCACAAATAAGAAATTAGAAGCACTCAAGACCATATGATCACGCTAACCCCAAACCTACATTTAGACCTCCATTAAAACATTTTGAACTGTTACATTCTATAAAGGTTTATCAGATCACACAACATTTTAAAGGGGTGATTCGCTGGATATACGTGTTATATGCATGTATTAGACACGTAAAATTGCAAAAATTTAAGTGTCAGAACAAAAGATGTATTTTATCTAGAAGCGAATGCTCGCCCAGACCTTCCTGAAACGCCTCGTGTAACAACACCCCGGCGGATCTACGTCAGTTCGTAACACGATTTCACCAAGACCGCCTAAATCTAAACGCAAGTAAGGTGGGCGGTCTTGTAAATCTCATTGTATTGTTGCCGGTGCAGCCATGTCGCAGAGACGATGTGTGTTTCGTTGTAAAAAGAAATCCTCTTTGTTTGCCCTGCCAAAAGACATTGGATATGCAGTATGGAATTCGAAATAGGTCATCTCAAACATTAATCTACTGATTCGTGACACGACAAAAAGGTTGTTCTGACTTACAGGAAAAAGCTAAAATTTGTGCTCATGAACACACATCAATAGAATGTTGGCTATGTCACAAACTGCCATGAGGCTGGGTTGATATATGTATTATTTTCGCTCAGATTACCCCATTTGATAAATTAGAAAAATATTGGGGTCAGGTCACACTTCTTATAAATTGTTAGCCTTTTAAATATGAACAAAAATAATAATAAAGCACACAAGCACAACAAGATTGTTTTCCAGATTTAATGGTCAATATTATTACATCCCTCTTCACACGGCTTAAAAAGCCAAACTGAGATTGTCAGAAGCATTAAATTCAAAGCCCCTAAACAGATTTAAAAAGATTACTTAATGTAGCAGTTAAATAAATACATAAAAGAATACATTTGACGGAACAGAATGTAGTGTCATGTAAAGGTACAACATGTTGCCAGTTTCATACACAGAAAAACTCAATGCCACTGAATAAATCTCATTCTGTCTTCACAGTCTTCGAAATGTTCACACGATAGCAATATACAGCAGCTTTTTTGTGCTTTGTATACAATATAACTTGTAATTCTGTTTTCGTTTTACATTAAAAGATGACAACACACTTAATTCTTTGTCTTCAAATCATCTACTTGCATTATAGCTCAAACAAGAACAAAGAATGAGTTTGCTGCTCATTTTACCCAGAATTCGGTTGTTGTCCTTGCCATTAAAACTGAAATATATTTTATTTATACTACTAAATACCTAATGGATAGGCACAAATGCAATCTGTAGCTATGCTCTGCTCTTCTGAGGAAATTTTTTGAAATTATTCAAAATGGATTGGAACAAAATTGAATACTTAATACCCAAATACTTAAACACACATTCAGATGGGCTGGAGATGTACATTTTGTGAGACACAAAATATTCTGTGAAGGCATGGTAAATTTAATTGTGCAAGTAATTGAAATACGCATTATCTATTTCAATGTGCATATCTCCAATCTCTCTCAAGGTGTTTTTTGTTCGTAGAGAATACAGAGGTCACTTCTACAATGACTACCCCAAAATGATTTACAGAGATAATATAGATAATATAGATAATTGTTGGTAAAGAGCTGGATACATTTTGTGTTGGCCTGGGGGTTAGAGCGTTGGGCTTGTGATCAGAAGGTTGCTGATCCTAATCTCAGTGCCAGCAGGTCATGACTGAAGTGCCCTTGAGCAAGGCACCTTACCCCTGATTGCTCTGCAGTAATGTGTCACTGTAAAAAAAAACTACTTGTAAGTTGCTTTGGATAAAAGCGTCTGCCCAATGAATAAATGTAAATGTAAATGTCAATTTTGTGTCCACGCAATGGAAATCGATGGGTGCAAATGTTGTTTGGTTACCAAAGTTTTTTTAAATATTAGTTGTGTTCTGTATAAGTCAGTCAGTCACACATATTTAGAATGAAATGAGGGTGAGTAAATGATGACAACATGTTATTTTAGGTGAACTATCCCTTTAGGAGGTTGAATGCTAAACTGTATACACCTTGTATATGGATGGTATACAATGGTTTACAGCAGAGATCCATGTCAATTAAATGCCAGACTACTTAAAGTATATTATATAGGCATCTTCTAGACCACTCTGAAAGATGGAAGCTGATTCATGATTCATGGGAGGATAATCATTTTTGCCTGTTGTCACTTTGATTTATGTTCCTTTATTTGTAATCTACAAGTGAGACTAGTAATTACATTACGGTATACAGAATTGCATACCATTGCAATATTGCTCAAAAACACAAATTTCTCTAAAATACAATATGGCTTTATTAAAAATATGCCAGTGAGAGTCTTTTATCAAATGATGATGTATAAAAAATGTCTTCTACATTCAGGATAACAGAATAAAATCTCTTTAGGACAAAGAGGAGTGGAATTTGTGATATTCTTATTGCTGGAAAATTTGAATGAAAGCAGCAAGCTTGTCCATGTTCTTGGTGTTCCTCTAGCCTCAGGTTCCTCAAGAAACCTTCCAGCAAAGGTGTTGGATGGCAAACAATCAGTATTAGAAAATTAAATGTATGTTCTAGAGGCTGTGAGGTATTTAGTTTCTATTTGGTTGCTTTAATGAAAGTGATGTAGTGTTGTAGAGTCCTACAAAGTCAAATAGTCAACTTCAAATTTTCAACCTTGACTTTGGTTTTACATTCCACCATTGCAACTCTTCAGATCACATTGTCGGAGGTTAGGCCAGCGACATACGTGACTGCAAATGTTTCAGATTTCAAACAACAGTGTGTAATTTCTAAACCGTCAGACAGAATAGCAAAAATAACAACCGGCTCCCCAAACTGACCTCTGTTTTGCCATTGATTAAGGTACAATATGTTTCAGCACAAACTCATGGCATTGGTTCCTCCTACAGATCGAAATTCTGTTCGATTCTTTTAACAATGTAGAGTTTTATTTCCTAATATAAACCATAAACATGACATATTTGCAACATAAGTACACGGCACCATAAAGCGTTATCCCAAAAACTGAGAACACTTAAGAAAAAAAAGAAAACTTATCAGATTAACTCTTCATTGCCTATGCATTTCATTCATCACTTATTATCAGCATCTAGTTAATGATTATTGTTTTAAATGTAGGGCTTTGTTACCCAAGCACTGCCCAAGGAGAGGGTAGAAATTAAATTAGGTACGTTGAGAAGGTTGCATCATCACTAACACACAATGCCACCTACAGATACAGTACGTCTTATGGCTCAGGTGCAGTCTCAGCATGTATTACAAGGTGCACTTGCTCAGCTGTAAATCTTCTATTACAAGAGGCCTGGTAAACAAAAATAAATATTCTACAGTAGACAAAGGCTCAAGGTCATAATAGCTTGTTTGTTGCTGGTAAGGGTCAAACCAGCTTGACTAAAATGATCCGAAAAGGTTAACCCCACCCCATCAGCTGGTAAAATAAATGATCAACCATTTAGACCAGCTAAAAAACATCTACTAAACTGTCAGTGTAGTAAAAACACAGGGGCTTAAATAGAAAGGAGTAAACAAGCAGAAATGGTCTTTTTAAATTAAGAGATGTCCCATGTTGCTTTTACGCCTTGAGAATATATTTTTGAATATATAATTCATTTTAAGAAATACACACACACAAACACACAGATTGTGTCAACTGTTAGAATAAGAGTTGAGTGTGTGCTCACATTCATGCCATACAGATGAGGTCTGACCTCAAGTAATTCCAACATCTCATGAAAATCTACCTGCAGTCCAACTCAAGAGAGGAATAAACACAGTTTAACTATCCTTTTATGCTGGTCATTGCCCCTCTGGTGCTCCGAGCCATAGTCCCTGATGGTCGCGGTAGCAAACTCTGAGACTCTTTATGTACCCAAACCTGTCCAGCGGAGTGTAAAGTCTGCTGGGAGTTCCGCAGAAATCGCTTCCGATAACGCAGCGACTCTGATCGGAGTAACAGCCGTGTATACTGCACTTCTGGCATTATCATCTTTAAACAGTCATCTCGTGGAGGCACGTGGCCTTTGTGTGAGGCATTGACTGGTAAATCGTACCCGACAATCGCTACCTTGGAACTCGGCTGCCAGGGCCGTAATTCCTTATTTGTGATTTGAGAAGCCGAGCGAAGTGGTGGCAAATGTCCACCGAAGCAGCCACGTACAAGCCGATCCCGAGACTGACGCAACAACTGAACTTCCCGCTCGACGCATGCTAGTCCCAATGCTCTTAGTTGCCGCCACAATGAGGCATTGAAGTGATCGTACAGTACGGAGTCTATGGCATTCCAGGCTCTGATTTTGGTTGTTATTTCGCCAGAAAGGCTGCTTTTAGAGTCGGGGGTCCGCATGTTAAGACTGACATACAGTACATCGTCGAGGTCCCATGACAACAAGCGACGTAGTAGCACTAGCGATTCATCAAAGTGTTCTGCTATCATTACCAACGAGAACACTCGCTCCACCTCGGCGGCAAACCGCTTTGCATACGCCGGCGTTTCTGATGATGTGCGGTCCTTGTCGCCACCTAGATCAAAGGTCAGCGTATTTCTTGCGTACATCGAATCCTTCTCTTCTGGTCGATAGTAGCTCCATGGATGATCCAGAAATGTTTCTAAAGAGCCATTTGGAACGCGTTTAAAGCTAAGGCAGTACTGATTATAGTAGCTAAACAGAGACTCAAACATGGCTCCTGGTTCCCGCAATATTGTTATGTACACTGTGTTGTTGGGCATGAGGCGTTGTAGCTCTGCCCGGCTGAACCGTAAGTGATTGGTAATGATGTCCGGAGGTGTTGTATGTGGGTGGACGAAGTGGGCACTGAAGGGCCGAGGATAGCAGAATTGATGGTCACAGGTGGTAACGGGTAGCGCCACGGTGAGGTTGTTACGTTCAGCAAAGCGGAAGAGCATGTTCTGCACAGTGGAGCTGGCTGTTTTGTGTGTCTTCAAGAAGGCAACACTAGTGTGTTTAGGAGTAGGACCACTACTGCTCTGGGTAAAGGAAAGTGTAGAGGATGGACACCCCAACCAGAAGGCCTCCAATGTTCTACAGACAGATGAACAGAAAACAAAGAGAATTAACGCCATCACAGTCAGCCTTCAATTATTATTAAATATAAATTATCAACTGACATGATGGTGACTGAAAGGTCTAGGGTGCCTGGTTTCCACTTGCTTAATGGTTTCACAAATGTTCTGAGCTCCTATTCATAAATACTATGTACATATATATAAGGGGTGTAACAGTACGCATATTTGTACCGCGTAACATCATTCCTATGCCCTACTACCTTCAAAGGGCAGTGCCCTTGGAGTTTTGACTTTGGACTGAACAGGGCATTTACGTGCCATTATTTAGAGGTTTGGAGTGCACTTGGCAAAGGAAGCGAGGAAATATTCATTTTGACGTTTGCAAAATGAATTCTAAATGCCCTGTTGACCAGTCTTAACTCCAAGGGCTCTACCCTTCGAAGGTAGTAGGGCATAAGAATGATGACTATATATGGAATGTTGCCTGTGACGGTTTGATACGAATACATGTACCGTTACACCCCTAATATATATATATATATATAAATTAATATTTGATCCTTTGCTGATTTAGTAAGTTTGCCTGCTTACAAAGAAATGAAGAGTTTATAAAAAAGTAATTTAATTTCACTGACTGAAATGAAAATCAATTTATAAGTATTTGATCCCACAGCAAAACATAACTTTGTACTTGCTGGAGAAACCCTTGTTGGCAAGCACAGAGGTAAGACATTTCTGATAGTTGGTCACCAGGTTTGCACATGTGTCAGGATACATTTTTGTCCAATCCTCGGCAAATCAGAGTTTTAGCCTCCTTCACAGATTTTCTATAGGACTAGGGTTTAGAGACCGGCTAGGACATTTAATGTGCTTCTCCTTAAGCCACTCGTTGGTTGTCTTGACAGTATGTTTTAGGTCTTTGTTATGTTAAAGGCACGTCCACGATCCATCTTCAGTGATCTAGTTAACAGGAGGAGGTTCTTGCCCAAGATTTTACGGTACATTAGCTCATCCCTCTGCCCCTGTACCCGTAGCACAGAAAAGGCCCTTTCGGATAATGTTTCCAACACTCTGTTGCTCTGTAGGGATGGTGTTCTTGGGGTCATAGTCAGCATTTCTCTGTCTCCAAAAACAGGAGTCAATTTTCTTCCCGTTTGACCACAGCACTTTCTCCAAAGCCTTTTCTGAATCACTTTGATGTTCATTGTCAAACTTCAGATGAGCCAGGCCTTCTTGGGCAGGAGGACCTTGCGGATGCTTCAGGATTTCCATCTATTGTGGCATAGCGCGTTACCAACGGTTTGCTTGCTAACTGTGGTCCCAACAGTCTTGATCTCATTAACAAGCTTCTTCCGTGGAGTTCTAGGCTGATCTTTAACCTTTAACCTCTTTACCCCATTGGGGAAATCTTGCAGGGAGCTCCGGACCAAGGGCAAATTGATAGTTATTTTGTATTTCGTCGATTTCCAAATAATCGCACCAACTGTTGTCTCCTTCTCATCAAGCGTTTGTCTGTAGCCTATTTAAGGTTTGAGCAGGTCTACAATCTTGTCCATGACATCCTTTAAAACCTATTTGGTCTCGACCATGGTGATGGAGAGGTTGAAATGGAAGATACAGATTCTTTTATATACATAACAAGCTGACTTTGGGTACTTCTTAAAGTGTCAGGACTAATCTGTTGTGCATATATGCACCTCCAACCAATCTGTGGAGGCAGAATTCTTGCTGGTTGGTAGGGGATCAAATACTTATTTCATTGATTGAAATCAGTAAATCAATTTATAACCTTTATATGATTTTGTTTCCTTGTTTTTTGGGTTGATATTCGGTTTATATCAGTTAATATAAACCTACCATAAAAATTATAGACCATTCATTTCTTTGTAAGCAGGCAAACTTACAAAATCAGCAGGGGATAAAATAATTATTTCCCCTCTGCAATAATTATTACCCCTGATCGTCTGCAATATTCAAACGTTGCGAGCCAGTCTGAAGGGTTGCCAAGTCTTTCTGTGGAATTTTATTAAGCTAGTTTAGATTGGAATTGCACAGATCTGGCAACCCTGCCAAGTTGTCCATGATCACTTCAGCATTTATATAAGGTACATGTGATTAACAATCGTTATCTGCTATTTATTAAACCCAACACTACTTTTATGTTTCACATAACACAATACAGAAAATGGTTATCACACTGTTTTTACAGTGAGGGGTAATGCAGTGTTGTGGCACCTTGGCAAACTGTGAGTCAAGTCAGTGGACTGTTCTAAAATGGAGGACGCATCTACATATCTGGAGCAGTTGAACATGCATCTATACATATCTATGCTCCTGCCAGCTTAACACCTTCTTGGCAAGGCATGGGGACCAGCTACACTAGCTGCAAAATAGGGGCTGGGAAACCGATACAGTATAAAAAGCTTCTAATTTACAGTCATATCTATCCAAACCAGTATACTTTTCTTTTGTTCATCAACTACTTAATAGGAAATACTGGAGGTTGTGCTGGTCTAAATTCTTGGCTTTTTTACAGAAAATAATCATTCAGGATACAGTCGATAGACTCATTTAGTTTTTCTTTTCTTGATCTACGGTCATCAATGAGGTAGGAAAAGATGGAAGGAGCAGTCTTCTGAGATTCTTACAAGTTCAAGTGACCTCCATGGTGAAGAAGCAGGCTCACAGTACTGATGGCTATTAATACTAGAAATATCTTCTTTTGAGACATCTCCAGCTGCATTCACTGCAACAAAAAGGAGAGAAGTTAATGGTATTTTAGGTGAACATTACTTCAACATACGTTTAAAACACATTCATAACCAACATTTATTTCTTTTCAATTAAAAATTAATTAATTAATTCATACTAGGAATTGTAAATGCCCATTCACACATAATTTTCTGCAAAAACAAATCAGTGCAGTAAACATTTACATATGAACCAACGGCTGTTAAAATGTGGTAGATTTTCCATCGATTATAAGTCACTAGAAAAAGTACATTCAAAAATTTCCCAAGTCTTTCTCAAAATATTCTAAAGTACTGGTGAAATTCTAATGATACAGCTTCAATTCTTCTATCAGCCTGTGGAAATGCCCCGGCATGAATCTCCCAACAATCATCTTCGTTTAAATAGCCATCTTGTAAGAGAGTACTGTTAACCAAATTACAGTGCCTATTAAATGGAGCACCTTTTAGAAGATATGGGTCATAAAACATACTCCAGGACAAAGCCAAAAACTGAAATAAGACATAGACTTGTCACATATTTACTTTGTAACTGCGTTACCTGTCTAGTACTAACAAGGTCTTGGAAAACATCCACACGTACTCTTTACCTCAGCTTCTAATTACACTTATCTCATCTCCACCTGCCTTTCATTTCACCATATCGAATGACACATTTACACAACCTGCCTTTATTTTTACTGATCCAGCCCTGATACTACTGTAGTTTAATTAGCATTAGCATTACAGAAGGATAAGCTCTCTTACTACTCAATGTCAATGATGGTTTAATGGACTTAACCGCATGTGCACAGAGTTTGCTTTCTACTCTGTTCAAATTACACTTACAGAACACAAATATTTACAGAAATTGATTTCTGAAAACAATAAGTTAAAAGTTAAAGTAGTGGAACATAAAGACTAATGTGAGACACAGAGACACAAGATGGTCTCCTTGTTTTCTAAGAGGAAAGAGGGGAAAAAATGAAGAAAATGATCTTCCACACATCCAGGGTTAAATTGGCAATCCTCTCTCGTCAACTTGCAGAATAAAGTGTCACTAAACCATTGTTACCTGTGTGGCTTTGAAACTGTGTTTAGCCTATAGGTTGTGGTTAGCATATCAAAATAAAAATGATTTGCAAATCATGAAATGGATTATTTAACAAGAATACATTTTCAAAGAGAAACTATTTTTGTCCATAATGTTAGGCTTTTAAGGGGTGCACATGTGTTTGCAAAGCATACAAAATATCTTAACAATAAGATGTAAAATAGAACAGGTCAAGAAAGCTCTCTGCCACGTTATCTAAACATTATTAAATTAAATCATTTACATTGAAAACACAACTGCATAAGGCTAAATAATGTCACGGGATTGTTTGAAATATCTTTTAATATACAAAAAGAAATTAAGGGTGAAATTATACTTCTAAACTAAATTAAAAAGTGACCAAGTGACGTCTTATGAGTCATTGAGTGGTTCATTCAGACTATTCGTCAAACGGCTGATTCACCAGATGTTTATGCAATTGGCAAATACAACTTTTTCTTAACTGATTTGTTCAAAACACTAAATCATGCAGCAATGATGAACTGTGGCTTTCTTTGACATGTTTTTGGGTGAATGGTTAGAGATTTGGACTTGTGACCAGAAGGTTGCCGGTTTGATTCTCAGGGCCGGCAGGTGACGACTGAGGTGCCCTTGAGCAAGTCACCTTACACCAACTTGCTCCCTGGGCGCTGCAGTGTCAGCTGCCCACTGCTCTGGGTGTGCGTGTTTTCACTACTCTCTGGATGGGTTAAATGCAGAGGTCACATTTTGGGTATGGGTCACCATATCTGACAAATCGGTCACTTTCACTTCACTTCATTTGAACTATTGAACAGTCGCTATGATAAAAAGGTTGTATAATGTTGCTTGACTAGCTGTAATTCAAATATAAAATAAATAGAATTTTTCTTTGTTTCTTTCTTTGTTTTGATTCTCCTGGAGAGGCTGCGTGAGCCTCACCTCAGCAGCGCAACCTTATCGCCACTTTAAATGTAACAAATTCAGAATAATACTTGTGTTTTGGTTATTGCCTAATTATGTTTATGGGTTGTTTTAATTAGGTTGCATGTTTGCAACTTAGGAAGTGTTAATGTCGAGCCCTGGAATGTGAAAGGTGAAAATGCCCTCCACTCCTCTAGAAGAGAATAATTAATTTTACTTAATGAGTCCTCAGATCAACTTAGTGTGTTTTTAATATTACATTCAGACAGAACAAATTCAGATATAGAACAATGTTGAGTAATAGAAAATTCTGGCAGAATGGTGTTCTTAATCATAATTGATCAACTTCTATGCATTATTTCCTTGTCAATAGGCCTAAATTTGTAATCGCACCATCATAGACCCATACAATGGTTTTAGACCTTTTCCTTTGAGTGAGTTTTAAAAATTCATGCAAAACTGAGATGGTGGTTAAGATAACCCAACCTAATGACCTGGAAGTACTGGTGTTTCATTTTTTTCAGTTGAGACTACTGGCCAAAGTAAAAAACATAACTTCTGCAGTTCGAGATAGTAATTCATGCATTTATATCCTCTCGTAAACAGTTGGTCAATCCATGAACCGTTTGGTAATAGTACAAAATACAACAGCGTTTTAGGGGACTGATAACCGAAACTTTTGAGTTTCAAAGTGCAAGTTTTTGAAGTGCAAGAACGAGAAAATGACATTGCGCGATTGCGTATTAGGTGTGGGGGTGTGGTATGCGAGTGTACACCCAAACACAATGAAGAAGAAGAAACACAACAATGGCGGATTACATGGGGTTTTTTGTGCTGCGCAATAGTTTGTAAACGCTTCTCCAGCAAAGTGTAGTTTCACAACACCAGTGCTAGAACCACCAGCGGAGACTCATTATTTACCTACAGCAAAATCTTAACACTCATTCAAAGGGTTTTTAAAGGGTTTTTGTTTGTATATGTGCGCACGCTTCTCTTAACTATAAATGAGGAGAAATGCAGCGCTCTGTATTGTATTGTCTCTTTAACGACGGAAGTCCGCCTTCCAATAAACCATCAATCAATCGTCAGGGACTCAGGGAGGTATTTTTTCTTTACAAAGTGATGTCACCAACTTCTGGCGTGGCATGCGTTATACAGTGTTTTGGTCTTTTTTGCGGATCTGTGTAAACGTGGATTGTTATGATAACGTTGTCATGTGTACGTGGAACATTTCCGTTTTTCATCGTGTAAACGTGGCCTGAGACAGACTGTCATCGTCAGATCATCGGATCGCTGTTCAAATTGTGTCAATGTTTTTGAGGGGATCGCCTAACCAGCCCTAAAAAAAAATAGACGGAGCTGCGAGTACAAGCATCTATCACATGACCACATTACATACATAAATGTCTTTAAAATGTTGATAATACATTAAAAGAGATTAAAATGAGGGAGAGATTGAAATTTATATTTCTTTACTTTTTTGCTATGACCAATCTTGCTGTTTCTTATTTTTAATTTGCATAGTAAATTATTTTTATTCACAAAACAAATCTTAAAATTGTGCTTTGGTTTGATGTCTTTCTTGCTGAGATTTTGCTTATTGTAAAATCTCTTAAATTTATTTATAACAAGAATAAAAATTTTAATTTGACTAGTTAAAGGAGGAAAGGATAAGTATACTAGAAAAGTGTTATCATAAATAGCGAGGGAGAGGACACGAGGGAGAGGAAGCGTCAAAGTCAAAAGTGGCTGTCTGTACAGTGCTGCCAAACAGTGCCAGTCACCCAGGCCCGTCGCGACAAGGCAAGCAAACCAAGCAATTGCTTGGGGCCCCGAGCTGGCCGGGGGCCCCGAGCTGGCCTGGGGCCCAAAGACAACAACTGGTTAAGAATAAAATGCAACGACAAACTGAGCGCCCCTTTGACAGTCAATGCAGTAAAGTGCAATGACACTTTTATTGGGATCCCCCTCAAGGGGCCCCTTTCGTGATCTCTGCTGCCGGCAAAAACAAAACCTCCGTCGGCAGTCATGAAGCGGAATTATGCTTCAGGATCCCAAAAAAGAAAGAAGAGAAAGGAAGAGGAGGATAAGAATAAACAAGATAGTGGCAAGTGATAAATTACACTGGATAAAATAGCTCTTGTTGTCTTGGTGTCATTTTGCAGCAGGTAGGCTTGCAAAAATATGTTAGCTAACGTTACCTGTAACCTGCCTGACGGCAAATGCTGCTTGTAACGAACAGTTAGTGCAACTTCGGACGGAATATGGTTACATACTACTGTAATATGTTTTTTAACGGGATAAGGAAGATGCAGATCTGTTCCAGAATCACTGTTTATCGTATTTAATGACATGACATTGCTATAGCTTTGTAATAGGTTTTGATGAAAGTGGCATAACGTTAGCATGCTATACTAACTATTCCACCGTGATGATCTATTTACCAAATGCGGGTGTAGGAAAACCACACAATAAATTCCGTGCATCAAACATTAGCTTGGGATGTTTTTAAGCATTAGTAACCCTTAACTAAGTGTTAGGAATATCTGGTCGTCTATCTATGTAATGTTTATAGATATTTTAAAATGGTTTCTTAAAGGTTTACAAAAAATGTTTAATCATTACCCGATACCTAATATATTATATGATAGATATAATGTGTGTTACAATAAACTGTTAATTTACAGCACTACTAATAATTAGTAAACATATAATTATAATTTCATTGTTTGTTAACTGTTTGCTAACAGTTAAATGACAGTAAACTAAAGATTAATTAACTATCAATTTACCATCTATTAATGATTGTTATTATTAAGTGTTACCATCTTTTCTTTCTCCCTCGAGGTGCTTTGCTTAAATTTCTCAGCCCTCAGGCTCTTCCTAAGGAGACCTCCACTGATGAAGGTAGAGTGAATTTCTCTCACTGAGCTGAGCTGTTAATAGTGACCTCTTTCAATATGCTAACAGTGAAATGGTAAAACGTACTTCACAGGTAATTTCAGATTTTTTTTTTCAATTATTTTCCCAGCTACACCATCAACTTCATCCTCAACATCAGATGCATCACTTCTCAGTGCTGATGTTTCCTCTATAGCACAAGGTACCACCACAAGCTCTAGAATTACAGCTGATATCCTGCACAGCCCAGAGTTTAAACTGATAAGTGTGTGCTGTCATATTGTTAGAAAAACAACAGTGCAAATCACTATTGAATTCCCACCAAACTGTGTAAATAGAGAAAGGCCAAGAAAGGCTCACAGGACTGGCACTTACGTCAATTGAGTGCGATGTTCGCCAGTCTTTGGACATGGAGGACATTGTCATTGCCTTTGCAGAAAACAAGGCTCGCAAACAGCAGTTTTAGATAATTTGCACGTTTGTGAGAACTGAAAAATGTTAGTGTGTGTGTGTTTTTAAGTATGTTGGATTTAGTTATTGTGCACTTTTTTAATGTATATTTGATTTTATGGTACAGTGGTGTTTTTTGCAAATGGTCAATTTTTGAAAATGTTAAAATGTTATGCACATTATATGCGACAGCAGTATTTGCACTGTAATTTTATTTTATTTATGCACTGTTTATGCAACAGCAGTTTATGCACTGTAAACCTTTTTTATTTATATAAAGTGTGGTTGAACTTAAACTTTATGGCTATGCTGGGGTTCCTGTAGGCTTTGCGTGTGTGCGGGCGGGGCGGGGGGTTGGGGGGGCCTCCATGTCCATTTTGCTTGGGGCCCCCAAATTCCTTCAAACGGCCCTGCAGTCACCGTATGCAGAAGCATATGAGAGTTTAGAATAATTTTTATCTCCAGATAATGTACATCACGTATATGAAAATAATCCATATGACCCCGTGCAGATTAAGAAAAAACTTATCTTGTTCCGAGAGCAGATAGGTACCCTTCGCGTCAAAGTCGGAGCTCATGTTTGAGAAAGAAAAATATTCTTGGGGAAACCCAAAAGTTTTGCAAATCTGTTGCATCTGTTTTGACAATGTGAGATAACCTATAACGTGCATAAAGAAAGACTTTCATATCAAAATTATAGTAACTGTTGAGTTTAAAGATAAACACTTTCAATATGAGACGATCCGCACGCTGCAAGTGTCACTCGCGACATCTCCGTCTGTACAAGTCTTCATTGAACACTGTGTGGTACGCTTGAGCATGCATGGATATTTTCAGATAAAAATGTCATTTTAATTTGTGTCTGAAATGACGGTCAATAGTGTTTTGTTTTAGCGTGACCATTTAAAAATATATATTTTGGGCTTTAAATTGTCTAGTCTAGTCTTAATGAAAAACCAGGGGACCCCCCAAATTCATAATTTTACACTTTATGGTGTTACCCTTAAGGCTAATGAGGGGTCCGGGACCGCCCCAGACATCTTCAGTTCGAACCCTGTGGTATGTTTAAGGTCTTCAAATCACAAACCGCTAAAGGTCCTTGAATCTTGGTTGAAAACAATTGGACACCGCAATAGCTGGCCCCATATTTGTGGAATAGACTACCTCTATCAGGATCATCTCTACAGAATCTCCCTTTAAAGCAAAATTTTAACACCAACTTTTACAAAAGGCCCATTAAATGAGAGTCATCTTGAACTTGTCTGTCTATCTGTATGTATTATGTCCTTGTCATGCAGTGTTATTGTTTTTTATCTATGATGACGAGTGTTTTTACATTGGTTTTTAAAATTATTGTACAGCACAATGTTCAACAAGCGTTGTTTTATAGTGTTAAAATAAATTTACCTGAACTAGACTAAACTAAAAAGAGCCTATTTCCAAGTCCCCGTGATATTACTGTCTCTAGATATGGGTCATGATATTTCAGCTGTGTTATCCATGTCTGAAAACTTTACTTGGCATATACCTCTCCTCAACAAGACACAATTTGACGGATTATTAATTCAAACATTAATTAATATGGTTGAGAACAAACCCTCTAACCATTGATCACAATTGTTCCTACTGCGCATCAGTATTTTCACACTAAAACTACCTAAAAAACATAATGAATACTATCAATTGATAGGTTAAATAAGACTCATGCCATCCAAAAAGAACAAATGGAAAAAATGCTGTGCTACTTATTAGAATCAAACAAATTTAAAGTATATTATAAAATGCAATTTTCCTCAAATATACAAATAATCCACATTTAGTGCCACACTGAGACCAGCAATACCATAAAAGACAGGAAATGACAGTGATTGCGTCAAGGCCCTATTTTAACGATATAAGCACATCGTCTAAATTGTCCGAATCCACTTTTGCTAGTTTAACGAGGGGAAAAATGGTTGCCGCGACAGGCGCATTATCTAAAAGGGTTGTTCCTATTCTCTTGATGAGTAATGGGTGTGTTTTGGGAGTAACATGCAGTAAACCAATCAGAGTCTCATCTTCAATTGAGACAGTCGCGCTCGCACCATGGCGTATTCGCATTTTACATGATGGAACTTACAAGAGCAAAGACTGAACCCTTCTCCAGGGAAGAAACGGGTCAGCTCATGCGCCATCTACAGAATAAGCCAGATGTTTTATCTTATGTACACAATAATAATATTTCACATTGTAATCCTTTTATTTTAATATGTGGCATGTTTATGTGCTGCTGCATGTCCCTTTGTGTGTAAAAAGCAGAGTGTATGTGCTTTGTTCACCGGCCTTTAAGCTATATAACGCGCTCTTTAAATAACCCAAAGAATATTGCGCCGTTGACTTTAGAGCGGATTGGCACAAATGCATTTGCTATTTAAACAACATGGTGCATGACGTGAAAATGATAACTGCATCGGACTGAAACTTGCAAAAAACACAATGAGACCTATTGAGGCCGCAGTGCGCCATGTGTATGATAGGGCTAAAAGTTAGAGTGAAGGCAGTCAGATTAGAATCTGATCCGTGCTTTTTGTTGGAAATAAAATGTGGCTTTTGGGGAAAACACCGTGAGTCAAGCTGTGATCCTACGGTGCTGAGTGGCCCATTGTGCAAAGATATTCTCAGGAGATCGTGTAGAGTTACTGCTTTAGAGCTAAGATTGTGACCAGTCCAGCAGCCGGGTTAGGAACTGCCAGACCTGCAGCGAACAAATCATGATTCACTCAAACTTTTGTATATAAATATATATAAAAAATATAAATTATATATATTATACATATAAGAAAAATTATAATAACAGCTGAAAGCACAAATCACCAGTCTCTCTCTCTCTCTCTCTCTCTCACACACAAAGACAAAATTACAAAATGTTTGTTTCATCTTAATAGTTTATATACTTTAAATTATATATATATAATTTATATATATAGTTTTTTTTTTTAAAATACGATCAAAAACTATTAAATTACAGAAAAAGACAACACATTTACAAGAAAACTTTTGAAAACAATTGAATGTATATATCCTTATATCCTATCATTTTACAGAGAAAAAAATTATTTTACGCTATATTTCTATTTTTCCAGTTTACAGAATTATTTTTTTTTTTACTGAATTTTCTTTACAGTGTATTCTCGTGGTGTGAATTAGGCGGAAAGACTTTGTGAGAAGTTCAAATGTGCATAAAATACACAACATAAAGTCCAGGCCTGGTCCTCTCTTGCCCTTCCCTGTTGTCGCTCCTCTCTTATGCCTCCAGAGCTCCACCGTGAGAGATGCGAGACCTTTGTACCCACAGCTGACACTCGCGCCTTTCCCTCGCGGCTCTCGTCCCACCAGAGTCAGCTTAATATAATGTAAATTGAAATTACTTTTGTAATTTGATTCAACTTTACTTTAAGGCAGCAACTGATTTTTTACAGTGTATGAATACTTCCAGACCTCTTATTTATTGCAAGTATTGTTCATCCGTATATATTGTTCATAGTACATACCTATTGTCATATTTTTTTATAGAACATACCTACTGTAAAATATTTTCATAGTCCATGCCCACTGTTTAATATTTTCTCAATATTGTATTCTGTATTTATTCTAACTGTATATCCTGCACTTGCTAATTGCACTTCTGGTTAGACCTAAACTACAATTCGTTACACTGTACTTGTATATGTGTAATGACAATAAAGTTGAATCTAATCTAATCTAAAATAACCTGACTTTTTCTGACACTGTAGCTTGAAAGGGATAGCCTGAAGCGCTTCTTTTTGGTAGTCGATGTTTGATGTAGTGTATAAGGGTGGTGCACCATAGACTAGATTTGACATTTTGAAATAGAGGTTTGGGCACCAGACAGGTTTAAGCCTGTCAATATATTAATTTAAACAGTTGCCACAGATAACTCAAGTTCTTTTAATCACTTATAAAGCCTTAAACGGTTTAGCCCCTACCTACCTAACAGAGCTTCTATCACACTACAAGCCATCACGCTCTCTAAGATCTCAAAACTCAAAAATAAAAAGAATTTTTGATAACACCTAGAATAACTAAATCCACCAAAGGAGGCCGAACTTTCTCATACGTAGCACATAAACTCTGGAATTGCCTTCCCGACGTTATTCGAGGATCAGACACACTCGCCCAATTTAAATCTAGATTAAAGACACATCTTTTCAGACAAGCATTCACTTAATGCAAATATGCTAAATAAACGACCGGGAGACTGCATTTATTAGATGTAATTTACTAGAATACTTGTTATATTAACACCATGCAATGTGTTTTACCTCTTTTGTGTTTTTCTGTTTTTTTTTCTTATTTTCCCCTGTAAAGTTGCTTTGGCACAATGCACATTGTGAAAAGTGCTATATAAATAAAATTGAATTGAAAAATACCACCAATTACAGATTACAGAATTAAAGAATAGTCTAACGTTAATCAACTACAAGTAGCATTGAACAAAAAAAAACCCGAAATACTAATTTTAATCTTAATATTCCCCAAACTCTACATTTTTAAGGGCCATGAACAGACAACAATGTTAAACTCAACCCACATTAAAATTTTAATGAAGGTAATAAACACTTTTCACACAACAAGGTGCAATCGAATTGGTTCTGTTTTAGCATGTATAACAAAGAATCCAGCTATCAATATTGTCAGACACCGCACTCAGACTCAAGTTGCTGGGTTTCTCAGTCTTTCGGCCATGAACCACATCATCATTACCACATTCTCCTTATTCTCTCCATTTAATTATCTTACAGTACTGTCTTCCGTTGCCATTTTTTGTAGCTATTGATGTTATTTTAATGGGACGGTTCAACCCATTAACCAGTTCAAATAGAGACCATGGTCTTTAGCATTCAGCAATGTTATCACAGGAATAACAACAAAAACAACCGTTAAACACATTTTATTACACCATAATTTTACTTTCCATTTCTTCTTTTGCAAAAGTACAAAAATACAAATTAAGGTGTTTGTTTAAGAGCCTACTATCAGTTTGCTTCTGTAGATTTCTTTTTAATTAACCAAAACAAGCTATACATATTTAAACTAAACTAAAAGGGAAAATACTCTTGATATAAGTCATAAACTAATAACTGGGGAAGTTTTGTGGTGATATGCTTTAATTATTTTGTTTATCCTATTCAGCTGTAATGCCTTGCATCAAATGTATGGAAATTAGCACATTTTAATTACTTAACGCCAAATTAGCATTTAATGCATGTGTCGATTTTTAAGACATTATTCATTATACCCATGATATTGCATTTAGCTCAGTGTTACTCAAATCTGTCTCGTGAGATCCACTTTTCTGTCGAGTTTAGATCCGAAATAAAATCCATCTAAACAAACTTAATCAAGGTCTTTAAGCAGCGTTGTGCGCAGATCGATCGACAGATGTCAGCAAAATAATGCGAGAGCGACTGTAAACATACAGACCAATCTGTACTTGAACATCTCTCGCTGTAATGAATCTGCGCTAAATTAAGCCCTTGGTCATGCTTGTTCAGGTGTGTTTTATTAGAGTCAGGGCTTAACTTGGTTGGCAGGAATGTGTATCTCGCGAGACAGATTTGAGTAAGGCTGCGTAAGCTAATTTATTAATTGTCGTTCGTGAGATACTAGCAAGACAAATGACTCATATTTTGCTTTTATCTTTTGGATAATGAGCTGTAAATTCGAGGCACTGACATCGTCTTGATATAATCGCACAAAAACAAGTAGTATTGCCTCAACATCAGTCGATTCGTTGACTTGCAGTGCATACCACGGTGACTCGTTAATCCTTTCTAACAATTGATCTTCGATGTTATGCGCAATGTCATCAATTCTCCTTGTGACAGTGGTAGCTGAAAGAGGAATGGCCTATTTTGTTAGCTGCAGTTTCGCCAAACATCTCACGGCAAATGCACACGTGATGATTATCAAATGAAAACATTTAATTAGCAAATTACAACTCCCATTTAAGACAACTATGAATCTACAATAAGCACAGACGTGAACTAACATTTAAGGAGAGAGTCCGTGTGTGGAAAAGGAATTACCCACAATCTCGCGCAAAAGTGTACTGCTAAATTGGCAGAGAAATGGAGAGGCCCTTAACATGTTGTAAAACAGTTAGGTTTACTTAACTATTGATAATATTGGATCATGGCGAGGATGTCCATACAGTCCACGTATGCAACATGAAACCATGCTACCCAACAGCGGAAGAATTGGACTCTTAGGCAAGAGAGAAACTCCTGCAAATATTCCAAGGCACCTATGATGAAGTATAATAGTTTCATGGATTTTAATCCTCCCAAACTCGCCAACTTGAGTGCGTTGTCCAACAGACTATTGATTTCTGCTCGCCGCTGCGCAACTAAGTGTCTGCGGCATGATTGCAAGTGCATACAGTGGTGGGAATTACCTTAGAGAAGGCCAAGTTCATTGTCCGACTCTAGACTATACTCGCTTTGGTCACACGCATGTCACACAGATGACGCAGTAACACACACACCTACACTGACAAAAGTTTATATTTTCATCATGTTGCAAGAGTGCATTTATGGCACAGACCAATCGGAGAGTGACAAACTCATGCTGTTTTTTAATCTCGCTATTATTCTGGTTTTTTTTGTCCTCCCTCCTGATGCGGACGGGTGATTTAATGTGAAACTTTTGAACACTGAGTAAACTGCAGACTCTATGGGCAGATGGACGGATTATTTAGTTTGGTTCTTGAATAGTTTGATGTAAAATGGATTCTTTGTTCATATACATGCCAACACAGAACTAATTCGATTGCACCTTGTAGTCAAGTCAAGTCAAGTCAAGTCAGCTTTATTTATATAGCGCTTTTTACAATTTTCATTGTTACAAAGCAGCTGTACAAGAAAACTTTGACTATAAGTAAAACATAAAAGGTTATGGAAGTCAAACACAGTTCAAATATCAGACACACAATAAATTCCTATATGCAGAGTTAATTAAATAAGACTATATGTAGTGTGAAAAGTGTTTAACTTCATTCAAATTGTAATGTGGGTTGACAATATTGTTGTCTGTCAATGGCCCTTAAAAATGTAGAGTTTGGGGAATATTAAGATTATAATAAGTATTTCATTTTTTTCAATACTATACGTAGTTGATTAACGTTTGATTATTCTTTAATTCTGTAATTGGTGGTATTTTCTGTGGCAACTGTTTAAATTAATATATTGACAGGCTTAAAACTGTCCGGTGTCCAAACTTTTATTTCAAAATTTAAAATCTAGTCTAGGGTGCACCACAATTACAAGTGTTTAGATAATTTGACTCGTGCCGTTACCCGTAATCCTACGTGCATCTCGAAGCGACCATGTAAAAAAGGCCATTGTTTGATTTGTACGCTATGTGCAGCGGATGTATTAGAGCTGGCTCAGATTTTAGCAGACATACGCACAAAAAAATTAATAAAGCAAACATACAAATGAAATTACCAGTGCTTTTCAAGTATTAGGTTGATCTAAAAGTGGTTGTCAGATACAGAAATTAAATAAAGTAATCAAATTTGAAACAAAACTTCATAGCCTTCTCTATATAGATTATAGTTTAAAACCTTATTAAAGTTTAAAAAGTTATTCAGTCAGGAGCAGTGACTTTTTTAGTTTGATGAACATGAAAAACAGATATTTATAATGCTCTGGTCCTTTATGGGCATTTTGACCTAATTTTGTGTCGATACAATAGGTAGTCAACCTAGTGCCGCTGCGGCCGAAGGCGAAGGGCGATATATTAATTATATAAATATTTAATCAATTTAGCCCAGTTGGATATACTGTATAAAATATATGATCTTTTATCAGGCCATTTATTTTATATTTTGATATATGTATGTATAGGCTCTGTGTAATGTCCTCTTAATAGAAGTTTTCACAGGGTCACAAATGTTAACATGCTGACCAATAATGCTAATGCTAAATTGAGATAAAATCTTTATGGTTAATAAAATATCACAAATCTGATGTGATTCCCCGTTGTGAAGACCCGCTCAAGGCTCAATTTAAACAACCAAAATAGTGAAAATTTTTAAATTGTCTCGCGGTCCGGATTGAATGAAGCAAAGGTCCGGGGTCCGCCTATTGAGAAAGTCTGATCTACTATGTCTAGTAGCCTCCATGTCTCTGATAAGCACGCCACTTTATGCTGGTGTACCATTGGTGTGCAAGTTGCAACAGTTACGTTCTCGCAGTGTATCGGAGCCTTTACGATTAATTAACCATGACATTTCAGAGCGTAGTTAACGGTGTAATTCGGGAATCGCAGCATCCCTATGTTTGATGGTGGTGTTTTAAACTGTATGTTAAATCATTTTATGACACAGCAAAACATATCTAGCATATTTCATTGCACTTACGGTTCAATAAAGCCAGAAATCCCCAGCCTCCTCATTCTGTGGGGGTGAGTCCATGTGTCTTGTCAAGTCTAGTTCAGTGTATTTGTAGTTCTTGATTTGAGTTTATTTTAAGTCTTTGTGTAGTTAGTCTTAGTCATGTTATTGTATCCATGTTTTGTTCTGTTACCCCCTGGGTCTTTGTTTTATTATTTATAAAAATTATTTGTTAACCCTTACCCGCCCGCTGTCTACATCTGGGTCCTCCGTGTCTCACCATGAGAATCATGACACCCCCATGTGCATCTAATGCGCCATTATTGTCTAAATCCTGTCTAAATATTGCTTAAAAATGAGCAAATGCTCAGCCATCCACATCCATCCACCCACACACAGACACACTCTCGCTTACAATACAACTTTTTTAATGAATTATTCTGGTATGAGGGGATATTTGGCATTTAAGTACTTTTGCATCTCTTACAGAACACATGAACACTCCTCAAATCCTATGCAATAAACTGCATATACAATTTTAAGATTAATCTCAAGATCTACTGTATCAAACTGAAAAATTTAAATCTAAACTTTGTTTGCATCCTGGTGGACTGACAGAAAACTGTACTGTCCACCCTAAATGAGAACAATATGAATCCGGACCTGTATTTTTAAAGCTTGAAAAACAAGTTCTCAGAAATCTCTTGGTTTATCTTAATAACTTCTACAGTACGTAGGAGTCTTAGCTTAAGAGCGATTCAAGACCAGTCTGAGAGCAACTGAGCAAGGAAAAGCCAAAAAAACATACAAAAACTTACATAGTTGAATCAGAATTGCCATGTCTTGCCTATAGTCTACTAATAGTGGAATTGCATGCTCACATTGCTTTACTTTGGTTGGGCCTGGGTTGGGCATGTGTAATTGTGCTCTGTGCGTGTTGAGTTTTGTTTTATTCATGTGGGTGTGTTTATAAATAAAGTTGACTTGTCTTGACTCTATACTGGTCTCACAGCACAGAAGAAGCAGAGAGACGCAATCCTGTCATGGCTAGACCTCGCGCTCATATGCACCGGGGGTTTCGGTACCCAACCCCAAATATGTCCCATTTCTATACATCATAAATAATATTATACTATTAAGTTTTTTTTCCCAAAGCCATCTCCAGCTTAAACAGCTAACACAGAAATGACTACCTGTTTATTTTTCCTGTTATTTATTGCTCCACTCCTAATTTCCACCTCTCTCTCTCTTAAGTATTATGTAAATACATAGGCATATTTTATTTATACAACTGTTTATACTGTAAATGCACAAATCTGTATATAAATACGCTGTGTCAAATTGTATACAAAATTATTATATGTAGTAGTATTACTGCTACAGTTTTACTTACTTGTACTTTTATACTATTTAAACAGATTTTTTCATGTCACATATATTTGAATGTACCAAGTGCTAAAAAATACACAACAAATTCCTTGTGTTTGCGCACACACTTGGCCAATAATGCAGATTCTGATTCTGTAACAGACCCAAATCATCTCTGCTGCATCACTGTATTTTTTCCTGATACATCAATAAATATGTTAATGTAGTTAATAGAAATACAAGTACTCGCTTTGTATACATGGTATCGGAGATTAGCCTGTCTCTAATAAGATCGGTCACAAACATGATCTGATGTGTTGTGTCATATTAACTCAGTGTCATGCATTGTGTCCAATGCATTTCTTATCCCCCTACGCATTTTGTTCATTTTCTTTTCAGCTAAAGAAACTCTTAAGCCTCTTAAAGGTCCTCATCCACACTCCTAACAAGTTTGGACCTTAGGACCTCTTTTAAGGGTTAAGATGCTTTCTGATTATTAAGGCTTAACAATTTACACTGGTGGTGGACGGTCAGGATTTGTCATTACTGCCAAACACATTTATGATAATGCCCATGACTGGATACCCAACCCCCCAACCCTAAACTCAGTTGCCCCAAATTCCCCTCAGAGAAGAGAGGATTAGATGCACAGACTTCTTTTTAGTCCAAAACACTAATTCCTCATTTAAACAGGACGCTTACTCCGGTTCTTGATTTTAAGGACTTTTGTTTACACAATGAGAAGTTAAACACGTGTGTCTACCCAGCAAACATAGAACATTCCCCTAATGTTCCCCTATGGTTCCCATTTGTTTTTTTCGTTTGGAACTATAGGGAAACGTTCGCAGAACGTTCACTGTAGGTTAGTTTCTTCCTAACCAAAAGCTAACGTTCCCGAAACATTCCCTGCAGGTTAGTTTCTTCCTAACCAAAAGCTAACGTTCCCGAAACAAATAAGTTCTGTACAGGTTCCCTTTAGGTTATTAACTAAATAAAATTCATTTGGCTTTTATCCAAACCGCTTTACAAGTAGTTTTCTACAGTGGCACATTACTGCAGAGCAATCAGGGGTAAGGTGCCTTGCTCACTTCTGTCATGACCTGCTGGCACTGAGATTTGAACCGGCAACCTTCTGATCACAAGCCCAATGCTCTAACCACTAGACCACAGCATTTGAGCCCCTGAGTTTAAGTGCATTCTGCAACAAGCACCTGCACAAGCTGCCGTTCAGGATGTTGACGCAGAGGCGCATCCTTGGCTCAGTACGTCACCAGGATTGGTTCGTGGCAATCGACCTGAAGGTTGCCTACTTTCACGTCTCTATTCTCCCTCGACACCGGCCGTTCCTACGGTTCGTGTTCGAGGGAAGGGCGTATCAGTACAGAGTCCTGCCTTTCGGTCTGGCTCGGTCTGACCTCGGCACGGATGCCTTAGCACACAGCTGGCCGCGGGACAAGCAGAAGTACGCCTTCCCCCCAATGAGCCTCCTTGCACAGGTCCTGTCTGAGGTCCTGTGCAAGGTCAGGGAAGAGGGGCATCAGGTCCTGGTAGTGGCGCCCTATTGGCCCAACCAGACTTGGCTCTCGGATCTGGTAGATCTGACGACGGCCCCCCCCCTGGCCCATTACCCTGATGGAGGACCTTCTGTACATTCATAAATACATGCAGACTCTGTGCTGACTGATTATGGCTCACTGAGCAAATGTACAGTATTATGCTATAGCATTAGCCTTTTGCTGACAAACTAAAAACACTCTGTGAAATAACAAACGTATCGTGTGCTTATGTATATAATAAGCTCACGCACACATGATTCATATTTCATAAGACTGACGGATCAGTCCCGCTGTCTGCACAGTGCATACTTTGTTGGAAAACAATGACAGATGGTTCTTTCACAATACGAAATAGGAAATAAACACAATAGGAAATATATTCCCAGATTTCGAATTTATTGCGTTTGTGGACTTAAAAGTGCAAATGGATGTTATATTGTGAATGCTTGGCATGGAGGATTTAGTAGTGTGAATTTGTCGATTTCTGAGTGACCATGAGTGAGCCATTATGAATCTACTTTAGGATCTGATTTGCAATCCTCGCGCAAATTATTATATTACTGTGTTCAGATATCAATGTGAAACAGTATTTATTACAGTCATTGAACAAAACTACTTAGTAAATTAAAAAGTTAAGAAACAAAAATACGTAGGGCTATTAATGGCATAGGGGCTTAACCTAAAACCTTGTGTGTTTTTAACACAACCTTGTGTTTATATGACAGTTCAGTCCTAATAAGACACAAAAATGAACTTTAGTTCTCATGTGCTATGTGACATCTGGTATCTTTGCCAGTCATATTTTATTTTATCGGCAAAGCATATCAACGTAATTTTTATTATGGGGCCGATGCCAATATGCACTTTTATAGATGAGAACATGATTGGAGCCTGCGATCTTCATTATCTTTTTGCTATGTATCCAACATGCTTCGGAAGATCTATAGCAAGATGTTGTGTGTGCCATTTGGGACTGAGCCTATTGTTGCAATTGTGTAACTAAGTGAGACACAATTAAACGCAAGAGCTTGAAGGCATGGTTTGAAGGCAAACAGAAAACTCCTTAACCAAACAAAGGCCACTACTAACCCAATATTAACCAAATGGTTATAGTTGGGTATTCTTTGCCGTTCATCCCAACACCAACATGTGTATGTTTTTAGAAATTACTTTTGTGGATAAAGGAAATGCAAGGAAAAGGGACCCATGGAGCATAACCATTAGATTAATAATCATTATGTAGTTCACAGTTCTTTAGCTTAATTTGGCAACGGTTTGTTTGTTTTCATGCATTAAGGGCAATGAAAAAAGACCAGAGCCAAAGAAGGCAAATACAATTGTTACAAAGGCTTAGAATTGTAAGACATTATTAGCTATTTATTGCAAAGCAATATTGCTGAATTGTACAATTTACAGTGTAGAAAATGATCTTGAAATACTTAGGGATTATTAAAATCTTTCTGTCTATCAAACTGTCATAAAGAAACTCACTGACCAAGGTGGCAAACAGAAGTTCATTGGTTAAAATCCCCCTGGGACTTGTCTAACTAATCCCTGAGAGCCAGACAGCTCAGCTTCACTGGAACAGACGAGCCAAGCGCGAGATTGAATTATTGAGATGTAACAATCAGTACGAAGCTGTTCTGCACTTACTAAAGCCTGCTGTGTTTATAGACTGGAGCAGATGGCACAACCATTGTCTGAACGCTAAAAGGGAAATAACTAAAATGATTAGGGGTGAAAGAGGAAACATACTGTATGTATTATATATAAGCATGCAAAAGTTTGGACGTGAAAAATGTACCACTGAAGTCTTATTATTGAAGAATCTACAATGAAAATAACAAGAGTTAACTTCAAACCATGGCCAGCAAGATTCTCTGATTCATTGTTGCGCCTGGGTCATTCTCAAGAAACCATTTAAACATGGCAGTAATGATTTCACATATAAATATTTATTTAAAAACACAAAATGATCATAATAAAGATAAATGTTCTTTACCTTGCACAAAGAATAATTTAAATACAGACACGCTCAAATTTGTTGGTACCCCTCCACAAAAAAACGAAGAATTTTGTAATCCCAGTCTTGTCGAGGTTTGTGTCTAAGTGTGTGTGTTTGTTTTGTCCTGTTTTTTTCCTTGGCCATATCATTTCTCCCAGGGGTATCAACCCTGATCTCGCTAAAGTCAAAGCCCTCGCCAAGTGGCCAATCCCTGACTCGTGTAAAGCACTACAGTGGTTCCTGGGTTCGCCAATTTTTACCAGCGATTTATCCGGGGTTTCAGCCAAATCGCAGCTCCGTTCACAGCATTGACCTCCACCGAGGTTTCTGAATTGCTCTGGAAATCTGAAAAACAAAGCACAGGGGAATTGTAGAGGTTGATGCATCAGATGTCAGAATAGGGGTGGTTCTGTTTTAGTGTTCTAACCGTGATGGAAAGTGCATCCCTGCGCTTTTTACTCACACTGTTCCAGCCCTGCGGAACGAAGCGATGACATCTGCAACAGAGAGCTGCTGGCAGCCTGTCTGGTGTTAGGTGAGCGGGGCCACTGGTTGGAGGGGTCAGCGCAGCCCGGTCAGTTTAACTTCTCCATCTGGTACCGGCCAGGATCCAAGAACGTCAAACCGACGCACTCTCTGTACTGTTCGAGGCTCCTGAGTGGAGCTTTCCGCCGATGCCATCCTTCCAAGTACCAAGAGAGTTTCCGGTGAGTAGGTCATTTGTGTCGGCTACGCCCTGATGTCCTTCAGTGGGGTCATGCGTGTAGGTTTGTCCGCCATCATTGTTTATTCCATATTTAATAGCAATCAGACTTTGTGCTTGATTTTTTATTCAACATGATATTGTAAATGATAAAACAAATGAAAATGTCATGGACAAAAATGATGGGACCCCTAACCTATTTATTTGCACAATCACTGCAAGCATGTTTTCTGTAGCTCTCAATGAGACTTGTGCACCTGTGAACAGGTAGTTTGGCCCACTCTTACTGAGCAAACTGCTCCAGTTGTCTCAGGTTTGATGCGTGCCTTCTACAGACTGCAGGTTATAGCTCTTTCCATAGATGTTCAATAGGATTCAGATCAGGACTCAAGGAAGGCCACTTCAGAATATTCCAATGTTTTTTTCTTATCCATTCTTGGGTGATTTTAGCTGTGTGTTTTGAGTCATTATCCTGTTGGAGGACCCATGACTGAGAGCTTTCTGACACTGAGCAGTACATTTTGCTCCAAAATGCCTTGATAGACTTGAGATTTCATTGTGCCCTGCACAGATTCAAGGCACCCTGTGCCAGATGCAGCAAAGCAGCCCCCAAAAATAACCAAGTCTCCTTACGTGTTTCACTGTAGGTATGGTGTTAACTTCTTTTAAAGTTAGATTTTGTCATCCGTGAACATAGAGCTGAAGTGATTTGCCAAAAAGCTCCAGTTTTGACTCATCTGTCCAAAGGATATTCTCCCAGAAGTATTGTGGCTTGTCAATATGAATTTTAGCAAATTCCAGTCCACTTTTTATTGTTTTTCTTTCAAAAGTGGAGGGTTTCTGTGTTTGCTTCCATGGAGCCCACTTTTGCTCAAAAAGCGACGGATGGATGACGATCAGAAACTGACGAACCTTCACCTTGGAGTTCAACTGTTTGGCAGTTATCCTCTGATCTTTTTCTACCATTAGCACTATCCTTCTGTTCAATCTGGGGTCGATTTTTCTGTTGTGGCTGCGCCCAGGGAGGGGTTACATTTCCATGGACCTTAAACTTCGTAATAATATTTGCAACTGTTGTCACAGGAACATCAAGCAGCTTGGAGATGGTCTTGTAGCCTTTATCTTTACCACATTGTCTATCATTTTCTTTCTGAGCTCCTCAGACAACTCTGTCCATTGCTTTCTCTGGTCCATGTTCAGTGTGGGGCACACAATGAAACCAAACAGTGACAACTTTTCTCCAATTAAATAGGCTCAATGACTGATTACAACATTAAAGAAACAAATCTGTTTGAAATATCACTATAGTTCAATTATGTATTATCTTTTCTAAGGGGTACCAACAAGTGTGTCCAGGCTATTTCGGAATATCTCGGTAGAATAAGCAATAATTCATCTCTTTCCACAGCTTCTCTACTTTATTCTATGACATACCAAAGGCATGCAAGTATACATGATACAATAGCTTTTAATTTCAACACTCTTTGGGAGGAATGAAGCATTATTTCAATGAGCTGTAAGGGTACCAACAAATTTGAGCACATCTGTAATAAGTGATGACGAATAATAAGACTTGCTTAGGCATCATGGTATTGACATTTTTAGATGGTTATGGTTATGACATTTTTAAAGCAACACTGTAGAACAGTTATGAGTGTTGTAAATAACATCGCTTTATGCTTCCCTGTTGGCGGCGCAATACACGTGAATTTGTCTACTAAGCCGATGGAACTGCTAAATGCAGAAACATTGTTTGGAAACCATGTCGCACTCTTCCACAGGCAAGGGATTGAACACAGAATTTACAGAGTGTGGTTGTAGCCACTATGAGGCTGCTCCTGTAGCAGCGGCAGTATAATTCGTCTGGTTAAGAGTTGTTCTACCACTGAAATAATCTACAATAAAAAACATGTTTGATTGACAGTTTTGATCAGACCTTGTTTGTAAAGCCTAATAAAGAAATCTGCTGATCCAAATCGTTGAAATCAAGAATCGCATGAGAAATCAGATTTTTCACCTGCACTGAACACAGACGAGTTGGTGGGAATAAATGACAGCAGCATCTTTGATTAAGACGAGTTAGCAGAGGGTTTTAATATGTGGTGTCACTGTACTGTTACTGATATCCACTCAGGATATCGACTCACTTCTGTTCAAGGTGCGTGTGCACCAAGTGTTGCCATCCACTCAACCACAGGGGGCTTAACCGCAGGGCTTTGTGTCTGCATGTGCATGTTTATGGAGTTATTGGATCTGTTGCTGGAAAGGAGCATCTGTAATAGACTGAAAGTCAAGCCCTCTTTCTAAAGAGCGCTTAATTAATCCTTCACTGGCCTCTGGACAACCCGGCTACCCGCCTCAGGCAAATAAAAAGGTATTTACAAATTTTTTCCAATATGTAAATGTTTAGATGTGTATATTTTGAGCAGTGTGGTACATCATTCACATCTTAGACAATGGGGTCACATTCACTAATAATTGCTTAGATTTTTAATATACAGTATATATGGGCAATTCCCATGACAATAGATATGACAATCCTGAAAATGTCAATTACCTGAATATGAAAAATCATGCACTAAAAACTAAATAAATGCTTTACAAATTTGAAGAGAGGGTATTTATATATACATGGGTATTTTAACCACAAATAGTAAAAACTGTTGGTAAAAACTTTTTTGGTGAAAATATTCTTACTCAGGTTTCACGCACAAAGTTGTGTGCATGCATAGTGAGTGAGACCCATCACCTTTTTTCGGACTCTTGGTTTCTTCATTTACTCACTCATCTCATTTCTTTCTTCTACAGAACACAAAAGAAGATACAGTATTTTGAATAGCGTTGGTAACCAAACAACATTGGACCCCATTGACTTGCATCGTGTGGACACAAGACCACAAAGACATTAATAAAACAAAATATTTCCTATTTTATGTTCCACAAAAAAATAATTTACAGATTTTTAATGACACGATGATGAATAAATGACAGAATTTTTCATTTTGGGGTGAACTATCCATTTCAGGAATGCACAGTGAAAGCCCTTTCATTTCACTGAGAAAAACCAATGGGTAACTTACTCGGTTTTCATGACGACATTAAGACATATTTGATGCATTTGAGAACAAAAGAAGTGACTGTGAGATCCAGTTCTCTTTTCGCAGAGATGACAGAATAATCAGCGTTGCTTTGAAATTAAAGATCGCTGAGACTACAACAGTGGCTAATTTCTTGTTATAACAAAGAGGTCAAAGTTGAGCATGACTGATACAGACAACAGAGGATTTGTCAGGAATTACTAAGGGTTATTTATACAGACATCCAAGAATCGTGTAAGTTACTCTCATTCTGAAATTCTAGTTTATGCCCATCATTGAAACACACTGTGCTTGGGGCTTGTATATGGGCAATTCTACAGAATTGGAGCTGGAAACATCCCGAAAGAATAAATTCCCAGATTGTTTATGGATTTCTAGTATTTTTGCAGTTAATTTTCATATTGTTTGAATTATTCTTCCTCTCCCCAAATTGTGTCACTACTGAATCACAATAATACATTATGTGAAAAAAGGACTATATTCACATATTAAGATTGTTTAAATCTACTTTTGAAATATATTTTTTGCTGGTTAAAAAAAAGTATAATAAATAAGAGTTACAATTTTGACAATGTTTCAGTGTAATTTATGAGATTTTATGTAGTTTTATCTTTATTTGTAAAAGGCATAAAATTGATCAATCCGATTTCAAAGTATTCCAAGTAATATAAACTATATATATATAAACATTGTCAAAATTAATATTCTTTGTTTTTGACAAAACACATGTTTCGGTCGTGAAACACACATTTTCAATAGCGATGGAAATGTTTTGATAGTGATCTTAATGTTTAATTTGCACAACTGAATCAGACTTTCAACATTTGATGTTAATACAAATAACTAACTATGTTCCACATACGCAGCCAGAACTTAGCAGACACAAATCTGAGAGTCTGGATTTAGAGCACATCACAGTACAGAGACTGCTTTGAACAGAGTTACAAATTATCTGCTTTTGGCGTCTGACCAAGGTTGTATCTCCTTATTGGTGCTGCTAGATCTTAGTGCTGCATTCAACACCATTGAACACAGATGCTCCTACATAGACTCATGGACTTCATAGGAATAGCTTTGAAATGACTTAGAACATATTTATCCGACCGTTTTCAATATGTAGCAATGAGGTGTCATGCAAATGTTGTACGTTGTACCACAGGGCTTCATCTTAGGGCCTATGCTCTTCGCATTATATATGCTACCTCTAGGAGTTTTAATAAAGACACACAGATTTAGCTCGGACAAAACATAAGTGTTACTCATTGGACCAAAAAAACGGCATACGTTACAACCAAGAATACTGCTTAACTATTGACGGATGTTCCATAAAACCCTCATCTTCAGCAAAGAATTTTGGTTTTTTATTCAATAGTACTCTGTCATTTGAGATCCATGTCGCCAACACCTGTAAAATTGTGTTTTTCCATATTAAAAATAGACCTAAACTATGTCATCTGCTGTCAAATGAAGAGAAGCTATTCATGCATTTATTCCGAAGGTTTAGGCTGCACTAGTTAGATCAACCGGAACCAGGAACACTTCCAAATACAACTGATGTTTTTGTTGCATCAAAGAGTGCAGAACAGTACTCTACTCTCAGCCAGTCTTGTCACATTGTTCCAAGGTTACCAGACCGGGCAGGACACAGTCCAAGGTTACCAGAGCGGGCAGGACGCAGTCCAAGGTTACCAGAGCGGGCAGGACGCAGTCCATGCCCAGACCTGAAAAAAGCTGTGATAATAGAGCTGAATATTGAAGGACACGTCTTCACTACAAAATGTCAGCCGCTATTAGATTATTAATGATAATCTTAAATCAATTTTTTTTTTATTTTGCCTTATGCAAGCACTGTCGAGCTTGTGCAGAGGCTGCAGCTTTTGCCAGGGGCGAACTGGAATCCCCTGGTTATGCCTGGTTTCCCCCTGAGGTTTTTTTCTCCTCCAATGGAGTTTTGGGTTCCTCGCCACCGTTTGCATACTGTTTTGCACTGTTTGCCTGGCCGGGGGCTGCTAAAATTGTATAGTTTTATTTAACTCTGCATATAGGAATTTATAGTCTGTCTGATATTTGACCTGTGTTTTGACTTGCATAACCTTATATGTTTTGCTTATAGTCAATACTGTATGTTTTCTTATACAGCTGCTTTGTAAAAGGAACACATAATCCTAATAAAGGATTATGTGTTCCTTTTTGTCACTACCGAAACAATGATACCCAGTGATACGTTTCGGTCGTGACTGTTTTGTATCATGATCCCGCCTTCCTAGCTGCTGTTTCTCTTGTTCTGGCCATCGGGATCATCACAGCACATCGCCCTGCTTCTTAGCCCTGCCCCCCTTGTTTCCTTATTCATTATCCCATTACCAGTTCAAGCCCTTGCCCTCGTTATGCCTCTTTTGTTCCTTTCCTATTCAATGTCCTTGTGTTTGCTGTCCTGTGCTGGATTGTTTGTCTTCATCCCAGTCTTGTCCTTATTTTATATATACGATATATACACTCACCTAAAGGATTATTAGGAACACCATACTAATACTGTGTTTGACCCCCTTTCGCCTTCAGAACTGCCTTAATTCTACATAGCATTGATTCAACAAGGTGCTGAAAGCATTCTTTAGAAATTTTGGCCCATATTGATAGGATAACATCTTGCAGTTGATGGAGATTTGTGGGATGCACATTCAGGCCACGAAGCTAAGTCCACCACATCCCAAAGATGAGATCTGGTGACTGTGGGGGCCATTTTAGTACAGTGAACTCATTGTCATGTTGAAGAAACCAATTTGAAATCAACAAGGCATTTTTGCCCACAGGACTGCTGCATACTGGATGTTTTTCCCTTTTCACACCATTCTTTGTAAACCCTAGAAATGGTTGTGTGTGAAAATCCCAATAACTGAGCAGATTGTGAAATACTCAGACCATGCCATGTTTAAAATTGCTTAAATCACCTTTCTTTCCCATGCTGACATTCAGTTTGGAGTTCAGGAGATTATCTTGACCAGGACCACACCCCTCAATGCATTGAAGCAACTGTGATTGGTTGATTAGATAATTCCATCCATCCATCCATTTTCTACCGCTTATCCAGGGCCGGGTCGCGGGGGCAGCAGTCTAAGCAGAGATGCCCAGACATCCCTCACCCTAGACACTTCCTCCAGCTCTTCCGGGGGGACACCGAGGCGTTCCCAGGCCAGCCGGGAGACATAGTCCCACCAGTGTGTCCTAGGTCTTCCCCAGGGTCTCCTCCCGGTCGGACGGGCCCGGAGCACCTTCTGGGGAAGGCGTCCAGTAGGCATCCGTAACAGATGCCCAAGCCACCTCAGCTGACCCCTCTCGATGTGGAGGAGCAGCGGCTCTACTCCGAGCTCCTCCCGGGTGACCGAGCTTCTCACCCTATCTCTAAGGGATCGCCCAGCCACTCTGCGGAGGAAGCTCATTTCAGCCGCCTGTATCCGGGATCTTGTCCTTTCGGTCATGACCCAAAGCTCATGACCATAGGTGAGAGTAGGAACGTAGATTGACCGGTAAATTGAGAGCTTCGCCTTGCGGCTCAGCTCTTTCTTCACCACGACGGACCGGTACATCGACCGCATTACTGCAGAAGCTGCACCGATCCGTCTGTCAATCTCCCGTTCCATCCTTCCCTCACTCGTGAACAAGACCCCGAGATACTTAAACTCCTCCACTTGAGGAAGGAACTCTCCACCAACCTGAAGTGGGCAAGCCACCCTTTTCCGACTGAGGACCATGGCCTCGGATTCCTTCCTCAAGTGGAGGAGTTTAAGTATTAGATAATTGCATTAATGAGAAATTGAACAGGTGTTCCTAATAATCCTTTAGGTGAGTGTATATTAAGCTTACCGAAATGATTGTTTATTTCAATAGATGATAGAAGGATCTAAAGCCGACTTGACACTACAGGATAGGGAGACGTTGGAATTGCTCTGGCACTTGCACTACACAACAAGGTTTCTCGTTTCTTTTGCTGTCAAAACAGCCACAGAAAGTCAGTATTGTAGCTCTATTAAAAAAGGCACGTTAAAAACACAGCCGCTGTATCGCTACATGAGATACCAGAACAAGTCACACTGAAGCATCCAGATGTCTCCAGTATTTGTCCAATGATAATGCTGCGTGAAGTGTTTTTATAAATTTAAAGCTCTTTTCCGTCTCCATAAGTAAGACGATATATCAAATGTGCCTGCTGGTTGGAGTTTTTTACAGTCTAGGTTAAAATAGTGAAATAATAATTGTGAAATTATTTAGACACAGCTCTTTGACATTATGCTGTTTTAAATGTGATCAAAGTATTATTACGTCCGTTTTCAGCTTTTAAGCTAACTTTGTAATGCCTTACTAATGGGATCAAGTGGGCAAACCGGAGGTCTTAAGCATCAGCCCAACGCACCTACGCAAGGCATAATGGGTAATGTTCCTCCACGCAATAATTTGATAATCTAAACCTTCTTCGCTGTGATTGGCTGGATTAGTTCCACGGTGTCACACACAAGATCACATGTAGGGCTGCTCGATTATGACACAAATCATAATCGCGATTATTTTGGCCAATATTGAGATCCTGATTATTAAACACGATTACTCATTAACTTTTAAAACAACATAGAAAATAAAAGAACGTGGCTTTTAAACTCTGAATTTAACTGAAAAGAAAATGTAAAGAAATAGCACTGCTGAACCACTGTAAAGGAAAGGTGCTGGATTGATACTACAAGAAAAGAGAGGATCCTTGCCAAAAAAGGAATGCGGCACAATAATCGTTTACCTCGATTTCTAATCGATAATTGATGAAGTCTAAAATTTACGATTACGATTAATTTTCGATTAATTCCACAACCCTAATCACTTGGCGATAATATCAAGCAGGTTTAAAAATATCGTAGCGTCCGGGATAGCTGGAGACAGGTCTTATCTGCTTATAAGTAACGAGCTTGGGGTTCTCGCAGACCTTAAAATCTTTCCACGCCCACAAAATGTAGCCAAAAATCACGTAATGTGAGCTTGTCATTGGTAAACAACTAAGATTAGAATACATTAATGCTTTTTAAATGTGTACACGAATTCTGTAGAATGGCCCATATAATAAAATGTGTGACACAATCATAACAATATACAGTAAAGCCTAACTCTTTGTTGGCATCCAGTCACACTTAACAGTCTATATTTATCTATATGAAGCGTACAAAAAATGTTCTTGCCAATTAAGTTAAAGATGTCATATCTTTCTTTTTATATACTTCAGGCGCTGCAAGAAAAATGTCATAACCACCTTAGTATGAGGCCAAAATTAGTCTGTAGTCTTAATACACTTGTAACTTCACAAAAAGATAAATCAATAATAAATGAGCTGAAGAATGTTGACATAGATTATATGGATAAAAAGAAATGCCGCAAACTGACTCACAGGAGCAAAATTAGCACATGGGTCAGAGGAAAGGTTGGTTGCCTTGGTCGCAAAGTGATGCAGAGAGAATATGGTAAGTTTAATGTGTGCGGTAAATTAGTCAAGACATATGAAGCAAGCGGGCACGTTTATGAAAGCAAAAACACACACTCTGTCCCTGCTTTCAATATTCTCTGCGGCAGCGGAGAATCCACCAGTAAATATTTAATCACAGGCAATCTAATCAGATTCCCGCTTTAAATGCCAACACATACCAGTGCTGCTGAAACAGAAGACCGACTGAGCAACCAGATGACGCGCAGATGCTCTCCGTCTCTCACCTTTCTTCCTTAAGCACCCAGAATACAAGCAACGATAAATTTGAGAAAAAAAGGGGTTTTAGAAAATAATTCATTTTCAATATCTAGGACAATCACAATGCTAAAGAACATAGCCTGACATTAAACTCAAAATATAGCTGCATAAATTATTTTACGGATTCATTTTACGTTGCCCCTTTAGGGCTGACTGAAGGGTCTATTAATAATGTAACAGAGTCATGTAATTGATCTTAGCAGAACACACTTTCTCCTATTGACTTTCAGAGAGAGGAGCGATCAAATATCCCCGCTACTGTCGACAAGAACTCTGTTTCACAATATATTACATAACATTAATTAGGGCATGACAATATGTAAAAATCCTGAGTCTGTTTTTGAATCCTCTCAATGTATCTCAAAACTTCTGTATTTCGAACGATGTTGAATCAGGGTTGAACAGTGCATTTGAATTCATTAAAACAAACAGTTTGAAGTGATTCACAAAAAATACTAATATTCACTAATCTTATCAACCCTAACAGCATTTTTGCTACTGAATTGATCAGACACACTATTAAAACAAATCCACCCTAACAATCCCATACCAGCAGTCATGAAAATGTCAGAAGCAGTCATGACTTAATGGCCAAATACATAATAAAAACCTCAAATATGTATAATGTTGCCTAATTGTAACATCAGAAAAAATGCAAATTATGCTAGGAGCAAAATATTTTGTATAAGAAGCGGTTTTCCAACCCCAAATTTACAAGGACCATGTTAACTGGCCTAATAATCTCTTAAAAGGATGACAATTTCATCATGTATTCACCCTCGTGTCATTTGAAACCTGTTTGAGAAATGTCTCGGTCATTGCATCAGTACAACGGGAGTCAACGGCACCAACATTCTTCAAAATATCTTCTTTTGTGTTCTGCAAGAGAAAGTAGTACAGGTTTGGAGTGACATGAGTGCGAGTAAATGAACCAAACGTCATTTTTGGGTGAACTGTTCCTTTAATTTTGTTTACTGGAAGAAATCGTCTGGTATTAGACTCTTTTCTACAGATTTTATTTGAAGATTTTCTCTGTGGTATTTCAGCTCAGTCAAACTTGATCGTTTTTGTTTGTTTGTTTTTATTTGAAAAGGAAACGAAAGGTACTTCTTGTAGATCACTTCATTCAGATGAACATTTCCTGTTATGCATCTATGACAAAGGTATACTCAAATTATCTTCTGCCTTTCGTGTCAAAAAAAGGAAAAATGTGCTCCTGTAATGGAAAGATAAAGCGGACTAGACAATATTCACGATGTACTGAAGCCTCAAGTGCCAAATGTTGAAGTGATGATTCATTGTAATTTACAATTCAAATTTTCCAGATCTCTCCTATTCTTGACAAGCAGATACAAAAAGTAGAAATACAAGCCCCCTGTTAATTGTGTTTTAAGGAATGTATGTAAAAAGGAGAAATGTTTGTATAAGGAAACCCATATTATATCAGATAGCCTACTTTACTGGTCACAAAATTAATTGTATGTGCATGTTTGCCTTTACACGTTTATTACAGTGAGCCTGGGGTAAAGGTATATGAATAAATTCCATTGCTCTTTTGCATATACCTTTGTGCATTTCCCAATGGTGAGCACACAAACTGCTAATGTATCTGCGATTGCGTATCTGCATTTGATTTGAAAGGCGCTGGACAATTTGCATTGAACTTAGCCTGTAAGGTACAAGCATCCTCCGAACAAACACTTTTACATGCATATTTACACGCTTCGCATTTAAGATCGATTCAAATGAATAATGCTTAAACCCCACATATTGAAATCCAGCAGATGAGATCAGACCATCAAACACAGCTCTTAATGAATCCAGATGTCTTGCTGGCCAGACGGGTCATCGCAGGTAACGTAACGTTCGGCTAGATACCGTCACTAAAAATCTGACGCACGCAAACTAAATATAAAGACGCAAGCAAACCGTGCGATTACAGCAGGCGCCTGAGTGATCGATATCTGTTTCACGTTGCCATCTACCCATCTTTAAAAACCAGTCAAGTGCTCGAGGGGACGCCGACGTTTCTATGGTTTTCTGATGAAACGCATCGGTAATCATCATCATCATGCAACGCGTACGTGAAATAGATGCGTTGCGTGACAAAACAGCCGTGACAAAAGCATTATGATCAAATAACGTACACGTTTGCGGTTAAAGGCTACAGCACAAACCGCGATAAAGCAATACGGGAGCAGGTTATCTTCGCACCTACCTTTGTCATCTCACGCCTGATCGATTGAGTGAATGAGCAGTTTTCGTTCCCCGCAGTGAAATAAATCCGATGCCCCGTGAATTCGTTCGTTTGCGGTTATTTGAGTTCAAAACAGGAGGACCCGAAACACGCGAGAAGCTGAGGTGTTTGGTGGGTCATTTCGGATGCTTCTGTAGGGCTACTGGTATTAGTGCTCTGTGCCATCAACGCTGCACGCGATTACATCGCGCCGCCTTTCTCCGGACTGACGCACACGACCCCAGATCATGCAGGGGCTACAACGAACTTTTGAACAAATCCAAAGATTTACCAAAACTGATGAATTGAAATGCAACGATACTGCATGCGGCATTTTTTCAGGAACAGTTCAACCATAAATTAAAATCCCGTTGCCCTTACAGTAGCTACATCATTATCGGGTACCTTGAAAAACCGGTGAAGTTTGAAATGTGTACTAGAATACGCGATATTTTTGCAAATAATACTTCTGTTGTGAATCGATATGGTTTGTTATGAGAGAATTATGAGCTGCACACTTACAGTAGGCTGTGCATAGCTAGTTGGAGACCTATACAAACGATTGAATATTTTGTTCCTCCAATTTTCATATTTGGTCATGGCAGGAATGTGCTGCTCCCATTTAGAACATTGAACTCGTCAGTCGACATCAGATTTTTCTGTTATGGTCTTTTATTTTTTGCATGTTTATGCGGAGTACAAACATTTTTTGTCTGATATGTTTGGTCTATATTTGAAATGATTCATCGTCCATATCAATAAATAAATAAATAATCCTATATAATTTATAATTGTTTACTTTTTCCCTACTTTGACTTTTGTACTCTGGCTTTTGTGTTACTCTTGAAATTCTGTATTGCTATGATGATAAAGTGCTGTATGGTTATTTGCTTTGTTATTTTGTACATTTCTCTTGCAAAAAAAGCATTAAATCTACTGTAAGTCTAACATTCTTGCTAACTGAAACAAGTTTCACGAGCTGCCTCTTAAAATTAGATCGTTGAAATTAGGACACTATGGAAAAACTTAAATTTACATTTAGACTTTTAGCAGACGCTTCGCGACTTACAAAGAGTTCGGGGAGCAATTAGCGATATGTCATACAAAGAGCAATAGAAATACAAAGTTACTAGTTTCAACAAAAGCTAGACCACTACCTGATGAGAGAAGAGAGAGGGTTGGTGTACCTTTTTTTCATTTGTCTGTCAAGCATTCACAGAAGAGATGGGTTTTAGTATTTTTTGACGGTTGTGAGAGATGTGGTTGACCGGACCGCGTTAGGAAGAATGTTGCACCAGGAAGGAGTTGTGACGGAGAATTAGAAGTATGGCGTTCCAATCCTCAACAAGCAGCATTTTTTGCTCACCGCAAACGGTGTGGGATGATTCACGTTCACCACACAAAGTTTAATAGAACGCCTTAAAGAGGTTGTTCAAATGAAGTATGGCCTCCCGTCCTCCTCCGGTTTCACGTCTATGTCTCAGGCTCTGTCTTTCACTTTCTCTCTCTCTTTAGTTCTGTGCGGTGACTTTGTCCTTATGGGATCGAGTATCCCAGCACACACAGGGCTCTGTTAACAACAATGAGGGCTGGGTGAGACACTGTGTGTGTGTTTAAGGATGAGGTTGTCAGAAGAATGGGCAGTGTGTATAAGTGGAGACGAAAATAATAATGGACTGTGAGAATAAAAACTACTGAATGGGGAAAAGGAGATTTTATAGACCATTTGATCTGAGGATGTGTGTAAACCTTAATTTAGTGTTTTTCTGTCAAATAATCAAAGTATATGTCTTCACATTCACTTCTGATCCAGTGTCTTTTTGCCTTTTATAAAATGACATAGCAAACATTATTAGCCGTGGGAAAGGGGTGTCTGGTGAGAAATCTGTAAACCCAGATATCTCACCAGATATCTGGGTTTACAGGCAAACAGTATTCGACCGTGGTCGTATGTTATTATTCTACATGCAGTGTAATATCAATCTGCCTTCACTATCAGTGAACGGAACAATTAGTTCTCGGTTTTTCATATACACAAACACTAGTGTCACATCAAACCATGTGACCGTGCCGTTTTATTTGTGAGAAGCTTAATGTTTCAATTGCATAAATAAAACAATCACATAGTACCCAAATAATACCGATCGGAGATTAAAAAAGGAAATCTAGATTAAGAATGGCCAATCTTCATAATGAAGGCCAGCCTGGCGTGTGCCACATCTCACATCCAGCTTGAGGCTCGGCTTCGGTCCAGCTTATCTATGAAAACACCCCCCACACATCATCGCAATTTCATTTCAGACCACTTTAGCCACACAGATTTCTGAAATTAATCCTCTCAACTCAGGTTTATTTTAGCAATAGATCTTCAAGTGCCGTAATGTACCGCTGGATGAATTGGCTGCTCTTTAACACAATGGATCGATTCATGGCGATTTTCTCGACCAGGAATTCATTGTAAAACAGGACCCCATTGACTTCCAATATATGAAGACAAAACCACTAAGACATTGCTCAAAATATATTTTTGTGGTGAGTCATGTGTCGGTTCTTAAATGACATTATGGGGAAAAAATGATTACGAAATGTCAATTTTTAGGCGAACTATCCCGTTCAGATTCGCTTAATAGGACTAGGTGTTTTAATCCCACATTTTCACCAGTTGAACTATTGAACATGTGGCACTGTGTAAGTGTGGATCAGATAATATAGATCAGAATATTTAATATTGTTCAGATCAAGGAAAAGAGGATAAAAGGAAGGCTGGACATAACAGATTGGGTCTTGTTTCACTGCTGTGATGTGACATTGATCTGGAAAAATTATTTATGAATGGAGAAACACAAGAACAAATACAAGTAACGAATGTCACTAGTTAAGCCAGCAGCTCTCGGAGTTCAACTCTTGCTTGTTTTCCCAATACTGGAAGGGAGACCTTTTGAGGAAAATGAAAATTGCTGCTGGATGTTGTGCCACATGTGTCTACGACACCAATAACGATATGGACACAATACTGTTAAAAAAACTACACCAAAGCCTTTGAACATAAATCTGACTCTGCCCCTATTAGGTTTAGACCCCAATTTCAATTGTACAATTTCTTATTATGTGTTAATTACAAGAGAGTTATTCAAACCTACAATGACTTGAGGGTGAGGTAGACAGAACTTAAATTTGGAGTGAACTACACCATTACAAACACATTTAATATATTGCAAATAAAAACAAACTACAGTTTGAGATACAGTTTTATTCTTGGGTTTTCGTGTTATCTCTTAATACTGAGTTTTTGAGTGCAATAGATAATAGTGAAGAGTTGTAGAACACAATGAGATCACACAGAGCGGTCTGAAAAGTCAAATGAATTTACCCTAAAATGTGTAGGTTACATTATTACAAGGGTAGTTTTCAATAAACACAATTTGTGCGTACAAGTATTATCAGCAATAGAAACTAGACCAAACCCTTAGTTATTACAACTCTTAAGCCTGTTGTTCTCGCCCGAAAACCTTTCACAGTCTTTCCAACATTCAGAACATTCAGAAACATCCCTTTAAAGACCCTGGGAGGCCACCTTTCTCTTTCTATGATAATTCTGTCGTCATTTGCCTTCACCTTCAAGTTACAAACATGGATAAAATGCATTGTTCTGTTGAGCACAAACCAAAACAGTTCTGGGGTACTATTGACTACCATAATAGGAAAATAAATACCACTATAGTCAGTAGTGCCCCAAAAGATATTTTGAAGAATGTGGGGAACCAAGACTCGTCGACCATAATAGTATTTAATTCTACTATGGTAGTCAATGGTGTCCCAGAACTGTTTGGTTTCCACATTCTTTAAAATATTTTTATATGTTCAATGGAACAAAGAAATTGGTAAAGGTTTGGAACAACTTGAGGATGAATAAATGATGACAACATTTTCATTTTGGGCTGAACTAGCCCTTTAAAGTTAAATTTATAACATTTATAACATTAAAGTAAAATGTATCAGATTTTTGGATGAACTAATCCTTTTAAAGTACAGGTTGGTGTAGATAATAAGAGTCTTAAAATCAGCGTACAGGACGGTCTGTAGTCTGTTTGGATAAAGAGAGAGGGAGAGATGGTTCACTAAAGGGACAGAGACATCCAGACTTTTATGTAATGAATTCATCTTGTATGTCCCTGGCTTTCACTAATGCACTTCAGAAACATTCCAGTTGACAGGGATTTGTATGCAAAACTTGTTCTTATGTTCTCATTCAAATATTGGGCTAGCACAAACCGCCCCAGTCAGCATCTAAATCATTCTTATCGCCACAATATCTTCTTAAAAGTTCCTTTACTGGCTTCGGTTGATATTTTTGGCGCAGATTCTCCAAATAGAAGAAAAACAAATAATGTGTTTATCACTGAACATCACAGTAAGGGAAGACACAAAATAAACAATATTAATAGGATGAAACATTACGTTACAAACACTGGACGGGGTGACAGAACATTCTGTGTAGAGACTTTTTCAGTTAATCTCACAGTTTCATATTGAGAAGACACTGGACAGCAGTAGTGCTTTTTGGGGTCTTAAAATACAGTGCAGACAAAATGGGAGAAGGGGGTCTCTCGCATATGTCTGCTTACACACAGCATGCATTTTCACAAATGCTCCTCAGCAACACTCTTTTTAATGTATATTTTATGGCGTATTTTTAAGGCACGAGGGAAGGGGCTGTTGTACTTGTGGCATGTTAACTCATGTCAAAGGCATATAGTATAGGAATTTTTGGAAACACAGCGATCTAACATCCAGATTAGAGTGCAAAAATCAGGTTCCCATTTGTTTTCTCCATTGGCAAGAATAATGTTTAATAAAAATGTATGAAGCTTTCAGGGTCTATTATATTTAGTAGAATTCCATCAATAAAATAATCAACTTTTATATGAAAACATAAGTCCGTTCAAAAGCCGACGTAACCAAGACCAAACACTCCTTGGGCCAAACTGACAAACATAGTAGAAACAAATTACTAGTATGGTAGTCAATGGTGCCCCAGATTATATTTTGAATATTGTGGGAAACCAAACATTTCTGGGGGACCATAGTACCCCATAGTATTAGTCAGCAGTGCCTCAGAACTGTTTGATTTCCCATATTCTTAAAAATATCACAAACACAAATCGGTACAAAAGCTCAGAGAGCTGGCTTCCCACTGGATCGAGACCAGATATCAAACATTGACTGTTTTTTTGTATTATTGAAAATTTTGCACTTTTATTATTATTTTAATGACTTTACATCAATTGAAATGTTCCATAGGCTTGTAGTCAATTCCCTTATTAAAGATTTCCAATAAATTTGTCAAATTGTGTTGTACAGTTCTCACATATGATATTTACTAAATCATTTTTAACCCAGATGGAGAAAATGAATGGGAGAATATCATGTCCGCTATAAATGTGGACAACCTCTTTTAGAGTGACCTGGCCTTGTTAAACTTCCTTTCTATTTTGCAGAATGGTGTAAGACATGCTAATGAAATGAAGACACAAGCTTTTCTTTTGTGTAGCTGTGTGGGGATAAAAAACTGAGAACGTAGAAAAGTATTTTTGAAATAGGAAAAGAGGAAAAATTCTCCCTCATTTAAAGCTAAACTTTGGTGCAAAGAAAACCAAGTGGAGGGGGGGGGGAAAGAGAAAGAGAGTAAAATAGGATGATTTAAAACATTTATAAATCGCTCTCTCCATAGAGGGCGCTGGAGAAGGAGATGTAATCCAGGGCTCCTTGGGTCCCGTCGTGGCCGATGTACTTGGTCATACGGCTGATGCAGTACTCGGCCTGCTCGGGTGGGAGTTCACGACGAAGCTCTTCCACAGTGATGTAAGGCTAAGAAATAAAAAGAGAAACTTTTCAAATGCTCTCTAGTCGTAATGTTTTTATGATGTTTTAAAACATAAAACATTTCTCACTATATTCCTATTCGGATGAGCCGTGTTTGAAGTTTACAGAATGCCAATAAACGCATACCTGTGTCCATTTTACACATTCTACATAAAAGTGCTGATTTGCTAGCCATCATTTAACATGCTACAGTTAATTATCCCAATTATTAATATGACCCATTTATCAAACACTGGTGTTTTATCATACTGCGGTTGCTGCTATATATGCAGATTTAACAAGCCAACTAAGAAATAGTTTTACACTAATTGTACCACGGTTTTGAGTTAGAATTATTCATAAGAAGTGATAACAGTTTGCTGGATAATAATCAACACTTTGAGGTTTCATGGCCCATGTTTGCTCTTAGTTCTCAAAGAAGTGTTACAACTGGAATATGAAGAGTAACTAGTCTCATTCGCACCTTATCGGAGGCCAGGATCTTGAAGGAGGCCACAACCTGTTCAGCAGTGTCCGTTTCAGCGGTCTCACGAGTCATGAAGTCGATGAAGGCCTGGAAGGTGACTACGCCGGTGTTGTTAGGGTCCACCAGGGTCATGATGCGGGCAAACTCCACCTCACCCTGACAGAAAACCGCCACAGAAAATGACAGTTACATATGTATTTATTGTTATATTTGTATTTTACCAGTGTCATTTTATGTATTAACAAAAAAAAGTTCAATATTCATACTTCGTGTAGGGTGCTTGTTATTTTTGTGATGGGGTGTGGCATATTGAATAGGTAGTTTAAGGTGGGGTTTAATGATCACTCACCAGATCGTAACCCATCGAGATAAGACAAGCGCGGAAATCGTCTGGGTCCATCATGCCGTTTCTCTTCTGCATATAGAAATAACGGTGAATGCGCTGTTATATAACATAGATCTTGAGGTCGAAATTTGTGTCACACTGACCCTGTCGAAGTGGTTGAAAGAGGCTCTGAACTCATTAAGCTGCTCCTGGCTAATGCCTTTGGCGTCGCGGGTCAGAATCTGGTTCTCCACCTCATTGATGGTACGTGCAATGGTGGTGAGCAGCTGCTCCCAGCCCACACGGATGTGCTAGAGAGATTCAAAGGCAGATAAGAAGAAAATGATAAAGCAAAGGTACTAGTGATTTATGTCTTTATGAATGTGATTAGAAACCTCTCAAAGATGCTGAAAGAAACTGTTTTTTTTTGTCAAGACTTTCATGAAATAATTTGGAAGAGACTTGTGTCCATGAATACCTCCATGGTGTAGTTGGTGTGTTTGTTGTCAAAGATCAGCGCCTCCTGGATAAGCTGGTGGTCTCCCTCCAGTTTGTCAATATTGGACTTGTAGTTAATGATGTTTTGCTCATATGTTTTAAGATTATTCATCTGTTCCTCCAGAGAGCCTGTAATGTCCACAGACACGTGGCCGATCTCCTATCAACAAAAAAGATCATTAAAGATGATTTGTTCCCTGTCTACAACCCTATTCTTTCACCTTGGATTTTTCTAAGCTGGTTAACAAACTGGTTAGCAAAATACATCATCACTCTATTTTTTTTTCAGCCCACCTCCATCTTAGTTTGAATCCAGGGTCCAATGATGTTGGCCTGAGCAGCAAATGAGCGCCTCAGCCTCTCATTGGCCTGTTGCCTGGCAACCTCCTCCTGTAGCATCTGGTCTCTCAGGGGAACCAGCTGCTTCACCTACATGGAGCGATGGTAAGTAATATAACATCAGAACAGCATAAAACTGATGTGTCTCTAAATTCTTATGAGCAAACTGTAACACATTACAATTTAAGGTGCAAACACTGATCCTAGATCATCAGGTGAACTCTATGAAGTGTTTCAGGAAAGTGTGACTGAAGCGTGTACAACAGATTACAGCCATCTGTCACCACCATATGGACAGTCAGCTCAGAGGCGACAAACTATTATTTTACAGACATTCACAAAATGTGGCCACAAAATAGCATCAGAATATTATTACAGGGACAGTCCACCTGAAGAAACTGCTTCTAATAAACTTTTTTACTGAAATAGTGCAACATTAAAAATGGTTTCTACATTATCAACATTACCACAAACAAATATGGTACATTTGAAGGGTTTGGTAACAATATTAGATTTTTATCGAAAATCATGTTTTTTATTATGTTTTTATTGTGTTACTGCAGTTTGATTTATATTATTTGAAATGCACAATAAGAAACCATGATTTCTGAGTTATCTTATTTTGGAACCAAACTCTTAAAACTTTCTCCTCAAGTTGTTGTACACTGTACTTACGGCTTCCCATTTGTTGGTGATGTCCTGTGGGCTTAGGACCGTGTATGGATTGACTCCAGCCAGCTTAATGCCGTAAGTCTGAGCGATCTTCATGATCTCATTCTGGATGCCCATGATGGCCATACGCTCCTTATCACCTTCTGGTAGAGTGGCCTTGAACTGATCGTGAGCCGTGATCAAACTCTAAAAGAGATGCAGAGAGAGAGAGATGAAAGAAGGAGAGAGAATGCTTGCTATCCTGATAACGTAGATTTATTAACCTGCATTAAGTCCTTAAAAAATATATAAAATAGCAGCTTTTCGATAACTTTCTCTACCTGATATAACTGTTACATTGTGAGTATAGAAAAATACTGGCTATACATCATACTGTAAGTCTTTCCCTGTTTTATTTCCTACTGAACATAGAATTTCACTTAGGATTTTTAAAAGACGGTTTCAAAGCAACAACATTAACAACGTAACTGCGCATGCGTGCTTTAATGGCCCAAACGTAACTTCTGCTGCACATCTACTAAGAATCGAGTTCCTGCAAATTATTTCTAAAAACGATCAAAAGAAACCAAGAAGAATCGTTACTTTGCTAAACTTTCCTCTCCAATATTTTCAATTTAGACTGCGATACCAAGCTCAATTGCTAAATGTCAATGTCCCATAAGGTTTCTTCAAATGTGACAAAGTTACACGAACCATTTAACAAAATGTATAACAAAATTAAACAAATCATATATTTAATACTATTAATATACAATCAAATATTAATATAAATTCAATTCAATATAAATTGTTATATTTTGGCCACTGGCCAAATCGATAAACAAAACACAGAATATGTCCCTCACATTATTCAAGAAACAGCTAAAAACACATGTTCTGTGGTGGAAACATGTTAAATATTAACTATGTTTATAAAATCTCTGTATTTCCTTTTCTTTCCCATTTCTCATGTAACATGTTTTTCATCTTAGGATGTCACGTGTTATTTCTTCCTTCAGAAAAGAATGGTGGACGCATCACGCAAATATGTGAGATGAGGATTTTAGAAGTGAAACATTAACAGTGAACACTTTAAGCATTTCAAATCAATATAGCATAAAATGTCATAACAAACCTGGATCTCCTCAATACTGTGTACAATAAACATGTCCTGCAAATCCTCCATGGCTCCATCCATCCAGTTGTTGAAGGGTGCAGCCCTCTTGGCAAACTCCAGGTAGAGTTGATCAATTGTTTCCCAGAGCTTTTCTACACGCTGGGGAGGGGACAACAAGAGATCAGCTACAATAACCCGAATCATTAGCCCTCTATGCCCACAGACGGGGCCTGAAATACAGTACAGTCAAACTATTGTTAAAGGGGTGGTTTAACAGTGTTTCATGCACTCTTACTTCTTTACAATGTCAAACGTGGTGGCTTCCCATACTTAACATGGTCAACTTGTCAAAAAACAATTTATGTATTTTTGTGCTCGACACACTCCCCCAAGAGTTTTGGTTAAGTTTTTTTTCGAAAATGAAATTCCCTTGCGTAACAACTTTTCTCAGTCCCTTATTGAGCAATTCTCCTGGAAAAGCATGCCCACGCGTCAACCAGCGAGAGCTAGAGAAAGAGGACGCGCACATGTCAAACGGCGAGAGCGAGAAAAATAGCATGTCCACTTGTCAACCAGCAAGAGCTAGAGAAAGAGGACGCGCACATGTCAAACGGCGAGAGCGAGAAAAATAGCATGTCCACTTGTCAACCAGCAAGAGCTAGAGAAAGAGGATGCGCACACGTCAACCAGTGAGAGCGAGCGAAATAGCATGCCCACGCGTCAACCAGCGAGAGCTAGAGAAAGAGGACGCGCACACGTCAACCAGCGAGAGCGAGAAAAATTGCATGTCCACTTGTCAACCAGCAAGAGCTAGAGAAAGAGGATGCGCACACGTCAACCAGTGAGAGCGAGAGAAATAGCATGCCCACTTGTCAACCAGCGAGAGCTAGAGAAAGAGGATGCGCACACGTCAACCAGTGAGAGCGAGAGAAATAGCATGCCCACTTGTCAACCAGCGAGAGCTAGAAAAAGAGGACGCGCAACCAGGTAGAGTGAGAGAAAGCCCATCAATGTGCTTACAGAAGTTCAGCTTTGTTTGTCTATTCGCTGCATTTCGGTGAGTCATTTTATATAAACGGTGTATATAACCCTGGATTTCCAGATCGTTTGAATCTACTAGACAGAGCAGTCTCAAAGCTAAAAGATGCCAGACATGCACCCCGTGCAGTAAGTGAACCTGAATCAAATGTCTGCATTTTGTAGGCAATCAGCGCGTATGTGCATTATGTAAACAGCACAATCTTATAGTGGATTAACAGTTATGCAAGGATAATGCGATGATGTATTGTGTGCTCGTGCTTTAGTTCCGCCCGCAGCACGCCTTCAGGAGCTCGACTGTTTTCGGAAAGTTGGATGATGCGTGGGTGTGCTTTTCCGGGAGAACTGTCCAGTAAGGGTCTAAGAAAAGTTGATACTAAATGATTTTTCATGTTCGAAAAAAACGTACCGAAACCTATACGAACTTAATACTACGTCATATGTCCAACTTGTTTTTGACAATTTGACCATGTCAAGCATGAGATGTCATTGTAAAGAAGTCAGAATGCATGAAACGCCGTTGCACATGCCCTTTAAAACCTTTTATATAAATATTATTTGAAATACAAATGCATTAAATATTTTATTTTAGGATTGTAAGTTGACAATAAACATTCAAATAAACTTTTTTGGGGTGAATAAATGCTTCAAATCCACCTTTTCACTTTGGAATGTGAAGGGTATCCGTTTACACTGACTTTTGTATTTTAAAGTTGGCCAATGGTGGGTTGCTGTAACATGTACTTATGAAAATAGGTTAAGCCATTTCACCTCACACAAGTATAAGTAATGTAAAAATGTAAGTAATGTAAGCTGAAATGGCTTGAAAAGTAAAATAGTATTTTCTATTAGTGTAATGTACCTCTAGAGCATCTCTCCTCTTCTGAGTGAGAGTTCCCAAATTGTCCCACTGATCACAGATCCCTTGGCAGCGGGAGTTCACTGTAGTAGCATCATGGTAATCTAATTCACTGGATAGAGAGAAGGATGTATTCTTACTCCAGTTTCTTTGGAGTCATTTTAATGGCACAGGGTATAACTGTCACAGCTAGAGGTCGCAGAACAATAACAAAGGCCAAGCTTCCACACACAAATCATGTTCATAGCTGACATAACATTCTATAACCATTACACTATACTGTAACGTAAGCCAAGAGAGACGCTTGATAGAAGTGGTGTGCTAGACTTTAGAACTCCAGTTCTACTTTGCATTGTTTCATGAGACTGGTTTGCCATGAGGTGTATTCGACAGCATCCAGCACTGTGCAGATCGAAATGATGTGAGAACTTCTTTTAACTTTATGAAAATGACCTGTTACTGCCTTTTGGAGCAGAAACATGAGCACACAGGATTCATCCCCTGTTCGATACAGAAATTAAGTAATCTATTGGACTGAAATGGACAAGTTAATATTACTGTGAGCAATTTCACTATGTAATAATAAATACAAATAAATAATGATGTATGCTATTATTATTATTATCATCCCAAGTGAGTTTGACAGGTGCATTAAAAAATATGTCTGATATGAATGATACTTTATACACTGCTAACACAATATACAAAACACATTCTTTGCCTCTATAGATTATATACAGACCACCACTTACACTTTTTCTGTCAAATTTTGGTTAGTCGTTCAGCCCACCAGTAACATTGAGGCACCCTGCAGGAACACCCACCATGACCAACAATACAGCAACCTCCAGTGATAAAAACACTGCATGACTGTTTCGTTACTGTATGTTGAATTCTCTCTCTCTCTTACTTTAACTCTTGAGCGATAGCTGCAATCTGCTCAACTCTGTCCTGGTGGGCGGCCAGGTCGCTCTCAAACGCTTCATGCTTTCTCATAAGAGCCCTGATCTCCATCAGAGAAGCCGTCTCGTAGTCCTTCTGAGACAGCAGGTGTTCCTTTCCTGCAAACAGAATTCATCAAATCGGCAAGGCAGAAAATAATATGTAAGTTAAACTGGAAGATAGATGTGTGAAGTTTGGAGATATACTGATTATTTGTGTGCTTGTAAACTCATGCACGTAACATGCCGGTTGAGGAACTGCCACTACAATGAATGGAAATGCTAAAAGATCTTGACTGCTTAATTTTGTGTAAACATGTGGATTCAGGCTCATGTACCTGTGGTCCAGGCCTCATGGAGGGCACACTTCAGCCTGAACTTCTCAGCCAGATGGTCGACTCTCTCCAGACGACGGATTTCTGTGAGCAGCCATTCTTCATAACCCTTCTCTACTTGCTCTAGACCTTTCCATGCATTAGCAATGTCCTGCAATCGTACACATACACATCTTTGAATAAGCTGATTTGAATGGTTGAATTTAAAGTGGTTATAATTGAGTTCCTAGATTAAATATTTGATGTTTAAATTAACATAAAAAAATCATTTTACACAGTCAGATATGAACAACATCCTTAAGACCAACATTCAAACAGAAATTGTTTCAGGGTTTGGCAAAGCGGGTGGGTTTTTTCTGACTTACAGACACCATCTTCCCCTCAGAGGGCATGAAAGCGGGACGGTTGCTAAGACGGAGCTTCGTCTGCAGGGTGTTGAAGTTGATCTCCAGCTGACATTTCTCCTGAACGCGTGGAGGCTTGTGGACGCGCCTGTAGTCCCGGAAATCCTCTAACTTCTGCTGCATTGCCCGCATGGTCTGCTCCGCCACACGGTTCTCCAGCCAGGGGATAGTCCGACGGATCCATTCCAACAACTGGAGAGAAAGGGTGGAGATGAACAAAAAGGGTTTGGAACAGGGCTGGAGTTTGCAAACGGAGAGTCCTTTCTATGCATGTAGAAGGTTCACAGGAGAAGACTGATCTTAGCACCTCACTGGCCAGTTTCTCATACTCCTCCATTAGCCTTTCATTCTCCTGGTTCACGGCCAGAACTTTGCAGATTCTGTTAGCAGCGGTTTCAGCCTGAAGAAAAGGAGAAAACAAGTAGCTTATTCCTTTGGATGTTGAGCAGAAAACTGATATGTCATAATGTCCTTCCTCAGTTTACTTCAATTTATACATTTAATTTCCCTGCGTGTACTTTGATGGTACAGAACCATGAAAACATCTGATCAGACTAGAGAAGATTCTACATCGTACATTTGTTTAAGCAATTGAATTGATTGATGGTTCCTACCTGTTCAGCACCAGCGAAAGCATGATAAAAGCAAGACACATAAGTCATGATGGCTTTTTCATCAGGCTTAGGGGTGTTAACAATGTCTGAGGGGTAAATGAAGAGAAGATCAAGGTGAGTTATATTTCATTTGTTTATGCACTAAACAGATATGTTTTGAAGTTCAAAACAATGTAAAGGTGCTATGATTTTCAATACTTTCACTCACCTTCAGCGTCAAGCATTTTTGGGATGTCCAGGAATTTCTCTGCCACCTCAAACGCAGTGTTCAGGTTTCCAATAGGGTCATCCTGTACAGAAAGAACCACCCAAGAACATTAGAGGATGACAGAATAAAAATCCAACAACAGCCTCATAAATACTGTTACATGTGGACCCACAAAGGATGCTTCTTCAATTGTGGGCATTCAAATATAGCTGTGCTGTAGTTGTATTCTGACAAGCATTCAGTAAGGAAGCAAGGTGCACACATTTGTACAACCTGCACAAATGCTACTACGATAAAAGTGAATGCTAACGGATAACTTTTTTCAGGCATTATATAAATATTTTAAGCCAAACATCTTAAGGCAGTTTTGCAAGATGTAAACTTAATGATATAAGAATAACATGTTATAGTAAATCTCACTTCATTGCAGTTCAACATCCTGTGGCCAATTCAAATTCCAACTTGCGAATTAAAAAATGAACAATCCATGGGTTGAATACTTGAATATAGACTCAAGGATCAAAAATCTGTTAAAGTATTGTTTTGATAAATAGCAGTCACGTCTACATTTCTGCCTTCTCTGCTTTGCTTCTCTGGCTAAACATGGCATGTTTTTGCTGTGTTTTATCCATATAACTTTTCACTATGGTCTCTGACAACAGGAATTTGTACAATCTCAGTTGTACGTTTAAGTGCTATTTAAGTACAATGATGTTCCAGTATTGATGTTTAGATTTAGGGATGGGTATTTTTTCCAAGCATCAAAGGCATACATTCATACCGATTAGCCACCTCATGAATAAGAAATTCCCGTGAGATCAAGTGTGTCCAGGGCGTGAATTTCAAATGGGATGGTGTTTCAGTTTAAAATGCGGAGGATTTGTGTTTTTGTCCATGTAATACTATCCCCCAAATGTTACACAAAATGCAAAAATATGAAATATTCTCAATTACAGTTCCCCCAATGAATCATGACCACTACTACTGACCACATTTTATTAATTCCATTTTCCAACCACTTCTCATAATCCCCATTAATCTCTCTCACTTGAAAAACTAAAGCAAAGAAACAAGAACAAAGAAAAATAATGAACAGAAATGGGTGTAAAAGATTAGAGAAAGTAGTGAGACTGAAAAGCACCTTTCTGAGTTTAGAGTAGTCGATAAGGTCTGGTCTGTGTCTGTGGATGAGGGCACACAGAGCAAGGCCATCCTTCCAGCTGAGATACAAAGAACCAAGCAGACACAGAGAGAACAGGAGAGAGAAAATAGAGAGAGATCTGAAAATCTACCCTTCAATGTCACAGAAAAAACAAAGCCAGTTCGGCCTCACACGGCTGCACTGTAAATCTAAATAGTTAAATTCTCACCTGATGTGGAAGTTCTGTACGTTAACGTTCCTGTAGGGGGCGGTCTTCCTCTGACACCACAGCAACAGACCCTCTTTAGCGGAAGTCTCTGTGGAGTGGGCCCACACACACAAGTGAAAATTAGGATTTGTTTTAAATGAAGAAATACTATTAGGTGTAAATGAGTGTTTAATTATTAACATGACTGGTCAGGTTTTAAAAAATACAAAGTGTGTATGTACCCTCCACAGAAATGTCCTGGATAGCAAAACGGAGAATGATGGTCCAGATCATTCCAAGAGTCATTTTCAAATTGCCATCAACAATCTCTGCAGAGACACAGAGACAATTTCAGTTAAATGAAAACATATACAACACATACAAACACGTACACACACCCTCTTTACAGTGTAGTAGGTCTATACGTGTTTCACTCTACATACCTTCAGCACCAATGGACACCAGTTTGACTCCTTTACTGCAGATGTAGTCCAGAGCCTTATTGACATTGGCGATTTTATGGAAACGCATCTTTCCTTTGTCAGGCTTGGGCAGCCTCTCACCTGCCAACCAGTAACATAGTCAGACCCAGCAGATCAGTTTTGAACATTAGAAGCTAACTTTGAAGTGAATATATGTGCTAGGCTAGAGCATTCGTGTGTTTTACATTGATAATAAAGACAAACGTCACAACCCAGTCCGTCCACATTGGACGTCATGACACCGCAATTATTTAAAAACATTCACAAACGCGGACAAAACGATATCTACTGTACTTGTAGTACTTTAGACTATGATCATTTTATTTAAGATCATTTTGATTTCGACAAATCACAATGCACTGGTCATGTTCAGTGAAGACAGGGTGCTATTCAGAAAACAGGGTTTCATCTGTGATGTTAAGTCTGGCAAAAACAATCATTTGAGTCATAGACATCACCTGTTCGGGCACATTTAGTATGACACCAAAGCGACGGTTGTGATAATCGGCCTTCTTATCTCTTTTATGGTTCTTACGGGCTGGAGATCAGGTTTTACATCTGCACTGTAACAGGTTATGGAGTAAAAGGTTATTGCTAAAGTATGTATTCATTTAGTCACTCATTTTAGATTTTATGACAGCACAAAATAACACAAAATTTGGGGTTCACACTGAAGCCCTGAACTCTAAATTATGTTACCCTGCTTTATAAGATTTTTTATATGGAAAATGTACATAGGTGCTAATGTCCACGTTCAAGGTAATGCTATTTGATGATGCTTCAAATTCACAACTGATGCACACATACTTGATCAGTACATATGTCGTGCCACTTGGAGACCATGCCCGCAATGCCACAGGGCAGCTCCTTACTAAAGACAACAGTCCTATCTGATTTTCTAAAATCAGAATTAAATAGCATATTTTCAATCAATAATTAAGCCGGACATGAACATCTCTATAACTTTTGTTTCTTAAGCTTATTTTGTGCTAAAAATAGCCTTTTTCGAGGTTGCTTCAGTTACTGTGCATGTGCATAGGCTGGCAAGAACCTCACGAGAGGCCTGCGCCAAAGACTCGACGATTGTTCCTTTTTACTGGATGGTGGGACTTCCTTTACTAGGAAATGTGCATTGCATTCCCCCGGTTAAGGCTAGATGGGATAAAGCTATGGCAAAAATTTTTGGTTTAGGGCAGGGGTTGGCAACCTTTGTGACCAAAAGAGCCATTTTGGGCCCTGTCCCACTGAATAAAATCTGTCTGGAGCTGCAAAATATATGTAACCTTTAAATTACTATAACACAGGTTATGCATGTAAGGAAGTAGTTACCCAAGTTGCACCACTAGGTGACAATATAGCGTGATTTTTATTGTATTTAGATGTTAGCAATTTATAGATTTTTGTCCCTGGTAATAAGTGGGAGAGTTGCACATGCTGCTTTAGTTAGACTTCAGCTTTTTCTAACTTTTTTGTGTTTTGGCGGCGTTTGATGAACAGCCACAAGAGACCACCTACTCTCCGGTCCGCATACGGACATCATGCATAAACATTATGAGAAGCGCACTAGCCAGACAGGATTTAAACTATGCCGACTAAAGGCCTAAAGGTTTGGTTAAAAGACGAAAAAAGTACCAAGCAGAATGTTTTCACAGCATTCCATTTCTAACACGCATGTTCGGCACTGTCACACATTTGTCAAAGCAGATATAAAACCGCTGCTCTCTGTGTTTTTTCAGTCATTTCCGTTGGCGCTTATATGTACATTTCATGGACTTATTTCGTCTATTCGAATGAAATATCTGAAAAAGAAAATACATTTTACCCAGCCAGGGTGTATAGCTGGGTAAATGTGTATGCTTTTTCAGATGTTTCCTGAAGAAATCAGGACAGAAATGGTCAAAAGTGGACAAAATAGACGGATTACAGCAGGTGTAAATGGGTATGTGCCTCGTTCGTCCACATGTGATCCGATCGACCAAAACGCATCTTAATACCAGGAATAAATAAGGGACTTATAAAGACTGCAGGGAGCCGCAGCAGGGGGGCAGAAGAGCCACATGCGACTCGAGAGCCACGGGTTGCCGACCCCTGGTTTAGGGTTAGGGGATAGGATAAGGGTAAAGACAGGGCTCATGTGTTGAGATTTCGCACCTATTCCTCCCCATTCGCTGTTATGGCAGTAGCATGTCTTGTTAATAACTATTATCCTTGGCCATAGTTACCTGAGATGACCTCAAGCAGCAGCATGAGTTTGAGGCCATTTCTGAAATCTTCTTCAATATTCTCGATCTGGGTTCCCGCTTTGCGCAGATGAGAGTTGCACCATGCCGTGAATGTCTACAAGAGAAAGAAAAACAGATTAATAAACTAAAACAGACTATTGATTAATCAGGGCCATTTGTAGTCTCAATGAGATTTGGGCATTCAATTTAAATAGATTTAATGTTTAGGGCGATCCAACATATTTAATTCTGGTGACTTTTTTACCATTTCTTGAGTACTTTAGAGTAGCTGTACAGTTTTTCTGAACCCATTTGACATGATTCACTATAAAGCAAAACCTTTTTTCTGATAGTTAAAGACTTTTTGCAATACCTATTCCTAAACACAAATAGATTCTCATTTTGTGATGCATGTGTTTTGCAAAACAGTAAATGGTGGTGAGAGGAAGTGGAAAAGAAGGAAGAGCATGAGGAAGAACAAGACCTTACAAGCAGTGAAAATGGCCTCTAGTTAAAGGATGTCAACTCAAGGTGGTCTGTGCCTTATCCTGGTTGCATTCGCACCGGCAGAAGGACCACTGCGTTCAGCCAGCCTATGTACATTTACATTACTGGAAGCTCCAATTATGTTGGAATAAACCCTAATGTGAGCTAATTTGAGCCTGTACTAGGTAATTTGTGCCAGCGCTGTAGTGAAGTTTTTTAGTTAAACCCCATGTATAGCTGACAAAAAAATACATGCTTGTTGCATTTGCTGTCATGAAATAACGTGTTTGTTTATATATAATAGCCCCGTACCCACCATTTATACATGTATATTTGTCGCAATAGCCATCAATACATTGTATGGGTCAAAATTATAGATTTTTCTTTTATGCCAAAAATCATTAAGATATTAAGTGAAGATGTTCCATGAAGATATTTTTGGGTATTTCCTAATATATCAATGCTTTATTTTATTTTTAAACACGCCTATAAACTTCGCTCACTGCCAGCTTTTGGGAATATTTGGTATAATGTAAAGTTTAGATTTTCCGCTTTCAGGTTCATCTACTCTTCACAATGTACAGCATTACAAGCCAATAGAGAGTGTTAAAACAAACAGCAGTTTGGCAGTAATTTACAGTAGATTTACATTTATGTAATTTACTGGCAACAGTTTGTTCAAAGATAAATGATCATTATCCTTACAGAAAAAAAACGATAAAATAACATCCTATAGCAAAGCATTCTGGGAACCAGAAATCCACAATAAACCTTTTTCAGTTGTTTTCTAATTTTGGTTCCCAGAATGCTTTGCATGATGCTGTTATATTATAGTTTTTTTAGATAATTATAAAGATTTGTTAATGTTTTAATATTCATTTATCTTTGAACAAACTGTTCAAAGTTTATCAATCTGAATGTGTGAGTGTTTATTTCTTTGTTCACACAGAGCAGGTGACTTGCTTGAATGTGGAAGATAGGTGGTAAAAAGTGTGAAATGTAGGAGTTCCTGATGCGAAAACTGAGAGAGAGTGAGAACCAGCTTCCGAAGAGCTCCCGAGATAGTGAAAATAAAAATATGAATAAACAAATGTGGAAAAAAGAGAAGGGAAAAGGCAATCGGATTGGAGATTATGGGAGAAGGTGTAATCGTTTTGGAAGCTAGGGGTCTCCGTAGGCCTGAGTGGGTGGGCAACCAACAACACAGAGAGCCAAATCTAAATTTAGAAGGCAAAAACTATAGAGCGCTGAAGAGGAAAAAGAAGATAGTTGGCCTTGAAGATAATATAAACATTTAAAGCGTTTTCCGAGGCTCTATTTTAGGTTCTTCATATTAGCATATACGGTATGTTTTAGGTTGTTAAAACAACACTACATAAATATGTGTTTTCTAAAGATCGAGAAAAAATGTAACAAGTTGAAACATTCTTTAACTGCACATGTATTTTGGTTCTAAGTACATTTCGATCTAAGAAACATAACCTTCAGACATTATTTAATGTAGATATTAGGAGAGGATATAACAGAGGTTAAAAAGAAGGAGAGCGGAGAGGGGGTGACAATATCTAAATCTGGATGTCACAGGACACCCGAGACACAGGCGAGAGAGATTCCTAAGGAGGAAAGTAAGGGACACAACAGGCAGAAAGAGAGAAGCCTGTTTTTTCTGAATTCTATCTTTTATTTATTCAAAAAGAATTGCCTGATAAAAGTATTTAGACCAACAACAACAGCTAAAACAATTACACAAGTACCAAAATAAATATCGGCTAACAACTAACCAAGTAGCCCTGAACCTTTAAATAACAGCTCTCTGTGAGTGCAGCTGCCACTTCCACTCTGTTAAGTAAATTCATTTCACAGCGTCCACCTGTTACCAACATGTGTGTGTATGTGCGTGTTTGTGTGCTCATATGGGGGATAAGCTTTAGAAGTGAGGTAATGCACTATCAGCATATGAGAGGAGATGCCTGCCTTGTCCAAACCCGAGTGGACGTCTGGGGAAGCCCTTTAATAGGTGACCTTTTAAACCAACTTATGACCAAAGGCTGTGGTTAGAACTGTGCTGCTATTTTAGGTGGGTTGTGTTTGAGTGAGGAGAAGAAAGAAGTCAAACTGTTGCTAGTTGCTATCTTAGTTTTTTTTAAGTTTATTTGTATAAACTCTGCTCACGTTGAAAATGTGCATTGCATTGCTAACTGTGAGTGTTGCATGTGTTGCATTAAAGAGACAGTTCACACACAAAGGAAAATTCTGTCATTATTTACACAGCCTGTTGTCATTTAAAATGTATTACTTTATTTCTACCGCAGAACACAAAAGAAGATATTAACCACATCGACATAGCGATTGACCAAAGACATCAGCGAGCTAAGCAGGGTTGCCAAATCTGTAGATTTCCAGAGTAATTAAACTACTTTTAAACCATTGCCATGAGTTATTTTCTGTTCCTTGGGTTAAAGTGGAAGAATTTTGGTTGGTGGTTTTGGTCTAGCTTTGACTGGACATCGGGCTGTTTTTTTTGGTTGCGCAGATCCGGCAACCCTGGAGCTGCGCAAATATTGCAATGCAATTAAAAATAGAGGCAGACATGAGAGCACATGAAGGTGTATGTGGCACAAACACGCCTGTTTCTAGAGCTCAGCTGTGAGGTCTGTTCATCACAAAGTGCTTGAAAAAAACATTTATCATTCACTCGTGCTACATTGTGGTGCATGAAAAAACTTGTGCTATGCAGTGCACAGGTCAAGCCAAGCACACACAGATAAACTGAATGTTTTTTAAATGTTTCACTTACAATGAAAGAATCATGTTTTGATCCCAAAGTTTTTGCAACTTTCGAATACTTGGCAATAATCTTAAGTAAACGCTCTTTTAACATTAATGCAACACTGTAAACCTTTTTGCTGTAGTTATGCAGCTTGTTGCCAGTAACTTACTATAGATTTATATTTATCTAATTTATTGGCAAGGGTTTGTCCAAAGATAAATGAACATTAAACATTAACAAGTCTTTATTCTTACAGAAAACAACAATAAAATAACAGCCTCATGCAAACCATTCTGGGAACTAAAAATTCACATAAACCTTTTTCTTTAAATTTTGCTTCCCAGAATGCATGAGGCTGTTATAGTTTTGTCTGTAAGGATAAAGACGTGTTAATGTATAATGATCATTAATCTTTGTACAGCCTGTTGCCATTAAATTACATAAATGTAAATCTATGTAAGTTACTGGCAAACTGGTGCCAGTAATACTGTAATTTCTACAGAAATTCTTTACAGAGAATGTTTTTGATAAAAATGTAGCGAATGTTAGCAAAGTTCTGAGATTTTTTATGATGCGGTTTGATTCTTGGAAAGGAAAACTGTGGTATTGTAGTCAATGGGAAACATCATTAACTACAATGCTACCGTTTTCCTTTTCAAGAATCAAATTGCATTCCGAACAATCAAATGGTCTTTGGAGATTTTTAAGGTAAAATAAACTAAATGTTGCTGTGGCATCAAAGCATTTCATAACCATGCTTTCAGCAATCGATAAGAATGTAATACTCTCTCTGCAGGTCTGTTAAGAAAACTCAGCTTCACTAATTGCGTTCTACTGGTCCTGCATGTGCTAAATGCAAAGCCCATCTTCTAAGTAAATCCATCTGTACGGATTTAATGAACAGCTGATCTCACTTGCAAATACAGGTTAATACCTGCTGAATTACTAATAATCTAAGACATACAAACATCTGATTCCGCCCTGATGCTAAATTCAGTTGATATTCTAAACTGCTTTATGTGTTAGTACCTTGTGAAATGATTTAAGGATCTGTCAAAAGGTATTATTCTGCATGGTTTCTGTGTGATTTGTTTTATATAATGTCTTGGGTGTTTCTGCTGGACATGACTAACATTTAAAGGAGATGTACAATGTTACACGCAGATGTGTTTTCGTGCAATAACTATTCAAACACTGTATTACACAAAGAATTCACTAGATCAAAATTTCATCAACAAAATGTTACACTTTCACTCCAAAAAGCACGTTCACGTTCGTACGTTAAAATGAACCTCCACAAAATCTTTGAGCATTTATGATGCCTTATGAGTAACATGTTCTTCCGACTTTGGGTTGAATAATACAGTACCCCAAATTTGGGATGTTAATTGGTGATGCAGTCTGGAAAATCTGAAATCATCCCAAAGGAATGACACACCAGCAACCCTTCTGTCGCCCAACGCACACACGCTTGAGGCATGCAAGGGTCTGACATCTCACATTTCAACATTTATCAAGCGTGGCAGCGCTCATTAATGTGTTCACAGAAGTGAGACTGAAAACCTCTGAGGATACGACTGCAAAATGAAGGACCCATTACTACATGTCTGCCATTACTTCAGGCCAGTGTGTGAGGGAGTCTGTTAATGAAATAGTTCCATATCCATAAAAATACGTTCCATCTTCATTTAAACATCATTTTCACATACAGTTGCCGTGACATCATTGACGGTAGAAAAATATTTATTGGAGGAAAAATGAAGCTGAGAAAAAACTCAAAGGGGAAATATAGCAACACTTCTGATCAGCGCATAAATCTTAATTTGTCTCTTGAGTAATGAGTTGGCCAGATGGATGATGTGTATGATGAGGGCGGACGGCTCATATCCTCACGGTAAATACACACCATTACAGGATACCACGTTACAGGATATCAACTTTACATCACATGTCATTGATGATATCACACCATCATAGTTCCTAATACACCATGCTATCAAAATAGTATTCCATGATATGTAAAATTTGGCTGGATCACACTGATCCAATATTGAAGTTTCTCGGAGTAGTGTGAAACCCCTATTGGCGTTTATTGGATCAATGTGAATGAGAATTTAGAATGTTGGCGTTTGTTAGATCAGTTTGATTTAGCCTAAAAATATCTTCATATTATCATAAAAAAACACATAATATTAGCTTAAACATCCGTTAGCAGACAATCTGAAATAACAGCTACATTGAGACATAACCAGCACATATTTGCGAATATCCGAACACAAACACATCTATATACACTAACACAGGTATAAATCTGTCGTGAGGCCTATGTGAACTATGTCTTTGGTAGTTTATAGTTGTTGCCCTACAAGGACACGGCTTCTGGAATAGCAACTGCCATCTGATCTGACCACACAATCTCTCTCTCTCTCTCTCTCTCTCTCTCTCTCTTATCTCCCTTAACTCTTCCAATAATCAAATGGTAAGTGGACAGAGTTGATTAACCTTCAGAAAATGGGCAAGTTAAGTTAACATTAAAATATGAATACAGTATACGTCTATATTATCCTATCATTTAGTAGGCACTAAAACTGAGGGGAGATCATTTACTTTCCATCACAATTATGTTATTTCTACCTAATTGTGACATAATTTGAGTTCTTTTAAATCAATTTCATTACAATTCATATCTAAATTACATCACTGGTTTGTCATGTTAATATGTCTGGTGTCACATGATTAGGTCACATGATTGTATTTGTTGGTTAGTTAGGAAGATGTGATTAAAACACTGTTCCTCATCAAGGCAAGCAAACGTCACTAAACAAAACATTTCACATAGAAATTCAATTAGATATTTATTAAATAAATAATTAAAATAAAGGCAGGAAAACCGTTGTCCCTTGACCGTGAAAATTCTCATGGCAGTGTTTCACAATCGCATCAGAGCCTAAAAAAACATGGGGTTTGCGTACTTACTTTGAGACTTATTTTTATATTATTTTGCTAGATAGATTGAAATAAAAAAACAATGAAGCCTCAGCTCAATGTGTTTCTAATAGTTTTGTCCAGATGGCAAGACAAAAAGTGATTTTATTTTTCACAGAGTGACTGTCAATATAACATTATTGGGTTGATAGGAATTTGTACTAAATGAAAAACTTCCAGTGCAAAAATTAAGTAACTTATGAACTTGCATTTGATTGTTTTATCGCTCACTATAATGTAAAATGTCGCAGAGGCCAATACAGAACACACGGTCAATTTTTACAGAGCACAACCTCAGCAAATAGCCTTCTAAAAATGGAAAGCATCCACAATTTTTGTACGCAATAGCTTTAGATACACCAACACCTCGATCTGAATCTGTTCTGGTCTGATACTTGAAGCACGCCAAAGGATTTCAGTATCGGGAATGACTGCAATTTCAGTATGACATCTTACCTCTCATGAAAAGATCAGAACAAACTCACAGGCAACGGAAACATTGTAACTCTACTCAGCTACATTCCATAAGTGGCCCTCACCAAAATGACTGGCAGAAAAAGACTATTTCACACCGCAGTTAACAGACGTCAACTTAATTTGATCAGGGTTGGCTTATGAATAACTGTTGTAACATTTTATAAGGTTAATAAAAGGTTATTAATAATTTACTAATGTAGTGCGTACCTGATCCAAACCATAAGCTGTTAGAATGCTGTCTTATTGTACTATTAAGGTATTTTTCACACTATTATGTGAGTCGAAGATCATTTCAAGGATTAAAGGTAATAAACAAAGAAGCTGTATATTTTAAAGCACATATGTATACTAAAATCTATCTGATATAGCTGAAAATAATTTATAAATAATATATTTTACTTTTTTCAGAATGAAAAACACAGAATTGGGTTGATATATCGGTTTTAAAATTGGTATATTGAGTTTTAAAATAGAATCTTGTGTATATATATATATACACAAAAAAAAATTCTATTGTGTTGCGGGCAACATGTCAACTATGGTAAAATCATGTAAGATTTAGTTTAATAGACGTTTTCTTTTTAACAAAATAAACACTAATGATTTGTATATGCAAATAAAATGTATATACAAACTTAAAAAAATGAACTTGGACTAAATTAACACATATGTACAGTCATGAAAAATGTAATGAGTTATATGACAATCTACGACTATGCACACCTAAATAATGCTTTATTTACATCACCAACAAAATTCTTAGAGATTTACTGCGAAAACTTGATTGCTGAGCCCTAAAATAGCTCAATGCAAAATACAATTTAGTGCAAAACCCACATGTTACCACAACATCAGACAAACAAATCTTCAAAACATCAGTCCTTAAAACTAGCAAGGAGAATCCTTGTATAAAACTACACCTTTATACTGTTCAACAGAAGACTTAAACAGACTAATGCTATTATACTTATATTATACTACTTTTTAAATTCATATTAATCATTTTAATCTGCATATTAAGAAAATGTAATATATGCATGTTCCTCCAGGTGGCAGTGCTGAGACACTTTTTCTGTTATGTCTGTGAAAATGAGAGGAATGAATTTCAACCTGACAAATGATCCTAAATGGAGCTGTCCTGGAGCTGACAATACTTGACTCTGACCATTCGCTGCAAGCACCATTAAACTGTACAACATTTGTGATAAACACGCAAGGGGGTTGAGCCTGAACTTTGTGAATGACGGAAATCTGTGAAGCTTTCTATGTGTACAGATTCTGTGTGGGCATGAATATCAACCATATAAAGCCAGATCAAACTCAGTATTGACTAGTCAACATTAGAGAGGCGCTGAGAAACGATTTGTCTATTTTCTGCTGCCATTTGACACATATCAAATGAAACAGCATGTTGACAATCACTTTATTACAGGGACTTCGGTATATGTTCGTTGGGGAGTCAGAACAGGTGCAGAACAAGCCCCCCACCCCCACCCACACAACATCCATATTTGTTTCATTGCAAAATGATGCACTTTCTATATTTACGCCGTGATATCAGCTCCTTATGCTGATCTAACATGCCAGAGAATGTTCACACGCTCTCTCCAATAGGCCCATTTGATGTCTAGACTTTTAAAGACCACAAACAAAACTGAATTGATAACTTAAAGTTATCAACTTCTTCATACATGGCAACTAAAACCACTGCAAAACCAAAAGCACTGCTCAACCGGAGGAATAGTTTTAGTATTGTAACTGGACTATTAAAATGAGTTTTTTGCCAAAGGGGCAAAAAATAATTATTGTCATATGTAAAGTCAGTGGAGTGGATCACTTTTGAGGTAAGAGGGGCTGGCCTTTGAACACCACTGAGTACACTTAAAAAATATTGTGCCATTAAAATAGTTAAAATTTACATGTTGGTGTTTTTTGCAAGCTCTGGGAGAGAGAGAGAGAGAGAGAGAGAGAGAGAGAGAGAGAGAGAGAGAGAGAGAGAGAGCAACTGCACAGGCAAAGAGGTCAGAAAAGGCGGCCTTGAGAATTGAGAAGATGAGGTTAAGGAGTATTTTTAGGACATGTTTATTCACAGACTGAAATGAAACCTCCTTGCACTTCTCTTGCTCTCTCTCTCTCTCTCTCACCACCTGTTGAAGTCTTTCAACCTTGTCAGGTCTTGCCAACATCCAAGTGTTTGTGAGATACCGTTATACTGTGTGTCTGCAAATGAAATGCTTTTTTACCATCATGATCGCCATGCGATTATCAAGTGTTTTAGCCCAACATCATTAAGGTTCTTACAAATTAAATGTTTTACATGAATCTAATATTAAAGACATGGGACGCATCTCCAACTGCAGTTTATCCTGTAGGCAATTTTGGGGACTGCAAGAGACCCGAGGCAATTTAACCTATAACATTTTCCAAAAATGTGTGGAAAAATATCTGAATATAGGGCAAATTGTGTATTCAAACTTTCTATTTCTGGCACGACAAACGTCCCGGTGCGAGACACCATAAATCTTTGGTTCACTTTGCACACATCGATCAGTTGTTCTTTGCGAGGGCGTGCTGACGTCATTCACAGACCGCGCTTCAATAGTTCAAGTGACTTCCCCTGTCGTTTTCGTCTCCCATCTGATCCTCAGAAACGTCATATTACCCCCTTCTGCCTGGTCTTTTTTTAATGACAAAACTACAAGTTTACAAAAACGTTTTTTTTTTTTGTACCTGTAACGCATTTACCGAATAATTACTTGCGCTATTCTGTGAGGTAATGTAAGTGCACCACATTTATTGAACGCGATGTTAGACGTTTATATGAATATCATACTTTTATTACAGTCACGTAGCGGTCAAGTGTGTGTTTGCGGGGCTATTGAAAATAAATTAATATTGAAGTGAGTAAGGAGAAAAACGGACTAAATATGGAATAGACAGCTTGTAAAAATGTTGTTCGGAGTTACACCGATAGTTTATACTATAATGTAAAGAATCAAGCTCAACCCTGGCACATACAGTGTATTTAATCCGTGTTAAAATATTTTACACTGTGAAAGTGGTACTAGATTTACCGTATCAATAACTGCAGTAACGGGTAATACATTTTTATAATGAGGTATATTCTAAAAACACATTCATATAAAAAGCATTACTGCAGTTAAATGTTACTATAAAATAAATCAATTTAGCTATTTCACTCACACGTAAACATGTATAACTTATATGAAGTTACAATCATGTTAATTAACATTTCCCCTCAAAGTGACGTCCGCACATTCACGTGATCCTACCTTCCTCTGCTGTTTCTCCCAGGCAGGATCCAGCAGAAGGTCCCTGTCCCAGTCCTCCTCCTGAGTCATGTAGGCTTCCGTAGACATCATGTAGGTGCTGTTATACTGCACCTGCGTCTCAACAACAGCCGTCATCGTTTACACTTATCCCTCTAATGCTTAATATTAGAAGTTACGCGCCTCGCGCTTGAAGTCGTGAACTTGAAATCCTGTCCGTGGGCTATTGGTGGACACCAGCTCACTGTGTATGTGAATGACTGTGAAGGAAGAGTCTGGCTCCACTCATCCAAGGTGCCTGTGGAGGTGCTAGCAGAACTTCTGCTGCCCGGTGCTCCAGTCCTGATCAAGAGTAGCACACGTGACTGCACCCTAATAAATAAGAGAACTAGTCGCGTGGGTATCCAGTTCTGCTACCTAAAAGGTGTTAGAGGCGGGACGAACTGTTTACTGGGGCCAATAACAAGAGGCCGATTTAGTGGAGGGCAGGAAAGATGGCCCCTACTATGCTAAGAACACCTGTTGTCCTTGGCAGTAGAGTATATCTTCTTACCCGAAGAATGGTATTGAGGCCAGTTTTAACTACTTGCACTTAACTGCTACGGGAGGAAAATAGTGCAGCTCCCAGGCCTGTTTTGAGACGTTTAGCCCCCCTCTGTGTCTGCCCCTTCTTTTTCTTCATTTGTTACTACCATCTCAAAAGGAAGTGCTTTTGACCGATTTAGAGTCATAATTTATATTTAGCCTCACAAGGCTCAAATCAGTTATAAAAACAGTAAAGGAAGGACAAACTATATTTATGAAACTGATTTTATTTTTTTAACCATGACAAGTAAATGAGCACAACATAGCATACGCTGTCAGGTAGTACTAGTTTATTGCAATAAGCATGCAATGCCAGTGTTCATGCAGAAGCTGGTGTAGGAGAGTACACGTTACAAGTTTGCAAGTTTTTGCCATATATACACATTAATAAAGCATGCATATGTTAGGTAAAAAAAAATCACAACCAGCTCGAATCCTATCGCCTGCAATGGAAATAAATCCAGTTTCATACATTAGTTATAAAATGTCGGACTTTACCCTTCAAAAGTCCTCGAATTGCGCCTTTACCCAGTGGGTAAGCTAGGTCACAACCTTATAAGATCACAAAAAGTATCCACGGAAAAATAAAACAAAAAGAGATAAAAGAAAAACATGGATCTTTCTGAATGTAAGGAGATGCACACGGCAGAAGAAATCTGTTACAGTTATTCAAAACGATGACAGTATTGGGGAGGGGAAATGGTCAGGGGGCAATTTTCTATGAAAACCACAGTGTTTACGCTGGAAGTGTATGGGGATTCACCGAGATTCTAAAGATACATAAATCATATATCTCAAATGGAAGGTTCCTCATAAACACCTCTGACATCTATTATATCAGACATTTGACATTACAGAAATCTGTCAAATATTGTAATTCCAGATATCACAAATAGCTGGTTTTAGATCAAGGACAGTTTTTCTTTCTCCAGAACAAGAGCTAATGGCTTTATTTTATATCTTGATATCCATAGGCAAGTGAAACAGACACCCAAGGTGTCACTGGGACATGCAGTCTACAATTGTGTGCTACAATATTTGTATACATGCTTAATGCCTTGGCAGAGCAAAGAGATTTCCTTTGAACATGCATGCATAAACACCTAGGCTAAACAGAGGACAACAGCACCTTCTAGTGAGATGAGGTAAACTACACTTTACTTCTCCCTTTGGAGGAAGAGTCTAATAGGAGCTCTGAAGCAGCTTTATAGTTAATTTTCTGCGTTATCTTACAGGACATTCTTGTACTCTGTGCCATCTTCTAGTGATACATTTAGTCACTTCAAACGCAAACGTAAGACTTTCATTTGAAAAGGGGCCCTAAGTTGGCCTTTACATTAAATAACTTGACCAGGCAATATGCCTGAAATATAGTCATATCCTAAGACCTCACAACATTATATGTATTGACGAGAGACTATTGCGATCAAATGGCATATTAAGCTTGTCTGTGTCACATGTATGACCTTTGTAACTTAATCATGCATTAAGAGAAGAAAAGCATTTCTTACACCGAGTAAACTGCATCTAGTGACACCAGAAGTTGATCAGCCAAGAAAAGTTACTTTGGAAAGTTAAACTTAGACAACATTTCAAATATAAAATAATTTTTTAAAGAAAAAAATGGTGCCTTAACACAAATACGTGGTTACACTTTACAATAAGGTTTGTTATATTCCCAGATAACAACCGCTTATAAATAATAACAAATGGCAATCCGGACGCTGCTAATTTTGTTTACAGGCACAGTATTACACAACAATTAAATATAAATGTGTCTTTTAATAACATATATGACATCATATATACAAATGATTAAACAAGATTGCCTGTTCTGGGCATTTGAAGGTTGTGTCTTACCTCAAAACGAAAGTATACAGGTTTTCCTCGAAGAAGGTTTGCATTCATAGCAGATAAGACTTTATTGTTCTCTAAAATTATGAAATTAACATGAACTAATAATAAATAAAAAGAAACGCTACAAAAATATTCTTCAACGTATGTTAGCTAAGGCGTTAATTATTGTTAACAAATACAACCTTATTGTAAAGTGTAAGGAATATGAGCTTCGCATTACTGCATTGAAACCCTCAGAAAAACTGCCTAGGTGTACTTCACTGTAATTAATTTTTGAGGTACACGTCAAATGATGTTCTGTGAACATTATGCCACAAACGCTGATAAAACGTTTTATATCAAACCCAAAAATTCCCTTAACTCTAAAAAGGTCATCCCAACAATATAACAGGTTTAACACTGATTAACACCAACTAAGTTGGATGTCTGTGCCCAAGAGCATATGCTTATACAGAAAATATTAATAATCAATAATAACCCACAAAGACCAGGGCAGACGGCGTCACGGAGTCCAAATGAGAGTCCTGTGAATTGAAGTTCGTCTGAGTCTCTAGTCCAACGACACAAGAGCTTTAGGAATGTGTTTAGGCAGTGGTTAACACTCAACAAACTTAACAACTAGCACTCGAGAAGCGACGAGGGCGGCGGAGAACTGGGCGTTAACGGCGAGCAGACTCGAGGAAGCCTGGAGGTAAAATTAAATAAACAAAAAAAAGGCACATGGAGGGGGGCTAGGCGTGGTCGGCGATACTCTTGAGCAAGGTTCACATCTGCCAAGCCTTAGAGCAGTTGACTCACAAACACTCACCTTTTAACACACTTTCTTCATCAGCCAACTCTTGATAACTTTGCATAGCCACGCAAATACATATTGACAGTATTGGCTTTCACTTATAGATTAACAAACCCATTTTTTCAACTGCTTTTCCCGCCCAATTCTCTAGAAAGTTAAACCAGCAAAACACAACAAATCAGCAACACGAGCAAGATTCAACCCATTTCCAAAACACACTAACCACAGAAGCAGTAAAGGTTCACTCCCGTCACCCCCCTTTGGCAATAACAGATAGTAGCATAACACTGGTGTGTTGAGAACCCAGCTGGCTCTGGCAAAGGTATCGAAAAGTGAAAAACCTATAGGTGGGGTGGTGGTGAGAAGAAACCGAGCAGGTACACGGTCAAGGCGCAGACGAGATAAGGGTGGACGACAGGTAAAAAGGGGGCGGAGGCACAGTGCTTTACCTGAATGGAGCGTTAGAGAACTTCCTGTGCATTGCGCGATGCTAACTTTCTTCCCCCCCAACCAGCACTGCATATGGTGTCCACAGTTCCATAGGGACCTAGTTCAGTTGGAACAGTCACATCAGAAAGCGTATGTTTTTTTAACTTGAAATAAGAAAACAAAAAGGAAGCAGAAGTGGGCAAAGGCATGGGAGAAGTCTTACACTTATGGTTTGTACTGTCACCCCATTAAGAAAAGACAATGGTTTAAGGGAATTATCAGTGCGGATGTCTCCTGACAAATGCAAACAAATGCTTTAGAACTTGCAAAACTGTCAAGAAAATTCATGGTACCACGCTCCTGTTGCAGAAGGTGCATGAGGACAGTGGTTGACTAAAAAACCAAATCTGGGTTCAGTATTGTGCTGCTTCAGGGGAGGGGGTTTGGTATTGTATGTTGGGCTTGGGGTGGGTTTAGAGTGGGGTTGCCCCCAGACTTACCCCATCCATAGAGACAGGGTGAGATTGGGATCTCTAGTCCTTTAGCTTCTTATCGCGGCTCCCATTCATACGAGTCTGGTCGTTTCACAAGGGAAAAACAATTAAGAAACATCAAAAGGCAAAAAAAAACAAATGCTCCAAGCAAAAGCTCTTGCGTTTCTCCTCTTTATATGATCAGGCAGGCTTTTTATTTGAAGGTTGTTATAGTCGGTAAAGATCATGTAGAGATCTTTAAGTCTTCTCTTCTGAGAACACTTGCAGCAAAAACAGTTAATGAAATACAAACTACAAACAAGAATGTCAATGCAAAACTTTCTAAGATAAACATTCACACACTGGCATCCTCAGCACGTAGTGAACAGGGGCTGTAGGGTCACTAAATGAGGCAGATACAGAGATGAAGAGAGATGCAGTGAGGGTTATATATGCCGTTTCAGCAGCGAAATGAGCAGGAAGACTGAAAGAAACTGATAGGATTCTCCCAATTCATTTAATCTCAAATCACAGCACCACAGAATATACAGCACTTCCGTGTAGCCTTAAACCAGTTTCACATTAGACTACAGATAGAAAAAAAACAGCAAATCTTAAAAACACTTCACTATTAAGAATCATCAGGCTACTTATAAATTTGGCTGTTTTTGCTTTTTCTAGAAAAAATGAAATAATTTTGACTATAAACAATCATTGTGAAAAAGCTACAAGAAGGTATATATTTGCTCTTGCAGCTGTAAACAAAAAAATGTAAGTTTCTTTAAATGGATATTTGAGTCCCTTACCACTGTTTATAAAAACATGATAGTGTTAATAAAACACGCTTACAAAAACAGATTCTGCAATGCATCATGGCAGTTAAGTCAGTGAGCGTAGAGACACTCCCATAATACAGACAGGCCAGATGGCCAATCCCAGCAAAAGCTGACTAGCTACACCTTCCTCTGGTGTCAGTACATCATCATGTCTATGGAAGTAGCTACATTAAAGTAGGAGGGGAGAGAAGTCACAGTGTCTTTCAGCTTTCAGGATGGGGGTGGACAGGGATGGATGGGGGGGGGGTTAAAGGTCATCACTAAGGTTTTCTCCCATCTGGGGTTTAAGGGACGTGTATGCATGTGCGTGTGAATCGAGGTTGTCTCCCTGTGCGTGTGTACACGTGTGCGTTCCTGTCGTGACAACCAACGGAAAGCATACACGCTACGCCACAATCCCAGAAATAAAAATAAAAAACGCACACAAAGACATGTAAAACATTGTCCAACCCTGGTCCTACACTTCACACACCTTTGGAGTTAACGTATATTCAACTTATTGAAATGCTTTTGACATGTATTGAAATCTAATTTCTCAAAACGATATGAATACGTTAACAGATTAGGTTCACATAACTAGATCAAACAATATTTAAAATATAACAAGTACAGTATCATTCATAGATTACAAACACTTATGAATATAAAAGTTAAAAAGCTTAATGTCTAATGTACCCCTTAAAACTAAATGGCAATAGAATTCAAAGGAAAGTTCAACCAATAAACCGATCTGTATTCACTCACCCACATATAAATTCGGATCCCATATTATTTTCTGTGTGTCTGATATTTTGTGTTTCACAGAAAATTGTCTGAGCTCCGCTTTTCCATACGATGAAAGTCAATGGTGATTTACAAGTTGCAAAAAGGAAGTAAAAAAATCTAAGTCGTCAAATGACTTGTGCAGTATACTAGGAGTTATGTTAGGAGTTGTCAATATAAATCACCTTCAACATTCCTGTTATGGGAAACAAAGCTCAGACATTCCGTTTATGCTGATGATATCGATATCGGCTGAACTATTCCTTTATTTCTTGAAACTGACCATTGATTCGTTCCATTGGTTAAGTGTGCAGGAATGATAGCATGCGGTTTCCCTTTTTCAGCCCTGACTACATCGGGTGTGTGATCAGAACCAAGGTTAGAGATTCCAGTCTATAGTTAAAACCAACATGCCCACCATCGTAAACCTATACTCGCACACACACACACACTTAATAAACAAATACTTGTGTTTTTTCTGACACACACACACGCGCTCAGCACAAGGAAAGGAGAGGCAGAGAGGACGTGGAGCACACTATCGGAAGGGTGTTTCAGGGGTGTGTAGGGCAAGTTCGGGGCGGCGGAGAAGGGGCTCCTTGTGCGACGGCGGAATCGGCGGAGGCTCATACACGCGGGGAGTTGCCATGGCGATGGCGGCAGCGGCAGGCACGGGGGCGGCGGGCAGCACTGGCCTGAGGGAGTCGAGGGTTGCCACCTGCTGAGCGGACACACCAGGCAGGGCGGAAAGGGTGGGCATCGCTGCGAGGGAGTTGGGAGGTGGGTAGGCATACTGGTACTGTGGGTACTGCTGCAGCTGCTGGTATTGCTGGTAGTATTCAGCGTAGTATCTGAGAGAGACGGAGGAGACGAAACACACATGCACATCCACACAGACAGGGAAAGAGTAAAGAAAATCACGAAGACATGCAAATACAAACACATATACCATTAGACAGGGAAAGAAACACAAGACACATTTGCACACAGACACACGGACACAGACCACCCAATAGTAAATCAGTACTGAAGCAATTGACACATTAAATTATTTCATTAATTGTGTTATTTTGTACAATATGAGCTGAACCAAATAAACTTAGCTTTATCTTTTAGTGTTAAATAACAGGAAACATACCTGGCTACAGGGTCGTCCTCCTGCGCTGCAGCTTCCTCTCGACCCGCGGGTGTAGGCAACAAGGCTCTGCGTTTGACCCGCTGGTACATAAATGGTTTCATGACAGGGTCTGGCAACAGAGGGGCGGATCTTCTTAGTGGACTCCTGTCCCTCTCTCCTGACTTGGAGCTATTATGTTGCTGCTCAGCTAGCACCTGCTGCCCTTGTGCAAAGTAGTGAGCCCTTGCTGCTTCGAAGATTGCTGTTGGATCGGCTGCTCCCAGAGCTCCGTAAGCTTGGGTAGCAGTGTAGAGAGCCGGTGCTACTGTATAGGCTGGGTTAACACCAGCGGCAGCAGCTGGTAGCTCCATGCTTAGGTACACTGGATTACCTACCGCGGGAGAGTAAACCTGTTGACCGTATGCTGCTGCAGCAGCTGCAGCTGCAGCAAAGGCACCACTTGTCACCTGTCCATACAGAGCTGGGTTAAAAGAGCCATACATATGTGCTGCGGCAGCAGCGCTGGAATTTAGTGCCTGATTTGCAACCGTCCCGCTGTACAGCTGATTGGCAACCGTTCCATACACTTGACTAGCTAGTGCTCCGTAGACGGCCGGTGCCACCGCTGTTCCTCCTTCTGCCCTTGCACCAGCAGCTGTTAGTCCAGTTAGTGCAGCATAAGTTGGGTCAAAGGTAGTAGTGTTGTATACAGAATTATGGACACTCTGCTGAACCTGCAGTGGTAGACCGGCAGCTGCGGCGGCAGCAGCGGCTAGTACGGCTGCTTGGCTTTGATATTGCTCCATGGTGGGCTTTCCAGCTGGGCATTCGCCTGCATAGTGACCTTGTTTGCCACAGCTTACGCATGGTATCTTACCGGTAGGGGCTTGCTTACTTGGCTGCACTTTCGAAAGCTCAACAGATAGTGGTCGACCTTTGAAAGAGGTCCCATGCAAAGCCTCGATAGCCTGCAATGCGTCTTCCTTGTTCTCCATGTGAACAAAGGCATAACCTGTGTAAGAAGACCACCTTGTTATGTAGGATTCTATGTGCATCTGCTCGATTCAAATACTGTAAATACTCAGCAAGCTCTCTTACCTTTTACTTTATCACACTCCAAAACTTTCCCAAAGGTCTGGAACAGCTCCTGGAGGTCTTCTGTTGTGCACATACTACTCAGATTACCCACAAAAACCTTTGTTGAGTGGAGCGGGCGTCCTCGGGACTCCTCCACCACAATGTTACGACCTTTAAACTCTCGGCCATTGAGCTCCCGGATGGCACGTTCGGCTGCTCCTTCTCCTTGCAGGTGTACAAAGGCGAACTGCCTTAAGACGCTGCAGCTAACCACCTGGCCATACGCCTCAAAGATGGCTGACAGTTCTTCTTGCGTGGTGTCCAGGGCCAAGTTCCCTACAAAGAGCTTAACCGTATGGCCCTTATCCATTGTGCTGGGAAGAAAACAAATTGAATTAAATGAAATCCCGGACAAGGAAGAATGATTGGAAAAGCAGGTAGGGCACCAGTTGTTCCGATAAATGCTAGTATTGTGAATCGGCAATATTAATTTAGCGGTAACTGATTCCTTTGACCATAGTCGGCTTGTTTGCGAATGACCGCTGCAAATTAATATCACAAACGTGCCTTGCACACAACCCTCGCACGAGAGATCTTGTTATGTGTGGGATATGAGTTTTCTGCACGTGAGAGAGATTGACGCGTGAGAGGGGTTCAAATGACAGCAGGAGTTCTTCCTGTTTGCATACAAGTATTTTATGGCGCAGACTGCCATCAATGATGCGTTCGGATTAATGACATTGATTTGAAGTTTAGAATCATAATTGTAGCCACACAATGCTATTTTCTAGCCATGTTTGCCATTAAAGTATTATTTTAAGATTGTTTTAGATAAATTGCCCCCTCCCCCCATACTATAGCGTATTGTTGATCACACAGGCTGCTGATAGAACGATCGAGTATGAAGCATATCGCCCAGCAGTAAAGTACATTAAAATATTTGATGTAATTACCACTAAAACAGGAAGCCAGCAGCGCCTCCCATTTTCAAAATAACCAATAGGGCTTTGTCTAGGTCACAGCATGGCAAAGCTGCATTTGACACCTTGTGACAACACCAGTTGTTTAAAAATCAAATGAATCTTGTTCTCATCGGTGCAGTTTATAATATCAAGGCAACGTGTCAATGTTTAACCGTTTGTCATGTTTCAGACGCAGCTCTTACGTCTTTGATCATTTTATAATCAGATTCTAGAGAGAAAATTCGATAAGAAGCTGAAGTGCAGAATTGTGCCTGCAAAATTGTAGATTCTTACAGGGAGAAATGATAGACAGTCAGTTTTCTAAATGTGATTTTATGGTATCTTTAAAACAAGGAAGTACTTGCTTACAAAAATATTTATCATTTTATTATGGCACAGCATTTTACACTGAATGATGCACCATGACGGTATACAGGGCTGGACACCCCTTATGAAATGACTCCCTAACTACAGTAGGCTACCCAGTTTAACTACGGTATTTGAAGTAAACCCATAGTAACCACAAATCAACCATTGCCTCGCTATATAGTTTAACCGTGAAATCTGCAGTAATACTACGGTAATAAGTCCTCCAAAAATGTTTAGCCACTACTCTTTTGCATAAAACCATGATTATTTCCCTAAAGGTAAAAATCGAAGCTGCTCCAAAGGGAAAGTGTCGAGCAGACATTTATTACGAATAAAGAGAAATACGAGTAGACGCAATGAAATCTGGTGACGCAGTGCACGCGCCGAGTAAACACGTTTACTTCCTCAGTGTTACAGTACGCAACACACGCACAAACACATCACATTAATGGGTAAATGTAGTCTTTAACTCTGGCAAATCTTACATTTCACGTGGGTTTGTTTTTTAAACGACTGCAGTGGTTTAAAAATACGTTTAAAAACGCTGACTCGCCGTTTCCTTTATACCCGCCTGGCGTCAACAAAATGAGTAACGCGTGTCTGACTCTGAATGCTACATTTATGCAACCAGATGTTTACACAACACTCTCGATCTCTGCGATAGATGGTCGCGCTTACGATTTACAACGGGTCGGTATATCCTCACGGTTGTTCTATGTGCATTTCTGCCATTCTCATTAATTCTATCCGATTCGTTTTGTAAAGGGATTTCAGGGTGTCTATCCACCCTAATATATCTCTGCGCGCTTCTTTACAAATCACGTCGCAGATGGTGTCATCCTTACTTCTTTCGCAATCGGCATTATCAACATTGCTGAATGATTTAACGAATTCTTTCAGACATAAACATGCAGACAGAGGGAAAAATCTTCCATCTTACCTAAGCGGTGCGGGGTTTCAAAATGGTTGGTCCACTTCCGTTCTTTAGAAACGCTAACATCATTCTTCAGCAGGGAGGAATGAACCCATGCGAATGCATATACTCTCACACACGCGCGCGATGCGCGTACATCGCGAATCATTTTTTACTTACAATAATGTAACAAAACGGAATTAAACTAGTCTTTTACAAAACGGACTATAGTATTATACTATGATACATACAATCGTAAGGAATTATCAGACACCGTAACTATATTCATTTAAACATTGCCCGAGTTCTGCCGTAACCACATACACGGTATTGACATGGTGCTTGTACCAAAAATAAAAAAAGGAAAATTGCCATTATGATCCTTTTTGCTAGTGAGAACTATTTGAACAATCGTTTTTAATAGTTGATTTTATTTAAAGAAATGCAATTATCTGAACATCAATCATTACAAAACATTGTGTGTATATGGCACTTTGGAGCAGCATCATTGGACTAAATCATAAAGAATAAATAAAAAATGTCTCTTAATCAAATGTTAAGTGTCCATATAGTTCTCTTAAGTGCTGTTTTGTTCACATTATTATGGCTCCTTATGCGTTTTCTGAATAATCTAAGAGAGCCATGAGAAATGTATTTTACACACGGCCGTTTTAATCTCATTTTAATTTATCAAAATTTGTTATCCATTTCGATTTTTCATTACTTGAATGCATGTTGAAAAACTAGACGTGGTCATTCAGAATATTTTGAATAATGACAGAAATGTAAGCAGCAACTGTTTCTAACATATCTTTCTAATTCCTTGTAAATGAAATCTTTGTTAAAATTTACGTTGGACATCGTTCACATTTACATTTATAAATGGATTCTGTATTTGTGTCATTATTAGGAACCTGGTCTAATCGTGCAATAAATGAAGGTGTGTCCGACTGCTACAAATGGCGTTTTTTGGTTTTTCTGGAATCATCTCGCTCTTGTTTCCTTCACTGGAATTCACATCCATTGGCAGTCCCTAATTGACAATCACATCCTCACTCCATTAAAGATGAGCTGCTGGTACGTCAGTGACTTTGCGTCCTTTCCCAGCAATGGGTCGATCTCTCTCCTCCCACAAAGTTATACCATCACAGGCACAAATCCGTTTGAGGTTTTGAAACAACCCGGCAGAGCGTGCAATGATTCCACAAGCCAGCCTGTCCGAGAAATGAGGGTGAGAGAATGAGGGTGTTATTAGATAAACACACGGTCCACTGAAGAGTATGAAGTACAAGCATATAAACTCTCGAATTTCTTTTAAAAAACAACAAAGGCTGATTCACCTACAACAGTTCAGTCTTTTTATATTGCATATACAAACACTCCACATGTAGTGCTTATTGTTTTTTTCTCTGGTAAAAATATTTCACCTCTCTCCAGAGTTCCCTGTTATTTTAGACAGTGGGTGACTCCCACGACCCAGATCGTCCTCCCCAGAATCCACCACCAGAGATCGACCAATCACATCCCACACCTGTCAAACGGTGAAAAGAAGGGAATGTACTGGTCTTAAAAGAGTAATTCTTTTCATCAGACTTAACCAGTATGGGTGTCTTGCCTCTCTGGAACCGCAAAAATCCAAATTCTTCTAGGTTGGATGCCAATAACTTAAAGCCCCTGTATGAATCAAGGCCCATTTGGCATATATAAAGGGATAGTTCATCCAAAAATGAAATTCTGTCATCATTTACTCACCCTCAAGTTGTTGCAACCCTGAATACATTTCTTTGTCCTTCTAAACACAAATAAAGAAATTTGGAAGAATGTCAGTAACCGAGCAGATCCCACCCCCATTGACATTGGTTTGATTAGGGACATTCTTCCCAATATATTTCTCGGTTTAGCTGAACAAAGAAATGTATACAGGTTCGGTAACAATCTGAGGGTGAGTAAAATCTTTGGGTGAACCATCCCTTTAATATGTGGAGGTCCAAAATTATATTCAAATTAAAAAAGATGTTATGACCATGATGTTGAGTAAATTCTTTGAAAATGTGGATTTACATTGTCATTTAGCAGATGCTTTTATCCAAAGCGACTTAGAGTTCAGGGAGTAATAAAGAAATTTATTGATATTGATATTCAGGGGAAAAGGGAACTGAGAAGGAAGAACACAGAAGTGTGAATAAGGTTTGATGCCATAGGCCAGGGGTGTCCAAAGTCGGTCCAGGAGGGCCGGTGTTCTGTAAAGTTTAGTTTCAACCCTAATCATTCATTCATTCATTCATTCATTCATTCATACACACCTAAATCAGCAAATCAAGATCTCACGAGGCAGATAAGAAACTTCCAGATATGATAGGTGTGTTGAGCTAAGCTGGAGCTAAACTGACTTTGGGCACCCCTGGCCTATGGGGTGTTCTTACCACAATGCAATTGGTCACAATACACGTGATATTGTCAAACTAAGCAAAGAGAAGAATATCTGATTATAATGAGCATCAAATTTATAGATCAGTAGTTATGATATTTCTGTACATTTGTATATATATATATAACATTTTTATGTACAAAAGGAACTTCATTTCACAACTTCTTTGCATCTATAAAAACTAAATTGGCTACCTTTATTTGGGAGTCTTCTAATCTGAATGATGCTCTGCCATCAGGACCAGCAGTAATATTTCCCAGATCCCCCAGATGCTGTAAATGTGTAAATCCATTATTACACAACATTACTCTTTGATTTCACCTGTATCTCTAGCCAAAATATAAGAGTATCAAGAGTATAAGTAATAAGCAGTAAAACACATTTCCAATAGTTTAAAAGTCAATTCTCAATCATTCAAAACTTTTTGTAAATTGATTCTTACTCCAGGGGTAACTGTTAATCTGAGAATGTCAATGAAGAAACTGCAAAGAATAGATCATGTACTCTCGTTGAAAAAGATAGAGAAGACAGCTGTACCCTCTCTGAGTCCTGGGGTGCGCCGTGCTGCTTCGCAAAAGGATTGAAATGATCTCCACAGCTGTGAGAGAAAAAGCACAACTTTTTTTGTGAACAAAGTAATCCTATTCATATGTAAACATTGGGTAAAAACACAGATAAAAGTGTGCAGTTTCTTTAAACACTCCTTTTTCACACAATTTTTGTCCGTTTCATATGGCTTCAATAACTGGAATATGAGAAAAAAGAGTTTCACGCTCAACTAAATGATCTGAAGCTGCATACATGAATTTATACTGGAATTTTAAAAACCCTGTAGAACGCAACCACGTTTACAAAAGTGCAGATGTATAATGTTAATCGAATAATTTTTTTACCTAAACAAGTAATTATGAACGATGAACACTTGAATTTTAAGCAGCAAGAGCAGTCTTAACTTGCCTTCGTAAAGAGGACACTGGCCTACTAAACAAAGGCCTTGCCTGCCTCTCTGTTTTACAACATGGTCTACTAAACAAAGGCCTTGCCTGCCTCTCTGTCTTACAACATGGCTTGCTAAACAAAGGCCTTGCATGCCTCTCTATGTTTTACAACTTGCTCTTTAATTGAAGTATAAGTGTTCTAATCTTGTAATCAAAAGGTGAGAGGCCGGGCGTGACTGTACCTTATGCAATCCTGTGTTAGATCCCCCAGTTCATGCACATGCAAGCCGTGTGCTCCGGGTGTCAATCCGTCAATCGTCCCATCAATTAAACAATGATCTTTTGACAGCTGCAGAAAACGGACAACGCCCTGCACTGGCCCTGTTCCACTTAACATTGCCACAGCAGCACCCAGATCTAAAACACATAAAATCTCATCATATACTTGTGGAACACCACTAATTTAGGAAGCTTTTATTTAGGTGAAAATATTGATTTCCAAGACGACAGACATGATAAAAAAATACATTTCTGAACTTTTTTTAAAACCATAACAGCCTAAAAATGTCAATACCATAACATGTTAAAGTTTTTACTCATAATACATAATTAGACATTAATGAAGTACATTTTAAGATAAATTTTTTTTTCTTGTTTTTTATGTTTTTAAAAACCTATCGTAAATGATAATCAGTATTGTTGTGTACACAGTACGTATGCGTGTATGTTTTACGGGATAATGCTTTACAATACACTGTTTATAAATTACAACTTATCTTGTATTCAAACACTTTCAGCAGAAAATGCAATAAAATACAAAAATATTCATTTCAATGTTAAAATGTTTCATTATGCAAGGTAAAGAACATGTCCATTACAGAATTATATGTTTTATATTTAAAATAATGACTCTCATGATGTTTCAATGGTTTTCGAGAATATATAACCAACTGAGAAAAAACAGCTATTGAAAGATTCCTACGTAAAATGATGCAAGCATATGATTATAGTTTTTAACCTGCTGTTCTCTGCTGGAATCTGGAAACACTAAAGACACTCACTTTGGACGCAATGCTGAATTGTAGACTTATCTAACACCTTAGTGACCAAAGTGAACCAGAAGTACCTAGTTCAAGTTTGTTTAGGTTATTTTCATGATGGGGAAGTACCTCAAAGAGTAACATTTTAAGGTTCATCATTATTCCCTCCCAACTGATGTATTGTCCCGACCAAAACAAGAACACAATGTCACACATGTGGGCAGCGACTGAAATAAAACATAGAATATGAAAATGTAAGTACATAAGACCCACCTGTTCCTAAGCTGCCCATTCCCTTCAACACAGCACGCCTGCCAGTGCTTTCGATGAGGCTCTGGACCTGCAAAGAGGGAAGTGCAGTTTCAACCAAAACCTCCTCTTTCGCCAGGTCTATGTGCACTGACTGCACTCCTGAAACACACATTTATAAAAGTATTTTAAATAATGATTTGAATGACTATTAATTTAAAGTCAATATGACTCAAACAAGAAACAAAATGTCATGTTCGTCTCACCTGGTTCTTTATGTAGAACTTCTTTCACTGCATTGGCACAGCTGTCACATGTCATCTGCACTGCAAACTCAAGCTGCAACACAAACGAGGAGTTAACATAATATCTATTAATACTTGACTGTTAGTCATCAATAAAAACAAAGCTAATTGTTATGATCAAATCAATAATATGGAACCTTTACATATTATAAAACCTTTAAAATATTCGGAATATTATTCCGATCATACTTTTTAACTATGTAGAGCTACAAAAGCACTTTTTCTTCGTCTTCCGCATGGCCTATTTTCCCCACGAATCAAATTGAATGAATCCCCCCTCCCTGATCTATAACCTGCAGTTACCTTATATAATCATTTCATTATTAATTATGACAGTATTTACATTAATAACAATATTCACACCTTGGCTGTACTTTTTGCGTCCATGTTTGTGTCGTAAACTCATAAGACGTCAGCGGATTTTCCGGTCTCAGGCAACACGATTGCAAAATAAGAGTCTCGGTTTCAGTCGTAACAAGGATCCGACTTGTTTGATACATACAGGGGCTGGTCATATAATTGGTATATCATCGAAAAGTTTCTTTATTTCACTAATTCCATTCAAAAAGTGAAACTTGTATAATATATTCATTCATATATTCATATTCATTCATCAGACTGATATATTTCAAATGTTTATTTCTTTTAATTTTGATGATTATAACTGACAACTTAGGAATTAAATCATTAGTCAGTTATAAATCAATTTGACTGACAACTAAGTGAATTAAATAAATTTTTTGATGATATTCTAATTATATGACTAGCACCTGTAGGTACATAAATGATATATCTAATCATTTGATGACATCCATTTGATCTTTTTAGTCAAAGTAGAAATCTGAATTTGTAGGAACATTATTACTGAAATCAAATCACAATTACATTACAAAGGACATCAAATCCAGCAAAAATAAATCAGGTAAATTACGAAAAGATATAAATATATACAACTAACGAAGAAAGCAAACAATTTAAATTAATTCAGAAACATCCTGATTAACTATATATTATATAGTTTCACAACTTAACATTTAAAATTGCGAATTACATATCCACATTATGTAATGTTGACATTAATATCAACATAGAATTGAGAAAAACAATTAAATGTTATTTATTTGATCTTTTATTAGAAAATATATCAAAGACTGATTACAATGAAATAGATATACAACAGAGCAGTTTCACAAGTTTCTCATAAAATACAATATTCACAGTTGCTGTCAAAGTAAAATCTATGTGGCTATAAGCCTAACTATTTTCCTTCCTTTCTGTTTCTGCTAAATGTTCTGGAAAACTGAGGCCTCTCTCCTGGGCATGAGATCTCCAGTGTTTGCCCTCTGCTTCGTGAGTAAGGTAGCGATATCCCATGCGCTGTTCAAACTCACGGAGGTCACACCATAGTTGGAAGTTCTGCAGCAGGACAAGAAATGCATAAGTGAGATGGCACTGTCAGAATATAGATAATTAAGGCTTGAATCCAGCCAAACAAGATCAAAACAAAAGAACAACTTTTATACATTAAACAATGTATGTTTTAGCTGTGTTTTTAAAACAACCATATGGTTTCAGACAGTAACCATAAGAGTACTTACAAGTGCATTACATGTTTCGTGTGTATATTTCATTGCTTTGGATTAAGGATAAGAGGATAATTATTAGATAACTTTACTGAAAAGTAAGGCAGCTATTACTGCTGTCTGAAAATGACGTCTACAATCATTCTTCTTAATGCGCCTCAGAAGTCATGAAGCTTATTCATGCATTCATGGCCTCACAAGTTCATTTATAGTTGGTGATGTGCGGAGTTAGTAAATAAGCTTCAGCATTATAGTTCAATGCACAAAAGGTAGACTACCCATTGGCTTGCGTTGGTTTTGTCTCTGAATAATAGAAGTTAATGGTAAAAGTTTTCAAAATATATTTTAAGGTGTTCTGCAGAAGAATAGATATATACCTACTTTGGCCTCTTAAATCTCTAAATAACCTCCCGAGCCGTATTGAGACTTATTGTACTCAGTCAGGTTTAAGTCTAGAGTGGACTCATCTCTTTAACCAAGATTTACCAGATTTATTGCCTAAACATGCTTATGCCTCATTTGTTAGCTTGAACAAAGAGAACATAAATGTTGCCATATCACACATTAGCCTCCAATCCTCAGGTTCTTTAGGACTCTCGAGGAGACTGATAGACCAAGCTTCGGTTAGACTTTATGCTCATTCTTTTCATACATCATCCGGTCTCTGTTTTCTACTACTACTGCTTTGCCACAATGCAGATTGTGGAAAGTTCTATAGAAATATACATCTTAAACAACCAAGATAAAAAGGCATAATATGGATTTCTTCGCCACTGAAGGTTGCAATAACAAATAGTATAGAGTAGCCTGATGACAGTGGGAGTTGTAGTCTTCGTGTCCACTGCCGATAAAAATCCATCTGACCAGACTCACAAGTCAGCGTGGTGTGCTCTTCATGGTACAACAACTACTTCTGCATGTTTTATAAGACTATAAGTGCTCGGCACATGATTTTTAAAAACCCCAGTTAACCCAGACCTGACGCCACAGGTGACCCCATGAATGGGCGTGATGCGGTTTATCTACAATTATCTCTGGATTTAAACATTGTTGGAAACACTTAGGATATTGAAAGTACAAGCATATACAAAATATATCACACTGTACTAGTGGTTATTGGATATTTAAAGTGAAAATTCTCACACATTGTGCCTTTAAGCACTGAAAAGTATAGATATTGCTTTTTACAAAAGTTGACCTCCTCGATATTATCCAACTCAATACAGGTGTTGAGTTTGTAACAGGATTGGAGCAAGAAACGGGATGAAGTCAACAAACCTGAAACCAGGGGTGACCCATTGCCTTTCCAACACTGAACCTGCGCCTTACCACCACCTGCAGCAGGTTATTGATCAGGTTAACAGCTAAAGAAATGACAAGACAAGCTTAAGAAAGTATACTTTAAATTAAAAGCAATACAAACTCTTAAATCTATATCGACATTCCAAGCATGGTTCTCTTACCCTCCAGCGAGATGAGGGACCATGGTTGTCGTGGATACATGAAAGAAGCATTGGTGATCTGCTGATTAATGTCTTCATCTTCGTTAAAAGGAAAAGTCCCACTCAAACTCACATATAAAATCACTCCTGCTGCCCACATGTCCAAAGACCGATTGTAGCCATGTTTTTTGATGACCTCAGGTGCCAAGTAAGCAGGGGTCCCAACTACGGTGCGGCGAAAGGATTTCTCTCCAATGATACGAGCAAAACCAAAGTCACATAGCTTTATCTGAGACAGACAGAGAAACAGAAAGTGCTGATATGTTTATCCGAAAAAGTTTGTGTTCTTGGATACAATGTTGGTTAGATGGTCTAATCCTCTCTACAGTGGAAGTGGATAGGTCTTGGTTGGATTAACTTTGAATACTTTGGAATAAAAATTTGCTTCTGGAAACTACAAATATGTTGAGTACATGGGAAGGTATCACACCTGAGAAAATGGATCAGGTGAGGCCAGAAGCACATTTTCGGGTTTCAGGTCACAGTGTGCAATGTTTTTCATATGCAGGTACCTCAAAGCCTCCAGAACCTACATCACAACAGATACAATACATAATATACATCAACTGAATGATGAAGGACTACAGCAAAGAATTGCAACCAAACCATATTCCAGACGGAAAGAAAGAGCAACTGTACATAACCTGCATAGCATGAAAACGGGTAGTACGCTCCGTCAGACGCCCATTCTCATGAGACAAAATCATCTCTAACATGTCGCTGTGGAGCTTCTCCATGACAACAAATGTGTGTTGTGATGTTTCAAACATTCCCTCCAATTTAATCACTCCAGGATGAGACAATTTCTGATTACACAAAACAGCAAGTTTGTTGTTGGAAAATTCAACAAACAAAAAATGAAAATGTAAATGATCACACTTACTTGCAGTATTGAGACCTCAATTCTGGTCTGTTCCTCTTGTTCGGAAGGAAATCTGGTTTTATCTATGACTTTAATGGCGACCGGGCGACCTGTCTGTCTGTGCGTGCCACTGTACACCACCCCAAACTGACCTGAACCCAAGACTTCATCAGAAAAGATCTGATAAAACTCACTGATGTCCTGCAACACACACAAATGGATACATTTACTGATGCCTGAGTAATAACATCCTAACCCAATAGCCTTTATTTTTTGAGGAAAACGTGACTAGAATCAATAGCTCAGGTTTATCTAGCATATTGAAAAATTGGTGTTAGCATGTTTTAACGTAAAGTTATGGGTTGTGTATTTTGAATACTTTACTTATTAAAACACCGACTATTATTGCAAAGAATATTCATAAGCACCTTTATAGGTAGTTTGGCTATTTGCTAAAGGAAGTGAAGACTCCATAAACTTTCTCAAATAAATAAGTGAGTATCACTGTTAGGTTTCCCACCTGGGTCTCTTTATTGTGCTGTCCTTGACCTGTCAAAAAAAAGGAGAAACATTTCGTACATAGGCTAGGCAATATCATATAATAACATTGTTTAGCACTCAAATAGTTGCGAGGGACCTCCAGTTGATTTTGACTGGCTGTCAATGTTTTAGTATTCTCTTTCTTAAATTCCCAACCTCACTCCTCTGTGTTGTAATAGTTACAGATGTTGTGTGAGCTTTACTATTAACTGTCATGAGTCTGCCTTCTCTTGTCTTGATTTTCTGGTCTAGGGCAGAATCATGACAGACCCTCGTGTTTTATGTGGAGAGAAACATATTATTGTCAATCAGGACATAATATGCGTTCTCTCCAGTCTCGTCATTTGGCCCCGCACCTCTCGTTCCTAGCATAGCTTTCCTCCTGTGTCTCAATACCCACACCTGCCCATTGTTATCTCCTTTGTTAGTCTCCCTATTTAATGCCCTCTTGTCTAGTTTTGTACATGTTTCCTGCCCTGTATGTAAGAGTTCCTAGTTCCCTTGGTCTTTGTTTTGATAGGTGCTGTGTTAAGTTAGTAGTTTGTTTTTGCCCCCCATGTGAGAAGTATTTGTTTTCAATTTTGTATTATTAGTTTTGGTTAGTGTTTTCCCCCATTGTGGGTGTATGTTTTGTTTCGTATTTATTTAAGTCTTCGTTAACTCTTTAACTGCTGCCTGCAATTGGGTTCTTCCACCACGTTCATGACAATTAACTTAAATTGGAATACGTTTTAAAAAATGTAAACAAACATCATTTATTTTTACCTGTGGTGTCTGTTGTGTGGAGTTTGGTCCCTTGAACAGGTTTTAGGGCTAGTTTGAGGGCTGACTCCCAGCAGGGGCCCTCTTGAGCCGCAAATACACAGTACACCAGTGAGCTTGTCTCCAGCTCAAACGAGTGCTCGCCATTATCTGGCAACACGGGTACAGTCAGTTGAGATAAGCCTCGAACATGAAGCACCTCAGAGAGTGGAATCTCCTAAAAATGAGCAGTGAAAATGAATATTTAGATGTTTAAAGTCAAAGATTCAGATTATATAGTTATCAAGTTGGAGTAGGAAATTGGAAATTTTAGTAGTTTGACATATGTACTGATGTCACAGATGTGTAATGATGCCATATACTGTAAAGACGTATGTAAACCTTATAGTACTTGTTGCTGTTTTCCTCTGGGTACAGGGTGATGTTTTTTCTATCTAATTCCCAGTAGTGGCGTTTTCTCTGTAAAAACAAAATGGATAAATCATGCATCAAATCAAAACATACATACAGTATATAAACTATATAAAAAAGCAGAAACATTTTGAAATGTTGTCTAGATGCATGTGTAGGTTTCTCACTAGTGCATCTGTGCTGGTGTGGTGCATTAACCAGCCTTTCATCAACACTCCGCTGGATCTTCTTTTACAGTGTTTTACCGATTGATAGACTCGCATTAGGGGAATATTACTGCTGAAACATGGACTGAGAGAAAGACAGAGAGGCTAATATTTTCATCATGCATCTAAAATGTGGCACTGATAGGTTGTAATCTTAATCTTCATTACGTGGCCGGGGGCTGCAGTGGCTTCAGTGGCTTCAGTTCCTCTTGTGGCAGCTCTTTATAACGCAGTTCTTCATATAGAGAGTTTACTGACACAACCGCGACATCCAACTGTGACTCCTTATTAGGTACTCCGGTCTCTGAAAACAGTGTACAACATGCTCACTGACCAATATTTAGCAAACTGAAAATTATCATATTAAAAAACATATGAGGATATTTTTGACAGACTGTTGAAAATTATGACAATACCATAACAAAAAAAACTGACCTTCGCCATTGACTTTATCAGCCCTACATTCAGGAGAAACAAGAGGCTCACATCTACGATGACAATTAAACTTACAGTCTGGGAAAAGAGAGAGAAAGCGAGGGTGAGATTTAATGTTTTTTCCAATTATATATGTTTTAGTATCAAATACAGACTATATGTCTTAGGAGACATACAAATAAATTCAAATAAAAATGGGAAAAAAGTCGAATTAGATAGTTTTACGATTCTTTGGGGAATTTAATTTCAATAAACAAAACCATGGGTTCCAAACGCTTTAATTCTAGGACCTACCCAGCCAGGTAAAATCTGTCTCTAGACCCACCAAAACATTTTCAAATGGAAACATGGGAGAAAATACACATTTGTTGTCTTTTAGTAGAGTTGTTTTAATTTTCTTTGTCATTGTATGAATTAAATCTAAGTTTATGCTTAGTAACCTTGTGCGACCCACAGTTTGAAAACCCAGACAAAAATTGACAAAACCCACAGTTTTAGACCCAGACAAAACCAGATTAAAATAGTCAATAATTTGAAGAAACTCACTAACCATGTATGAGAGGGATAACACATGAATATTAAATCCCCCCAACATTAATAGTTTGACTTTTGGACCAAATGGACTGAGTATATAACTTTTATAGTAATAAATCTTTTGATCTTGTCTTTTGTCCCAGTGATGTGACTAACAACACGCTTCTTTTGTAAAATACTTTTAAATATTGTTTATTTCCTGTGTTATCCAATGTGAATACATTTGTTTGAATACAGCACAACTGTAATACTAAACTAAATAATTAATAGATTATTATAATGTCACTTAGCCCTGGATGTATGCTTCATGTGTATTGATATATTGTGCAATAACACTAATGTAAATAATGATGTAAACAAAATGTTGTGGTGTTTTTGAGAGTGCAGATTGCAGTGGTCAGAGCTAAGACCGAGCTGTCTTTGAATGTTATTTATTTTACGCTCTTGTTGTATCACGTGGAAACACTCGTTCATAAGGTTTTCTGAGCATTCTGTGGCTGTTGTGACAGCCTTTTACAGCAATAATTCCTTGAGAAACTTCATTTTTAACCATTAACAGAAATGTCCTCTAACATAGTAACAAATACAAAACGGAAGTGAGGAGCATCAAGCAGGAAGTTACTCGTGGTAATGGCGCCCTCCATGGAGACGTCAAGAAAAAGGTGGATAGATCCTCCATAAAATTACATATTGGACCTTTAAGCTAAAATATGTAGCATCATGGCTATCTAGGAAAATGTTTGTTTTCGTTGGTAGTGAGTTTTTACATAGCAATTATAAAGCAGCAAGCCAAAATCTAACGCTTAATCCGTCTTCATCCCTGTAACGTTAAACCCCTCTCACCTGAACACTGCATCCCCTGCCGGAAGAGGCCTTTCAGTAGCCGAAAGCAGTACTGGCAGACGGTGGGTTTGGTGTAAGTATGAATGTGGAAGGTGTGAGGAACGCGAGGTCGCCCGTCCTTTCCCTCGCAGACCCCCACAGACACAGTCACATCTGCCCAGGATGGAGGCCGTGAGCGTGATGGTTTTGACATGCTGATCTAAGGGAGACAGGGTACAGTACATGATAATAATTGTACTGGTTATTTAGAGAGGGAGGTGAAAAGGGGTCTTTTGCCCTTGTTGGAAAAGCTTCCATAATTGTAAAGCATTAGAAACGGTTTTGAGTTTGGTCATCACCTCCTCCAGGCTTCCACCCGTGTGATTGGAGAATGTAAGGGCCCGTGGCCGGCCAGGAGGGAACAGTGACAGGCTGGGGCCACAACGCCGATACAGGCGAGAGCAGTCGTTGGGTAACCTAAAAGCACACCGCTTATGGAAGTCTAGACCACATCCTATAAAGAGGAAGACACATGAAGGAATTAGTGAAAAACATAAACCTAATTTGTTACATTACTGTATATATAAATATTCTCAACCTACCTTCGCATTTCAGGCCCTGTCGGACCAGTCCCCATAACATTTCACCGCAGTAGTGACAGAAGGTAGGTGTGCGATATGATTGGACAACCAAGGAATGTGGGCGGTATTTTGTCTCCGCCACAGAAGCTGTGCCTTAGAGGGTTCAAAGATATGGAAAGATGTGAATCATGTTTAATCAAGTCAAAATTATGCTAATGCAGTATTTAAGTGTGTGTTGGATAGTGGTTGTGCGTGTTTACTGACCGGAGAGCACCACTTCCAGTAGATCTCCATCACGAATGTGGTGCTGGTCAGTGAGTTTGTGTAAGATCTGCTCTGTGTCCGGCTCATGTCTGAATAACAGCAGCTTTTCACCCAGACCTTTAATACTGCAATCTGGAGCCTAACAAAACAAATACAGCTAAATGATTTCTTTCTAATGTATTATACAAGAGCAGAGATTAACTAACAAATACAAATTGCTGTAGAGTGCATCTTTTGTATTTTTTTTAAATTAGCTTTTATTTATATATTTTTAGCTTTGCAATTTTAATATTTTAATAATAATACAAATGTAACATGTTTATTGCCAATTTTGTAACGTATCTTTGTTGTTTCATAATTTTATTGAACTATTATTAGAATTAATTGTGATATTGATATCTAGGTTATTGTGGGTTAGGTTTTTCATTTTGTTAAATTTTATTTACAGTTTATAATTTAGGTGTTGTGTGGTATTTAATTTTGGACTAATTCTTTCAGTGCCTCATAGGGGGCATTCGAAAAACCCTTAACACTAAATGCTACACCCAAACCTGAAACGCAACCCACCTAATGCTTTTGCCAGTTTTCAAAATTTGTTGGGGGGTTCCAAAACTGAACCCTTAAGAAAGTTCAGACAAAAACATAGTTTACATAAATATTCAGATGACTGCTCACACACACACACACTGTTTATTATCTCCATGGGGACAGTCCGTAGGCATGATGATTTTAAAACTGTACACACTGTATATTTTATACCCTACATTTAATATAACTACATTTACATTTAGTCATTTAGCAGACGCTTTTATCCAAATCGATTTACAGATGAGGAAATATTGGAAGCAATTATAACAATATAGGCAACAAAATACATAACTGCATTAAAACTAGTCCATTAAAGCCTAGCACAGTATACATACAGAATAGAGAATAGTGTGGTTAGGGGTATTTTTTTAATAAGAAGAAAGGGAAAAGAGTTCAATGAGCGACGTGTTGACGGAAGAGATGCATTTTCAGGCGTTTTTTAAAGATGGCAACAGAGTCTGCTGATCTTGTAGCAGCAGGTAGATCATTCCACCAATGTTGACCAGATCCAGAGAAGGTACGTGAGAGTGACTTTTCAAAGAATAAGAATAAGAACTAATCAAAGAATAATGAGTGGAACAACATCCTGCCATCACCATGTTTTTATTTTAACAACAAACAAACCCAATTTTACATTTGGTTCAATTGTCACACTGGAAATAGGTCAAGTCCAAGATTTGCCCTTATGTCCTGCACACAGTGTGCTAATGAACTTACGAATGTAATATGCCATCTGGCAATTCAGTGCCCATAGAAAATTTACATACTGAAAACAGTAAACAAAGTATGGCAGTATACTACTTAAAACACGGTCCTGAAACCTAACTGAAGACACCCACTCACTCAGATACATGGTTAGCACAATCCTACATTATGCAAATATGATAGACACAGTCTATATCCCAAGCTGCGGTCAATGCAGAAAACTAAAGGTGTAGTCAACATGGCCATGTGACAGAGAAAGGGGGCTGGAGTCGATAGTACACAGCGGTCCAAAGCTGCAGTGGGCTGATGTCTGCATGATTCTCATGATGATGTTTTTTAAATGTCAATCATTTAGTTTTCAAACATAGCGGATGTGAGTCAAACCAGGCAAAGGAGTTTGACCCACATTAAATGTTATTTACTGAGTTTATTAAACTCTACTGAAAGAATGAAACTGACAAACATATAATGTATTAAATATATATATATTTATTTTATTTTTTCAATATTTAAATACTACTAATAACTATATAAGAACAATATTCAAAATATAGCAGCCCTGAGTGCTTTATAACATGTTGACAAAACCATAATTACTGAGTAATTACAATGCTGGATGTCCTATACCTGCTTATTACACGGTCACTTGACCGGCTCTTTGCCACGTGAGTAAATTATCGCACACAAAATGTTGCATTGAAATATTTATTTTAGGCAGTAGTCCATTATTGGTGCTATGCAGCAATGCAATACACACATGAACAAAAGTACATGAATGCACCCACGATCAAGCCCTGTGGCACATATTACAGTCCCCTCGCACTAAACAATAAATTTCCTGAATGACAGTGCACAAAGGGCACATCTGAGAACAAGCAAATAGACGTTTCATTCTGTATTCAAATGCTTTGCCTACAAAAGCCGTCAACAGATTTGAAAAATGAAAAACATATCTTGATATGGATCTTGATGAAGGTATGAAATAGTGTTTTGATCAAATTAGTCTAAATTTAGAATACGTTATTAAACATCATAGTAAAGAAATGCATGATGTGAATGGGCTTTGCATTTCCGTACCACCCTACAGTATCTTCCTCAACCTATTTATACACATGTGTAAAGGTCGGTCGATGTGTTGCTTTTTTGTGGCAGCATAGCCCTGTGCAGGTGTGAGGTGTTTACCTCATTTTCAGCTCACTGAAGCTTTCAGAGAGCTCTCAGGATGAAACACCTAAGTAATATTTCGAAAAGCATCCTACCATACTTCTTTAGTTTTCCAAGCATTATGACATTTTTACTAAATATTTGATCTAAAGTATTTATTTTAGGCTTACTATTTAAGTACATGAAATGCATTTGTGAGTGCATAGAATGTAGACTTTAAAATAAGTACTAGTAGCAAAAAAACGTTTTAAGCAGACTGTTTTTCAATCAGATTTTTATGTATTTGCTCAATAACAGATTTTTGTTTAGTTTTAACAAGATAAGTTACAGAGTCCAGCATTAAAATGCAAAACCTGCATTTTGATTTTAAATATAGAGAGCTAAATGTAGATAACCACTGGATGACTCACAGACCTAACTGAAATGTGTATTGCTGAATACTATTCCACATTTTTAAGATTATCAGATTATAGAGCACGTTACACAGATGTTCTGAAAATAGCCGCTCTGTTTGTCACTTGTGAAAATGTGTTGCAATGTGTTTGCATGTAATGTGCTTGCATTGTCATTTTATCAAATCAACGACAATATATATTAACAAGATGCGCCACGCCATACAATGAATGGAGAGGATGCAACGCTCAATATGGCCGCTCTAGCGAACAAGCGTCCCAGAGGCATTACAAACATGGCCGCCGAGTCGCACGACTTCCATGAAATGGACTTTTATCAAATGCATGACATGAGTCCGTTGTGCAAATGGCATTAGCTCTGCTGTTATTTCATGTTACCGTTGAATGCGTGTGCAAGTCTGTAATGCCTCACTACAGTGGAAAACTGTAGACAATGACAATAAAAGAGGTGTGTGTTTGTAAGAGGAAGAGTCTGTGGTTGGAAAGTTACATGCAGATGCTCTGAACCGCAGCGGACAGAGAGAGAAAGACTGTGTATGTGTGTGAGAAAGAGAGAGACTGTTTGAGTAGCACCTAATTCTATTCACACCCTCTAACTTCCCCTCCACTCTTTGTACAAATACACAGAAGTTACATTTACTTCACATTGTCTGCTTTTCAAGCAATAAAAACTGCATGGTACAGGAATAACATCCCTTAGGGAATTTACACAATGCGTAAGAGTCAGAGAACACAGTTGAGCCATCCATTTCAACAGGTGTCTCAGGTGGGAAAATATGCGAAGGTATGCAAAATAAAGCTCTGTCACGTGGCCAGAAGTTAACTACAATTGAACTTTGTAACTGCTGCGATGATGTAGGCATGCGTTGACCAATAACAGTCTCAAAGAGGCACGTCCTAATTTAGGCCTACTTTACTGCTGCTTGATTTCGAAACTCACTTCACTCTGTACATGCCCTAAAAATGTATCTTGTACAAGCACAAATCGCAACTTTCATAACTGTAGTCCTTTGATTGTTCTTTGTAGACTGAGAAACTTCCAACTTCAGATGACAAAATATGGACAAACGTATTGGGACGCCTCTTCTAATGAACACGTTTGACTACCTTAGTCATTTCTGTGAGCACAAATCTTAATGCTGCACCATAAAATGATATTCTAGAGAATTGTGTGATTTTCATTCTATAGCAACAGTTTGTGCAGGGCTCTTTCCTATTCCAACATGACAATGACCTATGTGGACAAAGCAAGGTTCAAGAAGAAATGATTGATTCAGTCTAGTGTGGAATAACTTGAGTGATCCGCATAAAGCCCATACCTGTACCCATCTGAACACCTTCGAGCAAAACACTCCTCGCCCAAACTATTGCAACAAAGATCGAAATACATTCTTGAATATAGTATCATGTGGTATAGCATTAATATTTGTTTTAATTGGAATTAAACATAAACATGTTCATTAGAAGAGGACATCCCAATACCTTTGTCCATATGGTGTACCAAGTAAGGGATAATCCTATCCGTGCATTAAAGGACTTTAACACACATCGTGTAGGCGAGGAACCACTTGATGCGAAGCCGTGGCTAGCCGTGGATTATCCCACTTATATCATAAGTAACATTTAAAAACAAGTTAAAGCTGTTTTTGTTTACAGCTCAATGTTTGCTGCTTTAGTCCCAGTCCAGACTTCGGAGGCAACGTTGACAACCAAGAAGTCTAAAAATAAAACTTATGACATCATTTACCGATATTCTGTCAAGCCCAAATCTAAACTTCCTTTAGATTTGCACAGACTATTGTTGCACATATTAATAATGTATCTCAAATTGTTTTGCCATTTTTCAAGTTCTGCTGCCCAGTTACAATTTATTAACTTGTATATCATACAGAAAGGGTTATCTGTTATTTAGATTTGGAATGACATCCAGGTAAGTAAATCATTACTTGAATTTTTTAGTTCCTTAAAGCACCACAAAGATCAAACAAGTGGCCAAGACACTCTTGTTTCTCAGACTACCTGTGGCTGGTTGCATACGCATAGATAGCCACAAATTTACGAGTTACTCTTACTTTGTGAATTCAAATGAGTCCATTCCACCTTTTTGTGTAACTGACCTTAAAAAGACAATTTTGACCAGTCTTGAAGAAAAATGTAGATGGGTAACTTGTAAGCTCTTCTAAGTAGTTCATGAAACATGGTTTAGAAACTATGCCACAAAAAGCATCAGATCTACTGTACCTTCCTCTCAATGATTTCTTCTGCAAGATATTTCGCATCCTGGAGGGTGAGGTGCCCTTCAGGTATTCGTACACCCTCTTTCAGGAGGCCTATCTGGAATTGGATGCGTATGGGCCCCGTTGTAGTTGATTCTGACCCCATGGTCAGCTGAGAGAAAGAACCTGAAAACCGTAGAAGATGATTCTGAAACAAACAGTACATTATTAAATAAGGATAAAAAACTTTTCAGTTAAAGATGAACTTACCAGCAACATTGAAAACATGACACATGTCAAGGCTTTTTGGACGGTGCTTTGTGTCAGCAGACATTTTTCTCACGTTAACAAATTGAATCTAGTACATTTTGCAGACCTGTTTAAGAGATATCTGCCGCTGCTCTGGTTTCTTTGAGCTTGTTCTGCTGTCAAACAAGAGGCGGCTGACACAGGAAGTTTAAACACACTTTGGTGTTTCCGTATGAAGGGGTCTGCCGAGCTGCTCACCAATCAATGCAAACTTTCAAAATGAAAATGTTAAATTCTGTCAACATTTACTCACCCTCTTGTCATTTCATACCTGCATGACTTATGCAGAACACAAAAGAAGATATTTTGAAGAATGTTGGCAACCAGTCAATGGGTACCGCCGCTACTGCAAAAGAAAGTCACGCAGGTTTGAAATGACAAGAGGATGAGAAAATGACGACAGAATTTGTATTATTGGGTGAACTCCCTTTAACAGTCATTAAATAATAATAATAAATATAATTTTTATATTTATTTATATAATTTATATAGCGCTTTTCAAGAACTGAAAGTTTCTTAATTAAAGGGGAAGTTCCCCCAAAAATCTACTTTGTGTTTACGTTAAACATGTTTAGAGAACTTTCCAAAACCAAAATAAATTCTCCTCTGTCTTGTCAGTGTATGGTGCATGTTCACGAGAGCACTTCGTCTTCTTCTTGGACGAGAACACAGTTGCGCTTCAGCCTTGTGAGTCAGAGCACCGGCATCCAATAGCAGTAAGCCCCATGCATCATTCGGCGCACAAAACTAATACACATGCGTCAAAGTGCTCTCGTCCAAGAAGAAGACGAAGAAGAAGTGCTCTTGTGAACGCGCCATACACTGACAAGACAGAGGAGAATATATCGATAAAAGTATTCTCGTCGCTTCAAATAAATTCAACCGAGCCGCTTTGCGCGGATGGACCAATTTAATGATGTCTTTAGTACTTTTCTGGACCTTGGCAAAAACCGACACCATAATGACTATGAGGAGGCCTGGAAATCTCTCGGATGTCACCTAAATATCTTCATTTGTGCTCTAAACATGTTTAACGTCATGTGGGTGAATAAAAAAATCACACAAAATTGATTTTTGGGTGAACTTCCCCTTTAAAGCAAAATCATTGTCTACATTTTGGAAAAGTCTGAAAAATCTTGATTGATTGATTTGGATTTGTGGAACAAGCTAGAAAGTAGGCTTTACACCACGGTTTTACTATGTAAGAAATGACCAAAAAGGAACGCATAGGGCCAGATTTACTAACAGCTTGTGGCAGCCCAAACCAACTTGCCATCCAGCCTATACGACATGAAAAGTCGTTTCTCACTTTACTCAAACACGACACACTTGCCAGTTCACTGAATAAGCGTCTTTGATGGCAGCATGATAAGTTGGCAGCTATTATTTTGTCATGATGACATGTATTGCAGTGTGGATTTCAATTTAAATAGACGAAGTGGTGTGTCAGCTGTGATTGTGAGAAAGCATTGGTTCTCTTGTATTGCGTCATTACTTCAACACTGAAAGGGAAATCTCATTGGCTCCCGATTCCAACATGACGTCTGAACATGCGAACAAGCTCTACATGCATTGCATTCACGGATATCTCCATATAAAGTTATCTTCTGGCTTCAATTCAGAACGTTTGGACCAAGAATGACACAGACACAGAAGTGCAGTTCACTCAAAGTCAAAGTTTATTAGGGATGGGTCATAGTGAGGTTAGTTTTTTTTAATAAGAAGAAAGAAAGAGAAAAGAATTAGGTTAAATCAATCAGCGACGTGTTGACGGAAGAGATGCGTTTTCAGGCGTTTTTTAAAGATGGCAACAGAGTCTGCTGATCTTGTAGCAGCAGATAGATCATTCCACCAATGTGAAACAGATCCAGAGAAGGTACGGGAGAGTGACTTTTTGGTATGGTATCCTTAGTCGTTGTTCCTTTGCAGACCGCAGTGATCTGGCAGGAACATAGGTCTGCATTAGCGAGTGAAGATACGATGGTGCAGACCCGGTGGTGGTCTTGTAGGCCAGGAGCATAGTTTTGAACTTTATGCCAATATATATATATGCATAAATGAGGAAATGAGAGTACGCACAGATCCAAAATATTTGGTTATCAAAGAGTCACAACATACCATATCTAGTCATTCTTATCTAGGGTATTTCTCTAGAGAATTGTTAGTTCCTTGGTCATGATGTCTGGAACACTTTGTACTTAATGTCATCTTAAACAGGGACCAACCAGGACACAGGAGAACCTAGACTCTCACAAGATTCTTGTACAAACGACCTATAGGTTCGTTTTTTGAGAGAACAGTCTCTCGCAAACGGCTATTTTGGCATAAAAAAAAACTACCGTCGGTATTTACTAAAGACGTAAAACTAGCACTGAAAAGGAATGGACAGCTGTTTTTGCGACTGACCTTATTCCATGTGCATTTGTAGGAGTCTCCTCTTCAGACGCAAACTTTACTGGGGGAAAGTATTTAAATGAATCACACAACGCAATTTACTTAGGTTTGTGCTCGTCGTTGTACTGATATTTGTGGCTTTATTTTAACGCCCAAAAAAGGCATGTTTTAAGGCCTGCACTAATGTTGCGTTGCTCTTTGTAGATTATGTAGGTCATTATAGGAATGAGATATGGCGCCTGTATTTTTTTATGTGTAAATCACCAGTCTGAAAAAGTAATAAGTTAGTTAACAGTAACATTTTCAATAGTGTTATTAGATTACTATACAAATTATTCTCTCAAAATTATTGAATTACTAATGTTTTTATATTTCCCATCTCAACCTTGATAAGTTAAGTAATTCAAGGATAGACATAAAACGGCTCTCCTAATACATTCAAATCATTCATATAAAACTAAGTATTCTTAGTAACTGACCAAAGTGTGAGAAGAATACATCCAGGCATGCATTTTAAAGTTAGACTTTTCATTTTGATGTCAAGTCCACTATTGTATATATTTATATTTATTCATTTGGCAGACGCTTTTATCCAAAGCGACTTACAAGTAGTTTTATACAGTGTCACATTACTGCAGAGCAATCAGGGGTAAGGTGCCTTGCTCAAGGGCACTTCAGTCATGACCTGCTGGCACTGAGATTAGGATCAGCAACCTTCTGATCACAAGCCCAACACTCTAACCATTAGGCCACAGCTGATTTATTTAGACATCAGATGTGACTATAATTCAATTATAGTAACTACTTACTTAGTAACTATTTACACCCAACAGTGTAAATCACACAAAAATGTCCACTTCCATTGGTGTTATTTTGCCCTGTATAGAAAGTCTGGCCCATAGCTTCAAATATTCAATAAAATCTTATTTGTGTGTGTGTATAGAATCCTATATATTGTGATCTAAAAAAATTTTTAATCAATAAACTAAATGATGTTTATTTGAAAATATCAAAATGCTGTTTTTTGGGGTGGTTAGAGGACAGAACACAGCTTACAGGAAGAAAAGTCGCCAAAATGTATAAAAACAAATGAATATGTTTCTTTCTGCATCTCATTTGGTGGAGTGTTGACTTAACAGTACAAAGCTCATGTGTTCGATTGCCAAAGAAACACGCATCAAATGTATACACAAATGTGTCAGTCATGTTTAAATAACTCAACACAAAGGTGAGTAAAAGTTGGCAACCATTCATTCCTTCTAATCTGAAGGTTATATGTGCCATATGTAATATAATGTAACAACTCTAGAGTGCTTCTTTGGTTGCTAAACTGTTGCTAAATGTTTTACCTGGAAAAGGAAACTGGTTTGGCTTAAAAGAAACATTTATTTGGTTTGAAAAGCAGAATTTATTTCAAACCTTTTATTAAAACACAAGACATTGACCCCTTTACAAGTGAAATGCATCTCTGAGGAAAATACATCATACTGAACCATAGAGTGCCAGCACGGCTACATTCTACAAGGGCTGGTTGACGTAATGCTGTGCAGTTAATCCAAAACCAACTAAACAGGTTTATTTTATAATGCTCACGATTTGTATATGGATGGGGTGCTCTTCATTTATCAGTGCAAAATGGCAACTTGTGTATCTGAAGCACAAACTAAAGAGTGAGATTTATAAGGGACATGTGGCAAAAAAAAAAGGCATCACATATTGTAAGGTGACAAGACAGCAAAAAGTCTATTCACATTCGATTTTTGTGTAAACACAATACCAGTTTTCAGAAACTACACACCGGTCACGTGATAAGCATACACAAGTATACAATCAATTGGGGCAATTTTATTTCTCCGTGAACATTCTTTATCCAGAAGCTCTACATTTCTCCTAATATTTGAACACCCTTCATAGTTATTCAGCATGCAAACAGAATCTAAATCCATCATCTATTAACTGCTGTACATTCTGTTTGGGTGAATTTCACAAAAACAGTTAAGAAATATCCTTGTCATATTTCTCCACTCCAAAAAGTTAATATTTGTTTTCTTTGGACTTAACTGTGAAATAAGTCGGACATTTGTTTGTGAAAAACATCCATTTGCATGGCTGGATCCAAAAGCTAGTACCGTGTTCATTTACAGAGGCAAATGATCATTCGTTTTTGAAGAATATGGAAACAATTCAAATTAAGACATTCAAATGAACCCAATACCAAACACATAGACATCTTTAACAATGAATAAAATAAGTCAAATAAAGGTACAAACAAGAGAAGCTCTCAGATAGGAACGCTTTGACATTTGTTGTTCCCGTTAGAAAAGCACTTGACCGAATCTGTACATCTAACAGATATTTAAGAATTGATTCGCAGTAAACAGAGATCTACAGGTGATTTCAAAAAGAACATACAATGATTCACTTCACATTTTAAATTATAGGAATATTCCAGTTATATGCGTTTACCATCCAGGGATCCATTTTCAACCCCTTATCAGGCCGTTCAACAGTTGTCGAACGAAATAAACAGACATTTGCGAAAGTTCTGCGACAAACTATTATTCTAGATTCCCAGTATCCCAAACCTCAATGAATACATTATCAAGGAAAATCCTTCACTGTTCCATTATGACACGATTCCCATCTGCTCTCTAGTGTAAACAAAATCCCCATGTGCTAATAACAAGACACAAAAACCTTAAATAATTTAAACCAATATATACATAAAACTCAGAAGGCAAAAAGTTGTACCAGTTACTACTTCAAATTAGTCTTCCAGTCATACATATTTTCAAGTGCATTCACGATTTTCGCACAATTCAAACGTTGCGAGGTGATGTTTGTAGGAGCTAGCGATTTCCTTGTCTGTACATTTACCACATATACAATGTTTTGAACTATTCTTGTTCTGAATGGCAAACCAAGCAAAAATATGATTGTACAAATTGTAGGACGTGATTTTATGTTAAGCTATGCTAGCATTTTTTGATGCCATGCTACGACAAATTCACAAGTAGTTATCTCTAGAGCAGATAATCTGTCCTAGCAGGTGGCAACATGCTCTTTACAGTTTATTTTTCTTTATTTGCGTTTCATTGTGATCGTGTTCACGTGTGTTGTGAACAGCAGATAGACCTTGCTCAACAGATGCAATCCATGTAAAACTAAAGACGTTTTTGCCATTACAATATTTTTGTGAAAATGGTTTTAATAAGGATAATTTAATGATATTTAATTTCAAGTAGGTAGCAAACACTCTCTCCGATTGGCCCCATCCCGCTTCCGTGTCAGATGATGTTTTCTAACTGATCAGAGAGTTGCGTCTGGTCAGGTCTACATTACTAGCGCTCAGTCCTCTGGTTTCTGACAGACCGCTGTTAGATTCCTGATGAAACACACAAAAGCATACATTTTAACAAAGCCAAATTATGGACATCGAAGTTAACCTATTAATATTTTTTAATTCTTATTCAAGAGAATAAAATGTTATTTGCATTGCGCTTTTTACAATGTGTACAAAATGTGCCTATTGATACACATGTATTGTTTGTGTAAACAAAGACAGACCTGTGAGGTTTCTTCGACACTCTTGTTGAGGAAATTTAAAGAGCTTGCCCTCTTCATCCTTTCAAACCAAACAAAAAGTGTTATGTTAAGTGTATCTGTTATGGGATCCTTTTAAAACAATAGAAGAAAGGTTCCAGCATTGGGTAAAGCTGGTGACCACCTTTGTGTTTTAACACGGATTACAACAAAAAGCATTTACACTCATCAACAGTTACGATAAAATTCAAAAGAAAAATTCAGCCAGCATTAATCTTAAAAAGATTTTAAACCCTAAAAATGCATATTGTGGAGTGTAAAGTTGAATATTTTTTTTAATATTTGTAATATTTTTGAGGACTATATTTTAGGTGGAAGAACTTGGTTAATTTTTATGAAATGCTTTATTTTAAACACACTTTCAATAACCGAGGATCAAATTAACAGTAATAATACTAATGCTGCTGATAAACCTGTACCTGTAACCTGAACCCAGAACATTCATTTAACAGACCAACTGTGTTAGTTTATGTTTCGGGTTTTGAGGTTCACTTTACATCAGTCCAAAAAATTGGATTTGTTTATTTTTAAATGATCAAATTTAGTTACCAGGCCACATAAAACCCCTGAGAATTTTCAGGTCTATGTAGAATGCAGAGCTTATGATGTTCTGATGAAATCTCACCCGGGGTTGCGTGGCTCCTGGGGGCCACTGCCCTGAAGTTTCTTAACCAGCATCTCACTGCTGCGTCTCAGGGCTTCACGAATCTTTCCGAAGGAGCCGCTTCTGCGCAGTGCACCATTGCCATCCTGTGCCCGACAGAAACGTTAACTTGTATACTAATACATACAAATGACCAAACAATTTAAAATGGCTAAACGACAAGGTGTTTAGGTGTCCAAAATGGCTAAACGACAAGGTGTTTAGGTGTCCGATTTGTCACAGAGACTGACCCCGCTCCACTCAGCCCCATCGCCATCACAGTCCCCTCGAGGTCCACCGGGGCCGTTTACCCCATCCCTGCTCTGACGCCTGTCCCCTCCACCACAACTACCATCCTTCAGCAACTCCACCACTTTACTCTGATTAATGGCATCGATGCCCTGAAATTTACATTTAAAAAATTTGATTTTATTAAAAACAAACTTGAATGGGTGACTGATCAATCAATTTCTGAATGACTCATAAAAACTGTATGAGTCATTCGTAGGAAGGTGATCTGTAGTTATAGGTCAACCATCATGTAGGAAAAAGTGTGTTGTACCTGTTTGCGAGTTTTAGAAGCGCACTCCTCCAGTGTTTCCGCCGCCTCCAATTTGCCTTGTCTGCGGTACAGGGCCCCCAGGCTCTTCAGCGTGGTGTTAACAGTGGGGCTGGAGAGATACCGTTAATTTGGATCAGTTTCCTGCAATGTTTATAGGCTTGCACTTTCATCACTAGGCATGCAATATAGCACCATGTGTTTTGGTTTCAGTTTTGCAAAAGAAGTTCAAAACATGAATCATTCACTTATTGTGACGGTGAGTACATCGTGAGTGAATTTTCATTTTGGGGTAAACCATTCCTTCATTGACATCTTCTCATATATCAGTACCGAATTTCCCAGTTCAATTGAATCAATATTTGACAAATTGAGAATTCCCCATAATCCTTTGAGGATATCGGCTCACTTACCTGTCGACTTTACAGGCCTTGTACCAGCTGCCGTATTCACCGTAAGGGCCTGAGTCCTTCCTCTTGCCCTAGAAATTAAAATAATTTTGACATCAAACAAATATGTATTTTTTTTGTTCTTACAAGGAAGTTTCTTCTGCATATGTAAATTTGGTCCTACCTTTATGAAGTGATATAAACTGTTGCACTTAATAACTACATTATTTAATAAACGTAATATCATTGTATTTTTATTTGCTGGTTGAGTCGATTTATGATTCTAATATTTTCAATCTTTCAAAATCCAGAAGTGATGTTTGCTTCAACCAAAACACAATGCAAAGCATTACATGCTAATCTAGTTTTCCAAATCTTGTGTAATACCTTGCTCTCTTCTCGCTCCTCTGCATGCATCCAGATTGGCTTGTTGTCATCTGCGTTAAAGAAAAATAATTTTTAGTTCATTTAAACAGCCAATAAAAAGCAATTGTTTTTGCATTTGAAATTAATTCTGCACGAAATAATTCTGATTTGCTCGCTTCACATTATATCAGCTACTGACTTATCTTCCATTTAACAATAAGGAATGAGTAGAAGCAACTATTTATAGTATATTTGCCATAATCCTGTAAGAGCCTGCTTAAAGAGCTGTCATGTCACAACACCAATGAAAAACCATTAACACTTGACATACATCGACTTCATGACAATCTTTTTTTCTTAATTTCCTGATGAAAATAAAATGTCTAAAAGTGACCAGAGTTATACATAACACATATTTAACGTAAACCTGTATATGTAAAAGTCTTCATAGCAAAAACATACTGTTGACAGATCCAAACTCCTTCTCATGCGCGCGGGTTAGAATCTCCTTGTAAAGCGTCTCTGCGTCTTTAAACTTGCCCTGCTTCAGATAACACGTTGCCTGCAGAAGAAAAAACATCATGACAAATGCTTCAGACGGATAATGTTCTCAGGTTTTCAGATCTATAGCCAAAGGTTCGTGTTTCATATCGAAATTCACACAGAAAGCGTATCTTTGGTTTGCTGTGAAGGACCCAGATCATCCGTTATGAGCATTTCCAGTTTCAACAAGTCAAACGTGACAATGGTCTTTATGACCTTCACTATTGATTTTCACAGATTCAGAGCAAACCTGTTCTTTCAACTCCATGAACTGGTTCAAAAATCTGATTGTAAATTTTTTGGATATTGATAATAAGCTAAATGTTCCGAGGTCTGCTAATTTACATGCTTTAAAATGTATTATCAAAAGTGAAAATCTTGTCATTTATTCAGCCTTGTGTCATTCAAAATGGATATTTCAGCGGAACTAAAAAGAAGATATTTTGTCTCAGTTGTCTCTATACAATAGAATGTCAATGAGGGCCAAAGTCTGCGTAAGAAAAGGTCATAAAGGTTTGAAATGACATGAAAGTAAGTATCTGATCAAGAATTCCTTCTCACCAGGTTGTTTTTAGTCTTTGCCACATTGGGGTCGTCGGCACCCAGTTTGTTCTCATAAATCTCAAGGGCCCTGCGGTAATAATACTCCACTTCCTCATACTTCCCTTGATTCTGACACAACAGTGCCAAATTATTCAGCTGCTTCGCCACGTCGGGGTGGAATTTACCCAAGACCTGCAAATACGCAAACATGAATACATATATGCAATCCACACTGGACTATCCTAAATGTATGAATTGTAATGAATGCATACCTTCTCTCTGATCTCCAGCGCTCTCTTGCAGAGCGGCTCGGCCTCCTTGTGCTTCCCTCGCTTGCCGTACAACACAGCGAGATTGTTGAGCGTGGCGGCCACTGCAGGATGATCTTTACCTAGAGTTTTCTCTCTTATGGCCAAAGCATCGTTCAGGAGGTGAGCTGCCTCCTTATACTTATTCTGATCCCTGGAAGAACACTTTTACTCACTTTATGCTACACAAACATGCTAACACATTATGTTTGACTGATGCTCGTGATTCTCAGTCGTCTCAGCTTCTCACCTGTACACAAGAGCAAGAATGTTGAGCATGGTGGCCACATCCGGGTGATCGTGTCCGGAGGTTTTCTCCAGATCCTCCAGAGCCTGTTTGCAGAGGGGCACGGCCACCTCGTAGCGGCCCTGAGAGGCATACTGAATCACCAGATTGTGGAGAGTCCGGAGGCGAGCCGGGATCTCGTATCCTCCCTGCTGTGCTGCCACTTCTCCGCTGGGCTGAGCTGAAAATAAATGTAATGTGCTTACTACACATATATTTTTTAATGGATTTCTCAAATGTACCTTTCTGAGGACATCTCTGTTTGAGTCTTACCTGGTCCCTGGTCGTCGTCATTCGGAAAGAGATCGTCCAGGTTGTCCTTCTCCTTCTCTCCGGCCTTCTCCTCTGAGGGCGAGGTGTCCTCGTCCAGCTTGCGTATCTGGTTCATAAACTCCAGGTGTTTCTTCTCCTCCTCCAGCTGGGCGACGCTCTGCTCGCTCTTCTGCAGCTTTTGTTGGGTACTGGCCAGCTCGTCCCTCAGCCACTGGTTCTCCTGACAAAGGCGTCGCACTTGAGCACGCAACTTCTGCTTTTCGGATTCCACGGCACTCAGGTGCCCTGAAAGAGCAATGATGACCTGAGAGAAGACATGCGACGTTAACACATATGTTCATTTGTATACATTTAACTTATGGGATGTCGCTTCAACGTATTCTTGGGAACCCTATTCTTTTCCTAAATATCTAAATGAATCTCAATTATGATTTTCACATCTTTTTCAAGAATGCACAACTTTTTAAGCTTTGAGTCGCTTGACAGAAATGTTTTTTATGAACCTAAAACCTTCTGTTCAAGTACAGAAGACCTAATACTCCAGGGGAAGTTTAAGATAAAAGATAACGTGGATACCTGTGCCTCCCCCAGTCCCAGCTCAATGTCCTCCAGACTCTTTCGGAGCAGGGTTGATTTCTCCTGGGCGGTGGGTGGCTGGGCGCAGTCTAGCAGAGAGTTGAGGAGCTGGGCGTGTTCCCCGCGCAGGGTCTCCAAACCCTGCATGACCGCTTTGGTGTTCAGAACAATCTCATCTTGTGACAGCCTCTCCAGGGTCTCCTCTCGCGGGTACACCATGGTGGACATCACCTGGGGGATGCGGCACTGACTGTCAGGAACAGAGAAAAATAATTAAGAAACAATGAGGAAAAGAATTATGATAAAATAATTGATTTAATTTGTTATTGTTCGTCTAATTGTGCTAGTTTGTTTCTGTGTGTGTGTGTGTTGATTCTACCAAGGACATCACCAACATTTTTAAATGAATGTAATTTTAAACACAGGTATACTTTATTGAAACGTGGAACATACGTTTTATGACCGTCTTCCGAACTTGATTTCACTGCTAAACAAAAAGCAACCCTCCTTAGGTATATAGTGTAAATAATTCATAACGTGTCAAGAGCACCCATACCACGTTGCAGCTCACTGACATCTTCAACAGTATTAAAAAACAATAGCAAATAACATAATAGCCTGCACATGACTCCCTAGAGGGATAGAAGCGCACAATTTCATCATAATGCCCTCTCCATTAGACCCTGACCTCCATCATAATCCATCACTGCTGATCCACTCCACATCTGGACTATAGAAACACAACAGCTGACACCTAAATTCTCAGCCAAGCCAATGAGGCGACGCACACATCAAAAGTGCTGATGTTTCATTTGACTTATTATTATTCCTATTACTTTCTTTCATTCAACTTTTATATGACGTTATTTGAATGAGGCCTATTTGCTTAGGCTTGATATAATGTGATTAAAAGTTCATTCATTTTTAAAATCTGTAGATAAAAGGAAAACATGCCACACAATTGAGAGCGATCTATGTGGTTTTAATGATGGGTGTTAGTGGAAAAACATGTCTTTTATTAAAAAGCTTTTTTGTAGAATATATTGAATGACGTACTCAGAAATATATAATACAGAATGAAATGATGCCACTTTGTCAGAGCAAATCACGAGCATGACTCGGCTCTCCCCCGCCCCAAAATAGGTCGACAAAGACATTCCATTAGGACGTTTCTATGGTTAGAAATAATAAACTATTTTAAATGAAAAAAAATGTTCACGTCCTAAATGGACCGCAAAATTATCAAATGTATTTTTTGGGCCAACTGCAAAGAGTTCAAGCAAGAGCAAAGTAAAGGGGCATATGTACTCAAAAAAAGTGAAATGAGAAAAATAAATATTTTGATTTAAGATCAAGCTGCGGAAATAGTGCGAGCATGCTATCGAGAACATAACCCTGTCCTGAAGTCCACCGTCCTTCAGTTTAGATGACATGCATAAGGGTTGAAATTGACGGAAGTGTAGTTGTGAAGTTAAACTTTGCAAGGCAAAGCAGAATAACCGTAGCAAGCATATTCGTGCCATCTTGACAGTATCTTCCCCATCCAGACAGCATCTACAGTTCCGCCTGCACCCAGCAGGAGGCGCGCGCTCGACTACTCATCGCGTCTATTGACTGCAATGCACCAATGCAGCTAGACGGCAAGTGTCCCACAATAAAACACGAAATGGTCAGTTTATGATAGCCATACAATGAGAGTCACTGACGTCTATACGCGTGCATAACGTTATACCAGAATTCTCAATGCCTGACAGCTGTTGGGAATACCGGGAAAAACGCATCAAGGTGACCTGCCCTGCGTACTTGCATCATGCGTGTTTACGGTTCCAGACCAAAAGCACAGGATAGCAAGGACCTAAAGATCATCGCATTCTGGTGCTGCAGTGGCAGGCGAAAAGAGACATTGATTTAAAAGGATGTCAGCCTGATGCGACCGATACACAACATCAGCACAAACTTCCACACAAACTCACGAAGCAGATCGTCTCTGATGCGCAACTACTCATATACAATACACACAAAAAGAAAAATTATGAATAATGTAATGTATATGTGATTCATAACCCCAGTGATAATGACTGCACTGCAACAGAAAGAGGATCATAAATCATGCATTGTTCTGTCCTGGTCTTACAAAGCAGCTTTACACCGTGTATATGACAAGCATGTTTTATATAAGCATAAATACACGCGTTAAACACCATCCATCGACTTAAGATCAGCTTTGATCAGCTACTGTTTTTAGCATTTCGGGCTAAACTCGCGCATTTAAGCTGCCCATAAATGATCGGTCCATTGTGAATGGCGTAACGTCAATATTAAATTACATGTGTTAATAATATTGACACTGTGATCGTAATTTGAATGGCTTGCAAGTGAAATGTAAATACACACCCTTTGTTTAGTCTGTGGACGCCGGTGCAGGTTGTTTCTTCTTCTTCTTCTTCTTCTTGGTTTGCTGTAAACTGACGCGTGAAGAATATGACTCTATGTTTCGGATTGACGACGAGACACGATTCCGTCCAGTGCGATGAATTTCAGATGTAAAAGAAAGATCAATTCCCACGGATCACAGTGTTGATCAGATGATGGGCGTCCGATACGCTTTTGTGTCTGACAGGTTCAGTATAACAAACGCTCGAGCGCGCGACCACCGACTTTCACTTCGTCCATCATTTCTGTCCGTTTCAACCGGACACATCCGAGATCTTTGTGTTGAAGTGATGGATGACGAGCACAACAAACTGAAAATGGCTGGTGTTTTGTGTGCGTTTCTGCTCCCAGAATCCAAAGCCTCGCGCGATGACATCACTGCACCCACCCTCCCAAAACCGGGCGTGGACACGAGCGTATTTATGAGGGTCGAGTGTGCTCGACCGACGCTGCGCAGACCGATCCGCGAACGACACCAAAGTATCGCGAGAACGAATAGAGAGCCGAACCCACGCGATAGAATGATCTCACATGTCGACCGGTCTGCGCTGCACTGAATGAAGCCGAACACATTTTGCTTTGAAAGGTTTGTGCAAGAATTTGCACTCGGAGTTGAACTCGATCTATACCATGGGTCTCAAACTCAGTTCCTGGAGGGCCACAGCTCTGCACACTTTAGCTCCAACCAGCTCTAAACCACACCTGCTTGGAAGTTTCTTGTAATCATGAAGATGTTGATTAGCTGAATCAGGTGTGTTTGATGAGCTGTGGCCCTCCAGGAACTGAGTTTGAGACCCATGATCTATACATTTTATTGTTTTAACTGTGTCGCGGGAACAGTGCTAAATCCTATTTCAAAATATATACATTTTATTTGAATGTATATAGGCCATGTTACACAACCATCTAGTTTTGCAACAACCCTGAACATAATAGGCTACAAGATAATTTGGGAATTAAATAACTTAAGACAACAAGTGATTGGAAAACATTCTTGAGACGGGACATGCTGCATGCAATGAACATTTAAGCTAGATTTGACCTTTTTAGTCATTTCCAGCCATGATATAATGTCTACATGTAAAGGTATAGCCCACCAGCTCGGCCAGGTGCCCACCAGCTTGGCCACAACCAGCTCGAACCAGCTACCAGCCTTAGTATTTGCTGGATTTTCCAGTTGGGATGGCTTTGATGCTAAATGTTACCCGACATTGGTGAAATATGCAATCTATCAATGTATCAAAGAACAAAAATAGTTTGGGCCGTATTGATTTATACCTTCAATTCACCAATTTGTATATACTTGTTCAAAATGTACAAAAAGGATCCACAAATGACTCAAAAAAATACAAATCAGGTGTGTTTATTAAATAAAAAAAGAATACGAGTGACACTTCCACTTATCTATTGATTGATAACTCAATTATGAAAAAGCAGTACTACAAAACACGTCAAATAAAAAATAACACAATAAAGTAACACAAGTTCATATTACAAGCACTTTGGATATGTACAAGCATTATCGTCTAGAGGCAAAGAGCTGAAGATTGCTAAAAGATAAATGCATGTGCAAAAATACTTCTCCACAAGCTTGGCTTCTTGGTCTTCCGTGTCTAAATATTGTTGGGTTGTTATCGTTACATGGGCTAACTTTGGCCGAATCTGCTGTTTTAATCCAAAGCTTGTGGAATTCAGGCCTATTTCCCCGCGAACAGATTGTGATACATTGACAAAGTATTTGAAGTGGACGGATTTCATTTGGATTGGCTGCTCAGATCATTTGTTGACCAATCAGAATGCTAACATCCACTTCAGGGTTTCTGTACACATTACAAATCAACACAGGTACATACAGAGGTACTAGGACAGATACAGCCAGGCAATCACTAGACTCCATGTTGACGGGATAGACATTTCACAGTTCAAAAACAGAATGGAATGTAGCGGGTCAAAACGCTTTTATTTTATACTAAAATTAATAATTTGGAAAAATTCTGTGCTTGACAAATCCCAAACTGCTCCATAAAAACTGACAAACACAAAACATAAAAGCTTACACTCTTTGGCAGTGATGCTTCTTTTTCCAATCCTTTGCATCCATTAAAATTTGTAACCTAAATCCATTAAGTAATTGCTGCTTATTCACATTGTTACAAATTTGGGGTCTGATAATCTTGCAAGATTAAAACACGAACGGCAAGTGTAACAGCATTACAAAAACTTTAAAATGTTCAATTATTTCAAACATGTCAACAGGACAGTGTTCCAAACAATATGTTATTAACAAAAAGCCACTAAACCAAGAGAACTATGTAGAAACTGGACGCACATAATTTTTTTCCCAGGTCAGCCTACCAAAGGAAATGTTATCATTTTGGTGGTTTATTTCGTTATTTATTTATGATAAAATATAGGCAGATGCAGGACGGCTGTGTTAAAAAATGTATAAAAATTGAAAGCATTTGCGCTTCAAAACTAAACAAATAAACAAAGAACTATTTCTATGCATCACTTTAAGGAGCAGGTAAAAACAATAAAATATCTAATTGACCCATTTAGATTTGAATACTTTGTTGTTTTTAATACTTTTTTCCCCACAAAGACAAGGATACTTACATCCCAGTACGGGGGCATGGACAAGTAAATAAAAGAGGGCGGATTTTGGATGAATCTCACAAAAACATGCTGGGCTACATTGCTAGCCAAATTTATGTTTAAGGTATTACAGTAAATAATACTGTAAGACTGATTTTTACATTAAAACCGCACACCCTTGAAAAATATCCAATTATTATGACGATTTTGTGCATTTCATTTTTACATTTTCATGTTCCTAAACAGGCTTTACTTTTCTTAAGCCAAATATTGTTTTATTTCTTGCTTCAGATTTCTCTCGCCCCGTTAAGTGAGATTGACCCTTGCCATTCAACCGTGAATTCATAAGGATAAAAGGAATCCTACAAATAAATTATGATGTAACAATAATTCTACATGAATCCGTTCAAGTTTCGATGGTTAGTAGTACTGTAAGCTGGGTAAAAAAGATGCTGAATGTTGTGAAGAAACACCACAGACTAATCACACCAGTGACTGCTAAAAACACTCCACGACCAAACACTCACAACCTGCGTCACTCTAAAACTGTGGCACAACATCATGTCATAGATAACATCTTATGATTGTTTGTTTTGTTATTATTTTAAAACCACATTTCAAACAGTAACACCTCTGCTAGATGCATTACCTAACACCTACAAGAAAATCTAACAAACGTTCTAGACAAAATAGAACAACGTTACTTCAGTGAAAGCTGCCTTCGACAATAACGCGACTGCTAGCAAATAAAGGGACTTTGTAGCTCTAAACCAGCTGATCCGAGATCAGTTTTGCCTTCCAGTTTATGAACCTTATAGGTACTGATCTCAAGTGGTGAGCTCATCCCACGCTTGTTGCAACAGAGAATGAGGAGCTTGCTGACAAAAACCTTGTGCTTTGGACGAAGATGCGTAAAGGTGAGTTCAAGTGCATAGCGTTTGACAACTAAAGTCTAACCCAGGTTTCATTACGTACATCCGTTTTCCGTAACTGTAAAGAATCATCCGAGAGCGCAACATCGACGTCTTCCCTCGATTCTGCCGACCAAGCCTTTAACATCGCAATTTCTGAAATGTTCATTGCCAACCTTGTGGATCCTCTGCTTCAGCCCTTTTGCTTAACTATACGACATCGTTCGCGGAAAAACAAGCTCAATGTGTGCAACTCTGTGACACTCTTCCACAATGTTTACATTCTGATAGGAGTGATCTTTGGAGATATGGTTCATGGAAAGAAATAAAACCATAGGATGAGCTACATATATCGAAGCTTAAAAGGTCACTTTTAAAAGCACTCAAAATAGAACCAAACGATCAAGAGCTCTACCGACACATTAAAGCATAGTTTGTGTACGAAGTAATACAAAACTAATGGAACTATTTTATGTTCTTGTTATATCGATTAAGCACTGTGTCACTGTGAATCGTATAAACGCTGATGTGAACCTTCCATATACCGAGGGAAATGTAAGACGCAAGCTACAGCAGCACGTTTAGCACAGCTTTACATGCACGGATACAAAAAGTGCACCATTGAACTAACGTAAAAAAAAGTTCAAAAACTTTGCTAGTGGTTTTATGGGTGGTGTAGTTTAAGACATGCAGGTTAGAGGTCAATGATGGAATTTGCGCCAGAAACTCATCGGTTGGCTGACGGGCGGCATGTCTCCAAACGTCGGTTGAGAAGTTTTGCAATGCTCATCTGTGCTTTTTTCCTCAAGTGAGACAAAAACACATCATGAAATCGTCCCTTGCGAAAATATACCATAGTTTTGGACAAAATCCCAGTTGATGTTAGTGAAATAAATCTGTACTATCATACAATCAAAGTGGTTACATCGCACGTCAAATATAATAGCTTTCCCTATAGCGTAGTGGCCTCTGATGTTATAAAAAGCTTCTTGAGCAAAAGAAAAATGACTGTAGTTACTGTGATATTTTAGCACAAACTATGGTTACCATGGTTCCCAAAGGGTCAAACTGCTGTTACAAGTTATGCTTTAACAATGATGCAATAATGCTAAATCCAATGTGGTCATATGCAGGTTTTCATGTTATTGATGCCATATCGTGCTGTTAGTGATCAGGTCGATGGTTGTTTTAAAATTTTGTGCTTGGTCCCCATATGTGGCGTTGGGACCTTTCGATAAATAAAAGTGACTAGCGCTGATAAAAGTCTATGAACCCAGCGAATCGATCTTCGACGACACCTACACGCCATAACAGTCATGTCACACAACTGTATTTGGCCGGCATTCTGAGTGGCGGTGATGGGGTGTAGGTTGAGGGTTGAAGAGGCGGGTTAGAAAGCTAGGACGGCGGTTTGCCGTAGCCAAACAATCCAACCGGCAGATACTTGACGTGAGTCGGCCACTGAGCTGCTAACTGGAAGAACTTCACGTCATTCCACTCGCCGCCATCAATGGTAACTGAGAAAAGGGAAAAACGTTAATGGAATATTAGTCAAATTCTTTCTTTTGTCTTGTTTTTTTATATGGCAGCTCAATTATTCCAATTCAAATTGAAATGAATCACATTTCCCATTTACTTGATTTCAGTGGTCTAAGATTGGTTCCTGTATAATGTGCACAGATTCTTTATTTTCCTTCTTACCGACATTCGCCATGAATATTAAATACAGGAAAAGTAAAAACAACTAGCTAGGATAGCAAGTTATTTCAAAAACATATATGACATTTAACCTATACAGTACAGAATAATTTAACTACATCATCTTAAAAATAATATGATTTATAAATCTTTTTGAATTGTATAATAGTAACACTTTACAACCATAAAAGGTTGTATTTATTAACATTAATAAATGCATTAGCTAACAAAGAGCAAATCTAGTTTTTCAGCATTTATGAATCCTTGTTAATATTAGTTAATGTCAATGCATATCAATGTTAGTTAAATGGTGCATTAACTAACGTTAACAGACACACATTGTTTGATTTTAAAAATGTATTAGTAAATGCTGAAAAAAACACGAGATAAGATTGATAAACGCTGAAGAAGTATTGGTCATTGCTAGTTTATGTTAGCTAATGCATTAACTAATTGTTAAGAAATAGAACCTTATTATAAAGTGTCGCATCTAAAATATATAAAGTAATTTGATAAAGTGAATCTGTTCAAGGATCTGATGTATCCTGATCGAGTCTGGTACCTTTCAGAATGGTCGGCTGCTGTTTGGCTGAACAGATGAGCCTGCTGATGCCTTCAATGACTTGACTCTTTGAGTCCATCTCTTTCTCTTTAGGTTTCTTCCCCAAAAAAATAGTCGGAACTGCAAAATAAAAAAAAGAAGCAAGAGAAAAGCAAAGACTGTTATGACACCAAATAAAAAAATTCCTGTTAAGTGGCAATGTAATACAGATTATATAGAGCGACACTGACTCAAATCAACACATAACACAACATTTGGTCCAAGTAGCAATAAATAAATTTAGTAATATGATATTTTTAATTATTATTATTTGCTTATTTAATATGTTTAGTTATTGTCTGCTTACCTTTCTTGTTTTTCTCTTTGGTGACCACAGTCATGGCCATTGTGTTGAAGGGGGCTTGAGGCTCACTGGCTCCCCCTCCTGGCAATCTGGTGACCTGCAGGGACCAGAAGGCGCTTTTCAGAGTGTTTTTACAACCTGTGTCTCTCCTCTCTCCTTCTCGACGCTTATCGGCCAGAGATGCCAGCCAGTAATCCACCTGCAGGCCAATGGCGTCCACCCCGTGAGACGTGCTAGGACTTCTAAAAAAAGACAAATTTGATAAACCAAACTAGCAGAACTCTTTCCTCTGCAGTACAGATAAAACTGTTGACTGGACATTTACCCCTGTACAGCCAAACCTCCGCCCATCGATGGAGAGGAAGGGGGCGTGGCTGCCTCTTTTAGACTGGCAGGTGAACCGTGGGAGGGTGGAGAGGTGGAGGGGACAGACAAGCTCACAGCAACACCATCCTCTGTGTCACCTTGACAACATAAACGCAATAAAATGAGTTTTTATAAATGATGTCACAAACAAAATGTCACGTGCGTAGCTGTTAACTGAATCTGTGTCAAACTCAAATTATAATGTTTTCTTAATTAATATCTGGAAGTGGACTCTGTTCCTTTAGGAATTAAATTTAATATGCCTTTAAAATGATTACATCATAAATGCAAATGTCCTTAATATCTTCTGATAATAGTAAATGTAAAATCAAGGAAAAATGACATAAGCTCACACTAGAGAACACTCACCTGCGGCTGACTGGCCCGGCTCAATCAATCCCACTTTCACCACCTGTAAAACATCAATTATTTTTCTTTTCATGATTACTAGAATATATATTTTTTTAACGGTAAAGTTCCTCAATTCAACAGATAATGGGATGCATAATCATAAACATTGACGATTTTCCCACTCACCCCAATAAAAGGGATAAACTTCTGGTAGGAATCTTCATCCCTTCTGCAGAAGAAGAGAGAGAATTTCGAAATATTCAAACACACGCAGTAGCTGGACAGCGGGACAGTAAGGAACGAATCATCTCATTCTTCAAGTGGACAGAAGATGCATTGTGACTTACGTTCTGTGCTTGCAGGTGAGCATGGCTTCAGCAATGGGCAGCTGGTGAGTGAGAACTGCACCACTGATGTACTGAGCGATGCGAGTAGCTACATCCACCGAATCTGCCGGAACAATGATTATATCACATTGAGAAAGAGTGTTTGTAAATCGACAATGAAACCAAAAATGTGACCAAAAAAGATACCTTTATAAAAAAATGCAATACCGAATGAAAATAAAAATGCACTGAAATAAAAACTGTATGCAATACACAAAAGTAAACAAGCAGCGTGCGAGGTCACGTGAACACAATGTAGTGATCACAACAGTCTAAATTAAATATTATGTGTATGCGTACCCGTCTGTGGAGGTTCAGATCGGTTGAACAGGTCTCTCCACGCTCCATCCAGAAATGCTGCACTGTAGCGGTTGTCAAGGGCACCCAGATGCTTAGCAACAGGATGAGAACCTGAACGGAAATAAAAAGAAATGAAAGACACTTTCTCACAGACCTGATCTGAATTGGTGGCCAATTGTTGTTTTTTTTCCCAAAATATATATTTTTATATATAAAAATGTAGTGCGGTGTAAGAATGCAGACAGTATTTTGTATCATCTGTTGTTGTGCATACACACCCAGAGGCACAACCAGGAAGCGGATGTGATTGAGCCAATCAGATGTCTTGTTGGCCAACTGAGTGACAAAGAACTGCAGGACAGAGCCAAGATAACTCTGACCCCCGACTACCGCCACCTTCACAGGCCGTGGCATAGAGGAGTTACAGTTGCAACTACACAAAGAGAGACAACATCTCATCATATTCAGGAATTCTTTGCGCTTTAAAGTTTAAAACTTGTGTGACTTACAACTTCTGTATCCGTGTAAGCAGAGCAGACAGAACTGCCTGAATCTCCACACCAGAACACGTACACAACACAGGATGCTTCTGGACCTGCAACTGTTCTGCAACATACTAAACACACACACACACACTCGCATCAGAAGACAATCCATACTGCGTTTTAATATGAATTCAAATTACATTTAAATTTCACTAAAAAATAGGATTAAACACACACACACACACACACACTCTCATTTACCTGTCCTTGCCAGTCAGTGCCATTGACCAAAATTAGACTTTCAGGAAGAGCTGTATCAGATAACAGAATCTGATTCAATTGATCATACACAGCCTTCCTGAGGACCTACACACACACACACACACACAAACAAGATAAAGAAGGTTACTTCAGGATGAGTCAGCCAGACATTAATAATTCAAAGTGACTCTGCAGAACAAGATGAAAGAGCGCATTAACATTCCTTATTTAAACCACTAAGAGAAAAAGAGAGAGAGAGAGAAACAGAAAATCACAGATGACCGTATCAAGGGTGAGCCAATCACAAGCGGACAACAATAAACACTTGAGTGGACAGGGTTTAAAACAATCAAGACGTGTCTTATCACTGTAAGGTTTTTTCATCAATTTGTTATAATGGGGTCATTTCTAAAGACCAAACTGGCCCTGAAGCATTTCCTGTTTCAGGTTTTTATTTCACATATATGATAAAAGTGATACTCCACCTAAAGAAAAATATTGTCATGAATAACTCTCCCAAGTTGTTCCAAACCTATTTGGTTTACTTGTTCTGCTCAACACAAAGTACGATATTTGGGAAAAACGTTAGCTACCGACATTTCTGGGACATTGAATACAATAGTAGAAATGGTAGTCAAAGGTGCCCTAGAACTGTTTGCTTTCCTAAATTCTTCAAAATATCTCATTTTGTGTTCAACAGAACAAAAAAGATCAAATAATTTTTCCAACTATGGTAGTCAACGATGTCCCAGAAACGTCAGTCGCTAACATTCTTCCAAATATCTTTCTTTGTGTTCAGCAGTGTACATTTATACATGCTTGGAACAATGTGAAGGTCAACGACATCTTTAGACATCTGTGGCAAACAAACTGTGCAAGGAAAGGATGTTACCTGTGTGCTGTGGCTGAGCTCAGGTGATCTCTCACTGTCTGAGCTGTTGGTTCGTTCGCTCAGCGGTTTCGTGAGCTGACGGTCCTTCTGAGGAGTGCTGCGCTTCCGGGGTGTGTGTACTCCGTCCAGCCTACACACACACGAACACATCTAAAGTCTTGTTCAGAAATGCAAGTGTATGCGTGTGCTGGTTGTGTTCTGACCTTGGTGACGGCATGGGCTGAGTCTCATTCTTGCTGGTTTTTAATGGTGTACGGGGTTTTTCAGCCACGGACACAGTTATGGATGGGCCGCCTTCAGTAAACAACTCTTGATCATTGAGTTCCTGCGCACACACGTGAGCGTTCAATTCAAATGAGCCACGTGACCAACCAATCATAACACAATTCCAGCATTCACTGGCTTGGAATGGGAGAGTGTGGGGAGAAAATGTAGGTCAGCGTCTCACCAGAGTGTCGGTCTCAGACAGCGGCTCCTCCAGGTTGCGGCTGCGGGAGTGTTTGAGTTTATCCGATTGTGGCTGCTCCCCCTGTTGGTCATATACAAGAACCGTATTTATTAAGTGAACACTTCGAACCCCGCCTAACATGTACAATTATCATGCGGGCACAGTGGTCGACATCGAGAGTAACAAAATGGCTGGATACCCGCACATTTTTCAGTCTGCTCGAGGAGAGTTTAGCTTTAGCTCACTAGACCTCAGATATGGCCAATAATGGATGACGCGCCAATGGCATTTAACTTTCTATTTATCTTTGGGGACTTATTATTGATATTGAAGGTTGAAAAAGGACAGGAAATGTAAACAAACATCAGACGCATTAGTTGGCATCACCGGTTGCCTAATCTTATCATAATGTTAGAGTCCAAATAGTTACTGACCTAAAAAGCCCTTAAAAGGTTAAAGGGAATGCAGGTGCATTTAAATGTTTGCACAAATATAGCAACAGCCATTAGACGTGTACTTTAAACTTAGAAGATGGTAAGAATAATGTAGACTAATGTAGTGGTTCTAAAGCCTTTTTCACTCAAAGGCTCCAGATTGTCGAGAACTTAATCCTTCAACACTCTGTGGACTCCACCACTGCAACACACTGGGACTACATTTCCTTAAAAAGAAATTGATCGTTTGAAAAACCTGCAAATGAGTTTCTGAAGAAATCAGCTCAGTTTTTTGGGCGCTGACATGTGAAATACTTTGAGTTTAGTGTTTGTTTTGATAAGACTTTTAACAAATTAACTTCTGGCTTAGCCAGTGATCAATGGTGGTCGAGTGGGAAATCTCAGGAAATCTCATGTCGGGACCAGTTTAGTCACAGAAATGACACACAACATGCTTAAGCCTCTTGTACACACACTCACAGGGCTGAACGGGTCTCTGCTCAGGCTCCCTTTACTGTTCAAGCTGCCAATTTCTGTCTGAGAGCTTGACTGAGACATTCCCTCGAAGAAAGGTCTGTGAGACACAAAAAGAGGAGAAAAGAGAAAGAAATAAGACAATGTTAAAATAATACATATTAAGAACACGTCTTAAAAGATTTAAGCCACGTTGACGGTTTCCCAGTCTTATGTTAATGATGGGTTAGTTCATCCAAAAAATATTTTTTTCATTTGTCATTATTATATCACGCTCACTAACTGGTCACGTTTGTCGTTGCTCTTTAAAATCAAAACAGACTCTAAAAGCAAATGGAATGAAAAATAATGAAAGTTTTGAGATGTAACATTCTGAATGAAACACAATGTTCAACTTTTTTTATAAAAAGGCAACTTGAGTTCCCATGAGATCCTGCATTTACAAATGTGTTCATCATGGTGGACCGTGAACTGTGGACAGTGTTCACTATGTGTACCAAATCGCTTTTGTCATTGTTTATTTGACTGTGTACCGTTTTATCATTTTAAATCTAACAACATAAAAGTCTCCTTTTAAAGATATAGTTTACCCTAAAATGAAATGGTGAGTAAATGATGACAGTATTTCCATTTTTACATTTTCCTTAGTTTGATATTTTGTCATGTAATGCAATGATATTTTTAGCTTTTGTCCTAATATTTTGTGACCGCTATAGGGATGCACTTTAATAAAATAAAAATGTTATTGTCAGCCTTGCTAAAATTTTAAACCAAAAAACACCATAAGACAAAAAAGCATTTGTTTTCAATAAAGTAAAGAGTTCTTTAGATCCGGCTTAAATTTTTTTTAATGGTTTTAATGGTTTTCTTTAGAAGAAGTATGGACTATCGTATTGAACATTTTTGAAGATCAACATCATTTCTTCCCATTCTGTTTCGTCCTATGGACGAAAGCAGCATAACATTCTGCCTCACCTTCTGAGTTTCAGAACAACAGGTTTTGTAAAACAAAATTTGTATGAAATCCCTAATACTGTTCTAATAAGAGTCATCCCCCCCAAAATAACAGTGACAACAACATAATGAGTATCTGCAGTATTGGCCTCGTGCCTCGATCAGCAGAGGACTGCATCCAATACAATGACGTCTCATTGTAAAGTGTTTGTTAAAAAGCTGGAGGTTATGGGACAAGGGCAGACAACCCAGTCTTATCACCAGAGGGCGCCGTAGTCATCATGTAATCAGCCTGTGTACGTGTGCGGCATGTCACCTGAGTTTGGGTTTTGGAGTGCTGAGGATGCTGTCCGTCTCTTCCATTTCAGGGCCACTGTCGCTGGGGTTGTACATTTCCAGACTGTCGTAAAGTTCATCCAGATCCTCTTCCACTTCTTGGATCTGCTCACGGGACACGTGCTCTAGCCCAAAGCCCACCTACACATACATAAAGTGTCATTATTTACCGTCTGACCGGAGAACTGCAACATTCTGTATACCATACGATTGTTTTTATGAAAACGTGAGAATGTTAAAGGGGGAATGACGTCACAGACTGTCAGAACAATAAATAACGCTACACAAGTATAGAGAATATGTCTGAGAAAAAGGCCAAAGGAATGAGACATTACCTCATCTGACACCTTAAACCTTTTCAGCAGGGCCACAAATTTCTGCTTGATGTTAGGTTGCTGGAGGTCAAAAAGAAAAAAGAATACAAAAAGATTAAATAAGGCTCCAAATTTCAATACTGCATAAAATCTACATTTATTTTCCTAATATGTGGTCATGATGTGACCGTGCACAATATATCAAGGCCTCCACAGGAAGAAAATGGCTTTGTAATTGGTCTTCAAAATGTAAAAGGTCTTTCCCTCTAGCTATCCATCATAAAAAGAGAGAAAATGTTCACAATCCAATAAAATCCACAAGCATAAATTTTAACCAGATAAACTGTTTTTACTTTATAATGCCGACCGTGGCAAACATAATTTCATGTTGATTTTTAAGAGTCATATTATGGAAATAATTTTTTTAATGATTTTTAGCATTATGCATTTTGATGCATAAATGTTTTCTTCATACTATTTTATTTTCATCTTAACAGACCCCTTCATTTTTCATAACTGCATCTCTTTGTTGACGTAACTACTGCCTAAATGTATGTGAAGCTGCAAATTTGTGAAGCGAGAAAAGATACAGTAAATCAAACTGAACTGAATGTATTTTACTTTAAGTATCTCAACGCGTGTTTGTTAGTTTAACTTTTTTTACATTGTTAAGTTAATTTGAACTCCGAGATGATTTTAGATTAGTTGCGTATTTGCAACAGACAAGGAAACTAATATTAATGAAATCCATTAAACGTTGAGTCAAAGCACAGAACGACCTGATCCAAATGAGAAATTGTTTCTAATATCAGTTTGTAAAGCATGATCGCCTTTTATTACTAATCATATTTAGAAAATAGTCTTTTTGTGTTTGTTTTTACTTTAGCTTCAGTTAAGGACAGGAACCCCGACAGACGTACGTACTTAAAACGCCTTCTCCATTCCATTCCACCACACAAAGTGAAGAATATGATCATTTTAAAAGTAAAAATGTGTGCATAAGTGAAAAAGATTTAAACGGAGCTTGGTTCAGTCATTTATTATCATTATTAAAGCTACTGGAGCAACTGGAGAGGGAGAGTGTCTGTCTTACTCTAGTGATGGATGCGTTGGAAGTGAGTTTGCGTCTGGGTTTCTTCTTCCTAACCTCGTCCTCTTCGTCATCTAGATACTGAAGCAAAACAGATTTAACAAACACACATTTTATTGGATGACCAGACACCTTGCAGATCGCACGCATGCATGCTCCCATCTTAATATCGGCCTTTGATGATCTGATCTAATAATCTTTTAATCGAACCACAAACGTAACGCTTCAAGCTGAATTCTCTGTTATTATAACTGAACTTCAGATTTTCTTCGCCCGTTCTGTTTCACTGCACATTAATATCAGGCATACCAAATATGCGTGAAGTCATGCATGTATGTGCTCGCTTTATGTAATGGGCAGTTCTTTTCTTTTAAAGCTGAACGTGACTGGCAAAGTTTACCAGGTGTTACACGCTTCACTTACATGATGAACGGGGTCATCACTGCCCTCCTGCTCGGACGAGTAGCTCTCCTCTTCTTCCTCCGAGTAGTTATCGATGTCAGGAGATCGATCTGGTCCGGAGGAAAGACGAAAAAGAATAAGCATGACGTTCATTTTGTTTGCATTACTCCATTGCTGTGTGCAAGTGTTGGTTGCCTGAGAGTTACACTATTCCCCTTTAGAGCATTATTATTATATTGCACTGAATGTGTTGTAAAACAAAATACATTTTTAGTGGCATAGCAAAAATATATAAGACAAACTGATAGTAATATATTTAAAAATGTACTAGTTAAACTGTAGGCAGGGCTCTACATTAGAGAATTTGACCAGTATCTTGAAAAAATGATAACAGTCCTACGATGCCTGTGCTAAGAATAAGAATAGGTGCATTCGACAGAGCTGCGTGTTTGTGTGAATTGCGTTTGTCGTGGTTATGCTTGTTTGTGTGACAATAATCAATGGTGCATCATGTTGAGTCCATATAACTAACATTAGATGCGGACGCTGAATTCTGCAGAATGTGCCATCCGGATTTGCCATGTTCTACGTGTCTGAGGTGCACAGATTAACATACTACACGAGTGTTTGTCGAGAGTTTGTCTGCCTCTGCACTGTATGACGATGTGAAGACATGAACTTCATCTCCAGAGTTGCTCTGAGAGTTTATTTTACGAGCATTTTACTGTTTGAGTGAAGCTATCGTCAAGCACACACTAAACTCAAGCGTCTTCCCAACAACCTGTCAAAATAAAAGTCCTGTTAACTTAAAAATACTGCGGTATTTGCTAAAGGAAATTGTAGTAGCATTGTAGTAAATTGATAAACTATAGTGAACACTGTAGTATACTATAGTAAGGTTCCAAAACACTATAGTATCTAGGAATTTGACTGCAGTTTACGATAGTAAATATCACTATACTATACAACTGTAGTATATGTGGATCTTTAATATTTGTAATCGGACAAGTGAATGACAAATGTACTTGACAATGCTTAATGTCAAGCACTGTATGTGTTTAGGTAAAATGATTATGTTTCATTCTGTGAACTAATAACAATATTTCTCCCAAGTATCGAACAAACATATTGTTTCTATTTTCATTTATTTGCAGAAAATGAAAACTTGAGGAACAGGTCAAAAGAAAAGAAGCTCTGTATTTTATCAGACCTCAAATACTGCAAAGAAAAGAAGTTCATATTCACATTTAAGCAACAGTGCTATTTCTACATTTTCGAAATTCACACATTGATTTATTAACTACCCATTTGTAGCTTTCTGTTTGTTTGTTTTGTTTATTGTTGAGCTCTTTCACCAAGCCATTGCCAAGCCTCTCTCTAAATAGGACTATCCTGGAAAAACAACCGTCTTTAATAACAAGACTCTCTCACCATTCATCTTGGCTTTTGGCCCCTCGTGGTCGATGGGTTGACTGGAGAGAGAATAAACTCTGATCTCAGCAACAGGGACAGACACATCCTTCAGCTGACTGTGCAAACCCAGAACTTGAGCACCCTCGGTTGGGTGCTGCATCACCTGACAAAACAATCAATCAATCGATTAATGAAGCAATGACTGATCTAGGGCATTTTAGATCAAATATTTCTGGGTGTTTACCTCAGCCATGTTGATGAGACCGAGGGCGAGAGTCTTGTACCCAAGGATTGTTCTGTTCTTGTATCTCTTCCTTCTCTGCAGCATAATCTGAAGTTTGTTGGCGTCTCGTTTAAGGAAGTGAGGATACTGAGAATCGAAAGTTTCACATCAGTCAGATTTTTAGAGCTTAATCGATGCAATCTATAATATCTGGATGATACTAAGAAAGTTATCAACTATCTGACGTACGACTCAGCCCCCCCCCCCCCACACATCCATTAGCTAACAACATCTCCCAAAATATTCATTTTAAGGTCGGCCATCTTTGTTTTTGGGCACTCAGTTTAGATTCTGCTGCCAGTCACTATTCCGGAACCAGGATGTGACTTAACAATTAAAAACCACAGAACAATGACATCATGACAATGCTTATTTCTTTGTATACAAATACAGGTAAATGATGATCCATGTATGGTTCCATACAAATACACACACACCTGTAACGAGAACGTGAGCTGCAGGTCTGTTTCTGTCTGACCGGTCGATGGCAACACGATCTCGTTGGAACGAAGGATTCGCTTTGAGCCCTGAAAGCGAGAGAGAGAAAAGGATGAGAGAAAATGATAGACGGACAAGAACAGATGATGGTGAATAAATGTGCAACTCTCACATCTGACACCCTGAACTAAACCAGAGACAGCAAGAGAGATGGGTGTAAGGAGGAGAGTGGAGAGGTGAAAGAACAGAAAAAGGCGAAAAACAGGAAGTTGCTGGTCAGGCAAGCCCAACCTGATGTTGTTTTTAGGGCATTCTTTTCAAAAACAAGACGATCATTAATAACTTGACAAATATCTTAACACTTGAAAGAAAATAGTATAAGAAATGAAGGCCAAACATATTTAAAAAATATATTTTATAATTAAAAACACATCGTTTAGAAGATGTTTAAAAAAGTACATCATCAATTTTGATCTCACACTGTCTTTAAAAAAAAGGAATAAAGGAGGAAAATAAAGGAGGGTAAGGAAAAAGGAAGGTGTTAGGACCTGGAGTTTGACGGCGATGACCACAGAGGTCAAGTCTTTATCCAGCTCTTTCAGCATCACCAGCTTCTTCAACGTCAGGTTAAAGAGCCTGCGAACACACAGCAACACGTCATTACATAACGCAAATACTACAGAGCATCTCCAGAGTCAACCCATCCACACATTGACTAGAGATCAAGATTTGAAGGAACAGACAAAATGATTTGCTGCATCCGGGTTACCTTGTGTTATTACTTTTGAAGGGTTGTTATCTGGGAATAACGAACCTGCAAATGTCATGAATGGCCAATCAGAATCAAGCATTCCAACGAGCCGTGTTATGATACTTTTTTTAAATCTGCGGACACCCTTATGAACCAGCAGTGCCATATAGGTGCACATATACAATGGGGAGGCTCAGAGAAGACATATTTTTGTATGCAAACCCCGGAAGCGAGTTAGCATTTTAGGACTTCTGTTTCCATCGCTCCCAAGTCTATGGGTTTTTGAATGGGTTTTAGGTCAATCGGCCGAAATAAGGTCTGTGGTAAACAAAACCGCTTGTGATTTCTGTGAAGCCTTATTGTGTCTTAAAACGGCGGTCAGCCTACAAAAATAGGTCATCTCTAAGGTACTGGATAGCGGCGATTTCATTTGTATCCTGGAGTTATGCAATTTAGTGCTAAGTTAATACAGTGATGTCATTGAGTGCATGTATTGATGCTTTAGATATACTGAATATAAAACAACAATGTCAATAAATTGATTGAGATAAAAATGAAAGTAAACTGAACCGACATGAAAACATGACCAAATTGTCATACACAATTACTTAAAAAAACACAAAATGCTTTCTCAATGATACCAGCCCTGTTTGTTACGAAACACTGAAGTGCTCATGTATACTGCCAATGAAAAAAAAAACAAGTGTAACATTTCAATGTTCATGCCTGAATTATGACAACCTCGATTATTTTCTTATGTGTGATTAGGGCAAGAAAAACAAGATACAGGAGGTTCTCAGATGTACACTCAATAGGACAGTTTATGTTTTTGTTTTTAACTGAAGAGATACCGTAACTGTCTACTGTAGTGCTTTCTATGCATACAAATATAAAAATATTTAATGTGCATTTTTACTCCTGCATTCGAGTACAGTCTGTATGAATTATGAGTCAACAAAATGTTCAATATATTTCTTACAGTTCATTTGTCACACCGGCTATGAAAGGTCAGGATGAGCGCACTGCTTTGTGGGATACAGTATCCCACACAGTTTCCTCTCTGTTGTCTACTACACATATTTTAAAGTATGCATCTTGCAGAAATAGCGTTATTAAGCGTAATCGAAATTGTAGCTTTTTGATTTAGTAATACACTGAATATTTCACATCACAGATGTAATAACTATAATAACTGCATTTACAACAATAACCCAAAAAGTTTACATATGCTGCACGTACTACTGTTTTTACGCATTGCGATAGTGTTACATGAGTCTCTTGTTTGATGCAAACCATTAAACTGCCCATTGGTATTCAGAAATATCCTCCGGGTCTTTTCCGGCATTGTCTGCATATTTGAGGCCTGTCCAGAAGTGACTGTATGATGTTGAGGTACATCTTTTCACACTGATGACAACTGAGAGACGCAACTTCCACATAAACAATAAAAACACTCACTGATGCTCAAGAAAGATGATACATTTACGTGTCAGGTGGATGTTTATATATATATATATATACAGTATAGTTTGCGCAACTGAAGTTGAGACATGCAATATCACAAGCCCAATATTGTGAAATCCACTGTGAATTGCAAAAAAACACACTTTCACTGACAGCTACTAAAGAGAAATCTTAATGAAAGCAGAATTTATAAATGTTGGATTATGGTTCCAGTTGCCTAACAACCTTAACATGCTAAAGGAGGCCATGGGTTTATAAGAATAGAACAAAGCCGACCGATGTTTGCTCACACGAATAGAAACTAAAACTCCATTACTGATTTCTGGAGATTTTGAAATGAAGTGAATGGCACAACTAAACGTATGTTGCGCGAGCATGGAAAGCTAACAGGGCTTTTAGTATGGCGTGTTTAAGTAGGAACATGACCACATTGAACTAAATGAATATTAAACACCAACATTAGTAAGGGAACTGAAGAGGAACGTCCACTTCCCTCTACGGGCGTCTTTGCCGAGATTAACTTCTTGTGTATTTACTGAACTGACAATAGTTCTGCATTAAGCATGCTTAAATAAAGTGACTCTAAATGTGTCAGATATGATAGCTGTATGTATATTTCAGCACAACACGGTGAAACAACAGCACACATGACCTGGCAAGAACGACACAGAACATTTGAGCTGTTACTGGTTTCTTTGATTAATAATATATAAGCCTAACCGCTCTTTGGAGTCTGTGGACTGAACTGTGTGCAGTTGCAGGACTTCATGCCTTTCATCAGAGTTTATCTCCTAAACAATAAAATAAATCAGGTTATTACAGCAATAAATCTGAAGATAACGGCCACGAGGGTTCATAAAATCAAACAGTGAAGCGCTACTGCATTCAGCCAATGCTGATAAGAGTTTTTGTTTGTATGCATGAAAGCTGAAAAGGTTTTCTTCCCTATTGTGATGGAGACTAAGAACAAAAAGTAGGGCGGGACTCATCCTCCGGGAATTGTTTGGATCATTGGAAGGCTGGCTATTGGACAGTCAATACAGTCTCACCCTCTAGATGAGACATACTGTATGCCATGAAGAGATGTTATTTGGGGAGGGATAATGTTTTACGAGGTTACATGAACAAAAAAAATAATGACATAAAAATAATGACATAAACAAACAAATCATTTATAATAAACAATATAGACCGTTTCATGGGAATATAACTTCCGATCTTTGATTGTTTATCGGTCTGGCTAGTGGCTAATAATATAACCATTTATATTTAATTTCATTCATATTCATTTATATCATTACTTTATTGTATAATCATTTTATTAAATAAAGGATTTGTTGAATTTGGTTGTCCAATTTGTTAAATGGGTCATGTAAATTTGTCGCATTTAAAGAAAATGTATGGGACATGTAACGGTTGAGCTTCGTATCGCGGTCTAAATTCCAAATATTGTTGATGCAAGTTTAGCAAAGGTTCTTCTTGATTTCTTTTAGTTGTTATCGGAAATAAACTGCCGGTACTCTATTGTATGCGGATGTGTACTGAAAGTTAAGATCCATCCACAAACGGGCAAGCAGACAGAGACTGCTGAGAAGATGAGTCTCGGTCCACTTTCAAATGATATATCCAAGGCTACACTGTCCCTTCAGCTTAAGGCAACACATGCCATAGATCAAACACAGCTGCCCATGCACAGATGACCATCCTTTCTTTATTTATATATAGACAGACTGATCTGTCAATCTATAAATAAAGAGGTAGCGGTAGGTCTGTTGTCCTAACATTGTTCTTAAGATATTCTGCTCACACACACATGTAAGCATTTGACCTTGTCAAGGACCACCCTGTTCAAAGGAACACACATAAAAAACACACACACCTCCCCAGCGGCCTCTCATTACATGACCGATTTTCCATGACTTTCAGAGAGGAGAGCGGATCTTGGAAGGGGATTGGTTCGTTGTTTCAACACATACAGTATGTCTGTGTTTTAGTTTTCTGCATCTCTCAGGTACCTCACACTCCTTGTCTCTCCCTCTTGTCTTTCTGTTCTTTTACTGCCCTGTTTTTCTTTCAATCCCCTTCAAATATTTTTTATATCTTTCGGTTCCGCTTTCCACTCAATAATTTTCCTCCTGCATTCCTAGTCTCATCAGGGCCGTCTCTAGGGGTGGGCTAAGGGGGATGAAGCCCCGAAGGTTTTCAGTAAAGCCCTGAATGTTTTGCTACCATGCCGTGTATCACTTAGGGGCTGTTTACATTTTGCATCTTTTGCGCCTCTACCCATGCGCAATTGTGAGTGGGTCCATCTCTGTAAATAAAAAATAAAAAAGAGTGTAAAAACAACCCAGCTTCCCAGCAGCATTTGTGGTGTAGTGAGTAAGACGCGTGACAAGTAGTTCTGATGCTACATATGAATTCAAGATCGAATCCACCTTTTGCCGTCCAACATACACATCACATATTAGATCATACAGACATTTATTTAAAAAATTTATTTATAGGGACTCTGAATGAGCTTGTCAATATCAATCTAATTGAGGTGGCCAAACAAATGAAGGATGGCGGGATTTGCTATGGACAGAAGCCGAGGTTAAGGTCCGCTCTAACTAAGAAAGTTGCTAAATGTTTAATGTTTGACAACTGTTTAATCATAGATATGTTAGGGCCCTTCACATGTCGCGTGTTAAAACACGTGCAAAACGCTGGCTGCTTCTCTTTTTCCCTCTTTTTGGCGCTTGGGAGTTTCCGCTCTCATCAACATATAAATAACAAACCTGAGTAAACAACCGATGTCCAGTAATTCGCGGAGGTGGCCCGTTAAAAGATGTTGCATATGGGTCCGGACCTGACTTGCTACTCCACTGCATTCAAACTTATATGTGGAGGTCTCTGGGCTAAGCCCCGGATATCCACACCTTAGAACAGCCCCTGCCTCACATTCTTTTTCAATTCTCTACAACTTCACAGCTGTAGTAGACCGACATATATCGACCATGATCTTTTTTCTATTGTGTGCTATTTTGGTATTAGTATCAAGTAATGCATATTAAAATCCACTAACGCGCATTTAAGCCCGTCAGAGGAATGTATATCAATTCAATTCAATTCAATTTTATTTATATAGCGCCTTTCACAATTTGCATTGTTCCAAAGCAGCTTTACAGGGGAAAAACGAAAAACCCAAGAAAGGGTAAAACACACTACATGGTGTTTTATATAATAAATCCAATTATTCTTGTAAATAATATCTAATGTCAGCATCTCCTGGTGGTTTATTTAGCATATTTTGCATTAAGTGAATGCTTGGGCGAGTGTGTCTGATCCTCGAATAATATCAGGAAGGCTATTCCAGAGTTTAGGTGCTACGTATGAGAAAGCTCGCCCTCTTTGGTAGATTTAGTTATTCTAGGTATTATCAAAAGTCCTGAGTTTTGAGATCTTAGAGAGCATGATGGGTCGTAGTGTGATAGAAGCTCTGTTATGTAGGTAGGGGCTAAACCCTGTAAGGCTTTATAAGTTATTAAAATAACTTAAAAGTCAATACGATACTTAATGGGTAGCCAGTGAAGTGTTGATAAAATTGGGGTTATGTGATCGTATTTTCTGGATCTGGTTAGAACTCTGGCAGCTGCGTTCTGAACTAACTGTAGTTTGTTTATTGATGATGCAGGACAACCACTAAGAAGCGCATTACAGTAGTCAAGTCTTGAGGTCATAAATGCATGAATAAGCTTCTCCGCGTCAGCAACACACAGAATATTTCGTAACTTGGCAACATTTCTTAGGTGGAAAAAGGCTGTTTTTGTGACATTTGAGATGTGATTTCGAAATGACAGGTTGCTGTCTAATATAACGCCTAGATCTTTTACTGTATTTGTTGGAGTAACAGTACATCCTTCAACTTGCAGTTTATAATCAGAAATATTTGGTTTGCGTGTCTTTGGTCCGATAAGTAATATTTCTGTTTTATTAGAATTTAAAAGAAGGAAATTACAGGTCATCCAATGTTTTATATCTTCAATGCACTCTGCCAATTTGGATAGCTAGGAGGAATCATCTGGTCTTGATGAGATATATAGCTGAGTATCATCTGCATAGCAATGGAAGCTAATTCCATGTTTTTTAATAATGTTTCCGAGGGGAAGCATGTATATGGAGACAGCACGGGTCCCAGAACCGATCCCTGAGGTAATCCATAATTTACTTGCGTTAGATTGGATGATTCCCCATTTAAATGGACAAATTGATGTCTGTCTGACAAGTAAGATCTAAACCATTGTGGAGCCTGTCCCTCAATACAGGTATAATTGTGTAAGCGATCTAGAAGTATGTTATGGTCTACGGTATCGAACGCAGCACTAAGGTCATCTGATGCTATAAGCAGGTCGTTTGTAATTTTAACCAGCGCAGTTTCAGTGCTATGATGTGATCTAAAACCTGACTGAAATTTTTCGTGCATGTCGTTATTTTGTAAGAAAGAGCACAACTGAGCGCAAAGTTTGGTTTCTTGATTAGAGGCTTAATGACGGCCATCTTAAAGGGTCCTGGGACATGGCCTAGATTCATTGACGAGTTGATACTGTTATAAATGGGCTCAATTGCAACAGGTAGTAACTCTTTTAATAATTTAGTTGGTATGGGGTCTAGTAAGCAAGTTGTAGGTTTAGAAGTTGCGATAAGTTGAATTAAATCTTCCTGTTTTATAGGTGAAAAACGCTGGAGCCTTTGTTTTGGAGCGAACGCTCCAGCGTTATATCAGTGATAAAGACCACAGGTGTTTCTGTGGCTTATAAACCAGTCTGATTCACAAGAAGCGCACTCAAAGCAAACAATCTAAGGTGTCGCTGGATAAAAGCCCAATCCATAAATCAGTCAAACGCATCAGTCTGGATGCTTTGGACAGTTCTGGCTAATCCAAACAGCCTTTTCCCTCTGGTTTGACTGGCGTCCAAATCGGAATCAGTCGGAGCTTTGATCTTCTGCTGTCTCACTCCGTTCACCAACATTAACGGCTCTCAAACGGCCCTCATCTAATGCACACTTACAGCTGCCGTTTAACCTCGCCACCCCCCCACCCCGCCGACAGCACCCACCTCCGGGTGAATGTGACGCGCCGGCACCGACACCTCCCGCACACATCCCGTGTGAACTCCACCGTGGCTCTAAGGGAAATATCTGCCATCGGTCCTCGACTTTCAACATTTCAACAGGCCATTTGGTGTTAACTTGACTAGGGGATGGGGAAAAATCTGAGCGTCAATTTCAAGCTACACCATGGGAGTATGTGAGTACTGCTAACACCCTTACACAAATTAGACTCGCAAACACGATATCCCTCCGCGACCTGAAGAGCCTCAAGAGTTCATATTAGAGGAAAAGATATGAGTTCGCAGAACTGTATGTCATTAGCGTATGCTTTCCCGATGTGTACGTCTATGTATGTTATCATCAGGCTGGGAAATGACTGCAGGGAGGAACATGATGCTGTCACAAACCAGAAGAGGCTAGAGATGACAGCACACAGATCATTTCCCATCTGACTTAAGATCTTTCATTTCATTAAAGTGTTTTATCCTCATACAAAGCCTTCTAGTTTTGAAATACCACAATGGCGTTAATACATATCTTCTTAAAGGTCCAGTGTGAAGTTCTTAGGAGGATCTATTGACAGAAATGCAATATGTCTTCAGAGGCGAGAGAGAGTATGTGATTAGTATGCAGGTCACATACTTGCACAGACACACTGAAACTGCAGGACTACACACACAATTAGTATGCATACTTATTTGGCTCTTCCAGACAGTCTCAGTTTTGTGCCCCCATTTACTTCCGACATAAATTACAACATGGAAGCAACATTTCAGGTAAGCAGTTCATTTATTATGAGACGCTTTGGATGACAGGGTTTCATTTCCTTAAAGGTATAGTTCACAATCCTGTATTTATCTTCATGTCATTCGAAACGGTTTATGAGCCTTCTGTGGAAGACGAAAGAAGATATTTTGAAAAAGTTTTAGTGGCCATAGAATGGAAGTCAATAGGGTTCAATGTTACCAACATTCTTCAAACTATCTTGCAGAAGAAGTAAGCCATACAGTTTGGAATGAAATGAGTACCTTTAACATTTTCCTTCCAAGTTAATTATATTTCTATCATGTTCTGTGCTTGAACAACGTTTGCGTCTACCTTATGCTTCTCATACTCTCAAATTCTTATACTTTTAAAGAGAGGACTTCACGTGGAAGAAAAATCGAACACTAATTGTTACACCACCATCCCATTTCCTCTTGCTGTAGACCCCTGACATCATGAGCCCTGTCAGGTATCTAATTCATGTTGCTTCTGGATGTGGTCAAGCTTTTAAAGACTGCAACATGTAAATACTGTAACACCTTATATACAATCAGCAAGAAAACGTTCATACCTTCGTAAGTTTTACCCCAATTATTAACAGAGCTCGCTGGTTCCAGCCTGTCTAAATGGCTCAGACTGAAGAGTCCGAGATGGCACGGGGTCAAGGTGACATCCAGAGCAAGGCTGATTGGAAGAGAATCACCCTAAAGTGTGCACAAGTGTGTATTAGCCTCTTGGAAACAATCACATGATTTTGCAATTTAGTCTTCAAGCTGTAAAGACAATAGGCCTTCAGCCGTCCCCTGTGGAGAAGCGTGTGAGTGTTTCATCAAAGTAACCAGCACTAATACACTGCGTGTCTGCCGTTGTGATTGAATCTGTTTGTTTACGATGTTTGCCGTGAAAATCAATATGCTGTTAATGCAGGCCATTGAGCTTGTGTGTGCGCGTATTAACCCTCACAGCCCTTTACAATTCCATTTAAAACACACACTCGGCTATCCTATTCAGAACCGCAATAAAACAGCTAACTTTTCCAATTCGTTGATGGAAAACAAACATGTTGACTTTGTCCATATGAAGATTTGTACAGCCACACTAAATGAGCGTTCAGAAGAATGCTCAAAAGCGCAAAGGAATAGATGTTTCTTCGCAACCGCGGCAAGCAAGTGGGTCATAGCCGGTTGGGATTTGATGTAAATCCATTGCAAAACCCTGCAGGCCCACGCTTGAACGCACCAATGAAAACATATGCCAATAATGTCTGTTAATATAAAATAACATCCACATCAAAAAGACTATAAACACCACTCCTTATCGCAACGTGTGACGTGCACTACCGCCGGCTGCATTTTATGCGATGGTGCGGTTGTCACAGAGACTAAATTTGATGTTCTATTATATTTACTAATAAACCGTAAATATAAATTAATTCTTTATTTACGCTGAACTGAAAAGGCAGGCACTACTTTAAGTCAAGTCAAGTCAACTTTGTCGCAATTCTCATTGTTACAAAGCAGCTGTACATGAAACATTGACTATAAGCAAAACAAGTTATACAAGTAAAAATAACAAAAGTGAACACGCAAAGAAAAAAACATGCACACAGGTTCATACACATCCACATGAATAAAACACAACTCCACACGCACTGACACACGCAAGCACGCCCACGTACAGCACGGTGATCACAGAGAAGCGCACATTTAAGATAAAGGAGAGAGAAACACAGGTCAAATATTATAGTGTATTTTGTGCCATGTGCGTGTGGAGTTTTATGAACCTGTGTGCATGTTTTCTGTGCGTGTTCACTTTATTATTTTTACTTGTTTTGCCTTTTACCCAAGACCCCATAGCAACAACACAGGAAAGCATGAACACCACTTAGAACAGCCCTAAACAATCCTATCAACACAGTGCAGGTACAGATAAAGCAGCGTTTTCGTTGCTGCCAACTTTCAGCACGTACATATTAGAACACACAGTACAGACATTAGTAAAAACACATAATAATATATGGTATTATTGCACATTTTTCAATATGTGTACCATGTTGATACAAACTATTAAAATAATCATGTGTGTGCGTTTGTAATGGAACTGTTATTCAGAACATAGGACAATACAAACCACTGTACAACACTATATTGGTGGCTTTTGATTGGGGTACCACTTACTTACGTTTGTATATAAATCCAGTAACTACATAAATAATTTGTATGTTTGTGTCTAAGCTGTTGTTGTCGTCTCTCTGTTTAATAAACAAACTAATGAACCAAAAACCGATAAAGCGTCTCATTTTCCGAGCCGTCTGATGTCCTGCGCCTCTTCCTCTTATTTCCCAGATGTTTTCTTTCATTAGCTGCTGCTCTGTTCTAATAGTGCGCCTGGCCGCAATCCAGTCTCAGGAAAGATCTCTCTCTCTCTCAGGATCTCTCCCACACATGCCAAGACACTTGTGACAGTGATGAAATTCATTCTCATCTCATCTTGGTTTAGATAGTACTGAGAATGAAATTTGTATGTCCCGATTGTGTGATTTGTCTCCCAAAAGACACACACTATTCATATCACCTGTCACCTTCAGAGTTTGACTCTGTGGTCAAAACTTGCCTTTATACAAAAGGCGAAATCTCACTTTGAACATTCCTCATCAAATACTGTAAACTATTTTCATAACGCTACGCTTGAAACATTTGTCTCAGTTATATATATATTGTAATGCTCCTTAAGAATTTAGAGTGTTTTATAATTGAGAACTGAGCTATGAAAGAGCAATTTTCTTTCGGTTGTGACAAACACTCATCTCTGCCTCAGTCATTTCACAATACTTTTACTCAACCACGGAAAAAAAAGCGCGCTCGTGCAACCATGCACGCACGCATGCAAACACAGCCATACATAACCAGATACAATTGCGGTACCTGCTTTGAGGTATTCAAATTTTGCAAAATCTTCACACCTCAGCTGGACAAGGTGCGTCCAAAACTTTTTAAAATTATGTGACCCCTAACATTTAAATGCTTTTTTTGCCACTGATAAGGACACTATGTGTAAATGACCTTTTTTAAAGGGAGAGTTCACCCAAAAATAGTTACGTCATCATTTAGGCACCCAAACTCATTAAAAACCTGTATATGACTCGTTCTTCTGTGGAACACAACGATATTTAAAAAAGAAGATTTGCATCTCCCCAATGGAAGTCAATGGAGCTTCAACGTTTGCCAACATTTTCCAAATACCTTTCGTGTTCTGCAGAGAAAAGTCATACAGGTTTAGAATGACACGAGGGTGAAGCACTGCTTTTATTGCCATATTGCATTATGAATTTCTGACACATTTAGGGGCGCAGGACAGGGTTTAAGCCTAGTCCCAGACTAACTTAAATGGTAGAAGTTTCTTGATCGAAAAGAACTTGCAGTGACATTTCTTAAAATATGTAGGCCTAAGTGTGATTGTTTTGTCTCAAGATGTATACCAGTAATGTTTTAAAAAAAAAACTAATTTAAAACCTTCCTAGTCCTGGCTTAAACTAAATTCTGTCTGGGACACTGCCCCTTAGACACGCAACAACATGTAAACCCGAATTTGCAGTATGATTATAGCCTGACAACACAGATTTATTCACAAACAGAAAACAAGGTAGAAACAAGGAGATTGTGTATTTCTATTTATGTGGCTGTAAACCTGTCCCCTGGGGACCACTTCTGCCGTCTGTGCAATAAATGCAATTTCACAGCTGGATCATCGGTTATGTTGCCATGACAACAAGATCAACTGAATATGTTCTTATTAGCGACTGAACGAATCAAACCACAAACGTTAATCAACGCAATTTTCGTATTATTTCAACATATATTTAAAAAGCAATATTTCATATTTGTATTTTTTGTTCTATTGAACAAAGTAAGATATTTTGAAGAATGTAGGAACACAAACGGTTCTGGTGCACATTGACTACCATTTAATGCGTCTTACTATGGCGGTCAATAATGTCACAGAATGTGACCAAATATCTTAGTGTTCATCAGAAGAAAGTCATTTATACAGATATGAAATGACATGAGGGTGAGCAAATGATGACAGAATCTTTGAGTGAACTATCGATTTAATAAAAAAAATGGTGCATACATAGACATTTACAACTTCAAAAAAGCTCTGTCTCAAGCTCAGCAGTTTTTTTCTGGAACATCGTGTTGCCAAATTGCTAAACTATCGAAAGTTCAGAAACCACATCTTTACTTTGTAACTTATAACTTTATAAAAGGATAGTTCCCTCCCACCCCAATAGTATCCCTCTAAGAGAACAACTCGGAACGGAATCTGAAAAGTTACTCTCTGGCCCTTACTTGTTTCTTTCCTTGTATTTCCCTTACAGTAGCAACCCAGTCATTTGATCATTCATTGAAACTGAAAAATCTGCAATAAAACCATGTGTTGAGATTAACCGCAGAGAGCACGTTTTTGCACTTGCACATTGAGCTTTAACCATTGATTGGATCAACATTGTTAGTCTAAATTATAATCTGCTCATATCCACCTGTACATTAATGTTCATAGTGCTAATGTTCATAGTATATAGTCATCTGTATATATTGTTCATAGTACATACATACTCTCATATTTTCATAGAACATACCTACTGTAAAATATTTTTATAGTCCATGCCCACTGTATTATATTTTCTCAATATTGTATCCTGTATTTATTCTAACTGTATATCCTGCACTTGCTTACTGCACTTCTGGTTAGACCTAAACTACATTTCGTTACACTGTACTTGTATATGTGTAATGACAATAAAGTTGAATCTAATCTAATCTAACATTGTCATGGTGACCGGATCGCCGTCTATTCCAATGCTTTTATTTTGAAGTAACGAACATGCTTATGGGAAACGTATCAGAGTAAAAGTATACATGTTGTTCAGGAAATGTAGTGGAGTAAAAGTCTGCAGAAATATAAAGACTCGAGTAAAGTACCGATACTCCCAAAGAATACTTAAGTACTGTATTTAAGTATTTTTACTTAGCTACATTACAACACCGGTTGTGCATCTTTTTGGTTGACCTAAATGCAGATTTCAATGTGGTGTGCTGAAATGGCCTAATACAGCCATGCAGCTCAATGCAATAAATGTTGTTTGTTCAGTGACATGAACAGAATATGCATTCATGAGTGCGTAAACAAGCTAATGTAAAAAGCTATAGTAGCGAGGATAGTGCGCACACACACACACATTCAGTATAACAGGCTAATTACATTATAAAGTAAGTGGGCAAACACGAACACACACAAGTCCAACTGACATTTTGCTCAATCCGTGTTTAATGGACGTTGTACAATAGACCCGTGGCCTTTGCCAAGCGTTAACAAAGCACACTCCTCCTTTCCTCTTCCCTCTCCTCTCCTTCCATAATAAACCTTATTCCTGTCTTGAACAGCGCTCGCGGGAAGGCCGAGTCCTTTTCTTTCCACCTCAGTGGCACTTCACTCATGTCAAACTCATCTCCCAAGACACATCAATAGCCCCTGGGCCATGTTCATATCAAACACACACGATTTTTGCTCGGCTGAACAGACACACACATAAATGGGGTTAGCAAAGTATTTGACCCGGGTAACTGCTTGAGACTAATGTTAACTTTATTAAGCTAGTGCGTTTATTGATGAGACATTGAATAAAAAAAGAAATTGTATTAAAAATGTTCAGGTCAAAATACTAAAATAAACAAATATGATGTATGTATATATAATGAAAAATAAATATGCTTTTATATGCGTTTATGTTGTAAACATTTAGCGATTTCTTTCCAGGACCATTTTAATGTCATGCAAAAAAAATTTTTTATATATATATATATATATTTAATGAAATTAAATACGGACTTTTCTTTGTGAGGTTTTTCTGCTCATGTTTGGGAGTAACATTTCAACAAAGCGACTGTTATCAACATGTAATTCAGTGAGGGGTGTGTTTAGAACAGATAACAGTTGGTCCGGAGACACACGTACGTCATGGAACTCCCACACCAAAATGAGATATCTCTCGTAACGTAAACTTTAAAAACAACCCGTACTACATGATTCAAGACACCTTTAGCTTTAGCCTAGCACTGCTTTCATTTGAAAAATCATTGTTTGAAGTTCCCAGGGTCTACTAGGGGCAGTATTTTAAACCTGTTTCCCGAAGCAGATGTCAAATTTCAAACTTCAAACTGGCCTTTCTTGTATATTAAAATGTTGCCCGGAAATGGGCACGTTAAGCAGTTTATAGGTGTCATAATAGTTTTGAGTTTGGTAACTTTATTTAGCACACTGATTTTTACCCAATTCAGATGTTGTAATTTGTGCTAAACTTTAGCTTATCGCAACTCCATGTTAAGCATAAGATCTAACACAATGTTTGCAATGTTTTGTACAGAATTCAGCATATTAACTAATGACTTGACCGATAAAGAGATATCAGGACGTCTGCTGATATATTCAAGCCAAAACAAACGATTTGTTGACACAGTTACAGGATTCTAGAAAAGTATTATCGGTGCCATTTAACAAAAGAACGTATATCTTGTTTTTTACCATCATGTCGTATATAATAATAAATGTAATGTATGTAATGTAATACGTTCACTTAAAAGTAACGCATAAGTCATGCAAACACCAGAAAATGGCTATGTTCATATAAGAACCATCCTTTGCAGTAAACTAAACTCGAACCCCAAATTGTAAAAATAGTATGCGAAGTGATACACCGATGGCATAATTTCCAGGGAATTTTATAGTGTGTATTTGTGCATAGCTTTAAGGCTTATACTCCTAGAAGTGCAAGAACGTTCAACTTTAGTTGTGGAAAAATTGTGTTTTACAAAACATTTTTTAGAACATTCAAGTTCAGCTTTTTTCGCAATGCACAAAATTACCCATTATACCTTGCGCATGCGCTTAGGGCTCATGCTTAAGACTTCCGGTTCGCCGCTTGATCCCATTAGTTAGGCATTAAAAAGTTAGCTTCAAAGCTTTTAAACTGACTTACTTTTAGAAGAATACTTTTATGTCATTTAAAACAGCATAATGTCAAAGAGCAGCGTCTAAATTATTTCACAGGGGCCACACAAGTTTTTAACCTAGACCGTGAAAAATTGGACTATTATAAAATAACGCATCTGGATGCTTCGGTGTGACTGGTTCTGCTGTGTTTTGTAGCGATAAAGCTGCTGTGTTGTTAAACTTGCCTTTATTTATGGAGCTGACTTGGCCAAACATCCACTTAAATACTTAAAAAAAAAAACTACTGTATTTCCTGTGTCGTCCAATGTGAATATGTTTGTTTGAATACAGCGCAACTATAATCATTTATTCATTATTTAGTTCAATATTACAATGTCACTTAGCCCTGGATGTATGCTTCATGTGTAGTGATGTACTATGCAATAACAATAATGTAAATAACAAAGTAAACAATTTGTTGTGCAGTAGTCAGAGCTGTGTTTAAATGTTATTTACTTTACGCTCTTGTTGTGAAACGTGGAAACACTCGTTCATAAGGTTTTCTGTGCTTTCTGTGGCTGTTGTGACAGCGTTTTGTCGCAAAAATAATTTTACACACACAAACTCAGCGGCATTCTGGACTGTCATTACAATATCTGTCTGAATTCTCTTATCGTTTCCTCACTCACCCGGTGAGGCGGGGAGGCGAGCCCCCCGCGTATTCATACTTTAGATTTAATATTGTCTTACGGTATAAACGTGGGCGACGTAAATATCCTTCAGCAGAGCGAAGACATTTCGGATCATTATCTGGTATCATGCTTGCTTCACTACCCAATGGTGGCAAATCAAACTCCAAGTTACAAATATTGTAGAACAATAACTTCAACTACAAAAGATGCGTTTCTTGATAATTTGCCTGAATTTTCTCAAATCTCTAGCATGAGTAATAACGTTGAAGATCTTGACTTTACCATTGAAAATATTAATGCCACCTTCTCGGAAACGCTAGACATAGATGCTCCTCTGCGCTTAAAGAAGATTAAAAATGACAGACCGACACCGTGGAATAATGAACTTACTCAGGCTCTAAAGAAAGCGGCACGAAAAATGGAGCGCAACTTTAAGAAAACTAAATTAGAGGTATTTGGTACTGCCTGGAAGGATAGTATTAAAAAATACAGGAAAGCCCTAAAAACGTCTAGATCTGCCTACCTTTCATCACTAATAGAAGAAAACCAGCATAACCCTAGGTTTTTATTTGATACAGTGGCTAAATTAACCAAAAATAAATCGTCAGCGACTTCTGATTTTGTATACCAGCATAGCAGTGATGATTTTATGAACTAATTCACAAATAAAATCCAAGATATTAGAGAAAAAATTATAACTATGCAACCAGAAGTGAATCCCCCTGAACAAACGACTAACTACAGCGCCTCTAAGGAGAAATTACGTTTATTTTCTACTATAGATCACGATGAGCTCTCTAAAATCATTAGATCATCTAAATCAACTTCATGCATGCTAGACCCTATACCTACAAATCTACTGAAAGAGATGCTCCCAGAAATTATAGATCCTCTACTTAGCATTATTAACTCATCTCTGACATTAGGACATATGCCTAAAGCATATAAGGTGGCTGTTATAAGGCCCCTTGTCAAAAAAACCCATCTGGACCCTGGAGAACTAGTTAACTACAGACCTATTTCGAATCTACCTTTCTTATCTAAAGTTCTGGAAAAAGTAGTCTCAATTCAAATATGCTCCTTCCTCCAAAGTAATGAGATTAATGAAGATTCCCAGTCTGGATTTAGAGCACATCACAGTACAGAGACTGCTCTGATTAGAGTTACAAATGATCTGCTTATGGCGTCCGACCGAGGTTGTATCTCCTTATTGGTGCTGCTAGATCTTAGTGCTGCATTCGACACCATTGATCACAGCATGCTCCTACATAGACTCGAAAATGATGTCGGTATTAAGGAAATAGCTTTGGAATGGCTTTGATCTTATTTATGCGACCGTTTTCAATATGTAGCAATAAACAATGAGGTATCACGCAAATCGAAAGTCCAGTACGGTGTACCACAGGGCTCAGTCTTAGGGCCTATGCTCTTCGCATTATACATGCTACCTCTAGGAGATATAATAAAGCGACACGGAGTAAGCTTTCACTGTTATGCTGATGATACGCAACTTTATATTTCCTCGAGGCCTCATGAAACACAGCAATTCCAACGAATAGTGGAATGCATAGTCAATATAAAAAAATGGATGAGTAGCAATTTTTTATTACTGAACTCGGACAAAACTGAAGTGTTACTTATCGGACCGAAAACCGCCCTACGTAACAACCAAGAATACTGCTTAACTATTGATGGATGTTCCATAAAACCCTCATCTTTAGCTAAGAATCTTGGCTTCATATTCGATAGTACTCTGTCATTTGAGAACCAGGTCGCCAACACCTGTAAAATTACGTTTTTCCATCTTAAAAATATATCTAAATTACGTCATATGCTGTCACCATCGGATGCAGAGAAGCTTATACATGCCTTTATGACATCAAGACTAGATTACTGTAATGCACTATTAGGTGATTGCCCTGCAGGCCTATTACAAAAACTCCAACTGGTCCAAAATGCGGCAGCTCGAGTTCTTACGCGTACAAAAAAGTATGAGCATATTAGCCCGGTTCTGTCAACCTTGCACTGGTTACCTGTAAAGCATCGCATAAACTTTAAAATCTTGCTTATTACCTATAAAGCCTTGCATGGTTTAGCTCCTCACTACTTGAGAGAACGTATTATAGTCCATCACGTGCACTACGCTCTCAGGTGTCAGGTCAGTTGGTAATACCTAGAATTTCAAAATCAAGTGCAGGCGGCAGATCCTTTTCCTATCTAGCGCCTAAACTTTGGAACAGTCTTCCCTGCACTGTCCGGGAGGCAGACACACTCTGTCAGTTTAAATCTAGACTAAAGACGCATCTTTTTAATCTTGCATACACTACACTATCATAATATATATATTTCAAAGATCTAGGCTGCACTAGTTAGATCAACCGGAACCAGGGACACTTCCAATAACAACTGATGCATTTGTTGCATCAAAGAGTGCAGAACAGTACTCTACTCTCAGACAGTCTTGTCTCATTGTTCCAAGGTTACCAGAGCGGGCAGGACGCAGTCCAAGGTTACCGGAGCGGGCAGGGCGCAATCCATTCCCAGACCTGACAAATGCTGGACGAAGGACGTGGCGACTCTACAAAACTTCAGTCGCTATTAGATTATTAATGATAATTTTAAATCTAAATTTGTTTTTATTTTGCCTTGTTGTGCAAGCACTGTCGAGCTTGTGCAGAGGCAGCAGTTTTTGCCAGAGGGGAACTGGAATCCCCTGGTTAGGCCTGGTCTCCCTCTGAGGTTTTTTTTCTCCTCCAATGGAGTTTTGGGTTCCTCGCCACCGTTTGCATACTGTTTTGCACTGTTTGCATATAGTAATTTATTGTGTGTCTGATATTTGAACTGTGTTTTGACTTCCATAACCTTTTATGTTTTACTTATAGTCAATGTTTTCTTGTACAGCTGCTTTGTAACAATGAAAATTGTAAAAAGCGCTATATAAATAAAGCTGACTTGACTTGACTTGAATTCGCCCCTTAGCTCCTATATAGTGCGCTATATCGGTTGTCCGCCATTTTGTACTGTTGTCCGAAAACAGTTGCTTTGTTCTCTTTATTAAAAACTAATACAAAAACAAGACACAAAAGGTAAAAATGTACTTAACAATTTTACAAAACAACCCATAAAGCCACACCGGTGTAATATAAGCGTTATGACAAATATCCGCGACCGTACTGTCAGTTATATTACGTCAGTGTCCAAAATCGTTCACTCATTTTCATTCACTTCTTCAAAGACTTGACTGAAGACTTTTAATCTTGTTTAAAGATGAGACACAAAACGTGCATGTACAGAGAGAGAGAGAGACCATTATTACTATCGCTCCTATTATATTTCAAGCTGCTATCTGTAAAGTATGCCTCTATATCGCCAACTTTGTTTAAAATAAAAAATTGTTGGTTTTTCATCTTTTTCATAATTGACTTGTCTTTTTTTAACCTTTATTTGTAATCTTTTTGCACAATTCGCTTTGAACGCAGCTAACCTTCAAATACTGGCAGTGCCAGTCATCCGTCATCTGGCAGTGAAGAATGCAGCTCTGTTGCTCAATTTCATCACCAGCTGAGGCATGTCTGAGAAACCAGGGTGTGGAGAACAACAGAATGCCTCACGCTGCAGAGAAACAGCACCCATTTAAACCTATACATATACACACAAATGCAGAATGGCATTAATTTGAACAACGACATCATAACTTGAGGTCCATTTGAATGATGACATCATAATTTATGGTGATATCACCACCGAAAGAGGAAAAAACCATCCCTGCTTGATATGGTTGTGATGTCAAATCTCTCAAGCCACTTCCTGTGACTCACAAATCCCAAAGGCAAACATAAGGTTTATGACAGTCAATTAGTTTGAACTGTCTCTCTCTCTCACACACACACGTATAGTCATGAGCACATGAGAAAGTGTTAGACTTGTTCATAAATTCACCACAGGAGTTTTTGTAATCCTTCACTAAATCATAAAAACACAGACTCAACTTTCTTTTTTGACTGCATCTCACAAAGACCATGTTGGCTGTTGTTTAAGGTAACTTTTAACCGACAGCCATATGTTTTCAGGAGAACACGCATTCCAACTTTACTTTGATACTGAATAACCTCTTTTTGGGATTAAAAAACCCAAAATACTGCTGTACATTCATCTTTACGTCGTTGACATGGCTAATTTAGAAAGGAGTACATTATTTTAAGGCAAATGAGTGAAATAGTAAGAAAAAGGAAAAGTATAAACGTGTACTGAAGATATGGGCGGACTGTCCGGATGTCTGTAATATCACGAGTCCGATCTGCGGCTGATGTTTCACTGTGTTAGTGGGTCAGTGTGCCACCGAACACAAATAATGCGAGACTGTGTGTGAATCACTGAAAAATTATGTGTGAACAATGACAGGAAATTAATGAAGTGAAGGATACTATTGACTGAATAAAGCCGTCCAGCTCGATCTGTAAATCTGTATCTGTATCTTCTCCTCTAAAATAAGTCTTATGATATTGTCACCATCTTTATGTCAGTGAATAAAACACAGTTTTTCTGTTTTACTGCTTCACACAAATACGCAAAATGAGAATATATCACTTTGCATAATGCAAGTCGTTTTGAATAAAAGTAACAGACAAATGTAATATACATAATCATTTTAATAACTGTGCACATTCAAACCAAGCGGAGAACGGTGTTTCTCATTTATTTTCCTGCTGTTTTATAGATCAGTAAATCAAGGGTCAACCTTACATTTGCACAGCATGAAAAACAAGACTGTTATTCACATTTTTCATAAATTATACACCATTGTGTACACAAACAAAATGGTGCTATACAGCACTTACAGTGGTTCTTTGGCTCGTAATCATAGGGCCCTATAAAATAAAAAAAATTCTCAAATTCCATTTTATTTTTTCCCACATTCTGCTTTTATTGTTCTGGATTCCGTGTTTTCCATCTTTTACTGTACGAAAGTAAGTAATACATTTGCCCACATGAAAAAATGCTTCTGTAATCTATGGTATTCACTTATAAACTATATTTAAAAACCTACAGTGAATACTTTGAACCATTCAGGGAAATGATTTGTAATAATAAGTTAAATTATATTATTTATGAATTGGTAATCTAATGTTAATTTTACAAATACATTTATAAAGTTGTAGGCTATTTGTCAATATTACTGGACCAGAGCTTACATAAATAGTTTTATTTTATAACTTACATTTAAAAGAGATTAATAATTACTTGAACAAATGTATTGCTTGTTGATTCATTCATGTGAGTTAATACATTTATATGATTAACTAATTTTAATTTGTCTTTTATCCACATATAATCATTGATGAGAGCACAGACACAGAAACGCCAATTTTAACTGTAACTGTTGCGGAGACTCGGCACTGGCCATCTTTCGAAATTTACGATTTTTATAATTTCACATTCACTTCCGTTTACTAAAGTTAATAATATAATGTAAAAATGTAAGGGCGATGGTGTAGTAAAATGTGGGTGTTATGACTCATTCAAGTTAACCAGACTTTTATTTTGACGGGTCGCTGCAAAGGTTGTTTGACAGTAGCTTCAATGCAGTTGAAAGCTCCACGCCAACATTATGTGTGCAGTACACGCAATCTACCACTTTTAATACAAACAAGCAAAACAAGCAGATTATTCTAACCGTATCTGAATATAACGTCATCCATAGCACAATTTGGATTTTGTTAGCTCTTCAGCGCTACTTTGTCGTTAAGGAGAAATACATTTACCGGATTCCGTGACATTCCATGTTATAAAGCAAACTTTGTTTCTTTGCCCCTGGACTTCGCAACCTCATCCAAGTTTTCCGCATCGCCGAAATCATAGGGCCCTACATAGGGGAACCCCTTTAAGTGCAATATTAACCATATCTTGCGGTTCTACTATTGTTGCTTTATAGCACCGCTTCCGAATAAAGAACCTGTTATGCCCCTGTATGGTTTTTCAGGGGTTCTTTGGGATGGAGAAGGTCCAATAAAGCACCACTTCCTTACAAATAACATGTTAAGACCCTTTAAAGGTTCTTTACGAGCCAAAGAACCACTGTCGGTGCTGTTTTGCACCATTTGTATTGAAGAAGTGTTATTTGTCATCTCTTATGGTTCTACACAGCACCGTTTGACAAAGGTGATGTATGGTACCTTTAAAGATATGGTTCTTCATAGAACTAAAAATGGTTCTCCTAGGATTACGAGACAGGAACCACTACTAATCCTATAGCACCATTTAGAATGTCAGTGTACACAATAAGTTTCTGAGCGTTAGGTGTTTCTTTAGCCTTCATTTTTATAAGCAACCACAATTATTAGATGATTGTGAAATAAATTAGAAAAACTAATTTTCCCCCTGTTTTACTCACCCTCTAGGCATCCTCGCTGAATATGACTTTCTTCTTTGAGAATAATGCAATGGGTTTTTTTATCCTTTTTCTTGAAGCAGTATAATGAGAGTGAATGGGAGGAACTTTTTGAAGCTCCAAAAACTGCATCTAACGATAAAAAACACGGCTCCATGGTGGTAAAACAAAGGTCTTCTGAAACGAATCGTTGCGTTGGTTTAATAGAAATCTCCATATTGACAGTGCTATTAAACGTTAATGTCTAGATTCCAATATCCCTTTGCTGCACGCAAACCACAGGCTTGCTTTTCCGGCAAAAGACAGTGACGAGGAGACCGCATCCTATTGGAACAAAACAAAAAAAGGAACTTGCCTGCCTCATTTGACGACCATTCACTCCCATTCTACCGCTTAGAAGAAAAACAATACGTGCTATTATAACTTCAACTGAATTATTCTTCAAGAAGAAAGTCATATTCAGTGAAGATACATTGAGGGTGTGTAAAACGTGGGGAAATTTAGTTTCTTGCCTGAAGTATCCCTTTAGATGCTGTTAATAAAAACTGTCAGACAGAAACAAAAGCAACGCAAGAAAATGCAATGCATGAAATGTCTGTAAAATGAAAGACGAAGACACAATGCCTGGTTTCAATGAATCTGTTGTGACAAGTGTGTGCTTGTCTGCTGTATATATAATGGGAGTCGTGGCTGAAGACTACACAGAAAGCAATACCTACAAAGACACATGAGAATATCAGAAATGTCAGAAAAAGAAATGTGCAAGTCCATTTTAATCAACTCTGTTAAGAGAGTAGGATCCTACTTCTAGATGATGGCCCCTGCAGGGCCAATAACTAAACCGCAGATGTACCAACATGCTCGATATCAATGTGAAGTCATGAGAATTTCCCTCACCACCTAATTGCTTTCAAGAGATTAAAGGATGGAAAAGTATGTCAAGCATCTCACACTCTTTCTACTTTCTCTTCACGTCAGCCTGGGGCACCCTGTAACCAAAACATGAGTCTGTTAAAAATTCCCTGATAGTTTCATTAAACTGAAAGTGTATGTTATTGACACAAACAAAGTGTATAAGGATTTTAATTATTTATAAAGATTATTTATAGAGACAAAAATACATTTTGTTCCAAAAGATCAGATTCCTGAATACGGTGCATCGCATGAGTTTCACTATTTGGCCTTGTAGATTCAGAGAGATCAGGTAGTTTAGAGTGGGATGCCAAGTAACCTCAATGTATTGATTGGATGCCAGACAGTTTCGTTTTTCTCTCGCATCTTGCTGCAGAAGCAATTACCTTTTCACCCTCTATCTACCCCCACCCGTACCCTCTTTCTATCCATCTCACATTTTAAGGAGTGACATTTCTCTCCATCCTCATCCTTGTATCTCTCAGACTGTCGTCTTCAGTCTTTTTCTTTTATGCACGGCTACCAAATCAGGCGAACGGAGCGTGACTCCAGACATTCACTGAAATTGGTTGCAGCGAAAACAAAAGAGTGCGACATTGTCAACCTTCAGACTGCAGAGGGAAACAGATGCAGATGAACAGGAAACAACCAGCTTCAGCTTCTCTTTCCCAAAACACCACATTAAAAGAGGCACTTTGAGATCAGAGTACTTCAAAGAACAAGAAGCTAAACTACTTTCATTTCAGGGTTTTTGGTTACGTATGAAAGGGTTACAGGTGTCAAGGTCAAAGCTGCACGTGTGCAGGGCCACAGAGGTGTGAATATAATGTCACAAATGAAGGCCATTAAAATGCGTTTGTTGTTGTTTGTGTTGAAAGAGGTGTCAAGCTCTTCTCCTGCTGGCCTTTGGCATCGGATCAGAGATTGAGCTGCCAAAGGACGCGCGCCATTTTTTATCTAAACAGATATCATCAAGACTATAGCTACGCTGCAACAAAACTGTTACAGTACACATTCACACACAATAACAATACATAGACTTAGCTTACTTATTACTTATACTTGATAGGGCAACTGTCAGTAGTTGTGGTTCTGTTTTTTAAGTATTAAACTGTATCTTCCGAGTTCGTATTAGAGGAATAGTTCACTGAAAACAGAAAATTCTCTCTTAATGTTTATGTACTCACCTATGCCCATGACTCATTGTCTTTTGGGTTATATTAAATAATATGTTACCCTGGACAGCAAAGCCAGTCTTATGGGTCAATTTTTCGAAATTGAGATTTTTACATCATTTGAATAATCAAGCTTTCTATTGGTGTATGCCTGTAAGGATACGACAATATCTGGCAGCGATACAACAGTTTAAAACTCTGGAATCTTAGGGTGCAAAATATCGAAATATTGAGAAAATCACCTTCAGAGTCAAGTTTTTATATATTTACGGTTTGATATGTGCTAAATATCTTCATGAAACATAATCTGTACTCAATATCTTACTGATTTTGAAGTTCATACAATGTATTTTTTGCTTTAACTAAAAATGTTCCCGTGCTACTTAAGACTGGTTTTGTGATCCAGGTCCAGGGTCACATATACTGGCCTGTCAGGCTCTTCTTAGTTTTGGAATACCCTATTTATTAAGGGGTCTGCCATTTTAATGCTCTAAAGGCGTGTCTTGAAAGGATGGGTTTATGTATGAAAAATATTAATATATTAAACATTTTAATTTAACATCAGCTTGGGTAGACCCTGCTACGCACAAGAAAGTCAAGTTCCGGCATGATGTAGCTCATGCTAGAATTGGGCAAACATCTCCGCTAAGGTGTTCCTCAATTTTCATAGGAGCTGTATGCCTACTTCAAGTGTTCACATTAAGTCAGTGCCCGTGGCATCATGCGATAGATAAGTGTCCATCCGATCCACACTCACGAATCCTGGCGGAAGCTGTAGACCATCCGGGTATTTCACGCCTAATGTTTTTTGCATACTGAGGTTTCGGACATACTATTCATGACTCATACTCATTTTCGCCTACTATATAGTCTGGCAAAATAGGCGATTTCAGACGCAGCCTATATCTGTCGTTCGCTCCCTGACTTTTACTTTGTATTGTGGGAATGTTTTTAGGGAACAAATCAGAGTGCACTGGAAGAATGTTGGGAATGAGACAGCCCTTAAAATGGCAGACTCCTTGATCAGTGCCTTGACTACTGTGCCCATAGTGACATTGGAGAGTGCTCTAAATAAGTGCACTAGAACACCCCGGCAATCGCACCAGAACACCTTAGCGATGCCCTCTAGTTACACACTGTTCACACACTGTGCCGAACAACACAAGCAGAAACCAGACACGCAGCACACACACGTACACAGGTGTCCAGTGCCGCCCATTGTGCCATCTTTAGCTATAATTAAGTAGCCGGGGTGAGTTACAAAACTATTGTCCCGGCGAATAAGATATAAAACAACATCACATTAATATTTAATACCAGTCCTAAGCAAGACGATAGTGGAAAGAAGATCGGCATGCTCTCTTTCTAACGTATTACATTTAAACACGGCCACCAGATCCAGCCAAACAATAAACATCAAAAGGTCGATCAATATTTTTGCGTATTTTTAGACTATTCTGTCAATGCCAGCAGCAGGATGCCACACCGAGCACAAGCACAAACTGTGTAACACTGATCTATAACAATTGCTGTATCAATACACGTTTAATACAGATAAACCGATTACCTTCAATGTGAAGACATTTCAAGTGCTAGTTTTCTTTATCCAGGTAACCGATATTATGAAAATATGATGATCACGAGTAGCCTACTGTTTTGACAATGGCACATACATGTTGACCTGATCATGTCAGTCACAGACACACAGGTGACTATACATATGTACAGTCCGATGTCAGGTTGGAATGCAAAACACACAAAATACACACAAAATACCAAAGCAACATATTCCAGACCATTGACAGGTGGGTAAACTGTGCATTAATGTAGACACGTTGGTATCCCATTACTCCAACGCATTACAGACCACCAGGGCAGGCTAAAGCATTAAACCCTAGTATTACAATGACAACATCCTAAACCAATATTTAGAGCAGTGTCATGTGGGAATACAAAGCATCTAAACAATTCGCTCCAGGTCTTTGTTAAGCAAGAAGTTCCTCTTTAAAAGACTGACTGCGCACAGATTAAAACCACAAAGCATTCTTCTTCTTTCACTGCTAAAATCGTGCCGAAATGGAACAGCGCGAATTTAATGCGTTTAATGTTCTCCAGTCGTGTTCACCGTTATAACTCGCGTTGCTTATTTATATCAATAAACGTACTATATAAAGTACGTGAGATGCGCCTCGACATAATGCGGGTGCACTGCCTCTTCCCTCCCCGGGGCACACGCGCCTTACCTCGGCACGCAGCTCGGGGACGATCGGTCCACTTCCCAGGTGGCGTACAGGTTCATATGCACCGGGCGATTGGAGGTGATCGCCACCGGTTTGGAGGGCTGCGGAGACGGTACGCCTCCAGTCCTCGGGAGCCCTCCGCGCTCCGACATGCTGGAGGTACCTTATGTTTCAAACAGTCAGAGAAAAGCCCAGTAAACGGCGATTGTTGAAGCGCAGATCCTCCAACAGTTACTGCACGAGAAACATCCGTCCACGAGGATCGAGATTCGTCCGATCTCGCGGTGCGGGTGTGCAGTTGTGACCGCGGTAACCGGAGAAACTCGCTGCAAATGTTTCGTTAAGTTGCGTTAGTTGTTTTTCGGTGCAGGAAGCGGAAATTTCTTTTTCCCCTTTGCAGAGCAGCGCCGCGGCCGACGAGCAACGCCTCTTGTGAAAGACGTACGCTAAACCCAACCCTTCAGAGCGAGTGAGCGAGCGAGAGAGAGAGAGAGAGAGAGAGAGAGAGAGAGAGAGAGAGAGAGAGAGAGAGAGAGAGAGAGAGAGAGAGAGAGATAAACATTTCTGCCTGAATGTACATTTGAACTATATATATTTGTATTTATTTACATTTACTATATTTAATATTTTATTCTATATTTAACCTCTTACTTAACACCATATTGAAATGTTACACTAATCTTTGTACTTATTGTAGCCTATGTATTTTGTAATATGTTCAAGCTTTGGCGGTATTGTAAGAACAAGCAATAATGCCAAATACTGTAATTGAAATAGAAAAGAGAGAGAGAGAGAGAGAGAGAGAGAGAGAGAGAGAAACATTTCTGCCTGAATGTACATTTGAACTATATTTATTTGTATTTATTTACATATATTATCTTTTATATTTTATTCTATATTTAACCTCTTATTTAGCTCCATATTTAACGGCATTTACCTCACCCTCACATCTCTGTCAAACACAACACCGACTGTTTTGTATGGGTGATTGTATTATGAGTATTTTTTTAATATTAATCAGTTTTTCCGAACATGACAGTTCGAGCAGAATCGAGTCCTTGTTTCACAAAAGCACTGCTACAACTTTTTTAAATGACACGTGTGACACGTTGTTGAACGTATGGCTTTACGTGTCCGAAATATAACATATTCAATTATTGCGGGAAATGTCAAAAATAGAACGCGTTACTTAACCCGATTAGTCGTGCTTGCTAAACTGCGCATCAGCGCTTTCCAAAGTGCCGCCCACCCGGTGGGGTGTAGGGGTATTGCAGGGGAAAGTGGTAGGCTCGATTAAAATGTGAACATTACACAGAATCAAATAAACGATGTATTTATTATCATACCACCCTCACCATAATAAGATAAAAAATGTGATACCAGGTGAAAAAAATCTGTATTCTGTAGTCACTGTAGTAAATTGTAATGGACATTCATATTTTATTAGAGTAATGTTTAAAAACACTGTTTAGAAATGTTACTATTGTTTACAGTTATTCGAATCAATCTTTTGGCCAAACAAGACGCACACAAGGTGAAACAAAACACAATTTAAAGGCCGGTTTATCCTTTGAACAGGAAACCTAAAGTGAGCCATAATGTAATACGAGGGATTAGTATCCACAATTTGCCAAATTCAATACATGGCATGTCTCTAAAAGCCGTCACCACAGCCATCTGATGTATTTTATCTGAGGTCAGATATAGTGAACAGTTATAATCAGACATTGGCTTTGTTATGCTGGTCATGTGGTTATGTTCCTGTCAGCCACATTATAATGAGTCTGGATTATGGTTAGGTAAGATATGACAGGTGTTTAACTGATCCTCTTCTGGACCAACATACACATGCGCATTATCAGAACAGAAGGTCAATTAAAAATTGCCTTTGTGTCTTAAACCCCCTGACTATGATTATAAAGGTTAATAATCCCTGAAACCACTTCCAGAATACTGACATTATTTCTGTATATTTTGTCATATAAATCAAAGCATGAAAGAAAAAGCCACCCATTGGAATAAACATTTACTACCTACCGGATACTGTTTCAAATGCTTCTTTTTCGAAAACATTTCTATAGCATAATTGATAGAATATTGTTGCAATGATTTTTCTGTTATATGGTTGTCGGGAAATTCAACTGCTTCCCCGAGCATCGTGTCAGTGCCACGCATGTGCAGTGTTATCCATGTCTGGTGCTCATCAGAGGATATAAAGTCTGTTTATTGGCGTAAGCACTCAGATAAATAGAGGAAAAGAGTGCTTTGGTTCTATATTTATGGTTACTTAAAACCTGAAACTTCAAAGTCTTGTCATATTATACTTCATAATGTCAGTGATGAGATTTATAACAATTACTACCCAGGTTAGATGAACTGTACACTAATGTGTTTAATTGAAACCTATTTGGTACTATAGAATATGGTACTCTAAAGTTATTTTAAGATTTAAAATTGATTCAATATTGATCAAATGTAATCTTGGTACATCCTTCAAGTAGATATATTTCCATGACTGAAAATTGCACATATGGCCACAAGTCAATTATTTTTAAAAAGACATTGTTGAAAGTTTTTTCCACATTCTACGAGGTTTAGAAAACTTGTAAAGTTGGTAAACTAATGAAACAACTTCGTAGACTTGCGGTAACAGAATTTCTTGGAAAATGTTATTCCGCGGTTGTTGTTCTTTCATTGCTCAGAAGATTTGCTCAAGTTCTCAGGTGTTTCGTTTAAGTTTCACCTTAGATGTTGCTCCAGAAATGAAGACTGTTGTTAAAAACATGAGTATAGAGCTGTAAAAAAAATCAGTATTTGGGTCAATTTGATTTGAAATACTTGAGTTCCTGTTACAATATTTCATGATATTGACGTTTGAATTCCGCCTTGACAAATCTGAGCTCAGTTTGTGACGTTGAGATCTATTCTGAAACTCAATGAGAGACCCTTGCGAGATATCTGGGTCTTTTTCTCAGCAAGTGAAACCTATTAGAGTCCTTAATAGAGATATTAAGCTTACACCTGTGATCTGTTCTTTCTTATAAAATCATATTTCAGTCCTGTTTTCAGAAAATGTCAATCTGGAGATGTTTGACTTCGAATGCCACATTTCATGATCAATCTATATATTTCCCTGCAAGGTCTATCATTTCAAGAGTATTGAATGATATTATTTGTATACCCGCACACAAAAGCCTTAGATGAGGCTGGTGATGAGTCTATATTTGTCAGTCTGATTATTCCCTGTGGGCGTCTGATGGAGAGAGCGTGACCTACGATGCTGACCAATACATGACGAAGCCTGATTTCTCCTGTCTGTGTTTGTGTGAACATATCTGAGTGAAGTACAACATTTGGATGTATATGTGGAGGTGGCCTAGAGTGTTTTCATTTATTTTTAAGTAAAGCCTCTAAAGAGCCCTCATCATGAAGCGCACCCACGCCTGTGGGCATTCAAATGAAACTGCTTATTAGTTGAATCTATCACTAGATTCTGGCTATTTTTTATATTACGTTTTTATTTATGATAACATCAAATTTACAGATAAAGTCCGCAGTACACGTTTTAAATACTGAATAATTTGTCAATACTACAATCAAAGTTATGACATTAATAACCTTGGACACCTTTGGGTTTTTTATTTCAACACTGAAAGTATTTACAAAAGAAGGGGTGTGAATAACATTAATGGGGAAAATAAAGATAAAATAAATGTATTCCAAAACAAAAATATAGGGCTCAATAGGAGTTACGTACTCAATCCATTTAGACCAAAAATCAACAAAGAGGTCTTTCTGGAAATTGACACAAAATGTAATTTTGTTACATTTTGTCTCCATTATAAATAAGATTTTCCTTTTTATTCTTAAGAGTTTCATCAGCAATGGTCACTAGTAAAGGAATCTCCCCACACCAGCACCTCTATGTCTTTCCATCTAGTTTGATTATGATGGTAACACTCACATATTACCGTTCTCAATTGTGCCGCCTAGTAATACTTTTGTGAGCAAGTCCCAATTTCTCCTTGCTTTAAGTCTCACCTCTGTGGTCTTTGACCTTGCCAAATAAATCTAGAATTCAATCGATTCCTGTAAAGTTTTTTGGGGGTTCTGGCGTTTAAGGCCATTTACAGGATTGCATTTCATCTCCACAAAGTTGCCTTGACCAAAATATAAGCTCACCTCAATTCTCTGATATTCTGGATTGACTATTCTTTATATCTGTGCTAGTAAACCTGTGTTAAGTGGCAGTGAAACCCCACGTGACCATCATATATCCTAACTTCACCCCCTGCTGGCCAAAACATTTCACTGCATGATCGCTACTGAAAAGTTCTTTGCTTTAAAGGAATAGTAAATTTTTTTTTATTTGATTCAACCCCCAATGTCACTTAATATGCACAAGTTTCTTTCTTCTACAGAACAAAACATATATTTTGAAAATCAAATGTATGGACACTAAATCACTGAGCCATCTTTCTAAATACCTTCCTTTGTGTTCCACGGAAGAAAGTGTCATATAGATTATCAACAACATAAGTGAAAGGACAGAATTTCATTTTTGGGGGAACCATCCCTTTAAGAAGTTACATCTATAACCTACAGTTCTTTATATTGGTTTTGACAATTCAAATTACTAAAAAGTGGACAAAATGCTTGAGAAAACAGGTTTGTCACAGACTGGCATTTTATTTACAAAAACATTGACCCTAAATGAAAAAGAGTTGTATGGTTACACATACAAACATGAGGGTGAATCAACAGCATTTAATTAGTTTAAAAAAAGACAAGAATGAAGGATGAAAAGGGGTCTTCAAAGCTCTCTGTGGGGCTAAAACTTGAATTCTTTATATTTCTTTGCTCCACCACGGTTGTCCTGAGGCTGCGCCTTGCGTTTCTTTTGCTGTGAGGATGCAGTGGAGAGAAAATATATTTTAGAAATTGAAGGCAAAAACATTTAAATTCCTATAGTTGGAGTTTTAACAAGGTTTTGCCATATCAGAAATGATAATTTATATAAAATATCTTGCAGTTTTGTAATAAGCTAAAACATTTTGAGATCCTCCAATTATAGGGCACATAACTCTACCCACCTTTTGTTTGGCTGCATGTTCGGCCACCATGTCGCTGAAATCTTCTTTCTCCACTTGGGCCTGCTGTTCTCTGACACGTTCCTCGTACTTCTGTGTCATGGCCATGGGGTCCAACTCCAGCTCCTCAGGAGCCAGAGCCACTTCAACACCCTGCACATCTCCACCCATCCCTGGTGCCACCTTACGCGCTGCTGCCGCCGCCTGGATGAGACGGAAAAAATTATATTGCATTAGTTTATGTTAGCGAATGCATTAATAAAAGTAACAAACAGAATGTTTTCGTAAATTTAGGCAGCATTTTCCTGAATGCGTTTACATCCTAAAAGCACTTCACACACAATTCCAGCAATTCACACACAAACAAAAACGCAAAAGGCCGTACCGCAGACATGTCATAGATATGTGTGGAGCCCATCATAGCAGCTCCAACTGGACCAGTTTTCCTCTCTGGCAGCACTGTGAAGAGTTGAGGCGTCTCGTTTCTGACAGACAAAAAACACAAATATATTCAGCAACGTGAAAAACTCAAAACAGCTTTCCGATTAGTTTAAAACACGTCTGACAAAAAAATTGGTACAGTACATGGGGATGATTTATTTTCTTTTTGTCAGATTCTAGATCTAGTGTTCTCTAAGGATTTTGTGAGACTATGGGGATGGGCCTCCTTGCCAGGAGACATCATATGCTAATTAGCATATTCATCACATGCCATTGGATCATATTTGCATACAACCCAATGTCAACATTTAAATCTGATTCACTTCTGCTCTAAACTGATGCTATGGCACGAAACACATTGCAGATCATTTTTGCAACTATAGGCTGCCATAGTCTAGGGAATTCACACACTCACCCGTCCATGGCCTCTTCGATCTTCTTCTTCCTGAGCTCAATGAGCTCTGGAGTTTCCATGCCGGCAGGAACAGAGGAGAACCCGCCGGGAGTGATCAACCCGCTGCCAGAACAAAAGACAAGAGCTCTGTAAGTTTCCTGGTCTGAACATACTATTAAACATGCTGAAGAGAACCAGCGCAAGAGGAAGAACGTTCAAGATGCTTTGTTGATGAATAAGTACCTGTCTGCAGGTGTGAAGAAACCCGTTTCGTCTGGTTTTTCCTCGTCACTCTCCTCCTCCTCCTCTTCCTCCTCTGAAGATTCTTCGTCAGACGGCTCTAACTCGCCCCATGGTGCATGATCCACTTCTTCTTCATCTGCTTTGGCCTATCAACAGATGAGACAAATAAAACAATACAATTATTATTGGTGTGTAATAAGTCATTATAAAGTTGTTTTTATAAAGTAATGAAGATGTGTCCAATAATTATGATCGCCGGGGGGGTTGAACTTTGACAAAATATGCCCTCTCTCTGCATATTTTACGTCTCTGTCTTCACCAGATCATTACAAGAAATGTAATCAATGAATGAACTGTGTTCCGATTGACAGTCCCTTCACAGCAAATTCCTAACTTTGAAAACAGCGGGGGGCACTGATTGGCAGATCAACCAGAGTAACAAGTCAAACAATTCCTTTTTTATTATAAGCCAGCAAAAATCTGACCACCCTCCTAGCTACGCTACTGGTACCCATTCAGGCTAACTATTAACTGTCGTGCGCAGTGGTCTGTATCCTCACCTGAAAGTCAATTGAGTTGGTCCCGAACACATCTCCATAAAGAGGTTTTCCTGTCTCATCCACAGGGGGTTTGCCCCAGCCACCAGCATGATACCCAAATGAACAGCTCTTAAAAAAAGAAACAAATGTCAGCACGCAACCATCTTCCCACCATGTGACCATTACAGCATTAATGGTTAAGTATTGCCATGTAACATATTCTACTTCTCCCACAATAGCAGTGCTGGGAAGGTTCTTATTTTGGTAAGGTGTAAGTGTCTCACATCAGGGATAGGTGCGTTAAGGCCGGGGATCTTCAGATTGGGGTATGAGGGTGGGGGTCCGTATCTCTGCATGGCGATCAGCCATGGCGGAGGAACTTTTTGAGAGTTCTGTGGATTGAGACAAACAAACAGTTCTTTAAAAACAATGTTAAAATAAACGCTTGCATATTTACTGGGAATTATCTCTGGTCAAAGCACTTACAGGGCCTGTGGGCATTCCCAGAGCAACTCTTAGCTCATCTGAAAGATCCCCGGGTTTCTTCTCCTTCAGACGCGTCTCAAACTCTTTACCCTGACAAACATGAAACGAGTTTCAAAAAAGTCAAAAAAGCTCCAACAAACTAAAATGACCTTAGTAAGAATACGTGACATTTAAATTGACAATGCAAAATCAATTCTTTTAATTTAAATTCAGCTAAAATAAAGAATTGTTGTTTGCTATCCAATATTAGGATCAGGTCGATGTTTACCTCGTAATACAGGTCGCCGTGTATCGAGAGCTTTGGTTTGATCTGCCATTTGAAGAAGGCATCGTGTAGCTTCTGGTAGTCAATGTCAATCTTCCCCATCTTGGGACGAACTTTCTCTCTCATTTTGGTTTTCATGGTTTTTGCGTCTTCCTACAGGGGGTGAAACGTCAGTAAATGCACATGAGAAGTCTCAAGCCAAGACAGTCAACTTGACTCCTCTTGTCAGTTTACATTTTAATATTGCAAGCAATTACAGCCAAATGACCGTTGCACACCTCCACCAAACTGTGCATGACCTTTTCTTATAAAATAGACGTTTTTGTTTTACATTAACATGACCTCACATGTTATCAGCTTTAAACCATAAGCATGGTATGAAACCATCCAGATGTGCAAAGCTTTTAGGAAGCCACCACTATTGTTGGGACTGTCGAAATTATAAAATAATTTTTATTTTTGTGAATCCTTAGAAAACAAGGGTGATCTGCAGTATCTGCTGCATTTAACATCCACCGTCTGCACTCAGTGTTACATTCAAATGACATTTCTTCATCATTTGAGTTGTACTAGCTTTGATTGTTTTGTGTCGATTTTAATTTGTTTCCAGACTTGCTGCATCGCAATAATTTCAAATATTAAAGTCAATTGTGACAGACCTTACTATTTTATAACAAAAGCCAAGTAGTTCTGGGCATGCCTGAGCTTTCCTTACAAATCCCTCCACAGCCGTTCTAGTACCTTCTCCTGCAGGGCCTCTCTCATCTCCTGGATACCGGTTCTCCTGATGAATTCAGGCAGTTGAAAGGGTGGTTTCTCTATGCCTCTCTTGCCCTGCAGATACTTCCTCTTGAAGCACCAGTGACGTGGCACAGGCACCGTGTTCCGGGTGGCCTTTAGGTGTACCAGCAGTTTGGGCTCCTGAGCGGTCACGTCGTGCATCTCCACCACGTCAGGACGGGTCACCAACTAATAGGGAAATAGTGGTTAAATGTCATAAAAATGTACACAGGCTGCATATTATTTGGGAATTTTTAAGTTTTAAATTTGAAAACAACTGTATCAGTAGTGGGAATCAATGTTTTTGTGTACACAGCAAAAAAAAAATTAAACTAAAGACAAAGAAATCTGTATTACCTGTTTGAGCTCTGCCACTGTGAGTCTGTTCATTCTCTTCAGCTTCTTCTTGGACAGCTTGGGCATGTCCTTCCTGGTGTCCTGTCAAACAGAAGGTGAAAAGGGCGAGCAAACAATAACTTTAGCGACGAGACAAATCAAGTCTCTCAGACTTTTATGTGGGCTTGAGCTCACCTCGTCACTGTCATCGCTATCTTTCTTCTCCAGCTCAAATCCCTTCTTCTTAAAAGAAAGTATTTCGGGCTTCTCTGGTTTCTCAGGCTCTTTTTCCTTTTCCTTTTTCACGTCATCTGTCAGCTGTAATAGACAGAGGCTTCAGTGAAAGCCATTCAGCATCCATCATATAATGAGACATCCTTCACATAATCCACAGTGCCAATGTTTAAAATAAGTCTAGGTAGGTTGTCTGAGCCGATAGCCTTGTGGTTAAGTGCTCCGACATATGGTGCTGTTGCGCTCCGAGTTCGAGTCCCGGCTCGTGGTCCTTTCTTTATAAGATAAATTGTACAAAATCTGATATCCTACTATGACGCACCTGTTTCCTAATTTTTGTAAGCCTACTGTATCCACTAATCAGCATCTGACCTTGAATGCCTCAAAGATCCTCTTGAAGAAGATGAAGTTCGGGTCGTAGATCTCCAGGTTCTCTGTGACGTACTCGATCTCAACCTCAGGCTCCTTCTCTTGGTTCTCTTCGGTCTTCTTGTCCTCCTCCCGTTTCTTCTCCTGCTCTCGCTGCTGCTTCTTTTTCTTCTTGCGGTTCCTGCGCTTGCGGTTCTTCTGCAGGAAAAGACAAGTTAAATCAAAGACTGCAAAATGTGAATGGCAAAACTCTGCAATGTAAAGTATCAATCAACCATCCAAGAATGAGACTTGCCTCTTTTTTAGAAAGAACGTTTTCGTCATCCTCATCCGAGTGTGCACGGGCAGAATTCTTTAAGTCCATATCATCATCATAATCATCTTCTGAAGACAGAGAAACAAAAACTTTTACATTATAACCAATACTATAATTAGTTAATGAATGCTACATACAAAATGCTCAATCTGTTTTTAAGGTGTTGTTTTGAAAACGATCCTTGTTTATAGTGGCGTTTCAGTAAACTAGTCAGTCTACACTACACTATAGAAAACGCATGTATCCTGCCCATTCAGGCATGCATACACGTTATCAGGCTTATTTCATTCGATCAGTCTATCATGTGCGTGTGTTTGTCACGTTTACAATGATGCTACGGTGGTAAAGGCGGTGCGACCATGAGTTTTAAAATCCCCAACCTCTTTGAAGCAGTACTAAACTGGAATGTAAAAGCAAAATGAGTCGAAGTGAAATTAGTTGTCTCGAGTCGTACTAAACCTGACGGTGCCATGCAGCGGAAAGGCGTCATAAGCGTATAGCAACTATAATTTGTCCCTCCTGTGTGATAGCTCCTAAATATACAGCACAGGTGCATAAACAAAATGTACTTCATTGAGACCTGTAGGGGCAGTGCTGAGCTGTTCCTGTCTTATTTCCTTCAGTTGTAAAATCTTCTCTAGAGCTTGAGGGATCTTTGGTCCGATGCCAACATCTTCACCCTGCCACCCCTAAACAAACAAACAAACCACAAACAAGAATTCAACAACTTGCAAATAGTTTAAGTCATCACCGAGAAGCAAGTTTATTTCTAAGAGTTAGCAGTTTCAAGGTTTCACACCTCTCTGCCATCCTCTCCTGGAGGGGGTGGGACTTTCTGCCTCGCAGACTGAGATGCCACGGACGCACCTGGATGGCTCGGGCCGGTCTGTGTACCAACTACATGTAGAAAGTCAAGAATAAATAAACAATTAGACTGATGCACACACATACATTTAAGAGTCTGATTCTGAATGTGAACGTGTTTAAGGAAGCAGCATTTTTCTAAGCAAAAACTTTCTCCTATACACATATTTATACATTCGGCACATGATTTTATCCTAAATGATTAACACTGCATTCAACTTACACATTATGTCAGTACGCATGTTCACTGAAAATCAAAGACAATACCTATGCGCTACAAATACAATACCAGTTAAGATACGGTAACTACAGTATGACCACTCTTGAGCAGCTTACCTCGGAGAGGGGGAAGGGGGGGAAGAAGGTTGGGACGGGGTCCCAGTTCGAGACCTCTGGGCCCAGGTGGTCCAACCTGCTGGATTTTAGCAAGTTCCTGTTGTCTTTCATGTTCCAATAGAACCGCAGCCTGAAAGGGAAAAATGCTCTCCGTAATACTAAATTATGATGTTCAGCATTCATAAATTGATGCAATGATACTCTGATTCGTGCTGGGTAACATTAAATGTTTTTCTAAAAACATTAACTTAGGTAACATTTTTTGGAATTCATATTCTTTATTATTATTACTATTTGTTGGTTAAGTTTCTTTAATACCAGACCATCCGTGCCACACATTCAACTCTGACATTTTTCATTCATAATTCTGAACATAAGATATTTATCTCACCCGTTTCTGCTGCTCCAAAAGCTCCTGTTCCTTCATATGTTCATCCATCCCTCGTGGATCACCCTACAACACACATTATCACTTAAATCAACCATAAACTGTAGTCACATGAACACCATCTCTGTCACTTTTTAAATGGGACTGTTTGTGCAAGCAACAGACAACTTTTACTATTAGATCTATTCAAACGTGTTATATAGCTAAACAGATTTTCACTTAGGAGACATTTCCCATTTGATGTCAAATGAAACTTAAAACTAATTCAACAGTTCAAAAAAATTACGAGGAAACAAATCTAGCGTTTCACATGCAGTATCCTTTCACCCACCTGAGTGCCTCTGTCATCATGCTGCATTATGCCTGATGACTCCATGCCCAAGTGAATAGGGGGAGGGCCGCCCATCATGTTCATGCTCTGCATCAAGGTCATACTTGGCGGCAGGGGCATGGAGGGCATCGGGGGCATGGGTGGCAGCCCTGGCATCTGATGGACCAACAACATAGCATAATATCAATATACGAATTACTAGCTGAAGTAACGGTCGCATATCAAAACTAAACAAGAAATCACATGGATGTACCGTAGTCATTCCCTTGTCGTCCCCTCCTGGCATGTTTGGTTTAGACATGATCATCCCAGACTGCAGGAAATCAAATAATAAACTTACAAACAGTAAAAAAATGATCTGTTATTAGACTAACTAAACAACAAGTATTGCTTACTTGAGCAAACGCTGAAAGTCTGTCTATGAGCTCCTCTCTAGGACCTGAAAGAACAGAGAATACACAACTTTAACGACTTAGTTCTCTGAATGGGGAGATGTTCAATGACAGTCGTCGTGTACAAAACGAACAAAGGTAAACACACTCATACAAGCAAACAAATTCGCCATGTTTTTATTTACAGACAGACGGTCAAACTATGATTTCTTACCACCGTAGGTTAACTACAAACACGACAGTAAAACTATGGCTACTGTGGTAAAGCATGGGTCATTTTCATACGGGCAAGCGTCTTGCTTAACTTTACACATATTAATAAAATTACACAGCACTCGGCCATAAATATACATTTTGCTAGTGCAACAGAACACGAATTACAAACACCGTTTGCTGTATACCATATGTATGCACACATAGGAAAGTAGATGAACTGCAGGCCTCGCACAGGGAAATAACAAGCTAACCGGCTAACGCTAGTTAGCTCAAACAAAATGCTGGCAAACCCTGGCAAAGTTGTCCTGTTGAAAACGTTTTGTCTTACCTAAATTAGGGGCACCAAACTCTGCCAGTTTGGCCTGTAGGTCACCGTGGGTCCATGTGTTAAAATCCGGCTGAGATTCAGAGCCTGGCGGTCCGTCGCTCGCCATGATCCCTACGGTACAAACGCGTTCAGACACAAAGGATCACGGGAAGTGCACGCGCACTACATCATGGGAGTTGTAGTCCATTGCTTGATTCAACGCGTAGTTGCTGCGATAACTTTAATTTTATTTTTATTAAATGAATTGTTGATAAAGTAGGATACGGAAGGTTTTGTTCGGATTTTTGTGCGTTCGGGCTCTTTACGGCACATGCTTGTACAATGTTCTGGAAATAATAGTCACTTAGCTTACCGAAACCAAAGATGCCGCAAGGTGGCGTTCGCACTTCAATAACCGAAATTAAACTCAAATTCTAAAATCGTAAATAACTTAAATGTTATATATTTTTACATCGTGCAAAATATCTAAAAACCTTTAACTTATGTTAATGGAGTCCATGTTAATCTATTCTTTTTTATTTCAATACGCCTCCATTTTATTTATGCTATATATTTATTTTGTACATGTATATATATATTCATGCAGGTTATATTTTCTATATATATATATATATATATAAATGTATGATTTGTTCTACACCATAATTTCAATGTATACATTTTTAATACATATATCAATGTTAATTGTAATTTTGTTGCGCAGCGTCGTACGCATAAAACTTTGATTTACTGAAATCCACAACTCTGAAAGAGGCGTCGCTTTGTTGTTTCGCAGTGCGCAGACGCGCCCTAGAGCAGCTGGGTGTTTCTGCAGCTCTCGGAGGTTATATCGGTGGACCATATTAAAAAACACAAAGTCCAGATGTTTAAAGGATCCAACAGTTATATTTTCTACACATTGAACTGATTCACCATACAGAGAAGTGAGACACAAGACACGTACGGTAGGTCTGAACGACTATATTCTGCATCGGTGCGAGTTTAAGACTTTGTCAAACTTTGAAGTCATATATGTTTACAATTCTACATTGTGCATTTAAATATGATATCACAAACTATCTGTATGTCAATCTTACCTCCTTACAAACGTTAGAGATTATTTAGTGACTTGTTAGAGATTTATGAGTTTTTGGAAAATGGCCTAAAACTGTGTTTAACTTTCAAAGTTGATACTTTTCGATTTGAGGTCGTTTATCGTGCAATATGCATCCCAAATCAGAATCGCTTAAAGAAGAATTCATGCAGGTCTTTTCTATCTAAAGCCTTTTAAATAACACACGTGGTGAGCTGTTGTGGTGTGGGCGAATATCCCCATTGCAAGATATTTGTGTTCTTTGTTGCCATGAATTAAACCGCAAGTTTAACTAAAATGTGCTCTGGTACTTTGATAGATGGATAAACTGGTGAATGGTTACTGTAAGGGATGTCAAGACAATGACATTATAACAGATGCTTAATTGTCACACCAATAAGATTTGTCTGTTTTGGTCGTGTCACTTGAATACGAACATCATCTAATGACATTGCAACTTGGATCTAAACTTTTTGGGGCTCGTTCGGTCTTGGTCCACCTTTCATTCACAGTAATGTTTTGGAATGTAACGTGATTCCAAAGTTGTAAAGTGTTACATTTATAAGCGTTATCATAAAGCCTCTATTGATATGTGAATGAAAAGCAGATGGACATCTACACCCATATTTACACTAGAAATTGTAATCAGGGCTTGTAATATTTTAACCACAGGATAAACGGTCATTATTATCCACCCAAGACTTTGAAAGAATTTCAACAGTTCATGCACATTCTTTGTGAGAATACAGCCAAACCCAACTGTACATTGCAGTCTTACCTGTAAGGTCACACCTGACCTCAGGAAGGTGCCAACCGGTTGTGAAATCTTTACGGAACAGTTCGCCCGAAAAGAAAACTATTTGTACTTTTCTGTTGCATTAAGTTTTTTTACTTTTTGTTTTATACTGTCAGTTTCGGTGTAGACTTAAAGGTTGGTCCGCCCGCCTGCAGAGGATGCATTTATTTACATTATCTTTTGGAAAATATAGACCAGAAGGAACAGTTTTGTCTGATAAAAATGCCCTCTAGAATGAGAATGTCATAACCCTATACCACGTATCAAATCAGGAAAGAACATTTTACATAACTTTCTACGTGTCTGTTATTATTCGTTTGTTTTTTATTTATTTTGTAACATTATAAAAGTTACGCATTTTTTGATTAACTGACCCTTTCATGTTTACCAAGCTTCATCATTCCAAAACCCACATGACCCACATTATTACACCATACCGTAGAGTACAAACAAGCATGATGATTTAGTAAATGTCCACTCTATAAGTTTTGGTTTGAGTATAGGACTACTGTTCTTTCAATCGTTTTTTTCATGTTTAAACTGGTAAAAGCATGTCTCCAAATATTAGTCTTGTTTTGAGATGAATTTATTCAAATGATTTAGCCAGTGGTTTTAGTTTCGTTGTCTGTAAAGATCCTAAAACTGTTGTGGGACGTGTCTTCCTCAGAACGCTTCATCAGGTTCATGTCCTTACCCTCTCTCTAGTGGGTTGGACTGCTTCGATCAGTATTGAAGTTTCATGATGTGTTTTTCATGCTTCTGTCATTTCTCATCAGCTCATGGCTGTCTAGAAAATTTTCCATTTTCAGAGAACAATTCAAAATTTATGTTTTTTGTGCATCTACCGGAACATTTTAAGATATGTCAGACCTTATTGCCCCCTATAAGCAGAAATAGATGATCACAACAAATTGTCTGGTGGCAGCCAATAGCTGCAGGGGTTTCTGCTGGTACTTCCAGTAAATTAAGTCCTTAGTCAAATGAGATTAATATGTTTTGAAGTTGCGTTTATTATTTTATATTTGAAGTGTAATTGAAATATTTTTCTCACCGAGTACGCAAGTTAACCTGGAAATGTATGTTTAACCGAGATGGCGAAATGGGGCAAAAGTTGTAGATTGCAACTTTATTCTTGAAGAAAACATTGTCAAAATCGAAATGCATTTGATTTAGTTGAGAAATACTTATTGGTGAGATTTTCTTAGTGACAGTAACTTTTATTTAACATTTTATCAACATTTATTTTCCCAGCTGGAGAGTTTAGTAACAGATGAGAAGAAGTGGAACAGTTAACGTTTTAAAACCAGAGTTTAAGCCCGGTGCCTTCTCAAACACTGTATGCTCTATCTGCACACTTGGCAATCACTCACATTAACAATGAGTGTTAATACACTCTTGACAGCCTGTCCTCCAGCTCTCCGTGGCTCTCACGCACCACACCCTTACAGTGCTCTACTTTCTCAGTAGTTTGAATGAAGAATCAAGCTTATGACAGTGCGTTTACATGTCGCTACAAAGCTGCAGTCACTATTAGACTACAATAAACTAAAAACACAAGTAATATGAACCCCCACAATTTGAAATAAACAAGTTGCATGTGAAGTAAATCTGGGTCGTGTAGCAATAAGGGAAGTTTAGTTGAAGAATGTTTTGATCTCTAGTAAGTTTTTGACTAGGCCTAGCTATTCCTAATCATAGACACAAATGAAAGATTAGTGTACGGTTTAGTAATAAACATGGACATGAGGAAACATCATGTACTTCCTGGAGTTTACGGTCAGAACGAACAAGAGGAGGGGGAGGGGAAATGAACACCGGGTTTGCTTAACCACTAAGCTCATTTTCTTGCTTAGAATTGACACCCTCTCATACATAGGCCTACGTATCTCCCTGTCTCTCCTAAGACTTTGGTAAATCATTTTCTTTTAAATCATTTTTCTGTTTGACTCTACCTACCTTTATACAATGTCTTTCTAATGTGCTCATATTCAGAAACATCCAACCTGTTATGCTTCGTTTGGTTATCAGCTTTTGTGCAAAGCTGCTTGATAATATAGGCTGTAGATGCATGAAGTGTCCACACCCTTTGTAGCTAGTTATTGTATTGCTTGAACTTATGCCTGCGAGGTATGTTTACAGTTAGCGAGTCACTATTCAGACTGTTACTATAATATAAAGATTCCTTTTTACTATGCTAACATGTCATTTAGTTTACACTTAGGTGGCTTTCACAGTTGGGGTGGTTTCCCGGACAGGGATTAGACTAGTCCTAAACTAAAATAAATGCTAGAGCTGTCCAAACCAAAAACAACTTGCACTGCCATATCTTAAAATACATAATTGCTTTTGTGTTGTCTCAAAATGCGCACACAAGTCATGTTTTTAATAAGGCATGTTTGGTAAAACATCTTACATTTCCTGATTAAACTAAGGCCTAGTCCTGATTTAAAATAATCCCTGTCTGGGAAACCACCCCTTAAAGTTTAGTTTGGAACGGGGCACGCTTCGGATGAAAAATCGCTATTGTGAAAGCTTTCAAGCGAACTCTGGTGTGAACCGTGGTACCAAACCTGAGACTTCCCTAAAGGAGGTTAGCCACATGGACCCGGGTGCGCGCTTGTCCAGAAAGTAAAGTAACCTGCGCATGCGTTTTAGCCGATTATGATATTTACTTAGATAAACACATGTAAGAGATGATAGCGTTGATGATTTACCTTGAAATTCGCACGAAAGTGAGCCTGCATTATATTTGCGTGGCTGCATTCAACGTACATACAGTGAGACCAAGTGCCGTTTAATCTATTGCGCATAATAGCACCAAATGAATAAAAATACAAAATATTGAGCAGTGTTCTGTTTTCTACCATGCACCATGCATGTTTATGATGACGTAAGATGCAAATGCACCCGGGTTCACTAGAATCAAGCTGAGTGTGAAACCAAACCAGTGCTCCGGAATTCACGGTGAACAATCAACTCGGGTTTACACCCCAGCAAACGTGCCCAGTCTGAAAACGCCCTTAAAGGAACAGAACACTCAAAAATGACTGTAACCTCTGTTCCCTGATGGAGGGAACGAGACGTTGTGTTGAGAGACAGACTGGGGTTTGATCTTGAGAACCTATCATCTCTAAGAGGAATTTTAAAACGCCAAGGGGCTTGGCGCATGGCACAAGCACGCCTGTCTCCGCCCCTTATATACGGGTATAAAAGGAAGATGGCGGCGGGCATTCATTCACCCTTTGCGCTGTCCTGAGTCGTAATACTGGGGAAACACTGTTCTCCTCGTTGAAGAGAGCGTTACGGAGGCCACATCCCACCACAAGGGGAGGTTACATCTGGAGACACTAACATGGTCTCACCGGTGGGGAGAACAACATGTGAGAATTTTTCAGCCGGAGTAGAGGGACAAAACCCAGGTGGGACAACCACCGGCAGGGAGGTCACAGATTCACCAATAGGGAAATCAGGAGTGAGGAATTCAACACACGGGATGACCCTGCAGGGGAGTCACTACGTATGGGACAATAGGTCCACCTGAGCAGGGGTGACTCTACCAATACTGGACTTGGTTTCAACAGACTGCTCTGCCCAGTCTGTTTACCAAATGCCAATGCTTAGTGATGGATGGAATGCCTGTACTTCGCCCTAAGGGGGGAAAGTAGAGAGATTAAATAGCGTGCTAGACTCACCTGAAAAGGGGAGAAGGCGCTTTCGCAGGAATACGCCCAAACCAGGTGCCCTTCCTATATGCCGGTAGTACTTAGGACATGGGCTGAAACTGGTTGTAAATCCTAGTGAAGGTACTGTGTGGAGCCCAACCCAGAGCATTACAAATGTCCACCAGAGAGGCGCCCTGCGCCAGAGGGATGAGGACAAACTCTCATTTTTGTCATTGCATCGGACAACTACCTTCTGGCATCAGATGCGGAGAATCTCTATGAGCTCCCACCTCCCGACGGCCGAGCTCACGCTGAGAGGGATGCTGAGATGTCAGCCATGCTTGCCCGAGCAGCCGTTTTTTTTGTGGGGTCGGAGCGTGGTCAAAAGCCACTCATCACCCCGGTGCCATTTTTCCCGGATGTGCATGAGGAGCTCACTAAGTCCTGGAATGCACCCTTCTCATGGTGGGGCGGCCCAGGGTTATGTCGACATCCCCCAGGTGGAATGTGCAGTCGCAGGGCACATGTGCCCGCAGACAGCTGCCACCTGGAGGGATCGACCTAGACTTCCGCTCTCCATGCTATGGCAGTCCTCCAGGTCTTTCAGGCTAAAGTCCTGAAGGACCTGGATGGCGGGAAGTCCGACCCAACGCGCATGAGTGAGTTACGCACTGCCACTGACGTCACTTCTGCGTTTCACGTCAGTTTCTGGCATTTAGGCAGTTTCCGGTTGGGGAGACATAAAGCTGAGGGAAATGGGGAAACTGGGAAATAGTTACATTTTGCAGACGCTATGCATTACGTGGCACCGGCGTGGTATTTAGAAGTGACATCCTACCGTATCTGAATGTTTTAACGACATGTGCACTTATGAAAGTATCGCAGAGCGCTGAGTTTACCACGCCTACTTATTTACATTGATAGTTTGGGGGGGTGCTTAGATGACAGGCAGGGGAGCCTCCCTTAAAGGGTATAGAACTGCCCCTGCCTGATATGCTTTAGTTTGCCTCTTATGCCACGCTCACACTTTACCTTTACCTTCATTGACTTCCATTCATACGCATGCGAATGCGACAGACCGGAAATGCAAGTCCGTCCAATGATATTTAGCGTTTCGCTGCGTAGAAAAGTTCAAGGTTGGTGAACTCTGACCTGCGAATTCGCCTCTTGTGTGTGAGACCAATAGAAGATCAAAAGTTCACAGCGTGACCTCTCGGTACAGAAATCGGAAAAATTTAGGAATCGTGACTGCCCCAATTTTCGTGCCTCCTTACGAACGATCTTCGCATGCTTAAAGTCAAGTCTTAGCCAAAATAATGTTGTCAATACCTTAATCAAAAACATTTATCATAATACTTTGATGCTTTTGACCACTACTGTACACTTTGCAAATACTCCTTTGCGAGTTTGTCATCCATGTATTTGTTTGCAGATGTGAAATTTGCATACAGTGCCCACAATGCATATATATGCACGTACTGCTGTATTTAGGTTATATTGTAGAGTATACACATATCCAAAATATGTTTTCTGTGTAAATAATTTCCGTAACGACCATTTTCTTCTCTGTTTTAGGACCTTTAGATCAGACCTTAACCCACTCACCTATGATTAAATTACATTAAATGTCTTTGGTGTCAGTCAGATCATAAAAACAACACAGGAAAAATGGAGGCCATGATTGCCACAGGAATGGCCGCCAAACTCCGGAGTCAGTGGGACAGAGACGAAGGTTTGGGTCAGAATCACAATGCCGTGAAGTTCCTGGGACAAGATTTTGAGTCACTTAGGGCTCAGTGCCTACAGAACAGGACAATGTTTGAAGACTCCCTGTTTCCAGCAGCTGGCTCATCTCTGGGTTTCAAAGAGCTGGGCCCAAATACCTCTAAGACGCATGGAGTCCGATGGATAAGACCAACGGTGAGCTGATCTTTAGACTCAAGGGTCAATCTGTAGCCCAGTGGCATGTTTTTTTTCAATCTCCGATTTGTTTTATCTGTCTTACTACTTTTCTTCAGCAACCCTATGTTCATCCATTTCCCTACTCGCCTCTTTGTATTTCCTGTCTCAGGGCTTTTTGCACCCTCTGAGCACACTTTTAAATAATCCTGACTGTATCTGACATCTCAACTCTGTGATTGACATCCCAGAGGATTTCTTGCTTTCTAAGCAGTTCATTAATGTGTGGCTTTTAATAGCCACATCTCTCGTGCTTGTTACTTTGGTTGGGTCGAGAGCTGAAATAGAGCTCAAATCATTTATAAGGGTTGCCTACACTTTAAAGCTTGGGTACTAGTTTAGTCTTCCCATCAAGGCAGATGTCAGTAATGGACAACTGGGAACTCCATCCTGGGACCTGTTATGCCGGGGGAAGGGAACAAATAGAATATTTAGCTTACTGTGTGTGAGGAATGGGGCCCCAGCCATAAAAAGTTTATTTTAAAGCTCTGTGAGTTGTAGCAATTCATCTGTCTCTCTCCATTATAAAGAGACCAAATATAAGAGTCTTTATCTTAATAATTTAAGCAAGATGCAATATTGAAAAGTATGTTTGCTTTTTTTGTAACTGCGTATTTGTATGTTTGCAGGAGATTTGCACGCGTCCTCAGTTTATCATGGATGGAGCTACTCGTACTGACATCTGTCAGGGAGCTCTGGGTAAGTCTGTTTCCATCACCACGGCAACAATCAGGGACGAGAACATTTATATGACTGAACCCTTACATTACGACACTACAACTGTAAACCCAACCAAACATTTACACCAAACACACCATCTGTAGTATGAGTAGTTTTAGTTGTGTTTTACTTTTTTTGTAGTTTTATAAATATTTTGTAATTCGTGTTCGAAAAAAATTATTTTATACGTGCTTTTGTCGTTTAAACTAGCAATGAACAATACTTTTACAACATTTGTTATCTGTTAACGTAAGTTAATGCACAGTGAACACAAAGATTTATAAATACACATAAATGATAGACCACTTCGCAAGATGTAAACAGAAACACATCCGGTTTTATTTAGAAATCAAATTGAAACCTTACATATGTAATTAAATCTTTTAAATATTTGTTGTTTGGTTCTATATTGTTCAAACATTTGTGTAGTGTTAAAACACGTAAAGAAGAAGTTTTTCTGGACCAGCTGTGTTTACGTTTTCCAAAGTTGTTATTTCATGTTAGCTAATACTCTTACTAATGTTAGCAAATACATCCTAATTGTATTTCTAGTTTATTGCTGTGGCACGATTTCAAATTTTCATGTAATTTAAGTAACATTTACGAACATAGTTTATTTGATTTGAAATAAAATGTATGTTAAATTGTATTCGTTTTATTAAACTATAATAACCTTCATCTATAGACGAGTGATCTAGAGATTTTAGATTAAAATAGTGTTGTGTTAACCCAGTCGAAACATTAGAAATAATAATCAATGATGTAACCTGTTTTAGTCAGGTTGAAATGAATAGTCATAGAACATAGAAATTAAATAAAAGAAACCACTGTAATAACCTACTTTATTTCACTATATATATTTCATAGAATCACACAGAGAGACCATGAATGATGAGAGAAAGTGAACAACACCATTTTGTACATTTATAAACAAATATTTTTACAGAGAGTAAGCCAAAGCTATAATAGAATGTAACAAAGTTTACTTTACACATAGCACCTTATATATAATTAAACCGATGACCCTTGCGGTCATTAAATAAAGAGCAGCTGTCTCACAGCAGTGCAACTAGTGCATAAGGATGACATCATAAAGGGGCAGGACTATTTTTGGCCAAGATTTTGTGGGCACTCAGTGATTGCTATCTAGAATGAAAATGCCCCTCTCCAATGTCAGATATTCTTGAGCTTGAAAGGTGGATATTTTTAGATTATTTACACATTCTGTTCTTTGTTACCAGCTGCTCATCTCTCAGAAATTGATGTTTTTTTAAACAAATTTGCATAGTCGAAGAATGATAAATAAAATGATAAAAGATAAATACATGAAAGAACGGAGAGAGAGTTTGGTAAGGTGTTTACAGACATGTAAGACTGAACATTTATAATGGATTTAGAGGCTTCGTAAACAACTTGTGTTAGGAAATATTTATTAGATTGAGGTTCACAATAAAAGTGTTAAGTTTCCTTATAAATTAAAAAAGAACTCGGACAGAACAGTTGACTAAATGAACAAGATTAATGTGGGTAAACTATATTCATATATACACAATAGCCCCCTTAAGCTCTATAAATGCAGGTTGTTTACAGGTTTCTTTCAGACTGCTTAAATAAAATATTTTGTAGAGCTGTAATGGTAAATCTCTTACAACAACCTTACAACTATTTTCTGGCCTATCAGCTCTAAAACGTATACAAATGGATTCATCCTAACCCATCAGAAGACATAAGGCTAGACATTGAACAAACCATTTGTATGAATATTCAAATTTCGAATTTACCATTTTGCAGTCAGACAATTCAAAAACACCCACGTTTTAAAACACCAACAATAGCAACAGGACTGACATCCTGGTGGGAATTTCATCAAATCACAAACACTCCACTTTCACCATCTAGGTACACCCCCATTTGGAACCCAGACTTTGGGCACAAAAGGGCATCACACAACTTCAACACATCTTCCATATTAATAACTTTAATATATAATAAAATAACTAATTTGCTTGGTCCAGAAACACGGCATCAGGAATAATTGCTTTTTGCAATATCTGCAAATCAAATCATCCATGAAGTAAAAAATGAACACCCAAACAATTAATCTGGAACCTTCATCCGTTCATTTCAGAATAAATAACTATATCCTCTTCAAAAAAACTACTCGCCAAAATATACAAAATAACACATTAGGCATACCATATGCTAGATGGGAATCTGAATGATCTATTACTTATTTATCTGGATGGACATATGCAAATATATTTACTCAATGAAAAAAACGCCAATTTGCAACTCGTGCAGTATAAAGTATTTCACCGATTTTCACTTAACTGGACAGAAATTAATTAAAATTGGATTCACCTCAGAAATATGGATTTATTGCACACAAAATGTTCACCCACTTTGGGACTGCAATCCAATTAAACATTTCTGGGAAGCCGTGACTAAATCACTGTCTGCCTCATTGGGATGTTACATCCCAGTGTCCCCCGCCCTCTGCATACTTTGTGACTTATCAATTCTAACCATACAAACAGTCAGCAACTTCTAGTCGTGCTAACTGTTGCCAAGAAAACAATCCTCATGAACTGGAAGTTAAGGAATACCATTCACATTGCATCTTGGAAAAATGAATTAATAGAATACATCTCTATGGAAACATGTCCACCTCATATATAAACCATAGGTCCCCTCTGACGTGTCACAGCTACAGTGACTTTGATTAAAACATACACATGCATGCAAAGATACATGCACTCTTAAAGACCCCATTCCTCACCCTCCATCTGTCCTATATTTGTCAGAGTCTTGTAGATATAATCCATCCACTATGAGTAATCACTGTCAATATGAATCATCCTCATACTCTCTCTCTCACACACACACAAAAACAGAAGGAACTAACCTATGTGTGCTGTCATGTCTGTTTGTTCTGGTCTTATTTATGTTTAGGACATGTAAATGGTAACACATTCTATGTTCAGTACACGTAAATAGACTCACATTCTGTGTTTGTATTATAATTTTTTAATAGTAATGATTTAAGATTAGCTATCCAAAAATGAAGATTGTGTTGTTATTATCTAAGACTAATGTTATTGCAAACTTCGCAAAGGTTGCAATGACATTGCAAAAGGTTTGTTTGCCTTGAAAAAATATACAGTATAGTTGGTTGAGAAAGCCCATATGGGCTACCGTGAAATCTGTACCCACAAATTCATAATCTGTGCCCACGCTTTCGCAATCCGTTTGCAAATTCTTGCAAACTGTAGCCTATTCGCGGAATCGAAGCCTCTGTCTGTCATTAGAACAGAACAAGCTCCAACAGGAACATTAACGAATGTTGTATACTGTCTTATTTTAGATTATATTATAAATTGTCTTCGTGTTTACACACACGGGCGTGGCGCATAGCGTTCATTGCCGTCTTTCACTGGCATGAAGTTGGTTTGGAATTAAACTTTCGATATTTGTGAATTTAGGGTCCATCTCTAAAGTTACATAAACATTAAAATAACCTTTTTAACCCAACTTCAAAAGCATTTAAAGGGAATGACTTATAGCCACTAAACTAACTGTACCATGTTCATGTTTCACCTATAATGCACAACCTTTGGATTTTTCAGTATTAAAATTAACAATAAAATCATATGCACCTATCCCTATATGTATTGCCATTGAGCTTTAAATAATGGTATATTTGTGTACGAGACCATACAATAGTTATACACACATGAATGTTAGCATGTGATTTGACGGTTTATTTTAATACAGATCAATAATCTGAAAGGTCTGCATTCTAGCTGACACACACATGAACACTTTACAGTTAGTCAGGGAAGTCATTCCCTTTAAATGCTATTGAGTTTTACATTTTTTATATTTATGTATAAGAAAATACAGCAGTGAAACACATAGCATTATTTGCATAGGATTTGACGGTTTATTTTAATACATATCAATAATCTAAAAGGTGTGCATTATATCTGACACACACACGAACACTGTACATTCTTTTGGCCATAAGTCATTCCCAATAATTACTATTGAGCTTTAAATATACCATTATTATATACCATTATATAAAAACTACTTTAATCCCTTATCTTCTGTGAAAACTTGACAGACAAATGAAAAAAAAGTACACCAACCCTCTTCTCTTCTCTCAACAGGTAGTGGTCTAGCTTTTGTTGAAACTAGTAACTTTTTATTAGCACCTATTGTACTGTTGCTCTTTTATGACATATTGCTTATTGCTCCCCGAACTTTTTTAAGTCGCTTTGGATAAAAGTGTCTGCTAAATTACTAAATGTAAATGTAAATAATGGTATATTTGTGTATGAGCCCATTCAGTAGTTAAAAACATATTTGCATTTGACATTTTATTTCAATACATATCAATAAAATGTGTGCATTATAGGTGACATACACACATGAACACTGTACGGTTAGTCTTGGGGTTACAAGTAATTCCCTGTAAATTCGATTGAAGTTGAAAACATGTATTTTAATGTGTACGTAGCTTTAGAGAGGGTCCCTTATAATCTAATCTAAAATAAAACGGTACACAATATTGGTTAATCTTCCTGCAGGAGCTTAATCTGTTTTTATGACAGAGGCTTCAATTCCACGAGTGGGCTACAGTTTGCAAAACTTGTGGGTACAGTTTATTAATCTGAGAGCATGGATTTGTAAATTGAGGGAACAAATTACAAATCTGTGGCCACAGATTTTTTTTCTCCAACGGGTGACCAGACGGGCTCCGCAAGAAACAGACCAAGTCCTTGTTCAATAAAAATCTTGATATCCATAATTCTCTTTGCTCCCTGTGATAATGCTTGTCACATACCATCTATATTAAAAAGGCTTGCTGAAAGTTTGAATGGGTCTAGATTTTTGTTAATAAAGCTTTGATGTTAAGTGAGCAACTATTTTCCTTTAAATCTACTCCTCTGTTTATATTTTCATAGGTGACTGTTGGTTGCTGGCGGCCATCGGTTCTCTGACTCTGAACGATAACCTCCTGCACCGTGTGGTGCCTCATGGACAGAACTTTGAAAGAGGCTACGCTGGAATCTTTCACTTTCAGGTGCTTTAGACCTGTTCTTTCTGAATCTACAAATAAAACTGCTAAACATATTTCCAAGGAAAGATCCATTCACACATACATCGAAATAAGTTCTGAGTTCAGATGTACCATCATGTATTATTTGCAGGCTTTTAAAATAAACCTGGCTGATTTCTTCAGTAGAAAGTGTAGTGAACTGCAGCTGTTGTATTTTGGATTAAGAAATGTGAGGTAATCTTATGTGGGACCGATGTAGAAACATTTGGTGTAGAACATTTTGTGTGTCCGGATCATTGGTTCCAGCTGTGTGTAATTCTATTCTTGTTGCTTAGTTTGTAGAGTATTGTGTTGACAGCAAAGAGGTTTTGGATTTAATTCCCATGGAACAAATGTACTTAATACTTATATAGGGTGCATGTAAATATGTATGCAAATGTAGGAGGGGCCAAGTACCCAACCTTAAGGTACTTCATTGTCGTTATTCCTAATTTACCAGAGCCGTCATTAGAGGGGACATTCAGGAACCAAGTTCTCAATCCTGTCACAGAGGGTCCCACTAAACACAATAGGGGCTGGGCCTGTCACGAACAGATGGAAGACCCAAGAGCAGATGCGTTAGAGTTCAGTTTATTGAATGAAACAAAAGGCAAACAAAGTTACGCGGCAGTACAGCATGAGTAATGCGGGAGAAGACAGGAATCGTAGTCGGGCAGGCGTGGGTCTGTCAAGGCGCATGCAGTATCCGTACAGGGAGAAGAGAGAGCGTAGTCAAGCAGGCGTGGGTCGGTCGAGGTGCGAACATAAACTGGAGACAGATGGCAAACTCTTAGTCGGAGCGAAGAATCTGAGAACCGGGAAGACAACTGTAGAACGGAAACTCCTGAAACACAACCACCAGAACGAGCTGGGGAAAACAAGATTAGTGACAAGACAGGGTACGACCGATTGATGTCCAATAAAGGAAACAACACACTGGCAACGGAGGAGACAGTTGAAGGAGAATATAAGGCAAAGGGAGGTAATGAGAAAATCAAGACCAGGTGCGTGAAATGAAGAGAGCGTGAGTGGAAACAGCTGAGCGTGCACAGAAGTGAATGGTAAGTCAAACCTGAACCCTGACAGGGCCTACATTTACAATTCTTTTTGGCCTGGTGTATTCTAGCTTAAGCCCTGAGCTTACTGAGCATCAATCCTGTAGACCTGAAAGCAGTTTTACAAAAGCCACCTTTCTCTTTCATACATTGGCTGTGCTTACATTCTGTGAACTCCCAGTGAACTTTGCTCTGTACAGAAACTGCTAAGCAACCATGTGTTTATGATACTGTGGAAAGTCAAATCACTTGTCACTAAAACATGTCTGGTTACGACACAATGATTTTCAACACGATACGTTGTTTTGCTTCTGGTATAATGCTAGTGAATGAGTATCTTAGTGGATATGGTATGTATAGTATAATATGCGTGCGTTTTCTTTTAAGTGAGTAAGATCTACTGCTCATTTCACTCTTTATAAAAAACCTCAGTGAAGTGGCAAAGAGACCTGTGGGTAATGACAAAGCACATCAAGATGAAGACAGTCTGTTCTCTCTGTATAGTGCCAACATAATAATACAAAAGCGCATTTAAAAGGTTACTATTAAATTAAGCGTCAAATATTTGATTCTCCAGAAATGCACACATTCAAAACAGTGCATGTGAATAATGCATTAAAGGGATAGTTCAACCCCCCCAACAATCCTGATATCATTTATTCAATTTTATTTAGTTTAAAACCCTCATGACATACTTCTTTGGAACACAAAGGTATTTCAAATTGTCTTAGCAGTTTTGCTTATCTTTTTCTGTCTCTTTGTAGTTTTGGCAGTTCGGTGAATGGGTTGACGTGGTGATCGATGACCGGTTGCCTGTGAAGGATGGGAAGCTATTGTTTGTACACTCAGCAGAAGGTGGAGAGTTCTGGAGCGCACTGCTGGAGAAGGCCTATGCCAAGTAAGCCATTTTATCTGAAATCTCTGTTACTACGTGCCTTTTGTTTTCTATTAGTGGTGTTTGATAAAGCAAGCATCATTTTTATTGTCGCTCATTCTGGGGATTAGAGATTTAAGCTTTAATTGTAGAGCAAAACATAAAAACCCCTCTGATGACCTCTGATTGACAGCCTTTCATTTTTATTATATTTCGAGTGATTTGTAAATTTGCATTTGTGTGTGTACCTGTATGTGCCAGGCTGAACGGCTGTTATGAGGCTCTCTCTGGTGGAAGCACGTCTGAGGGGTTTGAGGATTTTACCGGCGGGGTCACAGAGATGTACGAGTTGATAAAAGCGCCGCCTGATCTCTTCAGCATCATTGGACGGGCCATCGAGAGAGGCTCACTTCTAGGCTGCTCTATAGATGTAAGCTCTTCCAGCCATTCACACTGAATAACATTGGCTTATTACGATTTCATTTAACTCTGCGTCAATGTTTTAGACATGTCTTTTTGGAAAGGGTGAGCACCCAGGGTTACTAAGGTTTGACACTGCGGGGCGGAGTTAGCATCCGTTTAAGAAAAAAAAAGATTCACTACCTCATTGTTTTTATCTCATTAAAAATTATTGCGTTTTGTATGAGCAACATGTTTGACATGTTTAGCTCCAGTGTCTAAAGAAAATGGTAATACAATATTTTAGACATATTGAAGGGGTTGTTCACCCAAAAATGTAAACGTTGTAATCATTTACTTACCCTCACGTCGTTCGAAACCTGTGTATGACTCTTCCTTCTGTGGACCACAGAAAGTCAATGGGGCCCCAATGTGTGATAATGTTTCACCCTTTTTTTGTTTTTCTCAAGATCACCAGTAAGTTTGACATGGAGGCAGTGACCTTCAAGAAGCTGGTCAAAGGTCATGCTTACTCGGTGACAGGAGTGGAGGAGGTGAGCCAAACACAAGGAACATACAAAAGATGCTTCAAAATTCACAAACCACCTGTTCTTGATAGTATGCACACTTCCTCCAATGGAATATTGGGTTCCTCGCCATCGTATGCATACTGTTTTGCACTGTTTGACTGTGCATTTTTAAGTTTTATTTAATTAACACTGCATATAGGAATTTATAGTCTGTTTGATTTTTGACCCCTGTGCTTGTGTCTGTGTGTGTGTGTGTGTATGTCTGTCTGTGTGCGTTTATGGAGTGTTTTGTGTTGGGTGTGGCTGAATCTGTGTGTCTGTCTTCTGTGTTTTCACCTTTTTTGTTTTGACTTGCATAAACTTATATGTTTTGCTTATAGTCAATAAGTTTTCTTTTACAGCTGCTTTGTAACAATAAAAATTGTAAAAAGCGCAATATAAATAAAGTTGACTTGACTTCTTGTCCCAAGTGAGAGTAACTTAAAATCGTGTGTAAATCATAGTTACTTAACTAGGGTGTGAAACGTGTATGTACCATTTTACATGTTTGTTTTTTGGGCTCAGATAACCCAAAACCCCTTGCGCTCCTTGATGGATGTAAAATTTGAAATTTGTTCTTATAGCCCTTTTTACAAATTTGCAACCCAGTCATTTAATGCTCAATAGCAGTTTTAATGTTACAAAGATTATGGCAATAACAGCTTAGATGTATCTGTAAATCTAATGAAGTTGTACTGTTGCATTAAGGGAAACTCGGGTAAAACAAGTGCTAACAGGTTTTTATTGGTGTGTCGTGTTTCAGGTAGTCTACAGGGGAAAGATGACTAAACTGGTGCGAATCAGAAACCCCTGGGGTGAAGTGGAGTGGACAGGAGCCTGGAGCGACGAGTGAGTTAAACACACACACAGTGATAGATGCTACAGTCTTACTGTATTCTGTGCGCTGTGCGATGCATCGCTGCTCTGATAGCATAATTTACATGTGTTTCCCTCAGCTCTCGAGAATGGGAAAGTGTGGACAGCTCAGTTAGAGGCAGATTACAGAACCGCAGTGAGGATGGAGAGTTCTGGTGAGTAAAAATATGTGACCACAGAACCTTACAAACTGTATTATTTAACAAACCCTTAGGGACTGTTTACATAAGAACGTTTTCAAGTGAAAAGCACAAAACAATTTATGCGATTTGGCTGTACGTTTACAATGAAACAGCGTTTTAGGGGACTGATAAAGTTTCAAAGTGCAAGTTTTTGAAAACCACAGCGTTCTCATTTCCGTGTAAACCCCGAAGTACGCAACAGTTTGTTAACGCTTCTCCAGCAAAGTGTAGATTTACTACACCAGTGCTAAAACCACCAGCAGAGACAAATAAATTTATCTACAGCAAAATCTTAACACTCATTCACGGCGACGAATGGTTTTTAAACTGCACTTTTGGATCAGACCCGGGAGTACGAGTCGATGAAAGGAAAATCTCATCGCATCGCATTTGATTATGACTTGATTCTAACACCACATCCTATCTAGAGAAACCAAAATATAACTTGGGATTCTTGTAAGACTGGAGTTATTTTTTGGTAGTAGTTTTACTATTGTTAAGTTTTACTTTTTAAATATGATTAAGTCATGTTCACTTTAGTTTTATTTATTGCTGTTTTATTATGTGCCTTTGTCATTTTTTTTTTTATATTGTTTTATAAGTACTATTTATTTTATTTCATTATTTTATTTTTCAATTATTTTTCAATTAATATTTTATTATTATTTTCAGTTAATAAGCACTTCTTATTGCAATATTTTTAATGTAACAAATATTTTATTAGTTTAGTAAAGTATAATAATGTTGGTAAAAATTATTTTCTAATATATATAAATCTAGTTATATTTTGTTTGCACACAAACACAATAGGCGACTTTCAAACAGTAATTTTACCACCTTTGAGTGCACTTCAGTAACAGGATTCCTTTGTATGAGCGTTACAAACAAAAGCCCTTAAGCGAAGTTTGGATTTTTTGTGTTTTGTAAACCTAAAAATAAAGTCACAAAGATTAATATGCAAACTAAATCTACGCTAATACTTCAGGTTTTAACCTCATGGCCCTACAGCCCCCTACTAATTGACACCCATTCAAAACCACTTTTTTCCTTTAGGATGGCGTTCAGTGACTTCCTACGCGAGTTCACTCGGTTGGAGATTTGTAATTTGACAGCAGATGCTCTGCAGGCAAGTCAAGTGAAGAAATGGAGCACGTCGCACTATCACGGGGAGTGGAGGAGGGGCAGCACGGCCGGCGGTTGTAGAAACTTCCCGGGTACGATGTCTGTGTGTGTGAAGTGAATCAGTGGGTCAGAGTCACCAAACAAGTCTTTAACTGACTTTACCTACAAATGAAAATTCAGTTCAAACATACATTTATGTTTTTCTTCTGTGGAATGCGTGTTTAATGATTATGTTTTGTTTTTAATCTTTTTTGGGGGTAAAATATGGTAAACAGCCACATTCTGGATCAACCCTCAGTTCAAGTTGACCCTACAGCATCCTGATTCTCCCGGCCAATCAGAGTGCAGCTTCCTGGTGGCACTGATGCAGAAAGATCGCAGGAAGAAGCGAAAAGAAGGAAAAGACATGGAGACCATCGGATTTGCCATTTACGAGGTTCCGAGAGAGGTACAATAAAGCTGGTGTTACTTTAATAATGACAGTTTTTTGGATTGTGACATTATTCAGAACTGCATTCATTCTGAACGGCATAAATAAATTTAATACATTTACTCGTAAAAGTTATTACATAATAATGGGATTATGTCAATATCTGAAACAAACTACAATTTAAAAATTAAGGCATATTTGCAAAAACATTTCATGTAGTCTTGCTTTCCCTTCAGTATGTGGGTCAAACAAGTGCGCACCTGAAGCGAGATTATTTCCTCAGTCATGCGTCCAGCGCCCGCTCGGAACTCTTCATCAACCTGAGAGAGGTGAGCTCTCGTTGCCGACTGCCGGCCGGCGAGTACATCATCGTCCCGTCCACCTTTGAGCCGAACAAAGATGCCGACTTTGTCCTCCGAGTATTCTCAGAGAAACCCGCCAACTCTGAGTAAGTGATGCCATTTCACCTAATAAACAAAATGTCCACCTTATTATTTTGTGCTAAAGCCAAGTCACTTCAAATCTGAAGCGATTTTGGAGTTATAAAACCATCCGCTCACAACAGATCAATCCCTATTCTTCTGTGTCCTTCAGAGAAATGGATGATAAAGTCACAGCTGACATTCCCGAAGAGGTGACTACATGCATTTCTGCATAACAATTTGAATATATTCGTATATAAATAAGAGATGACTATTCACCCTGCAATTTCCTTCTGTCTAGCAATGTCTGAATGAGAGTCAAATTGATGCTGGCTTTAAGAATCTCTTCAGACAGTTGGCTGGAGCGGTGAGAGACAAAATAATAACTCTGATTTGCTGAGGTTATGTATTGAAATGCATTACGACATGAAATTTGTGTCTGTGATTCTATGATGTGATTTGCAGGACATGGAAATCAATCTTACAGAGCTGCAAACCATAATGAACAGAATTATCAGCAAACGTGAGTCCTGTTTTCAATAGAGGGCATCACTGATTTCACTGTTCCAAAAGCCTACATAGACAGCACATCCTCCGTAGCATCCTAACCTAAATCCAACCTGCATGAGTGGTCTGAAATACCATCTGTAAGGATCAAATACCACCTCCAAAGATCAATTTTTCTAGCGGATGATATCCTCGGACTTCCACAATATTAATATTTGTTCAGTAAACAAACTGTTTGCAAAGTCAGATCACAACCCTTCGGGGATATTCTGTATCACAGCAACAAAGCATCTCGGCTGAAAAAATCACCATCAAGTATTTTCAGTAGAGCATCTGGTGTTTGCAGTTGCTTAAATACGCATCGGTGGACATGCAGGTTTTTTAAAGAACTTGCGCAATGCCGGATTGGAATTCAGCCACATAATGTCACCAGCTACTGTTAGTAACTGTCAGATATAATTTAGGAAGGCAGCCAATTAGGCTTTGGAACAGACCAAATGTCTTTCATAAACATTTTGGCCTTAAAAAGAGCTGTCTTTTGAGAGAGAAAGACAGAAAGACGCTTATAAGAGAGATGACCGCTTATACTCCTCATTTTTTGTGTCTGCATTCACAGATAAAGATTTGAAGACAGACGGTTTTAGTAAGGAGGCCTGCCGTAGCATGATCAACCTCATGGATGTATCCGTTTCACGCTTTCTGTTGTACCATAAGTCTGCTTGTTTTTTATCAGCTTCTTATCTGACTCTTAAAGGAGCAATCTGTACTTTAGAGATGCGCGGATGGGCTATTATTTCATCCGCAACCGCATCACAAAACTCATCATCCGTCCGCCATACATCCACACCAACGTTTTTGACCAATTTTCAAAACCACACCCGCCCACCATCCGCTGATTGGGCGATGCAAGGCACTGCTGTAGAAAGCTCTTACCTCAGAATATCACCAGTGAACTCCGATTGGCACACATGGACAAAAAAATCTAAATAAATAGACTAAATTAAACGCACTTCGGCAAACCTGACCTTATCTGATAGGCTACTGTACAATATTTTCATTGTAGCCTAATAGAAAACGCATTTTGGCACATCAGCCTACTACTAATGAATGCCAATTTCACTTACTTTTTTTAGCAAATAGATAGAAAGTTCGAATAAAATAACAAGTAATTTACATTATAGTCTAATTAACTATAGCCTACACACTGTCATGTCAGGGTGACGACTAGGACAATTTCATTTAACTTAATAATTTTCGTCACGTCATCCGCCCCGCGGTTTATCAGCGTAGTCCGCGGCTGAAACCTCCAACCGCGCATCTCTACTGTACTTTCTCATGAGTATACAAAACTATATATATATATATGTACATATAGTTTGTGTTAATCATTTGCCTTCGGATAAGACTATGACACAGTCTGCATGGAGCGGGACATAACTGCTCAGATAGTTTTGCTTTATCTTTTCAACCCCTTAACGTCTTCATAGACAGATGGCAGCGGAAAACTCGGACTCACAGAGTTCCATGTGTTGTGGGAAAAGATTAAACGTTACCTGGTAAGATGCTGCTGTTTTTTGTTTCTGTTGAAAGTGTTTGACGTTGTGTACTGTGTAGTCAGAGCGGGTTAGATTACTTGGGAATTGTAATCGGTTACTGATTACAAACTACATGGCAAAATTTGTAGTCAGTAACGTAACCCCTCAAATGACACATTTCTTGTAACGTAATCTGTAATCTTAATTATATTAAAATAAATTATGAAAGTACGAGTGTCATGATCAGAGTGGAAGAACCCAAGTGCAGGCGGCGAGGATGAAGGGGTTAAACAACAACTTTAATATTAAACACAACACACAAAATAAACACCCACAATGGGGGAAAACACTAACCAAACTAAATACCAAAGATGGAAACAAACACTTCCCACAAGAGGGGCAAAATTAACCAACTTGGAATAATGAACAGGGGACTATATAAAACAGGGGTGTCAAACTCATTTTAGGGTAAGGGCCGGATGGAGAGAAAAGTGACAATGTGCGGGCCGAATCACCTTTTTTAAACCATATTGCACCAAATTACAAATGAATTAGCAAAAAAACTAGAAAGACATACTGTTCTGTAAAAGGTGCATTTAATAAATCCTCAGAACGGTTCAATAACACTCTTATTCCTCTTTGAAAAAACTATTTTGTTTAGGTAAAGGCAATCAAAACCCTTTCCTTTGAATATGAATATTTTTTGTCAGATACTTTTTAAACTAGTAATGACAAAAATGCAACAGACTCTATTTGTGTACAGACGGTCACATTAAATATGAACCATACAAGCTATACAATATAATTCACTAATAGGAAAAACTGCCTTAACATATTTAACAATTAGTACAGTAGTACAACTTCACTTTGGATATGAACATTAAATATTTACTAGAAATTCCCTTTAACAACAAAAGATCTAGATCGCATCTGCATTATGATTTTAATTCCTGACATCTCTTTTCTTCAACCACATCAATCTCATGATGTCATTTAGCTGTCTGTTTGTGAGTCGAGAGCGCAGGTTGTTAATGTTCATTACTGATTCTTGATGAATTCTCCCTCTGAAAACGGCTTTGATCCCGCTGCGATTTCGTTGGCAATCAAATAGCTTTACAGCTTCATCAGTCTCTGTTGTTTTTGTGATCATTGACTGCTTTTTTTCCGAGGCTAAAGTTAAATTATTGACTTTTCGAAGTTGTCCAGTGTATTTATCATATTTCTCTGCGTATATCTCATAGTGCCGTTTAATATTCTACTCGTTTTGCACAGCCACGGCTTGTGAGCAGATTAAACCGGCCTACCGTTGAACTCACAGAAGAAATACGTCTTCTTCCGTCAGTTTTCTTTATTTGGACATTTTAAAATCACTAGTCCTTGCCGCACAACTTAGCCGACTTTGTTTTCGAAATGTAGGCGGCGCTTTAGAATGCGCATGCTTGTTAGGGGTTCCGGCAGAAGCCCAATTAAATGATCAATGATAAAATAAAAAATTTAATAAAACAAAACATAATATGGCAGCGAAAACCTGATTGTATTAATAAACTTTAAATTAATTAAAATAATAATAAACTTTTATTTCATATTTGTATTATTTTTCAAATCTTCCCTCGGGCCATATTGGACGCCTTATCGGGCCGGATACGGCCCGCGGGCCGTATGTTTGACACCCCTGATATAAAAGAAGGCCGAATCATGACAGAACCCCCCCTTAATGAACGCCCCCTGGTGTTCACCAAGGGAGCAGACTAACGAGACAAGACTGACTGGGAAACAGACAACATCCAACAAAACATGGTATGGTCTGTCATGATTCTGCCACTAGACCAGAAAATCAAGACAAAAGAGGGCAGAATCATGACAACGAGAAGTCTAATGCCCTTGTACTGAATGACTGAAATACAACAGCACATGTAGGCTAGTAACAATAAAAATGGTTAAAGTTTAGAAAAAAGGGCTTGCAGTGTAGATAACAAGTGTAGATACCAAATTAATGTAAATGGGTGTAATATTCACGCAGTACTGGATAAAACAAAAAGTATAAAACAATAAGCTTATAATCGAAACCATAAGCTTTTGTCTGCATAATTTAGATTTATTATAGCCACATTAATAACGGTTTGCTAATAGCAAATCAGGGTTCCTACGCGTTTTGGATAAGTATGGATATGGCTGTGCACATGTCGCGTCTAAACATCATGTGCAAAATGTGACTGCGTAGCTTTTTCCCTCTTTTCAGGGCAATCCCAATTTAAGCGTGCTTGACAGACACGCATCAACATGAAAATAAGGAACCTGACTAAATGGCTGATTTTAATATCCAATAATGCAAACTACAGAATTCTGAAACGAGACAAAAACATGACCAGACCATCTCTAATTTTTCCTAAACCGCTTGGATTTGACTCTGGTGCATTTATAGGTTGTGGTTAGCCTATTAAAACAACAATATTATTTGCAAATATTTCAAACGCATCAAAGAATTCTTGTTCTTTAATTATCTTTTTTTTAAAACAAGCATCTGCAACTTTTGTAATTTGATGTCCATGTTTGTGCTACACAAAAGGTGGAATGAATAGCGCTTACATTTGTCATTTAAAACCCAAATGCTCTTGAAAGATTGATTGTATTTCCATGTGGTAATTTGTATAAAAATATCTATTGTGTTTACTCATCACTGATAAACATAAAACGACAGACATGGTTTTAGCTATTGTTATCTAATTTGCACTCTAATTGTTCTAAAATGCACACATGTAGCTCAAGAAAATCTTTTTTTGGCGGTACAAACTCGGTTTTTGGAACCTTTATTTCTAAAATCCTTCGTACGGCCGGATTGAATTTAGTCAAATTTTGAAAGAAGCCAAGTTAATGGACTTAAGTTCTCGTTTCATGTTCATTAATTAATTATATTTCAACAATCCTTCTGTTGCTGTGGGTTGAAGGTATATAGTTATTAAATTTAACAAATTTTTAACATTGCATTAATTCGAATAAAATGTCCATTGAACATGTCTTGGTTTGGTGTTAATTAATTTGTATGTGGTATAGCTATAACAGTCCACTGATTATTTGGAACAGTGAACAGTAAACCACTTTTTACAGATGTAGAATATGGTCTGAAAAATCTTCAGGGAATTTCGATTGGAAAATGTGTAAGAAACCTGGCAAATGTAAATGTTCACAACCGAAAGACTGGATTACAAATGACTGGTCGCAAAACAACAAAATGACGTCGTGAAAGATTCAATACATTTCCCACCGTGCTTGTGATTATCTTATAATATATATACTGTATCTAATAATATTCAGCAGCACAAATCTGTTTGGATTTATTACTAATGCAGTTTCACAATGAATGTTGTGATTTACACTAAAAGCGCAAACCATAGTATTATCTTTGCTAGATTGTGAAGATTAACACTGTTCTTGAACAATACACAGCGAACATAAACTAAAATTTATAAACAAAAACATGTCAGACTCGCTATCATGGGTTGGCTGGTCTTAACAGTTAAAGTGGTAGGCTTACCAAAAAAGAAAAAAGGAACATGTAATGTTATTGGTAACTAAAATAGTAATCTGATTATGAGTATTTTAAAATGTAACGTAATTCAATGACAAGCACTTGAATTTTGGAATCTGATTACGTAATCCAGATTACAAGTAATCAATTACTACCCAGCTCTTTGTGTAGCAACAAGAACAGCTCCTTGGGTTCAAATATGGTGGAACATGGTCAAGAAAGAAAGAAATCACTAAACATTGTTTTAGTGCTAGAAGCCTTAACATTCTTAACAATCCTATTGTTATGTAGAAAAAAAACCCTACACTGTCCATTCACCAACTCTTGTCTCTTGTCCTCAGACAATCTTCAGGGAACATGATCTTGATAAATCTGGAACTATGAGCTCTTATGAGATGCGAAAAGCTCTGGACTCGGCAGGTACAAGACCTTAAATACTTTATCTGTACCAACAAATAAAGAACAACAGTTTTGCAAATTGTCTAGCAGTATATACAATATACAGCATGTCGATAACACTTTACAACAAGGTGCTATTTGTTAACAGTAGTAAATACATAAGATAACCATGAAGAGTTCAGTTGTTCAGCATTTATGAATCCCTGTTAATGTTCAGTTCAATACAGTTATTCATGTTAGTTTATGGTGCATTAATGTTAACGGAAAAAGCGTTTGATGTTAATGGACAAAACGTTTGATTTTAATAATGTATTAGTAAATGGTGAAATCAACATGAATTAACATTAATCAATGTTGTATTAGTAGTATTGTTCACTGTTAGTTTATTTTGTCTAATGCATAACTAATTGTTAACAAATAGAACTTTATTGCAAAGTGTTCCCCGTCCTTTTAGCTTTAATGCTTGATGTGTTTGTTTTTCAGGACAATTTCTGACTTAAATTGCCTGCGTTGAGGAATGCTATTGTTATTTATTTACGTTTACGTTTTAATAATTTAGTTCCCAGTTGCTTTTGTTAAGATTACATTGGATAATGTTGTGCTATATATATTTAGCTTGTTTATTTGTTAAATATCTGTTAGATGCCCTTGTAAAGGGCTTTATGCATGCCGCATTGTCGGTCTGTGTGCACGGACGTTTGTGCCATTGTATCGTAGATATTGCAATTTTCTATTGTTTTTTGCAGGTTTTAAGATCAACAATCATCTATTCCAGCTGATTATTATTCGCTACACAGAAGAAGACCTCACTGTGGATTTTGACAACTTTGTCACTTGTTTAGTGCGATTGGAGACCATGTTCAGTAAGCTGTCTTTTTATGGCAATAGATTTGTTTTTTACTGATCTTTAAACTTTATTAAATCACTGGTATTATGGATGACCACATTTTCTGTGAAATCACACCCAACACCTCAATTTATAAATCATAAGTTTATCGCTTTAAATCAGGACAGGGAAGGCACTGACTTTATATGTACTTGGACAATTAATTATTTTGGATTTTTAACACTTAATTTAAAAAAGCAAAATGGCTAGACACAATAATTCTGACATGATGTAAAGAAAGCAAGTTGATCCAGTCTTACTGAGAATTGTTTTTTACAGAGACCTTCAAGACTATGGACACAGACGGTGATGGAATCATGTCACTCACATTCTTTCAGGTTTTATTTGACACTCAAAATTTGACACACATTATTTGACACTCAATATTTGCCAGTCACAGCATAGTGATACTTGATGAAAACATGTCTGGGGGGTTGTCAGTCACAGCATATAGACACTACATGAAAACATGTTTGGGGGGGTTTGCGAGTCACAGCATATTGATACTTCATGAAAACATGTCTGGGGGGGTTGCCAGTCACCGCATATTGATACTTCATGAAAACATGTCTGGGGGGGTTGCCAGTCACCGCATATTATCACTTCATGAAAACATGTCTGGGGGGTTTGCCAGTCACAGCATATTGATACTTCATGAAAACATGTTTGGGGGGGGGTTTGCCAGTCACCGCAGATTGATACTTCATGAAAACATGTCTGGCGGGGTTGCCAGTCACCGCATATTGACACTTCATGAAAACATGTCTGGGGGGTTTGCCAGTCACAGCATATTGATACTTCATGAAAACATGTTTGGGGGGGTTTGCCAGTCACCGCATATTGATACTTCATGAAAACATGTCTGGGGGGTTTGTCAGTCACAGCATATTGACACTTCATGAAAACATGTCTGGGAGGGGGTTTGCCAGTCACAACTAGGGATGGGCCATATGAGATTTTGACGGTATGATAACCACGGTTTCACGGTATTACTATAACATCTCTTGAATGTGTTATTTTTTTAAATAAAAACAACTTTTCCACTGAACATAATACATTTTATTTTGAAGAAACCTATACAACATTTGTAAACATGTCAGGTTAAGATGGGCGCTCTAACGAGGAGGCTAAAAACCGCAGTGTCTAGCGTCTGTCTCTGTTGGTCGGGGAGTGAGGTTTACACACTGCACAGCTATTCACTAGCTTGCCTCCATTACATTTGCTTGGGGTAGAAAGCATAATAGTTTTGATTTTAACAATGCTAAACACGCAAACTCTCTTAGATGGTTGCAAATGTTTATTTAAAGACAGCATTGCCTTGAATTTAGCGAAGAGTGATGGGTGGTGCTCCCGTAGATGGGCTATCATATTTGACGTATTGCCTCCCCTAGCAGCCGCTCTTTTTTTTAATAATTTACAAGTTGGATGTCCTTCCTCCTCCAAGCCGCTTCCGTCTGACCTTTTTCGGTACCCATAAAATTCCCACACGGTAGACTTCGTCTTTTTCGACGGGGGAAAAAGTTTCAGATTCACCTCCTTCGGCCATCCTCCATACACGTGACTCACTCCCTCTGACTGTGTGTACCAACCGGAGAGGGAGGGGTCATGTGACTCGTTATGTTCGCACACAACCTGAGGGATTCCTGTAACTTACTTTTCGTCTATGAGGACGAGAAAAAGCTGTGCATACCGCAGAGACGGTATAGCGGACATTTTTAGTGGTTTTGAAACCGCGGGAATATTAAACCGCACACCTTGAAACCAGTTATCGGCCCATGCCTAGTCACAACAGATTGACACTTCATGAAAACATGTCTGGGAGGGGGTTTGCCAGTCACAACATATTGACAGTTCATGAAAACATGTCTGGGGGGTGTAAAGCTGAATTAGACTGAATTAATATAACTTTAAAGTAAGCACTTAACTCTTCAAGTACGCAAAAAAAAGCCTGACAGCACAGTTAGAATGTCCTTTCAGTAGTGACTAACCTGAGCAGGTAACATTAAATAATATTAAGTTGTAAAACATTGACATTTTAATATGATAAATATATAACAGATCCATTATTATCTTGCTAGCAAGAACACACTAAATACAGAATACAGCAGAATAATGCACATGCAATGTTGTTTAACAGTGTAAATCTGTGTTTGCATGTTTATGTATGTTTTAAGCCTAAATGTCATATGTCATATCAATCATATGTTTTTCTCTCTGGTCTTACAGTGGATCTCTTTGACCATGTTTGCCTGAAATCGACTCAGATTCTTGTCCAGTGCCTGCATCTTTGATCTACGGTTGGGTTCACATCAAAAGAGTACCTTCATTTTTATAGTTTCTATTTTACTAAGACTTAAAAAAAGACTTTCTGTGCCAAGCCACAACCAGCTCCTTATTGCCAATTTTAATAATTCTTGCAGCCTTCTGTCAGCGTTTTGTGAAATTACCTTGCTCATTACATGTTTATTTTTCTATAAATGTTGCACTGTAAAGGTGAAATCAATTACAGTAGTAGTAAGTCATTTCTGCAGCTCTTTCTATGCAACGTAAACAGAATTAGCAAAAAAGCGTATTTGGTTTACTATGGATGCACTTGAAAATTTAAATCTGTTGAACTGAATACATATATGCAGCTGTGTATACAATGCTGAAAGGGACATTTATTTTGTATACATTCCAGTAGTTTATATAAGGAATGGTTCAAGATACCCATTAACTACAAGGCTGAATAAAAGGAAAATTGGGGAATAAAAAGAGGTGGAGGAAATGATTTGTGTGATTTTTCTTTTTTAATGAATATGGTCATGCGGGATATGTGCTTTATAAGTACTTATAAATATCCAATATACCAATAATAGGCATGCTAATAAGATAGTTAATGGTGAGAATTGGTCCATATTCTGAAGTGTTACCGGATGAATTAATATTTATTTTTATTTATATAAATTCCTATAATTATTGGTAAATATAACTAAATACATTTCCCAAATACATTTACATTTATGTGTATGTTTTTTGGGGTTTATAATACAAAATGAATATGCAAAGTACCCAGACATACATTATGCAAACACAAATTTTTATTCTGGATTCGATTAATCACGATTAATCGTGTGACAGCTCTAGAATCTATTTGCATATCGGTAGAAGATTTATCCCAGATTTATGGTTGTATAGAACATTTTCACTTAAAATGCCGGAAGACAACATTTGTCTAAACAACTGATGTGATGGAGCAAATCAAACAAATTATGTGACATAATTAGATTATAATAAAAATGTTATCTGGTCAGAGTCAGTGATGGAGCTGGGGTGGCCGCGGCCACCACACTGGACACCCCATTTCATGTTAGCATTTATAAACAACAAATATATTTTATCATATTGGTCTAGGTAGGGGAATTGCGATTCTGTCTATATGATAATATTCAGACTCAAACAATCGTCGCGCGACCCCGCCCGCAAATCACTGATAGGCATCGCGAGATTTTCCATAGCTCGCCTTGGTGCCTGGATCAACTTCGAGTTATTACTTTGATTTTACTCAAACTGAAAGTAGCTTTGTATACTGTGATGGGCTTTAATGGACTAGTTTTGATGCACTTTGTATTGATGCACATGTATTTTGTTGCCTGTTGTTACTTAAAAAGATTCCTCATCTGTAAATCGCTTTGAATAAAAGAGTCTGCTAAATGTAAATGTATGTAAATGAATCACAGGCTTAATTTATCCTGTGTTAATGCGCCACATTAAATACACATGCGAGGAGGTCCCCAGATAAAAATCCTGTGCGAATAGGGCTCTAGTCATGTTATCTGTGAGTTTTGAGCTATTCATTAAGTTAGCTTTTTATCTGTTTTTAATGTAAGTTATTACTACAGTCATGGTTTTTGGAGATGTCTTGTAAGCTCGCTGAAATGTCTGCTGAAGTTTTATTGTTTGCACTTAAAATCAAATTCAATAGCCTACATACAGTTATTTCGTTATATAGTTAGGCCACTTCCGCTTCCTGGTAGTGTCCCAATTTGTGCAACCTATTTCGCCATGCACTCAAAAGCACCTACTATTAGTGCTGGTATAAGTAGGCGAATCGGACGCTGGGAGTGCACTGGAAGGCCTGCGGGCGCCACCTTCTGCCGTTCCACGGGAATTCATTCAGCACGAGCCTCACGATAGATAGCTAGCAGCTAGCCGTCAGTGTACATCGGCTGTCCACTTCTACACTCGTTATTACGATGCATCATGGGCTTGAATGAAATTGAATGGATGTGCCTGCAAATAGTGCAATATAGAAGGGTATAGGGTGTCTATTTCGGACACAGCCGCAGTGTCTCGCAGGGACTTTTATTTTAAAAGCGCACCCATATTAAGATTCTCCACTTCAGGAATCTCGCTATTTAGTTTCGCGAAGCGATTAAGAAGCAAATCGGGAAATTGTCAGAATACAAAGATGAAATCTGTTGCGCAGGAGATAGAGGGTTTCTCTAAAGGTCATTTGAGGAAACAGAGCACCCGTGTGACCACGGTGACCGGAAGGAAACTGATAGAGACGCGGAGCGGTGAACACTTTCAAATAGCGGATGATTCAGAAAAGGACGGTGACGAGGCGTGCGGGTTCGTGCAGGATCTGAGCCTTGACCTGCATGTTGGCACCATCAGACCTTTCCTTTTGCTCTGTGAGTTTACTCGATGACAAACACTGGTCATGTTAACCTCACTGAGGTAAATGTACTCCAGACATAAGAAATACATAAGAATTGCGTATATGAACATAATGATCATTCATCCTACATGTTACCGAAAATATCATGATACATAATGTTGTTCAAGATTTATTATAAATATAAGTATAATCAAATTAATCTGATTTTACTTAAAAGCATCACAGGATGCTGCTCATGACATAGACACACTGAAAAAAATGAAGGTAATGTATATATTTTATGTTTTCTCATAGCAAGCTTGCATTGCGTAAGCAAAACTAATAAACTGTTTTTAAGGTAACCCATGTTCTGAATGTGGCCTATGGGGTTGATAATGCATTCCCAGAACTCTTCACATACAAGACTGTCACCGTGTTGGATCTTCCAGAGACAGACATCACCTCTCATTTTCCTCAGTGTTTTGAGTTCATAAACCAGGCCTCTCAGCAGGTCTGTACGTGGATAGGTTAGATACAGATGTAGTAAAAGTAAGTCAAAGTGTGCCTTTCTGATATTTCTTTCCACCATTTGTGTTAGGGTGGAGTGGTGTTGGTGCACTGTAATGCCGGCGTGTCTCGCTCTGCTTCTGTTGTCATCGGTTTCCTCATGTTCCAAGAGAAGATGTCATTCGATGAAGCCTTCCGCACAGCGAAATCTGCCAGGCCATACATTCAGCCAAACCCAGGCTTTATGAACCAGCTAAAGAATTATCAGCCTTGATGCAACCATTCCATGTAGGATGTCATTTTATTATTGACCTAATGGATTTATGTCACTGAGTATATTTTATTCCAATGTTAATTTTGTTGTGTAGAACTTATGATCGGATGCTTTGAATCAAGTCTTTTAGAAAATGAAAACCTACAGAATGTGCAGAATAATAGACGTGAGTTTAAAATGCCAACATGATTTTTGAGTGTTTTGGTGTTATGCCTAAAATATTCAATGTTTCAATTTTGTTTATCTAGCCCTTTTCAAAGCTTTTTGAATTAGGAAACGGCAATAGTTACTGTAGTAAAAAGATATAGTTGTGAAAAAGAAAGAATGCAAAGAGTATATAGTTTTGCAGGACGTGGGATAATTGGAATTGATTAAACTATAAATATTTTTATATACCGTGATATAAAAAGTATTTTAACACTTTGGTCAAAAGAATGTCCTGGTTTTCTTGGTCCATTTTCAGTAGTTAATTCTAAACCATTTCATCTTACATATATAATTCAATCTTTATATTTTAAAATGGTTATAAATATTCTGTTGGTTGCATTTTGTTCAAACATTTGTGTGGCTAAAACGGGAAGTTCTGCTGGACCAGCATTAAACCAGTGTTGGTTTACGTCATCTAAAGAGGTCTGTACAAAACCTGAGATCATTGTTCATTTGAGCTTATTCTGACAGCTGCAGTAAGAAAATAACAATCTCAATGGCTGAAAAAATCTGCACAACAGGACCAATAAAAGATCTTGCACCTCCACATTAAGGCAATAGAATAAAAAAGAAACAGCAGCCTGTTGGAAAAAAGGTTCAGAATTAAGATGTCAAAGCTGTGGAAGGTGTCCTCTGTTTCAGTTATGACAGGTGTTTCATTTTTCAGGAGGAAGCCAAAAAATTCCCTTAGTTGTTCTTTCAGAAATATCTGAACTCTGCCACATCTGATCAATCTGAAGACAATGGAGCTCTGTCAGACTGCTGATGTAAAACAGAACCACGTCACAAGCTCATTCATACAGGAGAAAAGAGAAATGTGTGTACTGTTTGCAATAAGCATTTCACTCAGGCCAGCTCTCTGGGAAAACACAGAAGGATTCACAGAGGAAACAAAACATAAGTTGCTAATAAGTGTTTCTTTCAGAAAGATGTCATCTCAACTACCCTTCTGTTACTTGAAGTTGAGAAGTTCAGCAAGCTCAGGGATATGTTTTTCCATTTATGCCTTTCTAAACTGACCAAGGATTTCAAAGACTTTTCTTGGATGCAAAAACATTATAAAGAAATGTTTAAGTGATAGAAGCTAAACATATAACATTTATTCCTAAAATGAAAGTATACGTCTGCATTAGGAAAAGGTTTTGGACTGTATCATTATTTTCACGACAAAACAAATTTTTCCTCAACTTCACATCTATCCTTGAAATAATATATATAATCATGTATGGTCACAAGTGCTTTATTAATGGAAATTCAATTCAATACCACAAATACTTTCATGAAATATGTAACAAGTATGACAGCTTTCACATTAAGTATGAGTAATATGCTTGTTTCAATGCAAATCCAAAATGTAAAATTTTCCTAAAACAGAAATATGATCAGACTATATTCATATAAAAGTGTTCACGAGATTCGCTCATCAGTGTGATATTAAATGACTCGTGTTTGTGATTCTGCACACGTGAAACTCAACCTCCCACTATAAAGCAATACAAGATGCATATATAATAAATAACCAATTTTAGTAACAATGTTAAAAAATGCATACTACAGACATGTTGTGTACAAAAACCATAAAGCAATCAACATTTTACAGAAAATCCAAACTCATTTTAAAATAAGACATGAATACTAAGCGTTAAGTTAATATTATACATTTACAGTTTTATACATTCTAGCATTCTGAGGTATGTCAAAATTTATAATTCTGTTTGTATCCTCATGATGAAAAAAACATAAGCACTCTTGTTGTTGACCAGGTTCATACAGATAAGGCCACGATATTAGATCGATAAAAGTAAAGTATGATTTAACAAATCTTATAAGTGTAAGCCAAACTGAACTGATTTGTGTAATAATGTGTAAACAGTTTGTGAAACCATAGCAGTCATATTCATTTACAATTCATAATGAATTGTCATTCTTTGGTCTGTGGTTGATGTTGTATATGAACTGAGGATAGTCTTAGGCGTAATTGTTGTTGTGCTCAAGTCGGGTGACTATAGTGGACACCAGTCTCTCGAGCTGCTCCGCCCTGTGTTTGCCAGTCTGCAGAACTTCCTCATGATTGGCCTTTTCCACACTGTCATAGTCCATCACAGCCTTATTAGTTATTAAAGACAGAGCGAAGACCCGCATTCCACAGTGACGTGCCACGATCACCTCATGGACAGTGCTCATACCTGAAAAACATACAGTCTTATAAACCGTGTGCATTCAGCCCCCATTCTAAAAGCAAACAGTTATAATGAATGGACCTAGAATCTATAGGAAAGGGGTCAAATCTTACCGACGGCATCAGCTCCCAGTTTGTGCAGCATGCGACACTCTGCAATGGTCTCAAACGAAGGTCCACCGAGAACACAGTACACACCCTCTTTCAGAAAGTCACCGTAACCGAGCTCTGTACCCACATCCATCGCTAGCTGCTGAAGCTCCCGATCATAGGCATCGGACATGCAGGGAAAACGCACACCAAACCTAAATGAAGATGATCGTCAAAAAAGGCTCCCATAATATGCATGTACATCAGACACATGCAAGGAATTTCTGCATGTGTTATTATTGGGTTATATGTTGTGCTTAAATGACAAATTTTTAAAGCTTGCCTCTCGTCATTGGGTCCAGCCAGAGGATTGTTTCCAGCAAATCCTGGCATGTTGAGATGGTCTTTGATGATCATGATGTCTCCCACTTTATAGTCCTGGTTCAATCCCCCTGCGGCGTTGGTAAGAAACACCGTCTCCACACCAAGCAGTTTGAATATTCGCATAGGCATAGTGATCTGAAACAAAATAAAGCACTCTTAGTTTCAGACACTTACTCATAAGGGGGCACTTAACATCGCACAAGACATCAGCACTGCATAAAATTCATTATATACACTTCAAATGTAGTTACTTAAAAAGTAAAAAGTAACTTGAATAAATATCTCAATCGACCTCATGCTATCCCAGATGCATTTGATTTCCTTTCTTATTTGTATTATTAAAAATATATAGGTTTCAAAATGTTAAAGCTCCAGAAAGCCCATATATTCATCATAAGTAACCTAAACAACTTCAGTGGGTTAATAAATGTCTTTGGAAGTGAAACAGCAGGTGTGTGCGAGATAACTTAAAACACAAACTAGAGCCCGACCGATATATCGGCCGGCCGATATTATCGGCCGATATGAGCTAATGGCATTTAAATCGGCATCGGCGTTTATAACGGCCGATAAAACATGAGAAACAGAGTCTCATGCTTCACTCATGTTCACTCAAGCTCTCTAACAGGTTCCAAGGCAGAGATGTTGTGCTTCCTGTACTACAACCTGCCACTTCTCAACTGGCAGTACTAAGGAGCACCCTGTTCAAGACATTTTTCAAAACACTGTTCACATATTAAAGTTCAGAGGTAGACAGAGTAAAAGTCTAAAAGTATAATTTGTAAAAAGTAGTGAAGGAGGAAAACCTCTTGCCTGTGTGCTGTATATATTGAGAACATTCTACATTGTTTTAATTATATTTTGGTATTATTTATTTATTTTATATTTTATTTTTATTTATTGTATATGTAGCTATACATTTAACTTATTTTAATTTTATTATGGTTTTGTGGAATATTGAATTTGTTTGGTATAGCTCTTTTACTTTAACTTATAATTTATTTACAGTACACACTGTTAAAACCAGCTTCAACTGGAAGTAAATAAAAGTGTTAAATGTTTAAAACCAGACTGTTTTGTGATCATTGAAAAATATATACTTTAGATGTGCAATTGTTTAGTCATTGAGACTGTAATCTAAGGCTTTTTTTTAAGGCCAGTTTATTTTCAAAATCAAAATATCGGCTTATAAATCGGCTCTTTTCAAGTTAATATCGGCATCGGCCCTCAAAAATCCATATCGGTCGGGCTCTAACACAAACCATTAACGTTAACTATATTATGTCATGTGATATTTTGTCATGAGACATGCGCAAAACTATTTGATTTGAAATGATCGACACATTTGAATGCAAAGCTTTGATTTCAGTTCTGGCTCAAAATGCTAAATTTGCTTAAAAAGGAGATATCAACATTTTGTGACTTTATTTGAAACAACTTTGTCTTTATCTGAAGAAGATAAGTCATATACATCTGTAATGGCATGAAGAGGAAAGAATTAAAAGAGAATTTACATTTTTCAGTAAAATGGTGAACTAATCCTTTAAGCGTTTTTGTCTTTGTTGGTCCACAGGATGAAGTGTTCTGCTTAAAGTCTGTAAATCAAACAGCCTATAGAAACTGTTGAACATAATTGGGTTTGCCAATTAGCTTGACTTAGTACAACAAATGTGTGTTTGTTTAGAGGTTACCTTCTGGATGGCATATCCCTCATAGAGATGAAACCTTCCCTGCATGCAGACACACGGCCTCCCCTTTAAAGTCCCAAACACAAGGCGACCTGCGTGGCCATGCACTGCAGCGTTGAAACAAATGAAATACTTTCAACACAAAGTAAGTACTTTGTTTATACAAAACAAAATGTTATGAAAAACAAGCTATACAATATCATACATAAAACAAGATAGAAACACATACCTGTGCTCTGTGGGAAATTTGGGATGTCACTGTAGTTAAAGGCCAACTGGTCCTTCAGCATATCAGCCAGTCCACCCAGACCAGAGCCGCAAACTATGCCCACCAGAGGGCGTAGTGCAGTCTGAGACAAAAGCCAGTCAGCCGTTGCCTGGCACTCCTCATAGTTGTACCTGTCAAGACAGCAAGACTGTAACTAAACAATTGCGTCATGTTTGTATTTTGACCATTTCTTATTTGATTTCAATTCTAAAAAGAATGCCAAACCTGTATGTGCCAAAAATAATGATCATGACGAGACTAAAACCTTAGCCACTCCAGCACAATTGGCATTTACAGCAATATGTAACTGATTAGTAAAATTAAATTTCTGTAACAAAGCAGTTTTATGAATAGTATGATGTTATGAAAGTTATCATCTGACGCAGCTGCACAGTTCACATACAGTTTAGTGATGAAGCTCTTAACATCTGCCTCCCATTGGCTTAAATATGAAAAATGATAAGTTTTCAGTATTTCACTGATAAAAATGATAAAACTCGTTGTTACATTAATTACAAAAAACCGTGATGGAATTAAGGATATATTTCCATATACAGAAAAGCATGCTAAACATATCGCATTGCATGACATTTATAAGATATCGGTCTAGGTTAAAGGTAAACTGATATACAGTATACATATATATAAATATAATCTTTATGCGGTTTTTGTTCCCTTAAATAAAGAACAGATCAACGTATACTAGAGTTCATTGCCAGAATGCCAGCTGCAAACGAGGCTCGTGCGCCACCACGTGTTGCCAACCTACGTCATGGAACGGGTTTATTTAATGTATTAAACTTCTTACACGATAAATCATACAAACAACAAGAAAAGAATAAAAGGTTTACCCAGTGTTGCTCTCAGGAAACATGTCTACAATCGCGCGTGCAATCCTGACCAGAAGCGCAATGGAAATCTCTTTTAAAGAAGGGCACGCAAGTAACGTCAACTTGTTAGCTGAGAACTTAGCAGATAGACGCCGATAACAGAAACGCAAAAATAAAGATATCAATTAAAAACCCGAGTTCTAAATTTCGTGTCCAAGATGTGCAATAATCAAAATTCCTGATTTGTTGATCATGTCGCCGGTACTTTTATAGATCCGCTTTTTCCTCCGCTCCTCCCCGTCAGATGACGCAAATGTACAGCGGAATACACAACCTTTGACGCAAAGCCCCGCCAGGGTGACCAATGTCGGGCTGTGGGTGTGTATCTGAATTTCACGTAAACTCGCGTAACGGCTGTCACGAGTGAGCACCAGACAACGTGAGAAAGGTTTTCAAAAATTAAACATTTACAATCTGGTTATTTATGGTCGAACAACATCAACGCGACCACGTGTCATACACATGCTGTTTTTTGTATTTGTATTGTACATTCAACCCTTACGAAAATTAAACATTAACAAAAGAAAAGACAAGACTGTTTTACCACAGTGGAAACAAAAACACGGTCACTGTAGTAATACCATGGTTACCACAATCATGAATACCATGGTTTTTAAAAAACATCGTTAAAACATGATCAATCCATCATGGTGACTACACTTCTACCACAAACGGAAATCCATTCACTGTAATTGAGATATAAAAAACATATCTTAAACTTCAAATATATTTGTATTGCATATTTATAAACACAGAAATTGTAGTTACTGTACGCATGCAAAGAATTCAGCTGTTCGGTAACACTATTCCTCTTTTGTACATTTCCTAATTTATCCCGAATACTTGTTTATATTTGAATCCAAACTTGTGACTCTGGACACCTCAGGAACAAAGATCATGACCCCCGTTGACCCGTTTTAAACATATGGCATAGGTGCAAGAATCGTGTTTCCATTAGCACGTCATAACACACCACGCTGCCCTTTCAGTCAAAACGTAATACATCGTGACATTTTTGTACCTTTAACGTTTAAAAATATTTAACACGTAACAGTACATAAAAGTAGACTAGACGTATACTTATTATTTTTGATTCTAAGTGTACTAATAGCAGACATTGAGTAAATGAATCTTCCTGTGTGACTGTGAAATGATCTTTGTCAGATGTTTCTGATGTTTCTGGAACATCGCCGACTACCATAGTAGGAATTTCTTTTGTTGCAAACATTTAAAGTGTAAGTTGGTTTCTACAGGGCTGTGTGATTCACCACTGAAATATCTAGAATTACTTTGTTGTAGTTCGGCCTGTTGTTGTGGTTGGCTCTGCAGACTAATACTTAGAAGAATGTACCCACAAGGCCATATGACAAAAATATAGTATTTACAGTATCAGCAATGACGTAAAGCCTGTTTGGGGCCCATGTTTTACCTCCGTTTTCCCCGGCATTGTTGTGACTGTTACAAAAGGCACAGATATCGTTTTGTGAATGAAAGGCAAACAGAGAAAGGAAGGTCATCATAAATGGCAGAGTTAAGCATTATCTTTTCTAGAAACAACACGCCTATATCCTGACCAATAGCAGGGCAGCTCTGGAATGTGACGCCTCAGAAAATTTGCCTCTGCCTTTTGAGTTAAAGCCCACAATAATAATCAATACAAATGTTCCCAAAGTTACATGTTGCTCCTACTCATGCCACATTTGTTATGCAACAAGTCTTGCAAACTTCAGAGGAAGGTCCGAAGCCTATATTATTTCTGACCTTTACGATTCGTAACGTGTTAAAAATACCTACAAAGCCAACATCTGTTTGGGTAAAGTAGGCTAAAGTGTCACATACTTCTCAAACATGGTCATATTCTTATTTAACTGCAATCGAAAGGTTTTACTTTTGAAAAGTAGAAGGTTCCAGTTCATCTTGAATTATTTTTTGTATGCAATGAAACACAATATGCAAGTAATAATTTTATCTGTGACTGATAATCGCAAAATATACACATTTAAGGGCAGCAGTTTGTATAAAGTCACATGCCCCATATCATGACAGGCAATATGTCGTCATCCTAGACAGTAACCTTGTTATTCTTAATCTTTCAGAAAGTGTGTGATGTGTGTGAGACGCCATAAGTTAATACGTTTAGTTTCGCTTCTGCAAGCCTGACTAACAAATATGCGGTGGTTTGCGAATGCATGCATCAAGTATTTCATTTATGAAAGACCCTGAATGATATCGTGTTAAATAATCATCTGAGCATCGTCACAAGCTCTGTCAAGACCAGTGAAACTGTTGATAAGAGAGTCACTGATCTCGAATTTTCCTGGGATTTAACTTTGCGTGGTTTAACAAAACCTGCAGATTCATTGTGTTACATTAGTGAATGTAACACAATGGTAACACAATTTTACAGTGGGAAAATTCAAATAAACAGTTCAAATAAACCCACACTCTGCAGAGGAGAGATTACATTTGGAGGTGATAGTAATGTTTTTGTATAGTATTTGATGTAGGCACATCAAAAAAAATATGTGAACAGAATTTTAAATATTTAAAACAATATTGCTGCATAAGAGAATAACAACTCGTTTTTAGTTTAAGTACGACTTGATTTGTCTCTATGATATACTTTACATTTCTAATACTGCAGTTCTATTTAATAAAAGATATGCAATAGAAAGTGTAAGTCTTATGGTTCAGGGAGAACTGGTCACAGAATTCTTCAGAAGAGTTCCACCATCCCCTATCCAGAACATACCATCTGTGAACTCCTTATCTAATCTCTCTCTTATTACCCACAAGCGGGATTAAGAGAATGAAAGGTAGGAAATGGGATATGCCTGTAAAAAATGCTGTCAAACCAAAGGTCAACATAACAAGAAGTTAAAAAAGCATTAAAAAACATTTCATATCACCAGCCGGTCAACAAAGGCATTCAGTTTTCAACAACGGCATATACTGGTTGAATTCATTCCAAGAACACAGTCCATTATAAAATAAAAAGTGATATTAACATATTGGGCAGTAAGGCAACATGCATACAGTATTAATATGCAGATCCAGCTTTTTCTTTAAAAAATGGGTCAAGGCCGTAGAACACATAACAACTAGTAGATGCAGGTTGAGGGGGGAAAGAGAGAGTGGGGGGGGGGGGATTATGTGGTATGCCATTGGCGCATTAAGTGGGTGGTGCAATAATGTGTCACTTTAGGTCCTCTGGAAAAACATACAGAGAATGCCCTACAAGTCCCCTTCCTCGCCTCAAGGTTTTATTTTATCGCGATTGCACAATGCTACAATGCCTAATATAAAGCCTTGGGGCACAGCTCACTTCATTGGGAGTTTATGTCAGAGATCATTCATGATCACTCTCTAGTACTCTCACACATAACATGCTTCATCTCTGTAGAACGGATTTAGTTATGAGAGAGTGAAAGCCTTTATTGTTGTGAGTAGAGTGACCTCGTGAAAATTCAAATTGAATGAGCTGAGGCACATACCGTTTCATATTAGGTGTAACCAGATGGAAAAAACGAGCACGGTCTATAAAGAGATGTAAGGTGAAAGAACAATATAAAGCCTCAAATTTGGTTTGCTTAGTCATTTTTCCTAATCTTTATTTACTCATTTAAAATTATTATATTGAGTCACTATTATACAACTATTCAAACACATCCTAATCATTCCCAGTTCCGAGAAACAAATATAAAGAGCTTTCTTTCCTCATTCTTTCACACATACTGATCTGTAACTTTACAAGGTTATGCAACTATTTACAGCAGGAAACACTTCACAATAATGTGAAGAACAACTTGTAGCAAGGTGTTGATCAACTACAGAACAAAGACAGATTCAATGTATTTGATGCTATGTTAAATTTAAGCATTTATGATCTTTATATGACACCGATACATGCAATAAATCTGTAACTCAATGAAGGCAGCTGTAAAACTGTAGATCTAGATATGTACTGTAAAGATAAGAATTTGTGACCTGGGTCTGAAAGGGGCATACATTGTTTAACAGATAACACAAAAAGGAAAACAATCAAGGGACATTTATATAAGAACATTTGCTGATGTTACTGACTCATGAACTACATATGTTGTATTTTTTAACTTCATATTATAACATGTTCAGCTACTCTACATCATAACATAAAAATATTTTACACCATCATTCTCAGGCCTGTGTGGTAAATCTGACTATTCAAAACGAAAGATTTCCCCATAAGATTTCTTTAGTTGCACAATATCATTGGTCATAGATACAGGCAAGGATTTTCCTGCCTAATGCAAGATTTTCAAACAATTGCAATTAAACATGTACACATCCATCCTTTAGATTCTGAAGGCCACACATCCATTTGCCTGGCCACTTCTTCCACTCCTAGGGGATTCCAAGGGGTCCTCAGGACAACCATAGCTGGATCAGCACGTCATGGGTCTGCCCCGAGGTCTATTTCCAGTCGAACGTGCTCCGAACACCCCAAGAGGTGTCCAGGAGGCATCCTAACCAGATGCCATATAGAGGGTATTAATGTCTTGTTCCCACTCAAATATGCCTTCCAACTATTTTGGCAGCCTCTAGCATTACAAATGATGCCAGTCTTTCTGGATTCCATAACAAATTGTTAGACAGGCAGTCACAAACTACACACTACACACTGTCTGGTTGTTGTTGCTCAGAGTTTATGGGTCTTTGACGCACTATTATAAAATTTAAATGTCAACTCTGTCTCCCACATCCACAACCAGCTTTGTGTAAGAATGTGTGTTGTTTACTCCGAGTGCTCCAGTTTCCTCCAACAGCACAAAGACATGAAGGTTATGTTAATTGAGGATTCTAAATGAAATAAAACGTGTATAGACTTGTGTATAGATTTACTTCAGTTCTCTCCTTGAGTATATATGAGATGCTGGAATGGTGTGAAGAAAGAAACAATAAATAAAGAATCAACCATGCACCAAGGCTTTTGTAAGCTACATTAATGTCAGAAACCCAATTTCAGGCAACATTTCAATGTCCATGATTGGGCCGATGTTTTTTTTCATCAGGATGTCATAAGGATTACTGTTAAGTCCAACTGCCTTTAAATTCAGCAGACACATTGTGTCCTTTAGTCCCATTTTCGCAGTTTCCCTATAACTCGGATGTTTTGCAACTCAGTCCGATTGAGGGGGCATGTTCTGGTGGTAATCTGACGTCAACGCATATTCATCTTGTACTGCATTGTAATTTCTGTTCTGCCCATATTGGAGAGGACTTGTGCAATTCTGCCCTCAACTGGACATATCCTGCATCCTAGTTGAGCTTTTTAGACAGACAGATGAGTTGGAAACTCATGCACTGTGTTATGCAACTAAAACAGAATGCAACTTATTATGTATTGCCATAAGATAATATTAAATACGTTGTTTTTGTATTACAGAAAGAGACGCATACCGGTTGGGATTTGCTCTAAGTGTAGCCACATGAGGGCTCCAAAGTAAAGGGTTCCTAAGAGACCACGGATTAGGTTATAGGAATGAAACAAGAGGGAGAATCCCTTGACTGAAAGATGAGATGAGGGCCAACTGTGAATTACAGGAGGTAACACATTAAGTAAACTGATTGCCCTAATATAACTTATTTTGCTGACAGACCAAACAAATCTTCCCTCACTGGGAAGCCATAAAACATGGCTGAGCAGCTCCCTTAGACAGAAATGTATTCGAGCCCAACACTCTGAACACTAACAAAATGGTAATGGCTTCCTCTTTTTTCTTTGAATAAAAATCCTGAATGAAAGTTCCGGCTCTGTGTGCATGTCCAAGGACAGGAATACTACGGCCTTGAATCTTACTCTAAAATATACTTCGAAGGTGTCAAATATTTGTGAATATATGCGATGCATGTTGTGTACGTGTTTGTATTGATTAATTTATACTGAATACCAAGAGTTAAGAAGGGCACAGAAGAGAGAGGAAGAAGGTGACAGAGTTAGAAGTTGAGTTGGAAAAGCAACGGCACCATGTGTTTGACAACAAAAGTGTAATGCCAGAGAAAAAGGTCAACAAAGAGAGGGAAGTAGAGAAAAAAGTGTGTCCTGACGGGCTGACTTCACCTCTCCTTCCTTCTACCATTTCATCCTGTTCTTTTCCTGCTGTGTATTTACATCCTCTCATTTGAATAGCGCATCCCCCAGTTACAAATTTCTTTACTATATCTAAAGCTTTTTTTCTTCAGAGCGTGCATACTTTATCCTGGGGGCGACACATTTATTGAGGACCCTCGACCCCCCCCCCTAAAAAACGAATGAATGTCCTGTTAATGTCCTTAATCTCACTCACTTCCACAACACGTTTTGTCCACTGAATATTTTTGGGAATGACAGGTAACATGAAGGTACAGCCCTTCAGAAAAGACAATAGAATCCTGCTTGAAAAAACGTGAACGTTAAAAAATGTGAAAATTAACTACTAAAAACCCACCTCTTCTGTGAATACTTGACAGACAAATGAAAAAGAAAAAGTACACCAACCCTCTCTCTTCTCTCAACGGGTAGTGGTCTAGCTGTTGTTGAAACTATACTTTGTATTAGCTACTATATCGCTTACTGCTCCCTGAACTCTTTGTAAATCGCTTTGGATAAAAGCGTCTGCTAAATGACTAAATGTAAATGGATTTAATGGGAATTGTATTAGCTTTAAACGAAACTATAATGGAGTGTGTCATGACGTGTGACGGATTCTATTGGTGGGAAGTTATCTGGCAGATCATGAGAACCAATAAAACACAATTAAAATCTGTTAAATAATGCACGTAACGTTTTTATGATTTTAATGGAAGATGGTTATAATGGTATTTTGAACACATTAGAATTTGTGATTTCTGTGATAGCCTATCTATTGTTTTTTTTCAGCAAAACCTGTTTAGGCCTACTTACCAACTAAAAACAACAAACTAACCGGTTTTAAATATCATTTCACTGTATGTTTTTAAATAATCACCAACATTTAGATTTTGAGTCTGGTGAGGCCCGACAATTACGCGCCTTGTCAGGTGGGCGGGAACTTCGAGATTGATGCGCGTGTGAAAAAGAGTTCCACGAGACGATCCGCGGCAGAAACACGACGTTACGCACACAGGTCTCCGAGATTCATGTGTCTGCCCCGTCCACAAGGCCAGGGTGTAAATTTAACTCCCGCCACACTACAAACTCCTCATTTAAATGTCACTTTGACAGACATTGTGTTAGGGTACGGGTTCTCAAAACTTTAAGTCCAGGGACCCATTAAAGGTGAGCTAACTTCCCACTCATTATGCACGGGTCACAAATTATTTCACGGACCCCCAACTGGATTGATGACCCCCTAGCTGGCTTATCTAATTCCAAAACGACAAACAAGCCCACTGCATGCGAAGTGAAAGCATTAAGAGCGTGTTAAGTAACATTGATGCTACAAATGTTTGAGATACATTAAATCATGTACGTATTTAAAAGTGAAAACAGCGCCGGTTCAGAAAAGATATCTGCATTGTGGTGAGAAATATCGTATTTGATTGACACTTTCCCGATGTATTTTGCTGTTTTTGTTGTTTGTTTTTCTTTCTAACATTGGTCAACATCAGTGTCACGTAATATCAACCGCAATGCTAACTGCAATCGCCTCCCTTTTTCGTTTTGCACCTGTATTCCTGCGCAACTATTCAAATCTCATGCGGACAGCGTGGGTCGACTTCAAAGTGATGTCACCGCAAATTCCGCCGGGGGAAAACGATGAAAAAGAGGGGGACCTTGCCATAGAGCAAATTACATCCGAGGTCGCATTTATCAAGCACGTGTCCTGCGAACAATAGCAACATACAGTTTCTTCATTTCGACATTTAAATCAAGTAGAGAAGTTTACAAAGGCCGAACAGCGGAGGAGCTCAACAAGGGCTCTATTTACAGACGGAGACACAGGGGGTGAGAAGGAGGAGCGGAGGGGCAACTGAATTAATGAATTAAATAGTGCTGAGACGCGCAAAGTACGTATTTTCATCCACCATGAAAGGGATGTTTGACACTAGAGGAGAAGCATTTCAGTAGAACTACTCACAAAAGTTATTGAGACGTTCCACTTAAGACAAGATAAAGCAAAGAAAGGCAGAGGAGGGAGAGAGAGAGAGAGAGAGAGAGAGAGAGCATTACATAATAAATTGGTAACGTTGGACCGGGACCGGCACCGACTGACACTACAGACTCTCGGTCTACACATTTATTCATTTAGGAAACTTTGACGCGTTTAGAGAGGCATATACACTTATAAATGTACACACGTTTAATTCGCCTTATTTATTTATTTATACGTACAAGCATGTGAAACTCGCCGGAGTTCTTGTCACTCCTCTGAGACTTGGATTATGTTGACAAAGTTAATAGGAACGCGGTTCTCTGCCCTCTGAACGCTTTATCAACATTTCAGCCTAAATTCTTTCCGATGTTTCCTAAAAGTGGGAAATAGAAGTGAACTTTAATTTGGCTACACAAAGCGAGAGCGGCATTCAAGAACAACTTAAGGTAAGTGCTGTGGAAAACCTTTCAAATCCATATGTATTGCTTTTGTGAGGCCTGATAAGGCATTTGATCTTTGCATTTCCCCGATTTGAATAGGCACACATACATTTATCATCAATAACTTGATCATGCAGCCTACATCCTAAGCACTGTGTGATATGACAAGGGCATCATTGTATAAACAGGTGCACCTCGAAACATGAAAGATGAATCAAATGTACCGTGATTACTGTACAATATATGTATTTGTAATATGCACTATAATGTGTTTACTAGACAGGGTTGAAAATTGAGTTGCTGAATATTTGAGGTATTGAGGCTAATGACCGATTCTTCTGTATTTCCTAATAGGTGTAATGTAACCTGTAATTATTACAGTAATTACATTTTAATATTCTTGAACATGATACAATAAAACAACGACCACGGATTACAATTACATTCCAATGCAAACCATAAACACATACATTCATGAAAATAAATCACAATTTAGGTTTATGTCAACCTGCCAAAGTTTGGCAAGATGATAAGTGAACTGGTACGGTTTTTGCAATACGGTGAAGCAATAAAACGAATATCATACCGCTTCAATTTCATAAGGGTTTCATGCTTAGTTGTGTTGGACAGGTAGTGGTCATCATTTAACACTGTTGAATGTATTTGTCAGTTCTTTAACAACAGTAAAAACTAATTTAATTACTGTAAAAACATACAGCATACAGAATTACACTCTAAAAATAATCCTCAAAAATAGGGCACAATATACTGTATTGATATGAAGGAATGTTCCTTATAAATTTTTACATTTGCTTAACCTGTATTTGACATTTTGCACCTCATTAAGTTACATTTTAGCATTAACAGCAATGTCCGTAAGATAAAGGAAAATGTACTTGTATTTTTCTGCAAATACTTTATCAGTTTTTGACTGTTTTTGAAGTGTACTTAATATCCCGAACATAAAAAATGTATTTTATTCCAATTTATTTTCATACAATACATACTGTTAAATAATAATTTCTATTAATTTACAATCTGTAGGAAATTAAAATTGACTGATGATGAGATATGACAGAGAAGGCAGCATCACCACTATCAAATAACAGCTTTGACAGATTGAACGGATAAGCTAGGCTCTATTCTTCAGTAGGTTAAGGGGTTTATACAAGAAGAAACGTGGAAATGTTCAGTTACATTACTGCTTGATTGTGTTTTTTTTATTTTGCGGTAAACTACATCAAAGAAGTCAAGTGCACTATGAGTGGTCAGTGTTAAATGTAAAGTGTTAGAATGCGATTGGATCTAGTGAATAGTGATGTGTAAAAGTTTGCACAATAGTAGAATACTGATGAATGAGTTTTAATTTTGTCAGAATTTATCTGTGTCCATCTGTCAAAAGTCATTCCCTGCTTTCTCAATCTCTTCCAATTTTTCTCACTCTTTTTCCCTATCTCTCTCTTTCTCACTCACGCAGTGTTGTATTTTTCAATGGTCTCTTTTGTCTCTTTCATCTCATTTCCAAACAAAAGGATTTTTGTGTATACAGGATAGAGAGTGAGGAACAAAGAAAGAGATTGAGGGAGGAAAGTTAGAGGAAGAGTGCAAAAAAAACAGAATGCAATTTGTAAACTCTGCCTAGACACTCAATGGAAGTTTTACCATGACACCCTTCGTTGTTTCTTGAGTGCCATCGCAATATTTAGACTCCTTGAAATCTGACTATGTCAACACGGTTTTATTTATACCTGGAAAAAAATTACATTTTAGGATATTTATACTTAATAAAATACAAATTATAGCGGCGATGTATTGTAATTTTATGTTCAGTAATGTACAGTATATATACAGTAGATTAAAGTACTCTACACGCTAAGCAATTTTGTGATTATGTTACTTTTTTGTACAAAGATTCAATCATTTTGTTAAAAAAACAACACAAAAGGTTTATCAAATCAACCTGGATCACCCGAGTTGTTTATTAGAAAATAATCAACATAATGCAAAACAATAATGCTTTCACTAATGAGGATTTATGACCCCACTAGAGATGTTTCAGCATGCATAAGCATATTTAGAGTAAAGTATGCAAGTGCACGCATGTGGGTGCATACTCGTCCGAGTTCAAAGGTCGGTTGTGTATACACTCGGCTTATAACACGTGCCTTGGCAAGGAACCGCCCCCCTCCCTCTCAGTCAGCGTTAGTATTCAGAGCACACAGATCCAGACAGATACCTATTCATTCTCTCAGTGTGAGTCCAGCACAAGAGACAGAGAGAGCGGTCAAAGTGGGGAGAGCGTATCAGATCTCCCTGGTACTAATTCATTTAATTTATTTATTTTAGTTGCTTCCGAGGGATATACTGAGTGAGATACAAATATTATTTAGATACACACACAAAATATAATGCGATAGAAAGGTCCTGAATGAATGGGATGTGTTTTCTCATATAACATATCTGAGAAATACCTTCGTATAGACCAATGGCATATCATAATGAGGGCAGCAATAGTCAGTGGTTTATGCAGTAAAGTCATGTTTCATTTGAAAAATATTTTTTTCTACTGGAAATATTTACATGCTATATTGTGGCATGCCTAGAAGGTATGTGTGAATTGGAGTATTTCCTCATTTTGTGTGTGTCATGTGTGTGACTGAAGTCAGTTGGGCCCATGATAAATATAAAAATATGTCTTTTGTCCAAAATTACTGTAGGAACTATCTATCACAATTCCTAAAATCACTATAACATAAACTATAGAATAGTTGTTTTTGAAAAAACTAGAAATAAAGTTCAAATAAAACAAAATATTGTTTAACAACAGTAGTATGAATAGAATCCAATCCTTAAATCAACAGCTACATGCAATCCACCATAATATATAATAATATGAGCCAAAAAATGGACCCATTGCTGTGAAGGCTGAAAAAGCACACACTAAAAAAAACATCAACATGTAAATGTGATGCTTTGATCCTTTCCAGGCCTGCCCGAAAACCATCCCTCTTTTTGGTGTTTTTGGCTGGTGAATAAGTAACATTGTCACATGTTATTTTTTTGTGGCATGTGAGTTGATCAGAATAGGCGACTAGACTTAAAATAAGGGCAGTGTGTCCACTGTGTGAATGAGAGGCATTTAATGTGCTGGGGCAGCTGCAGGGTCTGCATGTCGAAAAGACTAACAGACCACTGGTATTGACCCCCAAAACCCAGCCCTGTACCCCTTGCTGGCTCACATAAACCTCAAGAGGAAAAGATGCGCTCACGTGTCCAAGATAAGGATCATTGTGAAAGGCACTTTCCCTTTTCAGCCCTAAGAGAAGTAGTTCTTTTAGATGCTGCTGAGAATTGCTAATGCGTCCCTAATGCGCCTCCGTCAAGAGACGTCTTTTAGACAGAACACGAAAAGAGCGCTTTCTCTTCCCTTTGACATTTCTGCTGTATTGCTACGAAACGACCTCATTTTTACCGGATGCGATAAGGGGACGCCGTTCTCACCAAAAAAGCAAAGTTACTGGATCAGGTATAAGTCCTTTTTTGTCAGAGCATCAAGATACAAATACTTTTGTAACTTAAACTGCGTCGTATTATAGCCCATCTGATACCGAGTGCTGTTCTCTGCAAACCATTGCTAGTGTTGTTAATTGGTACCATTGAGTATGTCCATCTTGATTATTGTAATAGTTAGGTTTGAAAATGCTACTAATAATTACAGGAACAATAGAAAAACAATTTCTTTATGCTAATTATCATAAAAAATAATCTAGAAAACGACTGTTTCACAAGCTAAGTTAAAATGTTACTAGGCTACAACATATTTTTCTTTTGGGTGAACTATTCTTTTTAATAAAGCATTATGTCTGAACGCATTTGAAGACTTATTTCTGAACATATTTAAATTCAACTCTGATTCTGAATTAATTAAAAGTTAATTTATTATAAAATAAGAAACAGACTACATTTCATTGTTTTCTCTTTACTCCAAGCTATGACCTCGTCCACGCCCCCCTCCTCCCGTAGCTCCTCCCCACAGAAGGTCTGCCACTCCCAGACGCAGACAGATGTTCTAAAGCCACTTTTGGGTGGAGGAAATGGGGCTTCTACAGGGAACGGACCAGCAGCGTTAAGGCGTCGTCGTCGGGTGCTGTCTAAAGATGGGCGGAGCAACGTACGTATCGAACACGTCAGCGGCCGAGGGGCGCTTTACCTACGTGACCTGTGGACGACCTTTCTGGACATGCAGTGGCGCTACAAGCTCTTCTTGTTTTCAGCCACCTTTGCTGGCACTTGGTTCGTCTTTGGAGTGTTTTGGTACTTGGTAGCACTCGTGCATGGAGATTTGTTAGGTGAGCAAGAATGCAGATGTTGTTCAGAAACTTTTACTTTCATAACAAAATGTTACATATAAATATGTCATCTGTTTTTTTCCTTGCCCACCAGAGTTTGATCCCCCATCCAACCATACCCCATGTGTGATGCAGGTCCAAACTCTGACAGGAGCATTCCTTTTCTCACTGGAATCACAAACTACGATAGGCTATGGCTTTCGCTGTATCACTGAGGAATGTCCACTCGCCATCATATTGCTTATTGTCCAACTCGTCATCACTATGGTGATGGAAATCTTCATCACCGGAACCTTTCTTGCCAAGGTACACAACTTTCAACCTGATGTGATGTAGTGTGTCATTGATACAGCTGTACTTTAGGCCTTTTGCGCTTAGAGGTCACTACAGTGAAGAGATTTAGAACTTAGTCAGATCTAACTTTTACATTGGGTTGTGGATGGCATAATTGCATATCAGCCACTACTGGGGACACTATTGCATCACCCTATACACTGTCAACTCAAATGTCTACTCAAGTGGAAAATTCATATGTGGAGTTCGAGATATTCGTTTTTTTTTTGTGTAATGTGTAGGTAGCTCGCCCGAAGAAACGTGGTGAAACTGTGAAGTTCAGTCAGCATGCTGTGGTTGCCAATCATGAGGGGCGACCTTGTCTAATGATTCGTGTAGCTAACATGCGCAAGAGTCTGCTTCTAGGGTGCCAGGTAAATACTGTACATTCTTGTATAAAAAACATTTGTTTTGGGTGGATGCTATCTGTAGCTCCCTTACTGTTGAATTTATATTGCTTTGTAATTGATATAATTGATGGTCTCATATCCTCTCTGCTTTCAAATTAGTCTCCATCATCACATGTAAGTCATCACATCTCTAATTCCTTTCCTCAGGTAACAGGTAAGCTGCTGCAGACATCCCTGACTAAGGAGGGTGAGACTGTGCGTCTGGACCAGAGGAATGTATCATTTCAAGTGGACACATCCAGTGATAGCCCCTTCCTAATCTTGCCCCTCACCTTCTACCATGTGATTGATGACAGCAGCCCATTGCGGGCCTGGGCCGCTAAAGGTACAGGAGTTGGGACGACTAAAGGGTATAGAGAAAAAATTTGTTTTGTCATTTATTTTACAGTTAAATTCCAACAACTGTCTGAAACACTAAACTGTCTCTAAGGTTTCCAAGATTTTTCTGTGGTCATGTCAGGTCAAGTCAAGTCATTTTATAATATACAGTATACAGTACAGTACACAATGAAACGAAACAACGTTCCCCCGGGACCAAGGTGCCATACACACATAAGACATAATCACACAGACTACTTAAACTGCACAGGTGCAAAACTGTGCAAGTACAACATTTTGTGCAAAAAACAGACATTATTATGTGCAAACGTGACACATAAATCACAGTACACAGCGTTAAACATCAGAGTGCAAATAAGCAGTAGACATTGTCCATGTTATCATACTACTGTACATGTAAACATAAAATGAGGGGTGAGTGGGGTAAGCTACGATGCTGGTGGCTTTACGGATGAAGCGTGAGGTGCAATTGTCCATAATAGAGGGAAGTGAGACTCTGATGATCTTCTCAGCTGTCCATACTGTCTGTTGTGGGGTCTTGTGGTCTGATGCGGCACAGTTTCCAAACCAGACAGTGATGCAGCTGCTCAGGAGTCTCTCGATAGTCCCTCTGTAGAACGTGGTCAGGATAGGGGAAGGGGGCTTTTCTCAACCTTCATAGGAAGAAGACACTGCTTTCTCTGATGGAGCTGGTTCTAAGGGGCCAGGTGAGGTTCTCCACCAGGTGGACACCAAGTAATTTGGTGCTCTTTACGATCTCCACTGAGGAGCATTTGATGTACAGTGGAGAGTGATCGCTCCTGTTGATTCTACACCAGTCCGTTAGCCTCTGCATTTCCTCTATGCTGACTCGTCGTTCTTACTGATGTGACCCACCACGGCAGCACAATCAGCGAACTTGATTATTTGGTTCGAGCCTTGCATTACTAGTCAGTCATGAGTTAGCAGTATATCAGCAGAGGACTGAGCATGCAGCCCTGTGGGGCTTTAGTGCTCAGCGTGGAGGTGCTGGGGGTGTTGTTTCTGATCTGGATTGACTGAGAACTCTCGGATGATGGTGTTGAATGCTGAACTAAAATCTATGAACAACGTTTGGATGTAAGTGCTTTTATTAGATGGGTGAGGGCCAGATGGAGTGTGGTGGAGATGGCATCGTCGGTGGAGCATTTGGGTGATATACAAACTGCTGCGGGTCCAGTGAGAGGGCCATTATGGTTTTGATGTGCCTCATGACGAGCTGCTCGAAGCTTTTCATGATGTTATGTGTGAATGCAATGGGGCGGTAATCATTGAGGCAGGACACAGCAGACTTCTTCGGCACTGGGACGATTGGGGTGGCCTTTAAGCAGCTGGCAATGATGGCACTGCTCAGAGACACGTTAAAGATGTCAGTAAGAACATCTGCCAGTTGGTCAGCACATGCTCAGAACACACTGCCAGGAATGTTGTCTGATGCAACAGCTTTTTGTGGGTTAACTTTGAGTAGAGCTATCCTCACATCAGTCGTGGTAAGACACAGCTGGTCACTTGGTTCTGCATATCAAAACGAGCATAGTAGCTGTTCAGCGCGTCTGGAAGGGAGCCATCACTGTCGCAGGCAGTAGATTATGTCCTGTAGGTAGTGATGGCTTGGATGCCATACCACATGCACCGTGTGTCACCACTGTCCATGAAGTGATTAGGCATTTTCTGGGTCTGTGCACGCTTTGCCTCTTTGATGGTCCTTGACAGTTTGGCCCTTGCTGTTCTTAGGCTGAGTCTTTAGAAGCACATGCACCTCTGTAGTCTGCATTGATGCACTTACTGATGTAGCTGGTCACTGATGCTGTGTACTCCTCCAAGTTGGTGTAGATGCCATGAGTTGCAGCCTCCCTAAACATGTCACAGTCAGTGGTCTCAAAACAGTCCTGAAGAGCAGAGATGACTCCTGCTGGCCAGGTTTTAACCTGCTTCAGAACTGGTCTTGATTGTCTGACGAGTGGTCTGTATGCCGGTTAGCATAACAGAGATGTGGTATGAGTAGCTGAGGTGAGGACGGGGCTCCGCACGGTTTGTGCAGGGAATGTTTGTGTAATCGAGATTCAGCGTGTTATCGCCTTTCGTTGCTAAGTCCACATACTGATGAAATTTAGGGATCACTGACTTGATATTTGCATGATCGAAATCTCCATTGACAATGAACAGTCAATCCGGGTGTGTGTTCTGCAGTTCACTGATATTCCCATACAGTTCACAGAGCATTTCCTTAGCGCTAGGCGGAATGTACAGTCACAAGCTCCACCAGCAATGAGCAGCAACTAGAAACTAGCACAGAGTTCTTGCACCATTCCATGTTTATATACTTTAAATACACAAACCGCAAAAAGCTTCGTTCCTGTCAGCACGAAACCAGGCTAGCCCGTTTAGCTGATTGGCGGCATCCGGAACTCTGTCGCTGAGCCATGTCTCTGTGAAAACAAAGACGCAACAGTCTCAAACTCATGCAGTGTAGCTCGCTGTAGTCGCATATAGTCTAGTTTATTGTTCAGGGAGCAGACATTGGAGAGCAGGATAGATGGGGTAGCTGGCCTTCCCCTTTCTCGTGCACTACTTTCGATATCTCTTCCGGCGGCCACCGGCATCAGGCAACGCTGATGTCTGGAGGCCTGGTGCTCGCAAAAAACCGAGGTCGCGTAGCTTCTCCTGCAGATCAACTTGTATGTTGCTTCTTGAGATGTTTTTATATTTTAGAAGACAGTGCGGTGGTACACCAGTACACCGGTTGCTCAGATTACCATATGTTCTATAAAACGTGCTACAATACAACAACAAAAATAGCACTGTTGTCTGAAGTCGCTGCTGCATGCTACTTCTGCGTTGCCATCTGTACGTAATTATCTTTATAGCTGTAAACTAAAATATTGAAGCTTAACTCATAGAACATGGCACCAGAAACACATACGTAATAGGTTTGATTCAGTGTTAAATTCTTTGTTATTGTGGCTGTGTAGACTATGATGGCAGATGAAAACTGTCAATACAGAACACCTGAGAACAGGGATAGCATGATTGTGTACCGGCCCTGTGGCTCCAGCAGAGATGCTTTGAGGATAGAGATGCTGCACGGGAGAAATGTGAAACAGCAGTGTGGGGAGTTTTGTCAAAGAAACCAGAGAAGCTCTGTTTCAACGTTAAGGTCACACCGGAGGCAGAAAGTTCAGGGAGTTCTGGCAATCTGAACACATACTGGTGCCCTGTTTCCACTGACATTTCTCACCTGAATCAAGTCTAACCGGCTGGCCAAAGGTGGCTCAATTCATGTTTCCATTTTGCCTTTGCTGTATTAATCATGCGAGTAAATTGAACTACTTTTTTTGCATTTGGCACAATAAAACAATGTCCTGCACAAGGTAGAAAACAAGTTCATTTTATGAATTATACTTTATATAGTTGGAATACTAATATCAATATAATAATAGTATTATACTTGACGTTACTTATAAGTGTACTATTTCAATACTAGTTTGTGCTAAATTGGCCTGCTTTTTAGTTTTCAAAAGAATACTTTTAAGTATATTTTAAGTTATCTTTTAGTACACAACTAGTTTACAATTATGTTTTTTCTGCCAATATTGTATTGGTCAACTTATTAACTGATAGTTTACTAGTTCAATGCAACACATTTTTAGTTTGTGACACTACACTTATACACTCTATAATTCTTCAAAATATCTTCTTTTGTGTACTGCACAAGAAAGACAAGGGTGCGTAAATTATGGCACAATTACAAATTTTGGATGTACTATCCCTCTATAGTGGTTTCGTTATATCACTGTCCTCAATGATAAATAGGCTACTCAAAAGAACCACAACTACAGGCCAGGTAGAATACTGAAATTTACTTTAAAATAGAGTATAATTACAGGCCAAATATTATTAGACTTTTCACCTAGTATAAATTAAGATAAACTAGATAAGTTATATAGTTATTATGGTGAGGAAGGTGGGACGAGAGCCGTGAGGCGGGGCCGGTGGCGTGAGTGATAGTTGCAATCAGCTGTGTGCGCACCGGTCCCGGATATCTGATGGAGGAGATCGGAGCTTAAAAGGACGAGCGGCAGGACGGTTGACGAGAGAGGACAGGGCCCGAACATGTGTCAAGTTTTTGTTTATGATTTATGGCCGGCAGTCTACTGTGAGGTGGCTGCCGGTCTTTTACTTCCGTGTTTATTGTTTGTTTTAAAGTTTAAAGTTCTAGACATATACTAACATTACATTTGAGTTAAACTTTTTAATGGTTGGTTACCAGGGTACTGTTATATGGTTGGTAGGGTGGTCCCTCGAGCTTTCACCCTTGTTTTTCCAAAAAATATTATTAATATAACAGGATACATCACATAAACAACATACATGTGATGCCAGATAGCTTGTGTGCCAGATGTATTAGGGTCGGAGAGTTATTGAAACACTAAATATGAGCAGTCATTTTACAGTACTTTAATTTATATCACTAGGTGGTGTCCGTTGTAGCTCATACCTGTTATCTGTTTAACTGTTGTAAGTCGAGTATGTGCTGGATAATAATGTAGTTGTCACATTTTTGTGATAAACAGATCCTATTCTAAACTAGAGTGTGAAATAGTGGGCACTACGTGCTAGCTCTGTTTTTGCAGATTTAAAGGTGAAGGTCATCGCTCTGGTGTCACATTCATTATAGAAATCTTTAATGGGAAAGACTTCTGAAGTTTAATTCAGTTTTGGAGGTTAAAGAACCAATTGAAAAAAAATTATGCAGTCAACTCAAGGCTTTAGTGTGACTTGTAGTTAATTTAATAACAAAAAGCTGGTATTTACTTTCATTCTCTTCCTCTTTCCATTTCTCTCTTTACCGATCCCTCAGCACCCACCCCCCCGCTTATACATTCTCTCTTTTTGGCTAGAATGCGTGTATAAAAGCATGCCAGAGCGTCTCATTAGAAGCACAAAGCAGCCCAGTTCCTGGTGCTGACACGAAGGTTGTGGATCCAGTTACGGTCCCAGAAACTTCCCCATCCAGGGCCCAATCATCAGCCCCTCAGATCCCCACATCATCTTTTGCCCTTCACTGAACATTCTCATCTCACATAGTTTTTTCTCGTACGTGCATTTCCTTCTGTATCGGTTTATTGTTTCTCTCCATCTTTGTTTCATTCTCATCATCTTATACCAGAATGATCCAGTGTAATTGACCGTACTCCGATTATACGGTGTAGGGTTATATTTAATAGAGCCAACTTACCTTCTAATACTACCTAATCCAAATGAAACCCTCGATGACTCTCTACATCCTAACTCTGCATTGAACATTGACCATAAAGTTATTGGGGGTAGAAACAGCCATTCAGAATGCTTCCGTGCTAGTTACCATTTCTTTAGCTTTACCCGAGCACCATTTGCACATGAATGGGGCTTAACGAAGAAACTGGCACAGGTTTAAAAAATGTGTATGAGAGCGTGTCCCTCTGTTACAGTGTGTGTCAACACAATATGTGTGTGTGTTCAAGCCTGTGCATGAGTGATGTGTGTATGTGTACGTGTGTATCCACAATATGTATGTGTGTATCCACAGTGGACCAATGTATTAATCTATAGGGGAAAAAAGAGAGAAATACGGTGTGCCAGGCTCCTGAATGTGGCATTGTGTTTGTGTAGTGGTCTGGGGAGGACATATGTGGGCCTCTAAGGGGGGCGATCACATAGAACATGCTTTTCATGTTCGAAAACGCGAGGCGCGCCACGCTGCTCTTTTGGTTTACTTTTTAGAAAAAGCAGCGCTGTTGCCAGGTAACCACCTAAACAGCTATCCTGATAGTCAAGGATTATAGCGCGAGCGCTCTAGTTGCGGTTAATGAACCTTTTTAAAGTTTCTAATAATATGACCTCTGACCTTAAGCCGCATCAGCCAACACAAGTTTTTCCTTCATCATTGCAGTCTCCGGACGTTTCAAGCAACTGTAAAGTTCCGTCATCACAACGGAAGATCCGCCTCCCCGTTCAGTCGATTGGACAATAGGAAAAAGGGCATCAAGCGCTTTTCTGCTCAGAGTTGAGTTCTTTTCAGCTTCCGGTTTACAGAGCTCTCCACCAAAAACGTGAGGCGCAGAAGGCCGCAAAAACGCAGAGCGCCTGGCGCACATAAGCAGCACGCAAAACGCTCCCTGCTAACTGAAGCTAATCGACCTCTTAGGCCCGATTCACATTTCGCGTCTAAAAAAAGTGCAGAAAAGGCGAGCCGCGCCACATTCTCTCTTCATATGTCCCATGGTGCACGCGCAGTACTCCGTGAAGTAGAAGTACTTCCATCTCGATGCGCCGCCTACATTTAAAATAATGAATATGCGTGCTGAAAAGACGTGAAATGTGAATAGGGCCTTAGAGAGCCAAATGACAACTCAACTTGAAGAACCCTACAGATCTTAGAACAGTAGTTTGGTGGAGAATTTGTTATTTATAGTAAAGAAAGTATAGTGAATATTATTGTATTATAAGTGTATAGATAACCGAGAAAAGAAAATCTTTCATCATTAGTTCACCCTCATGTCATTTTAAACCCGGTATGACTTTCTTTCTTCAGCAGAACACAAAAGAAGATATTTTGAAGATTGTTGGTAACCAAACAACAACCGGCCCTCAATGACTTCCACTGTATGAAAACAAAACCATTGAGACATTTCTTAAAACAGCTTTAGCTTTCAAAAGACGTTCCATACATCGTGAATTTAAATTATTTAAATGATAATTAAATAAAATACAGCATGTAAAATTGAAAGAAGTTGGCAAAATCACTACACAAATATACAACTTTGACTCTAAATGTATTTTGATGTTTTTACAACATAACAAAACTTTAGATGTCAAGTGTACACAAACAATATAGAACTATTTGTCAATACAGTCTTTTGTCTGAGACATCTTTACAATAACTCAAGGTGGTTTTAAAAAGATGAATTCAGATCTCATATTTTCACAATGGTAGTGTGTGTAACTGCAGCATTTCATCACATGCAGACATGTTCCATGTGTCACAATACTTTTTGCCTTCATTTAAAAAAGTTGTCTATTGTTTCATCGTTTCTAGCATGGCTATTTTCTGCTTATGCTATCTTTTATTTCTTTTTTATCTTTTCTTTTTTAATAAATGACAGTGGTTTCTTTTTCTACTGTAGAAACATATGTTTGTGGTCCACGGATCCTTGTACTTTGGTGTGTATAAGAAGCAAGAAACCCTTTATTTATAATTACATGATTCTGAACGTTAAGAGATAAATGTGTGTATGTTTGTGAGTTATGAAACCCCATGTTTTTTACTCCCAAAATGCACAACTGGGTCTGGGTTGGAGGAAGGACTGTTTTCACAGATGATGGTCTCTCGCTCTGAATGTGGAATGTTGATGCAGGTGTGATGTGCGAGTGTGTGTGTCAGTGGGTGAATGACATGTTTACAATTGATGGTATTCATATTTCTTTGGATTTGTGGAAATTGTGGTATGACCATTGATTTTACATGTACTTTCACATTTAACTTACACTTTACATGGATTGTGTTATTTAGTCTTGATGTAGCCTATAACTAAGGCATACGTACTTACGTAATACGTAACTACGTTGAAAAGGTCACACTTGACCTTGGTAGGGCAGGGCGAAAAAATCCATCTCATCTTCTCCAAATTCCAAATAATCCGACATCATTGTTTTATTCGGTTCCTCCGCCTACATCAAGCGCGACCTTTTCAACGAAATAACGCATTACATGAAGTCGCAGAACAGCGCAGAACAGACCAAGGCGAGCATTTGTGTTCATAAAGCATATACATTTTAATTTTGTTTAGAAAATGACCGATCGTTTCGCTAGATAAGACCCTTATTCAACATCTGGTATTGTTTAAAGCCCTTTAAAGCTGCACTGAAACTGTCATTTTGACCTTCAACCATTTGGAGTCCATTGAAGTCCACTATATGGTAAATAATCCTGGGATGTTTTCAAAAATACATAAACATCTTGGATGACAACAAGTTAAATTATCATGAAAATGTATGTTGAAAGTGAAAAATTCCTTTAAACATGAAGGGTTTGAGTTCAGTGTTCTTATGGCCAAATCCTAGTGCAATGAGTTTTAATAACATATTACGAAAATATTCGGCTTTTTTAGGGCTACTGTAGAAACAACATGATGAATTCCATATAACGTCTGTGTACTGTATATAGAAACAGCCTGTTCTAAGGCATAATCATAATTTATTATTCTAATAAAAGCATCATGCTTTATTATGTACTGTCGTTACAAAGACAAAGTTATATATATTCACATTACGTTTCTGTCAATAGATCCTCTCAAAAAATGTACTTAAACTGTGACCGCAAAATTGAATGCAAAGTGAATATTAACATTCTCTGCATAATGACTAAAGTCTGCTGCACTCTTTTATTGTCTCTCACTGTTCTCTGTTTCTATGTGTCTTTTGTTGTAAGGTGGAGGGTGGACGGACCCAGAGCTGGCTGACTTTGAGCTGCTAGTAATCATGAGTGCTACAGTGGAGCCCACCTCGGCAACCTGCCAGGTTCGCACCTCCTACCTGCCCGACGAGATCCTGTGGGGCTATGAGTTTCCGCCTGTCGTCTCCCTCTCCCCCTCTGGAAAGTATGTAGCTGATTTTACGTTCTTTGACAAGGTTGCCAAGACCAAGACACCACCCCTCTTCAAACAAGCCCCACCTCATAACACGCAGTCCCCCCATCACCAAGACAGTAGAGGCGGAGAACAAGGGGCAGACACAGAGAAGATGAGATTGGAGGAGAGTTACCGGGAGGAACGGGGACGGGACAGGGGCCGGGTGCGAGAGCAGCTTAGCGTCCGCATTAGTAATGTGTAGAAAGAATAAAACACAGAGATGAGTGAGAGGGATTTGGGTGTGCGTGAGGTGTATGTGTGTTGAAAAAAGGGTCTGATGGAGATAAACCGCCTGTGTATTTGTTTGATTCAGCGTTAGCCAACTTTTTCTTTTTTTTGATGCCACTAAGTTTACCTGTTTTGCCAGGCAACGTGCCAGCAGAGTTGGCTAGGGCTGAAAGACACTGATATCCAAGAATGATAAAATGTAGGAGCCAGAAAAGAGAAAGAGGCTATGTTCGGTATAGCATACGACTCTCACTGGGTCTAAAACTGTATCCTGTTTGAAGCACACCGTATAAGTAGAGTTAAGCGCAGCTTTATGCAGATGACACTGGAAATAATACAATTTTAGCATACAATGGGCAACGTGAAGAGATGCTTAACCATCTTTAACTGTGCAAGCCTTTATTTATTTTTTTTGAATTTGAGAAGCTTTTAAAAACAGAATTTTTCTCTTGATGTTGTGATCATGTGGCAACATTGAAGTAAACTACTGCTTGAAACATCATGCAAACTGTATTGAACTGTATACTATATTGAAAATAGAAGGCAGTACACGAAATCTAATGCACAGAATTGGGTGAAGGGTTAGTTTTTCATTCCGAACATAGCCAGAGGGAGCTGTATTACTGTAAACGACTAAACTATTAGACCACGTGGAATCAAATGATGATTCATTATATTTTCGCTGCTTTACACATGACATTACTGATTTTACACACACAAAACAAACAAGGGCTCATAAGATGGTCTATTGGAAATGATTGTTTCACCACCTTGTGGCCAAGAAAAGCAGTGCCACAGACCGAAGAACAGAGAAGAACATAACATTCTGATGGGAAAGAGCTGACTTTATAAAGACATGGACGATAATGTATTTTTACAGAATGATTACAGTGGACCCAGGGGTCACATAAATCATAATATTGAAACCACTGTACTGTAGTCAACAATAGAGCAAAAGTACAACAACTGGATTAAATAACTTGTTCTTGTCTTATGAAGGGACTCCATTGAAATCCATCTTTGGAATTTTAAACTAACAGTGCCAGTATAGAACTATTTTGGGTGAAAGTTTTGTTTTTTCCCATAGTTTATCTTTTGTCACTGGAATAAACATAGATGTTTGTTAACAATACTAAAAGCACTTTACCAACAACGAGGGTATATTTTTATATTTTGTTTGGGTCCAGATTAACTGTATATGTTCTGTTTTTTTATAAAGACATTTCAAATGAAGAATTAAAGAATGTATTTTGAATAATTGTTATTAATATATTCAATGTGCCTGCAATGTCACTTAATAATAATAATAATAATGTATTACTGTGGCTCAAAATGCACACAGGCTTTTTAAACATAAAAATCTGGTTGTGTCACCTTATTTGTGGTATGAACAGGAATTACCCCTCAGATTGCTTAACTTGTTGAGCAGAGGCATACTGTTACTTGTTACATGATCAAATGTATAATATTTGCCTGATGTATGATTAAAGTTTTGACAAAATCCTAGAGACATCAAACGAAGGGAGCAAATGGCAACGTCCTGACAACAACCTACAAGCATCCTAACATTTTCTTTACAAAATGTAAATTATTATTATTATTATTATGACAGAGAAGCCACATGATTTTCACATGTGCAATGACACATGAAGCATGTGGTTCTGGAAAATTTCCAGGTGAATCCCATGTGAAAAAAACATTACAATTCACGTGTTTTTTCTTTAAGGGAAAATCTGATGGTAATTCTATAAAATCTTTCCTGCTCTGAATGTGTCACGTGGTAATAAAGAGCTTCTCCGTTATAAATGATTTCTAAAATGAATTTATAATAATCTGATCATACTATTCAGTGGTGTTCATTTAGTTGATGAATAATTTGTCATAGTTTTTGTACAGAAAGCCACACGATGTTCACATGTACAAAAACAGCGATCGCATGTGAAACGTGGTGATATTTACGTAGTGAGGTGTTCTCCACATGAGAAAAAGGTGAAATTGTGTTTTTCTATCTACAGGTATAGGCTGCTTTTGTCTGTTGTTAAAAAATTGACTTTGTCACATTTTGCCTGTCTGAAACTGTGGCTGTAAGGAAACATCTGTGTTTAGACAGGATTCACTTTCGACAACTGGACTTTTATCATTTTAACTGCTAATGATCTACAATGACTGTTTTTAATAAATGAGAAGTTTTGAAGAAGTTACTTTATCAGTGTGTTTAATAACAAGTTCAATTGAACAGATTATAATAGCTGGTGCGATTGTGAGGTCTGTGAGTATACAAACCATCACGAAAGTAAATGCATGTGAAGCAAATTTGTGTATCCAGGGAATTTAGGGTTCTTCTGAAGTCACTTGATTTTTATACTGTAAGACAGAAATAGAACAAACTATTTTTGACATAAATGAACTTTCACACACACACAGTGTCTGTGGAGAACTGAAACATTCAAGCATGACTATTCAGTGTCTATACTCTTTACTGTTCTGTTAATATACTGACTATATATATTTTTAATTTCTTATGGCATCTAAGCTGAAGGGCTTTACGATATGCACTGAAAAAATTATAAATTAATTAAATTATGGACAGTGGTTCCACACAACAGAAATATGTGATCTCTACTCAAATTCTGAATGTATGATGAACTAAACTGAATAGAGTAAACTTAAACAACGATGTGCGGATAACTTGAATAAATTAAGTTCATCCTAAAGGTTTTTAAGTAGAGATAACATGTTTCATTAAACTTGATAGGAAAGATATGACAACAATGCGTACAATTTATAAATATTGTTTTCTAATATAACTACTTATATTGGTTATTTTATAATTTTTTCTCACATTATGTGGAAAACATCAAGACTGTATACAGATATTAACCACGAGCCGGAGATCCAAGAAAATAGACTCTTTTTTTGACATTCAGTGACAAATCAGTTCGTGCACGTTAAAGGTTCCCGTGTAACATCACTTTGCTAAAGTGGCATAGAAACTCAACGGAAACCTCATTTCATTCGTTTCATTTAAGCCTTACATGCATAAACAGGAAGCAACATGCAAATGTAGGCCTACAGTTCAGATCTGTGAACGGAAACAGCCAACTCTCATACTGTGAAAAACAATTATTACAAGACATCTCACAGGTAAGAATTCTTGCATTTATTTGTTTATTGAGTGTATGGATAACTTTAATCATTGGAATGATACAAGTGTGGTTCGCGGTCAGTGGTCAAGAGGCCTATAAGGGGTGCGCTTCCGATACAACAACGTAACTCACAGTTCACTCACAAGTGTTTGCGTCTAGCTAACTACAACAGAAATTAACTGGCAGCTACTTTTAAAATAGTGCAGGTATTTCCTCTTCTGTTGTAAAGGCAAACCACAAATAAAATATAATACCACCACTATTTTTTTGGCTCACTTTGGCTCAAATTCACAGGAATTTTGTTTTTGCTAATTTTACATTTAGTACAGTGAATATTATGAGTTTACAAAATAAAACAAATTTATGTATTCTACTGCATTAGTTAATTTAGTTTACTTAAAAAATTCTAAATGATTAAAACATTTCTTTTTTTAAATCTGTAATCTAAATTGTTAAAGATGTGTATCTTGACTGTAGATTAACTCATAAGAAAAATGACAGAGGATATCTTTTAAACCTAAATGAGCATAGTCAGACATATTTTTCATGAGAAAAAGACCCGACTGTTTTACACTAGCCTTCCGACATTTTTCTCATCATACGTTGCATCACTGGGTAACTTATAATTCACTCATCATTTGGCAATTTCCTGCCAAAAGTATTGTGGGCATATTTAAAAATATGATGAGCGTAATTCAAAAAATTAAAACCACGAGCTAGAACTTTAAACTATGGAGCCGTGGAAGGGACATTGGTGGAAAAAAAACAGAAAGCTAAAAAAAAAACAGAAGACGAAAAGTTTCTCGTGAGCACGCAAAAAGTATCTTGGGCGCACGAGAAACTTTCGCGTGCTCACGCATTACAATTTCCGGCCTAAGTGTACCTTGTTTCCTGGCATCTTTTTTGCGTAAACTAAGGGGAGAGAAAGCATGGATGTGCACGAATTTATCGATGTCTATTTTAGGTTAGGCATTATATATGACGACACAGTGTCTGTTCGAGATACTTTTCTCACAAACATACGTTTTAATTTTTTTTGTGTTCTCTGATCATTTCTGCTATTATTTTATTTTTTTCTACGCATAAGTAATTTTTTCCCTCGCTTGTTTTTCCACATTCTGCGCTTGCTTTACCAAATGCTGCAGTTCAAGTTTCATGGTAATTAGGGCGGGCTTTAGCGTCACTATTGGTCCACTAGTTCTAGATTGATAGCTCCTCCTCTAGCCAAACAGTCAAAGACTGATGGTATCGCGGCATACACCTGAAGATAGATAACCGTCAGTTGCAAATCCAGGACAATCACAAGAAATTGAACATAATTATATCGCTACTGAGTGTCAGGTACACTTCTTATATCTGTTATGAGTATTCTCTGGCAGGTCTATTAAGTAATTTGTTGATAGTCGAATTGGACATTCAATTAATTAATAGACCTGGCAGAGAATAAGAAGTGCATCTGACACTCAATTACTTGTGACACAACACAATTACTTGTGATTGTCGTGGATTTGAAGCTGACGGTTATCCGTCACTGTATAGGAATCCGTTATCCATATAGGAAAACATTATTTTGTGTGCGACATGGACAACTTTGTCTTTATGTTTTAATTTTGTGCAATATAATTTAAAATGTATTTAAACTTCAGACTCACAGCTTTTATTTTCGTATTTATACTAAATCTTTTTTTAAATATGCCCGCAGTACTCTTGGCAGGAAATGTATCCCATACTTCACAGGGATGCCATAGAAGAACCATTTTTAGTTCCACAAAGAACAATCTCTTTCTTACCTTTTCATAATCTGAAGAAACTTTTTCACCAGAAAGAACCTTTTGTGAAACAGAAAGGTTCTTCGTTTGTTAAAAATTTTTTATGGAACCAAAAGGTTCTTCTATGGCACAGAAGAACCCTTTGATGCACCTTTATTTTTAAGAGTGTAAATCACAAATGTGGAAGGTTCTGTGCATGGTTAAAATAGAATTATGTAACCCAATGGTATGAGGTGACATTTTCAAGTATTTGGGGTTAACTCACTCTGAAAAATCTTAAAGCCCCTTTATGTGAGCACAGAGTATATAAAGTAGATTCATTTGGATGTTTTAGTACAAATGTTATTCCAATTAACTAAACTGTGAAGAAAATGTAATTTAATTCTTGTACAATTATTTGTGCTATACTTTTCCTCCATTTTCTGTCTTGCATTGGGAAAAAAAGAAAAGTGTTCTCAATATTTACCGGTAACTCCCACATGCACATCCTGCAGGTGTACAACAGGAAATCTGTTGTCAGATCGTCGATCTTCAAACTTGAACTGACAGTTATGGGGCTCATTGTGGTCTTCCTTTTCTGGTTCAGCTTTGCTGAAGGTGCGTTGTATTTATATATTCTAATTTTTTTTACACTTCTCTAAATAAAGAGATCTGCGCAGTCCTTTAACAGGCTAACTTAAATGTTCGTCTTACAATAAATAAAATGAATAATTTACTCTCCTCAATGTGTTTCTACATTGCTTTACTTGATTTAGAATTTTTTTTTACGTATTTAGTTAATCTAAATTTAGACCCCTTTTTTATTGAATTATAGTTTTTTTCTTTAACGGGTGGTTTCCTGGAAAGGGATTCTTAAAACAACACAATTGCACATATACATGTAAGGGATAATCCAAGGCTAGCCGTGCATTAAAGGATTTTAATGCACGACGTGGAGGCCAAGGACCACCGACGTGAAGCTGAGTTAAAGCTATTATTGATGTTTACAGTGTCATTTTTTATCAGACAGGTGAAAATGAAAATGATTATCTGACTGGAACTACCCCTGCATTAAACAGTTAAAATGACCAACTTCCAGCCAATCAGAATCAAGTATTCAGACAGACCATGGTATAATTTAAGATCTGTCAGTGCAAGTTGTTTTTGATCAAGACACCTCTAACATTTAGGTTGTCTGGAACCAGGCTTAAGCCCTGTCCGGGAAACCACCCTAAATGTATATTAATTGAAAAAGATGTGAGTGTTGGATGTTGACATTTGCTTATATCATATGTCAAATGTGACATACTTTATTAGCTTCATAAATGGCTGCTAAAATGCACCGTTAAATAAAACTCCATGCACCATTACTAATTTTAACAGAATAGGACATATTCTGTGAAGAGACATCATTATATTCTTTTATTTCTGCAGATTTTAGCGTTGACTCATTGGAGGACAAATATGGATTGAAAGGAAGATCTATACAATTCAACATTATTGACACAAATCAGTCAAATGTTAAATGGCGACGAACTGACAGCGAGACCAAGCAATTAATTGCCGATACAAATGGCGTTTCTCCATTTTATAAGAATAAAATGACGATGAACTTAAATAAGTCATTGACAATTTTCAACCTTCAGAAAAATGACAGTGGGATATATAAGGCCCTCACAAACTGGGAGGACCAAATTCTGGCTGAAATTAGGTTAACAGTGGAGAGTAAGTTAATAACATTTTCTATTTTCTTTCTCTTATTTGCTGATAACACACATGTGTGGGGGAAACCACAAAAACCAAAACAAAAAAGATCTGTGAAGCTTTGCCATTCCATTGCTGTTGTGGTCCTTTATCAGCAGTTATGAAAATATATTTAGAATTGTGGGTAAATCTTTGTGGTCTTTCTTCTATTTATTTTGTCAAACATCAATATAAAGGGAATCAACTTTATTAAATGTGACATATTTTAATGCTACTTTTACTGCCTGTAGTGTGAACTGTGAACACTGAGCAGTGTTGATTTATCATCACTGATTTCGCTGTTACTGCAGATCTTGTCGCTAACTCACCCGTGTCTGAACTCTTCCCAGATGCAGTCCCTAAACCTACAATCGTGAATCACGACTTAAATTTTTCCACTGGAGGGTGTCAGACCACAGTAAACTGTTCAGCTGATGGAAGTTGGGCCACTTATGACTGTGACCAAAGTCTCTGTAGACAAACACATGTCTCTCGAACCTCTATTAACATCACTGTAACTGCACTAGACAGCAGAAATCTTGAATGTATGGCCAACAACAATGTGAGCGCCAACAAATCCACAATTACAATTATGTGTAAGCATCACTTTTTATTTGAAAGTTGTTAGTCTTTTTAACAAAGTTGACAGTTTCCTTCAAAAATTCTGATAAATGTTTGTTTTTAAATATTTTCTTTCTTCTCACAGGCCAGGAGAAACAAACAGATTTTCACTCACCTCCAAGATTTGTGTTTTGGATTGTCATCACCCTTTGTGTTGGTGTTGTGTTGAGTTTGCTGTTGGGTTTGATGATAGTGTTATTCAAAAAGAAAAAATCTTCCAAAGTTTTCCCACAGGTTGAATTTTTTTTCTCTGATTGAAATATATCTATTATTTATTCATATATTGAATATATACATACAATTCCATAGACTTGTTTTTGTAGGTCATTTGGGGCTTAATGTAAGTGAAATATTTTCATGGAAACGTTTTTAACCCCTTTCTTTCTGTTCAGTCTCGTTCCACCGGGGTAGATGGTACAGCAAATGAACAAGGTCCTGAAACTATCTACAGCACAGTTCAGAATCCAAACTCCTTCCAAACTACCCCAGGAAACAACACTGACAACAGTATAGAAACAACCATATATGACACCCCATCAAAACATGTATGATGCATCTAAGAAAGATTCAGGCAATATGAATGAATATTTGCAGACTCAAAACTGTAACATTCCAATTTAAATAGAACCTCTGTTTACCTAAGTTGAGATAAAGAAACATTGTTTCACTTGCTTTGTTTGTGTTTTTAGCCAAAGGCTCATCACGCTAACAGCATGGAAGTAAATCAGGAGCAACAGCTCCCTCAAGAGGACAGAACTGTAAACGTAAGAGCTACAGTCCACCAAGCGTCGGAACCAGATTCGGAGCAAATAAACACAGTTTACTGCAAATTGGGAGAAATATGATTTATTGGATTATGTCTTCTTTTCCTGCTGTGTGTTTTACTTGCTGTGTGTTTTTTCAGTTAAAATAAATTACATTTTAGTTTAGTTTCATTTCAGTTAAGGTCACAATTCGGGATGAGAACACTCATGAGTAATTTGTTCCTTCTTCGTTTGAATAAAAGTCACCTCCACACAAAAAGCAAAAACATGTTAGGAAGCTCTGTCAAGAGCATGCCAAACCAACACGTGGTGATATAACCCCTAGCCATAAAGCTGTGTTGGCCAATCAGAAGCCTGGAATCTGATGTCAAACAAAGGAGCTAGTGGCGCGGAGTCCAGCATCATACACCCAAACTCTGGTTTCGCCGTCTACACGACAACACTGAGACGGAGATTCTTAAAACCTACACCCTGGCAGGTGACAATAATTTACACCTGTGTCATGTTTAGTTGTCCTTGTGTTTTAGTAGCACCCTGGCTGAATCCATAATGGCATACTCAATGAGTAGGTACGTAAGTAAGTACGTACGTTTTGCCTGAAGGGGTGTAGTATGAATGCGATCGGGCGTTGTGATGTAATTTTTTTTCTTTTCTTTTTTAATGGTGGGTGGCAACATACGTTTGACGTGCATTTCCGCGACCTACTGTATTGTAGTGTGGGCCAGAGATTAGCCATGTAATGTAATGAAGGTTTTGTACAAGTAAACAGCACATGAAACAAAACTTTCAATTTTCTTTAAGTACAGCACATTCAGAGCTTTTTATTTTAATGTATTTTAATTTTTATCTTGTAGGGCTATATGCTTTGGTTAAAAATATATTTTTTAAAGAAATGCAGCAGCTTTGTGATTTTTCAATGTGTTTTCGTCAATAACAGGCCCATTCACACCTCCCATTGTCAAAAATGTTCTTTTTGTAACAGAAAAATGCTTATTGACTATAAACCGGTGCTAATAATTATTTTGTCTGTATTTTGCCTATTGGTTGATGTCTGTCACATAGATACACCCATGTTTCTCTAATATACACTCACCTAAAGGATTATTAGGAACACCATACTAATACTGTGTTTGACCCCCTTTCGCTTTCAGAACTGCCTTTATTCTACGTGGCATTGATTCAACAAGGTGCTGAAAGCATTCTTTAGAAATGTTGGCCCATATTGATAGGATAGCATCTTGCAGTTGATGGAGATTTGTGGGATGCACATCCAGGGCACGAAGCTCCCGTTCCACCACATCCCAAACATGCTCTATTGGGTTGAGATCTGATGAATGTGGGGCCATTTTAGTACAATGAACTCATTGTCATGTTCAAGAAACCAATTTGAAAATATTCGAGCTTTGTGACAGGGTGTATTATCCTGCTGGAAGTAGCCATCAGAGGATGGGTACATGGGGGTCATAAAGGGATGGACATGGTCAGAAACAATGCTCAGGTAGGCCGTGGCATTTAAACCATGCCAAATCGGTACTAAGGGGCCTAAAGTGTGCCAAGAAAACATCCCCCACACCATTACACCACCACCACTAGCCTGCACAGTGGTTACAAGGCATGAAAGATCCATGTTCGAATTCTGTTTAAGCCAAATTCTGACTCTACCATCTGAATGTCTCAACAGAAATCGAGACTCAACAGACTAGGCAACATTTTCATAAGTCTTCAAATGTCCAATTTTGGTGAGCTTGTGCAAATTGTAGCCTCTTTTTCCTATTTGTAATGGAGATGAGTGGTACCCGGTGGAGTCTTCTGCTGTTGTAGCCCATCCGCCTCAAGGTTGTGCGTGTTGTGGCTTCACAAATGCTTTGCTGCATACCTCGGTTGTAACGAGTGGATATTACAGTCATAGTTGCTCTTCTATCAGCTTGAATCAGTCGGCCCATTCTCCTCTGACCTCTAGCATCAACAAGGCATTTTCGCCCACAGGACTGCCGCATACTGGGTGTTTTTCCCTTTTCACACCATTCTTTGTAAACCTGTTACGACCCTCCTATGACTCGTAACCGTCTAGGGTTTTTAGGAGGGGAACATGTGTAACCACCTCCGACACACACCAACATGTAACACTGAGTGAGGTGAGAAAACACGAGAGACCACTGAATAAAGTGAATATGAGTTTAATAAATATAATGAAAGTATGTTTATAACAAAACCCAACCACAAAGGAAAGGGGAAAACGGACTGTGCCAAACAAACAAAAGTAATGTAAGCAAAAACAGTTATCTAACACATTTAACTTCTAATACTAAACTAAAAAAAAAAGATCAAAAGAAAAGACTTCAATGTCCGTGACGTCGTAACTAAACTACACTAACTTATAAACGTAAATACAGTGGGTGGCACAAATCCCTAACTAGTGTTTTAATACAACAAATTTACTATGTGTGTACAATGTACGTCACGTGACATCTTACCTATCCCCTTCTCCTTTGTGGACTGCAACATTCACAAGTGAGAAGGGTTTGGACACAGCCACAGCAAGGAACGATGTACACACATGAGAACACCGTAATAAAACATACAAATAGTTCTCGCCCGCTCTCTACACAAGCAAAGGTTCTCAATACAAAGTTCTCTGGTAAAGGTTCTCTCAATACAAGGTTCTCTGGTAAAGGTTCTCTCAATACAAAGTTCTCTGGTAAAGGTTCTCTCAATACAAGGTTCTCTGGTAAAGGTTCTCTCAATACAAAGTTCTCTGGTAAAGGTTCTCTCCCAAACTGGCAGCAGCACGGTCTTTAAATAGCTGCTTCACGGCTCCCGCCTCCCAAGGCGCGGCCACTCATCTCATTAGTCTTTACTGACAGGCAAGATAGCCAATCAGCAACAACCTAAGAAAGTGAACGTAAGAGAAACAGACAGGACGGAAAAACAATACAACACACCCACACAATACTACAAACGTCCTTACGGACGTAACAAAACTGTAGAAATGGTTGTGCGTGAAAATCCCAGTAACTGAGCAGATTGTGAAATACTCAGACCGGCCCGTCTGGCACCAACAACCATGCGCTCAAAATTGCTTAAATCACCTTTCTTTCCAATTCTGACATTCAGTTCGGAGTTCAGTAGATTGTCTTGACCAGGACCACACCCCTAAATGCATAGAAGCAACTGCCATGTGATTGGTTGATTAGATAATTGCATTAATGAGAAATTGAACAGGTGTTCCTAATAATCCTTTAGGTGAGTGTACATTCTATTGTAGTATTAAAAATAACACGAGAAAACCTCTTCTGTGATGTTTTGGTATGTGCCAAGTATGTGTTAACATGGACGTTGTCCAAATGTTATCTGCCCGTGCTCTCATTTTACTTCACTTTCTGCTCATCTGTTCTTTCCTTTTCCATAAAACATTTTTCGTTTAGATAAGTAATTCAATTTAGGCAATTAATTGGTTTAGGACATATTTGTGTTTTGTAATTATCCGACTATAAAAGGTGATTAGAAATATATATTAAATAAATATTGTAAACAGAAACTTAAATAAACTGCTGAACATACCTGCATCATCCTACGACTTTCAGCATCCCTCAGCCCCATTTCCGTTGATGCTAAGGCATCTTTGGCCACAAGCCAAATTGGAGGCACCATGTCATGGTGGAAGAACGGAGAGAGGCCCAATTGCGGTGAAACAGCTGGTTTTATTTACCCTGCCCACAGGGGACACAAGAGAGCATACACAACCCCGAAGGGAGAGACAAAAACCCCGAAGGGAGAGATGAATGACCCCGAAGGGAGAGATGAATGACCCCGAAGGGAGAGATGAATGACCCCGAAGGGAGAACTCTCAGGAGATCCTCTATCGAAGCGTCTGCAGCACAGGTGGTTGTCACACCCGGAGATTCCGGGTTCTAGACGGCGGCTGCGGACCGCAACGGTAGAGGCAGGGTCTGGTGCTAGGCAGGGTATGCTCCAGGGTCCCAGACGGCGTGGCTGGGTAAAGTCCCGGGGAGCTGGTGGGAGAGCTTCGTGAGCAGCCGATGCAGGGAGTCACTGGAGCGCCGGCGGGAAACTAGCGGGCAGATGAAGATGAGAAAATAATAGGAGGAACACAAAACTACCTAGGGAAAATAACAATACTAGAAAAACCAAACTAGACTAGACTAAATAAATAAATAACGCTAATGACAGATAGAAGAAAGCTTGTAACGCAAGTCTAGACACGACTGGACTGGACTGGACAGGACAAGAAGTCAGCTAACGGCAGTGCTAGGATAAACACACAACGGACTGACAAAGAACAAGAGCACACGAGGGAATGAAATAGGAAACCTCTTAATTACGTAATGGGCAACAGCCGCGTAGCGCAACCCGCGAGCGGGAAGCGCTAGCGAAACTCGCTACAGGTGACAGGGTGATCAGCGGAGTCGTGAGGGAAACCCAGTGAGGGAGACACGGGGGCGGGGCTGGTGACGCAGACACAGAACACGCGGAAAACTGTCAAACAATTCCCCACGTGTTCAACATGAAACAAAACACAGTCACGCAGGCAAAAAACTGAACCACAGACCCAGAGTCATGACAGTAACCCCCCCCCAGCTGCGCCACTGGGCGCTTAGGGAGGGGGCTCACCTCGTCGCCGGTGGAAGTCCACGATCAACGCACGGTCCAGGATGTCGCGAGACGGCACCCAACACCTCTCCTCTGCGCCATAGCCCTTCCAGTCCACCAAGTATTGGAAGCCCCTGCCACGACGGCGCACGTCGAGCAATTTCCTGACCGTGTAGGTCGGGGACCCATCCACCAGACGAGGGGGAGGGGGAGGGGAGCGGGACCCAGAAGGATTCAGGTGGGACACAAAGACAGGCTTCACCCTGGAAACATGAAAAACAGGGTGAACTCGACTAAGATTGGGTGGGAGCTTGAGCCGGACAGCCACCGGATTGACCACCTTGGTGATGCGGTATGGCCCAATGAACTTGGGAGCCAGCTTGCGAGAAGGCACCCGGAGAGGCAAGTCCAAGGTAGAGAGCCACACCCGCTGACCACACAGATAGGTAGGATGGGAAGACCGGTGACGATCGGCTACGGTCTTACTACGGCTAGCGGATTGAGCCAGGATCCTCCTAGCCTTACTCCACGTGCGTTTGCAACGTTGGACGAAAGCTAGGGCTGAAGGGACGGAAGAGTCGAGTTCCTGGGAAGAGAACAGAGGAGGTTGGTAACCCAGAGAAGCGGAGTCTCCGACCGAGATCCTGGTTGGCGCGCTCACATTGCCCATTGGTCTGTGGATGGAATCCGGAGGAGAGGCTAGCGGTGGCTCCAACCAGCTTGCAGAACTCCTTCCAAAACCGGGACGTGAACTGAGGACCCCTGTCGGATACAACGTCAACTGGTAACCCATGGAGCCGGAAGACGTGATCCACCATCAGTTGAGCGGTCTCCCGGGCGGAGGGAAGCTTGGGGAGGGGAACGAAGTGGACTGCCTTGGAGAAGCGGTCTACCACAGTCAGAACGACCGTATTTCCCCCGGAGAGTGGAAGGCCAGTCACAAAGTCCAAAGCGATGTGTGACCAGGGACGAGAGGGGATGGGCAGTGGGCGGAGCAGACCAGCAGGAGGGCGATTAGAGGGCTTATTTTGAGCACAGACAGAGCACGCCAACACGAACTGCCCGACGTCTTTGGCCAATGATGGCCACCAATACCTCTGGCGCACCGTAGCCAGGGTGCCCCGATTGCCTGGATGGTTGACAAACCTAGAGGAATGGCTCCACTGAAGGACTTCAGGGCGCAGTGCAGTCGGCACGAACAACCGACCCGGCGGGCATCCCCTCGGCACTTGCACCCCCCGTCCGGCCTCCTCTACTCGCCGTTCGAGTCCCCAGGTAAGAGCCCCGACCACTCTCCCCTTGGGGAGGATGGACTCAGTCGCCGGCTCCTCCCCGAGAACCCCAAACAGACGAGAGAGAGCATCAGGTTTGATGTTCTTTGAACCGGGCCGGTACGAGAGGGTGAAGGAAAACCTGCCGAAGAACAGAGACCACCGAGCCTGTCGGGAATTCAACCTCTTGGCCGAACGGATATATTCAAGATTTTTATGATCCGTCCAGACCAAGAAGGGTTGTGTCGACCCCTCCAACCAGTGACGCCACTCCCCCAGAGCCAGTCGAACCGCCAACAGCTCCCGGTTACCGATATCGTAGTTCCGTTCTGCAGGGCTGAGGCGGTGGGAAAAGTAGGCGCACGGATGCACCTTCCCATCGTTAGCCGTTCGCTGAGAAAGAACTGCGCCTACCCCAACATCGGACGCGTCTACCTCCACAATGAACTGTCGTTCAGGATCTGGAAGACAGAGCACAGGTGCAGAGACAAACCGGGACTTAAGATTATCAAAGGCTACCTGTGCTTGAGGATTCCACCTGAACAGAACCTTTGGGGAGGTAAGCGCGGTGAGCGGCTCAGCCACCTGGCTGAAACCCCGGATGAATCGCCGGTAGAAGTTGGCGAACCCCAGGAACCACTGCAACGCTTTACGAGAGTCAGGGACAGGCCACTCAGCAACGGCCTTGATCTTGACCGGATCAGGTTCAATGCCTCTAGGGGATATTATGTGGCCAAGGAACGAAACCGAATCGGCGTGGAATTCGCACTTCTCCGCCTTAACAAAAAGTTGGTTCTCGAGAAGACGCTGGAGGACCTGACGAACATGCTGGGTGTGTACCTGGAGAGAAGGGGAGAAAATCAAGATGTCATCCAGGTACACAAAGACAAAGCGATTGATCATGTCACCCAACACATCGTTGACCAGGCCCTGGAAGACGGCCGGAGCATTGGTCAACCCAAAGGGGAGAACCAAGTACTCGTAATGTCCCGATGGTGTATTGAAGGCCGTCTTCCACTCGTCCCCCTCGCGGATGCGGACAAGGTGGTAGGCATTGCGGAGGTCTAACTTGGTGAAGACCTTGGCTCCCTGTAACAATTCAAAAGCGGTGGACATGAGAGGTAAGGGGTATTTGTTCTTAACCGTGATCTCATTCAACCCTCGGTAATCGATACAGGGACGTAGGGAGCCATCCTTCTTCTGGACAAAGAAGAAGCCCGCTCCAGCCGGCGAGGAGGAATGACGGATGAGCCCAGACTGAAGTGATTCACGAACATACTTATCCATGGCCTCTCTTTCAGGACCGGAAAGGGAATAGAGTCGACCCTTAGGCGGAGAAGTGCCTGGAAGGAGGTCAATGGCGCAGTCGTAGGGGCGATGCGGAGGTAGGGAGGTGGCGCGTGCCTTGCTGAAGACCGAGCGCAGACCGTGGTATTCCTCCGGGACCCCGGTTATGTCGGCCGCTTCTACCTGCAAAACAGGGGAGACAGAAACAGGAGACAGGGCAGGACCAAGACAAGATGCATGACAAGAGGGGCTCCAGGCCAGAATGGAACCATTAACCCAATCCACGTGAGGATTATGCTGTGACAACCATGGGTGCCCTAAAATGATAGGTGTTTTGGGGGACTCTAGGATGTACAGCTCAATCATCTCACAGTGGTTACCAGAAAGAAAGAGTCTTACGTGGGGGGTGACGTGAGTTATGGTGGCAAAAGATGGACCCGCCAGCGTCCAGACCGGGATGGGTTGAGGCAACGCTCGAAGAGGAATCCCCCATTGGCGAGCCGTGGAGGCGTCGAGGAAGTTGCCCTCCGCACCCGAGTCCAGAAGAGCTTGTCCACTGTGTTCCTGTCCCCCGTAGGAGACACGGAAGTCCAAGACGGTGCGTGAGGTCGGGGAGGAAGTAGGGATGGCGCCCACACGGATTCCCCGAACTACGGGTGGGCGCGTGCTTTTACTGGGCACTGGATGGCTTGATGACCCGGACCTCCGCAGTATAGGCATAGCCCATGCAAAATCCGGTGTTCCTTCTGCTGTGGAGTGAGGCGGGTGCGGCCCAGTTGCATGGGTTCGGGTCCTTCGGCAGGAGGGGCTGTGACCGGCAGGGACGGTGTGTCGCGGATACGCCAAGGGGGTGGTGAGCGTTGTCTAAGGCGACGGCGCTTGAGTCGGCTCTCCACTCGGAGGCACAGGTTGGTGAGCGCTTCCATATCCTCGGGAAGGTCAAGGGTGGCCATCTCGTCGGCGATAAAGTGGTGGAGTCCCTCTAAGAACCGTGCCCGTAAGGCAGCTGTATTCCAGCTGCAAGCTGCTGCCAAGGTTTGGAACCGAATGGAGTAGTCAGTGATGGATGACCTCCCTTGGGAAAGACGAGAGAGCTGGGACGCCGCTTCATCACCTCTGGCTGACCGGTCGAAGAGATGGGTCATCTCAGCCTTAAAGGCCTCAAAAGAAGAGCAGCAGGGAGCCTCAGCCTCCCAGACGGCAACTCCCCAGTCGCGGGCTGGCCCGGTGAGGAGATTCAGGACGAAAGCCACTTTTGTGTCCTCCCGGGCGTAGCGGCGGTTCTGCAGGGTAAACACGAGCCCACACTGGGCCAAGAAAGGGCGGCAGGCATTGGGCGCTCCGTCATAGAGGGGAGGAAGATTGATATGAGGCTCCGGCTCCGGCGGGCTGGTGATGGTTGGACCTCGACCGCTGGCGACAGCCCCCTGGACCTCCTGCAGGGCAGCGCGCAGTTCTGTCATCTGCCCGGATAGGAATTCCATCCCCTGGGAGGCTGCGGTTAAGCGAGTTGCCTGTTGTCCCAACAGGACCCCCTGTTGCTGGATAGCCATCCGGACAGGGTCCGTCTCCGCTGGGCCTCGGGTTTGGTCAGTCCGTTCTGTCATGGTGGAAGAACGGAGAGAGGCCCACAGGGGACACAAGAGAGCATACACAACCCCGAAGGGAGAGACAAAAACCCCGAAGGGAGAGATGAATGACCCCGAAGGGAGAGATGAATGACCCCGAAGGGAGAGATGAATGACCCCGAAGGGAGAACTCTCAGGAGATCCTCTATCGAAGCGTCTGCAGCACAGGTGGTTGTCACACCCGGAGATTCCGGGTTCTAGACGGCGGCTGCGGACCGCAACGGTAGAGGCAGGGTCTGGTGCTAGGCAGGGTATGCTCCAGGGTCCCAGACGGCGTGGCTGGGTAAAGTCCCGGGGAGCTGGTGGGAGAGCTTCGTGAACAGCCGATGCAGGGAGTCACTGGAGCGCCGGCGGGAAACTAGCGGGCAGATGAAGATGAGAAAATAATAGGAGGAACACAAAACTACCTAGGGAAAATAACAATACTAGAAAAACCAAACTAGACTAGACTAAATAAATAAATAACGCTAATGACAGATAGAAGAAAGCTTGTAACGCAAGTCTAGACACGACTGGACTGGACTGGACAGGACAAGAAGTCAGCTAACGGCAGTGCTAGGATAAACACACAACGGACTGACAAAGAACAAGAGCACACGAGGGAATGAAATAGGAAACCTCTTAATTACGTAATGGGCAACAGCCGCGTAGCGCAACCCGCGAGCGGGAAGCGCTAGCGAAACTCGCTACAGGTGACAGGGTGATCAGCGGAGTCGTGAGGGAAACCCAGTGAGGGAGACACGGGGGCGGGGCTGGTGACGCAGACACAGAACACGCGGAAAACTGTCAAACAATTCCCCACGTGTTCAACATGAAACAAAACACAGTCACGCAGGCAAAAAACTGAACCACAGACCCAGAGTCATGACACACCAAGTCAAGTCATCAACATTATTTATATAGCACTTTTTACAATTTTCATTGTTACAAAGCTACAAATTGTTATGTAAGTCAAAACACAGGTCAAATATCAGACAGACTATAAGTTCCTATATGCAGTGTTACTTAAATAAAACTATAAAATTCTAGCAGCTCCCCCGGCCAGGCAAACAGTGCAAGACAGTATGCAAACGGTTGCAAGGAACCCAAAACTCCATTGGTGGAGAAAAAAAACTAGGCCTAACCAGGGGATTCCAGTTCCCCTCTGGCAAAAGCTGCAGCCTCTGCACAAGCTCGGCAGTGCTTGCACAACAAGGCAAAATTAAAATAAAATGTATTTAAAATGATAATTAATAATCTAATAGTGGCTGAAATTTTATAAACCATGCAGGGCTTTATAGGCAATAAGCAAGATATTAAAGTTAATACGATGCTTTATAAGGAACCAGTGCAAGGTTGACAGAAACGGGCTAATATGCTTTTTGTACGTGTCAGAAGTCAAGCTGCCGCATTTTGGACCAGTTGGAGTTTTTGTAATAGGCCTGCAGGGCAACCTGAACATAAGATCAATATTAATGTTTCTTATTTAAATTCTATGAATTAAAACTATGCACAATATAAAGCACGGCCAATTTAAGAACAAAGCAAGGTCAATGCTAATGTTACATGGAGCCAGGAAACAAACGGTGGCTACTGGAAGCCAGGGGGAGCAGGTGGTGTCAGGAAGCTAGGGCAGAGCCAACAGGGCTGTAATCCAGGGTGGAGCAGGCGGTGTCAAGAGCCAGAGTGAAGCTGGAAACCAGAGTGGTGCTGGAATCAAGGGCAGAGACGGTGGCATCAGGAGCCAGGGTGGAGCTGGCGATCAGGGAGGAGCCGGTGATGTCAGGGGCCAGAGCACAGTAAAGTTCAGGGCAGCCATCTTGGCTGAGACAACGAACACAAAGAACTCAAAGGAGGCCATCTTCGGCAAAGCAGGGAACACAGGGACGTGGTACTCCGCCAGGGTCCAGCAGGAGTCTCCCCCTGACATCAGCCAGCCTATGTTGTTGTCTAGCCCACTCCAAAAACAGTCCATCCAATTATCTCCGCCCAAATAGCCTGATGACTGTATTTGAGAAACTCCTCCACAAATTCCTACACAGAGCGACCATTCTAAAAATGGCAGCTGTACATGATTAACTGTAAGCAACACATTCAATTTATAAAAGGAAAGTAAGAAGAACAAAGTCAATAAATACACTCCCATTTCATATACCACACAAAAAACTAAAAAAGTTTTGCACAAAACACAGAAAAACAAAACCATGGAGAGCAAAAAAATATGTTAACAGTGGTGAGGAACCCAAAACTCCAGTGGGAAAACCCAGGACCAACCAGTTCCCCTCTGGCAAAAATCTCTACAAGATTGAGAGTGCTTTTACAACTAGCTACATAAAAAGTAAATAAACAAAGTAAAAACATAGATATTAGGTTTAAGAGTATCATTAAATTATGTTTTATTAACAAAGTAGTAGAGGAGACGGAGCATATAAACAAGCCCTGCTGATCCGAATTAACAAACACGGCTTCCACCCTATCAGCCCAAGGAGCTATCTTATAAATAAGGCAGCTGCCTTACCTGCATCATCCTACGACTTTCAGCATCCCTCAGCCCCATTTCCTTTGATGCTGAGGCATCTTTGGCCACAAGCCAAATTGGAGGCACTAAGTCAAGTCGTCAACATTATTTATATAGCGCTTTTTACAATTTTCATTGTTACAAAGCAGCTGTACAAGAAAACATTGACTAAGCAAAACATATCAGGTTATGTAAGTCAAAACACAGGTCAAATATCAGACAGACTATAAGTTCCTATATGCAGTGTTACTTAAATGAAACTATAAAATTCTAGCAGCCCCCCCGGCCAGGCAAACAGGTGCAAGGAACCCAAAACTCCATTGGTGGAGAAAAAAAACTAGGCCTAACCAGGGGATTCCAGTTCCCCTTTGGCAAAAGCTGCAGCCTCTGCACAAGCTCGGCAGTGCTTGCACAACAAGGCAAAATTAAAATAAAATGTATTTAAAATGATCATTAATAATCTAATAGCGGCTGAAATTTTATAAACCCTGCAGGGCTTTATAGGCAATAAGCAAGATATTAAAGTTAATACGATGCTTAGGAACCAGTGCAAGGTTGACAGAAACGGGCTAATATGCTTTTTGTACGTGTCAGAAGTCAAGCTGCCGCATTTTGGACCAGTTGGAGTTTTTGTAATAGGCCTGCAGGGCAACCACCTAATAGTGCATTACAATAATCTAGTATTGATGTAATAAAGGCATGAATTAGCTTCTCTGCATCTGATGGTGACAGCATATGATGTAGTTAAGATATATTTTAAGATGGAAAAAAGCAATTTTTTACAGGTGTTGGCGACCTGTTTCTAAAAGACAGAGTACTATCGAATAAAACGCCAAGATTCTTGGCTGAAGATGAGGGTTTTATGGAACATTCATCAATAGTTAAGCAGTATTCTTGGTTGTAACATGTGCCGGTTGTGGGTCCAATGAGTAACACTCCTGATTTTTCTGAGTTCAGTAATAAGAAATTGTTATTCATCCACTTTTTAATATCTACATTTACATTTAGTCATTTAGCAGACGCTTTTATCCAAAGCGACTTACAGATGAGGAAACATTGGAAGCAATTATAACAACATACTACATACATACAACAACTTCATACTTCATAGCATTCAGTTTTATTCACAATTTGTACAGTGTCCCAACTTTTTTGGAATCGGGTTTGTAAACACCACAACAGAATGTACTACGTATATGCTGCAGTGACGAAACAGACCCTGGTGGGAGGTGGAGACGGAATTTTTTGCTGAAAAAAGCTCCTAAAACTCAAACAACCTTGATGATGTGCATTTTAAAGGTCGCGTCACAATAGCTCTGGTGTCATGTTATTTATGTTACAGACTTTTTTGCATATCAAATCAACAGAGGAAAAGATATTTGTGTGTGAGAAAGAAGGTTTTTCATAATCTCTTCGCTGTATCTGCTGTCTCCGATGCCTCAGTCATTTGTTTTTAGCTTTTGAACATGAACACCATTCAAACGACCTGCTCCATTTTAGGAGTTCTATTGTTATTACTTCAGCAGGGTAAGTACTTTAAGAAATAACTTTGTTGTAACGAATAAAATGTAACTTTATTCTGTTAAATTTTAGCACATGTACTTTTATGTAACATAATAATGTAATGTCACTGAAAAGAAATAGGTCTGCATGTTTTGTTGCGTTTTTAAAATTGAAGTTATAAGACATGTATTGTATTTTTTAATTAATTTTCATTATGCATGGTGTGTGTATCAGTTTAGTCAATGGAAAAAGGCAGCTGAGCTCAGGAAACCTCAAGCCTTATCTACAGACAATGCGGCCAGTTCTAATAGAGCGTCATCAATTTTCTCTTGCATGACAAGTAACCGAAATGTACTGAAGTGTAAATGTAGTCTGTAGTTCTGGCGTCTTCTAAGCACAAATGAAGATATTTAGGGGAAATCTGAGAGATTTCCAAGCGTCCTCATAGACATCATGGTGTCAGTTTTTGCCAAGGTCCAGAAAAGTACTAAAGACATCATAAATTGGTCCATCTGCACATAGTGGCTCAGTAAAACATATTTGAAGCGACGAGGATGCTTTATTTGCGAAAAACAAACCTAGAAAGACTTGTACCAGACTAAAATTAATTTTGAGCTGTCTTAACTGAATAAAATTGCTGGGATATATCGTAAAATTTCAACAAAAGTGACATAAATAGCTTAAATTAACTAAGGGCTGAAACTTCATGTTTCAAATCAATCACATATATTATCTTACTTCTACAAATGGTTCCCCTTCCCAACAGTGAATGTATGGTCACTCGTTTAAATTGATCATTTCACACCGAAGACAGTTGAGACACAAAACTTACAGAAGATGCAAACTCACTCAAATTCACTCATGCTTATGGAACAACATTATGCATTGAAGCCAGATGGATGTAAACTGGTATTTTGTTTAAAAAACATATTGATTTGTAAAAGACCCCCCACTGGCCCAATGACAGAATCCAATGGCGTTAAAGGGATCTTGTGTTCTGCTTCTCCCCAGTGCTTCGACATGAAGTAATTTAAAACAGAATTGTTACAATTTGGTTAAATTTACATTACTCTTTGATTAAGATTGATCTGACTCCAATTTAAATTTACATTACTCTGTGGTTAAGACTGATCTGACTCCAATTTGAATATAATATACGTTATATGACATTTCCAATATTATCTGTTAATCTTCATACTTTATTTATACTTATCCTTTCATTTGGGACCTGCTGTCTCAGAGAGTATGTGGATCTCACAGTCCCAAAACTGTCAGTTCTGATCTTTAGTCAGAGGTTGCCTGGTAAACTAATATCATTAAGTCTGGCCGCCCCATGCTTGTTCAGAAACATAACAATAGTTATTTTAGTCATGATCATGCAACTTGATAAGGCAGGTGATAGTTGGAAATCTGGTACATGTGAGCTTTAGTAAATGTGCCCCATTTGTAGTTTAAATCAAAACCTATCATCCTATCTTGACATATTGATTTTGCGGTAACAAAACAGGCTCCTTTCAATCTTACACAGATGGCTCTCAATGTGCAGCCTTCTTTAACGTCAGTGAATGTTTGCAGATTTTCTATTTCGATTTGTCTCAGTTATCTTTATAAAACAATACAATATAAAATTAAATTCCTCTCAAATTTGTAATTTGCCATTTTGGCAAACATAAAAAGTCACTTTTTGCATGAAATTACAAGGTTCTTCACTGCAAACATGATTTGAGGTTTTAGCAACCTCAGCTCATCCTCCTGAGTTGACTGTTTACTTAAAATATTGAGTTTACACAAACTGTTAGCCCTTATCGGCTATTTCTACAGTTATATATTGGCAACACGGTTGCCAGCTAGTTACTGTAGGTGTTTCGCAGTGAACTACTGCAATGACTGTTTGTCATGGTAGCATTTGGGAACATGGGAAAGATCGATGGGCTCTGAAAGCTTGGGAGGGGAACTAGGGGAACTCAAGAAAACACAGGTGACATGTAGGACCCCACTGCCTGATCGACCCCACGAACCAGTCAATGTGAGGGTTGTGATCGCGTAGCCAGGGGTAGCCTAGTCGAGGGGAAACTCTAAACACAGAATGAGGTGGAAGGTTGTGGTTTTTTACTGATGTTACGAAACTGAAAGTCGCAAAGGGGCAGTGGCACGAGTGGCTAGTCCAGAACCCAGAGGTCTCCCATCCAATGTGTTAACTCTGACAGGATCTTTGAGAAGACCCGAGGGAACGCCATTTTCCTTTGCCCAGTTGCCGTCCATAAAATTCCCTGGGATGGGAGGAAGTGGTGTCTCCCGGCCTGTATTCCCTGGATCTCAGGGCACGTAGTGCTGAATTGGCCCAGTTTGCCTCAGTACAGACAACATCGTTCTCTCTAACGGCAGTCTCTCTCGGACTGGGAAATGCGCCCGATTTGCATAGGCTCCGTAGGACTCGGCACAGGTAGTGGTAGAGGCCCGGAACTGGGATGGACGGGTGCTGGGGTGACGAATCTCTGGCCTTGCTCTCTCTTAGAAGGTGGTCTATGTGTGAGGCCAGTTTGATGAGAGTCTTGAGTATATCTGGTGGTTCCCGCATAGCCTACTTATCCTGGACTGTGTCTGAAAGACCTTTCAGGAAGCACACCGTTAATGCCTTGTCATTCCAGCCACTTGCTGCTGCTACCGTACGAAACTGTATGGCATAGTCAGTCACGCTGCGCCGACCTTGCCAGAGAGTGAGACGTTGTTTTGTCATCTCAGGACCACTGACAGCATCCTGAAACACTCGCTTGAACTCTTCGGAGAAGGCTACGTATGAGGCACAACAGGGTAGAACAGCAGTAGCCCAGGCCAGGGCTTTATCTGACAGCAGGGTGATTAATAATCTGGTAACTTTCCTTACTGAGCCACTAGGAGTTGTTTGAACCCAAAAGGTGAGGCAGACACAACAATGCTTGAATAGAGATTTAATTGTAAAACGAAAAGATAATCCACAACGAAAATTTTGTCCCAAAAGGATAATCCAAAGAAGAGTAATTCCTCAAAAAATGAAATACGGCACCCTGGGGACCTCTGGTGGCCAAGAACCGGCCAAATGGTGACAGGTACTTTTACTCTTACTTGAGTATATTTCTAATAATAAATCAGTACTTTTACTTTATTACACTGCGTGACGTTCCTTTGTTGCTTCATTTTTAAATATGCATTATAAAATGCATTGTTTATTTCAAGGTTGCCTCCTTTTACGGGCATTCCCAAATGTATTCTTTTGAAAGCATTTATTGAACATGGGCAAAACTGATTGAATAGGCTCCTGAATCAGTTCAAAAGATGTGTTCTGTTCGCAGCATGCTCTGAATCATCTGAAGTGACGGATTACTCACTCCTCGTTGCACGAAATTTAACACGCAGAACACAAAGAGCGGATATGAAGTGAAGATTAATGTGTGAATGAAACATTGGTTTAATCTTTGATAAATGGAAGGCGACATGTATTCTCCTGTACGCCTGAGAAAGTTTGAGTCGGATAGCCACCGGACTAATGATCTTGGTGACCGGGAACGGGCCAATAAATTTGGGAGCCAACTTGTTAGATACGGAGCGGAGCAGAATGTTCTTGGTAGAAAGTCACACTCTTTGACCCACAACGTATACTGGAGGCTTCGACCGGTAGCGGTCGGTCTTAGCCTTGGAGCGCGCCATACCTGAAGAAGAGTCTCACAGGCTCTACTCCAAGTGTAGCAGAACGTCTGGACAAAGGCGTGAGCGGAGTGGACCACGACTTCGGATTTCAGGAAATGAAATCTAGCACAATGTGGGACCAGGGTCTGGAAGGGACAGACAGAGGTAGGAGTAGCCCATCTGGGGTCGCTTGGAACTCTTACCAGTGGCACAAACCGACCAAGCCAAAGCAAAATGCGAATGTCGTGAGCCATCAACTGCCACCAGAATCGTTGCTTGACCAAAGAACTGGTGCGATTAACTCCTGGATGACACGCAACCTTGGAACAATGCCCCCACTGAATAGCGTCGGACTGTAATCCCTCCGGCACAAATAATCGATTCGGTGGGCAACCGGGCGGAGGCGTTACCCCTTCTAAGGCCGTTCTGACCCTCGATTCGACCTCCCATGTCAGAGTGGAGATCACTAATGTCAAAATACGCGGGAATAGACGGGCGTTTGGCAGGATCAAAAACATATGACAAAGAATCAGGTTTGACATTCTTGGAACCCGGGCGGTACTAGAGTGAAAAATCAAATCGCCTGACCACCTGAACGTTGTTCTGTCACAGAGATCAAGGCAGTCAGAGGCGCAGCTAGTTGGCTGAAATTGTGAATGAAATGCCGGTAAAAATGGGCAAACCCCAGAAACCTCTGTAGGGCCTTACGGGAATCTGGACTTGATCAATCTACCACAGCCTTAACCTTGTCAGGGTCCATACATACTCCCTCAGATGAGACGATGTATCCTAGAAAAGAAACACACTGTGCATGGAAAATTGCATTTCTCCGCCTTGACAAAAAGCCCATTCTCTAGCAGCCTCTGAAGCACTCGCCTGACGTGCTGAACGTGTTCCTGGAGAGAAGATGAAAAAATCTATATGTCATCCAGGTAGACATATATGAACTGATCAACCATATCTCTCGACACTTCATTAACAAGTGCCTGAAAAAACCCCGGGGGGTTGGACAGCCCGAAAGACATGACCAAGTATTCGAAGTGCGGAGACTTACCTGGCAGTAAATCTATAGCACAGTCATAGGGACAATACGGAGGGAGAGAAGCAGCACAGGACTTACTGAACACTTCCTTCAGATCCAGGTACTCCACGGGCACGTTTGATAAATCCGCTGAAAACACAGAACCAGACACAGACAGACAAGCAGGCAGACATAAGGCAAGACTCATAACACTGAGTGCTCCATTCGGCGATAGAGTGCTGGCGCCAATCCACCCTGGGGTTGTGTTGATCAAGCCAGGGGTGACAAGGAACTATGGGTGCTAGAGGGGAGTCCATGAGGAAAAACGTGGTGGTCTCAGTGTGTTAGCCTGACGTGGTAAGAGTTATAGGACCGGTAGTAAGGGAGATGCTGGGGAGTCCCTGTCCATTGAGAGCATTCATGGAGATCTGTCTGGTGAGTGGTGTGATGGGGAGATGAAATTTCCGAGCGAAAGTGAATGTCCATGAAATTACCTTCAGCTCCGGAGTCCAGTAAGGCTTGGCAGGTGTGTGTGTGGTTGGCCCATCTTAGTCTTACCGGAAGGAAAGTGGATGGTGAGGACTTCTTGGCAGAGATCCCACCCGATAGTAGCCTCTTTATTACTATCGGCTTGTTCTTTTACTGGACACGCATTTTACCGGACATAGTCCTCGGGATCTCTGCCTCTCTCTCTCCTCCCGGGAAAGCCGAGCTCTCCCTACCTGCATGGGCTCGTGATCGGCGACGGGGCCGACCGTTTTTCCCTCGCTGGTTGATCGGCCCTCCGCGCCTCTGATTCCTTGGTTAGGATGAGTGTACCGCTCCAGGCGGTTAAGACGAGCATCCACTCGCTATGCCAGGTCGATAAGTCCGTTAAGACTCTGGGGGAGGTGATTATTGATTATTCCCCTCTGGACACAGTCGGCCAGCCCATGCAGGAACGTGTCCCACAGCGCCTCCTCGTCTGTACTCTGCTGCCAATGTTCTGAACTCAATAGAGTAGTCGGCTACCTTACAATCACCATGTCTTAGATCTGCGAGGAGTCTGGCAGCGTTCTTGCCTGCCGCACGTTCAAAGACCCTCTTCATCTCGGCGGCAAATGCCTGGAACGAGGTGCAGCATGGGTCTTTGTTCTCCCATACTGCCGTCCCCCATAGTGCCGCCTGACCCGTGAGGGGGGTGAATAAATGAATTCTTCTCTCTCAAAGCTACTGGGCTGTAGGGAAAAGTGCATGGAACACAGTGTAAGAAAGGCTCTGCAAAAATTGGGCTCACCAGCATAGCTCTGAGGAACAGGTAGGCGTGTCTCAGGTTGGTTACTAAGGCTCCGGTGGTATGGGGGGGACTGGCGGGGTGGGCGGCGCAGTGGGATTTCCCAGGAGTTGGAATTGTTGGTAGAGCTCGGACACCTGCGTCACAAGCGCTTGCACAGCGCGCCCTGTGGTGGTGATACTCTCCTGCTGCTGATCCATACAAGCGATACTGTGGTTAATGAACTCAGTCAGTGAAGCGGAACTTGCTGCATCCATCACGTGGTCAGACCGTTCTGTTACGGTAATAATAAGCGAATGCAAGTTGCAAGTAAAAGATCTCTTTATTGAGAAGACAATGAAAGTCCAACACGTTGCAGCCAGCAGGAGAGTGGTGATGCAGGGACTTCGATGGGTCATCGAGGACAGATGAGTTATGACTTTGTGTAGAGTTCCCCGGTGTGATAATCAGGTGTAGAATCCAAACGACCACGACATGAATAACTAGAATCTGAATTAGGTACACACGAGCAGAACATGAAATAGAGGAAATTTTCCTTTAATTGACAGTGTGCCCACAGTAAAATAAACTGAAAACTTTCTGTTTATTTAAGAATATTTCAAGTGAATAGGTGCCACCGCTGTTTGGTCACCAACATTGTTCAGAATATCTTCTTTTGTCATCTACATAAGAAAGAAAGTCATACAGGTTTGAAATGTCAACAGGGTGAGTAAATAATGACATAATTTTTATTGTTGGGTGTACTATCACTTTAAGATTTAACTAAATAAAGTGTAGGTACTTTTGACAACAACACTTGGAACAATATGGGTGGCAAAAGAGAAGCAGTGAAAATGTGTGCTTAATTACATTTAAATCTTCCAAGAATTCTGAAAGTCATTCAGGTCTGACAGGGATCGAAGGAGTTTACATAGGTGGTATCCTGTACATCTTGGCGTCCTTTTTTGGACCCACTTTCTGGATTTATACCCACCAGGCTCCTGTTGTAAACACAACAAATATGTATAATCTTACTTTGCTTGGAACATTTTTATAAAACTTAAAATGTTAGAGATGCAGAAAGTGATTAGAGCATGGCGTTAGCAATGCCAAGGCCATGGGTTTGATCCCAGGCATTTCACATACTTAGAAACAAATGTAAAGGACAATGCAATGTAAGTGTCTTTGGATAAAAGCGTCTGCCAAATGCTTAAATGTAAATGTAGCCATCAAGTCATCAATGCTGATTGAATATCCAACTAAATTCATTGGTTTTCTTTACATGGCCGGTCCGTAATAATGATAATAAAGCAGTCGTTTAATTGAAATGTCGTGTTCTTTTTTTATCAACAGTACTTACCAGTGGAAAACTTGGGTAAAATGTTGTGTTATGGCTGTGCTTGTATGTCCATGACCATCAAAAGTGGTCGAATGTGCGATCACGGTCCCATAATGCAATTCGAAAATGTATTTTAATGTAAAAACACTGTAACAAATTTTCGGTAAAATATACAGTCATATAACTGTTAATTTAAAGGTTTTTTTACAGTGTATATTTACTGGCTAGTGTATATGATCTGAAAGCATTGTTTCATTTTGCCAGTGGGATTTATTTCACTCACTCTCATGTTATGAAAATATACTGATGGCTGTTTTACTGATGGTATTATAATGATAAAGGGGCTGTAGTTTTAAGCTCACAAAAGGATTTTAAAAAATGTGTAAAAGTTCCTACAACAATATTGTTGTTTATAAATGTTAATTAATGTTTTGAAGCTAGTGTTCTTTATTGTGTTCATGTGTTTACCTAATTTGTAATACAAAAGTATAATTATATCAAAATGTTAGTCTGAAGATCTATAAAAATTATTATGAAATTTAGATTAATATTTAAAATGAACATGTAAAACCATTAGTAAAGAAAGAACTCTTTGTTTAGTTATAATATATTGATCTAATATAAACTATTTATTCTTTATTGTAGAGTCATGTGCTGAATCAAAGCCAGAGATTGTACACAAAGCTGTTGGGAGTTCCCTGCATCTAATGACGGATTATGCAAAAGTAAATCTTACTCACGTTAAGTGGAAATTCACTGAGACCTTTGCTGAGTATGATGAATCCAATTTCATCACAGTTAAATCAAAGTTTTTTGTTGGAAGGTTACACACTAATAAGACTGATATAAGTGTTACAGTTAAAAACCTTCAGCTCAATGATTCTGGAATCTTCAATATTATTCAACAAGGAAAAAAAGAACAATTTAAAGCAAAAGTAATTCAGCTACATGTGCATGGTAAGAGTAATATCTTGAATGTAATACGTTTAATGGCATTACAACAATAATCAGCAAATACTAAATCAATGCACAAACATTCAGAAGTTAAAAAGAAATAAAACAAGGTCATATTATAAAAATAATGATGTTTACATTAATAGCCATTTCATAGCGTCTTAATTTGTTTTCTGTTGGATTTTCTTGTAACAGATCCTATCGGAGATGTAAAGATTCAGAACAATGTAAGTTGGCTGCAGTCACAAAACATGTGTACATTTCATCTTCACTGTCTGGCGTTTGGCCGTGTGAATGTGAATGTGGATGCCTCCTTTCACTGGAGTGGCCATCAGGTGGGAAACGGATCACACCTGTCTTTCAATCTCACGGCAAAAGAGAGAGCCACATTTAACTGCACAGCCAGCAACATCATCAGCGTTAAGTATATTACTGAAACTGTGATGTGCAAAAAGGAAAATAGAACAAACGTGACATCAGGTGGGTTTGTTGGGGCTGAATTTACAAAACATTCTTAGGAAGAAAATCGAGGAATCCAAATTCTCGAAAACAAAAGCTGTTGTAAATATAATTCACAGCCTCACAGTTGTCTTAAACATCTTACGTTTTGAGATTTAATACATACATTTTTTTTCACATGTGTTTTTTTTTAATATTGAATTTCAATATTGATATACTGGTGATGAGGTCTAGAGTGCTTTTTAATTTTTTTCTGGGACAAAGCGACTCAAAACGGAGAGGGTCACAAATATAATGCAGTAGTAACACAAAAAGTATTGTGACAAATATAATACACATCACACGCTAATATATAGAGATAAGAATGCGAGGCACAAATAAATATAGTTTGTTGTATAGATGAATATATAAAGTTACCACACAAGCAGGTGAGTGTAATCTTAAAGAGCATATGTAATTTATTCTTACAAAAAACAATAAAACATTCTGACAAATCTTTTATTTTGTCTTAAGAGTTTTGTGAATCTGGCCCCATGTTTGTTATTGCATATAGAGATCTTAAGCATTAAATTGTTCATATAAATAAACATTGTATCATTCTAATTAATACATTCTAGCTTTAGTAAATAATTATTATAAATTAGCTGTTGTACTGGTAATCACTAGCTTTAGATCATTGAAACAAATATTGTGACAGTGTTTATAGGATATGGTATTGGTTATGATTATAATCTGGTGAAATTAAACATTGCAGGTATTCCTCAGGACTTGTTGCTCATTGCAGTTCGGACGGGAATTGTTGGTATTGTTATGATTATTGGAATTATAGGAGCTTGCTACTATCTGGGACGGGGTAGTGAGCATGGACAGAGGACCCAGGTGCAGACAGCAGGTAAGGAGTTAACAGACATGTATTAATACAAAGACAAAACAAAAACCCACAATGGGCTAACATAAAAAGGAACAAAGGAATAAAACATGACAGGAAAACAGGAACACGAACTAACTAACTAGACTAGACTAGACTAGACAACACTTGAAATAAATACAAATAACTAGACTCGCTGAACAAGACACGGTAACTCACCCACAACCACAATAAACCAACACAAGACAGAAGACACAAGGGCATTAAATAAGGGATTAAATCAAGAGGGGAACAGATGTTGGGCATGAAATCAAAGGAGACGAGAGTCGACATGTATAATCATGTCGGGGGAACCTGACTTTTTTCCTCTCTCCCATTCCGGTCGCTTGGAGTGCTCCCATCTCCGTTCTCTCGTCTCGTTGGTGCATACCCCCAGGGGACAGTCCGGTGAGGCTGGGAGACCCCCCATCCCGAGGGAGGGTGAGGGCTATGTAGTGAGGTAGGCGGGAGCGGGGATTCTAGGCGGGTGCATGAGTGATTACGAGCGTCATCTGTACGCACACCAGTCTCATATAACAGAGGAGATTGGGAGCATAAGAGAGCGAGCAACCGGACCGTCAGTAAGAGAGGTCCAGGCCTGGACTTTATGATATGGTTTGTGTGTGTCGCCGGCAGTCGCCTGTGAGGGGGCTGCATATTTACGTTTGATTTTATTAATTAAAAGTCTATTTTATGTTGGCCGGTTCCCATCTCCTTCCTTCCTTTTTATGGATCTTTGTTACAGGAACCTCCCTGAGATACGGGAACGAGTACTGCGTTCCTGGCCGTGCTACAATAGGTGCATAGGTGTCCGAAACGCCAAACGTGTGGCGGAACTCTCGGTTTCAGCCAGTATTGAAGGGGGCGCACCCGAAAGATGCCCTAACTTCAGCACTTGAGAAGCGGAAGCCATGAGGCCCAGCATTCTCTGAAACACATTAGGAATCTCTGGCTTCCCTCTCCGCTGGTTCCAATCCTACCTCTCCGGCAGATCATTCAAGGTGTCATGGAGGGGAAATGCCTTTTTTAACATTCGCAAGGTTAGACCCTATCTCACTGAGCATGCGGCACAACTCCTTGTCCAGACCCTGGTAATCGCAAGGTTGGACTACTGCAATGCTTTCCTAGCTGCTTCAGCTTCAGCTATTGCTCTTTGTAAGACATATTGCTTATTACTCCCCGAACTCTTTGTAAGTCGCTTTGGATAAAAGCGTCTGGTAAATGACTAAATGTAAACGTACAAGCTGATCCTGAGGACCCTACGGCGATGTATCTGCTTATATAGCCATAAGCCCCGCCCCTTTTGGTGAGTGCAATTGCCATTGGTCCGTGCAGCTTTGCTGCAATTGTTACTGCGCTATTGAAAACGCTTCAGTCATCGGAGAAAAGGAGTTTTCCCATAACGTCCTGCTACGTAGTACTCGTTCCCGTATCTCAGGGAACTGAGGTTACGTTAGTAACAGAGTACGTTTTAAACATTCTTACCAACATGTTAACCAACATTCTATTATCTTTTGTGTTCTGCAGTGGAAATAAGATTATACATGTTTGAAATTATTACAGCGTTTTCATTTTTGGGTGAGCTATCACATATAAAAGCCTTATAGACTTGGAACGATATGAGGTTAATGATGGCAGACATTAGGTATGTACTGTTCTTTTAGGATGGTTTAAGGTCTTTTCTCACAGTTTTTTATTCTTTTAGGTATAGGGGAGGGTGAGGCTGGAATTACAGTGTATGAAGATGTAAATCCTGAGTCTGTTAAAAAGGTGAAACAATTGAATTTCATCCCCTTTTTCCCACACATGAAAATATTAAAATGTGTCAAGTAAACCCTTGAAATAAACATTCGACATATTTAACATAAAGATACAAGGATTTATTTTGCTATCTAAATCTCGTTGTATTACAGAAGCGGTCAGAGAGTATGAGACATGGAATGTCTATTTATGAAATGGAGTGAAGTCACTCCAAACCTGGTGGGTATTCACACATATAAACAACATTATAGCAATCTGAATATAATGTTGATAATGATGATAATAAAATAATGAATCTCACAATTTGCCAATTAATTAAACAAATTAAATTATTTCTATCAATTTTACTGTAAGTGGCTTTAGAAATCTTATAACATTTGTAAATGCAATGTAATGCAGGAGCCATTGCAAATGTTGCTTGATTTCACATGTAAGAGTGTATAAAGGCCAAAGCCCTTTAACAGCAACTTTCCAGTTTGACTCAAGGCAGCTGATGTCACATTTCTACTTAACGTATTTCACCTCTTGTCAATCGCTCAGAATATAGTACATGCTACATTAAAGGAGTTGCCTTTTACATGGTGTTGAGCTAATTGGGTAATAAGCAAACCAGCATCACGTTTCTGAAACAGTGTTCCAAGTTTACAAGGATCCCCTTGTAGAATGCATTTACTAACTAAAAGTATCCTTATTTCCTTTGTTTTTCTGTTTTGTATGTTTCATATGTACTTTTGTTTACCGACCACAAACAGATTTATTTTGCTTTAGATGTTTCACTCTCTATTCACCTTCAGCTTATACAAAGTACATTACATTTAATTCCTTAGGAAAGAACAAAAGACTTTAAAGACTTTTTGGACATCTAAATGCTTTTAGAGCTTTTCATTTGTGGTTCTACAAAAAATAAGATTGCACAAAGGAAAAGTTGCAATCATAATTAAGTTGAAATGTGTTTCTTGCAATTTGATCTGATGTGACCCACCTGCTTCCCTTACAGACTCAAATACAAAATATACAAAATCAGCTTTGACCATCACCCAGCAGTCACACCCACCACTTCCTCTTCCTACCAAGTTGCTCTGTGAATTATACAGACACAGACTATTTATGCTTCTTTTTAAATTCCCATCTCTGGATCTGTTTCATTAGTCTTCATATGTATTATTGCATTAATATGATTGCTTTTAAATTCTGACTGAATCCTTGCATTTAAAGTATCTTAATATGTGTTCAAATATGTGTGCTTGGCTGAGTATGAAATAAAATCACTGTCAAAAATAAATGTACGTAACTGAAAGAATTTGTGTGTAATATTATTTTATTTGTGCGTAATTTAAAAAAATGTATGTAATTCAACTTTTTGTGAGACTTTTATTCCAAAATCTTCAGCCACAACAATTTACAAGTACGACATTTTGTTTTATTTGTTAGAGTACAACGTCAAATTCTATGACTATGACATTTTACAGACACAACCACAACTCCGTTACATGCACGAAGTGCGAATTACGAACACGAAGCACTGTGTGCGAAGAGACTGTCAAAAATACGTCATCAGGTCACAGGCATTACTATCCGAAGGAAGATTGATCGATTCCACGTAGTGCGCATGCACCCCCGCTTAAACAACTAGCGCCAAAATGACAGCTCAACAGCCAAGCGCTCACTCATCGCCTCAGGTAAGATTTTCTTTTAATTCGGACACGATTAACAGTTACTTATTTCTAGTAACAGAAAGGACTTTCGCCGAGTACGTTCATATTAATGAGTTATTTGATTTACAGGGACCGTTGATGACGCACCTGCTAGAACGCCTTAGGTTATGAATTAGTGCAGTTTTAGATGGCCATCAGCTGAATTTAGACTACTTTCAGTATGTTGTCAATCAAGAAGTGTTTATTTTGTCATCTGCCTCCAGTATTTGTGACGTGCCAAATTATATTTTGGATACCCTAATGGATCTACAATGAAAAATTCATTCAGTTCTTTACATTTACATTTATTCATTTGGCAGACGCTTTTATCCAAAGCGATTTACAAGTAGTTTTTTTATACAGTGGCACATTACTGCAGAGCAATCAGGGGTAAGGTGCCTTGCTCAAGGGCCCTTCAGTCATGACCTGCTGGCACTGAGATTAGAACCGGCAACCTTCTGATCACAAGCCCAACGCTCTAACCATTAGGCCACAGCTGACTCAAGAGATGGTCCCAGTTCTTACGAGGCAATGTGGTGGTGGACGAGGTCGACCTAAGTTTATTGTTTCCGTGGAAATGCTGTCCCGGCTCATCGAGATGTCTCTACCAGTTTCTTGTATTGCAAACCTTTTAGGAGTGAGCCAGTCAACAATCTTCCGCCGAATGCGTGACTTGGGTTTATCTGTAAAAACAACGTATAGCACCATGTCTGACAATGAATTGGATAATACCATTTTGTCCATCAAAAGAAGACTACCAAATGCTGGATATAGAATGGTAAAAGGTTGCCTGCAAGCAGACGGACATAGAGTTCAATGGAACCGTATAAAAGAATCCATGCACAGTGGATGCCCCTGGAATTTTGGAAAGGATGACACAGCTGGGGTGCATTGTTAGAAGGTCATATTTTGTCCAAAGTCCATTGTCCTTAGTCAATATTGACACAAACCACAAGCTCATAAGGTATTGTCAGCCTATATAATTTTATGTACCAAAAGTGCAATATTATTTCAAACATGGTTTTACTTTCAAGGTATAACATCATCATATTCGGTGGTATAGATGGGTTCTCACGAAAGGTGAACACGTTTATTTTCAACCCAGTGGGATGCATGTAGATCGATAAATAAAATATAAATATCTATCTATGTTTGAATGTATGGAATATAATCCTTTTTTTGCATAGATCATGTACTTGGAACCAGCAACAAACAACCGTTCAAACACTGCCCTGTCATTCTTTCTGCAGTCTGTGCAAAAGCATTTCTGGCCTTCAAGGTAAGAGAAAATAGTTTTCCTGCTCCTCACTTTCTTGTTTAGTTAAACGTGTATTTCTATTTTCTTAACATAATGGGGAGGTTTCCCTTAAAATATCTTAAAATATGTCCGTGTGATTGATTTGTCTCAAAATGTACACCAGTTATGTTTTTTGTAAAGTATGTTTTTGAAAACTACTTAAATATTCTAATGAACCAAGGTCTAGTCCTGGTTTAAGATGATCTCAGTCAAGGAAACCACTCTAAGGCAGTCATGTAGATTTAACTTCTCTCTCCATCCCTTCATTTTTGGGTCCGGGCTGATGAAGGTGTGGAAAATGTCGCAATTGCAGAAACCATGTTTAATGTGACAGGGTCCGGAAGAGGAAGCTTCATTTCTGGGAAAAGCGTACATAACCAAAGGTTATATTAAATGCAGATTTATTGTAAATTTTAATGAGTTAGGATGTCACACTTTCTGTTTAATTTATTGTTAACTAGTACATTTTGTATTCTCTAGAATCGAACGACTGTGGCGAGATGTCTGGGTCAGTGTAACCCAGCTGTATTACGAAATACTTCACAGCCTTGAGGAAGATGGCTTGTTGGACTTGTTGGATTCCCTTCATGTGTTCTGTGCACATTACGTGTTCCTCCCACGTCTGGAGCGTGACCTCCACACTTTTTCTGAAGGCTGGGACAATCATCCATTACAGTCTGAAAGTGGGCTCACCCCTAACCAGCTGTGGATAATGGGACACATGCACAACTCATCTGGTGACGATGAAGAGAATTTGCAGGTTTGTTTTTTTCTCTTTGCATCATTCAAAAACATAATTTGACAGTATGACTCGAGCATAAAGTATTTTTTTATTTCATTTAAGAATTTGGAACTGTTTGGAACAGACTGGGAAGCATTCGATAGTGTGACAGATGATGATGTTGGAGTTCAAGTTCCAGAAATTGAGTGCCCACTCACTCCTGCTCTGATGGAAACAGTAAAATACATGTTTAATCCTCTTGCCACATCTGACTGTTATGGCAGAGATATTTATATATATTTGGTTCAATATTTTGAAAGTCTTTAAAATACGCAAACAGCTGTGTGAGACCATTTTAAATGTTTATTTAACAATTTGTGTACATGTTAACAACTGTGACTGTAATGAATGGAAGTAATTTCTAATTTAACATTTTAAAAAACGAATTGAATTTGAATTACTTTATTAACATGAAGATACTCTTGTCAAATACTGCTTTTGCGCCAATAAACATTTTACAAATTGAATTTGTAAATGAAATGTCACAACACTTTAACGTTAAAACATTAACATGAAAAATCTCGTGTCACATACTCTCCAAGAAACAGTATACTGTTTTTTTCAAAAAAAGTGACTCAAAGAGAAGCTGAACATTGATTTCAACAAAGACATTTTAAACATTATCAAATGACTCGCCATATTTTATAGCCATTCCCATAACGCTTTTAAACTCATTCAGTGTTTTCAGGTGAGCTGTGGGAAATGTAATTGTGCGAGTACATGCGCTTACAGTTGGAAAACACATGGTAGGAAGTGCATCGTGACCGGCACCTGAGCTGAGCCTGCATGAGCGGCCCTAGAAGGAGATTGTCGCGGTTATCGGGTGATACGACTCAACGCCATACGTCTGGATTTCGGCCGGACAGTCCGGATTTTAAGCCACCGCGTCCGGGGCAGCCTCAAACCGGACACTCATTTGTACTCGTTTTTGGAGTTGTCCTGAATCGGCCTAAACAAAACCCGCTTTAGAACATTTATTGGGACGCAGCAGCATTGCGTCTGACGCCGTAAGATCTCCGGTCAAACAAATGATTGGCTGAAAGAGGTGTCAAATAAATATCTGATATATCATTGGTTAATAACGTAAACAAGCTTCCACGACGTGGAAGTGGAGTCCACGTGCTGGCTTCGTCACATCATAACGGTAACTTGCTGAAACCTCATTTAATCTGGAATGGACAAAAGAGCACAACTTTATATACAACTTTTCATGGATGTCGCTGTGAAGTGGACGTTTGTAGTCAAGGGACATGCGACATGCCAGCACAGAAAAACAAAAGTAACCGACGAGCTGCAGGTACATCTTCCCTTAAGCTTAGGTCAAATATTCATTGCCAGACAATTTTTGAAAAAACAGAGTAGGCGATATGATGCACAAAATTGTATTGTAGTTGCGAGTACACCAGAGTCCTATGCAGTTATTCTTGCCTCACTTAATGCTGCAAAGTGTCCTCCTTTTTGGTGTTATGGAAATGGCCACTATTACGTTGTCAGAAAAGGTGAGTTTGTGATGTATAACAAACGAACGATCATCATCATCAAGTTTTGTGAAATGAATTAAAATCTTCATAAATCCAGGCTGAGTTTGCCACGTTTAGCCTAAATAATAAGACAGATAGCTTGCAGACAAGCAGCCTGCTACTATTTTTTTGGTAGGTAGGCATTAGTTAAAACTAAGCTACATGTCTGCTGAAAGTTAGTTTCTCACATTTCGTTTTAGTAAGAAGAATGAATGATGGAAGCAATGCATCACATTAATTATTTTATTCTAAATGGTTAAATGCCTAAATCCTATCACTATTTTGGATAATGTTTGAAGCCAAGATGCCCACTGAAGAGAGGCGGATTCAGGAGAGATATTTCAGGGAGTTATGTTTTTCAGTGATTGAGTGCTGTATTTCAGTGTTTTACTTCTTTATATATATTTTTTAATAAAGACCCTGTTATTCTCAGTCCTTCATATAGCCTGTGAGTTTTTTTGGGGGGGGGGGATTGCCCTTTTTTCAGGTCAGAGCAACTGCCCCTCAAAATTCCTGTGCACGTCCCTGCTGGGGAGAATAGGCTTATGTCTCTGGCCAGTCATCCATTGCATAACTTTACCAGCAGTCATTTTTTCACCTTCACCTTCTTAAAAAAAGGAGAAAAAACTTTGTGGAATGAAAACTAGACTAACAGGACTAAGTATGTTGTGCTATTATAATATACATACCACAATCTTCAATTTCCTGTAGGAAGTCCTGGAGAAAGTTCATTACATTGATTTCTTAGCTGTATTTCACAGAACCCTTCTCACTGAAGACGGGGTGGGAATTTTACAGAATGAAGGCTGCATCAACCTTAAATAAGAGATTGTGTTAGCATTTCTGCATGTCACACTTAAGATGCCCCTTTATGGAGACACCATCAGAACAAAAATGGCTTACCCGGTCATCTTTTTCCCCTGGTACAAACAGTGTCTGGCATAGGTCTGGATGCATTCCTGTTACGGTACGGTTTGTGACTGGGTTTTTCCCTACTTTCGATGACGTCATGACTCTTTTACTCTGTGTCTGAGTTGATTGCTAGGTGCGCACCTGCGGGTCATTGTACACCTGCATCTCGTTGGACTTGATGCTGATCCTTTAAGAGGACGCTGAAGTGGAGCAGAGGGAAGAGAGGAGAGACCAGCAAACAAGCTCTCGTTTATTGTCCTCTTTTGTTTAAGTTACCGTCCTTGTTAATGCTTGTCGCCTTTATATTTGTGAAGTATCCGTTTGTTTTTATTTGTATTGGTAGTTGATATTTGTCTTACTTATTTTGCTTATTTGTTTAGATACGTGTTTTTTGCGTGTATTGAGTTTAAAATAAATGTTGACGCAGCGCACTTAAGTTTCATGTGTCTTTTTATGTTATGTAACCCTTACGTAGCCATCTTTAAAGAGGGGTTCGTAACAATTCCCATGACCTTCTGAAGATCATAGAGCTGTAGGCCTTTTCGAAGCTGCTCTAGCATTGGAACTCTCATAGTGGAATGTAGAACAATGGCCCTAGAAGGAATATTTGTGGTTGTCATTTAAACCATTAACTCCATTAATTTAGTAGAAACTCATTAAAAAAATGTATGAATTAATTTAACTCCTTTTGATGTACTATCCATGTGTTCAACTATGTATCCATATGAAAAAGGTTCACCGTTTCTGTACTTTTTAGAGAATAAAAAGTATAGTGCACCTGATGATGTTGCTTTTCATGTCAACGGACACATTTCCAGTGTGTCCACAGCCTACAATCTCATCAATAAGCTCACTCATGTCATCTGTTGAGTTACAGTTTTTCTCAATCGATTTGGTACATTTCTCCAAACTCAGGTAACAGCTCTCAAAACAGTTAACACTGCAAACTAAACACGCTATTATGCTGGCAAAACCGTTAAGTTGTCACTGCACGATGAAACACAGCATTTTATTCTAATGCATTTATTAAAATTCAATATTAACATCAAAACTAAAAGTGTGTTCTCTGTTGATTTTATAACAAATTCAGCTGAAGATATACAAAGAAATGAAAATACATGTTTTCCATTAAGTTCTTTAATGAGGAGTTCAGCTGTATAACAATAAGTTGTCACCCAACACACACAAAAATATATATATTATGCAAATAAGTACATAGGGAAATAACAAATAAAGTGATAATGTACTGCATTCATTTGAATCAATTATTTTATTGATCATGCCTTTCAATTACATCTGGCCAGAGAATTTCATCAACATCACAGAAAATATTTTCACGAGTCATGCATCGTGGGAAAAAACGCCTTGAATGCTGTATCCATCCTTGAGATGCTTGTGCCCCAATATCTCCACAGGCCTCTTCCATCGCTTGAAGACTTACTTGGTTGTAAGGGTTGCGATCATGTAATTTCCATCTCCAATAGGAGAAGAATTCCTCAATTGGATTCAGGAAAGGAGAATATGGTGGAAGAAACACCATCCTGAATTGTGGGTGATTCTCAAACCACTCTCGCACTAGTGCTGAATGGTGGAATTGGACATTGTCCCAAACAACTACAAAATTCCGCACCATTTGCTCCTGATCACCCTGCGGAAAGAGGATTTCATTGAGGAGGTTTAAAAAATGTAGGAGCCTTGCTGTGTTGTATGGTCCCAAGACAGCATTGTGTGCCACAACACCAGTTGTAGAAATTGCTGCACAGAGAGTGATGTTGCCTCCTCGTTGTCCAGGGACATTGACTGTAGCACGATGGCCAATCACATTTCTCCCTCTTCTCCTTTTTTTGTGAAGATTGAAGCCTGCTTCATCAATATACAGGTACTCATAATGAGTTGCACTGCTATCTAACTCCAATATTCTCTAGAGTAAAAAGAACACAAGGTAAAATATGGTAAATTTGTGTTTTACAGTAATGGCATTGATTGCAGTCAATACTACTGTGAAATTGTTGCTGAAGTTTGAGTTTACACTTTGAAGCAGAAGTATACATAGATATGCCTAAATCTTTTCACATATAGTAGCATGGAATAGTTTATGGACACATACTTAAAATTCAGGAAAAATATATCTTTGAGTTGACAGTAAAATTGCAGTAATTGGGTAACATACTTGAACAAACCGGAATCGCAACTCCTTCACTCTAACGGAGTTCCTCTCAAAGGGCACTTCGTATACTTGCTTCATTCGGATAGCATTTCTTCTTAGAACACGGTAAATTGTGGAGAGACTGCATTGGTGGATATTGTGGAACAGTTGATTGTCCTGTGTTATTCTTTGCTGAATTTCTTTGAGGCGGAGGGTGTTGTTCTGGACCACCATGTCAACAATGGCATGCTCTTGTTCAACTGAAAAAATTCAACTGAAGAGAAAAAAGAACAAAGAAGACAAATGAGGAGATACAGTAAGACAAAAAAAGAAGTATGAGCAGTGGAAACAGAAGAGGTTTAAGAGTGAGAGGTGGCTCACCTAAATTGGACAGTTGAAGACTGGAAAAATGTTGCCTGGTCTGATGAGTCTCGATTTCTTTTGAGACATTCAGATGGTAGATCAGAATTTAGCGTAAACAGAATGTGAACATGGATCCATCATGCCTTGTTACCACTGTGCAGGCTTGTGGTGGTGTGATGGTGGGGGGGATGTTTTCTTGGCACACTCTAGGCCCTTTAATGCCTCCGGCCTACCTGAGCATGTTTTCTGACCATGTCCATCCCTTTATGACCACCATGTACCCATCCTCTGATGGCTACTTCCAGCAGGAAAATGCATTATGTCACAAAGCTCGAATCATTTCAAATTGGTTTCTTGAACATGACAATTAATTCACTGTACTAAAACGGCCCCCACATTCACCAGATCTCAACCCAAAAGGGCATCTTTGGGATGTGGTGGAACGGAAGCTTCGTGCCCAGGGCCCGGTTTTTCAAAAGGTTTAATCCGGATAAAATTGATCCGGATTTAGTAATCCTTTTTTTGCGATCCGTGATCACGTGATCCATCTTACTTTTGGTGCCAGTTTTTTAAAGCAACATCGGATTGGATCAATCTGATCCGGATAGGAACTTTTCAGGATCACCAAATCTGAATAACCAGTGCTGGATAACCAGTGCTCAAACAGGATAGGAAATCACAATGTAGAGCTATAGAAATGTAAAGAGCAACAAGTGGAATAGCCAATGTGGGGTCAATATAAGTTTATTTTTATTTGAAATGAAAACACACGCATTTAAAAAAAAAAAACTAAAAACAAGAAAAACCCCACCCCATCCTCTTCCTGCAGTCCGCTCATCTGAGACCTACAACACAAACACTGTACATTGAGGATATTTATAACAAGCATCAAGTATAGATATATTGAATTAAAAAAAAGACTTAATGTCAAATACTCCACAATAATTTCAGACTTCCTCATCTGATGTGGAGAGACCAGCTTGTCTGAGAGTAGCCTTTAGGAGGCGTATCTCAAGTCTGGCCTTGGTTTGCTGCAGTTTGGTCTGAATACGTTTAATCACTGTAGCCTGACGGATGAACAAATACAATTAAAACCTTATGAATTAATAGGATATCTTGTAAGATACTGCATGATCCAAATATAGTATTATTTGATAAATTTTTTAAGTTTTCATTACATTTTGGGCATGAAATCCACGCTGAATCCACCCTTCTGATGGGATCAGTTTAATCCAGATATTTTGGATCAAAGTGATCCAAATCCTACAAAAAAGTTCAGAAAAACCCAAACTAAAGGTTTGATACGGATCAAAACCAAGATTGGATTACGTGATCTAATCCGATTATGTAATCCGTTTTTTCTTTTGAAAAACACATTTTCAAGATTTGATCCAATCCGTTATCCAAAATCCTAGTGGATTACTTTTGAAAAACTGGGCCCTGCTGGATGTGCATCCTACAAATCTCCATCAACTGCAAGATGCTATCCTATCAATATGGGCCAACTTTTCTAAAGAATGCTTTCATCACCTTGTTGAATCAATTCCACGTAGAATTAAGGCAGTTCTGAAGGCGAAAGGGGGTCAAACACAGTATTAGTGTGGTGTTCCTAATAATGCTTTAGGTGAGTGTATATCAATCCATACACAAAATACATTCTGACGACTTCTGAAATTGATTCTTTTTTAACCCTTTGACATAATCATACTTGAAAATCTTAATTTTGTCATGATTCCGCTATCATGTCATGTTTATTCTTGGTCTTACAGCGGAGTCATGGCATAGCCTTAGGTTTTGTGTGAGAAAGACATGGCTTTGTTTTGATTCTGACTTGCCATGTGCTTTCTCGTGTCTCGTCAGTGTTTCGCGCCCTTCTGTCTCGTTAACCTTCCCTGAGTGTTTCAGTACTCACACCTGCCCATTGTTATCTCCTTTGTTAGTTTTCCTATAAGATGCCCTCATGTCTATTGTCTTGTGCTCGTTCGCTGTACTTGTTTCCTGCCATGTTTCCAAGTTCTCCGGTCTTGTTTGTAGCGTATGTATGGTTCTTGTTTTCATTCGTGGTTGTTTCTTTTTGCCCCCCTTGTGGGAAGGATTTATTTTCTGTTTTTGTATTTTGTCTAATTAGAGTTTTTCCACATCGTGGGTGTTTGTTTTTGTTTTTGATATTTATAATTAAAGTATATCTGTTAACCCCTTCATCCGTGTCTGCCTGCGCTTGTCCACGTCCACCCTCCACAGTTCATGACAAATTTGATGACAATACTGTCACTGCCAAAATGAAAAAAAACTAAATTAAATGACTCCCAAAAAATAACTAAATTACAAAAACCAAAAAAAGTCATAAGACAAACAAACATGCAAACTAATTTTACATGTGGTCCCCTGGAGCTGTTCTATCTCTCGGTCGGCTCGCTCTTGTCTGGCCACCAGCTGGTCGTAGCACTGCTGCTGGCGGACTGATACCTCCGTGAGTCAGCGTAGGAGTTCCTCCATTTTGGCCACGGAGAGAGAGATCGAATCCGTAGTTTCAGAGATGAAAATGACAAGGAGGTCTCTTACCACTATGCCCGCATTCTCCACCACTTGTGGGGGGTACAAGAGACACTGTAGAGACACTACAGACACAAGACGGCTGGTGTAACAACCCCGGAGGGGAATTCATTGTGACAAGTGGTAAACAATGTCCAAATGTGACAACCCAGGGTGCTTGTTTTGATGAAACTGCCAATCCGTGCTCATACAAAAGGATTCCTCTGTGGAACATTCGCTACACTCTGCAGAGTAGAAAAGACACAGTGTTAGTCTCTCGGCAATCTCGCCCCAGAATGGTGTGTGTGCGTGGTTTTTAGCTGCCGGGTATAAAAACCACGGGCTGTTTTCCAGGTGAAGCGGATCCTGGATCTGTACACTCCGCTACAAATGTAAGCTTAATTAATTAATAATAACAATAACTAAGTGCGCCAATGGAAAAGTGTAGGCTAATGCACTACAACAATATTTTTAAGAAGCTGTTCTGTATTTAAATGTCAAAATTGCATATTGTCTAGCTGAGGCATTTATTAATTTAATAATTTTATTAGCCCAGTCTCTAAACTGTTAAGCCCCCCCTTTGCACCCCCAAGAAAAACATCCTGGAGCCGCCCCTGTTGCCGAGACTTGCTTTGTGGCCTTCTCAGGTAACATGAATGAGTGCTGTGACTGTATCATACACTAGTGATGCGCGGATGGCGGTTAAATCCGCGGGCGCTGTGGATGATCCGCGGGTCGGGTAATAAAAAATATATTCTGATTAATTGCGGGTGGGTCGCGGGTTGATGAGATCATTCGTTAATATTATAATTATTTATAACAACATTTCTTTAAAAGACGAATGTGTTTTAATAGCAGTTTCAATCAGGCAAATGGCAATTTTCACTCATGTAAAAGAAATACGCGGGTGTCGACAGTGGAGGGGGGGTCCTTTTCTAAATGCAGAAATGGAGGCGAAACAGATCCGGGAGAAACTTAAAAAGGGAGAATTAAAAACCAAACAAAAGGTAGGAAAGAAAAGTGCTGTGTGGGAGCGCTTTAGCGAAGTGGACAACGAAGATGATTCAAGTGCTGGGTATGTGAAATGCAACAGCTGTGATGCACTGTATGTGTATGAAAGCCACAAAACTGGTACCTCGAATATGGTCCATCATGTGTGTGCTAATTCGAAAGGCAAGTCGAGTCAAACAAGATCGCTTATTCCCACGACTGCGGCGCCTTGCTAGGAGAATATTGTGCATTCCTGCAACAAGCTGTGCAAGCGAACGCTCATTTAGTGCAGCAGGCCGGGTTTTAGAGGCGAGGCGGAATCGTCTGAATCCTGGCACAGTAGATGTTTTTGCACAGTGCAAAAGAAAAAGCCTATTGCATTTAAGCTGAATTGGCACCGTTTTGTTAAACGATTGATTTGAAGCAGCGGATGCGGGTGATATTTTAGCTCATCCGCGCATCTCTATTGTGGCGCTACTGGTACTTGAGAGCACGCTCTCCAGTGGTAAAACTGAAATGTCACGACTACGCTACCCCAGCTTTGAATCAGCTGGGGAAATACCCCTACTAGGACACACAAGTTCGTTCCTCTCTCTCCAAATCACAAGAACATGAGACGTGAATAGGTATAGAAAAATAGAATTCTTTATTTAATAATCATAAATACTTAAAAAAACTACTGGAGTCAGCAAAACAATGGTGCTAGCTGGCCAGGCCACTGGCTGGTATATGAGCAACAAAGCTCGATCAGTACACAGACATGCAGGATCTCGTGACGGAGCTGGGGTGCACCATTAGCTGGACAGGCTAAGCGGTGGGCCTCAAATTAGCCCACAATGAGGACACCGTGCCACAACTTCGTAAGCACACACACACACTAGTGAGATACACAACAAGAAAACCTCTACCGCACACTGAAAGAAGAATTTCCGTCACCTGGCATATGATGGCTAGCCTGCCCGCCTTTGGGTCACCCCGCTCCTGAAAACGAGAAGAAAAGCTGTTAAAATATGTAATGGTGGCCTCTCAGGAAACAGTATTAACTGTTAATATTGCCGGCAAGAAGCGATCTACGGCAAGTAGGACACCGTTGCTTACCGATAGTAGCCAGGCAAAACACACAAACACATCCGTTATATCAACGTCTAAACACAAGCAAAATATCGGAATAAGAAAAACCAAAACATCCAAACGTACGGTAGCCGTAGGCAACAGCTGTACATAAACCCTTGTCTGAAACAGTTGTAGGCCAGACGGTTATCAAAAACGGCTGTAAACAATTTATAACGAATAAGAACAAATTAAATTATAACCCAGACAAATAAACCAAAACAAATAAACTAAAGTAAATAAACAAAAGTAAAACAAATTGACAAAAACAAAATAAACTACAGCAAAACAGCAGCGTCGAGGCAAACCAGCGTAGTGATCAACGCCCCCTTTAACCCCCGATGAGCAGGACCTCCGCTCAAACATCCGGCAAACCATTCCTTCCTCCTATTTGCTGTACAGAGGAATTCACGGGTCATACGTATGCAACAAATACAGTCCCACACCCGCATACACACCATAAAATGGTACTACCGAGCAGAAGAGCAGCAGTCACTCCCAACACGCAATTTTTACACGCGTGATCAGATCTCACTTAAAAAACCCCGGAACTTCAGCAGCGATGTAGAGGGAAACCCTCAACGGATACACTCTGTAGCTCCCGACAGACACCAACAGACACTGAGTGGAAAAGTTAATAAACCCGCGATCTAGATGCTAGCCCATAGCTATAGCAACCAACCACCTACCTCACCCACCGGCAGTAGAGCGTCAGTCACTTGCAGCACCATGTATAGTGTGTGCGCGCGATCGGTCGCTTTTCTACCCTGGAACTCTAGCAGCAAGGTAAAGGGAAAAGCCTCCAGCAGTACGATTCATACCTCCAGACAGATACCAGCTGTACAGAAAAGTCAGTAAACACCCACACCATCTAGACGCCAACCCCTGCTAATGACAAACAAACACATACCTCGCACCTGAGCAAACGAGCACCGGCAACCAACACCCCGATGACGCAATAAGTAAAGTAAATTGAATTTCATGTGAGTATAAGGGAAAGCCAGCAAATCTGTAAAATCTGATTTTACCTATATAGTAAACAATATTTGATTTTATATTTGTAATATATATTTTTATATTAGTATTTTTATTTTATTAAACAGTGTAAAAAATAACTAGCCATTCTAACACGCACTGTGAGTCAGTTACGTCACCTATATGTTTCTTTGCTCACAGCTGATTGGTCAAACTTCAGTCTGAGATCTCGAATCCAGAACATAGCCTGCCCCGGAGCAGGTTAGCCGTGTAGCGTAAGACACCATGGCGACGAACACCGAATAAAGTCAAGTCAAGTCAGCTTTATTTATATAGCGCTTTTTACAATTTTCATTGTTACAAAGCAGCTGTACAAGAAAACATTGACTATAAGTAAAACATAAAAGGTTATGAAAGTCAAAACACAGGTCAAATATCAGACACACAATAAATTCCTATATGCAGTGTAAATTAAATAAGACTATCAAATTCTAGCAGCCCCCCCGGCCATTGGAGGAGAAAAAAAACCTCAGAGGGAGACCAGGCCTAACCAGGGGATTCCAGTTCCCCTCTGGCAAAAACTGCAGCCTCTGCACAAGCTCGACAGTGCTTGCACAACAAGGCAAAATAAAAAACAAAGTTAGATTTAAAATTATCATTAATAATCTAAAAGCGACTGAAGTTTTGTAGAGTCGCCACGTCCTTCGTCAGGCATTTGTCAGGTCTGGGAATGGATTGCGCCCTGCCCGCTCCGGTAACCTTGGACTGCGTCCTGCCCGCTCTGGTAACCTTGGAACAATGAGACAAGACTGGCTGAGAGTAGAGTACTGTTCTGCACTCTTTGATGCAACAAATGCATCAGTTGTTATTGGAAGTATAGTTATTGGAATAAAGCCGAGCGACTTTTATGGTACCTAAAACCCAGGGTTGCCACAAACTAAACTGAAACATAGCTGGCTAGCCACCTAAACCAGCTTCATGGTACAGGCCCCAGGTCTTGTACAAATTCTATAGGTTGGCCAACATCTCCAATCTAATTTTACTGAAATGGGGGTGCGCATTGGAGAATCATTACATTGAACAATAACGTCTTCCTTTTACAGTATTTCAAAAACAGGCGATTATCAGACCTTGTAGTTATTGTAATAGCTTCACAATTATTTATCCATCCTATGTACTATTTATACTGGCCCCAAAGACAGGTTGACACCTCTGATAGCTGGATGGATTTCTGATGCTGTGAAAACAGCCATTAGAGGGATACAACAATATGCTATTTGGTCAATATTACGTTTAACTGCAATCTCATCTTTGTGAAGACATCGATAAGCACATAAAAACAACTTCACAACCTGTTTTCACAAACATGTCTCAAAATTCCCTCTCACTGTCTCCATCAACAGTTAGTGAAACATGTGGCAAAGAATTCTGCACTTTAAAGAAAACAGACTGGCATTCAAATAAAATCACACTAAGTGCACACGAGCGCACAGACCAGAATAACCATTGCAGAGAGCGATAGCTCTATAGTTGTATTTGTTTGTGTGTGTAGGTAGATAGTTACCACATCCGCTGCACACCCAGAATCTCCTCCTCCCTTCTCTGCTCACATAGTCAGTCTGCTTTCTTCTTCAGATCACTACCTCTGCTTCTACAATCCTTTGCCCAGTGACCAGTTTTCCCACACAAAGAGCAATGACCACAGTCCCTCGTCCAGTGTCCATCTTTCATGCAGGATTTACAATCAGGATGATCTTTTTTACGGATGTTATTGCCAATGCGATCAGATTTTCGCCCGTACAAGTTCCGCATTTTTGTCATCACTAGCTATAACTGTCTTTCAGGGTTGTTCATGCTTTTTCTCTTGTCGGACATCATGTTTCTCTTGAGCATGTACACCTGCCAGCATAGTAATGTGGGGTAGAGATGGGTTTGATCTGGGTTGTCATCTGAGTCCCAGACAGTTTTGTCCGTTCCACATGGGTTATCCCAGATATAATGAACACTGCTTAGTTTATTTTTGTTAAAATTGTATTGAAATAATAAATTGATAGGTTTGATGTCATCAATAGTTGAAAAGTAGTTTCTCTTTGGGGATCAGTATGCCTCCGGCCCTTCGGTATCACCTGCTTTTACCATGCCACAGCCATTCATCTCCAAATGTACCTCAAATCTGTCTTCTGAACTTGAAGTGGTAGAAAAATTGTCACAAATGTGTAAACTGGCATTTACAAAATTGATTGGCAGATACAAACACATATTTACACATTGTCCTAGATTCAGATTTGAATTGCAACCAGATTAAATGACCACTGCTTGGTGTCCATACTACAGGCTGCTAAATGTGACATTGAATAGAAATAAGATAATGAAGTGATAACAAGCAAAATCACTGATGGAAACAACTACAACTGACAGCTCAACCACAGCTTTTCATGGAATCAACTGAAGAAAAAGAAAAGATTAAACCTCTCGCCAGAGGAAGATTAAACGCCACAAACATTTGGTCATCTTTAACTCTTTATATTATTGAGAATTTTTTTTTATTGTTAACGTTTGGTTGAAAAGAATTGTTAGGTCTCTATCACCGTTATGGTGATCACTGTTTGCTCTAGTTGGTCAGTTTGACTTTTAACCAATTTTCTGTCAATATATGTTTAGATGCGTTTTGATTGATACGTATGCAATCATCAGCTCATTAGTTACATTATATCTTGAGTAACTTTTATAAATTATAGTCAAGCTATATTGTTATGAGTCTGGAAAGAACTGCATACGAAAGGAACAAGTTTTAAGTACACCAACCACATTAGAATCCTTTTACACTTGCCCACACACAGACTTCAAGAATCAGCAAATGCATCTCAACAATGGGGGAATGCTTTATGTTGCAATGCATTCTGGGAGTCAAGAATCAGTTTTGTATAATGCACCCACAATGCATTGCGGCATTACCATTGTGAAGATTCACAAGCTGATTCTTGATGTTTGTGTGTGAAGAACCCCACATAATTTCTACGTTTTTTTTCTCATAAAAATCTCTCAGTGTGGAAAATCACACAACATTGTGATGATCATGACAATTTGAACGACCAAAAGCCAGGTTTTATTTACACACAGTTTTAACACCATAACAAACTGTCAGAGAAGAATTTATACTAATATGTCAAGAGTTAAACTGCCCAACTAAAACAAACACTGATCACTATAATGCAGTTTCGCCAGATTAGCCTCTTGAATGTGGAAGGAAAGAATATTTTCAGCTTTGTGGCCAATAGACTAAGGATTTCTGAAGAATAACAACTTCATTGACACTTCGGTGCAGACGGCAGGCATATGGGGTTTCTCTGGATGTTTGGAACATGCTAACATCATCTGGCACCAGTTGCAAATGGCAAAAAAGGAGAAGAGAGACTGCATGTGGTTTTTCTAGATCTTGCCAATGCCTTTGGATCAATACCACATGAGCTGCTGTGTACAGCCTTTGTTGGAGGAGAGCTTCTGAAAAATGGGATGCGCCTACCTCCAATCAGATCATACATCCGGCTTACCAATGACAGGTTCTGTATAGAGGGTGAGCCCATACCAACGGTCACGGAAAATCTAAAGCCTTGGACGGTGGTACACCGCAGTCCTTAAAGAACTACTCATTCAAGACACAGTCAGTGGACTCAAGAAAATCAATAAGACAGCTCTTCCTGGGAAGCTAAAACTCTTGTGCTTCCAATTTGGCATGTTGCCACCCACTGATGGGTGGGTACACGTGTGAGGAAATGGTTTGGACTACCAAGATGCCCTAGCAACAAAGGCCTGTACGAGAAAGGAGCTCTCTCTCTTCCCATTTCAAGTCTTGTGGTGGAATATAAATGCACCAAAACAAGGTTAGAGATGACGCTCAAAGAATCCTGTGATCCCTGTTATAAGACACAAACATTAGGACGAGGTTAAGAACAAATTCATGTGCTTAAGCACGTGTTGTGAATTAGGCGGACAGTTTTCGTGGGAGGTTAGTGTGCATAAAAACGAAAAATCTACGCAATTACAGAATTAGTGAATAAGACCCATTCTCTCTCTCAGTCACTCACTCACTCACTCACTCACTCACTCACTCACTCACTCACTCACTCACTCACTCACTCACTCTCACTCACTCTCACACACACTATCACACACGCACGCACAATAGTGCACGCACGCACGCACGCACGCACGCACGCACGCACGCACGCACGCACGCACACACACACACACACACACACACACACACACACACACACACACACACACACACACACTAGTTACAGTATTTTAAAAGTACTTGTTATGTGTTTTTAATATTAAAACTGAGAGATTATTAATAAGAGAGTACAACAATGTGTATTGAGAGTTTTGTGATGAAACCTGAGTGGGTTTCTGTAACAGAGCCATTTCTTTAAAACCCTCTGACTAACATCTTTCCATAAGATCTAAAAGGTCTGTCTATGCCAGTTTCACTTCCTTTCTGCATTGCAATGTCATGCACAGCCTAAAATAGTTTCTTTCTGGTTTTGATATACCATCATAGAATTACATATGTGATGCATACATTAGAAACGTCAATGCGTGCCTTTTGAACTGGTTTCTTGAGAAAATGACACAGTTTCTCTCTGACAATTACTAGATATGTGGTAAAATGCATGGGTGGTTATGAAACAGAAACAGGATTCATACCATGCGAACCAAATACATAGTCACTTCCTAAAATTGTTGTAAAGTAACAATGAAGACTTGAGCTTGAACTCTGATGTGGATGCTTTCACTCGCTTGTGACAGCCCTTTGACAAGTAGAATCGTTTTTTTTCTAAAAGGAAGGTGCCTACATTAACTTCCTCTAATACTGTTTTTACTGGAATCACACTTCATTGTTGTTCCCTGAAGATGTGAGATTATATATTTACAATACCATAAACTGCCAGAGAATTATATGGGGTATATCCACATAAGTGTAATAGCATCCATAATAGCAAGCAGCCATTGAAATAATGTTAAGAATTGTGGATTTGAATTAATGTTGAAAACATTTGAAATTTCAATAAAATCACCATTTTTGTGATTAGTGTTTGCTTGTGACTCCTGAACCTTAATGTCAAGTTGTCATGCAAACGGCATTCATAAGATTATTGGGATCAGGCGATGATGATTGTAATTGTTAATTAAGTTGTGTTGTTAATGGGTGAATATTGTGTGATCCTACATTGTGAAGTTAATGCAGATTAAAGCCAACTATACACTAACAGAAAATAACAATAAAAGATTGTAAAATTGCTGAATCAATTAGAAATCAATAGTCAGCGTATGGAACGCAACAACGGTGACAATCAACAAAAGAAAGCATCATGCTGCAATGCAGGCAGGCTAACTCATAGTACAAAACTCATTTGAAACTTACAGCATGCATTGCAGTTAATCTGTTTATCTGAATTAGTTTGAAGACGGTCACCATTGTTGAGGTTTTTCTGATGAGTGTTGATGTCTGTGTGTCAGCAAACTATTCTGTTTATAGTGTCACAGCATATTTGAATATCTGAAATTGCAATATGGTATATATTGTTAATATGCAAAATACATTTCTGTATTAATTTGTGTTATTTCTCATCTTTATAACAGCTTAACAGCCATCACAAAAAGTAACCTACTACAGCTTAACTTTAATATACATTTCTTTATTAATGCACGAGTGTTATTATTGAACAACTACCGTAGGAATTTAAATAGGAAAGAGAATACACAATAATGGTGGCTTGTTAAAATTGCTTGATAATTTGCAAGACTGCAGTCTTGCTGGGAATGAACATACAACTTATATGCTGCAGTGAGGAAACACAGACCCTGGTGGGAGGTGGAGACAGATTTAGAGCTTAGAAAGCCCCTAAACCTCAAACAATCTTGATGATGTGCATTTTAAAGGTCGCGTCACAAGCTCTGGTGTCGTGTTATGTTACCCACTTTATTGTGTATCAAAACAACTGCGAAAAATATATTTACAGACTGAGACAACAGAGCAAGTTTGAGGAAGTAGGTTTTTCATCTTGTTTTTGCTGTATCTGCTATGTCAGATGCCTCAGTCATTTGTTTTTAGCTTTTAAACATGAACATCATTCAAAAGACCTGCTCCATTTTAGGAATTATTTTGGTATTACTTCAGCAGGGTAAGTACTTTAAGAAATAACTTTGTTTTAAAAAATAAAATGTAACTTTATTCTGTTAAATAGTAGCACATGTTATTTTATGTAACATAATAATCTAATGTCACTGAAAAGAAATAGGTCTGCATATTTTGTTGTTTTTAAGTTATAAGTCATGTGTTTTTTAATTCATTTTCATTATGCATGGTGTGTGTATCAGTTTAGTCAATGCAAAAAGGCAGCTGAGCTCAGGAAACCTCAAGCCTTATCTACAGACAATGCGGACAGCTCTAGTAGAGTGTCATACATTTTCTCTTGCATGACAAGTAACGAACTTTAAAACCCAGTTTCACAGACAAGACTTAAGACTAGTCCCATAAAAAAACGATTTTGAGCTGTCTTAAATGAAAATTATTTGCCAGGACATATCGTAAAATACTGTATGTCAGTGCCCTTGTTTTGACTTAAGATGCACATCAGTAATGTTTTTTTCAGGCATTTCAACAAAAGCGACTAAAATAGCCTAAATGAACTAAGGCATAGTCCTGGCTTAGGCTAACCCTTGTCGATGAAACCGGGCCTAAGAGCAGAGAAACATCACTAACCTCAGCCGATTCATGTGTGAAATCAATCACTTTTCTGGCACCGTCATACCTGTCAGAATTAGTACAGTAATACTTTTAGGTCACAGGTCCGCTGACCTTTCATTGTACATTGTCAACCGTGCAAGATTAAAGAATAGAGGTGACCGTACATTTAATGATAACGATGATTCTTTAACATTGGAAGCCGATTACCGACACAGTATATTGGCCGATACAATAATTGTAACATATTAATGCAACAAGACTGAAACAAAAGGCAAAAAGTGGACAACTGCTTTTATATGAAAACATTCACTGCAGAAAACAAGGAAACCTTAGTTCCCTTTTTCCCCTGAAAATCATGTACCAAGCTCACTTTACACTAGTTTAAGATTATTTTACCTTTAAACTTTTGTGTGCCTCTCTCTTCAACATCAGTGAATGTTTGCACCTTTTGTATTACCATTTGTCTCAGTTCCCTTTAGTGTAAAACAAGGATCTCAATGTACAATATCAAATTGAAATTCCTCTCAAATTTGTAAATTGTCATTTTTAGAACAGGTCAAATGCAAACATAAAAAGTTTATTTCAAGGTTCTACTGTATCTTCACTGCAAACATGATTTGAGGTTTTAGCTACCTCAGCTCATCTTCCTGAGTTAGTTCAACTAAAATGTTGACTGTTTCCTTAAAATATTGAGTTTACACACACTGTTAGCCCTTATCTGCTATTTCTACAGTAATATATTGGCAACACTGTTGCCAGCTCGTGACTACTGGAATGACTGTTTGAAGATACATCATTAAAATCTACACATGAAATCTATCAAGATCTCACCAGAAGAGAATTAAACACAAACATCATTAACATCTTGACTTCTTATAGACACCACTTTCACTTTATTTCAGTCATCTGTGTAAGATCTTTGTTAACGCTTTAGATTACGGCCCACAATGTCCCGCATAATTAAACAGAATTAAAAGCGTAACTAATTGTCAAAATAATGCACATCTACACTACATATCTGTAGGTAATGGGGAACAATTTGCAAAGTTTGGGGAATAAAGTCGGGAAATAAAAAAATATTTATACGTATTTTAAAACTAAGAGGTAATCATTTAAATAAGGTGGCATGCCTGCAGTATACTATACAACAATCTTTGTGTGAACATACACTACATTTTTGTAACCACAATGTACCCATAAATAGCTACTGTGGATATTTACTAAGTACGTGGTTCTTATTTTATTATTCTAGCAAACATTCAATAAGGGGAAATGCGTTGTGCAAGCAAAACGACACAAATAAAGCAAGCAGACTGTCTGTCAACTGTAAATTTGACTTTAGGATTACTTTTGATATGATTGATTTTTAGGATTGTTGTTTACAAATAAATTATTTTAATTATGAGATATTATTGTTATTATGAGATATTTGGATGAGTTTTAATGTGTAAAATGTGCAAAACAATATTCTTGAATTTATTGTTGCTTTTTGTCCATTTTGTTAGTTGCATTAGTTTTTCATGAGTTCATAAATTCATAAGTTGATAATTATATAATAATAATTGAGCATGTGTGATTTTTTAAGATAGGTTTAGTTAAGTTAATACAGCTGTTGAAATAGAAAGACCTGTCAAACATTTTTGAATTGAGACTCTTAAACACTTGACATACAAGTCTTGTCAATGGTGACAAACAATCAAGAATGAGTTTTGGACTATGCACCCAGCATGCATTGCAGCATGATGCAGTTCAGTTGGTTGTCATAATTGTTCAATTGTTCACATATTTTACTGGTCTAATTCCTTCTTGACAACTGTCCTACCATATGGTTAGTTTTGACCATAATGTCATCTTCCAAAACAAACATGTTTAGTGCACACAGTCAGGAAAAGTACATTTTAAAATGAGAGCCAACAGTCCAACTAAACGAAACACTGATCACACTAATGGCGACTTACAAAATTTCAGCATTTTCTGTAGATGTTTTACCTACAGTAACTGGCAACAGTGTTGCCAATATATTACTCTAGTAATAGCAGTTATGGGCTAACAGTGCATGCTGTTCAGTTTATTTAAAGTAGTTCAGGCATCTTAGATTTCTTTGTGAAGCCTCTTTTGTGAGCAAATTACACAGTTGGAATATTGAGTTAATTCAAAGGATTAAACATAAGATAAACAAAAAGGTTAAAAAAAAGGTTTCATTGTTTTTTTCAGAATTTATGCTTGGTTTAAAGAATAAAATCAGATGGATAGTTGTTAATAAAATGTCATAGAGGTTTAAACTTAATATTATTACTAATGTTGTTTTGTAGTAAAAATACAACAGCAAAAGAGAGTTTTATGTAAAGTCACCATTTAGGTGATTTGCTTTGGTAAATCTGGATCCTGTTTGCAGCATTTTGTTTACCTCCGAACACATTAGTTAAAATGCAGTTTGTTGTGTATTTTTGTGGAAGTAAAATCTGACATATGTCTGACATATAGTCAGTTGTAAACTCGTTTCAATACACTCTGTTAACATTCTTAAAGACAAACACACCCTCAAATCATTGGACAACTCTAGGACATCTGTTCATCTTCCAAACCAGAATTAAGGCTGTGCCACATACTTACTTGAGTATATTCTAATAGTAAATCTGTACTTTTACTTCGTTACACTGCGTGACGTTCCTTCGTTGCTTCATTTAAAAAAAATATGCATTATAAAATGTGTTGTTTACTTCAAGGTTGTTGTCTCTTTTTACGGGCATTCCCGAGTGATTGATTCCTTTTGCAGTCTATTCTTTTGAAAGCATTTATTGAGTCAAAACTGTTTGAATAAGTTCATGAATCTTTTCAAAAGATGTGTTCAGTTCGCTGCACGCTCTGAATCATCGGAAGCGGCGGATTACTGACTCCTCGTGGCACGAAACTGCCTATGAAGCCTGTCTGAATTGGTTTCTCTGAGCTGCCTTCAGGGCCGGATTAGGCCTCATTTTCAGCCCTGGAGTGGAGTTTCATGCCTTAGTCCGGCCCACTTTAGGTTATGACTGACTATATTAAAATAATGATAATTTAAACCTCAGAATATAAGTCTGCAAAAGCGCACTGTTCTCTACAGCCTTTTAATTCATTGTTTTTTTCAAAAATATCATAATTTCCAATTCAGTGAAAATACAGTAGCCTAAGTTTAGCTTCACAGTGAAGATTTATTAGAACAGTAAATAGCAGGACAGTATCAGAATCTATTTTCTTTAAGAATTAGTGTTCATAAATATCCAAACATTGAAATGAGGAAAAAAATCTAACAAAAACATAAAACAAATTAAATAAAAAAAGATTAAAATAAAATGTATTACACTGTCTAATGACACTATAATTTCTTTTTCAATGAAACGTCTGCTTTACAACTTCAAATATTTTTCACAAATATTAGAACATTAGTTAAATAATAAAACTATTGTACTGTTATCTGACTATTTTCACAGTATAACTTTCTAATGATTGTTTCATCTCTTTTTCCTCTGCATAAGTGTAGCTTCAAGGAAACATGGACAACCCTAAAACATTAATAAACGCCTGAGCCTCTGCAACTTTATCTATCACGGTGTCATTGTCCAAAGACATGATAATTTCTTTCTGCTGCTGAAGAGCTACAAGAAAAAGATTGATACATGAACCGTGGTTTGCAGATAACTTTGTTTTGCACGGCCGCTAGCATCTTGCAGTGCTCCTATTCCTAACTACCTTAACGTTAGCTTACCGGCCGTCTCGTCGTCTTCATTTGTTTTAAGAAAAAAATGTGGTCAGCTTAGAACATTTGGCCGCGTCAGTTTCCAGAGCTTTCTTCCTTTTTATTCAAGCCTTTTAAGTGCTGCCTTTGCGCTTTCAGTTATCCATTTTTATTTCTGACGGTTGTTCATTTTGAGCAACTTGCAGTGCCGCTGTCGGGGGCGGAGCCAGGGAGTCAAAAGATAATCATGTCTTCATTAACCTGCACGCTGCACTCTGAGTGTGGCTGCGAAAAAATATTAAATAAAAAGAGTGGGGCTGCGGTAAAATAATAAATAAAAAGATTAGGGCTGCTGTGAGTGCAGGCAGCCTAGGGAAAGCAGCATCCACATTTCAACCGTGCCATGACAACACCGGCCCTCGCGGCCAAAAAAACAGAGCAGCCCACCTTGAATTCTCCTGGTGCTCCTGATTAGCCAATCCGGGGCTGGCTTGGCTGCCTTCGTGCCCAAATGCTACCTCCCAAGTCATTGCCGGCTGCTATTTGTAGTCATAACGCTGCAAGCTTATTTTTACAAATAAAACACCATTGTCACCTTTTTCTTGTCAAAAACGAAGTCAAACGTGAACATAGCCAAAGAGTTTTGATGAGGTTTGGGAGCTTTGTGACTCTCACTCAAAGACAGCAACCTAACTGACAATTAAAGCGCGGAATCTCAGTTACGTTGCTATCTCTAAGGGAGTCGGAAAGCTCCTGAGCCTCATCAAAACAATCTTAATTTGCATTACATGGATGAACGGATGTCCTAGGGTTGTCGAATAACTTTACGGTAGTTCATCGCAGAATTTTAACTTTTCTGCAGAGTTTACCTTTAAAGGGATATTTTGGCGACAAAAACACATGGTGTAGTAATGCTTTGGTAAATAATATCCCTTTAAGTATGGCATATGAGCACCAAGTAAAGTGAACTTAAAAAAGTTTAGAGATGCCTCAGCCAACTGGGTACAGACAGCTTAGTATCAGGGTTTCTTATTCTAATTATGCATCATTTTATGTTTTACTGCTCACTTAAATATATTTAATTAATAGAGTCTGTTTGATTCCATGTTTTTGCAACAAACACATGTACATTGAGATGTGTCCTTGAGTCAAAGCAACAACATGACTTAAAGGAATTGTTCACTTTCAACATACATTTTCATGAATATTTACTCACCCCTGTGGTCATCCAAGATGTTAATGAATTTTTTTAGTCGAGAACATTTTTTGGTTTGTTTGAAAACGTTCCAGTATTATTTACCATATAGTGGACTTCAAAGGACTCCAAACGGTTGAAGCTCAAAATTACCGTTTAAGTGCAACTTCAAAGGGATATAAATGATACCAGCGGTGAATAAGGGTCTTATCTAGCAAAACAATCGGTCATTTATAAAAAAAATGGTATGCTTTATAAACTCAAATGCTCGCCTTGTTCTGTTCTGCGCGTTCACGACTTCACGTATTACGTTATTATGTTAAAAAGGTTACGCTTGACGTAGGCGGAATCCAGGACACGAAATTAGCTTTTTAAACAAAAAACAGTTAAGCGTGACCTTTTCAACATAATTACGTATTATGTGAAGAGCAAGGTTAAATTAGTAAATTATTATGAAAATGTATGTTGAAAGTGAACAATTCCTTTAACTAAGTCTAGTTCGGTAAACAAATTATTTTTTACAAAAAACGCAATCATTTTCAAGCACCACAAACAGTTTTCTTATAACAGTTTTCTCTAAAATTTGTGTTGTGCTGATATGTATAAAAGTTACATTATGCCTTCTATGACATTAATTTCCATTTTTAGGACAAATAAATAAGTTAATTATAAAAAGGTAAATATTGTGTTTAGTGCAGATGTTACCTTTATACAGGAACCTACGTGTTTATCAAGCATCTTGAAATGCCATTTTAGTGCTGAGAATTCATGACATTCATAATTACAAGTTATGATATATTTATCTATTATAAACTATTTTTTCTTTATTGTAGAGTCATGTGCTAAATCAAAGCCAGAGATTGTACACAAAGCTGTTGGGAGTTCCCTGCATCTAATGACGGATTATCCAAAAGTAAATCTTACTGACGTTAAGTGGAAATTCACTGAGACCTTTGCTGAGTATTATGAATCCAATTTCATCACAGTTAAATCCAAGTTTTTTGATGGAAGGTTACACACTAATAAGAATGATATAAGTGTTACAGTTAAAAACCTTCAGCTCAATGATTCTGGAATCTTCAGTATTATTCAACAAGGAAAAAATGAACAATTTGAAACAAAAGTAATTCAGCTACATGTGCATGGTAAGAGTAATATCTTGAATGTAATAAGTTTAATGGCATTACAACAATAATCAGCAAATACCAAATCAATGCACAAACATTCAGAAGTTAAAAAGAAATAAAACAAGGTTATATTATAAAAATAATGATATTTACATGAATAGTCATTTCATAGCGTCTTAATTTGTTTTCTGTTGGATTTTCTTGTAACAGATCCTATCGGAGATGTAAAGATTCAGAACAATGTAAGTTGGCTGCAGTCACAAAACATGTGTACATTTCATCTTCACTGTCTGGCGTTTGGCCGTGTGAATGTGAATGTGGATGCCTCCTTTCACTGGAGTGGCCATCAGGTGGGAAATGGATCACACCTGTCTTTCAATCTCACGGCAAAAGAGAGAGCCACATTTAACTGCACAGCCAGCAACATCATCAGCGTTAAGTATATTACTGAAACTGTGATGTGCAAAAAGGAAAATAGAACAAACGAGACATCAGGTGGGTTTGCTGCACAGGGGCTGTATTCACAAAACATTCTTAGGAAGAAAATTACTTTCAATCTTTGGAAAAAAATTAAGAGGAATCCAAATTCTCGAAAACAAAAGCTATTGTAAATTTACAATACCTTTAACATTAATACAAATAAATATTGTATTGAGCCAGAATCTTAATTTTAATATTGATATACTAGTGATGAGGTCTAGCTCCCTTACTTTAGATTTCATTATTAAAAACAGAGTGCTTTTTACATTTATTCTGGGACAAAGTGACTCGAAGCGGAGAGGGTCACAGACATTATGCAGTAGTAACACACAAAAAGTATTATGACAATTATAATACAGATCACGCACTAATATATAGACATAAGAATAAGAGGCACACATAAATGTAGTTTCTTGAAAAGATGAATATATACAGCAGCAGATACACAAGCAGATGAGTGTAATCTTTAACAGCATATGTAATTTATTCGTACAAAAAAAACCAATATGGTCTTAAGAAACTATTTGAGAATCGCATTTTGGAACATTCTTACAAATTTCCTATAATTTATCTTAAGAACAGTTTTGTGAATCATTAAATTTAGTTTAGTAAATAATTATTATAAATTAGCTGTTGTACTGGTAATCACTAGCTTTAGATCATTATAACAAATATTGTGACAGTGTTTATAGGATATGGTATTTGTAATAATTATAATCTGGTGTAATTAAACATTGCAGGTATTCCTCAGGACTTGTTGCTCATTGCAGTTGGGACGGGAATTGTTGGTATTGTTATGATTATTGGAATTATAGGAGCTTGCTACAAGTGGAGAAAACTGAAAGGTGTGTTTGGGAAAGTGTTCTGTTGCCAAGAAATGCTGTGCAACACTTTATTCTTTATGACCAAAATCATAAAAAAATATCATTTGGTCTGGTGTATTTCCCAGATTTACCATGACATTTCACTCACCCTCATGTCATTCCATGATCTATTGTTTTATTTTCAAATAGATTTTTGCTGATTGTTCTTTTCCATGTCATTATGGGACTATAAATAGAATGCAAAAGCATTATTAAAGTTGTCTAAACATTCCAAGCCATCCAAAAGTGATAGTTCACCCAAAAATAAAGCACCAAATGTTTGTTTTAAACCTTTAAAAATTAAGATAAACAATAGAAGCAATTAGAACAACCCAAGGGGAACAATGCAATAAAGTGCAATAAAACTGGTCTCAGTTAGCCTACCACAGTATACATAGCTAAGTACTTTTTGAAGGATAAAAGAAGTCAAAAAGAAGTAGAAAAATAAAAAGTCTGTATTAATTGGTTCCATGTTGATGGATTTAAAAAGTACTACAGAATTTGCTGATCTTGTAGCAACAGGCATATGTCAGAGAACAGACAGGCAAGGCACCGATGGACAGATGTAGGAGGTCTGAGTGGACTGTTGAGCAGGGAACTGGAACAGTGCGATAAGGGAGACAGCAAGGTGGAGATGATGAGGGCGGAGCCAAGGCAGTGCACTGACAGGGCTTCTGGGTGAAAAACAATATGGAGGAGGAAGAAAGAGAGAGCCTGTGGAGCATAAGGGTTCATGGACCACGAAGCCAAGGCGAACTCCGAGCCAAGGCGGTTTCAAAGGGCTGATGCGGCGAGATGGAGTCAAGGGCCTGGAGGACCGAGGAACGAACAGGTGGAGAAGAAGCCAGAGCCAAAGAGCTGAGTGTCGTGCAGACGGGGTAGAACTGAGGAGCTGCGAGTCAACAGCAAAGGCGGTGCATCCCATGGAGATCCAGAACGCTGGACAGGGCCAGCAGGAGCACAGGAATCATGGTGCTGGGCAGACTCAGCCATGACACAGGACCCATGGAGACGGGCAGGACCAGCGGGGACACAGAATTAATGTAGCTGGGTGGGACCAGTAGTCATGCAGGATTGGACATCAATGTGATCCGAAATGACTAGTGGAGTTGTATGTCATCCCCATAGCAGTGATAGGACAAGCCATGGTTTCGAATGACAGAACCTAGGGATGTGATGTATTTGGAAATATATATTGTATGTATAATGGTCCAAGCACTAAGCCCTGAGGCAACCTGGCATTGAGATGTTGGGACACCTCTCCAGGATACTCTAAATTACCTACCTTAGAGGTAGGACTTGAACCATTGTAGCGCTGTTCCAGAGACACCCATAGCCCTGTGGGGGATGTGAGGAATCACAGTGTCAAAAGTGGCAGATAGATCCAATAGGATAAGTACAGATGATTTACAGGCTGTCCTTGCCAGTCTCACAGAGTCCAGTGGAGTCTCGGTGGAATGACCCCAGAAGGGTATTCTGTGCAAGAAAGGAGGAGAGCTGGTAAAATTATCTAAAAGCTAAAACAGTGCAGGATTAAGAGTTTTTAACATTCTTACCAACATTCTTCATAATATCCTCTTTTGTGTTCTGCAGTGGAAATACGATTATACATGTTTGAAATGGCATAAGGGTGAGGAAATTATGACAGCATTTTCATTTTTGGGTGAGCTATCAAACAATAAAAAGCCATATAGGTTTGGAACAATATGAGGTTAATCATGGCAGACATTAGGTATGTACTGTTCTTTTAGGATGGTGTAAGGTCTTTTCTCACAGTTATTTTTTTATTCTTTTAGGAATAGGGAAGGATGAGGCTGGAATTACAGTGTATGAAGATGTAAATCATGAGTCTGTTACAAAGGTGAAACACTTGCATTCCATCCTTTTTTTCCCAGACATGAAAATATCCAAATGTGTCAAGTAAACCATTGAAATAAACATTCTACATATTAAACATAAAGGTTCAAGGATTTGTTTGGTAACTAAATCTCGTTGTATTACAGAAGCGGTCAGAGAGTATGAGAAATGGAATGTCTATTTATGAAACAGTGGATGACATGAAAGTCACTCCAAACCTGGTGAGTATTCACACATATAAACAACATTATAGCAATCTAATAATGATGATAATAAAATAATTAATCACACATTTTTGACAATTTATTAATCAAATTTAATCATTTCTATTAATGCGAGTGGCTTTAGAAATCTTATGAAATATGTAAATGCAATGTAAAGCAGGAGCCATTGCAATTGTTGCCCTTACGTGCTGATTTCAGATGTAAGAGTGTACGATGGCTAAAGCCCTTTAATGGCAACTTTCCAGTTTGACTCAAGGCAGCTGATGTCACATTTCTACTTAATGTATTTCACCTCTTGTCAATCGCTCAGAATATAGTACATACTACATTAATGGAGTTGCCTTTTACATGGTGTTGAGCTAATTGGGTAATAAGCAAACCAGCATCACGTTTCTGAAACAGTGTGTCAAGTTTACAAGGATCCCCTTGTAGAATGCATTTACTAACTAAAAGTGTCCTTATTTCCTTTGTTTTTCTGTTTTGTATGTTTCATATGTACTTTTGTTTACCGACCACGAACAGATTTATTTTGCTTTGGAAGTTTCACTCTCTATTAACCTTCAGCTCATACAAAGTACATTACATTTAATTCCTCAGGAAAGAACAAAGGACATACAAAATAAAAGGATTTTTTATCTTTTCATTTGTGCTTTGTGAAAAATATAAGATAGCACAAAGGAAAAGTTGCAATCATAATTAAGCTGAAATGTGTTTCTCGGAATTTGATCTGATGTGACCCACCTGCTTCCCTTACAGCCTCTGACTCTTTATGACAAAATCAGCTTTGACCGTCACCCTGCAGTCACACCCACCACTTCCTCTCCCTACCAAGTTGTTCTGTGAGTTACACAGACACAGACTATTTATGCTTCTTTTTAAATTACTATCTATTCATATGTATTATTTCCTTAATATGATTGCATTTAAATTCTGACTGAACCCTTGCATTTAAAGTATCTTAATATGTGCTCAAATATGTGTGCTTGGCTGGGGCTCTGAAATGCTCGCCTTGCTCTGTTCTTTGAAGCATGATCACGACTTCACGTAATACGTATTAACATTGAAAAGATCACGTTTGATGTAGGCAGTACCGAGTCAGTGTCTACAAATGTGGAGGAGGAGGACAGTTCAAAAGTTTTTGAATGATCAGTGACACATATTCAATTGTCTTCGTGTCAGTTTTTTGTTTTAAATGGTCATTTCGAGTGTGTCCTGGATTCCGCCTACGCTGTGACCTTTTCAACATAATTACGTAATATGCGATCGTGCTTCACAGAACAGAGCAAGGCAAGCATTTGTGTTTAAAGCATATTCATTTTTATTTAGTTTTGCTAAATAAGACCCTTATTCATCGTCTGGTATCGTTTAAAGCCCTTTGAAGCTGCACTGAAACTGTAATTTTGACCGTCAACCGTTTGGAGTCCAATGAAGTCCACTATATGGTGAATTATCCTGGAATGTTTTCATCAAAAAACTTCATTTATTTCCGACTAAAGAAAGAAATACATATCTTGGATGACAACGGCTGAGGAAATGATCATGAGAATGTATGTTGAAATTGAACACATCCTTTAAATCTAAGATGCAACAGCCCATGAGCACTTCAGCAATGACTGAATATTCTAACTGAACAGTAATTGTTTGACTGTTTTATTCTGAAAGCCATTAAATGCAATTCATATTTTATCCATCTGTCAACCGTGAAGAAACTTTACATTATGACTTTATGGCATTAAACATGTTCAGTTGGTGTAAGGAGTGTTTAGTGACATATTCTATGATCTCTACTTTCTTCTTTTAAATTACGATTAGCATTATTTTACTCTCCACTTCTGGTAAATGATGCTAAGTTAAAAAAATCTGGATACACAAATTGTTAACTGTAATCCTTTACAGTTTCACCAGAAAACAAAATAATCTGATTATAGATACAGATTACAATATTTTAAAACTAAATAAATCACATCTTAACATAACAAAACAGAGGGAATTACACTTAAACAAGACTTAAATTAACTTTAAACATAAACTAGATTAACTAAACTAACACAACACAGGAACACACCCAACAACCACAATGTACCAGCACAAAACAGAAGACACAAGGGCATTCAATAAGGGACCAAATCAAGAGGGGAACAGGTGAAGGGCATGAATAAATAACGAGGAACCGAGAGGATGGGAACAGAGACTAGACCGGAGAGAGCATGTGCCAAGCTAAATAAACAATAGTCAAATGAATACATGTAAATGTAAATGTAGACCAAGAGAAACATGACATGATGCGGCAGAATCATGACACATTGAGCATTACAACCAGTATTAAGTGCATCAATGAGATTCATTGACTATAACTGGAGTTTTGTATCGTCATCTTAAGTCATTACAATAGGAGTCTGGTAAATCCAGCTTTATTGGGAAAGTAAAGTCATATTTGCGACAAAGTAACTAGAAACAGGGGAACTGTCTCAGTGGTTCCCTTTCTGTCGGTCTCTCGACGTTGTGTCGAAGCCGACAGATGGGGTTCGCCCTTGAGAACCAATCATCTCTGACTGTTTTGAAAGGGCCAATGAAATTGGTGAATTAAATTTGCATGCCGGGCTCCGCCCCCGGATATCCGGGTATAAAAGGGGAGCCGGCGTGCTCATTCATTCACCTTTTGTTCTTCGGAGCCTTCGCATCGAATGACTGACAGAGCTGAATTCTTGATGTGGTGCAGCGGATTGTCCCTTCCAAGCGATCATCCCCCCGGCGTTTCAGCAGTTCCAGAGGTGTTTACTAAAAAAGATAATTTCTTAAAAGAGCAAATTTCTTCAGCGTGGCATGTCCCGCTGCTCTTGTGGTTGCGGTTCCCTCATTGAGGAGGGGGACGGACACAATGCTTGCGTCAGGTGTTTGGGGGTCCAACACGCTGAGGCAGCCTTGGTGGAGTCATCCTGCCCGCACTGCGGGCGGATGGCTATACAGACGTTGTGGTCACGGGTGGCTGCGCTCTCTCGAGAGCCGGCCACCACCTCGTCTACTTCCCGCTCTGCGACCGCGGTGGCCACGGCCCCGCCGTCAGCGGAGGCGAGCAGCTTGGGTGGCATGGGGATTTCTGTGAGCGTAAATCCATCAGCCGATAGCTCGCAGACCGTTCATGCCCCGTCTCGCTCGTCTGACCGTTCCCAGGGAGACGGTATCACACCGTCTTACTCCTCCGTCACGCAATCGGGCTCGATGCGTGACGACGATGAGATGTCCCTTGCAGCATCGGAGGGCGACCTTCTGGCATCCGACCCTGACGATTCCTGGAGATAGAGTTCAGGAAAAAGCAGACGTCGAGATGTCGGCCATGCTCTATCGGGCCGCCGCGAGCATCGGGCTGCAGTGCACCGCACCGCCCACGCCCCAGCGCTTGCGGCTGGATAATTGGTACATCGGGTCCGAGCAGGGGTCCGAGCACGGCTCCAAGCCGCGCACGCTCCCCGTACCTTTTTTCCCCGAGGTGCATGAGGAGATCTGCAAAACCTGGAGCGCCCCCTTTTCGGCTCGCTCCCGTCAAGCTGACTCTGTCGCCATCTCTTCCCTTGATGGTGGGGCAGCTAGGGGCTATGTCGATGTTCCCCAGGCTGAACGTGCAGTCGCGGTGCACCTGTGCCCGCAGACTGCGGCCACCTGGAGGTCTCGACCTAGACTCCCGTCTAAGCCGTGTAGGGTTTCGGCATCACTGGTGTCGAAGTCCTATAACGCTGCTGGACAGGCTGCCTCAGCTCTTCATGCCATGGCCATCCTGCAGGTCCATCAGGCCAAGGCACTGAAAGAGCTCCACAAGGGTAAGACTGACCCAAATATCATGCAGGAGCTCCGCACTGCCACCGACCTTGCCCTCCAGGCGACGAAGGTGACGGCGCAAGCTTTGGGTCGGACGATGTTAACACTAGTGGTCCACGAGAGGCACCTCTGGCTGAACCTTGCGCAGATGCGTGAAGCCGAGAAAGTTCGCTTTCTTGATGCTCCCATCTCGCAAGGGGGGCTGTTTGGTGACACTGTCGAGGACTTCTCGCAGCAGTTCTCGGCAGTACAGAAGCAGACGGAGGCCATCAAGCACATCCTGCCCCGCTGGGACCTGGCCGCCTTTCGGCCGTCAAGGTCCCGTGGAACATCTGCCTCCCAGCAGCCCCTCCTCAGGCGCCCCCCCAGAAGAGGACGGCGAGGAAGCGACCACCTTCTCGTCAGCAGCCGCCGTGGAAGCAGAAGCGTTCCTGACAGGCCGGACCCGGGGAGATCGAGATCGGGCCCGACCCCAGCCATTCCATCGCTGGTGGGTCGGAAAGGGACGGTCCCTGCCCCGTCCCAACATCTGCTAGGCCCCTAGCCTGCGAATCGCCCTCCCCAGGGGCGATGAAGCAGGTCGTACCTCTAGTGCCCCTGTCGCAGTCTTTGAGTGCCTGGTTAGCACTCACCAGACCGTCAAGGTGGCTGGAGAACACGATCCGTCTCGGCTACTCGATCCAGTTAGCCAGACCTCCGCCAAAGTTTCGGGGCATCCTTTTTACCTCGGTCAGAGGCAGGGATGCTCCAGTGCTGCGGGAGGAGGTGGCAACCCTTCTGGCGAAGGGAGCAATCGAGCCCGTCCCCTCGGCCGAGATGTCCAGCGGGTTCTACAGCCCGTACTTCATTGTCCCCTAGAAGGGTGGTGGGTTGCGCCCCATTCTAGATCTGCGTACCCTGAACAAGCACCTTCAAAAGCTGCCATTCAGGATGCTCACGCAGAGGCGCATCTTGATGTCCGTCAGGCGTCAGGATTGGTTCATGGCTATCGACCTGAAGGACGCGTACTTTCATGTCTCTATTCTCCCTCGTCACCGGCCGTACCTACGGTTCGCTTTCGAGGGGCGGGCATATCAGTACAGGGTCCTCCCATTCGGTCTGTCCCTGTCCCCACGGGCCTTTACGAAGGTCGTTGAAGCCGCCCTCACTCCCCTCAGGGAGAGAGGTGTGCGGGTACTCAACTATCTCGACGACTGGCTTATCTTGGCGCACTCGCGAGATCTGTTGTGTACAAACAAGGATATGGTGCTCCGGCACCTAGACCGTTTGGGGTTACGGGTCAACCGAGAAAAGAGCCAGCTCTCCCCTGCACAGAGCACCTTTTTTCTCGGTATGGAACTCGACTCTGTCTCCATGACGGCGCGACTCACTTCAGAGCGTGCACAGTCAGTGCTGAACTGCCTGAACCTTTTCAGGCGGCAACCAGCGGTCACCCTGAAACTGTTTCAGAGGCTCCTGGGCCACATGTCATCCTCTGCGGGGACAATTCCCTTCGGGTTGATGCACATGAGACCGCTTCAGCACTGGCTACAGAGACGAGTTCCCTGGAGAGCGTGGCACAAAGGCAGGAGGCGGATCGTCATTACGCCTCTCTGCCATCGTATCCTAACCCCGTGGTCATCAGTGACCTTTTTACGGACTGGCATCCCTATGGGGCAGGTCCCAAGGCGCGCCGTGGTGACGACCGACGCCTCCCTACAGGGTTGGGGTGCGGTGTGCAAAGGGCACACAGTGTCGAGGCGCTGGACGGGGGCCCACCTGTGTTGGCATATCAACTGCCTAGAGTTGTTAGCTGTTCTGTTGGCACTGAAGGGACTACGGTCCCTCGTGCAGGGCCAGCACGTACTGGTCCGATCAGACAGCACGACTGCTGTAGCGTATATCAACCACCAGGGTGGTATCCGCTCACGGCAGTTAACGCAACTTGCCCGACGCCTCCTCCTGTGGAGTCAGCAGGTGACGGAGTCTCTGCATGCCACTCACATACCGGGCGACCTGAACCAGACAGCCGATGCGCTCTCTCGTCAGTCGACGCCCCGTGGAGAGTGGCGACTCCTCCCCTGTGCAGTCCAGCTTATTTGGGTGCAGTTCGGGCGGGCACAGGTGGACCTGTTTGCCTCCCTGGACACCACCCATTGCCCGCTTTGGTACTCCCTGACCGAGGGCCCCCTCGGCACGGATGCCCTAACGCACAGCTGGCCATGGGACAAGTGGAAGTACGCCTTCCCCCCAGTGAGCCTCATTGCACAGGTCCTGTGCAAGGTCAGGGAAGAGGAGCATCAAGTGGTACTAGTTGCGCCGTACTGGCCCAACCGGACTTGGTTCTCGGAGCTAGTGCTTCTGACGACAACTCCCCCTGGCAAATTCCCCTGACAAAGGACCTTCTCTCGCAGAGGAAGGGCATGTTGCGGCACCCGAGACCAGACCTCTGGAACCTCCATGTCTGGCTCCTGGATGGGACGAGGAGATCCTGAGTGGTCTACCCCCCGCGGTGGTGGAGACCATCACTCAGGCTAGGGCACCTGCCACAAGGCGGCTGTACGCCTTTAAGTGGCGCCTCTTCTCGTTTTGGTGTTCTTCTCGCAGAGAAGACCCACGGATTTGCTCGGTTAGGCACGTGCTGTCCTTCCTGCAGGAGAGGTTGGAGAGTAATCTCTCCCCTTCCACACTGAAAGTGTATGTAGCCGCTATCACCGCTCATCACAAACCAGTTGCTGGAAAACATGTAGGGCAACATGACCTTATCATCGGGTTCCTCAGGGGCGCGAGGAGGCTTAACCCGCCTCGGCCGCGCTCCGTACCCTCTTGGGACCTGAATGTGGTCCTGGCGGGCCTTCAGAGGCCTCCCTTCGAGCCCCTCGGAGAGGCAGCTCTTTCTCATCTCACGATGAAGACGGCTCTCCTGATGGCGCTCGCATCCATCAAGAGGGTGGGGGATCTGCAAGCATTTTCCGTATCCACGGATTGCCTAAATTTCGGGCCCGGTGATTCTTACGTGACCCTGAGACCCCGGCCCGGCTACGTGCCCAAGGTTCCCACTACTCCCTTCCGCGACCAGGTGGTGACCTTGCAGGCGCTCCCCACCGGGGAGCAACCCTATCCGTGTTGTGTCCAGTACGCGCCTTGCGCCTCTACGTGGACCGCACTCAGAGCTTCAGGGGCTCTGAGCAGCTCTTTGTTTGTTTCGGAGGTCAGCAGAAGGGGAGAGCTGTCTCCAAACAGAGCCTGGAGCACTGGATCGTGGACGTACCAATCTCAGGACTGCCCGTGCCCGCTGGCAGTGAGGGCACACTCCACCAGGGGTGTTGCCTCCTCGTGGGCACTGGCTCAGGGCGCCTCTCTGGCAGACATATGCAGAGCTGTGGGTTGGGCTACGCCCAACACTTTCGCGAGGTTCTACAACCTCCGCGTGGAACCGGTGTCAGCTCGAGTCTTACAGGGTAACACCAGGTGAGACCGGCGGCCGGCAGGGCGTACGCCTGTGAAGAGCGCCATCCCCTCGTGGGTCAGTGCGCGATCATCTGTCTCCCTTCTTTCCCCTCGGGCGAAGAATAGGCATTCCATCCATCACTAAGCACTCAAGGCAGTGGGCTGGGCGGAGTAGCCTGCCACCTTTGGCGGGCCCAAGCTGAGTTAGCCACGTGTAGCTCTAACCGACCTCAGTGCTCCAGACGTAGTAACCCCCCAGCAGGGTGGTTCCGTCTAAGATTTCGTCATGACTTGGTTCCCCTTCTGGAACCCATGACCTCCCCCAGGTGGACATCCACCTTGCGGCATCCTGCACATACCTCCCATGAGTTCTTCCCTGCCGGTAAGACCATGTTGATCCTCCACTGTTTTCCCCCCTAAGGGTGGGAACTGGTCTTCGTAGCGCACCTCCCCCTTGAGGGAATAGCGCTTACCCAGTGGTCCTACGGTTCCGGATGGCTCTCGCCAATGGAGCCGTCTGAGATGGCCGAGGGCAGGGGCTACCCATCTAAAGCTCTGGGACCCCCTGTCTGCCTACTGGAAGGTTATAATTTCGCGATAGTGCTTACGTCTGACTCGCCTAGGCTGGTCAACGTCGCTTCGCTGGAGATTGTGACGCGGCTAGTGCCGTGGCGTTTTCAATAGGAACCCCATCTGTTGGCTTCGACACAACGTCGAGAGACCGACAGAAAGGGAACGTCATGCCACTACAATAGCCGTCCGCTGGAGCAGTCACGAGATGCTCTCAGGCTCCTCAGCACAAAAGGTGAATGAATGAGCACGCCGGCTCCCTTTTTATACCCGGATATCCGGGGGCGGGGGCTCAGCATGCAAATTTAATTCGCCAATTTCATTGGCCCTTTCAAAACAGTCAGAGATGATTGGTTCTCAAGGGCGAACCCCATCTGTCGGCTTCGACACAACGTCTCGTTCCCTCCATCAGGGAACAGAGGTTACATACGTAACCGAGACGTTTTGTGTCTATAAAATGTTTGGTTACATTTATATAATTACATTTACATTTAGTAATTTAGCAGACGCTTTTATCCAAAGCGACTTACAAAGAGATCAGGGAGCAATAAGCAATATGTCATTCAAAGAGCAATAGTACAATAGGTGCTAATACAAAGTTACTAGTTTCAACAAAACCTAGACCACTACCTGTTGAGAGAAGAGGGTTAGTGTAAGTTTTTTTTTTCATTTGTCTTTTTATGGTTACCAATTGTTTTTAGTCATACAGGTTTGGAATAACATCATTGTAAGTAGATAAAATAAGGTTTCTTTTTGGTTAACTCTCCCTTTAACTCACGTTAAGCATTTAAGAATGTCCCGCCTTATTATAAGTTGGGATATGACTCATTCTTGTGGGTATGCTCATTTATTGTAGTTTTTGATCCCCTTAAAGTACCAGTCAGGAAAATCTAGCGGATCCGAAGGTTGCGAATTGCAACCAATGGACTCCACCCCTCCCTTTCGAAGCACTACAGCGGCTGACACAACATGGCGCATTACATGAAAGGGACGCGCTCTGTATGTAGATAGAAATAGCCCATTCTTAGGTAATAAAAACATAATGCTGCATCATGTAATGTCTTTATACACATCTGAAGACATATTAGTTATATTGCATTTCTGTCAATGGATCCTCCAAAAAATTACACACTGGTCCTTCAAATTCTTTACAAAGCTGAGCTTCATTTAACACTTCAAGTACAACAATATGCATACAAATGTATAATAAATATTACAAATATGGAGGGCTCAAGACTTTCTGAACCGGTTCCGGCAATCGTGAGCACGGTCTGCCCATGGGTGACCAATTTTCGTGCCTTTTCGGGATCCCCCTCCTTCTATTTGTAAAAAGGGGCGTTCAAGGCATCAAAATGAGCAGTTTGTGCAAATGGGCAGGGATATTTAAGTAAAAGGCATAGATATACATTCTCCAAAGTTGGACAAAATGTTTGGCAACTACTGCACTGTAAAAAAAGATTTGTTGGTTCAACATAAATTTTTAAGGCAACCAGGTAACTTATTTTTTTAGTTACTTCAACTTAACACAATGAGACACACTCATTGATCCAACTAGTAGCTTGTTCAAACAACTAAAGATTATTTGTTACCTTAACATTGTGTTTAGTTGATCCAACTAGTAGCTTTTTTAGACAACTAAAGATTATTTGTTACCTTAACATTGTGTTTAGTTGTTCCAACTAGTAGCTTTTTCAGATAACTAAAGATTATTTGTTACCTTAACATTGTGTTTAGTTGATCCAACTAGTAGCTTTTTCAGACAACTAAAGATTATTTGTTACCTTTACATTGTGTTTAGTTGATCCAACTAGTAGCTTGTTCAAACAACTAAAGATTATTTGTTACCTTAACATTGTGTTTAGTTGTTCCAACTAGTAGCTTTTTCAGACAACTAAAGATTATTTGTTACCTTATCATTGTGTTTAGTTGATCCAACTAGTAGCTTTTTCAGACAACTAAAGATTATTTGTTACCTTAACACTGTGTTTAGTTGTTTGAACAAGCTACTAGTTGGATCAATTTAAGATTATTTGCTACCTTTACGCTGTGTTAAGTTGTCATAACTAATTTAGTTATTACAACGATCTACAAAGTTGACCTGGTTGACTTAGTCAACAAATATTTCTAAGCTGACACAACAAAAGCATAGTTATTCTGACAAGACTGATGTATAGTATCCCCACCAATCTTCATGATCACTTTTTTGCAGAACCTCAAACGTGTTTTCAGCTCCTTTGGGTAACTGATGTAGAGATAGACCCATAAGATGAGCAAAGCCCTGGGAGACATCCTTTAAATCATAAAGGACAATCTGCTCCTCCAGAACTATTTTCCTCAGAAACTATCAAGAGTCCAACATCTATGCCTTTTACAACTCCAACCTCATTGAGTTGCTAGTCAGAGAGAAACAGAGGACAAACATGCAGAAGCATTGGTCAGTTATTAATAAATCCCCTGCAAACAGGTTTTAGTAAAAATACCTAATCACAGCGGTGGGACCAAGTCAATGCTTTGCTAGTCACAAGTAAGTCTCGAGTGAGTTTTATTCAAACACATGTAGTGCCCTGTTGTTTTTCACTAATAACTTAACTGAAGCAGCACATAGCAAATGTAAAATAAGTGATGGTTTGGAATGAGTAGCAGAGGTTGTTTAACTGTTATAATGGTCTTGGATTCCTGGAGGAAGGAAGTTATTCCCCATTGACTTTAAAAACATGAGGGTTTTTAAGACACTCCAATGTTCTTCTGACTTATCTACACTCTTGTGCCGTTGAACTGTTGTATAAATGCAATATTACTCGAGAGTGTATGTAGTGTTCTTATATCTTCATATATCTCCACCGAAAACCTTGGGCCAAAGCGAGCCAGCTGGGGCTTGAGGAGTGGTTAAAGAGATAGTTCATCCCAAAATATCAAATTTCCTGTTTATTTACTCACCCCCAGGCCATCCAAAATGTTGGTGACGTTTTTCCTTGAGCAGAACAATTACGGAGAACTTAAGGAAAATGTGTAGCCCTCTGTCTGTTATATAATGGATGTGAACGGCTGCCATGCCTTCAAGAGATCTAAAAGCACATATATCCAATACAAACGTAATCCCAAAGAACCACTCCTGATGTTGCGCTAAACGCACCCGCAGCTAGTTGGCCTTCCACCACCAGCTAGCCTGATCACGATTATCTTTTGTGCATGCAGAAGCTTTCATGTAGCTCAGTGGTTAGAGCATGGTTCTAGCAATGCCAAGGTTAATCCCAGGGGATTTGCACAGTCAAAATCTAAATGTTTAGGACAATGCAATGCCAGTCGCTTTGAATAAAAGCATCTGCCAAATGCATTAATGTGCAGTAACGTTTATATTTTTTAAATCAATGTTCAAATTATTACATGAACCATTCGATTAACTTCACAGGACCTCAATATGTCACCAAGAGGTGCAGGGATTACGTTTGTGTTGGAAATATGTGCTTTTAGAGCTCTTGAAGGCATGGCAGCCATTTACATCCATTATATGAAGCACAGTGGCCTACAGATTTTCGTGAAATTCTCTGTAATGGTTCTGCTCAGGGAAAATGTCACCGACATTTTGGATGGCGTGGGAGTTAGTAAATAAACAGAATTTTTTTGGGGGAAACTATAACTTTAAGGTCAAAGGCGGCGATTATCTGAGTCCGAGGAACTGCAGCATTTGAAAATGCACATTTCCCTTTTTGAAGACAAGCAAATAACTGCATTTTAAACTCAAAATAGATCATTGCCAGCATTTCTGTAATATGCAAATCACTTTAGCCTATTTTTGTAAACAAGTAAAGGCAATGAGAAATTACATACCTCACAATTTTTGTAGAATTTAGAGGCCTGCTCTCTAACATAATGGGGAAGACCGAGGAAGACCACTTCTCTTCTACGTTGGTTTGACTTCTGCAATAAAGCACAATAACCTTAACATGCAATGTAAAATCTAAAAGGACTGAGAAATCACTTAACAATTGAATTATCAAATCTGTACGGAAGACGAGTCAAATTTTGAATTTTGTTTGAAAAGTCTCAAATTTAGATAAAATAGATTTAATATCGTTCAAAATTGTTGATTTAAAAAAGTTAATAATGATAGCTTGTAGGAAAATTGACAAAAAAAGTCTCAAGTTTTTTATAATCTTAAGACCTGCAAACTCAGAAAATGTGAAAAAGGTGACAAACAATTTAAATCGCTGTTGTAATTGTGCAATTTAAATGTCTTATTCTGAGTAAGACAATTTTATGTGTGGAGAACATTAAAGACAGACATGCTCATGCGCAGGTAAGAGTATGCATAATCATGAGGAGACAGACGGATCATTAGAGATCAAATTATAAATGTGACGGGGAGTGTGTGACCGCTTATATGAACAAATCGGAAGAGATTGTGTAAAATAAAAAACGTACCGACCTCTATACAGCCTTGTCAACATAATATATTTATTAGATGTTTATTTATTGTCTTTACTGAAATGGACAATTTGATAAATGGGAAAAAGCTAATTCCTTTGCAAATCACATCAATTAAACTAACGTTACTATGGAAAGTAGTGTGGAGGCTTTAAAATCTAATGCTTGGTTGACATTGTTGTTGACATTGTCGACCGTTTGATCGACAGAAGTGGGTCCAGAGGCAAAGTTGTTCAGAATGAGGCGAGCTATCATATGTTACCAACAGTTTGTGTATATGTCAAACGTGATACAGAATTGTTTATGCACTCCAAAAGCGTTATTTCGCCCCCGATGGCCGAATGAGTTCATATTTCTTACCGACCTTCAGGACAATGAATCACACAAGCACAGCGAGTTTCGTTTCGATCAGCCTCTGTTAACCCGGTCTAATTAGTGCTCAAAATTCATTGGCCGATGACGTCCATGTTTTTTGAGATGCGCCAATGTCATGGTATATGAGACAAAGACACACCATACCAAATAATAAGTTGATCGGGCAGACGGTTGCATAGTTATAGGCCTTTTCGAGGTCATTGCTATTATAGCGCCACCTAGTGACCAAACACCAACTTTTTTTTGTGGTGATTCCGGACTGAGGGTCTACACATAGGGTCCAAGCCCCATGAAGATAGCTCAAACGGTTCACGAGTTATGGCCATTTTTGTTAAATTGCTACTTCTGGTTCGGACGTTTTCGAGCCGCCTAGCGACCGTGAATCGAAATTTCAACTTTTTATGCATAAATGCAAATTAGCGAAAATAATTGCATACCGGAAATGCCATCAGAGTTATAAGTTTTTTTTAGTTTTGAGCCAATTATTAAATTGATGTAAAACACTTTGTTGTGCGTCAAACGGTTAATGGGTTACGAGAGCAAACGCGCTTTTCATCGCTGTAGCGCCACCTATGGCCAGACATGGCTGGTTCCGTGTATCTGAGTAGCGAGCAAGACTACTACCATCTGACCGAGTCTCAGCTCTGTCGGCCTTACGGTTTGGGCTGCCCATTCAGTTTTAGGGAAGAATAATAATGAATAAGAAGAAGAATAAAACAGACAAATGCAATAGGTTTCCGTTTCTGGTGACAGAATGGCGACTTCTCTCCTCAGATGAGCTCAAATACTCCCCTCCCCCACAGTGGTAGTGATGTCGGGTCCGATTCATTTCCGCAAACCGGCTCATTCGGTTCATTTTGTAACGGACGTGTATATTTCGGCTTTACGTCAGAACGGGTCAGGACCGGCTCTAAAGAACGATTCGTTGAGAGGCCAAGATGGCGTACATCTGTGCAGACACGTTTTGAGCGTGTAGTCAGGCAACTACGAGAATAACATGAAACTACTTCTGAAACCCAGATAAATTTGATTGATTATTAGTTTAGTTGTTCTTCTTCTACTTTGTGGTTTGTCAGGCCCATATGGGTAAGAAAAGAAACAGAGATAAAACTCAGATTAATACAGACATGGCGCCTGACAAATGCAAAAGTGTCGACGAGATGGACACAGAAGAAGAATTTGCTACATCTTTTCCATCCACTAAAAGTCCACCGGGAAAAAAGGGTAAATTAAAGATGAAAGAGTTCACTCATTAATGCAGTCGCTGAACTTACATCAAAGTGTGACGGCACATTTCAGAGAGTTGAGTCCATGGAGAAGGTCTTGGAAAGTACGGCTTCGTCTATTACCTCTCTTTCTACCACCATAAGTGATCTGTTACGTGAGAGCATGTCCCATAAAGAGAAGATCCTGAAACTCGAAAAAAATGTTGCTGTGTTGCAACAAGAAAATAAGCAACTGAAGGAGGTGTGTTTGGGGATGCAGAACTACAAAAGAAGATGGGATCTCAGGATTTACGGGGTAAAGGAAAGTAATCCGGAGAGTACCGTTACCACACGAGATCAAGATCCTCTCTAAAGTGTCCCCAAAGATTGCGCACAAACTTCCAGATGTCGTGGATTCGGTTCATAGACTGGGACAGCCGGGAAGAGGTGATGGTCGCCCCAGAGTGATAATTATTGAGTTCGCCATGCGTCTTTATCGAGATACAGTGTGGAGAGATGCCAAAACAACCACTATCTGAAGGAAAACGGGCTACACATCAAAGAGGATCTGTCTTCGGAAGAACGAGCCGCAAGAAAAAAAGCATGGCCACTGGTGAAACGTGCGAGAGAAGAGGGTAAGAAGGCCGGCTTTCGAGGAGGATTTGCCTACATTGAAGGGGTGCGCATTAGTGTTCCTGACATTACCTGAGCGGATGGTGCCCGTCAGCAGTTTTGGATACATATCGGAGTCAAAGCAAGTGTTATGACTGATGTAATGTTTCATGCTTTCTCAGTTTTCTCTTTCTCCAAAGGTACTTGTTCTATACTGGTTCAATTTTTGTAACGGTGGATTACAAGTTTGGTAAATTCTAATTAATTTCTTTAAATGTTCGAAGCATTCGTGGCGCTGTTAAAAGGAAAGCTATATTTCTTTTTGGAAGACATACAGAAGCTCAAATACTTTTTTTTCAAGAGACTCATTCTTGTGACTCTGATTCGAATTTTTGGAAAACCCAATGGGGAGATTATGCGATTTTTAGTCATGGAACCAATCGCTCAGCAGGTGTCTCAATTTTCTTTAACAAATTTAAAGGCAGTGTTTTGGAGTCTATTCGTTCAGATAATGGAAGATGGATTATACTGACCGTTAAACTGGACAATTTTCACTTTATGGATTTAATACTCGAGTACACAATTTAGAAATGTTTAAGAAGATTTGTGATACAATAACAGGTTTAAAGAAGAAGTATAAGGATGGATATGTAATTATTGGTGGTGATTTCAACGATGCTCCAGACAATTCTGTTGATCGCTTTCCACCCAAACATAGTTCACAAATTTCAGATTTATTTGATTTCATAACTGACATATTACAAGTTTCTGATGTGTGGAGATATTTGAAATCCAAATTGCTGTGATTATACTTGGAATAATAGCTCTTTTACTTCAAAATCAAGAATCGATTACTGGTTGATTTCTTATGACTTCAATCAACTATGTTTCAGAAACAAAATATAATTGTGCCCCTCTATCAGATCACAAATTGATATCAATCTTTTTTGATGGATGTAAGAGTAGTATTATTCATGGATACTGGAAATTTAATAACAGTCTACTTTCTGACAATTGTTTTGTGGAACAAGTTAAATTGATAGCAAATATATTTGAAAATAATACTTTAAATTCTGTCCAAAAGTGGGAGTTATTTAAGTTTAAAGTCAGGACAATTGCTATGAGAAGAGGTAAAGAATTAAAGGAAAATAAACTTAGGAAGATTACAGAGATAACAGAGCAACTTAATACTTTAATTAAACAAAATACTCTATCCGAAGATGACAAATCTAAATTATATCTTCTTAATTTAGAAATAGATAATCTATATATAGAATTAGCTAAAAGTGCTTATGTGAGGTCAAGAGCCAAATGGTTTGAGGAAGGGGAAAGAAATACTAGTTATTTTTTTCTCTTGAAAAAAGAAATTATACAAGAAACTCTATTTCATCTTTGACTATAAATGAAAGAATATCTAATAATCCTTCAGATATAGTTTCTTTTGTGTATTCCTTTTATGAAAAACTTTATACTTCCCATTCTGACAATGAAAAAATAAGCACTTATATACAAACAGTTAAACATTTTGTTCCAACAGTTTCTAATGATTATAGTGAATATTGTGAAGATGATATTTCCAAAGCTGAGATCTATAAAGCTCTTTTTTTAATGAAGAAAGGAAAATCCCCTGGAACAGACGGGTTAACTGTTTAATTTTATTGTGCCTTTTGGGATCTGATAGAAAATCCTTTATTTAGCATGTATAAAGAATGCTTAGACCAGAAAGAAATGAGCATAACAATGAAACAAGGTATTATCAGTTTAATTCCAAAACCAGACAAAGACCCCTTGATCATTGACAATTGGAGACCAATAACATTATTAAACATTGATTATAAAATTTTAGCCTTAGTTTATGCTACCAGATTAAAGAGTGATTTAAATAAAATAATTGGAGAATCTCAAACTGGTTTTATGGCAAAGCGTCATATTAGTTCAAATATTAGGCTTATATTGGACCTGTTAGATAATAACCAATTTATTAATTCAGATGCACTCATTTTATTCCTTGACTTTTACAAGGCGTTTGACACAATTGAACACCAATTTTTATTAGAGTTTACATGCATTTGGTTTTGGGAAAAAATTCATTCAGACTGTTAAAATGTTTTACAAAGGCATTAATAGTTCCGTTATATTACAGAACAATACTTCTAGAAGATTCTCCATCAACAGAGGAGTGAGGCAGGGTTGCCCAATTTCCCCATTTTTGTTTTTAATTGTTGTGGAACTATTAGCGATTAGTATAGTTAAAAATCCAAATTTACATGGTATAACATTTAATAGAGAAATAAAAATCTCACAATTGGCTGATGATACAACGTTATTTCTAAAAGATAAGACTCAAATTAAGAATGTAATCGAATTAGTTCAAGCCTTTTCTGATGCCTCAGGTCTCCAGTTAAATATTACAAACTGTGAAATTCTTCCAGTACATGATTCTTCCGAACATTCAATGTTTAACATTCCAGTGAAAGAATTGTCACGGTTGTGTGGACAGAACCCAAGCGCAGGCAGCAGAGTTAAATAACAAAACTTTATTTAAACGAAGACCCTCGATGGGGAAAACATTAACTAAAACAAGACAAGAATGTAAACTAAAACTTTCCACAAGGGGAACAAAACAACAGGGTAATAAGAATAATAAATAAACTAGAAGTCCACAAACTTAGAACAGGAACAAGATAATCCATGAACAGGTACAATCCAACAAGGTGACTTCAACAGGGATGACGATAACATATAATGACAATGAACCGACAAGGGACAGAGGGAAAACTGGGGCTTGATAAAGGGAAACACTAACAAGGACTGATGACACAGGGAGAGTGGCCACAGGTGACAAGGATGAAACAGTAAGGGAAAGCTAACAGGAGGATTGCACGAGGCAGGTGAGGGGACTGAAACACTAAGGAAAAGATGGATCAGGGCTGGAGACAAGACTAACACTAATGGACCGCTAACCGGGGAAACAAGGGGGCGGGACTAAAGGACGCGACACTGGAGAGAGACCATGGCTTCTTAAACCAAAACAATGCTCTTTCTCCACACAAAACACATGGGACTGACATGATCCTGCCACAAGACTCGAAAACCAAGACAAGGAGAGGCAGGATCATGACAAGAATATGTTAAATATTTAGGAATTTATATATCTAAAAATTTGACAATTAGACAGCATCTCAATTTTAATAACAAGATTAAAAAAACAAAAATGATTTTTGACAATTGGTTAAGAAGGGATTTATCTATTTTAGGCAGAATCTTATTAACAAAAGAAGAAGGTTTATCCAGATTCATTTTGCCTGCGCTGTCTTTATCTGTTCAAGATTCTACTGGTAAAGAAATTAATAGATTATTAGTTGATTTTTGCTGGAAAAATAAGCACCACCATTTTAAAAAAACTTTATTAGTTGGAAACAAATCTGAAGGAGGTTTTGAAATGTCGGATTATGTAGACATGAAAAATACTTTTAAGATTAATTGGATCAAAAGGTGTGTTATTGATACTGATTCAATCTGGTCTTTTATTCCACATAATATATATGCAGCCACCTGACTTATTGTAAAGTTGAAAATAAAGATTACGATCTCCTTATAAATGGTAAATACATTTTTGATAAAAAAATGTACTAACAAAGATATAAGACAAGTATTTAACGAACAAAAGAGAGTTACTCCAAGAGGGAAATTTTTTCTGGAATTCCATTTTAAGAGATGTTAATTGGAGAAAAGCATGGCTGCTCCCTTACAAATTTTGTATTTCTAATAAAGTAAGAGAAATTCATCTGAAGATCTTACACAAAATATGTCCAACTAATATGTGGCTTTCTAATTTTATGGATATTGGGAAAGAATGTTCCTTTTGTAACAACTGTGAGGAATCTTTCAATCATTTGTTTGCTGATTGCCTAAGTGTAAAGTCATTTTGGAAAGATTGTTTTTTTACTTTTTCAGTTAAAATTAATCTAACGATATCACTGAATGTGAAAGAAATGATTTGCTACTTTGAGAATGATGATAAAAATATTCAACATTTTGTAAATTTTATCATCTTGAATGGCAAATTTTTTTTTCTTTAATCATCTTTAGAGTTTATGTTACGCATGCCTGTTTTTTCTGTAATGTTATTTACATGTTCTAAATAAAAAAAGAACAATTCTTTCAAGACTCGAACATCCGTTTATATTGGTACCGTTCACTCATGCGTGTGATAAACAGTTCCCGATCTCATTCATGAAACATGAGCAGTACACATTTTTGAGTAAATCGTTTGTAATGGATTCACAATGTGTAGAAATCTAAATTAGGAACATTTATTTGCACCTCCACAATGTTTTCTAACCCGTTATATATATAGTTCCCATTCGCACAATTAATGGCTGCAAACATTATTTTCACTATTAAATCATGTTTCCCATTTTACGTTATTACACTAGTTTTCATTCGTTTTACAACAAATATGAACAAATATTTAGTTACTAAATTTGAGAAGAGTACAGTTTAAACATGGTATTATGCTAAGGCGTGATTTGGAAACTACTTTGAGACGACGAACACTCTATTGGGTGAACTTATAAACTCTTTGAGACATTCAAAACTTAAAATTTGAAGTGGAGTGAACAAACTTAGATAGTGCAAGCTGTGTCAACTTAAAAAAATATGTTGAAACAACTAAATATTTTTTTACAGTGTGTATACCAGACAATTTTAACAGAAATTATTTTAATATAAATATGTGCCATTAAAAACAGTTGAATCGTTTTTTTTCGTTTTTAATTCAATTAATTCAATAGAATGTTTGGCCATAACAATATGTCATCAGAGTTTTACTGTCATATAGCCTACAATCTAGCTCTTTATTCCAAGGGTGGTTTATTGAATTAAGATCGATGAATAAGGAGGCCATTAAACTATGCCATTCACATATTTAAATAAAAGAGCTGCCATGGTTAATTGATTCAAATAAACATTTACAGATCAACAGTACGGTTGTAAACTGTGGCCATTATAAGACAAGTAAGATCCTACTATCCCGTCAGACTGCTCTTCTAAGCCACGCCTCCTCCAAAACACATGAACACGCTGATAACAGAATTGTTATCTGCGCAAGCAGGGTGCACAAGGAAAGCAAAAACAGAGTTTGACAGACATACCTCGAATGCAATGATTAGACAAACATATTATGGTCCTACCCCTTCCACAAAATATATAAAAGTATATTTATGCCACGTTACCAAATGGTTGCTATCAGTGTGCGAATGGTACCAGCATGACAAACATGTGTAGAAAGAATCGCAGACCCAGCTTTTAACATTTAAATAAAGTTTGATAGACATGAAGAGGACCATTAGTGCAGGTAGCTTTCAAGTTTCCTAGGAAAGACGAATCATAGTTCATATAAACAATATCAGATGTGTCAGCAATAGTAACGTAAACGTTAATGTAAAATATTATGTTCTCACCTTTACAGGCATATAGAAAAACGAAAACCAAAGCTGTACATATAATCCCTAAAACGACCATTGAAGCACAACTGCAGTCTTTGGTCAACTTGGGTTCTTCTAGAAAAAAGAAAACAATACAAAGACATGTAGATGGTAAGATGTAACAGAAGGTTACTATTGGATATCTTCAGTTTACACAGCATTTAAAAGACTTCAGATTATCATTCTGAATTGTTAAATAGACACACCTGTACATTTCGTTTTTATCTGTTGTGTCTCATTCTGTTGACCAGTGGATGCAGTGCAGTTGAAGGCCATGTATTTGTTTACACTTAATGACGTCCAAAGAAAAGACTCTGTTAGGTTTGTGTTTCCTAAAATGTAGGATCCATTAAACCCCTCCCAAAATGTCCAAGACAACTGGACATTTTTATCAGATAGATCACATTTAAGAAAGATGTGACAGTGGCCATCCTTGAAGGAATTAAAAACTTGATGGATGTTCGGCTTCTTGAGTCGTTCTGGAAACAGAACATGCACTATATCAATGACTAGAGTTTTCAACTGGAACAAATCCTTTAATTTAACAATCATAAGGAACAACAGCTCAAAACATGTTTAATTTAAAATACTCACATAAAGGCTACTCTAAAAAATGGTTTAAAGAAATTTACATTTGGAGGATAAAAGAGAAGGCCTTGTCACCCATAGCCCTTGAACATACATATATCAAATCCTCACCTTGGACTCTTAGATGGACTTTGCTTTCTTTCCGATTATTTTCTGAGGTTACCATTTCCACGGTGTATATCATGCTATCGTCCATTCTCAGATTTTTGATCGTCAAATCTCCTGTTTTGTTGTTGAGCTCAAGTCGTCCCTTGTGTCTAACAAACCTGTCTGTGTGTGTCTCGCCATTCCTCAGAATCGCAATATAAGTTGTGTTAGGATAGATGGACCACTCAATTTTGGTAAGGATCCAAGACTGGTCTGCATCAGATTTTAAAACAACTGACTTTCCGACATAACCAGTTATATGTTCATCACCAAGCCGCACTATAAAAAATACAAATGTGGACAGTTACTAACCTTGCTTACTTACTGTGTGCAAGCAGCATGAAAAACGAACATAACCGTCACTTCACAGAAAAGGGAAATAATATACTTCCAATGAAGTAAAATTCAAATTCTCTTCTTAGAAGTTATTGATTTTTGTGTGTGGTAAGGTCTTTGCCTTTGGATTTTACAATTACAATCTTATAAAAAATTACAATCATACTATTTAAGACATTTTATTTCCACAATGCAAAGTGGTAACTAATCAACCAGAAAATCCACAGCGAGTAAAATGTGTAATATAAGAAACGCTTCCTATGTCAATTGCAAAAGTAAAACCAGCAAACCTACCTTTTTGAATGCACAGAGCGTAGATTACCAGAACTATTCTGCTTAAACTCATTGCTACCGGGGTTTCTAAATAAAGCACAAGTACTTTGACTTTAAAGTCGTTGGGCCCCTTATCCAAAAATTGTTAAATACTTATCTAAAGGAAACAAGAAGTGAAGACACGTGTTTCCATATCCTGTGACAAAGTACGCACTGTGCGGGTGAGAATCCACGCGACACGGAACACTTTAGGAGAAGCATTAATATTTTAGTGGTGGTTTTAAACATACATGCAGAATAAACACATTCAGTCAACCAAATGAATAAATTAGCTTTTTTAAACTACTGGCATATTGTTGTTGCTACAGCCATTAAACGTAATGACGTCTGTCACAGAAAGGTGTTAAACGTTCACATCCCCCACTTTACCTACACTCGAGTCGTCACAATGCAAGTGTAAGAAATTCTATTCTATTATCTGAAAATTTAATAAAAGTTTATTTTGCCAACATAAATATGTTGGTCTTGAGAATATCGCTAGTGTGATCCAAACATTCACATTTAGAAGATAAACATTCAAACGCACAGCCTCTGACTTCCACAAAAATTAACATCACATTGACTAACTAAGTTTTCTGCATGTCTCAGTGAGCTAAACTAACTGAGACAGGCAGAAAACGTAGAAACCAATGAAATTGCTGAAAGATGCCACAATATATACCCCAATATACTCCGCTGTGAAATTGTGTTTAGCTGAGGATATATGCATGTTATGAGAATAAGATATTAAGATGAATATACATTTTTGAGTTAACTATTTCTTTAAATGCAAACCTTTCAAAGACATTTTTGTCATGTAGAAATATATTTAAGAATCCCTGTGAACGGCTAACTCTTCTTTGATTTGATCAACTAACTTAAGGAGTCAGATCATTGCACTGCATGCAGAAGTGTACAATTTCAGCTTCAATTGTAAGAACCTAACTTTAGAACATTACTCTGAATGACACTTTTGTGTGGGGTATAAACACTATGAGTCAGACAGGTACCATGGAAGCAGACTAGGAACATAGATAGAAGTGTGACTTCTCCATTTTATATCTACGGTGCTTTTTTCATGCAAAAATGTTTTCTGTAGAGCTGAACACACGACAAACATGTTTTATTAAAGAAGCCCAATATGTTTACTAATAGACCATATCATATGACGCGCATGCCTGGATCGCAGTTAACTTCCGATTTGTGTTGGTTTATCAGTCTTGCTATTACGATTTACTTTTCATTGATTTTTATATTATTTTATTGTATAATAATTTTATTAAATTAACAAATTGTTGCATTTTGTTGTGTTAACCAAACAATGTTTTGAGTAGGTCCTGTAGTTTTGTCGCATTTAAAGAAACCATGTTACATTGAGGTCTAGCTGTTGGGCTTGGTATCGCAGTCTAAATATTGGAGTTAAGTTTAGCCAAGGTTCTTCTCTTTTTATCAGAAATAATCTGAATGCACTCTATTATTTGCACATGTGTACCGGTTTCGGAAGTTAAGGGCAGTCCACAAACACGCGCATGCACATTAACGCTAGTAATGCTACTAGCATGACACAAAGGTCCACTTGGTTGCAACACTTTGCACATCTGAAAGGCTTGAAAACTCAGCTGTTCATGAGAAAAAAGTATACCTAGTCCTTACCAAAGGAAAGCTATTGGTTTCCTTGTCAGTATATCACATCATGAACCAGAAGTGATTTAAAGTTGAATAGATTTATTTAAAAACGCTGCAACATTTTAGTTTTAAAATGATCAATTGCCAATAGGTTTTCCACGCAATAACCAAAAATCTGTTTACAAACCATTTTTCAGGGAAAACCGTTAAAAGATTAGCTTAGCTGTCATACAAAATGATAAAAAAGAAACGTTACAAAAACTACAAGACTGCTTTGCCAACATGCATGTATCAGGCCTAAAAATAAACACCAGTTTTGAAAAGCTTAAAGCAACCTACACAATTCCAGGTTGTTTCGTATAAAATGAGAAATATTTATGTACAAAATGTAAGGTGAAAAACTACAATGACCCAAAGCCGGAGGAACCAGTTAAGTACATTGGACTTTCCAGTTCAACTGCCCATAAATCTGAGGTTGATTTAAATCCAACCAGCTACTCGTGTGCATAGGTACAGCTCGAATGAAGGCAGAAGTATAACAGTTTGGCACACATTCATAACATACACAGCTGTATTTCTGTAAGGTTACATTTGATTGGTCGTGTGCGACAGACTTACACTACATATCAAATACAACTGGAATAAAAAGACGCACTGTAGGGACAGTGTCATTGCTGGTATACACAACCACTTTTCAACAGAAACATAAGTGAATGATATAAAGGCCTCTTGATTTATAAGAATAAAGACAAGAACTGCAACAAGAAACACACAAAGTCTTAAAATTACATTCCCAACAGATACAAAGCTCTATGCCGAGTAGAGTTACAAACATACATGCCATTGTGACCCCCAGTTGTACACAGTAATAAAACAGTAAAGCACTTGAGTGTTCTACATTAGCTACAACCTTTATCGATACATTTACAGTGTTTGTATCACCTTTGAGTGACAATTACGGGGTTTTAAAGGTGTTTCAATTGTTTGTAGTGTAATAGGCAGCCATGTTATGGCACCTAGAATTTTTTATAAATCGCCGGTATTGTGCAGTAACCCCTCAGCACCAATGGGAACTGATATATGACATCATATACGATAAACAATTCACAGCAGAAATGCATATGTGTTAGTCAGTCCAGAGACCGTTTAAAGGCAGTTCAGAGTTTAAAAAAAATACAAGAGTCATTTAAAAGATGTAAAAGTGATATTTAAAAGTAAAAGTGGTTCTCTCCCTCAGTCCTGCTATCTTTTTTTGTACTGCCCTTAGTATGGATCGGCCTCAGTTCCCCATTAGTGTTAGTCCTCTTGCTTTCATTTTCTTCTCAAACAGAGGTTTCAGACTGAAGCCGCATGACAAACTTGTGGCTCTTGGGATCAATGAACTCCTCTCCCAGGTTGAGAAAGGGGAGGGGTGTCACAGTGACGACCAGAGCAAAATCGAGACGACGAAGGGAGAAAACCTGCCCCTGGCGCAATGCGGATGTCACTGGCTCCTCGCTAACCAAAGTCCACTGGCGCCCTCTACCATTTTCTCGCTGATACTGCATTGTAGGGCCAGGGGTGAGGTAACGTTCGAGAAAAGCCTGATAGAAAGATGAAGAGAATCAAGTTAAAATTCTAATAAAAAGAAAAATGCAATTGGCTGAATGAATGTTTAAATGTATGTTTTAGAAAAACAATGTTCAAAATGGAATGCTACCATTTTGCGTACTGCAAAGTGTAAGTAATGTACTAACTGTTTTGTTTTACAAAGTTTGTGAACTAGTATGCATGATGCAAAGAACATTTAAAACCGTAAGCAATCCAATTTAGGATTAAAATGTAATTAAATTAATTTGATTCTATTCCAAATAAATCTAAAGATGTATTTATTCACCTTCGGTGTCATGTTGTGGGTAATGCAGAACTGCAGATGAGCAATGATGCTCTCCATGCTGTGGTAGGGTTGCTGTCGTGTGGTTCGCAGGTATTTCTGCATGGCTCGTGCCATAGGGGCAAAGATGGCTTGGGCTGCCTCCCGAGGGTCCATCACCTCACGGGGATGCTTGGGCGATGATGCAGCCTCATCGTCCTGAAGCCTTTTGATATGTGTGAATGCCTCCTCTACTGCCACCACCAGTCTGAAAGGCCAAACACCTAATGTTAGTAAATGTTCTTTGCAATGGCACGCACAAATATTTATTTTATAATAATTGCTGGACTCTGACCTGGCTTTGCGCTTTCGGACCCTGCGCTCCATCTCCGCCTCCTCGTAGTAGTATTCATTATGAGAGTTGTCTCTTCTGCGGGCGGCAGCGGCGATCATAGCACGGGACTGACCCGTTGAGTTATTGGTACTATTCTCTGTCGAAGAAAAATAAACATTAATATTCAATAAATATGGGTTTGAAAAACAGAGGGGGGGGAGGGGCAAAGAAAAGCAAGCATGAAAAATTCATGCAAGAAAAAAGTTTTGCACCTTCTCCAAGGGAGTACACCTTAAATCCAGACATCTTTTTAGAGAGGATGGACTTGGGTAGATTAAGTAAAGCGGGGTTGTAAACAGGAAAATCAGTGTAGTAGTGATCCAGAACCCACACTGCTGCTCGCTGGATGCTGAGAATAAAAAACATAATTTATTTACATTATAATATTTACTCTGAATTTGTAAGGCGAATCCATTTAACTACAGTACAGACAGGGCACTGCGTTTCCCCATGGACTATTATTACGGACGCACAGCTCGACATGTTTTTTAAACAAAGAAGAAGCTGCAGAATAAATTACAGAAAAATAAATAAAAAAGAGGCTTTTATTTCAGCTCTGACAACTGTGAGACTGTGACAATATGACAACATGAACTTAAACTCTCAGAGTAGCTCTGGAGATGATTTCAAAACATTGATTCTACCGAGTGAAGCTATCAAACACACGCTCAAAAATAAGCGTCTTCCTACGACCTGCCAAAATAAAAGTCTGGTCAACTACAGAAGATTTATGTGGACAAATACATATACCAACTTTGAAAAATTACAACGAATTAGGCAAACTAAATGCATCATGCATATGCTGAAGTTTCGATTGATCGAATTGACTCGATTGATATAGAATAAGTGAATACTCGATTACTAAAACAATCCATAGCTACAGCATTTCGTTCAACAGAGATAAAAAGCAACACTTCACTCACTGAGCAACAGATCTGTTTAATAGGGATGCAACAATACACCTCATCCCACGGTTTTCGGTTCGGCTCTGATAGCTTAGCACATTGTATTTTCATTGTTCCATGCTTATGAGACCGGAACAGTAAAACGTTTTTAAAAAAACTATTTTTATTGAAATTCTCTTTATTTAACTTGACTTATTTTATCATCTTTAAGCAAAAATCAACTGGTACAAATTGCTGGGGTATTGAATAAATGCAAAGATTTACACTGCCATCGCACAGCAGATTTTGGTTTACTGTTCATCAACATGTTAGAAAAATAAGCTTCTTGAAGAGGTTTTGCACAGAGTATTTAATATAACGGAATGCCAAACTTGCTATTGCTGTAATGGAAATAAACGTGTGGTGTGAACGGTTACATATTATATTGAGTATTGTGGCATCCCTACCTTTTTAGTATGGCAAAATGTGTTATTTTATCAAATAATTTTTTTACCACAAAAAAGTGCTTTTCACAAACATACTCACCTAAGATGACCCACATTGTAGAAGCGGCTGGCTCCGTCAGTTGTACGCACCACTTTAAGGCAGAAAGCCGGCCTAAGGTGCCTCACTTCCAAGAGCACCAGAGCCAAATACTGGATAAACAACAGTGCATCCACCAACGAGACTGCGTAACCCACTATGCCTCTGTAATCCCGTTCTCTCGGCTCCAGTACCCTCACACCATAGAACAGCCAATAGGAGGCCACGAAGAGGAACACCAAAGCCATTAGGAGGCAGCGGAAAACAAAGAAACGCGGGAGCGTAGCACGGGAAGGCCGGAAAAACAGAGCCCAGGAAGAGATGAGTAGGACAAGGAGTTTAAAGGCGAGAGAGACGTAAAGTCCTTCGCAGGGGGTCCCGCAGGGCTCCAAAGAGTCACGCCACAGCAGCTGAGGCAGCAGGAGGAAGGCGAGAGGCGTCAGAAGGGCAAATAAACCCAAAATGCCACTCAAGATGGGACCAGCAAAACGGCGACATTCCAAAGGCGAAGAGTCCTCAAGCTCTTTGGATGCCCGAGTGAGGTCCTCATTGGAGACACTGTGCTCAGATGTACCTGTAACAACGGTGGTAGTCTCACCCCAGTTGTCATCCTGAGGAGAAACGAAAAGATAGTGAATATAAGTGCAACAGCAAGAGGGAAAATTACAAAATAACGTTGAAACCTATTTTATATAATCAAATAATTGATGGTGCAAAATGGGTGTTTTGGTGGAAACACAGCTGGGAGTTTCTGACATCAAAGGTAATGATTGCATCCATGTATCCACATTTTTTTCCCTTGGTCCGAGACATTCTCTATCATACCAAACCTAACTTTGGTTGAGGATGTGGATTACCGGTAACAATGCTGCAAATTTGACTTGTTTCTCACACAGATATATAGCAGTACCAACCCGGTCATCTCCACGGGTTGACTCTGCATCTAGCAGTGGTTCTCCGGGTGCATGGATAGTAACCGATTTGTCTCCTCTGCTACTGCCTTCTCTGCTTTTAGAGCGATGCCGGTCTCTCCTGTCCCTAAACAACAACGGTCAATGAGAGGTCAGGGTACATAATGCAGAGGCAATATATACAAATGATACAAAGGCATCATATTCAATAAAACATAAATATAGCATTAAAGGACAGTTCACTTTAGAATTAAAATGGAATTGTCATTTTCTATAGTCTTTTGGCCTGCACAAGTTTTTCAGGTGCACACACCCATGGAGCAGCAACTAATCACATGACTATAATTTTGAGCTACAGGAAAAGGTGAAAAATACGGATTTTGGTCTAATTTGAGATTTACAAAAAAAAGAAAACATTGCCCTTGTCTCGCCAAGACGTAATTAAACATCTAAAATTATCTTTATTTGTCTAAGTTTTCTGAGAGATGCACCTTCCTAATATAAAAAGGATGCGTGTCAATCAGAAGCAAAGCGATTGAGCACTTGATCTTTTTGTTTTTCGGTATTAAAACATGCAGAATTGAGAAAGTAAACTTTGGGACTGATGTTAAAAGAGTTATTGAGAAAGTAAGTGCAGGTCCTGATTGATGAGAGTTATAAGAGCTCAAAAAGAAAAGAAAAGTGTTATTAGGAGCATCATAAAAAAGAAGGCAATACAGAAGTAATTTGCGACATATTAATGCATTATGAAGGGAATTGATCAGTCTCTAAAATAATTATTAAATATCAACTACAACTCAACTACCAGAAACTACAGCTTCTGGACAAACTTCAGACGAATATCAAATCCAACCCAAGTGCCTTTCTCACTTAGAAGGTCAGAGCTCTTGAAGCGGAAATTTGAAAGAAAGATTGGCAACTGTCTTTCATAGCATAGCAGTTTCGATCAGACGGGTGAACTGAATAATAAATATCAATGCCATTTTCTCTTCATCCAAAACACTGCTATAAAAAGGGACGAAAGGGTTGCGATACACAATGCTTTTCACGGGCGCAAACATGGTGTTTAGAACGTCTGATTGTGGTTGGACCAAGGACCGAAAGAGACGATGCTGAGTCTGGTTGGACCAAGGACCAAAAAAAGGCAATTCTCTTATTTTGATTGTGGTTGGACCAAGGACTGAAAAAAGACAATGCTGAGTCTTTAATTTTTATAAGGGATGCACTGAAAATGAAAATTATTGGCCAATAAAAGCCGAATAAAAAATTTACATTAAACCAATTTTTTCACTATTGCATAACCGAATGGTAAAAATTTGCTTTTATATTTTGTCTTGCTTTTCAATATTATACAATATAAAAATATTTAGCCTAAAATAGCTTATATGAGGCCTATAACTGACTGCTGAAAGAATGTACTGTACTCTGCAACCCTATAACAAAACACTTAATTAAAAGCGTCATGCATCACTATAAGATAAAAATATGAATAAACGAAAACTGTTGGATTATTATAGGCTACGCTGCAAAATGATTTCAAGAAGAAAAAATAAATTATCAATCAAAGAACAATTTGGGTTTAAAACTACACGTGTATATGTACCTGTGCTTGCGAGAACTGCGGGAATGGGAAGACTTGTAAGAATAGCCAGAGTATTGCGACTCGTTGTCCATGTCTGGGGCTGTTGGGCAGGGTTTGTGGACCCCAGCTCCACCCCTGGAGCGCTCTGTGGTTGCGCCCAGCTGAGTTTTGCGCTCGGAGATGGATTTAGATGACAGGGTCAACGGCAGCTTCAGTAGTTCAACCTTACTCCTGAGAGAATCTATCTTGGAGGCTGAATGACTGGAGTGTATTGATCTGCAGGAAAAACAAAAGCCAACAACGCAACAATTGCTTGATTATTACAGGAAACTCTACAAATGCATTGCAAAAGTGTATAGAAAGTGAATGGTGTGAATCTTCCACAAAACCAGTTAAGCGTAAGCCCAGCCCCTTGACAAAAAAGACCACCCCACAATGTCTATGATTCGATTTCATCGATCAGCGCTATAATGCAACTGACCAGTTACTTGTGTGGTCCAGGTTTGATTCGCCTTGCATAAACGATATGTGCCGAAATAATACCTGGGAGATAACCAGTTCTGTAAAAGTATAAATAAATCATCCTGCTACTTAAAGTTGACAGAAATTTTGTCCATGGTTTGTCCGCGTTTTTAACTGAAATGGTCCAACATTTAAACAGTTATTAAAACAAGGCAGTGTGATGCACTATATGTTACACCAAGTAAAAATTAGCAAAAATCTAGTTTTTATAATAATAATACACACTTATATACACTTTATAATTAAACACTTGTTAGTGACTTTTCAAATATTTTGATTATTTTATTGAAAATAAATGCCTTTACGATCTGATATGTGATGGGAAACGTATTGGGCCAAAGGGAGTTTCGAACCTGGGTCTCTAATCTCCAAGCATCGAAAAACATTAAACATTCAAAAAACAGGAAATAAAGAAAATGCAACACAAATAAATATGTGCAGATTACTTGTCTATTTATAATTTGAAGATAATATTAGAACCCATGGAAGCTTTTCTGTGTTTTATCGATGAAATCTATAGATACACGAGTCATGGCGGCATGGGTGTGGTTTGCGTGAACTCGTTTTAAGGGAAAAATACACATCAGTGAATGCAGGAAAATTGGGTTGGTTGCGAATTCCCACTTTTGTAAAAAATGTTTTTATGGAACAGACACTTGCAATATATGTATAGGGGGCCAACGTTTATATAAAAACTAAAACTCTTCACCTTTATGTACTTGAAGTAAGTACCAAGCATCAGCAGATACTCAACATCTCAGATCAGGACACAGAAAACTTGATCGGGACATCTCGTTTCATGAACAAGGCTTTTTGTGTTAAATATAAAATATGAATCAAAGTTGTCATCATAATTTAACCTTTTCAAATCATGTTTTAGTGACAGATAAGCGCACTTAACAAAAAGCTTTTAGTAACGAAGCTCCGCCAAGCCCCCCTGCACTAGCTTTCATATCCTTCTCAATCTCCATAAAACACTCATTACTCAATAACACACACACATTCTTCAGCCGCCGCCTGTCATCTCCACGGCAACTGAGCTTGGCTGTTACTATGGGAATGAATACAGGGGCATGTATGAAGGGTCAATGGGGGGGTTCTCCGTTTCCAAGACTAAAGCTAACCTTTACACATCAAACCACCTATGAAAGCTGATATTAACGGATTCTTTTTTATTTATATTACATTATGCCTCTAATTCTAGACTATTTTGTTTTTGCTCATTCCTAAATAACTGCTCGATTTGATTATCCCAATGAAGCACCACCACTCTATTTTTGCATTTCACCCTCTCAGACTCCCGTCTTAACAAGAATCATGTGAGACGCAAAGAGACAGACAGCGTTTAAGGACAAACAAACACACGCCGTCTCCGTGTGTGTGTGGGCTGTCGGGACTTGTTTACAGAGCTGATAAGACCATCAGTGACACCATTTGTCCAGGAAAGAATTGGAACATGTGTCACCCATCAGTCTGAGGTCACAGTCCTTCAATTCAAACTTGAGACATAACACTTGGGTGGAAAAGTCTTTTTGTTTAGATTCAAGAATTATTGATGTAACAAAAGCAAATCTGAATAATTTAATTTCTTACGGTTTCATCATCATTTAAAGATCGTAAATATAAAGAGATGATCACATGTACCTCCAGCTGTGTCCTATTTGAGAGGAAACTGCTGGTAAACACTTCAAGAACATGTGTGATGTACTCTCAACCATAAAGAATAACAAACATACATTTGTCCAATTATGTCATTTCTAAAGTTATATCCGATTTCACTGTCTGCCATTTCAAAGTAGGCATCACCATTCAAATAAACCTAGGACACGTTTGGCTATTTTTTCTCTATAAAACTTCAGATATGCGTCAGCTGTAATGCTGTCTAGGCGTGGCATCTGTGATTTATGAACCAAGACACCAGTCCCAGGTGTGTATTCTGTCTAGAATATACAGTTACCCTTTATTTAATTCTCATCCGACCTATTTAAAAAAAAAAACATAAGTGAACGCACATGCTCAGGCTCTCAGACCATAAATGACACATTGCGCGTACAAAGTAGAAATTAAAAGATTAAACGTTTGAGAGATAAAATATGTTATGAAGCTGAAAGGATTTTCAAAATGCGCGTCCATTGAGTATTTCCAACCAACGCTCGGGTTACGGTCTCCTTGGTAACGGCACGGGGGACATCTGAGCTCACCCAGCTGGGCCTCGGGGCCTCGGACTGGCAGCGTCAATCACGCACGGCTGACACGCGCAACACTTCAGCCACCTCACCTACGACAGTTCCAGGCTTTGGGGCCTCCGTACGACGACACCCAATGTTGCAAAGTAACCCAGATACAGCGAATACACAATATAAAACACGTTTAAGCCAACTTGTCCGTGCTGCACGTTAAATAATGAACGTACTTACTGACTAAGAAAAAGTTGCTTCAATAGTGCAAGAAGAACTAAACACGCCGTTTGCATTTATGCGACAAGGTAAAGCGAGAGTTCCTACAAGATCGTGCTACGGTTTACACAACGAGATACAAACAGTTACAAACCACACCAATAGGTTGAAATTATGAATCTATACTAGGACCATTTTCTTAAATAAATTTTATTTTGTTAACCCCAATAAACGTTCAGAAAGTTACAATTGAACAATGCTTTTAGGTGTGGAATGAAGGAATTGCTATATAATTTTCACAAGATCTACCTGCACCTCTGGCGTTGTCCAATAACCATCCATTATTAAATAGCTTGTGTATAGATATCACGAACGAATGACTTTATTAAACCGTCCTTATCAACGCGACTGTTACGAACTAACCGAATTCTATTTGACTAGAACAGTGAACATGTAAATGTCGCCCGGACACTGCTAGCTCCACATTAAACGATGACTCGAACGATTCCTCGAAACGAACAGCGTCGAATCGATTCACTAAACGAATCTGACTTCCTAAAGGTGAATATATCAATGCACAGAAACAGTCAAACACTTAAAACGAAACACAGTCGAAGCATCCACAAATACGTGTGGCAATGAACAAATGATATAAAAACGCCGTCCGGGACGACGAGGCGTACCTTTTCTTTCAACGGGTGTTTTGAGGCTGGACACAAAGGAGAGTTCGGGGGAAGCTCTGAAACACACCAGGTTCATCAAACCTTCACTCGGCTGCTCGGTTTACAGTTTTAAAAGTCAAGCAAATCCTAGAGGATAATTTCCCACAAGACACATTGCACGTCCGTAACCCGCTCTCTCGTACTTCAATGTTGCTATTCTACTTCAGAGCGATTAAATCACTTACACAAACACCCGAATTGGATATTAAAGAAAAACGTTAAAACAAATTACGTGTCTGATACTTTCGCCATCTCCACGATGCTCTCCACTTCTGCATTTTATTCAGAACAATAATCCATACGGTGAAATAAAGCTTAAAGAATCCCTCGTTTCATTGCAAACTTACAGTATGCGGACGAGCAAGATCCTTCTCTTGTTTTGAGTGCTCCGGATGGATGAATATGTGATGTTTTCTGTCCCGCGGGCTCTAATTCTCGTGTTTTTTTTTCTTCACAGAAACTCGCATATTTCCGTTTCCATTCAAACCTGAGCTGATACACGCCCCGAATGGACGCCCGAGTCGACCCTACCTCCCCCACGTTCCTGCTCCGCCTCTCCCGAATCTCACAATAGCGTCCGGCAGCAGGCCCCCACGATATATCTCCAATCTCCCCCTCCACCACAACCCCTAACTACACTAGAGCCAAGAAATGGACACAACACTTCAGAATGTCATTGCATCTCGTAAAAAAAGGAATCGAAGGAAGTATAATTTTCAATGCAAAGCACACACACATATTTTTAAACATCTTTAATTTCACAAAACAGTCTTTTAACATGCGTTTCTGTTTTCCTTCTGTGCATCTAACAACCTCCTCGTTTTAAAAAGAGGGAGAGAAAATAATTTACACATCTTCTGTCGTTCGTCTTATCTACAAAAATAAAAATTCAAGATACGACTAGAGCTTTACAGAAAATAAACAAACAGGCTGCGAACGCTATATTACATGAGTGAATGTACATACAGTAGTTTGCACGAGTGATTTTTTTTTCATTGTGCAGCATACTTTTACAAAATGTTACAGAGTAAATAAACATGGAACGTGAATATTACAAGAAATAAAAAGCATGAAAACAGTTTGGAAGGGAATATAAAATGTCCATTTCTCCACCTGAGTTAAAGAATAGTTAGCCTCACAAGCAACCATCCTAGAATTCAATCCATGTTAGAAGCTCTCTCCAGTCACGAAAACAAACAAACGATAAAACCAAGAAACAATAAAAGCAAAACTTTAGCAGGTTAGGTTTACATGTTAAATACTTACAAATATGTTTGTTTCCAAACGTAGTTTAAAGTTCCCGATCCCTTCATTTGTTCCAAGCACCCATTGAGCTACTACTGAACTATGGAAAATAGGCAGTGCGTGAAAAAATAAAATAAAAATCACAGTTGTACACGGGATACGATATTTTAGCTTGCAGGTCATATTTTAGATTTCATAAATATGAGATGATAACAGGAGTCAGGTCCTGTTCCAGTCATGGGCTGTGCTGTGTGATAACGGTTAACCTCCAGGAAACAGGTGTGTAGAAACATACTTCATGTAGAAACATACAAATATTTCACTTTTTTATTTCTTCCATAGCACAAAGCCTTCATCTTTTAGTTTTTTTCCTTCTTTCGCAATGTTACTCCGTGAATTACAGGTGACATCCTACCTGCACCTTATCACTTACAAAGGGGTCCCAGTGCAATATAATGAATGTCAAAGCATCACACAATGACCAACGGCCAGTGTTGATATTTTTATGAAAAAATATTTGAATGATCCAAAACTGGTGCTTGTTTGAGATGAGAAATCGATTCAGCAAGTAAAGTGCTGTGGGTTCCTTCAATGTCTTCACGCTCCCGTCTTCAGCCATGCTTTTTGTTACGTTCCACCTTCACTTCACTTTCCGTTCCTCAACCATACATTTGCAACTACTTCAATTCCATTTTCTTGCTTCAGTGCGTTCACAGAATTCTCAGTTTCCTTCATTCTTGACCTTCTCTTTCTGAATGCAGGCCGGAGGTCATCTGTCTTCAGTCGTGAATTTCTGATAAACTCAAACACATAATTCAACCTGGTTGTGCATTAAGGTGCAAGGCATGCTGGGAAGGGGACTACAGGATGGAGTGCAGGGCACACGTGTCTGTGCGTGTAAGATGAAGATCCTCAAATGATCCAACGATAAAACGTCAGAACCCAGTAGACTGGATTTCAGGCCGAGACGATTCTGCTGAGATGCCCTCTTTGCCTGAATTTGTGAACAAGCAAATCATACATGTTGAAATACAACACATGGATATGCCCAGACAGAAATGTGCATTTCTATTGCCGTTACATTGTGCGGGGTAGTCATATCCCCTGGTAAAAATCCTGCCTTCACTTTTATGTTCACCAAGGACAGACAAATCACTTTAAGTATGGCACCATGCTAGGTGTGATGCAAAGTAGCAAAGATGACCTCACCATTGCCGGCTCCATGGTCTAGTGATGATTTTCTGACTGCTGCGGGAGACGTCTGGACAAAGTCACCTGACGCTTTGTCAACAGGAATTGGCTCGCTTAATTTCTTCAGGAGTTTGTAATGGTCGGCTTCAATGTTCTACAAATCAAAAGCACCAAATCAGGAAAAAAAAGTCTTTCAGACATGAGAATTGATGTACTTTTTACAACGTGTAGGCTTTATATCGTTTCCATGTTTAAGTGCGTTTTACCCGAAGATGGTTTAATTTTCTCATGAGCTCTTCAATCGTGTGGAAGATCTCATCCACATTCTTGATCACGTGGTGCTGGGTGCTAACTTGTGATTGACTAAGCCCTTCTCCGTGACCAAGGTTGTCGGGCAGTGATTGGTCTTTTGGAGAGAGGCAAGGAGTCTCTTGCTCTTCTTCGTCCAAAAAGGATGTTGAGGACAAGTTCTGAATTTCATGGTTCTCAGGTATGTCAGCGTCTTTGAACTCATCAGTGCTGCTTTCATCTGTCAGAGCTCGGTCTTTGGGCATTACCAGATAAAACATGTTCCCTGGAATGAGAAATTCAGATGCGTAATCCCATAAATCGCGGCATTAACACACAGTATTAGCATGCCTGTATTCTGCCCATTTATTACTGATGAATGTGTTGCGATGGTTCAGCATATGAGGATTATATTTTGGCGAATAACTTGTAAAATATCTTTTTATTACACAGGCCATATTATCATTCGGTTTTTTTTGTAAACCTGTACCACGTAATGTATATATAAATGTAAATAAATATCTTTATTTCCTTGTTTATATATTTTTATTCCTTACTACTTAATTCCATATGGAAAGAATGATAAAAAAGTGGTTTTATTTCATGTTTTAAAAGTACAGTCACAATGTTGACTGTCAAACGTGTCAAAAATGTACAATTTCAGCAGATTCTCCTTTTACAAAAAACATGCAGACAGAAAAAGAAAGAGTGACGGCATTCATATAATTCAGGGCCGGTTTTCAAAACGGTGTAATATAATCCGGGACAAGATTTAGTTTCAATCAAAGGAGACCAAAAACAATCCTATGAAGTTTGAGACAAATAGCAATTGGTTGCAGAAAACCGGTCCAGAATGCATGTCCCAGTGTAATATATAATACTGTATATAAACCCCACCTCTTTCTTCAGAGGATTGGTTGGAGGTGACATCATCAGAGATGTCCTCAGGAATAGAAGAGCCCACACCCACAACTGTTTATGAAAGAAAGGGAAAAGATGTGTGTCGAAGTGAAAGTAAGTTTTGTGCAATGAGACAGTGAGTAGAAATGTTTTAGCTAACAAATCCGTGTAGAGTATTTGTGCATGTATTTATCAGCAGATAAAATAAGCCATAAGAACATGTCAGATGTGTCCATATATGAGAGAGGATTGTTGTAGAGCAAAGAAAAAAAGAGAACGTGTGTTAAAAGAAAATATCACACAAGCTTAATCACAGCAAGTTCTGAGCACATGCAAAGAGACAGAAAGAGGGGAAAAGATCAAATAGACATTTCTTTATCAAATTCAAGGTCAATTTAAAACACAATTTAGAAAATGTAATATCTGTCATTAATATTGAGCTTAATTGATTGGTATGGTAGATACTGATACGATCACCAATATATCATTCATCTCTGCTGAGAAACATTCAAAATGTGAAGATTAATGTTCTCATTTTGTGTTGCATCCTTAAACGTATTTACCTTTTCTTACAACCTGAACCGGAGGTACCACCACCTCTAAAGGGGGAGCATCTATATGGTCTTCCAGCCATTTGCTAGGGCTCTCCTTAAGGTCCGGGTCAGAAATATCTGGCCTTCGCCTATCTGCAAAAGGACTTTCATTGGTGGCTGTTTCATTAGTGGGTGTGTCATCTGAATCCTGACTCCACCCATCTTCAAGATCCCTGAAGATGAGCTGTCGCAGGTTCTCCACTAAAGAAAATGAGGAATGAAGGAAAACCATTAACCGAGGAATCTAAGACGATTGCATTTGATCAAGTTTCTATTTCTGCCGTTTCTGTTGTCTGACTCTTGATAAAGAACAACATTAACATTTAACATTATCCTTAGCCTAATTTGGTTAGGGCATTAACACAGTAATCCTACCATCTTGAAGAGCAGCTTCTGCAACACCAGCTTTTGTGTGGAGGTAACCCTCCCCATCCTCATGAGGACAAGCCTCAGACTTGTCGATTGGTGTGACAGAACATTCATCATCACTAACCGAGTCCGGTTCCAGAGACACAGACCCCTCAGATAGTGCAATGTCTAAAAGGAGTTAAAAATGACTTTTTCAATCATTTAAGCTAAGTAATAACATTCAAAGCACATTTATCTTCTAATGTAATAAACTCTAAATAGAAAAATTTGATTTCAAATGAGACCCTAGCTTATAGATGGCAGACATATGGCCGACATATCAAAGTTGCTCTTACCTAATCGACTGGTAGATGAAGGCACACCCGAGGACCTAAAATAGAGTCAAAAGGAGACAAAAGTCATCCGGCGGTGTGTTTTGACAGGTATGAATCGATCATATCATGTCCTGGTTAAGTGCTGACTTACAGTGCTGGAGATGGCTGTTTGGTCATGTTTGCTCCTTGAGTGGCTGAAGCGATTGTCTTTTCAAGCAAGTTTTTCCAGCTGTGGCACAAAGTAATACACAGGAAATCATGAGATTATCAAACAATTCCTTTTATTCTACAATCATTTATGTAAATGTATTAAAAAAGTCTGCCTTTTCTGCCTTTCAAAGGCTGATTTTACACGCGGCACATGCTACCACTTAAATAATAGAATCTGTTTGACTTACATGTTTTTCTCGGAAGACGTACCGGCCACCAGCTCGTAGATCTGGCTCTCTGACGTGCTTATTACATACAGAGCCTTATTGTCTGTGGACATCAATAAGTTAATAAACTATGTGCTAAGTTTATCCGGATCTAATGTACGTATTTCTAAGGGATAGTTCACAAAATATTACAATTCAGTCATCATTTATATACCCTCATGAAATTCAAAACCTGTACATGACTCTTGTGGAACACAAAAAAATATATTTTGTGAAATGACTGAGGGGTTCTGTGCCCATACAAAGACCAAGTAAAAAACTACTTAAATCTCACCTGTCGCTACTGGACGGACAAGGGAGGAGTCAAGACGGACGACAGGGCAGAATGGAGTTTTGGGGTCTGTAGCACCAACCCCACCCACCGATCGTGATGGACAGCGAAGGATGAGCCGGTCATCTGGACCCCTTTGAAGCAGCACCAAGAGATCTGACAGTAACAATGCCTGGATCTCTGTGACATTAATATACACACACACAAAAATATTTTTTAGCAGAAGTAGATATATTAGGGCTTGTAGTATATGCGTGCATATTTTAGTCTACATATACTACAGGGCTGTCTAACGATTAATAGCGATTTATCACATACAGAATAAAAGTTTGAGTTTACATTATAAATCCCAAATTAATAGTCCGTGGGTATGTATCAATACATGCATATATTTAAGAAAAATAAAAAAATTTATAAACATTTATATGTAATTTTAATTATTGGTAAATATATAAATCCATATAAATATTTCCTAAATATATATACACATTAATGTGTATGCGTTTATAGACATAAAATGAATGTGCGCAGTTCACAGCCATATATTATGTAAACACAGACTTTTATTCTGGATGAGATTAATCGTTTGACAGCCCTAATAAATAAAGTGCCATCCACTAATATTGGCACCCTTGGTAAATATGTGCACAAAGGCTGTAAAATCAATCTGCATTGTTTCTCCTTTTGACCTTTTATAAAACAAAAGCTTCTATATTTAAGTGGGGGGGAATATCACATTATGAAAAGAAATCTCTAATAGACCCTGGTCACAATTATTGGCACCCTTAGAAATTCATAGGAGTAAAATATTTTATAGTATATTCCCATTTTCTTAGCACACTAGACTAGAAGCTTGATGTTGTCCAGTCATGACTTCTTGTTACATACAAGAATAAATGTTAGTAACACAAATCCCAAACCCCCTTAATCATTCATCACAATGGATAAAACCAAAGAATATAATTCTGATGTGCATTAGATTTTGGGGTCGGAAAGCATTTAATAAAAATAAAGGAAAACTGCACCTCCATCACCACAAGTTGTTGGGACACTGTTCCAAGAAACAAATCTTCTGCTTTCATGCAAAAACAAACTCCACCATATTAATCTGCCATACTGAAACTTCAAGCAGGACTGGGGTCTATGGCCATATGAAATGAAAAATAATGTCTTTGACAGCAATAACACAAGATAGATTTGGTGCTCACAGGGATAAAAAATGCCCCATGTCCCCAGTTAAATTTGTCGCCAGATCTTTATTGTGGTGAACCTACATTTATACCAGAGGTCGTTGAAATGGCATCATGTTTTATATAAAATACCAACATATAAAATATCTAAACTTGCTATGCTAGAAATATTATAATCGGTCGTGGTTAGATCTTCCATCAGCACATTGGTTCAAAATGAAACCAAAAAAATGTTACACTGAATGCAAAATCAAGATCCTGCCATTGTCATCCCATGAACTGAAGATAAGAGAGCACCAACATTTGAAGGATCTTAAGAGATTGGGAGATGGAATGGGCTCGGATGACTTGCCCTACATTCTCAAACCTCAAAAGACATATGGTGGTTGCGAAATGTTGAGTACAAGGGCACCAATTATTATGACCAGGGTTTATACGAGAACCCCCCCCCCCCCGACTTCAAATTGTTTTACTTTGATGAAATGTTGGAATTTTGTAGATTTGTTTGTATAAAAGATCAAAAGGAGAAACAATGCAGATTTGTTTTTACGGCCTTCTTTGCTCATATTTACCAAGGGTGCCAATATTAGTAAAGGTCACTGTGTGATAAAGTCTTAAAATAATATTCAAAACGGTCATAGATAATTTAAACATTGCATGCATTTTCTTATGCCCTAATATGTTAAGTTCATTACTGACTGCACTTGGTTTTTACCAATTGTTTTGTCTCTGCTGACTTTCCATGTGAGAGGACCCTCATGGATCATTCTCTTAGTGGTGAGGTCCAGATTCTACAGAGGGTTAAGAATAAAAAGGGTAGGAGACATTAAAGAGAGGCAATAAGAACAATATGACCCTCTTTAACGAAAATATATAACATTTTAAGTATGGGTGATTGACACAGACAAAGCATATACCTTAAATTGTGCTGCAACAGGATTAGCGTGTCTTTCCAGGGGCGTGAGATCAAGCCTGCGCTGGTATTGGCTGAGACATTGCCTGTGCTCGGTCTCCCTGACGACCTCGTTGACCGCCTGTAGTATCCCACGGCAGCACGACTGGGCTCTCTGCAGCAGCTGCAGGTCAGGAGAACTCTCTGCAAATACAGATTCATGAAAAAAGTATTTTTTACAAGTCTATTACAATTTAAGAAAGTATGTTCTATGGGTTTGAATCGACACTAGGAAGAGCAAAGCTTGGATGAACCTTTTTTTTTACCAAAGTTTGTTTTAGGCCTAGTCCACACGTACAAGTTTTTTTTATAAAAGAGTTTTTCCTTCTTTGTTTAAAAAAAACCTGCTACATAGTGCTGTCATAGCATGCCAAACCAACAGGTGGCGATATAACCCTGACCATAAAGCCGTGTTGGCCAATCAGAAGCCTGGAATCTGACGTCAAACAAATGAGATAGCGGCACGAACATTCCAACGTCATAAGGAGAAATCTGAGTTTCTAAATATCTTTTTTCAAAAAAAGTTTGGTTTCAATGACTGCTTCCGGCGTTTTCGTGTTCGTGTGGACAGGGCCTCAGATGTGTCATTAAGTAATTCAATGTTGATATGTCTTTAAAAACAACACAGTTAGACACAGCCTTTTCACAGAGTGAAACAGTGACTTTCGAAAAGTCACAACCAGCTTCTAGATTATGTTTTCGGATATAAAAATCTTGCTTATATTTCAAGTGTACTTCATAAAACATAAAAAAAAAGCAGTTTGATTTGAAACGAGGATAAAATAGGTAGTGATGTGTGCACTTACCCTCTGTGTGCTTGATAATGTTATCCAGAAGCAGTGGATATTTAGTCAATCTCTGCATTTCAGAAACCAGGAGATCTTTCAGCTGTAACCTACGGCAGTGTGGACTGGCCTCGCATTCCTGTGAGCGTAACATATTTGTGTACGAATAAGTGATTTATTTTAACACATTTTACATTGTTATGCATTTCAGAACACTCTTATAGAAATCTACCACTAAATATCCATTTTTGTGTGAATGTTTAAGGTGGCTCGTAACAGCATGGTGCCTAAAGATTCCCAATTCTATTGTACTTGACCATTTGTTGAACAAGGTGTCATCAATACAATGAAATGCATTACCTGTATTAGGTGGGAGAATCGGGGGTCTTTGCGCTGTTTGTTTTTGATCAATTCCAGCGCTTGACTCTGTTGACTGCACAGATGAGACACCTGCTCCTGAAACTGGTCCCCTGCCTCCCCCTCAAACTAGCACACAAACAAACACAATATGAACAATTAACAGCGCAATCTCAGACCTCACATTTCTCATCTAATTATAAAAGCAATCTAAAAGTCAAACACATCTGAGTGAGGACACTGGTTCTTGATTTCACAACAGAAACTTACTCTGGCCAGCATGAGGTCTCCGATGCCCTGAACAATGACAGATTCCCTGCGATTCTTCATGGACTCGCATAAGCTTGCTAAGATGGAGAAGTGACACAGTAAGACAACGTGTCTGAAATGATCACTAAACAGAATGAATTCAAAAATTTTTCTCACCATGTAGTTCATAGACCTGATGCAGGTTCAGGAAGATGCAGGAGAGCTCCTCTTGACTGAGAACACTCTGCATCTTCTGGAAGAACACCTGATCTAAAACCCTAAGCGTCCGCAGATGAGACACCTCAGTGGTGAACAGCTCTATGACACAGAAAAGAAAAAAATTTCAATAAATGGTCTGGGGAAATTCCATGCAAATGTCAACCTAGAGTTTATATACATGGTTTATATGTGAAGTCTCTCTTAAAGTTTTTAAAGCATTTTGTTGTTTTTAAAGCATGATTGTCCATAGTCAGGTAGGTAAATTGTCACCTCCATAATGGCATTGTCACATCTATGACAGTCCAGCTATCTCCCTGGGAATCAAACCCAATGCTGCTAATATTGGATTGGATTGAATTTATTGTCATTACACACAACAAAATGTGCAACAAAATGTATTTTTAGAAGAAGATAAAGCATAACATGTTGAAGGTGAGGAGAAAAACATGTACACAATACACCATAGACAAGACTTGCAACAGGGATAAGTAATCCAGTTCCGACAAGCAGCCATCTGATCCTGCTGCCATGGTGGCGCCGTATACAGACCCGCTTGTCAGGCTGGCGAGTCAAAGCGACGGAGGCGATGGATCTGGGGATGGGAGACCGCCCTCGAGTGCAGCCTATGTTTGTGTGTGTGTGTGTGATAGTCTGTGCAGGTGTTTCAGTAGAATGGGGGAGGGACGCAAGAGCGAATACAATCATAGCTCAACCAGTTCAGCGTCAGTAACACTTTTCATGGTGATGCTGCAAAATTCACAGATTGGATATTTTGTGTGTATAGCCGTAAACAAGAGTACAACAGTTTTGTACCGTATATGACAGCTTGTCTGTCTATTTCACGTGAAGTTAGAGATGCCAGCACGTGTGTCTCCACTGTCTCCTGCCAGTTATGAGAGTCGATCACGTCCTCTTCCAGAGCGGGGGCATCGGGAAGCAGTGCCACAGGAGAGTCTACGCTCCTATAGACACAGAGATAGATGTTTGACAATAAGGATGAGAAATGGATTCAGAACATGTTGTGGACAAGCAAATGCTGTATTAAGTCACCTGCGGCGGGAGCGAGGGGTGTAAGGTGGTGTTGGATTCTCCAGGGATCTGAAAAAGAAGGTGGGTTGGGTGATATATCATTCATGATTTTTCAGTATGATTTTAAGGAAAATGTAAATTGTTAAGTATAAAGTACTGTAATGAGCCCAAGTTTATAATGTCCTTGTTTCTGTTGTGCATTTCATGTGGCGGCGTGTTTTGTACCGAGCTGAGCTGCTGGACACTGAAGACGAGGCGCTGTGATGTAACAGCCTCAGACCCGGCGCTTCCCTCTCCTCGCAGTCCTCCATATCAACATCACTTCGGGAACGAGGAACAGATTCTGCCCCTGCTCCACCTCCTCGTCGCCGCCCCTCCCCCTGAGCTTTTAAAGACTCGCTACGAGCCAAACGCACCAATGTGGTTGGACTGAGAATAAAGAACACATATAAAATAATGCTTATTTATGCGCGGGTAATAGACTGCTTCAAACCAGTACATTTAAAAAGTGTGTAAAGGGATACTTCACCAAACCATTTTAATTCTGTCATCATTTACTCACCTTCGAGTTCCAAATCTGTATAAATGTCTTTGTTCTGATGAACACAGAGATAGATATTTGGAAGAATGCTTATAATCAGACATATTTTGCCCCCATTAAAAAAAAGTAGTGGACAAAAGGGCCCTAGAACTGATTGCTGTCCAACATTCTTTAAAATGTCTTCTTTTCCCCCCAAAAAAGTATTTTTCCTACAATGGGAGTGAATGGGGGGCAAGATCTGTTTGGTTATAAACATTCTTCCAAATATCAGAACAAAGAAATGAATATAGATTTGGAACAACTCGCATTCTTTTCGCATTTTGGCTGTTCGTTTGCCAAACGTTATGGGGGACTGAAAACTTGCTAAAAATGGGTCTTTAAGTTCAAGTTCGTAAAAACTACATTGTAATCGTATTTTGTCGTGTAAACGTCAAAAGCGCAACTCTGCGAACACGCTGATGTAATGCATATTATTTGTTCAGTCAATAGGCATGCACAAGTATACCCAAAACAACAAAGGCGGCATGAACTATATGCATATGCGTTTTAACAGCAAATATTATGACTATTATGAGAGCTGTATACAAAGATAAGGTAACACAATAGGTGGAAGCTAATAAGCAATTAGTTGCTATTACTCAGAAAGCAACATTTGTAAGGGAAAATGCCATGCGGCAACCAATAATAGTAACAGTAACTGAACATAAAGTGTGACATAACATTGTGGTATGAAGCCCTTGGCATTTGCCTCTATGCGAAAGCTAATCGAGGAACCCCGACCTAAAATATACACTTCTAGGTTCAAATTGATTCAATACATTTTAACCTAAATGCTTCTCCGTGTCATAGCAAAAAGCACATACCTTTCCATGCTGTCCTCCCCAAGGCTGCTGGAAGACAACTTCTGTCCGTCACTTTCTCCGTCTTCAACAGAGTCTGAATGACTCTCAAACTGCTGAATTATGTTTTTCACGTTGCCTGGACGAACTACAAGAGAGAGACGTTGTAAACCAAACTTTCCAACGCTAATATAAGACACGCTGCTTTAAAAAGGCCATCAAATTATTTTATATACAAATTGGATACGTCTTTTCTGTCACCTTGAAACTCAAAGCCATAGCTACATAGCTAAATAGTAACTACAATCTAATTCTGATTTCATGGTGTCTTAAAAAACACAAACACTTAATTGAAAAGGTGGAAATGAAAGGGGCGTGTACCTTCGGTGGGGGACAACGGAACATGGAATGCTGGAGAAATAATATGAACAAAAATATGAGATAAAATAATAATATTTCAGATAAACAATTTTAAGTAAAATGTCAAAAAGAATTATGATACAAATTAATGCTATGGGTTTAAATAAGAGGTAAAACAACATTTGGCCCAACAGTGAGGTCTAAAACAACTGTTTATTTACTCGACTGAGATGTATTCCTGGGCTTCCCTATGTACTTCAATATAGGATTTCTTTTCTTATCTTCTCCATCCTTCTCCCTTCTTGCACTGCTCAGCTGTGAGGGGTAAAAAATGAGATTGTGTCAAAGAAACAGAAAAACACTACTGTAGACTGGGTAGAAAATATTCCAGAATATACTGAAAACATATATAAGCACACATTATGTACATCACTGACACATCTGTGATAATGTGCATCACCTAAAATGTACTGACCTCGATTTAAAGTGCTATATTTGTGCAAAGAAAATGTTCAAAGTATAGAAAATAACTTTCAATACTTTGCAAAAAATTCTAATTCATTTAATCTCTTCAAGTGAACAGATTAAGAACTACAATGTACATTCAGTAAATACAATAAAGGCTATACAAAATCAGATATGGATATAATATTGCAGATGATCATCAGGTGCACTCAGTATTACAATTTTATTTATTATGACCTCGAAGGGACTTAACCAGATAAACACTATGATCTTTTCTGACCTTTTTAGTTTTGGGAAAGAATGGAAGCCACTTCTCCTTCTCCGAGATTAAGCCGGGAAACACTTTAGAGTCTCTTAGCTTAATGCCCGAGTGTCTTAGATACAAGTGAACAGCAGATGCTAACGGAGAACTGAGAGAGAGAGAGATTGAAAAAGTAACTCAATTTAAAAAATGTAAAATACAAATAAACCATAAAAATATTCTTATATAAAGCAATACTGTATTTTGTTAAATTTGTAAATTTGTTAAAGGGATAGTTCACCCAAAAATGAAAATTCTATCACCATTCTCAGATTGTTCTAACCTGATTATGTGTAACCCGAGTATGAATTTCTTTGTTCTGCTAAACAAAGAGGAAGTTATTTGGAAGAATGTCAGTAACCAAACAGATCCCACCCCATTGACTCCCATAATATTTATTTTCCCTACTATGGCAGTCAATGTGGGGTGAGATAATTTGGTTACTGAAATTCTTCCAAATATCTTTCTCTGTGTTCATCAAAACAATGAAATGTATATAGATTTTGAACAACCTGAAGGCGAGTAAATGATGACAGAATTTTCATTTTTGGGTGAACTGTTCCTTTAATAAAGACAAAGATGAGAGCTTCCTACCTTCTCTCTTCTTCATGTTTTGACCTGTAAAGATATAAAACAAATGTAAATAACATTACACACACATCTAAAGTACATCACAATGTCAAAAACAGTATATATACATCTTACAGATAAATGTTGTGAGGGTCCTGTAACACGTTCTTGAGGTACACCTCATGCTGTGTGCACAGCGGTCATGTGACATATTGCACTGCAACAGTCTAGGTCATGTGAGAAGGTCGACACGCTGGGGTGTGTCACTCAAGACCGGACCTTTGTAACTCTTTATAGAGCATTTTCTAAGTGTATTTCCTTATCAACTGATCTGTGTGCAAGTTGCTCACACATTAGGCACTTTTCTATTATTAAGGTGTGAGCGTGTTTATAATCGTAGCTGTTTGCAAATTAACCATTTTTGATAACAATATTTTCAAACCGATGCTGTAACATGGCAGGGAAAAATGCAGGACGGGACATTAGTTCCTCAATTGGAGAAAATAACGTATATGAGAAGACAGGAGGAAGGGGGTACAAAATAAAATGGCAAGGTGACATTAGCCGAAAATAAATAAAATGAAAATAGGAAAGCAAGTTATTACATTTCTTAAAAAGAAACATGGACGTAAACTGTTCAAAACAAGACCAGGAATGTGTAATATAATATAATAACTAATAGAAAGTGTTGTTTCATGCTGACTTTATCCATTAAAAAAGACATATACAAAAACATTCTTTAAGAACCTGAAACTTAGAAAACTCACAAGATTTCCCACAGCGCAACAACCTGTTTCTCCACCACCTGTCTCTCTTTCACAGGCTCTCCATCTAACTGCTGCAGGTCAGTCTCTCCAAACAGAGATCCCAAACCCATCGTCTGCTTATTCCTGCAAAACACGGGTTACATATCTATTTAATTTACAATACATACTTCAAAACAACAGACGCTCCACCTCCAAGATTAAGCCAGGATAAGGAGACTTGATCAAAAAGTTTGCAAGGCTAGTAAATCAGGAGAACATTAACTCATTTTACTCAAAACAATAAATGTAAAATGGTCATTTTTCCAGTGAGAGGAATCACAATCTCAATCTAACAGCTAGTGCAATATAATACTAAAAATCCAGTATTTATTTACACGTTTAAAACTGTCCCTGTAACGTTGTTGAATATACATTTTAACCTATAGATGGCACTAATGCATGCTACAAACAAAAAATGAAAATAAAATGTCCGGTTGCTCTAAAGTTAGGTGTGCTGGCAATTGTGGATCAGACGCTGACAATATTGCATTATATTATTGTACCCTTCGCTTTTATATAATTCAAGTGAAAGAATCTGAATTCAAGTGGACAAGATGAAGTACCTGTAGTCTTGAAGCTGGTCTTGAATATCTGTAAACACCTGCTGTTGTAGTTCAGAAAGAGGCCCTCGAATGTCCTCCTGTGCATGAAGACGACTCTCTGGACAAATAAGTTTGTTTATTAATAAAACTTCATAACCTCACTTCTTGTCAGGAGATTGTACAGTAAACACTATATGCAGATTGTTCAGGGCTTTCGACACCATATGAAACCTTGAGTTATGTTTATTGAACAACACAGTGCACACTTTGAAACATTGCAGAATCTCACCTATATCTGTAAGGAACTCCTCTCTGACTTTAATCTTCAGAGGCTGAAGGAAATCAAAATGATGTGTGTTAGTTCAGTAACATTCTGAGAGGTGGATGACACAACTAGCTCTTTAATAAATCATTTTCATTATGACCCAATACAATACAAACTGTTAACAAATAAACAGGTTGGGAAAATTTAAAGACGTCTGCATAGAAATAATTTTCTTCAGAAATCTGTGGGATCTGGCATGAACATATAACATGGTTATGGAGATGGAGATACTCACAGCATCATGGTCCAGGAAATGGGAGCAAATCTGAGGAGCGAGGGAGCGGGCGTCTTTTGGGCTTGAACCCAGATATGCCTCCACAGACAAGTAAAACAGCTAGCAGGATCATAAACATAGAAACATGTTAATTTTCCTATGTATTAAACCACGCTTACTTAAAGGGATATTTCAGAGGCAAAACAAAAGTTTCTCTCACCCTCATGGCATCCTGACTGAATATGACTTTCTTCTTGAAGAATAATGCAGTCAAAGTTATAATACCACGTATCATTTTACTTCCAAGCGGTAGAATGGGAGTGAATGGGGTTTGACTTTGTGAAGCTCCAAAAAGCGCATCCATTCATCAAAGAACTGCTCGACACGGCTCTGTGGTCTTAACAAAGGTCATCTAAAAGCGATCTGATGCGTTTGTTTAAAGTAAATATCCATATTGATAGTGCTATTAACGTTGATGTCTAGTTTGTGTCATCCCTCTGCTGCAAGTGAACCTGAACCTTGTTTTTCCGGCAAATTAAATGTACATTTATGCACTTACGTTGCATTATACCATACATTTGTTTCTAAGTATATGCAATCCCCTGGGATCGAACCCACAACATTGGCATAGCTAGCGCCATGCTCTAACACTGAGCTACAGGAAAGCATAACAGAATGACCGTTACAAAAGCTCTCGCGCAGAGGAGACTGCATCCTATCTAAAAAAAAAAAAAAAACGCCGTTTGCAACCTGACCTTACGTCATCATTTGACAGAAAAACAAGCCTCAGTAAGTGTATAAACGCACATTTGTGGCATTAAGGGTCGCTCTCCCCCAGCTGACTCAAATCAGGCAGCTGATTCAAATCAGGCAGTTGATTTACGTTGTATCATGGGAAACATCTGATGTATACTCAAAATCAGAATACATTGATGTTAAAAAGTAGTGAACAAATGTATGGAATGTGTTGTTCACTCAGAATTCGGACAGCACTACAAAATGGCGGACACCGGATATAGTGCACTATTGGAGATATGGGTGAATTCAGAACCAGCTTGTGTGAATGGCCAGTCACAGTGCAACAGTGAAAAGAGACCACACTGGAACAGTGTCGCGCTGCGCCACGTTACGAACGCTGTTTAAGCGTCATACTCCGGTAATGCAGTATATTAAAAATTAATATCATAAGAAAAATGCCCACCGGTATTCGGTTTGAACCGGTATAAGGCACAGCACTACGTGGTATTATAACAGCGACTGCATTGTTGCCTTGAGGGCGAGTAAAACATGTGGAAATGTTGTTTTGCCGCTGAAATATCCCTTTAAGTTTCACTTCAACCATTAGCACATTTTGACTAATGGATTCATTTCTGACAATTGGCTACACCCATTTCATTTCAGACTTGTTTAGAATAAACCTGTGTGCATTTCCTTTTATTACTAGAAATCAGCATTAGAATAAATGAAGACAGGTTTAGCTTGCCAGAAACTTCACAAATGAAAGATAAAATCTGCAGGTTCAGTCTCGCTTTCACTTCCCCGAAGCTGCTTTGGTATCTGGTTATGAATTGAAGCCAATAATGACATTTGTAGCTGGTTTGATATAGAAATATAAAACCACCTTTTAAGCTTTAATGTGTCACTATATATCCACATTGTCATGTTAAACATGAATCTCACACAAAATCTTTCTAAAACACATAGACATCACAAAAAAAATGGTTAATGAGCTAGCAACTACCAGTGGGTTGGGATCCAGAAGTTGACCAAAAACATATCTCATAAATACAGTCATGTGTGCCGGACGACTTTTCAGCAGCTCTATGTCCTGGAAAGGCCCATCAATCTTTAAAAAAAGGAGAGAAATAAATATATATTTTAGTATAGACATTAATCTAAATGTTATTTCCCAGTAATTCCTTTCTTAACACAGCTCTACCTCATTTATCATGTATTCATCATCATCCTCCTCTTCTTCCTCTGGTCCAATGATCTGGGTCTTTCCTCCCTGTAATATAGAAGACAATTACAATCTAGACAAAGATTTGATAAAACAAGTCATGAAGGAAATGACCGTCTCACCATGTCAGTGGTGTTTGTGTCAGACTGTCTTTGGTGCAGGGGATGCCGGAGAAAGGTGGAAGGGGAGGAGAAGGGACTCTCACATGCCTAATCAGGGAGGAAGAGGAAAGGCAACAATTGGGCACATGGGTTTGTTTTATTTTCCTAAAGAGTTTGATAGTCTTATTTAATTAATACTGCATATAGGAATGTATTGTGTGTCTGATATTTGACCTGTGTTTTGACTTCCATAACCTTTTATGTTTTACTCAGTAAATGTTTTCTTGTACAGCTGCTTTGTAACAATGAAAATTGTAAAAAGCACTATATAAATAAAGCTGACTTGACTTAAAGACTTGCAACAAGCTCTACTCCAGCTACACAAACTCATCTCATTTATACACAGGAACAGAATGTGGGTTAAACACGTGGCCTTTAAAACAGTTTAAACTCACCTCAAAATCTCCTTCACTGGAGTCCATTGATAACCGGCCTGTCCAGGAAACAGTTTGCGCAACCAAATCAATAAAATGAGATTAATGGTAATGAATCACTTTTATCAGAGCAGAAAAATGTGCTTTGTCAAGGCCTGATCTTATTTTTTTTATTAAACTACTAATCATCCACTGACCTTCGCCAGCCATAAGATAACTGGCAATAACCTCTGATCGCGTTCCATCCTGAAACAAAGACAGTCATTTATAACAAACGCTGCAAAAAGGAAATTCTGAATGCTAAAGTAAGCACTGAAATGTAAGAAATATGATACCACATCTCGCTGAATCTTCACTCTAACTTGATTCGCTCTTCGTTTGGCACTTTCTATTCGCTCCTCCAGGGAAGGGGATGGGTTACGAGACTGTTCCTCCAACAGGTTCTGCAAAAGTCATGGGTGGAATTGGCCCCGTTTCAAACTTTTGAGAGCAACTTCCTTATCTAGTTTCTACATAAGCCACAAGAAACAGAGCCGTTTTTTCGATTTAGAACACAGTTAAGCTGATACCTCTAGTTCTGCCTCTTCTTGCTCTAACATCTTTCTGAGGATCTCTGTTGCATGTTTTTGCACCTCAGGGTCCTATAAATTAAATACAATAATGATTAAAATGACAACTGTGTTGGATGTTTTTAAGTTGTTTGCTGTTCAACACAATGGAATATTTGGACCCGCTCCATCTCGAAACAATGGTGGGTAGGCCTACCTGTAATGGTTTGGGTCCTGTGATTCTTTGGGTTGGGGTGCTGCTTCCTGTAGGTGGCGTTGGTGGAATTGGGGGAGACACGGCTTCACCCACCGATGCTGTCTTGTGATTGGCCAGTAGGTCCGTAGGAAGGGGTTGAAGGGGGAAAGGCCCAGCTGAAGGCGGGGGGCCCTGCAGAGTCAACGCCACATACGTCCCAGCTATCATGAAAAAGGAAGTTTTATCTATTACTGTACTGATCCACTCTGTCGTCGCAACTTTACAACAAGGTGTTTAACTACGATACTCACATTTGATAATTTTTACTACTTCCTGATGAGACATGGATGAAACCAACGAGCCGTTGACCTGAGAGGGAAAATAAAATAATGACAAGATGGTTACACTTCTGGAATCAAGTGAAGTATTTTTTGGGGCTTTTGTTCAATCATTACCAAACTAGCCGACTGGTTTTCCAAATTGTTAAATATATCCTGCTAGCATTCAAACATCAATTATATATTATAATGTGAAAAGGTGACCTTCGGAGAGTGAACTGAATCAGTTGAAACATTCAACCAACACATTTAAAGTGGAAAATGTCAATACCTTTATAATTCTGTCCCCTTCCTGGACCCCAGCCTTGACCGCTGCTCCACCTTTAAAGTAATGAAGGAAGAAAATATGATAATAGTATTAACGGCTACAATAAATATATATGTATATGTGTGCAGCTTGTATTAGTTTTCCTGTGCTATCAGAATTGGTATTGAAATAAAGTGCATGTGTGAGTGCAGTTACCTGGTCGAACATTCTGCACGAGTTTGATCCTCTCCCCACACACAGTGAAGCCAAACCCCAGATTGTCCCGTTGAACAACCACACATCTTTGGACTAGACCTGTCCCTGACATTAAGGCACAATGTTCTGTAATACAATTCCATAAAAAGACACATAATAAATGATATATATAATTTTTACCTGTGTTCTCTGTGGAAAAATCTGACAGCGCCTCTCTTTGCTGGCCAAGGGAGGACCGGCGTTCGGAATCCCCCAATGTCAAACTGCTCAACCTTGACAAGAAATGAACAATGATGTCAAAACAAAAGGGAGAAGATAGAAAATAGATAGAGTCAGAACATAAAAACAGACCCTTATTGGCACCCTTAGAAATTCTTATGAGTAAAATATCTCTGAAGTATATTCCCATCGATATAATTTTTTTAAAGGTGACTAGGAACATGTCATGGAGACTAACAGTTCTTGTTTCACAGGAGAATAATATTAAGTAACTCAAAGACAGCAATCCTACAGCAGGGACAATAAGAAGTATAAAGAAATATCAGACAAATGGGCTAATGGATTTCATTTGCCTAGATCACTGGCCACTGTCTATTGTGGAAGACGGAGGGTTTCGGCGACTCATGTTCTATTTAGATTCACGTTACACTATGCCAGGGCGTAAATATTTCACAGATGTGTGCCTGCTGCAGTAATACCAAACAGTGTTTACATATGTCGACGGCCTTATGAAGGACAACATAACATCAATTGTTTTCTCTTGTGACATTTGGAGTGCGAGTGTATGTCCCATGTCCATGTTGAGCCTCACTGCGCAGTTCATTAATCAAAACTTGGAACTACAAAAAGTTTTTCTACACTCTCAAGAGTTTTCAGGGTCACACACCGCAGAGGCTATTGCTGCGCATTCACTCCAGCTCGCCGTGACCGAGGGAATTATGTCACAACGCAGCATCACTGATATGATCGCCTCTGGAAGACGCATCGTCGGTCATTTCAACAATAGTTTGGCTATAGCCTTTTTTGTTCCAGTTGTAAGTTTAAAGTCTAAAGCTAAATTTTAAGACGTTTAGATGTTCTGTCTTTAACTTTATTTTAAATTCTACAGGAAAGTTGTATTTGTCAAGCCCTAAGCTGTTCCCAATAACCAAGCACAGGCTGCTAAGTTAATATGCTGAACATGTTGCTTGCAAATAAATACTCAATTTATGATAAGTTGTCTTCTCTTAATTGTAATACTTAATATACAATGTTGTTAAATATAGTTTAATAAATAATGCTACATGATAAATAGAAGGCTTTAAATAGACCCTGTAATCGGTGATCGGTATAGGGTGATACAGCTTCCAGTAATCGGGGATCGGTCCAAAAAATGCTGATCGGAGATCCCATAGAAATATGTTGGTTCAAAACAAACATTCAAATCCACAAAAAATTTGTTACTCTCGGATGTATTCGGTTTGTATTCTCAAACCTCAACAGACTGAAAAGAACACCCTCAAGCTATTTTTCTAATAAATTGAGGTTGCGGGGTGTATTAGATACAAGGGTGCCAATTACTGTGCCCAACATGTATGGAAGAAAACATTTACAATGTGATATTCCCTCAAATTGTTTTAAAATGTTGGAATTTTTTGGATTTTTTAAAATAAAAGATCAAAACCATGCAGATTAATTTTTACAGCCTTGCTCATATGTACCAGGGGTGCCGATAGTGGAGGGCACTGTATCAAACTAATGTCATCAAAGAGCCAACAACTCCAGGGGGACAACCAAGACTAGGTCTAACTCTCCTGAAAGACCTTGGGAATGTACTAGAGAGGCGTTGATATGACTCTCCAGTCATCTATACAAGATCTTGACCCAAAATTAATGTAATTCCAGACTAAACTAAAGGCAGTCTAACAAAACATTAAATGTGCATTTTTGTACCATTATCTTATATTAAACATTCTTTAACATTGACAATGGTCAACTGGGTATGGTAATCAAATCACGGCGACTATTTGTAAATAAACCGGACTTGCCAAAATATTTCAGTTAATATCCAAGTACACACGAACAGACAAAAAACTAAGAAAACTCACCAAGCAGCAAAAGGACTAAGAGGAAGCATGTAAAAGAGAAGCAAGGAATAACTATGAGAAAGAGAGAAAACTAAAGACAAAGAATGAAAATTAAGGAAAACATTCAACAGGGGGACAGACATCACATAAACAGACAATCTTTAGTGAAAGACTTTTACAGAACGAATACTATTACTATACATTTTTAGACACCTTCAATTCTTTCTGGTTCTCAAACCTTAGCTGAGTGCCATGCGATATTCTACCAGTATCACCAGGGAAACCGCTTCACTGTTTGTATCATTCTGCCACTAAACTGGGGACTTATGAAACTAAGTAAAACATGCATATTTGGCAGTGTCTCTTAAGGCTTTTTTTACTTCTGCCTCTACGCCCTAGGCAACGCAACAGTTTTCATTTATACTATCCGTGTCGACAACGCACAATTGCCACTAGGAGTCAGTGTCAACAGGTGTGTCGCTTGGGTAACCAATACAAGAGCTGAAGAAGAAGCGTTTTGTTGTGTATGCTGTCTGAGAGGCATTTAGCAGTGATAGATGCAAGTAAACAGTCTCTTTTGCAGCTTGAGTTATTAAATACAGAAAAACACATCATTTAGTCAATTCAATCAGAAGTCAATCTGCTTGGGAAGGGCCAATTCACAGCTGTTAGAGAAGGTGGCGGTATGCATGTGAAAAAATTGGCTGCGACCCTCCATACAGACAGAGAGAGAGAGAGAAAGAGAGAACTTGCTATTGTAAACAAGTGCCTGTTTACTTTAAAAATCAATGGAAAGTACAGCAAGTGCAATGGAAATAACGTCCTTTCAAGAACACTCGTTCATTCACAAGCACATTCTGTCTACTTTTCTCACTAATAACTTCACTAAAGCAGCATGGCGCTAATTTAAAAGATGTGACGTTTGGGATTAGTTGCGGAGGTTTGTTTAACTGCTATGCTGGGCTCAAATTCGTGGCGTAAGAAAGTAGTTCCCCATTTCCCTTAAAAATCAGGTGCTTTAAAGACACACCGATGTTGTTTCTGATTTATCTATACATTTGCAATAAAACTCTCGTATGTAAAAGTGCTCTTTATCAGCATCCGTGCTTGCCTGCGGCCTCCTGTCTATGGCCTAATCACAGCCGTGCTGATATAGAGTACTAACACATATTTTGTATGACGCTGTTGTATTTTAAATCTTTACTTACTTTCAATATGGTCTATTCCCATACTTTGATTGGAAATATATACATATAACAAGATTTTACAAATATTACAGTTTTTACCACAATCATGTCAATAAAGCTACGTCTGCAACGCATACAAATGTCTTGCAAACATCACGTTTGCTTGGAATTTTCAGTTTTGTTTTATCGCCCTGAGCAGTCATACCTGGACAGGTGAGTTTGTTTCTTAATGGCTGGCCTGCTGTCACATGATGACGCAAACAGGAAACGTAGACGCAGGAAAAACAAGTGAACGGAACGAGAGAAAAAGACATTGAGACAGAACACACAGACAACAGTTCACAGTCATGCATTACAAACAGAGGCGCACAGATAAAAGACACACAAATGAACACATGGTGGTCATAAAAAGATTGATAGACGGACAGAATTAAAAATGAAGGCTCCTTCGTCTGTTTATGTGCCATAATTCCTCAAGCAACCACAAACACTGCTTTAGAATGGAAACAAGGAAACTTAAAAGCCCTTTTCATTGAAAAACTGTACAAGATCTGACTGATCTTAGAGCTGAGTGTACAAAAAGTATACATTCTATCACTGTATTCACTGTAAACATCCGAAGGCTGTCACTGAAACAATAGAATACAGTATATTTACCTGTCCAGAGTAGAGGTTGGATGTCGAACACTCATGGCTGCAAACCGTCAGAGGTTTGTCCAATTGACTTTTGTAGTACAGTGTCAGTTTGAGATCATGTCAGTAATGGAAGGTCATTTGTATCTTTTTGCACTCCTTTAGTTGGGTTTTATCCGATCACCACTGCAGTGGTCAAAGTCTCATCCGGTAGAACAAAGCGGTCATCCTCATCATTGTTCCGTATGATCAACCAACATGTAATGGTCAGTTAACCACTATAAATCTTCTCAGTTGCTTGTGTTGCGGTAGTGTCATCTAAACATTCTCTGAGTTGCATATAAATATACAAGTAAACCTTTCTGTATTACCCCTGGTGCTTCAAGTTTACCGAACAACGATTAGGGAGAAATCATCTAACCAGCCTGCAGTGGTGTCAAAATATTTGCTTCAACTGCAAATGTCACTACAATGCAAAAATCAAACCATAGGCTGAATAGCAGGATGCATACAGGCAGGCACACAAACTAGCACAGTGTTAGAGGAAATAAAGTGCATTAACTCCAATTAACCACAACAATTAACAGCAAATCACAGTGGTGACAGTCACATAAATGCAGCTGCTTACACAAGAGCTATCCACAGCCATATCCACAACTAAACACCTGCAATAATGTATCCATAGACAAATCCATAGATTTCAGTGTTTTAGCGACAATCACCAATGGCACACTGCAGGCCGAAAATAAATATTAGAAACGCGATGTTTCCTGTGTACGAGAGGCCGCAGGGCGCACATCACCACCACCGCCGCCTCGTACGGTCAGGCGCCGCACGCTAGCTTGACTCCGGCGGCTGCGGGCTTTCACCTTCACGCGCGTGCGAAACAACGCCGGAGCGCCGACCAATTCACAAGATCCCTGACGCCCTTAAGGTACGATCAAACTCCAACGAGATGCTTTTGTTTTGGGATGTAATTACTAGTCGCCTTTTTGCGGCTTCACACGCTTATTCGGTGGCTAGCGAGATTCATTTGATCCTTAAATAGGTCCGTACGGCTTGAATCCCGGCCTGTCCCGTCTTAATGGATGCGTCTTTTTGGATTCCTGCTATATGGACCTTTAAGGTTGATGTTCATCTATTGCTTCCCAGAGTTACGTGATCTGCCGGTCTTTGATTGGTAGTGATATTCCAATGTTCAAGCGTTCGCCATTCTGGAATAAAACCATCATCCTTGGTTTAATGTTTGGGAACTAGGAAGGCAAACAGACTCTCGATCGCCCTCTATCGGCTGGATTCTGAAACATTCTCCCTTTGGTGCCATTGTCCAGTAGTTGGAGAAAAAAGGCAAAGGCGTCATTTTAGCGTGCCTGTATATTCTATTCACCATTAAACTTACTTGCTTGTAAGATACGAATTTAAGACCATTGACTCATTTACGAAAACAAGTAGTTCCTTGACCGGGAATCGAACCCGGGCCGCGGCGGTGAGAGCGCCGAATCCTAACCACTAGACCACCAGGGACTTCCGGTCATACATGATATAACAGAGAATAACAGGACAACATCTTACTCTGAATGATTGTGTGATGCAAATTTGACAGGTAACAGATATTAACAGTTGGTGGTTAAAATACCCACGTGAGATGTCTCTTTCAATTTGTAAAGCATTTGTTTTATTTATAGTGAATGAAGTCAGGTATTAAGTGCCATTTTCAGGATTGTCACATCAATAAGAAACATGAAATAAAGAAACTATTCCCTTCTCCATTCATTGGGTATTATTGCTTCAAGATTGTAGGATTTCTGTGAAATAAAATGCACAAATTTGTCGTCTCGCAAAAAACGCGTCCTTTTTTGTCACATCCATAACGCATGTTTATTTCCCTTTTTAGAAAGTGTATATACTACATTTCTAGGATGTTTAGACTCTATCAACAAGGGTTTTGGTCGAATATAAACCGATATGGTTCAATTCAGGCCTATTACATTCTGAGCATTTTAATGTCACGTCCAACAAGTTGGAATTGATGCATTATGACATACAGTAACAATTCAACAGCACACTTTTTATGTTAATAAATTTAACTTACAAATACTTTTTTAACATCAAAAGTCATAAATGTTTAGTTGTATTAAATGCACAGGGAACAAACAATTGTTGGCATTACATACAATGCAAAAATAAACTATTGTTCAGGCCGTGCTAGCTAATGTATGTACTAATGTTGTAAAGCAAATACAATCGTATTCCAAAGTGTTACCAAAGTATCTATTTTGGGCAAACCATGTAGACCGTGAGGACAAATTGTAGGAGAAGGATATTACCTTATTTGGACGTAAATGGGCGTGGAGGATTGAAGTGGGTCCCGTTAAGGAAGAGAACATCTGGACAGCGTCAGAGGAAAGTAGCACGTTAGTAGCAAGCATAAAGTGAAAATCTGTATAAGGTATGTCTGCATCGGATGTTTTCATATTTCATGTTGGGTCGTGGGCTACTGAAATGCGTGTTATCTGTAGCCTATGTAATATAATTAAAGGGGAGTTATTTTCAATCACACCTTAGCCTGTGGAATGCGCGTCATACCGTTAACGTTAGTTGTTTTGTAACAATATCTTTATTTACAGCGTTGATACATGTACTGAAGTCTGTTTATGCGTTTTAAATTCGAACATCTCCTCGTAAAAAGACGATTCTCATCACTGCGGCCAACTTCATTCTGAACCACCAAACCCTGAAGCCCGACAACAACCACACCCTCACCGCATCCGTTAGCCGAACTAACTCGTGTGAAGACAAACGAAGATATCTTCTAACATTACGCAATAAAAAAACAGAATACCCCAATTCTTTAAAACCCTGCCAAATAGAGTCTCTTCACGTCTACGTCTTCATGTTTTGTTTTGATAGTATAATGTGTGAAACGTGACAAGGCATATGGTTTGTGTTAGATAGGCTAAATATCTTTATTTTGAGTTTAATCTGTCCAGTAGTTTAACACGGAGCCACCAAAATTATTTTCTGTCTTTTGTGAAACACAATATGGCCGCCACAATACCTTATTTTGCAACACCTAGAACACATACCATTCATTTGGTAGACATCTGTAAATTACTCTGGATTTTGTTTTTCTTCTGCAAAATATTTCACTTTAGGTTGCACATAATAAAACAGCCTGCATGCACACTTTATAAGAACTGTAAATCTGGCCAAATGCTGTTAAATGCAATACAAATGACAGTATTAAAATAATGCATTTAAGAAAAAGAAGAACCGAGCATCAACCTGCCTTGCAAGGAGTTGAAGAGTTCAAGCTCCACAAATATGAGTTCTCCTTCTGCCATTGAACCCTGTTCACAAAGAAGTGCTTGAGAACTTTCTTAGAGTATGGTGTTTACAAAATCCGTGACTGGAGGATGTCAAATTTGTTAGCCAATGGTATCTTTCAAATAATGTTGCTGTCCGGTTTAGCTATGTTGATTTGGATGGTTCGTCAGCCTCTTCTTTGTATTTACAATCTTTTTTCTTGGCAGGTTCACCTGAAGCTGAAAAACAACAATCATATGCCTATGAATCATGCCGCTGGTTGTCTTTCAGCCTTCCCGTCTCATGTGGACACGTCTGGCGGCTTTAGTGTTCACATGCGTGGCGTTTAGCGTGGCCGCCCACGGTGGCAGACTCCCTGAAGGCATGGGCGAATGGTGTGTGTTCTGCTGGGCATTCAGTTTCGCTGGCACCCTTCTGGTGTTGCTTGTGGAGCTTTTGGGTCTACAGTCTCGTGCCCCTGTGTCCTGGACCAATTTCCCTATTACCTTTTCTTGCTATGCTGCACTCCTTTGCCTATCTGCCTCCATCATCTTCCCCCTCTACTTCCTTAAAGGCAGTCTGAACCAAGAGATGCGGGACCACAGAATCGCCTCGACTGTGTTTTCTTGTCTAGCCACCATGGCTTACCTGGTGGAGGTGAGCCTGAGACGGGCACGACCAGGCGAGGTGGCTGCGTACATGGCAACAGTCCCAGGCCTGCTGAAAGTGTGTGAAACCTTTGTGGCCAGTGTCATATTTGTGTTTATCAGTGACCCCGTTTCATATAACAGTCACCCTGCTGTGAAGTGGTGCATGGCTGTGTACTGCATTTGTTTCGTGATATCAGCTGCCATCGTGATATTGTGTGTTGGGGAATGCACAGGGTGCCTCCCTTTCCCGTTTGCACGTTTTCTTTCTGCCTATGCTCTATTGGCTGTTGCAATGTATCTCACTGCCACTATTATCTGGCCAGTGTTTAAGTTTGACAACAGTCATTCTGGAAGTTCTAGCCGACCAGACCATTGCCGTGGCACACAGGGGCTGTGCTACTGGGATAAATGGGTCGCCGTGGCTGTTCTCACGGCTCTCAACTTCCTGATCTACCTGTCGGATCTGGCATATTCTGCCCGACTGGTGTTTGTCACTTAATGAGAGACAGATATCTGAAGAACAACCCATGTAATCTTTTCACTGAGATTGACGTATTTTAAAGCCAAAGATTTGTGCACTGTACTGAAATGACTTCAGGTTCATAAGCCTTTCTCTCAAGTGTCTAGAAAAGAGGAGGAGGAAAGTAACCAGTAAATAAGATGGTATTAATGAGAATTTAATGTGATTTTTAGATGTTACCTTACTGTGCAATTTCTTATCATGAAGCCTTATGACAATTACTGTAAAAAAATGTCTGTATCATGCAAACTTGAAGCTTCAAATTTGTGACATGCTTTATTGTTGACTGGTGACCTCAAAATAGCATTTCAAAAGGTTTTTCATCCAAAACCAGTAAGATTTTCTTTCATATTAGCATTGAACACAAAGAACACAAATAAAGATTGATATGCTGTTACATCCATGTGACAATTGTCATATTCTGTTCCAGCTCATGATTTACAATTGACATGAGGTTTTCAACAGTTTTGTTTTTATATTTGAAGGGGTGATGATGAGAGAAATACATTCTGTAGATCACACAGGCTTCCAAAAAAAATTAATTCAAGTTTATCTACAGTGAATGTCCCAGGCTTGTCAATGCTGAAATGCATGTTTTTAGTACATTTTTGCTTAAAGATCAGGCCATGCCAACAAGTTGCTATTTTTGTAAATTATTTTTGGGCTGGTTAATTATTCAGAAGTCAGAAGTGACACTATTGGAAGTGTGACTTGGCTCATAGTTTGCCGTCTCAAGTCAACTTTATTTATATTGCGCTTTTTAAAATTTTCATTGTTACAAAGCAGCTGTACAAGAAAACATTGACTATTGGCAAAACATATACGGTTATGCAAGTCAAAACACAGGTCAAATATCAGATATATCAGATATACATTTCTATATGCAGTGTTAATTAAATAAACCTATAACATTCTAGAAATTTATAATTTTGTAGAGTCGCCAACACACACACACATCTGTCTGATATTTGACCTGTGTTTTGACTTGCATAACCTTGTATGTTTTGCTTATAGTCAATGTTTTCTTGTATAGCTGCTTTGTAACAATGAAAATTGTCAAAAGTGCTATATAAATAAAGCTGACTTGACATGACACACACACACTGCAAAATTGCTTCTAGAGATTTGTAGTATTTAAACTTAGGCACTACCTTTGATTGGTCTTGACATCAGTTTGTCCCAACTTTTTTGGCCGACCTTTAATTTCCGTTCCTGTCACTAAACAATAAACAGGAATGTACCGGTATTAACACAAGTAGGCCAAAATCCTCCAAAGATTGACCAACCCCAGCATGCAACACATGTGAAGTAGCTTTTACATTCTATAAGGTCTTTTCCAATAACAATATCATTATAACATCTAATAGTGTAAAGCATTCTTTTTGTAATTATTTTCTTCAATTGCGTATATTAAGTAGTGACAGTATTAGCGAGGCAAACATGTGTACAATTGTTTATAGTCTACTCATGCCTGGATCAACACACGGAGAAACAAATAATTTAGCCACTATAAAACATGGTCCCCGTACTTTTACTATAGTAAATCAAATGGTTGATTTTCATAAGGGATACTGGTGGATTTAGAAAAAGTATACAGGTGTATCCTTCTTTCACATTCTAAGGGGTTGGAGCTAAGAAAGGAAAGGAGGATACACAAAGAAGAAATGTTCAATAGTCAGTTTTCGGCCAACAATTCTAGTTGCTTATTTGGCTGGAAAAGAAGAATTTAAAGTACTGTTTCAATTGTTAGTTTGAAACCTTATCCCTTCATCCACGTGTCATGTATACGCAGTATTATTTTTTGAAAATTTAGAAAAAAATGATAAACGTCACTCTTTTAGATTCACTCTTTTACATTCATATTAACATATTAATTATACATAAATGTTTAATCATTATTAGATGGATAAAAACTTGTAAACTGCATATCACAATGACAGTTATTGCATTTTGTGTATTAAGGAAACAGCACCAAGATACAGTATGTGTCACGGCCGTTGCTGGTGCCTCGGCTGTCCACCTTAAAGTACTTTGTGTGTTCCAGGACTTTATGTTACTCTGTGGAAACTCCTTAAACTGCATTTGTTCCGCTCCCTGTTTTCTTGCCTGCCGCACTTAAACAAAATGATCCCCCATGGTCAACTGAACCAGTTGACAATCACAAGACACAAGTCATTATGGGAAATAGAGTCTTTACCAAAACACAGGCAGAAACACAGAGCCAAATGGCGCCCTCAGGTGGAGATTAAGGCGCCAGCAACAGGGTCTGACAATATGCATTGATAATACTGCCACGACTCTTATCCATGTGTTTTAAGATGAACATGCTGATATGCATTCGAGTTTCCGTCTTTCTCTGACATCAATTAATACTTTTATCAAGTTAATTCAAACAGGGGACCGTGGCTGGGAAAACCTTTGGAGGTTTTGGTCTTCAAGTATTGGCTGGCTCATGGACTGTCTTATAGAGTGACTGCAAATGTCGGTCAACAGTTAGTCTTCATGTCCACAGTATCACGGCTGAAATAAAGGAAATTGTGAGGAAGGGTATAGTCACAAGTTACCCACGGAGAGATCAGCTTGAATGTATTGGTCAAGGCTTTGCCCATTCGGCAAAGCATGATGCCTTCCGCAAAGCATTTGGATGGATGGGTGCCACATTGTAATAAAATGCTAAATTTAAATGCAGGCCATATGTCATGATAAAGGGTGTTTTGTAAATATTATCATTGGTTATCCTGGATCTGTGCACGGCACAATGAATCTTCAAATACAGTCCAATCTACCTAAATGCTGAGTTCCCACCTCAGGGGTATTTTCTTTTAGGTGATGGGGGCTACCCCTGTCTGGAAACACCTGGTGCAATAATCACGGCATACAAGATGCCACAAGGGAGAGTACCATGAATATTTAACCATCATCATAATAAGGCACGTGTCCTTGGTATCATGAAAACAAGGTGGAGATCCACTCTCTTCAAAGCTCTGGAAGTGGAGATCTTCTGTACAGGTGTTGTGCTTGCTTGTGCATTTCTGTGTGGTTTAAGTGCACTGCACTTTGGCATTTTATAAGACATGGGAAAGACCTGTACTCTTACTTCCTGTCACATGCACGCGCTCTCAAGTGGTCCAGACTGATATTTGGGCTGCGTCCAAATACCCCACTTGTGGTCTTGACCACATGAGAGCGCGTACACGCGACAGGAAGTGAGATCGCAAGTATGTCCAATGTCTTTAAAACACCAAAGTGCAGTGCCCTTAACGCACACTAAACCCACACTATATTGAATCAGGGCTAAGTGTACCCATCATGCATCACGTTCTGGATATATCATGAGACCTTTTGCTAGGGTCTCGTGAGATGTTGCAGAAAGCTTTCCAGTGTTAGTTATACTAGTACTTTGTTAAAGTTATATGACTATGTTTGGTCAACATGCGTTTTCTTTTGTTTTTGCTTTTTTGGGTACAGCTGCTTTGATACAATACCAATAGAGCACTAAAAAATTATACGTGATATTACATATGATTTTGTTGTAAAATGTAGTTTTCATGATATCTCATGCTGACTTTAAGGATAATCATTACTGAACAAAACGTCCACCAATTCGTCACACGATTTCACTGCAAGTTACATTACACTGACATCTAGTGGTAGATCTGGTAAAGTGTAACGTGGCATAAATCAGTATACTGTAGTTTGCCAGTCCAATTTGATTATGAATCATCCGTTTAAGATGTTAAACCAAATTCTAGTTCGGTGTGGTGTCAATGTTTTTATTTAACTTCCATGATACATGGAAAATGAACAACTGGGCAAAATGATTTACCTTATGATGTGAATGCGCACATGAAAAACTCTTATTGTTATGTCATGTTCTTAATATTCTTTTATACTTGTATATGTTTTGCTACTCCATGTATTTGACAGTCTTGGCAGGGTGGTGCAAACATGTACTTTCCTGATTATCACACCCAGCTTATAGCCTAGAAACAAAACTAAAAGAACTTTTTTATAATGTATAAGTTATTTTAGTTTGGTTTCTCTGCAAGCTGGTTGGTTATATTATGGATTGTACATAAAACAGTAATACAATACAAAATGTGTGACATAAAACCCCAAGTCATGATATTTAATATTTGTGTTTATTATACTGTAGTTTTTTCAATGCAATGATATGTTTCGAACCACATTCTTAACAAGAAATAGACATAAGTAGAAAAAATTGTTTATTCTATTGGTCTACAACAATTCCTTTTTAAATCTTGGAAGCAAGTACACAATTTGCAAAATGTCATGTTATTTTAAATTATATTCAAGCAGACAAAATAACCAATATACTGCCATTTTAAATAAAAATGTATTAGGGTCAAAATCAGGGATTGTTTCTTCTTGCGGCTCCCATGGAACATTCTGTCAACAAGAGGGTGTGAACGATCTGAAGTAGGAGGGGCAGAACTATGTTCAGAGGACTTGTATTTCTAGTAATTCTGCTAAAACTCATCAGTAGTAGGAAGTGATTCATTGTAAGGGTGTAACACATTAGCACTTTGCTAACATACATTTATAACAACTGAGGAGTACAGTAACTATATTTTAATAAATCTGATGCTTGATATGATTGTAGTAAAATACTTACTATTAGTTATTGTATAAAAATTTTTTTATTGTATACATTACAGTGCCTTCTTACGAGAGAAAACAAGAATATGGGAGGTAAGAAAGTAACGTAAAGCTATTGTAAAATTGACTGTAGATTTATGTTTTTATGCTTTTAAGTTTATGGGGCAGTTTCCCGGACATGTTTAATCGCAGACTGAAATGCATATTTGAGCTGTCTTCACTGAAAACATCTTGCATTGACATATCTTAAAATATATCATTGTTTTCTCTTTAGATGCACACCAGTCATGTTTGTAAAAAATAATTGAACTAAATTCATGTCCTGGCTTAGGCTAATTAATGTCTGGGAAACTGCACCTACTGTATATGTAGTTTATAAGACCATACATTTTATTATTTAAAAGAAAAGTTCTTTATTAACAATATTCTTCCAATAGCCAGTGAGTCTCAACCAAACAAAAGGATAGTTCTTCTTGGGAAAACAGGAGATGGAAAAAGCAGTGCTGGGAATACCATTCTTAAGCAACAAGTATTTGTGAGTAAAGCTTCACCTGAATCTGTGACAGCGGAATGTGTGAGCGGTGATAGGAAAGTCTATGGACAAAAGGTCACAGTTATTGACACTCCGGGAATCATGGACACAGCTCTCGATGAGGAGATCATCAAATCGGAGATCATCAGATCTGTGATCGAATGTGCTCCCGGACCTGATGTCTTTACCATTGTTCTGAAGGTGGGAAGGTACACGGCTCATGAAATGAAGATTGTGGATAAAATTGTGGAATATTGTGGAGAAGACACATTTAAACATTCAGTAGTTTTATTCACTCACGGTGAACAACTCGAGGGCCAAACCATTGAGGAATTTGTGAAGCTAAGTCCAAAACTACAGGGGCTTGTGGATAAATGTGGAGGGCACTGTCATGTCATTGACAGTAAATACTGGACGAAACGTCATGTGGGATACAAGAGCAACAGGGTCCAGGTGAAAAATCTTCTAAAAGCCGTAGAGCAGAAGCTGAAAGACAATGAGAACAGCTGCTACACCAATGAGCTCCTACAAACGGTGGAGGAAGAAATTCAAGAGGAGATGAAGAATATCAACGAGGAAAAAATGGCTCCTGAAGAAAAACGAGAATTAGCAAAGAAGATTGTTCACAAAAAACTTTTGGTTAGACTTGCAGGAGTGACAACAGGGACATTAACTGGTGCTTTCCTGGGCGTTGGTGTGGCAGTGGCATCGGTTGTGGCTTTACTTAAAGCGGCAAGCATTGCGGGAGCAGCAGCGGCTGCTGGAGCAACAGGACTAGCAGCAGGAACAGCAGGTTCAGGAATTGCTGCTGGAGCCACAGCACTAGCAGCAGGAACAGCAGGTTCAGGGATTGCTGCTGGTGTCACAGGAGCTGGCGTTGGAGCAGCATGTTCAGGTGTTGCTGTAGGTGTCATTTTTGGAGCAGCGGCGCTCGCAGGAGCGATCGGAGGAGGAGTCACTGGATACAATGCAGTTGAAGATGGCGATTCAGTTACAGATGCAATAAGGAATGCAGCCAATCTTAACTATGATAATGCAAAAGCTGTGTACAAAAAGGCAGAGAAACACCAACACAAGCTCTTTAAAATGAAGTCGAACTAAACCTGATATAAGTTAAATAAATATATTTATATGTACTGTATATAGAACTTATCAAACATTCTTTTGAAATGTATTTGTTTTACTACCGTTACAATTCATTACTTAAATCCACATTATATTTTATTCTAATTCTAACATGATGTTAAGTCACAGATTCTTGAAATAAGGCAAAACTTTACAATAATATTCAATTTGTTAACATTAGTAAATGTATTACATACACACTATGTATTTAAGCATTTATCAATTAATAGATTAGTAAACAGATACCTCAGATACAGTGTTAATGATTCATTTTTTATACTACATAAATAAAAATGCATGTTGTATAGATAAGCTATATAAGCTGTAGTCTCAGCTAAAGTATTATGTAAGGTAACGTTTTATTTCCATTCTTTTTTCCCCTTAAGAATTGGCATCTATTCCCTCCTAAAAGTAGTCGCTCACCCCCAAATAATCCAAAATGGACTCACCTTCAAACCAAAGTTAATTGATGTGTGTATATGGATCTGTTGTGTTCATTTGTGTATTTCTGTGCATTCATCGGGATTTATTTTGCTGTGCGTTAATGTGTGGGGTTTTGATACCGTTTTCATGTATTATTATCATATTATAAATGTAATTATTTTATGTAAGTACATATTGTAAATCAATGATTGACGTATTTGTGAAAGTATCAGGAATTTTTGAAAGCATTACTAAAATAATGAATAAAATGAATCCATTTTGTCATTTGTATTAATAACATTTAATCATCTTTAATCCTATTAATGAAAGTGACTGTAAATGGACATTAAATGCATTAAAAATAAATCAAACAAAAACATTTATTAAGTCGCATCGTGGCAATCAAGGCTGGTAATATCATGATACTTTACCCCAAATATTTATCCATTAAAAATCCAATCACAGGATTGGGAACAAGAATGTACTGTAGGTTATATTGGTTCGGGAAAATAAGTAATTAAATATTAATTTCCACAGAAGTGCACTAGAAAACCTATACAACCTTTTCTCATTGATTTTCATCAAAGTATTTAAATACAGGATCCATTTACTGCACTCAGGCCCACTTATACCACCACAATACACTACAGAACAGTTTCCCCCCATACCCACAACATCATTAGCCACTTTACACTGGTGTAAACAAAACCAAAAGGAAAATTGCCTGACTAGAAGTGACATTACCCCAATTAATGGATGGCACCTGATATCCCATTTAACCTTTAGGTGATCTGAAACAATTCCCTTTGTGACCAGGATCCTCATAATGATGAAATGAAAAAAAAAACATTCCTACCTAAGAAAAAAAAAACTAAATGAAAAAAGCATACATAACATACAAAATAATAGCCCCTCTCTATCTCTCTCTCTGTACGTACGTACACGTTTGCTCAAGCATCACTGTGTGTAAATCAGGTCGCTGATTCAGAATATGGAAAGGGGAGGAAGCTGTTTACCAAGATTTGTGTGCCTTACTGGAATTGTACATGCATACGGCTGTGTTGGAATGTGCTGAAGAGTGATTTGAGATGTGTCATTGGCAGGTCTTTCGAAACAACCCTAAAGATTGACTGATAAGGTACGAGAAAGGCAAGAAAGAAACTCCACCTCTTCGGGCGAGCCTTGAGACAAAGATAGACCAATTGATAACTGTGACATGAGGCAGGACAGAAGACGCTACAGCTCTCTCGAAGGAAGGCATAATCTAAAATGAAAAGACATCGACAATTACATTTACACCACCAGGAAGTAATCACCTGCGGTCTATGGAGGAACTAAAGCAACTGTAAAAAAATATAGAGAACATTCCCAGGGGGTAAGCAGGAGCTTACAAATCTCAAAAGGTAAGAATTGTTTCCTCTAGTATACATTCATACGAGAGTGTATGGATCAAAATAGCCTGTAATGTGACATTTATGATTAATTATTAACAGTGATAATATGTTTGACTATTGAACACTGAGTGTAATAAGGATGTAAATTGTCTGTCTGTGGGTTTTTCATGGTCATTTGATAAAGCAAAAATAAAACAGAGCAGACCATTTCATTCCCTTATGACTGCGTCATCATAACACCTTTACCAATATAATAAAACATTATGTCAGCAGGTTTATGTTTATTAGGATTAGCTTAAAATAGTATTCTGTACTCAAGTCTAGTTTATTTTTATAGCACTTTTACAAATAATAAATAACAAAAGCCCTTAAAAGTGATATGAAACGAAGGTGAAAAAAATCTAACGTACGTTTAACTTAAATTCATGTTATATCCACATGTGCTGTATGTCCGTGCACATCACTTGAATATTCTCATCTGTGTAAAGCATGCAAAAACATGCCTCTGTCTCTTCCAAGCCTGTGTGATACATCAGTCTGCAGAAAAAATGCATGCACAGTTGACTCAAATGGTAGATTAGTTCGGAAGAAAACAATGTTTAATACACTATAGTTACATTTGTTGAATTTTAGCTTGGCTGTGTGCGGTTTTCAAGCTCTGAATGAAATGTGCGACTGCTTTCACAGTACAAATAATTTTCATTCAAATTGTAAATCTCTGTTTGAATTCAAAGTCTGGGGGCATGTATGCATGTGTGATGATGAATGTATTACTCTGTTGTGTTGTCACCCGGGACATGTTTGCATTTGTTGATGGGTGTGAACTGGTTTTTGTGTGTGTCTGAGGCATTTGGGTCAGCTTAAGTCGGACTTGCACCAGACAAAGGCTTAATACAGTCCAAACACTGGCCATGTTGGAATGTCGGAATGTCAACCCAAGCATGTTGAACCTTTAAGAAGTAAATCTCATTGCCATCCAGCCATTCACAGTTCCTTATCCTATATTTGTAATGGTTTGTTTGGATAAAGGAAGGACTGTGAACGATTTCCTAGTCAATTCTGTTTACGCAATTCATGTCTGATCTCGCAGTGAGGGAGTTCTAGGTGGAAAAACTTGCTACAGTTATTGCACTTAGTCTGTCTTTTTTTCCCCCAAGAACACCCCCAAGCTATGCTCCACCATAAACAGTCATATATAGCAGTATCTACAAAATGCCTGTAATGGCACTGATCAGGCTACAAATGATTTCTTTATATAAAAATAATCATTTCAAAACAAACACATGAAAAAATATGAATAATGCAGCCACTATATGTTAAACAGTCAACTTTTGTAAAAGTGTAAAGCATAACCTTTCAAAATAATTTTTGTGTTGAAACTACATCCATTCTGGTTTTGAATGAGATGAGGGTATGTAAATGTTGACAGAACATTGGTTTTGAGTTTAATCATTTTAGTTTACAAAGTAACTTTGTATTAGCACCTAATGTACTATTGCTCTTTCATGACATATCGCTTATTGCTCCCTGAACTCTTTGTAAGTTGCTTTGGATAAAAGCGTCTGCTAAATGACTAAATGTAAATGTGAAATGTGCGATAATATTCATGCTGTCTCTGACCACCAGTCCTGGCTATCTACCTCATCACTGAACGATGAGTAATTTCACAGCTGAAACTTCCGGTGACAAATAGTTAAATCAAACGATGAAGGAGTTGTCTCTTTCTATTTGATATACTTCTCATTTTAATCTGTATAGACCATCTTTTTGAGCAAACAGTCAACATCACTTATAACAACACAAATCTACACTGTATGTATGACACACAAAAAAACTTAATGGAAAAACCTGAATAAAAAGGAACTAGAACATAAGCATCTAGCAGACTCTGACCCTATTTGTACTTTTAATGAGTCCACAAGTACCTAAAATGCGCTTGTAGTGCATAGGAAATCCAAAAGGCATCATGGTTCTCAAACAGATATTGAAGGAGGGGAATCTCCCTCACCCACATCCCTTTCATGGCTCTGTGCAGATGCACTTGATCCTTGTTCCCAAAGGCAAGCCTCCTGATACAGTCCTTGACACCCTTATAGGTGTCCCTGGAACACAAGAAAGTAGCACAGGTATATTTGTAGCAATAGCCAACAATAGTTTGTATGGGTCAAAATAATTGATTTTTCTTTTATGCCAAAAATAAGTAAAATATCAAGTAAAAACCATGGCACACGACTCACAGTATCCATTTCAAATTCTGGTATAAGTTTGAGTTCACCCTTTTTATTCCTCAGGTTGCGCACATTACACAGCAGCGATGGCAGAGTTGGCCTGTTTCCTCCGCTTCATAACCTCTGTCTTACCCCCTCCTCTACCTTTTCAACGTTGTCTCTGCAGCCTTTCCACATTTACGGGGTTTGCCGTCTTGCCATCGATACCCCCATGGTTTGGATTGCGATCTTAGTAATTCCTTGTGTACGTGGGCCAAATGCTGTGTTTTTGCTCAACTAGAGGTTCAGAGTCAGGCTATAGACGAACATTTCCTGTTTGTCCCCATGAAGAAAAGCCGAAAATGTAGTCCCCCCCAAAAAACACAATTTTGCAGTGTTTACATAAAATGAACGCACAAACAGAAACAACAGGGGGATTATTAATCGCACATTTGCTGTAAACATAAAACTATGCTGCACCACAGTTGTCCAGGTCGTAGACAAGGCAGCGCCAACGAAGTTATACTAAAACCTAAGCTTCTGCTTTTCATGTTCTCTGATATGTTCTTTTTCCTTTGAATTTTGCCTCGTTTTCTATATATATATCTCTGTCTCTCTGGTTCCTTACCCACGGAGTTGTAAGGAGTTTGCTGAGCACCTGTATTTTCAGGCCATGTATAAAGTACCTTATGGGTTTAATTTGGTTGACCTGATAGAAGATCTGGTTGACAAGGTAGTATGACGAGAGTCTAGGTTTAAACACTTCCAATATTACTTTGGTGTAACAAATATTCTGTATTTTTGTTAGGTAATATGTATTTTTTTGCCATTCTAATGCGTTAACTAATGCACCATTAGTAATTGCTGCCGGGGGGTATGGTATTGTTTGAAATGTCCTATGACTTTTACTTTCAGATGTGTTTCTATTTCCTTTTTTTCAGATGGCCTACAACCACACTGACCTCCATGTTTCCTCTCCTCTTCGGTCCTTTAACATGTCAAATCAACTTTTCTCCAATACCACCAAAGGAACGGAAAGAGTTATCGAGTCAATTATGAGCAACAACGGCGGAGCCGTTGCCGGCGCTGCGATCCTTGGCCTTGTGTGTTTCCTTGGTGTCCCTGGAAACATCTTCATCGTCTGGAGTATTCTGGCTCGAGCTCGTCGGTTTTCCATCACCACACTCTTGATCCTAAACCTAGCTTTTGCCGATGGATTCCTCATGCTGCTTACGCCTTTTTTCCTTGTTTACTTAATTAAACGCAGCTGGATTTTTGGCCTTGCACTGTGTAAAACTCTGTTCTACCTCTGTTGCGCCAACATGTACGCTTCAATATTTCTGATAATGCTAATGAGTCTGCACAGGCTGGTTGCTATAGTGTGGCCAAAGCGTGTTGGTGCCTTAAGCAACCGCAGGGCAGTCCTGAGGTTGCTAGTTGTATTGTGGATTCTTGCACTGGGACTCTCTGTACCCACTTTATTTTTCAGGATTGAAAGTGATTCAGAAGGTCAGATAGTGTGCGACTGTAAACACTCGAAACCACAATATGTGAGTTTAAAGACAAATTACTCATTGAATATAATAACAACCGTCACTACAGCAATAACATTTAAGTGTAAAATGCATTCATAATGTGTCATTTATTTCAGGCGGTGTTGCAGTACTGTATGGAAACTATGCTCGGCTTCTTGTTGCCATATGGGGTGATCATAAGTAGTTATGTGTGTATCCTGCGAAAAATTCGCAAGACCAGGTTTCGTAGACGCATCCGCAGTGAGAAACTCATCCTGGTGATTGTCGTCTCCTTTGGTCTTTTCTGGCTACCTTACCACGTCATAAATATGGTGCAGGTGTGTGTGTCATCATCTACAATTAGTAAACCGAATATAACAAGCAGGGGTTAAGAATATACGGGGCCTTTATACTACGGGTTATGCCACACTATGATTGATTTGATTGGCCACATCACGTGACCAAAAAGCTGAGAAAATATGATTCAGCTATGAATGTATATTTTAACCTATTCATCAATATATCACTGTAATTCCATTCAAGGGAACCATGTTTTGTTTGCGCAGGTCACTGCTGCTTTATATCCAGAAGATTCGCTGACAAAAGTGAGGTAAACAAACACTCTCAGACACATACAACAAAATGACCAATGCAATCTACCAAGAACAACACAAATAAAATAAATATAAACTCGAGACCACTTATAAGTAAAATACTGGAATTTACTGAAAATGAAAACTGGACCGACTGATCAAAAATAAAAAAAGAGGATTTGCAAAGATTTCACAAAAAAATCGTTTTCATTTTTAGACAACATAATGTGTATGCCCTTCCTGAGGTGTGCTTTTGGATTGGTCTCCTAAATTTTCACCGGAGATGTGTTTATTCTGACTTATTATTTGTACTTTTTTAAACTGTGACAATGTGAGCATGTTGTTCTTGTCTTATTAAGGAAGTGATTTGCTTTTCCTCTGACAGGCTGGATAAAATTTGGACATCATGCCGGGCCCTCACCTCTACTGTGGCGTTTGTCAGTAGCTGCATAAACCCTGTTCTTTACACATTTACTGGAAAGTCATATATCCGACAAGAGGGTCTCGCCTTCATGGCACGGCTGTTTGAGGCCACGGGGCTGGAGTCAACATTGAAGATCCGGCGGAGCAATCAGAACAGTCGAGATCGAGAGAAAGAGACGGATGAAAAAGAGAATTTGAAAGACAAGGATATGGATTCCACCATCAGCGCAATTGCCAACTTGAGTATTAAAGTTGTCCCACTTGGAAATGGGAAGTGAGACTCTTTGTGGAAAATTTTACGTTTGTTGACAGCGTTGAACCAGCTTTATGTATTTCAGTGTGATACTTACATTTGTATCAGTTACTGAAAGTACGTTTACACGAAAAAAAAATGTCTCCGCTGGTTGTAGTGGTGGAGTAAATCTACTTTTTGCTGGAGAAAAGATAGTAAGTATGTCACACGGCACATGTAGCATGGAGGCCGCCATTATTGTTTGTGAAATACTCGCGCATGCCTACAGACTGAACTCGTAATACGCATGAGTATGAAGTCATCATTTCTGGAAAACGCCGCCTTCAGAGTTTACACGGAAACGATAATGCCGTTAAACCCGTTTTCAAAGGTTTGCGTTTACAGGCCCCCAAAAGATTTCAGTTGAAAACGGTCTCGTGTAAACAGCCTCTGAATGTATGTAAGTTAGACTGAACAATGCTGTAACATGGTATAAAAGGACAACTTGCACTTTTGTGAAAGATGGCTCATGATAGTTCATCTTGGAGTTTTAGAAACAGGATAAACTATAGAGTTGGGAGACTCATGTCCAGACAAGTGGTGAAAGACTAAAGACTACTAACTGGATAAGGGCTAAAACTGCCAGAGGGTATTCATGTGGTGACTAATGGACTAAATCAGAAACATCACAACTGTATGAGAAATTCACAAGAACAAAATGAACTAATCTATGGATCTCTGAGGGTCACTACAAGACATGGAATATATTTTTATAATTATTCAGAATGATCTCATTCTAACCCTTGACTCACATCTCTGCCCACAAGAGGGGGCCACACAACAGAAGAAAGGGATGAGAGGAAAATTAACCTTGTTAAAGTAAACAACAGTTTGTAAAATTTCAGGATTTGTGATTTAAAAAGTTTGTTATTTGTTGATGATGATTGGCTTTTCAGAATAATTGGCCCTGTTGGTTTATAATCACAGTAAAACACTTTTTGCTTAAAAAACCAAGGCAAACTACAAAAGCGACTTTGAAATATAACACAGGAATAAATGAATGAGGTAAAGTTCAGTTATGTGAAACACAACATACATTAAGGATCACGAACAATTTAGGGTAGTTTACTAATTTTTTATTATAATAATGAAAATTGCTCTAAATAATCCACAACAATTTAACATTTGAATATTTTTTATCATCTTTGAAGTAGCCAACCTTTGAAGTAGACATTTTAAGATGCTAAGATGCGTCTATTTTTCATTGAGAAGTCAAACATGTCACTACCTTTTTTGAAATAATAGTTATTTTGTAAAAATAAGAGAAGAAAATAACTTGACATTTTTTTTCTGTTTACAAAACTAATTTAGTTTTTCTTTTCGTTTTCTGGGTGTGAAGTTGCTTGTTGGTGTTTCTACAGCTGTTGCTTTAATATTTTTGGGTGGACTTTATGTCTGGCCATAGGTGAGTTAACGTAGGTATGACATATAAACCAAGATAACCTTCTATTTGGACAAGAAAATAGGGTTCTTGTCACTGCGGTGTAGGAAAACTTAATATTTACTTAAGACTTATTGGAATCAAAAACAAACACATCTTTAGTAAAAGCCAATGAGATTTAAAATTCCAAAAATTTGAACAGTGTGATTGTTTTTAATTCGCTAAATTAGTCCAAAATATTAATAATTTTCTTACATACATCTTTTCATTTTCCCATTAAAGTCTTACTTAACTGCATGCATGAGCAGACCTGAAATCCAAAATATGAAACGTAAATGTACCCAGGAGCACCTGTATATACATGTTTCAGTACAGTGTCAGCATGTTGGACACAGTTTTGATATCCTGATAAATTGTGTTATTATTAATGTAACTGCGTAATTATTATGTACAGATTGTAATTCAATAAAAGTTTATCTGAAAGAAAAGGAAACAAGGATGTTCACTACTCAGTTTTTTCATCATGTCAGTTATGTGAACACCGCCAAATTGTGTAAACTGAACATTGAGTCAACATTTCAATGTATATGAACTAACACTGTCTATGATTATATCTATATGAAAGGTGTAGTGATTGATAACCCCACCATTTGGGGAGTTGTTGGTTTAGCTAAAAAGGGCATTAAAGTACTATATATAATTTATAGTACTGATCAGCAGTCATTGTGACCTCATCGACTCTAAAAAACATTATCGTCTGGTTGTGAAAATAATGCACATCTACAAATTACAAGCAATTGGTGGGATCGGTCACCGTTTAAGGGATAAACACAGTTAAGTACAAAGGCCTCCAGTGAATCCAGGTGTTGGCGGGTGTCCTGAACTGATCTTAAGCGCATGAATGTCCCACCCTCAGAAAAGGACAAATTTGGTGTGCATTTATCAAAGAAGAGCTTATTTGGCTAAACTAAAGGTCTCAAGTCTTTCTATTAGGGCCAACTGGGACTTTTCATGTATCCCCTGATGCTATATGCTTCCAATAATGATACTTTCATGTCTTGCCCATGAAAAGAAAGAAAGTGTCCTGATGCAGTTTGTTGAGGCTCCAGTTGATCTTGGCTGGATGTGATCAGAGAGAACCAGTTGATGCAGAGGGTCTGTATCTGGAAACACAACGCCGCAGCCTGGCACAAACTCAGGGGTACGGGTGAAGAGAAAATAGAGATGTCATGAGCGTGGAGGGAACAAGGACAGAGGACCCAAGTACATACAGCAGGTAAGAGGCAAAGGATTTTAATCAAAAATACAAAACGAAAACCCACGAGGGGTAAAGCAACTGAACAGCAAGGGTAAGAACAGGAAGGGTACACAGGAACATAGACTGACTACACTAAACTATACAAGACTAAGTACATCACTAGACATAATTGCAGTTAGAAGTTAGACTTTATTAGTGCACCTGTCCTAAAGGTGAAACCCCATCGAACTCTGACTGAGGAAGACAATGAAGGAAACCCCTGGAATTTAAGGAACCATTTCAGCTTTAAGACATGATTATGGACGCTGTGCAAACTAGCATCTTTTAAAAAAAATAGTGTGTAAGAATGTAGAGGTAAGATAAATAATATATGTTTAAGTAAGGCTTGTAGCCTTGTTGCATTGGTAACTAATAAGTTTGGACAGTTTAGTCCAAACAGCATTAGTGCATAATGCTTTATTTTAAGTGTTCAATCCTGTTTTGGAGACCCACGGTTCACTGATGTGTCTGCACCACATTTATGCAGTGTGTATGGAACAGAACTAAACAACTTCTGCTTTAATGACATATTTAACGTGCATCATATGTCTCTCTCTTTTGTAAGCATGGTGCAAGAAAGTCACATAAAAATATTCTTGCTATTGCATGTTGTAGCGAGGTAGGCGGGACGAGAGCCGGGATGTGAGGCCTAGGTATCACGGAGGAGATTGTGGAGCATAAGAGGACGATCGACCGGACCGTCAGTGAGAGAGGACAAGGCCTGGACTTTATGTTGTGTTGTGTTGTTTGTATATTTAATTAAAAGTATTTTCCCTTGGCCGGTTCCCGCCTCCTTTCTTCCCTTTTATTGAACTTCATTACACTGGTGCCGAAACCCGGGAGGAAGGAGGGACATGCTGTTGAAGAGCCCTCGCTGCCGAAGGGCATCACAGTGCCGAGGAGTTCGGGCGGCTGCCCGAGGCGGTGGTGCTAGTGCAAGATGAATCGGCTGGGACGGAGATGGGATGAGGTGGGATGGTGGCCTAAAGGAGGGAGCGGAGGGGTCGTCGCCGTTGGCTATCGGCCTGAATACTGTGTCCAACAACCATGAGGGTGAGGAACGTCTCGGTTACGTCTGTAACCTCGGTTCCCTGATGGAGGGAACGAGACGTTGTGAGAGACTGACTGGGGTTTGATCTTGAGAACCTACCTTCTCCGAGATAATTAATTAATAAAACGCCAATGGGCTTGGCGAATGGCACGCGCACGCCAGTCTCCGCCCCGTGCATACGGGTATAAAGGAAGATGGCGGCGGTCATTCACTCACCCTTTGTACTGAGGAACCTGAGAGGGCACTCCCGTTCACTGCAGTGATTCGGTGCAGCGTTGTGGCATGAAGTCACAACGTCTCGTTCCCTCCATCAGGGAACCGAGGTTACAGACGTAACCGAGACGTTCCCCTTCAGTCGGTCTCTCGACGTTGTGAGAGACTGACTGGGGATCAATCTTAAACGCCACAGCGCTTGCACCGATATCACGACCTCTAGCGGAGCGACCCTGACTGGGCTAGCGAGTCCCAGAGTGCTACCGCGAGACGTAATCTTCCAGTCATATAGTATTGGTCATACCGAGAAGCCTCTACTGACGGCCTCACGGACAGTGGCGTACGCCTCTAGTAGCGAGGAGCTGTCCGGAGCCGAACACTGGGGAAACACTGCTCTCCTCTTAGAAGAGTGTGCTACGGAGGCCACATCCTACCCGGAGGGGAGGTACATGTGGAGACATGACATGGTCTCCCCGGCGGGGAGAACAACATGCGGAACGGTGTTAGCCCGAATAGGGGGACAATCCAGGTGGGATTACCACCGGCGGGGAGGTCACAGATTCACCAATCGGGAAATCCTGAGTGAGGAATTCAACACACGGGACGACCCAAAGGGGAGTCACTACGTATGGGGCACTAGTCCTAATACAGGGGTCTGCCTGAGCAGGGATGACTCTACCTGTAACGGACCTGGTTCTAACAGACGGCTCCGCCCAGTCTGTTACCAAGTGCAATGCTTAGTGATGGATGGAATGCCTATACTTCGCCCGAGAGGGGAAAGTAGGTAGGCTACAATAGCGCACTAGTCTCACCTGGTGAGGGGAGAAGGCGCTTTCGCAGGCGTACGCCCAAACCAGGAGCCCACCCTAAACGTTGGCGGCGTTTAAGGGATGTGCTGCAACTGGTTCCACGTGGAGATTGTAAAATCTCGTGAAGGTACTGGGCGTAGCCCAACCCGCAGTTCTACAATGTCTGCCAGAGAGGCGCCCTGTGCCAGTGCCCACGAGTGGAGTGGGCTCTCACTGCCAGCGGGCACGGCGATCCTGGGATTGGTACCCAGTGCGCCACTTCTGTTTGGAGACAGCCCCCCCCGGGTGCCGTCTCCCAGAACAGACAAAGAGCTGCTCAGAGCTTCTGAGGCTCTGTGTGCGGTCCAGACCGAGGCGCAGCGCGCGTACTGGACACAACACATAGAAAGGTTGGGTCTTCCTCTCCGGAGGGGAGCGCCTGCAGGTTCACCACCTGGTCCCGGAAGGGAGTAGTGGGAAGCTTGGGCTCGTTGTCGGGATAGGATCTCAGGACCACGTGAGAATTACCGATCCCGAGTTCCAGGCACCTTTGGGACACAGAGAATGCCTGTAGGTCCCCCACCCTCTTGATGGAGGTGAGCGCCACAAAGAGTGCATCTTTCATCCGACTGAGGAAGATAGGCAATACTTAGGGGCTCACCAGGGCCGTACCAAGGCCCTGTAGGACCCCATTAGGGTCCCAAGAGGGTACGGAGCGCGGCCAGGGTGGACACACCCTTCTCGCGCTCCTGAGGAACCTGGTGACCAGGTTGTGCTGACGGGGATACTTACCTGCGGGTCAGCACTGATCCGATCAGGCAACTCCGCGGGTTCTCCTCCCGGGGAGAACACCAGGACAATTGGCGCCACTTATAAGCGTATGACCGCCTAGAGGCGGGGCTCTAGCCTGTAAGACAGTCTCCCGGACCGCTAACGGGCAAGCCCTCGTCCCGTCCAGGGGCCAGGCATGGAGGTTCCAGAGGCCTGCGTTGGGGTGCCACAACGTGCCCTTCCCCTGCAACGGAAGGTCCTTCGTCAGGGGAATGGGCCAGGGGGGCTGTCGTCAGATCTACCAGATCCGAGAGCCAGGTCTGGTTGGGCCAGTATGGCACCACTCACCAGAACCTGATGCCCCTTTCTCTGACCTTGCACAGGACCTGTGCAAGGAGGCTCACTGGGGGGGAAGGCGTACTTCCGCTTGTCCCGCGGCCAGCTGTGTGCTAGGGCATCCGTGCCGAGGGGACCCTCGGTCTGGGAATACCATAGCGGGTAATGGGTGGAGTCCGGGGAGGCAACAGGTCCACCTGTGCCTGCCGAACCGCTTCCCACATGAGCCGGCTGCACGGGGATGGAGTCGCCACTCTCCGTGGGGAGTACACTGTCGAGAGAGCGCATCGGCTGTCTGGTACAGGTTGCCCAGAAGAAACGTGGCCCGCAGGGATTCACCTGCTGACTCCCAAGGAGGAGGCGTCGGGCGAGTTGTGATAACTGCGGTGAGCGTATGCCGCCTTGCGATTGATGTACGCTACGGCAGTCGTGCTGTCCAACCGGACTAGCACGTGTTTGTCCTGCACGAGGGGCTGGAGCCTCCTCAGTGCCAGAAGGACTGCCAACAACTCTAGGCAGTTGATATGCCCACGCAGTCGGGGACCTGTCCACCGACCCGATACTGCGTGCCCACTTGCACACCGCACCCCACCCTTGCAGGGAGGCGTCTGTCGTTCCCACGACACGCCTCGAAACCTGTCCGAGCGGGACCCCCGCTCGGAGAAAAGGTCAAGTCTGACCAGGGTAAGAGAGTGCGAAGGCACTGAGGCGTTACCGTAATCCGCCTGGTGCCGGCGTGCCACGCCGTCCAGGGAACCCGACTCTGTAGCCAGTGCTGAAGCGGCCGCATGTGCATCAACCCGAGAGGGATTACCCCCGTCGAGGACGGCATGTGCCCCAGGAGCCTCTGAAAATTCTTCAGCGGCGTCGAGGGATTCTGACTGATCAACCTCAGACAACGCAGCACTGACTGTGCACGCTCGTTGGTGAGACGTGCTGACATACGGACAGAGTCTAGTTCCATACCGAGGTAAGAGGTGCTCTGCGCGGGGGAGAGCTTGCTCTTCTCCTGGTTGACCCGGAGGCCTAGACGGTCTAGGTGCCGAAGCACAAGGTCCCTGTGCGTGCACAACACATCTCGCGAGTGTGCCAAGACAAGCCAGTCGTCAAGATAGTTTAGCACTCGCACGCCTTGCTCCCTGCCAGGAGCTAAGGCAGCCTCCACTAGCTTGGAAAAAACCCGTGGAGACAGGGCCAGACCGAATGGCAGGACCCTGTACTGATTCGCCCTTCCCTCGAACGCGAACCGTAGGAACGGCCGGTGTCGGGGGAGAATAGAGACGTGAAAGTACGCGTCCTTCAGGTCGATTGCCACGAACCAATCCTGGTGACGTACCGAGCCCAGGATGCGCCTCTGCGTCAGCACTCTGAACGGCAGCTTGTGCAGGTGCTTGTTCAGGTGCCGCAGATCCAAAAATGGGCCACAGCCCCCCGCCCTTTTTTGGGCACGATGAAGTACTGGCTGTAAAACTCGGACGACATCTCGGTTATAGGGACGGGTTCGACCGCACCCTTCGCCAGAAGGGCGGCGACCTCCTGCCGAAGTACGGAAGCATTCTCTCCTCGCCCCGAGGTGTACAGAATGCCACGAAACTTGGGGGGGGCGCCTGGCGAATTGGATCGAGTAACCGAGACGGACCGTCCTCTCTATCCAGTGTGACGGGCTGGTGCGCTACCAAGCGCCCAAGAACCGTGACAACGGGACCAGAGGGACAATCTGCCTCACCGTGCCGGGGGAGGCTGGTTCGGTGGCTGACAGTACGGTCACCTCGCACAGGGGGGACCCCCAGGGAGGTTGACGGCTCTGTATGTTTACCTGCTTCAGGCGGCCCAACGCAATGTCCGGAGGAGATTGCGGTCGGCGGCCCGATCCATCCCATACACCGTCTGGACGAGAGTGTTGTGGAGGAAAACCCAGGGGAGATTTGTCTCTTTGAGAGTATGTGGGCGCCGGACCCTGAAAAGGGCCCAGACTCGATGGAACGCGGCAGGCAGCGTCCTTTTCCGATCCGGCATTGGAAAGGCCGGGATTCGGGCCCAGTAAAATCTCCCCCTGGTTCGTCCCGTCAGGGCCGCTTTAAAGAGCCTCTTGGCGGGCTGCTGACGGGGAACAGATGCCCTCTTCCGCGGGGGTCCACCTCTGGTGGGTCGTCCTCTGGGAGGTTCCTTAACCGGAGGGCCGCCGCGGGAGGGCAGGGCTGCTGGGAACCAGACTGTGCCCGAGACCATGCCGACCTGTTGGCGGGCACGTTGCCGCGTGGCAGGATCTGTTCGATCGCCTCAGTCTGCCAGACCGCGGAGAACTGCCGTCCTCCACGGTATCACCAAGCAGCCCTGCTTGCGAGATGGGCGCATCCAGAACCGACGTTCTGGGCGCCGCTCACCTGCGCAAGACTAAGCCACAGATGCCTCTCTTGGACCACCATTGTGGACATCGACCGACCCAGTGCACGTGCCGTGGCCTTCGTCGCTCGTAGCGCGAGGTCTGTGGCAGTACGTAGCTCTCATACGAGTTGGGTCGAACTTCCCGTCGTCCAAATCCTTCAGGACTTACCTGAAAAACCCGGAGGACCGCCATGGCGTGGAGAGCGGAGGCGGTTCATCCAGCAGCACTGCAAGTCTTCGACGAGTGTCGAAGAGCTTACGTGCTCTGGATGGGAGTCTAGATCGAGCCCCCCCCAGTGGCAGCTGTCTGCGGGCACAAGTGGCCCGCGACTGCACGCTCCACGCGGGGAACGTCAACATAGACTCTAGCCGCCCCACCAACCAGGGAAGTCACAGCCACAGAGCCCTCCGGCCTGAAACGCGCCAAAAGGAGCGCATTCCAGGACTTGGCGAGCTCGTCATGCACCTCCGGGAAAAATGGTAACGGAGCGGGGCGTGGCTTTTGACCACGCCCCCGAAACCGCGCATCTAGCCGCGAGCGTTCCGGCGAGGATGTTGTTACACCCTGCAACCCGATGCACGCGGCTGCCCGGGAAAGCATGGCCGACATCTTAGCCCGAGTCTCCTCCGGAGCTCTCTTCCGCATCCGATGCCAGCAGGCAGCTGTCCGACGCAGCGACAGAGATAGCGTCATCATCCGTGTGCGAAGTCTTACCACTATGAGACGGCAGTCTGCCGCTCGTAGGGGACGAACCAGGTGAGCGTGAAGAGGTATAGATTGTCCGCGAGCGTGAAGCTGACGGAGCGACATCTATCGCGTCCCTAAATCACCCCCACCGCTCGCCAAAGCGGTCAACCTCGCCGAAACGGCAGCTGAACACGCCTGGGAAACAGACGGGGTGGTGGCAGCGCTCGAAAGAACGTAGCCAACCGTGACCGCAACACCCTGATTGCTATGTCCGCACACACGGGACATTGCATCAGTGAAAACCTGCCTCAGCATGCTTGAGCCCCAAGCAAGTGACACAGGAATCATGGCCGTCAGACTCCGGGATGAGTCTGTCGCACCCAAGGATACAGCTACGAAACATGCTCGTAGCCGGAGGGACTTACCTCTTAAGGTCTGTAGCCTTCTGCCGAAACGCCCAGGGGAAGTCCACCGAAAGGAGAAGTCCGCTGCTCCGCGTCATAAATCCAGCAGGTTTTTCTCGAAGTCGAGTATCGCGTGTAGCATCAGCAAACACACAGGTTCCGAAGAACAAAGGATGAGTGAATGACCGCCGCCATCTTCCTTTATACCCGTATGCACGGGGCGGAGACTGGCGTGCGCGTGCCATTCGCCAAGCCCATTGGCGTTTTATTAATTAATTATCTCGGAGAAGGTAGGTTCTCAAGATCAAACCCCAGTCAGTCTCTCACAACGTCGAGAGACCGACTGAAGGGGAACAGGAAACAGGGGACCCGCTGCCAGCTGTCCTCACGCCGGGGGCCATCGCCAACCGCCAGGAGGCAGATAGGGCCGTCCCCCCGACGACCAGTTCCACGAGGAAGAGCCTCTCGGCTGGGCTGAGGACTGAGCGACAGCGTGTCGGGGAACCAGGGGCTCCCGTCTATGTTCTCTCGGCTCGTCGGTGCATACCCCCAGGCACTGCCGACGCAGAGACTGTGTCCCGGGGGGGAGTAGGTACAGTCTCGTGGTGCCCCCGGCCAGTAAGGGGTGATGGGGTATGTGGTGAGGAAGGCAGTACGAGAGCCGTGAGGTGGGCTCGGTGGCGTGAGTGATAGTTGCAATCAGCTGTGCGTGCAACGTTCCTGCATATCTCACAGAGAAGATCGGAGTTTAAATGGACGAGCGGCAGGACTGTTGATGACACAGAACCAGGCCTGGATTTTATGTTAACTTTGTGTTTGTTTTAGGGCCGGCAGTCTATCGTGAGGTGGCTGCCGGTCTTTTACTTCCGTGTTTATTGTTTGTTTATTTTTGATTAAAGAGTGTTAAATGTTCGCCGGTTCCCGCCTCCTTCTTTCCCTTTTATGGATCTCATTACACAAAAGCATCACCAGCCCTGCTGTAAAAATTACCGTTTGCCAGATCATATTGTTGAAAAGAACAGCAAACAATGACAAGCCCAAAATAAACCAACAAATTTACACATTTAATAACATTTACATTTAGTCATTTAGCAGATGCTTTTTAAGGCAAAAAACACTTAGCGCAACTGTTCACTTTATTAACTATATAATGTCTCTGCAGCTTCATAAGAAAAGACTGAACAACAAATAGGAAGCTCTTAAAAATATGTGAACATGACAACAGCGCGAGAGCGAGCTGTAAAGCTCTGAACAATATCAAAACAAAGCATCTCTGTCTGTATTTTAGTCAAAATTGTCTCAATTAACCAGTCTCTGGCCTCACTTAACCAGTCGGTCCAGAAGGTCCTGAACTTATAGTATCTGTGTGACTGCTCGGCTCATGTGATAAAGATGTTTCCCCGACATGAACAGTTTTCTGCATGTTTTGATCACTGATAGTTTTACACATCAGTTTTACACCCAGTCTATTCTGTAACGTTGGTGATATGCAGAGTCAGGGTTTTTTGCACATTCATCTGACAACAGGCACACCCAATTTTCTGATGCACATCGCTTTTCCGGCTACGCTATTGATTTGGCAACCACCAGTGTCTTTATTTTTCTTCGCAATGTCAGTAAGTCTGTTTAACTGCAAAAATGTCGAATCCTGCTTCTTTCTGAATGCAGAAACGCGTTATGTCTTTACAACGTGCACATTGTTTTTATAAGTTAAAATAAGGACAAATGCGTTAAATGTTTAAAAAGTGAAAACATGGCCCAATTTGAAATCAGCATTTTACTGACATACGTTTGTGAAGCAGCCCGGTGTAAAGTGACTTAATCTGGGGTCTCATGTATCAACGCTGCATACGAACAAAAACTTTGCGTATGTCAGTTTCCACGCTCAGGGTTGAATGTACCAACAGTGAAATCAACATGAGAATGTGCGTTCCTCCACGGCAACTTCATGTCTGGCGTATGTACAATTCTCATGGTTTCTGTACGTTGGCGACTCATTTGTGAAAGTGTTTTGCAACACCACCTGTGGGAAACATTGCCAATAATTTTTTTTGACATACTATTGTCGCACGGCTAAGGTTTTATGGGAATATTATCTCCATTATGCAAATAAGAATATAAAAGCATGTGCAAATTGATACGACCCTATAAGCCTAGTCATATGGCAGCGTTAGCCTTATTAGTGGATAATCCGAAGAGAACGATTGAAACCACAATGATTTTCTGGTCAATGCTGATGACTGCATGGTTAATAAGCCAATTTAGGCTCCCTATAGAGCCATGCTCTCTAAGTGCTGAAATTCTATCAAGTAATTACACAGAAGTTAAACAAACATTTGATGAATTTAAATTACATATTTGTAGTGAATGAGCTTGCTCACTTTTCTGTCTCATGCTAGGCCTATATTTCAAAGACAGCTAGGTGCACAATAACTCATCTTTAAACCTCATGTTATGAGAAAAAGTCTTTTAGTAAGAACAATGATCAATGATGCGCACTTGCTTCAATATTATTGGGGACACTGCTGTATGGATTCGGTGGTCGGAACGGTCCATTGTCCAGTTTGAATAGGTCCAATAAAAATAGCTAAATGATTTGAGCCTAATCCTTTCTTGGTTTTGTGTCCTGTGTTGTTTTTGTCGAACTCATGGGGAGCCGGTTTGACAGCTGTGCACGTGTTCGGTGTCAACGTCATTTGCCCTGCCTTCTGTGTCTCCGACAGGCTTTCCCCTCACCGGGTTTTCATCATCTCATCACTCGCACTCCTGTAACTCGTCCCCATTAGTAGCCGTCTCGGCTCACTCATTAGTTTTCACCTGTAGCTTGTTCCCGCCGTTTAGGTTCCCTCTATTTAGTCCCTCCTGTGCTCTCATTCTTTGTCAGATCGTTGTGTGTGTTAGCTCACATTCCTGGCCCTTCTTGTTAGTTATCTTGTCAAGTTTTGTATTTAAAAAGTTCTTTAGTAATTCTCCTAGTCTAGTTTCCTAGACTTAGTCTTCATTCCCTGATTTTTCCCTTTGCTTTCAAGTTTTGTTCTTGTTTTGCCCTTCAGTCCTTGTTGGTGTCTCAGACCTCCATGCTCTTCTCACTACTGACATCTCTCTACCAAGTATTCACCTTCTCTCGCCTGAACCGGCCAGCGGGTCTAGGCTCTCCCCGCCGTGCTCTTTCCCTGTGGTACTGTTTCTCCCGGATTGGGTCTTCTGCTTTTTCTCCCGAGAGCTTTGTCGGGTCGAGTCTTCTCCCCGAGGTCTCTCGTGGTATTGAGGGTGCTGCTGGCCTGGATCTCCCGAAGTGGTGTTTCTGCTCTCCCGTAAATCCCGGTGGATCGAGTCCTCTCCCCTCCAGGCTAAGTGGTCGTTTCTCAAGACTGGTGTCGTCTGGTGAAATTGTTGGATTTGCATTAATAAAGATCTCTTGTTACAATAGTGGCGGCGTGCATAGACGCAGCGGCTCAGAGCTCTTCCTTTTGGTGCTTTTTTATTCATTATTTCAATTTTTGGTGTATGGCTATTGATCGGGATAGTATCTTGCGGGGCAAGCAACATTTACAGCCGGCAAGATCTGCTACAAATAGGATTATTAAGTAAGCGGGCTATAACAGCAGAGTTTCTTCGCTACCATGACATCCCGGCGGATATAGCCTGAAGCCCCGGCTCTCCCTGGATTATCATCCCCGCAGGAAGGTGGGGTAGGCGACGTCGGAAGAGGAAGCGAGGCTCTAGGGCGGATGCGCTAGCCAGGCTAAGGAAGCAGCCACACAAGCCGCCGCTCCCGAGTATTTTTCTTACTAATGCAAGATCTCTTTAATTCCAGCATATACCCCTCTCAGGAAAAGGGCTCCTACAATTACCAAAATTGTAAAAACCTGGCCTGAAGGTGCTTCCCAACAGCTGCAGGACTGCTTTGAGTCAACAGACTGGGAAATTTTTAAACGGATTATCATCCCCGCAGGAAGGTGGGGTAGGCGACGTCGGAAGAGGAAGCGAGGCTCTAGGGCGGGTGCGCTAGCCAGGCTAAGGAAGCAGCCACACAAGCCGCCGCTCCCTAGTATTTTTCTTACGAATGCAAGATCTCTTTAATTCCAGCATATACCCCCCTCAGGAAAAGGGCTCCTACAATTACCAAAATTGTAAAAACCTGGCCTGAAGGTACTTCCCAACAGCTGCAGGACTGCATTGAGTCAACAGACTGGGAAATTTTTACACACCAGAACCTGAAGCAGTACACAGCAGCGGTCTTGGGATACATCGAGCACTGTACAGACACTGTCACTGTGGACAACTATATCAGGTCTATCCCAACACGAAGCCCTGGATGACAAAAAAGGGTGCGGTGCCTGCTTAGGGAAAGGGACATAGCCTTCAGGTCTGGTAATCGGGCACTATAAAGTGTTGCTAGAGCTGACCTGAAGAGAGGGATCAGGGATGCCAAGGCTGCCCAGAGGAGGAGGATCGAGGACTGCTTCCAAAGTAACTAGCCCAGGCAGGTGTGGAAGGGGGGCCAGCACGTAACCAACTACAGACCCAGCAACCGCTCACCCACAGACGGTGATACCTCACTGGCAGAGGAGCTGAACAACTTCTTTGCCCGTTTCGAGGTGGAGCCAACGGGGACCACCAGAACACATCCACCAGGCCACAGCTGCCACATCCTCAGGGTGGAGGAGCACGATGTCAGGCGTACGATGAGGGAATCTGAGGAAAGCTACTGGTCCTGATGTTGTTACGGGACAGGTGCTGAAGGACTCCGCGGGTCAGCTGGCAGGGGTCTTCACCAAGATCCTTAACCACTGCCTCTCTTAGGCAGTGTTCCATCCTGCCTAAAGACCTCCACAATCATCCCAATCCCGAAGAAGAACACCATCAGCTGTTTGAATGACAACCGTCCAGATGCACTCACACCTATAATAATGAAGTGTTTTGAGAAGCTGGTTCGGACAGAGCCAATAGGTCCACAGAGGATGCCATCGCCACAGCTCTCCACTCGGCTCTATGCCATCTGGAGAAGCGGGGGAGCTATGCGCACCTGCTCTTTGTGGACTTTAGCTCTGCATTTAACACCATCCTCCCTGACAGACTGGTGACCAAACTGTTAGATCTGCGAATACCTCACACTATCTGCCTGTGGATTAATGACTTTCTGTCCGATCGCCCACAGAGGGTGAAGGTAGGTCGCTACTACTCCTCATGCCTTAGCCTGAGCACCGGCTCTCCTCAGGGCAATGTGTTGAGTCCACTTCTTTACACCCTTTACACCCATGACTGCACCCCTACCCACTCCAGCAACACCATCATCAAGTTTGCTGAAGATACCACCGTGGTTGGGCTCATCTCTGGGGGAGACGAGTTTGCATACTGGGAAGAGGTGGAGCAGTTCTCAGTGTGGTGTATAGATAACAACCTGGCTCTGAACATTACCAAGACCAAGGAACTGATTATTGACTGTAGGAGGAAGAAAACTGATATTCAGCCACTGTTCATCAATGGGGAGAGGACCACTAACTTCTGATTTCTGGGCGGTCACCTTAATGATGACCTGACCTGGACCACCAACACCACTGCCACCATCAAGAAGGCACATCAGAGACTGTACTTTCTGAGAATTCTGGGGAACGATCAACTTTCAGAGGAAGTGTTGGTGTCCTTATACTGCTGCTCCATAGAGAGCATCCTCACATATTGCATTTGTGTGTGGTTTTCCAGCTGCACAGTCGCAGAGAGGAAGGCGCTCCAGGGGGTCGTCAACACGGCCCAGAAGATTATCGGATGCCCTCTCCCCTCCCTGGATGATTGGTATAGTTCCCACTGTCTCACGAAGGCTAATAATATTCTCAGAGATCCATTTCACCCCGGACACACTCACTTTGAACTGCTGCACTCAGGCAGACGTTATAGATGAATGAAAACTCGGACAAATAGACAAAAAAATAGTTTCTACCCCAGAGTCATAACTGCACTGAACAAAATAAAGATCTAAATATTTTGTTATTATCTACATTACACTTATTGTGCAATAGGAGGAGAACTTGTAGAAATGTGAATGTAATTGGGAATTATTATTATCATTATTTGTTTTTTTTCCACCTTAAGGGTTTGCTTCTTTTCAATTTCGTTGTGCTTGTACAATTTCTTATTTAATTTTTTATTTATACTTTATTTAACCAGGAAAAGCCCTTTGAGATTAAAAATCTCTTTTGTAAGGGAGACCTGGCCAGAATTTACAACACATCATTACATACGTACAAGACACACAAAAAAACCATGAAAATAAAACAAATAAATTAATAGAACAATTTGAAAGCCAGTTTTGCACTTACAATGAAAAGCTTTGCAAGCTTTACAATTAGTAATAAATATCAGCAATGCATGATAGGCTGCATCAATCATATGAAGGCATTGAGCAGATGAATGCATATATAATATATCACCATAGTCCAGCACAGATAAAAAAGTGGGTGCCACTAACCGTTTTTTAACATTAAAAGAAAAGCACAGCTTATTTCGAAAATAAAAACCCAATTTTAGCCTCAACTTTCTCACTAGACAGTGAACATGAGGCTTAAATGATAGGCAATCATCAATAACGATACCAAGATACTTATAAGTTGTAATAGTCTGTATTTCACGTCCGTCAAGAGTAATCATTGATGGAACATTCAGTGGTCTATTTCGAGGGCCCGTGAAAAGCATACATTTGGTTTTGTCTGCATTGAGCACAAGTTTCAGCTGTAGCAAGGTGTTTTGGACCACAGTGAAGGCATTCTGTAAATGCGCAATTGCTTGTTTAAGAGAGGGTAAATAACTGTGTCATCTGCATAAAAATGAAAGTTTGCATCGGAAAAATGCCGATTAAGATTATTTATATAAATAGTAAATAAAAGAGGGCCTAACACAGAGCCTTGTGGAACCCCTTTAAGGATTGGTAAAATACCAGATTGAACACCATCATGCTTAGTGCACTGGGTTCTGTCACTAAGATAGTTTGAGAACTAAGAGACAGTATTCTCTGAAAACCCAGAATTAAGAAGCCTAATCTTTAAAACATCATGATCAACCGTGTCAAAAGCTTTTGACAAATCAATAAAAAGTGATGCACAGTGCTGCTTCTTGTCACGAGCAACAGAGATGTCATTTATCACCTTCATTGCAGCTGTGATGGTACTAGGTTTTTTTCTAAAACCTGACTGAACTGGGGATAAAATGTCCTATACATGCAAGAAGTCTTTCATCTGATCACTCACCAGGGATTCAAGCATTTTGGCCACAACAGACAAATTAGAAATTGGCCTGTAATTATTTAAATTTGACGGGTCACCCCCTTTCAATAATGGACAAACAAATGCAGATTTCCATATTTTGGGAATAGTGTTGCTCTCTACGGTAAGATTAAAAAGATACGTTAGAGGCTGTGCTACACAATCAGCAGCTATTTTTAAGAAGTAGGGCTCTATAAGATCAGGTCCTGGAGGTTTTTCTGGAGCCAGCCCTTTTAGGGCTTTTTGAACATCAGCCACTAAAAATGGAGTGAAATTAAAGACACTTGTAGAGATACATCTCTACAAGGTGTCACAGTATAAGGACAAGCAGTGTCAAACAAAGAACCAGACTGAATAAAATGCTCATTAAAATGGTTCAATATCTCCATCTTGTCATGAACTACTACAGACTCTTTCATAATAAAAGAAGGAACAATAATACTATCTTTGTTTAAAGAAAGTAATTTTATAGCCTTCCAAATTTTTCTGGGATCATTTAAGGTGTTAGTAGTGGCTGACTTTCTTAATAAAAGAAGAACATTAATTTCTTAACTGCCTAAAAACAAGCCAATCAGACGAAGAGCCCGTTTTTCTTGCTTTGGCCCAAGCTAAATTGCGGTCATGAAGAATATCTCCAAGCTCAGAGGAAAACCAGGGATTATCCCGCCCCTTAACTCTGAATCTCTTTAGTGGGGCGTGTCTATTTATTACTTGCAAAAAACTATCCCGGAAAAAGATCCAGGCTGACTCCACATCGGGGATCAGCTCTATTCTACTCCAATAACAATTAAACAAATCATGGCAAAAACCCTGTTCATTAAATTTTTTGAGATTCCTCTTACATATTACGTGAGGTTTACATTTAGGCATCTTAGTATTCCTTATAGCAGCAACAACGCAGTGGTCACTTAGGTCATTGCAAAAAACACCAACAGCAGAAAATTTGTGCGGAACATTAGTCAAAATTAAATCAATTAAGGTGGATTTCTCATGGCACTTAAGATTTAAACGAGTGTGAGAATTGATTAACTGTGTAAAATTGACAGAATCACAAAATGACTTAAATTCATCTGAACAAGGCTTCAGCCAGTCCCAGTTTAGATCACCTGCTAAAATAATTTCAGAGTAGTCCAATCTGGATAAGAGTTGAATAAGAGTCTGCAATGCTGTACTCAAGGCAGAAGGAGGCCTATAACACCCAACAACAGTAACATAATAGCCCTTGGCCAACTCCATCTTCACTGCCAAAAATTCCAGCTGCTTACCGATTGATTCTGAATAGACTAACTTCACATTAAATTTAGATTTGACATAAATAGCAACTCCACCACCCCTCCTTAGTCTATCAGCACGAAACACATTATAACCACCCATTCCAATATCCATATCAGCGATTGATTTTGTCAGCCAGGTTTCAGATAGCACAACAATATCTGCATCTGTTAAATTTACCCAAATTCTAAGCATTTTGGGTAACAAACTGTGAACATTAAGGTGAATTACACTCAAACCAGACATGGATTTCACATCAGATGGCAATGGAATACACTGCAACTCAGGTCCTGGATTTGGCTGCACATTGCCAGATAAAAGCAGCAATAAAAATATTAACCATGTCTGTTTACCATCAGTATATGAAGAATCTGTAGAATTTTTAAAATGAGAGTCCCAGTAATGTCTGTCATTAAATGCAAAATAGTCATTTAAAATCAAAAGACTTTGAAGTTGAAGAATATCTCTGGGTAAAAACCAGAATAAAATTTAAGTCCTCTGCCAGCTCTTTTGGCATTTGAGGGGAATGCACAAAGGCTGAACAGTTGAATCCATAGGCTATGTCCAAAGAGCCACAAATGTTGAAAGATGTACTCACCCAGAATAAATCACTTGATCTTAGATTCTGCAAAGACAATGAACAAAGCAGCATTAAGAGAAGAGCCATGTTAGCAGAAGATGTTAGCAAAACCAGGAGGAGCTGACAGGGCCGCAGGATCAATGTAGAGCCTGGAGATATTAGCTGGGCTGCTAAGGCCTAGAGAGGCTAGCAGAACCTCAAGATCCAAGTAAAGCCTGAAAAGGCTAGCAGGGCCTCAGGATCCAAACAGAGCCTAGGACGGTAGCTGGGATGCTAGGGCCTGGAGCCTGGACATGGTAGCTGGGCTGGAGCTGGGCTAGAGAAGGAAGATGGTAGCTAGGCTGCTGGGACCTGGAGCCTAGAGATGGTAGCTGGGCTGCTAAGGCCTGGAGAGGCTAACAGGGCCTCAAAATCCAAGTAGAGCCTGGAGATGGAAGCTGGGCTGCTAGGGCCTGGAGAGGCTAGGAGGGCCTCAATATCCAAGCAGAGCCTGGAGATGGTAGCTGGGCTGCTAGGGCCTGGAGCCTAGAGATGGTAGCTGGACTGCTAGGGCCAAGAGAGGCTAACAGGTCCTCAGGATCCAAGTAGAGCCTGGAGATGGCTTTTCTGCAGCAAAGTAGTCCATAATGCAATAAAAATTATTTCATCTAAAAACCAATAAAGTCAAATCCTGGAATCTGCTAAAAATTTTACTCCAAATATGAGCATAAAAGCAAACAATTGAGTATAGACAAGGGGACAAACACACATCAGACCATACATGGCACCATCTTGGATTTTGACAATGACAATAAAGATATTCAATTATCCCCGCATCTGAGTCTCCAAACCTTCTTGTGTGTGTGTTCCGGTGTCTTGACAGAACGATCTGACCACACTGGAGACCCAGCGGGGATGTATCCTCTACCCAGCTCAATCCAACAACAGGGAACCGGCCTCGGACAGCAGGCCAAAGGGTTGAACGTAACGGCTCAAGAATTTGTAATCCTCATGGATCAGGTCACGGACTTAACTGCGCTGGTCACTGAGTTATGGCAAGAGCTCGCTGTGATCCATGCTTCGTCCAGTCTTTCCTCACGTGGACCGCATGCCGACTCAGAGCCGCATTTCAACAGCCCTCCGGTCTTCAGCGGAGAGTATATAGCCTGTCGTCCTTTCCTCTCTCAGTGTGTTCTCGTGTTCTCCCTCCAGCCACGCCATTATGCCACCGAGGAGACAAGAGTGGCATTTGTCTTAACTCTGCTGACGGTTCGAGCACGTTAGTGGGGGACTGCCGTGTGGGAGGCGCAGGCTCCGTGTTGCCACTTGTTTGCAGACTTCCAGGCCGAGGCTGTTCGACAGGTGACAGCCCAGAGTGATTCCTTGACACGGTTTAATCTAACCGTCATTCCTGTTCCCATTCCCGTTTCCCGGTCTCTTCTGCTATTTCGGATCCAGTTCGGTGGACGGAGTCAAACCGGTGAAACTCTTCTCGATTCGGGGGCAGAGGGAAGCTTCCTCGACCCCACCACCGCTGGCCGGTAGAGGATCCCAATGAGACCTCTCGTCCAGCCCATCTCGGTCCAGACGCTAGCAGGGCTTCCCTTTGTCACCATTACTCACGTCATCCCTCATGTAAGACTTTTTCTTTCTGGGAATCATTGTGAGAGTATTGAGTTGTACATCCTCGACTCCCCCAATACCCCCTCATATTGGAGCATCCTTGGTTGTCACAGCACAATCCTCACATTGATTGGGTTAAGAAAACTGTTTTTTTGCATCTTGTCTGGGCGCTGCCCCGTCTCCTGTCTGTGTGTCTTCGGTGTTACAGGTCGATAGCCCTGACTTATAAAGGAGTATCACGATCTGTGTACTGTGTTCAGCAGGTCATGAGCCACCTCTCTCCTTCCGCATCGCCCCTACGACTGTCCCATTGACCTCCTTCCAGGCACTTCTCCGCCCAAGGGACGTCTCTACTCTTTGTCCGGTTCTGAGAGAGATGCCATGGACAAGTATATTCACGAAAGTTTGCAGACTGGACTCATTCGCCACTTCTCCTCCCTGGCGGGTGCAGGCTTCTTCTTTACCCAGAAGAAGGAACGGCTCTTTGCGTCCCTTCATTGATTATTGAGGGTTGAATGAGACTACTGTTAAGAACAAGTACCCCTTGCCTCTCGTGTCAATTGCCTTCGAACTCTTGCAGGGAGCTCAGGTCTTTACCAAGCTAGACCTACGCAATGCCTACCACCTGGTTCGGGAGGGGGATGAGTGGTAGACGACATTTAACACACCTTCGGGACATTTTGAGTATCGGGTTCTCCCATTTGGTTTGACCAATGCTCCTGCCGTCTTCCAGGGCCTCGTTTTGTCTTTTTTTACCTGGATGACATTCAAATTTTTTCCCACTCTCTCCGGGAACACACCCGACACATCAGAGAGGTTCTACAGCGGTTATTAGAGAATCAACTTTTTGTCAAAATGGAGAAGCAGCCCCAAACAAGTTCCAAAGAAATTCATATATATTCATAATAAAGGCTCAGGGTGCATCAGTGTCAGTGCGAACTATCCATCGACATTTAAATGAAATGAAACGTTATGGCAGGAGAACCAGGAGGACTTCTTGAGTAAGCCAAATTTTGGGTCGCAATGTAGGGCCAAGTGTCAGAAAGCTTGGTTTGCAGGACAATGACCCCAAACATACTTCAAAAAGCACCCAGAAATGGATGGCAGGAAAGTTCTGAAGTGGCCAGCAATGAGTCCAGATGCACATACGTAAATTCTGAAGGGATTTTTGTGCAGGTACTTGTGTAAACATTTTGTGCGTACGCAAAACCTAGCTTTTGTGCATACATACACCACAGAGAAGTATGAAATCTAAGGAGTGTTTGATAAATTAGGCTCCTGATATCTTCTGCACATTCCGTTGAAAAATAATAGAGTAAATAAAGACTTGGTGGTTTACAAAACATTCTAGTAGTTCACTGTAAGTAGTACAGCATTAAAACAATGGTGGAGAGTGTATAAACTCAATGAGGGCGGAGACAGCAGAGTCCATCAGCAGTCATGGGCAGGGCTTAATCAATGTGATGTCAGAATACTGAGAGAATGCCAACAGTTCATTCAAGAGGACTGTTAAGGTTTACTGAGGATCTAACAAATAAAAAGAATGGGTGGATTCTTTTCATTCTAGGGTGGTTCTGTACACACACTACTGACACACAGTTATGTTCAAACAGCATTTAAAGTGCATTTTTGGGGATTGGGGGCTCTTTAAATATATACATCTTACACTGATATTCATTATTTGGGCGATTTTAAATTAACAGTTTGATTGCTTTGTTAATGCAGGAAAATGGACAATTAAATTGTTTTAACATTTTATATTCTGTAATTGTAATTTAATTGAGAAAGAAAAGTATTATTTTCAATAGTCGTAAAAGGCAAAATCGTTAATGTACAAAAATAATACACATAGTAAAGTAATGACTCCTGATTATGTATACAATATGAGCAGTTTCGAAGAAGCAGTAGTACACAATTTAAATCAGTGTGCTGTTCGTTGTTCTTTCCTGTTTAAGGCAACTAGTTGTTTCACAAGTGTTGTAATAAAGAGGAAGAAATTGCATCACAAAAAAGAGCCTCTAGTACAACTCATTTTACTTGCCTTCGTTCAAGCCACTATAACATTCCTGCGAAGTCTTTCTCATTAAGGTATGGCGATTTATTGTGCATACATGATCTGTGTAGTTTACTTTTTGGCGGACTATTTACAGAACATTTACATAATCTATGTTGTGTTGCGGTGCATGCATTATATGCTATATGCCATGTGTTAATGTACATAAATATACGTAATACATTTAAAATATTGCTAAAACTTCAATAATAGTGTACAGCCTACTTTGAGACTCATCATAGGTCAGACTGGAAAACTAAGTGAACCCTTAAATTTGCTGATGTTAAACTCTAAGTACTTTCTCAGGTCTACCAGCATTTGTTTTGGATTCTTACATAGAACTGCTTAGAAACTTGCTCAGAAGCTAAGTTATTCTTCTTGGTCTCCCACTCATTGGTAGTGTCCATGTTTCTTCTATTTCTAGATTATGGTCCTCACAGTTTTTGCTGGTGCCCCTAAACCCTTTGTGTGAAACTATCTTAACACTCTTCAACTTTACGTAAATTAAACCATTATACTCAGATATGTTCTGAAAGCCACAGCAATTTGTTTACATATTACAAAATATTTATACATTTATATATATCTATATAGATATATATATAATATTGTTGGAGAGTGTGTGTTTATATGACACTGCTATTGAATTTCCTCTTCTATTTGGATAAAAGTGTCTGCGAAATGATGTAATGTAAATGTATTACAAAAAATGTGATAACCTGAATTGGCCAATATGGTCTTTTAACTGGAAAGCAGGAAGTCATCCAAATAAAACAAGCACCATAACAAGAAAAATACTATCATTTTGCAATAAGTTTAGAATGCATGAAAGGCATTCCCCCCCTCAACTGTATGTCACTGAATCCATTTTAAATTGTGTTAAAACCATATAAAATTTAGTTGGTTAGAGTGGTGGGAATTTCGAACAGCTTTTTTTTGTAATTTTATAAGTGGCATTGTGCTGACAGATGTAAATATCGAGTTGCTGTAAGAATCAGTTAGTTGAGTGGCTTGGGGATCAGTGCTCGGAAAAACAGACAAGACCACTCAGAGTGAAGTAGTGGTAGTCTTGCACTTGGCAGTGTGGTTCTTTCTCAATAGGCCTATAACAAAATAACGTTACCACATGGGTGAAACATCCTGTACTCAATGTGCTAAAAAAACATTTATTTCAGCAGGAAAAAATAGCAGTGCGGAAACACCAAGTACTAAAAGCCAATATCTATACCATCAAATCACTAACAACCATCTCTACTGTAACACCAACGCAACAGAGTAAGACTAGAAGACATGAAAGTCATGTTCCAACACAGTTCACTGGAGCACTAAACCCCAGGTACAGCGTTTCAGAACACAGAAGGTCGTAATCTTGGTTGCACCATGTAGATATTGAGAATTTTTATGATATATTTAAGGAATAAATTAAACTATCTGTTACTCGCCATGCAAAGCAAGGGAAAAAACGGAGCGGATCCAAATGCAGTATAATCCTTTAATTAAGTCCAAGGAAAGGGTACCAGAGTGTATTCTGTGTAGATCCGAAAAATTATTCCGGAAAGGGGACCTAGTAACATTAACAGGATCAGTCCCGGAAAGCACCCTGTGTGAACAAAAGGCAGAAACAAGGGCGTAAAAATAGTGACGGCTATAATAAATCGTAAATCATTTGGCTATACAAACAAATATAGTTAAGCGATAATTTTTTCCGTTCCAAATCAAAAATGAAAATATAGTCCTAATCTTTGTCTTTAGCGTAATCATGGATGAATGCAAGAGTACTAATCACCAAGCATAAGGTCAGATAAGAGAATTCTCAGGGTATCTTCCGTTCATTCCATATCTGTTTTCAAATAAAAAACGGAAAATGGAAAAAACTTTCCTTTTTTAATTTCTTTCACAAAAGGAAAAATGGTTTTCTATATGTTATTTAAACTGGGAAAATTAAATAAAGAAAATGAAATTATGAATAATTTCGTTTTTTTCAAACATGAGCTACAGCACATTTTTTGCAAACATTTACATTTAGTCATTTAGCAGACGCTTTTATCCAAAGCCACTTACAAAGAGTTTGGGGAGCAATAAGCGATATGTCATAAAAGATCAATAGTACAATAGGTGCTAATACAAAGTTACTAGTTTGAACATAAGCTAGACCCCTACCTGTTGAGAGAAGAGAGAGGGTTAGTGTACTTTTTTTATTTCTTTTTCATTTGTCTGTCAAGTATTCACAGAAGAGGTGGGTTTTAAGTAGTTTTTTGAAGGTTGTGAGAGATGTGGTTGACCGGACCGCGTTAGGAAGAAAGTTCCACCAGGAAGGAGTTGTGAAGGAGAATGAGCGGGAAAGGGATTTAATGCCCATTACAAGGCTATGATGGCTATGACATGTGCAACAAACAGGTACACATGTCACCAACAGGGGGAGCAAAGACGCTGCAAAGGAGCTACAGTCATTCAGGTCAATTTACACAAACTGTTATGGCATTAAGCAGGACATGCAGACGTGATATTTAGCAAGTGAAAAGTTAATAACCGTATATAAGAACTAAAGAACATATTTCTGAAATGGACAGCTCTGGACATGACCGTAGTAAATATATAGATTGCAGGGCCGTGCACAGACATTTTGAGGGGCAGTGGCCTAAACCAAAAAAAGGGGCACCAAGGGGGTGGTTGCTTGTTAACACAAATTATCCAGTTATTAGAAAATATACAATTAAAAAAGAATTCAGCACACGCTCAAATACATTTTAGACTTTATTGTAGATGTTTTGATAGAACATACTCTAACCAGGGGTGTTCTTCACACCACTGTCCCTGAAAAGAACGTACTTGTTCATTGTACCACATTGTACATTATATTGTGTTTTTTTTTTAAATACGCAGGATCTGATGGATTTTGTAACTGAAGCAAAAACTCAAATGCTTCTGGCTTTTTCTCCCTTGTGTACATGGCTGTGGCTGCCTCACTCTCCATTTCTTCCTGTCTTCCAAATTCTAATAAAACAGAAATATTACTTATCGGAACAAAGACACGCAAACTAAATATTTCTGATTATAAACTGAAAGTTGAAGGATGTACTGTTACTCCAACTCATACTGTAAAAGATCTAGGCGTTATATTAGACAGCAACCTGTCATTTCGAAATCACATCTTAGATAAAAACAGCCTTTTTCCACCTAAGAAATGTTGCCAAATGATGAAATATTCTATGTGTTGCTGACGCGGAGAAGCTTATTCATGCATTTATGACCTCAAGACTTGACTACTGTAATGTGCTACTTAGTGTTTGTCCTTCATCATCAATAAACAAACTTTATTCACTTATAAAGCCTTAAAGGTTTAGTCCTACCTAACAGAGCTTCTATACAACCCATCACGCTCTAAGATCTCAAAACTCAGGACTTTTGATAACATCTAGAATAACTAAATTTCTCATACGTAGCACCTGGAAACTCTAAACCTTCCTGATATTATTCGAGGATCAGACACACTCGCTCAATTTAAATCTAGATTAAAGACACATCTTTTCAGCCAAGCATTCACTTAAAGCAAATATGCAAAATAAACCACCAGGAGACTGCTGACATTAGATATTATTTACTAGGTGTTTAGGGATGTACCGATCCGATACTCTGGATCGGATTTGGCTCCGATCCATACCTTTTTGAATGGATCGGGTATCGATCATGCGCGAGTCAGCACAACCGATCCAAATCCGATACCAAATTACCAGCAATTGTTGAACGGGGAGCTGTATTTAAGTAAATAGAAAACGTTCGTTTATTTTGAGAAAAATGCATTTACTTAAAAATAATAATTAAATACTTTGAAATTTATTTTGCGTAATGGCCCGACAGGCGAGTTTAGTGGGGAGACCTTTCAGGACCCAACTTTATGCCTATATGGAAATTTCAGCGCGTTGAAGATGTCGCAGATGTGGAAATATTTCACGCTTGAAACAACAGAAAGCAGCACAGCTGCCAGTGTGTAAGTACTGTTGCGCGTTACAACACGACACATTTAATCAAACATCTTCAGAAGCATCACGGAAAAGATCACGAAGAGTTTGTACAAGTGAAACGCAAAAAGGACGAATTAAAGCACCAAACCTTGCAGGAATTATTTCAAAGGCAAGAAAAACTTCACAAAGACGACAAAAAAAATCTGTAAAAATCACAGCAAAAGTTGTGGAATTTCTTGTACTAGATAATCAGCCTCTCTCTGTTGTGGAAAATGTAGGCTTCCGTCGCCTGAACCGCGTTAGTTTACCATCGCGTAAATACATTTCTGAAACAGCTTTGCCCGAGTTATTTTATAGTGTCGTCGCATGTTGCGGATCAGTTAAAAGATGTAAAATCTTTGAGCTTCACTGCTAATATTTGGAGCTCCGACGTGTGTCCCATTCCCTTTTGAGTTTAACCGCGCATGGGATGGATTCTGGTTACGCATTGCAGAGTGCTGTGCTACATGCTAAAGAGTTGCGAGGATCACACAGAAGCAGTGTGATTTCAGCTTCAATCAAAGAAATGCTGGATGGTTGGAAAATACAGATTGTCATTTGGATGACTCCATAGCTTGATTAAATGTAATTTATTTCAATTATAAGTTTAGCACAGTGTTCTTAATAAAGATGTCCGTCATACTGTGTATATTATTTATCTAAGTTTTGATGTATTTCATGAATATGCAAAGCTTGACTGATAAAAAGCAGATAAATTTAATGACTGTGTGAGTTACAGACATTCTAAACCTTAAAAGGTCAACAATAACTGATATCGGATTTGGATCGGTATCGGCCGATATTTGAAAGTTCAGTATCGGAATCGGATCGGCAGAAAAAAACTGGTATCGGTGCATAACAAGTTAAACTATTCATGTAGTGTGTTTTACCTTTTTTTGTGTTTTTCTTATTTCCCCCTGTAAAGCAGCTTTGGAACAGTGCAGATTGTGAAAAGCGCTATGTAAATAAAATTGAATTCAATTCAATTGAATTTATTTGGCTGATGCTAAATGGGCTCTCCCTCACTCTCTGAGCCTGCCTCTGCCTCATCTTCAATGGAGTAATAAGTAATAGACATTTAATTTCATATTAGCATTACAGCATTAATCTATATAGCCTACTATGCTAATATACAACTAATTTAGAGCCTATGATGTGTTAGTCAGAACTAAGACAAGTGATTACAATGGGTAAACTGACAAACTGTGTCTGCTAACTGTTCTAACTTCTATTTGATTTACCTGCTGGCTTGCTGGAGCTTTGAATCCATGTTTGCAGTGTTGAACTGCCTTTAGCAGCCTCCCTTCGCTCTTTCTCTCTCTGTATCTGTCTTCTTTTTTGTGAAGGCATTGTTGTACATTGTTTTTTGGGGGGGATTATCTACAAAGTGTGCCAACAACAGGACATTATTTAAATCTGATCGTTGAGTACAATAATTTGATTAGACAAGCAGCTAACTTTAATTCAAAAAACGCGGATATGTTGTACAAGTTGTTAGCACTAGTAGAAGACCAAGAGCAAAACATTACTGACATACAAAAAAAATAATAATACCAAATTACAAATTTTGAAGATTCAACCACTGTCTCTTGCATAACCGACCTGTTAATGCGACAGCTTTCGTTAACTGTCGTGTTCACTCTCAGTTTCAAGAGACAGAGACACTGTGAATGATGCTGCGGAGCGAGCGGGAAAACCTGGAGCGTAATAGTGGAATCAGCGGAATACTTTGAACGGAGCGGGATGGGAAAAGGGGCACCTCGGTCGACGAGGGCAGAGGGGCAGTGGCTCTAGCCACCGGGCCACCCCCCTGTGCACGGCCCTGATAGATTGCGTATATAGCTTGCTGTGTTTCTGTCTGTGTGTGTGCCTGTCTGTGTGTTGTGCATGAGGGTGTGTTCAGTGAGTCAGTGTTGTCAGCGTATGGGCTTGCTTCTGTGCTTGTACGTTGTGTCTGTTTCACTTTTTTGCTCTTAAATTTCTAAATTTCTAAACATTTTATGGATTCATTGTAAGTATCATGTTTCATGTACACCTGCTTTGTGAACATTTTTAAAAAGTTGAGTTTACCCGCTATTTGCTTGAATGATTTTTGTCCCGCGAAGCACATGCATATGTTCACAGTACACCAGAGTACCTGACCGCTACCTCAATTTATAGGCAATGAACATTTAATCTAAGGGTCCCGCGGGAGCCGCAGTAATGCAGACCTCTAGTAGACAGTCCATTAATACAAACCCTTTCAGTTTGCATCAGACGTACTGTAGAATATTAGTGATCAATGCTATAAAAAGAAGGCTTACATTTTTTTTAAAAACTGGCCTTAGACGAGACATATTACACTCAAATAGAGTATTCAGAGTTTTCAGCCTTACCTTTCCTAATGAACATATTTGCGCCCCCTTGCTTTGCAGCGTCTTTGCTCCCCCTGTTTAAAATAACACCTTAGTGTTTATTTGTGTTTTTTATAGAATTATGTGCAATATGCTTTAGGTCCTATTAGCGGGTTTTTCACTCGATCTGCTTGATCTTTGTCACAATCGTGGAGGAAGAACCCAATTGCAGGCAGGGTGAAGGGGTTAACAAAACTTTAATATAAGTACTGACAGAAAACAACGGCCACGATGGGGAAAACACTGATGGGACTAAAATACAGACTGGAAAATAAACACTTCCCACAAGGGCGCAAAACGAACTAAATAAGAACAATGACACAACGTCTTAAACACAGGGATGGTAGACAACAGGCAGAACCTGAACACGAGCCAGGAAATAGGTACAACGAACGAGGACTAGACAATAGACAAGAGGGCATTAAGAAGGGAAACTAATAAAGTATAACTAACAAGGTACAGGTCTGGGTAATGAAACACTCAGGGGAAGCTAATTTGTTTTAATAAAGGATAAACCTATTTTTAAACTCACATTGTTGTACATCAAAATATTGAAAAATTATTATACCGTGCCTCCATTACAACCCTCATTTCACGACAAAAATAATGCACAGTATATTATGCCACCTTCACGGGATGTGTGAGAAAGCAACCGCACAGATCCCAGAAAATCACTGGCAGTGTGATCTAACGATCCCGGGACCATTTTCCGGAAACATTTTCTGTGTATTTTCCGGGATCTCTATGTGAAAAGGGCTTTAGTCTTGAGCAATTCTATCAGTCTCTACCCCTGGTACTTTCGTTTTTTTCTTTTAATTTTGCAATCTCTTTCAAGTTGGTTCGAGTAAGTGTAATTCTCTACCCTAAGTGGATAAACATGTTCAGTTGAATGATATTTTTTCTCCATCTGCATAACCCTGATGGTATTTGTGGTAATTATTCAAATAAACATTGAGTTTTGGCTACTATATACAATATTTTGAGAGAGAAGGCCTTATTTCTGAATAATCTGTCAAACACACTACAGAGACGCACAAAATTAGATAAATATTTTTTAACATTTAGGCATTTGGCAGACGCTTGGCGACTTACATTGCATTATCCTATACATATTACATAGGTATAAGAAATCCCCTGGGATCGAACCCACAACCTTGCATTGTTAACGCAATGCTCTTACCACTGAGCTACAGGATGGTGAAATTTTATACAAATGGTGAAAATTTATAGTGAGTTCATTAGTGAGCTTTTAAAAATACATGTGCTGTACTGATGCAGGTACTGCTTGCTGCAAAGTGTAACACAATTTATGAGAACACTTACCGCTGAAATACAAATACATGTGTATTAGGGGTTGAACGGTCTCAGATTTTTATTATGTGATGAAACTATTATGTGATGAAAGTCGCATCGACGTCAACTAGTCGATGATGTCAAGTCAAGTCAAGTCAGCTTTATTTATATAGCGCTTTTTACAATTTTCATTGTTAGAAAGCTGCTGTACAAGAAAACACTATAAGCAGAAGCAGAACATAAAAGGTTATGCAAGTCAAAACACAGGTCAAATATGAGACAGACTATAAATTCTTATATGCAGTGTTAATTAAATAAGACTATAAAATTCTAGCAGCCCCCCCCCCCGGCCAGGCAAACAGTGAAAAACAGTATGCAAACAGTGGCGAGGAACCCAAAATGGAGGAGAAAAATCCTCAGAGGGAAAACAGGCCTGACCAGGGGATTCCAGTTCCCCTCTGGCAAAAGCTGCAGCCTTTCCACAAGCTCGACAGTGCTTGCACAACTAGGCAAAAACAAAATCATTAATAATCTAATAGTGGCTGAAGTTTTGTAGAGTCGCCACGTCCTTTGTCCATGTGATGATGTCATTAATAAATCAAATAAGAGCTAGGAAATGTTTTACAACAAGATTTTATGGGTGTGGGCAGTAAGACACCCGTGTCAACAGGCTGTGGGTGAATAGTGGACTTCCGCAAAATAGTTTATATTATATCTGTGGATGCTGTGGATTCTCAGAAGTCTAATCCTAAATACAACTCTTTTGAAGTCATGGTACTTGATGCATCAACACCTAATACTAAGGACAAAACATCTTTAAAATTTATTCTGGCTATTGTATATAGGCCTCCAGGGCACCACACAGATTTTATTAAAGAATTAGGTGGGTTCTTATCAGAACTAGTACTGGCTGCAGACAGAGTCCTTGTTGTTGGTGACTTTAACATTTATGTAGATAATGATACAGATTCTTTGGCTTTTATGGCTTTTAATGGCTTTTAAAGACACTCTTAACTCCATGGGCGTTAGTCAACATGTGTCAGGACCTACTCACCTTCGTAATCATACTTTAGATTTAATATTGTCTTACGGTATGAACGTGGACGACGTAAAAATCCTTCAGCAGAGCGAAGACATTTCGGATCATTATCTGGTATCATGCTTGCTTCACTACCCAATGGTGGCAAATCAAACTCCAAGTTACAAATATTGTAGAACAATAACTTCGACTACAAAAGGTGCGTTTCTTGATAATTTGCCTGGATTGTCTCAAATCTCTAGCATGAGTAATAACGTTGAAGATCTTGACTTTACCATTGAAAATATTAATGCCACCTTTTCGGAAACACTAGACATAGTTGCTCCTCTGTGCTTAAAGAAGATTAAAAATGACAGACCGACACCGTGGGATAATGAACACACTCAGGCTCTAAAGAAAGCGGCACGAAAAATGGAGCGCAACTTTAAGAAAACTAAATTAGAGGTATTTCGTACTGCCTGGAAGGATAGTATTTAAAAATAAAGGAAAGCCCTAAAACCGTTTAGATCCGCCTACCTTTCATCATTAATAGAAGAAAACCAGCATAACCCTAGGTTTTTATTTGACACAGTGGCTAAATTAACCACAAATAAATCGTCAGCGACTTCTGATTCTGTATACCAGCATAGCATTGATGATTTTAGCAGTAACTATTTCACAAATAAAATCCAAGATATTCGAGAAAAAATGATAACTATGCAACCAGAAGTGAAACCCGCTGAACAAACGACTAACTACAGCGCCTCTAAGGAGAAATTACGTTTATTTTCTACTATAGATCACGATGAACTCTAAAATCATTAGATCATCTAAATCGACTGCATGCATGCTAGACCCTATACCTACAAATCTTCTGAAAGAGATGCTCCCAGAAATTATAGATCCTCTACTTAGCATTATTAACTCATATTACCTTACTTACTTACCTTTCTTATATAAAGTTCTGGAAAAAGTAGTCTCAACTCAAATATGTTCCTTCCTCCAAAGGAATGAGATTAATGAAGATTTCCAGTCTGGATTTAGAGCACATCACAGTACAGAGACTGCTCTGATTAGAGTTACAAATGATCTGCTTATGGCGTCTGACCGAGGTTGTATCTCCTTATTGGTGCTGCTAGATCTTAGTGCAGCATTAGACACTATTGACCACAGCATGCTCCTACATAGACTCGAAAATGATGTCGGTATTAAGGAAATAGCTTTGAAATGGCTTAGATCTTATTTATGCGATCGTTTTCAATATGTAGCAATAAAGAATGAGGTATCACGCAAATCGCAAGTCCACAGGGCTCAGTCTTAGGGCCTATGCTCTTCACATTATACATGCTACCTCTAGGAGATATAATAAAGTGACACTTTCACTGTTATGCTAATGATACGCAACTTTATATTTCCTCGAAGCCTCATGAAACACAGCAATTCCATCGAATAGTGGAATGCATAGTCGATATAAAAAAGTGGATGAGTAGCAATTTTTTACGGAAAAAACTGAAGTGAATACTGAAGAATACTGCTTAATTATCGATGGATGTTCCATAAAACTCTCATCTTCAGCTAGGAATCTTGGCTTTATATTCGATAGTACTCTGTCATTTGAGAACCAGTTCGCCAACACCTGTAAAAATGCGTTTTTCCATCTTAAAAATATATCTAAACTACGTCATATGCTGTCACCATCAGATGCAGAGAAGCTTATACATGCCTTTAAGACATCAATACTAGATTACTGTAATGCACTATTAGGTGGTTGCCCTGCAGACCTATTACAAAAACTCCAACTGGTCCAAAATGTGGCAGCTCGAGTTCTTACACGTACAAAAAAGTATGAGCATATTAGCCTGGTTATGTAAACCTTTCACTGGTTACCAATAAAGCATCGCATACATTTTAGAATCTTGCTTATTACCTATAAAGTCTTGCATGGTTTAGCTCCTCACTACTTGAGAGAACTTCTCACGTATTACAGTCCATAACGTGCACTACGCTCTCAGGTGTCAGGTCAGTTGGTAATACCTAGATTTTCAAAATCAAGTGCAGGCGGCAGATCCTTTTCCTATCTAGCGCCTAAACTTTGGAACAGTCTTCTCTGCACTGTCCGGGAGGCAGACACACTCTGTCAATTTAAATCTAGACTAAAGACGCATCTTTCTAATCTAGCATACACTACACTATCATAATATATATATTTCAAAGATCTAGGCTGCACTAGTTAGATCAACCGGAACCAGGAACACTTCCAATAACAACTGATGCATTTGTTGCATCAAAGAGTGCAGAACAGTACTCTACTCTCAGACAGTCTTGTCTCATTGTTCCAAGGTTACTAGAGCGGGCAGGATGCAGTCCAGGGTTACCGGAGCGGGCTGGGCGCAATCCATTCCCAGACCTGACAAATGCTGGACGAAGGACGTGGCGACTCTACAAAACTTCAGCCGCTATTAGATTATTAATGATAATTTTAAATCTAACTTTTTTTATTTTGCCTTGTTGGGCAAGCACTGTCGAGCTTGTGCAGAGGCTGGAACTGGAATCCCCTGGTTAGGCCTGGTTTCCCTCTGAGGTTTTTTACTCCTCCAATGGAGTTTTGGGTTCCTCGCCACCATTTGCATACTGTTTTGCACTGTTTGCCTGGTCGGGGGGATGCTAGAATTTGATAGTCTTATTTAATTAACACTGCATATAGGAATTTATTGTGTGTCTGATATTTGACCTGTGTTTTGACTTCCATGACCTTTTATGTTTTACTTTATGTTTTCTTGTACAGCTGCTTTGTTAAAATGAAAATTGTAAAAAGCGCTATATAAATAAAGCTGACTTGACTTGACTTGACTGTGGACCAGGCGGGTAAGGAAATAGAAAAGTACATTCAGATTAATTGCGGGTGGATAAGATCAGTCAATAATTAAGCAAATATTAACTACATTCTCTAAAATATGAACGTGTTGTAAATGCATTTTCGTCAGGCAGACAGGCACTAATTTGCAGACTCTCAGTAAAAAAGGACGTCGCGAGAAATAGAGGCAAAACAGTGTCAACTGCACCGTACTTGGCTCTGATGTGGAGTTATAAGTAAAAGTAATGAAGCTGTTTATTTAATAAAAAAAGGTAGACAAACCTGGGCAAAATCAAACGTTTGTTTAAAAAATGTCTATTTAAAAGCAGACTCCTTCCAAGTCCCTGCCGAACCCGTCCTGCCCTTCCCTAGAAAATGTTTTGGGGGATTCCCTCTTGCGGAAACCCTCTAGGCCTCCCGAGCTCCCGGCGCCTCCATGGCCCCTCTGATCCCTGGTGCCAGGAGTACCATCCAAGAGGCTTTCCGTCCTGTCCCGTGTTTCTTGCACCAACCTTCAGGCATACCGCCATACCCAGTTGTTACGGTATAGGCACGAGGATATGCCTCCAAGAGGGAGGGTAATGTCACGGTTTTCCACCGTCTCTCCTTGTGTTTTGCCCTTGCACCCACGCTCCTCCATGCTCCCGCACCTGTTTTTAGTGTATCTCTGCAAGCTTGCCAAACTTCCCTTGCATTATATAATCACACTCTTAGGCATGTGAAGGCTTTTTAACCACTTAAACAATTAGTTGCTATGATGCTTCAGTGTAGATAGACTGCTGTTAGCTGTGGGACGCGGGAAAACACACACCCAGGGGGAGAATACTCAGAGTTCGGAAGAAAATCCCAGGGTCGGAGCCCTCTTCCCGGACAGCACGCCAAATATGCATACTCGTGAAACACTGTTGTCGTGTAAACAAATGTCAAAATTGCATACAAAGTTTACAGTTTTCACTTGAAAATGGTGTCCTCTAGCTGGGGAACTACAGGACCATGACAAACATACTGTACACCTTAACTTTCTTTAAAAATCATATTTAGACTGACCACCAGCTGTGTATGTCATACAAAATATGTGTGCACCAAACACCTATAATAAACATACACGCACCTAAAGGATTATTAGGAACACCTGTTAAATTTCTCATTAATGAAATTATCTAATCAACCAATCACATATCAGTTGCTTCAATGCATTTAGGGATGTGGTCCTGGTCAAGACAATCTTCTGAACTCCAAACAGAATGTCAGAATGGGAAAGAAAGGTGATTTAAGCACTTTTGAGTGTGGCATTATTGTTGCTGCCATACAGCCGTATTTCACAATCTGCTCAATTACTGGGATTTTCACGCAAACCATTTCTAGGGTTTACAAAGAATGGTGTGAAAAGGGAAAAACATCCAGTATGCGGCAGTCCTGTGGGCGAAAATGCCTTGTTGATGCTAGAGGTCAGAGGAGAATGGGCCGACTGATTCAAGCTGATAGAAGAGCAACTTTGACTAATATATCCACTCGTTACAACCCAGGTATGCAGGAAAGTATTTGTGAAGCCACAACACGCACAACCTTGAGGCGGATGGGCTACAACAGTAGAAGACCCCACCGGGTACCACTCATCTCCACTAAAAATAGGAAAAATAGGCTGCAATTTGCACAAGCTCACCAAAATTGGACAGTTGAAGACTGGAAAAAGGTTGCCTGGTCTGATGAGTCTTGATTTCTGTTGAGACATTCAGATGGTAGAGTTAACAGAATTAGAACAAGGACCTTTCATGCCTTGTCATCACTGTGCAGGCTGGTGGTGGTGGTGTAATGGTGTGGGGGATGTTTTTTTGTTACACTTTAGGTGTTTTGCCAATTGGGCAACGTTTAAATTCTACGGCCTATCTGAGCATTGTTTCTGACCATGTCCATCCCTTTATGACCACCATGTTCCCATCCGCTGATGGCTACTTCTAGCAGGATAATGCACCACGTCACAAAGCTCGAATTATTTCAAATTGGTTTCTTGAACATGACAATGAGTTCACTGTACTAAAATGGCCCCCACAGTCACCAGATCTCAACCCAATAGAGCATCTTTGGGATGTGGTGGAACGGGAGCTTCGTGCCCTGGATGTGCATCCCACAAATCTCCATCAACTGCAAGATGCTATCCTATCAATATGGGCCAACATTTCTAAAGAATGCTTTCAGCACCTTGTTGAATCAATGGCACGTAGAATTAAGGCAATTCTGAAGGATAAAGCGGGTCAAACACAGTATTAGTATGGTGTTCCCAATATTCCTTTTTTAATTGAGTGTATATTTGACCAAATAAGGCAAAAAAGTGTTTTGAAAAAGATATTCAAGAAATCTTATAAAAATCAATATATCATATTTCTTTGCTGAAACACAAGCAAGGGAGGAGCCTGGGATTTTCATAGGGCTGACCTATTATTTTGTAATGGCACAGAAAATATCATTTTACAAACAAAAAAGGCGCATATCTAACCATAAAATATTTTTTAAATATAATGATCAATAACTATAATGACATTTACCAAATTGTTGAAAACTGTATTTTACTCACACTTCTGACGTGCCTTCTGACTTCTAATGCAGGGCACTTCCACAAACAGGTCTTGACGTGAAGGAGGTATTGGAAGCCATCGTGCTCTTTAACGCTTAATATGTTTACAAATAAAAAAGGCGATTGCATAGGTTATTGCATTGGTACAAGCAGAGCTGTTAGCCAGCTGGGAGTGAAAAACGTTTTAACTAGTCGTAGCGGAGCCGATAGCAGCTAACATAACAGCTAAATGAGACATCTATGATGCCTTAAAAATTATCAAATAGGGCTAAAGGTCTCTCAGGAGATCGGGAGTAAATCAAACGTTGAATTGGGACGTGCCTTTACGCCTTGGGATGCAGTCTCCGAAGGCAGCACTTAGCTGTCAGACGAAACCTGTGTGACTGTCAGGACACGCCTCAGTCTCCGTAGTGATGTGAAATGTCATATTCAACTAGCAGCAGCGATGACAGACCGTGCATGTGAAACAGTCCAAAGAAATCAACCTACATATAATTTTTTACAGAAATATGTTAGAACCGATGCATCGTGATAGAAATGGCAACTTTAACCGATGTTCAACCATTTAAATCGATGCATCGCATTGTTACCTTTTATGCCGATGCACTGATGCAAATCGATGAATCTTCCCATCTGTATTACATTCACGAGGCACATTTAAAACAATGCCACTGATTACTACTGTGTGTCATGACTTATGTTAGTTTCAAGGTCTGCGAGTTATTTTCCAAACATGACCATGAACATGATTACAGTGGGTCCTCAGGTACTATACCTAGATGTCCAAAAAACAAATATTAGCAGGCATTTTGTCCATTTATCAAGTAACTAAGTTACTTTACTCATTACTTTGAAAAGTACTCTGATTTCATTTTGCACATTACTTCTAAGAGTGTAACCAGTTTGTTCTGTGAAAGAACAGCGTTCTAAAGGTTTTACCAAAATTTTACATGTGGTGGTGTCATGGACATGCATAATTAATTGCCAGTCTATTTGTGAGTACTTATCCATCAAAACAGTGTCAAAACAACAATAGTGGACTACAGGATTTGTTTGTGCCACTCATTATACTTATATATTATATTATATATTACATCTATCTTGTTTGTTATTTCTTATTTCCTGATAAATCATGTTTTCTTGAGATTCTTCTTGTTTGGCTAACACTCTTTAAAAATTGTTTGTTCAATTTATTTCCACAGCAAATACAAGAAGTGACAACAACTTGCCAAACTTCCATTGATAACATGGCCACTCTTGTTACCATGAAGACCGCAGTCTTATCCAGACCGTCCCCTAATTCCACTGTGCTGACGCCTGTTTCCACACAGCCCTTCTCCCTGTCCCATCAGATCGGGATTGCTATCCTGGTTCTCGCCTTTGTCTTTGGTTTTCCTGGCAACCTGTTTGTAGTGTGGTCAATTTTGTGCAAAGTTAGATCCCGTTCTGTCACCTGTTTGTTGATTTTAAATCTGGCAGTGGCTGATGCTTTAGTACTCTTGAGCGCTCCACTGTTTCTCAGGTACCTGGCTGGAGGGAAGGGCTGGGAGTTTGGATCTGCCCTGTGCAAGACTGTCCATTATCTGTGCTGTGTCAACATGTATGCATCTATTTACCTCATATCCCTGATGAGCCTGGACCGCTGGCTGGCTGTCAACAAGCCGTTTCTGTCTCAGAGGTTGAGGACCAAGAACAGACTCTTGCTGATCATGTTGGGCATCTGGATGATGTCTTTTTTAATGGCTTTGCCAATGCCATTCTATCGGTTCGTATTATATATTTCTTTTAATCAGCGAAACTGTTTAATTTAAGCAATAAAGCATATTGGGTATATAAACATGTCTAAAGGGGAACAATAGACTGATTTCACTACGCTGCCATGTTGAAATCTAAAACGAGGCAGATGTGGGAAGAAAACCAGAAGGACAGATAGACTACAATGGTTTGGACTAGCATTGGGTGTCCGTGACATGAATAAACAAATTATCGTTAATCGTTTATAACAATGTTAGATTGGCTCTGTGTACGCGAATAAAACCCATTAATGGCATTTTAAACAGTCACTGATATGTGATGTTACGGCTTAAGTGGTCAAGAAAAACAGTTTGTGAGACATGCACCCTATATTTATATTGTCACATTTAAGATAATAAATTGTTTTGATAACTCCAGGTTGGTTATTCAAACCATTGCAGTCTATCTGTCGTTCCGGGTTTCTTCCCACCTCTGCCTCACTGCTTTCAATTTCAACATGGCGGCAGTGTGAAATAAGTCTATAGAAGTACCTTCATAAGAATGAAATGCTGTACTCAAAATTAAATGACAGATGGAAAAAACTGGTATGTTTGAATGCTTATTAAATGTAAAACTGGAGTGGTTTAGTAATTTTTTCCTGGACTGTATAACAAATATTGCGTAAAAGATTGGAATAACATCTTTTACGCTACATATTTTAGTGTGGCTCCAGAACTGTTTTTGATTTTGATCATTTTTATGTGCCGTTTTGATTCATGATACCGTACATCATATTTCTCTGTTCTCATGTACCTTTTTCTCTTTCATCACCACCAGTTCCCTCCTACAGATTCGTCCCAGTGTGCCAATATATGTGTGTGTGCTGTTCCATTGGGAAAGTGTGGGGCATGAAATCTTTCAGTTCTTTTCTGAGACCCTGTTAGGTTTCCTTCTACCCTTCACATTCATCCTGGTCTGCTATATCTCAGTGATATGTAGGCTACGTAGTGCCATGTTCCAGCGCAAAGGAAGAGGTAGCATCTTGATCCTGCTTATCATTGGTGCTTTTACCGTATTCTGGCTGCCATATCACCTCATCAATATCCTACAGGTATGCATAATACATTTTTTCTTTTAGTTACAATCTAAAGTAGTGAAAATACCCTGAATATTTCAACAGATTTATCAGAAAATCTTGTTTCTAAACTTTTTATCTTCTAAGCTTCTAACAGCATACACTATGCATGCATTATTTTTAAATTAAATTATGTACAACAGATAAATATGATTGATCGCAATTTGAGCTTTGACTCAACTAGGGATGCCCAATATTATTGACACGCAGATATTTTCGGTCGATATTGGCGTATAAATTAAACAAGCCCGATATAGTGGCGGTGCAGGTTTTGCGCTTAATTGGTTTGGGGGGAAAATCAAACACTCGGCACTTAAGGGCTCTGACTGATGCTAAACTACAGCAAAACGCTATGGGCCATTAAAACGAGTGATAGCACATATTGTACTATTGCTCTTTGTATGACATATTGCTTATTACTCCCCGAACTCTTTGTAAGTCGCTTTGGATAAAAGCTTCTGCTAAATGTAAATGTAATATATTAGATTATTTCTCAATGATTCTCAGTAAGTCTGTATGGAAAACTGACAGATGGGGTTTGACTTGGGAACCTATCATCTTCTGACTAGTTTTGAAAAGGCCAATGAAATTGGCGAATTCAATTTGCATCCTGGACTCCACCCCGGATATCCGGGTATAAAGGGGAGACAGCGTCCAGCAAGGTGGATACTTACCTGGAGGAGGTCATGGATTGCCACGAAGGGAACCATCTGATGAGGATAATACATTTCGTTGCACTGTACTTGTATGTGTGTAATGACAATAAATTGAATCAAATCAAATCAAAATATGTCAGACTGAACGACCCTGTTGGGGGATTACTACGTGTGGGGCACTAGGTCCGGTCAAAGCTATGCGTGTATAAGCTGATACCCGGCCACAGGAGGCAGGGCTGCTCCGCCCAGCACGCCGCCATGAAGTGCTTGGTGATGGATGTAATGCCTATTCTCCGCCTGGAGGAAGATGAGGAAGAGCAGCCTCTCCGAGCGGCTCAAAAGGGGGCCTCTAAAGTCCTGCCAGGACCACATCAAGGTCCCAAGAGGGTACTGAGTGCGGACAAGGCGGTTTTAGCCTTCTCTCGCTTCTCAGGTACCTAATGATCAGGTCATGCTGCCCTAGAGGCTTACCAGCAACTGGTTCGTGATGAGCGGCGATGGTGGCTCCATACACTTTCAGTGCGGAAGGGGAGATATTACTCTCCAGCCTCTCCTGCAGGAAGGACTGCATGTTCCCGATCAAGCAGTTTCTTGGGTCTTCTCTCCGAGAAAAACACCAGGACGAGAAGAGGCGCCACTTAAAAGCATACAGCCGCCTTGTGGCAGGGGCCCTCGCCTGAGTGATGGTCTCCACCACCACCAGCACTCAGGATCTCCTTGTCCCATCCAGGAGCCAGACATGGAGGTCCCAGAGGTCTGGTCTCGGATGCCACAACGTGTCCATCCCCTGCGAGAGAAGGTCCTTCGTCAGGGGAATAGGTCAGGGGGAGTTGTTGTAAAGAGCATTAACGCCGAGAACCAAGTCTGGTTGGGCCAGTAAAGCGCAACTAGTAACACTTGATGCTCTTCTTCCCTGACCTTGCGCAGGACCTGTGCAATGAGGCTCACTGTGGGGAAGGCGTACTTCCACTTTTCCCGTGGCCAGCGCTAGGGCATCTGTGCTTAGGGGGGACTCGGTCAGGGAGTACCACAGCAGGCAATGGGTGGTGTCCAGCGAGACAAACAGGTCTACTGCACCCAAATGAGCTGGACTGCGTGGGGGTGGAGTCACCACTCTCCACCAGCACGTGCTGGCCCTGCACGAGAGGCCGTAGCCTCCTCAGTGCAATTAGGACAGCTAACAACTCCAGGCAGTTGATATGCCAGCGCACGCCCGTTGAATACAGCACCCCAACCCTGCAGGGAGGCGTCTGTTTTTACCAGGTCCCTGTGTGTACACAACAGATCTTGCGAGTGAGCCAAGATAAGCCAGTCACAGAGATAGTTGAGCATGCGCACACCTCTCTCCCTGAGGAGAGTGAGGGCGGCTTCCATGACCTTCGTAAAGACCTGGGGAGACAAGGACAGACCGAATGTTAATGGCTGGGGGAGCTGCAGGATGGCCATGGCGTGAAGAGTGGAGGCAGCTTGGTTGCCACCAGAGTTGACACCAGAGATGCCAAAAACGTACATGCCTTGGATGGGAGTCTAGGTCGACCTCTCCAGGTGGCCGCCGTCTGCGGAACTAACTGTGGACTCGGAGGAGTACAGGATACGCCATTTATCAGTTGATAACTTAAGACAGCGCTGAATATTTTCCAATCTAAAATTGTCCACAATACACAATTAATTCATCATAAGAATGTAAGACGAGCCCATTCGTTTCGCTTTAACACTATACACAATAAAATATATACTTTTTCATACAAAATGACATGCACATTATCTGTTGGTTCAAAGGAATTCAGTACTAATTTGGTCTAATTCAGTACTAATTTGGTATTAAGAGTTTTAACAGTCTCTTTACTTAGCACTTAAACTTCGCTGTAGGCTCTTCCTCTCTTTAAACGATGAGCAGAACCAAACCACTGTCACAATAAATGCATAGACAGGTAGTATTTTAAAACTATTTTAACACATTTACACATACTTACAGTTCTGTACAAATATAAACACATTTATGCAGTTTTTCCAAAATTTTAGCACAGATTTAACAAAATTCTGCAGGTGCCGTATGACCCTGCTATTGAGTAATGTAATGAAAATAAAACTGTACATTGTCCTTTTATGTGAGTTAAGTCTATTTATTATCAAAGCAGTAATACAGCTATTTCGAGGAAAATCTTCAATAATTGCATTGCAGGCTGAATAAAGGTGTGCCCGAGAATTTTCTGCCTGTGCTCTTAAAACTTTCAGTCAGGGGCTACAGTGCTCCAGTAAAAAAATGTTGTATTCTAAATATAAAGGGAAAAATGCACAGGATCTGGCGTGATCTTCCTTTGCTGCGCATGTACACATAACAGACGAAATCTACTCAAAGTTTTATAAATTAGTTTTTTTTATTCTCCAGGTTTGTTCAACCTATTTCATGCAAAAATATTCTTATTAATCAACTCAATATCCAGGTTTTCTCAAAAAGATCCATCATAGACCATTTTATAAAAGTCTTTATTTTAGATTTGCATTCTCTTTAAAATCACCTCTTACTGTTTTTTTTGCTATCGTTTGTATATTTCTTACAGGTAATTGGTCTAATCCAGGGCTCATCTTCTCTTTTAAATGCTGCAAAAGATGCCCGTCCAAACGTGACTGCGTTTGCATTTCTCAGCAGCAGCATCAATCCAGTTCTTTATGTTTTTGCGGGCAGCTCTCACATCCGTCAGGCTGGTCTTGGCTTCATGGCTAAACTGTTCGAGGCCACAAACTCTGAGTCCACCCGCAGCACAAGATCCAGTCGTGGCTCTAATGCAGAGACTTTAGTTTTCAACAAGCTGTCCATTAAACTTACTCGTAAAGGGGACGAGGCAAGAGCTGAAACCCCTGGTGAAGTGCATAGCAGGGATGAAATTAAATCTCTGACCACACTGCAATAAAAGTGTTTATTGTATTGTTATTTCTTTATATTTTACTGATATTTTATGTTCGCCAGTAAAAAGTTGACCATTGCATAAGAAGTAAATTAATTTCCTTTTTGCAGAAATATTGAAGAAATAGCTTGAAAGAATGTTAAAAATAAACATGAAATACCCTGTTAAATACTGCAGTTAAGAGCAGTAAGAAGTGTATATGATCTTAAACTCTTTCATTCAGTATATCTTGCTCTTCTTTTTTTAACAATTTACTGTAATGTGTTAAAGTAGCCTTGTTTGTGTTTGATCTATATTATCAGTGTAAAAGTATATTGTACTTATAATTAGTATGTTATAATTAAAGAGCCAGTTATTTGGATTTTCTCAAATAATCTTTATTGCACATAGTTTTCCTTCAATGTTATCACAAGGGCAAGGGCAAGGGCAAGTACAACGACCAGAGCAGGACACAAAGGGAGAATAAACAAAACGAATCCACACAGGACAGAAACACAAGGGCATTAAATAGAGAGACTAACAAAGGATAATTACAAGGGACGGGTGTGGGTTATTAAACACTAAGGGTAGCCGACTAACGGGACAAGACCGACTGGGTGACATACAAAAATCAACAACACATTGTAACCACTAACAAGGGTAAACAGGTCAGGACAATCAAAGGGTTGGGTTGACACAATAAATGTAATAAACACCTATTGTACTTTTGCTCTTTGTATGACATATCGCTTATTGCTCCTCGAACTCTTTGTAAATCTCTTTCGATAAAAGCGTCTGCTAAATGACTAAATGTAAATGTAATAAACATGTGGGGTGGGAGAACACATGATTCCATAGGGGGGAGTCCAAAAGGACTTGGGCTAGGTGTGGGAGTTTTAGTCTGAGGGGGTGCTCTGGAACTTGGCGTCCTGGGGGGCTTGGCCAGGGCCGGACTGACCGCCGACTGGCGTGCTGGCAGAACCGGGCAGGGTGCCGAACTGAAGGCCAGCTGAGTCACGGGCTAGAAGGGTTGCTGGCAGGGTGACTTGACTTAATTAAAAATGAATGGAGACAAGACAATCTAACATACATTAACATTTATATTTACATTTAGGCATTTGGCAGACGCTTTTATCCAAACATACATGACTTCATAGCACGGGTAATCCAACAAGGGCAAGTACCGACGAAAAAACAAAACAAATCCACACAGGACAGAAAACACAAGGGCATTAAATAGGGAGACATACAAAGGATAATAACAAGGGACAATTGTGGGTAATGAAACACTGAGGGGAAGCTAACGAGGAATCGAGACGGCGGGGCCAAAGACGAGACCAGAGAGAATGCTTATTATGTCATGACTGACAATAACAGGTTTCTCTCCACAGAAAACATGTGGCCCTGTCATGATACTGCCACTAGACTAGGAAATTAAGACATGAGAAGGCAAAACCATTACAATATATATATATTGTATCTCAAAATAATTTAATACAATAGTACTCTGTCATTTGGGAACCATGTCGCCAACACCTGTAAAATTGCTTTTATCCATCTTAAAAATATCTCTTAACTACATCATGCTGTCACGATCAGATGCAGAGAAGTTAATTAATGCATTAATGACATCAAGACTAGATTACTGTAATGCACAATTAATGCAAGCTTATTATAAAAACTCCAACTGGATAAAAAATGCGGCAGCTCGAGTTCTTACACGTACAAAAAAGTATGAGCATATTAGCCCGGTGTGGTTAGGAAGGCGGGACGAGAGCCGTGAGGGGTGGCCGGTGGTGTGAGTGAAAGTTGGAATCAGCTGTGCGTGCACCGTTCCCGCATCTCACAGGGGAGATCGGGAGCTTAAGAGGACAAGATGCAGGACTGTTGACGAGAGAGGACCAGGCCCGGACATGTGTTAAGTCTTTTACTTCCATGTTTATTGTTTGTTTCATTTGATTAAAGTTTTGTTAAATGTTTGGTGGTTCCCGCCTCCTTCCTTCCCTTTTATGCAACTTCATTACATTGGTGCCGAAACCCGGGAGGAAGGAGGGACATGTTGTCGAAGAGCCCTCGCTGCTCGGGCAGCGCGGACGAGGGACGTCTGCCAGCGGCTTCCCGAGTACACTGATCATAATCTGTTTACTAATTTGCATTCTTCGTGGTCCACTAAACAAAGATTAACTCGTTGATGTCTATTTCTTCAGTCATATGCCCTTGACATTCGCCTGACCCAGTAGTGGCAGATCGGCTGTTTAGAACCAGTGTGTTATTTTGTTTCATTTGGTTCTCTTAAACAGGATGTATTGGGCTCGAGGTTGCTGGGGACAAATTAACATGAAATCTTACATGGTGGGTTCTATCAGTAGCAGTTATATGTGATTTTGGAATAAAGATATTTTGGGTTCCATAAATGAATACCTTCAAGAATTTTTAAAGGGGGAGGATGTTACGTATTTGTTTTGGTTTGCCTTTGGTTTGTTTTATTTTGAAGGGGGCCTCTATTGATTGTCAGGAGTGTTTACACCTGGATGAGGTTGAGGACAGCGCTCTTTTAATCAGCTTTCATCCAGTGCTCTGGGCACTTCTGGAGTTACCCGATTTCCGGAGTGCCGTTGGCTTCATGTTTGTTTTGTTCCACGGCTTGTACCATTGCTTGTGTTCCTTTGTTCTTCGTTGTTTAATTTACCTGTTATTCTCATATTAATAAATTGCTTATTATTTCAAATATTATTTAGCATGTAGTTTCCTTCTTTGTTACGGCTTAGAGCCAGCTGTGACAAACCCCAAAACATTAGTGAGCCACCAGCAATAGCTAGGTCGCCTCGCCCTAGCCAGCTGTCAGAAAACTAGTACCCGTTGGGCAGAGGGGCCACAGTCCGGTTAGAGTATATCAGGCTCTAAGGTAGGCCCTGATTTTAGATTACCACAGTTGGTATAATCCTGCCCACATTTCAATGTCTGAGTGAATGTTTCTTTTTCGATAGATACTAGCTTGATGGTGTCCATGTTCATGGAAACCTGTTTCCATGCACACTTTGAGCCTTGGGGACAGGATCGTTTGAACTCCTGTCAGTGGCTGCTGCGAGCTGCCAATGGGCTATCAATTCCATATATGGGCTATTTGGAACTCGATGTTGAGTTATATGGTCATGTGGTACCAAACTGCAAAACATTGGTTGTTAAGGACCTTCCTAGTGATGCAGGTCTTCAAGCCCCTGGTATTTTAGGGATGAATGCACTGAGTCAATGCTACCAAAAGTTATTTGAACAGCACGACCCCGCAACAACCAGGGCTTGACAAACGCCGTAAACTGCCCAAACAGGGGCTAGCTTTACTTGGCCAGTGGCAATGGTTTGTAGAACGTGATCAGGTTCTGTATAGGAAGGTAAAACGCCCTGATGGTAAGGAGGAGAGCTTACAGTTGGTCCTGCCAACAGCTTTAAAATCAAAAGTTCTGTGTGGAGAAGTCCTAACAAAACTATATCATCCAGCTGGTAACGGCCAATGTGAACAATTTATTCGTATGCTCCACAACCTTCCGAGGACCATCCTAGTATCAAAGAAATGGGACTGGGTGTTGTGCCTACCTTAGGTGCTGTATTGTTATAATTGTACCCCACATCAGACAACAGGAGAATCCCCATATTCTCTAATGTATGGACCAGAGGCACAGTTACCTGCAAACTTTCTGTTGAGCCGAATATCTGAGTCTATATGTGGGGGTGTGCATGAATGGGTCTTGGAGCACCAGGCACGGATTCAGGTGGCCCTTGAGGGGGCCCAAGAATGGTTATGTGCTGCCCTTTCTGAGCGTAAAGATCGACATGACCAGTTAATCCAGGATGCACCACTGGTGAAATGGCAATTGGTCTACCTTTATAACTTTGGGGTGCGTGGATAACATACAATAGTTAAAATTAATATTTAGCACTTACCATGTTTCTCAGTAAATATATTTTACAAGGTGGTGTTGACATGAAATTGTCACCAGATATCGTTAACAACCAAAATAATCCAAATATACAAAGAAAAGAAAAAACGAATAAATTCACCACTAATACTTTGTACAAAAGCCTTTGTTTGTAAAGTTAAGTCAGGTGATTGGCTGATTGTGATTGATCTCAAAGTGCTACAGGTGCGCATAAAAACACTAAAACACAAAAACAGTCCAATACAGTATCAAAAATAAATTATATTAAGAAAATGCAATGCAAAATAAGTAGGTCTTTAATATGTTTAAAAACCTCTAAAGACTGTGGTGCCCTCAGGTGGTTGGGGAGGGAATTCCACAATCGAGGCGAACTTGGGGACCTGGAGTTTGTGGTTGTTTCTCAGAGGAGCGGAGATGTCGGGTTGGATTATGCCTATTGATGAGTTCTTTAAGGTGTAATGGTGCACTGCCGTAAACACACTGATAGGTAAGGAGACAGATTTTATACTCAATCCTGAACCTAACAGGAAGCCAGTGAAGTTTATAGAGGATGGGTGTGATGTGATCAGTTTCACGCACCCTTATCAGTCTCTGAAGGCTGGTTCGTTCATATATTCCTAACTGCTCTGGAATTTTTCTGAGTTTATTACTGTGTATGTGTAAAGTAACTGTGTGTGTAAGACTATGCATTACGGGTAATAAATAACGCAATGTACAGAGTAAAAGCAGTTTACAGATGTTGCTTTGGGTGAAACGCAGGTGGTAGTATTAGATGCACGTGGTAATATTACACTATAACACAGTTTCGGTTCATAGGAATTAAGTATAAAAGTTATGAGACAAATATGTTTAATATTGAAGTTTGTACTCATGTAATGTAAATACAATTTAATTTGACCGCAAATGGGATTTATTCTGTTATATTAAGTGAACACTTACAAAATGTAGAATGAATACAGAAATACTTGTTAATGAGAGATAACAGAGAATACAGTTTGGAGAGAAAATGTGTGCTTATGGTTTAAGATAAAACTGTGATAAGTTCATGTTGAGGAAATATGTGATGATACATTTATGTGGAAATGTACTTTTGAAGAGAATGTGACTTCATGTTATCCTATTGTGGATATAACCTGTTTCTCAATAGAGAGCAACCAAAGATAACAGTAATAATTCTTGATTGCAGATATAAAGTTGAAATGAAGTTGTTAATAAAAGATATTCCTGTTGAAGGGAAAAAGAGCAACAGTTGCCCTGCGTCACTAATAACTGTGTCATATTTCCAATTGTTCCAGAGCACTTCGACCAGGAATATCAATATATATCTGCTAGCGGACCCCTGGCCGGGGCCCGTTACAGTAATATTGCATGGATCAATAAAAAATTATGATTTACAGGTGAGGTGAACTTTTAACATACAAACACAGTCCCACGCACCGCTGCCTTCACTGTGTGGTGGGTGTGTTGACGGACTTGGTGCATTCATCTGTTCACACCAGCACCAAGTGGATTGAATGTCATAAGCAGAGTACAAAAGGTGACATCTGCATATTTGCCATTCTTTGTTATAAATGCAGTTTACATAATATGATGGGGGAGTGATACAAGACCCTTTCCCATTTAATATAAAACGCTTTGTCTGCGTTCACCCGTTACCTCAAGCAAAATTTAAGTTCACACCAATGACGGCATATGTAAGAAAGCAAACACTATGATGTTTCGCAAAGATATGTGTCATTCATCATGATGTGCTGTTTTATTTTTCTGCACCTAGTTATAGGGATCTAACGGTAGTTTTGAGAGCCCAGGGAAGACGATGGGCAGATAGAGTTACTGTAGTTCAGACTGGTGCGGCTGCTCTGTTATTCATTGTTCTGTTTTCCGAAGAAACAAAAGTGTACCTAGAAGCTCGTTTTCAGATGTGTCTGTATTTTTGTTATTAATTATAAATATATTGTGGATGTAATAGATGAACACGCAGTCATGCACAGGAAAGACAGCGCCCGTACTAATCAGAATGAATGGCAGGGAAAAATATCAAGTTATTCCTTCTACTAAATAATGATTCAGCGGTTGATTCAAGCATTTATCATATGGATTTGTGGCTGTTGTTGTCACTATGAATTATAAATGTTGCAGAATGATTGATTAATGTGAAATGAATTTGAATAACAATAACTTTATTCAGAAAGACGTGGAAGAAAACGGAAAACTACCATTCGAATAGATCTAAGAATAGCCAAAATGGCAAAGACTCAGCCAATGATGAGCTCCAGGGTCAAAGAAATTCTGATGTTACCTGTGAGTACTTTAACAATAAGAAGACGCCTATGTGAAGCCAAGCTATCGGCAAGAAAAATGCATCGCTCTCTGCAAACAAGATTCACAGAGCACATAATTCAACTCAACCTTTCTGATCTGTTGCACAAGCCTCTGCCACCAATGGACATTCTCAAGAAAAAATGGATGTAGAGAAAGGTAAAACAAATATTGGGTAAAAAATCTAAATACTTTTCAGCACCACACCACACAAAGGACCCAGGAGTGTAGAAAGGACTTGGAAAAGAGCCAGGCAAAAGGTTTAAAATTGGCCAATCATTATCGAACTGCAAATAAACTGTCTGTTGAAGATGTGGTAATACTGTCATTAATGTAAACATTTAAAAAAGTATACTACATCTAATTAATGAAGTTAAGGAAAAGTAATTAAAAAAGTGAATGTTATTGTGGGTTGACATGTTATGGACAAAACCCTCCACAAATGGTTGTTGCCATCCCGAGGTCCCCTGATCAGAAACTGGAGTATATGGTGCATCATAAGGCGTTCCAAACATTAAGGGTATTTGGAGAGGTATATCTATTAGTAATAAAATATGAATGCAAAATAGTGTAAATGCGTTTCCAATTTTCAAAATGAGCTCTTTTCCACTCATCACGCACACCTGGTCCCACTCTCCGGTTAATTTACACACTACTTAGGTCTCGCCAATTCGGAGATATTTCTAGTCTCTGGCTTTTTAAAGTACAAGCATAATCCATCACTACACACCTTTTCTGGTTTGCATGCCGGTCGGAGCAGCCTGTATTCCAAGCCAAGAATAGGTAGAGTTTCCCTCTCAAGGTGAACCCCTATACCTGAGCTAGTGCTCCACACATAGTGACTCTTCCCCCTTGGTTCGTCCCATCTGATGTTTCCTCTCATTTGGTTCCACTGTTAGTGAACCTGTGACCTCCCCTCAGTGGATTCCACCGCTTATGTGCACCCCGGGTTGGGGCCCCGCACTACTACTTCCCTGAGATCTCCCCTCTGGTGAAAACATGTACGTATTCCACATATTATTCTGTCTGGACACAATGTCTTGTTCCCTCCATGAGGGAATGGAGGTTACATCCGTAACTGTAAAATCTGCTTTAACTATCAGCTCTACTAGTAACTCTCTGACTATTTATCCTAACTATATTTTAAAGTCAATTAATTAATTTAATACTATATAATAGGAAAGTTTTTTTTTAAACCTCAGAGATCCTTTTCCTAAATTCGTATTCTTGACTGCTCCCTCTGTCATGCAAAAGACATGGGAAATGTCCAATTGGGCCATTGAACTGTGCTGAAATAATAGGACTAGGTGTTATAATCCCACTAAGCGAATCGGAACAATCTGGTCAAAACCAGTGACTGCTGTAAAAGGGCAGCTAACAACCTGGGAAGACCTGGAGACAGCCTGGAGAAACTGCTGGCAGGAGGGAAAGACCCCACTGGGGCAGACATGGGGTAGCTACACATGTCAGCAGGATCCGTTATTATAAAGCTTATTGGGTCCACCCATCTATGTCTACGAAAAACACAAAAGGAAGAATACCCCTGAAGTCTGCAAGAGTGGGGGCGCAAGATGACTCTTCGAGGTATCACATGGCCACAGACCTAAGAATATAAATGACAATGAACCAGGAGATCAGCACAGCAGAAGTTTGAACAATAGGACAGAAAATACAGAGAGGTATTTGCAGCTGGACAAAGGTAACACCAGAGAAAGGTCTTAAAATCCATCAGGGCAGGAAGAAGTGCATGAGAGAGCTTAGCGAGGGGCCTCACATCGACCAATACTTCACAAGAGGTAGGGCTTATCAGTCCGGTGAAGCCCAGTGGAAGGACAAGGACCACAGCCGTCCGTGTATCAGAAGCCCAGACGAAACCCAGGTATAAATTTACCAGCAATCAGAAACCTGGAAACTACCCAGCCGAAGTAGAAAGGAAAATGGATGGAAGACGACCCCAGATACTTTGGGCAACCATTGAGGCACTACAAGGTGATATTAAAAGTTACCTGGCTTCGCAGCGAAGAGCAGAGAGCTTGAGAAAGCAACATAACAAAAAAGGAGCTAACCAGGACCACTTTCTACAGGGATCTTTACAAGTGTGTCAGTAGCATCTTTAGCTAGGAGAAAACTGGGACCCTTAAAGTACCTATAACAGATCTTGAGGAACACCTATGGAAAACATATTCTGTCAGTCAGAGGCATGAGCCAAAATAACATTCCAGAGGACATGACACAAATTCAGCAACCAGAACACCAGATGGACACAAAGTCCCCTAAATTAAGTGAAGTTGAGAGTGTAGTAAAACGGGCAAAATCAGCTTCAGGTCCTGGACCCAACGGTATACCAAACAAGCTATACAAGAAAACCCCTGGGCCCGGTTTTTCAAAAGTAATCCACTAGGATTTTGGATAACGGATTGGATCAAATCTTGAAAATGTGTTTTTCAAAAGAAAAAACGGATTACATAATCGGATTAGATCACGTAATCCAATCTTGGTTTTGATCCGGATCAAACCTTTAGTTTGGGTTTTTCAGAACTTTTTTGTAGGATTTGGATCACTTTGATCCAAAATATCTGGATTAAACTGATCCCATCAGAAGGGTGGATTCAGCGTGGATTTCATGGCCAAAATGTAATGAAAACTTAAAAAATGTATCAAATAATACTATGTTTGGATCATGCAGTATCTTACAAGATATCCTTTTTATTCATAAGGTTTTAATTTTATTTGTTCATCCGTCAGGCTACAGTGATTAGGTAGGCTTTAATGTATTCAGCCTTTCAGTATAGGCCTAGAGCAAAGTAGAAATAATCCTCCAATCAGCTGTCAAAATTTACCAAAAACAATACATTTGATTCGGTCACTAATTGATATATAAATTCATCACAATCGAAAATATTTTAGTTTTTAGAATATTTATTAGTGATGCATGCAAGGATTACAGAATAACCAAAAAAATGCAAAGAATGGCAATCACTGATTTTTGAAATCAAAACAAATCCAAATCAGAAATAGTGTCTAACTATTGCGTCCCTTGTTGCACGTCCTGTTTGCTCGTTCTGGCAGAGGAACAACTGACTCTGACCAAACTGCAGCAAACCAAGGCCAGACTTGAGATCCGCCTCCTAAAGGCTACGCTCAGACAAGGTGGTCTCTCCACATCAGAAGAGGAAGTCTGAAATTATTGTGGAGTATTTGACATTAAGTCTATTTTTTTAATTCAATATATCTATACTTGATACTTGTTATAAATATCCTCAATGTACAGTGTTTGTGTTGTTGGTCTCAGATGAGCGTGTGTGTTTTCATTTAAAAAAAAAAAAATGTATACTGATCCCACACTGGCTATTCTACTTACATATCTATAGTTCTACATTGTGATTTCCTATCCTGTTTGAGCACTGGTTATTCAGATTTGGTGATCCTGAAAAGTTCCTATCCGGATCAGATTGATCCAATCCGATGTTGCTTGAAAAAACTGGCTCCAAAAGTAAAAAAAGGATTACTAAATCCAGATCAATTTTATCCGGATTAAACCTTTTGAAAAACCGGGCCATGGGTGTTGATGTACCTTTGGAGATTAATGGCAGTGGCAGGAGAAAAGCATGTGATACCAAAGGTCTGGAGAAGGGCAGGAGGCATACTCATTCTCAAAGAGAAAAACTCAACTACTGAACAGTTTCACCAAATTAGCCACTTGAATGTGGAAGGTAAGATATTTTCAGCTTTGTGGCCAATAGACTCTCAAAACTGTTTAGAGCATATTTTTAGGATCTCCAATTCTGTATTACCACACAGTAAACTACCACCACGTGGCAACAGCTGGAGATTGGCATAATGGCAGCACAATTTCACCACTGGCTTTCACAATGTCAATAATAATCCAGGCAACGTGTTGGGTGGTTGGAGGAGAGCGTTTGAAAAATGTGTTGCGCCTACCTCCAATCAGGGCATACATGGATGACATGACAACCAAAGCATGTACGAAGCAGCTGCTGGATAAGCTCCAGGAGAACATTAGTTGGCCACAAATGGAGGTCAAACCCAGCAAATCCTGCAGCATTTCTATTGTCAAGGACCGGGTTACCAACGACAGGTTCTGTATAAAGGAGCTCATACCAACGGTCACAGAATCAAAAGCCTTGGATGGTGGTACACCACAGACCTTTAAGATGTCAAACAGTTGGAACAACTTAGGCAAGAGACAGCCAGTGAACTCAAGAAAATCGATGAGACAGCTCTTCCTGAGAAGCTTGTTGCCACGCCTGATGTGGCCAATTTCAATGTATGAGCTCACAGTGTCTCACGCCAAGGACCTGGAAAGATTGGTGAGTACACAAGCTACCAAGATGCCTTAGCAACATAGGGCTGGACGGGAATTGTTTCAAGTCTTGTGGAGTTATATAAATGCACCAAGATATGGTAAGAGATGGTGCTCAAAGAATCCTGTGATCCTTGTGTAAGAGATGCTGCTCCAACAGTAGCGACAGGGAGGAAATGGAACCCAACAAGAGTGGTAGGAGAGGCAAAGACGTTCAATTTATAACTATTCCACTCTGTTGTCATACATCTATGCGCATACAACTCTCCTGTTTCACTTCTACTGGTAGCCACACCCATACATAATAATTACAGAGCCCAATGCAGTATAAGCCAGTACTAAAACAAATTAATAACAATCCGGCAACCAGTCCATTACATTTGATACAATAGTTAAGAAACAAGCACAAATGACAGACAAGCAGGCAAAGTAATTGCACTTTCTTGACATTACATATGTTTTTTCATATTCTCCTGTAAAGCTGCTTTGGAGCAATGCACATTGTGAAAAGTGCTTTATAAATAAAATGCAATTTAATTGAAATAAAAACATGAAAGAGCATGCCAGACAATTCTTTTTTTACAGGCATCCCAGAACAAACTCCAAAAATTCAAACATTATAAACAAAAGGAACCGGTTCAAAGGCAAGGCAGACAACTCAAAGGAACAATCTACAGACTCAGTGAGCAATACCCAAAGGTTATTGTAGAGAGGCGAAAACAACTCTTCCCTATTAGAAAGCAGATGATAAATGGAGGGGGAAAAGCAACAATTACAGTGAACTAATTATACATTAATGGACAATTATATCATGATGATGACATTATCCCCTGAATGTTCAGAATCCCTGCATTCTTTGGTTAAATAATGCCCGATTGATATTAACATGTCGTGATCTTCTTCCTTAACACAAGCCTGAACTCCAGAGTTCTTGCCGCTCATGACGGATGCTCCATCATAAGCTTGTCTGACCAAATTGTCCCTATATTCCAGACCGTATTTTTCGAGGATGTGTATTATTTTGTCTGCCAACCCTGCAGCATTAAGATGCTCAGCAGCTTCAGAATGCAAAAAGCTTTCTTTCACAGCTCCCCTGTAGTAATACCTAAGTACTAAGGTCTTTCTTTTTTACATCTTTGGTTTCATCTGCCACATGAGCAAAGACTTTACTCTCTTTGACCTCACTGATAATAGTGGAGCGCACAATTTCTGCTAATGTGTCCAACGTTTCATTTTGGATTTGGTGGCTTGTGTATTTGGCATTACCCGTTTTCAATTTCTTTTTCACAACTGTGTCATGAATACCAAAAAGCTCTAACATAGCAAGGAAGTTCCCTTTGTTGCCTGACTCCACTGTCTCTCTATGACCCCTTTGTGCTATGTTTTGTGTTGCAGTTAACAGTAAAACTTCAGATACACTTTAAATAGTCATGTTTTTTTTAGTCATTTAGTCATCAAAGATGTACCGTTTTTTTGTTGTGTCTCAAACATTTTCAATGCTAACATAGCATGAGATGCAAAGCCTCCATCTTTGAACATAGCCTTTTTAAAGTTTTTATAGCCCCTATCAGAAGTGAAAACTGATTCAGTGTTTGGAAGGAGAAAGTTCCTGGGACCCGTTTCAGAAAGCAGGGTAAGTGCAAACTCAGAGTAAGTTAACCCCAGAAAACGGGATACTCTGGGTTTTCAGTTTCAGAACGCGAGGTATATCAAACCCGTGACCGCGGGGTAAGTCAAGCCAGTTTCAGAAATCAAGGTATCTTATACTTAGAGTGAGTAACCATAGTAACCTACTCTGTGAACCTAACCTGGTCGGCAGCAGGTTTTATTCCACTAACCCGAGGTTTGTTTCAATCTCCGCCCCTTTTAGAAGCGCGAGTGGTGTTGAAATTGCCTTCGCCGTTTGTTTTTTCATTCGTTTTCCTTAATCGCGCAGATTCTCTGTATGGCTTTACGTTTCTTTACTAATGGAAGCTTTCTTCATAACACCGGGGATGCAGAACACGTTAGCAAGGCAACTGTATGCAGAGTAAGAAAAGTGTGCATCGCTCTCAAGCACTTTATATACATGTGTGTTAAGTTTCCTGTGAGAGCCATCAAAGAGGAGGTTCATAGGACTGCAGGTGAATGGTGAACGTCTTTCTGAATTAGGCTGATCAAATAAATGTGGTCTTGCTGCCACCTCTAATAATTCAAATACCCTTTAGGATTTCCCAATGTGATTGGGTGCACATTTAAAAGGTCCCACTCGCCCCGTTCTGTTCTGGCTTCGAACTGCCGTCGGTCAGAACGAGGGACGGGCGCTCTAACCACGAGCCTAACGACCGCAGTCCCTATTGCATCTGTCGCTAGAGAATCTCTAGCTGGCCTCCATTAGACATAGCTGGAGCAGGGGCAAGCATGGCCAGTTTTTTGTCTTCTACAGCCACAGTGCTCGGTTCTCATGTCCTCATAACTTTCAAGGCCAGTTTATTAAATATATCAAACATTTCCCAGTCAGGCATTCTACTACCAAGAACATTTAAACTCATCGGACTGAATGATGTTTTTATATTTTATTTTCAGCTGCTGCCATGTTCTTTTTATTGCAGAAGGATTGCACCTACATGACAAAAAATCGTAGGTATATATGTTTATATATATACATATATATATATAGTGCCTCCAATTCGACTGGCGAGAAATAAACGGAGCGCTTTTTGTCACGTGGCGTTGCCATGGTGAATCGTGTTATCTTCGCTCAATTGATGATGGCTTTTTAAAGCCGCGGTGAACACGAGTAACCTAGAGTGAACTTACTCAGAGTGGATTGAACTCATTGAAACCAGCTGTTCTGAAACAGAAAACTCAGAGTAGCGGTTATCTGAGTAAATCAACTCAGAGTTCATATTTTAACTCAGTGTTGCTTGAACCTCCTTATTGAAACGGGTCCCTGCAGGCATAACAATAAACAGGATCCTTGCACTGAGAATATTAGATCCATGTATGATGGGAATACCACGAGGCCTGGAAGTTTCTTTGTCTGTCCCCCTGTCAGGAATCACAGAGAAAGAACCCAAGCGCAGGCAGCGGGGATAAGGGGTAACAGGACTTTAATAAATAATAAAACAGGAACAAAACAAAAACCCACGAGGGAGTAACAAAACAGTACACAATAACAAATATGATAAACTGATTACTAAACACTCAACAAGAACTCAATATTAAACACCTAGACTAGACTAGACTAGACTAGACTAGACTAGACTAGACTAGACTAGACTAGACTAGACTAGACTAGACTAGACTAGACTAGACTAGACTAGACTAGACTAGACTTCAAGGACACAGTAAGGCGTACAAGCAAGGGATCATGTACAACCAACGAGCACAAGACAATAGAAAGGAGGGTATTATAAAGGGAGACTAACAAAGGGGATAACGATGGGCAGGTGTGGGTAATGCGACACAGGAGGAGAGCTATACTAGAAACGAGAGGGGCAGGGCCAAATGACGAGACAGAAGAGAACGCATATTATGTCCTGATTGACCATAATATGTTCCTCTCCACATAAAACACGTGCATCTGTCATGATTCTGCCCCTAGACCAGAAAATCAAGACAAGAGCAGGCAGAATCATGACACCCCCATGGCAGTCCTTGGAAACATGGCAAGCTGGGGCTGGACTGGACCTGCAGCTCGAGTCCTGGAGATATATGAACAAATATATGGCGGTCCACTCTGATCTGGGCATTTCAATGAAAGCCCAACTGCACTGCTGTGCCCTTGATCCGAATGAAGTCTTTCATCTGTCAATTGAGATAAACAAGTTACTAATATATCTTTGCATTACATCAAAACCAAATTTTTGAAATAAGATTCTTGAAATGTTATAATTTAATGCAAACAGATACAAACAGTAACACTGGAGTAACTTGTGGATTGTGGTTGGCATCATGTAACCTACCTTGACATCCAGACCACCACCATTAAGCTAAATCAGCACTAAAGGTCAAGTTCACCTTTCAACAACCTTCTACAACGCTCTTTTAAATGACACTGACACAGTGACACTTGCTTATGTTTATAGTGTTTATAGCTTGCGACGTTAATACTGCTAAATTAACAACCTAAATTAACTTTAGCATGGCTGTCTCAACTACGCCAGCCATAATATACAGGTACTGTTCATATAATTAGAATATCATAAAAAAGTTGATTTATTTCACTAATTCCATTCAAAAAGTGAAACTTGTATGATATATTCTTTCATTACACAAAGACTGATATATTTCAAATGTTTATTTCTTTTAATTTTGATGATTATAACTGACTATGGAACTAAGGAAAATCCCAAATTCAGTATCTCAGAATATTTGAATTAATTACTTAAGACCAATACAAAGAAAGGATTTTTAGAAATCTTAGCCAACTGAAAGTATGAACATTAAATGTATGAGCATGTGCAGCACTCTATACTTAAAGTTGGGGCTCCTTTTGCCTGAATTATCTTGGACCTCAGAAAAAAGTGGACCAACATCAGCAGATGACATGCCACCCCAAACCATCACTGTCTCTGAAAACTTTACACTAGACCTCAAGCAACGTGGATTGTGAGTCTCTTCTCTTCCTCCAGACTCTGGGACCCTGATTTCCGAAGGAAATGCAAAATTTACTTTCATCAGAGAACAGCAGTCCTGTCTTTTTTGTCTTTAGCCCAAGTGAGATGCTTCTGACACTGTACAAGAGTCTGACACAAGAGTGGCTTGACAAGGAATGCGACAGCTGAAACCCATGTCTTGCAGACGTCTGCACGTAGTAGTTCTTGAAGCACTGACTCCAGCTGCAGTCCACTCTTTGTGAATCTCTCCCACATTTTGGAATGGGTTTTGTTTCACAATCCTCTCCAGGCTGCGGTTATTCCTATTGCTTGTAGACTTTTTTCTACCACATCTTTTTTGTGTCTTGCCCTCCTTGACCAAGGTGTCAATGGTTGTCTTTTGGACAAATGTCAAGTCCGCAGTCTTCCCCATGATTGTGTAACTTACAGAACTAGACTGGGAGACCATTTAAAGACCTTTGCAAGTGTTTTGAGTTAATTAGCTGATTAGAGTGTAACCTTTTTACAATATTCTAATTTTCGGAGATACTGAATTTGGGATTTTCCTTAGTTGTCAGTTATAATCGTCAGAATTAAAAGAAATAAACATCTGAAATATATCAGTCTGTGTGTAATGAATGAATATAATATAATATACAATACAACATAAAGCATGATAATTTAAAGAGAGTATTTTCACAGCTGCAGCAACTCAAAAGTCATAATTCTCAATTCCATTTATATGACCAGCACCTGTATATATATTATATATATATATATATATAATATATATATATAACTGTTCCTTTTTTTCTCTTATATTTAGAATAAATTTCGGTACGAACGTTTAGATGAATCATGATTTGTTGGTTAAAGCGTTTGTATGCAGGTTTCACGCACAAATTTGTGCGCACACTTGCTTAGTGAATAAGACCCAATACTTTTGGGAAATTCACACCTGATTAATCTCATCTAGGGTAATATTCTTGCCAATGTGCTGCCCCACCCCAAATTAGTTCCCCACCCCTGACTTTGAGAGAGTGAGCAGTGCAAATGAACACCACATGCTTCACAATGCTCAGTTCACGTAAGCTTAGCCTTTTAAAGATATTTAATAAAAAGAGACAATACACACTGATAACCGTGTATGCCTACTTTAAACTACAAGTGACAAAGTGAAGCGTTACCATTCTTTTCAATGGACTTTCGGTTCTGGTGGCATGAGGGACGGCAATCGCTGGTGACCGGATGGGGCAGCGATGTGACATAGTTCAAAAACATGTAACTTTATGCACCCGAAGAACAACTTTTGGAAGTGACAACCAATAAGAAGATGGGAGCTCACGTGATCCTTCTCTCAGCTCCTGCAGTAACCTATAGCTAAATTGGTATTGTGACACAGCATTTGGACAAACTGTGATGACATTAAATGATTGAATAAAATGTGTAAAGAAGACTTTCCAGAAGATTTTTATTAATTTAATAAATTTAAATTGACACATATATTTATAATAAATTATGCATAATTTATTCTTCAAAAATACATACACTTGATTTTATTTTAACTTTAGTGACATATGCTTAGCAAGACCAAGTTACCCAAATGAAACAATAATGGCACAGTGATACTTAGGCTATGTAATGTGGTCAGACTCAGCAGTTATAAACACTTCTAAACCAATCCGAATCAAGGACCAGAACTGACCGTTTTATAATATTCAATTGTTAAGACCCTGTGCACAAGTGTGATGTTAAGAAGCAATATGTTTACAGAACATGCACACTTAAATGGTTTAAGATGCTTTTACACTCAAGCTATGACTCATATATTTTATATCTAAAGAATTTATTAAATATTTAAAATACTTTTACTATTTTTCCCAGTTTCCCAGTATTGCATAAAAAGGTTTTTTTTGGTATTGAGTTCATCAAACAGTCCTGCCCATCCGCCAGGACAGCTTTTTGACAGCTTTAACATGCTTGACATGTTTATAACAGGAACACCGTGACAACACCTGTGAGGATTATTATAGCAGCTGAAAATATAAAAGAAAAAGTAATGTTTATTAATAAAGGACTGATTCTTACATACCATCACAGTAAATACTTTACATAAAGCATGATAATTCAAAGAGAGTGTTTTCACAGCTGCAGCAACTCAAAAGTCATAATTCTCAAAGCTAAAGGCAATGACTGAGATCTAATACATAAGTAAAACTTGCTTTGCTGTCACAGTATTAGCGATACTGCTGTTCTTACCCTGAAATGCAGTATTTTGAGCAGCATTGCTGCCTGATGTGGCCATTGGATTAATGAAACATGTCCGATCCTTTTCACAGTTGTCCTTGGTGACAATGTCCTGGAATGTAATGCTCGCATTAGTTATACAATAATATAGCTGCAAACAGCAATCTCAGGGTTCTAGCGATTTAAGGCCTCTAAGGCACCTTTGCCTTAGATACTCAACTATTATCAGAAATGGTCAGCTGTGGCCTAATGGTTAGAGCGTTGGGCTTGTGATCAGAAGGTTGCCGGTTCTAATCTCAGTGCCAGCAGGTCATGGCTGAAGGGCCCTTGAGCAAGGCACCTTACCCCTGATTGCTCTGCAGTAATGTGCCACTGTATAAAAAAAAAAACTACTTGTAAGTCGCTTTGGATAAAAGCGTCTGCCAAATGAATAAATGTAAATGTAAATGGTTTACAGAGACTAAGCATGCTTACACAAATATGCACATATAGTGCACATGAGGAGAATCAGCTTTCAGGGTCATATGGTCACATCCATTTAACACACAACCCAGTTATCAAGCTCCATGTTACAAATGACAAAGTTTAACATGTTATGATAGTAACGCGATAATGCCTTTTAGCATATTTAACAAGCCTGTAAAAACAGGCAATATACTACAACAATTGTGATTATTAAAAGGTCACATAGACCAAAGGTGGTGCTATAAGGGCATCGAGTGGCGCAGTCACCCCCCTTTTTATGGGTCCTTAGAGTGTGACTGTTAATAAACACATACAATAAGGTGAATATATCTCATGTCGTTTAGAAGTTATAAGCACATATACTCAGAAAAGCCAAAAAATACCCACGTCGAACATTCATAATTTTTCGGCCATTTCCAGTGAGATTTTTGACATTTGGGCATTTTTACCAAGGAAAACCACTAAATGTTCCATGTTGCCTACGGCAGTTTCACCTCGATCGGAGAAACGGTTGCGAAGATATTGGCAATTTAATTTTTTTATTTAACACAGTACTGTAAATATTTTTGTTTATTCCAATTATAGCGCCGCCTAGTGGCTAAACGTAGCAGTTTTTCTATCGTGACATCGGAGTGAGCTTGTTCACAAAAGCTTTTAAGTCCCATGAAAATAACTTTTTTGTGAAATTACGCTCCTCTAACTTATGGCTTTGTTGCTCCGCCTAGCAACCGTGGATCGAAATTTTAACTTTTATGAGATAATTATTAACAATCACTCCACGGAAATCATCTGCATTGCTTTTGGTTCTGATAAATTTTCCAGGTGCCAAAAAAAGGGATACAATAATTTTTGTTTGTCTTTAGCCAGAGATTATAATGATACTCAACACTTGTTTGTGCGATAAATGGTTTAGGAGTTATGAGTGCAAATGCGTTTTGCATCGCTGTTTCGCCCCCTATTGACTGATTTGTCTGGCTCCATGAATCTGAGTAGCCTGCTGGAGTACAACCATCTGACCAAATCTCAAGTCAAGTCTTTGGGATAAACGATCAGTTTTGTCACAGAATAATAATAATAAAAACTGAACATTTAGCAATTAATTCGTGCTCGAACCCCTAAAAATGCTAAAATTCAAGTGTAAAAAGTAAAAATGTTATTGTTAAAATATTACCACCTAACACAACAGCTAACATTATGGGTTTAAAAGTAAATATTTTACCAGACAAGCATTGTACACCATTTTAATGAAGTAAAATAGAGATGGATCATCTATCTGTGTTTTCAGTTACTGTTGTATGACTGTTTGGTAAAATTTGACACGTGTAAGATGCGCTGGAGATGTTCTAAGAGCCTACCTGGGTTAGACTGCTGGTTATTTTTTTAGTGCCAATCTGAGTCAGGTTGTTGGTCATATTCTGAGAGCCCACCTGGGTTAAATTGCTGGTCATGTTCTGAGAGCCCACCTGGGTTAGATTGCTGGTCATGTTGTTAGGGCGAATCTGAGTCAGATTGCTGGCCATATTCTGAGAGCCCACCTGAGTTAGATTTCTGGTCATGTTCTGAGAGCCCACCTGGGTTATATTGCTGGTCATATTCTGAGAGCCCACCTGGGTTAGATTGCTTGTCATGTTGTTAGGGCGAATCGGAGTCAGGTTGTTGGTCATATTCTGAGAGCCCACCTGGGTTAGATTGCTGGTCATGTTCTGAGAGCCCACCTGGGTTAGATTGCTGGTCATGTTGTTGGGGCGAATCTGAGTCAGATTGCTGGTCAAGTTCTGAGAGCCCACCTGGGTCAGATTGCTGGTAATGTTGTTAGGGCGAATCTGAGTCAGATTGCTGGTCGTGTTCTGAGAGCCCAGCTGGGTTATATTGCTGGTCATGTTGTTATGGCGAATCTGAGTCAGATTGTTGGTCATATTCTGAGAGCCCACCTGGGTTAGATTGCTGGTCATGTTCTGAGAGCCCACCTGGGTTAGATGGCTGGTCATGTTCTGAGAGCCCACCTGGGTTAGATTGCTTGTCATGTTGTTAGGGCGAATCTGAGTCAGGTTGTTGGTCATATTCTGAGAGCCCACCTGGGTTATATTGCTGGTCATGTTCTGAGAGCCCACCTGGGTTAGATTGCTGGTCATGTTGTTAGGGCGAATCTGAGTCAGATTGCTGGTCATATTCTGAGAGCCCACCTGAGTTAGATTTCTGGTCATGTTCTGAGAGCCCACCTGGGTCAGATTGCTGGTAATGTTGTTAGGGCGAATCTGAGTCAGATTGCTGGTCATGTTCTGAGAGCCCAGCTGGGTTATATTGCTGGTCATGTTGTAAGGGCGAATCTGAGTCAGATTGCTGGTCATGTTCTGTGAGCCCATCTGGGTTAGATTGCTGGTCATGTTCTGAGAGCCCACCCGGGTTAGATTGCTGGTCATGTTGTTAGGGCGAATCTGAGTCAGGTTGTTGGTCATATTCTGAGAGCCCACCTGGGTTAGATTGCTTGTCATGTTGTTAGGGTGAATCGGAGTCAGGTTGTTGGTCATATTCTGAGAGCCCACCTGGGTTAGATTGCTGGTCATGTTCTGAGAGCCCACCTGGGTTATATTGCTGGTCATATTCTGAGAGCCCACCCGGGTTAGATTGCTTGTCATGTTGTCAGGGCGAATCTGAGTCAGGTTGTTGGTCATATTCTGAGAGCCCACCTGGGTTACATTGCTGGTCATGTTCTGAGAGCCCACCTTGGTTAGATTGCTGGTCATGTTGTTAGGGCGAATCTGAGTCAGATTGCTGGCCATATTCTGAGAGCCCACCTGAGTTAGATTTCTTGTCATGTTCTGAGAGCCCACCTGGGTTATATTGCTGGTCATATTCTGAGAGCCCACCTGGGTTAGATTGCTTGTCATGTTGTTAGGGCGAATCTGAGTCAGGTTGTTGGTCATATTCTGAGAGCCCACCTGGGTTAGATTGCTGGTCATGTTCTGAGAGCCCACCTGGGTTAGATTGCTTGTCATGTTGTTAGGGCGAATCGGAGTCAGGTTGTTGGTCATATTCTGAGAGCCCACCTGGGTTAGATTGCTGGTCATGTTCAGAGAGCCCACCTGGGTTAGATTGCTGGTCATGTTGTTGGGGCGAATCTGAGTCAGATTGCTGGTCAAGTTCTGAGAGCCCACTTGGGTTATATTGCTGGTCATGTTGTTATGGCGAATCTGAGTCAGATTGTTGGTCATATTCTGAGAGCCCACCTGGGTTAGATTGCTGGTCATGTTCTGAGAGCCCACCTGGGTTAGATGGCTGGTCATGTTGTTAGGGCGAATCTGAGTCAGGTTGTTGGTCATATTCTGAGAGCCCACCTGGGTTATATTGCTGGTCATGTTCTGAGAGCCCACCTGGGTTAGATTGCTGGTCATGTTGTTAGGGCGAATCTGAGTCAGATTGCTGGTCATATTCTGAGAGCCCACCTGAGTTAGATTTCTGGTCATGTTCTGAGAGCCCACCTGGGTCACATTGCTGGTAATGTTGTTAGGGCGAATCTGAGTCAGATTGCTGGTCATGTTCTGAGAGCCCAGCTGGGTTATATTGCTGGTCATGTTGTAAGGGCGAATCTGAGTCAGATTGCTGGTCATGTTCTGTGAGCCCATCTGGGTTAGATTGCTGGTCATGTTCTGAGAACCCACCCGGGTTAGATTGCTGGTCATGTTGTTAGGGCGAATCTGAGTCAGGTTGTTGGTCATATTCTGAGAGCCCACCTGGGTTAGATTGCTTGTCATGTTGTTAGGGCGAATCGGAGTCAGGTTGTTGGTCATATTCTGAGAGCCCACCTGGGTTATATTGCTGGTCATGTTCTGAGAGCCCACCTGGGTTAGATTGCTGGTCATGTTGTTAGGGCGAATCTGAGTCAGATTGCGGGTCATATTCTGAGAGCCCACCTGAGTTAGATTTCTGGTCATGTTCTGAGAGCCCGCCTGGGTCAGATTGCTGGTAATGTTGTTAGGGCGAATCTGAGTCAGATTGCTGGTCATGTTCTGAGAGCCCAGCTGGGTTATATTGCTGGTCATGTTGTAAGGGCGAATCTGAGTCAGATTGCTTGTCATGTTCTGTGAGCCCATCTGGGTTAGATTGCTGGTCATGTTCTGAGAGCCCACCCGGGTTAGATTGCTGGTCATGTTGTTAGGGCGAATCTGAGTCAGGTTGTTGGTCATATTCTGAGAGCCCACCTGGGTTAGATTGCTTGTCATGTTGTTAGGGCGAATCGGAGTCAGGTTGTTGGTCATATTCTGAGAGCCCACCTGGGTTAGATTGCTGGTCATGTTCTGAGAGCCCACCTGGGTTATATTGCTGGTCATATTCTGAGAGCCCACCCAGGTTAGATTGCTTGTCATGTTGTCAGGGCGAATCTGAGTCAGGTTGTTGGTCATATTCTGAGAGCCCACCTGGGTTACATTGCTGGTCATGTTCTGAGAGCCCACCTGGGTTAGATTGCTGGTCATGTTGTTAGGGCGAATCTGAGTCAGATTGCTGGCCATATTCTGAGAGCCCACCTGAGTTAGATTTCTTGTCATGTTCTGAGAGACCACCTGGGTTATATTGCTGGTCATATTCTGAGAGCCCACCTGGGTTAGATTGCTTGTCATGTTGTTAGGGCGAATCTGAGTCAGGTTGTTGGTCATATTCTGAGAGCCCACCTGGGTTAGATTGCTGGTCATGTTCTGAGAGCCCACCTGGGTTAGATTGCTTGTCATGTTGTTAGGGCGAATCGGAGTCAGGTTGTTGGTCATACTCTGAGAGCCCACCTGGGTTAGATTGCTGGTCATGTTCAGAGAGCCCACCTGGGTTAGATTGCTGGTCATGTTGTTGGGGCGAATCTGAGTCAGATTGCTGGTCAAGTTCTGAGAGCCCACCTGGGTCAGATTGCTGGTAATGTTGTTAGGGCGAATCTGAGTCAGATTGCTGGTCGTGTTCTGAGAGCCCAGCTGGGTTATATTGCTGGTCATGTTGTTATGGCGAATCTGAGTCAGATTGTTGGTCATATTCTGAGAGCCCACCTGGGTTAGATTGCTGGTCATGTTCTGAGAGCCCACCTGGGTTAGATTGCTTGTCATGTTGTTAGGGCGAATCTGAGTCAGGTTGTTGGTCATATTCTGAGAGCCCACCTGGGTTATATTGCTGGTCATGTTCTGAGAGCCCACCTGGGTTAGATTGCTGGTCATGTTGTTAGGGCGAATCTGAGTCAGATTGCTGGTCATATTCTGAGAGCCCACCTGAGTTAGATTTCTGGTCATGTTCTGAGAGCCCACCTGGGTCAGATTGCTGGTAATGTTGTTAGGGCGAATCTGAGTCAGATTGCTGGTCATGTTCTGAGAGCCCAGCTGGGTTATATTGCTGGTCATGTTGTAAGGGCGAATCTGAGTCAGATTGCTGGTCATGTTCTGTGAGCCCACCTGGGTTAGATTGCTGGTCATGTTCTGAGAGCCCACCCGGGTTAGATTGCTGGTCATGTTGTTAGGGCGAATCTGAGTCAGGTTGTTGGTCATATTCTGAAAGCCCACCTGGGTTAGATTGCTTGTCATGTTGTTAGGGCGAATCGGAGTCAGGTTGTTGGTCATATTCTGAGAGCCCACCTGGGTTAGATTGCTGGTCATGTTCTGAGAGCCCACCTGGGTTATATTGCTGGTCACATTCTGAGAGCCCACCCGGGTTAGATTGCTTGTCATGTTGTCAGGGCGAATCTGAGTCAGGTTGTTGGTCATATTCTGAGAGCCCACCTGGTTTACATTGCTGGTCATGTTCTGAGAGCCCACCCGGGTTAGATTGCTGGTCATGTTGTTAGGGCGAATCTGAGTCAGATTGCTGGCCATATTCTGAGAGCCCACCTGGGTTAGATTTCTTGTCATGTTCTGAGAGCCTACCTGGGTTATATTGCTGGTCATATTCTGAGAGCCCACCTGGGTTAGATTGCTTGTCATGTTGTTAGGGCGAATCTGAGTCAGGTTGTTGGTCATATTCTGAGAGCCCACCTGGGTTAGATTGCTGGTCATGTTCTGTGAGCCCACCTGGGTTAGATTGCTGGTCATGTTGTTGGGGCGAATCTGAGTCAGATTGCTGGTCAAGTTCTGAGAGCCCACCTGGGTCAGATTGCTGGTAATGTTGTTAGGGCGAATCTGAGTCAGATTGCTGGTCGTGTTCTGAGAGCCCAGCTGGGTTATATTGCTGGTCATGTTGTTATGGCGAATCTGAGTCGGATTGTTGGTCATATTCTGAGAGCCCACCTGGGTTAGATTGCTGGTCATGTTGTTAGGGCGAATCTGAGTCAGATTGCTGGTCATATTCTGAGAGCCCACCTGAGTTAGATTTCTGGTCATGTTCTGAGAGCCCACCTGGGTCAGATTGCTGGTAATGTTGTTAGGGCGAATCTGAGTCAGATTGCTGGTCATGTTCTGAGAGCCCAGCTGGGTTATATTGCTGGTCATGTTGTAAGGGCGAATCTGAGTCAGATTGCTGGTCATGTTCTGTGAGCCCACCTGGGTTAGATTGCTGGTCATGTTCTGAGAGCCCACCCGGGTTAGATTGCTGGTCATGTTGTTAGGGCGAATCTGAGTCAGGTTGTTGGTCATATTCTGAGAGCCCACCTGGGTTAGATTGCTGGTCATGTTGTTGGGGCGAATCTGAGTCAAATTGCTGGTCAAGTTCTGAGAGCCCACCTGGGTCAGATTGCTGGTCATGTTGTTAGAGCGAATCTGAGTCAGATTGCTGGTCATGTTCTGAGAGCCAACCTGGGTTATATTGCTGGTCGTGTTCTGAGAGCCCACCTGGGTTAGATTGCTGGTCATGTTGTAAGGGCGAATCTGAGTCAGATTGCTGGTAATATTCTGAGAGCCCACCTGGGTTAGATTGCTGGTCATGTTCTGAGAGCCCACCTTGGTTATATTGCTGGTCGTGTTTTGAGAGCCCACCTGGGTTATATTGCTTGTCATGTTGTTAGGGCGAATCTGAGTCAGGTTGTTGGTCAAATTCTGAGAGCCCAACTGGGTTATATTGTTGGTCATGTTCTGAGAGCCCACCTGGGTTAGATTGCTGGTCATGTTGTAAGGACGAATCTGAGTCAGATTGCTGGTCATATTCTGAGAGCCCACCTGGGTTAGATTGCTGGTCATGTTCTGAGAGCCCACCTGGGTTATATTGCTGGTCGTGTTTTGAGAGCCCACCTGGGTTAGATTGCTGGTCATGTTGTTGGGGCGAATCTGAGTCAGGTTGTTGGTCATATTCTGAGAGCCCACCTGTGTTAAATTACTGGTCATGTTCTGAGAGCCCACCTGGGTAAGATTGCTGGTCATGTTGTTAGGACGAATTTGAGTCAGATTGCTGGTCATGTTCTGAGAGCCCACCTGGGTTAGATTGCTGGTCATGTTCTGAGAGCCCACCTGGGTTAGATTGCTGGTCATGTTCTGAGAGCCCACCTGGGCTAGATTGCTGGTCATTGTGTTGGGGCGAATCTGAGTCAGATTGCTGGTCATGTTCTGAGAGCCCACCTGGGTTAGATTGCTGGTCATGTTGTTAGGGCGAATCGGGGTTAGATTGCTGGTCATGTTGTTGGGGCGAATCTGAGTCAAATTGCTGGTCAAGTTCTGAGAGCCCACCTGGGTCAGATTCCTGGTCATGTTGTTAGGGCGAATCTGAGTCAGATTGCTGGTCATGTTCTGAGAGCCCACCTGGGTTATATTGCTGGTCGTGTTTTGAGAGCCCAGCTGGGTTAGATTGCTTGTCATATTGTTAGGGCGAATCTGAGTCACGTTGTTGGTCATATTTTGAGAGCCCACCTGGGTTAGATTGCTTGTCATGTTGTTAGGCCGAATCTGAGTCAGATTGCTATTCATATTCTGAGAACCCACCTGGGTTATATTGCTGGTCATGTTCTGAGAGCCCACCTGGGTTAGATTGCTGGTCATGTTGTTAGGGCGAATCTGAGTCAGATTGCTGGTCATATTCTGAGAGCCCACCTGGGTTAGATTGCTGGTCATGTTCTGAGAGCCCACCTGGGTTAGATTGCTTGTCATGTTGTTAGGGCGAATCTGAGTCAGGTTGTTGGTCATATTCTGAGAGCCCACCTGGGTTAGATTGCTGGTCATGTTCTGAGAGCCCACCTGGGTTAGATTGCTGGTCATGTTGTAAGGGCGAATCTGAGTCAGATTGCTGGTCATATTCTGAGATCCCACCTGGGTTAGATTGCGGGTCATGTTCTGAGAGCCCACCTGGGTTAGATTGCTGGTCATGTTCTGAGAGCCCACCTGGGTTAGATTGCTTGTCATGTTGTTAGGGCGAATCTGAGTCAGGTTGTTGGTCATATTCTGAGAGCCCACCTGGGTTATATTGCTGGTCATGTTCTGAGAGCCCACCTGGGTTAGATTGCTGGTAATGTTCTGAGAGCCCACCTGGGTTAGATTGCTGGTCATGTTCTGAGAGCCCACCTGGTTTAGATTGCTTGTCATGTTGTTAGGGCGAATCTGAGTCAGGTTGTTGGTCATATTCTGAGAGCCCACCTGGGTTAGATTGCTTGTCATGTTGTTAGGGCGAATCTGAGTCAGGTTGTTGGTCATATTCTGAGAGCCCACCTGGGTTAGATTGCTGGTCGTGTTCTGAGTGCCCACCTGGGTTAGATTGCTGGTCATGTTGTTGGGGCGAATCTGAGTCAGATTGCTGGTCATGTTCTGAGAGCCCACCTGGGTTAGATTGCTGGTCATGTTGTTAGGGCGATTCTGAGTCAGATTGCTGGTCATATTCTGAGAGCCCATCTGAGTTAGATTGCTGGTCATGTTCTGCGAGCCCACCTCGGTTATATTGCTGGTTGTGTTTTGAGAGCCCACCTGCGTTAGATTGCTTGTCATGTTGTTAGGGCGAATCTGAGTCAGGTTGTTGGTCATATTCTGAGATCCCAGCTGGGTTAGATTGCTTGTCATGTTGTTAAGGCGAATCTGAGTCACATTGTTGGTCATATTCTGAGAGCCCACCTGTGTTAAATTGCTGGTCGTGTTCTGAGAGCCCACTTGGCTAAGATTGCTGGTCGTGTTTTTGGGACGAATCTGAGTCAGATTGCTGGTCATGTTCTGAGAGCCCACCTGGGTTAGATTGCTGCTCAAGTACTGAGAGCCTACCTGGGTTAGATTGCTGGTCATGTTCTGAGAGCCCACATGGGTTATATTGCTGGTCATGTACTGAGAGCCCACCTGGGCTATATTGCTGGTCATGTTCTGAGAGCCCACCTGGGTTAGATTGCTGGTCATGTTGTTAGGGCGATTCTGAGTCAGATTGCTGGTCATATTCTGAGAGCCCATCTGAGTTAGATTGCTGGTCATGTTCTGCGAGCCCACCTGGGTTATATTGCTGGTTGTGTTTTGAGAGCCCACCTGCGTTAGATTGCTTGTCATGTTGTTAGGGCGAATCTGAGTCAGGTTGTTGGTCATATTCTGAGATCCCAGCTGGGTTAGATTGCTTGTCATGTTGTTAAGGCGAATCTGAGTCACATTGTTGGTCATATTCTGAGAGCCCACCTGTGTTAAATTGCTGGTCGTGTTCTGAGAGCCCACCTGGGTAAGATTGATGGTCGTGTTTTTGGGACGAATCTGAGTCAGATTGCTGGTCATGTTCTGAGAGCCCACCTGGGTTAGATTGCTGCTCAAGTACTGAGAGCCTGCCTGGGTTAGATTGCTGGTCATGTTCTGAGAGCCCACATGGGTTATATTGCTGGTCATGTACTGAGAGCCCACCTGGGCTATATTGCTGGTCATGTTCTGAGAGCCCACCTGGGCTATATTGCTGGTCATGTTGTTAGGGCAAATCTGAGTCAGGTTGTTGGTCATATTCTGAGAGCCCACCTGGGTTAGATTCCTGGTCATGTTCTGAGAGCCCACCTGGGTTAGATTGCTGGTCATGTTGTTAGGGTGAATCTGAGTCAGATTGTTAGTCATGTTTTGAGAGCCCACCTGGGTTAGATTGCTGGAATAGTTTGAAGGCACTGAGCTGTTGTTAGCTGTAGAGTTGCTAGTGTTTTCTGCACCCTCCACTCCCAACAACATGCATGCAATTACTGTCAAAGCAACAAAGAGCCATCTGGTATTCATGATCATTATTCTTCCCTTCGGAGTTCCTAATGCAACAGCTTTCTGTTTCCTAAAATGAAAATGATTTTTTTAAATCTAAATGCTGGCACAATAGCAAGCAGTGATAAATTACAAATGGCAAAAAAGAGACCCAGTAAAAAAAGACTGCAAATCGAATTTCAAATCACATGAGCCAATATTTTATTCACAATAGAAAATAAATGACATAGCAATGTTTAAACTGAGACATTTTACACTTATCCACTAAATTAGCTAATACAAAATGTAATGCCTGCTACAGGTCTCAAGAAAGTTGGAACTGGGGCATGTTTTATTATGGTGTAGCATCTCCTTTTCTTTTCAAAAGAGTTTGAAGACGTCTGGGCATTGAGCAGGGCTGTTTCTAGCTATTTCTGGGCCCTATGCGAGATACTTTTGGGGCCCCTAGATTCCTTACTTTTTCATATATTCTGTGACAATGCAGCATTTTGTTACATTTTAAAAGGGAAGCAGGCTAGAGTACATTAATAAATGCAACAGATACAGTGTGTTCTTGAATTTTTTTTAATGTAAACATTGAGGTAGCATAAAATAAAAAAGCTTTAACCCAACTAAAATATACAGTGTCCCTGTTTAAGCATCTACCAGTTTTTCACTTTACAATAACAGTTCATAAATTATCATATACTAATGTTCAAACTAAGTGTTACTTTATTCTTAACTGTAAAAAATGGCTTCCTTTATTACATGTTAGTACATGTTTGCTCATTCATGTATTTATTAACACTGGGCTAAGTGAAATGTTACTTCCTCTATGAGAAAGAAAATGAATTTAAAAGTGCCCTGTTTAAAATACATAAACACTTTCATTATTATTCATAACAATAATTAAAATCATCATTAATTCATAATAAAGTAACACTTAGGTTGAACATTAGTACATGATAATTTTTGTACTGTTTAGTAAAGTGCTACCATGAAGGTAATTGAGTGATGCAGCACCATATGATATGAAGGGAATATGTTTGCATATATCTTGCAGTACATTACAAAGTGGACAACTTGCAGTCCTATGCAGCAGTACAGGACACTTTAAATGTACATGTTTGTTCAAATTAGTAAACTACATTGTCGCAATATATATACTAATACATTTTGCAAGGCTAATTCAGCTAAGTCAGCAGATTTGTCCAGTAACCAAACCACGGTAAATAAAAATACAATAGAGCAAAGAATTGGATAATATTTCATAGCAAAGTGATCATTTAAAATTCATAGTGCTATATGAATAATCAATCTGAATAATATACTGCTAAAAGTAACATTAATCAGTCTGATAATAATTGGTTTTATTTATAAAATAGTACATGTCTATTCTTAGCTTGAGACACATTTATTTGAGCCTTTTTGTAAAGCAAACTATGGATAAAGCTGACTTTATTTACATACAAACAAACAATCATAGCCTGTTAGCTGAGGTAGCTCACATTTATCTCAGGCTATCTGAGCAACCCAGCATGACAAAAGTAGCAAACTAACTTCTAACTAAAAGTTCGCATCATGTCATGTGTCCCCCTCCACCCACATCAAATGCCTTACCTTTATCCTGTGATCGGTTTTCTTCTTTTTGCGTTTCTCTGCCCCAGACGCAGAAGTATGTTTTGATGACATTGTAATTAGCATCTACCGTTATTCTCATCACTTCAGTGGAAGGTGGGCGGCTGTCAGTCATCCCGTGACCGTCAGACCTGTCGGCAGACGTCACTACCACGTGACAGCCCAGCCCAAAGGCGATGATTTTCACCCGATTACTCCATGCACACTTACATGCTTTGCAAATTAATGCATACTGAATGCATGCAATGCATGCAAATAAAGACAGGTACTTCAAAAAATCTTCAAAATATAATAAAATATGAGGCTGAACTTGCCGTTTGGGGGCCCCCTGGTGGCTGCGAGCCCTATGCAGCCGCATAGTCCGCATATAGCAAGAAACGGTACTGGCATTGAGGCTATGAGTTGCTGGAGTTTTGGTGTTGGAATTTGGTCCCATTCTTGCCTTATATAGGTTTCCAACTGCTGAAGAGTTTGTGGTAGTCTTTGACGTACATTTCTTTTAATAATGCGGCAAATATTCTCTATAGGTGAAAGATATGCACCCCCATACCATCAGAGATGCTGGCTTTTGAACAGTACGCTGATAAAAGGCTGGAAGGTCTTCCTCCTCTTTAGCCCGGAGGACATGGCGTCAATCATGCCGATTATTGATTTAGTGTTGTCTGAGGGTCCGAAGACTACCGGCATCCTATAAAGGTCTCCAGCCTTGTCCCTTACGCACAGAGTGCCCCTTATGCCCCCGTCCCAACTTTTTTAACTTTTTTTAGACCTGTAGCAGGCATTACATTTTGAATGAGCTAATTTAGTGGATAAAAGTGTAACATTTTCACAAAATATTGGCTCATGTGATTTGAAATTCTAATTAAAAAACGTCCCAACGTTTCCAGTATTCGGGTTGCCATCTGACTGATTTCGTAAGTCAGGGCTAGGGTTGGGAATCGTTTGAATTTTAGTGATTCCGATATTCCAATTTCGATTCTACATATCTATTTCGATTCCACAGTTAAAGTTTAACATTTAGATATTAACCTGTGTTATCATTTAGCCTGCGTTTTGACTGGTTTGCAAAAAAAATAGATATTTATGAGCACCACTTTGTGTATATTTATACTCATAGCATTCATGACAATTTGTATTACAATAGCTTAACTACATCATGTAGTTACTATAATGAAACTATGGCCAATTTGTGGTTCCTGTGCTTTTTCACAAGTTCACACAAGCACATTTCTAAAAAATATGCACACACGAATTGATAAGAGGGATCCGATTCCTATTCCGTTTTGATTCCAATTCCCAAACGATTCTGATTTTCATTCAGAAGTTGCCAGTACTGCCCAATGAGCGTGAGCACAATGTTTGGCTTTCTCGGTGCAGGATCCCATCTATTCTGAGCTTGTGAGCAAAATTGAGAAGCTGCAAATTATGTTGACCACAGCGCAGCTGAGTCACAATTCGAATGTGTACAAACAGAGTTCCCAAGCATATTTCGCTATTACAGGCCGGATTTGAACATTTGAACACGAATGAACACAGTTCGTCTATAAATCAGAATGGAGTTTGTTTGTAACTCAAACAGAGGTTCTGTGCCTTACGATACAAAAGAAATGTGGCCAAAATTACAGCATATAGCTGGTATTTACGTGATTTTGTTAGACAATGTTGTGGTAAGGTAAATCAGGATTTTATAAGTTCATTGAGTGTGACTCCTGGTTAACATGTACTATGAAAGGGTCGTGTCTATAACACAAAATATGTATTTTATTTGATATTTTTGTTATATTACAGTGACAGTTAAAGGAATAAATGAAATTTCATCTTTGGGTGAACTATTCCTCGAGTTGGATCAAAACAGATCTGAAGTGCAGAGTTAGAACACAAAATAGTGTAATGGCGTTGCACATAATGTTAATTAGAATGTTAATTATCCTAGTTTTGGTTAAAGTATGACCAGTTTATTTTAAAATATTCTTAATTTTTTTAAATGGATCCCATCAAACCCGTGTCCCGTCCCATCACACCTATGGTAGGCTACTCAAAAACATTTCCAAGATTGGCAGGTATATAATATGTCCCTTTGCAGTGAACATTGAGCACTGTAACTTTGTACATGTTGCTTTATACCCAGACATCAACATTACATACTAACAATGGTTTACCAGAATACATGGCCTTCTAAATAGTTGGAGAACAGTAATCTGATTAATCCGGTCTTGTATCTGTTCCCGTCCTCTTGTTTCCTCATTATTGCCTGTTAATTAGTTCATGTACTACACCTGTTCCCCTCGTGATTTGGTCCCATTTTTAATGCCCTTGTGTCTTCTGTCTTGTGCTTGTACATTGTGATTGTGTGGTGAGTTCCTGGTTTTGTAAATTTAGTCTAGGCCAGTATTTGTATTTAATTCAAGTGGTGTCTTAGTCGTGTCTAGTTTGGGTCGTTAATCAATTCTTGTTCCTGTTTCTCTGTTATGTTTGAACCCTTGTGGGTTTTAGTTTTGTTCCTTTATTATTAAAGGCTGTTAACCCCTTACCCGCTGTCTGCACCTGGGTCCTCTGTCTGTGTCTTACCACCTGTGATCATGACACAAGTATCCTTAAAGTGTGGGGTGTGCTTTATACACTTTTAGTCACTCACATCCAGGAAGTGACCTGAATCAATTGACAAACCGGTTTCGACTCTCACTCTCTTCATTAAACAAATATGGCAAGCCACTGACTTATTGTTCTTACTGTAAATCAAACAATTTGAAAAGAGTAGTGATTATGAAAGTAACAGACAGAGCAAACAAACCCAGGTAGGCTACTCAAAAACATTTCCAAGATTGGCAGGTCTATAATATGTCCCTTTGCAGTGAACATTGAGCACTGTAACTTGTACATGTTTCTTTATACCAAGACATCAACATTACATACTAACTATGTTTAAAAAAATGGATTACCAGAATACATGGCCTTGAAAATACTTTGAGAACATTAAATTGATGAATATAAAAATCAAGTATATACATTTAATGCTTCATTTTTACACACAACCCTTTTGTAGGTGTTATAAAGTAGGAATACATTTCAGAGCTGTAAATATTCATAGAAGTTACTTTTCTGTGAGACACTCTGGTGAGTATCCTTAAAGTGTGGGGTGCGCTTCATACACTTTTGGTCACTCACATCCAGGAAGTGACCTAAATCAATAGACAAACCGGTTTCGACTCTCACTCTTCATAAATATGTATTGCAAGCCACTAACTTATTGTTCTTACTGTAAATCAAACAATTTGAAAAGAGAAGTGATTATGAAAGTGAAAGACAAGAGGAAACGTTTTAAACTGTTTGTTATTTACTGTACATTTTCTCAGTTAATGTAAAAAACAAACATTATATAAGACAACAAAAGTCTAGAGAAAATGCCTGTTTATCCATCTCACATTTTTAACTTCTCCGTTGTTTAGGTGACAATCAGGAAAATGTCCTTAACATCAACTTTAACAAATGAAAGGATCCTATTTTCTTTTTTAAATACAACATAATAAGTATGAATCTTTAGTGATCAATCACAGAAAAATTGTGTGATTAATCAGATACATTTTTAATCGATTGACAGCTCTACTTACCATATCCTTAGAAGTATACCTACAGTTAATATATCTTAATCAAAAGCTAAAATACAAGTATAGGCCCATCACACAGATGGTAGGCTACTCAAAAACATTTCCAAGATTGGCAGGTCTATAATATGTCCCTTTGCAAACATTGAGCACTGTAACTTTGTACATGTTTCTTTATACCCAGACAGCAACATTACATACTAACTATGTTTGAAAAAAATTGGATTACCAGAATACGTGGCCTTCTAAATAATTTGAGAACATTAATCTGATAAATATAAAAAACAAGTATATAAATGTACTACTTCATTTTTACACACAAGTTATAAAAACCTATTGCCAGTGTTATAAAGTAGGTAAACATTTCAGATCTGTAAAGATTCATAGATGTTACCTTTCTGCGAGACGCTCTGAAGAGTATCCTTAAAGCTCTTAAAGTGTGGGGTATGGTGGAGAGGTCTGCGCTTCACACACTTTTAGTCACTCACATCCAGGGAGTGACCTGAATCAATAGACAAACTGGTTTCGACTCTCTCACTCTCTTCCAAAACATGTATGGCAAGCTACTAGCTTATTTGTTCTTACCGTGACTCAAACAATTTAAAAAGAGTAGTGATTATGAAGGTAATAGACAGACCAAACAAACATTAGCACACTTAAATAAAGTGTCTCTAGAATAAAGAGTTATTATTCTAGTCTATACACGCCCATGGTACATTCTTTGATCCAGGTAACCATGGTCTTTTGTACCATTTTAAAAATATAGATGTATTATGAACACATACAGGAAACATATAGTATCTTGATCTGGTTCAACAAGTTTTTTTCCTGGATAAATGGCAAACAGAGAGAAAATGAGCTGGGTGCACTAGGGAAAATGTAGTAGGATGTTCAGAAGACTGTATAAATGATCAGAAAGCAACAGTGCAAAAAACATCCCTAGCGGTTTAGCGAGGTCTGCAGCAGGAGAGAGAGCAAGGAGACGAGCGGTGAGTAAATGGAGCACGTGCAAACAATTAACACCTTTATCCAATTCCAGTAAGAGCTCGGAGACCAGATAAAAAGAGAAGATCAAGCAGACAGAAAGGGGGAGAGCCACGGACTGACACGGGAACCCGAGCTTATACAGAAACCCGGGAAGAGAGTGTTACGGTGTGCTGGAGAATTCGCCACAGAGTTATTTTGCTGACGTCATCGCATCTCTCGCGGTTCTCCACCGTGAGCAGCATCGGGCTTTGCTGGATCTGCGGACTGATAATGATTGGCTGCTTCCAGGCAGTCTTCCAAGCCCAGCAAGAGGATCGTGAGAGGTTCCGGAGCTGGATGGGCCAGGGGGTTCAAGTAGCCACAGAAGTGCCACCCTCCCCCGCAACTCTTCTGCCAATGTCAAAGATGGGACCACAGGATGATCCGGAGGCGTTCCTCTAACTCTTCGAGAAATCAGCAGAGACCTCAGCGTGTCCCTGGGACGATTGGGCGATGAGGTTACTTCCCTTACTCACGGAGGAGGCGCAGCTGGCTGCTCGATCACTGCCGGTACAGAATCTCCTGGTGTTTGACGACCACAAGAAAGCCATTCTCCAGCGGGTCGGCCGCAACCGGGTGGAACACCGCCAACGGTTTCGATCGCTGGGGCTCGGCGAAAGTGGCCGGCCCTTCGTGATGGCCCACCTAGCTCCGGGACTTCTGTCGCAAATGGCTGCTGGCAGGGAACGACGATGTCGAGGACATTATAAATCGTGTGGTGCTGGAGCAGTTTATCGCGCGGCTGCCCAGGAAGACGGCCGAGTGGGTCCAGTGCCAACGCCCGACGTCGCTGGACGTGGCCATACAGCTGGCTGAGGACCAGATGGTGGTGTGCCCCTGGGTTGGCGAGTCCCTGATGACAAGCTCTCACGCCGCATCGGAGGCGTTAACTCCCTCTCCTTCTCTCTCTTCTCGCCCTATTCCTTTTCCCAGGTCCCGTCCTCCTGGACCGCCTCGTCCAATGCCCAGGACGAGATTCGGGAATCCACCGGACTATGGCACAGGCCCACAGGGCGTCCCCTGGTGATTCCATGATTCCGTTGGACCGTCGCTCCCCCCGCGCCTGGCACGTGCTCCGTTTCCTGCTTCCAGGATAGCGGGGACGCCTGGGCCGGCCTGCTGACGTTGCAGGGACCCGGAGCATTTTGTCGATAATTGTCCGGTTATGGAAATAGGCACAATGATGCAGCAGGAGAGAGAGCTAGGAGACGAGCGGTGAGTAAATGGAGCACGTGCAAACAATCAACACCTGTATCCAATTTCAGTAAGGGCGCGGAGACCATAAAAGGAGAAAATCAAACAGACAGAAAGGGGGAGAGCCCTTTCGGGTTCCCTGACATGACACAGCTGATACAGAAACCTGGGAAGAGAGTGTGACACTGTGTACGGTGTGCTGGAGAATTCGCCACCAAGTTATTTTGCTGACAAGCTGTCTGTTTTTGTTGTGTGCAATAAACTCCCGTGTCAGGCTCGCAAACCTCGTCCTCTTCCTTACCCACAAGCTGAGCCTTGCTACAATGGGCTGAAAGTGAAAGGTGTTTCTACGACTTTTTATGACGTCCATGGTATCTCTGTACAAAATTAAAACTGGTTCAAATGTTTAGTTTATCTACTTTCAGTTTACATATGGAAAAAAAATGAAGTGAGACCCTTTGAAATAATTTTACATCATTGCATCATCCACGGACCTGTTTGCTCGGTAAGCAAACTGCAGGGGGTCCAGTGATGTCTTTCAGATTAGCCAGAACCAGTTTTTCAAACGACTTCATGACGACAGACGTAAGAGCCACAGGTCTGTAGTCATTGAATCCTGTTATCTTGGGTTTCTCTGGAACGGGGATGATGGTGGAGCTTTTGAAGCAGGAAGGCACTTCACACAACTCCAGAGATCTGTTTAACGCCATCTGGGCCTGGTGCTTTTCTTCTTTTGTTCTTCCTGAAGACCTGGCGCACATCATCTTCACAGATTTGAAGACCAGGAGGTGTGGAGAGGGGGATTGCAGGAGGTGTTAACGGTTGTGTAGAGAGATGGTCAGAATGGGTTTTGGGGGTTTCAAATCAACAATAAAATTCATTCAGGTCGTTAGTGGACGTTGGGGATTTTTTGAAGTATTCCACAATCTTTTTACGCAGTCTATCACAGATTGGAGAGCCGAATGTGCTTCAAATATTTCCCCCAAAAAACTTTTGTGCCTGCTGGAGAATCAACAACCAGACTCAATTGCCACTGCGAGAAATCGCCCGGAAGCCAGACCAAGATGGCAGCGCGTGAACATTGCGAGGCTCAGCGTCTCTCCAGTTTTAGCATTTATATAGTGTATTTCTTGCTCATCTCAGGTCTGTTCGTCCAGAACAGTTGTGCATTTACATCGTACACCCGGCAGGAGCTTTTGGATATCAGTTTACCCCCCTCCCCCACCTGGGTCAATCTGATCACCTTTCTTTGTTCCTCACCCCCAAGTACATTCATCTCATTAATCGTGTGAAGCCATCAGTGAAGACCATCAAAGTGTGGCCTGCGGGGGCAGACTTTTCACTCCAGGAAAGGTTTCTACACACAGACTGGAGTATGTTTGCTTCTCAGGGCACCAGTGGCTCTCACACGGACATCGACAGTTACACCTCCTCTGTATTGGACTACATCAATTCCACCATTGATAGTGTCACAACCCAGAAGCAGATCACCACGTACCCCAATCAGAAGCCATGGATGAACAAGGAAGTGCGCCTCCTGTCGAAAGCACGCAACACTGCCTTCCGATCGGATGATGCACAGGCCTATAATACTTCTAGTGCAAATCTGAAGAGGGGCATCAAAAAGGCCAAGCACTGCTACAAGCTGAAGCTAGAGGAGCATTTTTCTAATTCTGACCCTCGACGCATGTGGCAGGGCATCCAGGCCATCAGTGACTACAAACCCAAACACTCCACCCCCATAGCCACAGATGCCGTCTTTTCTGAACGAGCTTAATGACTTTTATGCTCGCTTAGAGAGAGACAATAAGGAAACAGCTACCAAGCTCACACCCTCTGCTGACCACCCAATCATCACACTTAACTCCACTAATGTTCACACTGCACTAAGCCGGATCAATGCGCGCAAGGCTTCTGGCCCAGACGGCATCCCTGGTCGTGTACTCAAGGCATGTGTGGAGCAGCTCGCTGGGGTCTTCACGGACATCTTCAACCTGTCCCTCGCCCAAGCAGTGGTTCCAGCATGTCTTAAATCCACCTCCATTGTGCCCATTCCAAAACATTCAAACCCGACATGCCTTAACGACTACCGCCCTGTAGCACTCACACCCATTGTTATGAAGTGCTTTGAGCGGCTGGTCCTGGCACACCTAAAGGTCTCTCTACCACCCACATTGGACCCATACCAATTTGCCTATCGCAACAATAGGAGCACGGATGATGCAGTGTCCATGGCGCTGCACTCTGTGCTCACACATCTGGACAATAAGGACACTTTCGCACGCATGTTGTTTGTAGACTTCAGCTCTGCTTTCAATACCGTCATCCCTTCCAAGCTAATCGTCAAACTTGGAAACCTAGGCATTAACAAGTCTACCTGCAATTGGATTATGGACTTCCTGACAAACAGGCCTCAGCTCCTTAACACCTCCAAGACAAAGGAGATCATCGTGGACTTCAGGAAGGCGAAAGGAGGCACACACGACCCCATCCACATTAATGGGATGGCTGTTGAACGTGTTTCCAGTTTTAAGTTCCTGGGGACTCAAATTTCGGAGGACCTGTCCTGGACCACCAACACCTCATGCCTGGTGAAGAAGGCTCACCAGCGTCTCTTCTTTCTGAGGACACTGAAGAAGAACCAACTGTCTTCAACTATCCTGGTGAACTTCTATCGCTGCACGATAGAGAGCATCCTGACCAACTGTGTCACAGTCTGGTACGGGATCTGTTATGTTGCTGAGCGCAAGGCACTGCAGCGGGTGGTGAAAACAGTCCAGCGCATCACAGGGACTACAATTTCTCCCATTGAGGACATCCAGAAGAAACGCTGTCTGCGTCGAGCTCGCAGCATATTCAAGGACTCCTCTCACCCCGCTCATAGACTGTTTACTCTCCTGCCTTCTGGTAGGCGCTTCCGGTGCCTCCGGACAAGAACCAGCAGACTAAGAAACAGCTTTTTTCCCAGAGCTGTTTCATTATTGAACTCTGCCCCCCACTGATTCCACTACCTCTCTTACCTTGAACTCCAAGCTGCTATAACATCGTTTACATTGCACTACAGTACTTCATGTTATCTGCTCTATTGGACTGTTTACACACGCACAGCATCATTTGCACTCTATACTGCTCACTTGCACATCTGAAATATGCTCATTTGCACTAATGGACCACTTTCATAACTGCACTAACTTATCTACTGCACTGTAACTCTATTAACTGCATCTACTCATCTATTGCACTGTAACCTCAATAACTGCATTAACTAATCTACTGCACTGTATGTCATGATTCCGCCATCATGTCAAGTTTATTCTTGGTCTTGCAGCGGAGTCATGGCATAGCCTTAGGTTTTGTGTGAGAAAGACATGGCTTTGTTTTGATTTTGACTTGCCATGTGCTTTCTCGTGTCTCGTCAGTGTTTCCCGCCCCTTTGTCTCGTTAACCTTCCCTGAGTGTTTCAGTACCTGCACCTGCCCCTTGATAATTATCCTGTGTTTGTTCCCCTATAAGACATCCTCGTGTTCATTGTCCTGTGGTCGTTCATTGTATTTTGTACTTTGTATGCGTTCCTTGTCGGAAACATTCTATTGATTATCCGTGCATCCTGTCTGTAGTTCTTGTTGCGTCGTGTTTTGGTGAGTTAGTCTAGTCTAGTCTAGTCTAGTCTAGTCTAGTCTAGTCTAGTCTAGTCTAGTCTAGTCTAGTCTAGTCTAGTCTAGTCTAGTCTGTCTTGTCTTGGTATTTATTTTGTTCAGTCTAGTTAGTCCGTGTACTGTTGTCATTATTAGTTATCTAGTCTTGTTTACTCCCTCATGGGTTTTTGTTTTGTGTTTATTGTTAAATAAACGTTTGTTAACCCCTTCATCCCCTTGACTGCCTGCACTTGGGTTCTTCCACCACGTCCACCCCCTGTTCATGACACTGTAACCTAATTAACTGCATTAACTCATCTTCTGGACTGTTACTTCAACGACTGCATTAACTCACCTATAGCATTGCAACTTTAACAGCTAATGTCAATAATCTATAGTCTAAATTATTATCTGCTCATATCCACTTGTACATTAATGTTCATAGTGTTAATGTTCATAGTATATAGTCATCTGTATATATTGTTTATAGTACATACCTACTGTCATATTTTCATAGAACATACCTAAATATTTTCATAACTGTATAATATTTTCTCAATATTGTATTCTGTATTCATTCTAACTGTATATCCTGCACTTGCTAATTGCACTTCTGGTTAGACCTAAACTACATTTCGTTACACTGTACTTGTATATGTGTAATGACAATAAATTTGAATCTAATCTCTACCTCAGGGACGTGCACAGGGGGGTTCCTCAGGTTGCCCGGGCTACTGCCCATATGCCCTTCTCGACTCACGTTGCCCTTCCGAGGTGGAAAATAAATAATTAATGTACAATGAATGCATAATTTTACATACGTCTAGATAAAAAAACCTGCAAAGCCTCATTCACTTCCATATTCGGGCAACGGAAGTGAAAGTCAGAAGGGGAAGGGCAAACTCTGTTTACATGGGTGCAGCGCTGCACGTGACGGGCACCTGAGCTTAGCCTGCATGAGCGGCCCTAGAAGGACATTGTCGTGGTTGTTGGCTGATACGTTGTCTAGGGCGTCTGGGGCAGCCTCAAACCGGACACTCATTTGTCCTTCTTTTTGGAGTTGTGCTGAATCGGCCTAAACAAAACCCGCTTTAGAACATTTATTGGGACGCAGCAGCATAGCGTCTGACACCGTAAGGTCTCCGGTCAAACAAATGATTGGCTAAAAGAGATTACAAATAAATACCTGATATATCATTGTTTAAAAACGTAAACAAGCCTCCACGACGTGGAAGTGGAGTCCGTGCCAGTCCGTGCTGGCTTCGTCACATCATAACGGTAACTTGCTGAAACGTCAGACCTCATTTAATCCGGAATGGACAAAAGAGCACAACTTTATATAAAAAAATAGGTAGAGACACTTTTCATGGACGTTTGTAGTCAAGGGACATGCGACATGCCAGCACAGAAAAACAAAAGTAACTGACGAGCTGCAGGTACATCTTCAGGTCAAATATTTTTTCAAAAAATTGTCTGGCAATGAATAGAGTAGGCTATTTCAGAATCACTGTATCATGATACCATCGATATGATGCACAAATTTGAATTGTAGTTGCGAGTACACCATAGTCCTATGCAATTATTCTTGCCTCACTAGATGCTGAGTGTCCTCCTTTTTTGGTGTTATGGAAATGGCCACCATTACGTTGTCAGAAAAGGACTCATCATCATCAAGTTTTATGAAATGAATTAAAAACTTCATAAATCCAGGCTGAGTTTGCCACGTGTAGCCTAAATAATTAGACAGCCTAGGCTACTATTTTTTTCGGTAGGTAGGCATTAGCCAAACTAAGCTACATGTCTGCTGATAGTTAGTTTCTCACGTTTCGTTTTAGCAAGCAGAATGAATGATGGATGTAGTGCATCACATTAATTATTTTATTCAAAATGGTTAACTGCCTAATCCTATCACTATTTTAGGTATTGTTTGAAGCCAAGATGCCCACTGAAAAGAGGAGGATTCAGAAGAGACAATTCAGGAGGCATTTTCAAAGGGATATTGATGTAGGGATGTTTATGAAGTTTTTCTGTGTTATTATTAGTACTAGTTAAGGTGATTGAGTGCTGTATTTCAGTGTTTTACTTCTTTATATATATATATATATTTTAATAAAGACCCTGTTATTCTAAGTCCTTCACATTGCCGTGAGTTGTTGTTTCTTTGGGGGGTGCCCTTTTTCAGGTCAGAGCAACTGCCCCTCAAAATTCCTGTGCACGTCCCTGCTCTACCTAGAGCTCTGACAGAGTAGAAGATGAATATTTGTAATCGCTGCTCACATTAAATTCGCCGGATTACAATCTATGATGTTCATCAGCATTGTGAGACTTTCAGCTACCCCCTTGTCAAGTACGCTAAACTATATAGTACGTATTAAAATACATGGAAAGCTTGGATGCCATTGCTATTAGGATCTAGCACATACAGTAAGGCTGGATAACACTGAATTACATCATCTTTACACCGAGTTTATCTACAATTTTCAGCACTTAAATACCTATACCTTTAAACAACAAATTTGTATGAAGCTGACCAGATATCAATAACACATTTCCCGGTAAGACACATTTGTTTACATCTGTCATATGGCTCTGATATACAAGTTCGCTGTACAGAAAAATACATCATTACATAATTCACCTTAGGTTGATGACAGTTACTTAAATGTTGATGTTTTTTAACGTTCTCACTTACCTCCCATTGTTATGTTACGATGTGATTTTCAAATCATTAATACTATATGTATTTTCTCAGCTCCCAGTCAGAATCAGAGGACACAGGAGATCAGCGAGAGCAGGCAAAGTTTCAGAATTATTATGAACTCAGGGAAGCCACAAAATTTAGGAGCAGGACACTGAAAGGATAGCTGCGACCTCAAGTCTTAGTTTATTGTTTAAGTTGTGTGTAGTTTTCCACGGATCACAGACAAAGTCGTACTGTTAACAACAAGAAATATGAGAAATGGTTAAGAGGGAAAACATGAAAATAACAGACATCTTTTGAAATAGAAGTGAGCATTTTTACTGTGTATTGTGAGAATTTCATATAGACCATTACATTTAATCATTTTAAATATTAAAATATTTTACTTGACAATATTCCAATTATTTAGATCAAAAGTTTTTGTATTTTACCTGACAATTTATCTGAATCAGTTATTATATACACACGCTTACATTAAAGGCAGAGCAGATCATTTGGACAATGCTAACGTTTCCCTCCAAGCAGTGCAATCATAAAACCCCTCCCTCTCGCGAATCATTATTGATCGGTTCCAGTGAAGTCATGTCGCATTCACCAGTGAGAAAACATTACAGCTCAAAGTGAATTACATTACTACAATAACGAACATCTCCAGGTACCTGCTCTGTATCCGCCATAGGCCCTTTTCACAATGATGCCGTTACATTTTTGCTTTTCGCAAAGCAGTGTATCATAACTTCTGTTTTGCCGATGCACAAGAATTGAACAACAGTGACTAAAATTAGGGGTGGTCAAGACATTGGTAAGATTATTATTGTGTTTAGTATCAGGCATGTTAATATTTCATAACGTTATTTACTGACAGAAGACTTATTCGAGTACTTATCCTAGCACCTTCGCTAACGCAAAAAGAAAACAATTACCTTCATAATCAAACTTGTATTTTTCAGGATACAAATCAAATTTGTATCCTGTATCGGGCTTTTGATCTTGTCGTTAGCGACTTGTCATCTAGCCGCATTTGTGGTAGCTATACAAGGTGGTAAACTTCATTCTGAGGCGCTAGCGGAAGTAACGATACACTGCTTCGCGGCAGAACTGAAGATGCGTGAGGTCATGTGAAAAAGGCCTATTTTCCTGCTGCCTGCACATCGCACATTAGCATGCGGATGACGTATGACCTCTACCCCCTGGATATTGTCTGCGCCCCGGTTGATCTCTGCCAGTCTGGTTCTTGAGCTGTCTTTGCCCTACGGGTAACGTTTGCCCCCGGATTACTAACGCCTGCCCAACTTCGATCTGCCTCCGCCCCTAGCTGTTTTGAAACTATTTGTGCCCTGCTACGGGTTTTGCTTAGTTTTTTTCAGTTTTTGTTAATAAACTTAATAAACCCGCATGCATTTGCTCCTTTCTTTGTGAGTGTGACAAGAATATTTGTATTATCACGTCTCGGCTACATACAACAAAACTTTAGCTACACACAAAGTACACACTAAGAATAAAGATATGGATGACTACACAAGCACATATGCATTGCATACATACAAATATTTACAGTACTGAAATGTCTATGTATATTTTTATATAATTACGTTATTGTTATTTACATTACAATCTATAGAAATAAAACCGAATGTATCCACAGTGTTACGTTTATTCTTTAGCATTAGCTAATGCTAGCACTTTCACCAATAGACCATTTGATCTTCCATAGCTGACGTGCTTTGGTTCGATCACATCTGCACTCTTAAAGTGATGACAACTGTAACGGTCACCAACTGGAGTGCCCTTGAGAACCACATTTCACTCAGCACTCCACATCAGACTATTATCACTCACTCACAAACTACATTTCCCATAACTCACTGCCGGGACTCATTATCACTGATTGCATTCACCTGGGGCTGATTGCACACACACCTGCATGTCATTAACACACACACACACACACACACACACATATAAACCACTTCCACACACCCATTCAGTGTGAAGTCTTTTTAGTATTACACTGCATTTCTGAGCGGTTCCATGGTTACTTGTATTTTGGTTTTTGGATTTCTTGCCCCTGGCCCCTGGCCCCTGGCCCCTGGCCCCTGGCTTACTCTTCTGCCACTGGTCCCTGGTTTACTCTTCTGCCACTGGTCCCTGGTTTACTCTTCTGCCTCTGGTCCCTGGTTTACTCTTCTGCCACTGGTCCCTGGTTTACTCTTCTGCCTCTGGTCCCTGGTTTACTCTTCTGCCTCTGGTCCCTGGTTTACTCTTCTGCCTCTGGTCCCTGGTTTACTCTTCTGCCTCTGGTCCCTGGTTTACTCTTCTGCCTCTGGTCCCTGGTTTACTCTTCTGCCTCTGGTCCCTGGTTTACTCTTCTGCCTCTGGTCCCTGGTTTACTCTTCTGCCTCTGGTCCCTGGTTTACTCTTCTGCCTCTGGTCCCTGGTTTACTCTTCTGCCTCTGGTCCCTGGTTTACTCTTCTGCCTCTGGTCCCTGGTTTACTCTTCTGCCTCTGGTCCCTGGTTTACTCTTCTGCCTCTGGTCCCTGGTTTACTCTTCTGCCTCTGGTCCCTGGTTTACTCTTCTGCCTCTGGTCCCTGGTTTACTCTTCTGCCTCTGGTCCCTGGTTTACTCTTTTGCCTCTGGTCCCTTGTTTACTCTTTTGCCTCTGGTCCCTGGTTTACTCTCTTTTTGCCTCTGGTCCCTGTTTTGTTAGTTTCTTTGTTTGGACTGCCTGTCTGTGTATGACCCATGCCTGTTCTTTGGATTACGCCATTGGATTTCCCACAATAAAGCTGCAACTGGATTTCACCTTCGTGTCTCGGAGCAGTTCATAACAACAACAAACTATTGTACCAGTTCATGTTTAATTCCTTACATGTAATAAAGTAAATCCATGCTCAGAACATGATTAAATCTCTGTGAAGCTTCATAAAACGGGACACGACCATTCCAGAAGGAACCGCTGTCACGTTTGTATTTAAAAGCTGCAGGTCATTACTAAACAACATTTTTGTATAATAAAATTTTGTATAATACATAGGTCTGGTTTCACAGACAAGGCTTAAGGCTAGTCCCAGACTAAAATTAATGTGTTAAGACCTGTCTTAACTCAATATAACTTGGCCAGAAATATCTTAAAATATATCAGTGCCATTGTTTTGTCTCAAGGTGCACACCATTAATGTATTCTAAGGCATTTTTATAAAAGTGACATGAATATCTTAATTCAACTAAGACATAGTCCTGGCTTAAGCTAAGTCGTGTCTGTGAAACCGGGCCATGGTATTATAACAACACTATGTATTTCACTAATCTATATAACATGTTAATTCCCCCCAAAACGAGCGCTGATAAAGGACATTTGTTATGACATTTGTAGGGACCAGAGGCAGAAGAGTAAACCAGGGACCAGTGGCAGAAGAGTAAACCAGGGACCAGTGGCAGAAGAGTAAACCAGGGACCAGTGGCAGAAGAGTAAACCAGGGACCAGGGACCAGGGGCCAGGGGCCAGGGGCCAGGGGCCAGGGGCAAGAAATCCAAAAACCAAAATACAAGTAACCATGGAACCGCTCAGAAATGCAGTGTAATACTTAAAAGACTTCACACTGAATGGGTGTGTGGAAGTGGTTTATATGTGTGTGTGTGTGTGTGTGTGTGTGTGTGTTAATGACATGCAGGTGTGTGTGCAATCAGCCCCAGGTGAATGCAATCAGTGATAATGAGTCCCGGCAGTGAGTTATGGGAAATGTAGTTTGTGAGTGAGTGATAATAGTATAAAAAAATTTAAAGTTGAAAATTACTTTAACATTTACATTTAGTCATTTAGAGAGTTCAGGAAGCAATAAGCGATATGTAATAAAGCAATAATACAATATGTGTTACTAGTTTCCAAATATTTAACTTCAATCAAAATAATAATAAAACATACAACACGTTTTGATCGCTTGATCAAAATTCTATTGCTAAGCCATCTTTAAAACAAGGCTGTATGTTCTTCTGTACAAAAAGTGAAACTTGTATACTATATTCATTAATTACACACAGACTGATATATTTCAAATGTTATTTCTTTTAATTTTGATGATTATAACTGGCAACTGAGGAAAATCCCAAATTCAGTATCTCAGAAAATTAGATTATTACTTAAAACCAATACAAAGAAAGGATTTTTTGAAATTTTGGCAAACTGAAAAGTATGAACATGAAAAGTATGAGCATGTACAGCACTCAATACTTAGAAGGGGCTCCTTTTGCCTGAATTATAGCAGCAATGCGGCGTGGCATGGAGTCGATCAGTCTGTGGCACTGCTCAGTTGTTATGAGAGCTCAGGTTGCTCTGATAGGGGCCTTCAGGTCTTCTGCATTTTTGGGCATATAGCATCTTCTTCGCAACCATCACTGACTGTGGAAACTTTACACTGGACCTCAAGCAACGTGGATTGTGAGACTCTCCTCTCTACCTCCAGACTCTGGGACCCTGATTTTTGTACTGGGGTGGCCGGGGAATGTAAGGCCTGTTAGGGAATGGATATGGATATGGATAGGGACACTGATATTGGACTGGGTTTCTTTTGACTGAGGAGGAGTCAAGTCGTAGTCGGACGCTCCTGCTTACTTCTCCGCGCTTACTCTGTCGTTTTTATACTTTTATATTTTATCTCCTTTTATCACCTAATTTTAACTTCGGCACAGTGCTCAACGTATTACTACAAAAATCCGAATTATCTTATTTGACCAGCCTCCAACTGAAATCTTACATTCCGGTGAAGAGAAAACACAACTGTCTACACTCATAAGGATAAGAGAAAATGCCTTCTCTGGAATCTACTTGCTGCATAAACTGCCACAAACTTTTACAAAGGATTGCAGTTCTTGAAACAAAGTTACTTGTGGGACCACCAAACCAGACGGAACACAAATCAGAGCTCCGTCATGGACGCCCTCAGCACACAGCCGGTGAGTCCCATAAATCTAGTACTCCTCGACCGGCCTTTCTGAGTGTAGAGAAGCAAGCCGATCGACTTACAAATAGATGGCATAAACAGGGAGCGAGACCTAAAGGCACTTGAGACATCAGACTGTCACGAGTATCACATATTGCCGCAGCAGCATCCTCTTCCCCAAATACGGCTACAAGGATTGCAAACACTGGTCTCCGAACACCGCCTATACATCTTGAGAACATATTTGAAGTGTTATTCAATGAGGAATCCCCAAATTTGATGAATGTGTCCGAACACAGACTAAATCAGCCAGCAGCTAACGTCTCGGTTACGTATGTAACCTCCGTTCCCTGATGGAGGGAACGAGACGTTGTGTCGACAGAATGGGGGGTTTGACTTGAGAACCTACCTTCTCTGACTGACTTGAACAGGCCAATGAAAATTGGCGAATGAAATTTGCATGCCGGACTCCGCCCCCGGATATCCGGGTATAAAAGGGAGCCGGCGTGCCGCATTCATTCACCTTTTGTGCTGAGGAGCCTGAGGATCTTGCCCCGACTGCTGCAGCGGGCGGCCAGTGTTGTGGCATGAAGGACACAACGTCTCGTTCCCTCCATCAGGGAACGGAGGTTACATACGTAACCGAGACGTTCCCTTTCTGTCGGTCTCTCGACGTTGTGTCGACAGAATGGGGTTCCTCGGAAAACGCCACAGCGCTGTGCCGCGTCACAATTCCTCGCGAAGCGACGCTGACTGGCCTGGGCGTGTCAGACGTGAGCGCTAAGCATGAATTGCAACCTTCCAGCGGAAGGGAAGGAGTCCAGAGCTTTCAAAAAAGATGGGAGCCCCTTCCACCGGCCGTCACGGACGGCGGCCTAGTTCTCTTAACAGCGAGAAGCCGCCCGGCACCGTAAGGCCACTGGGAAGCGTCATTCCCCCCTGAGGGAACGCGCTACGGAGACCACTTCCTACCGCAGGGAGGAGCTTTAGTGGAGATTCACACACGGTCTCACCGGATAGGGGAGAGCACGTGGGAGACATGCAGACACGAGATGGTGTCGCGAGCAGGTGAAGTACACCTGGGAGAGGTCATGGGCCATCGATTGAGAGCCATTCATGAGAAGACATCAGACGGAACCGCCCTGTGGGGGGGTTACTACGTGTGGAGCACTAGGCCTTGTTTGAGTCACTGCTAGAGCTCAGAAACAGGTCAAGGGAGGCAGGGCTGCTCCGCCGAGCCCGACGCCGAGGAGTGCTTAGTGATGGATGGAATGCCTACTCTTCGCCCACGTGGGGGGAAGAGGGGAGGCTGGATAGCACCACGTCTCACCTATGGAGGAGTGCTATCGCAGGCGTACGCCCACCGGCTGCCGGACTTACCTGGCGGTGCTTCGTAAGACTCTGGCTGATACCGGTTCCACGCGGAGGCTGTAGAACCTCGCGAAGGTGCCGGGCGTAGCCCAACCCGCAGCTCTACATACGTCTGCCAGAGGGGCGCTCTGAGCCAGTGCCCACGAGGAGGCCACACCCCTGGTGGAGTGTGCCCTCACTGCAAGCGGGCACGGGAGATCCTGTGATCGGTAAGCCATTGATGGCGTCCACGATCCAGTGCGCCAACCTCTGTTTGGAGACAGCCCTCCCCTTGTGCTGACCTCCCAAAACAGACAAACAAGCTGCTCAGAGCTCCAGACGCTCTGCGTGCAGTCCAGGCAGAGGCGCAGCGCGCGCACTGGACACAACACGGAAGGGGTTGGGTCTTCCTCCCGAGAAGGGAGCGCCTGCAGGTTCACCACCTGGTCCCGAAAGGGAGTGGTGGGAACTTCGGGCACGTAGCCAGGCCGGGGTCTCAGGATAACGTGAGATTGACCAGGCCCGAACTCTAGGCAATCCGTGGCCACGAAAAATGCATGTAGGTCCCCTACCCTCTTGGCGAGCGCCGCTAGGAGAGCCGTCTTCATCGAGAGATGAGAAAGAGCGGCATCTCTGAGGGGCTCGAAGGGGGGCCTCTGGAGGCCCGCCAGGACCACATTGAGGTCCCAAGAGGGAACGGAGCGCGGACGGGCCGGATTCAGCCTTCTCGCGCCCCTCAGGAACCTAATGACCAGGTCGTGCTGTCCCAGAGACTTCCCACTAACTGGCCTGTGATGAGCGGCAATTGCGGCTACATACACCGTCAGCGTGGAAGGGGAGAGATTGCTCTCGAGTCTCGACTGCAGGAAGGACAGCACGCTCCCGATCGAGCATATCCGTGGGTCTTCTCCACGAGAAGAACACCAGGACGAGAAGAGGCGCCACTTAAAAGCGTATAACCGCCTCGTGGCTGGGGCCCTAGCCTGAACAATGGTCTCTACCACCGCTGGGGGTAGACCACTCAGGATCTCCTCGTCCCGTCCAGGGGCCAGACATGGAGGTTCCAGAGGTCTGGACTCGGATGCCACAACGTGCCCTTCCCCTGAGAAAGGAAGTCCTTCGTCAGGGGAATCGGCCAGGGGGGAGTTGTCGTCAGGAGCATTAGCTCCGAGAACCAAGTCCGGTTGGGCCAGTAAGGCGCAACTAGTAGCACTTGATGCTCCTCTTCCCTGACTTTGCACAAGACGTGTGCAATGAGGCTCACTGGGGGGAAGGCGTACTTCCGCTTGTCCCGCGGCCAGCTGTGCGCCAGGGCATCCGTGCCGAGGGGGCCCTCGGTCAGGGAGTACCAAAGCGGGCAATGGGTGGTGTCCAGGGAGGCGAACAGGTCCACCTGTGCCTGCCCGAACTGCACCCAAATGAGCTGGCGCGGGGGTGGAGCCGCCACTCTCCGCGGGGCGTCGACTGACGAGAGAGCGCATCGGCTGTCTGGTTCAGGCCGCCCGGGATGTGCGTGGCTAACAGAGACTTGGTCACCTGCTGGCTCCACAGGAGGAGGCGTCGGGCGAGTTGCGATAGCTGCCGTGAACGAATACCACCCTGTCGGTTGATATATGCCACGGCAGTCATGCTGTCCGACCGGACCAGCACGTGCTTGTCCTGCACGAGGGGAAGGAACCTCCTCAGTGCAAGCAGCACCGCCAACAACTCTAGGCGATTGATATGCCAGCGCAGGCGGGGGCCCGTCCAGAGACCCGACACTGCGTGCCCGTTGCACACAGCACCCCAACCCTGCAGGGAGGCGTCTGTTGTCACCACGACGCGCCCCGAACCTGCCCAAGAGGGACCCCTGTCCGCAGAAAGGTCATTGAAGACCATGGGGTTAGGGTGCGCGGCAGAAGGGCGTGATCGCGACGCGCCTGTTGCCGGTGTGCCACGCACTCCAAGGAACTCTGCTCTGTAGCCAGTGCTGCAGCGGTCTCATGTGCATCAACCCGAGGGGGACCACCCCCGCCGAGGACGCCATGTGTCCCAGGAGCCTCTGAAAAAGTTTCAGCGGGACCGCTGGCTGCTGCCTGAAGTTCCTCAGGCAGGTCAGCACTGACTGGGCACGCTCGGAAGAAAGACGTGCAGTCATGGAGACAGAGTCGAGTTCCATACCGAGGAAAAGGATGCTCTGCACAGGGGAGAGCTTGCTCTTCTCTCGGTTGACCTGTAACCCCAAATGGTCTAGGTGCCGGAGCACCAGGTCCCTGTGTGTACACAACAGATCTCGCGAGTGCGCCAAGATGAGCCAGTCGTCGAGATAGTTGAGTATGCGCACCCCCTGCTCCCTGAGGGGAGTGAGGGCGGCCTCCACGACCTTCGTAAAGACTCGAGGAGACAGGGACAGACCAAATGGGAGGACGCGGTACTGATATGCCTGTCCCTCGAAAGCGAACCGTAGGAACGGCCGGTGACGAGGGAGGACGGACACATGGAAGTACGCGTCCTTCAGGTCGATCGCCATGAACCAATCCTGACGCCTGACGGACGTCAGAATGCGCTTCTGCGTTAGCATCCTGAACGGCAGCTTGTGTAGGTGCTTGTTCAGGGTACGCAGGTCCAAGATGGGGCGCAGCCCGCCACTTTTCTTGGGGACAATGAAATACGGGCTGTAAAACCCGGAGTACATCTCAGCCAGAGGGACGAGCTCGACCGCCCCCTTCGCCAGAAGGGTAGCGACCTCGGCCCGAAGCACGGGAGCATCTACTCCCACTGATGTGAAGAGGACGCCCCGAAACTCGGGTGCGCATAGCCGAGACGGATCGTTCGCTCTAGCCACCGTGCCGGTCTGGGAAGAGCCAACCAGGCTCCCAGGTACCGAGACAGGGGGACCAGAGGTTCGATCTGATTCACTGCCCCCGTGGGGGGTGGTTCGATGGCTGGCAGTACGGCTCCCTCGACGCGGGGGGGACCCCGGGGAGGAGAGCGGCTCTGCCGAGGTGCCTGTCGGGCGATATCGCGGCATACCGCACCGTCTGACTGAGGGTGCTGGTGGCCACTGAGAGTATACCCAACCGTGTATCTCGCCGAAACACAACGTGGGGTTGCCGAACACCGTCCTGCGGAGGGTGAGAGCGGCTGTGAAGAAGACCCAGGGAGAGAGAAAGCTCTTTCTGTGAGAAAGTGGGCGCCAGGCCCTGAAAAGGACCCGGCTGGTGTTGCTGGGACGGGGCAGGCACCGTCCCAGTCCGACCCTCTAGCGATGTAGTTGCCAGGGTCGGGCCCGGTGAACTCGATCTCCCTGGGTTCACCCCGTCAGGAACGCTTCTGCTTCCGCGGAGGTTGGTGACGGGATGGTGCTCTCCTCTTCGACGTCCTTCTCCGGGAGGCCGCCTGTGCAGGGGGCGCTGGGGCCGGAGTCTGAGTCGGAGAGGGGCGGGGCTGCTGGGAAGCAGACGCCGCGCGGGACCTCGACGGACGATAGGCGGCCGGGTCGCGGCGGGGCAGAATCGCCTCCGTCTGCTTCTGTACAGTCGAGAACTGCTGCCCTCGACCGTATCACCAAACAGCCCACCCTGCGCGATGGGAGCGCCGAGAAAGCGAACCTTCTCAGCGTCCCGCATCTGTGCAAGGTTCAGCCAAAGGTGTCTCTCCTGGACCACCAGTGTGGACATCGTACGACCCCAGGGCTCGCGCCGCCACCTTTGTCGCCCGAAGAGCGAGGTCAGTGGCAGTGCGGCAGTAGCCCAGGGTCGGACTTTCCCTCGTGCAACTCCTCCAACGCCCTGGCCTCCTGCAGGATGGCCATGGCGCGAAGAGCCAAGGCAGCTTGACCCGCAGCGTTGTAAGCCCTCGACACCAGCGATGCCGAAAACTTACAAGCCTTGGAAGGGAGCCTTGGTCGATCTCTCCAGGTGGCAGCTGTCTGCTGGCACAGGTGCACCGCGACTGCACGTTCCACCTGAGGGATGTCGACGTAGCCCTCAGCTGCCCCGTCATCGAGGGAAGTCAGGGCGACCGAGCTAGTCTGACGTGCACGCGCCGAGAAGGGGCGTTCCAGGTCCGACTGAGCTTCTCATGCACTTCCGGGAAGAATGGTACCGGTGCCGACCGTGGCTTAGAGTCACGGCCGGTCCCCAGATACCACGTGCGTTGGGCGGACTTACCTGGCAGTGCGGTGCACTGCAGCCCAACACTCGCGGCCCGGGAAAGCATGGTTGACATCTCAACGTCCGCTTCATCCTGAGCTCGACCCCCCGGAGGGGGAAGCTCTAAGGAATCGTCAGGGTCGGATGCCAAGAGGACGCCCTCCGATGCTGCGAGCGACATCTCATCGTCGTCACGCCCCGTGTCCGAGTACGTGACGGAGGAACAAGGCGGCGTACCGCCTTTTCCGAGACGGTCAGACGAGCGAGGCGGGGCGTGAACGGTCCGCGAGCCGATGGCTGACGGATTGAGGCTCACGGTAATTCCCCGATCACCCTCGGTGCTCGCCGAAGCGGACGGCAGGGCTGATGCCACTGCTGCCGCAGAACGGGAAGCACTCGAGGTGGCGGCTGATTCTCGGAAGAACGCAGCTACCCGTGAACGCAACGTCTGAATTACCATCCGCGCGCAGTGACGCAACGTCTGGACAGCCATCCGCGCGCAGTGACGCAACGTCTGACTAGCCATCCGCGCGCAGTGCGGGCAAGATGTATCCACAAACGCTGCCTCAGCGTGCCGGAGTCCCAGACACACGAGGCAGACATCGTGTCCGTCCCCTTCCTCGATGAGTGCGCCGCACCCATGAGCACAGCGGGACATGCCGCGCTGAAGAAATATTAAGCCCTGAAAAGGGCTCGCTCTTTAGAGAGATGCCTTGGAAGTTGCCGAGACGCCCAGGGGAAGTCACAGGAAAAGGGACAGTCCGCTGCACCACGTCGTAAGACCAGCAACACGTAGATAGTATCTGCAGAGTCGTCAGCATCAGGATGCGAAGGCTCCGAAGAACAAAAGGTGAATGAATGCGGCACGCCGGCTCCCTTTTATACCCGGATATCCGGGGGCGGAGTCCGGCATGCAAATTTCATTCGCCAATTTTCATTGGCCTGTTCAAGTCAGTCAGAGAAGGTAGGTTCTCAAGTCAAACCCCCCATTCTGTCGACACAACGTCGAGAGACCGACAGAAAGGGAACTCTGATTTTAACAGGCGCTCAAGGTCGAACAGACAGCGGCACTCAGCTCAAAGCGCAGCTGAGCCCAGGACTCTGATAGTGGGTGACTCCATAATCAGAAACATTAGTAGCAGGGATACAACTTCTGATGTAAACAGGGAACTTCAGAACATTCTGATGAAACATAAACTGTAAATCGACTCATCATTCATGTGGGGAAAAATTATATTCATAAAGAACAGTCAGAACTTCTTAAGAAGGATTTCAATTAACTCTTTGAAACACTAAAAAGACTGAATGTTCAAACATTCATCAGTGGCCCACTCCCAGCAAGAGGAACAAACAGGTTTTCACGTTTGCTTGGGCTTAATACATGGCTGCAAAAACCTGCAATATAAAAGGAGTGAACTTCATTGACAACTTCAATATTTTCTGGAGTCAGAGGCAACTGTTTCAACAAAATGGCCACCAGCCAAACAAACTGGGTTCAAGAGTGCTTAAGGACAATATCTTCTTCTCCCTCAGTCATCCTTCTGCCAATCCACTCAACCAGAATGGCACACACACACCCGAACACAGTGTGAATGACCACATGTCTTCACCTCAGCACCTGGTTGGACATGCGGCTGACGCGTCACACAATGATAACAGAAGGACACATCTGTCCAAGGGGCTAGGGTGTGTGAGGGATGATGGGAGTATGCCTCGTGCCAGTGTGCCACACACTCCAGGCAACTCGACTCTGAAGCCAATGCTGAAGCGGTCTCATATGCATCAACCCGAGCTGCATGACTGCCGTCAAAGACGCCATATGCCCCAGGAGCCTCTGAAAAGTTTCAGTGGGACCAGCGCCACATTTTTTTGTACACTTGTTGTAGGTTGCGCTCATGTTAACAGAGTCTAGACGGATCGACCTTACTAGCCACCATGATGGGCTAGGGAGCTGTGACCAGGCCCCCAGACACTGCGTTCGAGAAACTAGTGGGGAGATCTACATCATCGTCCCCTTGGGGGGAGGTTCTTTGGCTGGCAGAATGAGAGAACCCTTGAGTTGCATGAGGCAGCATCACAACATATTCTCAAGGATACGAATTATGAATGGCATTTGTGCCATAGGCTACATATGAAGAGTATTACATTGCTAGAAATTATCCAGTGTCATTGTTATGTTTTAGAATAAAAAAATGATTAAAACAAAACTGTTTAAAAACATGTCGATATTTTAGAGTAGCCTCTAAAATAATGTTAATCTCATGATTTTCTATTGACCAAATAGTATTTAATTGTTAAAAAATTGAATTATGCAGTTTGCTGATAAGGTGAACATCTTTTAGCGATTGTTAGAGGAAACAGATACTGTATATTTACCGCACTGTAAATACAATTGTCGGACTCGATTGGCGTGTCACTGATTACTGAGTATTTAAAAAAAAAGAAACGTGCAACTCTTACCGGTTTCTTTTAGTCGTAGCCTATCATCCAAATACAGTGTTTTCATAATGTTGTAAAGATGCCTTTACACCACATAAACCTCTATGCAGATGCGGTTGTACAGTAAGCTATTATCATTGGGCCTATTCAAAGCGGACAATGGACCACCAAATCCATGCAGCAGTGTCCACCATACTATCGAAGCAAGTGGGTACATTGATCAGTGTTCTCACTTAAAATATTTTCTCATAACATGAGATCTGCAATTTAGTTTAAAGCTAAATTATTGCGCATATATAGCTGTCTTTAAAATATAGGCCTAGTATGCGACAGGAAAAGTGAGCAAGCGCATCCAGTACAGATATGTCATTATAATTTCATAAAATATTTGTTTAACTTCTGCGTAATGACTTGATATAATTTCAGCACACAGATACCATTGCTCTATAGGGAACTTGCAGTCATTATCGTTGGCCAGAAAATCATTGTGGTCCCACTCGTTCTCTTTGGATACTGACATTGGCATGGTACTTTAAAAGCATAGTCATATGGCAGCATTGGCCTTATTAGTGTCGTATCAATTTGCACATGCTTTTATATTCTTACCTTATTGCATAACAGATATAATATTCCCTGCCAGCTGTGTTGATATGGGAGTCCCGGTGGCCGTAACTCCATCACAGTATTGCCGCAGACCACCCAGGCCCCGTCACTCACCGAAACTGTCTCCTATGGGCGTCGCCAGACAGTCCCATAATGGATCCAGACGATGAGATTTTGGTTGCAACATCGGGTGGCGATTTCCTGACATCAGATGCTGTCACTGAGGTCAAGGGCTTACACTGCAGTGGATCAGCCTCTCCGCCACGACCCGGCCCCCACTTGGACATCAGGATTGGTTTGTGGTTAACAACGAAGGACGTGTGCTTTGTGCCTCGATTCTCCGGCAGACCTTTTCTTGGGTTTTGACCTTACAAGTACAGCCTCCTCCCCCTCGGTCTGGCCCTGCCTCCCAGTGCCTTCACAAAGGTCACGGAGGCTGCCCTCACTCCCCCCCGGAACAGGGCGTGCGTATGCTAACGATCTTGATGACTGACCTATCTTGGCACTCGTGAGATCTGTGGTCTACGCACAGGGACCTCCTCGGTAAGAATGCCTTTGCGCACAGCTGGCTACGGGACAAGCGGGAGTACATCTCCCCCCCAGTGAGCCTCCCCGCACAGGTACTGTACGGAGCCAGGGTAGAGGAGCATCTATGACTGATAGTTGTGCCCGATTGGCCCAACCAGACTTGGCTCTCGCAGCACATGTAGTACTCCTGCAATGAGGAGAAGGTTATATGAAAGAACAAGACGGACGCATTGCTTCCTCATCAGTGTTCTTACTGGAAAAATCTTTAATGAAATGACATTGAATATATTTAAAATGTAAAAGCACGAATGAGTCAAACATATGTTTACCCAACATAGAGAAATGATCAGTGACGTGACATCCACTCTGATAATAGCATTCAGTACTCATAGATCGTTAACGTCAACCACGCTTAAATAACAATTCAGAACCGGGAGAAAATAACGCTTAACATTTACAACACAAGATTACATTCACTTTCACAAACATACTTAAACTCTTGTGTAGTAGCGCCATTGCGATCCAAACGCACATGCTAACCATGCTCTCTTTTATACATCGTTCATTAAAATAAAAATAAAAGATTAATCACTTAATAAACAGTTACCCTCTAACAGCGCTACGTAGCTATGTGTAGTTACAATTACCTGCAATGAGGAGAAGATTATATGAAAGAACAAGACGGACGCGTTGCTTCCTCATCAGTGTTCTTACTGGAAAATGAAGCGCGTCGCGACCATACTTCCCCATTACGTGCAGTGACGTCATCACGCAGATAGATCTGAAGTGACCTGTCTCCCGCTCTCATGAGCATGGTCACTCGGGCAAAAGCACCGCCACTCGGTGACTGTCGCTATAAGTGGCCCCTCTTCTCGCCCTGCTGCGCTTCCTGAAGCACAGAGTTCCCCGATCTGTGTCATGCTGGGCAACACGACCCAATCAGACTGAGAATCTGGCTGAGGCAAATGCATCAGAGGAAGACAAAATAAAAGCTGTCATGTTCCAGTCCAGCCGCTGTTACTATTCTGCGAAGTGAGTATAATAACACATTCACATCACAAACAGAATTTTCAAGTGCTCTCTATCATAACTCTGATCAACTACCAGTGAACCTTCCACCAAACTATGTGTGCCGTAACTGTGGCATCCCTGGGAATCACATCAGAAACTGCCCAACGACATGGGTAACACACAACTAAACTTTGGCAGCATTTGTGCACGTGTTACGCCATGAATGTAAATGCAACCTGTTGCTTGTGCCTTCACAGGATCCAAAGTTTGTTGGTGGTAGCGCATGCGGAGAAGTGCAGGAATTCCTGTCAGCTTCCTAATGGAGGTGGATGACCCCAACAAGAAGGGAGTGATAAAGCAGCGGAAAGCATGTAATTCCTATCATTAATGCGTGAGTTTACAACTGTCATCTGCTTAGACACCTCACCATGAACACACATTTGCATTTGGTTGACAATTGTGTGCTTGTTGTGTTTAGTGAGGCTTATGCATCTCAGAAGAAAGACAATACACCTTTCTTACCCCAGAACGAATCCTCCTCATCGACCTCAGATGAAGATCCAGTGCCTGATGCTTTTCTGTGTCAGATCAGTAAAGATCTCATCAATGAAGCTGTCATGACTACCTGTTGCAGCAACAGCTACTGCGACGACTGTGAGTTTCTGCACAAACAAATGTTACTCCGTAAGTATGTTTGACCGTTCAGAACATATGTGATTGTTTGGCCGCAGGTATCCGAACGTGTCTGCTGGATTCCGATGAACATGTTTGTCCCACCTGCAAACAGTTTTGTGTGTCTCCGGACGCTTTGAATATCAACGTGTTCTTATACCAGGTAAGATTGTGAATATCACGCTTGTTCTCAAGTATCAAGCTGTGTCTTCCAAACCGGTTTTCTGCTTCTTGCTCACACAGGAAGTGAACCGTTTTAAGAACAGAGCCGAGGGGTCTGGTTTCTCACACCACCAAAAACCCTTTCACTCTCAATCGGCATGTTCCTCCACAAGCCCGAGCCTCAGTCATCGATCCAGCTTGTTTGCTTCTGTACCTCACAGCTCTCGTACCAATTTACCCTCTGGTAAGAGGCGACGGGACTTGAGCGAGAATGATGATGTAGACAATGACTCTTGTAGCTGCCGTCAAAGGCAACCCATATATTTTCGTTCAATATGGTTCATAGTTAAAATATAAATATATATGAGAGGTTAAAATTCATATGTGTGAAATAAATAAGCTCTCATGGCTAATTTTATGTTTATTTATTTTTGTTAAAAACTTTGTGGAAAAGGTGGGAACTTATTTTTTGTTCCGTGTGGAAATTATAATTTGTTGTTATGTGGACGTGATATGGGGGCACTTGCTAGGATCGGAGAGATGTGCTGCGACTTTCGAGCCATCTGTCTCAAAGTTAGCGGAAGATTGTAATTATCCATAAGTTTGTTGGTAAAGCGTGAAGATGAAGTTTACCCTCTCGAGTCTATGCGGCAAATGAGGTATATTTTTCTCTCCTTGTCATTTAATTGTGTTACGCAACTGTGTTTGTAACAAGCTAAGTAAGATATTATTTTATATGGCATAAATGTATGCTTTATTGCTCATTTTATATGTGATTTTGCTTAGTATTGTCTGCAAGTATGTCAAGAATTTAAGGTTTATTTATGTTTCTGTGTTTTATTTATACCAGTTCTGACGGCAATGTGAAATGAGCAATAAGGGGACATGTAAAGACATGTTTTAAGACAAGTCATCGAATAAATGCTCGTTAAAACCCAAGAATGACTTTAATAGCCTTTATTAAACCTCGAGGGGAGTAACACCTCTACAGAAGAAAACCAAGCATGCTGCTTAGTGAAGAACATTGAGCGCTTCATCATCATTATGTATATATTATGTAAATATTATGTATATAGTTAGATAGCACAGACTTAATAAAGAGTAATATAGTTTGTTATTACAGTTAATAAAGTTTGAAGAGTGTTTTTTAAACCTTTGACATAGTAGCAATCATTTCTTTTATACACACACAAACACTTCTAATCCACTCAACCCCTTACAAAAAAATTCATCATTATTTCTTACCTATGTAACTACAATTTGAAGGACAGTGTCACCTATCACAGGTACTATAACAAACATAAAATAATTTTACTTTAAGCAGCTCTGTGACTAACAAAAAGCACACAACATATCCTGTAAAAAGCACCAAATCCTGCATTATGTATTTAATTATTAATTAATTTATTATTAATTATTAATATCGAAATATGGTATTAGCATCTGACACAATCCAGGTATATACCCCAGAGTACTTTTTATTATAGTTGTTACTCAGAAATTCGGCTATTTATGTAGGTAGACACAGCAACAGAACATGTAACGTGTGATCTTATAAAAAATATACTCACTGGATCATATTCATAAAATATTCAAACAGTTTTCATGATTATTTATGAAAAGGCATGTTTTTCAAAAGCAGGTTTAAAAAGGGGCACTCTGTTTCACAATATCTATTTCCTCTTGACAGAATCTGCAATGTGAAAAATAAAACTAACCCCTATAGTTCGATACACTTTTAAAAAGAAGGTGCCATTTTTGACTGAATGGTTCATAAACCACATCAATTGACAGGAAGGCTCTTCTATTTGTTATCCTTCCTATTTCCTCGAAGTTACTATTTTAAAATGTTGCTTATTGTATAAAACGATGTCTAGTAAAAGAGAAAATAGCCCAAAGATGCTTTTGACAATATACAATTTAGTATCAATAAATATATAAATAACATTTTAAAATACTTTGTTTGTAGTAAAACAGGGTCATATTTTTGTTAACAGGGAATTAACGGTGTTTCTGTTTCAGAGATCTGTACCGACAGCAGAGACAAATGTCAGATCGTTTTTCTGGTATGGGGAGGCAGGACGTTCATGATTGTTTGTTAGAGGGCTGTGTTTCACATTAAAATAATTATAAACGTTTTTATCATGAAGTCTTATATTTTTGTAATACTTGCTTGATATTCATTCTGTGAGAACTTTTTGTATTGTAAAACAACAATTTAACACAATAACAGTACAGGCTACACAACACCAACAACAGCAATAAAAAAAAGTCCAAGTTAATAGTGTTAGTGACTGGATGTTAGGGGTGGGCTTCCATGAGTGTTTTTAATTCTTGCAATTAGGCTAAGATAATATCAAATAATGCTCATTTGACTGTTATTGTTGAGTAATTTTTAAACCATGTAGATTAAGTTGTTTTGCTTATGAAATGTCTTTCTCTCACTGTTTCAGAGAAAGCATGTAGGCCACCTCAAAAAATATGAAGAGCTGACATCAAGAAAGAGAACAAGGGCTCCTGAGACTCTTCCCACCACCTCCACCATTAGGCAGACCACACTGGTGGACACCAGGACTGTGTCTCAGAGGTCCATTGACAAAGCTATCCTGAAGTATGTGGTCCAAGGGCTCCAGCCATTCCATGTTATTGAACAACAACCATTTCGTGATTTTGTGAAGGAACTGCAGCCTAATGCAAAAATTATATCACGGCCGACCCTGTGCTCCATAATTGATGATGCCTCCATGGGAATGAAGAAGGCGGTGACTGAGGCCATGAGGGGAGTAAACCATATTGCCACCACTACTGACTGCTGGTCTGCCAGAAGACGGAGCTTTATTGGCATTACTGGGCATTGGATTGACCCCAACAGTCTCAAAAGATGCTCAGCTGCCCTAGCCTGTAAACAACTGAAAGGTTCGCACACATTTGATGTGTTGGCAAGCGCCCTGAATGACATCCACTCCGAGTTTGAAATTCGGGGGAAGATTGTTCTAACAACAACCGAAAACGGCTCAAACTTCATAAAAGCTTTTCAAGTTTTTGGTGAAGATGAGAACAACAATGCAGTCGGAAGTGATAGTGATCCTGGTAATGCATCTCAACCAGGAGAGGATGAAGAGGATCAAGAGGGGTATGAAGAAGTGGAGTTTGTTGATGTGTCAGCGCCCCTGAATGAAGATGATGGTTTAGAGTTCCAGCTCCCACAGCACCAGCGCTGTGCTTGTCACATACTCAACCTAATAGCTACAGTTGATGCTATGAAAGCAACATCCAATGAGGGGTACAAGAAAGTGTACCGTTCAACATTTGGCAAGTGTAATGCACTTTGGAACAAATGTGGAAGATCCACCCTTGCAGCAGAAGCTGTTGAAGATGCCTGCTCCCTCCAGGTTCTGCGCCCGAATGCTACAAGGTTGAGAATAATGAAAGAGAAGGGAGAGGGGGCCATCAGAGGCATCTGCACCAACCTAAAGGTTCCAATGTGAGTAAAAATTATATAATTTTTAAAATAAAAAATATTTTAATAAAAAACAAAAAATAATTGAACATGAAGTCTTACGATTTATTTTTCCAATCCTTTTTTAGACAATAATAAGTTTCACATTGTATCCCAACTTCCACTTATCATTGATCCATTTTACTTAATTACTAATCCAGCAATTCTTTCTTTGAATCCAATTAAATTGGTTTAGTGTTATTATAAACAATGGTGTTGTGTCTTTGTTTTCATCTCTGGTTCAATCCAGCTGAACTTGCCTTCCTCACAGAGTATGCCGCTGCCATGAGTCCAGTTGCTCAGGCAACCAACATCTTGGAAGCAGAAGCAAATGCCATGATGGGATGGCTGCTGCCAACCATCAACCTGTTGACCATCAAACTTGACACAGTCAAGTTGCCACTAAAGTACTGCAAGCCTCTGGTGGATGCTATACAGGTAACATTTATTCTTGTATTATTCTTGTTTTAACTCTTTCAAGGGGAACTAAGCAACTCTAGCCATTTCTTCGCTGATTTTCACTTTGTCGTTGCATGTTTTGGAACCCTCCTCCCCCTTTCTACCGCTGCTGATGTGCATGTGTTGCAGGGCAACCTTTTCATTTGGAGAACTGTCTACCAAGGTGGGTAATACATTCATTGTCGCTTGTTCTTATAGCGGCATGGCTTACCGGTATTGAGGGGGACGTTTATGTGCAATTGCCGTAAAGCAGTTCGTGTTTCTCGCTCGTTTTTGCTTCTCTTATTACTTCCTATTTCCAACTTAACGGAACGGCAATCGCAAAGTTGCAAGGTTGGTTTTCCACCTGGGGCCACTAGGGGGAGTGGGAAAAGTCACCATTTTCACAGGAACAGTCCATGTAACCATCCAAATGATTTCTAAATGGGTTTATTAAGTTAAAATAGTTGTCAAGTTCCCCTATAATGATTTATTATCATAATTGTTTTCAAATGTCCTTTTCAAAATGTGTTACTTTGGCACTTTGTGTCAGTGCTTGTGGCTGAAATGTGCTATACAAATAAACTTGCCTTGCAGGTGGGAATCAAGAACCGTTTTGGCCACATGTCAGGAGACCCTGAGTTGATTGCTGCTTCAATTCTACTTCCAAAAGGATGAATCCACAATCAAAACAGGTAAGACATCATGGGTATAGTGAAAAAATAAGTGTATATTTTTAAATGTATCCGTGGTTACTAATAAATAAATATAGAATTATGGATGCATGGATAGAACATTAAGTGAAAATAACAAACCTTAAATTAAAACTTAAATCTGGGGTCATAACATGTTTGAGAGTTGCATTAGATCTATTATGAATATTTTCATTGACACTAATTGACAACATAACAGCACATTGGAGAGCCCTCCCTTCAGCTATCAAATGCCAACCGGTCCAGTTCGTCTGAGGACGATGACTTCTTCTCTGCCCTGCAGTCACCTCAAGCACAAGATGGTGCCAAACAACTGGATGGATACTTAGCCTGTTCAGCAGATCACATGGACTTGCTGAAATCCTTCCCAGCGGTGTGTAAGCTTTCCGTGAAGCTGAATACTCCTCTACCTGCCTCAGCTGCCTGTGAAAGGCTCTTCAGCATCGCAGGACTTGTCTTCAGTCCAAGAAGAGCGAGACTGAATTCTCGCAACTTTGAGAACCAACTTCTTCTGAACATGAACAGACACGTTTTGATTAAAGACAGGCAGTTTGTTCATATAAAGCACAGAGAAATTGAGAGAGAGAGCACATTGATGATGGCAGAAGTTTATTTTTTTATAGAAGTTTGGCAGATGTTTATGTTGAAAAAGTTCAAACTTCTTGCTCCTGTGCCTGGAAATTATGCTTTCACTGTAAGGAAGCCACAATAAATTTCATTATCAAAATTCTACCGTTCACTTTTTTTTAAAATACTTTTACTTTTAATACTTAAGTACATTTTATATTAGACAATTACTTTTAATACTTAAGTACAATAAACAAGGCCGGACTTACCATTGGGCTTGACTGGGCTCAAGCCCATGGGCCCCGCCCAATAGGGGGCCCCGCCCTTTTACGTTTGATTGTTTCAATAATATGTCAGTCATTTAATTTTTAATTTAAAGCTTGTTGATTGGTCTGGTATTGTTACCTGGCCCCTGCCCTGCAATGAAAAATGTAATTTAATTAGCAAAATTAAATGTCAATCATCTAGAGGTTTCCTGATTGGTTATTGGTAGTTACGTAGTGCCTCGTTTACTGCCGTTGAAAAAACCTGCACTAGACAGTGATGTAATGGCGGACAAACGGTATCAGAGCACTTAAAAGAAAATTAAAGAATGAAAGACAGCAACGCAAAAAGGAAGTTCTCAGTAAAATGAAAAGGATTACTGGATATTTTACACCACAACTTGATGTGCCAGCGGAGAATCCAGAGGACAACATTCCGAACCCGCTGGAAGAAACTGTTGGAGACGATTTGAATTCACGAGCAGAGCAGCCCATCAATGAATCATCATCTCTTCGGTCAGAAACAGCGACCGAACAATGTCCAACTACAGATTCTTTATCCACTGATCCTGCTCGCTGGGGTAAAATTGATGAAAACGTGCGTGCTTATTGGGCGCGAAAAGGTCCAGAATCCGTTCAAAATAAGGATGCTAATGTCAAGGCTTCTGAACGCCACTACAAACATCAGAAGAGACTGTTTTCAAAAACTCATTTCAAACACAAGCATTTGAATGGTGAGTACTTGCCCAGAGAATGGTTGCTCTACTCACCATCCACTGGTTGTGTATTTTGTTTTGCTTGCCGCCTTTTTGGCGAGGGTGCCGGTCAATCCCTCTTTGAGTCTGGCTATAATGACTGGAAACATGCTACCAGACGCATTGCCGAGCACGAAAATAGTGACAGTCATAGAAAGGCTATGTTTAATTACATAAACAGAGCAGCAGCCGACGGAGTTATAGATTCTCAGCTTAAAAAGCAGTTCGAGTCGCAATGTAATTATTGGAGTGAAGTTTTGCAAAGAGTGGTTGCAGTTGTAAAATTTCTGTCAGAGCGGGGTTTGGCTTTCCGAGGCTCCAGTGAAATATTTAGTCGATCTGACAATGGGAATTACATGGGAATCCTGGAACTGATCAGTGAATTCGACCCATTCTTGAAATCACACATACAGATATATGGCAATGCTGGGGTAGGAACCCCCTCATATCTCTCATCAAAAACGTGCGACGAATTTATCGAGCTAATGAGCAATAGAGTGCTTTCTGAAATCATTGCTGAAGGGAAAGTGACAAAGTACTTTTCCATTTGCGTTGATTCAACTCCCGACATGACGCACATTGACCAGCTTACATTTATCATAAGGTATGTTTCACCCGAGGGCCTCGTTGAAGAGCGATTCTTAAAATTTCTCCCTCTATCTAGCCACACAGGGAAGGCACTCTGTGATGCAGTGCTCACAGCTTTACATGAGATGGACATAGATATTAGTAACTGCCGTGGACAGTGCTATGATAATGCCGCAAACATGTCAGGAGTGTACAACGGGCTGCAAGCTCACATCAAAGACATTAATCCACTAGTAGAGTGGATGCCGTGCGCCGCGCACACGCTTAATCTGGCTGGAGTTAATAGCGTCAACTGCTGCACAGAGACCGCCGATTTTTTTTACTTCATTCAGACTTTGTTCAACTTCTGCTCGAAATCCACAGCTAGATGGAAGGTGGTGACTGCAGGTTTGCAGCCTAATGAAAACCACCGCATTGAGACAATAAAATCTCTCTCTGACACCAGGTGGGCTGCGCATGCACAGGCCACCAAGGCACTGTGCAGCAATTATGCCAATATTCAAGAGTCACTGATGAACATTGCAGAAGACAGCAAACAGAACCCGACAACACAAAATGATGCTTGGTCACTGCATAAAAAAATGAACAGACTTGAGACTGCTTTTCTTTGCACTATGTGGAATTATGTTCTCCAACGCTTTCATGGGACAAGTGTTGCACTTCAAGCTGTGGATCTGGACCTGTGCAATGCTGTTGATTTGGTGAGGTCACTGCGGGAATATATTGTTGGTTTGAGAGATGAATTTGATTTGTTTGAAGACCAAGCAAAAGCGATGTCTCCCACCGTTTCAGCAACATACAAACAAGACACACAAAGACAAAGAAAACGCAAGACTCACGTGGGTGAGTCTGCAACACCTGAGGTTCACTTATCAGGAAGAGAACGGTTCTCATCTGGTGTGTTTCTAGTTGTGATGGATAGGCTGCTGGCTGAACTTGATCGCCGTTTTCAGTCCTATAATGACCTCAATAGCACTTTTGGTTTCCTGAACAACATATCTACCCTCTCTGCAGAACATCTTCATAAAAAAGCAGCAGATCTACAGAAGAGATACCACACTGACCTGGAAAATAAATTTTGCGAAGAAATCATCCAGTTCAAAGAATTCATCTGCCATGATGAGCCATCATCTGCTAGAGAACTTCTTTTGTGCATTAAAAAAAGAAAACTGCAGACCATCTTCCCAAACGTGGATGTTGCTTTCAGACTTTACCTGACATTACCAGTCACAAATGCAAGTGGGGAGCGCAGTTTCTCCAAACTGAAACTAGTAAAAAATAGACTAAGATCCACAATTGTACAGCAGAAATTAAATCATCTCACTCTGATGTCAATTGAGAGTGACCTTCTACGTAAAGTGGATTTTACTGATTTGATCAAAGACTTTGCTGCAAAGAAATCCAGAAGATGCCACTTCTAAATAGTACTATGTTAATATCTTTAAAATGAGATGACATACATTAAGTCATAACCTGATTACCTTTCTCTCTCTTTCTCTACCTTGCCTGTTGTTGTTTTAAATGATCAGCCTCTGGATTCTGTTGTTGATGTCATGCTTTCTTAAGATATGATAGTGTACTATTTTTATTTTATTTTATTGACTGTACATTTCTAATGTGCATAGTTTAGTTTTTACTACAACACTTACATACTGCACACACACACAATTTATTTTGCACTTTGTTCAATTAATTATTTTGCCATATTCTTGCAATTGAAGGCACTTCCTATACTATAATTGCTATGTTATATTAGCCTACCACTAAATTTGAACTAAGTTAGGCATGTTCTATGAAGATCTATTTATGTATTTTTGCTAGAGTACTAAATTACATCTAATGATCTTTAAAATGCCATGGTAATGAGAAAATGCTTATTTAATTTTGTTATATATTATACTCTAAGATTGTAATTTATGTGATGTAGTAGACATACTGTAGGTCAAAGTCAGCCTAACACTGCCTATATGTATATGGAGATGTATATAATCTATACAATATGTCAGCACTTACCAAGATTTTATTTTTTAAGATTTATACACTCATAGATTTAGCTATTTAAATGTAATACAAATGATTTGTTATGATTGCAACCTTAAAAGGTATTTGTTTTTCGACATGGTTTCCAGGTAAATAAGTGTTCTGTTCTCATTCTGACCAAGACATGTGTGCATTGCAATAAACACATGATCACTTTGAACTTTGTTATGTTTGTATGCTCTGTAATTATGTTATTTTGTTTAGTTGTTTGTTCAAAATCGTGATCTCTATTTTTATTCTCAGTTAATTCAGAATTGTGTTGCTCTAATACATAGCTTGTGTATCATTTTGTTCTATTTAAAGTAATGTATAGAAGGTAGGGCCCGAAAGTGACTCAAGCCCAGGGGCCCCCACCACCCTAAGTCCTGCCCTGACAATAAATGTCAGTACTTTAAGACTTTTACTTAAGTAATATTTTAAAGGGTGACTTTAACTTCTACCAAAGTCATTTTCTGGTAAGATACTTGTACTTTTACTCAAGTATCGCTTTCAAGACTGCGCGCATTTGACAGGCACTTTTTGAACGCAGTTTAATTGTTCACTGCTCGTGCCCGGTGTGAGGTAAAATTACAAATACACTCACCTAAAGGATTATTAGGAACACCATACTAATACTGTGTTTGACCCCCTTTCGCCTTCAGAACTGCCTTAATTATATGTGGCATTGATTCAACAAGGTGCTGAAAGCATTCTTTAGAAATGTTGGCCCATATTCATAGCATAGCATCTTGCAGTTGATGGAGATTTGTGGGATGCACATCCAGGGCACGAAGCTCCCGTTCCACCACATCCCAAAGATGCTCTATTGGGTTGAGATCTGGTGACTGTGGGGGCCATTTTAATACAGTAAACTCATTGTCATGTTCAAGAAACCAATTTGAAATTATTCAAGCTTTGTGACATGGTGCATTATCCTGCTGGAAGTAGCCATCAGAGGATGGACATGGTCAGAAACGACAATTGGCTCTAAGGGGCCTAAAGTGTGCCAAGAAAACATCCCCCACACATTACACCACCACCACCAGCCTGCACAGTGGTAACAAGGCATGATGGATCCATGTTCTCATTCTGATTATGCCAAATTCTGACTCTACCATCTGAATGTCTTAACAGAAATCGAGAGTCATCAGACCAGGCAACCTTTTTCCAGTCTTCAACTGTCCAATTTTGGTGAGCTTGTGCAAATTGTAGCCTCTTTTTCCAATTTGTAGTGGAGATGAGTGGTACCCGGTGGGGTCTTCTGCTGTTGTAGCCCATCCGCCTCAAGGTTGTGCGTGTTGTGGCTTCACAAATTCTTTGCTGCATACCTCAGTTGTAACGAGTGGATATTTCAGTCAACCCAATCTCCTCTGACCTCTAGCATCAACAAGGCATTTTCGCCCACAGGACTGCCGCATACTGGATGTTTTTCCCTTTTCACACCATTCTTTGTAAACCCTAGAAATGGTTGTGCGTGAAAATCCCAGTACCTGAGCAGATTGTGAAATACTCAAGACTGGCCCGTCTGGCACCAACAACCATGCCATTCTCAAAATTGCTTAAATCACCTTTCTTTCCCATTCTGACATTCAGTTTGGAGTTCAGGAGATTGTCTTGACCAGGACCACACCCCTAAATGGATTGAAGCAACTGCCGTGTGATTGGTTGATTAGATAATTGCATTAATGAGAAATTGAACAGGTGTTCCTAATAATCTTTTAGGTGAGTGTATATATCTATAGATAATTGTGTGCTTGTTTCTGTTTAGTGAGGCTTATGCATCTCAGAAGAAAGACAATACACAGCTGAGTCAGCCCAGACAATCGCAACGCACAAAGAGGCATGAGGTAGTTTGCAAAGTGTTTTATTGTCGTTTAATCTCCATCATAAGCAATGAGCATGGTGCAGAAAAAAAGGCCCCTTTCCTTCTGCACAACTTGACACCCCCTCCCTTTGCCCCCTAGCAAGAATGCCAAGCTGGTTTACGAGAAGTGATGCCCGTTATCCCAAACAGAACATCTTGGCCCCTGCTCGAGGGAAAAGGCAAAGTGGTATGACGCGTATAGAGAAAAACATGATAACATTCTAAAGAAAACAAAGATAAACACTTCATTAAGCAAGGATAGAATAACAGGAATGAAAAACAAAGATAAACACTTCATAAACATAAAGACCCGTCATTAAGCAAGACTAGAACATTTCCATTTCAATTGACTATAAGCTAAAAATATAAGGTTATGCAAGTCAAAACACAGGTCAAATATCAGACAAGACTATACATTCCTATATGCAGTGTTAATTAAATAAAACTATAAAATTTAATTCTAGCAGCCCCCGGCCAGGCAAAAAGTGCAAAACAGTATGAAAACGGTGGCGAGGAACCCAAAACTCAGTTGGAGGAGAAAAAAACCTCATCGGGAAACCAGGGCTAACCAGGGGATTCCAGTTCGCCTCTGCACAAGCTCGACAGTGCTTGCACAACAAGGCAAAATAAAAATATAATTAGATTCAAGATTATCATTAATAATTTTGTAGAGTCACCACGTCCTTTGTCCAGCTCTATTATCACAGCATTTGTCAGGTCTGGGCATGGACTGCGCCCTGCCCGCTCTGGTAACCCTGGACTGCATCCTGCCGCTCTAGTAACCTTGGAACAATTAGACAAGACCGGCTGAGAGTAGAGTACTGTTCTGCACTCTTTGAAGCAACAAATGCATCAGTTGTTATTGGAAGTGTCCCTGGTTCCGGTTGATCTAACTAGTGTAGCCTAAACCTTCGGAATATATATATTATGATAGTGTAGTGTATGCAAGATTAAAAAGATGCAACTTTAATCTAGATTTATACTGACAGAGTGTGTCTGCCTCCCGGACAGTGCAGGGAAGACTGTTCCAAAGTTAAGGCGCTAGATAGGAAAAGGATCTGCCGCCTGCACTTGATTTTGAACTTCTAGGTATTACCAACTGACCTGACACCTGAGAGCGTAGTGCACGTGATGAACTGTAATACGTGAGAAGTTCTCTCAAGTAGTGAGGAGCTACACCATGCAAGGTTTTATAGGTAATAAGCGAGATTTTAAAGTTTATGCGATGCTTTATAGGTAACCAGTGCAAGGTTGACAGAACCGGGCTAATATGCTCATACTTTTTTGTACGTGTAAGAACTCGAGCTGCCGCATTTTGGACCAGTTGGAGTTTTTGTAATAGGCCTGCAGGGCAACCACCTAATAGTGCTTTACAGTAATCTAGTCTTGATGTCATAAAGGCACGAATTAGCTTCTCTGTGTAGCACGAGGGCACTATAAACTCTGGAAAATTAAGATGCCCGGAGCGGGCAGGGCGCAAGCCATTCCCAGACCTGACAAATACTGGACGAAGGACGTGGCGACTCTACAAAACTTCAGCCGCAAAAACTTTATTAATGATAATTTTAAATCTAACTTTTTTTATTTTGCATTGTTGGGCAAGCACTGTCGAGCTTGTGCAGAGGCTGCAGTTTTTGCCAGAGGGGAACTGGAATCCCCTGGTTAGGCCTGGTTTCCCTCTGAGGTTTTTTTCTCCTCCAATGGAGTTTTGGGATCCTCGCCACCGTTTGCGTACTGTTTTGCACTGTTTGCCTGGCCGGGGGGCTGCTAGAATTTGATAGTGTTATTTAATTAACACTGCATATAGGAATTTATTTTGTGTCTGATATGTGACCTGTGTTTTGACTTCCATAACCTTTTATGTTTTACTTATAGTCAATGTTTTCTTGTACAGCTGCTTTGTAACAACGAAAATTGTAAAAAGCGCTATATAAATAAAGCTGACTTGACTTGACATAAAACCGAAAGGGGAGTAAAGACAGCAGTGGCAAAGAAACTGGACAAAAATAGACCAAATGTTACATCAAATAAATATAAAATCATCTAAACATCAACTACAAAAATAAATATATTGCAACTCCCCCAGCTAAATCACTCCCTAAACACAGAAATCCTACCGATGCTCTAAAAGGTTGAACAGTACCACTTTCAATGGTCAATTACGTGCGTCCACCAGCCCCACGACCATCAGGGAGATCTAACCAGCCTAAAACACAGCCACAAAAATGGTAAAGAGCTAATTCCCACCTTCAATCGAAATATACAAGTGCTCCTCTGGTCTTATAAAGCACCTGGGAATCTAATTATGTGCCCAACTCCGGAAATGCTCTTAAAGGGGCCCTGCTCCTTTTCCCTTGCTACATCTGCATCTGATGGTGACAGCATATGACGTAGTTTAGATCTATTTTTAAGATGGAAAAAACGCAATTTTACAGGTGTTTGTCATTTGACAGAGTACTATCGAATAAAACACCAAGATTCTTTGCTGAAGACGAGGGTTTTGTGGAACATCCATCAATAGTTAAGCAGTATTCTTGGTTGTTACGTATGGCGGTTTTTGGTCCAATAAGTAACACTTAAGTTTTGTCCGAGTTCAGTAATAAGAACTTGTTACTGTGTGTTCACATAGAGCGCGAATGAGGCGTCAAGTGCGAGTGATTTACATGTTAAGTCAATGCAAAGACGCGATAGACGCGCTTGCGGCGCGAATAGCGCGAATGAGGTGGCGCGAATGAGGCGTCGCGAATTGCGCGAGTTGAAAAATCTGAACTTTGGCGAAAATTCACGCCGCGTTAACCAATCAGGAGCCTGCTCTAGTAGTGACGTAGACGACGTAGCGAGCAAAGGCAGAAATACAAAATGGTGGACAAGCTCATCTCAGTGTGTGGACACCCGGAGCTATATGATACGTGTTCATATTTTTATAAAAATAGGAATAAAAAGGATCTTGCTTGGAAGAAAGTGAGTGAGGAGGACGGAGAATCTGGTAAATTGTAAAAACATTTTCGTGAAGCGAATTTCACTCGCGAATGACGCGTATAGCGCGAATTTCACGTGCGAATGACGGGAATGAAGCGAATTTCACCCGCGAATGAAGCGAGTAAACACAAAATGTTCAAGCGTCCAACTACTCGCGAATAGCGCGTTTTTGACGCCTCATTCGCGCTCTATGTGAACACACAGTTAGCCGTCCACTTTTTTTCAAAAGACGTAGTTACATCCGCTTTTTACTCCCTGCTTGAAGATTATGACAAATTTTAAACCCTTTTCAGTATAACTTCAAATGATGCACAGTCAGATTACTCTCAGAGATATATATAACATTTTAAAGCAGTTGTAAACTGAAGTTGTATTTTTCGATAAATTTTTTTTAGTGGTTAATTGCAAATAGATGGAGGCTTTCCCCACAAAATAAAGGGTTTTATACCCTTCAGTGTTCACTCCATAGGATACTAAAGTGTCTGAAGGACATTCCATTTCAATAACATTTCTTAAATTGGATCTCCTTAAATCTCCTTAGCAGTTACAGGGGTCCACATCACCTGAAAGGCATTTACCATGTAAGTACGGAAATGTGGTATAGATATGAGGAAAATAAGATTTTATTGTGATATATTATTGATTTTCATGTATTGTAAATTCTTGATTTCTCTCCACAAGACGCATACATTTTTAAAGTCTTTAAAGGTTGAATACATGCAATAAAAGCCAAAACTTCAATGCATTGACCAAACTTTAGTTTTAAACAGATTTAGTTTTAAAAAGATTGGAGATTTTACAACTATTTCATTGTTTACTGACCTAACATCTCTTAATGCTGGTAAAATATGACACTGATGCCTGCCTATTATCCATGGAGATTAAAAATAAAATGCGCGTGGGGTTTGTGTTGCTTTTATTTTTAGAATAATAAAGAAATGGTTTTCCAAAAGTTACATCTCATGAAGCTCAGTCTAGTGGTTTAAGTGTAGTGGTTAATAAATCATCATCAGGCTGCTCCTCTGTCACAGGTCTCCTCTCTTTTCTGATGTGTGTTTGTAGCGCATGCAACAGTACAGGCCCTGTGAGGTTCATCCCTTAGACTTTTTATACACTTAAATCCTTCATTCATATCAGTTGCCCAAAGGTCATTTCATGATTCTGTCCTGTCTTGAGCTGCAGTGTTTGGATCAGGGAATATTGTCTTCAAACAGTCCCATCGTAAATGTGACTGAAGATTGGTAACACAGATTCAGGTCATGTTGCTGGTGACATTTTAGGTCACACACCATCTTAGAGAAGTAATGAATCAGCTTCCTTATCGATTCAATTCCTTTTTGTTTATAAAAAATTATTATTACCTGCAAATATTATCATTTATTGTCTGAAAAAAATCTATTCTATTATGCAGTCTATGACATTAGTCTAGACTGAAAGACACATACAATGCTCATTGACCTGGTCATGAATGAATAATTTTTTGTTCCCTTATCTAATATTTATTGGTAGAAAAAAACGGTGTTACTGTAACAAGTTCAATAAAAGGAAGGAGGCGGGAACCGGCAAACGTAAAATAACTTTTATTTAAATAAACAAACAATAAAACGAACTTAAAATCCAGGCCTGGTCCTCTCTCACTGACGGTCCGGTCGCTCGTCCTCTCATGCTCCCAATCTCCTCCGTGACACGAGACCTGTGCGCATACAGCTGACGCTCGTAATCACTCACGCACGAATCCTGGTTCTCATCCCGCCCACCTCACTACAGTTACAAACTGGGGTCTTAAGAAGCTGAAATACCACAAATTTGCAAATGCCAGGACAGACTGCATTTTTATATACAGTATATACATATGCACCATCTGTGCTTTTATATACAGTTAATATGAAGGTCCAGCAAATTAATATGGCTAATATCTCCTTCATAAGAAAAAACAATATTTTATTTATTCATTCAATTAATCAAAAAAGGTTTTTATAAATATATGATATTAGCCTATAATAAATGGGTATAAAAGCTAAATATTGTGTTAATTACATTTTAACTTTCGCAAAGCTATTTCTATTAATTCTGTACCTTGCGCAACAAGATTTCTTTTCATGAACGAGTCCAACTTGACTGCATCATGGCCCCGATCTTATCCTGTTTATATGAAATAAGCCTGCTCCCAAACAGGTTTAAGCTAACAGACATGTTACAAACCGAACAATCCAAGATAATGCAAAATCATCACCAATGAAATCCAGCCAACTGAGTCAGCCTGGTACAAAGAACAGGCCCCAGGCAAAATTAAACATGAGTGCTACTTGTGCACAGACAGGACTTAAGACTAAACAAGTCACACCTGTGAACAATGAGACAATTAGGGCAGAGCTACTCATCAGACTACAAAGACCATGTACAATGACTACAACACAGACTTCAAATCCAGCCAACTGAGTCAGTGTGGTACAAAAAAACAGGCCCCAGGAAAAATTAAACATGAGTGCTACTTGTACACAGACAGGACTTAAAACTAAACAAGACACACCTGTGAACAATGAGACAATTAGGGCAGAGCTGCTCATCAGACTACAAAGACCATGTACAATGACTACAACACAAACTTCAAAATAAAAGACCTACACATAAACGTGACATATATTTACATTTACATTTAGCAGACGCTTTTATCCAAAGCGACTTACAAACAATTCAGGGAGCAAAAAGCAATATGTCATAAAAGAACAATAGTACAATAGGTGCTAATACAAAGTTAGTAGTTTCAACAAAAGCTAGACCACTACATGTTGAGAGAAGAGACATTTTTTATTTGACTGTCATGTATACAGTATAAGTATAGGATTTCATTTATATTATATATATATATATAAATAAAATATTTTATAGTGATAGATCACTGAAATTATTTTAGTTATTAAACTAAAATAATTTTTAGTTTGAGTAAATATGTACATATATTTCTTACCACGCTGACTAAGCCTCCACTTGATTTTGAAATTCTAGGTATTACCAACAGACTGGACGCCTGAGAGCGTAGTGCACGTGAAGGACTGTAATACTTGAGAAGTTCACTCCATGCAGGGCTAAACCATGCAGGGCTTTATAGGCAATAAGCAAGATTTAAAAGTCAATGCGGTGCTTTATAGGTAACCAGTGCAAGGTTGTCAGAATTGGGCTAATATGCTCATACTTTTTTGTACGTGTAAGAACTTGAGGTGCCGCATTTTGGACCAGTTGGAGTTTTTGTAATAGGCCTGTTGGGCAACCACCTAATAGTGCATTACAGTAATCTAGTCTTGATGTCATAAAGGCATGAATTAGCTTCTCTGCATCTGACGGTGACAGCATAAGATGTAGTTTAGATCTATTTTCAAGATGGAAAAACGCAATTTTACAGGTGTTGGCGACTTGTTTCTCAAATGACAGAGTACTATCGAATAAAACCCCAAGATTCTTTGCTGAGGATGAGGATTTTATAGAACATCCATCAATAGTTAAGCAGTATTCTTGGTTGTTACCTAGGGCGATTTTCGGTCCAATAAGTGACACTATATTCCACTATTCAATGGAATTGCTGTGTTTCATGAGGCTTCGATGATATATAAAGTTGAGTATCATCAGCATAACAATGAAAGCTAACTCTGTGTCACTTTATTATATCTCCTAGAGGTAGCATGTGTAATGCGAAGAGCATAGGCCCTAAGACTGAGCCCTGTGGTACACTGTACAGGACTTGGGATTTGCGTGACACCTCATTGTTTATTGCTACATATTGAAAAGGGTCGAATAAATAAGATCTAAGCCATTGGAAAGCTATTCCCTTAATACCGACATCATTTTCGAGTCTATGTAGGAGCGTGCTGTGGTCAATGGTGTCGAATACAGCACTAAGATCTAGCAGCACCAATAAGGAGATACAACCTCGGTCAGATGCCCTAAGCAGATCATTTGTAACTCTGATCAAAGCAGTCTATGTACTTTGATGTGCTCCAAATCCAGACTGGAAATCTTCATTGATGTCATTCCGTTGGAGGAAGGAACATAATTGAGTTGAGACTACTTTTTCCAGAACTTTAGAAATGAAAGGTAGATTCGAAATAGGTTGGTAGCTAACTAGTTGTCCAGGGTTGAAATGGGTTTTTTTCGACAAGGGGCCTTATAACAGCCACCGTATATGCTTTAGGCACATGTCCTAGTGTCAGAGACTAGTTAATAATGCTAAGTAGAGGATCTATAATTTCTGGGAGCATCTCTTTCAGTAGATTTGTAGGTATAGGGTCTAGCATGCATGTAGTTGATTTAGATGATCTAATGATTTTAGATAGTTCATCGTGATCTATGGTAGATAATAAAATATATCTACTTAGGGGCACTGTAGTTAGTCGTTTATTCAGCGGATTTCACTTCTGGTGGCATAGTTATGATTTTTTTCTCTAATATCTTGTATTTTATTTGTGAAATAGTTAATAAATTCATCACTGCTATGCTGGTATAAAGAATTAGAAGTCGCTGACGATTTATTTTTGGTTAATTTAGCCACTGTGTTAAATAAAAACCTAGAGTTTTGCTGGTTTTCTTCTATTAGTGATGAAAGGTAGGCGGATCTAGACGTTTATAGGGCTTTCCTGTATTTTCGAATACTGTCCGTCTATGCTGTACGAAATATTTCTACTACTAATTTAGTTTTCTTAAAGTTGCGCTCCATTTTCCGTGCCACTTTCTTTAGAGCCTGAGTTTGTTCATTATACCACGGTGTCTGGCTGTAATTTTTAATTTTCTTTAAGCACGGAGGAACAACTCTGTCTAGCGTTTCCGAGAAGGTGGTGTTAGCATTTTCAATGGTAAAGTCAAGATCTTCGACGTTATTACTCATGTTAGAGATTTGAGACAATTCAGGCAAATTATCAAGAAAGCACCTTTTGTAGTCGAAGTTATTGTTCTACCATATTTGTAACTAGGAGCATGATTTGCAGCCATTGGCCAGTGAAGCAAGCATGATACCAGATAATGATCTGAAATGTCCTCGCTCTGCTGAACCACCATGGAGTTAAGAGTGTTAAGAGTGGAGAGAGAGATCTAATATTTAGCAATCCGAGTCCTAACAGTTGATTATCTGTATTTTTTTCATGTTTAATTAGTTTAAAGTTTATTAAATTACCTTTGAGAGGTTTACGCATTATTTTATGTTTGCTAGTCGGGGGGACAGACGCAGTCTCTATTTTATGATGTTTGGGATAAACAGTCTTTTGTGTCTCCGGATGCTTTGAATATCAATGTGTTCTTACACCAGGAAACATTGTGAACATCACGCTTGTTCTCAAGGATCTTGAGGTCTTCTTCCAAACTGGTTTTCTGCTTCTTGATCACACAGGAAGTGAACCATTTTAAGAACAGAGCCGAGGGGTCTGGTTTCTCACACCACACATCATTTTAAGTTTTTCAGTAAACTTACACACACCTTGGTATAGTTGTCAGTCCCTCCAGGATATCAACCGGAGGACCCGAGTACGAATACCATTTTGGATGTGAAACTATGGAGGGTAAGATGTCAATGGACTGAGGGGGCCTAGTCGTACTTAATAGTTGATTGTCAATCTTGGACTGTCTGGACTTGGACTGCGTCAACTGCATCCGGCTTGAGGTTCTTCGACCTAGGTCGGTAGGTAAGGATGAACTGAAATCAGTTAAAGAAAAGAGACCACCAAGTGTCACGGAATCTCGGGCCAGACGAGACAGACACGGATCCAGGAGTACAAAAACGGATAATTTTTAATGAATCAAACAGACAGGTACACGTAACGCAAGACAAGACATTCAATAACCGACAAGGGGACAAAGGAAACACAGGGTATAAATAGTCCTTGGTAATGACAATGATGGCTGGCCGGTGCGGGAAACGAGGTGACTACGGATGACGAACAGGTGCGGGATCGTGAAATGAGAAAAAAGGGAAAACCGGCAGGGAAAACGGACGGCAGTGTTACAGTACACCCCCCTCCCCAAAGGCGCGTCCTCGCGCCAACGAAACACCAGGGAGGGGGGGTGGGCGGGCAGCTGAGAGACTCGTGCAGGACATACCAACTAGGACGAGACAGGGAGCCTCTCAGCTGGCTTCCCCTGGTTTGGGGTCAGGAGGCTTGGGCTCGGGCTGTGGGTCCGGAGGCTTGGGCTCGGGCTGTGGGTCCGAAGGCTCGGGCTGTGGGTGCGGAGGCTTGGGCTCGGGCTGTGGGTCCGGAGGCTTGGGCCCGGGGCTATCCGGGGCCATGGAAAGACTGGTGGGTGCCGGGCTCCCCGGATATGCAATGTGTACCCCCCCAAAAAACATTTGGGTTGGCCCCTGGGATTCCTTGGGCTCTGTAGAGAGCTCAGAGACGGGTATGGAAGGCCTGGTGAGGCACGGGTACGGAGGCCTGGTGAGGCTCGGGCACGGAGGCCTGGTGAGGCTCGGGCACGGGTACGAAGGCCCGGTGAGGCACGGGTACGGAGGCCTGGTGAGGCTCGGGCACGGGTACGGGTGTGCATCGGGGCGCTGGCACGGGAGTGCATCGGGGCGCTGGCACGGGAGTGCATCGGGGCGCTGGCACGGGTGTGCTTCGGGGCGCTGGCACGGGTGTGCTTCGGGGCGCTGGCACGGGTGTGCTTCGGGGCGCTGGCACGGGTGTGCATCGGGGCGCTGGCTCGGAACACCAGAGGGGACCCAACTCACGGAGAGCCTCTAGTGCAATCAGGACCGGTAGCTGTGCCCGGTAAGGTCGGAGATTTTGACCCTCATGGCCTTCCATATTCCGCTGAGGCGGAATCTCGGGAGCGCACTCGCGCTGCATGCGCGGTAGTGCCCGCCGAAGTGGATGGCGTCGACGGGACTTCGTGGAGGAATGGAGCGTGTTCCCAGAGTGAGTCAGAACGACCCCCACGCGGATGACCGGTACCGGATGCGAACCGCTCAAGCCACCGTCAAGCTCCCCAACGCGGTCCACGGATTCCTCCCCCGGGAGAACCTGATTGATCAACTCCTCCAGGGGAAGGTCGTCCGCGTACGGGAGCAGAAGGCGGCGAGCAGATCGTCGTCCAGACCGGCCAAAAACACACGGTTAAGTGTGGGATCGTCCCAACCCACCCGGCAACAGACCTCAAGAAACTCCTCCACGTACCTCATGTAGATGTAATCCATCTTGTAGGTCGGTTATTCTGTCACGGCTCACGTGCCAGACGAGACAGACGCGGATCCAGGAGTACAAAAACGGATCATCTTTAATAAATCAAACAGACAGGTACACGTAACGCAAGACAAGACATTCAATAACCGACCAGGGGACAAAGGAAACACAGGGTATAAATAGTCCTTGGTAATGACAATGATGGCTGGCCGGTGCGGGAAACAAGGTGATTACGGATGACGAACAGGTGCGGGATCGTGAAATGAAGTCCATAGGGAAAACCGGCAGGGAAACGGACGGGAGTGTTACACCAAGCTGGTCTGGAGTTCACCCGTTTCGCTTGCTGAATGTACTCCAGATGTTTGTGGTCTGTGAGTACTTAAAATGGATGAGAATCTCCTTCAAGCCAGTGTCTCCACTCCTCTAATGCCATCTTAACCACTTGGAGTTCACTATCGTCCACATTGTAGTTTCTTTTGGCTGGAGTAAGTCGGTGTGAAAAGGCGCAAGGATGGAGCTTTTTGTCTTCACCCCTCTGAGATAGAACAGCTCCAACACCAACTTCTGAGCTATCTACCTCCACCACATAAACTTTCGGTAAAAGTTTGTAAAGCCCAAGAATCGTTGAACTTTTTTAAGGTTCTTAGGGATCGGCCAATCCGCTACTGCCTGAACCTTCCTGGGATCCATTTGGATCCCTGGAGCAGCTCAAGGGCTGTGGCCATGAGAGGTAGGGGGTAACGATTACGAATGGTTATTGCAGCCCCCGATAGTCGATGCAAGGGCATAATCCGCCGTCTGTTTGGCCACAAAGAAAAACCCTGCTCCCGCGGGTGAAGTGGATGAGAAAATTAGTCCTGCTGCCTGTGGCTCCTTGATGTAGGTGTCCATGGCTGGTCGCTCTGGAGGGGTGGTGAGCTTGAACCGAGACTCAGTCTGGAGAGTGTGATCATATGTTTACACCTTTACGCAAAAAACATGCTTTAGCTCCCCACAGCAAGACTCTGCACTGGGGCTGTTCGGACGATAACACTATTGGACCAGTGCTATAATGACCCACATGATAAGGGCAGTAAATAAGGGCAGTAAACCGAGCACATATTGGCTCTAAGACGACTTGCTGGCAGGGCTTTTGGTGGCTTGTGCAGTGCTCTGCAGCGGCGTACTAGCTGTCTGACAATGCTGTGTGTGTCAGCTAGGTCGTATAGGCAGTCAATGGGGGCGGTATATTGTTTTGAGTAATTCTTCTGTAAGAACGCAGTGGCGCCAAGTTGCAAACCTGTAATAAAAGACTTGAAGTGCTTCCCAGCCGAAGCCCTTGACCCTGACTCATTTCTTCCCGATCAAACGATCAAATATTATTACACCTAACATTTATCAGCGTACAACAGGACGCCGCCATGCCAGTAGCTGGAGGCAAAGACACTAGGTGGTGAGGCTGCACATATACAGCTGAACAGTTTTAAACCAGCACCACCCTCAGGTTACACACTGCTCAGCGCTGTCTCCTGGGGTCCCATAGAGGGCAGACTCGACAATGGGATGGTGCATTCTCCACACCTCGAGGGGAGAAATCTCCCATGCTTCTGGTCAAGGTTGCCGAAACACATCAGACAGGCATCTGCAGTCCCGCTGAAAAAATTTCAGAGGCTCCTGGGGTACATGGCTTCCCCGACAAGGGTCATCCCTCTCGGGTTGATTCACATTCGACCGCTTCAGCACTGGCTTCAGAGTCGTGTTCCTTGGAGGTTGTGATGCCTCAGTGCCTTCGCACCCTCACCCCGTGGACAGACCTGGCCTTTCTCTGAGCGGTCGGACAGCACGTCTGCCGTGTCGTACATCAATCACCAGGGTTGCATATGCTCACGGAAGATGTCACGACTTGCCCGACACCTACTCCTCTGGAGCTGGCAGGTGAACAAATCCCTGCGATCCACCTTCATCCCGGGCAGCCTGAACTAGACAACAGATTGCACTCTCTCATAAGGAGACACACCTCGGAGAATGGAAACATGATCCACGTGCAGTCCAGGCTCATATGGGAGCGGTTCGGCCAAGCACAGATGACGTCTCATCCACACAAAATTTAGCCATAGGTGTCTCTTCTGGACCACCGGCTGGACATCGAATGACCTGCGTGCTGTCACCTTGGTCTTCCGGAGTGCAAAGTCAGTGGAGCAACCAGGTACCAGGATCAGCCTCATCCTGCGCTCGACTGACTGAAAAGCCGGCAGCTCCAGGGAGTCTTCATTTTGATGGGAATGGTTATAGGTGCATTTCCAGAATGCTGAATGTTCCTGTTAGCACTGTGGGAGCCATTATCTGGAAATGAAAAGAGCATCAGTTCACCATAAACCAGCCACGATCAGGTGCTCCACGAAAGATCCCTGTCCGGGGAGACCAAAGAATAATCAGGAGAGTTCTCCAATAGCCAAGAACTACTCAGGGAGAACTTCAGGAAGACCTTGCAACAACAGTTACTGTCATTTCAAAGAAAACTTTAAGCAATGCACTAAACCGCCATGGTGTAGTAGACTTCAAGTGGAAACCACAGGACACCATGGAAACACGACCACACAACGATTGAAGTGATGATACCTTGTGTTGTTTATTCACCTCCGCTTCCCTTAAACAGAGTAATGAGGCACAATTAGGGACATACCAGAAGGCCTACTCTCTCATTCCTCCGCTTCCCTGTTCGCATACACCATGCATCTCATTTAAAACATATAGCGATATAGCATTTAAAACATGTAGGTGATGGTGCTGAATTACCCCACACAACAGGACAGCACTCATAGGAAACATAAATGGAAATGAAATAACATATTTGAGAAAATTAACATACAAACATGTTATAAATTCACTCAAATGCACATATGAATGTGCTTTAGACTGATTGTTGAACTACTGTGTGTATAATAAAGTTCCCTTTTTACACAAACAGTGTTTTGACATCATAAATAAAGTGATTACATTACAGAAAATCAGTTAATACAAGACAAATGAGAGAGAGAAAAACCACCTCCGCTTCCCTGTTCGCATACACCATGCGTCTGAGCGCGAACGCTTAAAGGAGAAGCGATATAATTTCCTTAGGTGTCCCACTAATTAAGGCCCCACATACAACAATTGATAGGAACTCTCGATAGGAACCATTGAAAATAGTACATAGAAAACAAGTTTTGTTGAAGTTAACAGTTTATATTACATTTCTTATTACACATAAAAAAAAATTATGAAAAAACTTGAATGCCTAAATTGACCGGCTACAATGGCATCCATGCATGTCACCATGCAAGACTCCATTGCTGAACAAAAAGCATGTTGAGGCTCGGTTAAAGTTTGCGAAAGAGCATATGGAGAAGCCTGTGGATTATTGGAAGATTATAGTATGGTCAGATGAAAGCAAAATTGAACTTTTTGGCAGTCATTCTACACACCATGTTTGGAGAAGAAATGGCACTGCCCACCACCCCAAGAACACCATGCCAACAGTTAAGTTTGGGGGTGGAAGCATCTTGGTTTGGGGCTGCTTTTCAGCAAGGGGTACTGGCAGACTTCATATTATTGAAGGCAGGATGAATGAAGAAATGTACGTGGACATTCTGGATAAAATTCTGCTGCCATCTACCAGAAAGCTGAAAATGAAAAGAGGGTGGACATTTCAGCAAGACAATGATCCGAAACACAAGGCCAAGGACACAATGAAGTGGTTTCAAAGAAAGAAAATCAAGCTGCTTGAATGGCCCAGTCAATGACCTGACCTTAATCCCATAGAAAATCTATGGAGAGAACTGAAGATCAAAGTTCATAAAAGAGGCCCAAGGAACCGTCAAGATTTAAAGACCATTTGTGTGGAAGGATGGGCCAGAATTACTCCTGAGCAATGCAGACAACTGGTCTATCCATACAATAGGCGTCTAGAAGCTGTAATCACCAACAAAGGCTTTTCTACAAAGTATTAAATAAAGTGTGTTCAATACTTATTGCCTGTGTAATTTCACTTTATTTATTATGACTCAACTTGTATACTTAAATGTTCTGATTTCTGACACTTATTACTGGGATACAATATGCTTATACTTAACATGCAGTCAGAGGCGGTCTTAACATAGAGGCATAGGTAGAAAAGGCAGCGATAAATACTTGGCAACGCTGCCAAAGATGACACAGGTTTTTAGTACTGTTGTTGAGAATACTGACAGGAACAACAACGACGTCCAAAGTGTTGAAAAGGCCTGTACAGCAGCAGCAGCTAACAGTGAAGTGGCGCTAAATAACGTTATTTAATTAAACTCACGTTGTTGCCGCCCGCTGTCACCGGCGACAGTGTCAATGACGTTGACACAGATGAGGTGGAAGAGTTGTCCAGTGATGGCCACTTTGACACTGATGATGACGATGATGGGGCTTTGGTGAGTCAACCGCCTAGTTTTGCTAGTAATAGCCATAGCCCTACACTGAAAGAAAATATTTTGTGGCGAAGTAAATAACGTTATTACAGAAAAAGCTAATTTAACCCTTATGTTATGTTGGGGATGTTTTCGTCCACTATGTGTTGCTGTTGAGTCTTAATTTGGCCACAACTTTCTCTGTGTCACAGCAAATGGAATGATTTTTGGTGACAAATTTTATTTTTACAAATATTTTGGGAAAATGCTTTGAACATTTTTCAAAAACTCAACAATACACTGTGAGCAAATTCACAACCCTTTCATTATTGTCACACTCCGTCTGTTTCCCTGCTTGTTTTCCCTATGGACTTTATTTACCTGTTCGTCATTTGTAATCACGTCGTTTCCCGCAACTGCCAGCCATCAGTTTCATCACCAAAGACTATTTATACTCTATGTTTCCGTTTTTCCCTTGTCGGTTATTGATTGTCTTGTGAATGTCTTGCGTTATGTGTACCTTGTCTGGATGTCAGTAAAAGTTACCTGTTTTATGTAAACCTGGTTATTCTCGTCTGTCTCATCCGGCATGTGAGCCGTGACAGTTATGTTCGGGATGAAAACATCCACTCAATTTAACTTCTGTAAAAATCTGATAAATATTTGGTTTAAATGTTTTTTTGCAAAAATCTGTTAATCAACCTCAGTCCTGGTCAAAACTGCTAAATGTTTTAAACTCTTTAATTGCCAATGATTTTTTTTCAAAAACACACAAAATGACTTATTTTCAATATAAAAAGTGATTGTGGACTGGATTTTTTTACCTTTTATCACAGTCTTGGACATGTGAAAGATTAGTAACAACATTGTCTTTGATGCATTGTGAATTTTTGTGCAGGATCAGATTAATTTTTTTTCTCCCTATCATGTATCGTGTACATAAGTTTGTTTGTAGAATGTTTGAAATGTTCAATCTCAAATGTAATGTAAATTCACTGATAATATCCTGTATCTTGTACACGGGGTTGTTTGTAGATTTTTTGAAATGTTATATTGATATTGATTTGATCTTAAAAAAAATGTCCTGGTATTTTGGCAAAGACGTGTTATCTGAAACCTTATTCTCTATTGGGTTCCATCGTGACTATTAGTTTGTGTAGTGGTACACTTTGTGTGTTCTCTGCTTTCCATCTTCATTTTGAAGTAAACATTTTTCGTTCTCTTTTAAAGATCGGATAGTGTGGCCCCATACACACCTTCACCTTGGGCCCCCAATTTGCTATATCCGCCACTGCATACAGTACATTCTCAGTACTCTACTGTACGGTTAAAAAATACGCTTCCAGATGCTGTTTATTCTAATTCCTAATCTACCTTCATAGTTACAAGGAGACATATTTTGGCAATTTTTAGGTTAGAGATGAGAAACTGTCGTTGTCAACATTTGTTATGTTACAGTGATAATACAAAGATAATAACAAATAGTAATATACTGTGGCGGCCCTTAATGAGGAAAGCATCTCCTTGGGGACCTTGCCCGGAATTTGGGCTAAGCCCCCAATCTCTACAATGTCTGTCTACGTGGCTGGCCACACATCCATTTTGTCATGCAGGGTTACACCTAAAGCTAAAAATCTTCTTCACCTGCCACACAATTCTATTACGATTCAGAAGGTCCATCCATCCATCCATTTTCTTTTGCTTATCCGGGGCCGGGTCGCGGGGGCAGCAGTCTAAGCAGAGATGCCCAGACATCCCTCACCCTAGACACTTCCTCTAGCTCTTCCGGGGAGACACCGAGGTGTTCCCAGGCCAGCCGGGAGACATAGTCCCACCAGCGGGTCCTAGGTCTTTCCCGGGGTCTCCTCCTGGTCGGATGGGCCCTGAACACCTTCCGGGGAAGGCGTCCAGTAGGCATCCGGAACAGATGCCCAAGCCACCTCAGCTGACCCCGCTCGATGTGGAGGAGCAGCAGCTCTACTCCGAGCTCCTCCCGGGTGACCGAGCTTCTCACCCTATGTCTAAGGGATCGCCCAGCCACCCTGCGGAGGAAGCTCATTTCGGCCGCCTGTATCCGGGATCTTGTCCTTTCGGTCATGACCCAAAGCTCATGACCATAGGTGAGAGTAGGAACGTAGATTGACCGGTAAATTAAATCTCTTCACCACGACATGCCGGTACATCGACCGCATTACTGCAGAAGCTGCACCGATCCGTCTGTCAATCTCCCATTCCATCCTTCCCTCACTCGTGAACAAGACCCCAAGATACTTAAACTCCTCCACTTGAGGCAGGAACTCTCCACCAACCTGAAGTGGGCAAGCCACCATTTTCCGACTGAGGACCATGGCCTCGAATTTGGAGGTACTGATTTTCATTCCAGCCGCTTCACACTCAGCTGTAAACCGTCCCAGTGCATGCTGAAGGTCCTGGTTTTAAGGGGCCAACACAACAACATCATCCGCAAATAGCAAAAAAATCCACTCGGACTCGATGTCTCCAGCCTCCCTCGGGATCCGGTTGAAGCTCTGCCGGAGGTGGGAGTTAAAGATCTCTCTGACAGGAGACTCAGCCAGGCGTTCCCAGCAGACCCTTACAGTACGTTTGGGTCTGCCAAATCTGTCCAGCTTCCTCTCCCGCCATCGGATCCAACTCACCACCAGGTGGTGATCAGTTGACAGCTCATTTTGTTCGTTATAGACAAACTGTGACTAGCACAAAAGTCCAATAACTGAACACCGCTCGGGTTCAGATCAGGGGGGCGTCCTCCCAATCACGCCCCTCCAGGTGTCACTTTCGTTGCCCACAGAACGACAGGGCACTTTCCAGCACCCCTCCCAGAGACTCCAAGAAGGTCGGGTACTCTGCACTGCCATTCGGCCCGTAGGCACAAACAACAGTGAGAGACCTACCCCCGACCCGTAGGCGCAGGAAAATGACCCTATCGTTCACCGGGGTAAACTCCAACACATGGCGGGAGAGCTGGGGGGCTATAAGCAAACGAGTGATGAAGTGTGGTTCCAGAGTCCAAGCCATGCGTAGAAGTGATCCTGACTATCTCTAGTCGGAACCTCTCAACCTCACGCACCATCTCAGGCTCCTTCCCCGCCAGCGAGGTGACGTTCCACGTCCCTAGAACTAGTTTCCGTGTCCAGGGATCGGGCTGTCGAGGCCCTCTCCTCTGACTGCCGCCCGATCCACTATGCACCGACCCCCTATGGTCCCTCCCGCACGTGGTGAGCCCACGGGAAGGCGGCCCCACGTCGCTCCTTCGGGCTGAGCCCGACTGGACCCCGTGGGGAAAGGCACGGCCACCAGACGCTCGCATACGAGCACCGACCCCGGGCATGGCTCCAGGGTGGTGCCCCCCGGATGCGCCATACTGGGCGACGTCACAGTCCTTGAAATGTTTCGCATCATAAGGGATTTTTGAACCACTCTTAGTCTGACCCGTTGCCTAGGACCTGTTTGCCTTGGGAGACCCTACCAGGGGCATATAGCCCCTGACAACATAGCTCCTAGGGTCCTCAAACCCCTCCACCACGTTAAGGTGGCGGTTCAAGGAATGGGATTCAGAAGGTCGAATTATTCAAATTAATAATACAAATACTTTCTCTTACAAAATTTTTATTTGGCAGCTTTTTAAGCTAAATAATAATGACACACTTACTTTGTTTTTAGTCTGTTAAAAGTATAATAATAAAACAATCAAATGGGATAGAACATACAGTATTTGCATCAGAATAAAAAAATCTAAAACAAATTGATTCATGTTAAAGTCTAGAATTATTCCTATATGCATAACAGTAGACAAGTTACAAACTCAGCATCACTTGCTCCAAACGTTTAAATATGGTAGGCCTACACAATGGTAATGGTAAGATTAATCAATTCGTATTGGTGCATCGGCATAATATTTAGTTATTAGTAGATGCACTATACTTTTATTGTTTTATATGTAGGTTGATTTGATTTCTCTATACTGTCTCTCAAACTATTTCACTGCTGCAATGTGAATATGACATATCACAATACGACGGAGACAGAGGAGTGTCCTGACAGTCACACACAGGCTATGTCCGACAGCTATAAAGTGCTGCCTTCGGAGGCTGCATTCCAAGGCAGAGAAGCATCAAGGCACGTCGAATACAATGTTTGCTTTACTCCCTGTCTCCTGAGATACCTTCATCTGATCGATTTTTTTGCTATAAAACTTTTTTCACTCCCTGCTAGCTAACTATGGAAGCATAAAGTGACTGTCACAGTCACCAGCTGCAGTGCCCTCTCAAATTCGCTAGAGGGCACTCCTCTCATCACTCGGATTGTCACTGCACACTACATTTCCCATAACCCTTTGCTGGACTCATTGTTGACCACACTCACCTATTTCTAGTTAACCTTGTCACTTCTGTCTACATAAGCCTGGTCTGTTCTTTCAATCATCGCAAAGTCTTGTTTGACTTGTAAAATGTAAAACAGTGACTGTATTTTGATACAGCAAACTTTTAGACATCTCAGTGGTCTAGATGTGCACTTCAATGTCAAAATAGGGTTGCTAACAATATTTATTAAACAATGCATTGCAATACACAAACACTTCTCTTTATTTGTTACTTCTTTCTTTATTCTTTTAAGATCTCCCAAGTATCCATGTTTGGTCTGTGGTCAAAATTTAATGGGACAGTTCACCTAAAATTTAGTTAGTTTTGACAATCACAATACACGTCAAATGCAAGGATTTAGTTTAAGACATTCCTACATCCCAAATTTCTGCCCAATCAGGCCATCGTAACAATGGAAGTTCACAATTTTTGCGCGTCACATGATTTATGGAGCCTTCAGATAGTTCCAGGAAGTTATGTTTTCTCTTTAAATGCTTTATTTTTGTCACATTGTATTCATTAAATGATTTATGGCATTAAATGGATTAAACGTTTGTCGCTATCGGTCAGTTTAGCTGCAGCCACATGTGTTCCTAGTAACTTCTGGGAACTATTGAGAGCCTCTATGAACTGCCATTGCTGCAAAGAAACTGTTCCATTGGAGTCAACGGAGTTGACGGAACTCTCTTTCTCAATGGCTCTGAATGCTTCTAACCACAGATGACCCCCACAACCACATACTGCAATGCAATGCATTTTGCATGATGTACCTATGTTTTTGGGACACTTGAACTTAGAACTATGCTGTGTAATGATGAAACTGGCAAAACTGCTTCCAAATGCATTGAGACTGTATCTGTCCCTGGAAAAACATTATAATAATAATTTCAGTAAAAGTTCAAGAAAAAATCTAATCGTGGTTAAACCGGAAGACAATTTAATAAATGAGCAAAACCAACTCCTAAAGTTCAGGCTACTTAATATTAGGTCACTAAACATATAAGGTCAAAGGCCGTTATTGTAAATGAAATGATCCCAGACAACAGTTTTGATGTACTCTGCCTTACCAAAACCAAATTATTATTTTGGTCTAAATGAGTCTACACCACCAAGCTACTGTTATATGCATGAGACACGTCTGGTTGATCGAGGTGGTGGTGTCGCAACAATCTTTAGAGACTTTCTCACTGTAACTCAAAGAACAGAGCATGCATTTAAATCATTTGAAGTGCTTGCATAGAACATGATTGTTCCAAACAAAAGTAAAAAAATATTGCTTTCTCTTACATTGGCTACTGTGGATAGACCTACTGGTCCCTAAACTGATTTGACTTCTTATCTGACCTTTTGTTTAACGTTGATAAAGTACTGATTGTCTGAGATTTTAATATCCATGAAACATTCAGGAAAAGAAATAACACACACACACAAGACATGGTAATGCCATGACCTGGTCCACAAAACTAAATCCACCAAAGAGGGTCGACACACTCAATTTAAATCCAGATTAAAGACACATCTTTTCAGGCAAGCATTCACTTAATGCATAATATACTGAATAAAAAAACAATTAATGAATAGCAGCTACGCTATTTATTCTTTTCTGCCTTCCTCCCCCGTCTCGGGATGCCGATCCAGAAGTAGGGAGAGATTACACCAAGTCCAGTAGAAAATCCTGTGCAATCCTGTGCCATCCTCCTACCATCCCAGCTCAGGCAATTCCATCCCCAACCAAGAGCAAAAACAGACCACTTGTCACATTAATGCTAAATTTACATCACATGACAGCAGTTTGAAGTTACAGTATAGCTGCACTCAGTTACATAATGCCTTTACTATTTTCCCTGCTTATAACATTGCACTGTTGTCTGATATCGATCACAAAATAAGACTCAATTAGAACATTTCCTAAATAACAACTAATAAGCTCTCCCAATCTCACCCTATTTTTCATAAACATTTACTCAGTAACTTTAAATCAAAGTCATTGAGTGCAGCTGTGACACATCAGAGGGGACCTGGCTCTCCGGCTGAGACTGGTTTCTCCCAAGGTTTTTTTCTCCATTTATTCATCATTGGAGTTTCTCACTGGGAGACAGCATTTATTCGATATAATTTACCTAAATGATCTTGCTTGTTCTATAAATACCACGCACTGTGCTGTGTTTGACCTTTTATGTGTTTGTCTTATTTTTTCCAGTAAAGCTGCTTTGGAACAATGCACATTGTGAAAAGCTCTATATAAATTGTATTTTATTGAAAAAGTTGGTGAAACCCATCACAGGTTCAGTTTCATTTATCAGTTGTCGTTGTATGACCTAAAGTGGAACAGGCCAGACTGCATATTTCAGTTTAGGTGAGGAGTGTTAAGAGAAGTGCTGGCATGATAAGCATCACCTGCTGTGAGAGTAAACGTGTATTTAAACCCGTTTGGGGAGTGGTTCAGTTCATCTAAATATTTCCAGAATCCCTCTTCTACCAGCCCTACTAGGCTAAATGGTAAGGTTTTTATATTATCGTTACACGTTTAAATGTTTTTTTTGTGTTTATTTCTTTGTTTTAGTTTAGAAGGGCAGGTGATAATTCAATGTAAGGCAGGCTGCACTACATGTGGTACATTATGGCTAAACAAAAGTGATGTATCTGATACGGGGACCCATACTCATACTCCTGTGACTTACAGTATTTAATGTTGACATTTGTTGGTCTAATTTTAATATTTCCATTACATAATACCTTATGTCTCACGTTTAAACCAAATTTAAATTGTAAATATGGACACATACAACCGAGTAGCCTATTTAATACAGGAAACTAATCACTTTGATATGATGCAGAATTAATAATTGAAATTTGTATATCTTGGCATAGTGTTAAGAGGAACGGCAAACACTACATATGGGCTTAAATAAGACCTGATTCTGATTTCATTTCTAAAAGTGTAACAATTGTAATTTTCTTACTTTTCCAATGGTTATAATCAGTTTATTTAATTTGTGAAAATTGGTGCACATGCTCAATTCTATCATAGAGTGCATCAATTTATTGATAAATCCTGTTCAGATGAGTGCTTGTTGAGATCCAACAGTTTGGGTATATTTAATTGTCCACATGATTCTTCTATGTGGCTTTTTCCAAACCTGTTTATAGTCCGAGTAAAGTGACATTAAAATATGTGTTCTGAGCTTGTCACACAACAGAAAAGTGTGTAATTACCCTCCCAGCCAAATTTGAATGGAGGAAAAAAATTAAGTAAAATAAATTATCAAAATCTTGGAAAAATAAGCGCTCAAACGCTGGGGGCGTGTCCGCTGTTGGCGCGGAAGCCACGCCCACTCGAGTCGCTCAACCTGAATCCCCAGTGGCTATAGCGTAAATTATAGTCGTTCGTAGGACCTACGCCGAGTCGCGTACCCTGGGAATAACCTACGCATTAGCCTGATGCGGCACCTTTCCAAAAAATGTAACCGCGTCAATGGGACGCGGACCGCAAGCGCTGTGATTGGTCGGTTTGGCAGCATCGTACATCCTCTCCTCATTTCCGGCGACTTCTTCTCTGGCGTCTTCTTCCGGCAAGTTCAGAGTTCACCAAAGAACAACATGGCGAGTAATTTAATTAAAAGTAACTGTTTTCTACTTCGACCAGCTCCAACTCCATTATCAGCTTCCATTGCCGTTTATTAACACTAGCATACGCGCAAAATATAGGCGAACATAAAGAGCCGACTCGCGTTTTAGCGTTTTGAGTAATTGCAGTGTAACGCATCCTCTCAACGCAGGACCATAAATGTTCAGGACGGCGTCGTCTACGTACGTAGGCTACGGCTTTTTTAAATTGATTTTTTATTGAGCTCTTTATACAAACAGGAAATATATATGCAGTCTTAGAAAAAACCGAAAAGGATGATTTATAAAAGGACTTTTATTTTAATAAATTAAAAAATATGAAAATTACACCATGACATAAGGGAAGAATTCCGTTATTGTTCAGCTATTAACCTCAGTTGGGAAATATTTTAGGGTATCATATGTTTTTTGTGGTTTAGGATCTTTCAACATTTTTTAAAGACTTCATATACAGTTTAAATTCATTTAAACAAAAAAAATTGGGGAGATGATTTCACAATTCTACATTTGTGGATGAAGAAATTTGCTAGACATACAATTGTATTAGTACAGAGCTCATCACCCTTGCTTTGCAATAACAATCCAAATGTTATGAGAAAGAGGTTGGGAATTAAGACAACTGTTGCTTGAACCATTTATATACATCACACCAAAATGTCTGTATCACATTACATGAGAAAAAATATTGTTCATTACTTTGAGGTGTGTTTCTTTCACTTTAGGAGGTATAGGGTTTACGTAGGCTACTGCACAGGTCCGACGTACAAGTCAAAATTAATTGAACTTTTTTAAAAAGTCTAAACCTTTTCTTGACGCCTCCATGGAGGGCGCCATTACCGCGAGTGACTTCCTGTTCGCTGTTCCGCACATCCATTTTGTATTTGTTACTATGTTAGAGGACATTTCTGTTAATGGTTAAAAGTAATTGTTTTTCCAATATTTGTTTGTGGTAAAAGGCTGATACAACAGCCACAGAAAGCTCAAAAAACTTTTCGTGTTACTACGTGACACAACAAGAGCTTAATGTAAATAACATTTAAAGACCGCTTTCCCTGACTGCATTCTGCCCCCCTCAAAAACACCACAACATATTGTTTACTTCGTTATTTACTTTATTATTATTGCATATTACATCACTATTGAAGCATACATCCATGGCTAAGTGACATTATTTATAATTATGTAGTTTAGAAACAGTTCTCAGACTTCTCTTTACCCGGACTTTAACTGCAAAATTGTCAATTGTTTAATGTTCCACCTGAATCCATCTCATGCTAATTCAAAATAGTTTATACAATGTTTATTGCGGTAAAAGAACAGCATAAAAATGTCATAGCTGCTATTTGGGGAAAAGGAAGATATCATGAAAATACATAAAAACAGTTTTCATATTTGGGTGTATATCCACAACATGAATGCTGGAGGTGAACTAAAATACTCATGTAAACAGTTTAGAGTTTAAAAATGAAAATTTCAGATAATATTTGTAGTATTTAAAATATATTTGTTTTACAATCATTAACTGTAAATTTGACGGTAGAGTCTTGTATTTTCTAAATCTCTTAGTTGTGTGAGCTTTTTTCATTTGAGTCCACTAAAAAGTGTTTATATATATCACAATATAATTTTGTATTAATACTGTAAATGATATACTGATGATATACTCTTCAATTCGAATTTTTTATTTTTTTACAGTGAAAAATACTGCACAAATATAGTGAATCAATTTTATAGTTAATCAATGATCAATTATTATTAATTTAACAATTAATAGCATGTTTTACTGTGGAGAACAACAAAAAAGAAAAGAGCAACAGAAACACAACATCTACATCGGTCAAGATCTCACCATTGAACCATTGCCATCACTCTCTGGTCAACTACACAATTTAAGCCTGTAGTCTGGTCTTGTATACATTTAAGACTGCCAAACACTGTCACTTACCTGTGAATACTTACCTACTTATGTATCTGAGTACTTGCAAATGAATTCCCCGTCTCCAACTCCAGTGATTCCCCGTCTCCAACTCCAGTGATATGATACCCGTCTCCAACAAACCACTTTCACTTCATTTCTCACCATTACCATCTTCGCTTACTACAAACCACTTTCACTTCATTTCTCACCATTACCATCTTCGCTTACTAGAAACCACTTTCACTTCATTTCTCACCATTACCGTCTCCGCTTACAACAAACCACTTTCACTTCATTTCTCACCATTACCGTCTCCGCTTACAACAAACCACTTTCACTTCATTTCTCACCATTACCATCTCCGCTTACAACAAACCACTTTCACTTCATTTCTCACCATTACCGTCTCCGCTTACAACAAACCACTTTCACTTCATTTCTCACCATTAACGTCTCCGCTCATAACAAACCACTTTCACTTCATTTCTCACCATTACCGTCTCCGCTTACAACAAACCACTTTCACTTCATTTCTCACCATTACCATCTCCGCTCACAACAACAAACCACTTTCACTTCATTTCTCACCATTACCGTCTCCGCTTACAACAAACCACTTTCACTTCATTTCTCACCATTAACGTCTCCGCTCATAACAAACCACTTTCACTTCATTTCTCACCATTACCGTCTCCGCTTACAACAAACCACTTTCACTTCATTTCTCACCATTACCATCTCCGCTCACAACAACAAACCACTTTCACTTCATTTCTCACCATTACCATCTCCGCTTACAACAAACCACTTTCACTTCATTTCTCACCATTACCGTCTCCGCTTACAACAAACCACTTTCACTTCATTTCTCACCATTACCATCTTTGCCATGAAGTTTTAAACAGTTTTAAAGTGGCCGACACTCAGACAGTTTCTGCATGTCTCATGTTAATCTTGAGGATTTACAGAATAGTATCGCACCCTTCAAGTATCCGTAGTCTTTAGTTTAATCACATTTATAAAAGACAGATACAGCTTTACAATTATTTCCGAAAAACATACGACACATGCAGGGGGGTGTGGGGACGGAACTTAAGCATGTGCGCAACGATTGCCAACAAAACAAAGACATATGACTTCGTTTCACTTACCGCGTGTGGTTCATTTGCGGCATCTTTTAGTGCCCTCCATCTATCAGTCCAAACGATCTCAAAATCCAGCATTATATCCACCGTTTATATATAGGGCAATGACAATACAGACACCGCTTTGAGTCTGTTCCACTCCGTCAGAATGTTCTCCTTCATGTGTGTCAATTCATAAATTGAATCCAGCGTTTATATATAGGGCAATGACAATACAGACACCGCTTTGAGTCTGTTCCACTCCGTCAGAATGTTCTCCTTCATGTGTGTCAATTCATAAATTGAATCCAGTCCAGCACGTACCAACAAGTGCTACTACATGTACCCTAGATGTACATGTACTATGTATGTATGTTATATTTACGTAAATACTTTTCTATGTTGTGTTTCACACAGGATGGTGATTCATTTTCTGACCTCCCAGGCGCTGATGTTTCAGTCGGTCTACCAGTGGAAGTAAGATTTTGATCAGCAGCAAATGAATAATAAAAATGCTATCATTAAAACCTTCAATGATGTCCTTTTCTTAACAGAATGGTCATCAAAGTTCAACCAACCCATTTTTACCAACAGCACAGGTAAAACTTTCTTTCTTGGTTATTTATTGATATAGCACACATAAAACAACAGTTGTTGCCCAGTGCTTTACAATAATAATGCAGAGTAAACTATCACATACAAAAAACATCAAGACATCATGAAAGCTATCCAACAACTAACAACTGATCCACCCCTATCATACAGTATAAGTTTAATAATAGCAGGGCCCTAAACATAGCAAGGACTTCGCCAATCTAACAAGAGGAGTGCGACCTTTCCAAAGTTTGGAACTGGTTCTTACAATAACAAGTAGGTTTTGGTTTTTCAGATCTCAAGGATCTGCATGGAGTATACACTGACACTATGCAAGAGAGATAAGAAGGTGCCAGGTTTTGTAATGCTTTAAAAAAGGAACAAGTATCTTGTAATTGACTCTATACTGGTAACCAATTGAATGATCTCAATAACAGGGTGTAACAGGGTCAAATTTTCTAGCTGACATAACCATTCTGGCCACAGAGTTATGTATGTTGCAAGCGCGCCAAAGCAAAGTCAATTCCAGCAAAGAGTGAATAACAGTAATCCATTCTTGAGAACACAACTGCACTGATTGCTTTCTCAAAGTCACCAGCTGTTAAAAGTGGTTTCGTTTTTGATAAAAGACGTAAGTAAAAGAAATTGGATTTTATTTGTTTGTCAATTTTATAACTCTGTGTCCAGGATAAAACCTAAGCTTTTCACCTTTTCAGTAATGGATTCAGGACAGGGGATTGCCTTTATATATGCATATATCAGCCAAAATATAGGTTTCAGGGCCAAAATGTTTTATCGTCATTCAGCTTCAAGTAAGCTGCCATCACGAATGACTGTAATAAGATGTCAATGATATTCCAGTTTAAATGTTTTAAAGCAGCATAATCAATATATATATATATATATATATATATATATGTGTGTATGTAGCAGCAGATGAGAAACTAAGAAACGCAACATACTGCAAGTAGGACACTGTCTTATTAGTTACTTATCGTGACACTGCGTCTAGTTCCACCTAGCTCGCACCACAGGACCCAGCGTGTTAAAGGCGGGCTGCATCAGTCTCAAAAGCCAGACACTGCCTAGGAGTTGGCTTAAAGCAAGAAATGTATCTAACCAGCACATCACCAATGTGGTGAGGATGCTACTTTACATTAGACCCTGGGGATGAAGATTTATTGTCACTAATCACACCGTGACGAGATTTCATTCTGTCACACAACTTCACAGCAGCACAAAAAGTGAAACTATCATGTACATCTCAACTTGTGGTGTAATTCAACTGAATTATAAACATTACAACCCTAGTTTTCACCCTCTTAAATTCCTTATTTTTAACTTATCTTATTTAGAATGGGCCTCCCATCAGCCAATGGAATACTAGGAATCCTTTCTTGAATAGGAATCCTTTCTATTCAACCCCACAGGTATCAGTGACAACATTCTATGTTTGAAAAAGATTTTGTTAAACCGGGTGCAAACTGTATCATTTTTATGTCACACTGTTTGGATCATTAAACCTATAGGTCATGTCACATTGCGGGATATCAGTTGTCAATGTCAGTCAAGACTCTGCATAAAAATAGACACAGGCAAAAAGACAGAACAATTGGAGCTGGAATAAAATGATTACAATATGCATTCATCATCTGTTGAAGGACATAAGGTCTATGTTTTCAGCCTAGGACATTTGAAAATGATCTACGATTCCAAAAATGTTATGAGATTGTGGCTAAAATCTTACAGTATGCATCCAGCTTAAATAGAATCATTGTGTCTAATATTAATGTTTAATGCATTAATGCAAAATGAATCATTATGGTAATGCTCACTATATTCCACAGAAAATCGTTCATGTTTTGTTCATTTTATTTGTTCTCCAGGACTACAGTGAATTATGTTGTTCTCCTCTACAACCATTTTCACAAAGTAAATTCTTACAAAATCTGAATAATTTAAACATAGGACAGATCGACTCTGTTAACCAGACAAAAACAGAGTCACCACCATTTTTTGATTTAAATTTGGATAATACTCTCTTTCCAGCCCCGGACTGGGTTGTGCCTCCTCCACCTGATTTTTGTCAGGACACCCATTCACAAACATTCCACAACAACCACACGCTAAATGTTTGTCATACCCCACAACCATATGAAATTTGGGATAAAGAAGCAGCCATTTGTCAACCTTTGAATCGAAATGCGGGCACTGACCTGCGTAGCACCCCAGCCAATCAGAACACAGAATCAGAATCTCCATCATTATCCAATCAGAGGGATAATCATGTGGACTGTATTTTCTCCAGGCAGGCCGAAGCCAGAACCTTTCCTACATTACAATACAATTCTACACAAGTTTTTCAAAAAAACATGAACACGGCCAGATTCTTTGAGACTTCAACAACAGATAACCTAATTCATTCATTACCTCCCACCTCACCTCTCATTTCCAAAAACAAGGAAACAAATAATGATATTTTTAACACATTCCCTTCCGTCACTGAAAAAAAGACCTCGTCATCTACACCATTAGTTCCACCTTTAATGCAGTCCAATATTAACGGGTTTAATTATCTATCTGATGTACCAGCAAGTACTCCGAATGATGTCACGTTTAAACACCAGAAGAGTAACTATGACATGCCACACACCAGCCCAGGTGGTACAATGCATGACATTTCTCAAATGGGTTCACAATATGGAATCCGAGAAATATCCGCTGTTGCGGCACCTTCCACCAGCTCCTCACCCATTGGGAACCTGGTGCGTTTTTTTTTAAAACCTCTGTAATGAATATTCTGGGTTATTTTCTAATAATATCTTCTAAAATAAATCATGTTTTAATCTTATAGAACTACAGAGGTCATCCTCCTGTACCTTCACCTCGCAGTAAAGCCCCTAAGAATGCTTTCAGTAACCTTAACACATCCTTGCTGCAGGTACTCTCTACTTTTGTGGTGACGTGTTCTTCCATATTTTACTCATTTATCCTTGTTAAGCAATTTGTTTATTTATGAACTAAATATTTCTACTAATAATTTTCAGACACCATCACCTCCCACGCTTGGCTCTCGTGGTACAACTAGCTTCCAGGTCAGTTTAATACAGCACATCCTCTACTGCTGGATTTGGACTATTCAAAATATTCTTCTTTTTTGTTTTATCTTCTTTCTCCAACAACCATAATAATATCATTCTGTGGCTCTGGGGATGAAGTGATCATACCTGTGATCCTGTTATCATGTCTTAAAAAGGGAAGTTGTTGCGTCAAATAGTTAAATAGTAAATTATTGCAGTTTTTTGAGTAAGGTATCTCACTTAAGCCTCTCTTATTGTGTAAGCCTTTGTGATAGATAGTTAGTTTAATTCATTTCAGCTTTGAAACAACAGAATTTCCCTAAAAGGGCCTGGCCAAGCCCCCGCTAAAGGATTTAACTCAAAAGATAGAGGAAAAAGGGGTAGTAATGTATTGATAATATTAATTGATTGGTTGTGAAATAAAGAGAATGATAGGGTGACATAGTTTTGCATATTCTCTCAAATGCCTGCCTAAGTATTTTATTAATAAGAGGGATTTGGAACTCTGGTGCGAAATCAATGCTAGAGTTAAAGTGGCGTTTCGGCCAATCTCATATAAATCTTGAGCACTTATACAGTTGTATTGCATACTTCGTATCTTCAAAGAGTCTTTAGTTTGATCACATTTATAAAAGACCGATTCAGCTGTACAATTATTTCCGAAAAGGCCAGCCCCTGAAGGCATGCAATGGGCAGAACTTAAGCACAATACATCATTGCATTATTATTGCATATTTGTTGATTCACTATAAGTTTGTGTTGTTTACACTATGCACGTACATGCCAATTGCCAACAAAACACAGACTTGTTGGTTCACAGACTCGACTCTTCGCTCTTGACGTGACATCATTTGAAAATCCATTTCTTCCGGTTAGTGAAAGCCATTAAATGTTCCATTTGAGGTGATCCTAACCCTTCAAAAATGCCCACACTAGGAGTACATACACTGTAAAAATGTCTCGGTTTATCCCATTCCGGAATGATCTCTGCTGTGTTTAAACAGTTTCTCTAACTCTTTGCCACAACAAATTCTCCATACAAATGCACAAAATGGACTGGATATTACAGGGGATTTCAGTAAAGCCCTTTTCATACAGAGATCCCGGAAAAGAGGTGTCCCGGGATGACAGGATCGGCTGATTTCGGTTCAAACTGCCATTGATTTTCTGGAACCTGTGCGTGCGTTCACACACATCCTAAAGACATGTGAGGTGTAATGTACTTGAATGTAGTTGTGAAAAGGAATTTTTCTTGAAGTGATTTTGGTTTTTAGTCGCCGAGATTGTACCCCCAGTCCATGCACGCTTTTATCAAGTCATAAACGCTTCAGACGTGCATATGCAAATAATCATTAATGATTAGTATTAAGATTCACACATTTTAGACCGCCACTAGCCGCCATGTTTGCTCCCTGAATTTTAGTGCTGAGCAAAACGTGATTGGCTGTAGTAAGAACGTGCCCTATTGGTCAACGAAAGCGGAAGTTACTCGATTGGCTTGCGTAGATAGTGGGCGGTAGTGGGAGATATTTGTAGATTGTGCGCACGCTTTGTGCAGATGTGGATTTTGCAACCTTTCTAACGTCAGAGATCTATCCACAAATGTGTGCACTGATCCACAGATGCGTGCAGCGATTCACAAATATACAGAAAGCGATCCACAAATGTGCAGAAAGGTTTCTACAAATAAATGCCTTTCAAATAAATTTGTAAACATTTTTTATTTGCAAATCTATTTGTGAATTCCATTTCTTTTTGAGGAACGTCTCACATATTTTTATGGTTCTCTTTTTGTGCATATGTGGATTTAAAAAATGTTTGTGAACTCTATATATTTATTTGCGTATTATAGTTTATTTATTCAGAATATTGCAACAATTCTGATCCCATAGATATTTAGTCTCTTTTTAAGGAGGAAAATATAAGAATTAAGTTAGTTTATGGTAAACATTTAAAACAAAATACTTGTCAAGTAATTGTATATTGAGTTAAGAATGTTTCGATATTTGTACTAGAAAACAAGACATCAATGTTTTGGAGTTTTTTGCAGTGTACTGCATCATTTAAGTGCATGGTATATAGTTTGCAGGGCTGGGAATGTTGCTTTTAAAACGTATTTCATTACAGAAAACAAAATACATGCTTTAAAAAGTAATCTGTAACTTATTTCGTTAGATTACACACATTTTGTTACTAAATCTAAATACTTTAGAATACTTTGGAATACAAGGTACATTAAAACTGCTGTTGTTTAAAATAAGTCCTTTGTTTACAGTTTTCCCTCATTAGACATCATACTGTATGTTTCACAATTCTAAGAAAAGAATTGTAGTTAAAAATTCAAAATTGTGAGAAAGTCAGTCTGTGGGACAAAAAGTGACCTTAAATTACCTTAAAAATAACTTAAACAAGACACTCAAAAACAACGATCACAAAAATGTTAGTTTTGCAGATTGTCAGAGTCAGAGAATCACAGATTGCTGTTTACATTAATTGCCTGTTAATGTTTAAAATGAAATAAATGACATTAAAATTCCAAGAAATAACTTTGTTAATCTAAAATACTTTTTGGATGTAACTGTAATTTGATTACCATCCATTTAAAAAAAAAATATGTACAGTTACTCAAATTTTGTATTTAAAATGCCTAACTAGGCTGCAAGTATTTTGTTACTCCGCTGGCCCTGATAGTATGTCACTTGGGACGTCATAGTTACTATAATGCTAAAATATGGTAGCCTAAACCATGCTGATATCATGTTAAAGCATAATGGTAAGAGATGTTTACATCACACTAGATAACACACTGCATGTTTTAACAAGTTTTTTGTTACCATTATTTAAAAATGTTTAAACCCAAAGCCATTTGAAGCCATCACTAATTCACTTTTCAAGCCAGGCTTGTGTACAAATTAAGTTGCAGTTTGAACTTCAGTTGGTGGCACTATGACCGAAACAATAATGACATTAATAAAATTAATTTATGTGATGCAACCCTACGACAAAACATACAACTTATGTTTGACTAAGAAAGCGTCTCTTTCTAATGTGCAGGGTACCCCTTCAGCATAGTTTTTAAACATACGGGGTACTCCGTTTCCATGAGAAACTGTTAATGTCAGCAAGCGGACGTGACGGCCACGCGATTTTACCATCATTATTAAATGATATATTGGGATATAAATTAGCAATGACAACATGTGTTGGGGTTTGATTTTTAGTTTGACACCCAGAATAATAATGTTTACATGTTAGCAGTCAAAATGTCATTCAAAAACTACAATTATCCAAGTGTGCCAAAGCCAAACAATCAATTTGTATCAGCAATACATGCAAGAGCCATCCACCAAATCCCAGATCTGGTGAACAGACATTCAAAAACTGTCACCAGAAGAAATGCTACATCAGCTTCGATTGTGCAATAGCTTTGGCTCTTGTGTGTCTCATCAAATTGGTACTGCGTGCACTGCCTGAACGTCAATGAGTGAAGAATGTAGTTTTTTTAAAGGATAGAATATTAATAGTGAAGTTTGCAGGACGAGACAATACAAATGGATGGTTAAGAGATGAGAATAAACACCATTAATATACTTGTCTAAAACTTTAGTATCTTGTTGTCACATTGATCCACACAACTAAGGGCTGTGTACGGTACAACAGTGAATACAATGTTACCATGTCACTGGTTGATTTTGGTAAAATGTAACAATTTCTGAACGTAGTTGTTTTATCTAAATCGGGATGAAACATCTAATTCAGTTTTTTTGTGATTATCACACAATATCCAAGCCACTGACACATGATTGTGCTGAAATATATAACAGCCAACTGATATCTATTTCTACGATTTAACAGAACATGACATCAACAGCAGAGCTTAATCTCCCAGTTTATGAGGACATTCTTCTCACTGGTCAGGTGAGCATCTGTGTGGGGGATTTTAAATTCAGACTTGTTATTGTAGGAGATAAATTGCACATACACACTGAATCACATGATTTTTAGGAATATTGCGTAGAAGACTGGCCGGAGGACTATCCAGAACTTTTCCCTGAACGGAAACCAGTAAGTGAAGCGAAACAAGGTACCACAAAACTGTACACAAGCTGGCATTTCACTGATTTATGTAATGTTTGTTTGTTGTCAGACTGGCAAGTTAAAGCTTCGAAGAGATTCAATACGGGTGAGTCAGTGATCTACTATATATCATAGTGTAGCAATATCGATTTTTTTAATGTGCGCCATTCGGGGAAAATAAAATATTACCTTAAAATCTAACTATAATTGTGGGGTTCTCCTGTGGCCAGTGTTTCCAAACAGAACGTAATTACTCCTCTGGCCAGATACAAGTACCAATATATGTCATTATAAACCTAATTGACATCAATAAAAACATATTGCAGATTACATAAATTGCCTGTGTTTTAGGTTCCTGACATCAATGGAATTGATGGAACGGATGCTACAAAGGTAGAAATAAAATATTACCTGTTTTTGTCTTTTATTATTGTTATTACTTATCATCTCATTTCTTCTTTTAATAGAAACAAAAAAAGAAAGTCAAAGTCACATTTGTTCCACAAAGAGGATTTGTTATTGGTTTTAACAAGGTAGGCATTAATACTACTTAATTTTATATATATTAAGTTTTGTCAATTGTGTTTATATGTTTTAAATTACTTAGACGGCAAGTTTATACATATGTGTTTGCCCTACTTGGAACACTGAAAGTTGCTTTAATGACCACTCAGATGATAATGTCAATTGTTATCTTTATTTTCTTGAATGTAATCATGTCCTTTCTATTTATCATGCGTTTTGTGTAATTTAGAAGAAACGACAGGTTAAAAATAAATACCTAATAATGTGAATTATGTAAAAATTACAATTTTGTTGAAGTATACAAAGATGGTACAAAGATGATTCGAAATGGAAGTAAACTTCAGAAAGAGAACAGAAAATAGCAATTATTAAAAAAAGTGACATTTGAAAGCAAAGCTTCTTTGGAGCTTGTACGGCAAATGAAAATTTCTTCATTCATCAACCCTCACCCCTGACAGAGAAGGCTACGCTAAACGTATGATTGCCTATATCCAACCCAAGGAGCTAAACCATGCAGGGCTTTATAGGCAATAAGCAAGATTTTAAAGTTAATGCGATGCTTTATAGGTAACCAGTGCAAGCTTGACAGAACCGGGCTAATATCCTCATACTTTTTTGTACTAGTAAGAACTCGAGCTGCCACATTTTGGACCAGTTGTAGTTTTTGTAATAGGCCTGCAGGGCAACCACCTAATAGTGCATTACAGTAATCTAGTCTTGATGTCATAAAGGCATGAATTAGCTTCTCTGCATCTGATGGTGACAGCATATGACGTAGTTTAGATCTATTTTTAAGATGGAAAAACACAATTTTACAGGTGTTTGTCATTTGACAGAGTACTATCGAATAAAACACCAAGATTCTTTGCTGAAGACGAGGGTTTTGTGAAACATCCATCAAAAGTTAAGCAGTATTCTTGGTTGTCACGTATGGCGGTTTTCGGTCCAATAAGTAACACTTAAGTTTTGTCAAAGTTCAGTAATAAGAATTTTTTTTTTCAAAAGACGTAGTTACATCCGTTTTTTATTCCCTGCTTGAAGATTATGACAAATTTTAAAACCTTTTCAGTATAACTTCAAATGATGCACAGTCAGATTACTCTGAGATATTTATAACATTTTAAAGCAGTTGTAAACTGAAGTTGTATATTTTGATAAATTAACTTTGTTTTTTTTTATAAATTCTCTTTTTTAGCGGTTAATTGCAAATAGATGGGGGTTTTCCCCACAAAATAGTGTTTTATACCCTTCACTGTTCACTGCATAGAGGAAAGTGTCTGAAGGACATTCCATTTCAATAACATTTCTTAAATTGGATCTCCTTAAATCGCCTTAGCAGTTACAGGTGTCCACATCACCTGAAAGGCATTTACCGTGTAAGTACGAAAATGTGGTATAGATATGAGGAAAATAAGATTTTATTGTGATATATTATTGATTTTAGTGTATTGTGAATTCTCCACAAAAGACACAAGACGCATACACTTTTTAAAGTCTTGAAAGGTTGAATACATGCAATAAAAGCCAAAACTTCAATGCATTGACCTTGACAATATAAAGAACAAACTTGGAGATTTAGATTTTAAAACGATTTCATTGTTTACTGACCTAACATCTCTTAATGCTGGTAAAATATGACACTGATGGTAGCGCATGCATCAGTACAGGCCCTGTGAGGTTCATCCCTTAGACTTTTTATACACTTAAATCCTTCATTCATATCAGTTTCCCAAAGCTCATTTCATGATTCTGTCCTGACTTGAGCTGCAGTGTAACAGGTTTGGATCAGGGAATGATGTCTTCAAACAGTCCCATCATAAATGTTAAGATTGGTGATTAATGCAGATTCAGGTCATGTTGCTTCGGTGCTGGTGAAACTTTAGGTCACACACCATCTTAGAGATGTAATGAATCAGCTTCCTTATCAATTCAATTCCTTTTTGCTTATTAATTTTTATATTATTGGTAATAATATTATTACCTGCAAATTTAATAATTTATTGTCTGAAAAAAATATATTCTATTATGCAGTCTTTGACATTTAGTATTTTGCTCTTCATCACCAGCATTAAACAGTTCCTACACAACCTCCAAAACTATGTAGCGCTCTTTATTCCTTGGTGAAGCCATATTGTAAGTGTAAAGTGCAGGCGGAATGAAAGTGCAGTGTGTGAGCTTTGGCTTTCTCCTCTGCACATTTATAAATGATGGACAGCATTGCCAAACACATGCAATGTGATTTGTATACGAAGAATCATATTGGATTATCTTGGTTTCATCGAAAAGGTTCATTGGCTTATTTATCATAAATGATAATGTGTACTTGTCATAACTTTACAACTGTAGGAACAGTCATTGATTTAAGGCATCCTGTCAGTATAATGTCAAGCGTGTCTTGGGCGTGTTTTTATTTGTCACAGATGCTTGATAAAAACGCACAATAGTTATTTAGAAATTATTACGAAGTTTGTATTATTAAGACTAGATTACTAGTGTGTGAAATTCTTATCATTTTTTTAGGCAGCCAATCAGGTCAAGGAATTTCCCAAAGAAGCAGATCTCTTCACAATTTTTAATTCCAATGAAAAGCGTCAAGAGATGGAAGACTTTCGACCAGTAAGTGGTGTTTTAAAAATTTTATCTGATGGCATTTATAAATTTGTAGCACTAATTTCTATTGTGAGAGAAAATATGTATAACACTATAGGCTATACAGTGCTGATAACACCAATGCCTCTTCTAAGGTTGAATGGCTGAGTAAAAAGTGACATTGACTGGTACAGAACACCATTTGCTAATCATAAAATCGTTGTTATTTAATGAGGTTTCAAAGCAGATCAGAAAGAAGAGTTTTCACAAAATGAACGCTACTGACACTATGGTGAGTAAACCATATAAGAAATCGGGAGTTAACACATTCTCTGTGATGTGTATATTTTTTTTGTTTTGAAACTCACTGTTGAGGTTTGAGATCAAATGTCTTGCCTTAAACAAGACAAGGCCGGACCAGATACTATATCTTCATGGCACCAGTTGAGAGACTCAGATGATTTGTTTTCTCGTGTGTATTCTTATCTGTTACAAACAGGAAGCCAGTAAGGAGAAAGAATTTCATAAAGGAACAGTTCCCTTCACTTCCATAGATTTCAACGAAAACCATCAAGAGATTCAAGACTGTCGACCAGTAAGTGCCGTTTTAAAATCTGGCCTCAGTGCATGTCTTTTGTTCATCGGTATGTTTTGAATTCCCCTCAAATGTTTATTAATATTGTGCAAACTATGCGTTTTTTCAAGGACAATTATATATGTATTTTTTGTTATTCTGGCTTAAATCAAAACAAACCAACTGCGGTTTGATTGATTTGTTGGAATGTACAAAAGAAAACATGAGTTATCGCATTTTGGAACCAACATTCTTCATATATTCATCATCATTCATTCAGTCTTTCATTCTAAAGTTGATGTGCACAAACACATGTTGGAATCATCTAAAGTGTGTTGTAGTGTAATTTTTCCCCACAATAATCTGGTTCTTTATTGCTGCAGCAACAAAACTTATTATCCTAACTCAATATTATCTCTAAAAATTACTTGGGTTTTATTTTTCCTCTGTACAGAAGAAATCAACAAAATTTAAGGTTTTCCGCTTGCAAAGTCAATCCAAGGTAATGCTTCACACTAATGCCAGAGAAAAATCCAACCTATATTAAAAATGTAATGATTCACAGACTTTCGAATATTGAATAATCGTACACCGCATTTGCAGACCTCACTGGTACTTTTCTTTTGTAGAGTACTGAAGATGCAGAGGTCAAGCTGCAACCAAACACACACAGTGATGCTTCAGAGGTAAACATATCACATACATTTTCCAGTATTAAAGATTTTTCAGAGTTTTACTTGTATTTCTACATGTACCTTTTGTAGATAATGAAGACACCGATTTCTACAGTGCCAGCACTGACCCTGAAACATTTGAAGGTATTTTATTTGCTATAGTGTACCATATTATCGTACCATTATTCTTATGAAACATTTTTGGTCAGATCTGTTTAATGCAGGAGATGTAATTTAGCAGTAGGCTAGTTTTGTAAATAACAAAAAAAATATTTTAGCTTAGAAGCCACATAAACATAGTTAAAATGTCAACATGCTCAATAATTTGTAACAACATTTCACCTAAATTACAACCTGAGCTGTACTGTGAGTTCTGGCTGCTCGACTATGTATTAACGTTTCCCCAGCAAAATGTGGCTTTGCTGCACAAATAAGACCAGAAGAGACACATTATTTACATTCACACACAAATACACAGGCCCAGTTATAAGCCAAGAGTGCTTTTAATACTGTTGGTCGATGTATGTGCCAAGGCACGTCCTGTTTCTTTTTACGCAACAACATCTCCATCCACTGGCCTGGCGTGCATACTACAGTATTTTTATCCGTGTTCCTGATCCATGTAGATGCTGACAGTTGTGATGTGTGTCGCTGTCTTGTGTACGTGAAACTTTTCAAAAATGCAAAAGCAAAACGCTTCCATTTTTCCTTGTTTAAACGTGAAAATGATGACACAAGTTAAAGAGATAGTTTATCCAAAAATTCTATTACATTTACATTTATGCATTTGGAAGACTCTTTTATCCGAAGCGACTTTCATTGCATTGCATTATACATTTGTTTCTGACTATGTACAATCCCCTGGGATCTTACCCATGACCTTGCCACTGCTAGCACATGCTCTTACCACTGAGCCACAGGAAATGGTTTCATACCAATTTTAATACAAAGTACATAATTTATACAAGTGATTGTTGATTGAACTTACCTTTTATTGAACCAAGTACATAAATGATACAAGCTGTTGATGATTTTCCCCAGCAAAATAAACCACAGAAATCCAAGCCAATTGGAAAGCATCTCAAAGGGTCCAAGGTAATTGTGTATACGTACTAGTTTATACTAAATCAACTGACACCAATTTTTTATGACCCAAAATAAAAATGTGCGTACCTGCTCTTCTTAGCATAAGGAAACCAAGGACTTTCCTGAGGACCTTGACCTTCCATATACCAACTCTGAAGAATATTTTCTGTCTAATGCTTCTAAGGTATGATAATTTGAGAACCTATCTTTTCCGATTATACTTTGAAAACATTTACATTTAGACGCTTTTACCCAAAGCGACTTACAGATGAGGAAACGTTGGAAGCAATTATAACAACATAGGCAACCTGGCAGCAGGACCAGATGGTGGCAGCAGGACCAGATGGCTGCTTGTTGGAACTGGATTACTTATCCCTGTTGCAAGTCTTGTCTATGGTGTATTGTGTACATGTTTTTCTCCTCACCTTCCCCATCTTATGCTTTATCTTCTTCTAAAAATACATTTCGTTGCACTGTACTTGTACGTGTGTAATGACAATAAATTGAATCCAATCCAACAAAATGCATAAGTGCATAAAAACTAGTCCATTAAAGCCCAGCACAGTATACAAAGCTAAGAATAGTGAGGTTAGTAGTAGTTTTTTTTTTAAGAATACAGAAAAGAATTAGAGGTTAAAATCAATCAGCTACATGTTGACAGAAGAGATGCGTTTTCAGGTGTTTATTAAAGATGGCAACAGAGTCTGCTGGTCTTGTAGCAGCAGGCAGATCATTCCAACAATGTGGAATGGATCCAGAGAAGGTACACGAGAGTGACTGGTACCACTAATCGTTGTTCATTTGCAGACCGCAGGGATCTGGCAGGAACATAGGTCTGCATTAGCGAGTGAAGATATGATGGTGCAGACCCGGTGATGGTCTTGTAGGCCAGGAGCATAGCTTTGAACTTTATGCGGGTGGCAACAGGGAGCCAGTGTAAGTTACATGCGCTCTCTTCGGTTCATTGAAGAAAGACCACTCTTGCCTCTGCATTCTGGATCATCTGGAGAGGTTTCATTGTGCAAGCCAGAAGCGCATTGCAATAATCCAGTTTGGACAAGACAAGAGCCTAGTATTTGCGTAGAGTGCTCTGATAGGAAAGTTCTAATTTTCCTAATGTTGTAGAGGTTGAATCTACAGGACCGGGTGGTGCTGGCAACATGACTTGAGAGGTTAAGCTGATCATCAATTACCACCCCCAGGTTTCTGGCTGTGCTGGACGGTGTAATGTTTGATGAGCCTAGTTGAATGGAGAGGTTGTGGTGGATCTTTGGGTTGGCTGGGATCACAAGCAGTTCAGTTTTTGCAAGGTTTAGCTGCAGGTGATGATCCTTTCATCCAAAGTGAGATGTCACTCAGGCATGCCGTGATGCGAGCAGAGACTGTCAGATCGTCCGGTTGAAATGACAGGTGGAGTTGTTTGTCATCCGAATAGCAGTGATAGGAGAAGCCATGCTTCTGAATGACCGAGCCGAGGGATGTCATGTAAATGGAGAAGAGTAGCGGTTCAAGCACTGAGCCCTGTGGCACCCCCATGTTGAGCTGTTGGGACGTTGAGACCTCATCTCTCCAGGATACTCTGAATGACCTACCCGTTCATTTACCTTTTTGTTCTTCGGATCCTGAGAGGTTTATGCTGAGCGATCTTTGCATCGTAGATCCAGTAGTAAGAATCAGAGCAGCGGAACACGTCCTGGCAGTTGTGATTTCCCCTGGGCGTTTCAGTAGCTGGTCGGAGGTGTCTTTCATTTGGGGCAAGCACATGCTGCAGACAGACAGCATGGCTGCCCTAGCTTATGTCAACCGTCAGGTGGCGTTCATTCATGGCAGATGTCACAACTCGCCTGACGCCTCCTTTTCTGGAGTCAGAGGTACTCTCTCAACAGGTCACTCAGCGGAAGTTGGTGACTCCATCCCCCAAGGTCCAGCTCATTGGGAGCAGTGTGGGTAGGCACATGTGGTCCTATTCTCCCCCCTGAACACCTCCCATTGCCCGCTTGGGTACTCCCTGACCACCCCTCCACCCGAGACCAGACCTCTGGAACCTCTGGTAGTCCTGTATGATGCTTTCTCACTCTTGGTTCCCCTGTCAGCTAACCTGTGACCTCCCCTCGGTGGACTCCACCGCTTCTGTGCACCCCTGGTTTGGGCCCTGCACTACTACTACCGTGAGTTCTCACCACTGGTGAGACCGTGTAGGTATTACACATATTATCTCCCTTTCGGCAGATGAGGGGGTAGCACTTCCCAGTGCTCCGTACGGTGTCGGCCGACCTACTCGCCTCTAGAGTAGCAAGGCCTGTACGGCCGGTAGTAAGTGCCTCTCATTGTGGTCACACAAATTGATGTCTAACTACACAACTGGATGGTTACGATTTGTGAGGACTCTCATTCGTGACTCGCCTCGGTTCCCTCCATCAGGGAACTGAGGTTACATCCGAAAGCGAGACGTTATATGTCGGTTTGTCCACAGGCTGGTAATCCTAAACACTGACTGCAGATTAAACATAAAAAGTGCATATTAGTGAACATATCCCTTAGACATTACAAAAGGGAGAATGCAGGCGTTTTGTAGAATCGTCAGTAGTATGTTGGGTGAACAGTTCAACCTAAACATGGATTAAGCACTGTTATGTTGTGAGATGTTACATGTCATTATGTGTTTACTATTTATATGTTTTAATTGAGTTATTAATGTAACTGGTTCAATATAAATTACGCTAAATCAAAAGCATTTGGGGAATTATGAAAATGTTTAGAAACTAATTACATACTTTATACAAGCTGTATGTTGGTGATTTTTTTCCCAGGAAAATAAACCAAAGAAATCCAAGCAAATGGGCAAGCCTCTCAAATGGTCCAAGGTAATCGTATATTCGTAGTATAGTTCATTCTCTAAAATAGCTCAATCCTTTATGACACCAAGTGAAAAGATTTGTACCTGCTCTTCTCAGGAAAAAGAAACCAAGGACTTTACTCAAGACCTTGACCGTCCATGTGCCACATCTGAAGACTATTTTCTGTCGGATGCTGCTACGGTATAATGAATATCATATTTGTACAATAGACTTTGTTTTTTATTATTTATTAGAGTTTGTTTTTGAGATTTACTAAAATAATTGTTCATGCTTAATTATATTAAAAAACATTATTTTCCAACGTATCTAACATTATTACAGCACCACTATTCTCAGAAATGTTGACAAACACCTGAAATGCAGTGAGAAAAAAGTCAAGATATGTATCCTTTTGCCACTGGGGCAGTACTCTTTCAAAAAAGTACACATTTGCACCTAAAAAGTGCATATTAGTATTTCAAAGGAACACATTTGTTCCACATGTGTACATATCTGTACCTTATGGTACATATTAGGACCTTTTTGAAAGGGACCTGCCCCGACAAAAAAGTACATATTTATTTCTGACAGTAACTTCTCAATTCTTGATGTTACAGCTGATTAAGATTAAAATGGATTGTTCAATCTCTTTCACCACTTTTTCTTCTTTTAACCTTTTTTATCTCCCACGGCAAGGCTGAATGGGTGTCTGCTCGGATGGACATAAGAAGAGCAAGAGGTCAGGAGGAAAAGGAGGTCCTTGAAAAAGTGGAAGAAGAGGAGGTCAGTAATTCAGCTAATATTGCTGTCTGCTAATTTTTTCAGTGGCAAGTATTCAGTTTATTAGTAATTTGTGACCCTGCCTATGACATTCAGGCTAAAGTCTCAAAATCTATTATGATATGAGCAACAATGTTTGACCCTTAATTCCATTATGACTTGAATTAGATTTTAGAAAAAAAATGATTTATTAGATTTTACAAATGTTGATGTCACCAAAATGACTTTTCACATGCAGGGTCACATTTGCTCTTGTAAGATTCAAGACTTGTTGAACTTACACATTAAAATAGCTGGCTGCAGATGGATTTTATGTAAGGAATCTTTTATTGACAGGACACTGACAGCCTCATGGAGTGGTGGAATACAGTGGAGTGTATGTTGATATCAGATAATTCACATATCTCATTTCTTATTTCGTATCATATTTTAACAGCTATTTACACTTTTCAGTTTGGGATGAATTGCCGCCTGATGAGACAATCAGCGTGAAAGAGGATGAGAACATGTAAGAATTATTTCCACCTGTTCTTACGTTAAAAGTTATCCTGCTTAGCGGTCATGATTTTGAGGCTTTGAAACCTCCACACCAAATCAACATCAGAATGAGAAGTGTTGATTTTACAGTGTACACTAGAATCTAATATAAAAGGGACATAAAAGGGACACAAATTTAAAAGTTGGTACATTGTAGTGCATGATAATTCCTATGTCTTGCACTACAATGTCACACACAACAAGTCTTAGCTGGTCTGATGTTGGTCTTGGAAGGTGTGGTTTTGACTTTTGTAGCATTTTTGTATCGCTTCTTTGTAAATTCTTGATAAAACTTCAATACTTTTACTATTTTTACTATTTTTTTCTTCTGTAAGATCTTTTAAAGTGATTGCAGACAAGGTCCATCGTGGCCTCCGCGTATACTTAAAACTCTTCATGGAGCGAGCTGAACTTCTCTACCAGCATGTGCTGATTTTATATTCCATTGCTGATGACCTTAGCAACTTCCATCATCGGGCACAAATAGTAAACATCACTGGAGGAACCACCACAGCTCTTGGAGGGGCTGCAGCTATCACTGGCCTGGCTTTAGCGCCAGTCACTTTTGGTGCTTCACTCTTAATCTCAGCCATTGGACTAGGTGTGGCAACCGCAGGTGGCATCACAGCGGCTTCAGCGACTATTTCGGATAATTTCAACAACATGCACGTATGCAGTTTTTTTTATCAAAAATATTTTGGATGTTTTGAATGATAAATGTTTATATTACAAACATCACTTTGTATATCCACATCTCCGCGCAGGACCGTAAGAAGATTGAAATAATCGTTCAGGACTACGAGGCCCAGTTGATTGAAATGCAGCACTGTTTGCAATTTATAACTGATGGTCTTAGACGCCTACATAGCCATCCGTTACTACGACGAAACAACTACTATCTCGGTGACTGGGACGTACGTCGAGCTCTGCAAACCATTACCTTTGTAACTGACCCAGTAAAGCGAGCTGAAGAAATAATGAACAATACACTGGCCAGGTTGAAAAGCCTTCACAAAGGAATGGACAGGTACTTTACAAAAGAGTCAAAAGACGTGAAGAAAGGATGTAAAAAGGAGGTGACTGCTGAAGTTAGAACCTTGGCCAAGCATCTGCACGAAGCCTTAGTGGAGCTCAACTCCATCAGAGAAAAGCTACTTGATGCAATTGGAAACCTTTGAAAAATGGACATAACTAGAATAGACCAGTTAAATAAGCAATCTACTCCATAATGCTATGGAGAATAAAGAATAATGTCTCTGAACTTTTAGCCACTTACAGTAGCCTATTTTTAAAAGATGTCTAATCCGACCACACGGGTATCGCTACTGCAACATATTTACTATACTGCTATATTGGTTAAAGTTACTTATGATGACAATATTTCCTTAAGGTAAACGGAATTTATTAAGCGAAAATCAATTGTTCATGCTTAATGTTCCTACTGCCTTCAAAAAAATATATCATAAAACAGCCATATTAAAAACTGTAATGTAATTTATTTCCCCTTGCCTGTGAAAAACCAGCTAAAGTATTTTTTGTGATTTACTGTTTTCAAATCATTCTACATGATTTAAAGTACATTCTGTGAAAATATAACTTTGATGTCTTTAACAATGACTGAGGAAGGCCATGTCAAACAACAATGACAAGATTGAGCCCCAGTCACAACCATCCGTTTAAGTTTTGCACAATTGTAGAAATAAGTCCTCTATTCTTTCAAATCTTGCAAAAATGACTATATGGTTGTTCAAATGTTTTGAACTTGAATAAACAAAAACAACTTACAAATGAAAGAGCATTTAACATAAATCTTGCATTAACACCGTACTGTAGCCACTCAAAATGTAATAACTGAACATATTATTCATTAATTATTAACGTAATCAAATAATGTAATGAGATTTTCATAATGTAATAACTTTCACAAAACACAATCAAATCTTTGCTTCTCATTGGTTACATTGTGAAATCGTTACAGAAACCGTTACATACTTTGCTACAATACATTTGTACTTCTATCCCCTGCCTAAAACTATACGAAAACATTTTAAGAGTGCCGACCTTTTTGTATTCTCACTGAGTAAAATAGCAGAAGAGGCGATTGGAATGGTTTCTGATGACACTTGCAAGAAGGCTGAGTAGGACTCCCCAAACCCAGAGTCTGCATATTGAGACAGAATCTGCATATCAGTGATCCAATGGAAGACACACAGAATGACAAGAACTGGGTCACAGAGGCTCCAGAGTAACCACTTGGATATTATGACTAACAGGTGCATGTTTAAAATCATGTACAAGCAGCATTTTGTTGCCATTAAATCCAGGATACCCTTCAAGCAATATATAAAGTTCGAGCCACTTAGTTGGGCATGCAACTCTCCAGAAATCTATTCAAGATGCAATGTATGCTTCGCTAGATACTTCAAAAGAGACAAGTAAATAAATAATCACCTTCAGAAAAATTAGCTGGTTGTATTTAATTTACAAGAAATAGAGGGAATTGCAATATCAATGTTCCATTGTCACCATAGCGACTCATTTCAATCACTGTGGGACCGGAGAAGCTAAATGTTGACTGGATTGTTTATTCAAATGGATGCATTGTTTTGTTACTTCTACTAAGTGTTCGTGATTCGTGTGAGGCTGTCTACTTCAAATCCTTTTAACGTCATTGGAGTCACATTTTAAAAATGAATGCTGTTTGTTAGATGTGACACTAGATGGCAGTCTTACCTAAATGTGCCTGAGCAGAAACTGGAAAACATAGTGACATGACGTGCGTTTATGTGCAGGTAAACAGAAACGAAGTTAAAATGAAGTCTAGTTTAAGACAGTAAATACGTGCGGACTGAAAGACAATGTCTATCATGTCACCCGATTGCTTTTATGGAATAAATGTTTTACATAAATAATATATACATTTATTGAACTGGCTTCTTGAGCCGTAAACAGAGCTGGATGCTTCTTTCTTTCAAGATACAATAAATAAATAAAACGCTTATGTTGAAAAGGACCCACATGTTTTGGTTATTGTTTACGCTGCATTTTTCACTGTTTCTTCTGAAAAGAGTGGCCATGACGTCTTGATGACATCACTGCTTACACAAAGGCGGACACGTGCAACACACAAGAGTAAATTATGCCATGTTGCAAAGATATTGTTATCGTTCCTTTCATCCTTAGAGGTCAGACACTATATGTGTCAGGTGTTGTGCCGAGAAAAGCACGCCTGCCGTGAAAGGCACCCGTCGCGGGAACGCGCATTTGCTGAAATTCTTCTAAATATAAAAGGCGGAAACTGCAGTGCTGTTTAAATCCACTAGATGCCCTAAGTGTGTTAAATTACAGCAATAAGACCCTCGAAGCAGTTATAAAATGCAATTGCTTTTATAAAACGGTTACTGCATACGCGTAGCATAGTTTCATAAATACCAATCAGGCATTTAATAATTTTATAAAGCAATTATAATTAAAAATTATTTTATAATTTTATTAAGCCATACAAATCAGGACCAGAATTGGCAGGATTTTTTTTGCCCATAAGCTTGTAAAAACTGACATTGTGCACGTAAATTGTTACACAGTAGTTTTTACAGAGCAAGTTTACTGCTTTTCAGGACAAATCAACTAATTTAAATGAGCTGCACCCCCCCCATATCTCCCACTAGGAATGTGTCACAAGAATGAAACTCACCCAATTAGACTGTATACGTTCTATAACCATACATTCATAATTGTTTCATGCTGGGGCGAACACGAGCAAATATAAGAGGGGGGTGCTTTTCACGGCAAGCCTGTTTGCCAGAAAATGCATCCCCCCATATCTCCCACTAGGAACGTGTCACAAGCATGAAACTCACCCCATTAGACTGTATAAGTTCTATAACCATACATTCATAATTATTTCATGCTGGGGCGAACACGAGCAAATATAAGAGGGGGGTGCTTTTCACGGCAAGCCTGTTTGCCAGAAAATGCATCCCCCCATATCTCCCACTAGGAACGTGTCACAAGCATGAAACTCACCCCATTAGACTGTATAAGTTCTATAACCATACATTCATAATTATTTCATGCTGGGGCGAGCAAAGGCACATTTAAGAGGGGGGTGCTTTTCACGGCAAGTCTTGGATCTTTCCGTCAATGTATAGTTTTTCATGATTAGATTACAATTTGTATGTGAAATATAATATAAACTCAGATGTACGGTGATATGGGACGACAAAAGTTTTAAACATATTCGCCTCAACTCTTCTTCTGGGAAAGCATACACAAAGCATTAATTGCAATTTAGTTCTAATTATTACAAGAAACTTTTTTTAATTTCGTTTGTAATTTAAAAAAAATCTGTAAAAACATCTTGATAACAAAAGAAACAATCTAGGAATTAAATAAAATATAACTCATAAAATCTTCAAGGCTTGCATTGTCAGAAAAGTGAAAAAGAAACATTTCCAAGATACTTTGACAAACACAAGTTAAACATAAACTACTTGGCACAGGTAGTAAAACAAATATTGCAGCAAGGGACACTTTTACTGGCATGCAGGACACAAGTAATCCACATCCACTGGAGGGCTCTGTACACAATCATGGTGGCACCTTTCACATCCGTCACAGCAAACCTGGGAAAACAGTGACATGAAGTGGTACATGTTTTGAATTATAGGGTATTTCTAAAAATAGGTGATATGTGAATAAACTGATTTTTAATATTCTTACTATTCCTTTAATTTAAGAAGTTCTCAACAACATAATCTTGTGTTCTGACTACAATAGGATTTCCTACATCACACCTTGTTCAATAGAGAGTAATCACATAAAATCAACATTAATAATGAATACATTAATAGATTATGTAGAAAGATGAAATTACTACTGCAATCGTACATTTTTTTGTATATTTTGTAATGTGAATAACCCACCCATTGTGTTTTACCCTTGTCCTCCATCCCACAATAAAAGCACAAGCCGCTTAGATCATCTGGACAAAAAGTATTCAACAAATAAATTCAGACTAACACAGTTTGCATTACACAGCAAAGATTCACTAGCACAGAGCTGCATTTTTATGATAGGCCTATTAATTGCATAAAACCAACAACATGAATTGATTAACATGCTGAGCAAAAAAATAAACAGACCTGATTCTCTGAGGAGGGAAGTAGCTATCTCAAGCCTCATCTTGTCCACTGCCTTCTGTGAGGTGTGAATATTTATCCCCTCCCCCTGTAAAATGTTCTCTGCAAACTGAAGCCAAGTTTGATTAGCAAAATGGCACAATCTATGCACTATGTCAACCAACACTAGGAAAATACCTAAATGTACATGTTACTTTATGAATGAATGACATCTACACTAATATTTGTTTGTCTGTTTCATTCTTATTCCAAGGTCACTGTAGTCATCTTGATCTAGTTTGTATCGAGTCCAGATGACCACTGTAGTCACCTAGATACAATCGTTATTCAAACAATTAAGTGACCACAACAGCACTGACAACTAGACGAGTCTTAAAGACAAATCGCCTGTGAAGACTTTGTCACTAGATGTCCACCTGCACAAAACCTCAGCTAAAACATGAGAACCAGACCAGTCCTCTGCAAAAAGGACTCCATTCACCTGTAAAACTGAATGAATATTATGAATGATATCAAACCACAAGAGAATTTCATTTGGCTGGATTATGACATAACTGTTGTATATTCCACTGTTTTGCACTCTATCTACCATTATCTATCTAGCAAATAAGGAATTGCACAAAAATATGATGGCTGTTATTGTGGTTTGCTCATTTTATTGGAGATTATGCACAGCATTGGTTATAGCCTAAAATGTATATTAACTGTTAATTTATTGTTAAATCACTGAACCCCTTTCACAAACAGTTTGGCCTATGTATGTCCTCTTACATTTTTATCAGTCAATTAGGTACATTTCTTGAATCATCCTTAAGATTTGCAAACCAGAGAAATTGAACATTAACCATTAAGTAATCCCAATAGAGCAGTGCCTTGCAGCCACCTAGAGGCGGTTTTGTTTTTGTATATTCAGTCACTTTGCATAAAAATCACAGACTAGTAATTCGTTAGCACTAATCATTCTTGCTTTTCAACTAGGCCAATCTAGCTCTTTATGTACTTGTAATTGTGTGAGTAGTGAAGAAATAAATTAGATGACTAACTTGTAAGACTAGTCTAAGTGGTTTATGCATCTGGCCCCTGGTATTAAAGGGCTCTGGTTTATAGCTTACTAGAAATTCATAATCGATTTTTTTTATAACATAGGAATTAAAAACATAATTGAGTGTGTGTCCAAAAACACATATATCACATGTGATCATATGTGTTTTTTGCATCTGAGAATTTCGTGTGTCTTTTCTGTATGGGTTAAAGGAGCAAATGTCAAATTTTTGGCCTCTTTACAAAACAATGTCTTCATAGGTGTATAAAGACCTTACATAATGAACCGTTGTGTTTGTTTTACTTGGAATAAGTTATTTTTATCTACATACATAACAGGCTCCATAGACGGATTTCGCCATATTTAGCAGCTATGTTTTGAACAGTAGCCCTAAACGGAAAAAACAGCTCTACAATCACGTTTCTTATATGTTGTAGCATGCAAGAAATATAGCTGAAATCAGTGAATAGAAAACACTGACACAAGTATAGAAATGTAACAATAACTTTTGCAATAGCATACAGGTTAAATGGATACTACGTCAAAATATTTTCTTAGGGTTGAACTTCGTTTTATCCCTTACTATTGATAGAAAACGTAATTCGCTCTGACAATGCCGGGCCCTTTCTGCAGTGTATTTATATCTGTATTTTAGATATGTTTTGTGATAAAACAACAGACAGTGGATTTCGATTATGCGTATACAATACCTACCTTTATCGGGGTGTACTCTACCTCTTGTTTGATAATATGACCGGCTGCTTGGCACACTGCACATTCTGACACCTGTTTAAAACACACACATTATATATATATACATTTGCCTCTTTACATCCTGGCCTCCTAATTAACCCCTATATGTTCTAATTGGCTTCGTGTAAATGTCTCTTCTCAAACAATAAGCTGGTATTCGTTGGGAGTTTTGGTGCAATATGGCTGCTGTCACATCATTCTGGTGGATACTGTACATTGGTGGTGATTGAGGAGATTCTCCCCTTCCATCCAAAGTGCTTTGAGTACCAAGAAATGTGTTATATAAATGTAATGAATTATTAACTATTATAATGATATATACAGTATATATAAAAAGCTAGAACACCCTATTGTATATTTTAGTTTTCTGTATCAGGAAATAATAAAAAAATGATCTGGGACATGGCTGCCCTTTACATTGGGAAAATACAATCTCAGATGAACAACAATACATGACGAATTACACCATGTCACGAAAAAGCCATGGGTGAAAAAGTAAGGACAGTTAAGACACCCTTATCACTTCCATAGCAATTAAGAGGATCAGTAACTAGACACTGCTAATCAAATGCCTTTGATAAACTGATCATCAGCAAGTGTGAGCACCTCTACTATCACCTTTATTATTCACATTGAGCAGACATTCAAGACAGCTGTCAATCTTGTCAGGTGTGGACAATGACATCCCAGCAAATTCACCCTAAGGCCAGACCATGCAGTTTTAGAGAAGTTCTAAACAACCCAAGAAATGTAAGCTTTGCGCAAGTTCTATCAGAAAGACTCCTCACGTCATAATCAATTACCAGTTAGCCTATCATCCCTCAGCACGTAGTATAAAAGGATTGTACTTACCTTCTCTTTCGTTCACAGAAACTAACGCACGAGTGAAATCCCCCATCCTCCCCTCCACCACCACCACCAGGTCTGGCCCCGTCCTCAGTTCAGGGGGTAGGCTCCGCTCCTGCCTTATCTTCAGGCAGGAACTCCAGAATCATTTTGCCATGATTCCTTCATCGGACGGGGCCTACGCCCAAACTATTATACAATACAAATATATTGTTACATAATAAATATCATATATCGTTCTATGTTTCCTGAGTCTTTCTGGTAGAACTGCACCTCATACTCTACAGACCTTGGTTATCATGGTAAATTCTGGTAACTTGCGAACAGACGAGTATGGCATGTCTAGAAGGATTGCCAGGAAAAAGTCTCTTCTCTCTGAAGGACAATGCAGCACAGCTAAGGTTTGAAAAAATCCAAGCTAAAACAAAGAAAATACTTATGGAACAATGTCTTTTGGCCAGACAAGACCAAACGGTAAGTGTTTTGCCATAATGCACAGCACCATACTTGCTGAAAACGAAACACATCATATCAGCAAAGACACCCCACAGTAAAAGTTAAGCATTTTTGGCTTGTTTTGTAGCCACAGGACTTGGGGACCTTGCAGTCACAGAGTTGACCGTGATCTCCTCTATATTAAAGACAAATGTGGGACCATCTGTCCAACAGATGAAGCTTGGCTAGTATTGGGCATGCAACAGGACCATTACTGTAGCCTATCTAAAACAGAATGTCCGAAAAAGAGAAGAATAATGGCGCAGTCACGTCCATATCTCATCTCAACTGAAATGCCGTGGCAATACATTACTAGAACTGTGCATAAGCACGATGCCCACATCAATGAACTGAAGCACCGCTGTAAAGAAGAACCAAACATATTGCTGCTAAAAGTGGACCTAAAAGCAACTAAATCATAAGGTGTCCTTACTTTTTCATCCATGGCTTTTACATTTTGGTTTTATTATAAAATAAATATACTGTGTAATATGTCATTTGTGTTGTGTTTTTGTAATTTTAAGACAGACCTTAGTGATTTTTTATTATGTCCTCATAAAGAAAACCATACAATTTAATGGGCTGTCCTACCTTTTTAACAGCCAATCAAACTTAATGTAATCTTGATGGCAAGCGGGAATCACTTGGCGCTCGTTGGTGCCTTGGCGTCTCTCGCCTTGCCGTGCATTTACGGGAGAGTTGCACAATAAAAGAAATGAGACCCCTGTTACTAGAAAGGGACCCAGACTTATAAAAAACTTTCCGAAACAAGTTGTTCTGCTCAAGGCGTGTATCAAGCACAGAAACACATCCAGCATAAGAAAGCACGTATAACAGTAAAGAAGTCAGAATGCATGAAATAGCATGTTACCCGATTTAAATTATTGATTTTATTGTAACATATATCAAAGGTATTTTTTCGTTTAGCATGGCGGAATAAGGTTTTGTAAACCTTTTAAATTGATTTAAAGGAAAATCAATTGATTTTTCAAAAATCCAGTGTTCACTTACCCATTTGTCGATGTCAGCAGACATCCCAGGCCAGAAAAACCTTTTTGAAATGGCGTCTCTGGTCTTTTTTTGTCCAGTGTGAGCACCTGTGGAACTGTCATGAAAATCCCGAAAAATGTTGTTATGTATATAATTTGAGGGAAGTGGTGGGCAATTGCAGCTGACCATACCAACGTTGGCCCAACGTTGTATTTCTGTCAGATAGGTTGGGCCAACGTAACCAACCAATATTGACGTTGGCCCAACGTCTGTTTGCTACCTGGGTAGCCTCCTCCGTGCCTCTAACCACTTTGGTTTTGATGGCTTTACCTGGACCTTTCAAATAGTGCAGTGCTCCATCTATAAACATAAAGTAGGCTATACATTTACATCGGATCAGGCTGAGTAACGTTAGGCTACGAGACAATGACAATATCCAGAGCACAATCCCTTTATTTAGACAAAACCATAAATCCTAACCAAAATTTACCTTCCAGGACATACTTTGAAGCCTTTCGTCTAATTTCATTTTTATCCTTCTTTGAAATGTTTGGCGAATACTGGCCTTTGGTTTTGTAATCCAGAATAATCTGGTATAGTACTGGATCCATATTGTCGCAAGTGTTAACCTCGTGTAGTCGTCGCTCTCTAATTCCGGGGTCTTAATGGGGCTCTCACAAATTTGCCTTCACCCGCAATTTAATAATAATAATATGCTACAATAAAGGCATTTAGCACCATATACTTATATGTATAGTTAAATGAGGTGAGTTTCATGCTTGTGACACGTTCCTATAGGGAGATAGGGACAGTCAATTTTGTGGCAGACAGGCTTGCCGTGAAAAGCACCCCCCTCTTAAATTTGCTCGTGTTTGCCCCAGCATGAAATAATTATGAATGTATGGTTATAGAATTTATAGAGTCTAATGGGGTGAGTTTCATGCTTGTGACACATTCCTAGTGGGAGATATGGGGGGGTGCAGCTCATTTAAATTAGTTGATTTGTCCTGAAAAGCAGTAAACTTGCTCTGTGCACGTAAATTGTTAGACAGTAGTTTCTACAATGTCAGTTTTTACAAGCTTATGGGCAAAAAAAATCCTGCCAATTCTGGTCCTGATTTGTATGGCTTAATAAAATTATAAAATAATTTTTAATTATAATTGCTTTATAAAATTATTAAATGCCTGATTGGTATTTATGAAACTATGCTACGCGTATGCAGTAACCGTTTTATAAAAGCAGTTGCATTTTATAACTGCTTCGAGGGTCTTATTGCTGTAATTTAACACACTTAGGGCATCTAGTGGATTAAAACAGCACTGCAGTTTCCGCCTTTTATATTTAGAAGAATTTCAGCAAATGCGCGTTCCCGCGACGGGTGCCTTTAACGGCAGTCGTGCTTTTCTCGGCACAACACCTGTTCCAAGCATTTCAGTCTTTTATTAATGTTTAGCACACAACGCAGGTTAATAATCTATTTCAACATAAACTGTAGTTCAAAAGCTGCTTTAAAGTTTCATTCTGAATCGAATAGGCGTTATTGGTACGAAGTCATATGTACTAAAAAAATGTAAACGTTCAAATTGATACTAGTTTTACGTTTTTTTTCACAGTTTTTACATAGTACATGGTATAGAAATGGTAATATACGAGACATAAAAACAAAAGCTACATTTAGATTGTGGTCTTGTGAGAGTCTGTCACTGTTAAATATGATGTCCACTTCAGTGCAGTATCTTGATAAGAGTGTGTAATGTGTAGAGAAACAGAGTTCGAAACATCAATTTAACTTTCATTTCACAAATAAAGACACAAGAAGCCATGGGTACAAGCCTTTTTATTATACTAAAGAACAACACATTTCTGAAAAAGCACACTGGCCTTCACTCCTCACAACGCTGACCAGGAAAGTAGTTCTTAACCTGTTTAGCTTTACCAGTAAAGTGGTGCTCTGGATTTAAAGCCTAAGAATAGATCATTCAGAAACTTTCACGTTATCTTGTTATCTAGATCTTAGAACTAATAGGTGTGCCTTGTTTACAAGCAATGGACTGAATTTTATATTGGCTTCTCCTTTTCCATTTTAAAAACACATACTAGCAACAGTTTATTCATGAAAAAGATGGAATCGTATCTAGTTTAAAGAAATACTACAGTCCTAGTTAAAATAATAATTCTATTTTTTAATTGCTGTAACGATATAAGGAAAGACAATCTCGACTAAATAAACACTCAAAATCTCAAACTGAAATTTTTTTAAGAATACTGAAACCACAATATAAAGTGTTTATGCATTATTTACCTGGCCATTGTGACAGCCGACAACAGAATCATCGGGATCTCCCAATGTGATTTTTTTTGCCTCTCCCAACCCAGCATGAAAAACAGTCAACAAGCGTTTTTCATGCATTTTAGAAGGAACATCTTTTAAAAATGATTATATTGTAACTGCACCTCCCACCTGAGATATAAAAAGGTTGACCTGTATTGAACGATAAACTAAACCTTAACTGTATAACAAAAGATTTTCAGCCAATTTAGAATCAGTCAATTCATCTCGGTTATGAAATAAATACAGTAATGCAGACCTAGATCCATCAGTGCAGACCTAGATCCATCAGAACTAATTCTTTTGTCATATTAAGACGATGCGTTTTGTATATCATAATTGCCATAGATTGCATGCACTTACTATGCAAAATAGTAAAGGTAGTCTGGGAAACATTGTCTAAAGCCCCAACATACATTCAGCGTGAATATTTGTATACAATCTATTAAAAAGAAAAACTTACAGAAATGTCTAGGTCATATCCCCCCTAAGAGAAAATAAACAGAAATTTGCATAAACAATTCAAAGCTTAAACCAAGATTATTTGCATTGGACATTTTAATAACAATTAAGCTCACTTAATTCCCCATTTATACATTTAAATCCCCATTTTAAATGGACACAAAAATGACTCTCCATACAGTAACATTGACGAGGTACATTTTTAAATATACACATAATGATAGTATTTGTTGTACCAAAGCTGATTTATTTTAGAGTTCTTCAAAAATCATGAAATATGGGGTAAAATATGAAAGACGTTTCTACATGAGATTCATATATTCCCTGTCATTGAAACAGAACTTAAAGCATAATAGACATCTTATGGAAAGATAGAAAACTTCTAACAAAAGACAGAATTTTCCATGTAGAACAAAAAAACCTTGACCTTTTATTTCCGCCCAAAAAATGCATAGCAGATTTTTTGAATATTACACATGGCTTTCATAGATGACTTGGGTTTTAGCTGTAGCACCACCCTCTTGTTCTGACTCTACCTTTTCCGTCTCATCAGACTCTACATCTAAAGGCAGTGGAGCAGCCAATAAGGGAGAATTGGCCGTTTCAGAAAGAGGCGGAGCTTCGTCATTGCAACATCCAGCTGCAGTTAATGGTGGATGAATTGAAACCTGTATGGCTATGTGTTGAGGCTGCTCATGAAGTGACGCGTCATCCGAATCCACAGCAGGGGAATCGCTCCTTTCCCTCTCTCTAGCTCGCTCTCGTTCTTGCAAGATGGTGAAAACGTCACCCGAGGTTCCAGCTGGCACCCCGTTGCCACCATCACCTTCATGACTCTCAGGTGCCTGTCGAACGAAGGTGTGTCTCATTTCCTCAACCCCAACAACCTCAAGAATCTCCTCCATGAATGTGCGACAGTTCATGATTAGCGGCGGAAGCGGTATGCTACGGGCCAGCTCCTCAATATAACGTGCAAACTCCATGGTCTTGAATTGTGTGACCTTAGCCAGTTCCAGTGTTTTTGCCGAGGTTATAATAGGAATACGCTTTGCGATCTCAAAAGCCTTCTGCAGCTTTTCTGCACCTTCCGTACGGAAAAACTCATTGATGGCCTTCTCTGTTTTCTTAAGATGGCTGCTCATCATGCAAAGTCGAGTAATGTTTAATATCATAATGATTGTAAACGTCACCAGACACACCACCATATAGTAGACACCCATATCGCCATTGGATAAGACAACGCGGAGTGTCACTGTGCAGTTAGCTGTGCCATACTCATTGGACGCCATACAAGTGTATTTACCTCGGTCTGCAAAAGTGATGCCGGTGATGTTCAGTATGCCATCGTCCAGAATCCACCATTTACCATCTACAGAAACAAAAGAGAACATTGTTAATTTGATAATCAAACATTAAGGTATTGACAAGCATGCTTATCTAGAGATGTCAATGACAAAACTGATTTCAACAACTCGCAGACTTTCATTATTTTAAAAGCACTAATCCAGGGTCAGTTTTCACCCCAACCAAGGTAAACTGATCCTTGATCCTCACCGGGGTCAAAGGACACTAAAGTATAATCAATCTGCGTAGTAAGTGCTTATGAGAATTTACAGCAAGGCTGTGAATCAATAACACTTTATTTTGGCACCACAGCAATGCATTTTGCATGTAAAGTAAAACATATTTGATCTTTGTCCATCGGAAAGCTAACAGGCAGCAGTTATTCAGAACAATAAAAAGGAATCAGAAGTGCAGATAAAAGTAATCTAGATTTACAGTAGCATTTCAAAGCATCCAATAAATGATCAGGAATTACAGTAAATGCACTTATAAAGTCTTATTATTTTGATTTTAAGTACTGCTTTGTGCACCTGTTTAAAGTTTTGCCCTAAGATCGACAATGGTAACAAACTCTCTCTATTTTAGGTGTTATTTATTTGCGAAAGAACACAATAAATTCATCTTTAATTTATTCTATGTTTTTACATGAATAAATATTGCTATTACCATGACTTCTTTTGACCACAGTAACCGAGAAATGAAAATCTGATTTTGTGACAGCCCTACTCCCCATTTACTCTTGTGTGTTGTAAATATTTTCAGACTGATGTGTCAGAGCGAAATCCGATCGTTCAACCGAAAAACAAAATACACAGTATCTTTCGATATCTCCAAAGGATGTTTACACCTCACTACATTGTTGTAGTTTTCTATTCATTGATCCTTGCAGGGCTCTCCTGATTTTGCCAAGTGGTTGATGTCCTTGGGGCAACCTCCACACATACCATACCACGTATATCACACCTTATCTACGTGTCCTTAATTTCTATCCAGGGGTGACTGTTTTATTAAATGCCGGTTCGTGTAATTCATTTAGACAATGTTTTAAAACAACTACAGGTCTTAGTACTGTCGACTTACCACTGTTCTTTGTGTCAAGCAGAAGTCCGTGCGAGTTGAACCACTGGACATTTGGAAAAGGTTCACCGGTAATATTACATTCAATTAAAGCACAGCTCCCCTCCCGGGCTATGATCTGGCTCATTTTGGTAAGAACCATAGGAACTGTGCCACCGCTATCTGACACGTTCCAGTTCTTGGCACTGTCTTCATCCACTGCCGAGATGTTTAAAGTCTCCGTGCCGCAGAAACTGATCGCGGACACTAAATAAATGATGAAGGTTCTGTCGACTCTGTTCATTTTCTCTGCCATTCTGTATCAACCGCCTAGATGAGATCCAATTTCTCACTGGTCCTCATGTTACATTAACAGGTAATCTGCAAGCGTCCCAGCAAGAGGATGACAAGCCACTGATCTGAAAGATCCTTTTTGTAGATGCATCACTGAAAACATGAAGGAAAATAGTGAAATCAACATTCAATCAAAACAGACTTGTTTTTACAGAGATGAGGCCTTGTAACTCACTATCAAGCAAGAAGCCTTGTAAACAACAAGACTTGTAAACAAACAAACCAACTGACTCGTACAAGGCCCAAAACACTAAAATATACTTTAAAAAGAGCCCTCCAGCTGTATTCATACCAATCCAAATGACTTTAAATCAATTATAGGGTGCAATATATGTCGTCGCTTGGCGTTTAACATAACGATATTCACCTAAGTATTACAGTTCCTGTTGAAATACAGAGCAATACACTTAACGTTACCTTTAAATCAAACTGCGCCAATGATTGTGAAGGTAATTTATACGACTAAAGAGAAGTCTAATTGTAGCATGTAAGTTAACCTCACGTTTCGTATTAGATAATAGCTTACGTATGCAAACATATCCACTTATTTATTACATACTACAATAAATAACCAACTGAAATAAGACATTACGTTTGTGTTTAGTGATGTTTACACCGCTCTAATATCTTAAGTGTTTTGCTCAAACGTTTAACGTTAAATCTGTCAAAACAGCTCGAGCTAACTGCGGCTAACTAACGTCACGCTAAACGTCATATGACGAGACAATTTCCGCGCAGGAAGACGGACAAATCGCATTTTAGCACATTAAAACCAACAGTTTAACACTAGACAGATACATTGATATCGTAAGTTTGCACATAACATAACATTAAAAACCAATGACCCTGTAAAGTATCGTGTGAATAATCGCTGAACACGCAGCTAGCCGAATAGCTTAAAACGCTTCACTTTGTTAAATCGACAGACTGCTTTGAACAAGATGTGACGTTTACACGTTAGATAACGCAAACTTACATAATGTCGCTCCCCTGCAGATAGCCCTCGATTCGTGTCCCCAAATGGCAAAGCTTTACGTTAAAAGGGTTTCCGTTCAATAGCGAACGATTGAGTCTCGACTCTCGACCAAACAGGCTCTCGAGAAATTTACTCGACAACACATACACGATTAGAAAACTGCTGAACGTTTATGACGGAGAATGCAGTAAGAATAAATGTGTCATTTTTGGCCTCTAACTCCTCCTATTTTGTTCACCTAGTCTCCCAATTCCACCCTCCCCTTTCGCATTTTGACTTAACTGACCCAGTTTTTCCTGCCGTGGGGTGTTATGAAAGCTCACTTTCTCACCCTGTTTGAATAACCCAATTTAGTTAGTATAACGTACAGTACAAAAATACGATTGCATCGTTACATGAGGATATTTAATGTCATTTGAGTATTCTATACTTTCATAGACAGTTGTTTGAAATAGACAGTACTAAATTGACATTACCATGGTGCCTTCTCCATCTAGTTTTATATAAATAGATGTATGACGTAACCCTGAAAAAGCACACAAAGGTATATTTGCTTTTTTATTTATTAATCCAAACTTAAAAACACAGGTAATGTTTTGCCTTCATGAACAGTGGTAATACCTTGGTGGTATCAAGCAGCGTATCACGTTAATCAGATGGTATATAAATATATTATACATGTAGTAGCTTTACATAAACCAAAGAACCATGATTTTACCATTGAACATCAACGCCATGGTACAATCACATTACTATTTTGCATATATGGCAACCTGCGTGAATCTTGTATGCATTGTCTGATAATGTGTATTAAGTAAATTTACACATTCAAAATTAAGAATCAAATAAACATGGAGATAGACAGTTCTTGTTGGTCGATGTCAAATCGCGTTTGCACTTTTCTTTTTTGCCAGTTTGCATAACTGATAAACTTAAAAGAAACATGCAAATAAACCATGCAGAATACACTCTCTCCCAAGCTCATGCAAAAAAAAAAATTATGAAAGATAAAGACGTCCTTAAGAAACTCTTTCCTGGAGTACTGTATGCAAAGCACTGTTGCATGAAAGAAACAAGTCACACACTCATTAAGCTGTTGAACTTAAGTTGAGGTTAAGTACTTACTTCTTGCATGGCTTAAACAACTAAATACATCCATAACACTGTTAAACAATACCCTTTAAACTACATTAAAACTTCTTTTTATAAGGAGATTCGTTTGATTTCAAAACTTTATAGTTGCAAACCAGCACAAAATATCACAATGATAATGAATAGCTTTTAATTAAAGTGGTGTTATCTGATATTGACTGGAGTTTGCAATTTTGTTTTAAAAGTGGAAAAATGTTTGGTTTGAATAATTTTAGATTGTCAGCTGTGGCATGAGACCGAAGGATTTTATTTGTGATTTAGACTGTCAAATATTGTACATATCAGACCCTTAACTCATCTTTTCTGGGAATCAGTCAAGTGCATGGCATCCTTAATAAGATCAGCGAGTCTCCTAAAAGCCTGTGGATAATATAAAAAGGCAAATCTGATTATTACAACAGTTTGTGTAAGTAGATATTATGCAAGTAGAAAATATTGGCTGCATTAATGCGTATCTGTGGTCAGATCAAATTCGGACTTTCATGTGGGAATGCCTTAACATGCCATCTAGTTAGGCAGCTCACTTGTATGATCTTAAGTACCTCATCGATCTGTTGAGGTGTGGAGAGAGAAAAGGCTGCTCTAACATACGGAGATGGGTCTGAGCTGTTGATGTTAAATGCTCCTCCAGGCACCAGAAGAACCTACAGACAAAAACAACGTAAGTAAAAAATGATTACTCCTGTTGGTTACCTTAAAAACAAATATTATATCTTTATAATACTTCAAGGCCGTTTAATAGTGATACAAGTAATTCTGATTCCCAAAAGGTTAAAGCATAAACCCCATTTGACCTTTTTTAGAGGTAAAATTGGGGTAAGCGATTTTCAAACTTGGCCAGCTGTACACGATATTTTCTAATTGTAAGAAAAACTATTTTGTTACATGGGTGTGTATTTATACTTCAAAGCAGTCCGACCTCTTTCTCCAAAGCTCTTTCCATTATGAGCTGCTGTGTGTCTTTAATGCCCTTGAGTTTAATCCACAGGAACATGCCAGCCATGGGAGGATGCCACTCAGCGACATCTAGAAAACAAATGCACATGACATAACAGACAAAAAGGAATATTACTTCAACCCCGACTTTAACCAATTTTGAAAGAAAAACGGTGAGGTACAAAACTTGCTATTATAGTCTTTTGGAAAACATTTTTTTATATCTGGGATTACTGCAATTCATTTGATTAGGTGTCAGCATGTCATATTTTGTCATTACAATTGAAAATAAATTCATTTAATAATCAAATAACAATTGTAGTAGATACACATACAGCTCTGAAATCATTTTTGTGCAATATAGACATCGCTGCTTTTGATTATAAGGAAAAACTCATTATCTACCTGTAAGCCATTTGTCTGCTGAGGAGAGCATGGCATTTCTCTGACATCTGTAAAACTCAATGACCCTGCAGATTAGAAAAACATTTTTTTTTACATATTTTCATCTTAAACACGACCTACCCAAAGAATTCAGTTTACAAACCCTTACTTATAATCTTCTTACTAACCCATCAATGTGCTTAAGGAAGCCATCTTGACCCCAACTATGCAACAGCTGAGAAATCATCAGCTGAAGACACAAAGAGAAGATAGATAACATTTTCATTTGGTACATTACACTGACTTCACAATATTTTATAAATAAAACCATGTATAATGTCAATGCCAATAATGTCTCAGCCCATAGACACACATCATTGCAAAACTCCCAAGTGCCTATCCGGCAATGAAAACAACTTGTGGCAGTCAAGGTGGACAAAACGTTGTCTTTCTTCTTTGGTACGGTCTATTCTCTACATGCTTGTATCTGGGAGTGCTGGAGCCTGTTGCTAGATATTAGTGATCATAATGACAATGATCTTTATAATCATGGCACATGCAACAGACCTGACACTGAATTATCATTATACGCTTACGCTTGTTTTTCTCAGCACATCTCGTCTCCTGAGATTCACACTTTGAGATTAATTAAAGTTTAAATATAAGAACAGAGCTGCGTACAACTCGGAGCTCATACATTATAAGCAAACATCATCAAGCCACCCAGCATCCTTCCTTCTTACTCAGGGTATATACAGGATTCATGGAGCTAAATGCAAACTTTTCATACATTTTAAGACCTCAGTGCCACTTTAACCGGTTACATTGGCGACACTTTTACTTACATTTACTATGTTTAGTTGTGCTATCTTACAATCAGTATAGTCTTAGTTTGTGATAACTCTATATCAATGCAACATATTTGAGAAGGGTGAGAACAAAGCACAGGAGAATTGAGTGACTAACCTGATGCAAGATTTATTAAAGAGAAACCAGCTTTGTGTCTACCACTTAGCATGCTGGACCGGACAGTGTTGATCCCCATTGAGGCTACCCTATCCGCCTTCCGACACACAGACACGGTTATTCCCACAGGGGGCCCTCAGCCATGGTTCCTTATCCTTTTCATTTCCATGAAAATGTGTGTTTCCTCTTTACTCAACTGTTTAACAACTGGGTGTAAATGGACCTCCCACTATTTGCCTACGCAATGGTTAAACGTTAGCATATGACCTCTTTGTAACAAATATGAAAAGATGACACACAATTGAATACCCTGGAAAATACATTTGAATACTTTTGAAGGGCCTTAATTCTCTCTAAATTGATTTATCAACTTTCAATACTTTTTAAGACCCCGCGGACACCCTGTTACCACAAAATGAATGCTTACAATTCTTTGTACAGCCATTTCTCTGTGTGTGTAAATATTTCTGTGAAGTATGACTGACCTGTGTGAACGTGCTGGTGTGCATCGTAGAGGCCTGTATATGCAGTACCACTCTGTCCACTAATGGTTTCGGCCCTGTGATAAATCCTACCCTTAACCTACCAAAGGAGAAAACATAAATCATACTCACGTAACATTATTATAATTAACAAATATGTTACATAATGTTGTACAATACGTAAGTGTGAACTACCCCAATCCGAATCAAAACATGCACATACTACCTTCAAAAAGTTTGACAGAAGTATGGCAGCAGTACAATGGTACATCAGATGATGATGGGACATACAAAATAGGACTGAGCAATATAGCTTAAATAATCATATCTTCATATTTTTCAGCCTCCTGATCACATGATTTTCAGAAGAACCCTGTTTATACGCTACAGGAGGAGACTCCGGATAAGTACATACGTTTTCACACCCTCACTCTTCACTGAAACACCCTTAGGGAATAATGCTTCCATGAGGATTTCCATGTGCAACCCTGATAACTGTGTCTAGTAAAAAAGCACAGCTGTTTAAATGTACTCATGTACGTGCTTTTAACAGCACCCACCCTGATGAAAGAATTTTAGAGAAAGAGTCTGTTCGAAGGACTCGTCCATCAACATCCATGGAAAGAAACGTCGGTGCCCAAGGCTGAAGAACAATAGAAACACCAGAATTGATAAGCGTGTTGACTTTGCATGAATTATAGCCAACTGTTTACTTTACAAGAACAGGAACAAACAAAAGTTGTGATAGTAATAACACTCAATTACAAACGGTTTATTTAAAGAGAGCAATAAATCAGCCGTGCTTACTTTTTGGAACTGAAGGAAATAATAGGGGTCATCCTCGATGATAAGCATGTCATATTTTCTTGCAAGCTGAAAGAGAATTTTTTTTACAAATGTGATCCAAAAGAATGCTACTTTTGAGCTTGTTTTGCCCACACATGTTCTGGTCACCAAGCTGTCTGGGAACAAAATCTACACTGCCCATCCAAAAAAAGTCAAACACACTAATATTTAGTTGGACCGCCTTTAGCTTTGATTACGTCACGCATTCGCCATGGCATCGTTTCGATAAGCTTCTACAATGTCACAACATTTAGTTATTTTTCGCGAAGATCTTGCATTGATGATGGGAGAGTCAGACCGCTGTGCAAAGTCTTCTCCAGCACATCCCAAATGTTCTCAATGGTGTGGCCAATCCATGCAATGATGTCTCATGCTCCCTGTCTCCTTCACTACTTGTTTCCTGTCTCTTTCCCCGGTCTTTAGTCTCTATCACTATTTGAGCCCGATGAAGGGCATTGGCATCTTGGAATATGCCTGGAATAACCTGGTCATTCAGTATATTCCGGTAGTCAGCTGACCTCATTCTTTGGGCACATAACGTTGCTGAACCTAGACCTTGTCAACTACAGCCACCCCATATCATAGCACTGCCCAAGTGGTGACTTTTTTTTTGGATGGGTAGTGTACATACTGTATGTATGAATATGCAAAGGCTTGGTACCCTGTTGGCAGTTACAAACCTTAATATACAAAGGGGTAGTAACGTCATGCTCAAATGTAAATTCACATTGCATTATACTATACATTTGTATGTGCAATCCCTGGGATCAACAAATGACCACTAAGCCAAAGAAAGCTACATGTAGGGTTATTATTCAGGTGGCTACCTATATACTGTAAACTACAGTGTACACTAATGTCGTTTATAGTGCTCACTGTGGCAACGCAAACTCTATTGGACAAACTACTTTCATGTGTTTGCTCTCTCACATACATGCATAATGCACAGAGACAAAAGACAAATGAGGAAACACTAAGAATTATGTCTACATTAAAAGCACACATGTAAAATAGCCAATTTAGGAAATCAGCCAGATAGCCCTTACTTCGTAGACTTCATGTTTCCTCTCCAAAGTCAGAGATGCTCCAGTTGGATTGCCTCCATTGGGGATGGTGTACAGAAGTCTTGGTACTGTACTAGCTGTCTTTTGCGCATCTGATGGGTCCCACTGTGCCAGAACGGCCTTTAAGCCTTTTGGGATTATTCCATACTGATCACTCTGCACATTAATGATATTGCAGCCCAGCGGCTGAAGCTGTTGAAACAAACCTTATGGTGAGCATTTAACGACATACATATAACTTAATTATATATATTAATTTATATATATTAATCATATAAATGATTATAGTTAAGGCCTCAATCCACAAATGCATCTGTATTCTTACTGCAGCCAAAGTTCCTGCGTATGTAGGTGCATCAAGGAGGACGTTGTCACCAGGATTGACAAGCATCTCAAACATCTGAAATACAGAATGTGAGGAAAATCTCTAATCTTAAAATCTAAAGTTTACACAAACAGAAACTAAAGGGTAAAGGGATAGTTCACCCCAAAAAAATGAAAACTCTTTAGCTACGATATTGATACATTGCTAGCAAATACACAGTATGTGCAAAACTAGGTGTACTTTGCATAGGCCCTCCTGGCTGCCTGTAGTGACACACAATTCCATTTGTCCTTTCTGTGGGCTGTAGCTGGCAGTAGGTGGGTTGTGGAGACTCTTCTGGAGGTCCTTCATCCATGACGCCAGCTCTGGAATACTATAAATACACAAAAATTGTCTCTAGAGGTATTATGTGTACCTAAAATCCCAGAAACGACTCACACTATAAACTGAAAATGTTAGATTGTAGACAGTTTCTGGATCTTATACCCATATGAGCCAGAGTATTGAAGCGCTCTCTTCATCAAAGTCTCATCGAACACCACATCATCTCCACCCTTCACTTTAATCGTGGCAGACTGGAAAGGGAAGGTGTTGGGGTTTGGGGCACCTCCAGCCAGGGAGATCAGAGATGGAGGAGATCTTTGCTGAAGCTCAGCTGGTTTATAGAAAGAAATAGTGTTGTGTCATTTATCAGAAAGTTTATTTAGGCCAGTGAGAAAAACATAAATACATGTTAGTCTAGGCAGACTCACTCAACAGGCGAATGGGTGATGGTTTCCGTGCTGCACTTACAGCGGTCAGATATCTAGCATAGTTCATGTTTCTAAATGGATTAAAGTGGAGAAAATGTATTTTAAGGTACTGTCTTTAAAATAAATAGATACATTAATATAAAATATAGTGTTTTGTGCAACGGTGTCACTGAAATCAGTGTCAATGCTTGCCACAAAAGTTAATAGAAATAACTTTTGGAAAAGTTAAAGTAATGAAAAAGTTAATGGAACATAAAATATAATAATACAACGTAAATAAAAATACGAATTGTCTAACAAGCACGAAATCATTCATTTTATAATTAGGCCTATGATTCTAAGAAATAGAAGAGATAAAGTATTTAGATTGTCCTAGAAAACGTTTGAAAGCTTTACATTGTGTAACCGAGGCTAAGCTAAACCAAACCAATAAATAAAGCACAGCATCAGTGTAATAACCAGATATTATTACAAATATTAAAGCACGAGCTAAATCTGTAAATCATCGAGAGCTGTTCGAACATCTATACACAAAGACCATTTGCAGCTTATAAAGCCTGATATCTCGAGCACGTTCACTAACCTTTTTACATGCAAAGCCTTCTGGGCTGTGTAGTTTCTTATGCAAATGCCATCGAAAAGCTCACCGGTTGAACCAGTTCCCCAAATCACTATTATGCAAATGTCAAATTTCAGTTCATTTATTTACTTCAAACATGCCTTATATAGGGATGAGAGAAACGATGTTTATCGACACAAAAAAAAACTATGCGGGTACATTTCCATTTTCTGTCAAAAAGCGTTGACCTGTACGTTTAGTTACAGTACCACGAGAGGGCGCATGCCCGACTCCACCGCTGCATACGTAATCTCACAGGGTGGCTTTCTCTTAAAAAATAAAAAACTATCTCTAAAAAAAGTCTCTCTCTTAAATGGGCCGATATACTAAAGGCATCTAAATAAACACCGAAAAGTTACAAAATTAAAATGGTTTAGATACGTCAAACAAGCTCCGCCTCTTTCAAGGTTCAACAACATTTCCCACAATCCTTTTGTGGGAAAGCTAACGCTGCTCAGTAAACACCGCTAAAATGCTAGGCTACACCTATAATTCACATAAATATTATTCGGTACCGTCTTGTAACTGATATCTGTATCATTCTGTGTTTTTATGCATTAACGCAGTTTACTTAAACAAGAAAATAGCATTCATTATCGCCGCATCATTTAACGTTAGCATGCTTGCTTTTACGGAACGCTAGGTTCGGGTATGCACGTTAGTTAAACATATCACGTGTAATATGTGCATTAAGATGACTATTATAGTTAATAATTGAGGCCAGGCAAATCTGTGTGTCCATGGGGAAAAGGAAAGACATGATTCATCCCAGGTTTCTCGCCGGTAAGTCTTTTTAAGAAATAAAAACATGCTTTTATTAGTCTTTAACGTGTGAATACACTTTTAAACAGATGTAAATAAAAGTCATATCGTTTACTATTAAGAGAAGTGAAAATGTGGTTATCACACTTATTATTTTTAAGATCATTTTTAACACTCGGAAGATGTGGATTGTCACAATGTCGAAGTTTTAACAAAGGGGGTGGTACATGCTTCATAGGGTCCAGCTGGAGTGTCCTTGTGTTTCTGATCAGCTAAAATATATATCAACTATGTGTTCTTTAGGAGCTGTGGATGATTATATTAACAAGAAGAAACACAAAAAGCACAAGAAACACAAAAAGAAGCATCATCGGGATGATGGACACAGTTTCTCCTCTGAGGCTCTGGAGTCGGACTCCGGCATGGTGCTCAAACCTCCTCAACTCAAACTCAAGATCAAACTAGGAGGACAAACACTAGGCACCAAAAGGTCTGTGCTTTTAAAGTCTTTTGTGTTTTGCTTGATAGCAGGTTATTGCTAGTTATATTTCTTTGACATTTATGAGACTTTCAGTTTCTGGTATGCCGTAGATCAGGGATCTGCTGCTTAAACTACAAGCTTTTGCATTTTACTCATCATTATAATTTCGAGTTTATATTAATAAAGTGAATAGTTTAACGTTACAGACAGTACATTGATTCAGAATTACTGTTCGCATGCTATTCGCATCACATTGGTTTCTCGTGAATGGATATGAATAAATACAGTGTCGTGCTTTTCTGACCTTCATGGCATTTTCTGTGTATCTTAAAAACGTTTAAAGTTAAGTATATAAAAGTTAAATATCTCACAATCTTATCACAATGATCGGATGAATGAGAGGTGATGACTTTCCTTTTTTTGAAGTGTGCCCACATTTACAGTGATCCCGGACTCTCTGCGCGTCGTGTCACCGCTGAATGTAGACAGTGATGAGGAGGATGATGAGGAGGATGACGAAGACTCTGATGATGATGTGCCATCAGAGGGTGTCCCTATTGAGCAGTACAGAGCCTGGCTGGGTGAGTGATTGGGCAGTTGAGGTAAAAATTTTGCCTTGAGTGAACTACTGTCATGTTGGCCTACTGTCAAACATAAAGAGAATTCAAAATGGAGGCTTTGGGGACTGGTAAGGACCCTAGGTCACTTCACAGTGGGACAGTGATGATTTAACTTCCTTTTAGAAGCGCACTGTGATTCTTCACAACTAATATTTATCAACAACAGGCAAAACCAGCATCTCTTTGTTTCAAATTTTTAGATACTGGTTCAAGTACGTAATGAAAAACAATTTTGATTATTCCGTTACATATCCATGTTTTTTTATTTTTGGTTTGTTATACAAAGATGAAGACAGCAACCTGGACCCATCTCCACTGCCACACATGGACACATATTCACTTCTGAAAGTCCCTATGGATGAGGAGGAGAGGTGGCTGGATGCTCTGGAAAAGGGAGAGCTGGATGATAATGGAGAGCTCAAGAAAGAGATCGACGAGACTTTGCTTACAGCTAGACAAGTAGGTTGAAGAAACTGCCTGGGTTGGATGGGGCTTAAATTGATCACAATATAATACAAACAAATATAATCCGGAATTTAATCAAATGTTTTTTAAACTGAACAGAAAGCGCTTCTACATAAACAGCAAAGCCAGCCCTTACTAGAGCTCCCCATGGGATACAAGGAGAAGGAGCTCACTGCGGAAATGATGCAGAAGCGTGAAGAGCGTGCCCGCAAACGTCGTCTTCAGGCAGCCAAGAAGGCAGAGGAGAACAAGAATCAGACCATCGAGAGGCTCACTAAGACCAGCAAGGCCAAGATCAAGAGTATGAGGGAGCGCAAGTCAAAACAGGCCCATTTCCCCATGATCCGTTACAGCAGTTCTGCACAGGGTGCATCTGTATCTTACCCTGTTGGGATACCTCCCCCGACTCCTGCACTACCACAAGCTCCTCCTCCCGCGCCGGTGAACTGTGGAGTGTCTGGATGCTCTAATCTTAAAAAATACTCCTGCTCCAAGACTGGGACTCCACTGTGCAGTCTGGAGTGTTACAAGAAGAACCTGACATTGGTGGGGGGCGTTGCTTAACTTATTAGCTGCAGCTTTGTGCGTTTGTAATGTTTAAATCGTGCAGGTGTCACATGTCTGGTTCATACAATTATGTTTAATACAAGCAGGTTTGAATAATCTGTGTGAAATTATGGTGAAGTTTGATATATTTTGTGAATGGTAAGACACAGTGGGCCTTATTCATAAACACAAAACAAAAATCATTGCCATTTCAAAAACAATTTATGAACAATGATTTGGATATCAAAACTTTTCTACGTTGTATTGTGTGTGTGAGCTAAAGGCAAAACGGCTTTATTTTTGTGACAAGATTGAAATAAAGAACACTGAAGTCAATCTTTTTGCATTTATTTTAAAAGTGATATGCTCATTTTGAATAATGTATAACAAAGATTGTATTAAATCACATTGTGAAAAAGTTGTTGTGTTAGCGTCACAAGGATGTGGTCATAAATTCTGCATAGCTGTTGCCCATAAAACGTTGTTCCACTTGATCCAGCAAGGAAAGTTTATATGACAAGCAAAAAAAATACAAAGGCCGTTGAGATTTCATAAGCGTTGTAGCTTATTCTGCACATTTAAGAAATCCATGGTTTGAGGTAATACGTTGAGTTTTCTCTTAACCATTGCAGGTGCATTTATTGGCTCCAAAAATTGACATTTAACACGGAGCACTACTTCCATGCATAGAGCACATTCGACTGTGTTGACTGAGCCACTTTTGCCTCAAACAGTAACATGAAATTCCATCGTATCCCAATGTAATTCCCATTTTCCCCATGTAAAGTAATTTCTCCCTTAAAGCTTACAACCACCTCCTATACCAGACCAGAGCATGCTATTGTTTAAGATGACATTTAGCATTCTGTAACATCACACAGCCAAGCCGAAAGACAGTCTAAATGCCATCTCAACCGGAACCTCTGCGACGGAATCATGGAAACACACATAGAACTCCTGAGGCACTGGTTCTAGAAGCATCCGTCTGGAACACAAACGGCGAATAAGGTCATAATTCTTGTGTTGAAAATATTTCTAACAGTATTTGTTTAGACTTTGCATCTTCCAACAACACTAATTTATGCTTTAATTTTATGGACAGGAGGACTATGGGACAGTATTTCCCTTCTAAGTGTCTGGAACAGCATATTGGAGCTTTAAATGCAAACCGGCTGATAAATGATGAAATTAATGCATGCTCGTTCTAATAAAGTATAACTACAAAATGCATCTATTTGTTGCATAAATGATTTCCGAACATGACAAACAATGTAAACAGTTTATTTTTAATATGGTGATGAGTCAATTAATGATAAATGCTGTTTTGTTTTACAAAATTCTACAAGATATTTAGGAATCATTCTTTATGAAAGTTGTTTCTTACGTACCCTATAACCCAATATGTCATCATGGGCGCTGGTTTCTTCGGATCTGTCCAGTTTTCAGGTTTGCATTGAAACAGAACACCGTGTTCTTTGACTGGACCCAAACCTCGAGTGCTCTGAGGCCGCTCTGACCCTCTTCGATCCTGCAACACACACATTTACACATGTTATTTATGTGCAGAGAAACAAAAACCTATCAATAATAATTAAGACTGCAAACATGATCTCCATTACTTGTATTTGGTATGCTTCAAGCCAAGTTTATTCTTTTCTAAATTTGTAGTCATTTAAGAGTGGAATTTAATTATTGATACTAAAGACATGAAACATCACCAATGAATGGATCAATATTATGTTGATAAATACATTTTCCGCAATATACATAAGCTGACAGCACTAAAATGTAAAAAAATTGATATGTTGATTATATTTTAAAATAAATTCTGTAGAAGGTTTAAAGGAACAATAAAGGGTTTTTAAGAGGATCTATTTACAGAAATGCAATATAATATACAAAACTATTTCTTCAGAGGTGAATAAAGACCTTACGTAATGAACGGTTATGTTAGTAATAACTTATAATATGATATTTATATCCACATATAGAGCAGGCCTACATACATTGAGTTCGCTACCATGTTTTTGTACAGCAACCATAAATGGACAAACAACTTTACAACGCGCGTGTCCTCTCCCCTACCGTACGGATCGCGCTCTACGTTTCAGAAAGCATGTGAACCGCGGATTAACTGTAAATGTATTCATCCTTGAGTAAAAGTGTAAAAGGCGTTCTCGCTCTCTCTCCAATTTTGGTGCAAAGCGCGCTCTCTCTCTCTCTCTGGACGAGTACAATATTAAAATGGTTCCAGATAAACAATGATGCTCAAAACTGATGTGACTCACATACTGATCCGACTCAAAGCAAACTCCTCAGGGGTGATTTTTAGACAATCTTTCGCTCCAACGTCTCTTCGCTGGAAAGTAACTCCATAGAGTATCCCCCTTAAGCCTTAGTCCTAACGTTTCTCTGCTGGAAAGTCTTTATAATTTTAATGCAGGTCCTAGCTGCTTGCCTGACCTGTGTCCTTCATTTTATTCTTAAAATCCACGTACCTTTTATTTTACGCAATAAATAAGACTACTGTCTTTCTCATGCCCGCATGATCTCTTCCCTGTGTCAACACGAGAAGTCACGCTGTCGCATCCGGCGACATCTTAATGTACTGTGGTGGCCACCGTCGTGTTTGTAGATTCGTTGCAAATCTATAATACAACGCTAGTGGCCGCTGTAAATCAAAACTGCGCCTTTAAATCTATCCTATTAAATGAATGTAAGCTCCATTAGCAGAGCTGTTCTTACCCGTGTCGGGAGGCTCTGCTGAAAGACGTGCCGTATAGACAGGCAGCAGCGATAGAAGTTCTGGATGAGTTGAGGGTGGATGGATCCGCTGAGCTGATATACTTCTTTGTGTGTTGGAGCGATAAAGATGCCCTGCACCGTCTCCATGAGGACATAGTGGAACAGTGTATTTTCGGCACCTGCTGTTAGTCTGTCAACAGATACACAAGAAAACATTTAACATATAGACTAAACTGATCCGTGCTTAATTTCTTTATTGATATGTTTTTTTGTAAACTATTATATTGTTGCTGTCCTTCCAAAACCTTGGATGTCCAAATCAGGAAATGGGGAAAAAAAACACTGACTAAACAGTATTTAATTGTTTAAAAAGTACAAAGGTAACAAGCACTTTTCAAAACTTTATATGGGTTAGATATGAACAAAACCCAGTGACAAACATAACGAGTGACTAATAATAATGATTTATGCCAAAGAAATTAAAATGACGAAACATGAAGATACAATGTTTCAGAAAGACGGCAGCGATTTACAGTATAACAATTATTTTTACAATAACTATTAGCTGCTTAACTGATGTAGAATGAAGTTAAACGTAAAGTAATTTTTAAACAGAACTACTCTGCTCTTGCTACTGGCAGGGGCGGAGCCAGGCGTTGTAGACATTGGGGGCTTAAATCTTTCATTTGATTTATTGTTTGTGGATACATTTATTACAGAAAATGTACCGTGAGATCAAAATGTAGTGAACATTTTTTTTAAAGGCTGGCAGGGAAAGAGTTAACAGGCAGAATATGTATGCTGTAAGCCTGTAACTATGAAGTTACACAAGAAAGGTTGATAAGGAATTTGGAATAAACAGCATTACTAATATAGAATCTTGATGCCTGTTAAGTAGTTTTCATATCTGAATCTTACAATTTAAATGTTTTATTGTAAACAGTTGGCTTTGTTATGTCTGCCTTCTTACTCACTAAAGTCATCTCCGCGCTGGAATTCACGCATGGTTTCTGTTACGAGCCCGCCTGCCGATCAGCAGAAGTTCGGTATTCTTCAGTCTGATTGGCTGACATTCTGCTTGCCCTCTGTAATTTGATTGGCTGGAGTTGTGTAAACTCTGTCTTTCTCATTTGATTGGTCAACTTTTTGACATAGAGGAGCACTAGCCGCTGCTGCACCAAGTTACTATAGGGCACAGAAATTGCGAGAAAAGCTGGTAACAAGTCTTTAACAAGTCAAAAAATTATTACTTGTATCCCAACAGTGGGCCGGCACACATTGAGCAACATAGCCTATTCGCCTAGTGTTAACATTAGCCATTAACCGTTATGCCACTGTAATAATGACCAATTTGAAAGCGTGTTTACTGTCAAAAGATGAATCATTTTAATTTGCACACATGTCATTTACCTTTGTTTTAATCTGAACGTCGTCTTCTGTAAAATTGACTGAAATGGAGGACCGAGTTTCAAGCTGACTGCTGCCACCCAGCGTACTGAATGAATTCATTTTAGAAACCCGAAATAGATTCGGGGCTCTTTTTGAAAAAACATTCGAGGCTTGAGGCCCAAAAGCCGTCCCCGCTCCGCTCCGCCCCTGGTTCACTATTTAAATGGTTATTTCACCAACCACTAGTGAATTTGTGCAACTCACTTGAGAACATTGTGCATCTCCTCTGTTTCCCTGTCTGTCAGACTTTTCTTCAAGGAGCCCAGGTAGAAGGGGTTAGGATGCTTTAAACGGGGAATCTGCGCACCAAAAGAAAAGGTTTAAGCAAGAATACCATAGTTTTAGGATAAACTCAATATTTCACTAAGAATCAGAATAATGTGTATAAAAGCTGAATTGAAGTTTAAAGCAAGTCAGTCCACTGGCAGCTACTTGCAGTCAAAAATGATAAATTAATGTGTGGCAAAACACCACCCCAATCTCAAACAAAATAACAAAGCTACAAAAAACATCTCTGAATATAAGAGGTAGTTTTGGTTTGTTTTCCCAATAATACATCTTGGGATGAACTTTGTCCGACTTGGTTTGTAAAAGGATTTTCATGTGGACCTAATCTTAAAAAGCAGCTACTGTCTCCTGCTTTGACTATGAATCCAAGTCGACTAACTCAATAAATGGGATGAAAGCAAGTTTCCATGGATTTGGTTAAGGCTGTCTCTCTCTATGAGAATTTATGAGTCAGACATGCTGGTCCAGGATGTCCATTCTGTCAGACGCGTTCAGCCAGTTTAACTCGGATGAGTGATGTTTGGTTTTGATTTACAATTCTAGATTCTGATACTGCTATACAAGATGTGGTTTTGGAAGCACTCGGAACACATGCTCAATAATACACGGCATGGTCATATTTAGCAAATAGTGCAGTGGTGACATACTGACTTTGGTAGACAAAATTTAACTCCTAAATGTTTGTGAGATGTGATCACAGAACCTAGACAAGAATGTTTTATGTTGATATAATATGGGTTAAATAAAGTTATATTTTAAATTAAATCAAATAAAAACTTCTGAAGCCACCAATTCTTATTGCAACACGCTAATAAAATATTTTTTTCACTGTCAATTTATTTAATTCAGACTTTTTCCAGTACAACAAATATGTCTGCCAAATGAAAAACTGCGATTAATAAATACTTGAAATATAAAAGTATAAAAATATGATGTATTATGTAAATAATAATACAAACATTAAAATTGAATGTAATTACCTTTTACTATGAAGAAGATTGACAGGGTGTACTTTTTCCATAAAAATAAGTTCACAATATACATTGGGTGCAAACAAACTTTTTTTTGCCAAGATATAATGTAATGTTTAATTCCGATGTATTCTGTGAAATTTGCCTATATACACAATAAAGATGTGGCCTGAAATTTAGGTTGTGCCCCCCCATGCTCAAACAATGCCCCCATAATAAAAAAACTTAAGTTTTTGTTTTCTGTTAATACTAGTAAAATAGCAATACAGATTACATAAATCATACTTAATAATAAATCATTAAAACAAAATATAATATAATAAATCACACCTTGAAAAATCCAGCATTTCCTCCACTGCCGTCTGATCCGCCCGACCCAAGGGAATCTCTTCGCGTTCCACTAGTTGGTATCCTCCGTACTGTTTCCGGTGTGGCAAAAGGACTCAAACCTGAAGTAAACATCCCGGGCCCTTCCACTTGACCTTCGCTCCCGCTATCGGACATACTCCTTTGTGGACTTGGTCTTCGTCCTCTTAAACCTGACGAACCCATCTCCCCAAACAGACTTCGACCAATTGACCCTGGCGATGGGGGTTTGATGGCTGCTGTCAAACGGTTAAGAATCGGTGAGCTTCCAACGGCATCTTGTCGATCCCGTCCACCCGTAGGAAGGAACCAATCGGCACAGGACAAGCAGGGTGTGGGTGGAGCACAGAGACGCTCCTCAATACCTGCGTCGAGACTCTCTAGCTGAAGGAGTGTGGCTTTGACCTGGTCCACATACACGCAGTCAGGACCGGGAGATCCAAGAGCAGCTGAGGCACAGCCTCCGGCCTCCAGCAATACACAATGCATAAAGTGTCGCTGGAGACAAATTTAGATTCATTAGCATGAATGTGTCAACAAATTAAAGAATTTCTTCCTTGAATCTAGTTCTGGGCTTGATGGACAGCTTTCATACTTTTTACAATATGCTGTAACGACGAGTCACGTGTTTCATAATGCTAAACAATGTCTCACCAGGCCCACTATGAGCAGGAAGTAGCGTCCATGTGGTTCGCAGTGGCCAGGATGGGAGGCGGGACTTGGCTGCGCTCTCCGTTGAGGAAACACCTCCCTCCACACCACCAGCTGCCCCACGCGCTCCTCTGATGCCAGCGGCAGGAGACAGTAATGCTGACAGTAAAGACACACATCCAGCAGGTCTTCCTTTGGTAGGTGATTTGCTATGAGATATCCCTGCGTGACATCACATAGAAGATCAACCGACAGACAATTTTTTCCGTAGTAAGCATTATTACTTAATTTGGCCATTACTTACATTCATAGCAATTTATACATCAATTTTTATTTATTTAGAATGTTATCTAGAAATACTCAATTCCTTGAGTCAGGCAGGATAATATTTTTTAGAATTGATGTACCATTATATGTGTTTTTATTAATCGTGTTAAATTGATAATTCACCTAAAAATGAAATGTCTTATATTATTTACTCACCCTCTTGTAGATTCAAATATGTATGTCTTTCTTTCTTCTGCAGAACACAAAAGAAGATATTTTAAAGAATGTTGTTATACGGCACCCATTCACTTTCACTGGTTTTGTGTCCGTTAAATAGAAGTGAATGGGGACAGAGGCTTTTCAGTAACCAACTCTCTTTAAAATATCTTCTTTTGTGGGTGAATAAATGATGACAGCATTTTCATTTTTGGGTCAACTATCGTAGTAATATGGGTGATTTGTTATAAAAAAGCATGTTTCAGTTTGAGACTTACCTTGTAGAACAGACAAGAGCCCAAAATAACGTATAGACGCCTCATACCATAGAAGTCTTCAGACTGCGCAATGAAAGACAGAGACAGATCAGTGAACTGACTTTAATGGTTCATCAGGCCACATTTGTGGTCCTTTACAATTCAATTGAGATCTAAGTTGCGCTTTTTACGTTTCAGAATCTAACATTTTAAATGGTCTTACCATGTCACCAAAATCTGAGGACTCAAAATCTGACAGGATGGTGTCCACCTCAACCTAAATAAGGTGGAACAGAACAGAAAATTTATTTATACTTTGTCATGTAATTTTTAAGCTTAATAACTCTAACAGGAAATCACACCTTTATGTCTGCCGGTAGGGTGAGCCAGCGAACAGCTGGTAAGCCGTCTAAGAAGAGCGTCCCTGAGATGTCAGGAGTGGGGGGTCTAGAGCTGTCAATCAAATGGGACGGCTGGATAAGCTGCTGAAAAAACAGGCAGAAGAAGTGATCCAGACGAGATCCGTTCTCCATCTCACAAAAGGCACTGAGTACAGAGAGTGAGTGAGAGAATTAGAATCTTATGAAGAAAAATACATGTAATTTTTAACCCCAAAATATAATATTTGCTACTTTTTTGCCCTCAACACTGTGTCTACACTGGATGCGGCGCGGCGTGTGCCGGTGTAAGACTTTACAATTAAAATAATACATCACAGTCATTGTATTTACAATTTTGGGCATAACAGTAATGATTATTATTCATATTGATAATAAATTATTAGGGGGGAGGAATTGTGATAAAACTCATCTCAGTGCATATTATTGTGGCACATTGCATAAATGCTCAACGACCCACCTGTCAAGTGAACCATACATGACCTTGAGCGTGCGGACAACTCCCTCGATCACAGTCTGCAAATACAACAGAGGAACCCTGCAGAACAGACAAAAATCCCTTATAGAGCTACAATTACACCGAAATAAAATATGTCTGCATGCTGATACAAAGCAACAAACATATTCTTATTGAATGTCCAATGCCAGAAAACAGAAGTGATTGTTTACTTGAAGACTGTAATGGGAAAAACAAGGTTCACAGCTAGAATAATTCATACTTGTAAGTCGCTTTGGATAAAAGCGTCTGCCAAATGAATAAATGTAAAATGTAAATGTCATATAAAGAGACTGGAACATACAAATTGGACAGCAGCATACACGACCAAACTGGACTGCCCGACTCAACCAGATTTTCGGGCCAGTTTAACCCGTTTCATTACCAATATCATTATTACCTGCTGGCTGGCACACCTAAAACCAGTAGATCGGATCCTTCCTTCCAGTAACCCACATGAACCAACTGTTTCTGAAGCAACAGTGAGGAACTGTAGGGAGGAGAAGAAGTGAGATAACGCAGAATTCACTTTGTCGCAGAATATTACTTTTAGGGGTAGATGTAGTCTTTGTTCTCACCTGACTATCTGTCCACCCGTGACATTTTCCAGCATGTCACAGAGTGTCAGAAAAATCCCTCTCACTGCTTTCAGCTGGGCCGATGCCTCTGACACTGGATACTGATACAAGATCTCTTGCTATAAGAAAATGGAAAAGCACTGTAGTTAAAAAAGGGAATAAAACCCCATTTTGTATAAAACAAAATACATGTACACTTACAAAATTGTACAGTTGAATACATTTTAAAAACTTCAATTGGCAACTTAAATTTCCCAGCTAATAAAAGTTTGTAAGTCTAGGGTGATTATTATTAAGACTGTATTTTCACCACATTTTCTCATCCAAACTACAACTTTAGGGTTTTATTATAATGACGATTTATATATGTGTGTGCATGTATGTATGTGAAATGTAACTATGTATATATTACATAAAGTCAATTATATTTTAGTCCCTCTTTGACTAAAACTTATATACCGGTATGTAAACCAACAAGCTTCTTTATTGTATTACCCTGGGGGCTTTTTAAATCAGTATTGAAATAGTTTCCATCCATTTTAAACTCTTGTTGGGTGTTTTCCTTATTACTTATACCTGACCATGCCCTGAAGTAAGCTGTAAAATATCCTGATATGTATTAAAAAGAAATTGCTCCCCTTAAATATATTTATATATATATATATATATATATATATATATATATATATATAGTATCAGTAGTTTCTTATCAGTTAAACACAAGAACGACACATCACAAATTGAAAATTCACTCAAACTAATATAAGAGATTTTCTCTATTAGTGCTTTTTATTCATTAAGCAATTGAAAGCATTTAAAACTACTTTTCAAAGCCCTTAAAAGCTTTTCGTTCTGATGAGCTTTTGGCTATGAATTATTTAGCCAGACAGCGCGAGTGAGTTTCCACAGGTCACACTGATGGTGCTATGCTATAAATACGGTCTGGCTGTTAGACACAGCAGAGCAATTCATGTTCCTTTCTGGCAGCTCAGCACTGACTGATTTGACAGAGGAAACTCTTTTGGATGGTGAAATCTTATTAATGGATCAAGTGGCAACAACCCTTGACATTTTTCACACACAGCCTTTTCATCCTTTGCCTTCGGGAGAAAATGGACGTTTTCACAGGCAGTCCTATAAAAACGGAGTCGGGGACTATATTTACTGATGGAAATCCGCGGCGGTTTGTGAAAAGGACTATACAACGACTCATTTGCATTTAGAAGATGAGCGTTCAAAACGGACGCTCAAAAAAAATCTACAAATTCCATGACATCATGTTACACTTCACCTTCCTGTTAAAGTGGCTGTCCAATCAAATACGCTTTAGATTTAGAAGCGTCCCGCCCCTTTGAATAAGAAATCCGCTGAATTGACATGTCGTATCAGTCAGTTGTTCACACGTTTATTGTGTCCTACATAGTGAATGTCGCACTGTGCACTAGATAGGGGATGATCCGGACAGTCTAAACATATTGTTCAACGTTGACAATGAAGTCTAATTTCACGGCATTCCCACACAAGTGTGCTCCGGTTTAGAAAAACTAAACTATCTGACCCGTTTAAAGTCTACACAGTATGTTGTATGTTAAGGCTCTTTGGAGGAAGTCAGACACCGCCGCTTTGATAAGTAAACAAGACAAACGCCAGTGTCACACACCAACTGACCTCTTCCTGTGGCGACTCAGAGTCCAGTTTGAGTGAGAGGTACATCACTATGTGAGGTATATGTGCTATAGACATCTGGAGCTCTACTGTGTCCTCCCCCCACAGCAGTCTGACCAGCTGGCTGACCGGAGGAGATGGTTTAAGTCTAGAGTCCACACACCGTTCGACAGGTCCCACTGTCTCCAAAGTTAATCTCACCTGAAAGAGAAAGAAATTAAAATCAGGAAGAAACGAGATTGTAGGTAAAAGCATAAAAGCACTTCTGCAAATATCTCTTTCCACTTTAATGCTTTAATGTCTGTTTTGACAATTTGCTCATTTAATTTTAATATAAGAATTTTGTTCTATATGTAAAAACGTGCACCGTCTTACTGCTTTTTTGTTTATGAAGTAATCACAACAATATATCTTACATACTTATATACAGAACAAAATATAAGAGGTTGTCAGTGATTGTTTTAATGTGGACGAAGCTGTAAAGATACAAATGAACGAATACGATTTCTAATCCTATTATATTATGAATAAAATTGTGTAGATGGATGCTGAAAATGTACAGCTATGCAAAGGGAACAGTTTTCATAACAAATATGTTTTTACAAACATGACCTTTAAGGACCAGTGTGTAGTTTTTTGGAGGATCTATTGACAGAAAGGCAACATATTATACATAACTATGTCTATTATCAGCAGCAATATCACCCTGTAGCCCAGTCATCCTCAATAGGCAGTCCGCGGCCCAGATCCGGACCTTTGCTTCGTTCCATCCGGACCGCGATGACCGCGATACTATTTTGCTTCTTTAGATTGAGCCGCGCGTCTTCACAATAGAGACGGAACATTTATGTAATTGATCTGTTGCTGCTATATCCTCTAATATCTTTATTTAGCTCCGAACACGCTTCATTTTAACCCTTTACGCTCCACGCGCTGCTTCTCTCCCGCCAATGAAGAGCAGCAAACACGTGCTTATTTTAACACCACTAGTGTTGACACGCAGAGCAGGTAAATGGACACACAGCAGTAAACAAAATGCAGCGAATATTATAGCATTTGTTTGCTATAAGTCTCCAACCTTTCAACCAGATTTGTGATATTTTATTGACCATAACGTTTATGTCTACATTAGGCATTATCATTATTGGTCAGCATGTAAACATTTGTGACCCTGTGAAAACCCAGGCTAACATCTCATAATCTAAATGATTATTATAACAAGCATCAAAAATTTATTTCAAGCATTGATTTCAATAAGTTTTTGGCATTGTTCAGTCAATATTAAAGATATTGTTATATTTTCACAGAATATTCTGTACAATGATTGTATGAAGGAGCTTCGCTGGGTTTTCACAAGCAGGTTCACATTTTATAATGAAGACCAAAGTTGCCCAGTCGCCTATATTCATCATGGCCTCCTAATCATCCCCACATGTACCAATTGGGTTTGTAACTCTGTCCCCTCTCCACCAATAAGCTAGTGTGTGGTGGGCCATCTGGCGCAACATGGCCGCCATCGCATCTTCCACGTGGATGCTGCACATTGGTGGTGGTTGAGGAGATTCCCCCTTCAATGTAAAGTGTTTTGAGTAGATGTAATGATTATTTATTGTTTATTATACAGAGGTGTATAAAGACCTTACATAATGAAGCGTTTGAAACTTGCAATTTGCAACCTCACCACTAGATGCCGCAAAACAATTACACACAGCACCCATTTAACATCTAAATTTTGTTCTGATAAACGCAGTGTCACAGTTTTAGATTTCTGTTATGTTCTATTTACTTTCAGTTTCTATAGTGTTTCTATTCGTCCTCTTCTTCCAAATATCCTTCTCTGTGGTCATCAGAAAGAAATGTATACAGGTTTGAAACAACCTGAGGTTGAGTAAATGATGACAGAATTTTCATTTTTGGGTGAAGTATCCTTTTAAATCTAAAATTCTCTCTAACTTACCCATAAGATTATAACTGGTTGAATGCATTTAGCGTGAAGACACAAGAAAGCATCTGGATTTCCAACAGAACTAGAAACCTCTAATGATGGCATAAAAATACCGGTCAACATATTAAAATAAGTGAATAACTGAGTATATATCTCAAACGCTCAAAACACACAAATAGAGGTTTACAAGAATTGAGTTTCTTCGAGTTTTAGACAGAGGTTAAAATGATGTGTTCCTTTAAGTTCTTGAGTGCTGCCAGTGGACATGATGGTTCTGTTCCTGTGGTGAAGGAGCTCAAACGGCTGACTCATTGAAAGTCAACAGTCAGGCAACACTTACCTTATAATTGTATAAAACTGTGGTCAATGCAAAGCTCATTTTAATCCCTAATATCATAATAGCACTTGCTTGTCCCGTTTTATATGGTATAATTTGCTATCGGTTCTCGGCCTTTAATCATTTTCTCCCTTTCTCTTCTCCACAGAGTAATAGCAAGTTTCCTGTGGCCTCCAAAAACAAGCTTTGCCATAACCACCATCAATGCTGGGACGAAAGAACTCTGTAATTTCAACATTCCGTCCCTTTCAGGCAACCAGCCTGAAAAGCCATCAAACGCAAGGGATACTCAGAAATAAGCAGCGTTTAGGTACCAAAGTAAACAAATAAATAACAAAATGGTAGGGACATAAAGATTTTGTATAAATTCAGAATCTATAAATGTTGTGCTTTCTCATGAGTGTTTCTGTGACAATCTTTGATACTCCCATTCCACAACAGGGATAGATAAAAAGTTGAATGCTTTGGGCTAGGAAACCAATACCTAGCCCTAAGCAATATCCCCAGCAAGCCAAGTTCTACTAATAACCTTCCCTATGAGTCTCAAAATGTTTAAAGGATTAAACATTTAAGCCTAAAGTAAATATAAAGAGGAAATCTAACAAGCGACTGTGCCTAAAGCAAGACTGTAAATCATTGCACTGCCTCTATAATAGAAGAGTTTTCTTGCCCATGGACATCTCGTCGTAAACTCACAAATGCTTAGACACTATGAGAGCACGTAATGCAATCTCCTAGTCCTGGAAAAAGTCCTTTATGGGATTAATTTTTTATAATTTCCTTTTAAGACTTTTTAAACAAAAAGTCTCTCCATCCCCCTAAATGTTTTATTCTTCTAAATACAGAAAGTTTTCTTTGTTCTTTCTTTGTATCCCTCTTGGGTATTCTTATTAACAGCTATCAACTTTCTTTGAGCTATGAATCGGTACTAATCCAAGTGGCTGCAGTTTTTTTATTCACCAGGCAAGCGAAAAAAATACTGAGGATTTGATTTTAAGCCTTGGCCATTGGGTGACTTTTAACATTTTGGGTCTATGACTTTAAAGTGTCTCAAAAAGCACATACATGATAAAAGTAACCCAAACAACAAATGTGTTTTGATGGTAAACAATGGGTGTATGTGAGAAAACTCAATTGTTGTTTTACTGCCTTCAAGCATTGTTAGTTAAAACTGTTCAAACACAATGTCTGTGATTTTATGTACCGATTCGGAAGTGACTAGATATTACAGAGGTAGGAGTGTCTGTTTCGTAAGCTTGGGCGCTACAGAAGATCACATGCTCTGGATGCATGCATTGCGTATAGTCATATGACCCAACAATAGCAGCCTGCTTAATAAACCCACAGATATGAAGTAAACATGTTTATTTAATATAATAATTTCTCATTTTCATTCATTAACATTACCATTACGTAATTGTGTGGACAAATACAGCTGACTTCTGGACTGATATCAGTCTATAGGAATAGGAATGTTGAATTAATTAATGGAATGCAAGGACTATATACGCGCGTTGGTAAGAGCTTATGGCAGTTCACATTGGCCAAAACACGTGTGAAGAAACGCGTAGGTAAACTGCTCTGGGATTTTTAAAGAGATCCCGTGAGAAAAAACACGGATTCGGACAGGATTAAAATAGCAAATTACACAACTTTCTCTAACAACCCCCTGGAAAATGTATCCAGTCCGAATAGGGCTTTGGACAATAATAATTGAATTAATACAAAGATACACCTACCTGTGTGGGGCCAGGTATACAAGACAGAACTCTCTCAATGTTTTCTGAGGTAACATCCACATCGTCTACAGCAACCAGGACATCACCTACACAAAATAAGACAATAATCTTCAAAGATCATGAACATAGTATCTTACAAAGAGCAATATGGGATTCTTTCGATGCACAAGCTGAGCAAATCGCTAAGGTAAATTATATTTCTACAAAAAGAATAAAAACTCCCTGTCAAAGCCATCCACCCTCCAACTTCCTTTGGTAGATCTGCACAGTCTTATCTTCGCATGTTGCAAGTTTTTTAAGCATTCTAATTGCTTTAGTATGGACGAGCTTTGGAAAACAGTCGTAAAAACTGGTGGCCAAAGACTTTCACTGTGTAATTCTCTTGGAATTTGGTCTTTCTGGTGGAAGAAACCAACTGTGGGTTTCCCTTGAACTTCATTTTAGTACATGAACTAAAAAAACCTTGACTGTACAGTAAAACCAGGAAAGCAGCTGTTTTGTTATTTCCCATCAAGATTTTATTCGCAAATGTGCTATAAAACTGGCTTTGTTTAACAGCCAGTGGTATAAGGGAACATTTAGGACAGGCACAGCACCAACCCTCAACTTTAATAGTCACAGTAAGTAGACATTTACATTTCCAGAAGAGAATGTACTGTAAGTGGTGCTATAATGAAGTTGCAAGGTGGTATATTTTTTCTTTTATAGTGGGTTGAGCAAAAATCGTCTAGCCTTATAGTTTTAGAAAGTTATAACACCCTTTCTTCAAAACTCCTCTTTGAGGTCATTCATGTCTGTAGCCAAAATGGGGATGTTCAAAGCATCTCTACATAAAAAACAATCAACATCCTTGTCTGTCATGCTTACCGATTAGAATATCAGCACACTTGCTGGCGGGACTGTGAGGAACCAATGCATGTATAGTGAGTTTTTCTCCCCTCTTCCCTGCATTTCCACCTGGCCGGTGCACCACACCCAGCAAGGCCTCTAACAGACCCCCTGTCTCTGGAGATGGGGGCGAAGAGCTGCCGAGTCGTTTAGGGTTCAGATAGACATTCACGTCCTTCAGACGCTGCTGCTTTACCACCACCCCAGGCCGCTGCCCCGCTTGATTCTTAAGGATGGATGTGGGGCGTTGTGGAGCTCCTCCCTCTTTTCCATTTACTGCTTTTCTTTGAGATGATTGCCTTCGTCTCAGAATCCTGGCAAACTTCTTGAACTTTGCTTCGGATTTATTACAGGAGTCTGCTTCCTTTTTACCACTGTCTGTGATAATCTCCGCCTCTTTTTCACTGAAACGTACATGATTAGTGGCAGTGGACTGACTGGCGGTCACCTGGGCCAATAGAGCTTCTTCCTCTCCTTCACTCAGCTCAAGATAAAAGAGTTCCCCATTCTTCTGGACATCATCTAGCCATTCCGGCTCTAGGTCACTGAGTCACAAAACAGAGAGTTTTAGAAAAGTAATTTAAACGTCCACTAACACAATTTCCCCCAATTTGAGTATTTACACATTTAAATGACACCCAAGAATATCTCTTGTCATGGCAGTCTATAACAATATGTTAAAGGGGTCATATTGGATGGCTAAATTGAACACTACTGTGTGTTTTTGGTGTAATACAGTGTGTTTATGCAATTTACGTAAAAAAAACCGAATTGTTTTCACATACTGTTGCTCCTCTGTGCCCCGCCTTTCTGAAACGCCTCGATTTTTAACAAAGCTCATCTTTGTGAAAAGCACCGTGTGCTCTAATTGGCCAGTTACCCGGTGCGTTGGGATTGGCTGAATACCTCAAGCATATGGCGGAAATGTAACGTCCCTTATCATATTCGTTACATCAACCATCAAAGCATATTGACAGCTGATAATGTCACCGGTTCAAGCCCGAATATGAACCAGAAAATGCATTTGACCAAGAGGATTAATCAACTTTGCCAGCAGAGAGTAACAGAAGTGTAAGGTTTTATTAAAAAAAACGATTAGGTTAACAATTAGCTAACTAACGCTAACTTCTTGAGCAGCCTTTGACACTGTGTGTCGACGCAACATGACAGTCAATAAAACATATTTTAAACCAGGCATTCGTTGCATCCAGCGGGTCATAGTTACTGAATAAAATGACTTATATTGACTTGTTGCAGGAAGTCTGTGCCAGTCTGCAGATTTGATCAGTTAGTGTGTTTCTATCTGAAACTTTCAAAAAGTCTGCAGGTGTATGATGTCTAGTTTAAAAAAAATCTGTTCAGATTTTAAAAGTCTTGTATTCCAGCCATAAGTAGTTTTTACACACACACAGCGTCTCCACGCCATGGCGGCAGCAACAACAACACTACAGCGGGTATAGACACGCCTTCTTTCTTTGTGTATACATTTTGGGAAGTGTTCTTCAACGCCTCTCACGAACTGACGTAAAAATGTGGGGGCCGTGTTTAAACAAGGGATTTTAGGCAGGTATGGACAAGCCTCCACTTTTCAATGAAAAATATATTTTGGTTTGAGACTTTAAGTTTTACAATTTTACGTGTCTAATAAATGCATGAACAACTTGTAATACACCCAAGATACAGGAAAAATTAAATCGCGACTCCTTTAAAACAAGCGTCTGCAAACAAATTATGTGACTACCTCTTTGAGTTATTTTTGCTATCAAATAGTGTTAAAGTGATTTTAGTAAAGGTGTTCTTCTCAGCATTAATATAGACATGTTCCACTTTTTGACAAGCGAAAAGTATCAAAACTTCGTTTTTATTTAGGAAGTTATTTCTTTGCTTCGCCTCTATATAAGCTTTTAGTACATTATTTAAGCTTGAAAAACATTGTAAAATGCTTGTGATATCTTGTGGCTGTGATGCTTAGTTGTCAAAATATTTAGTTAAATTATTATTAAATATTATAGAGTAAAACATTTGAATTAGTACAGATAATATGGTTTCCATTTCACGGATAGTGTTTTAGATATTTATATTATCCCAAAAATAGAGAAAGTGTAAGTAAAGGGGAAAGTTTGATTTACATTTATTCATTTGGCAGACGCTTTTATCCAAGTATGTATTACAAGTATTTATGAAGACTTTTCTTTCTAAAAAAACTAAAACAAACATAGCTGTAAAGAAAGCACAGGATATCACAGCACATTCAAGCTCTACTTGAGCAAGGATCAAATACACTTTTAACAATTGGCTGGTCGCCATAGGTGACACGGTTCTTTATCACCACAGTAGGTTGGGTTTGTTAGGTTGGCAGTGTTTCATTTACACGTTTACAAAAAAAGACAATAATGCTTGACTCCATCATTGAACTTTCATGTTGTTATCTGTAATGAGTGTCTATATTTTAATATCCAATAGATAAAAAAGACTAAAAAATTTCCAAACACTACGCTTGCAGGAGAAAGCCACAGACCATAAACCTTCAGAACAGACTCCATCCTTCAAAAATAAATCAAAAAATGAAACTGAACTGGTGAATAACATATAATTATTTCTAATGGCTGACTTTTTGAATTGGAAACAGAGATTCCACTAAGATTGAGAGAGGGCAACAGACAATGACTTTAGGAACATCTCTTTCAAACTCGGGATCAACTTCCATTGTACTACATTCAGCAAATCTGACAGTAACCAAGATGTCAAGTATCAAATAAACATTCTAGTTAATAAAATCGTTATTTGTCGACGTTTCTTACTCTGAGAAACCTGAGCCTGAACTGTAACTTGATGCAGTAGAGTCGCTGCCGTCGTTTCCTCCTTTCTCTTCGTTATTTTCAAGAGAGTCGGGCTGTAAGCGCGTCCCGACGTCTTCTATAAAATGTCTAGAAGCCATTCACGAATATTGCCTCATTCAGCCGTCATTATACCCGATTTTAATAGTAAATTTCTCCTTTTGAGCAGGGAGACATTTTGCCATCTCGTCTGCATACGGGACTTTTCATTAGGTCACGTGACGCGTTTCTCAAAGAGTGATTGGTACAATGGAATCGTTGCTATAACAACTCTAAAGCTTTCGCTCAACCGCATGGAAGGACTGAAAACGACTCACCTGCGCCACCTTACAATCATTTAACTTGTCCCGTTGTATTTCAGTTTTTTTCCTGGTAGGTCTTGCTTATTAATATCTAGAAGAAACTAGTGTATGCTACTTCTCTAAGATATCGATTTGTTTAACGCCGGTTACTAAATAGTCTTTATAGCAATAGATCGCTAGAGCCACGCACACAAAAATCCCATTAAATCCCCTCTGGCATGCTTTGCAAAAGCGGCTCGCCATAATTAAATGCAACCAAGTTATGTGGCTGAAAATACAAGAATTAACCAACCATACACATTTTGCTACACGTAATGCTTTTTACACTAACCTGTAAAGAAGTACACTCCGTATAGAATCAAAATCATCCAGGTTCTTAGAAAATGACTGAAAATGTTTTCCACCCGAGCAAGAATTCAACATCATTTAAACTTCATAGTTCCAATGACGCATTCTTCCGTCGTTTTTCAGAGAACACCACGCAAGGAATTCCAAACATGTTCTCGTTATATTATCCACGGTGCAGTCGATGCTATTTCACGTTTTATCTTCTCGTGTTGGAGTCCACTGAGTTTTGTCAAAGTTTGGTCGCGTCATTTGGCGTTTTAGAATAGGGAACAGAAATCCGACGACACTGAATATAGTTTATTTTGACATTGAAATAAGTATTGCGGTCTTGAGTATTTCTCCAGAGTAACAGTGTCGTCGGGGCCGACGCTCTTTAATGGGCGCTCTTTTAGAGAGAGAGAGAGAGAGAGAGAGAGAGAGAGAGAGAACTATTTACCAGGCAAATGCAAACATGTGGTGTACGTGCTTAATGTAATAAAATGTTGTCTGCAATCAAAAATTTGACTTTCAAATCAAGGTTTAAACATAAAAAACATCGTGTTTAAATATAATTTAACATGTAGTATTTTGATATATTTTCTTCACGTTGAAATCGTACATTATCCGTCGAGACAAAAGTTAACAGCGGTTCAACACAGCCTAGTGGTTGAATATGTTACTGCGTGTTTATTTCTGACATGGAACGATGCTGTGTGGGTCGTGTTGCACAATGGGACTTATTTAGTTGAAGCACAGATACGTAACCTTACTCATAATATGCATAGACATGTGTACATGATCAAATGCATGTGTTTACAAATTTCCTTTTCTCATTTAATACTATTTAAATGTACAAGTTGAAAACGTACTTTTATTGAACCTAAATTATGTTTTATTAAAACTTAACGAAAGTTTTTTGTGTATGTGATTTAATTCAATTTTTATTGTAATGACATACAAACATACCAATGAATCTGAAACTGTTCCTGCTTGTTGTCACTGAAGGTAAATAGTTAAAATGTTACAGGAGCTAGGCTAATTCAAAAAGTCATGCGTTTAGTCTTTAACGGTTTAGTTCTTAATAGAAATAACGTGTGGTTATTCAAAGACGTTATTTTATTATTTAACGTTAGCTGAGTAAGTTTCTGCTGACTTTAATGGCTGTCACCCTTTAAAAGCGCTTCGTTTAGCTCGTCATACCACAAAGGCGCAACTGCAGGTTACCGTCATTGAGCTTGATCGTATCCCTGTAGTGTTGTTTAGTGAGCGCTGAGAAACGTTAAGACTATACTTTCAGGGATCATTTCTATAGTATTTAACTATGAAATGTGTTTTGAATGTGATAAGTCTCCTTAACCACGATGAAGAGCATCGATGTGTTTCTCTGAGCGTGAAACGAGTATAAATAAGCAATGTATTTCGCTGATTTGTATTATTGAAGAACGTTCTTTAGACCTTTATTGGTTTGAGGAGGAGAAACGCATGATCAGAGTGGTCATTCGCTGAACATTTAAGGTAAATTAAAGTCACGAATAGAAAATATAGTTACGACTATTAACAATATAAAATCCGTATTCTGCTATTTATTATCATATTTTAATTGAGTGATAAAAATAGCGTTGCATTTTTTGTGTTTTGGAAAGATAGAAACATAATGTTCCTCTTAGTCTTCTTATGTACGTGTCTATGAGTAGGTTACATTTGTAATTGTATATGTAACCCTGCTTGCTAGGTGAAGATACGTGACAGTTACGTAACATCAACGTAATCTTGTGACCAGATTTACCTCGTGGCGCGAGCCGAAAAGTGAAATTCCTGGATTCGTCGCCTCCACGTAACCTCGTGACGATTTCTGCCGGCAACGTAATGGATTCAAATAATTGTATTGGGAACCAGTTAGTAATTGAAATACTTTGTTTAATGTTCTCTGGGCGCATGCAGTACAAAATGTATTGGTAATGACATTACGTGCCCGCAACGTGCCACTTGCGTTACTCGTGGGTTGCGTTACAAAGGTGCAACTGCAGGTTACCGTCATTGAGCTTGATCGTATCCCTGTAGGGTTGTTTAGTGAGAAGTAAGTAACATTAAGACTATACTTTCAGGGATCATTTCTATAGTGTTTAACTATGAAATGTGTTTTGAATGTGATAAGTCTCCTCAACCACGATGAAGAGCATCGATGTGTTTCTCTGAGCGCGAAGCGAGTTTAAATAAGCGATGTATTTCGCAGATTTATACTATTGAAGAACGTTCTTCAGACCTCTTAGGTCTGAAGAGGAGAAATGCATGATCAGAGTGGTTAAGAGATTCAAAGTTAAGAATAGATATGAAGTACATTAAATAGTTAAATGTACTGAAATTAGTTATGCAATCAATTATTGACTATCATCTGATTAGGTTGATTTATTTTAGCATCCCAATAGGGGCATATTTTTAATTGAAAAGGAATTATATAACTCTCAAAACATATAGAAGAAGTGTGGAATGGTAATTCAATGAATCTGTCATGGGAACTGCCGACGTATCCTTTTGACTCTATGTGCTCGACAAAATGAAAATCGAATTAATCTGTAGAGACGTAAAAATGCGCTCTCAGCCCCCTTGAGCCAAGAAGTCTTTCTGTACAGAGTTGTACATGTTCTGTTGGTATAAGCGTGGGTTTCCTCCGGACACTATGGTTTCTTAAAATATCAAGATTAGATGGAGTTACTGCTTGCCCTTTGTTGGCAAGTGTTGTTTTAACTATATTCAATTCGAACAAGATTAAGTCGAAGTAAAATTGTTATTAAGAATTATTTGACAAATGTAATCGAAAACGTTCTTTAACATTATCAGACGAATGTTGTAAGTATACTGATTTCGTTCATACAATATTAGATAGATGTAAAAGTATTGTTTTAATATATAAGGTAATGTTTTCGAAAACTAACTTAATCCTTATAATCAATGATACCAGGTATATCGCATCTATGATACTTTGGTAACGATACCTGTTCTTCATACAGTAATTTATTGAATAACTAACGTTATATAAATTAATTTTTTAGCGTTGCTTGAAAACTCACAGGAAAGTTTGTAGGTGACCTGCACTATATAGTTATTTTTTTAGACAATGTGTTACTCAACATTATTTAATATGACGTTGAAATCTATCAAATATAGGGATGTAAAGATTCACTCAGCTCACGATGCGATTTATTCAATATTTATTTTTACAAAATGAACAACTTGCCTTGTATTATTTCTTAAATGGTGTTGTGAAATGAGAGTTCAGTTATTTGCTGAATATGTCCCTAAAAGTTTGTTTCTTTTGTGAGCATTTCTAGAGCAGGTTTCTAATACTGGGGTCCTCTATTTAATTTTGGCTGAATTACTTTATGAAAGTGATTGCCAAGGCAGAGAAACAGAAAACTCACTGTTCTCAGAGATTATTAGTGTCCAGAGTATCTGTAAACAGACCCCAATTTGAGACACATGTTGTAGATATTGATGTATGCGGAACAGTTGTTCTTAGGCCAAAACTTGGGTATATGTATGTTTTTATATGTAAATAATGATATGATAAATACATTAGAGCATGGACCGCGGAACGCATCTGAGCAAGGGGGGGCCATAATTTCAAGTCACGCGGAGGGGGTGGGGCGCAAATGCATTGAAACAGACAATATTACTGATATATTAAAAAACGTCCAGCAAACATGTGTATGTGGGGCCCACATGGGTTGTAAATGGGCTACAGGGGTACAGACTGGGCATGGGCTCAAAATGGGCATCTTATCTGGGGCCCACTTGGGCGACCCAGATAGGACCTACATGGGTGAACCCAGGTGGGCTCCCCATGTGGTTTCTAGTTGGGTAATTCATGTGAAATGTGTGCATGGGTTTAAAATGGGCTACAGTTATGTCTTTTCACAAGGAGTATTATTTAATTAATTTGTTTCTTTTTCTAGCCAAATTTAGTAGGTATAGCCATGGGCTCAAAATGGGCATCTTATCTGGGGCCCACTTTGGCGACCCAGATAGGACCTACATGGGTGAACCCAGGTGGGCTCCCCATGTGGTTTCTAGTTGGGTAATTCATGTGAAATGTGTGCATGGGTTTAAAATGGGCTACAGTTATGTCTTTTCACAAGGAGTATTATTTAATTAATGTGTTTCTTTTTCTAGCCAAATTTAGTGTCCACAAATGTACATTTCGAGGAGACAAACCTATATAGGTGTTAAGGCGGAAATCCTATCTAATTCAATGTAATGTTTAGAAAATATAAAAGTATTTTGTTACTTAGTGTTAATTTAACATTTTTAATTGTTTTATTTTGATATTGCTATAATTTAAATATTGTGTTTGGTTTTTTTATGTATTTGAATAATGTACCCAACATTTATATTTGAATAAAAAAAGAATGGTCTTCACTGCGCAGAACCATTGGCGTATGTCATCAAAGTACCGCGAGATGCAGCCGCAGAAAGATCCGGTGAGATTTCCTTTAGCAATTCCCATCCCCCTATAAGTATTTGAATCGCGCCGCCGCCAGCATTTACCTGCACGTCCACAGACTTGGCTGAACTTTGCCTGCAGTTTATAGAAGGTAAGAATTACAAGTTAAACAAATATATATATACACAATGTATATACTCTTTAAGTATGAAAATACTGTTTCATTATGGTTCAAAAACTTAGTTTTGACACTTGTCATGATCGAATGAAGACAATATCGCGTCATATTTTTCTTATTTCTGGCGCCAATGCTAAACGATAATGCTGTAAATTATGCCTTTGTTCCCAACGCCATCTAATAGTTCAAGACACGAAAAAGCTTATACTTAAACTACAAGTTTGGCACCATGCGGTGTGCTCACGATCGAGGAAGATTAGCGTTATAACAATTAGATCAGGGCTCATTGCAGAGAAGCTAGTATACTCTAGTGTATAAAGCAGCTTGGGACAGATCTCTGTCAATAATTAACAAATAGGCTTTAACAACTTTTAACAATACATAAAAATAAAACATTATTCCATATTTATCATGCAAACAAATCGTTCTGCAAGGGCACATGGAGAAGATGGGTAAAAGACTCTTTAATTTTAAATCTTGATGTTTGGCGCCAGAATGCTAACCTGACACCCGTTGTTTTAACTGTGAAAAGTGGAATCATGGTTGAGTAATTATTGTCTTTTCACAGGGCTGTTGGGAGAGAGAGGAACGAGGACTGAGGAGCTGCACAGTTTTTTTTCTACGATTATAATACACAAAGTTGTAAATGTACATATGTTTTTTTTTAAATTCTAAATGTACATGTGTTTTATAAAGTTTGAATTTATATTTTATGTATGAATGATGTATGTATGATTCAAAAGAAGTTTTAAATTGAAATAAACTTTGCTTAAAAGCATACACTGCTGGTTTTGATTCATTAAATACTGTAACAACCGCACGAATTATAGGAAGGTAGAGATCAACACACTCGGATGGCAGTTTACAAACAATTCTTTATTAAATATAAATAGTATTGCTCAGCATTTAAAACACGTTACCCCCCTTTTCTCGGGCACAGGCGAGGTTAGTCCACAGTCAGAACAGCCGCACACCAGGCAGGCACAGGGGGTACACAAGAGATCCGTTAATCCAATGGAGAGTTCACAGGTAGACGGCCTTCCGTTCAACACAGAGGATATCCAAGGGCTTTACGGTATCGTCCTTCGACCGGCAGGATCACCCTCTACAGTCTGACACAAGTATTCGGATACCTTGGTCAGCAGCTCTCCTAACTCCAAGTCGTACACCTCACTATCTAACACAGGAAGCCCCCCACTAACTGTCTGTCTTCACCGCCGGAGATACTAGTTACCTCGAGCGGCCGTTTAACGTTTCCCCACAGGTGAGAGCTCGACCCAAATCCTCCCAAATAGAACTCAAGCCATGCTTAAATAATGATCCTCTCGAATCAGCTGTAACCACTCATTTAATTAACCACGTCCATTCTTTCAAATTAAAGGGCGTGTCCATCACTCACACCTCAGGTGCCCTATTCATCACACTACCCCCCTCCCAGATGAAAGGGACTCGTCCTCGAGTCAGGCAGATAAATCATAGTCTAACAATCGGGCCGGTACCCTCCTGGTCCGCGAAGAACGTCCTTCTGCAAATCCGTGATTTATCCCAGAGTCAGGCCCCAACTCACTGAGTACATGTTCAATAGGTTCAACCCCACTAGAACTGTCACCAACAAGGCCTCCAGCCATATCCCCTGTAGGGGCAGGCCACCGGGTGGAAACAGCAGGCATCGCCACATCCAGCGCAAAACCAGGCCGAAGCGCAGGGTCAAGATGCCGTGCAGAATTAGCCAACAGCGTAGGGTCAGGAGGCAGTGCAGAATCAGCCAGCAGTATAGGGTCAGGAGGCAGTGCAGAATCCGCCAGCAGTGTAGGGTCAGGAGGCAGTGCAGAATCAGCCAGCAGTATAGGGTCAGGAGGCAGTGCAGAATCAGCCAGCAGTGTAGGGTCAGGAGGCAGTGCAGAACCAGCCAGCAGCATTCGATCCCTCTCAGCAATCTGCAATTCCGGTCTTCCTGCAAATAGATTGACCACATATGGCTTAAGACGATTAAAATGCACAGCTCGCTCCAGCCCTTTTTCTTTAGGGGCAATTCGATACAAAACCTCTGTAACCCGCTCAGTAACAACGAACGGCCCCACAAAATGCCTTTGTAACTTTGGACACAGCCCCCGCTTACGTGCCTTATTTTTCACCCAGACCAATTTTTCACACTACGGTGTAAAACTGATGGGAAACTTTTACATCAAAAATTCGTTTCTGCCTCCCTGATGCTTTCAGTTGATGAGCTTTCACAGCCTCCACTACCGTAGACAAACTTTCAGCTACTTTCGTCACATAATCATTTGCAGACTCAAACCGTTCCGTCTCCCCCACTCCCAACACAACATCCACCGGCAAAACAATCTCTCGTCCAAACAGAACTTTATATGGTGAAAAACCTGTGGTAGCATGTGAACTACTCCGATAAGCCATCATAACATATGGCAGAAGCATGTCCCAATTCTGCTGATTACTATCCACAAACAAAGACAGCATGGAAAGTAAGGTACGATTAAACCTCTCCACCATCCCGTTCGACTGTGGATGATATGCTGTAGTTCTTGTTTTATGCATCTGTAGCAAGCCACACAACTCTGTAAATAGCTTTGATTCAAAGTTCCGCCCTTGATCCGAGTGAATGCTGCGTGGGGCCCCAAATCTACACACCCACTCCTGCACCAAAACTTTAGCTATGGATGAGGCTTCTTGATTTGGAAGCGCAATCGCTTCTGTCCACTTCGAGAAATAATCCCCGATCACTAGAATATACTTATTCTTCTCTGCAGTTACAGGCAAGGGGCCCAAGATGTCTACCCCTACACGTTCAAAAGGTCGAGCAACAAAAGAGGGCTGCAAAGGGGCACGAACGTTCAGTGCTGGAGATTTACGAGAAGCACACTCCGTACATTCCCTACACCACCTCTTTACATCCTCAAACCACCCGGGCCAATAGAACCGGTCTTTCACTTTCGCCTGTAATTTTTGCACCCCTAAATGGCCACCCGTAGAAGAATTATGTAACATTTTCAAAACCTCTGGAACCATCACCTTCGGAAGGACCACCTGAATTTTTAATGCAGCATCTGTATTTAGAGGCGGTTTACGCACTAACCGCCCTCGCTCAAACTCCAACTGATCCCACACGGGCAAAAACCCTCTCACTTCCACTTTAGTCTGTGCCTCAGTACGCCCTTCCTCACCCCGCAACCATAACTGTTCCACAATCTGTAAAACAACATCCTTCTTCTGCGCCTCCACCAATTCATCCTCAATCTCCCCCGAAGGAGGCGTTTCACATACCGCGCAAACCGAAGCACTAACCTCCAATGGTGAATCTGAAAACTCTTCACACTTGTCGCCAAATGATGGCAAGCGTGAAAGTGCATCTGCATTAACATGTTTTTTTCCAGGGCGGTGCACAATTTTATATTGGAAACTGGCCAATTGTTCAACCCATCTAGCCAGCTGTCCTTCCAGCCCCTGAAAATTATGGAGCCACCTTAAGGAACTATGGTCAGTACGCAATATAAACTCTTTACCCAGTAAATAATGCTTGAAGTATTTAGTAAATACTACCAGACTTAGTAGCTCCTTTTTCGTGGTGGCATATCTACGTTCTGGTTTCGTTAAAGCTCGACTAGCGTATGCCACAACCCGCTCCAAGCCATCCACCTCTTGGGACAACACCGCACCAATGCCCACATCACTCGCATCCGTGTCTAAAATGAATGAATTGTGCGGGTCAGGATACGCCAGAACTGGAGTTGTCACCAGCGCTGTTTTAAGCTGTAAAAATGCCCGCTGGCACTCATCATCCCATTTGAATTTCCGACCTTTCTCTGTGAGACGATGTAATGGTCGCGCAATTTCAGCGAACCCCTCAATAAACCGGCGATAATAAGATGCCAACCCCACAAAACTTCGAACTTCAGTTTGGTTCTTTGGTATCGGCCATTGTCTAACCGCATCAATTTTAACTGGGTCTGCTCGTATTCCCTCGGCCGATATAACGTGTCCCAAATAACGGACCTGAGTGGCAAACAATGCACATTTAGATGGTTTAACTTTCAGGTTCGCTTGACGTAATTTCCCAAGGACCTCATCCAACCGTTGTAGATGTTCCCCAAATGTTCTCCCAAAAACAATAATATCATCTAAATAAACAAGGCAAGTAGTCCACTGTAAATCAGCTAACACTAAATCCATAAGACGCTGGAATGTGCTCGGAGCGTTGCATAAACCGAAACTTAAAACATTAAATTCAAACAGCCCTTGTCGTGTTATAAAAGCAGTCTTATGTTTATCTCTGGCATCCACTTCGACCTGCCAGTATCCACTGGCCAGGTCAAGAGTGGAAAACCACTGAGCATGGGCAAGGCTGTCCAACGCATCATCAATACGCGGTAAGGGATACGCATCTTTCCGTGTTACATCGTTTAACCGCCTATAATCAACACAAAATCGAAGGGTCCCGTCTTTCTTTCGAACAGGGACCACAGGCGCGCCCCACGGGCTACACGACGGCTGTACAATTCCATTTGCCTGCATATCCTTAATATGCTCAGCCACTTCTTCTTGCAAATGAAGAGGAACACGCCGCGGGGGTAATTTAATAGGCTTCGCCTCCCCCGTCTCGATCTGATGCGTTATTAATTTTGTCCGCCACAAATCTCCCTCATTCATACTAAAAACGGACAAATTCTTGTACAATAACTCACGCACTGCACGCGTTTCAGTCTGCCCAAAGCCCTTTCCATGCAAATTTAGCCGATCTATAAGCGCGTCCAGAGAGAATGTAGGCTTATTACCTATAGCCACGTCTTCTCCCTCCACCACTACATCAAAAAATAACTTGCCCACTTTCATCCCACGTTTTAAGAGATGGGTGTCATCAGTGACATTAATTACGCGAATGGGCAGAATACCCTGCTCCACCCGACACACTACCCTTGCCACCAAAAGGTCGCAGTGGTTATAAAGGGAGGAAGACGGTTCTAACATGCCCTGCAAACTATCAGACACCCCCTCCACCGCCCCTGTAATCAAAACTTCACTACGAGGTGGAACTGATGTATCCGCGTGCACAATCACATCACAGGACTGCATACCATTATTATTGCCTACCAAGAGGGCAATCTGTTTGCCCATTAACCCACAGCTCCTTTGGTCGAGGTTAATAATAACACCGTATTTTAGCAAAAAGTCAGAGCCAAGAAGAATTTCCTGAGGCTCAAGATCTGCCACAAGAAACTCTGCGATGACAGTTAGAGAATCAAATTGGCATACAGTTTGCCAGCGGCCCAAAATTGGCATCCTCCCCCCATTGGCCACTCTAACCACACCCTCATGCTGTTCAAGGTAAGCCCCACCATTCGTAATAGTAAGCCACCTCTGTTTCGGTATTATTGAGACTTGTGCACCTGTATCAACTAAAAGCTTGACGTCACACCCACCTAATTTAGCCGCAAGGTAAATCCCCGGTAGGCCTTGGACCGGTGAGGCCAGCTGAAAAAAATGATCTTGCATTGGGGCAGGCACTCGGCCTATGATGCCTGCCCCCTCCCGTTTCCCTGTACATAAGGACAATCTCTCCTAATATGCCGATTACATCCACATTCCCAACAACCGCCTCCTAAAGATTGCGACTGCCTTTTCCCTACCCCACTAACAGTTGACGGTTCGATCATGTTATTTCTTAATAATGTGGGAACTGTCTCACAAAGTTGTTGTACAGATTTTTGTAATGTCTGCACCTCATTACGAAGTGTATCCACCACCTCCGTCAGCGCATCTACCTTACTTTCTGCCGCCGAAATATGTAACCCAAGCACTCGAGCATCCGGGGTGATCGCACATTGTTCTAACCCCTGAATAAGTTCGAATTCGCTTGCAATATTTATTGCTTCTTCCAAAGTGATAGGTTTAATACTGCGTAATCGAATACGAGTCTCCCCGTTTCCCACATGTGCAATAAAATGATCTCTAGCCAATAAGTCCTGTGTGTCGGCACCTACAGAAGAGTACGCTTTCGTCACCAACCTCCGCAGCGCATTACCAAACTCACGTAAAGTTTCGTTCGCCAAGCGTTTACGTGACGAGAAACTAACACGATTCCATTCTGCGGTTTCGCATGGTTCAAACATTTGCCTAAAGCGTCTTTTAACAGAACATAACTGCGTTTGGACTCTACCGAAAGGCCACTATAAATATCTCTAGCTCGCCCGGATAATAAAAGTGCCATAAATTTCAATTTCATTCCGTCATTCCAATTATTCACCACAGCCGCCATCTCAAACTGTTCTTTCCAATCAGACCATTCTCTACCCGTACCGGTGAAAGTCTCCGGCATAAATATCGGACGTGCCATAGACACGTTTGATGATGTAGCTGTGGTCAAAACCGAAGGTGCAGTCACATTTGCTGAGCTAGATGGGGTAGCTACTGCCCCTGACACATCCCGGTGCCCATCTCTACCCTCCATCGTCCGGCTGTTTTATTTACGTTAGGGATAAAATCCCACCGCTGCCACCAGTGTAACAACCGCACGAATTATAGGAAGGTAGAGATCAACACACTCGGATGGCAGTTTACAAACAATTCTTTATTAAATATAAATAGTATTGCTCAGCATTTAAAACACGTTACCCCCCTTTTCTCGGGCACAGGCGAGGTTAGTCCACAGTCAGAACAGCCGCACACCAGGCAGGCACAGGGGGTACACAAGAGATCCGTTAATCCAATGGAGAGTTCACAGGTAGACGGCCTTCCGTTCAACACAGAGGATATCCAAGGACTTTACGGTATCGTCCTTCGACCGGCAGGATCACCCTCTACAGTCTGACACGAGTATTCGGATACCTTGGTCAGCAGCTCTCCTAACTCCAAGTCGTACACCTCACTATCTAACACAGGAAGCCCCCCACTAACTGTCTGTCTTCACCGCCGGAGATACTAGTTACCTCGAGCGGCCGTTTAACGTTTCCCCACAGGTGAGAGCTCGACCCAAATCCTCCCGAGTAGAACTCAAGCCATGCTTAAATAATGATCCTCTCCTCTCGAATCAGCTGTAACCACTCATTTAATTAACCACGTCCATTATTTCAAATTAAAGGGCGTGTCCATCACTCATACCTCAGGTGCCCTATTCATCACAATACCTTTAGGATTTTTATAAGATAAATGTTTGGATTTAGCGTAAAATAATTTAACCCATACAAACTATACAGTATATACAAATAAATTAGCCCATATGTATACTAACTGTGGCCCATAGGAGACCCATATAAGACCTAGCTGGGTCCCATCATTAACCCATCTAGGCATACACCTGTAGACACCAAATGGGAGCTATCTGGTTAACCCAAGTGGGGCCTGTATGGTGTCTATTAAGGGCCCATCATAAGCCCATGTGGGCTAACACATGTGGGGCCACCATGGAAACTGCGGACAAAATTAGCTGGGTCCCAGTTGGGTTGCCCAGGTGGGCCCCAGATATCAGCCCAAGTGCAACCCATTTGGGCCCCACATGGTTGTGTTTGCTGGGGGAGCACTTTATTTTATTCCGACACCACACAGTCACATCTACAGTACACACATGATGAACACGCACACATGTTTCCTCAGATTAACCCCTCTGATCCCACTTACATTCACACACAACAGGCCAAGCCTATTTACACATAAACGCACAGATGAAACTATAGCAAACACATAAAGTACATCCAGTCCACAACCACAACTCATCTTGCTGCCTTGAATCTAAATCAACATCATAGTCATTATCATCACAAGTCAAGACATTATTATCAGATTGATGTGTTGTTGTGAAGACCCAGTCCCCTGTACCTTTTTGGTCTTCATAAGAACAGCAGGGTTTTGTGAGATCCCCCGCAGCACTCACTTGTACAGTGGCTGTCGGTAGCTTGGCTTGAAGCCGGAGGAGTCTGTGGTGGAGATGGACGCTCCGGGTCTGTTGTTGAGGCGACAGTGGAAGCTGGAGTAGTTTGCTCATTTTGTTTTGCCAGTTTATTTGTTAAAAATCTGACATTGACTTCTGTCCCTTCATTGTCGCAGCCTGGTAATTCCGCCAGCGGTTAAACAGGTGCCCGCTGTTAGCTCGCGACGATGCTCTCACATGACAGACCTAGTAACTACGTCAACGTAACGTCGTAGTTGATAAACAATGCACACTAATTTCAAATCAAAATGCTGTAGTCAGTGTGAGTTTTTTTTATCGCAGCAGTTGGTGAGAGTGAGTGAAGCTGTGTGGTGACTAGTATTGTTTGGCTCGTAAAAACACGGATACAACTTAGGCTTTTATTCATATCAGATAGTTTGTCAGAGTACAAAAGTTGCCCGGGCCGTAGCCCCCCTGGCCCCCCCAGTTCCGCGGTCTATGCATTAGAGACAGATATGGAGAGAATAAATATTCAGATAATTCGGAGTATTTATATATTCAATAACCTTGTGCATACAGTACATAAGCTTATACAGCCTTATATTTCTACACAGAAATTATTATTAACGTATTTGTTTTTTGCATTTTTGACAGGGCCATTGCACATAGGATAAAACCCATAAAATGGACTGAAAAAACAGGCCTTGATATGCAGGTTGGCTATCTATCCATCCATATATCCGTCTGTCTATTCAAATCTATCTATCTAAATCGTATCATCCATTTATCTATCCCATCCCTCTCTTTAAGTCTTATGTATCTATCTTTCTATGAAATTTGGCTTATTCCCTCCTTTCATTATATTTAAGGGTTTTCCAGTACAATCATATGGCAACGACTGTGGTGTGTTTATGTTGATGGTAAGATGTACATTATGTTTGTAGTTAATATTATATTGTTGTGCCATAATACTGACGTCTCTTTCATTTATAGTCTGCATTGTACATTGTGCTGGATGCCCCATTTGACTACACAATTGTAAGTATTAGTACAGTTTTCAATAACTTTGAGACAGGACATGGTAGAGCTGAGGAAATGGTGGTGCGTCATGTTAATGGAGAACTTTGGACTGGACCTGTATGGAATTGTTTGTATTTTGAATATTTAAAGCTATTATGAGAAAGGAATCATCTAACATTCAATCACTATTTTCCAGTCATGGAAAATTGTTTGCCCACTATACAGAGGAGTCCAAAGCCTTCCTGAGATGTGATCAGCAGCCTGTGTTTAGGTTGCAAAAAAGGAATATGCTATATATATATATAGCATGTCTACATAATAAAACTTTATCATTAAACCATTGATTAACAAGCACCTGTTTATTGTAGAATGAGTAATTTATGTATATATGTGTGTTTGTTTATAATTTTAGGCCGGAAGAATACGTGTACTACAAGAAAAGGTTTTATTTAGTAATGTATTTTCATTATTAGTGCAGATGTTCAGTAATGTATTTCAGCTATAATTATAATAAATACCTGGCCTTGACCCGAACCACCAGTATTCACGGTACTCTTAAAAAGCAGTAACCTTTACATTTTATGAATAGAATCTTACAGTTCACCCCGTGAAATACGTTAGAGCGTTCATGTGACAAGTGCGCATGCGCGGCTGAGAGTGCATCTCGTCTGCAGACAGATGCTATTGATCTGGGCTGCATTTCCCAAAAGCATCGTAAGCCTAAATTGATCGTTAAAACGACCGTATGAGTGATCTTAATATTAAAAGTATCGAAACCTAAGTAACACTTGAAAATGATCGTAGATCTACGAGTGCTCTGGAGTAATCGTAAAGCTGTAAGTGTATCGCAAGAAGACAGAGTTATGAGGTCACCTACAGGACAACCGGCAGATTACACCTTTAACTTTATTCAAGTACATTGTGATAATATGTTTTGATTGTACTTTATTGTTCTTTTTTAAAAATGAGGACAGGTAACAAGCAAAAACATTACAAATGCACATCTAAATTAAATGACTGCAAAAAAATTAATAAAATAAGAAATGTAGAAAATACTTCAAAGACTGGGAAAAATAGAGATAAAATAAAAAATATGTCAATGACTTGTTGACGTGCACGAAAACCGGCCATGTATTGGGCATTTCTTGGTTGGCCAGCATGTGGTCCCATGCCATTTTCTTCTTCGTCCTCCTCCACCACCTCTTCATCTTCTTCCCTGTTAAGTAAGGGCACTCTCATCTGCACCTCTATGTAACATAGCTGTTACTATTATTACTGCACAGCACTGTTGTGGAGCAAACAGAAGACCCCCGCTGGACTGGTGAATAGCCCGAAAGCACAGCTTCAATCTCCCTACAATACTACGTGCAACACGGTGTGCTTTGTTGAAATCTGTGTCCCTGACATTCATAGGATTAGCCACAGGGGTGACCACTGTCCCCAAGCAGCCTCCACTGTCCCTTTGAGTTTGTGCCTCCTGACCCACAGATTAATTGGTGAACATGAAGGAGACGTCGGGCCACCTTGCCACAATGTCTGTGATCAAACCCTTATGGTCACAGATCACCTGGCAGTTGACAGCTGCATACCCTTTGCGGTTTATATATATACAGCACATGGCCGTCCACAGATGGTGTAAGGATCGGGATCAAGGTACCATCAATCACTCCGATGACCTGTGGGATGTGATGATGTGTAACAAAATACTTTTGTATTTCTGTGATTTCCTGTATTAATGCAGGACATGTTATGTGTTCCACAGCAAGTGGAAGTAATGCATTGGTGACTACTTGAACAGCTCTTGACACTGATGCTTTACATAATCCAAGCCCATCATCAAGTTGCTGGAGAAAGCTGCCTGTTGCATAAAATCTCAATGCTGCTAAGAGTTGGACAAGGCAAAATTTCTCCTGGTGGGACGCATCAGCTGAGGTCCGATGCTATTCAGCAGTTATCTCCCAATTATAGCCATGTCATCAAGGATATCCAATTGGTTTTGATGCTGTCTAATGAAGGCATTTAATGTCACCAATCTACTTCGTGGTCGTCTCTGTCCCTTAACTGAAGAACACGCTGTAGTGCAGCCATGATTTCCTTTGCAAGTCTACTGAGGTGTAAACTCTATATACTATACTAATTTATTTGAAGGAACCATGTGAAGGTTATCAGGCCTTGATAATGTTCACATATCCGACTGCTTGTCACCAATTTCAGTAATCACATTAGGCCCTGCCCTGAAGTAGGTGAAGGTGTGGCATGCTTAGAAATTGTATAGATTACATATTCCTTTAATCTATCCTCTGTTTGGAATGACCAGAATTTGTGCTTCTTAATATGTATACATAGAACAGTGCTGGTGAAACATGTCTGCAATAAACTTTTTTTGTCTGTACCTGTAGAAATGGCTAGATGAAGTACATATATTTGTGCTACTTTACCCTTGATATATAGACTATATATTAGTATTATTGAAACTTACATGCTTATGAAATAATGCTGAGTCATAACTACATATATAAAACATTTCAAATTACACAAGAAATAACAGAACATGTATGCAGTTGGCAGACTCTTTTATCCAAAATGCCATACACTGCATTCAAGGTACACATTTTACATTATGTCAGTTCTTGCTTTCCCTGGGAATCAAACCCACACTCTTGTTGTTTGAGCTACAGGAGAGCAGATTACCTGACTCTTCTGGCAAGGTAATTGGCACAGACTTCATCTCCTCTAATGCAAGTCTTCTCTCTTCTAAGGCCAGCTTGGCCTTCTTGAGCTCAATGAGCTGCTGTTGAAAATTGGTATCCCTCTTGTTGGCTTCTTTAAGGGATTGCCTAATGTCTTTCAAGACATTATCTAGTTTCTCCTTCTCCAGCTGAACCCCTCTTCCTTTTTGCCAGACTTGCAAAACCCTGCCACTTCTTGCGGACCTCCTTACCCGATCTTTTAACCCCCTGGTTGCTGTTAATTTGGTAGCAATGTCCTCCCAGATGTTTTGTTTCTCCTTATTTGTATGATGTCCTTTAAATCTGGCAATATCTTTATTTAGCCCCACCTCCTCTAGAAGGACATTTACTTAATCTTTTCTTGTTTTTTTTGTTCAGCCATTTTGTCAGTGCCTCAGCCTGGAGGTAGTTGCTTTATATAGACGTGTCTTGATTGCTAATCCACATCAGAGGACGATTATTAGGTGAAACGTTCAGAGGACACGATTACATATAAGGTTACAGCTAAACATTTGGATACGGTTACATTTATATACACTGATAACGATCATCTTAAAAATCGTTTTGTAAAGTTTAAAAAATTGTAAGCCACTGCATCTGTTTTAGAAGTCTTTAGTTTGCATTTAAAACAAGATTTATTTTCAACACTTATTTTCTAACGTTATTAATATGACCATGTGATACATTTAGTTTTTATTGTGATCTTGAATTATAAAATTGAAATGAATATCAATCTAAATAAAATGCTTGTTTCAGAATATTATGTCTTTCTTAGTAATGTCTTAATAATTTCCAAACCAACAATGCATTCTACAAATCAAAATAGAAGGTCAACTAAAATGTTCCTACTCAAGATAAGGGCTGATTGTTTTCATTTATTAATTCAAACCTCCAGCTTGTTCAAGTTTTTATTAAACACATCTTAAAGCTAAAATATTTTGGCATATTTGGTTATTATGGCACATGTCTCCCAGTGGATGTTATAATTGTATCACTCGGAGTAACCGCAGTACTCTCCATAAAAGAATACCAGTAATACTCTCTGTAATGCGTTTTTGTAATACTGCTCTTCAACAAGGCAAAACTGTTATTTAATTTGAATGAAAACATATGCATAGACAAAAAGATCATTCATTTTACAAAAGTGGCACGTGTCATTTAATTATTGGGTTGCTTAAGACAAAGACAATATTCCCTTAATGAATGAGATTTTTTGGTGTCAAAATAAAAACACAGCAAAAGAGCCAAGACTTTAGAATATCAGTGTTATAATTCAATAGCTTTCTTTAGTGCTCCCAAAATGTCTATTAACTCAAAATTTGCTATATACACTATTCCTGAGAATCAAGTCAAATGATACACAAAAGATAAAGCAAAATATTTTAAATATTAGCAATTCAAGTAACATCTCCAGCCTGAAAACCACGACAGGCATAGTGTAATACAGTAACGGTGACTATGTAATAAATATACTGTGCAAACATTGCCTCATATTCTTTGGTCACTCAGAGGTTGTCGCTGATTGGCCCTCCAGAGCCCCAGGAAATCAGTGTCCAAACTCTGAGGACATTTGTGAAGTCACCACATAACCCTTTCCAGGTGGGATACCAGAAGCCAGAGCTGAAGTCCAATCCTTGGTCTCGCAAAAAGCCAGCAAGATTTCAAACACTGAAATGCAAAAGCATGGTCAATTGTAAATGATCAAAATGATTATGAATTAAGCATGCAAAAGTGCTTACGTTGGTTGATTGCAAACATTTTCTACCTTGGTTGATGGCTAAGATTTTGGAGTGGAAGTTTTTGGGGTTGGACTTCTTCACCATGTATTCATCAATAGGCAGTCTCATCGTGCAGACTCCAAGTTCTTTTGCTCTTTTGTAACTTATTTTCTGTCAATATCAAGTCTATGTCAATGGCTTAGCTTTTTGTTTTGGAAGAGCATCTATCAACGATTCTTAATAAATGACCACCTTTTGTATGCTTTCATCCACTAAACCGCCAAGGATATAAACTTTATCTTCATCCACACGTTCTAAGGCTAAAATCAAAAAGAATTTTAGAAATCACAATTATATACACATTTTCACTTCATAAGGGCTTTCATTACATTAAGCTGTATGCATACATTTACATAATTACAATTTTGCAATTCAATGAAAAGAAACATCTGAAGCAAAATAGAAACATGCTGTTCTAGCCGTATAGGAACTTCTACAAACGTCACTAAAATAGCGTGCACCAGGTTGACTAGCTTTACTTGGTCATGTAATATAACTACTTAAACAATTTTTACTGTATATCTTATATTACATGTTTAGACTTTCTCTTTATCACATTAAAAACAGTGTGCATTTTAATTGCTGTAATAATTTCACTTGTTTGACAGCTAAATTTTATTACAAATATATATATATATATATATATATATATATGATAAAAAATAGATGGATTAGTCACAAAGAAAAAGACATGAATTATTTCAGAACTGTAGCAAAATCACCTTCACAGCATTTTATAAGCTTATAGCTTTTGAAAATATTTGGCAAATGGTGGCTGCTTTAAAGACACTACAATAACATAGTTTTAATTACAATACAATTCTGAATCACAATAGTCATTCCATTGTTTTGATGAGTTTACTATTATTCCCATATGAAGAAAACAAATAAAGATTTGGGGTGTTTCAATATTTTGATGGTTAGGGTGTAGAGTTTAACACAAAAAATGAAACCTAGTGTAAAACCTAGAAAATTGCTTTATTGCTAATTATAGTATGTCAGACATAAACCTTCATTTGCGTCTGGGGTTAAATATATCACATCCTCAGCGGGGAACAGATGAAACCAGCTCTCATCTGTCACATCCATCTGTCAAATACAGAGTGTGTAATGGGTCACCTCCACAACAAAACTAATATATATATATATAATTACAACAATAATTCTTCTAATGATTACTTGAATTCTTCAACATCATTAAATAAGGATTAAACTTGGATTTAAAACATTGAGAAAAATCTGACAAATGGCAGGACTATTTACCAACCAAATAATTCAGGAATCCGTCATTCATCCGAACACATTCTTTATACAGCAGACTGTCCTCCTTCAATTCTGTCAGGAAAATGTGGAATGGCCGCAAAGCTTTTTTATTCGATCCATAAAGGCGCCTAATCTGACCTGCAAGACGGCTGATTTCCTAAAGAAAAAATGTCAAAAGAAAAAAGATCACTACGGATAAGTAAATACAGTGGACAAGTAGTTTGAGTAGAAAGTTTAACTACGCATTCCTTACAACAACTCACAGGGATATTGACTACTTGCACGTAGCCTCGTGATGTACACAGTGAGCCGTACGATTTCATGTATTTACAATACATGAAACATGCGACATAAGAAATATTCTAAACATCACAGATGTTCTTTTTGATATCTGAGAAAGCAATGGCTGGTGAATGATAGCGTTTCGCTTTTCCTCCTGACACACAGCTCCGAATGCAAATCTCAAGCTGAAGGAGACTAACAGGGAATCAACAGGGAAAGCGCTGTTTTGATTGAACAATTGCAGACTTAAAGGCACATCACCATAAAATCTATCTCCTGTCAAATACTCACCCTCAGGATGTTTAAAACCTGTATACATTTCTTTGTTCCGATGAACACAGAGAAAGATATTTGGAAGAATGTTAGCAATTTTCAGTTCTGGGACATCATCCACTACCATAGGAGGATTTTTTGGTTCTAAAAAACACAAAAGGAGATATTTAGAAGAATTTAGAAAACCAAAGACTTCCATTAAATTAGTCTGCTATCGTAGTCAACGATATCCCGAAATGTCTAACATTCTTCCAAATATCTGTCTCTGTGTTCATCAGAGCTAAGTAATATATACACAAGTATGGAATTACATGAGGGTGCGCAAATGATGACAGAATTTTCATTTTTGGGTGAACTATCCCTTTCAAATAAAGTATTTAATGCGTAAGAGAGCACGGACCTGACAAACAAGTTTTTATTACATGTTTGGATCACTATGTTGTGTGGTTATTTAATTGACAAATCCTATCTATAACTAAATGCAATTTTTGTCAATAGCTATAGACCTATGTAAAAAGTGTAGTTATAATGTTAAAGAATAAATGTCACAAAATGTTGTGCAGTTAGCGTATTTATTAGCCACTCATTATTAGACTCATCTTTAAATGCTTTCCAATGTGAATGAACATCTAATTAATTTAAAAGCCACATATCACATTTAACAATCATTGTATGGTGTAATATTATTGTCATTTAAATGTATGAAATATAATACATTAGGGATGTAACGATGCACTCCAAGCCGGTTGAAAATCGATGAAAATATGTGATGATTCGTGTCGGTTGAGATGTTAAAAGAATCGCGATACACGTTTTAAACAGCAGGGGGCGCTGAAGCAGTAGCCTACATTCTGACCTCGCTTTACAGGCGCGATAGCAGCGAAAAAGCTGTAGCTTTTAACAGAAGCAAAAATGGCGGCGTCAAGTGTAGGTGACGTTGATATTGAGGATGCCCCAAACTCATTCAAATCGGACGTGTGGCGGCATTTTGGCTTTCCGAAGACTAAAAATGAAAAAGGTGAGGTGGTAACGGACAAAACAAAAACTGTGTGCAGATACTGCAAGAAGATGTTAATATACACCAATAGCACAACAAACATGATGCAGCATACAAACCGTCACCACAGTGAGAAGCTCCAGTCACCGCCGTCTGCACGTAAAAACCTGTTAGTGGGCCAAACCACACTGACCGGCGGATTTGCAGCCCCACTCGCGGCGACTTAGTTTGTTTATATGAAAAGATTTATTTTATTTGTATTTATTTTATTTGGGATTTGTTTTAATATTTCAATTTAGTTTTGTTATTGACAAAGATATTTTTTATTTTCAGAAAGAAATGTACAGCATTTTGTCTGAGTGAGAATAAAATAATAAAAGGAAACTTTTTCATTTATCTTTCTTAAATCTCATTTTGTACAAAAAAATTGTGATAAAATCGTATCGTGAAACCAGTATCGTGAATCGTATCGCATCGCGAGTTCAGTGAATCGTTACATGCCTATAATACATGAATGATACTAACACCATTTAGGTAAGTGATGGACTGCGGGGTGCATACAATGGCTTTATTATGCATGAGTTGAGTATGCGTTCATAAAATATAATAGGTGAAATTCTGCTAAGTTAAGATCTGTCATTTAAACCCACATTAAAGCATGTTAACGTCACTAAAATGATCGGGTGTCCAATTTCCGGATTACGCTTGTTAAGACAAAGTCGTACTGAGTACCAAAACAACCTTGTAGCAGTAAGGTGCACAGCGCACAGGACGGACATAAGTTGAAACTGGCGTTGACGAAAGCGAAAGATGGGGTAGGGGTGTGTTTGTTTATGTGATTTGACCATGACAACGGCTAAGAGAAATCGGACACCCCGCCTTTAAGGGGCCGTTTACACGAGACCGTTTTCAAGTGAAAGCGCAAAACAATTTATGCGATTTGGCTGTCCGTTTACACGGAAACGGCATTTTAGGGAACAGATAACGCGAACTTTTGAAAACGTGAACGTTTTTGAAGACCACAGCGTTCTCATTTCCGTGTAAACCCCGGAAGTACGCAAGAATGAGAAAATGACATTGTGCGAATGCGTATTAGGTGTGGGGGTGTGGTATGCGCATGTACACCCAAACACAATGAAGAAGAAAAAAGCAATAGTTTGTTAACGCTTCTCCAGCAAACTGTAGATTTACTACACCAGTGCTAGAACCATTATTTACCTACAGCAAAATCTTAACACTCATTCACAACGACGAAGGGTTTTTAAACGGGGCTTTTGGATCAGACCCGGGAGGACGAGAAGATGGAAGAATATCCAAACTTTTCGCCATCTTGTTTGTTTGTTTGTATATGTGCGCACGCTTCTTTCACTATAAATGAGGAGAAATGCAGCGCTCTGTATTGTATTGTCTCTTTAGCGACGGAAGTCTGCCTTCCAATAAACCGTCAATCAATCATCAGGTACTCTGGTATTTTTTCTTTACAAAGTGATCCCACCAACTTCTGGCGTGGCATGCGTAATACAGTGTTTTAGTCATTTTTGTCGATCTGTGTAAACGCGGAATGTTATGATAACGTTGCCGTGTGTACGTGAAACCTTTCAAAAACGCAAAAGAAAAACGTTTCAGTTTTTCATCATGTAAACGTGGCCTAAGTGACCATCCCAAAGATTAAAATTATTTACTATGATCTCAGCATGCAGACTGTTACCAGCAATGAGTGAGCCGCATCGAGGAGAACGCGGAAGTAGTGCAAGTAGTCCGTTGTGTGTAAAATGTGTGTTTGTGTTACCGTTATGCAAAGCTTACTTTATGTGACATGTGATCAGTCATGTTGAGGTCCACACACAGAACCAGGCCTGCGCCTCTGGCATCCTCCAGTCTCTCTTTTGTAGTCGCTTTCATAACACGCTTGTTAAGCTGGGGTCCATAAATATCTGCAAAACAAACGTTTTTAACTATTGTTATCGTTAAAAACAATAATAATTATCGCAAAGACAAGATACAAGTCAGTCTGTCTCTTGATCCATGTGCACAAAATATTTGAGATGCAACACTTTGCCTCACATGAACCTAATGAGATGGACATTCCAAAAGTATCTTTAAAACACTAGTTAAATATCACCTTTATTTCTACCGTTGAGCTTCTTTCTTTGCTTCTCCTCTTTTCTTTTGCCTTTTTTCGCCTCGACTCTTCTCTCCCAGTTACGCTGCTTTCGCATGACATTTTTCTACAAATAAATCAATAAATAAAACATGTGACTGGAATAACAGGTTCTCTCTGCTAGGACTGCTTCTCTGCATCAAGGTCATCTTACAGAACACGCGTTTTCTTCTCTGTCGCTACCAACAGGATCGAGCTCCACATCGATACGCAGAAAATCTAATAAATCGGGGATCACGGCTTCGTTTGTTCGGGACAGCCTTTCATCATAACAACGCTGCCCCTGAAGCGTTTCTTCCTCCATTCGTATTACTTGTGACGTATCCTTACAAACACAACCACAGAGAAAGTCGTAATCTTTTTATAATAAATAAATGTTCTACGTTTCAAGGAAACATACTGCTACTGTCAGGTAAAAGGTAAGACGAAAATGGATAACGGTACACACCGAAACATGTGCATCGACGGGTCTGATGTTATGGCTGAGATCAAACCTTTCTCGTCACATTTAATTATACAGGAAACGATCCGAGAAAGCTACAAATAAATAAGAAATAAACGTCACAGCATTTTTCTAAACTGGCGAATTTCCACGCACACACCTCCTCAACTTCATGTAGAACTGTCGCTACCCGATCCGTCCCGGAAACACGATTTGTTCCGCGCATGCGTGAAACTGACGTCACTTCCTGTTATCGCCGACGTTTTACGACAGTTTTCTCGACCTGGGAACAGCTCGGTTACGTCGTGCAGCCAAACTTGTATTATTATTTAACGTTTTTTCTTGTTTGTGTGTATGTTATGCACCTGCACCCGTTTTGTACGTTTATGGGTAAGAACTGTTATCATTGCCATAATGTTTGTACATGAATATTTGTTCAATAAAAAAAAAAAAAAAAAAAAAAAAAAAAAAAACGTCGTGCAGCCAAACCCCTTTCATTTATTCAATGATAACTCCTAAACTACATCCTAAATGTAAAGAGGTGCATTTTAAAATTCTGAATCATATATATCCAACAAAAGAATTTTTAAGAGTAAGATTTAACGTTGGTGATTCAAATGTATGTCAAATATGCAAGGTAGAGATAGAAACGGTTGAACACTTATTTTATCAGTGCAATTTGGTAACCATATTCTGGAACGATGCGTTGAGCTGGTTGCAACAAAGATTACCTGTAAGGCTGATATTGTCGTGGGAACTTATTAAGTTTGGACTATTAATTAAGGATAAAAAGTTATTTTTTGTAATTAATAATGTGTTGCTTTTATTGAAATTTTATATACACAAATGTACATTTTTCAAAATTCCTCCACGGTTAGTGGCTTTCAAGGAGGAATTCAGGGTATATTTAATGACCGTGAAAAAGTTGAAAAGCCCTAAAGCAGTGTATTTGTACTCAGTGTTGGAAGATTTTGGTTTTATAATTTGAATAACTTCCTACTCCACTACTTCGTTTAATTTATTATTTGTTTATTTATTTATGTATTTTTTTTCACTGTCTTCATTGTATTTATGAATGATATGAATATTATGTTCTAATATTTGTATGTAAGCTAAGGTTGGTTGTGAATGTTAAACTATGATTGTCTTTTTTTGTTAATGTTCTACAATGTTAATAAATAAAAAAAAAAAATTTTCACGAAAGACTTCAAAAATGTATCTTAAAAGGAGAAATTCCTGACTGTCCTACCGGGCATCTTCGAATTAAGTAGCGTTAAGCGATTTTATATTTAACAAAAAGGAGAACTGACCATCTAGAAAACTATAAAAACCTTCACAGAGATGCAAATTATTTCCATTAAAATACTACTATGAACTATTAGCTTTTACTATTAAAACCATTACAAATGTCATTCCTTGCAGTTTGGTTTGGGCATGATTCCTGTAGGATTGAATTGTGTTATTGGTTATAAAATCAATTTATATAAAAAATTGGTTAAATTGATGTCATGTTTTTATTGACTGTTATCGATATCAGATAGTCAGATAATATGAATTTTGACTGCAACTTTCATGCTTTTTTTTCTTATTTAAACAGGCGACAGACTCTTCTACGCCGGCCCAACTAAACAGTACATGCGGCTAGTTGTCCTGTCCGAGTAAAGAAGAGTGCTGTTCTTGCAGAGTGCTATAATAACCCTGGAACTGGCAATCACTGTGGCATCAGAGGCAGTTGCAACAGTTGTTTTTTAAACTAACTGTGGATGCACTTTTCCTTTTCCAGTTTTTCCTCAACAGTCCAGTGGGGATTCTTGCGGTGTCTACATGCAAGTCTTTCAGTGTAATTTGTGTTTCACAGTATGCTCTCAGCATCTGCACATCATGTCCCTTAACATTCACAGAGGTAAGCTGAATTTTTCACACAAGTATGTCATTTAACTACTGATATGTGTAAATTGTTTTTGTGTTTGTGTGTTTCAGGAGGAGGTGCCATTAATTCGCCAGTGGTGGTGCATTAACCTCATGGAAAGATTTTGCATAGAAGGGTATGATAGATTCTACAGATATAATTTCAGTATCTTGGCTGTATTAAGTAAGCTAAAGCTATTAAATAGAGTTCATATACGTTTACATATATTTCAAAGGCATGGACAGAGGTTTGCATACTGGACTGAAGAAGCATCCCAACTCCTTCAGGGGATCGTTGAGACTGTGTTTAGGGTGTCGAAATTCACCACCACCAAACTGTCACCCAGCAGAAGAGTAGTGGATGACAAGGACATTGATAAGGTAAATTATTATACAGAAGTGGTTATACATTAAACATTTGCATGCATGCTGAATAAATAGTTTAAATGTTGTGCCATTTTAGTATGCAAGAAATAATTTAGTCAACCAATTAGAATGCAACATAAACTTCACTTACTTCAATAGGTGCAACCAATAGCTCGCACCCAACCATTGTGCGAGACCTAAATACAGCGTGGGACTGGGTACAGAATCACAGACACTTATTCCGTGGGGAGGTGACGGAGCCGGCCTTTTTGCAGATGAACAGGGGTGATAGACAAAATGCCACCAAGAACCTCCTGGGGGGTCAATTCTGTGAGGCGAAGGATGACTTTTTGTTTATATTTTACTACCAAGAAGACATGGAAACATTTTTGTCATATTGTGTTGATGAACAAGGCCTAAAGGTCAATGCTATGTTCAACAATGAGAAATGTAGTGTGGGAGTGTGTGTATGTGCGAGTGAGTGTGAGAGATTAAGAGAGAGATAGTGTGTGTGTGTGTGTGTGTGTGTGTGTGTGTGTGTGTGTGTGTGTGTGTGTGTGTGTGTGTGTGTGTGTGTGTGTGTGTGTGTGTGTGTGTGTGTGTGTGTGTGTGTGTGTGTGTGTGTGTGTGTGTGTGTGTGTGTGTGTGTGTGTGTGTGTGTGTGTGTGTGTGTGTGTGTGTGTGTGTGTGTGTGTGTGTGTGTGTGTGTGTGTGTGTGTGTGTGTGTGTGTGTGTGTGTGTGTGTGTGTGTGTGTGTGTGTGTGTGTGTGTGTGTGTGTGTGTGTGTGTGTGTGTGTGTGTGTGTGTGTGTGTGTGTGTGTGTGTGTGTGTGTGTGTGTGTGTGTGTGTGTGTGTGTGTGTGTGTGTGTGTGTGTGTGTGTGTGTGTGTGTGTGTGTGTGTGTGTGTGTGTGTGTGTGTGTGTGTGTGTGTGTGTGTGTGTGTGTGTGTGTGTGTGTGTGTGTGTGTGTGTGTGTGTGTGTGTGTGTGTGTGTGTGTGTGTGTGTGTGTGTGTGTGTGTGTGTGTGTGTGTGTGTGTGTGTGTGTGTGTGTGTGTGTGTGTGTGTGAATGAGAGAGAGTGTGAGTGATTGAGAGAGAGTGTGAGTGATTGAGAGAGAGAGCGAGTGTGTGAGTGAGAGAGATTGTGAGTGATTGAGAGAGAGAGAGAGAGAGAGAGAGAGAGAGAGAGAGAGAGAGAGAGAGAGAGAGAGAGTGTGTGTGTGTGAATGAGAGAGAGAGTGTGTGAGTGAGTGAGAACAAATGTATGAATAAATTAAATCAATGCATATATAACTTTATTCTGTGTGTTTCTTTAATGCAGACATTTGTTAAACAATCTAGAACAGTTAAGTAGAACCCTCTTTAGAAAATTAAATGAAAGAAACACATCTGTATTTTCCAAAGTCTGTCTAGAGAATTTAAACAATTCAGTTTAATTTGACCATTTATTTAATTCAACAAAGTGAATTTATGCCACATTTAGTAGTTATTTTTTATAACAAACAGGCATTATAATGCAGCAACAATTTAACAAGCCAGGAAATATATCAAAGCAGCTTAAGAAACACATTAAGAAAAAATAAACGTATAGGCCTACAGATATAATAAATACACTTACTAATAAATGTAATACAAAATCTATAAAAACGCAGTGGGCGTATCGGGTGGCGAGTGTAAAGCATAATAATAATTATATTATAAATAATACCCGAAACTGCCGTAAAGTGTTTCGATTGATTTCAGACCGGAAGTGACGTCCGTTTCGCGCATGCGCCGTACAAATCGTGTTTCCGGGACGGATCGGGTAGCGACAAGAACCACAACTCGTGAGACGCTGTCGGACCTTGATGACGTCACTTTCTAATGTAAAAAGGTGCATACCGCCACCTACTGTGATATGTATGTAAAATCATGTATTCATTGATTATTTCCTGTTTCTGAAACACCTCCTCATTCGATAATATACGTTTCTCAGTGTTCTTCAGTTTGTTAGTACACGTTCTACATTTTCTTAGTTTTTTGTATTTTACAGATATTTGGACTTTATCAAAAGGGTCAAATCAGTCAACAGCCTACACACGTTTTCCATTTTAAAAAGGGAAAATGTGTGTGACAAAAAAGAGGATATTTTTAGACAATACTTTGGAGGAATCCTGTGATTGAAAATTCATCTTCGAGTCATGCCAGCTGCCATTTCAACGTATACTCACATCATGAGTCAACGGTGAATGACCAGTTGCTGTGTGATAGGGATTCAGATGAAGTACACTACTGGCACAGTGTAGGGGACACAGAAAAACGGTTCCTCTGGCTGCATAGGGAGATTCAAGGGGAAAATTCCCTTGACTGTCTGAGAGAGATTCAATGGGACGATTCCCCCGACTGTCTGAGGGAGATTCAATGGGACGATTCCCCCGACTGTCTGAGGGAGATTCAATGGGACGATTCCCCCGACTGTCTGAGGAAGATTCAATGGGACGATTCCCCCGACTGTCTGAGGAAGATTCAATGGGACGATTCCCCCGACTGTCTGAGGGAGATTCAATGGGACGATTCCCCCGACTGTCTGAGGGAGATTCAATGGGACGATTCCCCCGACTGTCTGAGGGAGATTCAATGGGACGATTCCCCCGACTGTCTGAGGAAGATTCAATGGGACGATTCCCCCGACTGTCTGAGGGAGATTCAATGGGACGATTCCCCCGACTGTCTGAGGGAGATTCAATGGGACGATTCCCCCGACTGTCTGAGGGAGATTCAATGGGACGATTCCCCCGACTGTCTGAGGGAGATTCAATGGGACGATTCAACCGACTGTCTGAGGGAGATTCAATGGGACGATTCCCCCGACTGTCTGAGGAAGATTCAATGGGACGATTCCCCCGACTGTCTGAGGAAGATTCAATGGGACGATTCCCCCGACTGTCTGAGGGAGATTCAATGGGACGATTCAACCGACTGTCTGAGGGAGATTCAATGGGACGATTCCCCCGACTGTCTGAGGGAGATTCAATGGGACGATTCCCCCGACTGTCTGAGGGAGATTCAATGGGACGATTCCCCCGACTGTCTGAGGGAGATTCAATGGGACGATTCCCCCGACTGTCTGAGGGAGATTCAATGGGACGATTCAACCGACTGTCTGAGGGAGACTCAATGGGACGATTCCCCCAACTGTCTGAGGGAGATTCAATGGGACGATTCCCCCGACTGTCTGAGGGAGATTCAATGGGCCGATTCCCCCGACTGTCTGAGGGAGATTCAATGGGCCGATTCCCCCGACTGTCTGAGGGAGATTCAATGGGACGATTCAACCGGACGATTCAACCGACTGTCTGAGGGAGATTCAATGGGACGATTCAACCGACTGTCTGAGGGAGATTCAATGGGACGATTCCCCCGACTGTCTGAGGGAGATTCAATGGGACGATTCAACCGACTGTCTGAGGGAGACTCAATGGGACGATTCCCCCGACTGTCTGAGGGAGATTCAATGGGACGATTCCCCCGACTGTCTGAGGGAGATTCAATGGGCCGATTCCCCCGACTGTCTGAGGGAGATTCAATGGGCCGATTCCCCCGACTGTCTGAGGGAGATTCAATGGGACGATTCAACCGGACGATTCAACCGACTGTCTGAGGGAGATTCAATGGGACGATTCCCCCGACTGTCTGAGGGAGATTCAATGGGACGATTCAACCGACTGTCTGACAAGCAGGCTGCTTGTCTGCAAGCTATCTGTCTTATTATTTAGGCTAAACGTGGCAAACTCAGCCTGGATTTATGAAGATTTTAATTCATTTCACAAAACTTGATGATGATGATCGTTCGTTTGTTATACATCACAAACTCACCTTTTCTGACAACGTAATAGTGGCCATTTCCATAACACCAAAAAGGAGGACACTTTGCAGCATTAAGTGAGGCAAGAATAACTGCATAGGACTCTGGTGTACTCGCAACTACAATACAATTTTGTGCATCATATCGCCTACTCTGTTTTTCAAAAATTGTCTGGCAATGAATATTTGACCTAAGCTTAAGGGAAGATGTACCTGCAGCTCGTCGGTTACTTTTGTTTTTCTGTGCTGGCATGTCGCATGTCCCTTGACTACAAACGTCCACTTCACAGCGACATCCATGAAAAGTGTCTCTACAGCCTTTTTATATAAAGTTGTGCTCTTTTGTCCATTCCAGATTAAATGAGGTTTCAGCAAGTTACCGTTATGATGTGACGAAGCCAGCACGTGGACTCCACTTCCACGTCGTGGAGGCTTGTTTAAGTTTTTAACCAATGATATATCAGATATTTATTTGACACCTCTTTCAGCCAATCATTTGTTTGACTGGAGATCTTACGGCGTCAGACGCTATGCTGCTGCGTCCCAATAAATGTTCTAAAGCGGGTTTTGTTTAGGCCGATTCAGCACAAAAGAAGGACAAATGAGTGTCTGGTTTGAGGCTGCCACGGACGCGGGGGCTTAAAATCCGGACTGTCCGGCCGAAATCCAGACGTGTGGCGTTGAGTCGTATCACCCGATAACCGCGACAATCTCCTTCTAAGGCCGCTCATGCTGTCTCAGCTCAGGGGCCGGTCACGTGCAGTGCTGAACCCACAGAGTTCGCCCTTCCTCTTCTGACTTTCACTTTCGTTGCCCGAATACGGAGGTGAATGAGGCTTTTTGCGTTTTTTATCTAGACTTATGTGAAATTCTGCATTCATTGTACATGATTTATTTATTTATTTATTTTCCACCTCGGGAGGGCAACGTGAGTCAAGAAGGGCATATGGGTAGTTGCCCGGGCAACCTGAGCAACCCCCCTGTGCAAGTCCCTGTGAAACAGTGTATCATATCGCATTATATTTTGCAGTATATTCTCATATATTTGTTCCGTAAGGTTCACTGTCCCAAACACTTTCAATGAGGTTAAAGACTCGATGATGGACGATTCATGTTTGAAAATTTCATTAGTTGTTTTCTGTGCCTTCTGAAGCATCTTTTCCAGAACCACTAAAAAGATCTTTAGACATTTGTTATGTCAGAAATGAGAAGTTACACACAGCATCAGTTCAGATGAAAATATATTTATCACTGCGTCAAACTCGTCAAACTATTTTTGTATCGCTATGAATCATTTGTGCAGGTGTGTAAAGTGAAGGAGACGAGAGACACAAATACTGAAGACATTTTTACATAAAACTACTTTACATTGTATACATTGTATTACTGCAATTTTCTCAGTACGATGAACATTGATGACAGTTAATGCAAGTGTTATACATTTATAATCGGACATTTCGATTCAAAGTGCTAGTATATACCACAATTATTTACATCATCACCATACAGAAAGAATAACAAAAAAAGATACTATGTGTCACGGCACTGACTGTCCCCATGCCTGTTTTCTCATGTGTTACCCCATAGACTCCATTTCCCATCACGCCACCGTGGTGGGGCACTGGCATATGCCGTGGCTGCATGGTCACCCTGGGTTTTCCCCAAATAATTAATTTTTCTGCTGTGGCCTCGCTGCACTGGCCGGTCCTACCTTCCGAGAAAGGACCGGTCACCAGAAGCACCTCCGTGTAGTGGTCGTCCTGGCCGCAATGCGGATGCTGGCCACCGTGGTGCTGGGGTCTGGTGAGTGAGGCTGGCAGCTATGAGGATGCTGCAGACAGCCGTCTCCTTCTCCACGTCCACAGCTGCCAGCCTCACCCCCACGGCAGACCCCAGTGCCACGGTGGCCGCCATCCTGTACTCCCCTAGCTCCATCACCCCTGACTTCCCCGGCCCAACTGCTGAGCCAGAGCCCCCTAGGCCCCCTGAGCTCCCAGATCCTCTGTGCTCTTAAATGAGAGTTAAATTATGTTACTGGTCTATTGATTAATATTGATCTTTTATTACTGTGTTGGATTGTCAACAGAAGATGTCGATTGTTTATTTGCAGTTTTACAATAACACAATATCAAGAATCATCTTTTAAATCATGTTTACTTTATCATGTCACTGGATTGTTTACAATATTATAATATGTGAAGTATCAACACAATATTAGTGATCACAGTTTAAAATATACACTTATTGTCAGAACTGGAAACATAATATTTCAATAAATATGTTAATTTTTTAGGTGTTCTGCAGGATTCTGAATGCAGATCTCAATGCACATGTTTAACAGACGCGTCTGTCATGTTGATCTCACTGCTGCTGTTTGTCCTGTAAACACATCTTGTTGTGTATGACTGAAGACTGTTGTTTGTTTTGTAATTTGTAGCTCTTGTAGAAAATTGATACGGTCAAGTCTCAATACTGTAAAATATTGAAGAGAAACATCAGATATGAATATCCACTCATCACAGTCATTATCAACAGACATCATGTCAGAATGATGTTTATATCTATCTGCCATTGCATTCACCTTTATACATTTACATTTATTCATTTAGCTGACACTTTCATCCAAAGTGACATGAGAATAATACACGTAGAGCTAACAATATCACATTTATACCAGTGACACTGGAGCAGAAGTGTGAAACAATTACATGACAAATAATGATTATGATTTTAAAAACACTAATATAATTCAAACACTAAATGAAGAACGTACTGTAGTTCCTGTAGTTTACAGTTTGGATCCTTCAGTAGATCAGAGATGAGCTTCACTCCTGAATCTCCAGGATCATTATAGTTCAGATTGAGATGTGTCAGGTGTGAGTTTGGGTTTGATCTCAGAGCTGAAGCCAGAGCAGCAAAACCTTCATATCCAATTTTGCACAGCTCCAGACTACAGAGTGAAAAAAAACTCCTGACACTTACAGCAAATCAAGTCGTGAAATATAATGAGGTGTGTGTGACTTTTATAATAAGAACATATAAAGTCAATGAAAGATAAACAGAGAGAGAGAAAGATTGAAAGCATTTGGAACGCTCATTCATCTATTTACGCATCAAACAAGGAGGTCTTGCATGTGTTATCTGTGTCACTACAGTTTATTAACTCTATATTACTATTGATTATTTTCTATCATATTTATGTCCGCCTTCTTTTTCTTAATGAGGAAAACTAAACTGATTAAAGTCATGTGTTTTTTGTAATGTGTGTGAAATGGTCTACCCAAACGTGCAGCATGACAACACAAAAGTGTCATGATTCCGCTATCATGTCATGCTTATTCTTGGTCTTGCAGCGGAGTCATGGCATAGCCTTAGGTTTTGTGTGAGAAAGACATGGCGTTGTTTTGATTTTGACTTGCCATGTGCTTTCTCGTGTCTCGTCTGTGTTTCCCGCCCTTTTGTCTCGATAGCCTTCCCATTAATGTTTCATTACCTACACCTGCCCCTTGTTAATTATCCTGTGTTTCCCCTTCAAAACATCCTTGTGTTCATTGTCCTGTGCTCGTTCGTTGTACTTGTTTCCCTGTATAGATGCCTTGTCCATCGATCCCTCATCCTGAAAGCCTTTAACTACAAAATACAAAGACTAGAAAATACTTAGTGTTCTTGTCAAGTGTGTTTTGTTCTTTTCAGTTTATCGTGTCCCCTGTTCTTGTTTTGTTACCCCATCGTGGGTGTTTGTTTTCTGTTTTGTATATATATATTAAAGTCCTTGTGTTAACCCCTTCATCCCCGTGTCTGCCTGCACTTGGGTTCTCCCTTTAACCAAACCGTGACAAAAAGAGCACAGTTTAACATATTATTTTATAGTTAATTACTCATTACTTTATACTCCTCCGCTGGCCTCCCTGCATTGTCGTTGGTCGATATTAACCAACGTTTCATTTCGACAAATAAGAATACCCTAAATTTAAAACCTGAAAAAGAATCTGCGTGCACATGGGACTGTTTAACAGGGTGCTGTAAATGGATTTGCTGCACCAAACCTAATGCGGTTGTTAATGTGACGTACTGTAATCACCTCAGGGTTAATGATCGAGGGGGAGGAAATTAAGGCTGTTTTATTTTGGCTTTTTATTTGCCTGGTTTTATCTTGACTAATATTTGTATATTTTGTTACACTTATTGATTGCATACGCTATTTCTAATGAAAAAAAGATTCCTGAAGACCCCGCCATCGCGGCCTTACAACCTCCCGGGGGACCCCTACTGTCTTACACTATGATGAACAACATTAGATCAACATTCTCATCAACTTTTACAAACATTTAGATGATACAAACACACACATTTAATCTTATTGCTTTAAGGATTCTCTTACCTCAATGACTTCAGTTTACAATTTGTATTCTTTAGTCCATCAGAGAGCAGCTTCACTCCTGAATCGTGCAGATTATTGTGACTCAGGTTCAGTTTTGTCAGATTTGAGGAGTTTGATCTGAGAATTGACGCCAGTGCTGAACAACTTTTCTCTGTCAGATTACACTTCCACAGACTGAGAGAGAAATAACAAGATAACAGTGTATTAAAGTACAACTTTAAATGTCACTCACAGTCAGACATAAAGAAAACAAGGGTCAATGGATGTAGAATGAGAATTAACTGCTGTGAATGAAAATGTAAAACATTTTCCACGAATAAAAACTCAAAACTATAATATCAGATCTTTGATATATAAAACAATTGTGATTCACATCTTAAGTTGCATTTTTAATCAATTAATTTCTTAAATTATCCTGTGTTTATTAATATGTGTTTTTGGCCCGATGCCAAACTTACTTGCCGACCCCTGCTCTACTGCCTCTACCTATCAATGAAATATTTTGGCCTCTCCAGGAAGCAGAAACAGACTGGGAGGAGCGAGCGTTAAATGGCAAATGCGGAGTGGAATATGCAGACCTTTAGCGGTGTAAAAAGAGAAAGTATTTAGCTTGGACGTGAATCCTCTTCACACCACTCCGCTTCAGCAGCCTTCGGATTATTTGAAGAATCACAAATATATATAATGATGATTAAATCATTGATTTAATCATACACTAGACTTGATTATATCTCACGGAGCCGATCTTACCAATAAAGATATGTTGCAGATATCTATAGCAGAGAAAATTATACATTCGGCTGGGTGGATAATTTATTTGAAGCAGTCAATGCGGGTGACATTTTAGCTCATCCTCGCATCTCTACTGTAATAAAATCATAAGCAACCCAAGGTATTTAGATTATTTAAAACTTTGGCAAACGGTTTTGCGGTGGCGTTTTGACTATTGTAAATGTTTAGTTGGGTGTTTCAAAACCAATCATGTTTTACTGTCAGGTGGTTTGTGGTGTCCTTTTATATTTGGACGTGAAGTGAGGTGTCCTGCCCTTCAAAAGCACCAAACCGCCTAAACAAGCTATCTGTTATGACCTCATTTCCTTTGCACATACCCCAGTCAAGTTAAAAGTAAAACTAAATTAACTGAAATGGACGTCTGTGATTACAGATGGCTTTAAGAATGAGAGAATGGCGAAAACGTCAAAGAGAGCTCAAACAACTTCTATGTCATTCTGACAGTGATGATGAACATTTGGGCATTCAAAATTATTCTGACAGTGTGCCTGGCACTCCAATTAATTTTTTTTTTCATTTGGCAGACACTTTTATCCAAAGCGACTTACAAGTAGTTTTTTACAGTGACACATTACTGCAGAGCAATCAGGGGTAAGGTGCCTTGCTCAAGGGCACTTCAGTCATGACACATCCTCCTGGCTTCTCTCAGTGCTAAAGGGTGTCTCTGGAATGGCGTTGCAATGGTTTGAGTCCTACCTCTCGGGTAGGTCATTCAGAGTATCCTGGAGAGATGAGGTCTCCGCGTCCCAACAGCTCAACACGGGGGTGCCACAGGGCTCAGTGCTTGGACCGCTACTCTTCTCCATTTACATGACATCCCTCGGCTTGGTCATTCAGAAGCATGGCTTCTCCTATCACTGCTATGCCGACGACACACAACTCTACTTGTCATTTCAACCGGACGATCCGACGGTCGCTGGTCGCACCGCGGCATGCCTGAGTGACATCTCGCTTTGCATGAAGGATCATCACCTGCAGCTAAACCTTGCAAAAACGGAACTGCTTGTGATCCCAGCCAACCCAAAGATTCACCACAACCTTGCCATTCAACTAGGCTAATCAACGATTACACCGTCCAGCACAGCCAGAAACCTGGGAGTGGTAATCGATGATCGGCTTAACCTCTCAAGTCATGTTGCCAGCACCACCCGGTCCTGTAGATTCATCCTCTACAACATTAGGAAAATTAGACCTTTCCTATCGGAGCACTCTACGCAAGTCCTAGTCCAGGCTCTTGTCCTGTCCAAACTGGATTATTGCAATGCGCTTCTGGCTGGACTTCCTGCTTGCACAATCAAACCTCTCCAGATGATCCAGAATGCGGCGGCAAGAGTGGTCTTCAGTGAACCGAAGAGAGCGCATGTAACTCCGCTCTTCATCAGGTTACACTGGCTCCCTGTTGCCGCCCGCATAAAGTTCAAAGCTATGCTCCTGGCCTACAAGACCAACACTGGATCTGCACCATCGTATCTTCACTCGCTAATGCAGATCTATGATCCTGCCAGATCACTGCGGTCTGCAAAGGAACAACGACTAGTGGTACCATCCCAAAAAGGAAAAAAAGTCACCCTCCCGTACCTTCTCTGGATCTGTTCCACATTGGTGGAATGATCTACCAGCTGCTACAAGATCAGCAGACTCGGTTGCCATCTTTAAAAAACGCCCAAAAAACGCATCTCTTCCGTCAACACGTCGCTGATTGATTTTTCCTAATTTTCTTCCCTTTCCTTCTTTATAATAAAAAAAAATTATAAAAAAAATTATAATGTACTAACCTCACTATTCTTAGCTTTTTATACTGTGCTAGGCTTTAATAGACTAGTTTGATGCACTTATGTATTTTGTGGCCTATGTTGTTATAATTACTTCCAATGTTTCCTCATCTGTAAGGCGATTTGGATAAAAGCGTCTGCTAAATTACTAAATGTAAATGGGCTGCTGGCACTGAGATTTGAACCAGCAACCTTCTGATCACAAGCCCAACGCTCTTACACCAGATCACGACTGCTAGTTGTAGCATTGACAATTTGCCTGGGACCCCACATAGTTTCATTAGTGACAGTGTTCCTGGGACATCAGATAGTTTTGACTTTGACACTGACATGGACTATTGGTCTACTGACTCTGAAAATGAACCAAATGATGAAGCTGAGGTGACAAGCAGCTTTGAAGACGACCTAAGACAGTGGGCCTTAGAGCAAAATTGAGGGTCATACTTCATATGAGAGTTGTGAAAGATGTTTAATCAGAGGTGCACGTGTTGAGAGAAGAATAGTTTTCAGTGAACAGGAATGCACTTCTCGAACAGATGACGGTTTCTCCAGGGTGGAGTACAGAAACTACCAAACTGATGTCAGCCCCCTTATTGCGGGAGGAATTCCTTGTGTTAATTCATTTGTCTTGGATTACATGCATATGGTCTGCTTGGGAGTAGTTAGACGCCTGTTAATTTACTTGACTCATGGCCCAAAAATGTGTGGCAAAAGGATGCTATTTCTCAAAAACTAATTGCACTGAGAGGGAAGATGCCAAGTGAATTTGCTAGACAACCAAGGGGTTTACACGAAATGGATAGGTGGAAAGCAACTGAACTACGACAGGACCTGTGGTATTGAAAACTGTGTTGTCCCCTGAAAGATACAAACATTTCTTGTCCTTGACAGTAGCCATGTCGATAATGCTGGAGTCTGATGACCGGATTCGAAATGCCTATCTCCAATATGCTCATGAACTAATCAAGTCCTTCGTCATGTGCTGTGCTGACCTGTATGGCAAGACCTTTCCTGTATACACTATACATGGATTAATTCATCTCCATGAAGATGCCAGCCACTTCAACTGTTCCTTAAATGACATTTCCTGTTTTCCATTTGAAAACTACCTGCAACGAATCAAGAAACATGTGAGGAGCGGGAGAAGTCCCCTGGAACAGGTTACCAGGCGTTTGTCAGAAATGGAACATTCAGAAGTAAACAAAAGCAAAATGCTCCCGAAAGTGTTTATCTCTGATAAAGAAAGGGACAGTTGTTTTCTCTTGAGAGACGACAGATTTGCATTTCTCAGACAAAGAAATGCAGATGTTTTTTTTTCTTATTCTTTTATCTAGATCACAGCAGGATTATCACAGCCGATCACCTGTTTGTTTTCTGCATCTTCCTCAGTGACTCCTTTCTCACTGCATCCATAAACATCCCCTTGCCTCCCTCTTCACTATTTCCTTCTCCAAATGTAACCCTCATCCCTCTTCAGCACATGTCATGTTGCTCAAATAGAACACCATGGTGCTAGCAGGGCTGATCAAAATTTAAAATTGTAACTTGAATACAATGTAAGAGCATGGCTAAAAGTGTTTGATAAATGCATACATTTCCAAACCCTATCATCCTAACCTCGCTTGCTTATTCCACTAACTTAACATGGGCTGACCCTCTAATGCACTCATTAGTGATCTTGTCACTCCTAATGAGAATTTAGCATAAGCTAAATTAAAATATTAAAGCTTTAAGTAACATACATATGCTCTTCTTTCCAGGTTATGTACGCCAGGGCTGTTTGGAAAGAGGGTGAACAAGAGGAGGAGGGTGTAGTTCCTTACAATTGGATCGACAGGAACAATAGAACAGTTAGATGGCCACATAACATGAGCACCACAAAAACCGAAAGAGCATTAAAGGAGAAAATGAACCCCCAGGATGACTGGATGATGTTCCCTTTAATTAAAATAAAAATGACTTCAGGCAAGTGATCGAAAATTAAATCTATATTCAAGTCAAATATTACTGAAGAAATGTTTTTTAAGTTGAATTGTCTAACTTCTAGATAACCATCGTGAATGCAACAACTACAACCTGACCAGTCAGGCGGAGGAGGAGGTGGTAATTAGATCAAGGAACCGTACTAAAAAAGGAACTCCGGAGGGTTTTGTTAGAAATGGTATGTTTCTCATTCTCAAGTAATTCATACATTTGTTTTCTGTTGACACAAATTGGGGCTAAAATTTTTGAAATCAATATTTATGTACTTTTTTTGCAGAATTAACAGATTCAGATGAGGAGGCGAGCGTCAGGGGTAATGACTTTCTATAATGAATTTATAATTCTGGTTTCAAAATGAATAAGATTTTTTTTGGAGATGTATATAGTAATTTTTACTTTATTAACTCTGTATAGGTGTCAAGGTACCCAACTACCCTACTGCACGCTTGTGAGTACTGATGAAAGCTTTTGAAGAAAGGTAATGTGTAGTGGATACACTACGTGATAGTTACAGGCTGATTCATGTGTTTCAGCCTCTGAACATGAAGCCATGTATGTCCAAGCTGAGCGTGCCAACAGCTCTCGGGGCAGTGAAATGTCCACTCCTTGTGAGTATTTACGTCTCCACTTTCATGAACCATTCCATTACACAAATTTAAAGTTCATTCAACACCGGTAGTTTCTTACTGCATAATAATGTGGTGATGCGATTGCCTGACCCACCTATGTTTGAGGAAATGGTACGGTCCGGGGGTATAAAGGTAGATAGGACTGGCATGTCACACAGGTGTGTCCTATAGGGCTTCCGGGAGTACCTTTATTTCCGGTGGGTTGGGCTACACGTCCAAGAGTGTGGTTGAGGAGTACTGCGGGCATTTGTGAATGGCCATGTATTTTCGAGAGCCATTAGTGAAGTCCGCGTCAAGTGCGTGGTGCATTACGGGTCATTAGCTGCAGTGACTTTGGGTGTTGGAGGTGTTGCAGCAGGCTGAACCGACGCCAGTTCGCAGGCTGATACCGGCGCTATTTGGGGCTGTGATTCTCCCTTATGGACTAGCGCTATCGTACCTGCATGTATAACGACTGCTTGAACTGGAGTGTTTTCCGAGATAGACAGTGCCACTATTGTTCGCACTGATTCGTTCAACTTACCATTTCTCCTACCTGACTGCCTAGTGGATTCCTGAACCGGGTTGTTTCCAGACCCGTTACTTTTAGTGCGACGCTTAATTTACCTTCCACTTTCATTTCACTGCGTAGCGGATGCATGAAGCTGACTGTTCCGGACCGAAGTGGACAGTCCGTAGAGTCGTGTTTATTTCCGTTTTTGCTCTTTCACTCGTTGCCGTGCCTGGGACAGCGTCTTTGTCCCGGTTGGTGTGGAGGATCTATTCCCATTTAGCTGGCAGTTATTTCCAGTGTATAATAACCATTCAGTGTCTGTTGACGTGCTTCGATATCGCGTTCTGCGTGTCTATAGGCACGACATTTGGCTCTCTTTCTCGGAGGACTGGTGATTACCGGACTAGCTATTATTATCGATGTCATTTTGGGCGTAACTTGTTTTGTTTAAATTGATTTTGTTTAATTCGTTTTGTTTAAAATTTATTTTGTTTAATTCGTTTTGTTTAAGTGATTTTGTTTACTTCGTTTTGCCTAAGTGATTTGGTTTTGTTTAAGTGATTTTGTTTACTTCGTTTTGCTTAAGTGATTTGGTTTAATTTGTTTTGCTTAAGTGATTTGGTTTAATTTGTTTTGTGTAAGTGATTTGGTTTACTTCGTTTTGCTTAAGTGATTTTGTTTACTTCGTTTTGCTTAAGTGATTTTGTTTACTTCGTTTGTTTTGTTTAAGTGATTTGGTTTAATTTGTTTTGTTTAAGTGATTTGGTTTAATTTGTTTTGTGTAAGTGATTTTGGGATTGAGTTTATTAATTTTCTTTTCGTTCCAGAATTAGGGGGAATTAGTCGCGGTCGAGATCCTCTGTATGTGGTGCTGTGGTTGACTTGTTTGTAGTGTCCACAATATCGAAACATTTGGCGTGTGGTGACGTGAGTGAGCACAACGGTTGTCGGATCAATCAGACGACTTTCCCCAATTCTGGGTTGGACGTTTTAAGTGTGTGTATGCTTTGTACGAAGATGATGGCCTGTTTCTTTTAATGACTTTAATTAAATGTGATTTTGTATTTTAGATGGTGTGTGTGAAATAAATTGTTTACCAGCTTCCCTTTTGTCTGCTACCTGTCTCAGCCAATAACGAACCTGTGAGCTTTTGGTGATTTACTTAATTTTGGGTCCCTGGCCCTATCCGGGGTGGCGTAGTCGGCTCATGCTTTGATTAATCTCCTTTCACCGTATGCCATCGCCACATTTGGCGTAGTCGGCAGGATCTTGGCTGTTGTACGGGTACAGACGTAGGGATTTGTATTTTTTTTTCACACATATATATATTTTCTTTCTTCTACTTGACCATATGGTGGAGACGCGTCTGGTGATTACCCCTTATATTGTGTAGAGATGGAGGCTGAATTACAGGAAATGAGAGACCTTGTGGCTCAGTTGAAGGCCGATAACGATCGACTGCGACAGGAGCAGACACCGGTTGAGTTGCTTGATCCTGGCGCAGGCTCTAGTAGTGCGTCACGGCCATTAACGCCTATATCTGTAGGATCCAATGTTAACACCGTTGAGCGCTTTGTTTTTGTTCCTCGTGAACGGCGCTGTCCCAAATTTAATGGTAGGTCTGGTGTAGGCATTGACGAGTGGGTCGAAGAAGCTCAGGCGTGCATGCGCATGCGGACGATGACGGCTGTCGAGCAGGCTTTCTTTTTGTTTGATCATCTTGAGGGAGAGGCTCGGGATGAGATTAAATATCGGCCGAGCCCTGATAAAGATAATCCTGAGAAGATTATTTCTGCGTTGCGTGAAGTGTATGGCTGTCTCGAGTCCTATATTACGCTTCAAGAAGCCTTTTACTCACGGCGACAGTTGGAGGGAGAAACGTTACAAGAGTTCTCCCTGGCGCTCTTGAGTTTATTTGACAAGCTTAAACAACAGTCTCCGCATGCCATTTTAGATGCGCAGGTGGTAGTTAGGGATCAGTTTATTGAATGTGTGTTGGATAATGCCTTGCGCAGAGAATTGAAACAATTGGTAAGGCGTCAGCCTGCTGCAACACTGTTAGATGTCCGAGGGGAAGCAATTCGCTGGGAGAGAGAGGGAGTGCCAGGCGGTGTACGGGGGCGCAGTCAGTCTGTTCCTTTGGTGCAGGGACATCAATGTGGCGTTAAAGATGATTCTGGGGTAAATCCTGAGCAGGGACATCATTCACAGGAATTTAGGGAGTTGAAGGACATGCTGATTCGACAGCAACAGCAAATTGATCAGCTTTCTCAGACTTTAGCCCGTAACCATAGTCCCCAGTCTCGTGGTCAGCCACTGCGTTCTAGTTACGTGATTTGCAGACGGTGTCAACAGCCTGGCCATTTTGCTCGAGACTGTCAGTGGCAGCCCCATTCGTCTGGCCCTCAAAACCATTCCCGGGGTAACCTGATATCTCGTGATGCTAGGTCAAGTGTCCCTAACCAGCCGGAAAACTAGTACCCACCGGACTGCAGAGTCTCAGTTCGGTTGGAGGTAAGAATGGCTCTTGTGATTTTCGTGCCAGCGGTTCTGTGCCTCGTTTAGTCTCCTCATGCCCACATTTAGTTGCAAATATTGGCGGTGTGCCCATACCCTGTTTGATAGACACTGGTTCCATGGTATCGACCATTACAGAGAGTTGTTTTCGGTCTGGATTCGAACCATGGGGCCAGCGTCGATTACAAAACTGTCATTGGTTACAGCTTAGAGCAGCCAATGGACTGGAAATCCCTTATATAGGGTATATGGAATTGGACGTTGAACTGTGTGATCGTGTGGTATCAGGGTGTGGCATATTGGTTGTGCGTGATCCACCTGGGGGTAATTCTAGTGTTCCTGGGATTTTGGGAATGAATGTTCTTGGTCGCTGTTATCGTGAGCTTTTCGGGCAGTACGGACCGACCCTATTTGAGCTACCATTAGTGACCCAAGACGTGGGAATATCTCGGGCCTTCCAAGCCTGTCAGAAAGTAGATGGCGTTCTGGCATACGGGGGCAATGTAAGAGTCCGTGGGCATCGGGTTTGTCGCGTTCCAGGGGGCACTATGAAGTTTGTAACAGCAACATGTTCGTCCATGTTTAGAGATAAGATCGTGTTATTCGAGCCCCTTGACACTGGTCTGCCTGCTGGCTTATTGGCCTCTCCGTCGTTAGTGTATGTCGACGGTGGTTTGGTTTGGGTGCCTGTTGTCAATGTGGGTGTTCTCGACGCTGTTTTATACCCGAAAACCATCCTCGGGAAGTTGCGGGAAGTGTATCTGGTGGATTCACCTGCCGGACTGACTGAGGTATCTGCGGTTCCTGCTATCACAGTGACTTGTGATATGATGGCAGCCCCTGAGGCAGCACAGGTCGAGAACATAGAACTGTCAGGGCTGTCGGATGAGGAACAGGGCAAGGTTAGGGCTCTCCTTCAGGAATTCCAGGCGGTGTTCTCTGCTGGGGAGGGAGACTTGGGTTGTACCGACCTCCTGTCCCATGAAATTCCTTTAATCGACGAGACGCCTGTTCGACAACGCTATAGACGGATTCCTCCATCTGAATATGAGTTAGTTAAGACTCATATTGGCCAGCTTTTAGACACCCAAGTGATCCGGGAAAGTTGTAGCCCGTACGCCTCCCCATTAGTATTGGTTAAGAAGAAGGACGGTGGCCTACGCATGTGCGTAGACTACCGCCAACTCAATGCTAAAACTCGGAAAGATTCGTTTCCACTGCCTCGAATCGATGAGACATTGGATTCATTGACAGGGGCTCGCTGGTTCACTACGCTAGATCTGGCCAGCGGATATAATCAAGTCCCGGTTGCAGAGGCTGATCGCTACAAAACAGCTTTTTGTACACCTTTTGGTTTATATGAATGGAACCGTATGCCTTTTGGTTTGTGTAACGCACCAGGCACCTTCCAGCGGTTGATGCAACGGCTGTTTGGCGACCAGCAACATCAGTCTCTCCTGCTGTATCTAGACGATATTATTGTCTATTCCTCCTCTGTGCAACATCATTTACAGAGGTTGAGGATGGTGCTGGAACGGTTGCGGGCTGCTGATCTTAAGGTAAACTTGGCCAAGTGTGCATTTTTTAGAGAAAAGGTGCAGTACTTAGGACACGTAATATCCCCCCAAGGAGTGGCCACAGACCCGGCAAAGGTTGAGGTTGTGGCGCAGTGGCCACGCCCCAAGACTGTGTCAGAGCTACGTACCTTTCTGGGATTTGGTAGTTACTATCGGCGATTTGTGGAAGGGTTTGCTCAGATAGCAGCACCGTTGCATCGGCTGGTAGGGGAGGTAGGACAAGGGAAGGGGAGAACTAAGATACAGGAGTTGGATGCGTTATGGTCCGAACAGTGTGAACAAGCATTCCGGACCCTGAAAGCTAAGCTTGCCACCACACCAGTCCTGGCATATGCTGATTTTAAGTTACCGTTTATCTTGGAAGTCGATGCCAGCTATGTAGGGTTAGGTGCTGTACTGTCTCAAGAGATTGGGGGCAAGGTGAGACCAGTGGCCTATGCCAGCCGTAGCCTGCGTCCTGCAGAGCGTAACACTGCTACCTATAGTTCTATGCGGCTTGAGTTTTTGGCTCTAAAATGGGCCATGGCTGAAAAGTTTCGTGAGTACTTATTGGGCCATCGTTGTATCGTTCGTACAGACAATAACCCCCTTAGTCATTTGGCGACTGCTAAGTTAGGTGCCACCGAACAGCGATGGGCAGCTGAACTAGCGGCCTTTGATTTCGAAGTGCAGTACCGATCCGGGAGATCTAACCAGAATGCGGATGCGCTATCACGCATGACTCCTAAGGAACGGTACCTGGAAAGGGAAGGCTCGTTGGGAACATTAGTTCCTGAACTGCTTAGGCGTGCTGGAGTGGTGGATCGGGCAGACTCCACCACTGTGAGGGCCATGCAGGTGATGCCAAATCGATCTAGACCAGAGTTGGCTCGATTACAGGAGGAGGATCCCATTATCAGTTCAGCTTTTAAATTTTGGCGCCAAGGGCAAGGCCCAGGGCCCCAAGAACGACGACAGTTACCCAAGCTAGTGTTGGTGTTACTCCGGCAATGGGAGCGGTTGGAGGAACTGGGGGGCCTATTATATCGACGGGTTTGCAGTCCTGATGGTGGTGCAAAGGTGTTGCAGCTGGTGCTGCCTGTTGTGTTACAGACTGAAGTGTTGACCCAACTGCATCAGTGTCATGGGCACCAAGGCACCGAGCGCACTTTGGAACTGGTGCGACAGCGGTGCTACTGGCCTGGGATGTCGGCCGATGTAGCCCGTTGGATACAGCAATGTGAGCGGTGCCAGCAAGCCAAAGAGGCTGCCCCAGTCCCCAGAAGCTACATGGCCCATCTGTTAGCTTCCCGTCCAAATGAGATAGTGGCCATTGATTTTACGGTCCTAGAACCTTCTCGTTCGGGGCATGAAAACGTGTTAATAATGACAGACATTTTTAGTAAATTCACAGTGGCAATCCCTACTCGGGACCAACAGGCGGCGACTGTGGCTCGCGTCCTGGTTGACGAATGGTTCTTTAAGTTTGGGGTCCCAGGCCGTATCCATTCGGACCAGGGACGTAACTTCGAATCGCATCTTATCCAGCAGTTGTGCACCCTTTACCAGGTGGGTAAGTCTCGTACTACCGCATACCATCCAGCTGGTAATGGCCAGTGTGAACGGTTTAACCGTACCCTGCACAATTTGTTGCGGACCTTGCCCACTGGAAGGAAGAGGGATTGGGCCTCTTGTTTGTCCCAGGTGGTATTTTGCTATAATACCACTCCCCATCAAGCCACCGGTGAGAGTCCTTATTTTTTGATGTTCGGGCAAGAGCCTAGACTGCCTGTGGATTTCTTGCTTGGTCGGGTGCAAGAACCAGTGGCTGGTGGAGTCCATCATTGGATGGAAGAGCATCAGGCTTGCCTTAAAGTGGCCTTCGAAGGTGCCCGTGAGCGGTTGCAGGCCGCAGCTCAGCATCGCAAGGCGAAGCATGATCAACGGGTAAAAGAGCAACCGCTAGAAGAGGGCCAAAGGGTCTATCTGCGAGAACGTGGGTTCTCCGGGCGCCATAAGATCCAGGATCTGTGGAGCTCGATCATCTATCAGGTAGTTCGAGTGCCACGGGATGGGGGATCGGTGTACTCTGTAGCACCAGTGCAAGATCTCACTAAAGTCCGTAACGTGCATAGAGTGTCCCTAAAACCCAGAGTTCAAAGGGATCCCATGCCGACCGAGTCCTTTAAGGATTGGCCGGAGTTGCCAGTACCTTCAGTAAGAGAGGAAGGCTTTGAGGAATTTGAGGATGGGGATTTAGCCTTGGTGGTGACCCAGGCCCCATCAGAAATTCCAGAGAGCATTGGGGTGAATAGAGCATCGCCAGAGGTAAGGGCGAGTCCTGCGGTACCTGGGGGTGCAGTTGGGGGGAGCGAGAGGAGTGTAAGTGTACCATTAGACGTAGTACCAGATTCTATCGGACCGTCTAGTATCTCCGAAAGGATCGTTAGACCTAGACGTGCTAGGGCCGGGCAGCATACGAATTTGTACCATTTACCACGGACCGTAGGGGCTGAGGCTCATCAGATTTCTGCTGGGTCTACTTCAGGGCTAAATCGTGCTATGGCTTTCAGACCTTGAGGCTACGTTGTTCATCGTCGGGACTACGATGACTTGTGGGGGGGGTAGATTGTGGTGATGCGATTGCCTGACCCACCTATGTTTGAGGAAATGGTACGGTCCGGGGGTATAAAGGTAGATAGGACTGGCATGTCACACAGGTGTGTCCTATAGGGCTTCCGGGAGTACCTTTATTTCCGGTGGGTTGGGCTACACGTCCAAGAGTGTGGTTGAGGAGTACTGCGGGCATTTGTGAATGGCCATGTATTTTCGAGAGCCATTAGTGAAGTCCGCGTCAAGTGCGTGGTGCATTACGGGTCATTAGCTGCAGTGACTTTGGGTGTTGGAGGTGTTGCAGCAGGCTGAACCGACGCCAGTTCGCAGGCTGATACCGGCGCTATTTGGGGCTGTGATTCTCCCTTATGGACTAGCGCTATCGTACCTGCATGTATAACGACTGCTTGAACTGGAGTGTTTTCCGAGATAGACAGTGCCACTATTGTTCGCACTGATTCGTTCAACTTACCATTTCTCCTACCTGACTGCCTAGTGGATTCCTGAACCGGGTTGTTTCCAGACCCGTTACTTTTAGTGCGACGCTTAATTTACCTTCCACTTTCATTTCACTGCGTAGCGGATGCATGAAGCTGACTGTTCCGGACCGAAGTGGACAGTCCGTAGAGTCGTGTTTATTTCCGTTTTTGCTCTTTCACTCGTTGCCGTGCCTGGGACAGCGTCTTTGTCCCGGTTGGTGTGGAGGATCTATTCCCATTTAGCTGGCAGTTATTTCCAGTGTATAATAACCATTCAGTGTCTGTTGACGTGCTTCGATATCGCGTTCTGCGTGTCTATAGGCACGACATTTGGCTCTCTTTCTCGGAGGACTGGTGATTACCGGACTAGCTATTATTATCGATGTCATTTTGGGCGTAACTTGTTTTGTTTAAATTGATTTTGTTTAATTCGTTTTGTTTAAAATTTATTTTGTTTAATTCGTTTTGTTTAAGTGATTTTGTTTACTTCGTTTTGCCTAAGTGATTTGGTTTTGTTTAAGTGATTTTGTTTACTTCGTTTTGCTTAAGTGATTTGGTTTAATTTGTTTTGCTTAAGTGATTTGGTTTAATTTGTTTTGTGTAAGTGATTTGGTTTACTTCGTTTTGCTTAAGTGATTTTGTTTACTTCGTTTTGCTTAAGTGATTTTGTTTACTTCGTTTGTTTTGTTTAAGTGATTTGGTTTAATTTGTTTTGTTTAAGTGATTTGGTTTAATTTGTTTTGTGTAAGTGATTTTGGGATTGAGTTTATTAATTTTCTTTTCGTTCCAGAATTAGGGGGAATTAGTCGCGGTCGAGATCCTCTGTATGTGGTGCTGTGGTTGACTTGTTTGTAGTGTCCACAATATCGAAACATTTGGCGTGTGGTGACGTGAGTGAGCACAACGGTTGTCGGATCAATCAGACGACTTTCCCCAATTCTGGGTTGGACGTTTTAAGTGTGTGTATGCTTTGTACGAAGATGATGGCCTGTTTCTTTTAATGACTTTAATTAAATGTGATTTTGTATTTTAGATGGTGTGTGTGAAATAAATTGTTTACCAGCTTCCCTTTTGTCTGCTACCTGTCTCAGCCAATAACGAACCTGTGAGCTTTTGGTGATTTACTTAATTTTGGGTCCCTGGCCCTATCCGGGGTGGCGTAGTCGGCTCATGCTTTGATTAATCTCCTTTCACCGTATGCCATCGCCACAATAATTAGGTATGCGAATGACTTAAGGACTCACAACATTATAGTTACAGGCTTTTTCATGTGTTTCAGACTCTGTAAATCAATCCTCAGATGGCCTTGCGGAAGCTGCAGGATCTTGGCGTAGGGAAATGTCCAGTGAGTATTCACTTAATCCAATGCACCAACAATTTCAAAATTATATTGATGGGCTCACTGCTTGAGAATCAAGTGTGATAATGATGTTTTTACACACAAGACAGTAGTTACAGGCTTAATCGCATGTTTCCGACTTGTCTGGGCTGGTGGAACGTGCCAATGGGGGAAGGGAAATATCAACACCCAGTAAGGATCCATCTCAACTAATGTTCAGCTTTTTGTTTAATTTCAATAAATTTGCATCTTTGAAGGTTATTTTTCAGGATCTCAAGATGAAAGTACTGCAGCTCTTCACAGAGACCTGTCTAAACCCAGTGAGTATTAATCTCATCACACTTTGTACAGTCACTTTTCAGGCCTTGTGAAATGTAAGAATATTCTTTGTGTTTTTCAGGATCTGGACATGTAGCAAGAGGTTGTGCCAGGGATGGCTATCGCTCCAGGTAAAGACACAGGATAAGGTCCAAGATCTCCAGCCCTTTCAATGTTATGAGATGGTATTGTATTATGTCAGTTATAAAATGGCCAAGTGATTATAATACGTTTAAATGGTACTAGGTCCAGCGGTGTCTCCATACACAGCGATGTCTCCAGTCAGAGGTCCATGTCCTGGAACAGTGATGGTTCGAGGCACGCTGCCAAGTCCAGACATGACAGATCACGACACCGGTCTAGACCTGACGCCATAGTGACGCCTCTAGATGTGATTCCAGATCCCGTAGTGATTCCAGATCCCGTAGTGATGCCAGATCCCGTAGTGATTCCAGATCCCGTAGTGATGCCAGATCCCGTAGTGATTCCAGATCCCGTAGTGATGCCAGATCCCGTAGTGATTCCAGATCCCGTAGTGATTCCAGATCCCGTAGTGATGCCAGATCCCGTAGTGATTCCAGATCCCGTAGTGATGCCAGATCCCGTAGTGATTCCAGATCCCGTAGTGATGCCAGATCCCGTAGTGATTCCAGATCCCGTAGTGATGCCAGATCCCGTAGTGATTCCAGATCCCGTAGTGATGCCAGATCCAGTAGTAATGTCTCCAGGCCCCCGCCAGGTCAAGACATGATGGAAGATCAGGGCACAGTGATCTCACCAGGCCCCCCTATGACAGGTCAAGGCATGGTGAGTTGTCTAAAGAGTTGTCAAAGCACTTTGCAATTCAGTAAGTAGTAACGATGCACCACTAATCGTTACAATATTACTGATTTATTATTTCTCATTTGAAACGGCACAAATCTGTTGAAAGTTTTGTCATATGGTAATTTCTAAAACAGACTTTCTGTGGTACAATGACCGAAATTGGAAGATGGACATTCCCATTGCCTTGGGATGGTAGGTGTTGATTTATTGGCAGTGTGAGACGACAGAGACACTCATGAGCAAGACAGAGAGAGAGTTTTATTAGGACACATTTTGCTCTCCCTTTACTGATCTCTCTGTCCACACCAACTGCTTTTCAATTATAGCAATGGCTTGTTTTTCTACTGTCAATTGTATGGTGGTTTCTATCATTCTATCATTAAAGATAACTTTTTTTTCTTTCTCCTACACTCTACTGTATTCATAAAGAGACTGAAGCTGCTTACAAAGACATTTATGTACCAGCTAGCTAGCCTTGCTATTCTAATTTGAGCTAACCATTGTAATCATAAATGTTTATTTCAGTTTTCCAGAAAAAGATCTTAAGCATGCTGGTTGACCTCCGCAATTGCTATAAACGAGCACAGCCTGCCTCTTCAGCAGTACACATTTAGCGGATGGAGACCATAGAGGATTTCGAGAGAGAGGAGCAATGCCTCTGTGATGCACAAGCCTTTGATACCCTGGTAACTTTTTACAAGTCTGGAAGTAATTGATACTCGCACTCATACACTGTTAGGTTCATCTGGGTAGTGTCAGTAAACTTAATGGACTTATTCCAACAGGTGCTGCAAATTGCAAGAGTAGGAGGGAAGAACACCAAGGACTGTGTCCACTAAGTTCTTGACAGGTAGGTTTCTACATACAGTATGAAATGTGTGAGATGTTAGGGTGCTTTGGGATTTTCAAAGCGTGAAAAAAAACTTTTCTGGGTGTTTGCCTATTTTTTTTATTTAACCCTTGTGCACCTCTTGGTACATTTTTCAATAAAAGAAAACTCTATTGCAAGTTCACAACACAAAGCATTGTGAGCTTATAGACCAGTGGTTCTTGACAAGGAGATATTTATTAGGGTGGTAAAAGGAGGCAACTGAGTTTAGAAGGCTTATTGGACGCATGTTTTCACATTTTGTGTTTGGTTTTCCTGGTTTTGGAAGTAGAGTTATTAGGGCTCTCCTCATGGTTGTGGGGAGAAGACCGTTCCTGAAAGACTCCTGGAACATCTCTAACAGGGGTGAGGTTAATTTGGACTGAAATTGGACTGAGGTTTTTCCCCTTGGTCATAAAAGGATTGTTTAAGTCTCATTAAATTAACTGCTGCTTTGTTAGCTGACAATTCATTGTACTTTGCTCTAAGCAGAAGTAGTTGAACATGTATATCGTTAGAGTTAGGTTTCTTATTGTAGAGATCTATTTCCAGTTCTTTAATTTTCTCATCTAATGTCTTTATTTCTAATCGTGTACTCTTTTTTTGAGCTGGTAAAGCTAATTATTTGACCCCTAAGAAAGGCCTTAAATGCCTCCCATCTTATGCTAGCAGAAGTCTGAGAGGTGTTATACACAAAGTACATGTCGATTTGTTTGTCGACAAATATTTATAGAGCAATTACACGTAAGCCTCTTTTTCATGTTGACCAAGGAAAGATAATTAGCTCCTGCCAATCTGTTAATGACTTATTTAGACAAAACATTTTCTCCCCTGATGAGATTTAAAATACAATGCTGACTTGGTTGGTGTATGACAAGATTGCCATCCACATCTCTAATCATTTGTCTTTCTCTACTTGCAGATGGAGTCATGAAATTTGATGTCACAGCCAAAGAGGACTTCATAAGGGTGAACACTTCAGAGAATCTAAACTAAAGCATGCACCGCAGAGAAGTGGAGGACAAACAGCAGTCACTCAAAACTGTGACATTCACCACAATAAATAATTATTCCTGTTTACACATATTTTATAAATTGTCTTTTCTGTGTGTGTTGCTTATGGTTGGCTTTTTTTGTCAAAACACTTTCAGTTTAGCACTTGTTTTGTTTTATATTTTTATTGTTGTATATTTGTTGTTGTGGTACAGACAGTTAAATAAAAATTAAACCTCTGTGTATGACTAGTCATATGTTTCAAGAAGGTGGAGGACTTGTTTCTTGTACCAGTTAACTTCTTGTAGCTTCGTTTATGCCTCTAAAATAAGTTTGAATTTTATGTTGAAAAAACCCCCACAACAACCACATTTGGACTATATCTAGACCATATATAGACGTCCTGTGTACGTCAATACTGGACGTTCAGTAGACGTTGAAAAAAAAAGACGTCATCTGGCGTCACAGTCCGCACGTGCGGGTAACCCAAATTGGATGTGCAAAAATGACGTACAAAAGACGTCGTTTAGACGTGTCTTTGCGCAGTGGGTTTCAGGATTTTGATGATTTGAGAATTTGGTTTAATTTATTATGGTGAATTCAAATATAGGGCGTAACAGTTTGTCGCAGCTTGTATAGTTACAAATTGCGAAAATTTGTCATGTGTCTATAACTGTTGTAAAAGAAACAGAAAGAACGTTTCTGCCTCTTCTTTTGACGTATACGTTTAAAGGTGGCATGAACGGAAAGGTTTGCGCATACCAAACCGTTACTGAGGAAATACTCTTCAGAGCAGACTTCATCTAATGTTTTGTCAGTACATTTAGGACTATACTTTCAGGGATCATTTCTATAGTTTTTGACCTGGAAATGTGTTTCCCAACCCACGATGATGAGCTTTGGTGCTTATTTTAGAGCGTGAATCTGGCACATAGTAGTGATTCTGTTCACGTACTTTGTACCATTGATGAATGTTCTTTATTGATTTGGCGATATTGAGAAAAGGAGCATGATCTAAGTGGTGCTTTGTGTTTGTCCATAATCAAAAAGCTTACTTGCTTTAGTTAACTTACCATAAGTAAGCTACTAGAAAGTTTTGGCTGGGTTTCAGGAATTTGATGATTTGTGAATTTGGTTTAATTTATTATGGTGAATTCACATATAGGGCGTAATGGTTTGTCGCAGTTTGTATAGTCACAAATTGCGGAAATTTGTCTTGTGTCTATAACTCTTGTAAAAGAAACAGAATAAACGTAAGGACCTTTCTGCCTCTTCTTTTGACGTATACGTTTAAAGGTGGCTTGAACGGAAAGGTTTGGGCATACAAAACCGTTACTGAGGAAATACTCTTTAGAGCAGACTTCATCTAATGTTTTGGCATTAAATTTAGGACTATACTTTCAGGGATCATTTCTATAGTTTTCGACTTGGAAACGTGTTTCGTAAGTGTTTGTTTCCCAACCCACGATGATGAGCTTTGGTGCTTCTTTTAGAGCGTGAATCTGGCACATAGTAGTGATTCTGTTCACTTACTTTGTACCGTTGATGAATGTTCTTTATTGCTTTAGCGATATTGAGAAAAGGAGCATGATCTAAGTGGTGTTTTGTGTTTGTCAATCTTCACAAAGCTAACTTGCTTTAGTTAACTTACCATAAATAAGCTACTAGAAATTTTGGCTGGGTTTCAGGAATTTTATGATTTGTGAATTTGGTTTAATTTATTATGGTGAATTTGAAATATAGGGCGTAACGGTTTGTCCCAGCTTGTATAGTCACAAATTTCGGAAATTTGTCTTGTGTCTATAACTCTTGTAAAAGAAACAGAATAAACATAAGGACCTTTCTGCCTCTTCTTTTGACGTTTACGTTTAAAGGTGGCTTGAACGGAAAGGTTTGCGCATACCAAACCGTTACTGAGGAAATACTCTTCAGAGCAGACTTCATCTAATGTTTTGGCAGTAAATTTAGGACTATACTTTCAGGGATCATTTCTATTTTTTTTGACTTGGAAATGTGTTTCGTAAGTGTTTGTTTCCCAACCCACGATGATGAGCTTTGGTGCTTCTTTTAGAGCGTGAATCTGGCACATAGTAGTGATTCTGTTCATGTACTTTGTACCGTTGATGAATGTTCTTTATTGCTTTGGCGATATTGAGAAAAGGTGCATGATCTAAGTGGTGTTTTGTGTTTGTCAATCCTCAAAAAGCTAACTTGCTTTAGTTAACTTGATATGAATAAGCTACTAGAAATTTTTGGCTGGGTTTCAGGAATTTGATGGTTTGTGAATTTGGTTTAATTTATTATGGTGAATTCAAATATAGGGCGTAATGGTTTGTCGCAGCTTGTATAGTCACAAATTGCGGAAATTTGTCTTGTGTCTATAAATCTTGTAAAAGAAACAGAATAAACATAAGGACCTTTCTGCCTCTTCTTTTGACGTATACGTTTAAAGGTGGCTTGAACGGAAAGGTTTGCGCATACCAAACCGTTACTGAGGAAATACTCTTCAGAGCAGACTTCATCTAATGTTTTGGCAGTAAATTTAGGACTATACTTTCAGGGATCATTTCTATAGTTTTTGACTTGGAAATGTGTTTCGTAAGTGTTTGTATCCCAACCCACGATGATGAGCTTTGGTGCTTCTTTTAGAGCGTGAATCTGGCACATAGTAGTGATTCTGTTCACGTACTTTGTACCGTTGATGAATGTTTTTTATTGCTTTGGAGATATTGAGAAAAGGTGCATGATCTAAGTGGTGTTTTGTGTTTGTTAATCCTCAAAAAGCTAACTTGCTTTAGTTAACTTGACATGAATAAGCTACTAGAAATTTTTGGCTGGGTTTCAGGAATTTGATGGTTTGTGAATTTGGTTTAATTTATTATGGTGAATTCAAATATAGGGCGTAACGGTTTGTCGCAGCTTGTATAGTCACAAATTGCGGAAATTTGTCTTGTGTCTATAAATCTTGTAAAAGAAACAGAATAAACATAAGGACCTTTCTGCCTCTTCTTTTGACGTATACGTTTAAAGGTGGCTTGAACGTAAAGGTTTGCGCATACCAAACCGTTGCTGAGGAAATACTCTTCAGAGCAGACTTCATCTAATGTTTTGTCTGTACATTTAGAACTATACTTTCAGGGATCATTTCTATAGTTTTTGACTTGGAAATGTGTTTTGTAAGTGTTTGTTTCCCAACCCACGATGATGAACTTTGGTGCTCCTTTTAGAGCGTGAATCTGGTACATAGTAGTGATTCTGTTCACTTGCTTTGTACCGTTGATGAATGTTCTTTATTGCTTTAGCGATATTGAGAAAAGGAGCATGATCTAAGTGGTGTTTTGTGTTTGTCAATCCTCAAAAAGCTAACTTGCTTTATTTAACTTGCCATAAATACGCTCACTAGAAAATTTGTCTGGATTTCAGGATTTTGATCATTTGAGAATTTGGTTTAATTTATTATGGTGAATTCAAATATAGGGGGTAATGGTTTAAAGGTGGCTTGAACTGAAATGTTTGCGCATTGCAAATCTGCCAAACCAATGCTGAGGCAATACTCTTCACAGCAGACTTCATCTGGTGTTTTGGCAGTAAATTTAGGACTATACTCTCAGGGATCATTTCTCTAGGTTTTGACTTGGAAATGTGTTTCGTAAGTGTTTGTTTCCCAACCCACGATGATGAGCTTTGGTGCTTCTGGCACATAGTAGTGATTCTGTTCATGTACTTTGTACCGTTGATGAATGTTCTTTATTGCTTTGGCGATATTGAGAAAAGGTGCATGATCTAAGTGGTGTTTTGTGTTTGTCAATCCTCAAAAAGCTAACTTGCTTTAGTTAACTTGACATGAATAAGCTACTAGAAATTTTTGGCTGGGTTTCAGGAATTTGATGGTTTGTGAATTTGGTTTAATTTATTATGGTGAATTCAAATATAGGGCGTAACGGTTTGTCGCAGCTTGTATAGTCACAAATTGCGGAAATTTGTCTTGTGTCTATAAATCTTGTAAAAGAAACAGAATAAACATAAGGACCTTTCTGCCTCTTCTTTTGACGTATACGTTTAAAGGTGGCTTGAACGGAAAGGTTTGCGCATACCAAACCGTTGCTGAGGAAATACTCTTCAGAGCATACTTCCTCTAATGTTTTGTCTGTACATTTAGGACTATACTTTCAGGGATCATTTCTATAGTTTTCGACTTGGAAATGTGTTTCGTAAGTGTTTGTTTCCCAACCCACGATGATGAGCTTTGGTTCTTCTTTTAGAGCGTGAATCTGGCCAATAGTAGTGATTCTGTTCACTTACTTTGTACCGTTGATTAATGTTCTTTATTGCTTTAGCGATATTGAGAAAAGGAGCATGATCTAAGTGGTGTTTTGTGTTTGTCAATCCTCAAAAAGCTAACTTGCTTTATTTAACTTGCCATAAATACGCTCACTAGAAAATTTGTCTGGATTTCAGGATTTTGATCATTTGAGAATTTGGTTTAATTTATTATGGTGAATTCAAATATAGGGCGTAATGGTTTAAAGGTGGCTTGAACTGAAATGTATGCGCATTGCAAATCTGCCAAACCAATGCTGAGGCAATACTCTTCACAGCAGACTTCATCTGGTGTTTTGGCAGTAAATTTAGGACTATACTCTCAGGGATCATTTCTCTAGGTTTTGACTTGGAAATGTGTTTTGTAAGTGTTTGTTTCCCAACCCACGATGATGAGCTTTGGTGCTTCTTTTAGAGCGTGAATCTGGCACATAGTAGTGATTCTGTTCATGTACTTTGTACCGTTGATGAATGTTCTTTATTGCTTTGGCGATATTGAGAAAAGGTGCATGATCTAAGTGGTGTTTTGTGTTTGTCAATCCTCAAAAAGCTAACTTGCTTTAGTTAACTTGACATGAATAAGCTACTAGAAATTTTTGGCTGGGTTTCAGGAATTTGATGGTTTGTGAATTTGGTTTAATTTATTATGGTGAATTCAAATATAGGGCGTAACGGTTTGTCGCAGCTTGTATAGTCACAAATTGCGGAAATTTGTCTTGTGTCTATAACTCTTGTAAAAGAAACAGAATAAACGTAAGGACCTTTCTGCCTCTTATTTTGACCTATACGTTTAAAGGTGGCTTGAACGTAAAGGTTTGCGCATACCAAACCGTTGCTGAGGAAATACTCTTCAGAGCAGACTTCATCTAATGTTTTGTCTGTACATTTAGAACTATACTTTCAGGGATCATTTCTATAGTTTTTGACTTGGAAATGTGTTTTGTAAGTGTTTGTTTCCCAACCCACGATGATGAGCTTTGGTGCTTCTTTTAGAGCGTGAATCTGGTACATAGTAGTGATTCTGTTCACTTGCTTTGTACCGTTGATGAATGTTCTTTATTGCTTTAGCGATATTGAGAAAAGGAGCATGATCTAAGTGGTGTTTTGTGTTTGTCAATCCTCAAAAAGCTAACTTGCTTTATTTAACTTGCCATAAATACGCTCACTAGAAAATTTGTCTGGATTTCAGGATTTTGATCATTTGAGAATTTGGTTTAATTTATTATGGTGAATTCAAATATAGGGGGTAATGGTTTAAAGGTGGCTTGAACTGAAATGTTTGCGCATTGCAAATCTGCCAAACCAATGCTGAGGCAATACTCTTCACAGCAGACTTCATCTGGTGTTTTGGCAGTAAATTTAGGACTATACTCTCAGGGATCATTTCTCTAGGTTTTGACTTGGAAATGTGTTTCGTAAGTGTTTGTTTCCTAACCCACGATGATGAGCTTTGGTGCTTCTTTTAGAGCGTGAATCTGGCACATAGTAGTGATTCTGTTCATGTACTTTCTACCGTTGATGAATGTTCTTTATTGCTTTGGCGATATTGAGAAAAGGAGCATGATCTAAGTGGTGTTTTGTGTTTGTCAATCCTCAAAAAGCTAACTTGCTTTAGTTAACTTGCCATAAATAAGCTACTAGAAATTTTTGGCTGGGTTTCAGGAATTTGATGATTTGTGAATTTGGTTTAATTTATTATGGTGAATTCAAATATAGGGCGTAACGGTTTGTCGCAGCTTGTATAGTCACAAATTGCGGAAATTTGTCTTGTGTCTATAACTCTTGTAAAAGAAACAGAATAAACGTAAGGACCTTTCTGCCTCTTATTTTGACCTATACGTTTAAAGGTGGCTTGAACGGAAAGGTTTGCGCATACCAAACCGTTACTGAGGAAATACTCTTCAGAGCAGACTTCATCTAATGTTTTGGCATTAAATTTAGGACTATACTTTCAGGGATCATTTCTATAGTTTTTGACTTGGAAATGTGTTTCGTAAGTGTTTGTTTCCCAACCCACGATGATGAGCTTTGGTGCTTCTTTTAGAGCGTGAATCTGGCACATAGTAGTGATTCTGTTCACTTGCTTTGTACCGTTGATGAATGTTCTTTATTGCTTTAGCGATATTGAGAAAAGGAGCATGATATAAGTGGCGTTTTGTGTTTGTCAATCCTTAAAAAGCGAACTTGCTTTATTTAACTTGCCATAAATACGCTCACTAGAAAATTTGTCTGGATTTCAGGATTTTGATCATTTGAGAATTTGGTTTAAATTATTATGGTGAATTCAAATATAGGGCGTAATGGTTTAAAGGTGGCTTGAACTGAAATGTTTGCGCATTGCAAATCTGCCAAACCAATGCTGAGGCAATACTCTTCACAGCAGACTTCATCTGGTGTTTTGGCAGTAAATTTAGGACTATACTCTCAGGGATCATTTCTCTAGGTTTTGACTTGGAAATGTGTTTCGTAAGTGTTTGTTTCCCAACCCACGATGATGAGCTTTGGTGCTTCTGGCACATAGTAGTGATTCTGTTCATGTACTTTGTACCGTTGATGAATGTTCTTTATTGCTTTGGCGATATTGAGAAAAGGTGCATGATCTAAGTGGTGTTTTGTGTTTGTCAATCCTCAAAAAGCTAACTTGCTTTAGTTAACTTGACATGAATAAGCTACTAGAAATTTTTGGCTGGGTTTCAGGAATTTGATGGTTTGTGAATTTGGTTTAATTTATTATGGTGAATTCAAATATAGGGCGTAACGGTTTGTCGCAGCTTGTATAGTCACAAATTGCGGAAATTTGTCTTGTGTCTATAAATCTTGTAAAAGAAACAGAATAAACATAAGGACCTTTCTGCCTCTTCTTTTGACGTATACGTTTAAAGGTGGCTTGAACGGAAAGGTTTGCGCATACCAAACCGTTGCTGAGGAAATACTCTTCAGAGCATACTTCCTCTAATGTTTTGTCTGTACATTTAGGACTATACTTTCAGGGATCATTTCTATAGTTTTCGACTTGGAAATGTGTTTCGTAAGTGTTTGTTTCCCAACCCACGATGATGAGCTTTGGTTCTTCTTTTAGAGCGTGAATCTGGCCAATAGTAGTGATTCTGTTCACTTACTTTGTACCGTTGATTAATGTTCTTTATTGCTTTAGCGATATTGAGAAAAGGAGCATGATCTAAGTGGTGTTTTGTGTTTGTCAATCCTCAAAAAGCTAACTTGCTTTATTTAACTTGCCATAAATACGCTCACTAGAAAATTTGTCTGGATTTCAGGATTTTGATCATTTGAGAATTTGGTTTAATTTATTATGGTGAATTCAAATATAGGGCGTAATGGTTTAAAGGTGGCTTGAACTGAAATGTATGCGCATTGCAAATCTGCCAAACCAATGCTGAGGCAATACTCTTCACAGCAGACTTCATCTGGTGTTTTGGCAGTAAATTTAGGACTATACTCTCAGGGATCATTTCTCTAGGTTTTGACTTGGAAATGTGTTTTGTAAGTGTTTGTTTCCCAACCCACGATGATGAGCTTTGGTGCTTCTTTTAGAGCGTGAATCTGGCACATAGTAGTGATTCTGTTCATGTACTTTGTACCGTTGATGAATGTTCTTTATTGCTTTGGCGATATTGAGAAAAGGTGCATGATCTAAGTGGTGTTTTGTGTTTGTCAATCCTCAAAAAGCTAACTTGCTTTAGTTAACTTGACATGAATAAGCTACTAGAAATTTTTGGCTGGGTTTCAGGAATTTGATGGTTTGTGAATTTGGTTTAATTTATTATGGTGAATTCAAATATAGGGCGTAACGGTTTGTCGCAGCTTGTATAGTCACAAATTGCGGAAATTTGTCTTGTGTCTATAAATCTTGTAAAAGAAACAGAATAAACATAAGGACCTTTCTGCCTCTTCTTTTGACGTATACGCTTAAAGGTGGCTTGAACGGAAAGGTTTGCGCATACCAAACCGTTACTGAGGAAATACTCTTTAGAGCAGACTTCATCTAATGTTTTGGCATTAAATTTAGGACTATACTTTCAGGGATCATTTCTATAGTTTTTGACTTGGAAATGTGTTTCGTAAGTGTTTGTTTCCCAACCCACGATGATGAGCTTTGGTGCTTCTTTTAGAGCGTGAATCTGGTACATAGTGGTGATTCTGTTCACTTACTTTGTACCGTTGATGAATGTTCTTTATTGCTTTAGTGATATTGAGAAAAGGAGCATGATCTAAGTGGTGTTTTGTGTTTGTCAATCCTCAAAAAGCTAACTTGCTTTATTTAACTTGCCATAAATACGCTCACTAGAAAATTTGTCTGGATTTCAGGATTTTGATCATTTGAGAATTTAGTTTAATTTATTATGGTGAATTCAAATATAGGGCGTAATGGTTTAAAGGTGGCTTGAACTGAAATGTTTGTGCATTGCAAATCTGCCAAACCAATGCTTAGGCAATACTCTTCACAGCAGACTTCATCTGGTGTTTTGGCAGTAAATTTAGGACTATACTCTCAGGGATCATTTCTCTAGGTTTTGACTTGGAAATGTGTTTCGTAAGTGTTTGTTTCCCAACCCACAATGATGAGCTTTGGTGCTTCTTTTAGAGCGTGAATCTGGCACATAGTAGTGATTCTGTTCATGTACTTTTTACCGTTGATGAATGTTCTTTATTGCTTTGGCGATATTGAGAAAAGGAGCATGATCTAAGTGGTGTTTTGTGTTTGTCAACCCTCAAAAAGCTAACTTGCTTTAGTTAACTTGACATAAATAAGCTACTAGAAATTTTTGGCTGGGTTTCAGGAATTTGATGATTTGTGAATTTGGTTTAATTTATTATGGTGAATTCAAATATAGGGCGTAACGGTTTGTCGCAGCTTGTATAGTCACAAATTGCGGAAATTTGTCTTGTGTCTATAACTCTTGTAAAAGAAACAGAATAAACGTAAGGACCTTTCTGCCTCTTATTTTGACGTATACGTTTAAAGGTGGCTTGAACGGAAAGGTTTTGTGCATACCAAACCGTTACTGAGGAAATACTCTTTAGAGCAGACTTCATCTAATGTTTTGGCATTAAATTTAGGACTATACTTTCAGGGATCATTTCTATAGTTTTTGACTTGGAAATGTGTTTCGTAAGTGTTTGTTTCCCAACCCACGATGATGAGCTTTGGTGCTCCTTTTAGAGCGTGAATCTGGCACATAGTAGTGAATCTGTTCACTTGCTTTGTACCGTTGATGATTGTTCTTTATTGCTTTAGCGATATTGAGAAAAGGTGCATGATCTAAGTGGTGTTTTGTGTTTGTCAATCCTCAAAAAGCTAACTTGCTTTAGTTAACTTGCCATAAATAAGCTACTAGAAATTTTTGGCTGGGTTTCAGGAATTTGATGATTTGTGAATTTGGTTTAATTTATTATGGTGAATTCAAATATAAGGCGTAACGGTTTGTCGCAGCTTGTATAGTCACAAATTGCGGAAATTTGTCTTGTGTCTATAACTCTTGTAAAAGAAACAGAATAAACGTAAGGACCTTTCTGCCTCTTATTTTGACGTATACGTTTAAAGGTGGCTTGAACGGAAAGGTTTGCGCATACCAAACCGTTACTGAGGAAATACTCTTTAGAGCAGACTTCATCTAATGTTTTGGCAGTAAATTTAGGACTATACTTTCAGGGATCATTTCTATAGTTTTTGACTTGGAAATGTGTTTCGTAAGTGTTTGTTTCCCAACCCACGATGATGAGCTTTGGTGCTTCTTTTAGAGCGTGAATCTGGTACATAGTGGTGATTCTGTTCACTTACTTTGTACCGTTGATGAATGTTCTTTATTGCTTTAGTGATATTGAGAAAAGGAGCATGATCTAAGTGGTGTTTTGTGTTTGTCAATCCTCAAAAAGCTAACTTGCTTTATTTAACTTGCCATAAATACGCTCACTAGAAAATTTGTCTGGATTTCAGGATTTTGATCATTTGAGAATTTAGTTTAATTTATTATGGTGAATTCAAATATAGGGCGTAATGGTTTAAAGGTGGCTTGAACTGAAATGTTTGTGCATTGCAAATCTGCCAAACCAATGCTTAGGCAATACTCTTCACAGCAGACTTCATCTGGTGTTTTGGCAGTAAATTTAGGACTATACTCTCAGGGATCATTTCTCTAGGTTTTGACTTGGAAATGTGTTTCGTAAGTGTTTGTTTCCCAACCCACAATGATGAGCTTTGGTGCTTCTTTTAGAGCGTGAATCTGGCACATAGTAGTGATTCTGTTCATGTACTTTTTACCGTTGATGAATGTTCTTTATTGCTTTGGCGATATTGAGAAAAGGAGCATGATCTAAGTGGTGTTTTGTGTTTGTCAATCCTCAAAAAGCTAACTTGCTTTAGTTAACTTGACATAAATAAGCTACTAGAAATTTTTGGCTGGGTTTCAGGAATTTGATGATTTGTGAATTTGGTTTAATTTATTATGGTGAATTCAAATATAGGGCGTAACGGTTTGTCGCAGCTTGTATAGTCACAAATTGCGGAAATTTGTCTTGTGTCTATAACTCTTGTAAAAGAAACAGAATAAACGTAAGGACCTTTCTGCCTCTTATTTTGACGTATACGTTTAAAGGTGGCTTGAACGGAAAGGTTTTGTGCATACCAAACCGTTACTGAGGAAATACTCTTTAGAGCAGACTTCATCTAATGTTTTGGCATTAAATTTAGGACTATACTTTCAGGGATCATTTCTATAGTTTTTGACTTGGAAATGTGTTTCGTAAGTGTTTGTTTCCCAACCCACGATGATGAGCTTTGGTGCTTCTTTTAGAGCGTGAATCTGGCACATAGTAGTGAATCTGTTCACTTGCTTTGTACCGTTGATGATTGTTCTTTATTGCTTTAGCGATATTGAGAAAAAGTGCATGATCTAAGTGGTGTTTTGTGTTTGTCAATCCTCAAAAAGCTAACTTGCTTTAGTTAACTTGACATGAATAAGCTACTAGAAATTTTTGGCTGGGTTTCAGGAATTTGATGGTTTGTGAATTTGGTTTAATTTATTATGGTGAATTCAAATATAGGGCGTAACGGTTTGTCGCAGCTTGTATAGTCACAAATTGCGGAAATTTGTCTTGTGTCTATAACTCTTGTAAAAGAAACAGAATAAACGTAAGGACCTTTCTGCCTCTTATTTTGACCTATACGTTTAAAGGTGGCTTGAACGTAAAGGTTTGCGCATACCAAACCGTTGCTGAGGAAATACTCTTCAGAGCAGACTTCATCTAATGTTTTGTCTGTACATTTAGAACTATACTTTCAGGGATCATTTCTATAGTTTTTGACTTGGAAATGTGTTTTGTAAGTGTTTGTTTCCCAACCCACGATGATGAGCTTTGGTGCTTCTTTTAGAGCGTGAATCTGGTACATAGTAGTGATTCTGTTCACTTGCTTTGTACCGTTGATGAATGTTCTTTATTGCTTTAGCGATATTGAGAAAAGGAGCATGATCTAAGTGGTGTTTTGTGTTTGTCAATCCTCAAAAAGCTAACTTGCTTTATTTAACTTGCCATAAATACGCTCACTAGAAAATTTGTCTGGATTTCAGGATTTTGATCATTTGAGAATTTGGTTTAATTTATTATGGTGAATTCAAATATAGGGGGTAATGGTTTAAAGGTGGCTTGAACTGAAATGTTTGCGCATTGCAAATCTGCCAAACCAATGCTGAGGCAATACTCTTCACAGCAGACTTCATCTGGTGTTTTGGCAGTAAATTTAGGACTATACTCTCAGGGATCATTTCTCTAGGTTTTGACTTGGAAATGTGTTTCGTAAGTGTTTGTTTCCTAACCCACGATGATGAGCTTTGGTGCTTCTTTTAGAGCGTGAATCTGGCACATAGTAGTGATTCTGTTCATGTACTTTCTACCGTTGATGAATGTTCTTTATTGCTTTGGCGATATTGAGAAAAGGAGCATGATCTAAGTGGTGTTTTGTGTTTGTCAATCCTCAAAAAGCTAACTTGCTTTAGTTAACTTGCCATAAATAAGCTACTAGAAATTTTTGGCTGGGTTTCAGGAATTTGATGATTTGTGAATTTGGTTTAATTTATTATGGTGAATTCAAATATAGGGCGTAACGGTTTGTCGCAGCTTGTATAGTCACAAATTGCGGAAATTTGTCTTGTGTCTATAACTCTTGTAAAAGAAACAGAATAAACGTAAGGACCTTTCTGCCTCTTATTTTGACCTATACGTTTAAAGGTGGCTTGAACGGAAAGGTTTGCGCATACCAAACCGTTACTGAGGAAATACTCTTTAGAGCAGACTTCATCTAATGTTTTGGCATTAAATTTAGGACTATACTTTCAGGGATCATTTCTATAGTTTTTGACTTGGAAATGTGTTTCGTAAGTGTTTGTTTCCCAACCCACGATGATGAGCTTTGGTGCTTCTTTTAGAGCGTGAATCTGGCACATAGTAGTGATTCTGTTCACTTGCTTTGTACCGTTGATGAATGTTCTTTATTGCTTTAGCGATATTGAGAAAAGGAGCATGATCTAAGTGGCGTTTTGTGTTTGTCAATCCTTAAAAAGCGAACTTGCTTTATTTAACTTGCCATAAATACGCTCACTAGAAAATTTGTCTGGATTTCAGGATTTTGATCATTTGAGAATTTGGTTTAAATTATTATGGTGAATTCAAATATAGGGCGTAATGGTTTAAAGGTGGCTTGAACTGAAATGTTTGCGCATTGCAAATCTGCCAAACCAATGCTGAGGCAATACTCTTCACAGCAGACTTCATCTGGTGTTTTGGCAGTAAATTTAGGACTATACTCTCAGGGATCATTTCTCTAGGTTTTGACTTGGAAATGTGTTTCGTAAGTGTTTGTTTCCCAACCCACGATGATGAGCTTTGGTGCTTCTTTTAGAGCGTGAATCTGGCACATAGTAGTGATTCTGTTCATGTTCTTTGTACCGTTGATGAATGTTCTTTATTGCTTTGGCGATATTGAGAAAAGGTGCATGATCTAAGTGGTGTTTTGTGTTTGTCAATCCTCAAAAAGCTAACTTGCTTTAGTTAACTTGACATGAATAAGCTACTAGAAATTTTTGGCTGGGTTTCAGGAATTTGATGGTTTGTGAATTTGGTTTAATTTATTATGGTGAATTCAAATATAGGGCGTAACGGTTTGTCGCAGCTTGTATAGTCACAAATTGCGGAAATTTGTCTTGTGTCTATAACTCTTGTAAAAGAAACAGAATAAACGTAAGGACCTTTCTGCCTCTTATTTTGACCTATACGTTTAAAGGTGGCTTGAACGTAAAGGTTTGCGCATACCAAACCGTTGCTGAGGAAATACTCTTCAGAGCAGACTTCATCTAATGTTTTGTCTGTACATTTAGAACTATACTTTCAGGGATCATTTCTATAGTTTTTGACTTGGAAATGTGTTTTGTAAGTGTTTGTTTCCCAACCCACGATGATGAGCTTTGGTGCTTCTTTTAGAGCGTGAATCTGGTACATAGTAGTGATTCTGTTCACTTGCTTTGTACCGTTGATGAATGTTCTTTATTGCTTTAGCGATATTGAGAAAAGGAGCATGATCTAAGTGGTGTTTTGTGTTTGTCAATCCTCAAAAAGCTAACTTGCTTTATTTAACTTGCCATAAATACGCTCACTAGAAAATTTGTCTGGATTTCAGGATTTTGATCATTTGAGAATTTGGTTTAATTTATTATGGTGAATTCAAATATAGGGGGTAATGGTTTAAAGGTGGCTTGAACTGAAATGTTTGCGCATTGCAAATCTGCCAAACCAATGCTGAGGCAATACTCTTCACAGCAGACTTCATCTGGTGTTTTGGCAGTAAATTTAGGACTATACTCTCAGGGATCATTTCTCTAGGTTTTGACTTGGAAATGTGTTTCGTAAGTGTTTGTTTCCTAACCCACGATGATGAGCTTTGGTGCTTCTTTTAGAGCGTGAATCTGGCACATAGTAGTGATTCTGTTCATGTACTTTCTACCGTTGATGAATGTTCTTTATTGCTTTGGCGATATTGAGAAAAGGAGCATGATCTAAGTGGTGTTTTGTGTTTGTCAATCCTCAAAAAGCTAACTTGCTTTAGTTAACTTGCCATAAATAAGCTACTAGAAATTTTTGGCTGGGTTTCAGGAATTTGATGATTTGTGAATTTGGTTTAATTTATTATGGTGAATTCAAATATAGGGCGTAACGGTTTGTCGCAGCTTGTATAGTCACAAATTGCGGAAATTTGTCTTGTGTCTATAACTCTTGTAAAAGAAACAGAATAAACGTAAGGACCTTTCTGCCTCTTATTTTGACCTATACGTTTAAAGGTGGCTTGAACGGAAAGGTTTGCGCATACCAAACCGTTACTGAGGAAATACTCTTTAGAGCAGACTTCATCTAATGTTTTGGCATTAAATTTAGGACTATACTTTCAGGGATCATTTCTATAGTTTTTGACTTGGAAATGTGTTTCGTAAGTGTTTGTTTCCCAACCCACGATGATGAGCTTTGGTGCTTCTTTTAGAGCGTGAATCTGGCACATAGTAGTGATTCTGTTCACTTGCTTTGTACCGTTGATGAATGTTCTTTATTGCTTTAGTGATATTGAGAAAAGGAGCATGATCTAAGTGGCGTTTTGTGTTTGTCAATCCTTAAAAAGCGAACTTGCTTTATTTAACTTGCCATAAATACGCTCACTAGAAAATTTGTCTGGATTTCAGGATTTTGATCATTTGAGAATTTGGTTTAAATTATTATGGTGAATTCAAATATAGGGCGTAATGGTTTAAAGGTGGCTTGAACTGAAATGTTTGCGCATTGCAAATCTGCCAAACCAATGCTGAGGCAATACTCTTCACAGCAGACTTCATCTGGTGTTTTGGCAGTAAATTTAGGACTATACTCTCAGGGATCATTTCTCTAGGTTTTGACTTGGAAATGTGTTTCGTAAGTGTTTGTTTCCCAACCCACGATGATGAGCTTTGGTGCTTCTGGCACATAGTAGTGATTCTGTTCATGTACTTTGTACCGTTGATGAATGTTCTTTATTGCTTTGGCGATATTGAGAAAAGGTGCATGATCTAAGTGGTGTTTTGTGTTTGTCAATCCTCAAAAAGCTAACTTGCTTTAGTTAACTTGACATGAATAAGCTACTAGAAATTTTTGGCTGGGTTTCAGGAATTTGATGGTTTGTGAATTTGGTTTAATTTATTATGGTGAATTCAAATATAGGGCGTAACGGTTTGTCGCAGCTTGTATAGTCACAAATTGCGGAAATTTGTCTTGTGTCTATAAATCTTGTAAAAGAAACAGAATAAACATAAGGACCTTTCTGCCTCTTCTTTTGACGTATACGTTTAAAGGTGGCTTGAACGGAAAGGTTTGCGCATACCAAACCGTTGCTGAGGAAATACTCTTCAGAGCATACTTCCTCTAATGTTTTGTCTGTACATTTAGGACTATACTTTCAGGGATCATTTCTATAGTTTTCGACTTGGAAATGTGTTTCGTAAGTGTTTGTTTCCCAACCCACGATGATGAGCTTTGGTTCTTCTTTTAGAGCGTGAATCTGGCCAATAGTAGTGATTCTGTTCACTTACTTTGTACCGTTGATTAATGTTCTTTATTGCTTTAGCGATATTGAGAAAAGGAGCATGATCTAAGTGGTGTTTTGTGTTTGTCAATCCTCAAAAAGCTAACTTGCTTTATTTAACTTGCCATAAATACGCTCACTAGAAAATTTGTCTGGATTTCAGGATTTTGATCATTTGAGAATTTGGTTTAATTTATTATGGTGAATTCAAATATAGGGCGTAATGGTTTAAAGGTGGCTTGAACTGAAATGTATGCGCATTGCAAATCTGCCAAACCAATGCTGAGGCAATACTCTTCACAGCAGACTTCATCTGGTGTTTTGGCAGTAAATTTAGGACTATACTCTCAGGGATCATTTCTCTAGGTTTTGACTTGGAAATGTGTTTTGTAAGTGTTTGTTTCCCAACCCACGATGATGAGCTTTGGTGCTTCTTTTAGAGCGTGAATCTGGCACATAGTAGTGATTCTGTTCATGTACTTTGTACCGTTGATGAATGTTCTTTATTGCTTTGGCGATATTGAGAAAAGGTGCATGATCTAAGTGGTGTTTTGTGTTTGTCAATCCTCAAAAAGCTAACTTGCTTTAGTTAACTTGACATGAATAAGCTACTAGAAATTTTTGGCTGGGTTTCAGGAATTTGATGGTTTGTGAATTTGGTTTAATTTATTATGGTGAATTCAAATATAGGGCGTAACGGTTTGTCGCAGCTTGTATAGTCACAAATTGCGGAAATTTGTCTTGTGTCTATAAATCTTGTAAAAGAAACAGAATAAACATAAGGACCTTTCTGCCTCTTCTTTTGACGTATACGCTTAAAGGTGGCTTGAACGGAAAGGTTTGCGCATACCAAACCGTTACTGAGGAAATACTCTTTAGAGCAGACTTCATCTAATGTTTTGGCATTAAATTTAGGACTATACTTTCAGGGATCATTTCTATAGTTTTTGACTTGGAAATGTGTTTCGTAAGTGTTTGTTTCCAAACCCACGATGATGAGCTTTGGTGCTTCTTTTAGAGCGTGAATCTGGTACATAGTGGTGATTCTGTTCACTTACTTTGTACCGTTGATGAATGTTCTTTATTGCTTTAGTGATATTGAGAAAAGGAGCATGATCTAAGTGGTGTTTTGTGTTTGTCAATCCTCACAAAGCTAACTTGCTTTATTTAACTTGCCATAAATACGCTCACTAGAAAATTTGTCTGGATTTCAGGATTTTGATCATTTGAGAATTTAGTTTAATTTATTATGGTGAATTCAAATATAGGGCGTAATGGTTTAAAGGTGGCTTGAACTGAAATGTTTGTGCATTGCAAATCTGCCAAACCAATGCTTAGGCAATACTCTTCACAGCAGACTTCATCTGGTGTTTTGGCAGTAAATTTAGGACTATACTCTCAGGGATCATTTCTCTAGGTTTTGACTTGGAAATGTGTTTCGTAAGTGTTTGTTTCCCAACCCACAATGATGAGCTTTGGTGCTTCTTTTAGAGCGTGAATCTGGCACATAGTAGTGATTCTGTTCATGTACTTTTTACCGTTGATGAATGTTCTTTATTGCTTTGGCGATATTGAGAAAAGGAGCATGATCTAAGTGGTGTTTTGTGTTTGTCAATCCTCAAAAAGCTAACTTGCTTTAGTTAACTTGACATAAATAAGCTACTAGAAATTTTTGGCTGGGTTTCAGGAATTTGATGATTTGTGAATTTGGTTTAATTTATTATGGTGAATTCAAATATAGGGCGTAACGGTTTGTCGCAGCTTGTATAGTCACAAATTGCGGAAATTTGTCTTGTGTCTATAACTCTTGTAAAAGAAACAGAATAAACGTAAGGACCTTTCTGCCTCTTATTTTGACGTATACGTTTAAAGGTGGCTTGAACGGAAAGGTTTTGTGCATACCAAACCGTTACTGAGGAAATACTCTTTAGAGCAGACTTCATCTAATGTTTTGGCATTAAATTTAGGACTATACTTTCAGGGATCATTTCTATAGTTTTTGACTTGGAAATGTGTTTCGTAAGTGTTTGTTTCCCAACCCACGATGATGAGCTTTGGTGCTCCTTTTAGAGCGTGAATCTGGCACATAGTAGTGAATCTGTTCACTTGCTTTGTACCGTTGATGATTGTTCTTTATTGCTTTAGCGATATTGAGAAAAGGTGCATGATCTAAGTGGTGTTTTGTGTTTGTCAATCCTCAAAAAGCTAACTTGCTTTAGTTAACTTGCCATAAATAAGCTACTAGAAATTTTTGGCTGGGTTTCAGGAATTTGATGATTTGTGAATTTGGTTTAATTTATTATGGTGAATTCAAATATAAGGCGTAACGGTTTGTCGCAGCTTGTATAGTCACAAATTGCGGAAATTTGTCTTGTGTCTATAACTCTTGTAAAAGAAACAGAATAAACGTAAGGACCTTTCTGCCTCTTATTTTGACGTATACGTTTAAAGGTGGCTTGAACGGAAAGGTTTGCGCATACCAAACCGTTACTGAGGAAATACTCTTTAGAGCAGACTTCATCTAATGTTTTGGCAGTAAATTTAGGACTATACTTTCAGGGATCATTTCTATAGTTTTTGACTTGGAAATGTGTTTCGTAAGTGTTTGTTTCCCAACCCACGATGATGAGCTTTGGTGCTTCTTTTAGAGCGTGAATCTGGTACATAGTGGTGATTCTGTTCACTTACTTTGTACCGTTGATGAATGTTCTTTATTGCTTTAGTGATATTGAGAAAAGGAGCATGATCTAAGTGGTGTTTTGTGTTTGTCAATCCTCAAAAAGCTAACTTGCTTTATTTAACTTGCCATAAATACGCTCACTAGAAAATTTGTCTGGATTTCAGGATTTTGATCATTTGAGAATTTAGTTTAATTTATTATGGTGAATTCAAATATAGGGCGTAATGGTTTAAAGGTGGCTTGAACTGAAATGTTTGTGCATTGCAAATCTGCCAAACCAATGCTTAGGCAATACTCTTCACAGCAGACTTCATCTGGTGTTTTGGCAGTAAATTTAGGACTATACTCTCAGGGATCATTTCTCTAGGTTTTGACTTGGAAATGTGTTTCGTAAGTGTTTGTTTCCCAACCCACAATGATGAGCTTTGGTGCTTCTTTTAGAGCGTGAATCTGGCACATAGTAGTGATTCTGTTCATGTACTTTTTACCGTTGATGAATGTTCTTTATTGCTTTGGCGATATTGAGAAAAGGAGCATGATCTAAGTGGTGTTTTGTGTTTGTCAATCCTCAAAAAGCTAACTTGCTTTAGTTAACTTGACATAAATAAGCTACTAGAAATTTTTGGCTGGGTTTCAGGAATTTGATGATTTGTGAATTTGGTTTAATTTATTATGGTGAATTCAAATATAGGGCGTAACGGTTTGTCGCAGCTTGTATAGTCACAAATTGCGGAAATTTGTCTTGTGTCTATAACTCTTGTAAAAGAAACAGAATAAACGTAAGGACCTTTCTGCCTCTTATTTTGACGTATACGTTTAAAGGTGGCTTGAACGGAAAGGTTTTGTGCATACCAAACCGTTACTGAGGAAATACTCTTTAGAGCAGACTTCATCTAATGTTTTGGCATTAAATTTAGGACTATACTTTCAGGGATCATTTCTATAGTTTTTGACTTGGAAATGTGTTTCGTAAGTGTTTGTTTCCCAACCCACGATGATGAGCTTTGGTGCTTCTTTTAGAGCGTGAATCTGGCACATAGTAGTGAATCTGTTCACTTGCTTTGTACCGTTGATGATTGTTCTTTATTGCTTTAGCGATATTGAGAAAAGGTGCATGATCTAAGTGGTGTTTTGTGTTTGTCAATCCTCAAAAAGCTAACTTGCTTTAGTTAACTTGACATGAATAAGCTACTAGAAATTTTTGGCTGGGTTTCAGGAATTTGATGGTTTGTGAATTTGGTTTAATTTATTATGGTGAATTCAAATATAGGGCGTAACGGTTTGTCGCAGCTTGTATAGTCACAAATTGCGGAAATTTGTCTTGTGTCTATAACTCTTGTAAAAGAAACAGAATAAACGTAAGGACCTTTCTGCCTCTTATTTTGACCTATACGTTTAAAGGTGGCTTGAACGTAAAGGTTTGCGCATACCAAACCGTTGCTGAGGAAATACTCTTCAGAGCAGACTTCATCTAATGTTTTGTCTGTACATTTAGAACTATACTTTCAGGGATCATTTCTATAGTTTTTGACTTGGAAATGTGTTTTGTAAGTGTTTGTTTCCCAACCCACGATGATGAGCTTTGGTGCTTCTTTTAGAGCGTGAATCTGGTACATAGTAGTGATTCTGTTCACTTGCTTTGTACCGTTGATGAATGTTCTTTATTGCTTTAGCGATATTGAGAAAAGGAGCATGATCTAAGTGGTGTTTTGTGTTTGTCAATCCTCAAAAAGCTAACTTGCTTTATTTAACTTGCCATAAATACGCTCACTAGAAAATTTGTCTGGATTTCAGGATTTTGATCATTTGAGAATTTGGTTTAATTTATTATGGTGAATTCAAATATAGGGGGTAATGGTTTAAAGGTGGCTTGAACTGAAATGTTTGCGCATTGCAAATCTGCCAAACCAATGCTGAGGCAATACTCTTCACAGCAGACTTCATCTGGTGTTTTGGCAGTAAATTTAGGACTATACTCTCAGGGATCATTTCTCTAGGTTTTGACTTGGAAATGTGTTTCGTAAGTGTTTGTTTCCTAACCCACGATGATGAGCTTTGGTGCTTCTTTTAGAGCGTGAATCTGGCACATAGTAGTGATTCTGTTCATGTACTTTCTACCGTTGATGAATGTTCTTTATTGCTTTGGCGATATTGAGAAAAGGAGCATGATCTAAGTGGTGTTTTGTGTTTGTCAATCCTCAAAAAGCTAACTTGCTTTAGTTAACTTGCCATAAATAAGCTACTAGAAATTTTTGGCTGGGTTTCAGGAATTTGATGATTTGTGAATTTGGTTTAATTTATTATGGTGAATTCAAATATAGGGCGTAACGGTTTGTCGCAGCTTGTATAGTCACAAATTGCGGAAATTTGTCTTGTGTCTATAACTCTTGTAAAAGAAACAGAATAAACGTAAGGACCTTTCTGCCTCTTATTTTGACCTATACGTTTAAAGGTGGCTTGAACGGAAAGGTTTGCGCATACCAAACCGTTACTGAGGAAATACTCTTTAGAGCAGACTTCATCTAATGTTTTGGCATTAAATTTAGGACTATACTTTCAGGGATCATTTCTATAGTTTTTGACTTGGAAATGTGTTTCGTAAGTGTTTGTTTCCCAACCCACGATGATGAGCTTTGGTGCTTCTTTTAGAGCGTGAATCTGGCACATAGTAGTGATTCTGTTCACTTGCTTTGTACCGTTGATGAATGTTCTTTATTGCTTTAGCGATATTGAGAAAAGGAGCATGATCTAAGTGGCGTTTTGTGTTTGTCAATCCTTAAAAAGCGAACTTGCTTTATTTAACTTGCCATAAATACGCTCACTAGAAAATTTGTCTGGATTTCAGGATTTTGATCATTTGAGAATTTGGTTTAAATTATTATGGTGAATTCAAATATAGGGCGTAATGGTTTAAAGGTGGCTTGAACTGAAATGTTTGCGCATTGCAAATCTGCCAAACCAATGCTGAGGCAATACTCTTCACAGCAGACTTCATCTGGTGTTTTGGCAGTAAATTTAGGACTATACTCTCAGGGATCATTTCTCTAGGTTTTGACTTGGAAATGTGTTTCGTAAGTGTTTGTTTCCCAACCCACGATGATGAGCTTTGGTGCTTCTTTTAGAGCGTGAATCTGGCACATAGTAGTGATTCTGTTCATGTTCTTTGTACCGTTGATGAATGTTCTTTATTGCTTTGGCGATATTGAGAAAAGGTGCATGATCTAAGTGGTGTTTTGTGTTTGTCAATCCTCAAAAAGCTAACTTGCTTTAGTTAACTTGACATGAATAAGCTACTAGAAATTTTTGGCTGGGTTTCAGGAATTTGATGGTTTGTGAATTTGGTTTAATTTATTATGGTGAATTCAAATATAGGGCGTAACGGTTTGTCGCAGCTTGTATAGTCACAAATTGCGGAAATTTGTCTTGTGTCTATAACTCTTGTAAAAGAAACAGAATAAACGTAAGGACCTTTCTGCCTCTTATTTTGACCTATACGTTTAAAGGTGGCTTGAACGTAAAGGTTTGCGCATACCAAACCGTTGCTGAGGAAATACTCTTCAGAGCAGACTTCATCTAATGTTTTGTCTGTACATTTAGAACTATACTTTCAGGGATCATTTCTATAGTTTTTGACTTGGAAATGTGTTTTGTAAGTGTTTGTTTCCCAACCCACGATGATGAGCTTTGGTGCTTCTTTTAGAGCGTGAATCTGGTACATAGTAGTGATTCTGTTCACTTGCTTTGTACCGTTGATGAATGTTCTTTATTGCTTTAGCGATATTGAGAAAAGGAGCATGATCTAAGTGGTGTTTTGTGTTTGTCAATCCTCAAAAAGCTAACTTGCTTTATTTAACTTGCCATAAATACGCTCACTAGAAAATTTGTCTGGATTTCAGGATTTTGATCATTTGAGAATTTGGTTTAATTTATTATGGTGAATTCAAATATAGGGGGTAATGGTTTAAAGGTGGCTTGAACTGAAATGTTTGCGCATTGCAAATCTGCCAAACCAATGCTGAGGCAATACTCTTCACAGCAGACTTCATCTGGTGTTTTGGCAGTAAATTTAGGACTATACTCTCAGGGATCATTTCTCTAGGTTTTGACTTGGAAATGTGTTTCGTAAGTGTTTGTTTCCTAACCCACGATGATGAGCTTTGGTGCTTCTTTTAGAGCGTGAATCTGGCACATAGTAGTGATTCTGTTCATGTACTTTCTACCGTTGATGAATGTTCTTTATTGCTTTGGCGATATTGAGAAAAGGAGCATGATCTAAGTGGTGTTTTGTGTTTGTCAATCCTCAAAAAGCTAACTTGCTTTAGTTAACTTGCCATAAATAAGCTACTAGAAATTTTTGGCTGGGTTTCAGGAATTTGATGATTTGTGAATTTGGTTTAATTTATTATGGTGAATTCAAATATAGGGCGTAACGGTTTGTCGCAGCTTGTATAGTCACAAATTGCGGAAATTTGTCTTGTGTCTATAACTCTTGTAAAAGAAAGAATAAACGTAAGGACCTTTCTGCCTCTTATTTTGACCTATACGTTTAAAGGTGGCTTGAACGGAAAGGTTTGCGCATACCAAACCGTTACTGAGGAAATACTCTTTAGAGCAGACTTCATCTAATGTTTTGGCATTAAATTTAGGACTATACTTTCAGGGATCATTTCTATAGTTTTTGACTTGGAAATGTGTTTCGTAAGTGTTTGTTTCCCAACCCACGATGATGAGCTTTGGTGCTTCTTTTAGAGCGTGAATCTGGCACATAGTAGTGATTCTGTTCACTTGCTTTGTACCGTTGATGAATGTTCTTTATTGCTTTAGTGATATTGAGAAAAGGAGCATGATCTAAGTGGCGTTTTGTGTTTGTCAATCCTTAAAAAGCGAACTTGCTTTATTTAACTTGCCATAAATACGCTCACTAGAAAATTTGTCTGGATTTCAGGATTTTGATCATTTGAGAATTTGGTTTAAATTATTATGGTGAATTCAAATATAGGGCGTAATGGTTTAAAGGTGGCTTGAACTGAAATGTTTGCGCATTGCAAATCTGCCAAACCAATGCTGAGGCAATACTCTTCACAGCAGACTTCATCTGGTGTTTTGGCAGTAAATTTAGGACTATACTCTCAGGGATCATTTCTCTAGGTTTTGACTTGGAAATGTGTTTCGTAAGTGTTTGTTTCCCAACCCACGATGATGAGCTTTGGTGCTTCTGGCACATAGTAGTGATTCTGTTCATGTACTTTGTACCGTTGATGAATGTTCTTTATTGCTTTGGCGATATTGAGAAAAGGTGCATGATCTAAGTGGTGTTTTGTGTTTGTCAATCCTCAAAAAGCTAACTTGCTTTAGTTAACTTGACATGAATAAGCTACTAGAAATTTTTGGCTGGGTTTCAGGAATTTGATGGTTTGTGAATTTGGTTTAATTTATTATGGTGAATTCAAATATAGGGCGTAACGGTTTGTCGCAGCTTGTATAGTCACAAATTGCGGAAATTTGTCTTGTGTCTATAAATCTTGTAAAAGAAACAGAATAAACATAAGGACCTTTCTGCCTCTTCTTTTGACGTATACGTTTAAAGGTGGCTTGAACGGAAAGGTTTGCGCATACCAAACCGTTGCTGAGGAAATACTCTTCAGAGCATACTTCCTCTAATGTTTTGTCTGTACATTTAGGACTATACTTTCAGGGATCATTTCTATAGTTTTCGACTTGGAAATGTGTTTCGTAAGTGTTTGTTTCCCAACCCACGATGATGAGCTTTGGTTCTTCTTTTAGAGCGTGAATCTGGCCAATAGTAGTGATTCTGTTCACTTACTTTGTACCGTTGATTAATGTTCTTTATTGCTTTAGCGATATTGAGAAAAGGAGCATGATCTAAGTGGTGTTTTGTGTTTGTCAATCCTCAAAAAGCTAACTTGCTTTATTTAACTTGCCATAAATACGCTCACTAGAAAATTTGTCTGGATTTCAGGATTTTGATCATTTGAGAATTTGGTTTAATTTATTATGGTGAATTCAAATATAGGGCGTAATGGTTTAAAGGTGGCTTGAACTGAAATGTATGCGCATTGCAAATCTGCCAAACCAATGCTGAGGCAATACTCTTCACAGCAGACTTCATCTGGTGTTTTGGCAGTAAATTTAGGACTATACTCTCAGGGATCATTTCTCTAGGTTTTGACTTGGAAATGTGTTTTGTAAGTGTTTGTTTCCCAACCCACGATGATGAGCTTTGGTGCTTCTTTTAGAGCGTGAATCTGGCACATAGTAGTGATTCTGTTCATGTACTTTGTACCGTTGATGAATGTTCTTTATTGCTTTGGCGATATTGAGAAAAGGTGCATGATCTAAGTGGTGTTTTGTGTTTGTCAATCCTCAAAAAGCTAACTTGCTTTAGTTAACTTGACATGAATAAGCTACTAGAAATTTTTGGCTGGGTTTCAGGAATTTGATGGTTTGTGAATTTGGTTTAATTTATTATGGTGAATTCAAATATAGGGCGTAACGGTTTGTCGCAGCTTGTATAGTCACAAATTGCGGAAATTTGTCTTGTGTCTATAAATCTTGTAAAAGAAACAGAATAAACATAAGGACCTTTCTGCCTCTTCTTTTGACGTATACGCTTAAAGGTGGCTTGAACGGAAAGGTTTGCGCATACCAAACCGTTACTGAGGAAATACTCTTTAGAGCAGACTTCATCTAATGTTTTGGCATTAAATTTAGGACTATACTTTCAGGGATCATTTCTATAGTTTTTGACTTGGAAATGTGTTTCGTAAGTGTTTGTTTCCAAACCCACGATGATGAGCTTTGGTGCTTCTTTTAGAGCGTGAATCTGGTACATAGTGGTGATTCTGTTCACTTACTTTGTACCGTTGATGAATGTTCTTTATTGCTTTAGTGATATTGAGAAAAGGAGCATGATCTAAGTGGTGTTTTGTGTTTGTCAATCCTCACAAAGCTAACTTGCTTTATTTAACTTGCCATAAATACGCTCACTAGAAAATTTGTCTGGATTTCAGGATTTTGATCATTTGAGAATTTAGTTTAATTTATTATGGTGAATTCAAATATAGGGCGTAATGGTTTAAAGGTGGCTTGAACTGAAATGTTTGTGCATTGCAAATCTGCCAAACCAATGCTTAGGCAATACTCTTCACAGCAGACTTCATCTGGTGTTTTGGCAGTAAATTTAGGACTATACTCTCAGGGATCATTTCTCTAGGTTTTGACTTGGAAATGTGTTTCGTAAGTGTTTGTTTCCCAACCCACAATGATGAGCTTTGGTGCTTCTTTTAGAGCGTGAATCTGGCACATAGTAGTGATTCTGTTCATGTACTTTTTACCGTTGATGAATGTTCTTTATTGCTTTGGCGATATTGAGAAAAGGAGCATGATCTAAGTGGTGTTTTGTGTTTGTCAATCCTCAAAAAGCTAACTTGCTTTAGTTAACTTGACATAAATAAGCTACTAGAAATTTTTGGCTGGGTTTCAGGAATTTGATGATTTGTGAATTTGGTTTAATTTATTATGGTGAATTCAAATATAGGGCGTAACGGTTTGTCGCAGCTTGTATAGTCACAAATTGCGGAAATTTGTCTTGTGTCTATAACTCTTGTAAAAGAAACAGAATAAACGTAAGGACCTTTCTGCCTCTTATTTTGACGTATACGTTTAAAGGTGGCTTGAACGGAAAGGTTTTGTGCATACCAAACCGTTACTGAGGAAATACTCTTTAGAGCAGACTTCATCTAATGTTTTGGCATTAAATTTAGGACTATACTTTCAGGGATCATTTCTATAGTTTTTGACTTGGAAATGTGTTTCGTAAGTGTTTGTTTCCCAACCCACGATGATGAGCTTTGGTGCTCCTTTTAGAGCGTGAATCTGGCACATAGTAGTGAATCTGTTCACTTGCTTTGTACCGTTGATGATTGTTCTTTATTGCTTTAGCGATATTGAGAAAAGGTGCATGATCTAAGTGGTGTTTTGTGTTTGTCAATCCTCAAAAAGCTAACTTGCTTTAGTTAACTTGCCATAAATAAGCTACTAGAAATTTTTGGCTGGGTTTCAGGAATTTGATGATTTGTGAATTTGGTTTAATTTATTATGGTGAATTCAAATATAAGGCGTAACGGTTTGTCGCAGCTTGTATAGTCACAAATTGCGGAAATTTGTCTTGTGTCTATAACTCTTGTAAAAGAAACAGAATAAACGTAAGGACCTTTCTGCCTCTTATTTTGACGTATACGTTTAAAGGTGGCTTGAACGGAAAGGTTTGCGCATACCAAACCGTTACTGAGGAAATACTCTTTAGAGCAGACTTCATCTAATGTTTTGGCAGTAAATTTAGGACTATACTTTCAGGGATCATTTCTATAGTTTTTGACTTGGAAATGTGTTTCGTAAGTGTTTGTTTCCCAACCCACGATGATGAGCTTTGGTGCTTCTTTTAGAGCGTGAATCTGGTACATAGTGGTGATTCTGTTCACTTACTTTGTACCGTTGATGAATGTTCTTTATTGCTTTAGTGATATTGAGAAAAGGAGCATGATCTAAGTGGTGTTTTGTGTTTGTCAATCCTCAAAAAGCTAACTTGCTTTATTTAACTTGCCATAAATACGCTCACTAGAAAATTTGTCTGGATTTCAGGATTTTGATCATTTGAGAATTTAGTTTAATTTATTATGGTGAATTCAAATATAGGGCGTAATGGTTTAAAGGTGGCTTGAACTGAAATGTTTGTGCATTGCAAATCTGCCAAACCAATGCTTAGGCAATACTCTTCACAGCAGACTTCATCTGGTGTTTTGGCAGTAAATTTAGGACTATACTCTCAGGGATCATTTCTCTAGGTTTTGACTTGGAAATGTGTTTCGTAAGTGTTTGTTTCCCAACCCACAATGATGAGCTTTGGTGCTTCTTTTAGAGCGTGAATCTGGCACATAGTAGTGATTCTGTTCATGTACTTTTTACCGTTGATGAATGTTCTTTATTGCTTTGGCGATATTGAGAAAAGGAGCATGATCTAAGTGGTGTTTTGTGTTTGTCAATCCTCAAAAAGCTAACTTGCTTTAGTTAACTTGACATAAATAAGCTACTAGAAATTTTTGGCTGGGTTTCAGGAATTTGATGATTTGTGAATTTGGTTTAATTTATTATGGTGAATTCAAATATAGGGCGTAACGGTTTGTCGCAGCTTGTATAGTCACAAATTGCGGAAATTTGTCTTGTGTCTATAACTCTTGTAAAAGAAACAGAATAAACGTAAGGACCTTTCTGCCTCTTATTTTGACGTATACGTTTAAAGGTGGCTTGAACGGAAAGGTTTTGTGCATACCAAACCGTTACTGAGGAAATACTCTTTAGAGCAGACTTCATCTAATGTTTTGGCATTAAATTTAGGACTATACTTTCAGGGATCATTTCTATAGTTTTTGACTTGGAAATGTGTTTCGTAAGTGTTTGTTTCCCAACCCACGATGATGAGCTTTGGTGCTTCTTTTAGAGCGTGAATCTGGCACATAGTAGTGAATCTGTTCACTTGCTTTGTACCGTTGATGATTGTTCTTTATTGCTTTAGCGATATTGAGAAAAGGTGCATGATCTAAGTGGTGTTTTGTGTTTGTCAATCCTCAAAAAGCTAACTTGCTTTAGTTAACTTGACATGAATAAGCTACTAGAAATTTTTGGCTGGGTTTCAGGAATTTGATGGTTTGTGAATTTGGTTTAATTTATTATGGTGAATTCAAATATAGGGCGTAACGGTTTGTCGCAGCTTGTATAGTCACAAATTGCGGAAATTTGTCTTGTGTCTATAACTCTTGTAAAAGAAACAGAATAAACGTAAGGACCTTTCTGCCTCTTATTTTGACCTATACGTTTAAAGGTGGCTTGAACGTAAAGGTTTGCGCATACCAAACCGTTGCTGAGGAAATACTCTTCAGAGCAGACTTCATCTAATGTTTTGTCTGTACATTTAGAACTATACTTTCAGGGATCATTTCTATAGTTTTTGACTTGGAAATGTGTTTTGTAAGTGTTTGTTTCCCAACCCACGATGATGAGCTTTGGTGCTTCTTTTAGAGCGTGAATCTGGTACATAGTAGTGATTCTGTTCACTTGCTTTGTACCGTTGATGAATGTTCTTTATTGCTTTAGCGATATTGAGAAAAGGAGCATGATCTAAGTGGTGTTTTGTGTTTGTCAATCCTCAAAAAGCTAACTTGCTTTATTTAACTTGCCATAAATACGCTCACTAGAAAATTTGTCTGGATTTCAGGATTTTGATCATTTGAGAATTTGGTTTAATTTATTATGGTGAATTCAAATATAGGGGGTAATGGTTTAAAGGTGGCTTGAACTGAAATGTTTGCGCATTGCAAATCTGCCAAACCAATGCTGAGGCAATACTCTTCACAGCAGACTTCATCTGGTGTTTTGGCAGTAAATTTAGGACTATACTCTCAGGGATCATTTCTCTAGGTTTTGACTTGGAAATGTGTTTCGTAAGTGTTTGTTTCCTAACCCACGATGATGAGCTTTGGTGCTTCTTTTAGAGCGTGAATCTGGCACATAGTAGTGATTCTGTTCATGTACTTTCTACCGTTGATGAATGTTCTTTATTGCTTTGGCGATATTGAGAAAAGGAGCATGATCTAAGTGGTGTTTTGTGTTTGTCAATCCTCAAAAAGCTAACTTGCTTTAGTTAACTTGCCATAAATAAGCTACTAGAAATTTTTGGCTGGGTTTCAGGAATTTGATGATTTGTGAATTTGGTTTAATTTATTATGGTGAATTCAAATATAGGGCGTAACGGTTTGTCGCAGCTTGTATAGTCACAAATTGCGGAAATTTGTCTTGTGTCTATAACTCTTGTAAAAGAAACAGAATAAACGTAAGGACCTTTCTGCCTCTTATTTTGACCTATACGTTTAAAGGTGGCTTGAACGGAAAGGTTTGCGCATACCAAACCGTTACTGAGGAAATACTCTTTAGAGCAGACTTCATCTAATGTTTTGGCATTAAATTTAGGACTATACTTTCAGGGATCATTTCTATAGTTTTTGACTTGGAAATGTGTTTCGTAAGTGTTTGTTTCCCAACCCACGATGATGAGCTTTGGTGCTTCTTTTAGAGCGTGAATCTGGCACATAGTAGTGATTCTGTTCACTTGCTTTGTACCGTTGATGAATGTTCTTTATTGCTTTAGCGATATTGAGAAAAGGAGCATGATCTAAGTGGCGTTTTGTGTTTGTCAATCCTTAAAAAGCGAACTTGCTTTATTTAACTTGCCATAAATACGCTCACTAGAAAATTTGTCTGGATTTCAGGATTTTGATCATTTGAGAATTTGGTTTAAATTATTATGGTGAATTCAAATATAGGGCGTAATGGTTTAAAGGTGGCTTGAACTGAAATGTTTGCGCATTGCAAATCTGCCAAACCAATGCTGAGGCAATACTCTTCACAGCAGACTTCATCTGGTGTTTTGGCAGTAAATTTAGGACTATACTCTCAGGGATCATTTCTCTAGGTTTTGACTTGGAAATGTGTTTCGTAAGTGTTTGTTTCCCAACCCACGATGATGAGCTTTGGTGCTTCTGGCACATAGTAGTGATTCTGTTCATGTACTTTGTACCGTTGATGAATGTTCTTTATTGCTTTGGCGATATTGAGAAAAGGTGCATGATCTAAGTGGTGTTTTGTGTTTGTCAATCCTCAAAAAGCTAACTTGCTTTAGTTAACTTGACATGAATAAGCTACTAGAAATTTTTGGCTGGGTTTCAGGAATTTGATGGTTTGTGAATTTGGTTTAATTTATTATGGTGAATTCAAATATAGGGCGTAACGGTTTGTCGCAGCTTGTATAGTCACAAATTGCGGAAATTTGTCTTGTGTCTATAAATCTTGTAAAAGAAACAGAATAAACATAAGGACCTTTCTGCCTCTTCTTTTGACGTATACGCTTAAAGGTGGCTTGAACGGAAAGGTTTGCGCATACCAAACCGTTACTGAGGAAATACTCTTTAGAGCAGACTTCATCTAATGTTTTGGCATTAAATTTAGGACTATACTTTCAGGGATCATTTCTATAGTTTTTGACTTGGAAATGTGTTTCGTAAGTGTTTGTTTCCAAACCCACGATGATGAGCTTTGGTGCTTCTTTTAGAGCGTGAATCTGGTACATAGTGGTGATTCTGTTCACTTACTTTGTACCGTTGATGAATGTTCTTTATTGCTTTAGTGATATTGAGAAAAGGAGCATGATCTAAGTGGTGTTTTGTGTTTGTCAATCCTCAAAAAGCTAACTTGCTTTATTTAACTTGCCATAAATACGCTCACTAGAAAATTTGTCTGGATTTCAGGATTTTGATCATTTGAGAATTTAGTTTAATTTATTATGGTGAATTCAAATATAGGGCGTAATGGTTTAAAGGTGGCTTGAACTGAAATGTTTGTGCATTGCAAATCTGCCAAACCAATGCTTAGGCAATACTCTTCACAGCAGACTTCATCTGGTGTTTTGGCAGTAAATTTAGGACTATACTCTCAGGGATCATTTCTCTAGGTTTTGACTTGGAAATGTGTTTCGTAAGTGTTTGTTTCCCAACCCACAATGATGAGCTTTGGTGCTTCTTTTAGAGCGTGAATCTGGCACATAGTAGTGATTCTGTTCATGTACTTTTTACCGTTGATGAATGTTCTTTATTGCTTTGGCGATATTGAGAAAAGGAGCATGATCTAAGTGGTGTTTTGTGTTTGTCAATCCTCAAAAAGCTAACTTGCTTTAGTTAACTTGACATAAATAAGCTACTAGAAATTTTTGGCTGGGTTTCAGGAATTTGATGATTTGTGAATTTGGTTTAATTTATTATGGTGAATTCAAATATAGGGCGTAACGGTTTGTCGCAGCTTGTATAGTCACAAATTGCGGAAATTTGTCTTGTGTCTATAACTCTTGTAAAAGAAACAGAATAAACGTAAGGACCTTTCTGCCTCTTATTTTGACGTATACGTTTAAAGGTGGCTTGAACGGAAAGGTTTTGTGCATACCAAACCGTTACTGAGGAAATACTCTTTAGAGCAGACTTCATCTAATGTTTTGGCATTAAATTTAGGACTATACTTTCAGGGATCATTTCTATAGTTTTTGACTTGGAAATGTGTTTCGTAAGTGTTTGTTTCCCAACCCACGATGATGAGCTTTGGTGCTCCTTTTAGAGCGTGAATCTGGCACATAGTAGTGAATCTGTTCACTTGCTTTGTACCGTTGATGATTGTTCTTTATTGCTTTAGCGATATTGAGAAAAGGTGCATGATCTAAGTGGTGTTTTGTGTTTGTCAATCCTCAAAAAGCTAACTTGCTTTAGTTAACTTGCCATAAATAAGCTACTAGAAATTTTTGGCTGGGTTTCAGGAATTTGATGATTTGTGAATTTGGTTTAATTTATTATGGTGAATTCAAATATAAGGCGTAACGGTTTGTCGCAGCTTGTATAGTCACAAATTGCGGAAATTTGTCTTGTGTCTATAACTCTTGTAAAAGAAACAGAATAAACGTAAGGACCTTTCTGCCTCTTATTTTGACGTATACGTTTAAAGGTGGCTTGAACGGAAAGGTTTGCGCATACCAAACCGTTACTGAGGAAATACTCTTTAGAGCAGACTTCATCTAATGTTTTGGCAGTAAATTTAGGACTATACTTTCAGGGATCATTTCTATAGTTTTTGACTTGGAAATGTGTTTCGTAAGTGTTTGTTTCCCAACCCACGATGATGAGCTTTGGTGCTTCTTTTAGAGCGTGAATCTGGCACATAGGAGTGATTCTGTTCACTTGCTTTGTACCGTTGATGAATGTTCTTTATTGCTTTAGCGATATTGAGTAAAGGAGCATGTTCTAAGTGGCGTTTTGTGTTTGTCAATCCTTAAAAAGCGAACTTGCTTTATTTAACTTGCCATAAATACAATCACTAGAAAATTTGTCTGGATTTCAGGATTTTGATCATTTGAGAATTTGGTTTAATTTATTAAGGTGAATTCAAATATAGGGCGTAATGGTTTAAAGGTGGCTTGAACTGAAATGTTTGCGCATTGCAAATCTGCCAAACCAATGCTGAGGCAAATACTCTTCACAGCAGACTTCATCTGGTGTTTTGGCAGTAAATTTAGGACTATACTTTCAGGGATCATTTCTATAGTTTTTGACTTGGAAATGTGTTTCGTAAGTGTTTGTTTCCCAACCCACGATGATGAGCTTTGGTGCTTCTTTTAGAGCGTGAATCTGGCACATAGTAGTGAATCTGTTCACTTACTTTGTACCGTTGATGAATGTTCTTTATTGCTTTAGCGATATTGAGAAAAGGAGCATGATCTAAGTGGTGTTTTGTGTTTGTCAATCCTTAAAAAGCGAACTTGCTTTATTTAACTTGCCATAAATACGCTCACTAGAAAATTTGTCTGGATTTCAGGATTTTGATCATTTGAGAATTTGGTTTAATTTATTATGGTGAATTCAAATATAGGGCGTAATGGTTTAAAGGTGGCTTGAACTGAAATGTTTGCGCATTGCAAATCTGCCAAACCAATGCTGAGGCAATACTCTTCACAGCAGACTTCATCTGGTGTTTTGGAAGTAAATTTAGGACTATACTCTCAGGGATCATTTCTCTAGGTTTTGACTTGGAAATGTGTTTCGTAAGTGTTTGTTTCCCAACCCACAATGATGAGCTTTGGTGCTTCTTTTAGAGCGTGAATCTGGCACATAGTAGTGATTCTGTTCATGTACTTTTTACCGTTGATGAATGTTCTTTATTGCTTTGGCGATATTGAGAAAAGGAGCATGATCTAAGTGGTGTTTTGTGTTTGTCAATCCTCAAAAAGCTAACTTGCTTTAGTTAACTTGACATAAATAAGCTACTAGAAATTTTTGGCTGGGTTTCAGGAATTTGATGATTTGTGAATTTGGTTTAATTTATTATGGTGAATTCAAATATAGGGCGTAACGGTTTGTCGCAGCTTGTATAGTCACAAATTGCGGAAATTTGTCTTGTGTCTATAACTCTTGTAAAAGAAACAGAATAAACGTAAGGACCTTTCTGCCTCTTATTTTGACGTATACGTTTAAAGGTGGCTTGAACGGAAAGGTTTTGTGCATACCAAACCGTTACTGAGGAAATACTCTTTAGAGCAGACTTCATCTAATGTTTTGGCATTAAATTTAGGACTATACTTTCAGGGATCATTTCTATAGTTTTTGACTTGGAAATGTGTTTCGTAAGTGTTTGTTTCCCAACCCACGATGATGAGCTTTGGTGCTTCTTTTAGAGCGTGAATCTGGCACATAGTAGTGAATCTGTTCACTTGCTTTGTACCGTTGATGATTGTTCTTTATTGCTTTAGCGATATTGAGAAAAGGTGCATGATCTAAGTGGTGTTTTGTGTTTGTCAATCCTCAAAAAGCTAACTTGCTTTAGTTAACTTGCCATAAATAAGCTACTAGAAATTTTTGGCTGGGTTTCAGGAATTTGATGATTTGTGAATTTGGTTTAATTTATTATGGTGAATTCAAATATAAGGCGTAACGGTTTGTCGCAGCTTGTATAGTCACAAATTGCGGAAATTTGTCTTGTGTCTATAACTCTTGTAAAAGAAACAGAATAAACGTAAGGACCTTTCTGCCTCTTATTTTGACGTATACGTTTAAAGGTGGCTTGAACGGAAAGGTTTGCGCATACCAAACCGTTACTGAGGAAATACTCTTTAGAGCAGACTTCATCTAATGTTTTGTCATTAAATTTAGGACTATACTTTCAGGGATCATTTCTATAGTTTTTGACTTGGAAATGTGTTTCGTAAGTGTTTGTTTCCTAACCCACGATGATGAGCTTTGGTGCTTCTTTTAGAGCGTGAATCTGGCACATAGTAGTGATTCTGTTCACTTACTTTGTACCGTTGATGAATGTTCTTTATTGCTTTGGCGATATTGAGAAAAGGTGCATGATCTAAGTGGTGTTTTGTGTTTTTCAATCCTCAAAAAGCTAACTTGCTTTATTTAACTTGCCATAAATACGCTCACTAGAAAATTTGTCTGGATTTCAGGATTTTGATCATTTGAGAATTTGGTTTAATTTATTATGGTGAATTCAAATATAGGGCGTAATGGTTTAAAGGTGGCTTGAACTGAAATGTTTGCGCATTGCAAATCTGCCAAACCAATGCTGAGGCAATACTCTTCACAGCAGACTTCATCTGGTGTTTTGGCAGTAAATCTAGGACTATACTCTCAGGGATCATTTCTCTAGGTTTTGACTTGGAAATGTGTTTCGTAAGTGTTTGTTTCCCAACCCACGATGATGAGCTTTGGTGCTTCTTTTAGAGCGTGAATCTGGCACATAGTAGTGATTCTGTTCACTTGCTTTGTACCGTTGATGAATGTTCTTTATTGCTTTAGCGATATTGAGAAAAGGAGCATGATCTAAGTGGTGTTTTGTGTTTGTCAATCCTTAAAAAGCGAACTTGCTTTATTTAACTTGCCATAAATACGCTCACTAGAAAATTTGTCTGGATTTCAGGATTTTGATCATTTGAGAATTTGGTTTAATTTATTATGGTGAATTCAAATATAGGGCGTAATGGTTTAAAGGTGGCTTGAACTGAAATGTTTGCGCATTGCAAATCTGCCAAACCAATGCTGAGGCAATACTCTTCACAGCAGACTTCATCTGGTGTTTTGGCAGTAAATTTAGGACTATACTCTCAGGAATCATTTCTCTAGGTTTTGACTTGGAAATGTGTTTCGTAAGTGTTTGTTTCCCAACCCACGATGATGAGCTTTGGTGCTTCTTTTAGAGCGTGAATCTGGCACATAGTAGTGATTCTGTTCACTTGCTTTGTACCGTTGATGAATGTTCTTTATTGCTTTAGCGATATTGAGAAAAGGTGCATGATCTAAGTGGTGTTTTGTGTTTGTCAATCCTCAAAAAGCTAACTTGCTTTAGTTAACTTGCCATGAATAAGCTACTAGAAATTTTTGGCTGGGTTTCAGGAATTTGATGGTTTGTGAATTTGGTTTAATTTATTATGGTGAATTCAAATATAGGGCGTAACGGTTTGTCGCAGCTTGTATAGTCACAAATTGCGGAAATTTGTCTTGTGTCTATAAATCTTGTAAAAGAAACAGAATAAACGTAAGGACCTTTTGGTGCTTCTTTTAGAGCGTGAATCTGGCACATAGTAGTGATTCTGTTCACTTACTTTGTACCGTTGATGAATGTTCTTTATTACTTTGGCGATATTGAGAAAAGGTGCATGATCTAAGTGGTGTTTTGTGTTTGTCAATCCTCAAAAAGCTAACTTGCTTTATTTAACTTGCCATAAATACGCTCACTAGAAAATTTGTCTGGATTTCAGGATTTTGATCATTTGAGAATTTGGTTTAATCTATTATGGTGAATTCAAATATAGGGCGTAATGGTTTAAAGGTGGCTTGAACTGAAATGTTTGCGCATTGCAAATCTGCCAAACCAATGCTGAGGCAATACTCTTCACAGCAGACTTCATCTGGTGTTTTGGCAGTAAATTTAGGACTATACTCTCAGGGATCATTTCTCTAGGTTTTGACTTGGAAATGTGTTTCGTTAATGTTTGTTTCCCAACCCACGATGATGAGCTTTGGTGCTTCTTTTAGAGCGTGAATCTGGCACATAGTAGTGATTCTGTTCATGTACTTTGTACCGTTGATGAATGTTCTTTATTGCTTTGGCGATATTGAGAAAAGGTGCATGATCTAAGTGGTGTTTTGTGTTTGTCAATCCTCAAAAAGCTAACTTGCTTTAGTTAACTTGACATGAATAAGCTACTAGAAATTTTTGGCTGGGTTTCAGGAATTTGATGGTTTGTGAATTTGGTTTAATTTATTATGGTGAATTCAAATATAGGGCGTAACGGTTTGTCGCAGCTTGTATAGTCACAAATTGCGGAAATTTGTCTTGTGTCTATAAATCTTGTAAAAGAAACAGAATAAACATAAGGACCTTTCTGCCTCTTCTTTTGACGTATACGCTTAAAGGTGGCTTGAACGGAAAGGTTTGCGCATACCAAACCGTTACTGAGGAAATACTCTTTAGAGCAGACTTCATCTAATGTTTTGGCAGTAAATTTAGGACTATACTTTCAGGGATCATTTCTATAGTTTTTGACTTGGAAATGTGTTTCGTAAGTGTTTGTTTCCCAACCCACGATGATGAGCTTTGGTGCTTCTTTTAGAGCGTGAATCTGGTACATAGTGGTGATTCTGTTCACTTACTTTGTACCGTTGATGAATGTTCTTTATTGCTTTGGCGATATTGAGAAAAGGAGCATGATCTAAGTGGTGTTTTGTGTTTGTCAATCTTCACAAAGCTAACTTGCTTTAGTTAACTTACCATAAATAAGCTACTAGAAATTTTGGCTGGGTTTCAGGAATTTTATGATTTGTGAATTTGGTTTAATTTATTATGGTGAATTTGAAATATAGGGCGTAACGGTTTGTCCGAGCTTGTATAGTCACAAATTTCGGAAATTTGTCTTGTGTCTATAACTCTTGTAAAAGAAACAGAATAAACATAAGGACCTTTCTGCCTCTTCTTTTGACGTTTACGTTTAAAGGTGGCTTGAACGGAAAGGTTTGCGCATACCAAACCGTTACTGAGGAAATACTCTTCAGAGCAGACTTCATCTAATGTTTTGGCAGTAAATTTAGGACTATACTTTCAGGGATCTTTTCTATAGTTTTTGACTTGGAAATGTGTTTCGTAAGTGTTTGTTTCCCAACCCACGATGATGAGCTTTGGTGCTTCTTGTAGAGCGTGAATCTGGCACATAGTAGTGATTCTGTTCATGTACTTTGTACCGTTGATGAATGTTCTTTATTGCTTTGGCGATATTGAGAAAAGGTGCATGATCTAAGTGGTGTTTTGTGTTTGTCAATCCTCAAAAAGCTAACTTGCTTTAGTTAACTTGACATGAATAAGCTACTAGAAATTTTTGGCTGGGTTTCAGGAATTTGATGGTTTGTGAATTTGGTTTTATTTATTATGGTGAATTCAAATATAGGGCGTAATGGTTTGTCGCAGCTTGTATAGTCACAAATTGCGGAAATTTGTCTTGTGTCTATAAATCTTGTAAAAGAAACAGAATAAACATAAGGACCTTTCTGCCTCTTCTTTTGACGTATACGTTTAAAGGTGGCTTGAACGGAAAGGTTTGCGCATACCAAACCGTTACTGAGGAAATACTCTTCAGAGCAGACTTCATCTAATGTTTTGGCAGTAAATTTAGGATTATACTTTCAGGGATCATTTCTATAGTTTTTGACTTGGAAATGTGTTTCGTAAGTGTTTGTATCCCAACCCACGATGATGAGCTTTGGTGCTTCTTTTAGAGCGTGAATCTGGCACATAGTAGTGATTCTGTTCACGTACTTTGTACCGTTGATGAATGTTCTTTATTGCTTTGGAGATATTGAGAAAAGGTGCATGATCTAAGTGGTGTTTTGTGTTTGTCAATCCTCAAAAAGCTAACTTGCTTTAGTTAACTTGACATGAATAAGCTACTAGAAATTTTTGGCTGGGTTTCAGGAATTTGATGGTTTGTGAATTTGGTTTAATTTATTATGGTGAATTCAAATATAGGGCGTAATGGTTTGTCACAGCTTTGTATAGTCACAAATTGCGGAAATTTGTCTTGTGTCTATAAATCTTGTAAAAGAAACAGAATAAACATAAGGACCTTTCTGCCTCTTCTTTTGACGTATACGTTTAAAGGTGGCTTGAACGTAAAGGTTTGCACATACCAAACCGTTGCTGAGGAAATACTCTTCAGAGCATTCTTCCTCTAATGTTTTGTCTGTACATTTAGGACTATACTTTCAGGGATCATTTCTATAGTTTTTGACTTGGAAATGTGTTTTGTAAGTGTTTGTTTCCCAACCCACGATGATGAGCTTTAGTGCTTCTTTTAGAGCGTGAATCTGGTACATAGTAGTGATTCTGTTCACTTGCTTTGTACCGTTGATGAATGTTCTTTATTGCTTTAGCGATATTGAGAAAAGGAGCATGATCTAAGTGGTGTTTTGTGTTTGTCAATCCTCAAAAAGCTAACTTGCTTTATTTAACTTGCCATAAATACGCTCACTAGAAAATTTGTCTGGATTTCAGGATTTTGATCATTTGAGAATTTGGTTTAATTTATTATGGTGAATTCAAATATAGGGTGTAATGGTTTAAAGGTGGCTTGAAATGAAATGTTTGCGCATTGCAAATCTGCCAAACCAATGCTGAGGCAATACTCTTCACAGCAGACTTCATCTGGTGTTTTGGCAGTAAATTTAGGACTATACTCTCAGGGATCATTTCTCTAGGTTTTGACTTGGAAATGTGTTTCGTAAGTGTTTGTTTCCTAACCCACGATGATGAGTTTTGGTGCTTCTTTTAGAGCGTGAATCTGGCACATAGTAGTGATTCTGTTCATGTACTTTCTACCGTTGATGAATGTTCTTTATTGCTTTGGCGATATTGAGAAAAGGAGCATGATCTAAGTGGTGTTTTGTGTTTGTCAATCCTCAAAAAGCTAACTTGCTTTAGTTAACTTGCCATAAATAAGCTACTAGAAATTTTTGGCTGGGTTTCAGGAATTTGATGATTTGTGAATTTGGTTTAATTTATTATGGTGAATTCAAATATAGGGCGTAACGGTTTGTCGCAGCTTGTATAGTCACAAATTGCGGAAATTTGTCTTGTGTCTATAACTCTTGTAAAAGAAACAGAATAAACGTAAGGACCTTTCTGCCTCTTATTTTGACGTATACGTTTAAAGGTGGCTTGAACGGAAAGGTTTGCGCATACCAAACCGTTACTGAGGAAATACTCTTTAGAGCAGACTTCATCTAATGTTTTGGCATTAAATTTAGGACTATACTTTCAGGGATCATTTCTATAGTTTTTGACTTGGAAATGTGTTTCGTAAGTGTTTGTTTCCCAACCCACGATGATGAGCTTTGGTGCTTCTTTTAGAGCGTGAATCTGGCACATAGGAGTGATTCTGTTCACTTGCTTTGTACCGTTGATGAATGTTCTTTATTGCTTTAGCGATATTGAGTAAAGGAGCATGTTCTAAGTGGCGTTTTGTGTTTGTCAATCCTTAAAAAGCGAACTTGCTTTATTTAACTTGCCATAAATACAATCACTAGAAAATTTGTCTGGATTTCAGGATTTTGATCATTTGAGAATTTGGTTTAATTTATTAAGGTGAATTCAAATATAGGGCCTAATGGTTTAAAGGTGGCTTGAACTGAAATGTTTGCGCATTGCAAATCTGCCAAACCAATGCTGAGGCAAATACTCTTCACAGCAGACTTCATCTGGTGTTTTGGCAGTAAATTTAGGACTATACTTTCAGGGATCATTTCTATAGTTTTTGACTTGGAAATGTGTTTCGTAAGTGTTTGTTTCCCAACCCACGATGATGAGCTTTGGTGCTTCTTTTAGAGCGTGAATCTGGCACATAGTAGTGAATCTGTTCACTTACTTTGTACCGTTGATGAATGTTCTTTATTGCTTTAGCGATATTGAGAAAAGGAGCATGATCTAAGTGGTGTTTTGTGTTTGTCAATCCTTAAAAAGCGAACTTGCTTTATTTAACTTGCCATAAATACGCTCACTAGAAAATTTGTCTGGATTTCAGGATTTTGATCATTTGAGAATTTGGTTTAATTTATTATGGTGAATTCAAATATAGGGCGTAATGGTTTAAAGGTGGCTTGAACTGAAATGTTTGCGCATTGCAAATCTGCCAAACCAATGCTGAGGCAATACTCTTCACAGCAGACTTCATCTGGTGTTTTGGCAGTAAATTTAGGACTATACTCTCAGGGATCATTTCTCTAGGTTTTGACTTGGAAATGTGTTTCGTAAGTGTTTGTTTCCCAACCCACGATGATGAGCTTTGGTGCTTCTTTTAGAGCGTGAATCTGGCACATAGTAGTGATTCTGTTCATGTACTTTGTACCGTTGATGAATGTTCTTTATTGCTTTGGCGATATTGAGAAAAGGTGCATGATCTAAGTGGTGTTTTGTGTTTGTCAATCCTCAAAAAGCTAACTTGCTTTAGTTAACTTGACATGAATAAGCTACTAGAAATTTTTGGCTGGGTTTCAGGAATTTGATGGTTTGTGAATTTGGTTTAATTTATTATAGTGAATTCAAATATAGGGCGTAACGGTTTGTCAGAGCTTGTATAGTCACAAATTGCGGAAATTTGTCTTGTGTCTATAACTCTTGTAAAAGAAACAGAATAAACGTAAGGACCTTTCTGCCTCTTATTTTGACGTATACGTTTAAAGGTGGCTTGAACGGAAAGGTTTGCGCATACCAAACCGTTACTGAGGAAATACTCTTTAGAGCAGACTTCATCTAATGTTTTGGCATTAAATTTAGGACTATACTTTCAGGGATCATTTCTATACTTTTTGACTTGGAAATGTGTTTCGTAAGTGTTTGTTTCCCAACCCACGATGATGAGCTTTGGTGCTTCTTTTAGAGCGTGAATCTGGCGCATAGTAGTGAATCTGGTCACCTACTTTGTACCGTTGATGAATGTTCTTTATTGCTTTAGCGATATTGAGAAAAGGAGCATGATCTAAGTGGTGTTTTGTGTTTGTCAATCCTTAAAAAGCGAACTTGCTTTATTTAACTTGCCATAAATACGCTCACTAGAAAATTTGTCTGGATTTCAGGATTTTGATCATTTGAGAATTTGGTTTAATTTATTATGGTGAATTCAAATATAGGGCGTAATGGTTTAAAGGTGGCTTGAACTGAAATGTTTGCGCATTGCAAATCTGCCAAACCAATGCTGAGGCAATACTCTTCACAGCAGACTTCATCTGGTGTTTTGTCAGTAAATTTAGGACTATACTCTCAGGGATCATTTCTCTAGGTTTTGACTTGGAAATGTGTTTCGTAAGTGTTTGTTTCCCAACCCACGATGATGAGCTTTGGTGCTTCTGGCACATAGTAGTGATTCTGTTCATGTACTTTGTACCGTTGATGAATGTTCTTTATTGCTTTGGCGATATTGAGAAAAGGTGCATGATCTAAGTGGTGTTTTGTGTTTGTCAATCCTCAAAAAGCTAACTTGCTTTAGTTAACTTGACATGAATAAGCTACTAGAAATTTTTGGCTGGGTTTCAGGAATTTGATGGTTTGTGAATTTGGTTTAATTTATTATGGTGAATTCAAATATAGGGCGTAACGGTTTGTCGCAGCTTGTATAGTCACAAATTGCGGAAATTTGTCTTGTGTCTATAAATCTTGTAAAAGAAACAGAATAAACATAAGGACCTTTCTGCCTCTTCTTTTGACGTATACGCTTAAAGGTGGCTTGAACGGAAAGGTTTGCGCATACCAAACCGTTACTGAGGAAATACTCTTTAGAGCAGACTTCATCTAATGTTTTGGCATTAAATTTAGGACTATACTTTCAGGGATCATTTCTATAGTTTTTGACTTGGAAATGTGTTTCGTAAGTGTTTGTTTCCCAACCCACGATGATGAGCTTTGGTGCTTCTTTTAGAGCGTGAATCTGGTACATAGTGGTGATTCTGTTCACTTACTTTGTACCGTTGATGAATGTTCTTTATTGCTTTGGCGATATTGAGAAAAGGTGCATGATCTAAGTGGTGTTTTGTGTTTGTCAATCCTCAAAAAGCTAACTTGCTTTATTTAACTTGCCATAAATACGCTCACTAGAAAATTTGTCTGGATTTCAGGATTTTGATCATTTGAGAATTTGGTTTAATTTATTATGGTGAATTCAAATATAGGGCGTAATGGTTTAAAGGTGGCTTGAACTGAAATGTTTGTGCATTGCAAATCTGCCAAACCAATGCTTAGGCAATACTCTTCACAGCAGACTTCATCTGGTGTTTTGGCAGTAAATTTAGGACTATACTCTCAGGGATCATTTCTCTAGGTTTTGACTTGGAAATGTGTTTCGTAAGTGTTTGTTTCCCAACCCACGATGATGAGCTTTGGTGCTTCTTTTAGAGCGTGAATCTGGCACATAGTAGTGATTCTGTTCATGTACTTTTTACCGTTGATGAATGTTCTTTATTGCTTTGGCGATATTGAGAAAAGGAGCATGATCTAAGTGGTGTTTTGTGTTTGTCAATCCTCAAAAAGCTAACTTGCTTTAGTTAACTTGACATAAATAAGCTACTAGAAATTTTTGGCTGGGTTTCAGGAATTTGATGATTTGTGAATTTGGTTTAATTTATTATGGTGAATTCAAATATAGGGCGTAACGGTTTGTCGCAGCTTGTATAGTCACAAATTGCGGAAATTTGTCTTGCGTCTATAACTCTTGTAAAAGAAACAGAATAAACGTAAGGACCTTTCTGCCTCTTATTTTGACGTATACGTTTAAAGGTGGCTTGAACGGAAAGGTTTGCGCATACCAAACCGTTACTGAGGAAATACTCTTTAGAGCAGACTTCATCTAATGTTTTGGCATTAAATTTAGGACTATACTTTCAGGGATCATTTCTATAGTTTTTGACTTGGAAATGTGTTTCGTAAGTGTTTGTTTCCCAACCCACGATGATGAGCTTTGGTGCTTCTTTTAGAGCGTGAATCTGGCACATAGTAGTGAATCTGTTCACTTGCTTTGTACCGTTGATGAATGTTCTTTATTGCTTTAGCGATATTGAGAAAAGGTGCATGATCTAAGTGGTGTTTTGTGTTTGTCAATCCTCAAAAAGCTAACTTGCTTTAGTTAACTTGCCATAAATAAGCTACTAGAAATTTTTGGCTGGGTTTCAGGAATTTGATGATTTGTGAATTTGGTTTAATTTATTATGGTGAATTCAAATATAAGGCGTAACGGTTTGTCGCAGCTTGTATAGTCACAAATTGCGGAAATTTGTCTTGTGTCTATAACTCTTGTAAAAGAAACAGAATAAACGTAAGGACCTTTTGGTGCTTCTTTTAGAGCGTGAATCTGGCACATAGTAGTGATTCTGTTCACTTACTTTGTACCGTTGATGAATGTTCTTTATTGCTTTGGCGATATTGAGAAAAGGAGCATGATCTAAGTGGTGTTTTGTGTTTGTCAATCCTCAAAAAGCTAACTTGCTTTATTTAACTTGCCATAAATACGCTCACTAGAAAATTTGTCTGGATTTCAGGATTTTGATCATTTGAGAATTTGGTTTAATTTATTATGGTGAATTCAAATATAGGGCGTAATGGTTTAAAGGTGGCTTGAACTGAAATGTTTGCGCATTGCAAATCTGCCAAACCAATGCTGAGGCAATACTCTTCACAGCAGACTTCATCTGGTGTTTTGGCAGTAAATTTAGGACTATACTCTCAGGGATCATTTCTCTAGGTTTTGACTTGGAAATGTGTTTCGTAAGTGTTTGTTTCCCAACCCACGATGATGAGCTTTGGTGCTTCTTTTAGAGCGTGAATCTGGCACATAGTAGTGATTCTGTTCATGTACTTTCTACCGTTGATGAATGTTCTTTATTGCTTTGGCGATATTGAGAAAAGGAGCATGATCTAAGTGGTGTTTTGTGTTTGTCAATCCTCAAAAAGCTAACTTGCTTTAGTTAACTTGCCATAAATAAGCTACTAGAAATTTTTGGCTGGGTTTCAGGAATTTGATGATTTGTGAATTTGGTTTAATTTATTATGGTGAATTCAAATATAGGGCGTAACGGTTTGTCGCAGCTTGTATAGTCACAAATTGCGGAAATTTGTCTTGTGTCTATAACTCTTGTAAAAGAAACAGAATAAACGTAAGGACCTTTCTGCCTCTTATTTTGACGTATACGTTTAAAGGTGGCTTGAACGGAAAGGTTTGCGCATACCAAACCGTTACTGAGGAAATACTCTTTAGAGCAGACTTCATCTAATGTTTTGGCATTAAATTTAGGACTATACTTTCAGGGATCATTTCTATAGTTTTTGACTTGGAAATGTGTTTCGTAAGTGTTTGTTTCCCAACCCACGATGATGAGCTTTGGTGCTTCTTTTAGAGCGTGAATCTGGCACATAGTAGTGATTCTGTTCACTTACTTTGTACCGTTGATGAATGTTCTTTATTGCTTTGGCGATATTGAGAAAAGGAGCATGATCTAAGTGGTGTTTTGTGTTTGTCAATCCTCAAAAAGCTAACTTGCTTTATTTAACTTGCCATAAATACGCTCACTAGAAAATTTGTCTGGATTTCAGGATTTTGATCATTTGAGAATTTGGTTTAATTTATTATGGTGAATTCAAATATAGGGCGTAATGGTTTAAAGGTGGCTTGAACTGAAATGTTTGCGCATTGCAAATCTGCCAAACCAATGCTGAGGCAATACTCTTCACAGCAGACTTCATCTGGTGTTTTGGCAGTAAATTTAGGACTATAATCTCAGGGATCATTTCTCTAGGTTTTGACTTGGAAATGTGTTTCGTAAGTGTTTGTTTCCCAACCCACGATGATGAGCTTTGGTGCTTCTTTTAGAGCGTGAATCTGGCACATAGTAGTGATTCTGTTCACTTGCTTTGTACCGTTGATGAATGTTCTTTATTGCTTTAGCGATATTGAGAAAAGGAGCATGATCTAAGTGGTGTTTTGTGTTTGTCAATCCTTAAAAAGCGAACTTGCTTTATTTAACTTGCCATAAATACGCTCACTAGAAAATTTGTCTGGATTTCAGGATTTTGATCATTTGAGAATTTGGTTTAATTTATTATGGTGAATTCAAATATAGGGCGTAATGGTTTAAAGGTGGCTTGAACTGAAATGTTTGCGCATTGCAAATCTGCCAAAACCAATGCTGAGGCAATACTCTTCACAGCAGACTTCATCTGGTGTTTTGGCAGTAAATTTAGGACTATACTCTCAGGAATCATTTCTCTAGGTTTTGACTTGGAAATGTGTTTCGTAAGTGTTTGTTTCCCAACCCACGATGATGAGCTTTGGTGCTTCTTTTAGAGCGTGAATCTGGCACATAGTAGTGATTCTGTTCACTTGCTTTGTACCGTTGATGAATGTTCTTTATTGCTTTAGCGATATTGAGAAAAGGTGCATGATCTAAGTGGTGTTTTGTGTTTGTCAATCCTCAAAAAGCTAACTTGCTTTAGTTAAATTGCCATAAATAAGCTACTAGAAATTTTTGGCTGGGTTTCAGGAATTTGATGATTTGTGAATTTGGTTTAATTTATTATGGTGAATTCAAATATAAGGCGTAACGGTTTGTCGCAGCTTGTATAGTCACAAATTGCGGAAATTTGTCTTGTGTCTATAAATCTTGTAAAAGAAACAGAATAAACATAAGGACCTTTCTGCCTCTTCTTTTGACGTATACGTTTAAAGGTGGCTTGAACGGAAAGGTTTGCGCATACCAAACCGTTGCTGAGGAAATACTCTTCAGAGCATACTTCCTCTAATGTTTTGTCTGTACATTTAGGACTATACTTTCAGGGATCATTTCTATAGTTTTTGACTTGGAAATGTGTTTCGTAAGTGTTTGTTTCCCAACCCACGATGATGAGCTTTGGTGCTTCTTTTAGAGCGTGAATCTGGCACATAGTAGTGATTCTGTTCACGTACTTTGTACCGTTGATGAATGTTCTTTATTGCTTTGGCGATATTGAGAAAAGGAGCATGATCTAAGTGGTGTTTTGTGTTTGTCAATGCTCAAAAAGCTAACTTGCTTTTGTTAACTTGCCATAAATAAGCTACTAGAAATTTTTGGCTGGGTTTCAGGAATTTGATGATTTGTGAATTTGGTTTAATTTATTATGGTGAATTCAAATATAGGGCGTAACGGTTTGTCGCAGCTTGTATAGTCACAAATTTCGGAAATTTGTCTTGTGTCTATAACTCTTGTAAAAGAAAAAGAAAGACCGTAAGAACCTTTCTGCCTCTTCTTTTCAAGTAGGGGTAACTGCAGCCTGGAGCAATGGGCGTGCCAAAAGGTGAGGGTGTAACAAACGGCATGGGGCGTGCCAGAAGGTTTCTCATTGGTCTCGCCGAACAGTATGGGCGTGCCAAAAGGTTTTGCGAAAACTGCCTGCATGGCGCGGGTTACTGACGTCATCACCACAGCAAGTTTAGGTTAAAGTTTGCAAAAACTGTAAGCAGTAAATATAAATTATATATACTTCCTTTCATCTTTTTTTCTCGCTTTCATTATACTATGAAATGTTGAAACAAAATAATAGTATTCTCATTTTTACATATTGTAGTCTTTTACGATTAAAAAAGTTTACAAAACTTAATACTAAATATAGCGATCAAAAACAAATAGCAACTATTTTTAGGGTACAAAAGCCTCTTAACACAGTTGCACTATCTGTTTTTAGATAGGAGTTATTTAAAAGTTGTATTCGTTAACATTAAAGCACTTTGAAGTGAACAAACTATGAGCAGCTGTATTTTTATTAACTAATACTATCAAAGCTTAAAACAAATACTGTAACAAATCCATTGCTCATAGTTAACGTTAATTAATACATTAATTTTAACAAACAAAACCTATTGTTATACCTTACCCTGAAAACAATGTTTTGCTTCATAGAGAAAACTAGTTAATAAAAACACCACAGAATTGAAGTGTTTAGTATCTTTCTGCTAAATGACAACCAATTCAATTAGTGCTTTTGTCAGAGCTTCTGGTTCACGCTGACAAAGGTCTACAAGTTCTTTTTGAAAATCAGCATAGTGGCCTGGGTTATATACACAGTGGCCGAAACTAAAGATAGTAATGAATTTTGTTTAATATCTGAAAGAGTGACTTTAAGAATAAGCGCTTCAAATTACTTAAACCTGCATCCTGTTGATTTAGTTGCAACAATCTATAGAAATATTCTAAATGTAACACAACCTCCACGACCAACCAAAACGTGGTTCATGCTTATAACAGTAGATAGGGGTATGTGTAGACTTGTTTAGACCAGTGTAATCATTGTTAAAGCTAAAAGCCAACCTATTGTCTGTTATCATTTCATTTACGATGACTGCCTTAGGTATAAGCGATCTAATGCTCAGTAGCCATTATTTTAAAATGTATTTTTGCGCACATCGGTCGATATTTTCCGTTTTGATTGTGATCAGATTTTTACTTGGTCCTAATTTTAACATTTTAGTTGACCTCACTACTTGGGGAACAGACACAGTCTTTACAAGATCGCCAACACAAACTCTTTGATGACATATTAGGTCATGATTAAAGGACTCAGGTATGAGGAGATCTGATGGTATTTTTTAACAAAGGCTGTACTGTAGCATGTTTGAACTTAGTAGGTACGTCCCCATTGACCAATGAATTATTGAAAATAAGTGTTTTACGTGCACAAAATAAACGGATATCGATCAAAAATCAGCTTCAAAAGAAACCTATTTTTACATGTTTACATGCATAGTTATAAACCCAGCCGGTTTAAAACCCAGTTATAAACTGACGGGGGCCCCAACAAATAGGTAAAAACTAATTTTTTTTCAATTATATTATAAACTATATAAATCATCATCATGTAGTATATTTCCAAGAAATGTGGGTAGCATTCAGTCTGAGTGGTATTATCCATAGTGAAATAAATTAGCTAGCTGCAGGCTAGTGTCAGCCTACATTTCATCAACATTTAATCAGTGCAGGGAAACGTTTAGCAAGATTTAAATTACAGACAATATTAAAATAATCCAGTTTGATGCCATTTAACGGCCAAAATTCAACGCATCTATAGATACAGACCTTATTATTCCCATCATGAAAGGCAATTTATTTGAGAAGCTTGCACACACAACACACACACAATCTATCAAGTGATGATAATACAGAACTTTATTGGTATATATTTCCATTGTTCTTATTTGTACCATGTTAACTTACCTTTTAATTTGATGTAACAAAACTAACAGTACCAGTGACAACTATATTCCAAACCTTAAAAACCTATTGATTTAGTGATCACTTGATCTGTTTTGTAGATCTTCGTTTTACACATCAACTTTTTGTTGTTGGCATATATGTGCAGTTGAGTTAAAAAATCAGCTGTCTTCATCGTTTTGAGATGATGATGTTAATTTATTTTGATTAAAAAGTTAATATATATTTAGGTATTTTCTTTTTTTAAATCTGTCAATATTTTTACAATAAAAATACATTGAGAATGGACATTTTTATGGTGGCTTTTCATCTTGCATCAAATAGTGAACTGCATACAGTATGCAGTTTTGCATTTACAGATCACCAGCAGTAAATATTTTGCTAGTACTAGTATTGAACTACGCGAAGCAAGCCTTTGATTAGAGTTATTTAAAGCTTTTGATTGGACAGTTAGGTCCTAGAGATGTGGTGCCAACAGCTGCACCGAGGGGGCCTAATTAGATCTTTTTGACATGGGGCCAAAATTCCTGGCGGCGCCCCTGCATACCAGTACCTGATTGTGACTTTTTTTCTTTGTTTAAAGAATGATGTTACCAGATCCTGTGACGTTAGAACTAATCCGTCAATCTCTGATAGTAAAATAATGCGTCAACTACACAGTCCTTGGCACCGATATTTATTAACGTTTGGGCCATTTGAAGGAACCCTTTGCCAGAGACAACATCGAGGAGGCATATATCTAGTCAGCACAGGTCCACGAATGCATCCACGAGACTAGACGTTACTTCTAGGCGTATTTTTTTCTGTCGCGACGAATATAAGAACTTAAGGTGTTTGTTTGACTTGACTGTCCTTGCGATTTAGCACACACATGATGTACCGTATTCGAAGTGCCAGTCTTGAGGCCAGTCCATTTCTCGCTAGATCAATGCAAGCAGAACTTGTTAAAAGTGAAAATTAAACACATAAAAATATGCTCAAACGGGAGTTTCGGCCGCCATTTTACTTTTCCGATAAATTCAATGTCTGGTGGAAAATGCATTTAAAACACATTTGTAATTTGGAGAAATATAGTTAATATTTATTAATGACCGATCACATACACCCGCGTTTTATAAGAATGTATTTTTAAATTAACTAACCCACTTAACTTGACCCGCGGATCAACTCTACCCGTCATCCGCGCATCGCTAATTTACAGTGATTTTACCCCAAGTATGTTTGTGACAGAATCGAAAACTGTTGTCCTACTTCTGATCCTGCATGTTTTAATATTTTTTATAAAATCCTATATCTATATATAAAGGAAAGAGATAATGCTAATTGTAGCCACAGCAGGTTTAGATAGTTTAAGACAACATCGCTTAAACATCTGACGGTTATGTGCATTTATATACTATAGTGTTAATCAACATTAAGTCCTCTTTTTCCACTCAGTTGAATGGAAGTACGGTCAATGGAAGTACGGTCATCTTAGTTAGTTTTAAGTTAAACTGCTGAAGCAGATGGTTTCTCGACTCTCGTCAGTGCGCTCCGAATACTTGACACAGCATGCTTGGCGTATTGCCTAGGCCAACCAGAGTGGCGTTTACTGATTGTGTTATGTAGACGTCCTGCCTCACCCAATCAGAGTAACGTAAAGTTACGTAAACCTGCAATCCCGCGAATTTCACGCATATCAAACGTAACTGACGCAATAGCTACATGTTAGCGTGACGCTAATGGTTTTAGATCTACAGTGTTGTATTTACCATGATAACATATACCACATTGAACACATTCGGACACGAACACAAAAAAGAGACACTTAAAATTAACCAGTAAATTAGAGGAAAATTAGTAAAATGTGTACTCAATAAATATTTAAATAAGAAAAAATCATGACAAATAATTATTCATTAACCATGTTGAAAAAAATAAAATAATATATTAATAATTAATGTATACATTATTAATTTCACTTTTCTGCACATGTCTTAAATGTTGAAATGAGGTTAATCTAGTGAGCTTGAATCTACGTGAACAGAATCACTACTTTGTGCCAGATTCACGCTCTAAAAGAAGCACCAAAGCTCATCATCGTGGGTTGGGAAACAAACACTTACGAAACACATTTCCAAGTCAAAACCTATAGAAATGATCCCTGAAAGTATAGTCCTAAATGTACTGCCAAAACATTAGATGAAGTCTGCTCTGAAGAGTATTTCCTCAGTAACGGTTTGGCAGGTTGCAATGCGCAAACATTTCCGTTCAAGCTTGCTTTAAACATATACATCAAAAGAAGGAGACAGGGGTATCTGCAGCCTGGAGCAATGGGCGTGCCAAAAGGTTTCTGATTGGTGAAAGGAGTTTTACTGTATTGGCCAATTAGCGTTAAACTTTTGTTCCACACTCCAGTCCAGCAGGCGGCGGTAAAGCACTAATCAGTTGGTTTGCAAACCCTGCCAAACTTAAAGAGGAAAAAAGCCACTACAGTGGTAAGTAATTTCCTTTAGCCAAAGAAGATGGCGGCGGTAAGATATGGTGCAATTCATCATATGCTTATCTTTGATTTATATAATGTAATTATGTATCGTTGACTGGAAATCTGTCAGTCCAGAAGTGAGAAAAGAATACAGATTGGAGTTTGAGCTCACCAGGTGGGCTTGCTGTGACAACATCTACAAAAACACCTTTGGACACAGTGGCAATGGAAAGAAGGGGGTCTTCACAGCATTCTATTCAGAGAAAGAGTTTGCTGGGTTCTGTTCAATGGACTGCTACTACAAAATGAGTGACTGAATGTTTCTGTTTACTTGCTGGAACATTTATTTGGATAACGCAAATTATGCTTTAGGAGTTGAATTGATAGGTTTATTGATCTCATTTTGGGTCAGGCAAAACATTAACCCACCCATCGCATTAATCATCCCCTAGACCTAGTTTGATCACATGGAATCGAACGTAGTGCCTTGGTATAATAATTCCCTGAAGAGAGAAACCTGAAAATTTTAGCGCAAATGGAGACCAACAAATCTAGAGGTTTGCGTGGTTAGATAGTACGTATGTCCTGTTACAAAATGCACTCAAAACGGCAACCTCCGGAACCTCATAGATACTAACCGAAACAATCCAAGGTTTTAATATAGAACGGTGGCTATCCTAACACATAACAAGACACAGCCTGATCAGAATATTCCAGCTCACCTTAGAAGTAATGACTCTATGCTATTTTTCACAGAGAGCATTTAAAACAAAACTACTTTTGCTAAACCTTTAAGTCAGCCTTCTAAACCAACATCAGCTACACTCTTTTAGAACATCTGCCATGTTTTTCACCCATAGGCCAAGAAGAGTTAAACAAACTTATCACAGCATTTAAATCGACATGTTTATTAGACCCCATATACCCACTAAACTATTAAAAGAGTTATTATCGGTCCCAGTAGAGCTCCTTCTTAATATTATTATCTCCTCATTAAAACTAGGTCATGTTCCAAAACCATTTAAGCTAGCCGTTATGAAGTATCTTATTAAGAAACCTTACTTAGACCCAAATAAACTAGTAAACTATAGACCGATATCAAATCTAGCTATATCTGTATAACTAAAATAATTGAAATAGCAATATATTCACAGTTGTGCTCTTTCCTACAAAAAACAACATATACGAAAACTTTCAATCGGGCTTTAGGCCACATCATAGCACAGAAACCACACTTATTAAAATTACAACTAACCTAGCAACAGACCAAGGCTGATTATCACTAATAGTTTAACTATAGCTTAGTGCCGCATTCGAAACCAAAGATCAGGCCATGCTGCCCGATCGCTTGTAGAATTATATTGCTATTCAGGTACAAGCCTTACAATGCTTTAGATCATATTTATCTGACCGATTAAGAAAATTAACAAAACTGGAAAAGTGCGTTCAGGACATAAAGCTTTGGGTGACTAGTAACTTTTGTTCTGGTAAATTCAGACTTATCAGACCAAATACCTGTACGCAGGATATTACATATTACAACTTGCAAATAGAAGGATGCCTTGTTACCTCAGCAAATATAGTTAATGACCTTGGCATTGGACAGCAACCTGTCTTTTAAAAACCACATCTCAAACGTCACAAAACTATGGCAAGCCGAATTAGCTTTTAATTATTCTCACGATATGAATTTTTGATATCAACAATTAAATTTCTACTAGTGAAAGCTATAATTCTTATTATCAAGAATATAATTTCTACTGGCAAAAATGTGAATTCTTGATATCAACAATTTAATTTCAAATAGTAAATAACGTAATACTTGATATCTGTAATTGGATGTCCTAAGTCTGCCTGGGGAAGCTGCCAGGGGGTGGATGCTCTCTTCCACAGAGTTCTTGGTCCACGGGGGGCCGACTGAGGACGGTGCACCGTGGCGGGTGACGCAAAGGGGCGGGACCTGGTTTAAGGACCATGGTATCCCCTTTCTTTGTATTGGTCTTAAGTAATATTCTAATTTTCTGAGATACTGAATTGGGGATTTTCCTTAGTTGTCAGTTATAATTATCAAAATTAAAAGAAGTAAACATTTGAAATATATCAGTCTGTGTGTAATGAATGAATTAATGTACAAGTTTCACTTTTTGAATGGAATTAGAGAAATAAATAGACTTTTTGATGATATTCTAATTATATGACCAGCACCTGTATATGTACTGTATCTTCATGTAATTATACTCTTGACCTTAAACTTGATGATAGCCACATGTTTTTTCTTCTTTACGTAAATAGTATTTAAAGACACCTCATATGAAGTGAGAGCTAAGTTTCTGCTCTGGATCACACAGAAACTGCTCAACAAAAGCAGCAAACAGATGTCAGAGCATCTTCACAGCTGACAACAGCCCAAATGCATTGAGTTTACAGTTCTCAACATCATTGTGACACACAGAAACACTGTGACTGTGCTGTCAGGACCAAACACCTCACCAATGACAACACTGAACATTTACTGAACCTAAACACTGATTCAGAAGAGACACAATTGTGTCTGTCTTCACTCCACAAAACACACGCACAAACAGTGTTGATAAACTCGTGTGTATGATTTAGTTTAAGGATTAAATGACTCACTCAGCTCTTCTGGATACTTTGAGCACAGGCAGCAGCTTCAGAAGACATTCCTCTGATGGATCATATTTAGCCAGTATAAACTCATCCAGCTCCTGATCTGAGTTCAGTAACACAAACACCAAAGCCGACCACTGAGCAGAAGACATGTTGACTCTTGAGAGACTGCACCAGTCATCGCCACTGTTCAAATATGTTTGTATGTGGCTCACTAGAGAATTATCATTGAGTTCATTCAGACAGTGGAACAGATTGATATATTTCTCTGGAGAGGGATTTCCTCTGATCTTCATCTTAATGTACTCTGTAACTCTTTGCTTTGTGCTGTGAGCGCTTCTTTCAGTATGTGTCAGTATATCTCGTAAGATGGTCTGATTGGATTCCAGCGAGAGACCCAGAAGGAATCGAAGGTACAGGTCCAGGTGTCCGTTCTCACTCTGTAAGGCCTTGTCCACTTCCCTCTTCAATAAATCACTCATCATCCGTTGTCCTGATGATGTTTGTGCACAAAACCAGAGAAACACAAATAAAGCAGCGAGAAACTCCTGAACGCTCAGATGCACAAAGCTGTAGACCTTCACCAGGTTCAGTCCAACTTCCTGTCTGAAGATCTGAGTACAAACTCCTGAGTACTCTGAGTCTCTGACATCAATGTCACACTCGCTCAGCTCATCCTCATAGAATATCAGGTTCCCTTTCTCCAGCTGTTGAAAAGCAAGTTTTCCCAGTGACTCAATACTCTTTCTAGCCTGCTGAACATCCACCTCAGATTTCCCATAATACTTCTGACTCCTCATTTTGATGTGAAAAATCAGGAAGTGTGTGAACATTTGAGTGAGAGTCTTGGGGATCTCTGCTGGACTCTCCGCTTCAATCATCATTGCCTCGAGAACCTCGGCTGAAATCCAACAGAAGACTGGTATGTGACACATGATGTACAGACTTCTGGATGATTTAATGTGTCTGATGATTCGAGTGGCCAAACTGGGATCTTTGATTTTCTTGCTGAAATACTCATCCTTCCGAAAGTCACTGAAGCCTCGTACATCTGTGAGCTGGTGGACACACTCAGGAGGAATCTGATTGGCTGCTGCTGGTCGAGAGGTTATCCAGATCAGAGCAGAAGGAAGCAGATTCCCCTTGATGAGGTTGGTAAGCAGCACATCCACTGAGGCTCTTTCTGTCACTTTAAACAAACTGGGATTGTTGGAGAAATCCAGAGGAAGACGACACTCGTCCAGACCGTCAAAGATAAACACCACTTTGTAGATGTCAAAGTCTCTGGATGTCTTGAGTTGTGTTGTATGTATGAAGAACTGATGAAGAAGATCCGTCAGACTGATATTTTTGGTTTTGATCAGATTCAGCTCTCTGAACGGCAGTGGAAATATGAAGTGAAGATCCTGATTTGCTTTTCCTTCAGCCCAGTCCAGAATGAACTTCTGCACAGAGATGGTTTTTCCAATTCCAGCGACTCCTTTAGTCAGCACACTTCTGATGTGTTTGTCTTGTCCAGGTAAGGCTTTGAAGATGTCATTGCATTTGATTTGGGTCTCGTCTGTCTTTGGGTGTCTCCTGTATGCTGTCTCAATCTGTCTCACCTCATGTTCCACATTGATCTCTTCATTCCCTCCCTCTGTGATGTAGAGCTCTGTGTAGATCTCATTCAGAAGTGTTGAGCATCCTTCACGTGATATTCCTTCATTCATTCTCTGGAATTTCTCCTGTAGGCTGAATTTGTGTTTTTTCAAACACAAAGGTGTGAGTTCTGTGTCATATGAAGAAAGAGAAATGGATGTGAACACAAGAAAGATTTGAAACGAAGGTAAAGGAATGAGTTTAAGACTTCTGTCTTACTGCTATGCAGTTTTTCAGCGAGGTCTGTCTGCTTCATCTTCATCAGGACGTGCAGTGTGATCTTCAAAAGCTTCTCTCTGACACTTATCTGATCTTCATCCTCCTCCTCCTCCTCCTCTTTCTCAGAGCATGCTGGGTAATCTGGTGTCAGTAGTTTCTTGAAGCTCTTCAGCTCTTTCTTTATCAGAGAGATTATTTTGTGTTCAAGCTCCTGAAATCATTGATTGAACAAAAGAAGTGAATAAATGAGTAACATGACAAATTATGAAATAATTTATATTTCTTAATAATAATAATACATTTTAATCACTTTAAACCCTGGAACAACATGTGTTAATTTCATTTTGTTCTGTATATTTCCTGTCACACACATGCACGCACACAAGATAATTCTACCTGGAAAACACAATCCATGTCCTCTTTGAAAGACCTTGATTCATCTGTTGTGTTACTGTAATTAAACAAAAGAATGTAAGAATCACACATGTACTACACAACAGCAAACACATGGATTAATGTGTGTTCCCTTTCTGTTGGTCTCTCGACGTTGTGTCCCATCAGTCGGTTCGACACAACGTCTCGTTCCCTCCATCAGGGAACAGAGGTTACATACGTAACCCGGACGTTCCCTTTCTGTCGGTCTCTCAACGTTGTGTCGAACCAACAGATGGGACACAACGTCTCATTCCCTCCATCAGGGAACAGAGGTTACATACGTAACCGGGACGTTTTTGTCCTTACCTCACACCTGCAACAGAGTCTCCTGAACTGAAGACAATTGGACGATCCATTGATGCATCACTCTTCATGGACACACAGCTGAGTTCAGCCGATTCTCTACGAATCAAACACAAAAAACAACATCAACAATTAAAAAAGGTTTCATATAAACCTAAATTAACTCTCACAGCTCTGACACAAACTCATTTAGTGAATGTTGCATATATAACATAAATCTTCCAAAATCACTTAACACTTTAATGTTTTTAAACACATACACAAGTGAAAGTGACCTGTTTGTCAGTTATGGTGAACCATACCTGAAATGTGACCTCTGCATTTAACCCATCCAGAGAGTAGTGAACACACGCACAGCAAGTCGTGAACACAACACACGTACACCCAGAGCAGTGGGCAGCTATCACTGCAGCGCCCGGGGAGCAAGTAGGGGTAAGGTGCCTTGCTCAAGGGCACCTCAGTCGTTACCTGCCGGCCCTGAGAATCGAACTGGCAACTTTCTGGTCACGAGTCCGACACTCTAACCATTAGGCCACGATTACATAAATTATGAACCTTTATTTTGGAAGTTTGAATAAATCAGTTTTATATAGAATAAAAAATGTCACTTTATTGAATGTACTATAAAGAAAATAATAATTGTTATTGCTGGAATTTCCTTTTTTAAATATAGTACAAACAACTTCAATCAAAAGGTGAAATAATATGGGGGAAATCCTGAAATTCCAGGGCTGCAATAATACTTACTGTAAATAAAACTAAAAGAAAACAATCTGTCACAGAGACATCCCGAGTTCTTCAAATAACACATGGAGGACGTAAAATGAAAGTAAACAAGTTCAATAAACAAACATAAATCAATCAATCAATCAATCAATTAATTAATTAATAACCTTGCATCAGGTCTAATCCCTCAAACAGAGTACTTTACTGCAGTTACTGCATTCACTACCACCAGTCTTAGCCCTCTGGAACACTCCTCCAGGTGAGAATTTATACACCTGGGTACAACCATTTGTCAGTAATAATCACATGGGGAGGAAAACAACTATGAACAGGTGATAAATATCCCGAAAAGTTATTACCCGATCAAGTAACCCCATTTCCCTCTGCATACTGGTTTAAATAACAGTCCACACTTCAGTCAGTAAACTTCACCAATAATTAAGTTAACATGAAGGACTTCAAACAATTACCCCTCCTTTCCCACAATACTTGGTTTCTCCCACTACCCATGATGCAACCCAGGGCAGGTATAAAAATAATGAGAAAAGTCCATTCCAATCTTTTACTTCACTCAAGATGGCTGCCGCCATGCCTGCTGACGTCAGGTGATGGTTAACAGTTTGGGATAACTTAATGTCCTCTGAGTTTGTGCTCAGGTGGCCAGTCTGAGACACAACAGTTCAACTGTAGAAAACATGTGTGGTTAATCCATCTCTCCTGTCGCTGATCCCTCAAGGTAAATAAAGAGTTTTAAAAAACCAAGTATGTGTTCATGTGTTTTGTGGAAGGGCTAACAAGGGGTCACAGAGAACAGAGGGTAGCTCTGTGACACTTCTCCCTCCTTCTGCAGACGACCACTGTCGTCCCCAGTGTCAAAGCTCCGCACTTCCATGAGCCGGGTCGGAGAACTCATTTTAGAATTGACTTCCTCTAGGATACGAGACAAAAAGTCAGCCACCTTGTTCTTGGCTCCCGGGCAGTACTTCACAGTGAACTGGTAGGGCTGGAGAGAAAGGGACCATCTCGTAATCCGGGCATTAGAGTCTTTCATACGCTCCAACCATTGCAGAGCTCGATGGTCGGTTTCTAACACAAAAAGGTCTCCCCAACAGGTAGTACCGAAGTGAATCCGTGGCCCATTTGATGGCCAAGCACTCCTGTTCCACTGTCGAGTAACGGGTTTCCCGAGGGAAGAGTTTACGACTCAAGAATGCCACTGGTCTGCGATCTCCATCCACTTCCTGTAGTAACACCGCCCCCAGTCCAACTCCAGAGGCATCAGTCTGCAGGATGAATGGTTTCTGGAAATCTGGGCTAAGCAGAACAGAGTCTCCGCATACTGCCTCTCGTAAGTCCTGGAAAGCTCTCTCACCCTGCTCTGTCCAGACCACCTTTTTGGGTGCTGTGGCTTTAGTAAGATCTGTAAGCACAGAGGCCCTGGCAGAAAAGTTAGGAATAAACCTGCGATACCACCCCAACAAGCCCAGAAACGATCTCACCTGTTTCTTAGTTGTGGGGGGGTGGTAACTTCGGATGGCCTCTATCTTCTCCTGCTGCGGCCGAATGACTCCTCCTCCAATCACAAATCCCAAGTAGCTGATCTCTCTCTTGGCTATTGTACACTTCCTTGGGTTGATAGTAAGACCGACTGCCTTAATTCTCCCCAAGACTTGCCGCAGATGTTGACAGTGTTCTTCCCAGGGCTCACTGAAGATGACCACATCATCCAGATATGCTGCCGCAAACTCCCTAGTGCCTTGCAGGATCTGCTCCATTAACCGCTGGAAAGTCGAGGGGTGCCCCCTGCAGGCCAAATGGCATAACCCTGAAATGGAATAGGCCAAAGGGGGTTTTAAAGGCTGTCAGTTCCTTGGCTCTGTTAGTTAAAGGGACCTTTGCCGGTAAATTTCTGCATTAATCTCATATTTTATCAGTATGGCCTCCTTAACTTTAGAATAGTCCTCAGCATCATTCCCATCCATGGCTACATAGGCCCCACGGGCCTTTCCTGTTAACAGGGGAACCAGTCTTATCGCCCAATTAGCTTGAGGCCACCTGCATGCCGTAGCCATTCGTTCAAAGGTTGTTAAGAACTGCTCAATGTCATCATCCCTTGTCAAGGGAAGTAATCTGGTCTAGATCCCTCCTGATGACGTACCTCCTCCTGTGGGCACTGGGCTTGCAGCAGTAGACGCTGCCTGACTTCCCCTTTGGTCCCCTCCGGCCTGGACCTCTATAACTTGATGCTGTATTTGCTGGAATTGGTGCTGCATATTTCGCCACCTCTGGTCTTGCTTCACCATTACTTGCTCCAGTCGATCATCACGGGCAGCTTGGGACTGCAGTAGAACTTTAACCAGTCCAGCCAGTTCTAACACCATTCCCTCTGTTGGGCCCGCTGCAGGAGTAGTTACCGCATCACTCCCACTGTGTCAAACCGGTGTTTCTTGTAACCCCGTAGAGCTGGGCAGCTCCTGATCCATTCCCAACTGCTCATCAGCAGCCACACCTCGGTCTTGTCTGGTCTTGGGTGGCATAACGATCCCACTTCTGACCCACTTGTCACAGAGACATCCTGAGTTCTTCAAATAACACATGGAGGACGTAAAATGCCATATAAATATTTATTCCAGTTCTCCCAAGCCAGTAAAGGGCAAGGTGCTCACAGGTGCCAAAGCATCACAAAAATAAAAATGAAAGTAAACAAGTTCAATAAACAAACATAAATCAATCAATCAATTAATTCATTAATTAATAACCTTGCATCAGGTCTAATCCCTTAATCAGAGTACTTGAAAAATAATGAGAAAAGTCCATTCCAATCTTTTACTTCACTCAAGATGGCCGCCGCCATGCCTGCTGACGTTGGTTAACAGTTTGGGATAACTTAATGTCCTCTGAGTTTGTGCTCAGGTGGCCAGTCTGAGACACAACAGTTTAACTGTAGAAAACATGTGTGGTTAATCCATCTCTCCTGTCGCTGATCCCTCAAGGTAAATAAAGAGTTTTAAAAAACCAAGTATGTGTTCATGTGTTTTGTGGAAGGGCTAACAAGGGGTCACAGAGAACAAAGGGTAGCTCTGTGACACAATCAAACACAACTACATGTGTAGTTCGTTAATTGTAAATTACTGTGAGGGTTCTAGTTCTCTCTCTCTTGCAGTTCTCATCAACATCACATCTGATGTTTTCAAAAATCTTGAAAATACAGTGTGAATATCTAATCCAATTGTTACAGGCTTAAGGAGAAATATCTGCACACTCCACAATCACATTCATGTACAAGTTATAGTCATGTAAATGGTGGTCATAGACAAAAACATTTTATTAAATTTTCTACTAACATATTCTAAAATAAAATATATAGTAAACAATATATACGTAAAATATATTTCAAAATAACTAATTAAGAAATAAAATTTGTCTTAATTATGTCTGAATGTGTTTTTAACCATTTTGAAAGCAGCGTGTTGGCATTTGAAAAATGTGTTGAAAATATATAGTGTTTTACAGGTTGTGCAGTATGAATGACAAAAGTGAATTTAGAAAAATTATTCACAGTTTGGAGTGCACAGAAATCTGTGCTGCTGAATATGTGAAGAGTTTAAAATTTTTTGCTTCAGTATTGAACAATGCTTGTAAGCAGTTGAAAAAAACTGTAATTTAACAGTTAATGGTCCTTGTTATCTGTTATATGATCTAACAAAAATATACAACTATCCTGTTTCTATCATGTTCGTCTTAGGTTACTTGGTTGTAACCCTGTTCCCTGAAAAAGCAGGAACAAGATGCTGCGTTTCAAATGCTATGGGAGAACGTCTTTGTTTCACCGGTTGTGATGCACGTGTGTCAAACACGCCAAATTTGTTTGGCTTTAAAAAAACTCTGCAGGTTACGTGGCTAATAACACCTGCACCTGCAGGTTATAAATACGCATGGCACAAACTCGTCTTCAGGTTCCAACTTTGTCTGAAAGTACGTCCGGCACGCCTACAGTGCGGCATTGTGGCGCAGCATCTTGGTCCAGCTTTTTCAGGGAAGTAACCTGAGACATTCCCTATCTAAAGCTACTCTCGATGATGCGTTTCAAATGCTATGGGAAAGAGAATACCAACGCCACCGCACTGGAGGTGTCTGAACCCCCAAGGTTGTGTGCGCAAGCCAAGAGGAGGATTCAGATGTGACCCTGGGATGTAGACTCCAGCCCCTTCGTTGCGGCTCCCATAACATATAAAAAGCTGCTCCGATTTATGCCACTGGCTAGTGCGGTGGATGTAATTCTGAAGAGCATGTACTGGACAGAGTAGGTGTAGTCGTTCCTGCTCCGATGCCGTGAACGGCGAAGGACAAAAGGCCTCAAGAACAACCGGATGCACGGTGGAGAACGGAACTTTAGGCAGATAACTCAGGTGAGGATGCAGAATAGCTTTTACCATCCCAGGGGCAAAATTAAACAGGACGGCGAGGTCGAAAGCGCCTGCAAATCTCAAATTTTCTTAAGAGAGGTGATTGCCATCAGAATTTCTTTTTTAAGGCCTGATAGGTGCTGATTCCATAGGTTCAAAAGGGGCGCTAACCAGACTATTGCTAAGTCCCCTGATGGTACAGTCCGTCTAGAAGGAGGCCTCAGCCGCCTCGCTCCACGAATAAAGCGGGCGACTAAAGGGTGTTTTCCCACAGAAACCCCATTAATCAGGGCGTGGCAGGACACATAAGCCCTGAGAGTATCGGGGCTTGTCCTTGAGGTCAGTTTCTCTTGCAGAAACTCCAACACTGAAACGATCTGGCAGTGAATTGGGTCTGCATGGTGTACCATGCACCATCTATAAAATAAAATTCCATCTAAGGGCGTAGCTACTTCTAGTGGAGAGAGCCCTAGCACTTAAAATAGTATCTATTACATCGGGCGGAAGCCCCGAACCTCTCAGCTGGTGCCAGACATTGAGGTTCCACAGCTCGGGCCGGGGATGAAACACTGTCCCCTGTGCCTGAGACAAAAGATCTCTCCTGACTGAGATCGCCCATGGCGTGTCATCGAGGAGGGATATTAGGTCCGAAAACCAGATTCTGGTTGGGAAATGGGGAGCTATCAATAAGCGGCGAGACCCCTGTTGACGGACCTTTGCCAGGACAATTGCTATCGGAATATTACAATTGCTATATGCATAAAGACGCAGTCTGGGCCACGTATGGGCCATCGCGTCCAGACCCAGGGGAGCTGGATGACTTAGAGGGGTAGAGAAGCAGAGGGGACATTATGCCGTCTCCTGTGTAACAAAGAGGTCCACCTCTGCCTCGTAAAATCTTTCCCAGATTTGTTTGACTATCTCAGGGTGGAGTTTCCATTCCCCGTTCGTCACAGCTTGTCTGGAAAGCAAGCCTGCTCCCACATTCATATGCCCAGGGCAGGATCTGCTGGGCCAATTTGTTCAGGTGGCGCGACCACAGCCCACCCTGGTGATTTATGTACGAGACTACTGAAGTATTGTCCACCCACATTAGGACATGGTAGCCTCGTAACTGCCAGAGGAAGTATTTCAGGGCCAGAAATACAGCCATCATTTCGAGGCAATTGATATGCCAATCAAGAAGATGACCTCTCCAGATCCCTTGGGCTGGAAGGCCATCTAAGACCGCACCCCAACCCGTGAGGGAAGCGTCTGTTGTTAACATCTTGCAATTACAACAAGGACCGAGAGTGGGACCTAGAGTCAGAAACCGAGCTCTGAACCACATAGAAAGGGTGTGATGCCCCTGGTGCGTCACCCTTACATGCCTCTGGGGGTAGGCCCCGGGATGAAACCACCTGACTCTGAGCCACAACTGAAATTGTCTCACACTGCCAGCTTCTCTGAAAGGGGTTTCAATGTTGACACCTCATCGAATTGGGGGGATGCCAGACATTCGACATCCTGAATCGTGGCAGGAGACGACCAAACATTTAGCATTTTTTATGACCTCACGTCTCAGGTAGACCAGACCCACCTGAGACTGTGTGCCTGGTCGGGACTGGGGAACTAGTCCAGTGTGGGTGGCCGACACTCCAGACGCTTGAGCACGACATTGGAGATAACTGGTGAAAGCCTCCTTGTGTCGCTAACGCAGCCATAGAACGGCCGATGGCCATCTGCTTGGTCGCACTGAGAGACAAATCTGTAGTTTTGAGAACACTGTTTCGGTCAGTGCTCACGTAGTGCAGCAGGTCAGCCTGGTATGCCTGCAGAACCTCCATGGTGTGCAGGGCAGCAGTAGCCTGACTGGCTGCCTGAACAGCGTTCCCCACCAGTGCAGATGTAATCCTGCAAGGCTTGGTGTGGAGACAGGGCTTTTTCAGAGAAGATGATGTTCCAGGAGAGAGATAGCTCGCCAGCGACTCTTCCACACAGGGGAACCATCGTGTACCGTCGTGGTCTCGCGCCGACAATAGTCAAATAAATCGACGTTGACGGCATGAAAACACGGGAGGAATGAGGACTCTGCCATGACCAAGATATCTCGGTGTGGAGATCCTCAAAAATGGAAGGGCCAGACTTTTGGGTTCATCCCCTTGGCCACCCTAATCTGCTTTGCATTACACTATTATTACTAACTCGCACACACATGCACACAAAGCGGTCCTTCAAGAGAAAAGAACCTGAAGACTTGTTTGCTCCACGCGTATTTATAACCTACAGGTGCTGGTGTAATTAGCCACATCACCTGCCGAGGTTATTTAAAACCAAAATAATTTGGCCTGTTTGACACACTTGCTTCACAACCGGTCGAACAAAGACATTCTCCCATAGCGTTTGAAATGCAACATCGAGAGTAGTTTTTGATAAAGAACTTTGTGTTATGATCTAACAAAAATATACAACTATCCTGTTTGTATCATGTTCTTTGTATTATGAACTAATAAAAATATTAAACTATTCTGTTTCTATCATGTTCTTTGTACCATGAACTATATCCAAATATCCTGTTTCTATCGTGTTCTTTCATTATAAACAAACTGTTATTTGAAACGAATTGAAAAGTGAAACGTGTCTGTGTAGAAATTAACATTTTTTGTTGATGATCGAAGCTAGTGTGAATCGGAAGATTGTGAATGTTCACTCACTTCTTTTCAATAGAAATAAACTCTCTCTCACCTGTTGTTCATTGTGTTTGTGTGTGTTTGTCTGTTTGGGGAGCTCATGACAGCAGTTCAGATGTTGATGTTCTATCTGTAAAGGAAGTGAACACACACATAAACACTCTTACACTTTCATGTGAAGTATGTGAAGCTTCTGTCTGGAGTTCATGTGCTCATCACATAATATCAGACACAGAGAGAAGACTGAGCAAATTATTTCAGCAGCTGTGTCAAGTATTACGCCTGTTTCACACATAGTCCTTGTGCAGTGCGTATTTTTCAAGTGCCCATGTTAACAGATTAGATCATTCAGACAGCACGAGGATAGTACAGTTTTTCTCAAATGCTAAAACACAAAAGCCAATCCTCTAAACCAAGTGACCAGTTGTCTAAATACATTTACTAAATCTAGCCATCATTTTCCAATATCATAAACGAAGAGCTGGCCATGGAAGAAGAGGAGCAGGCCAACAAGGGAGAGGAGGAGGCCAAACAAGGGACAGGAGCAGGCCAACAAGGGAGAGGAGCAGGCCAACAAGGGAGAGGAGGAGGCCAACAAGGGAGAGGAGGAGGCCAACAAGGGAGAGGAGAATGTCCAGGAGGGAGAGCAAGACAACCTCGCACCATCATTACGGACGAGATGCGAGCAACAGTCATTGACCATGTCATTTTCCATTGCTTGACAATGGCTGAAGCAGGACTTAGAGTCCGTCCAAACCTGAATAGGTTCACCATGGACACCATTATCAGGGCATTCAGACAACACAACAGGTATTGTACTCTATTGCTTTCTTTGTCACAATACAATTTACAAACCTGTGAAAGTAGTCTATTGGTTTCAAATCAGTTGTTACTGTATTGTAAAACATGTCAATTGACAACACCGGCATGCTGTCCTTGGGTCTTACAACACCCAACGTCTCCTCACCTTCCTAAAGTAGCTAAAAGACATCGTCCTGGACCGCAAACAACACCATCCTGGGCCCGCACATCACATTTATGTGATCATTTGGGACAATGTACGCTTCCACAGAACAAACCAAATCAGAGAGTGGTTCACCACCAACAGTAACCACTTTTTAAATGTCTGTCTGCCACCCTACTCCCCTTCGCTAAACCTATAGAGGAGTTCTTCTCATCATGGAGATGGAAGGTTTATGACAGAAAACCATACACTAGAGAGAACCTCCTAAGGGGCAATGGAGCTGGCCTGTGTTGACATGCCAGTGGAGGCCTTCTAAGGATGGATTCGCCATTCCAGGGCGTTTTTCCCGCGGTGCCTGGCAAGAGACACTATAGCCTGCGATGTGGATGAGGTGATGTGGCCCGATGCAGCTCAGCGACATGATGCCGCACAGTGATTGTGGTGTGAATAAAGTAAATAAAAAAACTTCACACCCTGATCATGTTTTCAAGAGTACTGTTGTGTGCAATAGATTCTGTTTTTGCATTGAGTTGTGTTACAGTAGTGTACATGCAGAATTTACTATAGATGTATACTCTTCATATGAAATTCACAAATCTAAATGCCTCATCCTCTGCAGAGATCTAAGAAGATCCATTACTGTAAAGTTTCTAAAAATATGCATTGGCAGTTATGAAACAAAGAACCTGCTCACAAATTGAGCATTGTGTTTTCAATTGTTTTGCTGTAGTGTGTAATGTGTATAGTGTTTACATTTTTGAAAGCTTCGAGCTGCTCTTTTTGTGTGAAAGTTTGAGTTTTGAAGTGAGAAGGTGTGGTTGTGTTAATGTAGCTTTAGAAAAGGGTGTTGTGTTTAGACATTGGGGAACATGGAGGAAACGTTTGTGAAATGTGTTTAAGCATTTGAGAAAAACTGTAATGAACGAGTGCAGTGGTCGTTTTTGCTCAAAGTCTATTTTTTCTGTACAGTATGGACTTCTTTAAAGTGATAGCACACGTTTCATGCTCAAAATGAACATGAATTGACACAGAAATGCTGTAATTTCACGATAAACTCATATAAAAGAAGTATACTACCATTTTTTCGTTTATGTTATTTGTTTAATAAAGCTATAAAAGCCGATTCAAATGTTGTGAAGCACAAATATTCTACAGTGTTTATATTGCGTGAGGAAGGTGCTTCTATGCAGATCCAGCAGGTCCAGAAAGTACAAACCGGCAACGCGATGGATAACACGCGTCTAATTATTGAGGTAGAGAAATACAAAGTGATTTATGTCCCCCGGGACTGTTTTTATAAAGACATGAATGTTAAAGAAAAGGCATGGTAGGCAGTTTCATCGGCCACTGGAATGGATGGTAAGTTATTTTGAAACTCTTTTAATAGGCTAGGCTAATATAACTTCACGTGAGCATCAAGTGTTTGAAGTAGCATCCTTACATCGAAACTACAGATAAAATATCCTTTAAATGGTCCGTTCTTTTCAGCTTTTGTGTTTACTTATGGTTTATAATGGTTTATAATTTTACATGGTTGTCCTACACTTAATTAAAAGTCATGTTTTTCAATCTGTTTACACCATGGAAGTTTACAGTGGATGTTGTTATATATATATACTGTATTTATCAAGGGCAAATCATTTTATAATATTTCTTCATATGCTTTCATATCGTAATGATGAAGTTGTGTGATCTACCTTAAGTTGTTGTACCACGTTAAAAGATGATACAGACACAAGACAGCTGTAGTTAGCAACCCCGAGGGAGATTTGTTTACAACAGTGTTCAGAAGCGTAAGGGCAGATCCCCTGCGTGCTGTTATGCAGGTAAGTCTTTCTCCGAGAGAGAGAGAGAGAGAGAGAGAGAGAGAGAGAGAGAGAGAGAGAGAGAGAGAGAGAGAACCACAACTTTTATTCACAATATTATTAAATCACAGACAAAGATAACAAAGCAAAAAAAGTAAATAAAAAGGATATATACACTCAACACCACAACAAAGTAAAAATGTATTCTTCTTCCAACATGAAACTCAAAAGTTAATTGCTTTACAATACTTAAACTCAACAACAATTGTTTATTTTACATATGCTTTGAAAAGAGACATGATATCTAAAGCGGCAAGTTTGGCTTCCCCAATCAGAAAATTTATTAATTGATGAACTGCCATTGTATCCTGTTTTTTTATTGTATCCTGCACCCAAAAAAACACATTCAACGTAAAATGAACACCACAATTTAAGAGCACTTCACTCACAAAAGTGAAAAGTGGAGCGAGTCTTGCACACTCTGTAAAACAGTGACATTTTTTTCTCTTAAGCCACAGAAAACACACTTATTATTTATAACAGACACAAATGCATTAATGGCTTCAGCACCGTGTAATAGCCTCCACTGTAAATCACCCAAACACTTCAAAGGTGCTTTGTAAAGCACCCTCCAAACTGGGTTAACATCTTCTCCCAACCCAAGCTTATCCCTCCATACTGTGTCAACCCTACCATTCAAAGCAGCTTTATTTAAAGTTTTAACAAAACACTTGTACACTTCTTTACCCTCAACAGTCTCTTAGTTCAAGTTTTGTATTTCATCAATGTTCAACAGTTTACCAGAGACATCTTCTGGAGTAATCCCATGTACTGGAAAATGGTCTCTTATATCAGGAAATAAGATACCTGACCCATACTCCAAAAGCAGAGCAAGTTCCTCTTGTGCAAGCTTTTGTTTCCATAAGTCCAGAATTGCCAGAGAATGGCGAATTGATCTCTGTCCCAGCAAGGTAGCCACTGCTTTTAAGTTGTTAAGCTCTGGTCCAGCTACGCTGACTAAGTTCTTCAGCTTTAAAGATTTACTGATTGACAGCATTCGCATAAGTCCCGAAACATCATCAGTAATATTTCTAGACGAGCCCCTATAAAGAGCTGTTCCTCCAGCTGCCAGAAGAGAGAGTATGTTGTCTCAGGTCTATCCAGATTTAAAAAAAGTCTGCTATAAAAAGAAGGTAAATAATTGCTTGTAACCATGACAGTAAACCAACAGGTGGGTCCACACACGCCAGTTTATGCCAAAGTGTAGATGCGGCCAGATTATTAGCTATAAGCACTCTTCATCTGAAAGATATCTGTGAATGAATCCACTTCCATTTGGCTAGTCTGCCCTCCACTCTTTCCACAATGCTTTCACAGTTTTTCTTTTGTGAAGTCTTGTCTCCAAGGAAAACTCCTAGATATTCAAGATATCCAGGTACAGTAGAAAGACCATGTTCCAATTTTCCGACTGCCATAGCATCACTTTTTTACCAATTTACCTGGGCAGCTGATATGCTTACAAATTCTTTGACATCAGATTCTAAGTTATTAATATCCTTTTGCCCATTGTCAGTTCCGTTCAGAACGGAGTTAGCCAATATTATGGCCATTGACCATAATATTGACATCATCAGCATATGCAGACACTTTGTAATGAACATGGGTTCTATAGCCAAAGAATATAACATGCCTGATAATGCACAGCCTTGTCTAACCACCATTAATCTTTAAAACACTTTCAATGTCCTGGTATAAGACCTGAATCATAGAGACGAATTTTGAACCAAAACCAAAAGACTCAAGAGTCTTCCAAAGGTAGTTATGTTCGACTATATCAAAGGCTTTTTCTTGGTCAATAGAAATGAGCCCCAGATCAACGCCTAAAAAATCTGAAACCTCAAAGGCAGACATTATCCGTTATTGACCTGCCAGGCACCTAGTAAATCTAGTCAACACAAATGATCTTAGAGTCTTAGAGATTATTTTTTATCTGAGCTTAACAAACTCACAGGACGGCAGTTCTTGATTTCCTGTAACTCTTACAGCTCTTCTGCAGCTCAAAGGCAATTAACCTTCAGCTAAGCTCTCATTTAGAACAGCTAGCATGTCTTCACCCACAATGGTCCAAAAAGCCTCATAAAATTAGACTGGAAGCCCATCGATACCAGGCGCCCTGCCATTCTCCATCTTCTGCAGTCAAGGGTCTTTCCAGCTCAGCCTTGGACTCCTCAGATATATTACCAAGGTCTTCAAAGAGACTGACACAAAACTCTTCATTATCCCTGTATTGAGTGTGTCACGGCTTGGTCAGAACCCAGATGCAGGCAGACGAGGAATTAAATAAAACAAACTTTATTTAAATGAAAAAACCCACAATGGGAAAACACGTGAACAAAACTAGAAAAAAAACACTTGCCACTATGGGGGCAAAACGTGGTCTTCAGAAAAACTATATAAATCCACAAACTTAGAAACAGGAACAACAGGTAATCCAAAACACAAAGTCCAAAGAACAGCAAGGGAATAAACAGCAAATACAAGACATCCGTGTTGAGAACAAACGTTAACAGTAATGATTAGCATGCATTAGACAATGCACCGACACTGAACAGAGGTAAACAGGGACTATAAAAAGGGAGACGCTAACGAGGAGTAATTACTTTGGGAGAGTGGTGACAGGTGATTGGAAAAAAACCCTAACGAGATTGAACAACAGAGCAGGTTATGGGAATAAAACCCTAACAAGGGTGAAACACAGAGCAGATGATGGAATGAAACCCTAACTGGAAGATTACAGGAGACAAGAGGGCAGGGCTGAGAGACATAACAGGAAGACACATGGCGCCAAGTAACAGCAAAAGCCACGTGTCTCCACACATAACAAAACCCGAAAAACGTGGCAATGTCATGACTCAGTGAGCTAGAGAACTCAAGACAGGAAGGACAGAGTCCTGACAGTGTGTTATAAAGCCCAGCATAGAACCGCTCTTTGCCCTTATTATCAGATGGTGATGTTATCTCCTGCCCGTTTTCAGAGCACAAGGAGTGAATGCAACGACTCTGACCAACTTAATTTTCAAGCCAAAAAATAACTTAGATGGGGCATTCATTTGTGTTAAGTTCTGATAAACAAGTCAATAAGACGAGATTTCTGGGACAATGTCTGCAGCATGTTATCTGTTAATTCTTGTAAATTTTGTATGTCCAATTCAAGCTCTCTCATTGATATTGAAAGTGTATTGTTGCCAAAGTGACTTTATTTCAATCTTTCCACAATCCCTCCATTGCCGCAAATTTTCAAAACATTGTTTTCTCAACTTAAAGTTCTTCCAAAACAAACTAAAAACATTCTTAAAATTAACATAATTCAAGTGCCAGTTTGCACTCCTAACTTTTAGATTTGCTATATAAAATTGACATGTGACTAGGCAATGATCAGTAAAACCAACAGGGGCAATATCACATTTTTTAACAATATTAAAATTATGCTTAAAACAATTAAACCTATCAAGTCTTGCCAATAAATATAATTTTCTCTAGTATGGGCTCAGGTGTACTCTGTTGTATAACCATTAAATTCTCTCCAAATATAAAAATTTGGGGTTTCTGACAGTTCTCATATAACACGACTAGATGCAGCATGAGGTTCAATATGATTCCTATCCATAACATCATCTTCAGTGTAATTAAAATCCCCACCCAAAAACAAGTATTCTTCTGCGCTACAGTTCTGTATAGCTGTGTTAAAATTTCTATAGAAACAAACCCTTTAAGCACCATTGGTTGGAGCATAAACATTAAAAAGACAATTATAAACTTTTGAAATTGTGCCTGTACAACAATAAGTCTCCCAGGAATCAATTTAATTTCGCAAGAGAAAAAAATTATTACCAAAGAGAATGGCCGCCCCTCCCCTTGTGGAACTCGTGTGTAAAAGCACCTCACCCTCCCATTCCTTCCTCCAATCAATCTCATTAAAGTTATCGCTATGTGTTTCTTGAACAAAAGTAAATGCTTATGCCTGATTTACTCAAACACTAAAGCTCTTTAATCAATACTCCAGGCTCCATCTAAATTAAGAGTACCCACATTTACCTTACTCATGGGAAGAATGATGTACGAAAAAACAGAAAAAACCAAATCGGAAAGAGAGATCATGTTGTTTCAAAGCCATCATCCATTTTAAGTTCAAGTTTCTATTTTGAAACAAATTTCCTAAGTCTATATGCTTCTTGTACAGTAAACTGATTATTGCCTTCACCTCTTAAAAATACTGCAGTTGACTCAAGAAACATCCTACCAACAGGAAAATAATGCATAATCCTAACATTTGTCTTGTTTTATGAGATCCGCTAAAAATACCTTATTTGAAGGTGTAAGCACTACGTCCATTTCTCCTGCTTTTGATTTCAACTGCAACACTATCTGAGTCATCCAATGTGCTGCAATCAGTATCATCATGTTGCAGTTTGTACAACCATTTAATCTCCAATAAAAAAACCTAAATATATAAAACCCACTTCCCCCACTCTAGACCAGCAGGAAGTTTGGTTAAAGATTTTTCCAATCCTCAATTAAGAAAGCTTCACTTTTGGTCCAGTTCACACTGGCAGAAGAAAAAAAACTTTTCAATAAACTTAAAGCTTGAATTGCATTTTGTCCATTAACACGTACTGTTGCATCATCTGCATAAACCGACAGTACAAATGTATTCACACCAGTGGCGGTTCTACACGGAGGCCTAGGGAGGCCCGTGCCTCTGTAGACATGTCCCTGGCCACCCCTGTGGCCTCCCCGTGCTGACCAAAAAAAAAGTATCAATTAATTATGATTTTACACGCGAGCGCAAAAAGCAGAACTAATACGACTCAACGTTCTACACGGGTGAATTAAAGCAGCGCACCCAAACACTGTAGCAGCCTGCGGTGCTGCTCGGCTCAGCAACTACTCTTGGAGAGCGGAGCTACAATTTCTCCTGGTGCAAGAGTCGAAGCAGGTAAGAAAAAATTATTTGATCTCATAAGTGACTTGTTGTTCTTGCACATAACCATTTTACTTTACATTGATAATAAAATCAAGTTTGTAAATGTCTGGTTTCTATATGTTTAGAAACGTATTCATATCTAAGCAAACTTATTGAAGCAGAAGCGAATATCTAAATGTCAGTATCCTTGCTACTAGGTCTACACAATGCCCTCACGGAACAAAAATATATGGGAATATACTTCAAAACGTAATGCGATAAATTACATTATGCATTTCCATATATGGGAAACTAGTACTTATATTTTTCAATATACTGCAATATATGCATTGAATATGAATGGCTAATAAATATACAATATTTATAAATGAAGACAAAAATAGCATTGCATGTTATATTCACAAAGTTGTATCCTTTATTGTGTACATATATTGCACACATGTTCCCATAATAGGCAAAGAAATGTAATGCATGCCCCTAAGTTATTTTTCTTCTTATAGTTATCATGAAACGAGGAAGGGACATAGCATCCTCTTTTGCCCCAGTAAACAAAAAAGTGAGAGAAACAAATCAAGGTGTTGAGGAGCAGGAATAGGGAGATGAGTCAGTGGAGGTTGGAGAGAGAGAGCATGTGATGAAAGTAAGGGCTCTGACACAGAGAGGGAAATTCTAGAGGGTGAGGAGCATGAAGAAGGGGGTGATGAGCATGAAGAAGAGGGTGAGGAGGAAGAAAATATACAGGGACAGAAAGGGGAACAGCCAGAGGGACAGAAAGTGGATCAAGTACTGCACCATCAGGTTTGTGATGAAGAAGGTCTTTAGTATTTGCAAAGCAGTGCAATTATAATTTCATTGTTGGCCTACTGTGTGTCCTTAAAATGGTGCTTTCTGCTGTAAATTCTTTTTTTATGACAATATGACTCTTAATGTTTATTTTTTTAAGTAAATACTTGCCTCATAAATTTAAATACATGTCGATATACATGCATAAGTAAATAAATGTGTGTTTACTGTACATTTTTCTACAGATATCAGCAAGTCCAAGAATGATGTACCACTACAGCCCATCTTGAATATATTCCCAACCACTTTGATGGGGGACAGAAAACGGAGCTTCAGGCCAAACTGGTATAATTGATCCAGCATTGTTATGCCAAGTTAAGTGTGGACTCAACTGTCCACAATAGGAAATGGCACATTGTTGGACCCTGGATGCATTTTTTATGGCCCTACCTCTTTTGCACCTGCACTCACTCTTGCACTACTGTACAAAATAAATGTTTATATGATTGTAAAGTAAAATAAAGTTTGTAATCTTTAAATATCATTTGTTGCAATTTTTTAATGTGCCCCTCTGGTCAAACACTGGCCCCTCCTTGGCCCCCCTAGTAAATTTTGCCTAGAACAGCCACTGATTCACACCCTGATGTTTACATATTATCTGCTTTAAAAGAGGTTCAATTGCTTAAGAATATAGCATGCCAAACATGGCACAACCTTGACTTACGCCCCTAGAAACTTTAAAAGACATACACAACTTCTAAAATACTCTTTAAAATACTCTCTACATCACTATAGAGGGCAAATGTTTCACTAAACCCAAATGTAGCTAAAACTTTCAATAAGAAACAATGTTCTACCGGATCAAAGGCTTTTTCTTGATCTAGAGCGAGAAAACCACAATTCAGATTACAAATAACACAGGTACCAATAAAAGCAATGTTGTCAAAGATCAATTTACCTGGGACACAATAAGTTTGGTCAGGAAGAATAACACTGTACATAACACTGGCCAATCTATTAGCCAAAACTTTTGATTGAAGTTTGTAATCACTGCAGAGCAAAGAGACTGGAAGCCAACACTTTATATTTCCAAGATCTCCTTTTTTCGGTAGTAGGGTATACACAGCTCTTCAGCAACTTTGAGGTAGTTTACCTCTTGCCAATACCATCAATGCCTGGTGTCTTTCCAGAAATCATTTCACCCAGTGCCTTTTGCAGCTCACTCATACTCAGAGGCCCAGAAATGTTAGTGTTGAAACTCTCGGGCACTTTAAAAAAAATACGCAGCCTCATTCTCTTGCTCTACAGCAACTTCACTTCTATATAAGTTATCATAAAAATCAACTGCCCTTTGGCAAATATCTGAAGGATCAGTCAAAAGAATCCCAGATTCAGAGCGTAAAGTATGATTAACTCTGTTTTGACCATTCTTCTTTTCTAAATTAAAAAGGTTGCTAAATTAATGCTTGTTGAAGCATCCATTTGATCTATGCTATGAAATCTGGACCTGACCCAAAACCCTTGTGTTTTAGAACCAAGTAGATCAGCTAGTTGTGTTGTTTGATATAAAAGTCATTTGAAAAAACCTTTTGTACCAGTAGACTCTACTAAATCTTGGAGCTTTAGAATATCAGCCTCCAAAATACACATTTTAAAATATCCCACCATTGCTGTACAGAGTCAAAATAACTTTTCTTAGTTTTAAAATCCTCCCAAAAGAAATTAAACACTTCTTTAAAACGCTTGTCACTTAACAAAGCAGTGATAAACTGCAGTTTGGGGTTTTAAAAGATTGATTAAAATTGAACATTTTACCATAAAATGGTCAGAAAAACCAACATGCACAACATTACAATTTCGTATAATATTGAAATGGTGTTTAAAAACATGTTTTTTGTCTAGATTAGATACAGTACAATTAAAATCACCACCCCAAGATAAAACAAAAACAGAACATTCAAACATAAAAATGTAGGCTTTTTTACTGTTATCATTTAACAAGATCAGAGTTTAGAACATATTTTCTCAGATTTCTATATTTGTGAATAAACTTTCTGCAATAAACATTTTTGTTTTGTGAGCGAACTACTTAGTGTCTGGAAAATATTCACAGACACATAATCCTCTCTTATTCTTAGTTGTCCTGAGGAAGAGTTTATATCTTCCATCCCTATATCAACACCATCATTATCATCAGGAACCACATTTTCTTTTTTCTGTTTAACTCTTTCAACTTCACTTGAGTTTCTCCTTTTTCCTTTAATTTTAAACCCAATTTCATCTGAATTTAAATCAACATCTTCACAAAACTCAACTGGTTGGCAATCTACGATACCACCTACACCCTTGGTCAAAACTGACTCAGTGGTGGGATCAATAACTTAATCAGTCACTTCACCAGTAGCATTCAAAGCACTCTCTAGAAGAATCACTCCTGGCTCAATGGCATCAGAACTTGTGTAGAAGCTTCATCCTCTAATACAGAGAGATTTTGGACAGTCAAAGCATTAGAAGTTCCTGCTTCAGCTCTAAATCAATATCATTAAAGGAGGACTTTCTTTAATCTTGCAGGACAGGCTCAAATTAAACTTCCCACAGTTAAATCACTTCATTCTTTCAGTTGTGGCATAGAAAACCTAGTCAAAGTTATCAACTTTAAAGTTAAGAGATAAATTAAGTTCTTTGTTATCACCAAAATCATATAAGTTCGAGTAGTCATATAAATCTTATGAAATAAACACATGTTTTAGCAGCGGTAAAACAGTACCAATATGAATCTTCTTAATCGGTGAAACCAGTTTTCCATAGCGAGACAAGATTTAAACAAGTGTATTATCAGTAACAAAAGGTGGTATATTAGACAATGTGACTTTTTTCAAGGGCGTTGAAAGTGGAAGAGTGTGAAAAGCTTTTGTACAACGATCCCTTTCTCCACTAGCACATTTGCTTTTTCTACCGAACTCAGAAAGACCACAACGGCACTGCTGCCATTTTAGTTTCATTGACTGACAACATTTCCCATCACTAAACAACAATCTTCAACACTTACTGCAGAAGAGAGAGAGCCTCCAATAAACTCTTTTAATAAATCACAGTTCACTTCACAGTTAATAAATTAACAAACAGTTTAAAAAAATCATCAATTTAAACTTTACTCTCCAGTCTCATCTCTTACCACAAGAGCATCTTCCACACTCCACTTCACATCAAAAAAGTACATATTATTTATTAACTTACAGTATGTGTATTCTACAGCAACTCAGTACTCCACCAGAGATTTAAACATTCCAAGCAAATCAGTACTTTCCCCTTTATTTTAACATTTTAAAATAGCCAACTTTGCCTGTCCCAGAAGGAAGTTAACAAGTGCCCCCGCTGTTTTCCAGGCCGTCATAAATGACATCTTGAGGGAAATACACAATCAGTTCTAGCACAGTCTGTTGTATGAATGCTCGAGCATGTGGGAACTGTTTTGACAGCTCCATGTGGTCACTGTCTGCGTGTATATGTGCCACACCTTTCACCTCTCATTAGTGCCCTCGTTAGCTCTCACTGTTTACACCTGGTGTTCATTTAGCCTGCCCTATTTACTCTTTGCCACTTCACTCTCCCTTTGTGTAATCGTTAAACTGCCGATTCGTTGATCGTGCTCATCGTGTGACGGTCCCGCTCCCGCTTTGGTTCAAGCTGTTGACAACCAAATAAACCATTTGTTTCCCCCCTTCATTTGAATCTGTTTCTTTCTCTGCCGTGACAGACACCGTGACAAGTTTGTATTCGTTTACCTCAATGACATCCTTATTTTCTCGAGTTACCTCCCAGAGCACATGGAGCATGTTGGCAGAGTCCTCACCCGTCTTCTGGAGAATCATCCTTATGTTAAACCGGAGAAATGCGAGTTTCATGCTGCCCGAGGACAGTTCCTGGGGTACATCAAAAAGCCAGGCCACATTCAGATGGACTCCTAGAAGATTATGGCAGTTAAAGACTGGCCTATGCCTACCTCTGTTAAGGCATTACAGCGTTTTTTAGGCTTCGCCAACTTCTAACCGCAAGTTCATCCTCAATTTCAGCTCAGTGGCAGCTCCTCTGTCGGCCCTCACCAAGGGGAAGAACACACACTTCCAGTGGAGTTCTAAAGCGGAATTGGCATTCAATAATCTCAAGTGTCTTTTCACCTCAGCACCCATTCTCATCCTTCCTGTCTAACAAGCCTTTTGTGGTGGAGGTGGATGCCTCGTACAACAGGCTCCACCCATGGGCCTTTTTCTCTCTCCGCCTTACACCTTCTGAGATAAATTATCACGTGGGGGACAAGGAGCTACTAGCGGTTAAATTGGCTCTGGAGGATTGGAGACACTGGCTTGAGGGGGCCAGATATCCCTTCCAAGTTCTTACTGACCGCAAGAACTTGTAATACATCCAACAGGCCAAAGGACTCAACTCCCGCCAGGCTCGCTCGTCTCCTTTTTTTAACCGTTTCCAATTCATTCTGTCTTACCGTACTGGTTCAAAGAACCTCAAGCCTGATGCCCTGTTTCGAGTCTACACCAACAGCAACCAAGAAGGTCCTATAATACCTATTATCCCCGATTCAAGAATTCTATGAGGTGGAGTCAGCCGTAAGACGTGCACAGACTCAAGAACCAGATTCGGGAGGAGGTCCAAAATTCTCCAATGGGACCACTCTTCTCGTTTGACCTGTCACCCAGGCACTGACTGCCCCTGGAGTTCCTCCAAAGGAGATTTTGGTGGCCAAATATGAAGGAGGATACTAAAACCTAATTGAAGGCTTGCTCTACATATAAACAGGGGAAAGTTCCCCATCATTCACCCCTTGGAATGTTCCACCCTTTACCCATTCCGAAACGACCCTGGTTCCACTTATCTATGGACTCCATCACTGGGCTCCGACTATTGCGAGGTAACACCACTATAATGGTGATAGTCGACAGATTTTCTTAGGCCGCCAAATTTATCCCCCTTCCCAAATTACCTACAGCCAAGGGTGAACCAGGACCTAGAGACTACTCTGAGATGCATGGCAGCCAAAAACCCCTCTTCATGGTCCACTTATATCATGTGGGCGGAATATGCCCACAACACCTTGTGCAGCCCTTCCACAGGCAAGTCCCTTTTCGAGTGCCAGTTCGGATATGGTCCCCCACTGTTCTCGGAACGAGAGGTCGAGGTTGGAGCTCCTTCTGCGCAGCTGTTCGCCTGTTGATGTCGTAGGACATGAATGCAAGTCTGCCGCAGGCTCCTCAGAGTCTCCCAGCAGTACCAGAGGCAAGCTAATCGCAGTCCGCCCTGGACAATGCGTTTGGCTTTTCACTAGGAACCTTCCCCTCCGAGTCGAGTCCCGCAAACTGCCTAATTTGTCGCCAGTGTATTTAAGTTGCTCTTTGTTCTCTGTCCGGTGCTCAGTGTTTTAACGTCCAGTAGCCTACCTTTCGAGTAGTCTCCAGTTTTATCTGGTATTTCTCCTGTCTTGAGTTTTTTATGTTTCTTTTTCAAACCTTGGACATTTATTTTATTAAAAAGACCCAAGTCCTCTTGAGTGCATCTCTCTCTGCTGGCACGCTAAGTTACAGTTGTTATTGCTTTATTTGAAATGTGCTGTTTTACTGGAACTGTATGCAAATATTTATGTTAGACATTTGGTTATTTACTTCTGTTTATTTTTCATTGCAGAAACTACCTCCAATGCATATCAGCATATTTATATACAATATGGTGAAACCCTACACATAAATAAATGGTAGAAAGACATTTGATGATTCTGACTCCCTGATCAGAAGTCTGAATTGGTTAACACATTTAAAGAATCAGCAATTAGGTCAATACCAAACATGTATATTTTTTGTTTGTTTATTACGGCATTCATTTGATTAACCTTTGTAAATGATATTGGGGTTTCCTCTTTACTGTTTGGGTTTTGTACCAGTTATTTAGGTATTTTGTTTAATGTTTATTTGTGAATTTGTGAAGTTGTGAACATATAGAGTGCCTGCTTGCTGTACCTTATTGATTGTGAGTCACAAAGTACCTGTGGCCCTACCGGTAGTGTTGTGACTATTCTGACAATATAATATAATTCCATTCTATTTAGCTTAAAGGAGCTGAGTGCCCAAGGCGGGGAGGACTTTTGGTGGTGGTTCTTCCTTTACGAGTGCTGTGAGGTGTGTGTATGTGTGTTTGCGTGCGTGCGTAATAATTGTGACGTCCTGCGGAAGCCTTATTGTGCCCATATTCCCTGCTGTCACGCCTTGTCTTGTGTACTTTGGCCCCAGAAGTGTGTGGCGATGCAGGTTGTCCATATCGTATTCTGTATTCTCCACCTACTGTTCTCTATTTAGCTGTGTGATTCTTTGCTCTTTTATGGTATTTTGATAAGATATGTTAACTCTTATGAGAGTACACATTCTCTGCCAATCTGTATTTCATTTGTTATACTATGCCTTGCTACATAAGCAAAGTGTTTCATGAACTTGAATAATATAGGCAAAGTATAAGAATTTGAAAAATTATAACGGTCTGTTTGTTTTCTTGTTGTCTCTTTTATAATTCTTTTTAATGTAATGTCATGCTAGCATTCACTGACACAGCAAATATGCTATTGTTTTACAATTCAATGGAAATAGCTATTATTATATAGAGTTAATGAACTCTAACTGCAATGGTGAGTACAAAGGTTTAAAATCGGTGTATGTGTCATTTGCATTATCAACTTAACAAGATTTGACAGACAAACAGGTTGATGTAAGGAAAAAATTTAAGTCAAGTTGGATGACCTCTGATCTTTCCGTTTTTAAAGTGTTTGAGTTAATCTCGTTATTTAAAAAATCAAGTGACAATAATAAAACGTGGATATTGAGTCAGAAGAACCACGTAACAAAACTTCACAAATCTTAATGAATAAACTGTTATAATGTTTACATGAATACAGCAACGTAGTGATGCAGATTTACAGCCGAAAGAATTCTAAATATCAAAATTATCTTAAACTACTGTGATGGTTCACTTGTCGTAAATAAAAACAGAATGATTGTTATTATTCCTATTAGTCAGTGTTTGTCGCAGTTCACTTCTTACCTGTGTAGACCTGTTGATCTTCACTTTGTCACTACAATATCACCTGCTAAATCATTTACTTTTAATTTCTCTCTTACAGGTTATTGACAGAGTTGAAGTTCTCTGCTCACGTACTTCTCTGCTCTGATCTCAAAATGTCTCCGGATTTGACAGTTTCACTTTTACATGTTGACAGGGTTGCCAGATATGCGTAACAAATCTAGACCGACAGCAGACACATAGATGCAGTGAATCACAAACAGTCGAGTAGAAATAAATGAAGAAATAAATGCAAAACTGAGCAAACAAAGTATTCACATAATGAACAGAGCATTCAGCACAATCATACTGCATTCAATGTGACACTCCAGTTAGAGGTTCATCACAATTTGATATCAACTTGTTTATAAACATTGAGGTTGTGCCCTTACGGAAATTAACCATGGTTTTTCTATGTTCAAAAACAAAACAACATGATTTTACTACAGTTAAAACCAGGCTACGAAAACAATAAGAACCACAGTGAAATTATGGTTACTGTAGTAAAACCATGGTTGTGCCATAAGTAATCAATACACCAAAAAAACATGATTAATTTTCATTAGGGTAGTTTGTAAGGACAGTAGAGAGTATTGCAGTGTGTAGTGATCGGTCTGCTTCACACACACATGACTGTCTTGTGTTTTATTTCATCAGTTTACAGGCCAGTAGATTGTAAATTGACATGTAAAATCTGTATAGAATTTACAGAAAATTTGAACAAAACTTTTTCTACATCAAACACTTTATTGCAACAAAATAAATATCTTTATTAAAAATCCAGAACTGTATTGTGACAAAACACACATAAATTCTTTAAATAAATAGACAAATAAATATTCATTCAAATAATTTCAAATAAGTTTTAGCTTACAGTGTAAATGAAATAAATTGGCTAAATATATAAGGGTTTGTGGTTCCCTTTCTGTCGGTCTCTCGATCTCGGTCTCTTGGTGCGTTCGCGGCAGATGGGCTCGGTCGCCGTGACTTCCTCGACACTGGAGCATCTAAGGGCTGTGTCGGTATCCCAGGTAGAGCATGCTCTCGTGGCACAAGTGCAATGGGGTCCACAGAAGTGCCACCTGGAGGCACCAACCAAGGCTCCCTTCCAAAGCGTGTTCGTTCTCGCCATCATTGATGTCGAGGGTTTACACTGCAATGGGTCAGCTGCCTCTGCCCTTCATGCCAGGGCCATCCTGCAGATCCACCAGGCCAAGGTGTTGGAGTGGTTAGACGAGGGAATGCAGGACACAGTGGTTATGCAGGGCCTGCGCACCGCCACAGACCTCGCTCTCCAGGGGAGAGCAGATGTAGGCCATCAGCCTCCATGTTAAAAACCTTAACATGTTCCTGGTGGGCCTATGTAAGGCCCCGTTGGAGTCCCTGGAGAACCTGATCTTTCTCAAATGATGAAGACGCTTCTCCTGTTGGCGCTCCATCAGGAGGATAGGGCATCAGCACGCACTCTCCATGTTCAGCGGGTGCCTAGAGTTTGGGTACCCCACTCGGGCTAGACCCCAACCTGGCCACATGCCCAGAGTCCCCACCACCCCCACCGCGGATTAGGTGGTGGGGACCCTGCCGGCGCCCCCCCTGGGAGGAGGTCCCAACCCTTTCCTTTTCTAGCCCAGTACACACCCTGCGCCTCTACTTGGACCGAGAACAGAGCTCTCGCTCTGAGCAGCTCTTTGTCTGTGTCAGGGGACAGTAGGGAGGCTGGTGCACTGGATCGTGGAAGTCGTTCCTTGGCTTGCAGATCACAGACTCTACCCACTGTAGTGATGCTCACTCCGCCAGGGTGCAGCCTCCTCGTGGGCACGGGCTCAGAATGCCTCTCTGGCAGAGATCTGCAGGGCTGTGGGTTGGGCTGCGTCCAGCCTTTTTTCTCATGGACGTGAGTGAGACTGACGGTGGGTGGGCGTATGCCTGCGAAGAACCCTCTCCCCTCTTCAGGCGCTATTGCAGCCTCCCTATTTCCTCCATTGGACAAAGTATAGGCATTCTATCCATATCAAATGTTTGGAATCAGGCGAGCCCAACAATAGCCTATAAATTGCTCTTCCCTCCGGCAGTGACTTATTATTAGGTACTGCATGGCGCACATCATTTTGAATCTGTAAATGTCGAAAAAAGTGTGTTGTGGGAAGAGAAAAATTATCTTTTAATTGAGAAAAAGAAGCAAAATGTTTGCTAATATATAAGTCCAAGGTAACAATACCATTCAGCCTCCACATGTTGAATGTTGGATCTGAGAAAGAGGCAGGAAACGCGTGATTGCGATATACTGGGGCAAAAATATCAGTGTCAGATAATCTGCATCCCTTCTTAATTTGATGCCATATTTTCAAGCAGTTTGAAACAATAAAATTATCCACCTTAACAGATGCAGGTAATACAGAAGCCGAGAAGAGAAGCGCTGGGAGCGAGCTGCCATCAACAGCAGTTTTTTCAATAGCAACCCATGGGGGAGTATCAATCAAGATTTCTGTATTATAATCCTCCTGGCAATAAACAAGGAACCTCGCATTCTCTGCCCAGTAGTAATGCAAGAAGCGGGGTACATTTACACTACATTTTCAGATTGAACCCACAGCCTTGCGTTCGTAACACAATGCTCTTACCACTGAGCTACATCTGGAAAGCTATATCTGGGTAGTCACAGCCCACCCCTCCCACGGCTTCTGCAAATGTATTTTTTATATTCTGTGGGCTTTAAAGGTAGGATTATTTAATCTAATGCTTTGAAAAAAGCCTTTGTCAAGAAGAAAATAGGTAGATTTTGAAAGAAATACAAGAATCTAGATAGAGAAACCATTTTAACAGAGTTTATACGGCCTACCATAGAAAGAGGAGGATGTCTTTCTTTAGATCCTCCAATTTCTGAAGAAAACTCAACTTAATTGATTTAGGGTTTTTGGGCAGAACGACTCCAAGATATTTACTTGTAAGTCTGTCTGTGATTTTGAAAGGGAGATTGTGCAGGAATTCAGCACTATTGGAAGTTTCCAATATAAGGAGATGTGATGATCAACGTTTCCCAGTCTTACAGGCTCTATAGATGGATGGTTTCTAATACTGATCGCAAGGGATTCAATTGCAACTGCAAAAAGCAGGGGGCTTCGGGGACATCCTTGATGTGTCCCTCGATGTAATAAAAATGACTTAAAAGTAGTAAAGAGCAGCCACTTTAGAGCCTTTCTTATACTTATAGTAGATTTTGCTCATTAATCTAACTAACATGTTTTTTTTTTAAATCTATTAGGAACAAAACCAGTTTGGTCTATATGTATAATGGATGAAATGTATTTATTTAACCTGTTAGCTAATAATTTGGTAACATTTTAATGTCAGAGTTAAGTAATGCTATAGGCCGATAAGATGAAGGCTCAGTGAGATGTTAGCATCGTATAATGTGCTTGGGAATTTCTGCGTTTTAAGAGAATGAGAGAAGATCCCCAGCAAAAGGGGAGCATTCAGCCTTATACAATATATATTGTATAATTCCAAACCGTCTGGCCCCACCGCCTTGCCATTAGGAAAATATTTTATAGCTTCAATAATCTCTGGAATAGTAAAATCAGAGTTTAAAGCATCACAAGCAGCCTAACTCAGTTTGGGAAGATTCAAAGGTCCTAGCCAATTAGAGATGTCTCCTCTTGCTCTTGATGTATATAATTGTTCTTAATATTCCATAAAGCGATCATTTATACCTTTAGGGTCCACAAGCATGTCCCCTGCTCTTTTAATTTTATATATGGCTCTAATTTGTTTGTAATCCCCTCAACTGTCGTGCCAGCAATCTATGCTCAAAATATTTTTGTTTTATCCTGAGCAATTGATCCCATACCTGTCCGCCCAGACAAAATTATATTATATTCATACTTTAATTTAAGAATATTCTGTAAGGTAGAAGGGCTAGAGGAAGTTCCCTTTCTGTCGGTCTCTCTGCGTTGTGTCAAACCGATAGATGGGGTTTGACTTGAGAACCTATCATCTTCTGACTAGTTTTGATCACATGACCCAGGCCACGCACGTTCCAGCTGGTGAAAGTGATGCCACTGCCCTTTGAAGCTGAACTAAGATTCATACAAAAGTTGAAAATAAACAATGTACAAGCATATTGCCCTTGTAAAACACTGAAAGGTATAAAAATAAAAAACACACGCACAGAAAGAACATTATCCCCCTGTCCCACTTTCCCAAACAAAGTGAGAATACGAGGGATTGCCAGACCATTGGAACAGCAAAACTGCAGCTGAAAAGCCCATTAGCTCCCTCTCCAAAAACATGAACAAGTACTTATGAACAAAGAAAACAATCATATAAATGTCCCAGTCTGAATAGTTGCTGAATAAAAGTCGCATGTTATGCCAGCACACATATAAATTATTTTACGTCTCCTCAGGTGATGTAAACACCTGGTCAGTGGTACCATGGATGACACGCAGTCTTTCCGGGTAGATAAAGCCGCTTCTCACACCGGCTTCCCGGAGATGCTTTGTGACCTCATTGAATGCTGCCCCTGCTTCATTATTTCAGCCGGAAGGTCGGGTAAATGTGTATCGGCCTGCCCTTGTAGCAAAATGGACACTGTTGACGAGCCAGTTGAAGTATTTTTTGTTTCACTAAGAAACACTGTGGGGCAACCATTCTCTATCTTCTCAGGTGTCACGGTGTCGTGCCGGACAAGACAGACGAGAATCCAGGTATACGAAAACGGGTAACTTTTAATAACTTAAACAGACTGGTACACAAAACGCAAGACAATCAATAACCGACAATGGGAAAACAGAAACACAGAGTATAAATAGTCTTTGGTGATGAAACTGATGGCTGGCAGGTGCGGGAAACGACGTGATTACAAATGACGGACAGGTGCGGGATCGAGAAATGAAGTCCATGGGGAAAAACAGGCAGGGAAACGGACGGGAGTGTTACAGTACACCCCCCTCCCCAAAGGCGCGTCCACGCGCCAACGAAACACCAGGGAGGGGGGGTGGTTAGCTGAGAGACTCGTGCGGGACATACAGACTAGGACGGGACAGGGAGTCTCTCAGCTGGCTTCCCCCTGGCTTGGGGTCAGGAGGCTTGGGCTCGGGCTGTGGGTCCGGAGGCTTGGGCTCGGGCTGTGGGTCCGGAGGCTTGGGCTCGGGCTGTGGGTCCGGAGGCTTTGGCTTGGGCTGTGGGTCCGGAGGCTTGGGCTCGGGCTGTGGGTCTGGAGGCTTGGTCTCGGGCTGTGGGTCTGGAGGCTTGGTCTCGGGCTGTGGGTCCGGAGGCTTGGGCTCGGGCTGTGGGTCCGTAGGCTTGGGCTCGGGCTGTGGGTCCGGAGGCTTGGGCTCGGGCTGTGGGTCCGGGGGCTCTGGGCTATCCGGGGCCATGGAAAGACTGATGGGTGCCGGGCTCCCCGGATAGGCAATGTGCACCCTCCCAAAAAACATTTGGGTTGGCCCCTGGGGTTCCTTGGACTCTGGAGAGCCACCGTCCAGCTCCCCAGCGTGGTTCACGGATTCCTCCCCCGGGAGAACCTGACTAATCATCTCCTCCAGGGGAAGGTCGTCCGCGTACGAGAGCAGAACGGCGGCGAGCATGTCGTCGTCCAGACCGGTCAAAAATACACGGTTAAGTGTGGGATCGTCCCAACCCACCCGCTAACACACCTCAAAAAACTCCTCCACGTACCTCTCCAGTGGCCGTCCATCTTGCCGAAGACCCACCAGCTCGTCCACTGGAGAGATGTAGATGTAATCCATTGCGGTCGGTTATTCTGTCACGGTGTCGTGCCGGACGAGACAGACGAGAATCCAGGTATACGAAAACGGGTAACTTTTAACAACTTAAACAGACTGGTACACAAAACGCAAGACAATCAATAACCGACAATGGGAAAACAGAAACACAGAGTATAAATAGTCTTTGGTGATGAAACTGATGGCTGGCAGGTGCGGGAAACGACGTGATTACAAATGACAGACAGGTGCGGGATCGAGAAATGAAGTCCATGGGGAAAAACAGGCAGGGAAACGGACGGGAGTGTTAAATCAGGTAAGCTGATGATTTTAACATTTTGTCGCCTGGAGCAAGCCTCTAGATCGATCACCTTTATTCTCTGACTGTACTTTTGCGCACTTCTGCTCAACAAGGGAAAGGCAGCGGTCGTAATCAGTAGTTGCATTCTCCACCTCCGTAATTCTGTCACTGAGCCACACTAAAGATAGTTGAGTGGAAGCCAAAAATGCTTCCAGAAGATCAAATCGATCAGTCATCGTTTTGGTCATATTCTGTATTGCCAGAAGGATACTGGCAGACTCCGTGTCAGCCTCGTCACTCGATCCTGAGGATGCCGCAGCCTGTTCTGCCATCTTCGACGACGACAGAGCAGGGGAATCATTCATCGAACTTCTTTCCCCTTCCAGCTTTTGACTAAGTCATTATGCAGCTCTTCAACAAAGATAATTATATAGTAATATCTGTGAAAATAAAACCCTGAACAATTCTAACAATGACTGAATAACTTAAAATATGGAGAGGAGCACAGCAGGATACGTCTACTCCTTGCGGTACTCCATAGCGCCAGCACAATTTTAACATAGGCGTCTTAAACATCTTTGGTTTAGCACTTGGATTTGTTTGCCCAACCAGAATCAAGAGAACAGCTAACAGCGTCGTCTTTTTTGGTCCTTGGCTCAACCAGAATCACACTTTCTAAAACGTCATGCTTGCGCCCGAGAAAACAAACGCAAAGTGTCTGCCAAAGACAAAATGGCGTTAATATTTATTATTCATTTCACCCTTGCGATGGAAACGGCTATGTCATGAGAGACAGTTGCGAATCTCCCTTTCTAATTTCCACTTCTAGAGTTCTGCCCTTCTAAGTGAGTAAGTCCGAAGTTTCAGTCCCAGAAACTGTACTTTACTGATGATATTAATTATAATTTTAGAGACCGATCAAATTGCTACATAATACATTAATATGTCGTCAGGAGACATGCATTACTTTTTATATTGCTTGTAACCAGCCCCGGATTGGCTAATCGGGAGCACCGGGAGAATTCCCGGTGGGTCGCTCTGTTTTTTTGGCCGCGAGGGCCGGTGTTGTCATGGCACGGTTGAAATCTGGATGCTGCTTTCCCTAGGCTGCCTTCACTCACAGCAGCCCTAATCTTATTATCTATTTTTTACCGCAGCCCCACTCAGAGTGCAGCGTGCAGGTTAATGAAGACGTGATTATCTTTTGACTCCCTGGCTCCGCCCCCGACAGCGGCACTGCAAGTTGCTCAAAATAAAAAACCGTCAGAAAAAAAATGGATAACAGGAAGCGCAAAGGCGGCGCTGAAAAGGCCAGAATAAAAAGGAAGAAAGCTCTGGAAACTGACGCGGCCAAATGTTCTAAACTGACCACATTTTTTCTCAAAACAAATGAAGACGACGAGACGGCCGGTAAGCTAACGTTAAGGTAGTTAGGAATAGGAGCACTGCAAGATGCTAGCGGCCGTGCAAAACAAAGTTATCTGCAAACCACGGTTCATGTATCAAACTTTTTCTTGTAGCTCTTCAGCAGCAGAAAGAAATTATCATGTCTTTGGACAATGACACCGTGATAGATAAAGTTGCAGAGACCAGTGCTCTGCTCAGGCGTTTATTAATGTTTTAGGGTTGTCCATGTTTCCTTGAAACTACACTTATGCAGAGGAAAAAGAGATGAAACAATCATTAGAAAGTTATACTGTGAAAAAAAGTCAGATAACAGTCCAATAGTTTTATTATTTAACTAATGTTCTAATATTTGTGAAAAATATTTGAAGTTGTAAAGCAGACGTTTCATTGAAAAATAAATTATAGTGTCATTAGACAGTGTAATACATTTTATTTTAATCTTTTTTAATTTATTTTGTTTTATGTTTTTGTTTATTCTTAAAGAAAATAGATTCTGATACTGTCCTGCTATTTACTGTTCTAAAAAATCTTCACTGTGAAGCAAAACTTAGGCTACTGTATTTTCACTGAATTGGAAATTATGATATTTAAAAAAAATACAATGAATTAAAAGGCTGTAGAGAACAGTGCGCTATTGCAGACTTATATTCTGAGGTTTTAATTATCATTATTTTAATATAGTCAGTCATAACCTAAAGTGGGCCGGACTAAGGCACGAAACTCCAGGGCTAAAAATGAGTCCCAATCCGGCCCTGCTTGTAACTGCTCTTTGACCTTTCTTTTTATGAAAGCTCTTTATAACTCTTTTTTGAGCTCTTATAACTCGCATCAATCAGGTCCCACACTTTATCTCTCTTAATAACTCTCTTCACATCAGTTCCGCACTTTATCTCTCTTAATAACTCTCTTAACATCAGTCCTGCAATATATTTTCTTATTCCTGAGTGTTTTAAAACCGAAACTAAAACCTCAGACGCGCAATGGGTCTGTAATACTAACAATTGGAGCATAAAGGCTAACATGGATCACGAGAGACACCTCAGTCAATCATATAACACTGTCTAGTCTCCTTGCATCTGTTACAAGTTTTTAGCTTTTACATTTAGCTGACACTTTTATCCAAAGTTACAGGAGAATAATACAAGTAAAGTGAACAATATCACATTTTCATCAGTAACACTAGAGCTGAAGTGTCAAACACTTAAATGACAAATAAGGATGCATTTTAAAACACAATTATAACTCAAACACCAAATGAATGAATACTCTTCCTGTTTACAGTTTGGGTCCTTCAGTAGATCAAATTGCAGCTTCACTCCTGAATCTCCTGGATCATTATATCAGGTGTTATTTCGTGCTGATGCCAGAGCAACAAATCCTTAATCTCCAATCCTGCAGAACTCCTGACTGCAGACAGAAGAAAAACTCCTGACACACACAGCAAATCAAGTCGTGAAATATGAGATGTGTGTGTGAACAAAACACATACAGTCACAGAAAGAGAAACAGAAAAAGATTGAGACTGGCGTCTAGAATCTTCATCAACATAGAGCCAATGACTGACAGTCACTCTTGAGTCTCATACACTATGATGAACAACATTAGATCAACATGATTCTCATCAATTTATACAAACATTTACATGATATAAACACACGTTTCATCTTATTGCTTTAAAGATTTTCTCACTTTAGCTTCCTTCAGTAGATCAGAGAGCAGCTTCACTCCCGCATCTCCTGGATTATTATAACTCAGATCCAGTTGTGTCTTGTGTCTGGAGAAAACAGAAAGAGAAACAGAGAGAGAAATATTGAGGTGGCAAGATGGCGCCATTGTTGGCATGCCGTCTGCTGCTCCCTTGTTTGATAGTCTGGTTGTTTGTTTGGTACTCCTTTTTTAGGTACCTGTTATGATCGTCTTTTCTAGTCTTGTGTCAGGATCGGGGCACAACCCATACGTTTTGTGTGGAGAGCGACATGGCAGTGTTTGTATTGGCATGCCATGCGCTTTCTTTGGCCTTGTCTTTGTGCCCACCCTCTTGTTCCCTCATCAGTGTTTGTAATGATATAATGCCCCGCACCTGTTCCACTCTTGATTTGGTTCCCTATTTTATGCCCTTGTAATTTCTGTCCTGTGTGAGTTTGTTTTGGTTGATGTCTTAGAAATATATTACTTATTTGTCCTGCTCTGTGAGTCCTAGTCCTAGTCCAAATCCAGTTAGTCCACATTCCTGTTTAAAATAATGGGAATTATCACCTTTGTTTTACCCCCTTGTGGATCTTTGTTTTGTATTTTTTAATAAGTCATTATTTTGTTACGATTCTGTCTGCACTTGGGTTCTCTGTCCGCACATACAATGACAGGAGCCCTTGTGGTTTATGATCGCCCGTATCATTTGGATATTCTGTCACACTAACAAACTGCATGAGAGTTTTATAACAGACATTGGGGAGTGCATTCACCAAAGACCTCTTGACAATCTACGGAGGAAGCACAGGAGGTAACGCGGGTCTCGGGGACCACATCTGCCGAAGGGAGATAATACGTGGAATACCTACACAGTCTCACCAGTGGGGAGAACTCATGGGAGTAGTAGTGCTGGGGCCCCAACCAGGGGTGCATAGAAGTGGTGGAGTCCACCGAGGGGAGGTCACAGGTTCGCCGACAGGGCGAATCTGAATTATAACCAGATCAAAATTCCTAGACCGTCACGGTGGCTGCACTGTAAAAAGTCCTTCAAGGGTGTTGTCTGCAGGAATTAATTTAAAACAGTATATTTCTTTCAATAAATTGATTCCCTTTTCTTTTTGAATTAATTTAGGTTTTACATAAGTAAAAAGTGTGAATGTTTTGGTTACTTAATATTACCTATCAAAAAATTAATTTTACTAAACTTCACAATAAATTGCCTTTACAAAACTTTATTTAAGTGTTTATATCCAAAGTAAAAAGTCACGACCCGCCCACGTGCTGCATCAGAACAACGAGACCGTTGCTCATCACCTGCACCGGATCAGTGCTATTCAGATTTTTGTGGAGTTTTTGAGGACTTTATACAACGTGCAACACATGTAAGTAACTATTTACATTGCATAAAGTTAGATTTTAGCCGAATGAGCACGCACTTATTTCACTATAAAATGTAAAAGCATCGCCCGGTTTCAGACAGTAACGTTAAGTTTGTCAGTTTTGCAAGCGCCATGAGGCCTCACTGAAGGTCTTAACATTAACATTAATCTTAAACAGCTATCGCTAACGTAGGATAGGTATATGTCACCGGGTGAACGAACCAGGAACCGAAGAGAGACTGCGACTCGTTGTTAGGGGGAAGAAATGCCGGTGCGACACCATAACGAGCGCCAGCTGAAGCTAATGATTAGCGCTTCATTGAAGCATGTGCTCCAGTATAAAGAGAGAGGTTGAAAGCATGGTAAAGAGAGAAGAGGAAGGGGGAAGAGAGTGTTCGTGCAGTTGTGAAGCGCTGTAGGAATACTCGAGGATCATCGTAGTGGCAGTGAGTGGTGAGTGAGGAACAGAAACTGTACCAGCTGGGGAGACCATCGAGTACGGGTTTTATCGTTTGGAACTACTAACCTTTGGATCATTCACCCTATGAAGAGGAGAGAAACGAGTTGATTAATCGCTGTAAAGAGAGAGTGAGTTTGCAGTGTCTGATAGAGTGAAACCAACACGTGTGAGGATTTACCAGAGTGATTTATGCACGAGTGTGGTGAGATCGAACAACTGTTTTCTCTGAGTCTCTGATGGATGAAACTGATCTATAACCTTGAAGATGTATTCGAATTGAACTGTCCCCGTAGTTGTTTCCAGGTCCCTAACGATCGTGCGCATGGCGTAGAGGAGGAAGGAGAACTCAATGCTCCGTTGTTGCCACAAATCACGAGCATTGTATCCCGCCTCAGCGAAAGCCCAGCCTTGCCAATTCTTCTGATGATGCCGTTCCAGTATATCCAGAACGAGAGTGGTGGCTGGTAAAGTACCCGGTTTTTGTCTCACCTACTACTGCCTGCCTCACTATCGAATTGTCCGTCCCTTACAGGGAGTAAAGAGGGAGCTACTGTGACGAGTTGGATGGTGGCTTTGTGAGCACGTTGACGAATCCAAGTCCAGAAGCTGCCTGCCCCACGAGAAATTCCACGAGTCTGACGACGAGGAAAGTCCCGATCGGTCCCACGAGCCTGCTTAGAGAGGAGTATACTCACCTGGAGAACGGAAAAGTACCTACCGGCACCCCCCCTTCCTCACTTCATCAACGCTACAGCCACAGGCCCACCAAGAGAGGAATATCCTTACCTGAAGGACGGAGAAGTACCTACCAGCCCCCGCTTCGTCATTGCGTCCACGCTACAGCCACGAGCATCCCCACCCCTGCTTTTATCCCTTTTTAGATTAATAAAGAAACTTACCTTTTTAAACTCATCCTTGTTGTCCGCCTCTTGGTGTTCTCTGGTGTCTGCTCCTCCGGAGTGTGGTAAATAACCCTCGGCCCTGTCACCGGGTGACATAACTTTTGGCGTAGTCAGCAGGATTACCACTCGGGGTTGAGCGGCCAGAGGACCCAGGATGGCGGATGAGGATTTGCCAGCCGCCCGGCAGCCGATGGCATCTATATTTATGGGAGCCCCGTGGGCTCAGAAGTACGGTGGGCCCGGCTCAGAGTTGAGCTTGACAGACTGGAGAGCGCAAGTCGAGTACCTGGCCGGACTGCAAGGGCTCAGAGAAACCCAGAGGATACAGTTTGTGCTGAATTCGCTCGAGGGGGAGGCAAAGAGAGAAGTTCGAGCAGCACCTGAAGCCGTCCGAGCCACTACACAAACGATCTTTGAGTTCTTGTCCAGACAGTATGGCGATTCCACTCCCGTGGCAGTGTTGCGGGCTCAGTTCTTTAACTGTAAGCAGGGACCTGGGCAGACCCTGCGAGCATTCGCTCTGCGACTACGAGAACAGTTCGCCAGGTTGAAGAGTCGGGAGCACCATGGTCTAGGAGATGAAGAGACATTATTAAGAGACCAGTTCCTGTTGGGGTTACGAGAAGGTCCAGTGCGACAGAGTCTGAGATTGCAGCTTCGACGGGACGCAGCACTGACTTTCGAAGACCTACGTAAAGAGGCCCTAGCCCTGGAACAGGATCACCACCAGACCGTGGAGTCGCCGGTGTGTATGGCTGCGAGTGGTACTAGTGCCCCAGTACTGCCTGAACCGACGGATTGGAAACAGGCCTTACGTGCAGAGTTGATGAAGGATGTCCGAGAAGAAATGGCTGAGTTCTCGAAGACTCTTCTGGGAGAGATCCGTCGTGGACGGCCAGAGCCCCCGCCTTTGCTCCGAGACCGGTCGTATTCTGACGGGGGGAGGGATCCGGGGAGACGTACCGGCCGACCATTCAGTTCCAGGTTCCAGTGGGATGGGCAAGGGCGCCCGATCTGTAACAACTGCGGAGAGCCAGGACACTATAGCCGCCAATGCGGCCCCCGACGTAACTCACAGGGGGGTTTTTAGGACGACCGGCCACTGTGGGTCAAGTGGTCGGAAACCCCCGTATGGACCCCTTTTTAAGCTCAGCTCCACGAGACGGCCTGGTGGGACGTTGCCCCCTCGTGGAGATTAAAGTCAATGGAGTTACTGTTCGGTGCCTGGTAGACACAGGATCCCAGGTCACCATGTTTGCCGAGAGTCTGTCTAAAGATCTGTTCGATGCCCATCACTTACTTGAAGCTGAAGTCCCCTGGCTCACCCTGCGAGGAGCAAATGGCCTGAACATCCCCTATATCGGATATCAGGTGACCGACTTTGAGATCCAGGGCACCACGATCCCACAGAAGGGAGTGGTGATTGTGCGGGACTCCTGTCTGGGGGAACATCGAGCCTTGTTGGGGATGAACGTAATCATGGACTGTTGGGAAGAGCTGTTTCGCGTGGGTCCCCTTCGTTCCACTTCTGTAGCCAAGAAGCGAGAGTGGGAACGTGTCATCACCGACTGTCGACGAGTACAGGTCGCCAGCTCCCAACAGGATCGGGAAGACGTTGGCCGAGTGGCATGTCGATACGCTGTCTCCATTCCTGCCCGGAGCGAGGCTGTGGTCTGGGTCCGTCTTCCTGAGCGGGCCGATGGTCCTGAGGAGTGTGTCCTTGTCGAGCCCCACTGGGAATGTCAGGCCGTCGAAGTTGCTCGGGGGTTAACGGTAGCCCGTCGGGGCCGAATTGCAGTTAAAGTGAGAAACACGAACACTTACCCTGTCCAACTCTATCGTCACCAACGGTTGACCCGTATCACGCCAGTGAGTTCCCATCAGGTGAGGGAGGAGCAGGAGGTTCGCTTCTGCCAAGTAAGCGCAACGGTGGTCGAGGTCGGTTTGGCAAGGGAGGAATCTGGTCATGGACCCGCTACCCACAGCATGCCGACCCATTTGCGGAGTGAGTCCCTGCAGGGGGAGGGCCTACAAGAAGAGCAGACCCACCAACTTCAGAGCTTGTTGGCCAAGTGGCAACACGTCTTCTCCACCCACGATGAGGACTATGGGTGCACCGACATCGTCAAACACGTTATACCTACCGGAGACGCTCCACCCAGTCGAGAGCGGTACCGTCCGGTACCCCCGACTTTATACTCCGAGGTTCGTGCCTTACTAAAGGGGATGCTGGGACGTGGAGTTATTCGGGAGAGCAGCAGTCCATGGGCCGCCCCAATTGTCCTGGTACGAAAGAAAACGGGCTCTTGGAGATTTTGCGTGGATTATCGCAAACTGAACTTGGTCACCAAGAAGGATGCTTTCCCCCTGCCCCGGATCGAGGATTCCCTTACAGGACTGACCAATGCCGCCTGGTATTCCACCCTTGACTTGGCGAGTGGCTACTGGCAGGTACAGGTAGAGGAGCAAGACCGAGAGAAGACCGCCTTCACCACCCCTTTTGGCCTGTTTGAGTGGGATCGCATGCCCTTCGGACTCTGCAACGCCCCTGCGACCTTCCAGAGGCTGATGCAGCGATGTCTGGGGGGACAGCTGATGGATTCCACCCTGGTATACTTAGATGACGTGATCGTCTATTCCCCCGACTTTGACTCTCACCTGTTACATCTGGAGCAAGTCTTCCGGGCTATGGAACGGTATGGACTGAAGCTCCAGCCAGGGAAATGCCAGCTCCTTAAGAGGGAGGTCCAGTTCTTGGGGCATCGAGTGAGCGCTGCAGGAGTGGCTGTTGACCCGGAGAAGGTGTCCGCAGTACAGGGCTGGGTTCCACCAAAGACCGTCAGGCAGGTGCGGTCTTTTCTGGGATTTGTCGGCTACTACAGACGCTTCATAAAAGACTTTTCAAAAATTGCGAAGCCCCTGAATCAGCTGCTGGTCGGATCCGGTTCTTCACGGAGCCGGAGTTCCCCCACGATTACTTGGAGCCCAGAGTGTGAGACCGCCTTTCAGAGGCTAAAACAGGAGTTGTTGCAGGCCCCCATTCTGGCTTACGCTGATTTCACCCGACCCTTTGTACTTTACACCGACGCTAGCAACAGCGGACTGGGAGCCGTACTGGCCCAGCGACAGGACGGAACAGAAAGGGTCATCGCCTACGCCAGTCGGAGTCTTCACCCAGCAGAGCGGAACGACGCCAACTACAGCTCTTTAAAAATCGAGCTGCTGGCCCTGAAGTGGGCTTTGTGTGAGAAGTTTAAGGACTACTTGTGGGGAGCTGAAGTGTTGGTGGTGACCGACAACAGCCCATTGGTCCACCTCCAAACCGCAAAGCTAGGGGCGGTGGAGCAGAGGTGGGTGGCTCAGCTCGCCAATTTCAACTATCGGCTGCAGTATCGGCCAGGCCGTGAACACATAAATGCTGATGTTCTGTCACGATTACCACCGTCAGGGGAAGGAAGAACCCCAGAATCAGAGGAAGGGCTGATGGTAGGGATAGTGGAGGTACCTGGAACACGATCGGAGGGAGTAACGGCAAGTTGGGGATGGGACCCCCACCGATGGAAGGAGAGGCAGGAACAGGATGAAGGGTTGGCTACCCTGCGGACCTACCTGGAGCGGAACAAACTCCCGGGGATGGATGAACGACGGGGACAGCCCGTGGGATTAAAGAAGCTTCTGGGGCACTGGAAGCGACTGAAGTTGCAGGAAGGAGTGATCTGTAGGTCTGTCTTGGACTCGAGGACCCACGAGATGGTATACCAGGTGGTGGTGCCTGAAGCCCAAATTCAGCCATTGCTCCAGGCCTACCACGATCGGCTAGGACATCAGGGTCAAGAACGGACGGTATCACTGCTGCGCCGGCACTTTTTCTGGAGCGGGATGGAAGAATCAGTGGGAGGCACGTACAAGGATGCCCCCGCTGTGTGTTGTTTAAGTCCCGACGAAACGTGAGGGCCCCCATGGTTCCGGTGAGGCCCAGAGCCCCATTGCATATGGTGGCTATGGATTTCTTGACCTTGAGTCGTCCAACAGATCGTTATCAGAACATCTTGGTCGTTACGGATTTGTTCACCAAGTATGCCTGGGCCATACCGACCTTAGATCAGACCGCCACCACCACTGCCAACGCTCTGTGGAGACATGTCTTCCAGCCCTTTGGATGTCCCGAAACACTCCACTCGGACCAAGGGCCGAACTTCGAGTCCCGTGTCATCCAAGAACTATGCCAACTGTACGGATGCAGGAAGACCCACACCACTCCATACCACCCACAGGGAAACGGGGGATGCGAACGTTTCAATCAGACGCTTCTGAGTTTACTGGGGACTCTGGATGCGGACCACCAGGGTTATTGGACGGATAGCCTCCCGGCCCTGGTGCAGGCCTATAACAACAGCGTCCACAGCACTACGGGTTATGCCCCTGCTTACCTGATGTTTGGGAGACATGTGCGTTTACCCATGGATCTGCTCCTTGGAGCAGCAGTGGTCGAGGCCCCCGCCACCACCACCGAATGGGTACACCGCAGAGATGGGAGTAAGTCACACATGGGCAAGTCACAAGCAAGTCTCAAGTCTTTACCTTCAAGTCTCAAGCAAGTCCAAGTCATTTTGTGTGACAATCAAGCAAGTCAAGTCAAGTCATAGCTTTGGTCAAGCAAGTCAAGTCAAGTCATACAAAAGTTTCCATTTTTAAACAAGCTGAAGACAGTGGTTATGAACTGCTGGAGTTTTATTTGCATTTTTTCCTACTCAATATTCAAAAGACATTGCGTCCAAGCCACATATATCTGAACAGTTTAAATTTATAAAGATAACAAAACAGCCTAAAACTGATATTAGGCCAACAATAAATCAACATACATATTTGTTCAATATGCCTCAAACATGACATCAAATCATGAAATTCATTCAAAAAATTCAAGTATAATGGTTTCTAAGTCAAATAATATTCTTCAAACATGCCTCACTTTTATGGGACAGAAACACATTTAACCTTTCCTTCTCTTAAAGAAAAAAAACATATTCTTTAAGAGTAGCTGAATCTCACCACCTTTATATAATCTGGAGAGATTGACTGAGTGTATTTATCACATTAATAGTATATTTTAATATTTGTCAGTGTATTTATGAGTGAATGTGTGCGTGTTTGAGAGAGAGTGAAAAGTTATTATTGGTGGGTGTATGTGTGTGTGAGTGCAGTGTGTTTTGTGTGTGTGCCTAGCTTTATTCACATACTTACGTGTGTGTGCGTGTGTGAGAGAGAAAGAGTGCAGTTTGTGTTGTGTGTGTGGATGTATGTGTGTGCCTAGTTTTATTAACATACTTAAGTCTGCGTGTGTGTGTGTGTGTGTGAGAGAAGATCCAGTTCTTGGGGCATCGAGTGAGCGCTGCAGGAGTGGCTGTTGACCCGGAGAAGGTGTCCGCAGTACAGGGCTGGGTTCCACCAAAGACCGTCAGGCAGGTGCGGTCTTTTCTGGGACCATCCTGACACAGACTCCTTGATATCTTCAGGGACCAAAACGTCATGGGTCAACCACATGTTGCCAAATGAAGGATCCAGCAGAGCAGCTTTCAGGTAAAGAGGGTCAGAGAAAGGCTCTGATGGCCCATTGTCCTGTACATCTGCCATCCTAACATTCACAAAGATCCCTCTGAATCTTCTTTTAAGGGATCTTTGCAAGCTACAGATCAAGCCACCCAAGTAGCACACGTCCTGTTTTTGATTCTCTAGGTGGTGATTTAGAGAAAGGACACAGGGCACCACAGCACCACAGCACAGGAGAAAAACAGTCACATTTTTTTCTCCTTGTGTGAGATCTGTGGCTTCTGCAAAAGGGTGAAGGACATTTACAAGTTCCTGTATCTGATTCCACTCTCTAGCTGTGAATACTGTCTCCTTGTGTCCCACATTTGCAAGAAGTGTAGAAAGTTTTAGGTGGTCACAGCTAAGCACCGCTTTCAGTTGTCTCAGTGTAGAATTCCAGCGCGTGGTAACAGAGGCAGGGATTCCGCGCTGTCCAAACTCATTCTCAAAGTTCTCCTTGAAAGATGTGCTTGTGTGGAGCAGGGTGCTCAACCTGGAGGTTTTGGCAAGTGCTGCACTAACTACTTTGGTCTCTTTGAGGCCATCTCCTACAACCAGTTGAAGTGTGTGTGCAAAACATTGGAGTCTTGTTTGGGATCTGGAACAGAGTGCTTTTTCAACCCTCTCTTGCTCTTCAACTGTCAGGTTGTTCCAAATGTCAGAATCATCAAGGTCATCTTCTGCCTCTTCTTGACCTGGAAAACATGTACTGAATGCTTTTTCATGTTTGCGGCATTATCGCAGATTATGTGTTCAACCTTTCTCTTGATCTGGAATTCTTCACATATTTGCTCAAACTCTTCACAAATTCTCTCTCCTGTATGGGCACCTTTAAAGCGGTTGCACGCAAGCAACTGGGATTTCAATTGCAGACTGTCATCTTCAATACTGAGCCAGTGAGCTGTGACTCCTAGAAATCCTCTCATCCTACGGTCTGACCATATGTCTACCGTCGCTGACACATTGTCTATCTTGGCCAAGTCACTTTTTAACTTTGCCCGCCTTTCTTCCACTACATCGTCTAGCTTTGACGTTATCGTTCTTCGACTTACAGGGGAGTACTTGCTGTCCATTATTGATAAAAAGTGATGGAAGCTTTTGTGCTCAATGATCGACAACGGCATGTTGCAATTGATAATGAGGTCTGAAAGTATTGAGTTTGTAATGGCTCTTTGCATGGGGTGATTGGTGTTGTAGAGTGGGACAGTCCTGGATTCAACAAATTGGGAGATTGGAGGCTGAGCCGAGTCAAAGGTTCCCTTGGTGTGGACATACGCTTCATATCTAAACAGCAAAAAGGGAAGAGAAGCAAAAACAGATTTAGACCATATATTCATTGCATAGTTTAGCAATAAAAAGTAGTCATTTTAAATAAAACATTTTGACATTTAACAGTTTCAAACTGTTATTCAATTGTATATGAGTAGTTTTTATTTTTGCACTAACACTATCTTAGTAGCACTGTACCTTTATTGTTGTAAGTCACTTTGTAAAGTGTTAACTAAATTACTTGAAATGTAATGTTTAGCTAGGCCTAGCTTTCATGCACCAGAGCTGTGCTGGAAGGCAGTTTTCATCATTCCTTGCCTCCTTTGATGGTTGGGTAGATCTCACATAATAACCTCTACTAATACACTAAAATACAGTAGGCCAATGCAGTGATATAATATAGATAAGTTACACAGATCTCGTGTTTGTTGACTTAAAACCAAATTTGTTGTATAAGAGTTGTCGGTTCTACCTGCCCTGCGCGGGCCTCGAACCGGCGCCTGTTCGAACGAGAGTCGGGCGCTCTAACCACTAGACTAAACAGAAGTGTCTATATATAAACGAAAATTCATATATTCATAATACCACACAATGAATGAATGATAGATAATAGATCACCGATTTGCGGCGGCCCAGAGTTTTTTTACTGCTCGTGCCGGTGCCGTTGTCAACGTTTTTGCTAGCATAATAATATAATACTTAGCTAGCTAGACAAGAACATGTTTCACGTTGCCATTTAACGTATTTTAGTCAAATTTCCTTCCTGTTAACTTAAAAGTATAATTGTCTCTGTCTGACTTCAACGTTACTTCTGACTAGCCACTATGGTTTAGCCAGCTAAAAAGATTAGGCTGACTTCATAATTTACCTTTCCTTGTGGGATTTGAAGTGTCTGATGAAATTCGACGTGGTGGTGGTTGTGTCGGAAATGTTTGCGCTGCAGACCTTACAAACTGCTGTTCGTTTCTTCTTTGCCTGGTCAGATGTGTAATCCTTATAGCCAAACTTTATTATTTTCGGTGCAGAGCCAGAGGGATCCATGGCATTTAGCCGTAGCCAGTCTCGTTTACTGCAGCTGTCTGTCGCATCACTTGGTAATCAACGGGTTCCCGCGCATGCAACAGCACCCAGTCAGATTTTCTCATCTGTATATGGATTTTCTAAAATCGTAAAGTTAACTCCCCCTCAATATCAGAAATAAACAGAAAATCAAGTAATTTCAAGTCATTTGACTCAAGTCTAAGTCAAGTCTCAAGTCATGAATATCAAGTCAAAGTCAAGTCGAGTCTTTTATGAATGTTCATCAAGCAAGTCTCAAGTCCTAAAATTTGCGACTCGAGTTAGACTCGAGTCCCCCATGTCTGGTACACCGACACCACCGCCAACTCCACTCTGCGTATGAGAAAGTGTCCAAACATCTCGACGTGGCCGCTCAGAAGAACAAGCGTCTGTATGACCGTACTGCCAGAGAGGCCCCCTTGTTACCCGGAGAACGGGTGCTGGTGCGAGATAACCGGCGCCAGGGGAAGGGGAAGCTCAGCGACCGGTGGGAAACCGTGCCATATGTGGTAGAGCAACGACAGAGACCTGACCAGCCCGTCTATACCATCCGGCCAGAGGGGAAGGCCGGCCCTGTGAGAATCCTGCACCGAAACTTGCTTCGCCCCTGCCCTAACTATCCGCGGCAAGAGACTGAGGAGCCGCCGGCGCCTGTGGCCCCTGCACCACCTTGGGTGGGTTGGGCTATGTTCCCTAGAGCCCCTACTCCTGAACTCAGGGAGGAAGAACCCGCTGCTCCAGCTCGACGCTCCCAGCGGGAGACCCGAGGAGTACCTCCTATCAGGTATAGAGAATAGGAGTCTAGACCCCGTTCTCGGGACTAGAACGGATCCGGTGGGGGAGGATGTCACCGGGTGAACGAACCAGGAACCGAAGAGAGACTGCGACTCGTTGTTAGGGGGAAGAAATGCCGGTGCGACACCATAACGAGCGCCAGCTGAAGCTAATGATTAGCGCTTCATTGAAGCATGTGCTCCAGTATAAAGAGAGAGGTTGAAAGCATGGTAAAGAGAGAAGAGGAAGGGGGAAGAGAGTGTTCGTGCAGTTGTGAAGCGCTGTAGGAATACTCGAGGATCATCGTAGTGGCAGTGAGTGGTGAGTGAGGAACAGAAACTGTACCAGCTGGGGAGACCATCGAGTACGGGTTTTATCGTTTGGAACTACTAACCTTTGGATCATTCACCCTATGAAGAGGAGAGAAACGAGTTGATTAATCGCTGTAAAGAGAGAGTGAGTTTGCAGTGTCTGATAGAGTGAAACCAACACGTGTGAGGATTTACCAGAGTGATTTATGCACGAGTGTGGTGAGATCGAACAACTGTTTTTCTCTGAGTCTCTGATGGATGAAACTGATCTATAACCTTGAAGATGTATTCGAATTGAACTGTCCCCGTAGTTGTTTCCAGGTCCCTAACGATCGTGCGCATGGCGTAGAGGAGGAAGGAGAACTCAATGCTCCGTTGTTGCCACAAATCACGAGCACTGTATCCCGCCTCAGCGAAAGCCCAGCCTTGCCAATTCTTCTGATGATGCCGTTCCAGTATATCCAGAACGAGAGTGGAGGCTGGTAAAGTACCCGGTTTTTGTCTCACCTACTACTGCCTGCCTCACTATCGAATTGTCCGTCCCTTACAGGGAGTAAAGAGGGAGCTACTGTGACGAGTTGGATGGTGGCTTTGTGAGCACGTTGACGAATCCAAGTCCAGAAGCTGCCTGCCCCACGAGAAATTCCACGAGTCTGACGACGAGGAAAGTCCCGATCGGTCCCACGAGCCTGCTTAGAGAGGAGTATACTCACCTGGAGAACGGAAAAGTACCTACCGGCACCCCCCCCTTCCTCACTTCATCAACGCTACAGCCACCGGCCCACCAAGAGAGGAATATCCTTACCTGAAGGACGGAGAAGTACCTACCAGCCCCCGCTTCGTCATTGCGTCCACGCTACAGCCACGAGCATCCCCACCCCTGCTTTTATCCCTTTTTAGATTAATAAAGAAACTTACCTTTTTAAACTCATCCTTGTTGTCCGCCTCTTGGTGTTCTCTGGTGTCTGCTCCTCCGGAGTGTGGTAAATAACCCTCGGCCCTGTCACCGGGTGACATATATGTGAGATATATTTGTGCTGTTTCTACTTAGTTTGCGTACTTTTTATATACAACACCGTCATTTATTTGTTTAAGGAATCTAATAACGTTAGCCTCGGTGAATGTGAATTATTCTCGCCTCTCGTCCACGTGTCGGGCAAAGGTTACGTTAACTGCTAACTTTAATTTTGTAATGCATGATTGAAAAAAATTCTAACAATTGATGCATTACAGATAAGTGAAGAATTCCGAAGGTGTTCTGCAGTTCCACTAGAATCAGTGTTTATGTCCCAGCTTGACAAGTACACTCCAAAACGTCTTGACCTGTTTTGTAAAGATCTCATCTTTTGCTTGTTCCCTCCACTCCTGCAGATGGCGCCAACGTCCCTAACCTCGTCCATTACTCTGCTCGTTAATCCTCATACCCTTCACCTGTGTCTAGCCCTTTATAAGTCTGTTTGTTCCCTGCCTTTGTGTTCAGTCTTGAGCCTATGTTTTCTGTGCGTCAGTGCGCTGTGATCAAGATTTCAAGTTTGTTACTTTATACCTTTTTGACCCTAGTGTCTGTTTTGTTTCACTGTTTTATGGAAGCTTGGCTTTCCTTGTTTATTTGTACTTTGTATTTTTTCTACAAGTAAAGATTCTATTTTTGGAAAGAAACACAGGCATCCTGGCTCATTGCTCTTCTGCTTTTGGGTTCAACTGTTGGGGAGTTAGCTTAGTGGTAAACACCTTACACTTGAGCACTGCAGACCCGGGTTCGATCCCCGCCTAAGGCAGCCACGTTACATGTTTAGTGCGAAGAGTGGAGCAGTTGGTCAACGCACCAAGAACTTGTTAATGGAACTGATAGAGGTGAGGAAAAAGTGTAATTAAATTGGCATATATATGTATAAACTCTGTTGAAAAGGAAGACCCACACTGAAAATGGCATTGTATGTTTGTAGTTATATTGCCCTGCAAGATTCAGTTTTTCATTATTCACTTACCAACTATAGGATCCAAATACCTCTGTGGTGAAGAAGAGAGACGTGACTCTAATATGCCTCATTGAATACATGGGAGAGAGTGGGCAAGAGCTCATCTCTGACTACTATGTAAGTATTGTTTAAAAAGCATAGTTTGACCTTTTGGGGGGAAAGCACTTATTCCTCAGATATCTGATGTCTTTCTGAGTTTAGTACAGAGCTGGAGTTGGCGATTAGTTAGCTTGTCTTAGAACAAGTACTGTAATTGGTTGGAAATGGCTAGTCTGGCTCTGTCAAAAGTACAAAAACACACCTACAAACACCTTAATGTATGTGCAGCAACCAGGGTTCAAAATAAACCTTTTGGTCTTCCAGTGGCTAGAAGACTTGGTCTGAAATCTGTCATATTTGTCTATTGCAGCTTCACAAAGGTAAAATCCTTGTTTTACATTAATGCAGGAGTCATAATCATCTGATGATCTAACAGCAAAAGTTGCATTTTCAGATACTTTTAATTAACCACATCTGTTTGTTACCAGCTGAGCCCCTCTCCCCTTTAAGGATTTAGGCCTTGGCGGTAACTTGTGTATGTGATGTCTAGCAGGTTTGTTGTGGGAAGTGAGTCTGTACTGAAAGTTGTACTATGAAGCCAGTTCAACAGGCCACGTTTTCTTTGCAGCAGCTGGCTCGACCAAACTTAAATCCTTTTGTGAACTTTTAATGTGTGAATTTACTGAAGGCTTTCGTCGTTGTTGTTCCCTGTTTCTACTTATTGTTTTGTTTATTTCTTATCCAGGGAAAAACTGAGAGCAGTGTCCATGAGGACTGGAAAATGCACAAAATACAGATATATGTCTGCCGTGAACCAGATGCCGTGAACAAATTATGATTTTTTTCATTTCCCTCATTGTCATTGAGGGAATCCCAGTGCTTACTGATCCTGGAAATCTGGCCGGGGCGTGTTGCCTGCTTCTGGGGATGACATATGCTCTAAACCGGCAGTATCCACCACAACTCTGCAAAACATTTGATCGTACTTAAAATGTGTTCTTGTATTGGTTTGTTTTAATACATATTAAGATGTACTGTGCACTTAAGTCAGTTCTGTTCTGTAAATTGCTCAGGTCAAAAGTCACTGTATTTTAATGTCTGTGTAAATACACAATTGCACTTTGAAGGTTGCTGCACTTTTAGATGAGGTCAGAAGTTTTTGAAATTTATTTTTAAATGTTTACAACAATAACATTAAAATTGATTAGAGAAACCAGTGTACCCAGTTGTTTGTATATGTTGTTATAGAGTAATAAACATTGGAAACAAATACCTCTCTTCCCTTATTTATTAGTTATAGCAATGCTAACTAATTATTTTAAGTGGATTGAAAAACTAATTTGTCTAAATTAATTGGAGTAAATTAATTAAAATCAAAAAGTAAAATGTTAAGTTACTTTAAGTGTAATTTAGGTAAATGCTGCTATTTTTCACAATGGTTAAACTCAAATGATTTGCTTTTTCTTGTAGACTCTTACTTCATTTTTTAGCATACTGTAAAATACATAATACTGATTTTTACCAACTTAAAATACCAAAAAGTTCACTAAACTGGAAAATGTTGCCTTAATTTTTTTGAGTTGAATCTAAGTAACAGTTTTTACAGTGTGGGGAGCACGTTCCGTCAAGGCTATGCGATTCAGTTCGCCAAACGCCTGGCAAGTTTTGGGGCATCCTCTCCACCTCAGTCAGAGGCAAGGATGCTCCCGTGCTTCTGGCGAAGGGTGCGATCGAGTTCATCCCTCCGGCTGAGATGTTCTTCAGGTTTTACAGCCCGTACTTCATCGTCCCCAAGAAAAGCAGGGGGACTGCGCCCCATCCTGCATCTGCATACCTTGAACAGGCACCTACACGAGATGCCGTGCAAAAGCACATTCTAACGTCTGTCAGGCATCAGAACTGGTTCATGCCGATCGACCTGAAGGACCCGTACTTTCATGTCTCGATCCTCCCTCGTCGTTCATGCGGTTCGCTTTTGAGGGACAGGTATATCAGTACAGGGTCCTCCCCCGCGGTCTGTCCCTCACTCCACGGATCTTTACGAAGGTCGTGGAGCCCGCCCTCGCTCCCCTCAGGGAGCAGGGCATGCAAATACTCAACTATCTTGATGACTGGCTCATCTTGGAACACTCGCAGGATCTGTTGTGTAAACTTAAATTTATATTCATTTTATATTATTCAATATATCAAGAATTGTACAAGTTACTGTTTGCTTAAAGAGTAAAATAGAGTCAAGTAAAATAAAGAGAACTGCATAAAAAAATCATAATTTGTCACATAAGCATTGAATTAGGAAAAAAACACTTTAATGTGCCAAGCCATTAGAACCAAACCGTGGGTTAATTTTATTGTTACATCCTGTTACAAAGTTGCCCAAAACATGAAACCGGGCAAAGGATCTAAGTGCAGATAATGTCTTTAATAATCCAAACATGAACAATATTCCAGGACATTTAACAGACAGAAAAAAATACTACACAACCCATATGCATACTGTACATTAACCAACCCTAGACACATGAAACACTGTGGTATTTATTAGGGCTGCCCTGATTTAAGATTTTTCTAGTATCCTGGTAGTCCATCGTTTAAGCAATTAGTCAAATAATCGCACATTTGTGATATTAACACAATTACTTGCATATATTCAAGAATAATAAAAGTCCAAGTTTAAGGGCTGACAAAATATGTTTTTGTAACACTTCCATATTACAGAGAAATGCTAAATCATATTAATAAAGCACTTAAACGAACACATTAATGAGATGCAGGAACACCGGAAAAGCTATAATTATATAACGTGTTCGAAAAAACAACAAGGTGACTGCCTGTAAATTTTTTATAATTTTCTAAATAAAATACAAAATATAACATCAGATACAGTACATTCCAAATAAACTTGCCATCAAAATACCCATAAACATAAAACACCCTTTTGAATAGAATAAATATATATAATTTTGAATGAATAATAATAATAAAAAAACTAATAAATATACATCAAGCGAACGGCAACTATTTAAAATATTAGTCGAAAATAAAATATTAAGTAGAAAGAGTGTAAAAATAGACAAGTTGTACACAACTTTGTGCGATGCAAGTGTGGCACGATGAGGAAGATAATAACTAAAAAAACCTCACAAAAGATACTGAAAGTCCTAACTGTAGCCAACTACGCCACCTAGGGACTTTCACCCCAGGATATACTAGTACTAGTTAAACCCCAGGTTCGTTCTTGCCAATTAGAACAATTTTTTATTTTATTAAAATATCATTCTTATGACAGTCACTAATAAGTACCTGCAATACATTTACCGTTTACGTTACCAACACAGACAAGAAAGGGTACTTTAAATAAAGAAAAGAAAAATGTAAACACTACGGGCAGCACTTGGGTCATCAAAAGACACTAACAAGGAAAAAGAATCCTGCCCCACCTCAAGCAGTAATCACTCACCACAAATAACCACACACACTGGTGTTGCACACTAAAAAGAGAATGAGAAACTCACTGTTATGTGGTAGACACTACACCCCAAAAAGAGAGGTGGGCAAAGTACCCTTTTTACCATTGGCCACAGTGAACCTGAGCGCTTACAGTAATTTCAAAAAACAAAAAAAGAAAACGTAATAAATCACAGTTATTTGTTCTTCAGTAAACTTCCTCAATGGGAAGCACTTCGTCTAATACAAATTATGTAAGTGTAGCAGTATGAGTCTAACTCAGAACTACTTGGCATTCTTTTGGCCAATCGCGGCCATAGGCCACTCCTATAAATACAGGAAGTAGTCCTTTTGGCTGTCCTCATGCTCACTGGTGACGGAAGGTGTCATGCTTCCGGGTCACTCGCTCCGTGTTTGGCTGCGGCATTTCTACAGGTAAGGTAGCGGCTGCTGTCTGCGCTCATTTCGCTGTTATCAACTGCCGTTATTTTATGCATTGACCGCTCGTAGATCTCCTGTTGGCGGGCCAGTTTGGTTCAACGCATTAAAAAGCGGATGCTACGAAAGGCTTACTGTACTGTTTGTACCTTCCGAGCTGCCTCCTTCTGGGTGATGCAAAACCCTGTCATCGGTATGTAGGATACACGTTTGGGGATTTATTTGTTTGAGTTGGGGTTAATTTATTTCTTTTATAAATAATGGGAATCGGGCTGGTTCAATGGGAGAGTGACCTCAGCCGCAGAGTAATCCCTCACTAGCTGCTGTTTTGCCTGGATTGCTGTTTGACTGAACTTTAATTGAACGTTGTATTCGCAACTTCGCTCGATCGCGGCACGTCTGTGTCGCACAGCTGCTTGTCTACCGCGTATTATATTCGCAACTCCACCCCTTCACTTGATCGTGGTACGCCTGCTTGACGTGCAGGTTCTGAACATTTACTCGCAAGTGCTACTGGTCGCTGTCCGCCCGTTTTGCCATCACGCCCATTTGGTCGAATGCGAGCCTCCAGTTTTATGAGGGCCAGTATTTTTAACTTTGTTGAATCTAGCTGAAGGGGTTGGCTCTTTCTTTATAATTTAGTTAAGTTGTTTCTGTTTCTTTATTTTGTTTTCAACTTGGCTAATTTGAATTATGCTTTGTTTGTTTCTTTATTAGTGACTTTAGTTTACTTTCTATTATATATATATTTTGTCTGATTCAGTGGTATTTTGTATTTGTTTTCTTTAGCCAAGGTCTTATTTACCTCCACCCTATTTATTTAGTTTCTTTGTTTTGGAATTTATATATATTACTTTCCCGTGTACTGTCCGCCTTGAGTTATTGTTGGGCTGGCAGTTTTGGTTATGACCAAGATTACTTCAGTTTGTTTATTTTGATAATAGATTGATTTCCTTTTATTGAGTGACTCCCTTTTGAAAGTGTTTGTCTGTTTCAGTTGCTGACAGCCGAAAGTGGTGGTGTTGGAGTCCGGGTGGTGGTGTTCCCTTTCTGTGTGCTGTGCTGTCGATCCCGTTTTCTTTGTTGTATTTACCGTGTGTTTTCTAGTGTTTGTGTGTGTTCACACAATTTTTTTTCCAAAAGATTTGTATATTGTGATAGGGTTCATTATTTTCCATAATGTAATGATAAAAATTAAACTTTCAGATATTTTTGATTCATTGCACACCAACTGAAATATTTCAGGTCTTTTATTGTTTTAATACTGATGATTTTGGCATGCAGCTCATGAATGGATCCATGTTTTGGTCAGTAGTTCTGTAACAAAAGTAACCAGGCAGAGAACTGGATCCAAGTGCAGTTGATTTTTATGAACAAAAACACAAAAAAACTATGAAACAAGGGGCAAAAGAAGAGGAAAGGATATTGCAGAGATTAGAATCAACAAGTCCAGAAAAGGTGAGTACGGTAGAGGGAATTTAAAAACAAATATCACGCGTAAGGAAAATCTTTGCATATGTTTTGGTTGCTGTTTTTTGAACATTTGCAGGCTTTCTGCAACTATTCCAAAAACAACAGGGCAAGGTTACATAACATGGTAGGTTTTAAAATAGATTTGAGTATTGTAAAGTACTGTGTCTGTCTCGTTTCTGCCTGCCACATTAGCTTTAGGAGTTATAGCTCTTATGAAGCTCTTTTTGAGCTCCAAAATTAAGCATGTTAAAGCATTAGCATGTTTACATTACATGTTTTCTGCATTAGCTGCACACAGCATACAATAAACGCAACACAATCTGATAATCATTACTGTTTTGTACCTTAGCCTTGTATTCTGCATGGCTATTTCTTTTTAGCTCAGCTCTCTCATTCCTTCCACTTCATCATCAATAGCATTATGCACTTCGTATGTCTTTGTGGGGCGATGGCACTGATAGATAGCGAATGGTTGAAGGACGGGAGACGAAAGTGAGTGACTGGATCTGCTGCTTGTGCAATAGCTATAAAATTTCTGAACATTAAAATTATAATGCGAAAAAATATATATTGATCAGTTTGGCAGTCAAATTAGATTAGACAATTTATTAAGAAAAACTAAGTAAGTTAAACTTAAAATGTAGTTAATAGAATTAATTGATTGAATCAAAGTTTCCGCAATTCAATTAAGTAAAGTTAATAAATATGTTTTTAAAAAGACTAGGAAAATATGTCACAGTATTGTAGTCTTACTTTCCAGGGTTTCTTACAGTGAATTGCTGTGACAGTTATGCAACTAGTATACAGTTATTTCCTGTAAATTCACATAAATGTTTAACAGTGTGCCTTTGCATTTCTAGTTAAGTGATTAGACAACGCTATATGATTTTTACCATTATTCATACCACCTTGTTACACAGACATCCCCATATTTGCACCATGCCCTGGCTCAGTACATGATTCCAGAATTCTACGGGAGGTCAGCACTATGATGAAGGTATGAAAAGATGAGAGAAAATTAATGATATTGTAAACTACTTGTGATCCCGTATTTGCTGCTTGCAATGACATTTTCTGTTGTTTATTGACACAGATGTTTGATGGCCTGTTTGTTGGAGACGGGTGCTATACTTGTGTTTGGGTCAGGGGTCATCAAAAATAGCCAAACAAGACTCAGCAATTCAACATGGCCCACAGCAAACACAGGGTACAAAATTGAGAATACCTTTGGCATTCTAAAGGCAAGATTTTACTGTCTGCGCGACCTGAGAGTTGCATTGCAGAGAGCTTCACAGATAGTGGCTGCATGTTCAATACTGCACAACATTGCCACTAAAAGAAAAGAGCAAGTCCACAAAGTGAAAGTGTTTTATTAATTTTCACCTTGCTTTAAAAAAAGAACATTAGTTATTAAAAAATGATTTTAATTCACAACTATAGCTTCACATATCATCCTCCAGTATTCCAACTCCTCAAACTGTAGTTTCAGCTTCTTTTTTCTAATAGTTTTATCTCGTAGTCCAGCTCCAGATATCTTTTGTTGAGGTTGATGGTGTCTGTTTCCGCCTAACCAATAACAGACTGATTCTTATTCTATTGTGTACAGTTGTAACTTCTTAAAGAAAAGATACATTACCTTTTCGCTGGCCTTGGAAGCAAAGTGATGAGGAGGGTTCATGTGGAGGATGCAGTGGTGAGTAATCCTTTGAAACAATAGACACGAGAAACTTTTCCTTCTGCATTAAAAGACGTTCTTACAAAGCACACATTTACATTTAGTCATTTAGCAGACGCTTTTATCCAAAGCGACTTACAAAGAGTTTGGGGAGCAATAAGCGATATGTCATACAAAGAGCAATAGTACAATAGGTGCTAATACAAAGTAACTAGTTTCAACAAAAGCTAGACCACTACCTGTTGAGAGAAAAGGGTTAGTGTACGTTTTTATTTATGTTCTTATCTTTTTTTTTCTTTTGCACAGATACCTTTGCAGCTGTCTCTGAGCAAACTGATAGTGTGTCATCATCACAAGCTTCACCCTTAACCAAACAAGGCCATGAAATAAATATATTGGCAATAGCATGGGATGTTGTGTTATGGTAACTAACCTCTGTATTAGAATCTGTAGGTGTGTGTGCTGGTTCCAGCAAGGTTATTAAACGTCCCTTAGCTGGAAAACGCATTACAAGTTATAAGTAATTGTATTTTACTGATTAGTTTAAAAAAGTATATTTTTTATGTTTATGTTCACATAACCTGTATGAAGATGCACTGCCTTCAAGGTCCCGCCCCTGTCTTCTTACTTTCCATATTTTTGTCTTGGCTACAGAGGTTACACTTAATTATATGCAGACATGATGCAACAGTGTTAAATGCAGTTAAACATGATTTAAGCTTGTTACATTTCCTCATAAAAATGTCTTACTCTTCAACCTAGAAATAGGAATACCTGCTTTTTTTTGGTTGTTTGGTGCAAACTTGTGGCTTCATGTGTATGCGCATGATGACTATTCATTGATTCAGCTGAGTTTAAACCTGGGTTGAGAGAAAAAGTTGATAACCAGCGTCATGAAACATTTTAACCCAGTTTGGATTTGTCCACCTGAAACTTGTTCATTTCGTTTTGTGCAATAGGCCTCTGATGATAATGGTATTACATTAACATTTAGGCATTTGGCAGACGCTTTTATCCAAAGTGACTTACATTGCATTTATCCTATACATTTTACATAGGTATCTGCAATCTAACCCGCAACCTTGTGTTGTTAACGCAATGCTCTTACCACTGAGCTACAGGAAAGCTACAATTGTTTACAATATAGTTACATAATTTCGCACGTAGTCTTAGTTTGACTGAAGTGAATCTCCTGTTTTCTTTTTAGCAGCAGATTTGCCTTGAAAAACTGTTTGTTTACAGAAGATTTGTGTACTCAAATACTTAACCTGATCATCTGATTGGTCAAGGATTTTCATCTTTTTTTTCTCCCTATATAAAAAAAACATTTAAGAGGCTTGTCAACACTTATCGACATCTGCTCATCAAGACTGTATGGAATAGAACACAAGTAGAAATGAAGGCTACACTTTCTATATTGTTGTTTTTGAGCCTCTGTGGACTAAACTTTAGTCTCTTTAGAAAACACATTTATGTGAACACAAGACTTTCCTGGAACAGAGCACAAGAGTACTGCAGAAAACATCATGATGATCTCTCCACCCTCACCTCTAAAGAAGCACAACAGGTCATTAAACATCTGGATATTACTGACTGGTGCATCTGGGTTGGATTTTACACGTATCCTGAAAACACATTGAAATGGTTTTGGTCTGGAGGAGAAAATGAACCAGCTTTTTGGAACAATGGAGAGCCAAACGAACTTGAACATGAACACTGTGCTGGTGCAGCGACATTTCACTCTTTGCTTATTAATGTGGACTGCAACTGGGACTTAACATTTTTTTGCATGGAGATGTTTGATTTGATTCTGGTTAATAAAAACAAAACATGGGAAGAGGCTCTGGACTACTGCAGACAGAACTACATTGATCTTGTCAGTATCACCTCTGAAAACATTATGACAGACGTGGTGACAAACACCAAGATGGCTAAAACATCTTCTGTGTGGACTGGCCTACGATTTTTGGCCGGTGATTGGTTTTGGATCAGTGGGGATGAATATGAAACCGGTTTTCAGAATGCCGCTCCTAAGTGCCCGGCCAAAAATCTTCGGTGTGCAGCTTTGGATACAACACTTAAGGTTTTAAAACCTCAAGACTGTGAGGAGAGACTCAACTTTTTCTGTATCAAGAGGAAAACTTAAAAGACTATGTAAAATATACATGTTTATTCGTAATACTTTGATGTTACATAATTTAAACATTAGAATTTGATCATATATGTACAGAAGTTTTCAATCTCTCCATGGAGTGTGCATTTTGTGTATAGAATGTCTCTTCTATTCAGACTCTGACAGACTCTTCTATTTTATCTACAAACAGTATCTATCTATCTATCTATCTATCTATCTATCTATCTATCTATCTATCTATCTATCTATCTATCTATCTATCTATCTATCTATCTATCTATCTATCTATCTATCTATCTATCTATCTATCTATCTATCTATCTATCTATCAGAGCTTTTCACAATGTGCACTGTTCCAAAATAGCTTTACTGGAGAAAATAATAAAAACTGAAAAACACAGAAAGGATCAAACACACCACAGCCTTTGGTGGATTTAGTTATTCTAGTGGTTATCAAAAGTCCTGAGTTTTGAGATCTTAGAGAGCATGATGGGTTGTGGTGTGATAGAAGCTCTGTTAGGTAGGTAGGGGCTAAACCCTGTAAGGCTTTATAAGTGATTAAAAGAACTTTAAAGTCAATACGATACTTAATGGGTAGCCAGTGAAGGCTTGATAACATCGGGGTGATGTGATCGTATTTTCTGGACCTGGTTAGAACTCTGGCAGCTGCATTCTGAACTAAATGTAGTTTGTTTTATTGATGATGCAGGACAACCACTAAGGATTGCATTACAGTAGTCAAGTCTTGAGGTCACAAATGCATGAATAAGCTTCTCTGCGTCAGCAACATATAATATTTCATAATTTGGCAACATTTCTAATGTGGAAGAATACTGGTTTTGTGACTGTAGCAAGGTTCAATAAAAGGAAGGAGGCTTGAACCAACGAATGTAATAACTTTTAATCATACAAACAAACAATAAAACTAAAGTATAATGCCATACAAACACATTAAAACACAACATAAAGTCCAGGCCTGGTCCTCTTTCGCGCTGCCCTGTTGTCGCTCTTCTCTTATGCTTCCGGAGCTCCTCCGTGAGAAATGCGAGACTGGTGCCGTTCCCTCACGGCTCTCGTCCCGCCCTGCTCGCCACAGTGACATTTGAGATGTGATTTCCAAAAGACAGGTTGCTGTCTAATATAACGCATAAGTCTTTACTATGTGTACATGGCTAAATTAATTTCGAACCAGTGGGCGTGGCTAGATACGTATTCGTTGATATTCTTCTATGGAGGCAGTAACCTACGTTGTACGTTGACACAGTTCTACAGCACTTCCAGTACATTGACACAGTTCTACAGCAAGCCAAACTCGAAATTCACGAGCCAGGGCATTGACCGCCTTGCTCCTTTATTGACTTCACACAGGTGAAATTGACGAGTGAAATTGACGAGTGAAAACAGAAAGAAATAGAAAGATACTTAGTATCTCGTACAGCAAGTCGCTATAGCCTACTAAGCTATCTTTAACTATTCATACGACACGATAACAATGTGAAAATTACATGAATTTATCAATTCATGACAGCTTTTAAACTTTCAAAGTAAATTAGGAGCTACTCACAAGTGAATGCCCAGCAGAACAGTTGAACAAAGGCAGACAAAGATTAACCTTCAGTCAAGGGAGTAATTGAAAAGTAGCAGTCAAGTCGGACACCTGCTGCTTGCTGTAATGATGTTCGCTCTGTGTTTCCAATGTCAGTGTGAATGAAGTTGATTTGATAGTGGATTCGTCCAATTAACAAATGTTTTAATTAAAAAGTAGTAACCACAAACACTCAACAACTGCTTATGTTATGTACTTGTTAACATTGTGTGCACAAAAACATGGCAAACATTAATTAAATACCGACAGAGTTGGATCAGTAGTTGTAAAAACATTTATATGACACAACATTTACTATAGGCACATTCCAGGACCTGGCGTTTGATGGGCTTAGTGTCAAATAAAAGTTGTAATTTCAGTAACACGTCTGAATCTTTACTTCAAGATTTTGTCTCCTGAGATACTTCCATCAGGTCAGTTTTGACCCACAATTTTAAGTGTGTGCTAATGCCGGGAATGTGATTCGTCGAGTTAAAAAAAGCTAAAATGGGGTCAAGAAAGCCGCTATATAGTACAGTTTTTGTGTAAATAACGTATTATTTTGTCTTTTTCCAAATTTTCATTGAATTTCTATCAATAAATTACTATTGTGGTTTTAAAGAGTAGGTAACATTAGATCACGTTTTGCTGGGACTACCGCCAAAAACTCAAAAAAAAATTATAATGTAAACTTTCTAAAATGCTCTATGTAACATAACAACGCACAGTAAAAACAATTATTATCATTATTGTATTAACAGTATTTTATGTAAAAATTATATTTTATTTCAATGATGAGCAAAAGCACAACATGCATGTTGTCACACTGGAAGTTTTGATGACAAGAGTTGTCACTTGCCACTGAGAAACATCGTGCTCCAGTGGTGCTGGACTCTTGTTGATTAGCGTCTTTGGATGTTTCTTCGTCAGACTCGGCCTCAAACTGCTATCTATACACTGTATATAATATCCAACCACCTGTAACCATAATCCAGTAATGATGATAGGCGTTCCATTTGTGACACATGATGAACGCGTTTGACCAATCCCAGCAGACTCTCGTAATGATGATAGGCTATCCCTTTGTGACAAGCTGAACGTGTTTAACCAATCACAACAGACTACACCATCTGACCGATCACTTGACACTAGTCTCGCAGGGATTAGATGGATGAATCACGTGGAACAAATCATTTGAGAGTCAGTCAAGAAGTAAGGTAATAATTACTGCCTATTATTACGACATAATAGGGTTTTAGAACGAAGGATGGCTCCACCCCTCCTCGATCTCAGACTTCTAAATCGAGCCCTCATGAAGCAGCGTTTCAGAAAAATAGATCCTCTCACAAATAAAAAAAGGTACACACGTACTTCCACATCCAGATAGGATCCACTCCTGCCTCAATGATTACAGGCCCATTGCCTTGACATCAGCAGTCATGAAATCATTTGAGTGCATCATACTCAATCACCTAAAAACCGTTACCACCCCCCTCATGGACCCATTCCAATTTGCATACAGAGCCAACAGGTCAGTTGAGGACCTAGTCAATTTAGCAATTCATCACATACTGAACCACCTTGAGTCCGCAAATACATATGCCTGCATCCTGTTTATGGATTTCAGTTCTGCATTCAATACAATAAACCCGGCCAAACTTTTTAATATATTACTGGACATTAATATCGACCCATGCATCTGTCACTGGATTTACAGTTTTCTCTGGAACAGGCAACAGAGGGTAAAGATTAACAATTATACATCCTCCCCTCAGTTCCTCAGTACAGGCGCACCCCAAGGTTGTGTTCTCTCACCCTGGCTATTCTCTCTCTACACAGACCAGCTCACATCACACTAAAGTTCTGTCAGCCTATATAAATATGCAGACGATACCACCATCATAGGATTCATCACCAACAACCAAGAAACCGAATACCGTGCACAGATCAACCAAGCAGTGACCTGGTGTACAGACCATGATCTCCTACTCAATACATCAAAAACAAAAGAACTCATCGTAGACCGAAGACGTCAACCATCCCCCAAAACTCCTGTGCTCATTGAAGGTGAACCCATCTCTATCACTGATACATTCAAATTCCTTGGGACCCATATCAGCAACAACCTCAAATGGAAAATCAACACAGATCATATCTACAAAAAAGCCCAGCAAAGACTTTTCCAGCTCAAGAAGTTCAGAGTAAGGTTTCATCTCCTGCTCCTCACCTCATCCATCACAGTTTGGTATGGCAGTCTTGACTCACTTTCCCGGAAGAAATTACAGCGCATCATCAACAGAGCATCCAAAGTCATTGGTTCACCACTACCATCCCTTGAATCACTCTACTACAAACGGACACTACGCAGAGCCCACAAGATAATTTCTGATACCACCCACCCTGCACGCTACGCCTTCCAGCTACTGCCCTCTGGGAGGCGTTACAGGACAATCGCCTCCAGAACAACTCGCTTCAAAAACAGTTTCATCCCAATTGCTATAAACTTTTTGAACTCTGAACGCTGAGGACTGTGGATTGAGCACGACCACTTATGTGTTATTGTGTATTTATGTGCTTGTCTGTATCATACCTGTCAAGTTTTGGAGGTGAAAATAAGGGAAATTTTCCGGTGCCCGCCACGAGCAGCCCCACCGCCCCAACCAAGCTCCAGTATTGCTTACATTTTAAGACAGGTGTAGAAGAAAGCTAAAAACACCACTTGTCAACCACTTATAAACTACATGCCTACCTTTGTTGACATTGACATGCTGTGAACATTCATTATAGCCTAAATGAAAACACAAAAGGGTATATATGAAGAGCATTTATTTAAAGGATTATTTGCACATTTGTCTTTACATTTTCACATTCACACACACACTCATTCATTTCATATTGCTTTTCTTTTACATAACTTTTCTTTACTCTTTTAGTGACTTATTGTACAAATTTGTTGCAGACTTTGCATTCTTTAAGACTTTTTTGGAAGGAGTGTATTTGTGGGCTGGGCCAGAGTGGTTTATTTTACATGAGAGTAGAGCGCAAACAGTTCTGTTGTCTAACGACATCCTATTCTCAACAACAATCTTTCGTACCATGCTAAACACCCTTTCTGAACTTGCATTGCTATGGGGAATGCATAGTAAAGCCTTCATAAGTTTAGGCAGCTCACTGAACCTCATGTCCTTTCCTACCAGGCCCCAGAATCTGTCGATTCTGTCTTCTTGGGGGAGTTGCTTGCTATCTGTCACCTGATAGTCTGTGAATTCTTCTCTCATCTTATCCTCTTTCAGCCTCAACTGAGGGAACAGGCCCCCTAGCCTTTCCACTGTAAAGTAAAATAAGTGTTTGACTGAACATTGCAGATCTAAACAAGTATAAAGTTATCAATGGGAAACTGGGGATCAATGGGGAACTTGCTTCTATTGCTCTCTTTTGTAAGTTGCTTTGGATAAAAGCGTCTGCTAAATGACTAAATGTAAATGTAAAATGTTACTGTCCTCAGAGTATGTTTTATGATACGATGTAAAGCCCTTGAGACAAATTGTTTGTAAAAATGTGCTATTTACAAATAAAATTGCCTTGCCTTGCCTAACATCAATAGGCTTTATGCCCAGCTCCACTACTTCCTGAACTTAAGCCAGCTCATTTATTTCCTGTCTTACATTATTGGACAAATGATGTTTAATTAACAAAGTTCGGGAGGAGCCGTAGCATATAATCAGCCGGCTGGTCCACAATCAGCAATCACTGCACATACACAATTAGCCATAGCGAGCTCGCTCATAAATAGAGAATCCATCTTACCTGCTCGATCTCCTAAGATTAAGCATCAACGCGATGTCTGAGACCCCCGTCATCGACGACAATCTGTTAGCGCCGCCGAGCGCTCATCAGTCCAGCTCAGCATCGGATATATCAAGCGATTCTCCGGCTTCATCACGAGGCCGCCCGCTCCGCCGTTCTACACCTCGGAAGGCTAAGCCCAGAGGTGGCACATCGTCTCCTGGCTCAAAGAGACGTCCACCTGCTTCCCCGGCTTCTTCCTACACCTCCGCTCACAACGCGATCCCCGCCATACAGAAATGGACCGTCCAGGGCTTACGACTAGCTCTGTCCAACGCGGACGTCCACTTCCACAGGCGGATGACAAAGGCGGAGCTTTACGGCCTCTACGCCTCTTCCCTGGCGGACGCTGCCTCACCGAAGGGCGCTACAGGGGGTTCCGCCACCAAGCCGGGCACGGCTCGCGGTTCTCCGTATTCCCGACCCGGGCAATCCACCGCCGCAGCTAGTCGCGGCCGCCCGCGGGGAAGCCGGAACAGCAGGGCTTCCGCGAGCGCAGGTATCGCCACGGACCCACCGGTCCCTCTCACCGTTGGCCAGCTTCGGCCTCCTGCAAACACCCCGCCAGCAGTAGCGGGCCGCCCTCGAAGCATTGGCTCACCAGCACCTGGAGCTCCGGTGCTTTACCACCCATTTCCTGCCCCTGGCTCTTGGCCCACGGCGCCTGCGTCGACCACTAGCGCGAGGCTGCCTCAGCTAGCGATGCAGGCGCCGGGTCCTAGCCATTTCCCAGCCACCCTGGTAGCCGCTGCTAGCGCGAGCATGACTCCGCTAGCTGCTCAGGCGGCCGCCATTCCCCCCCTTCTCTCTCTTCCGCAGGCTCGATCGTGCTTCTCATTGGCCTCGGCGACAGCTATGCCAGTGCCAATCAACGCACCAGCCCTGGAACCGCCTCCAGTTTCGGGGAACATAAGAACGCAGATCTTGACAGGTGCGGACACAGACCTTTATTTCCTCCTCTCACCATTATCACCCCCGTCAACCGAGCGGCAGATCACTTACGGTCATCTATCGCTCACATTTAAAAATCAGTCACCCAACCACACCCGCACACTGTCTTTCCCCGAATTTACCGTTGCTTTTTCCCGTTACACGGACGTGATCTGCACTGCGGTCCCTCATAGGAGACGCGAGCTGGGCGATTACCTCGCCATCGTGGCAGAGCTCGCTCTCTCCTACGGGGGCGCGCATTTTTACACTTACCACAAACTTTTTTCCGCCAAATGTGCCATTCGTGTGGCTCAATGGAACCAGTGCCCCTACTGGGGCGCACTGGACACTGAGCTGCATAACAGGGTTTTCTTAGGCGTTCGCAATATTTCCTGCGCGGTATGTCGCTCAGTAGCGCATGCTACAATCGACTGTCCCCTAGTCACCCCCTCTCTTCCCTCATGCCCAGTTACGCCTCCCAAATCCACTTCCTCTGTTCCGCGCCTGCCAAACCGCCCAGCCAACCAAGCTCACGGGCAACCCAGCAGTCTGGAGGCATGCAGGAGTTTCAATTCTGGCAGATGTTCCAGGCAGCGTTGTCGCTTCCTGCACGTGTGCCTTTTCTGCAGCGGTGCACACGCTCGCATTGTATGCCCGATGTCCCAAATGCAAAATAAAAATCTAAAAAATTACCTCTCGACTCCCGTGAACGTTTCTTGTTTGTCTTTCGAGTTGTCGTCGCACCCCGACATTCAGTTCACGGACTACCTTCTGACCGGTCTCTCGAACGGCTTCGACCCCGGCGTTATCAGTCTTCCATCACGCAGCTTAATTTGCCCCAACCTTCAGTCCGCGCTTTCCGAACCAGAGTCAGTCGATCTCCTTATTAAAAAGGAGATTGACGCAAAATTCATTATCGGCCCTTTCGAAGCTCCCCCGTTTTCCGTATTTCGCATCAGCCCCATCGGCGTAGCAACGCGTAAATTCTCTGGCAAAAAGCGCCTCATTTTCGATCTCTCGTCACCGCACGGCTCGGCCTTTCCAAGCATCAACAGCCTCATTCCAATTGAGGAATTTTCGCTGCACTATCACAACATCGACCAAGCCATTACTTTAATAAAACATGCAGGTCGTGGAGCTTGGCTAGCCAAAGTCGACATTACATCCGCATTTAAAGTCATGCCCATCCACCCAGACTTCTGGCACCTTTTCGGCATTCAATGGCGCAATAAATTTTACTTTTCTGTCCGCCTTACTTTCGGCTGCAGAAGCAGCCCCAAAATCTTCGACATGTTGTCAGAGGCAATTTGCTGGATTCTCTCTAACAATTATGCAATTCCCTACTTAATCCACCTACTAGACGATTTTTTAATCATCTCGTCTCCCGACTCGTTTCCAGCTGCGCATCTAGCAAAAGTCCAACAGGTTTTTAAAAAACTCGGCGTCCCCCTTGCCCCAGACAAAACTTCAGGACCGAGCACTTCCATCGAATTTCTCGGAATAAAATTAGACTCTCTTAAATTCCAGGCTTCACTGCCCAAAGAGAAAATCGACAGAACAATCGTCATCGCTTCCTCGCTGTTAGCTAATCCCCGCTGCTCCAAACGCGAGCTCCTGTCCGTTCTCGGCCATCTGAATTTCGCGATGAGAATAATCCCGCAAGGTCGCCCGTTCGTTTCACACCTCCTCTCTCTCGCGTCCACCGCGCACGCTTTAGAGGACATGTTATCCATATCCAGCCCCTGCCTTGACGAGCTGAGCTTATGGATACAATTTCTCAAGCAATGGAATGGCTTGTCATTTTTCTACAGTGACATGTCCTCCTCCCCCGTCGATATTCACCTTTTCACTGACGCCGCCCCTTCTGTAGGTTTCGGAGGCTTTTACCAGGGTCGTTGGTTTGCATCCTCTTGGCCCCCCCAGCTCTTAGAGATTCCGCAGGCCTTAGCATCCTCTGCACTTTTCGAGCTGTATCCACTGGTCGTCGCAGCATCCCTATGGGGGAAAGAGTGGTCGGCTTCCAGTATTATGGTACATTGCGATAACGAGGCCACGGTTCATTGCATTAACAAAGGCCGCTCTCACTCCCCCGCTTTAATGCCGTTCCTCAGACGCCTCATCTGGATCTCAGCCTGTGACCAGTTCATTCTAACTGCCAAACACATTCCCGGAGCAAAAAATCAGATTGCTGATGCCCTTTCTCGTTTCGCTTTCCAGAAATTCAGGCAGCTGGCGCCCGAAGCAGACCCCTTGCCAACTCCGATACCTCCCTATTTGGAGCTGATATTCCTGTAAACCACCCACTAAAAACCCTCCTCGATGCATCTCGAAACTCCATCATCCAAGCCGTCTCCCTTAGGACCCTCCAATCTTATCTCACTGCATGGAAAAGCTTCAAGGCGTTTCACCACGCGTTCAACATTCCCTTTCCCTCATTTTCCGTAATCTCCATCACCTCCTTCATCTCCTTCCTAAACTTGTCAAAAAACCTCCAAGCAAGCTCAATTAAAGGTTACATGAGTCTGAAATTTCCACCACGTCCATCTTCAACCCCGTAATACATCCAACGTTATCTGACCTATCAGTACTCGATTCAGAGACGATCTCATTCTTAATTAAACAAAGCAAGACGGACCAAACCAGGAGGGGACATTTCATCTACATCTTCAACCTCCAGTCACCGATTCAGCCTTATCAGACCCTTCTAGCCTACCTTCACTTCAGGAAATCTCAGACCAAAACCACATCAGACCCTCTCTTCGTGGACGAATCTAACCGCCCAGCCACACGCTTCTGGTTCCAAAAACACCTCAAAACCGTATTGCTCTTGTCTGGCATTCCCGCAGACCACTTTTCCGGCCACTCCTTCCGCATAGGCACAGCAACTACAGCCGCCCAAAAAGGCCTATCGCAGTCTCAAATCCAAGCACTAGGGCGCTGGACGTCGGAAGCTTTTAAGAGCTACATCAGGTCAGATCTCTCAATCATCAGGGAAGCCCATCGAACCCTCATTTCCCGAATCATCTAAGAATCCATCCTTCACCCACATGGGCTCGAACCTCCACTATTCAGCCTTCATCTCCCTAGCGGGAGATCTCACTGTCACTGCAACCGCCTCAGCAATCACCAGGGATTCAGACCCAGCCTGCAGGGGCCATCGCCCAAGTCACAGGCTCTGCCACAGCAGACTCTTCAGCAGAAGCCTCCATCCAAGACGTCGAAGCCAGCGTCGCCGCAGCGATCGCCTCCGCAGAGGCCAGTGCTTCCATCCAAGACGTCGAAGCCAGCGTCGCCGCAGCGATCGCCTCCGCAGAGGCCAGTGCTTCCATCCAAATCATCGAAGCCAGCGTCGCCGCAGCGATCGCCTCCGCAAGAGGCCAGTGCTTCCATCCAAATCATCGAAGCCAGCGTCGCCGCAGCGATCGCCTCCGCAGAGGTCAGTGCTTCCATCCAAGTCATCGAAGCCAGCGTCGCCGCAGCGATCGCCTCCGCAGAGGCCAGTGCTTCCATCCAAGTCATCGAAGCCAGCGTCGCCGCAGCGATCGCCTCCGCAGAGGCCAGTGCTTCCATCCAAGTCATCGAAGCCAGCGTCGCCGCAGCGATCTCCTCCACAGAGGCCAGTGCTTCCGTCTAAGATGTCGAAGCCAGCGTCGCCGCAGCGGTCGCCTCCGCAGAGGCCAGTGCTTCCGTCTGAGATGTCGAAGCCAGCGTCGCCGCAGCGATCGCCTCCGCAGAGGCCAGTGCTTCCATCTAAGACGTCTAAGCCTGCGTCGCCGCAGCGATCGCCTCCGCAGAGGCCAGTGCTTCCATCTAAGACGTCGAAGCCTGCGTCGCCGCAGCGATCGCCTCCGCAGAGGCCAGTGCTTCCATCCAAGCCATCGAAGCCAGCGTCGCCGCAGCGATCGCCTTCGCAGAGGCCAGTGCTTCCATCTCGTGTTGTGCCATCTACAACTTTCTAAGGATCAAGCACAACAGCAGCTCTCTCCCCAGCAGGAACATCCATCAGGTGCTCTACTTCAGCGGGATCCCTCCTTCAGTAGCCCCCTCCCAGTATCAGTCCTCATCCAGGGACACCCACGAAGAGGGGTTAATTTTAGATAATCTCTGAATTCCTAGATTTACACCCTCTACGGGCACTAAATCTACTTCCAGCCGCTCATGGGTTTCAACTTCTCACCACTCCAGCAGGCATCCTCTCTCCATATCAGTCTCAACCATCCTTGGAGGAACCCCTGCCCCAGTCTTGCCTCATCTCAAACCACACCTTCTAAGGAGCCACCATCCTCTTGTCCTTACCCGAACGCAGTCCACGCCTCCATACTGTCCAGCACCGCGTTTGGGGGGGTATGCGTACTCCGGCGGCTGTCCAACTTCTTGCTTTATGGGGGGTGTGCTCTGGGCTCAAACCGGTTCCGAGCTCGGCGCACTCACCCTGACCAAGGTGTAGTGTTTCGGGTTCGGATAGATCTGGCGAGCTCGGAGCCCGCTTCCCGGACAGCACGCCAAATACGCATAACCTTCATAACCAAGCTCTTGCTTTATTATCCCTATCAACATCGCTGTTATCTGCGCAGGTGAACTCGTGAAATGATGTTTAATTAACAAAGTTCGGGAGGAGCCGTAGCATATAATCAGCCGGCTGGTCCACAATCAGCAATCACTGCACATACACAATTAGCCATAGCGAGCTCGCTCATAAATAGAGAATCCATCTTACCTGCTCGATCTCCTAAGATTAAGCATCCCTCCTCCACCCCGGCTCCTCTCCCAAACTCACTTTTCTTTTGCAAGAGCCCCGGGGGGTGTGCTCTGGGCTCAAACCGGTTCCGAGCTCGGCGCACTCACCCTGACCAAGGTGTAGTGTTTCGGGTTCGGATAGATCTGGCGAGCTCGGAGCCCGCTTCCCGGACAGCACGCCAAATACGCATAACCTTCATAACCAAGCTCTTGCTTTATTATCCCTATCAACATCGCTGTTATCTGCGCAGGTGAACTCGTGAAACATATTAATCCAGGTGTGTCTGACCATTGCTAGGGTGGTTGCTAGGGTAAGTAGTGGAGCTGGGCATAAAGCCTATTGGAAACTGTTTCTATTATCTACCTGTCCCTGGAGTTATGTTAAGGCGAGCTGCAGGATCCAGCACTTTCAGGTCCCTCAAGAGTGGATGGTCGAGGGGAAAGGAGGAGAACATCTTCTTAAGCACTGCCTCATAGAAGCTTCTCACAGTTCTACAACAGAATAAGAGTGAGAAAAATTTATTAGTGGTAATATTTTTAGGCACAGCACAGCCCATGCTCTCATACTGTCAAAAGATGATATAATAATACAACTACTGGGTAGTATACTCACTGAAAGATTTTCTTCTCGGCTGACACAGGGAGCTCAGCACTTCTCATAAATGCCTTTGTGTCTGCTCAAATAAAGAGATCTTCATCAGCCAACTGATGTCCATCTCCATACTCCACCTCCCTGAGAGGTACACCCACCATTGCCCTGGCTGGTATGAGGTAGCCCAGGATCCTCTTTATCAGCCTGCACATCTCCTCTTCAAGTCTGTGAATTTGTACTCCCTCTGACTACAGATAATATCAATGGTCACAACAAAATAACAGTGAAATAAGCACAAACAATAAGCACAAACATTTAAATACATACTATTATTCACTCATTCATTCAATATCATCGACACCCACCTGGAAGGCAATGTTAAATTCAGATAAAGGCTTAAGGGCAGCACTCAGGAACAGGAAGTAGGTCTTCACGATTGGATCACGCAGATGGCTTGCCAGATCACGCACTTTAACACTACTCTCTACCTCCTCATGACTGTTAAAGTAGGCCTACAGTACATAGAGATTAAGGGTGGCAATACTTGGTTAAAATGGAAATATAGCATAGTAAACTGTGTAAATATCTGCTGAGTTGAGTTACCATCCTACCTGTAGTGCATCCCACTGGTTCAGCACCCTCTGGATGCAGGTTAACAGACTCAGCCATCTGGTGCTGCAGTACCTGAGGAGCTTCAGGTGGTCTGAATCAGTGAAGTCTACAAACTCTTTGTAGACTTCACATCTTTTTGCACTGAGAGAAAGAAAATTACTCTGTAACTGGTTGGAATTGTGAGTGAGTGAGTGCGTGTAAAGAATATGAACTGCAGGCCTACTAGGCTACCTTGTTCATGAGTTAGCCACATGCAATGTTGTTACATTGTAACACACACAAAGATAGGCGAGATAAATAGCAGGCCTATATGTATGCATTTACCTTTTATCAAAGTGGGTGTATACCCCCACCAGGATGTCTTCAACAGGTACCTGGGCTGCTCTGATGCCACTGCCAGTGGCCAGCTGTACCAGGTGGCAGATGCAGCCAAGGTCCTCGACGTGGGGCTGGCTGGTCTTCAGTCTGCTGATGACAGAGTTATGTCGGCCTTTCATAACACTCGCATTATCAGAGTTAAAGGCAATCAGGTTATCCCATGGGATGCCTCTTTTTCTATTGGAAACAGGAAAAAATGCCACAAAAGCTCTCAGACAAAATGTAAGGTTGTAATTAAATGCAAACTACTAAACATGCCAACAACACAGTGCAGTTCCCCTTACCTTAATGCTTCACTCAGCTTTTCATACAGATTTTCTGCATTTCCTACATTGCATGTAGGCATCTCCAGGAATCTTGTAGCGACGTGCAGAGTGGCCTCATCGTAGAGTCTAGTCAGGATGACGAATTCTTTGTCTGTTTTTCTGTTGTTCGACTCGTCACACATCAGTGAAAAGGGCTGAGATCGACATGTTTTGGCGAACTCGTCCTCTAGTTCTGCTGCTATGGCACCTGTTGAGTGTCCAATAATTAGCTAGTAGCCTAAACATGCATGTCATGGGTTAATCCTCAAATGTTAGAATATTCAAACACATTTTATACAGTTTAGCAAATGTAAAGTTACAGTAGCCCAGCAGTAAGATAGGTAGCTATGTGGCTAGCTAACTTACCTTTGATGAGTTGAGTAGCCTTAGTTTTTCCTGTTGAGTATTTTCGTGCAATAGCAGAGTCCGGGAACATGTCAGCTACACACTTGTTGAAGTCGTCGTGGAAGGAGAAAGGAATGTTGTTTTTGGCACCCAACATGGCCATTTTTACCTCTGCACTTGTGACCTGGTCTGCCTCGGTGGCATTTCTCGTCACAAATGCTGACATCGCCTGGGCATGTTTCTGTGCCTCTAGCCCGCGCTTGTGCTTGGCGGATTTCTCGTGCTGACATACATCATTCCTTCCCCCGTGTGAGATGCTAAAGTCACAGTTACAAAGCTTACAAAACGCGTGACTGTCCCCCACCCTGCTCCTCTTAAGAAAAGTAAATTCGCTGTGCCATTGCTCACGGTATTTACATGATGGTTTAGCTTTTTTGGCAGGAGTGCCTTCCTTCTCCGTCGTGGCTTCCATATCTCAGTTTTTTTTCCCGCCTTGTCACTCATCATCTGACCTCACACACTAAACTCGCGATAACTGCCACCTACAGTACAGGCTACTGCAGGTGGCAGTTATCGCGAGGCTAGTGACAGAGCTCAGATTGGGAATGTTTTTTTTTTAAATAACACAGGCTAAAATACGGGAGATTTACGGGAAAATACTAATACGGGAGGACGGCGGGAAAGAAGGGCAAAATACGGGACTTTCCCGGCCAAAACGCGATACTTGAAAGGTATGGTCTGTATGTATATGTATGTTATTTTATAGGCTTATTGTTTGTTTAATGTAATGTTGGAACCTGTACCAAAGAGCTGTACTGAAAACAAATTCCACCAGCTTGGCTGTGTGGTCATTAATAAATCAAATCAAATCAAAATAGCCCCCATCACAGACGATTCTTGAGATGTGCCTATGTAGGGGCTGCTTATCAATACACGGTCCTACCATTCAGGCTGTCTCTAGCTCCTCACACTTTCACATAGTGCATGGAGAAGGCTCTTTCCCCTCTCAGAGAGATGGGAATCCATGTTCTGAACTACCTCGATGACTGGCTCATTCTAGCACAGTCGGAGGACTGTAAATAAGATAAATTATGCTATTGCGTTTTTATTGACAGTATGTTATGTTGGTAACTTAATGTATTAACTAACATCACTTAACAACATGCAACACATTTGTTATTGTGTTAATTACTCTTCGTTACTGTTAGTTTATGAGAATAGATGCTTATTGTTTGTTCATGTTAGTTCACAGCAATTGGTAACAAATACATTTTTTTATTTTATTATGTAGTAATGATAAAATGATAAATTTAACTTTTACTACGATTAATAAATGCTGTAGAGGTATTGTTCTTTCTTGGTTCATGTGAACTACAGTAAACAACATTATTTTAAAGCGTTAACATATTTTTATGTATTTATAGAATAACAAGACAATAGACGGATACAATAGACAGATGTAGTAAACATTGGGTTTATAAAAACAGTATGCATTTTAACATTCGGTATAATGTGTTATATAACTCCTAAAGGCATATTGTGAGTGTTCATTTACCGGACAATGTTTGATATATTTTACATTTACATTTATTCATTTGGCAGACGCTTTTATCCAAAGCGACTTACAAGTAGTTTTATACAGTGGCACATTACTGTAGAGCAATCAGGGGTAAGGTGCCTTGCTCAAAGGCCCTTCAGTCATGACCTGCTGGCACTGAGATTAGAACCGGCAACCTTCTGATCACAAGCCCAACGCTCTAACCATTAGGCCATCCTATATTTGTAAACCAGTAAAACAGTACCCATGGAACAGTATGGTTCCTCTGCACAGTATGCAAAAAAATATTTTGTTGCATTTTGGAAAAAATTTCAGATTAGCAGATTATCAGTTTTTCGTCAGAGACTTCCCCGGTTTGACACAATGTCGAGAGACCGACAGAAAGGAAACGTCTTGGTTACGGATGTAACCTCAGTTCCCTGATGGAGGGAAGAGACGTTGTGTCCTTTATGCCAAGCCCGCTGCAGCGACCTGGGTATCCGTCCTAGGTTCCTCAGCCCAAAAGGTGCATGAATGGGCATGCCATCTTCCTTTTATACCCGTATGTCAGAATAGAGCATCCTCGCAAATCGTAACCATCCAGTGGTGTAGTAAGGCATCAATTCATGTGATCATGACGAGAGGCCCTTACTATTGGCCGTACAGGTGATGGCCTTGTTACTCTAGAGACGAGATGGCCGCCCAACACTGTAAGAAGCACAGGGAAGTGTTATTTCCTCACTAAGGAAACACACTACGGAGACCAGTTCCCACCGCAAGTAGGATTTTTAGTGGAGACACCCACATGGTCACGCCCGCAGGGGAGAACTCATGGGAAAAATGTGCGGTTGTACTGAGAGAGGTGAAGGCCCATCTAGGGCAGATCATGGGCTACCAACATGGGAGCCAGATCAGGAGGATACATTAGACGTATCCACCATGTGGGGGGGTTACAATGTGTGGAGCACTAGGTCTGGTTAGAGCTATACGCTAGGTGCACAGGTGACTCCCGGCCTAAGGGCTCAGCCCGCCGCCAAGAACTGAGTAATGATGGATGGGATGCCTTGACTTCGTCAAGTGGAGGAAGTAGGGAGGCTGAAGTAATGCACTTACTCACCTGAAGAGGGGAGAAGGCGCTTCTTAGGTGTATGCACAACCGACCGTAGGTCTTGCTCAAGACCCGGTTTGACATTGGTTCTCGACAAGGCCCCCTTCTCCAGAAGTGTAGTAACCTCTGCCCGAAGCACGGGAGTGTTCTCGCCTCTGACTAAGGTAAGAGAATGCTGCGAAACTTGGTCGGGGTGCCTGCCAAACCAGATCGCGTAGCTGAGACGGATCGTCCTCACCCGTCATGGCGTGCTGGGGAGCTATGACCAGGCCCCTAGTCAGCGTGACGAAGGAACTAGCGAGGGGATCTGCTTCAACGCCCCTTGAGGGGAAGTTCTGTGGTAGGCAGCACGGCTGTCTCGTCAGGGCGGGGCCCTGAGGAGGCAAGCGGGTCTGCCAACTTACATGTCTTAAGTCCTTGACGCTGGACGCACAATTAAATGGAGAGTGCAGAGGGCTGTGGAAGCGCATGTGCAACGTCGAGTTGAGGCTGCTGCATGCTATGGGTATGCAGGGATAAAGGGAGTCTCTAAATCTTCCTTGAACACAACTTAAACACAATAAATAAACAGAGGCAGAAAGGAAACTAAATAGTGTCTAGATAATGAGTGAAATGGGAAACAGGTGCTGGTGAAATCAACAATGTCAGGTATGCATGCAGGGAATTGTGGGAATTGGAGTCCGGTGGGGAACATGCAGGCAGAGAGTGTTACATATATAAGTTCCCTTTCTGTCGGTCTCTCAACGTTGTATCGAGACTGACAGAATGGGGTTTGACATGAGAACCTTTTATCTCCGATTCTACTTTGAAAAGGCCAACGAACGCCCATTCATTCACCTTTTTGTTCTTCGGAACCTGCAAGGCTTATGCTGAGCAATTTTCGATTCTTCCTACTGGATCTACACCGCAGAGCAGTGGAACTCGTCCTGGCGTTTGCCATTCCCCTGGGCGTTTCAGTAGCTGGTCGGAGGTGGCTAAAAGAGCATATTTCTAAAATAGCAATTTCTCCTGCAGCGTGCACATGTCGCCAGGCATGTTTCACCGCTGTAGTCTTGGGTGCGACCGCACCATCCTTAAAACAGACAGGCAGTGAAGACTTAAGGCAGATAATGCAGCAGACCCCCTCGCCCCCCCAGGGCCCTGACCCTGGCGGGACAACTGTGCTGCCACCACAGAACATCCCCCCATCTCCCAGCTGGTTTCACTGTGACGTGCTGGGGAGCTTTGACCAGGCCCCCAGACATCGTTAGAGAGCGTGATCCGTCTCGGCCTTGCGATCGGTTTCTAGGCACTCACCCAAGTTTTGGGACATTTTCTAAGGTTGCCAGCCTTCTGGATAAGAAGTAGAGCCTTCTAGTAGAGCCTTCTCCCCCTCAGTCTGGCCCTTCCTCCCTGTGCCTTCACGAAGGTCACAGAGTCTGCCCTCACTCCCCCTGGGAGCAGGGCGTGCAAATGCTAACTATCTTGACGACTGACCTATCTTGGCACTCGTGGGATCTGTGGCCTACGCACAGGGACCATGTGCCTAGCACCTCGACCGATTGGGACTACGGGACAACCAGGAAAAGAGCATCCTCTCAACTGTCGGAGCACCTCTTTTCCCGGTATGGGACTAGACTCTGTTACCATACAGCATGCCTCATGAGAGCGTTCCCAGTTAATGATGTGCTGCCTGGCCCTTGTCAGGCAACAGTCACTGGTCGCCCTGAAACACTTCAGATTCTCCTGGGGAATATAGCGTCCTTGTCGGCGGTCATGCCACTCAGGTTGATGCATATGAGACCGCTTCAGCATTGGCTTCAGAGTCAGGTTCCCTGGAGAGCGTGGCACACCGGCACAAGCCGTGTTCCCATCACGTTGATTACGCGCACACCTCTCTCCAGGGGGAGTGAGGGTGAATTCCACGACCTTCGTAAAGGTGCTTGGAAACAGGGACAGACTGAATGGGAGGACCTTGTACTGACATGCCTGCCCCTCAAAAATGCAGAGGGAAGATTGAGACATGAGACCTTCAGTTCAATTGCCACAAACCAGGACGCGCTTCTGCGTGGGCATCCTGAACGGCAGCTTGCAAGGTGCTGTCCAGGGTACGCAGATCTAGAAGTTCGGGCTGTAAAACCCGCTGGATATCTCGGCCGAGGGGACGATTTGATGGCTTCCTTTGCCAGAGGGGTGGCAAGCGCCGGGGGAAAGGTGCACCGCAGCCCGACACTCATGGCGGCCCGAGAGAGCATAGCTAACATCTTTACGTCTGCTCTTTCCTGAGCTCGTTTCCGAGTGCGTGGCTTAGGAGTAAGACTGCGTAGGACAGTCTTTGGGGAACGGCTAGATGAGCGAGACAGGGTGCGAGCGGTCTGCAAGCCGGTGGGTGACGGATTAACGGTCACGATAATCCCCATATCACCCTTGTTGCTTGCCATCGCTGACAGCAAGGCCATAGCACCTGTGGTCACCGTTATTTAATGGTGTATTTTGATTTCAGGATGGTCAGCATTGAGGGCTTAGGTCTTCTATGAAGCAATCCATTCATGTCTTCGTCAGTGCTTTTGCTGTCTTTTTGTCTCGGTTTGTGTTAATCTAGTATCCGTGTGCGCTATGCGGGTGATGGTACAGAGGTGAGTAATTCAATACTTAAGCTATTTTAAGGTAATGGTAGATTTAATATATATATATATATATATATATATATATATATATATATATATATATATATATATATATATGAGCAATCCATACATTGACTAATAAAGAGACAACATTCAGAGAAAAGTGTATTGCACAAGTCTCCTATGGCGTCCATATCAAGTGTCACAGGGACTTATTGTTTTTATATGCAAAACCCGCAAGTAACAAATTATAAATTCTGGTTCCGTTCTGGTTCCGTTGCCCCAAATTCAAGGTTTTTTTTAATGGGGTAAATGAAAAAAGATATGTGGTTATATAGATTTTTGTATATATATATATATATATATATATATATAGTAAATAAATATTCATTAGTAAACATTTTCACGTACCTGCTTTTTTCATGTTGAACGATTGATTGGTTGTTTTTGCGGCAAACTTGTGGCTTTTATGAGCATGCGCATTGTTGACTGTTCACCGATTCAGGGTTAAACCTGGGTTGAGAGAGAAAGTTGATAACCAGCCTCATGAATTTTTTTTGTTTTGTTTTGTCCACTTGAACTTGTTTATCTCGTTTTGTGCAATTGGACTTTTGATAATGGTATTACAATTGTTTACCATATACAGTAGTTACACATTTTCGACTCGCATGTACTCTTAGTTTGACTGAAGTAAAAGTTTTCCCCCGTTTTCTTTTTAGCAGCAGATTTGCCTCGGAAAACTGTTTGTTTACAAAAGATTTGTGTACTCAAATCCTTAACCTGATCATCTGATTGGTCAAGGATTTTCACCTATTTTCTCCCTGTTACAAAACATTGAAGAGGCTTGTCAACACTTATCGACATCTGCTCATCAAGACTGTATGGAATAGAACACATGTAGAAATGAAGGCTACACTTTCTATATTGTTGTTTTTGAGCCTCTGTGGACTAAACTTTAGTCTCTTTAGAAAACACATTTATGTGAACACAAGACTTTCCTGGAACGGAGCACAAGAGTACTGCAGAAAACATCATGATGATCTCTCCACCCTCACCTCTAAAGAAGCACAACAGGTCATTAAACATCTGGATATTACTGACAGGTACATCTAGGTCGGATTTTACACGTATCCTGAAAACGCATTGAAATGATTTGGCTCTGGAGGAGAAAATTAACCAGCTTTTTGGCACAATGGAGAGCCAAACGAACTTGAACATGAACACTGTGCTGGTGCAGCGACATCTGACTCTTTGCTTTTTAATGTGGACTGCAACTGGGACTGCAACTGAGATGTTTAAGCTGATTCTGGTTAAAAAAAAACATGGGAAGAGGCTCTGGACTACTGCAGACAAACCTACAGTGATCTTGTCAGTATCACCTCCAGAGCCGGACAGTAACGGAGTACATTTACTCGAGTACAGTACTTAAGTACAATTTTGAGGGATCTGTACTTTACTTGAGTATAATTTTTGGGGAGTACTCATGACTTTACTCAAGTACATTTGAGAGGCAAATATTGTACTCTTTACTCCGCTACATTTCTATCCATAACCGTAAGTACACGTTACTTCTAAAAAGGAAAAAAGAAAAATCTCGGAAACCACCAATTTGTTTTTTCCCTCTCAAACGTGATTGGATTGTGCAGGCGCCACTTATTGGGCGAGCCTATCAGCAACAATCACCCAGACCTCAGAGCTCTATCATTTGCTGTACACAGCTGTCAATCATCTCACGTCTGCATGACACGTCCTGTGTACACTTCCTCATTCAGGACATCCGCGATGAAGCTAAAGTGACATTTCTTCACCAAAACAAGAAGCTAATAAATGCACGATTGAAGAATATGTGTTTTGTGTGTATTTTCATGCGATTTGGGGGTATTTTTATACGAATAAAGAATAAAGGTAAGGGAAGAGTAGCCAATAGCGTCATATAAAATGGTAAATATAACATGAAATGAACTTGAAAACATCGCGGCCGGTCAGCTGATTTTCTTTAATCATTATTATTTTCTCTTCTTTGCTCTATGCTGCGTGTATAACACGGTCAGGTTCAGAGGTGTGTCAGAACATTGCTATATCGCCTTCTTTGCTGTTTTAGGTTTATTGATTTCAGGGGCGGCGTTTGTGTATGGCCCTAGCGTTCAGAAAACATTGTTGAAACAAAGTACGTGTGCATAATGAGACTCATTATAGATAATTAAACTACTTTACACTGATGTGTACATGTAGCATAGGCGTCGGAAGCATGTGTATTTGAGAATGTATAAACACCGTTAATTCACATAGCGTCATTGACGTATAGTCTGTAAGACCGAAGATATGTAGTTTTGACGTGACATCATCGTAATGTTGGTTCGAAGCTCTTTTTGGCTAAACTCGTTTGTCTGCATTTTCCACATTTAAGATCATATACAGGCATTTATTTTCAATAAAACAAAGAAACTGTCTACAAAATGCCTAACAGTGGTTTTGGAATCAAGTGTGAGGTTATGGGTAGTGGGGATGGTCTTTATTTTCCCAATTAGTTGGCATCCATTTAATAATTTTAATAAATCGAATAATTTACACTATTGTTATTGTATTTCATTCATAATGTACAACGCTATCTGTGAAAAATTAAAAAAATATATTGTACGGAAAGACTTTGTAGTGCAGTCGCAGTTTAGGCTATTATGTATTTTGCGATTTGCCACTAGCTATGCCAGGATTAGTTTAAAAATGAAAAGAATCAAGGCTTAACAACCCTGCGACAAGGTAAGACATGTTTTATATTTAATCTTGTTTGCTGAATCTGATCAATGGTTGGTTTATAGTTTAGTCTCATAGTCGATTAACATAGTCGTTGGTGGTGGTTATGACAACATCTGGCTGGGTTATTTTTTACTACTTTAAGTTTTGTGGTTACATATATGTGGTATCATTTGGTTTCATTGTGGTTCGTTTTTGTATGGTCTGAGGAAATTTCGCCATACCCTAGGTTTTGATGAAACGCCACTACTGATTGATGAAAAAACAGAGAAACTCACATGTACACACAATTGTTAGCTGAATTGTATTTTCTAATATTACTCATTAATGTAAGCCGAGTATTTGCTTTGATGTTCTTGAGTATGCGGTGTGTTGTTTAAAACTGTTCGGTTCAAATATGGGTGCAAAAAATCCATTAAAACTCTAGCAGAGGTGAAAAGAATAAAGCATGGTAAAAAGATTAAAATTACTTTATTTTACTTTAAATTCCTTTAACATTCTCCAAGGTATTAACATTTTTCATAACTCCATGTAGGACGTTTCTGTACATAAATGTAAGCACTGTGGCAGTAGTAATGCAATATTTAGAAAATGTACTCTTGTACTCTTGATACTCAAGTACTTTTAAAAACATGTACTTCAGTACTTTTACTTAAGTACACATCTGACTGTAGTACTTTTACTTGTACTTGAGTAAAATTTAGCAAGGGGTATCTGTACTTTTACTCAAGTAATGAACCTGTGTACTCTGTCCGCCTCTGATCACCTCTGAAAACATTACGACAGACGTGGAGACAAACTGTCATGACTCTGGGTCTGTTATTTCCGTTTTCTGCCTGCGTGGCTTTGTTTTGTTTCATGTTGAACACGTGGGGAATTGTTTGACAGTTTGCCACACGTTCCGTTCTTCCAGCATGACACAAACACCATGATGGCTCAAACACGTTATGTTTGGACTGGCCTGGGTCAGTGGGGATGAATATGAAACCGAGTCTCATAATGCAGCTCCTCAGTGCCCGGCCAAAAATCTCCGGTGTGATGCTTTGGATACAACACTTAAGGTTTTAAAACCTCAAGACTGTGAGGAGAGACTCAACTTTTCTGTATCAAGAGGAAAACTTAAAAGGCTATCTAAAATACTTTATATATCTGGATACATACTGTAATGCTTTGATGTTATATTTAGAAAACTGATATATTTATACTCAATTTCCCCTTTCATTTAAAAAAAACTATTTACATCATGTAAACATATAAGTAAAGAGGTTTTCAATCTGTTCATGGAGAGTGAATTTTGTTTATAGAATGTCTTAAACAGACTCTTAGCTCATGTATTCTGAAAACAATTTGATCAAATTTACAATCTATCTATCATTTTTTTTTTACTGACTTTTCCTGTAACATATAGTGTGTGTATCTTGAAGTAGCGATACTTTCTTTACTGATCCCTGCATACAAATATTTTCTTTGTTTATCAGGCATTTTCTTTCAAATAAGCTCTAAATGGTTAATTAAACTATGTTTGCTAATAAGCTACCTACACACCCCCTAACCAAAAACTGTGCTTTCAGCATGGCTGATGGCCTAAATGCTGTGAAAGAGCATTAGAGGGTTGGGCGTGTGATCAGAAGGTTGCCGGTTCAAATCTCAGTGCCAGCAGGTCATGGCTGAAGTGCCCTTGAGCAAGGCACCTTACCTCTGATTGCTCTGCAGTAATGTGCCACTGTAAAAAACTACTTGTAAGTCGCTTTGGATAAAAGCGTCTGCCAAATGAATAAATGTAAATGTACTGCATTTACAAGTGACAGTTTTGTAAAAGCCTCATGAATGCTTTTAGTCCGTTAGAGATAAGATATACATTTTTGTATAAATATTGCCTATATGTTTTGTTCAATCCTCTTAGCGTTGCCTACATTCAGGCAGGAGTGTCTGCCTTAATAATATTATTATTGTAATTCAGCAAAGCGCAGCTAGCATGCAAACACATTAGTTAATTTGTTATTAGAAGAGTCATTTTAAACCAGTTCAGCGGCAAAGCTTGGCATCTCTAGCAAGCAAAAATGGTAAAGTCAAAATGTTTTTGCGGAGAGATTGGCCAAATGGCGCTTGCTAGCTATAGTCCCTTTTGCTAAATATCCATAACACTACCCTTTTATGTACATGCTGCTGAAATAAACGATCATATGACATAGTCTCCTTGCCCTCGAGGTGGTTCTACCTGCTAACATAAACCTTTACGGGGCTGTGAAAAATAAAGCAGTCACGTTTCGAAGACTGTGAACAGTGGTGCTTTATTTGTATTGACTAAGAACTTCTGATTTTTATTTGACTAACGTATTTAAATGTCTGTTAACAAGATTAAGGTAACGGATTGTACAACAATTTAATAAAGTTCTCTATAGATGCTTTTCAACAATAATTTTAAACCTCTGCCAGAATTACAGAGAGCTTTGAGATGGTATGCTTTGCTTGTATTAAGGTCAAGTAAATAAAAGTGACCGATTAAGTACAATCGGTCAGCTTTTCTAATAATATAAATCCGGTTAAAAATACACTTCCCATGGGCATCGAGGATGTACTACACAATCCTCTCGTGGTGGTTACCCGAAATTAAAAGACTTACACTAGGTGTAACATCAGTAATAGGAGGAAGGGGTCTGTCCCCCAGCGACCTGGCATCCAAGGGTTCGTTGAGAGGCAAGGCTGGGATTCCCCACTCCTGAGCGGTCTGGGTACTGATAAAGTTACCCTCAGCTCCTGAATCTAGAAGAGCTTGAGCCTAGTGTTGGATTCCCTGGAACCGGACTTGACAGGATAGCAATGTGCAGAGAAGAGGAGAGGTTGAGGAACTTATCACACCCACCCGGACTCTCCGTCTCTCGGGTGGGCTTTGGGTTTTAGTGGACAATGAATGAACCCGGCTTTCCGCAATAAAGACACAGGCCCTGGGACAGACGAGCCTGCTTCTGCTGTGGGGTGAGCTTCATGCGGCCCAACTGCATGGGTTCAGACGTCACAGGAGGACTTTCATTGACTGGAGTGGGAGGACTCAGCGACTGGGTTTGAAATTGATTCAAGAAAGGGTTGTTGGGACGACGTTGACGGCGGCGGGATAACCGGCTCTCGACCCGGACAGCGAGAGAAATGAGGGAATCTAAATCCCTTGGTAGGTCAAGAGGGGCTAGTTCATCGGCAATGGTATGGTCAAGTCCCTCCAAAAAACGGGCCCTCAGGGCGTTCTCATTCCAATAACAGGCAGCTGCGAGGGTCTTGAGACGAATAGTATACTCAGTCACTGAACCTCCCTGAAATTCCACTGAAAAAAACTGAAATTCCATCATCCCTTCTTGCCAAAAGATGCCAGAACTTTACTTAAAAACAAAGACTTGCCATAGTGTTGCTTCCTTTGCAAGTGGATCATTTTATTATTTTGGCATACAGAAAATGTTCTGTCGCTTTTTTGAGAAGCTGACATTAGATGATCAAAATCAGCACAGTTTCAGATTACAATTAAACATTGATGGTCTGAAAAAGGCCTGTGCTGATTGCTCTTTTCTGTGGAAACTCAAAGCCTCAGTCACTGTCAGAACATCTAAACGATCTGATTTGTGAGTTGAAATCTATGAGCACAGGATTTGTTGTAAATGGCAAGACCTTCTTTTTAACCGTGTGCTCTGTAATATGTGATGCGCCAGCGAGGGCCTTTATTAAGGGTATTAAGTCACACAATGGGTACAGTGGGTGTGATAAATATGTACTGCCAGGCATTTACATTAATAATCGCATGACATTTCTAAGAGCTTGATGCTAAAGTGAGAACTGAAATATATTTTTTTTGCAGAAGATGAAGACCACCATTTAAAGCATTCCTCATTTAGTGAAACATCTGTCCCTATAGTCAGTAGACTATATGCACTTATTGGCTTAGGTGTGATGCGTCGTCTTCTTGATTTGTGAATCGGCACTTGTGGAAAGTTATGTTATCGTATTTCTGAAACCCACATTGGACCCTACTATTACCGACAGTTACAGACCTGTCTCTCTCTTCCCTTTTATTGCGAAAACTCTTGAAAATGCAGTTTTCAACCAAGTTTCCTAGTACCTATCCCAGAACAATCTACTTGATGAAAAGCAGTCTGGCTTCAAAACAAACCACTCCACTGAGACTGCACTGTTATCGGTCAAAGGAGCACTGCGGCTAGCCAAGGCGAAATCCAAATCCTTCGGTCCTGATTCTGCTAGACCTAACTGCAGCGTCTGACACAGTCAATCACCAGATACTGCTAGCAACCCTGTGATCCTTAGGAATCTCTGGCTCCCCTCTCCGCTGGTTCCAATCCTACCTCTCCGGCAAATCATTCAAGGTGTCATGGAGGGGCTCGCTGTCCACTGCTCACCATATGATCACTGGGGTCCCTCAGGGATAGGTGCTTGGACCGCTGCTTTTTTCCATCTACATCACATCCTTAGGACCCATCATACGGACACACAGCTTCTCGTATCACTGTCATCCTGACGATCTACATATCGTTTCACCCAGACTATACCACTGTAGCAGCTCGCATAAGAGCCTGCCTAGAAGACATCACAGCTTGGATGAAAGAGCATCACCTCCAGCTGAACCCGGCCAAGACACCACTACTCATGTTTCTGGCACACCCCACGGTGCAACTTGATCTCACCATCCAACTTGGCAAAACCACAATCACTCCTTCCAAAACAGCCAGGAACCTCTCAGACATTTTTGATGATTGAAGCACTTATAGCGATTTTGGCCTATAGCGATTTTATTGAATATAAGAGGAAGCAAGCAATTGTTAGGAAAGTACTTAAAGAGGCTAAAAGATATTATTGGAGACAGTACTGTGAAAGTATTGGAGAAGAAACAGAAATTGGTTCAGTGATTCAAGTTTACCAGGGTTCTACGCTAACTTTTTTCCCGAGGAGTACATGTGCTCTTAAATGAAAAAATTTAGGAGCACACAAAGAAATTTAGGAGCACAGTACAAAATTATTATTTTTTAATTAGTTTATTAAACAACTGAACAAATTTCATGCATATACTTCATGCATATACTGTTTCTGCCCTCTACAATATTTGCAGAACATGAGGTTGTTCTCAAAATCCAGCCATGGGAAAATCTTAAGCCAATTGACATTAAATGTATATGATCTCCCTTTGCCGGCTCCAGTGGATGTTGACGTGACAGCGCTAGTCACCACAGGTTCGCTAAAGTTGTTCTCAACTTCTTGTAAATCTTGTGAAGAAACCTCGTTAAAGTTAGTTGAACCTTCCATATCCCCCTCCCCTGATTCTTCTTTCTCCTCATCTCTTTTTTGCTTAAAATAAAAACGTATGTTCTTCATTTTCTTTCCAATTTTATCTTTCCAGTTTTTACCTCACTCGACTCTCTTTCCGCTTAAAATCCAGCAGTTCCCGCACATTCCCACACTAATTCAGTGATTGGCTCATTGGTTGCGAATCGTCGCTCTCATTTGCATAATGTTAAGCGCGTCATCATGCTACCAAGTGATCTGCTACTCCTCACAGTGTTCCCACTTAGCGTAATTCTCATCTCGCTTGTATAGTGGGACATCTACTGGTATTTCCCTAAACATAAACATTTGTTAGGATCTATTTGTATAAAAAGGCTGTTATCTTTTTTTTAATTGACTAAAGTGTCCAAAAAAAACATTGCCAGGCCTAGTTGCTGGTCTGTGAGTCTTGCCCTATTTGTGTTTGATCATGTTCTCTTGGGGCTTGACCCTTCCTGTTTTATAAGTGTACTGTATATACTGAGTTTTGCATTGTGAATAATATATTTTATTAAAATATTTGTTTTGAAATGCAAAATAAATGTAGCATATGATATTGGTTAACCAGTACACAAAACAAAGTTTTTTTTCCACAAAATACTATGTTTAGTAATTATACATTAAATTATTTATATAACAATATTAAACTGTATTTTCGCCATGCTTTTACGCCATGCTTTTAAGCAAAATAAAGGTCGAAGGAGTCAAAAGGAAGGTGTAGTTAAAATGAAATATGGTAAGGTCTACATTTCTTAATGTGACTTTTAGTTTGACAGCGGAAGTTTGGGGTTTACGCATCTACACGCAATTACGCGTCCACGCGTCTAACGTCTGTTCGCGTAATTACATTTCTGCCTAAATGGCCTTCCATAGTTCATCGCGCTGTTGTTCAGTTTGAGGACAGCCCGTCACTCGCACACTGTGCTCGTAAATTATTTTTCAAGTTCGCACATAACTATTTTTAGGCGCAAATGCGAGTGAAACACTCGCACTGTAGAGCCCTGTTTACACTGAAGTAGTTGTAGGTGTGTTTTTCTTTGATGTGGAGAAAGCCTACGACATGTAATGGGAAGAGGGACTCCTAATCAAACTGGACAAGATGGCTATAGAAGGAAGAATGTATAATTGTATTCATAGCTTCCTATTTGAGAGATCCATTCAAGTCAGGGCTTCTTACTCTAAAACATATATTATTGAAAATGGAACTCCTCAGGGAAGTGTGTGTAGCCCCATAGTATTTCATTTGATGATTAAACTGAGGAGTTTAAAGTATAAGAAAACCTTTATCCCAACTGCAATTGGTATTTTAAATAGGACCTTAAAATGAATTTATGTATTTGTATTTTCTATCTTAATGGGATGAATGTAACGTTATGTGTCGCTGTAATGAGTACTGTTTGTGTGTCTGAGCCTTTTGTCTAAAGAAAATGTTCTACCCCATTGGGGATGGACAATAAAGCTTTTTGAATTTGAATTAAGGACATTTTCTCTCAAATTGGTGACGGGGTTAGAAGGTCCCTTTTTTCAGATTATATGGGCCCTTTGGAAAAGAGGAAGGAATGTTCCTTATGTGGTCAAAAGGAGGTGGAAAAATGGGCAGATAAATGGGGATTTTGTTTATCGACATCGAAAACCGAAAATCCCTTCCTTGAACCGCCACCTTAACGTGGTGGAGGGGTTTGAGTACCCGAGTGACCCTAGGAGCTATGTTGTCGGGGGCTATATGCCCCTGGTAGGGTCTCCCAAGGCAAACAGGTCCTAGGCGACGGGTCAGACTAAGAGTGGTTCAAAAACCCCTTATGATGTTGGAAATAACAAGGACCGTGACGTCGCCCGGTATGGCGCAACCGGGGCACCACCCTGGAGCCAGGCCCGGGGTCGGTGCTCGTATGCGAGCGCCTGGTGGCCGGGCCTTTCCCCACGGGGTCCGGCCGGGCTCAGCCCGAAGGAGCGACGTGGGGCCGCCTTCCCGTGGGCTCACCACGTGCGGGAGGGACCATAGGGGTCGGTGCGTAGTGGATTGGGCGGCAGTCGGAGGAGAGTGCCTCGACAGCCCGATCCCTGGACACGGAAGCTAGCTCTAGGGACGTGGAACGTCACCTCGCTGGCGGGGAAGGAGCCTGAGATGGTGCGTGAGGTTGAGAGGTTCCGACTAGAGATTGTCGGGATCACCTCTACGCATGGCTTGGGCTCTGGAACCACACTCCTCGAGAGAGGATGGACACTTCATCACTCTGGAGTTGCCCATGGGGAGAGGCGGCGGGCTGGCGTGGGTCTGCTTATAGCCCCCCAGCTCTCCCGCCATGTGTTGGAGTTTACCCCGGTGAACGAGAGGGTCGTTTCCCTGCGCCTACGGGTCGGGGTTAGGTCTCTCACTGTTGTTTGTGCCTACTGGCCGAACGGCAGTGCAGAGTACCCGACCTTCTTGGAGTCTCTGGGAGGGGTGCTGGAAAGTACTCCGACTGGGGACTCCGTTGTCTTACTGGGGGACTTCAACGCCCATGTCGGCAACGACAGTGACACCTGGAGGGGCGTGATTGGGAGGAACGGCCCCCCTGATCTGAACCCGAGCGGTGTTCAGTTATTGGACTTCTGTGCTAGTCACAGTTTGTCTATAACGAACACCATGTTCAAGCATAAGGGTGTCCATCAGTGCACGTGGCACCAGGACACCCTAGGCCGCAGGTCGATGATCGACTTTGTGGTTGTTTCATCTGACCTGCGACCATCTGTTTTGGACACTCGGGTTAAGAGAGGGGCGGAGCTGTCAACTGATCACCACCTGGTGGTGAGTTGGATCCGATGGCAGGAGAGGAAGCTGGACAGACTCGGCAGGCCCAAACGTACTGTAAGGGTCTGCTGGGAACGCCTGGCCGAGTCTCCTGTCAGAGAGATCTTTAACTCCCACCTCCGGCAGAGCTTCAACCAGATCCCGAGGGAGGCTGGAGACATTGAGTCCGAGTGGACCATGTTCTCCGCCTCCATTGTCGAAGCGGCCACTCGGAGCTGTGGCCGTAAAGTCTCCGGTGCCTGTCGAGGCGGGAATCCCCGAACCCGGTGGTGGACACCGGAAGTAAGGGAAACCGTCAAGCTGAAGAAGGAGTCTTATCAGGCCTGGTTGGCTTGTGGGACTCCTGAGGCAGCTGACAGGTACCGGCAGGCCAAGCGAACTGCTGCCCGGGTGGTTGTGGAGGCAAAAACTCGGGCCTGGGAGGAGTTTGGTGAGGCCATGGAGAAGGACTATCGACTGGCCTCGAAGAGATTCTGGCAAACCGTCCGGCGCCTCAGGAGAGGGAAACAGTGCCCTACCAATGCTGTTTACAGTGGAGGTGGGAGGCTGTTGACCTCAACTGGGGATGTCGTCGGACGGTGGAAGGAGTACTTCGAGGATCTCCTCAATCCCACCGTCACGTCCTCCATTGAGGAAGCAGAAGCTGAGGGCTCAGAGGTGGACTCGTCCATCACCCAAGCCGAAGTCACTGAGGTAGTCAAGAAACTCCTCAGTGGCAAGGCACCGGGGGTGGATGAGATTCGCCCTGAGTACCTCAAGTCTCTGGATGTTGTGGGGCTGTCTTGGCTGACACGCCTCTGAAGCATCGCGTGGCGGTCGGGGACAGTGCCTCTGGGATGGCAGACCGGGGTGGTGGTCCCTCTTTTTAAGAAGGGGGACCGGAGGGTGTGTTCCAACTACAGGGGGATCACACTTCTCAGCCTTCCCGGGAAAGTCTATGCCAGGGTACTGGAGAGGAGAATACGGCCGATAGTAGAACCTCGGATTCAGGAGGAACAGTGTGGTTTTCGTCCAGGCCGTGGAACGCTGGACCAGCTCTACACCCTCTACAGGGTGCTGGAGGGTTCATGGGAGTTTGCTCAACCAATCCACATGTGTTTTGTGGATTTGGAGAAGGCATTCGACTGTGTCCCTCGTGGCATCCTGTGGAGGGTGCTTCGGGAGTATGGGGTCTGTGGTCCTTTGCTAAGGGCTGTCAGGTCCCTGTACGGCCGGAGCAGGAGCTTGGTTCGCATTGCCGGCAGTAAGTCGGACTTGTTCCCAGTGCATGTCGGACTCCGGCAGGGCTGCCCTTTGTCACCGGTTCTGTTCGTAATTTTTATGGACAGAATTTCTAGGCGCAGCCAGGGGCCGGAGGGTGTCAGGTTTGGGGACGACACGATCTCGTCTCTGCTATTTGCGGATGATGTTGTCGTGTTGGCCCCTTCAAACCAGGACCTTCAGCATCCACTGGGACGGTTTACAGCAGAGTGTGAAGCGGCTGGAATGAAAATCAGTACCTCCAAATCCGAGGCCATGGTCCTCAGTCGGAAAAGGGTGGCTTGCCCACTTCAGGTTGGTGGAGAGTTCCTTCCTCAAGTGGAGGAGTTTAAGTATCTCGGGGTCTTGTTCACGAGTGAGGGAAGGATGGAACGGGAGATTGACAGACGGATCGGTGCAGCTTCTGCAGTAATGCGGTCGATGTACCGGTCCGTCGTGGTGAAGAAAGAGCTGAGCCGCAAGGCGAAGCTCTCAATTTACCGGTCAATCTACGTTCCTACTCTCACCTATGGTCATGAGCTTTGGGTCATGACCGAAAGGACAAGATCCCGGATACAGGCAGCTGAAATGAGCTTCCTCCGCAGGGTGGCTGGGCGATCCCTTAGAGATAGGGTGAGAAGCTCGGTCACCCGAGAGGAGCTCGGAGTAGAGCCGCTGCTCCTCCACATCGAGAGGGGTCAGCTGAGGTGGGTTGGGCATCTGTTACGGATGCCTACTGGACGCCTTCCCCGGAAGGTGCTCCGGGCCCGTCCGACCGGGAGGAGACCCCGGGGAAGACCTAGGACACGCTGGTGGGACTATGTCTCCCGGCTGGCCTGGGAACGCCTCGGTGTCCCCCCGGAAGAGCTGGAGGAAGTGTCTAGGGTGAGGGATGTCTGGGCATCTCTGCTTAGACTGCTGCCCCCGCGACCCGGCCCCGGATAAGCGGTAGAAAATGAATGAATGAATGAATGAATGACATCGAAAACCCAGGTTTTATGCTATTCAAAAAAGAGAACAAACCCTAAAATGAGTCTCATGTTATATAATCAACAATTAGAACAAATGAATGTGATTAGATTCCTGGGACTATGGCTCGATTAAAAAAAATACATATGCAACACATGTACAGAAAATAGTTTAAAAGTGCAAAAAAGTAAATACTTCAAGATGTTAAATTGGAGTGGATTGGGGTGCTAAGCGTCTCTCTTTGAAGAATATATTTTGTGCTTTAATTAGATTAAGTATAGTCTTTGGATGCATTGCATATAGGTCAGTGTCTAAAACTGTATTACAGAAGGTGGAAAGAATTCAATCAGAAGCTTTACGTATATGTTGTGGTGTGATAAGATCTACTTCTCTGTCTGCAATGCAAATAGAAATGGAGGAAATGCCAATAGAATTGAGTAATTAAGCTAATGCTGAATTATTGGGTATTAATAAAGGGTCACTCTGTGACTCATCCCATTAAGAAGGTGTTGGATAAATGCTCGGCCCAAGAGTCTGCCAAGTATAGTAGTTTTGGATGAACTGCTGAAAAAGTTGCTCAATCATATATAATTTTAAACATAGAAATGTGCCATTCAGTTGTAGTATCAACTATTTCGCCTTGGCTGCTCCCGTCGCCAGAAGTAGATCTTGGGTTGCAAGAAATGGTTAATGATAACAATAGAGTAATACCAAATTGTGAAGTGGTTTAAACAGTATCTTGAACAAAATTATAAGAGTCTTCACTGATGGATCAAAAGATCCTGTTACTGGTCGAGCTTCAGCAGCTGTATGTATCCCACACTTTAATATTAATATTGACAAAAGAGTTTCTGATCATGAAGTGTACACTACAGAAATGGTAACAATCTTACTTGCTACTAGCTGGATGGAGGATGCGCAAACTAAGAATGTGGTTATTGTCTCAGACTCATTCTCTGCATTGACAAGTCTTCTCTGCGGTAGATCATCGAGACAAGACATTTTATATTAAATCCCAATAAGCGTGTTAAGAATAAATACACATGTTGTTGTTCATTGCCAAGGCGCTGTTAGGAAGATTACTTAATTATATCTGTAGTCTCCTATTTTATCACACTTGTATTATACAACTAGATCTTCAACTAAATTGCTTTTAAAAATCCCAAGAATATATACAGAGCCTTTTCTTTTAATGCACCTTTTTTGTGGAATGACCTGCAGATGATCTTAATGTTGGAACAACTCCCTTCACTAAAAGTTTTAAAAAATGTGTTATGGAACAAGTTAAGTGAAACATGTAAATGTTTTAAATGAACTTGTTGATCTCCTCTATGCTCTCAAACACTCATTGTTTGACTTGTCTATAGTTGTTTGATGTGTAACCTTTTGTGCTGCCATTTTGGCCAGGACTACCTGGAAGAAGAGATTAAAATCCCAATGGTCCTATCCTGGTAAAATAAAATAGAAAGCGGTTCAGTAAGCTAAGAATGCTCTGAAAACATCTCATATAGAAATGAAGATTCCGCTAAGCAAAGAAGCTGAAGCTAAAGTCAAAACCAATTTAAGCCAAGCAATTTAAGCCAAGCAATTTAAGGCAAATGGCAAGATATGTGGAATGCGGTGGGTTGAGGAAGGCATCTCTATCACATTCAGCATCAGGGTGGGAGGTGGAAGAGGGAATTTTGGTAGCAGTAGAGAGGATATAATTATCACAAAACTTCGTATTGGTCACACTGCACTTAATCTCTCTTTATTTAGAGAATTGTAGTCATTGTGGATTATTAGAAACTATTTAATTGCTCAGTTTATGAAAATGATAGAGATTCATTACTGGAAAAGGGAAAATAAAGTGGGAATGAAAGAATTTCAATGAAAACACTGAATAATGTATCAAATACATATAAAATATACTGTTCTCTAATATAATTTAAAAGATGCTAGGATGAAATACTGAGATTTCTTAAATTTATTTCCAATTACTTTAATTCATTTTTCGTTTCTAATTAAATATGTATCCAGTCCAGTAGGTGGCGGAAGTGCACCAAATGTTTGTTTGCCACCCGCCATAGACAATTTAGAAGAAGAAGGAGAACAATGCGCCATTCACAGAGATATGAAACTTTAACGTTCCTTTATTAGTTGTGAAATATAACTAGTAAACTGTTACACTAATGCGTTAAATTGTGATAATTTATTGTTTGTGTTGGTAGTTTTCTTAAGTTTGGTTTAATTTGCATGTGATTGTTTGTGCACGTGCTGCAGAACGCCGCAGTCTGGACACATATATCAACAACACATGTTTATAATGCAGAAATATTCCTGTCATTCTAAACGGAACAAGTCGTTTATCAGTTGAAACAACGATGGATTTTATTAAAGAAGAGAGGGAAGACACGAATGCTCCAAAAACATGTGAAGTGAAAACCAAATGTTGTAACGTTACGCAAGTCTTTGTTTTACTCTCATATCCGCTTAGAAACTTAATTCATCTAACGGTGCGCTTTAGAAAACAAGAGCAGTGAAAGCGTGGTTAATATAATACAACGTAGAACGATCATTTTATGTAGAAGTCCTCAGATGTTATGACTAGAATTGTCACACAACGTATTTTCTTAACACTCATTTTAGATCTGGTGGAAGTAAAAGAGGAATGTCATGAACTGAAGGTGGAGGAGAAATATCTATTCCAGGAACCTCATCACTTCAAAACTGAAGAAGCTGCTGTGAAATCTGAAGAGGATTCTTTAAGTTGCTGGCAGACTGAGATTGACTCCTCTCCAAAAACAACTAGAAAGACAGGGGGCAACGTTTTGTTCACAAGCATTATATGTAAAAAGAGTTTCACAAAAAAAAGAACACATTTTGGATCACTTCAAAATACACGCGGAAGAGAAGTCTTTCACATGTGACCATTGTGAAAAGAGTTTTGTTCATAAAGCAAGCCTAAAAAACCACATGAGGGTTCATTCCGGAGAGAGACCTTTTGTATGCCATCAGTGTGGAAAGAGTTACATCCATAAAGATAACCTCACCGACCATTTTAGAACCCACACCGGAGAGAAGCCCTTCAAGTGCCCTCAATGTGAAAAATGTTTTGCGCATAAAAGTAGCATTATACATCATGTAAAAACTCACACTCAAGAGAGACCTTTTCAATGTCTTCAGTGCGGGAAGGGTTTCGTGCATAAAGGAAACTTAAGCGTCCACACAAGAATTCATTCTGGGGAGAGACCTTTCGCATGCTCGAAGTGCGGGAAAGACTTCAAGTATCAACCCAACCTATTAAGTCATATGAAAATGCATTTGGGTGAGAAATTGCATTGTTGTTCTCATTGTGACAAGAGTTTCAATGAGGAGAGTCAGCTCAAAAAACACCTGAAAATCCACGCAAATGAGAAGCCGTTTGTGTGCTCTTTTTGTGACAAAACATTTTTATTGCACTACAATTTAAAAGAGTATCAGAAAGTACATACTGGTGAGAGACCCTATGTGTGCTTCAAATGTGGCAAAGCTTTTGCAAGAGCCATTCAGTTGAAAGAGCACGAATATAGTCATCCTGAAGAAAAACCTTTCAAGTGTTTATATTGTGGAAAGGGCTTTCCACGTTCATGTTCCTTGAAGAAACATGTGAGGATGCATACTGGAGAGAAGCCCTACAACTGCCCCTTGTGCGGAAAGGGTTTTAGCCAATTAAGTAATTCTCTGACCCATAAGAGAAAGCATTGTCCAAAGTTGACAAGGTGAACTATTGAAGTTGCTGTGAAATCTCACAGTTTGAGCCGGAAATCACATATCTACCTCCATCAGTTCAGCAGTTTTCATTGCTCGAAGAACTGTAAACACTGACAGTAATAATATCTTAAGACAAATACAGTGCCACTCCCTTTTGCTGGAAGCTTGAAGGGGTAAAGCAAAAAAATTTTTTTAGATTATGGACATGTGATGTTAAAACTAAGTGTAACTTGTTATTGTTGTATGCCATAAATTTCATGATTGTAGATCACATAATTACCCGTAATAAAAGTTTGCTGAATATTGTTTTTTTGAAATATACATTATAAATATAAATATACACCATATCTTAGTCTCTCTCTACTCTTTACTCTCTCTTTTTCTCTCTCTCTCTCTCACACACACACACTCACCCTCTATCTATCTCTCCAACTCACTCACTTTGAACACACACACACACACACACACACACACACACACACACACACACACACACACACACACACACTCGCTGTCATTCTCTTACTCACTCAGTCACACACACCACATTTCACACACATTTGCCATTAAAATATTGATCTCAATAGTAATGTAACTATGCTTGCTTTGTTTTTTTTTTTCACTTTTTCCTATCTGGACACTGATTATTACCTGTGTGAGACTTGATTTTTACATGGCAGTTCAATTAATATTGTCTTTTTAGACCATTGGTATTGACTGGGTTGAGTTCTTTTATTGGTATAGGCAAGGGACATGGACTAAAATGCACCAGAATGCAGGAAATCGCATCTATGAAATTAAAAAAATTGCCCACACACAAACAGCCCCACCTAAAATATTTTTCACCAGCCGCCACTGGTCTAAACCTAGTTCAAAACACATTACAAGCAGTTAATTATTTGATTATCTTAATAAAAAAGTTGCTAAAAAATAAACGAATGCTTGACTTAACTCACCTATTTTAGCTCGGTTAGTGAAAATGCTTTTTTTAGGTTAGTACAGTCAATGTGAATTTGCTCTAAATTATTAGTTGGGCGTAATATCTTAAATTTTGTGTGTTTAAACTGTTGTAGTTTGGAGTGGAAATATAGCTTTTTTAGAAAAAAAATGTTGTTTTGAATGAGGATTGTTATATTAGATTTCATTTTTAATTTCACAATCCTGGTTTTTTTTACAGGTCATTGCTGAGTCATGTGTGAACGTATGTGGTTGGACCACAGTATTTGTAACTACAAATCCCTACAAGTCTTGACATGCAATGTCATCCACAAACAAATTTTTCTGAAACTTTTCACAGAATCATAGTAGCCATTTTTGCAATGGTGTTTAATTGGTATGAAGGTGTTTTTTAAGTGGATGTGCAAACCTCCACTTAACCCCCACATGGCAGGATAACCAAAGGATGGATAAAGATGCTGAACACATTTACTAAAGAGAACAGTATTTAAAATGTCCAGTTGGTGGCTCCCATGCATAAGAAAACAAAAAGTGGGAAAAACAATCCCACTTGGATCATTAAGTTAACTACATTATCAAACATTTACATCATGATGTTTTACATTCAGCTGCTGAAAAATTAAGAGACCATTCCAAATACTGTGGCCAGTCCAGTGTCTGTTAAATTTCAACAAAATCACTCAGAAATGACAGTAATCCAACAACAATGTGAAAGACTGACAGCATGACAAGACACATAAAAACAGAGGTAAAATCCATTGTAATCACTTATAATTTTTTGAACTTTTCATAAACACATATACAAATATTACTGTTGTATTGCTCAAAAGTAAATACCTTTTTTTGCAGTATTTGTGGTCTGAAAAAAAAGTTTATTTTTACTGCTGGCCAGTTGCCGGGATTATTACATATTTCTTCGGCGGGGCAGGAGTGGCACTAGACTATACACAGAAAGATGGAAATTTCTTTAAAAATTTAAATGAATGGTGTGGAAACTTTCTTGTTGATATTAATATAATTCCAAAGTTTCTCCATATCTCTCGCTCCAGACTCTTTCTCTCTCTCCCCGCATTATTGCACTACAATTTAAAAGATCATCAGAAAGTACATACTGGTGAGAGACCCTATGTGTGCTTCAAATGTGGCAAAGCTTTTGCAAGAGTCATTCAGTTGAAAGAGCATGAATATAGTCATGCTGAAGAAAAACCTTTCGAATGTTTATATTGTGGAAAGGGCTTTCCACGTTCATGTTCCTTGAAAAAACATGTGAGGATGCATAATGTAGAGAAGCCCTACAACTGCCCCTTGTGCGGAAAGGGTTTTAGCCAATCAAGTAATTCTCTGACCCATAAGAGAAAGCATTGTCCAAAGTTGACAAGGTGAACTAATGATGTTGCTGTGAAATCTCACAATTTGAGCCGGAAATCTCATATCTACCTCCATCAGTTCAGCAGATTTTATTGCTCGAAGAACTGTAAACACTGACAGTAATAATATCTTAAGACAATCCATGTCTTAAGTGTCCAACTCCCATGTTTGTTTGCTTTTTTATGTGTTCATTTTGGTATAGCTTTTCTGTAGCTCAGTGGTTAGAGCTTGGCACTAGCAGTGTCAAGGCCGTGGGTTTGATCCCAGGGAATGCAATGTAATTCGCTTTGGATGAAACCGTCAGCCAAATGCGTGAATGCAATTTTAGTGTCTTTAACTGTTTCTTGTTCTGAATATAGTTAATGAGTTTTTTAATCCATGGTGTCCTGGGGTTAATTCAGCGCTTCTCTCCGCTTAATAAGCCAGCACTGAAAGAGAAAACATGCATAGTAATTTTAAGCTTGTACAACATTTATTCATAATGCCGAAAGCTAACTTGTGTGTCTTATTCACACTGTACTGTAAAGAAAAATGAGCTGTTCACATGCAAACAGAGGAATTTATGGCTTGGTTTCACTAACAAGGCTTATTTTAAGACTGGAACATGCTTAGTTGGATTAGGATATTTGGGTTACTTTTATAAAAATGCTTTAGAAAGAAACATTACCTGTGTGCATCTTTAGACAAAACGATGGCACTGACATATTTTACCAGGTGATGGAGCAAGTTATTTTCAGTTGAGACAGCTCAAACTTTAAATCTTGGACTAGCTGTAAGCCTTGTCAGTGAAACGGGGCCTATATGTAATATATCACCTCTGCTTTGAGTCATCAAGTTTAACATTCTGTCAATGTCATAATGAATAATTGACCATTTCTGCCCTGTAAAATAACAGAGATGAAGCCTGAGGAAAGGTTTTAGTGAGGGTACACTGTAAAAAATGATTTTATGGCTTTGAAAATAAAACACATTTTTTTTACTTTTTGCAAAGAATAATTTTGTTGAAGTAAAAACTTTAGATTATTCAGTAAAATCTGCATATGTACTGAATTTTACTTGTGATTCTTTGACAAATGTACATGAATTTATAACGTACGTGTGACAATTTAGAAAAATCAAGTAAAGTTTAGGCCGAGTCCAAGCAATCTGTGCAAAAAAGAAGATAACCCGCCATGCATCATCACCAAGAACTTCTCTTCTTTCTCGACAGGTAAGAAGTTGAAAAGGAATTATATTTTGGCATTTTGGACTTATTGTATTTGGTTAAAGTGATAATATTGAACATTCGCGTTGTCACGACTGTAATTCTCTATATTTTCTGCACATTTGGAATGTTTGGAGTCTTCGGTGATCTTTATTCTAACGTTAGTAAAACGTCCCACGACATATTACAATCTAGTTTTACATAAAGACGCAAGAAAGTGAATTCGTTTGTTTCTTTACCCATGTTATATGTTTTGTTCGATAAGATGTTATTCGATATACGTATGCTGTATAGTCATGCAGGGATTCTTACGATATAACCGTTACGTTACACGACATCTTGAAACCTTTTAAGTAATACGTAAAGTGTAACCTTGAATGATTTGACACGTGATATATGACAATACAAAAATGTGTTCATGAACACGTTTAAAACCCTAAACGTCTGACTTGACCCGTGATATACGTGACGAGTATTTCGACAGTCATACAAGACCACATCTACACCAGATGCGAGTGGCGCGAGGCATGATGCTTAAAATGGCGGTTATAATCTCTTTTCGGGTATGGCAAGGTTGGCAATCAAGAAGACTTCACTCAGGATGTCATGACAATTCTTGCCCATGGAAACGGAGATGAGCCAGTCATGTCAATTGTTCTAGAAGGAAGCAAGGTCCTAACCAAGTGTGAAAATACTGCAAAAGCTTGTGCTCTTCTGATGGGACTGATTTATGCCTTCAATCTACAGTATCCGTCAAATCTGAAATACACCTTTGAGATTTTTCAGAAACTGTTTCTGGATCTCGATGGACTTAAACGTTCTCCTTAAGTACAGTCATTGAAAACCAAGCTGCACACTTTTTGATGTTTTTTATAGGAATTAATCTGTCTTGTTAACCAAACTGCTGGAGCATGCAGATTGATTGTTACCATTCAAATGTTTACAAATGTTCATGTTTACATTCACAGTATATTGGCTGTATGTACATTTTATATGCTTTATTAGAAAAGGGGTTCTAGAGTCTTTTCTGTAAGGGATGTTTTTTGTTAGTTCAAATTACATACAAATTAGCATTTGGCCATTGACCTGCTGAGTGTGCTTGGTAGGCAGGTTTAATGTGTAACAGCAGTCTGGTAATATCCCAATTTGTTATTAAAATTAAGATTCTGTCCAGTCTTTGCAAAAGTGTAGATTCTTACAATATGTGAGCAAAAGTTTTATTTGCACACATATGTTTAATGTTGCTTGACCTGTTCAAATGTCTATATACATTGATTTTAAGGATTGTTATGGATCTTAAAGATCTTCAACTTCAGTAACGTCGTGTTATTTGGTAAAAATAAGATGTCAATAAATAAATCTTGATAGCACATTTGTTGTCACAGTGACTTATTTTATTTGACTTAAAATAATTAACAACACTAAACAAAACCAGTAAATTTCAATTAAAGTAGAAATACAATTTACATAATTATATCAATATATTACATCAGGTACATAAGTAAAAACTACTCAACAATTTTAAAAGGCCAAAATATATTTACTTATTTCCTTTGTTGTATTTGACTCAACTTCCTTAAGTAAGTTTGACTTAATTTAACAAGTATTACATTTACTTAAAAAACCTGCGTGGAAAAACTTGCAAAAGAAAAATTGTGTAGAATTTACTTGTTATTTTTTTCAGTGTAGTCTTTTGTCTTAGTGAAAAGGGAAGACACAAATCACATACCACTTTGCAATAGTCATTTTTCTGAGTAATGTTTCAGGAAGATTTAATGAGTACTTACACGACCTCTGTAACCTTACAGTGAGGACCTCTGGGCAAGATCTCAACACTCCGCAAGTTATCTTGTCCGACTCCAGTTTTACACACAACGCAGTGGCTGTTGTAACCTGTGCCGAAAGGCTGCATGGCTGGAGAAAGAGACGGCACTATCATTTAATGATTCTAGCAGCTCAGCAGCTGCATTATCGGGAATAATGAAATCAATTCCAAACAAAACAAAGAGCGAGTTCTCTAGAAGTGCTGGCTTTCTTTCTTGTATTGGACACCAGCTTTAACCAACAATTCTGACCTTTTATCAAAAACAAGTTTAGCATTAAAAAGTTTCCTTTCTGTGTGGAGTTGGCATGCTCTCCTTGGCATGTACTCAGGTTTCCCCCACAGTCAAACACGCGCAGACGATGTAAATTGGAGTCAATAAATTGGCCTTAGGTGTGTGAATTTGTTTGTCTGTGAATGCCTTGACAACCAGCTTTATTTTACTTTATTTTTATTTTAACATATTAAGCTTACCTTTGGAAAAAAGAATGCTGGCTCCAATAAACATTTACATCAGGAAGAATTTTATTGTGATTTATTCTTATTAAGTTTTCCTTCTGAAGGCAAAACACTCAAATTCAGATTCTGCTGTTTGAGTCACTGTACTTTGCCGTTTATATCGTTGTTTTCAATGGTCTCGTGATATTTCATAGTTTCGATTTTGTTTCACTTCCCCTGGCTGTTTTGTGTGTTTTTGACATTGTACTGTATGTGCGTGTGAAGCCTCGATCATGTTTAAATGTGTGGTTTTGATCTGTTCACATGCTTATCAGCCATGTGTTATATCTTATGCGATGTGATTTCCATGTTACATTAAATTCAAAATCCCCCTGGAATTTTATTATGTTTTACCAGAAATTATTATATGAAAACTGCTATGCATGACCTTGCATTTTTAGGCAAAATATTGGGATACAAGAAGCATATAGATAATCTCTTAAATGGCTCAATTAATAATTTATATTTTAATACCTTTTTTAAGCAATGTCACAATGTTCTTGCTAATATAATAAGCAATCAAAGATAATATTGTGAGACAACAATAATAATTATTTATGTATGAAACATTTAATTAATTATATCACAATGAAGATAATCTACAGATTGTTGTGTTAGCTTGCCTCATGTTTTAGGTATTATGAAATCACTTTTCTCACTTTGTAAAAAAACATTTGGAGTGGTTTATTTGGAAAGGAGCCAATTTAAACCTGCTAGCATTGAAATTAAAATCCCACCCTCTATGCCGTCCAAAGCCTGAACACATGAACGTGCACAAACCAGAAGCTGTTGGATGCCTAAACTGCAAGTGCACCTTCACTCGTAAGAAAACTTTGCAGTACGAAGTGAATAACATTACTGTAGTAATGAACCTAAACAACCGTTTTAAGTAACATGTCGTTGTGTAATAGTTTCTTTGCATGTCAAGGTTTCGACGAGACATATGCCTCAAACTAAGTACATTCCATTCTTCTCGAAGCATATACATACAGTGCCTTGCGAAAGTATTTGGCGCCTTGAACTTTTCGACCTTTTGCCACATTTAAGGCTTCAAACATAAGGATATAAAACTGTAATTTTTTGTGAAGAATCAACAACAAGTGGGACACAATTATGAAGTGGAACAAAATTCATTGGATATTTCAAACTTTTTTAACAAATAAAAAACTGAAAAATTGGGCGTGCAAAATTATTCAGCCCCTTTACTTTCAGTGCAGCAAACTCTCTCCATAAGTTCAGTGAGGATCTCTGAATGATCCAATGTTGTCCTAAAAGACTAATGATGATAAATAGAATCCACCTGTGTGTAATGTACCTGATGGAGTCTGCAAAAGACCTGAGACTGGGACGGAGATTTGTCTTCCAACAAGACAATGATCCAAAACATAAAGCAAAATCTACAATGGAATGGTACACAAATAAACATATACAGGTGTTAGAATGGCCAAGTCAAAGTCCAGACCTGAATCCAATCGAGAATCTGTGGAAAGAACTGAAAACTGCTGTTCACAAACGCTCTCCATCCAACCTCACTGAGCTCGAACTGTTTTTCAAGGAGCAATGGACAAAAATTTCAGTCTCTCGATGTGCAAAACTGAGACCCCAAGCGACTTACAGCTGTTAGCGCAGCAAAAGGTGGCGCTACAAAGTATTAACTTAAGGGGGCTGAATAATTTTGCACACCCAATTTTTCAGTTTTTTATATGTTAGAAAGGTTTGAAATATCCAATACATTTTGTTCCACTTCATGATTGTTTCCCACTTGTTGTTGATTCTTGATAAAAAATTACAGTTTTATATCTTTACGTTTGAAGCCTGAAATGTGGCAAAAGGTTGAAAAGTTCAAGGGGGCCGAATAATTTCGCAATGCACTGTACCTGTCGAGAGCAACCATGGTATCATCTTTCACACCCTTTACCTGCCGGAGCTGTCTCCATTAAATCAAAGCTGAACCGATGTTTATTCTAGTTTTTCCTCTTTCATGATTCAGACGTCATTTCGTATATGTGTCAAAAACTGACATTCGTTTTGTTTGATTTGTTGTCGGTCCCGCAGGAAAGTTTGGTTGTTCCTGATTGTCCGCCATTCTCCCTGTAAAACCTGATAAGTTTGGAATATTAATGTTAACCTCTAGTTTGTTTAAAATTTCAGAACACTCAAAAAAGAAACCAAACACACACGCAGATCTTCGGTCATAAAATGTAAAGGTTTTTTATTAAGCATTTGTCTGTCTTGTTTGAAAACTGTTATAACCGTTAACTGTAATAACTTTTTGAAACCCTGTGAAAGTCAATAAACAAAACAATAAAACTATTTTTTATTTTCAAGAAATTAAGTATAATGAAAAAATATACAGGAAATAAAGAGACAAGAAATACATAAAAGGCAAAACAAAATACATTATTTCACATCATGTTTGGGACATAGTTTACTGAGGTACGATTTTATGGCTAACCAACTAAATGTAAACATTCAACGGTTTGAAACTGCATGACTTGTAAAACAATCACCAAGTTTTTACATTTACATTTTTACACAATACATTTGTAAAAAAACTTCAGATGAACAAACAAAACTTGAATAAGTTTTGTTGTACTTAAAGTGCAACTAAGATACATTTGGTGGTACAAATGTAACATACAAATGCTTTAAATAACACTATTACACAATCTGAAAATGTGCCTAATCTACTCTTTTAGTAATAGTTCATTTTTGAGATCGAGGAAGAAGGGCTTCAGTGGTTTACCGCCATCAAGACCCTTCAGTATTTTCTGATATATTGAGTCTGTTTCTGTAATTTAAATACAATGCATGAATGAACTCAAACAATAATACAAAGACAAACAAAGTGGTTAGAGCATTGCGTTAGCAACGCCAAGGTCATGGGTTTGATCTAAGCAAATACATAGAAACAAATGTATAGGACAATGTGGATAAAAGCGTCTGCAAATGCGTAAAAAGCCATCAAGTGTTAAAGGCTGATCCTGATTATATGTCTTCCGTATTTTGGAAAATAAGTATTAGTAAGAGAAGAAAGGAAAATAAGCCAATAAAACATTTCAAGTCATTATTTCGAGTACAATTGTTGGCAAGTAGCTCCCTAATAGACTGATTTCACTCCGCTGCCATGTTGAAATCTAAACGAGGCAGAGGTTGGAAGGAAACCGGAGGTTGGTTGAAAATTCCAGGTTGGTTGTACAAACCATTGCAGTCTATGTGTCTTTCCGTTTATTTACCCACCTCTGCCTCGCTTTCGATTCCGATTTCAACATGGCGGTGGCATGACATTTGTATAATTTTTATAACCGTCTGGATGTATTTGAACCTAACGTGTGTTTATATTCCTCATATAGCATTACACAGTGTCAACAATTCACATCAGGTCATGTTGAACTCGGCCACACAGACTTGAAATCCCTCTAACTAAGCGAACATTAGATTAACGTATGTCATGAAAATATAAAAGTTATCAATATGCAAACAGGTACAGAGACGGCCATATGTTACGTTTAAAATAGCGATCATTTGAAATACGCTATGATAACTGTCAACCAAACTATATAATATCACTAACTTACCTTTCAATGCTAGGTCTTGTTGGTTGTATAGTACGAAGAAAACAGTCATTTAATATTTCAATAAATAATTAACATACCTTTGACACGCAGAGAAGAGCTGAAGGTAACCGGTCTGTCTGTCACACAGTGCAGCGGGGACGTCACATCCCGCGCACCAAGCATATTGAAAATACTGACAAATAAACAGATAGCATGTTCACTGATGAGAAGAAGCAAAAACAAGTAAAAACCATTAAGAATTACAAAAAATAACTCATAGTTCAGTTTGTCCCTTTTTCAGTTTGTTCTTCAGAATATCCAACAAAATTCATTGCTTGTCTTTACATGGCCGGATCGTAATAATGATAATAAAGCAGTCGTTTAATTGAAATGTCGTGTTCATTTTTATCAACAGTGCTTACCAGTGGAAAACTTGGGTAGAATGTTGTGTTATAGCCGAGCTTGTACGTCCATGACCATCAAAAGTGGTCTAAGTTCGCCATCATGGTCCCATTATGCAATTCGAAAATGTATACAAACGGAACACCGTAACACATATATAATGGAAAATGTCTGTTAAAATATACAGTAAATTAACTGTTAATTCACAGATTTTTTACAGTGTACTGTTAGCAGTCTTTAGAAAAGAGTTTTACAACTATTTGTATTGTAAATTAATTTAATCATATTTAAATAAATTCAAATTAACAACAATTAAACTTGCATTTAACAACATACATGCATATTTTAACAAGTACCTGTATATTTTTTCTGCATGTTTTGGCATTTTTGCAAATTTGTCTGGAATATTGTAATTTGAGGCTCTCACAATATTTAAATAAAAAATAAAAAAATACCATTGAATAATTTACAGTTTCAAAAAATCCACTGATATAATACCGTATATTCTCTTAAATATTTCCACTATAATTTATTAAATACAATTTTTTTTATGATGTATGTAAAGCTGCTTTGCAACGATGAAAATTGTGAAGAGCGCTTTATACATAAAGATAAAAGATCTGTATTTATACTATAACTTAGATGAAACAAAATGAAAATTGAAATGCTCTCCTTGAATTTACAGTAACCAAATCACATTTTATTTTGTTAAACATTTGGTAGCAAAATAATATACAATCTATTATGTTAGTTAGCATCCATCATTACAAATAAATACATAAAAACAAACTTGACAAATGTTTTTCATGATCCTATATAACATTTTGGTCTAAAGGTCCGAAGATTTGATATTAGTTATGTAGATACAAATATAATTCTGCCAATATATTATTTTCTTTCATTACAAAACTAAAATGTATTTAAAAAAATGAATGACTTAGACTGAATAATTAATACAAAAGAAACTAATAGATGGCCAATAGATGGGAACTCCTTCACTGGTGCTTAAGAAGCATCCCAGGATGACTACAATACAAATGTTAAATATAAGTTAATTAATTATTATTTTATTTATTTGTTTTTGTCACAATATAATAAAAATAACGTGTTGTTTATCATTTTCATGACCTCTTATAAAAATAATAAATAAGTGACCCTAAACATTTGACTATTATACATTTACATTTCGCAGACGCTTTTATCCAAAGCGACTTACAAGTAGTTTTATACAGTGGCACATTACTGCAGAGCAATCAGGGGTAAGGTGCCTTGCTCAAGGGCCCTTCAGTCATGACCTGCTGGCACTGAGATTTGAACCTGCAACCTTCTGATCACAAGCCCAACGCTCTAACCATCAGGCCATAGCTGAATTTACTTGATAAATTCCTTAAAACATCAGCTGTCTTCTAGTCAGAATGTCCTCTTTGTTTTCATAAGCAACAAAGGTGTTTTTATTATTCATACTGCCTTGGACACTGTCTGATTTCTTGTTCCATCTGCAAACACACAGAGAGAAAATGAATAAAAATAATTTAAATGCATAATAAATATTTGTGACAGACAGCAAAATAGACGAGTCGACATTTAAGCAACTTACTCTTCAATAAGAGATTTCACCCAGGCATAACTGGGATTCAGACAGACTTGTTTGCTTTTGTGCTTCACCGTGACTCTGTGGAAAACAAATGTGCATTACAATATGAAAAGACTGACATTACAAGCCAGCTAAAAGAATGTCTTATATTCAGAGTCTCAGAGCTTCAGAAATTCACCAATATTTAATAGCTCATAACATATACTTGGGTTTGTTTTTATACTCACATGATCTCCAGATTTTTACAATGCGGACCAGAAGCAATCATGTCTAGAGAATCTACTTTTTCTATAGTAATGTTTTTTCCTGAATAAATTACAATGCACCGGCATCGAAGCTGTTTTCTACCTGAACGTGCAGTGATGAGAACGAGGAAAATGTTAGTGCAATTGAAATATTGTTTAAGAAATTCCCATTTACATATAGCAAAGCATATTAAAAAACCAATGCATTAACAGTTATAACCCCTAGTCTACTTACCTTCTGTTGTAGACGGCACTGTCACACAGATCAGAAAAGTCAGGGCTACTACAGTGAACGTATTCATATTGAATAAATTTTATGCAGAGCAATGCTGTGTCTTTCGTAGCTCACTCGTCCGCTGTTATCAGTAGCATTGGCCTGCACTCTCGCTTTTAAAAAAAGCTTCCCACAAGAGTTCATTGCGCAATATAAATTTCTCAGTAATCTTCTCTTCCACAGAATCTCCAAGCTCGTCATACGCCTGAAGTCATTCATTTGTGTGCCAATACTTTCACTGTTTTTGTTGCATGCATTTTTCAATGACAGTTGGCAGGTGAAATGTCTTATTTCACCATAGTTTGTATCTTTAACGTGAGCGTAATCCTTGTCAGGAAGCAGATCCACATGCAGCATAAGAATTGAACAAAAGGACAAAGTACAAAATAACAGAAAAACAAAGGAAAATAAAGGAACAAGAGTCAAAACAAGAGAAAAGTTCCCACAATGTGTAAAACCAAAGAATATATGTGAACATGCCTGTGAAAACCCAGTTTATTTGTGAATTTACTTTTTTTCCATAACATCATCCTAATTAAAAAATAATTATGTGAATATATAACCCTGATATCTTTTAACAGACTATCTAAGTTCATTTTGTGAAATCATAGTGAAAAAAGTGAAATGATAATGATTGAAATCCAACTGTGATGCTCATTCTCTGAGCCTGGTTTTCACAGACTTCGTCACCTATGGTCCTGATGTGCAGCAAAAACATTGTTATACTTCTCCACTAAAAAGTAGCTGTGAGTATGAATGGCCAAATACATCAATGTTCACAGTTCATTACAGATGGCAGATATAAGTTGAGTCTCGGGGTCAGAAAGCCTAAAAAATATCAAACAGCACCTTCATCACATGTATGTTTAAGAGAAAAATAATTTAGCCTTTTACATTTACAATTTATTCATTTGGCAGACGCTTTTATCCAAAGCGACTTACAAGTAGATTTTTACAGTGGCACATTACTGCAGAGCAATCAGGGGTAAGGTGCCTTGCTCAAGGGCCCTTCAGTCATGACCTGCTGGCACTGAGATTCGAACCAGCAACCTTCTGATCACAAGCCTAATGCTCTAACCACTAGTTCCATAATTATTGTTTTTAGAGGAACACCTGACTAAAATCGATTTCCACTAGAATTAAAAGAACTAGAATTGTAAAATCATTTATTAATTAAATTGTAAAAGAAAATAATTGTATTTTCTTTATAAATATATGGTTTGTAATTTGTTTTCAGTGTATATATACTCAGGTGGTTAGACACGATGGGGTTGTGTTAGAGGCCCACTGCAATTGCACAGCTGGATTAAGCGAATGCTGCTCTCATGTGTCTTGTTTGTGTCTGGTTTTAAATTATTCTTTGACCACGGTCAAAATCAATGCTACAGCCACTCTACCGCTCTCCTGAATGCCTGCCAAAATGGCGGAGTTCAGATTACGTGATGTCCACCTCAGAGTTCTATAGTTTAGGAGCCCTCACTGCAAATGCTCAATACCCTATAGTATTATCTAGTTCTTGGAACTACTAGCTATTCTTTAAAAGAAGACCTCAGACATCTTGCTGTTCCATATGGTCTCAAATGCTCAGTCACACATTAACATTTTGTTATAAAAGGAACACAGGCAAAGCCTTACAGTGCCAATTTGTGGTCGGAAGCTTTTGTTAGATAAATATTATTCTTACAATTGTTCTTCTATCTGTTAATGTCATCACATGGCAACACATTTCCTCCTTTTTCTTTTGTTAAAATGTAGCTCAAGCACGTAAATGAGTCATAACAGATTTACAACTTCCGTATTGCTGTTGGGAAACTCTTCAGACGAATGTCTATTGTGTAACAAAACTGTTGCTTTATTTGCTTTTCTTTTAGAACAAGTTAGTTCTGTGCATCAGAGCAAGAGTATGTATGAAATACTTGGGTGAGTCCTGGTATTAACAGGAAAAATGATTAAGCTAACATGGTATTTAATTTGATCTTCTATCAACGGAAGTGTTAGTAAACATGCAAAAATGCAATAGTCTGTACTTTGTCATTATGACGATGTCAGAAGTGAACAAAAGATTCCAAAGAAAAATTTAAGAGAAGAAGATAAAAATGTGCACGTGTGTGCTTTATATTTACTATTCATTAAATTAACGATTCATAGGCCCAGTATTATCTCAATATAATGTAGATACATTATAATATAGAATTTATCTGTACAGTACAGTGCCCTCCACTAATATTGGCACCCTTGGTAAATATGAGCAAAGAAGGCTGTGAAAAATTTCTTAATTGTGTAACCTTTTGATCTTTTGCTCAAAATATTAAGAAAAACATCTAGTCTCACTGAAAACAAACCATTACAAATACAACACAGATAAGAAAACACCAAGGAAGTATTCATGTAAAAGCATATTTGTTATTTATATATGTGCCACAATTATTGGCACCCTTCTAGCCAACACTTTGTGCTCCCTCCTGTGGCCAAAAAAATAGGAGCTCTCAGTATTTCCATATAATGGTTGATCAGGTACCAGAATATAATATATCTGAGATTTAACTTCAGATTTTAAGGTCAACGTTGGTAGACTCTCCTCCAGGTTTACAGTATATGGGATTCAAGTCTGGGGACTGGGATGTTCAGGGCATTTTTGTATTGATTTTGATGTATATCCTGCTGGAAGATCCAACCACGGCCCATTTTAAGCCTCTGGCTGAAGCAATCCGAGTAGAGTAGAGGCTTTTTTTCTTAAAACCCTTCCAAATTATTTGTGGTGATGCATGTGAAATCGGACTATGTTTTGGAGACTTTCTCACTGCTAGAACCAACTAACTTCTACAATTCTGCAGCTGTGATTCCTTGAGTTTGTTTGGCCATTCCAACCATAATACTGACAGTGGTACAAGCAAGTCACATGACCTCTTCCATGATGATTCTTATCACTTCCAGTTGACTAGAATTTCTTAATTATTGCTCTGATGTTGTTGAAAATGCGTATTTTTGTGTTTTTTCTATTTATTTCTTATTTTGTGAGGCTCAGTAACCTATTGCCGCACATCACAGGTATGTTCTTTGAAAGTTATAGTTGAACAATTGATCACCCAGAGGGCTATTTCAAAAACCAGACTTGAATTAACTGAATTTATCAGTCAGGCTTTAATGGGTTTCATAAAGAACTGCTGGGGCCAGGTCCGAGTCATAGACGACAAGGTTCAACACCCAGTACCTCACCCCTCCTGTACTTCATCGTAAAAAGGGGTCTGTTGTACTGTGTGGCCCAGAGGTGGGTAGGGGAGAAACCTCTGCTGGGTGTGCCAAAAGGGAAGACAGGAACCATCCTGGAGCTGGCTCACGTACATCCGTTGGTTGTGCACCTTTGCGCCACCAACACGGCACAGTGGATAAGAGACCGGCTTCACTGGCCCAGACTAGAGGCGGAAGTCAAGCGGTTCTGTCAGAGCTGCCCCACGTGCCAGAACTTCTCCCCAGGGTCCTACACCAGCCCACTGATTCCCTTACCCATCATAGAGGTACCCTTCTCCCGCATTGGTCTCGACCTGGTAGCGCCCCTGCTGAGGTCTGCCCATTGCCACAAGCATATCTTGGTGATCGTGGACTACGCCACCCTGTACCCAGAACCCTTCCCCTCCGAAAGGCCACGAACAAGGCGATCGCCAAACAACTGTTCATGCTCTTCAGTAGGGTGGGAATTCCACCAGAAATCTTGACGGACCTGGGCACCCTGTTCATGTCCCGGGCTGATGGCAGACCTCTGCCACCTCCTCAAAGTGAAGCACCTCTGCACTTCTGTGTACCATCCCCAGACCGACGGCTTAGTGGAGAGGTTTAACCAGACCCTGAAGAGGATGTTGCAGCATATGATCATACAGACTATCAGATTAGAACATAAGAATGAGTATAAACAAAAACAGTCAACACATACAAGAACTGAAACATAAAAGACTAGACTGAGGAGGACTGGAAATGCTTGCTGAAAAGCTCTGACTTAAAGGAGGTTATAGAAGAGAGTTTGCGATGAGGAAGTGGGAGGTTGTTCCAAAGTTTATGCGCGACAGTACTGAATGATCTACCCCCATAGAAGAAAGATGGAAATGTGGTGTTTTAAGCAATTCAGCGCTAGTAGACTTGAGGGACAGAGGAGGAGAGTAATGGTCCAGGAGTTCGAGATTTGAGGTGCAAGTCCATGTACAAATTGATTGTCACTGCAGTCCTCGCTGAACCACGGCCCCCTCGCCACACATCCGAAATGTCTTCGCTCTGCTAAAGGCATACATACGGTATACATTTATACCGTAAAAACAGTATTAAATCTAATCCATCCTAAAATCCATAGATCTTAAGGTGTTACGTTCCAGAGACATCAACGCTAGATGATTCAGTCGTTCTTGCAACTTGTTGAACGAAGACTAATGAGTAAACAAACCTGAAAAAATTTATTGTTTTTAAACAAAAACATAAAATGTAGGGGAATTTTTGCTTAAAACAAGCAAAATTCAATATTACTTTTCTTGCCACACTGGCAGATGCTTGTTTTAAATAAAACACTCACTTAAATGTGATATTTTTGTCTACTTATTTTCTTAAGTGGTTCACTAATCAAGAAAATCCTCTTTGACTTAAGAATGGAAAACAAGCCCAAATACTTGGTAAGAAATATATTTTTTGCCATTTATAGGCGGTGTGTTTATGCAGGCGATACCCCATTCGATACACCCTTTCCTCCAGAGAACAGTTCTAAATTTCTGCAGATAATAGCTGGTTTAAATCCGGTTAGGCTGTTTAGAAGTCATTTTCCAATGTTTTCCCACGGACTGAGCGCGTGTCTGAGTAAAAACGTCATAGATGTCAAATGTATGATTGTAAAATAACATCTGAAGAACAGGAAAACCTTAAAACCGATGAGTAAGACAGAGCTGTTATACAAACCTCTTTCATTATAGAAAGAAAACATGTAAAATTAGCTGTTTTTAACCATAGGATTTATTAAAAACATAACAAAATCATCCATACGTTATACAACAATTATAAATAGAGTAGGCTCTATAATAAAATATGAATGCAAAAATACATATGCAAAAATGATAGAGATGAACCTTTGATGAATGACACAGAATACATGACAAATGTGTCTTGTGAATAGAGGTAAAAAGTCAAAGTGATATTAATGTCTTTTATTCTTTCTTGTTGCTTGTTCTTTTTTCTCAATAAAGTTAATGAGTTTTTTAACCCATTGTGTCCTGGGGTTAAGGCAGATCTTCTCTCCACTTGATAAACCGGCACTGAAAAAGAAAACATGCAAACTTATTTTGAAGCTGGTACAACATTTATTCATAACAATGAAAGCTTGATGGATTGTCTTGCTCACACTGTTCTGTAGAGAAAAATGAACTGTTCACATGCAGACAGGAATTTATATATATACTATATCACCTCTGCTTTGATTCAACAAGCTTAATGTTCTGTCAATGTCATAACTAATAATTGTCCAGTCATGCCCTGCTATATAAAATAACAGAGGAAAGGTTTTGTGAGGACAGTTGTTTGCCTTAGTGAAAAATGAAGACACAAATCACATTCCACTTTGCAATAGTCATTTTTCTGAGTAATGTTTCATGAAGATTCAATGAGCACTTACATGACCTCTGTAGCCTTACAGTGAGGACCTCTGGGTAAGATCTCCACACTCCGCAAGTTATCTTGTGGGATTACCCTCGACTCCAGTTTTACACACATGCAGCGGCTGTTGTAACCTGGGCCGAAAGGCTGCATAGCTGGAGATAGAGACACACTTAATAATCATTCAAAGTAAATAATCATGCAAATCATTTACTGTTTCTTGCAGCTCAACAGCTGTATTATCGAAAGTAATGGCATAAATCCAAACAAAACAAAGAGCGAGTTCTCTAGAAGTGCTGGCTTTCTTTCTTTTATCGGACACCAGCCTAGAACAAGAATTCTGACTCTACCTGCCAAAAACAAGTCTTGCAATTAATTGTTTCCTTTCTGTGTGGAGTCGGCATGCTCTCCTTGGCATGTACTCAGGTTTCCCCCACAGTCAAACACATGCGGACGAGGTAAATTAGTGTCAATAAATTGCCCTTAGGTGTGTGAATTTGTGTATCTGTGAATGCCTTGCAATGGACTAGCCATGTATTCAGTGTGTAACCTGGCTCTACCCTGCGAACCAGCATGACCTGCAGTGGAAGAGCATATTCAGAGAAGGTATGGACGGAAGTACTGTCCAGTCGCTTAAATTAATATGACAAACGATTTGGCTCTATAGACGCTGCTTAAATCTAGATTTCAAAAATTGTATCAATATTTTGTCAAAAAAGTACTAATCTTATTTCAGCAAATGTACCGTATGCCCTAAATTCATAAAATGCACTCCCAGCTGCTGGATCTGAGTCTGGAAGATCACCTTTACCCTTCATGTCACTGGACACAACCTATTTAAATAAATTCATTATTAAAATAAAAAATGATTCAACATATTATGCTTACCTTTGGAAAAAAGAATGCTAGCTCCAATAAAACTTAACATCAGGAAGAATTTCATAGTGATTTATTCTTGTAAGGTTTCCTCCTGAAGACAAAACACTCAAAATCAGATTCTGCTGTTTGAGTCACTGTACTTTTCCCTTTATATCATTGTTTTCAAAGGTCTCGTGATATTTCATAGTTTCAATTTTCTTTAACTTCCCCTGGCTGTTTTGTGTGTTTTTGACATTGTACTGTATGTGCGTGTGAAGCCTCATGTTTAAATATGTGGTTTTGATCTGTTCACATGCTTATCAGCCATGTGTTATATCTTATGTTCTCCACGTTACATTACATTCAAAATCCCCTAAGAATTTTAAGAGGTTTACCAGACATGATTATATGCATTTTTACGCAAATTATTGGGATACAAGACCCATATAGATAATCTCTTAAATTAATCATTTGAATGCAATACTAACACATAAAAATATAAAAAAATATTGTGGCCACAATAATAGTACAGTTAGTCAAATTTATTTAGTTTATTATATGACCAAAAATAATCTTCAAATTGTTTGTTTACTTGCCTCACTTTTTAGGTATTATGAAATGAACTGTAAGGACCTTGAAAAAAAAGTCTCAATGTGTCATTGTTAAGTAATGCTTTCTCTCTACTCAAGCAAGCATGAGAAGATTTCTCTACAGATTATGTCAGTGTTACTGTAGTTTCACAAACCATTGTGTCTCATTATGACTTTTATTATTGATGTATTTCAAGCTACACTGTCTATTTATTTTTAATTAGAATTCACTATTTGAGAATACAATACACAACAAGAAACAATCTCTGTACATTTCTGTATACTTGATGAATAACTAATAAGTATTTCAGTTGTTTAGTTCTCATCATTTGTCTTGTATTTCTTGCTGATGAGCGCAACTCTGGTGTCATCTGATGATATTGCTTTGGTGTTTTGCAATCTGACCATAAGTCAGCGAGATGTAGAACAAGTGAACGGCCCTTGTGCTCTGACAGCCTGTGGTCTGTTGCTCACGCAGTCCTTTCTCCAGTTGCACATGAGTGTTTTGATGAACGTCTGTGGGATGGTTGTGTTGAACATCTGACAATCTAACATGTGAATACAAATGTGTAAGTCAAGGTGGAATGTGAATACATTTGCATCAGCTCTGAGCAGTCGTGTCTGCATGACTATTGTTGGTCTGATGTGGGTGAAAGGAGTGGTTTGAGGTGAGCCATGACCCGTCTTCGAAAAACATTAGGGGTGATGGAGTTACATTTAAAAGACATAAATATGAACATGTACAAGAATTGAACTGATAATAATACTGTCCCCCCAGCACCCCTACATCCCGCACCTGTAAGACTCTCACCACAGACTGGTGCTATTAAAGGAAAGTTCACCTTAAAATGAAAATGATGTCATAATTTACTCACCTTTGAGTTGTTCCAAACCTCTGTAAATGTCTTTGTTCTGATGTACACAGAGAAAGATATTGGAAACAATGCTTATAACCAGACAGATCTTGCCCCTATTGACTACCAAAGTAGGGAAAAAAACAATGGTAAACGTGCCCAAGAACTGTTTGCTGTCCTACATTCTTCAACATATTGTGTTCAACAGAACGGAAAAAGACAAAGTGATTTTTCCTACTATGGGATACAATACACAGTACACTTACATATTTTTTTTTTAAATAGACTGCGAGATTTAGGTTTAAGCAGATGGTTGATTGTATGGCTTGATAATTTTCTACAGAACAGGCCCCAACGAGTCTCTGTAAACTGAATTTTATCAGACAGTATAGTCTTGATAAGTGTATTATCACCTAATCCACAGGGGAAGACAAGAAGACAAGGCAATGTACAAGATACAAATAATACAGGCCTTTAGAACACACTGTATACTGGCATTGCTTGGTACGGAAATTGAGCAAAAAAAATTATCTGACGCAAATTATTAATAAAGCCAATAAGAAAATTGGCCAGAAACAGAGTTCAATGCAAGAGTTGTTTCTAGACTTTATGGAGACAAAGATAATCGCAGTCTACTCTGATTGAACCCGCCCCCTTCATCAGAGTTTAAAGTTCTTTCTTCAGGGATTAACTGCACATACCGATAGCTGAAAAGAATGGATGTTAAAGATCATTTATCCAACTAGCGTCAATCATTTTAAACCGATTGTTTGGAGAAATGCCCTGTCTTAGGTTCAGAATGTTCTGGGGTAGGTTTTCATGATCATTATCTCTATATTTTGTGGCAGGTTAGGGTTAGCTTTCCTTCTACTCTGACAAATGCCAGTCCCTGTAGCTGAAAAACACCCCCACATCATGATGCTGTTTCCACCACACTTTACTGTTGAGACGGTATTGTACAGGTGTTGAGCAGTGCATGGTTCTCTCCAGACATGATGAATGAAACTTAGACTCATCAAGTCAAGTCAAGTCAGCTTTATTTATATAGCGCTTTTTACAATTTTCATTGTTACAAAGCAGCTGTACAAGAAAAAAATGACTATAAGTAAAACATAAAAGGTTATGGAATTCAAAACACAGGTCAAATATCAGACACACAATAAATTCCTATATGCAGTGTTAATTAAATAAGACAACCAAATTCTAGCAGCCCCCCCGGCCAGGCAAAACAGTGCAAAACAGTATGCAAACGGTGGCGAGGAACCCAAAACTCCATTGGAGGAGAAAAAAAACCTCGGAGGGAAACCAGGCCTAACCAGGGGATTCCAGTTCCCCTCTGGCAAAAACTGCAGCCTCTGCACAAGCTCAACAGTGCTTGCACAACAAGGCGAAAATAAAAAAAAAAATTAGATTTAAAATTATCATTAATAATCTAATAGTGGCTGAAGTTTTGTAGGGACGTCACTTCCTTCGTCCAGCATTTGTCAGGTCTAGGAATGGATTGCGCCCTGCCCGCTCCGCTCTTGTAACCTTGGAACAATGAGACAAGACTGGCTGAGAGTAGAGTACTGTTCTGCACTCTTTGATGCAACAAATGCATCAGTTGTTATTGGAAGTGTCCTTGGTTCCGGTTGATCTAACTAGTGCAGCCTAGATCTTTGAAATACATGTATTATGATAATCTAGTGTATGCAAGATTAAAAAGATGCGTCTTTAGTCTAGATTTAAACTGACAGAGTGTGTCCGCCTCCCGGACATTGCAGGGAAGACTGTTCCAAAGTTTAGGCGCTAGATAAGAAAAGGATCTGCCGCCTGCACTTGATTTTGAAATTCTAGGTATTACCAACTGACCTGACGCCTGAGAGCGTAGTGCACGTGATGGACTATAATACGTAAGAAGTTCTCTCAAGTAGTGAGGAGCTAAACCATGCAAGGCTTTATAGGTAATAAGCAAGATTTTAAAATTTATGCGATGCTTTATAGGTAACCAGTGCAAGGTTGACAGAACCGGGCTAATATGCTCATACTTTTTTGTACGTGTAAGAACTCGAGCTGCCGCATTTTGGACCAGTTGGAGTTTTTGTAATAGGCCTGCAGGGCAACCACCTAATAGTGCATTACAGTAATCTAGTCTTGATGTCATAAAGGCATGTATAAGCTTCTCCGCATCTGATGATGACAGCATATGACGTAATTTAGATATATTTTTAAGATGGAAAAACGCAATCTTACAGGTGTTGGCGACCTGGTTCTCAAATGACAGAGTACTATCGAATATAAAGCCAAGATTCTTAGCTGAAGATGAGGGTTTTATGGAACATCCATCAATAGTTAAGCAGTATTCTTGGTTGTTACGTAGGGCGGTTTTCGGTCCGATAAGTAACACTTCAGTTTTGTCCGAGTTCAGTAATAAAAAATTGCTACTCATCCACTTTTTTATATCGACAATGCATTCCACTATTCGATGGAATTGCTGTGTTTCGTGAGGCTTCGAGGAAATATAAAGTTGCGTATCATCAGCATAGCAGTGAAAGCTTATTCCGTGTCGCTTTATTATATCTCCTAGGGGTAACATGTATAATGCGAAGAGCATAGGCCCTAGTACTGAGCCTTGTGGTACACCGTACTGGACTTGCGATTTGCGTGATACCTCATTGTTTATTTTTACATATTGGAAACGGTCGCATAAATAAGATCTAAGCCATTTCAAAGCAATTTCCTTAATGCCGACATCATTTTCAAGTCTATGTAGGAGCATGCTGTGGTCAATGGTGTCGAATGCAGCACTAAGATCTAGCAGCACCAATAAGGAGATACAACCTCGGTCGGACGCCATAAACAGATCATTTGTAACTCTAATCAGAGCAGTCTCTGTACTGTGATGTGCTCTAAATCCAGACTGGAAATCTTCATTAATCTCATTCCTTTGGAGGAAGGAACATATTTGAGTTGAGACTACTTTTTCCAGAACCTTAGATAAGAAAGGTAGATTCGAAATAGGTCTATAGTTAACTAGTTCTCCAGGGTCCAGATGGGGTTTTTTGACAAGGGGCCTTATAACAGCCACTTTATATGCTTTAGGCACATGTCCTAATGTCAGAGATGAGTTAATAATGCTAAGTAGAGGATCTATAATTTCTGGGAGCATCTCTTTCAGAAGATTTGTAGGTATAGGGTCTAGCATGCATGTAGTCGATTTAGATGATCTAATGATTTTCGATAGTTCATCGTGATCTATAGTAGAAAATAAACATAGTTTCTCCTTAGGGGTGCTGTAGTAAGTCGTTTGTTCAGCGGGTTTCGCATCTGGTTGCATAGGTTCTGTGGCTCTGGTTCATCAGACCAGAGAAGCTTGTTTCTGACTGTTTGAAAATTTTGTTGAAAGGTACGTGTTGCATATCTCAAGCAAAGGCTTTAGTCTGGCCACTCTGCCATAAAGTCCAGATTGGTGTAGTATTGCAGTGATGTTTGTCCTTCTGCAAACATCACTTTCTCCCATCTCCAACAGTATATGATCATGGAGCTAAACCAGAGTAATCATCAGCTGACATGTTAACTCCATATAAAGTGTAGAAACATCAACAAGCAAATCTAATGCGTCTGAGCAAAATTTCAAGTGTCCCAGAAAAGGCTGTGAATATTTATGCAATGTAATTATTTCAGTTTTAAATTTGTAATTAATTGGCAAAGCTGTCACAAATGTCTTTGTGTTTTGTCATTATCGTGCATAGAGTGTAGATTAATGTTTTTTTTTAATTAAAGTAGTTTAAGATAAGGCAGCCACATGATAAAATGTAAATAAAATGACGGGGATGAATACTTTTGCATGTTTTGTATTGGAACATTGTGTTATGTGATATGTGGATTTATTGTATGTTGTGCGAGTGTCAAAGATACATTTCTGTAACGAACTATTACGGAAACTAACTAACCCCATCAGTGATATGAATGGCTGTCTTATTGTTTTGTGTACAGGTTTTTAAGGCACTGATCTCTAGAAAACACTTCTTGTAAAGAGTAGTCTACTGTGAATGCCGTTCCATCAACCAAGTGGATGCTGCCCATTGGTGGTGGTTGGTTGATTTCATGAAATCAAACATATGATTGTAAAGAGCTTTGGATGTACAGCGATACACAATAAAGAGCTATATAAATGCCTCATTCATTCGTTCATAAAAATCACATTTTATTTTCTTATACATTTGGTAGCAAATAATACAATTATGATATATTTAGCTTTTATGTTAGTTATCATCCATCATCACAAACAAATAAATTAAAAACAAACTTGATCACACAGTTGAAATGTTTAGGGTTAGGTGACTACATTTTTCATGATCTTACAAAACATTTTGATCGAAAGGTAAGGATCAGAAATTTTAGTTATGTAGAGACAAATATAATTCTGCCAATTTACTAATTTCTTTCATCAAAAACTAAGATGTTTTCAATGACTTGGACTGAATGATGAAAAAAAAGCAAATAAGAGAGTTAGAATAGATGGGAACTCCTTCACTAGTGCTTAAGAAACATCTCAGGGTCACTACACTGACGATGTTAAACATAAATTTTAGTTCATTATTTATTTTTGTCACAACATAATTCCTATAATCACATTGGTTGTTTATAGTTTTGATGAATAAGAGGGGTGAATAAGTGACCCTAAACATTTGTGCTTTTATAGTGTCAAATAAATTTAATAAATTCCTTCAAACGAACATCTGCTGGTCTTCCAGTCACCAGTCCACTTTGTGATCTTTAGTAAGCAACTTAGATGTTTCCGATACTTGCTGCCTTGTGATACTGTTTGATTTCTTGTTCCATCTGCAAACAAAGAGAGAACTAAAGTGAATTTATGTTTAAATGATTCAAAATCATGTTAACGAACAAGACAAATCGGTAATATTAGTTGAATTTGAAGCAACTTACTCTTCAATCAGAAATTTCACCCAGGCGTCACTCGGATTCAGACAGGTTATTGTGCTTTTGTTATGTTTGTGCTTCACTGTGGCTCTGTAGAAAACAAATGTGCATTTCAAAATAAACAGACTGACATTAAAAACGAACTTAAGAATGTCTAATGTGCAGAGCAGATATAAAAGCTTCTGAAATACACGTATGTCTATATTTAATAGCTTGGGATAGTTTTATACTCACATGATCTCCTCATATTTGCAATGCGGACCAGCGGGAAATGTCTTTATTGAATCTATTTTGCTGATAGAAATGGGTTTTCCTGAATATGTTCCAATGCACTGGCATCGAAGTTGTTTTCTACCTGAAAGTGCAGTGATGAAAAATATTAGTGCATGGAAATGTTAATGTTTAAGAAATTACAAAAAAAAACAATGCAAAAAAAGTTTGAAACCTTGGTCTACTTACCTTCTGTTGTAGACAGCACTGTCAGGCAGATTAAAAAAGTCAGGGCTAATACAGTGAACGTATTCATATTGAATAAATTTTATGCAGAGCAATTCTAGTGTCTTTCGTAGCTCACACGTCCGCTGTTATCAGTAGCATTGGCCTGCACTCTCCCTTTTAAAGAAAGCTTCCCACAACAGTTCATTGCACAATATAAATTTCTCAGTAATCTTCTCTTCCACAGAATCTCCAAGCTATTCAGAAACCGGAAGTCAATCCTTTCACTTTTCCTGTGGTATGCATGTTCTTTTTAAATGGCAGTGAGTAGGTGGTGTGTGAAATATCTTATTTTAGTTAGTAGTTAATAGATAACAGTTGGTAGTTGTCACTTTTGCTGCTCCCTCGCCAGCGGCTAAGCGCTTTCTTAAACAACTGCAAGTTGCTTGCAAAGAAGGCTGTAAAATAAATCTGCCAAATTTATTTTCCATCTTTTGTTCAAAACATTTTCACAATTAAAATGTGAAATTGAAATATCACCTAGCTGAGTGAAAAATCACATTATGAAACAAATGTTTTTCTCCATTACTTGCTGGCCAATTAATGGCATCCCCAGAAAAATAATGGGTCAAATATCTCTGAAGAATACTTCCATTCATATTAAAATTTTCCTTCACACACCAGGGTGACAAAGAGCTGGAGAGTAAAATTGTAAGGCCAAACAAGAATATATTTGCCACAATGGGTAAAACCAAAGACTATGTGACCCGGCCTGTGAAAACCCAGCAAAATTAAGATCCTCTGTCCGCCTTCCTAGCCACACAACCCTCCCAGCCCCAAACCAAGACGTGCTTTCACCCTGGCTCTCTTTTTAGCTGATAACACAGTGTGAAAACGGTCCGCTGTGTGTGATTTGTAAATCAGAGAGAGATAAATCAAATGTTTTTTGTGTGTGACATTTCTATTAAGAGTGATTTGGTTCGAGGTTTAGACTTTTATCTGACAAAATGAAAGTGTTCATGAGGTTGGGATCTGTCTTCTTTTTAACGTGTCCCAAACAAAGATTAGCTTTGTGGTTTTTATGACCTGTTGGTGTGTTCCCCACTGTCATGTGTTTGCACCTCTAAACTGTCAGTTTAACATAACTATAGACTTATCTTCAGTTGACGTCATCTAATATTGTGATTGGATGTCAGTTGTAGTTTTTGTGTTTCTCATTCCTTCAGTGATTCTGTTTGTTAACAGCAGGTGTTCATCATTAATGCTTAATCATCTCTTAATCACTTTATTGCCACATTTTCTTAAACATTATTACTTTAACACTCTGTGGAGTGGGACCATATATACTCTGAGTAGTGTTTTATTTAACACTAGCCATTTTACTGTGTTGACGGTGGTTCTTATGACAGAATTTGTTCATGAATTAATTTGAAATACTGTTATATTGTGTTTAAATATGTCTGCATGTTTGAACAAAACTGTTTTAATCAAATTGAAGATTGTTCTTGTGACTTTTCTTATAACATATGAATTTGGTAATTCATTGATTTAAAATACTGTAAAATTGTGTATTATTATACGATTGTGTATAAATGTGACTGTAGTTTGTGAAGAGAGCTAAAAGTTCAAGTATTACAATTTAACAGTTAATAATAACGTTTTAAGAAGTTACGGTAACACTTTATAATAAGGTGCTTTTAGTTAACATTAGAAAAGTGTTAGCTAATATAAGCTAACTGAAGGAATGAGAAAATTAGCTACCAACAAACAATTTAGTTTTTCAGCATTTATTAATCCTTCTTAATGTTAGTTCCTGTAAATACAGTTATTCATATAAGTTCATGTTAGCTCATGCATTAACTAATAGTACCTTATTGTAAAGTGTTACCAAAGTTACTTATTCGTCATTGTTTCTTTTTTGTTATTTACTGATACATGTTACATTGTAATTACAGTAACTTACAATTATAGTTTTAAAGTAAACAGAAAAAAATTAACAACGAATTGCCATACATTTTACAGGACATTACTAGAGAAATATAATTGTTGAATTATTGTGTTTTTTACAGCAACAAATACTGTACTGTAAAAACATTTACAGCAAATGGTACTGAACATATTTATACAGTATGTTTACTGTAAGGTTAATTTACAGTAAATTACTGGCAAGCAGCTGCCAGTAAGTTACTGAAAATTCTACAGGAAACTTCGTACAGTGTGCATCAGTAGATAAAAAGCTAAATACTTGAAGGATGAATACACGTTTTGTGTTACCATGTTGTCTGAATAAAATATGCTTTAAGAAAGAGCAAATTATTTAATCCTACTATAGGCTAAAATACACAACATGCACACAAACATGGATCTCTCACTAATAATATTTTTGACATACAAACACGTCTGTTTTTTGTATCATCACCACGTGAATGTCAAGAACATTATAAATTATAAATGTTAGAAATTGTTAAGTGGATTCTTGCGGGTAGGTGGGCGGAGCACCTGTGGGGCTGTTGCCCAGTGGCACCATGGGTTGTAATACACCAATGATTCAGCACATCATATAAATCATATTAAGTTATTTTTGTTCATCCACATCAAAATCCTTTGGCTGTACACTGCCAAGACGTTTTTGTAAGAAGCTATTCATAGATTAAATCTTTTTTCTCACAAAGGTTCTTGTATCTGGAAAAGTCATTGCATCCTCACTTAATACATAACTCATACATAATGGTTTTACTACTTCGGTATTGCTGCAGGGAAATTCTTTAGTTGAAGGTAATGTGTAACAAACCTGTTATTTAATAGGCTCTCCTTTCCACAGAAGTTAAACATGAAACTATGCAACTATGCAATACTCAATATTTGTCATTATGATAATGTCAGAATTGAGCAATAGTCCTAAGAAACATTGAAGAGAAGCAGATAAAAATGTGTGTGCATGGCCTTTACATTCATCATTCATCCATTTAACATTTCATTAGCTCCGTATTATCTCAATATAATGTAGATACAGTGATGCCTTTTTTAATGTACCCTGTGTCTTCTGTCTTGTGCTGGATTATTTTGCCTTGGTTGTTCCTTGTCACCCTACCGGTTTGTAATGTTGTGTCAAGCTAGTTTAGTTATACGTTGTTAATGTCTAATGTTCATAACATTGTTCTGTTGTTTTAACCCCTCGTGGGTTTTTGTTTTGTATTTATTATTAAAGAAGTCTTGTTTTAAACCCTTACCCGCTGTCTCTTACCTTTACGTCTGTTACCTTGTCCTCTGTCCTTGTTCCCTCACCCTGACACAATGTCTCTACTTGTGTATGGTTTGTAAATAAAATGCAAATGAGTGCAGTATTTTATTTTGTACAGGAGTATGTTTTTGCATGTTTGACCAAACTTTAAGAAGCTGTATGTATAACTATAAAAAAATGTCAACAGATTGTAGGAACAACTCTTCCTTAATATAAAATGTGTTTAATGTTTCCCATTAACACTTAACATTATACAAATTATCAACAGTTTTTTTCAATTGCTTTTTCCAGATACTTAAAGTACTTTTTCTAAACTCTTAACATAGTGACAGACTTCACACAATTAGCCAAATAGTCAATTTTCTTGCCAAAACCACATTTTGTTTAATAAATACAAACTCTGCATTATGCTGAATGCCTTTTTCAACATTTTCAACTCTATCAAAACACAGCAGAGACATTCAGTCAAAACATTAGCACTAGTTTTCTATCCAACAGGAACATATAGTCAATCATAATGCATAGACTGTCAAAATTCTAACAAATAATGACAATAAAAAACTGCATCACTTGTCATGTTTCAGTTCGACCTGTATAGAACATTCAATTGGAAAGTCGTTTTTTAATAATTCAGTCAGGTGTATATTTTTTCTATTGTTCTGTAAAAGAGTCTTGTTCTGTTCTGTATCACAATTACTATGTGTGGATTAATTGTTTTATAGTACGTGTACAACATAATGAAGGAATCATCAGTACTCTATGGAAAACTTAAATTGCTGTCAGACAACAAACAAACGAACAAACTCTTGAACATTGGTTACGTAAAAAAAGTTAAAATATAACAAAATGAACAAACACATACAGTCTTAATCTACACTATCTTCAGCATTTGGCACATGTTCTTGTCGACATCACATCTTTATATTGTCTGTTGCGATGCACCTTGGATAGAAATGCTTAGAATGCCTTATCTCTGGCAGTCTTCAGCTGAGATGTCTCTGCAGCCATCCTCCATTGCATCCAGGAGGGACATTTTATCATGTGATCGATGATCATAGATTTTCCAACTCCAACAATCCTCACTGGGATAGAGCAAAGGGAGTATGGAAGAAGTGAAAGGGAAATGATGCTCGGATGGGCTGCAAACCAATTTGTGATTGCATGTGAATGGTGGAATGCTACATTGGCCCATGTAATAAAAAATATCCTCATGTTTTCTCCCACTTGTTCTCTTTCTGCTTTTGGCACCAGTTGTTGGTTGAGGTCACCTTAAAACAAAACAAGGCACTCTGTGTTGTAGGGACCAAACCAGCAATTGAGATTCCAAGACACGTTGTATTGTTTGGTCCTCTCTGACCTCACACATCAGTGGTGACCCTTTTCCCAATTATGTTTATTCCTCATCTACTATTTTTTGCCAGATTAAATCCTGCCACATCTACATAAACAAACTCATTTGGCATCAGATCCAACTCCAAAACTCCAGAAAAGTAGCAATAGACAATAGAAAAAAAGTGTAGAATACTGTTAGTCACTCTAGAATCAGACATACTGTATATGTCCTGTTCTTATATTAATGTTATATTTTTGTTAACATTGTCAAATACTGACACCTTTTGGCCACTTGTAGGCACTTTGTCACCTTTAGTCAGTCATAAACCATTTTGGATTTAAAAGCTCATGGTGCCGATTACAGACGTGCATCCAGGTCCATCCTTCTTGTTTTTATCCTTGAGAATGCAAAGTCTTTAAGTTTGGTAGCCCGATGGTAGCCAGGCATCAGAATACCACATTGTCCCGTACAATTCTGTGCTGAATTTCTGAGTTTTAATGCAAAGTCAGCAATGACCCATCTTACAATGACATGCTCTTTGGCTTCAATAAGTAGCTTATTCCTGCAAGCAGAGAGACCACTTTAACCCCATGGGGTGTAAAAAGCACACAGAGTTCCGTGCAGAGCTCTTAGGACAACGGAGAAACCCCAGAGCGGACCGAGCACGGCTGGGGAGGATTTAATCTCCTCTTGGGCGGGGATGCCAGATTGTTCACCCACTTGGGGGAACAGGTCTCTTCTCAGTGTAATCCACCAAAGTGCTGCCGACAGCATCCAGGTCAACTCGGGGAACCACGGCTGGTTTATCCATTGAGGAGTTCTGTGCATTTGTCCTCCCATATCCTGCAGATGACATACAGGGGGAAAAGCATAAAGGTGGCGGGACGGCCAGCTCTAGGATAGGGCGTTATTCTGCCTCATGAAATGCAACAGGCGGTGAGCAAATGCCCCAAATTTCCTTGACCGCCCGGTCTCCATTCCCCCAGCGGCGGACCATTGAAAATCCGCCCCTGTGATCTCTGTGCCCGGGATGTGGATTGCTCTGACCGAGCGGACATTCTGCTGAGCCCAAAAAAAACGAAGCGACTCGCCAATCTCTTCACCGGACGAGATCGTAACCCTCCTTGGTGATTTGTAAGTGAAACCACCGTCATGCTGTTTGATCATACCAGAATGTGATGGTGTTGGAATTCCGACATCAGCTGTGTCGAGTACCATTCTCGAGGCGGGACTCTCACTTTCAGCCATGAGACCTAGCATTTTCTGAAACTTCAAAAGAACCCACTCTGAACGAAGTCGCAGAGCGCTGGACTCCCGAGGCACGTTCTGGCATTAGCCAGGCTGGAACCCGTGTAGAGTCAAGCATCATCCCCAAAAACAAAGCAAGCAATTCAAATCACGAAAATCAAGAGCGGGTCTCAGACTGCCGTCTTTCTTCGAGTCGCTGACCGGAGACGGCAGAGTGTAATATGCCCCTTAATTGGGGAAGCCTGAAGCAAGTAGCCATTTTTATCTCGTTAAAGATCCATTCCGAATTGCCAGGAACGGAGTGCAAAACGCAAAATTCGTTGGCGATTTTTTGGGTAGTCAAGGAACGCCGGCTGACATGCGCTGGCAAAGGCATTATTCTCGGGCTCTTCGGGGATGATCCAGCCGAGGCGAGACTTAACTCCTTTTTCCTGCTACATTTTGCTGCTCTGTGTGTTTACCACCCCTTTCCTCTCTGCAGGAAGCATTTTTAGGAATTGTAAACACACGGTAAAAGTGGCAGGTATTTTTTATAAATTTAGAAAATTAGGATTTATTCACTGAATTGTAACAAACTACTGCCAAAAACCAATAAAGATGGTTTATTGAATAATCTCAGTTATGCTTCAATGCTCAGTCTAGCTCCGTCTAACTTCGTCTGACAAGAAACAGATTCAATAGGTTTTATTAACCATGCAAGATTACAGTATCAAAACATTATCTGGTGATGTTATTATAAACCTTGAGATGGAAACCATTGGAGACTCATATCTGCATAAAATACAATACAGCATCCAAAAGAAGATTAAACAATATTAAAGATAAGGACAAAATGTAACAAATGTAAAAAATACATAAAAGGGAATAATAAAAGGATAAAATAAATGAATTAATATATGTGATAAACGAATACATGCCTAATTTAATAAATGCATAAAACTAAGTAAAGGTTAGTAAATATATATTGGAAATAATAATAAATGTGATGATGTAATAAATGAGGTAAATAAAATAGAATGATAAAATAAGAAATAAATGTATAAATGAGAAATGTATAAATAAGAAATAAATGTTTCTACCCAGTACCCCAGTACATCTAGCAGTACCAACAAATTCCCTCAAATTGTCTGTAATACATATAAATGTAACAGTTATCTGGTATTTTTTTATGTACTTTACATTTGTAATGCTGCTCCATACGATATATTATATTATTCCCTAACCCTGCACATGCACGAAAACAGACACACACCTTGCTTTTAAGAAATCCAGATGGTATGAACTATCAGTATTATAGTAATTGTATTGTGACAAACTGTTTTTATAAAGTTTTCTCTATCATCTACCTATTTAAAGTCTCACCATCAATGCGGACCTCTTATTGACTGCTTTGTCTTCATTTTGACTAATTAATGGAAGGCCTCTACCCCTAAGAAATGTCATCTTACCACCATTATTGTGATCAGTGTTTGCTTTAGTTGAGCTTTTCAACCTTGACTTTTGTTGTGTGAAGTCTAAGATTTAAGTCGTGAAATCGTGACCCTCAAGATTGTATGTATTGATGAAAATATACTAACCTAAACAATTTGACTGACACACATCATCACACAAAGCTCAACAATGGTGACATCATCAAACTAATTCAGATAAACAGAACTACTGCAATGCATGCTGGGAGTCTTGAATGAGTTTTGTACTTTGATGTTACCTATTATTCATTGTAGCGTGAAGCTTTCTTTTGTTGATTGTCACCATTGTCGAGTTTTGTGTGATGACTATTTATCGCTAAGTGTGTCGCGTGGCTTTGCTGATTTTATCGCAGTACTATCCACTTTAATTATCTTTTGCATTAAAGGTGCAGTTTTTGATTTACAGAGGGAGGAGATCATGTGGGCATTAGAAAGACTGTAGAAAGCGCGATGTCTTATTTCTTGCATACAATAGTTCTGTGGATTTTTTGTATAAAAAGAAGGATAAAAGTTACGCTGGAGCCAGGACTTAATGTTATAAAGACTTTTTAGTTGCATTTTAGTTATTGCAGGTCACACGCGTTCCGAACCGTAGAGCACGATCCGATTCACCACTATACCGCAGGGGGAAAGAGAGTGGAAGAGGGAGAGAAAAGACGAGTTGCAGAGTTGTTTGTCCGTTTAGGGCTGCTGTACAAAAAATGGTGGCGAATTCAATGTATGTAGGCCTGCTCTGTATGTAGATATAAATATCTTATTCTAAAGTATTACAAACATAACGGTTCATTACGTAAGATTTTTATTCACCTCTGAAGAAATAGTTTCATTTATTTCTGTCAATACATCCTCCTAAAAACCCCGTATTGTCCCTTTAATCATGAAAGCATGAATCTCTTGTATTATTTTAAGCACCTTATTTTTTTGCACATATCAAAATTAGCAAATATTAACAACTTGAACTTTTTCAATTTCATCATCTTTTGACAACCCACAAATGTTTTTTACAGAACACATCGCACGCATTGAAAGAGGAAATTGAATTGACACGATGAAAATCAAAATTCAAGAGCCCAACTAAAGCAAACTCTGATCACAGTAATTGTGGTTTGTTGAAATTAATTATTAATTATTTCACCGTTAAAAGCATTAATTCACATCAATTCAATGGTTTGTACCTGATAGCTTGCTGTCTGGGGTCCCCATACTTTCAGAGGATGTCCTGAATGTTCTGTGAAGGTCCACCAAATAACGTCCCCACACCCATTAAATAAAAACCACATCGGAATGTTCGGGGAATTAATTTGACACCAGCAGGGACGTTCTGACAACATTCTCGGAACAAAACAATTCTTAGGGGGTATGATACTCTTCGAATATCAGCGTTAGCAATTACAAATAACGGTAAACTTTGATGCTTTGTTTGCTAATCTTTAAAGGGAAAGCTCGGTTGCCATCTTTAAAAAACGCCTAAAAACGCATCTCTTCCGTCAACACGTCGCTGATAGAGTTTTTCCTAATTCTCTTCCCTTTCCTTCTTTATAAAAAAAAAAAAAAAAAAAATTACTAACCTCACTATTCTTAGCTTTATACTGTGCTAGGCTTTAATGGACTAGTTTGATGCACTTATGTATTTTCGTTGCCTATGTTGTTATAATTAAATTAAATTAAATTAATTTTTAAATTAAATTGCCTATGTTGTTATAATTAATTAAATGTGTACAGTACTGATATATTATCCTGGCAGAACATTTAACAGAAAACAAGGTGTCGATAAAGTCACAGGTGGAGTTCATTTAAAAGTGATAAGGTAGTCTGGGAAGGCCTGGCAATCGTGAAACACCACAAACATAGTGGGGTCCTGTGTCTTGTCTACCACGCTGTCAAAGTTTTCAGGAGGTGCCTTCATGGTGTTCTGACCCTGAGTGTAACGACCCGTAAGTACACGAGCCACAAACATGAGCTGGGTGCCATCTGAGGTATTAGGTATCGAGTACCGAGGGTCGGCAGAATATTTAGCACTCACAGCAAAATATGTTCCCACTCCATACATGGTTCCTGAAAAGCATGTAAAAAATGTACATGAGTAAACCAATTAGTCATGCAAAGGCAAAGCAAGCAAATAGAAAATCAATGGATGAAAGTTCATCCAAGGAAATAAAAAACTAGAGGTCTTTTATCCAAAATAAAAATACAATATTTTTACAAAATATTACACATTCAAATTCATTGTATTTCATTCTGTTGAAGATGTATCAGAACATCCTTTTAGAACAAAATATTGTTTGTTATCAAACTGACTAAAAAGACTGTTATAAATGGCATTTGGAATAGTATCAGAGAGAAAAAATTCAGATATTTTGGCCTGTTTATTACACAAAGCTTGGCTTCAGAAGACTTTAAACATAGCAGACAAATAATATCCTTCTTATTTTTTTATTTAGTCATAAATATTGCTTAAATTACCTCCCCAAAAAGACTTGCCTACTACCCATATGTAGTATAAACCTTTAAAAACAGCATTTACCATTTTGCCCAGCATATCTGCGGTTAAAGTTGGTATTTATGATTGCTTTGGAGGCTTCCTCTGTTGTGCCGTGATAAAGTATCTTCTCTTCTGCTCCCTCGGGACCATTCCTGTTCTCCTGTTCTTTTGTACGTCCCTCATATGACCGCCGAAGATGCACATTTTGGATACGTTCAATCTATTGAAATAAGTTTGCACATAATGTTTTTTAGTACAACCAAAGCAAAGTATCACGGCTACTACTTTTGAGGAAGATGTCATACAGACAAGAAGATGTCTGTAAGATGTTTATGATTTTGAACTGCTCTATCTGAGACATTTAGCCGAAGTTCTTACGCAGCAGATGTTTTCAAGACCTCTAGATCTTTGGCAGACGTCTTACAGTCGTAACTGGGCTAACTTGGACTGTGTTGTTTAAGCAGATTTTGTGGTTTTACAATATAACTCTCGGTTAAGCCTACACTGTGACTACATCGGAATACAACAAAAGACGGACAAAAGGCCGATCAAAAATTGGTCACACCGAAATGTGGCCGCCCGAACAAACCAATGAGCCCCTACAATCTCACCCATTGAACGAAATTTTGTGGAATTTATAGTTTATATACTCAACCGTCACCGGAAGTATTTAGCTTTCAGAAACTATAATCTATTTATTGAAAGGTAACTTTATATAAGATCAAATTCACTGACGCGTTGAATAATTGAATAAAAACATCGACATGCAAAACACTGTCCCAGAATTTAATGTCAGAATCAGCACAGCAGCACCGGCCCATTTATCTTTCTCTGAGCTCTGTTGAGCATCATTGTGATCCTCACTGTCACTACTGTTATCTGCGTCATGCTGATCTACAGAGGTCACACACCGGAATTTACCAAAGTAAAAACCATGGGCGTAGCTAGCCCCTTTTTAGGGGTGCTTCAGCACCCCTAAAAAGAAGCTCAGCACCCCTAAAACTTGGAATAAGAAATGTTGTTATTCTAAAAAAAATTCGTCTTTTACAAGGTTAAATTATGTTCAAAACATACTCCGTAGTTTTTTGTTTAAAATGTATGTGTTAAGGATGAAAATGAAACATCCCCGCTTAGCAAATGGTGTCATCGTCTTCTCTTCTTCTACTTCTCCTCTGTACCTGCACCGCTCAGCGCGACCGTCATCCAGCGCGAAACACACGCGGAGTGAGAACCCGGTATGTTGTGTTGTGAATCAACTAAGTTTCTCCAAAGCTGTCTCACACTTCTTTCCTTTTACATAGAGTTGTTCCGATTGTGAAACCATATCGGTGAGTACTGGAGTCAGTATCCTGAATCACCTTGGTACACCTTTAACAAGTGTTTATTTTTGGACTATTTTAGTCCAGCGGGTCGCCGCCGCTGTGGAGTAGCACAGGACATGGGTGACTCGTCCATAGTCATAAACGGAGAGAAGTAGCGTCGGTTAATATGTTTTTCTGCAAGACGCATGCAGTTCTGTTTATTAACTGCTAGAGTGTGAAACAAAAACAACTAAACTGCGTACCTGTGTCTCTGTTGTTAAAGTTTATCGTTCATTTGATACTCATTTTAACAGTCTGCAGTCATGTAAACATGACGTGACGTGCGTCTTTTCTGGTCAGTCGTCATGGAAACATGAGTGCCCTGGCGTTTGGACCAGAGTGTCAGAGGAAGTGATTCTTTCTGAAGCGCAAGAGTGAGTCTGGTACAGTTCAGATTCGTGTTCCCTTCACTGAAAGTCTTTTAGTGCCTTGCGTCGGCTCCATACATGGCTCAGGAGGACCACAGGCCAAAGCAGACTCCAGCACCTAGCTGTGATGTCTATTGAGAAGGAGTTGCTTGAAATAATTGAACCCCAAAGGGTGATTGACAGGTTTGCCACCCTCAAAGTGCGGCGACATAGATTAACTCTCCCAAAGTAGAGCCAAATGGGGATTCAGGGGAAGTACTTTTTTAAGATTTCCCTCTATTTCTTTTTTTATATCGTTACTTTCTAAGTATTTTCAAGACCTCAGTAAATTATCTGGATATTTTGGACTTTTTGGTTTTACCTTCTTTTTTTTATTTATTGATGATTTATATTGGATTATGAAAGTTCAGACTGGAACGGCTCTGTTCTAACGTTCTTACTTTAAAGCGATTGCCATGCAAGGAGTTCTGTTCAGCAAAAAATGGTCTCCAAAAAAGGTGTCAAAAAAAATCTGGATTTTGGAGTTAGTTGAATCAATGTTAAAATGATCAAGTTATTTTTCAATAGACACATTTTTTGTTTTTGTGTGAAAAGAGGGTGGGTGGTGGCAGTGGGCCTCATTGGGTGCTCAGCACCCCTAAAGCTCTGACCCTAAAATCGCCCCTGGTAAAAACATTCAAAATCAATAGTTTTTTCAACAAAAACTGAATAAAATTGTTAAAAGTGGCTGATCCTGCATCAGGAGTAGAATTTGAGCTTGCACATGCAGAATGAACGTGTCCGGTACCTGATGAGTTGTAGACGCCATGTTGCTCAAAGTGCTTCGACATTTCAACGTAGTAACAATGAGTTGTTTGTGAAAAATCTTGCAATCCAAATGATAAAATGTTTATTCATTTTAAACATCAGATGCTGTTTTGCTCTTTATCGTGTGTGTGTGTGATAGACTGCAGCAGCGAAACACATGTAAATGGATCATTGTCTTAAAAATGCATTAAATCGAAAAATAAAGATGAGTAAATATCGGTCGATCTGTAAAATAAAGCCCTGCTTACTAGTGTAATCATCTCTCATGTAATAACCCATATTTTAACCGTAAATCTCCAGCACTTGGAGTCAATGTCTACTAATGTTAAAAAATACAACCTTATTGTAAATACAATAGTATGTAATACAAAGAAGGCGATTGGTGATACCTTGAGAACTGTTTGTTTGACAGTCTTCTTGAAGTCCGCCTTTACATTGTGGTACTCTGTAGATGATTGGTCTAGGTTTATGACCTTTACGAGCTCATCTGGAGTCATGTTGTCCCAATAGATAGGCAAAGAATAATCTAAAACATTAAGTAAGTAGAGTTGAACGCAGTTTACATGTCATGGTCCATGCTAACACAATAGTCTGATGTTAATGCGTGTGTAAGTTCTCCCAAAAATGAAAATTCTGTCATCATGTACTCCTTCTTTCGTCATTTCAAACGTTCTTCCGAAGAACATAAAATAAGATATTTAGAAATCTTTTGTCATCAGAAAATAGTTGATACATTTTGACTTGCATTGGTTACCAACATTCTTTACTATATATTTTTTTTGTGTTCTGCATAAAAAAAACGGTTTGAAATGACATAAGTGTGAATAAATGATGACATATTTTAATTTTTTTGTTTAACTCTCCCTTTAATTATAAAAAGCACTTACAAATTTGTAAAATTTGTTGTCTAAATGGTGATATATTGTAAATGTCTGTAGTTTGATAAACTGTACACTTCTTTATTATATAATAACTGTCACCCAGACCCTAACATAAAACGTGCAATTTAATAAGAATAACAAAATCTTTTTTATACTAAAAAGGATGTCATATGCACAACTCGGGACCCTTCTGGAAGAACATTTGTCACAACATATAGATAATAATTAAGGTATAGATATTAAATATATCAAAATATTAAATATTATATTTAGTTAAATTTCAATGTGAATAACTTACTGGTCCATCTTCAGTTTGTTTATAAATAGTGTTCATAAAATAAAGAAATAATATTTAGCTTTTTTTGCATTTGCACACAGATACTCCTTTAGGTTAACATTTAAAAAACTATTTAAAAAAAAAAACATTCACTAAAAAGTACCTACAAAAAAGTCATTACAGAATTCACTTGAGCTCCACCAGTTTGGAACCACTGGTGTAAATAGCACTAGACTACACAAGATATTATTAAAAGTTTCACTTCACCTGAATGGTTCTCTAGTCGTTTAAGGTTGGTCTTCTTTCTTGTCCCACTTGCTTTAGCCACCATATTTGTTAAATCCACCATCCATTTCACACCTTGTGCATCGATAATTCCATCTTTTACGTCCCCTTTTTCAAGCTTATAATTCATCTCTTTGGATAACTTCTGCCAAAGGCCCCGTTGTCCCAGAATGCACCATGTTACTTGGCCATAAAGGTTTTCCTGGTCCATTTGCCTTAGCTTAGAAATTGGGAAAAGTCCTGTTTATTAGTTTAAGGTGTTTCCATTTTGTTATATTTTGTAGTACTTGTAGTTCTATGTTTCCCCTCCAGTGTCGGGAGAAACTTACTTTCAGTTATTTCTTACATAACATTACACAATCTTAGTTAGTTTATAAATAGTCTACATAAAACACTATTTATAAACTATTGTTACTTTTGCATTACAGTAATGTATTTGTGTTTCTTGTAACGCAGCAATGTAGCGGATTACTTTTACGATTTTACATTTACATTTAGGTAATACATTTACATTTTGGTAATATTATACCCGTTACTATCTTAGTAACAAACGTTACAACAACACATTTAACTTAAAATTAAGTGTTCGGTTTCGCAGATAGTTTGTTTAATTAGCTTCTGTTAATGTTATGGATATTATCTGATACAGACATCAATACTGGACAAAAAAATTATTCCCATAATCCCAAAATCTCATCAACAAGCTACACTTGGAGGGTCTCAACTTTTCTCTCTCTAATCGGACCTTGGATTTGTTTTACTCAAAGACTTAAATCAGTACGGGTCAGCTGCAACATCTACAGCACATTGTTTCATGTTAGGATAACCGTTAGTATACTATATTTGAAAAAGTGTATTTATGTACATCAAATATCAGAACTCTACTGGACCAAAACAACTCAACCCTAGAACTCAAGCAAGCATTCCAAGTTAGCAAATCATGCAGTAGGGGGAGTAATCAGTAATGATGACATTTTGAAAGAAATGAGCGTATGATTTTTTACCAACGTTTTTTTGCATCTGAGATTTATATCCACAAGTTTCCGGAGGGTGCTACTGTAAAAAATGAACATGGATACAACTTCCGGTGAAAAGGTGGAAGTAGTGTACTGTAGTTGTTGAATAAATTCTGATGACAGAAAATTAGACTACGCTGTAAAATCAAATAGTATACCATACTTGAAAAGTGCTAGTTTACTTAAATTTGGTCAAAATGTTGATTTTACTAGACATTGTTAATTGTTGTTAAAATGTTAAAATCTTTAGTTAAAACAAAGACTAAGTAAAATTACTGGAAATGTTCAAGACGTTATTTTGAGCACACTGTATTCCCAAATAGTACAATCTAATTATTAAAAATGTACTTTAAAACTGAAATAGTTCTGTTAGCTTAAAACTGCAGCAACCACCAATTGAATTAATTTTGTATTAATTAAAAGGTAAAGATTTTACCGGATTACCATTATTGTGATTAGTGTTTGCTTTAGTTGGGCTATAGTTTTATTACAATAACTTTTGCTTGATTTTCTTTTTAATTGCTGAAACAGTGTAAAAAAGCAAAAAAAAATTGGTAGCGGTTCCCCTTCAGTTGGTCTCTTGACGTTGTGTTTGGGGTGGGTTTGATCTTGAGAACCTATCATCTTAGAAAGGAATTTTAAAATGACAATTTGCTTGTCCAATGGCCCACCAATTTCTGCCCTGTATATACAGGTATAAAAGGAAGATGGTGGCAGCCATGTATTCATCATTTGTTCTTCGGAACCTGCGTAGCACATGGTGTTTAAAGCGAAATTGTCTCTGAGACTCACTTCAATCTGCAGGATTTACAATGTGGAGCAGCGGAATTCTCCCTTCTGAGCGGACTTCCCCTGGGGGCGTTTCAGCAGCGAGTTACAGACCTAAAAGAGCTAATTTCTCACAGCTGCAAGCATGTCTTGACAGTCCTCCCAGACTGCCGATGCGCTCTCTCATCAGTGAAGATGGGCATCAAGTACTGTTAGTAGTGTCTTACAGCCCAACCAGACTTGACTCTAAGACCTGGTGGGTCTGACAACAGCTACCCCTGAGCCATTACCCTGACAAAGTACCTTCTGTCATAGGGGAAGGGCACAGGTTGGCACCCCAAACCAGGTCTCTGGAATCTGCATGCCTGGCCCTGGACGGGACGAGGAAACCTTAAATGGCTTCCCGCCGGTGGTCTGGGACCATCCTGCAGTCTAGAGCCACCGTCCTCGGCGTTATACGTTTATAAGGAGCACCTCTTCTCGTCCTTGTGTTCTTACCACGGTGAAAACCCACAGGTCAATGTTGGCCTTCTTACAGCAGCGGCTAGAGAGTACTCTTTCCCCATCTACATTGAGAGTGTATGTAGCCTCTATTGCCACTCATCATGGTCTCGTGGACCTCTTGGTCAACATAACCTGATCACCAGTTCCTTCATGGCGTGAGAAGGTCGAATCCACCTCAACCGTGCTTCGTACCCTCTTGGGACCTTATCTAGTCTTACAGAGCCTACAGCCCCTTTCGAGCCCCTCAGAGCGCCAGTCTTCCTCATCTGAGATGAAGACCACGCTCTTGATGGAGCTCACTTCCGGTGTAAAGCACAGTCATTTGGCTTGGGCGTACCTCTGTGAAAGTGCATTCTCCCCTTTCCAGGTGAGTCTAGTGCGCTATATAGCCTCCCTACTTCCCCCCTTAGGGCGAAGTGCAGGCATTCCATCCATCACTAAGCATTGGCATTTTTGGTAAACAGACCGGACGAAGTGGTTTTATAGTGATTATTTACTGTATTTTTTACTGACACTGTCAAAATCTGTTGGAATATCACATCATGTGGACTACATTTCTCATCTGATATATTTGATGTAAAGTAGGTATTTAAACCACTTATTGTCTTATGATATGTGCACGCAGTCCGTGTAACGCCTTGCAATTTGCTTTTAAATACAAAGAAACAAGATTTAACACATATTTTTATAGCACATAATCGACATCATGTAAAGATATTGAGAACCGGCCGTGATTTTCTAATTCCTCATTGATTTACCATCACATCATCAATTAAGTTGCTAAATATCCATTGTCAAGTATTAAAATCATGCTCCCATTCCTCTATAAAGAAGTGGACAGTATGCTGATGTAGTTAATAAGCACTGTCCATGCGTAAGTTCACATTCTGCTATAAACGTATGACTTGAAATACGGCAGCTATGTGTTTGTTAATGTTGAACGCCAAAGTTTCATCCATCATTTGCGCAAAGCATCATGGGGCATAGGAAACTTGTGGATATTAGGGATCATTTAATTCTGCAAATGACCAATCAAAATCAAGAGTTTACAAGTGCCGTGTAAAAGATAAATAAATGGGACACTTTAAGATCTACCCAACCCTCCCAAACCAATAGTGTACAAGTGGCTTTTATATTTAACTTTTAAAAGTACTGTATATACACCAATATTTATTTATATTCATATTTATTTATTTTTAAAAGTGTATCTGTGGTAGCATGAACATTTAATGCCTTAAATTCTATCTGGACTATTTAGAATCACTTTATTTGATTATATTATGAATCATATTGATAAAATATTCGTACAAGGCCTGGCTGTAAAGCTCAGTAAATTGTTTATTTTGAACCACATTTGGTAGGTTTGCAGTTGTTATTAAGTTCACTCACCTGTCTGCGTAGTGCACCTTGAATCAGTCCAGACACCTCATTGACTCCATCTTTCTGCCCCATCACTTCATAGACACCAGAGCTGCTCGCTTGCATGTGCAGGTGCAGTGACTTCACTTTAGAGTTAAGCTGGTCCATCTCATCAGCATTAAGACAATTAATATCATCAGAGGAGATAGACTGAGAAGAACACTGGTTCTCATATCCTTGTTTCAGTGCTGTGCATGCATAAGACACATCATCAATAGTATGTCCAATGACTAGAAATTCGGCATTGGCCAATGCTACAGGCAAAGGCATAAGCGAATTAATGTTGTTTCTTGTAGGTAAAGAAAGGGATCGGCTTGCTCTAGTGGTGGTTGCATCCAGCCTTCCAGTGGTTGAACTTCGCCCTCTGGTGGTTACACGGGAAGATACAAGAGGCGCAGGAACTGAAAGAGGTATGTGTAATATTGACAATAAGTGTCTTGTGGAAATACTGTACAAACATTGACATGAAGGTCAAACTAATGAATCAATCAAACCCATCTAATGTAAATGTAACTGCTTGTTATTATGCGCTATAGATTTATTTTCACCTGACAACTGCGTATTGATGCCCAAGATGTGCTGTGCCATTTCTTTGAATGCCAGGAAAACATTGATTTTCAGCAGAACAATGCGAACAGTTTTGAGATATCGGAGATTAGCTCCTTGAATGCCATCCTTTACTCCTTGTAAAATTGACTTGGCAACCTCCTTTGGGTCCATACTTCCTTTTCCTGCACAGGCCGAACATTGAAAGTTATAAATGGAATACAGTTATGACATGAAAATGTCAATTCATCTGTATTTCTAATTAGATCAATTAAATACAATAAATAAGCTGTCTTGCTATACTTGCACTAAACATATTTCTTTTAATATTGTAATATTTGGACCGTCAAGACCATGCAGGCTTGGGATTTATTGACAAACAGTCTTTTTTACATTTAACAGTATACCCAAGCTTATATATTCAGATAACTCTTTTATAAATCATTCATTATACCAATTTATAATATTATTATACATCATCAAAATTATTTAAAATAAAATAAAATTACCCTTGAATAGAATCACTCTCCCCTCGAGCAAACATATGTTGAAAAGACATCTTTTCTACGTCTATGATAATGTTGAAAAGACATCCCTTTAGGGACTAAAAGTCAAAATTGACTCTAAGTCTTTTCATGACATCTCCCGAACATTTACATTTACATTTAGTCATTTAGCAGACGCTTTTATCCAAAGCCACTTACAGATGAGGAAACATTGGAAGCAATTATAACAACATAGGCAACAAAATACATAAGTGCATCAAAACTAGTCCATTTAAGCCTAGCACAGTATACAAAGCTAAGAATAGTGAGGTTAGTAATTATTTATTTATAGTAATTTTCTATATTGTTAATGTTTCATGATCGATGTGGAGGAAGTTCTAAGGCTGATGGATTTTTATTTGCCTGGTTTTATTTCCAACTTAACTGATATCAGTGTTTCCCCTACAATTAAGTTAAGGGGCACCCCGCCCCTTCAACGGCACATCCCGCCCCCCTTGAAGGTCAAGTAAATACAAAATTGTATGTAGCGTCAGATCACAAGAGAAGTAATTTAAGGGTACCTTTGCTATAAAACTATTTATAGTCTATTTGTTGTCAGTTTTTAAAAATTAAAATAGACCACTAAGACTTCAGGACCAGAGCCTACAACATATTTTCTCAGTGACCAGACCTTCTATGTTTCATATAGACCGTGGCCATCAGAATTTAAAGTAAATGGCCTGATAAAACATTAGAGTTATCGATTTAACATTATTTATTTAAAAAAGTATTGTCCGGACCCCCTGCCGTAAAATAAATATTGAGAACCCCCCCAAAGCCGTAAACCGTCGGGAAACACTGAATATTTTAATATTTTTTTACACTTATTGATTACATATGCTATTTCTAAAAGAAATGATTTCTGGACATTTCTGGAACTTTGCTCTAGAGTACACAAGTAATCAGATTACAATATATTTTTAATTATTGCAAAAATATAACAATTTAAAAGTAAAACATAAAAGTGTAAATTTCCCAAATCCAGTATTATTCTTTTCAAATATAAATAAAAGATACTGACCAGCACAGATAGCAGGTATGGCCACGGACTTGTAGTGATCCCGTTCACAGTGAACCACTGTTTCTTTTGCCAAAGTCTCAATTACACTGGCACTTCTCTCTCCACACACATGCATGATCTGCTTACAGGGAAAGCCTCCTGGCTGAGTCTTGAAGATCTTTCCACTCTGGACCTGAGCTGGAAACACATATAGGTATATGCTAACAAATGGTATAATGTGTAGCATTGCTGGCTGCCTGTATTATACTTATAATAAAAGTTTAGAAGCAGAAGGAGATATAATTTATGTATACTGTACAGTCTGGTTCGGAAGGTTTCGAGTACAATTTGTCCAATTTTAAAGTGATAACATTGTGAAATAAAATCATCACCATATACAACCATTAGCTTGTATATAAACATTCTGTGTTTTTATAATTATTTTAATACAAAAGGATGTTACCCCCGGTCAGTAGAGACTGGATGTGTGGTCCTGCCTTAGTGAGAATGTCCTTGCACACTCCTGTGAATTTCAGATATTTGGTCAGTCTGTTCTCTTTGACATTTTCAATTATTTGGTAGAAAAAGTCCTTGGTGGAGAGCCTCACCAGTCTGGAAGTCGGTTGTAGTGAAGTCAGTAGTGTTCAGAATGACATCAGTAGTCTCATTGGTGATGTCGCCAAACACTAGATGAACCTGGGTCCCAGATACCGCGGTGATGATCTCATCAAGGTCAGTGGTCAGTGAATTAAAAAGAGCTGTATAAGGCATGTTTTATAAGGCATGTAAACGTACACATTTTAATCCAGGTCTCCATGTACCCATCTATCCTTGTATAATATGATTCGCTCTTTGAAAAAAGTCATTCAGAACTGATTTGCTGTTTTTGATTTTAAGTCAGTGATTCTATGTAAGTTTTAGATAGGATGTAAGTGACATTTCTGATATAACCCCTAAGAAATGTTTTGTTACAAGAACGTCCCTGTTGGTGTCGAATACATTCCCAGAACATTCCGATATGGTCACGCTTTGGAGTTTTTAAAGGGTGTGGGGACATTATTTGGTGGACCTTCACAGAACATTCAGGACATTCTGAACATCTAAGGGACACCAGGACAGGAAGCTAACAGCTATAAACCATTGAATCAATGTTAAAAATATGATTCGTCAATGTTAGCTTATGCTATTAATGTTGAAATAGTGTTGAATTCCAACAAACCACCATTACTGTGATCAGTGTTTGCTTTAGTTGGTCTCTTGACCTTGAATTTTATTGCATTAATTCACTTTCTTCTTTCGATGCGTTTCAATAAGACCATGTGTTCCTTGTCAAAGGGTTAATTAAAAAAGGTTGAAGTTGGAAATATTTGAAAATTGAGATATGAGCAATACATTATACAATGCTCAGTGTAGTACTTAAATTGATACTTTAATGATTAGTTTTTACAATGAAATCTGCATTACTGACACACTTAGGGATCAACAGTCATCACACAAAACTTGACAGTGGTGACAATCAACAAAAGGAAGCTTCACACTACAATGAATGTTGTGTAACATCATAAGTACAAAACTTATACATGACTCCCAAGTTTGGGTTTGCGTTTCAGTTGATCAGCAAACAGCTCTTGCGCTTTGTCAATGCATAAGTGATTTCACTGTAACACATGCACATGCATCCGAAGAGGGAAGTAGAGTCAAGAACTCAACTGAAGAAAATACTGATCACAATAATGGTGGTTGGATGACACTCATTTTTTGAAAGAAACGTTTTCATTTTACATTAGGTTGTTAGGTGATATTGATTGTCAATTTTTGTCATTTTAAAATAATAAAATTGTATAATGATAAGCCTGGGACATGACAGTGTCAGAAGTCAATTACCAAATACAATTACCAAAAGGAAAAACACATAACATATCTGGTTGTGATTTGTTGGTTATCAACATTGTAGTTTGGTCCCCTAAAGGTGTTATCCAAATGTAATGAGAATGTCCTATAGTAAAGGTCCCTTATACGTTCAGAGAACGTTCTGAATGTTCTGTGAAGTTCTACCAACCTTTAAAACACTCCACATCGTGACTATCTGGGAATGTATACGACATCAGCAGGGATGTTCTGAGAACATTCTTCGAACAAAATATTTCTTAGGGCATAATAAGCTCAGTATTGTTTTATTAAGACAAACTTGCCTTGCCCTGTGCTGTCCACCATTTTTGCACTTAGCTCGGCACAGACTGTTTGGAACATCTGCAAAACATTTTTAAAATGTATTTTGTCTGCTTTATTGGGTGATTAAAGGGATTGCTTACTTAATACATCCTGACCTGTGATATTTATATTTCTAATTGAGCTTTCACACAGTGGTCATTCGAGCTGTTCAAAAGGCAACAAAGCAGGTTCTTACTAGAATATAGTAGCTTGTGAGAGGTTCACATTCTAACAGGTAGAGTATTTGCACGAGAACAGGCTTAGTTGCATTTTGAATTGTGCGAACGACCATTGTGCCGATAATTTAGACACATAGGACATCATACCCCGGCCAGCATGGTCTTGTGGGATAGAGATGGGTATGATCTGGGTTGTCATCTGGGGCCCAGACAGTTTTGAACACGGGTTCCATGTAGGCCCCACATGGGTTAGCCCAGATGAAATGAACACTGCTTACAGGCTGCTAAATGTGATAATATAATGAAGTGATAACAAGCAGAATCACTGATGGACACAGAAACAACAAGATCTGAAAGAAAGGAAACAGTAACTGACTTTGGCCACAACAAGTCCACAAACACTATTATAATTTTTTAATTAAAGTTTTATTGAAATAGTCAATTGTTAGATTTTAGTTGCGCAGCCAAACGAAGTTTGTTATGGTATGAAAGTCAAAAGTAAAAAATAAGCTGAATGGTTTTTGACATGTTATCATGATCAAAACATTGTGATGAGTTTTTCACAGTTAGAAGAGACTTTTGTGTGAGTAGCTAACAAACAAATATCAAGAATAAACTTGTGAAACTTAACAGTGGTAACATGCTTCATGTCGCAATGCATTGGTGTGCATTATACAACAATTATACAACTCATTCATGACTCTCAGAATGCACTGCGGCATTAAGCATTTCACCATTGTTGAGATTAATTTGCAGATTATTGATGTTTTGTGTGTGGGCAAGCGTAATTGGATTCCAACGTAGTTGGTGTAGGCCTACTTTAAAATGTGTTCCTTTTATCTAATTTCTAGTATCATAATAATATAGTTAAACTTTAATTTATAGAAGTTATAAATAACTCTAGAGATGATGTTACCAATTAGCTGATGATTGCATACGTATCAAACAATAAACAGCATCTAATCATATTGTCTCCTGATATTCTTATCTTAAGAAACTAGCGCAAACAGTGATCACCATTATGGTGATGTCAAACCTAACAATTATTTTCAACAAAACGTTAACAATAAATAAAATATATTCTCAATAATATAAAGAGTAAAAGATGACCAAATGTTTGTGGAGTTTAATCCTCCTCTGGCGAGAGATTGAATGTTTTCTTTTTCTTCAGTTGATTCCATCAAAAGCTGTGGTCAACTGAAGTCAGTTGTAGTTGTTCCCTATCGATACTTCACTCGTACTGCGTAGCAGGACGCTATGGGGAAAACTGCTTTTTCTCCGATGACTGAAGCAATTCAAAAGCGCAGTGAAAACTGCACGGTGATTGGTTGGAAAAAAGCAGAGCTTTGAACCAATCGTAGCGGAGCTGCCGGACCAATGGCGATGGCACCCGCCAAAATGGGCGGGTCTTATGGCTATATAAGCGGACACATCGCCGTAGGGTCTTCAGATCTCTTCTCCTTCAGCGACGACTCGTCTTCGTTTCCCGAGACTGACTGCTTCGCCGTCGAGAGAGCACCTGCAGCGGATTCGACCTTCGGCTCAGCGCCTTCGCTCCAGCGGATTCATCAGCGGCTTCGCTCCGGCGGCTTCTGTTGGCGTCTTCGCGTGTGAGCGGCTTAGCGATCCAGCCGGTCTTTTCCCTGCCGCTATCCGGCGAATCTAAAGAGCAATTTTCACGCTTTCTTTTCAGAGAGCGTTTAGAGCAAATTTCCTGCGGCATTTACGTGCAGTTTTCACTGCGCTACAATGCCGCGTCGTCCCCTTCGCTCGTGTGGGGTTTTCCTGCACGCTGTCGACGGTCACGACGAGTGCGTTTCATGTCTGGGTCTCTCCCACGCAGAGAACGCGCTAAAAGAGACGGAATGCTCTCACTGCGAGTGTATGAGTCTCTCCTCTCTGCGCTCGAGGATAGCTTTCTTTTCAGAGAGTGACTCCGCCCCTCGATCCCCGCCGCCGCTGCTCGCACAGGACTCTGTGCGACAGAAGCAGCGGGGTAGAGGAGCTAAGCGCTCGGGGAAACGCGAGCTCACGCCGGCACGCCGTGCCTCGCTTTCCCCGCAGAGAGATGTTTCCCCGGTTTGTTTCACCCGAACAGATCAGCGTCCACTGGCGGCCGCCTGTGACATGATCTCGTTCGGTGGAAATGAACCAGAGGAAGACGACGCCATGTCGTTAGCGGCTTCAGACGGGGAGTAGTTAGCGGGCTCGTTCGATGACCCCGCCCCCTCGCCGTCTCCAGAACCCAGCGGACACGGCCCCGGCGCGGACTCCGAGCTCTTCCGGGTCCTCACGAAGGCTGTCAACGAGCTGGGTTTGGAGTGGTCTCCCCCAGAGGAACCCTCTCGCAGCCGCTTGGACGAGTGGTTTTTGCCGGGGCGCCGTCAGGCTCCTCGTCAACGTAACTCACCGTTCTTTCCAGAAGTTCACGGCGAACTCACGAAGTCATGGCGCGCCCACTACTCGGCCCGTCTTCGACCTTCTTCCTCCTCTGCGCTCACCTCCGTGGACGGCGCAGAGGAAAAAGGATACGAGAAGCTACCCCCCCTCGATGAGTCTGTGGCCGCACATCTGTGTCCGCCCGCCGCCATCGGATGGAGGGCTAAAGCGTCTCATCCTTCCAAGCCGTGCAGGACCACCTCGGCCCTCGCTGGACGTGCATACTCGTCCTCAGGCCAGGCGGCTTCAGCGCTTCACTCCATGGCTGTGCTCCAGGTCTATCAGGCCAAGCTCCTCCAAGGCATGGATGAGTCCGACCCTGACCCTGCGCTCTTCAGAGAGCTACGGAGCGCGACGGATCTTGCTCTACGCGCCACCAAGGCCACGGCCCAGGCGATAGGCAGATCCATGGCCAGCTTGGTGGTGCTTGAGCGTCATCTATGGCTGACGCTCACGGAGATCAAGGATGCGGATAAGGTCCCCTTCCTGGATGCTCCTATTTCCACGACCGGCCTCTTCGGACCGGCGGTGGAGGGTTTCGCAGAACGCTTCACGGCAGCGCAGAAGTCTTCGCAAGCCATGAGGCACTTTCTGCCTAAAAGACCCGGATCTCGGCCGGTGGCGAGCCATCCTAAGCCAGCCTCGACGCAACAGCCGGTAAGAACCCCTGCTGCTCAGAAGGCTTCGGGAGCTGACAGCCGTCAGCGCTCCCGATCTGGACGGCGCTTCCCGCATCCTCAGCGACAAGGTCCCCGGCCAAAGATCACGCTGGACCCTGCGCCTCAGGCCCCATCCTGAGCCCGATGCGAGGAAGAGGAAGGCTACAGGGCCCGCTCCAGCCGGCCCTCCTTCAAAGACTGCTCTCATGTCTGCCAGGTCACCCCGTTCAGTTCCGGGTGCCGGCAAAAATGTTTTGTTAAAATGCAATGTTGTAAGTGCGGGGCCTTTTCTAACGCCCACACCACATTCTGCAAAATGTTTAATAAAACACAAACTTTGTCAAAAAAAGAGCAAACTTCCTCTTCCATTGTTCCTGGGAGTCAAGCCCCCAAAAGGCGGCGTACCTCCTCATTGCACCCAAACCCTTGCCACCCGGGCCAAGGCCTGGAGAGCCATCCCCGGTGTGTCAGATTGGGTTCTGGATATAATATCCCGAGGATATTCACTCCAGTTTGCTCGTCGACCCCCGCGCTTCCGTGGGGTCGTCCCCACCCGAGTGCAGGACTCAAATTCTCACGTTCTGCGCACGGAGTTGAGGAATTTACTGGGAAAAAGAGCCATAGAAATGGTTCCCCCAGACCAAATCGAGTCAGGCTTCTACAGCCGGTACTTTCTAGTACCAAAGAAGGACGGCGGCATCCGCCCCATCCTCGATCTCAGGCATCTGAATCACGTCCTTATGAAACGGCACTTCAGGATGCTCACGATGAAGCAGATCCTCTCGCAAATACGCCCAGAGGACTGGTTCTTCTCCCTGGACCTGGAAGATGCTTACTTCCACATTCAGATAGCCCCTCGTCACAGACGATTCTTGAGATTCGCCTACGAGGGAATTGCTTATCAATACACGGTCCTTCCATTCGGACTTTCTCTAGCTCCCCGCACTTTCACGAAGTGCATGGACGCGGCTCTTTCCCCTCTCAGACAGAAGGGAATCCGCATTCTGAATTACCTCGATGACTAGCTTGTTCTAGCCCAGTCGGAGGACGAGCTAAAGTCTCACAGATCCCTCCTCCTCAGCCACCTGGAGTGCCTGGGACTCAGGATCAATCTTGCCAAGAGCGCACTGTCACCCAGCCAAAACATTTTGTTCCTGGGAACAGTCTTCGACTCAAAACGCATGACCGCCAGAATTTCTCCAGACCGAGCTCTGGTCATTCGACGGCTCGCGGCCTCATTCACACCCGGGGTTTCACGCCCCCTCAGGGTTTTTCAGAAAATGCTAGGTCTGATGGCCTCTGCATCTCAGGTACTGAGTCTGGGCATCCTCCGGATGCGCCCCCTCCAGTACTGGCTGAAGCCCAGAGTTCCTCCACACGCTTGGCGTCTTGGTCGACTGCGTGTTGTGGTGAATCAAGCCTGCGTAACCGCCCTAGCCTCGTGGAAAGATCCCCTTTGGCTAGAGCAGGGTGATCCCATGGGCTCCACATCCAGTCGGAAAGTGGTCACGACAGACGCCTCCAACACGGGTTGGGGGGCTCTGTGCGATGGCGACCCGGCCTTCGGCCTCTGGTCGAACCAGGAAGGAAGCCTCCATATCAACTACCTGGAAATGCAGGCAGTATGGTTGGCCCTCCGCTACTTCCTACCGGTGCTAAAGGATCGTCACGTCTTAGTCCGATCAGACAGCATGACCGTAGTATCTTACATAAATCACCAGGGAGGCCTCTCCTCAAGACGCCTTTTTTCCCTAGTTTCTCACCTCTTGGAATGGGCCCAGTCCAATCTGCGCTCACTGAGGGCAACTCACCTTCCAGGCAAACTGAACCGGGGAGCAGATATGCTATCTCGGAGCAATGTTCCTTCAGACGAATGGACGCTCCACCCCATGTCGGTTCAACAAATCTGGAAACTCTTCGGCAAGGCAGAAGTCGACCTTTTCGCCTCAGAAGACAATACTCACTGCCCGACGTACTTCTCGAAGGGCAAGGACGCCTTGGCCCACGCTTGGCCCAACCGGCTCCTCTATGCTTTTCCCCCGATCGCGCTCTTGCAGCAGACGATCAGGAGAATCAGGGATCAAGCTCACCGAGTGCTTTTGGTAGCCCCTATGTGGACGAACCAGCCTTGGGTCGCAGATCTCTCCCAGCTGCTAATAGCAGCCCCGTGGCCCATTCCCCTGAGGCGGGACCTCCTCTCTCAGGCAGGGAACACGATATGGCACCCCCAGCGGAGCTGTGGGCTCTGCACCTTTGGCCTCTCGACGGGAGCCTACGGACCTCCCAGAGAGCGTACTGAACACCATATCACAAGCTAGAGCTCCGTCTACTAGACGCCTCTACGCCCTCAAATGGTCTGTCTTCGCCTCCTGGTGTACAACACGCGGCGCTGACCCAGTGTCCTGTGACGTATCACTGATACTGTCATTTTTACAAGAGTTGTTGGATAACGGCCGTGCCCCTTCCACACTCAAGGTCTATGTGGCGGCTATTTCAGCCTCACATACCCACATCGGAGGACAAGGAGTGGGCAAGAACGATCTTGTCGTTCGTTTCCTGAAGGGCTCCAGGCGGCTACACCCCCCTCGCCCTCTTACAGTTCCCTCTTGGGATCTGCCCACGGTCCTGAGGGCTCTAAAGGGTCCTCCCTTTGAGCCGCTGCTATCTGCAGACCTCCGTCCTTTGACGCTCAAGACCGCTCTGCTTCTCGCTTTAGCATCGGTGAAGCGTGTGAGTGACTTACAGGCTCTCTCTGTGAGCTCATCCTGTCTGGAATTTGGGCCTAGCGACGCCAGAGTCGTTCTCAAACCAAGACATGGCTATGTACCTAAGGTGCTCTCTACTCCGTTCAGAGCACAGGTTATTTCGCTCTCTGCTCTCCCCTCCTCAGAGCGGGATCCAGAGCTTAGTCTGCTCTGCCCAGTCAGAGCGTTAAGAATATACTTTGAGCGCTCCGCCCCATTCAGACGGTCGGAACAGCTCTTTGTGTGCTTCGGTGACCGCACCAAAGGGTCCTCGGTCTCGAAACATAGACTATCGAAGTGGATAGTTGAGGCTATATCGCTGGCTTACTCTTCCTTGGGCCTTCAATGCCCCACGGGAATTAGAGCCCATTCCACTAGAGGCGTTGCCTCTTCCTGGGCATGGTATAGCGGTGTCTCTATAAAAGATATCTGTGCGGCGGTCTGCTGGGCTTCGCCGTCCACTTTTACAAGGTTTTATAACCTGGACGTTCCGGCCCTTCAGGCCCGGGTCCTTTCTGCTTGAATTAGGTCGCTGAGCCATGGCTATGGCCACGCCAGCACTTAATTACTTTGGGACGATAACCGGTCTAGGCCACCTTCTAGCTTGGCCTCTACCGCTTTCAGGGTTTCCCTGCTTTACTCCGTCTCCGAGCCCAGGCTCCGAGACCATTTATGTTTTTCGTTCCATCTGTAGCACGGCGTGATTATACTTGTTCCCCATAGCGTCCTGCTACGCAGTACGAGTGAAGTATCGATAGGGAACGTACTCAGTTACTTACGTAACCTCGGTTCCCTGAGATACGGGAACGAGTACTGCGTTCCTTGCCGTGCTACGAGCTGCTGTGTCGTCGCTTCAGTCGAAGTAACCTGAAGACCCTACGGCGATGTGTCCGCTTATATAGCCATAAGCCCCGCCCATTTTGGCGGGTGCCATCGCCATTGGTCCGGCAGCTCCGCTACGATTGGTTCAAAGCTCTGCTTTTTTCCAACCAATCACCGTGCAGTTTTCACTGCGCTTTTGAATTGCTTCAGTCATCGGAGAAAAAGGAGTTTTCCCCATAGCGTCCTGCTACGCAGTACTCGTTCCCGTATCTCAGGGAACCGAGGTTACGTAAGTAACCGAGTACGTTTCTGTGTAGTCTGATTCTGCGTGTTATCACTTCATTATTTTATTAACATTCAATGTCACATGAAGCAGCCTGTAATATGGACACTAAGCAGTGGTCATGTAATCTGGGCTAACCTACATGGAATTTACGGACAAAACCGGCTGAAGCCAAGATACACAGCCCACATCAAACCCATATGGGCCCCACATGACTGTGCTGGCTGGGACAAAATTGTCATACCATTGTCAGAGAAATGGAACAGGTCAAAATATTCGTACAGTAATGGATTTTTATTAAAATAAGTTTACATGAGTAAATCATGATGTCATAAAGTGTTCCTTTCTGGGTTCATTCAATTTTTGATGGTTAATGTTATAGATACTTTACCTCTTCAGAATGAGTGTCATTAGGCATTATGGTGATGTAAATGGTGTGAAGAGAACCAGTGAATCCAGATAAAAATGTGGTCATATTTCTTGTAAGAATATTTACAGCATCTTTGACAGGTATTGACAGCGCCAAACCAGGTCCAATTACTGGTAATGCAACTGAACCACAGGATTGCTGCTTACATAGTGTCAAAACTCTGATGAGTCCAGAATGAAGTGCCTGTGACAAGTTGATGTGAAAAGTACTGAAACCATTGCCAAATGAAACATATTTATAATATAAACATGTTCATGAATTTGAAAACCCCACCCTTTCAGTCCTTTCCTAGAACCTTTTCCTTACCACAGCACTACAAAATCTTGTATGTTTCTTACCTCTGTACTCTTTGGCACACATTCGATGAAAAAAACCTTGGAGCATCCCAAAGTTAGTGTCCCATCAACCTCCAGCACATCTTCAGGTGTAAGTGTACGCTGTCCCTTGGCATTGTCAAAATTAGTCTGGAATTGTTGTCCTCCTTTTTTATACAGGCATGATCCGACCATGGTTGAGGTTAATTTAGTTTTTATCATCGGAGCAATAAACACATCAGCCTGTTTTAATAATGTCAATAACAATGACTTAGAATGGGTACAGGGAGTGTGAGGTAACTAAGCTACCTTGAAAAAAATAGTTAGCCTTACCTGTTGTTCCTCAAGCCTACCAATCACAACTTGAATGTGTACATCCTTGTCAGGGTAACCCACCTCTATCGGTTCTGGCCCACAGTTTGGACTGGCACTGGTGCTTGCATCTGTGGGCACTTGAACACTTTGCTGTGTTCTTTGAACCGGAATAATCTGTACCCCATAAGATGTTTTTGCTAATTTTAAAGTCTCCCTACCATCCCCTTGAAAAAAATGTTGAACTCCAGGTCCATTAATTTCATGTCGCTTAGTGACAAGTGTCTTAAGAGATGTCTCGAGGTTTTTCTTAAGTCCTTCAACTTCAGAACGTGGTCCTGTGAGGTGGACACATGGAAAAGGTGAACATGTTGGACTTATTTTCACCGTATTGCTCTTCAAGGCAACGAATGACAAAATTTCTGAGAATTGTTCCACCATCTCTGGCATGGGAAGAGGCAGAGATTGATGGATATTTTCATTATTTGTTATGTATTTTAGCAAGATGCCCTTTAGCCTACAAACTTCATTAGTGTATCCCACAATTTCCACGTTGATTCTGGGGTTGATCATATTTGATGTCTCCTGGTAGGCAACATCCACTTTCACACCTCCACGATTAGCCTTTTGGACAGAGTCATTCAAATCATCTTTAAGTATTATAAATCCAGGTGAGTGTTTTTCAGTCTTCTCCAGGCAAACACTCTCAAAGCAAATGTCTCTCTGCACAGCAGAAGCTGCCTCGGTTAGGGCTCCATCAGTTAGACTCAACAGAAGAAGATCTGAACCTGCACTCTCAAGCATAACTGGACTGCGGAGGCTCTGCTGAAATCGGTTTTGGAAGAGCTCTATACCACCACTTGATTCTAGGAAGGTAAGAATACAATGATGCAATGGGATCCTTTTTTCTTTAATTTCCTTCACTAAATTCAAAAGATGTTTTTCTCCTTCATCAACCTCTTTTTCTGAACCCTTCAAAATCACAGTTCCTGTTTTTTCTTGACTGATCTCAATATTTATGGAACTAGACTTCCTGTTCTCTTTAAACACTTCTTTTACAAGGGCAAATTGTTTCTCTGATACGTGACACTTTCTCTGATAATGCTGTTCGGCATGCAATGCATCTATAAAGTGTGACATTTTTTCCACCTTTTCACGCTTTCCAACCACAACAGCTAAGGTTTTTTCATGATATATTATTAAGTCCTCATCAACAAGGAAAGAGTTTTTTTGTAGAATTTGTATTCTGTCTGTTTCAACTTCAAAGTGGAGAATATAGTGATTCTGCATATCTGTTAAAACTTCCTCAACTGCGAAATGCCATTTCTTTGAGGGACAGCTATCTGGATCTTCCTGGTCTTTTACCACCACTAACTCTTCAGAGTCCATGCGGATCAAGAAAGAGCTGGAGATCTTAGAAAGACGTTGGTTCAAATCTGAAGTTGCATTTTTACATTCGCTGATGTAGCGTAGCAGATATGGGTCCATATTAACAACCTTCTCCATTTGTTTAGCACTAGCACATGCCTATGAAAAAAAACAATGCTGTGTTTAATGCATAATACATAAGGAGGACAAGTATTTTACACCAATTACATGAGTAAACTTAACAAAACAATTTTGTACAATTTGAAAGGTCGGATTTCAAACTTGGCCTCTACAAGTGGGAAAATGTTTACATTAAATTTCATAAGGTTTAATAATACAGCACATTGTAAAATGGCCAGTGTTAAATTAACACTACTCAGAGAATATATGGTCCCACTCTATAGAGTGTTAAAGTAACACTGATTAAGTGTTGAAGATAATGAGGCAATTAAGTGATTAATTAAGAGATGATTAAGCATTAATGATGAACACCTGCTGTTAAAAAGCAGAATCAGTGCCAGGAATGAGAAACACAAGAACTACAACTGACATCCAATCACAACAGTACATGACGTCAACTGTAGATAAAAGAAGATATTACATCTCGCAAGATCTGAATAAACATCTCTGCAAAAAGCATTACAGCTTCACTTATTACTTCTCAGACGTCCACAGAAGTCATTGTTGAGAATGGATGTTTCATTTGTTAAAGAATTTTGTCACCATTATGGTGGTAAGTGTTTGCTTTACTTGTTCTCTTAGCACATTTACTTTTAATGCAATGTTATGATCATTTGTGGTAGAATTACACATTCACAAAATAAGAAAGTGCTTTCTGCTTAAGATTTAAGAATGAATATCACAATGTAGATTCATCTTTATCTTTGGGTAATTAATTACAGCTCATGCATTACAAAAAAAATAAGTTTAATAAACAACTGACAGGAAATTCATCCCTGAATAAACATCAACACTTTTCCTACAATTCTCAACAGTGGTGATAGTTTATACATGACACTGTGAATGCTGAGATTTTTGTACTATGGCGCTACCCAGCATGATTGCAGTATGAAACTTTTCGTTTATTCTAACCGTTTTTGAGATTCATACGCTGATTCTTGGTGGCTGTGTGCGTCCAAGTAAAACTATTTGTCAGTTTTAGGTACACATATTAATTGGCGTCCCTATGTTGCATTCTGTAATTATACTCTGAGTTGTATACATAGAGATCATCGAAGTGAAGAATGATCTGACCAAACCACTATCCAGATCAATGTTTAAGACCCTAGAAATTGCTGTCGTTCATGTTTCATCACAACACAAACACACACATGTTTACAGCGAAACGCTTGTGTACGCAGTTTAAGGTCAAGACCACAACTAAAGCAAACACTGACCACCATAATGGTGACATCATAGTTTGTCCAATAAAACTTCGACATATATGCCTTTGACAGAAAAAAACATTGGTTTGTAAGTTAAGCTGTTGATCATGTTTGTTGTTTACTTAGATCTTGAGAAATGTAAAGTCAGATCTAGTTCTTGTGTTTCTTATTTCTTCAGTGATTCTGCTTGTTAACAGCAGGTGTTCATCATTAATGCTTAATCATCTCTTAATTAATCACTTTATTGCCTCATTATATTCAACACTATCAGTGTTAATTTAACACTCTGTAGAGTGGGACCATATGTACTCTGAGCAGTGTTGATTTAACACTGGCCATTTTTCTGTGCATGATTAATAAAAAGTAAGGTGCAGTCACAGTCCAAAGCTATGACAAGTAACTGTTACTGTATGTCAACTGCACAAAATTCTCCTGGGGCATTGGCCTGTTCTTACTATTGTGTGTGATTTCTGAGAACGATCGGATGCAGTTTCTTTAAACAAACACAAAGTATGCCTCTTGCTGGCCTTATGGAAAAAACTGGTTTGCCCACTTTGTATAAGCAGAAAACGGAAGTCTTAACAGTACAACCACATCAAGCTTGAACAAATCTAAAAACAAAAAATATACACAGCTGCTTTTTATGCTTGCCACATACCTGTTGATCAGAAGCTTTTGTCTGTTTATGGCTTTCAGCAACATCGTCAGATCTTAAAGAAATGCAGAGGTCTTTTCCATGTAAACGGATGACATGATCTTTTTGGGCCAGAACTCTTCTCTGGGCTTTAGATTCAAAGGCATTTAATGAGTACCACAATACATAGTCGTATGTAATACATTAATATTATGTAGTTTTAAACCAGCATGAATTATAGATGGCAATCATTTCAAGAGCTGTTACCTGGTAAAGAAAATATCTGGGAAACCAGAAAAACATGTAATCATCTGCTTACCTTCTATGTCTCGAAAACATATCTTGTAAGTGTTGGCACCAACATTTAGGATTTCACATTCTCCCCCTCCAGATTTTCTCGTGATATGAAAGTACTTTTGTATTTGTACAATATCTGAAGGATTATTTGCCTCAAAAAACACATCATGCTGGTACCTTTCCATTGTGAATTTGTTACTGCATTAACCTAGAAGTGTTTTTTGATGGCCATGCACACTTTCACTTTTGTTTAGCTCATATTACAGACCACAGTTTCCTTAGTCACACCTACCCGACTTTTGTATATACTCACCACTGTGCATTCTGTATTTGTCATGTCTAGTTGTTGCATGGTCCCGCTACGCTAGTTCAGACCCAGTTGCCTTATTCTTTGTTATACTGTGGATGTTTACCTGTGGATTCCTGTAAAACATTTGTCATTAAAATGTTGGAATTTTACCTTGTGCTGTCTCCGGTACTGAGTTTAAAACTTTGAAAGTAATGCATCATTTGTCCACTGCTGGATGAGTGCAAGGCTGGGTGGGGCTGTGTCCGCTGGCCTCAGGTTTCCCGAGTTATATCCAGCTGCAGACCCGCAGCACCACCAGCGCCTAGCCGCAAGAGCCCCGCCACCAAGACCAGAAGTGCGGGCGGAGTTTTAATTGTTTAAGTTCAGCGTTTATTTGCTAAATATTTAATTTGTGCTTGGCTTTATCATCTTATTGAAGCTTGTATATGTTGTCATACTTTATTGTATTAAACCTTTTTTAATGGATCGTTCGATACATTTTTGCGTGTTGTAAATGGGCCTTGCGGTGATGTTTTAACCCTTGTATGGGGTTCAGGTCTGTAGGTTTATCAAAGGCAAAATTATACGATTAATTATTTGTGTGTGTGTGGGTGCGTGCGTGGGTGGGTGTGTGGGTTCATGTATATAGTTTATGAGGACACACATGTGTATAATGACATCAGTAATGACATCTGTGTCCTCATAAGCCAAAATTAAAAATCCAGCGGGTCCACTGGCTGAATATCAAAAATATGAACACCACACAAGGGTTAAAGAAGTTTATCTTGTGAAAGTGTTAAAGTGTTTGTTCCAGGTTCCTCTGTTATATGTATTGTTTGTGAGGTAATCTTACCTTTATAGTTGAGTTTTTATTTATTAAACCCCATTTGTCAACGTTGAGATAATTGTGTGGTGCATTCATCTCTTGTAGAGACATATATCGATTCAGAGGGGGGCCTCTTTACCTCTGCTGGAACAGTGCAACGAGTGTTGCAGTTATGAGAAGGCAAAAGCCCTCAACAGACTCCATGAACAGACAGAAGATTCAAGAGAGCCCTTTCTATTTCGGATTCAGCTCAGGGATGACATGGAGGTGTTTTTGCAAGAATAATTATTCGTTTGACAGATTTTGAAATGTTTTTAAAATTTTCTTTCTTTTAAAACGATAAAGAAATTATTGTTGGCTTTTTCCCAATTTATTTTTTGGATTTTTGAAATAAAAAATCCATACTGAACATGTTCTTGTACAATAAATTATATTTTATATGAAATGCCCATAAGTTTCATGCATTATTTTTAACAGCGTGATCAGGAAGTTACTCTCATAATAGAATGGATAACTATACAATTATATAACACAAGATAACTGTAACTTAATGTATCATTATAACATGTATATAGTATGACGTTTCATGTGTTTAAAAAAACTTCAAAACCTTTAGCGACTTTTTTATGGTGACAATAATAACTCCGCCCCTCATTTCCGGTGCTAGCGGCGGGGCGCTGGTGCAGCTATTAAACTACGAAGATGAATTAAAGCATTAGTAGATGTACAACGTAACAAAAAACACAATAAATAATGCTGTATTTTTGGTTTTAATTAGTTAACTTCGACTAACAATGCATAACTCAAGTTAACTAATGAAGCTATTAAGGTTAATACATGCATTAGTAAGTGTACAACTTAACATAAAAAACTGTATGTATTCGGGGGTTTTTAATTGTTAGTCTAAGATAACTAATGCATTAACTATTGTTAGCTAATAGCACCTTATTGTAAAGTTTCACTATTATCTTAAATGAATGACAGAAAAAAGTACAGATAATTACCGTTGTTATTACACAAAATCTACAGTAAGTGTTGATATAAACGATAATATTGTTTATATACACTAAGTAATTGTATAAGTGAAAGGCTTTTTGATATGTAAGTTAAAAAGCTAATTAATTTGCTTTAGTTAAAAGACCAAAACCTTACATTTTTTAACTCTTTAATTGTTCTTTGCAAAAACAGAACATTCAACAGAAACTTCTTAACAACATCATTAACAGCACATGTTTGCAATATAATACTGTATACTGGTTAGTTTAACACAGATTGTAACGGCTGATAGCCCTGTGGTTAGTGCGCCGTTAGTGTGCCAGTGCACTTGCAGCCTGACCAGAGGTCGAGGTTCACAAGTTTACAACAAGACATGTTCACAAGTCTCTGAGGTCCAAGTCAAGTCTCAAGACTTTGCAGTCAAGTCTAAGTCAAGTCTTAAGTCTCTGAGGTGGAGTCAAAGTCACATCTCAATTCTCTGTTTTATTTATAGATAGTTATTGCAATTCACAGTGTATGAAACTAAACCATTTAAAACAAAATTATTACCTCGACAGAATGTCTGGGTATTTTAAACAGTTTCAAACCAGTGTTGATGCTGGTGTGATAGCCTGTGTTATTTTCGTAGTAGGTATGTCCCGATCACAGTATTGTCACGAAATGGGCTGGATTGAACCCAAGTCCAGGCAGACGAAGGGTTAAATCTGAAACTTGCATTAAATAAAAACCCACGATGGGGAAAACATGAAATAAAAAGGCAAACTAAAACCTCCAACAGGGGGGCCAACCCTTGGGGACACTAGGTTTGGGTGGGAAAGGAGGAGTTGGGCGAGTTGGGAGGACCGGGCGAGACCGGTGGGGACGTGGAAGGGCTAGGGAGAGAAGAATGTCCTAGGGGAAAAGGAGCCTGGGGCGATGCTGGCCGAGTAACAGGCTGGAAAGCCGGCTGGGTCACCTGCGGCTGGATGGCTGGGCAGGACACCTGCTGGATCGCCATCTGGAACGCCGGCTGTAGAACTGGCAGGGTTGCCGACTGGAGAACTAGCTGGGCTGGGTTCCGTTTCCCCTCCATTGCCTCTTCTTCTTTAGCCGAGCCACCCGCCTGGTTAGTGGCCAACGGAGATGAATCATACGGATGGACTGAGACCCTGGGCTGCGGTCGGTTCATGGCGAATCTGATCATGGCCTCGAAGACCAGCGCCTGGGTAAATTCGCAATTCGACAGATTGACGAACTTTGAGGCAGCAACTTGGTCAACGCAATCCTCCATGCGTGGCAGCGGAAATTAATCGGGCTTAGTTATTTTAGAGAAAAATAGTGTCTTAAATTAAAATAGTGTGTATAGAGTTATAAGAGACAACAATACATTGTATAATAAATATGCAGTTCTTTCATTTAAAGAAGAATTCACAAAAGCGGAGAGGCTTTTAGCATTTGACATTACATTTCAGAAAAAGAATACAAATTTGTACTTCTAATTTCTAAATTCATATTTGTAGTAGGGATCCGAAGCCGAATAAAAATTAAACACTTGGCCGAATACCGAACATAGCTTTTCGTATTTCTTCTATTTATTTAGCCAATACATTTCACTGTTGCATAAACTGAATGGTCAAAATGTGCTTTTAATATTTTGTCTTGCCTTTTATTGAGGGATTATTAAACTAAAAGTCTAAACCAAAACTAAAAGTCTAAATTTCATACTAAAAGTCCAAGTCGAAAATGAATTTGGTATATAGGATTGGGCATTTGGTATTTTGGATAGGGCATTTTGTATGTAGGATTGGGCATTTAATCATTTAGCCATTTAGGATTTGGGGATTTAGGATTGGGAATTTGAGGATTGGCATTTAATCATTTAGCCATTTAGGTTTGAGGATTTGGGGATTTGGGATTGGGAATTTAAGGATTGGGCATTTGAGGAATAAGGCGTGCCCAAATACTGGAGGATGGGTTTGAAATGGCTGGTGCGCAGAGGCACCTTATGGACAGCAGAGGGAGCTCCCAGTGCTAAGGAGCAAACTGTAATGAAACCAAACAGAGCGAGTGAGTGGCTCATAGTATGAGGCGCCGTATAGGGTTTAAATCAAACTGCGCTTATGAAAATATATATAAAGCGTGCATACACACATATACATTGCTCACATATACATGTAGAGTATTGGATGTTCAAGCAAACACATATGTAAAACATGTGCACACTAATGTGAAATCCATACCAATACATATTATGTTAGTAATGCATGCATGTAAACTTTTTCACTCATACATATAAACTCGATGCGTGCAAACAAACCTAGACAAGACTCGCACATACATACAAACCCTGCACACACACCTCTATAAAACACTCGCACATACATACAAACTCGATTTGTGCTATTTCATTTACCAGCATTAGTTGTTTGGCCAGATCATTCCTTTTGCCTTCTGTTTACTTTATTTACCAGCATTATAGTCATTTGTTAAAGTCATTTATTTTCCCCCTTTCGTTTGTTTATCTTATTTACCAGCATTAGTTGTTTGGCCAGATCATTCCCCTTGCCTTTTGTTTACTTTATTTACCAGCATTATAGTCATTTGTTAAAGTCATTTCTTTCACCCTTTTGTTTATTTGTATTGTTGTTTTCGTAACATTGTTTCATGATCCCTGTTTGTTTATTGTAAGACTTCATTCTTTGTTTATTTAATTTATCAGTATTACTGTTGTTGAAGTTAAATTTGGTTTATTCTGTCCTTGTTATATGTAGAGGAGCTGAGTGCTGACGGTGGGGACGGCGTGCTCGAGGTGGTGGGTCCTCTTTTGTGTGTAGTGTGGGTACTTTCACAGTGTGACCGTTGCCGTGCTGGTTGTGTGGCTGTACACGTGCTTTGGAGTGGATTATTTGGATGCTCATGCCCGAGCCGCTGGACGCCCACCAGTAAGCCTCATGCCCGGTTTGTGAGTGTATGAGAGAGTCTGTTGGTACATTGAAATACACATCTTTGTGTATTATTCATTTATTGGTGTGTGTTGTGGATTGTATGAATTGTTTGGATTGCTGTGAATTTGGATGTATTTTGTTGTGGTATTGAGCCTCGCTCTGAGTGTAGTGTTTTAAGAATAGGCTGACGTCAGCTTCCAGAGTGTTTACTACGTTTGCTGTGTATTTGATTAATAAAATTGTATGTTTGGTATGGAAGCATTTCTCTGTTTATTCAATGCCCGAACCTGATTGCTTCTATCTATAGAAGCCTTGGCGGTTACTTTTATTTCCCCGGGTTAGATCTCGGGGTGGCGTATTCGACACACACATTGCTGCCACTTGCTACACAAACACATCTATAAAACACTCGCAGAGTGTGCAAGGGTGCAGTAAAAGCTTGCTAGGGCATGGCTGGATAACTTTAAAGGTCCTGTCTATGGGATTTTTTGCCCGCCATCATATGCACGATAATTTATTATAGCACACCTCTCCTCAATAAGCAGCTCGGCTATACACCTCATTTATGGGTCTATGACAACCAGTACAGGACAAGCTGTGCACTGAAGTTTTGTCCAGAAAAAAAACACCAGAATAATAACCAGAGCACCATTAACTTTGTGAATAATGTCTTTAATAGGTTACTTAATCATAAGAATAAACACAAGTATACAAGGCAAGTATACTTAGATGAGAACAAGTATATATCAATCAAAAGATTAAGTACAAACTTAACAAATTCAAGTTTACTTAACAGTAAATAAGGGAAATGCACGAAGTAAAGTACATATGAAGCAGACTGAAAGTATTCTTTCCTATTTTAAGTTTAAAATAAGTATATTTATAGCGCACTTGAATAAACTTGTTTTTGATAAGGGTATGTACATTTACACTTACGCATTTGACAGACGCTATTATCCTATACATTTGTTTCTAAGAATGTGCAATCCCCTGGTATTGAACCCACAACCTTGGCATTGTTAACAAAATGCTCTTACCACTGAGCTACAGGAAAGCTATAAGTATGTAACTTAAATTGTATGTGTAAAATGTTACACTTATTACTTTTGCAGTGATGAGAGAATGTTTTAATTGTATAAAGTTAATTGGAGTACAGCTGCAGAATGGGTGGAGGGTCCATATAAAAGGGTGCCCAATCCTGCTCCTGGAGATCTACTGTCCTACAGAGTTCAGTTCCAAACCTTTTCAAACACACCTGAACCAGCAAATCAAGATATTTAGGATTAGTAGAAAAATAACATACAGGTGATTTTAAATAGGGTCGGAGCTGGACTGCAGGACAGAAGATCTCCAGGAGCAGGATTGGACACCCCTGGTATACGATATGCATGATCAATGGACAATTAAAAAACCTAACACAACATGAATGATCATACATTTCTATTGATTGGAAACTGAAAAATTCACATTCATTTTAAATATTAAAATTATTATTATTTTTTAAGGATGGTTGAGCATAAAATATATTACAATTCTAAAGATTGAACTATCAACAATGTTATGCATCAGAATATATATTTTACTTTGACATTAGGGTTTCTTCTTGAAACAGAAAAAGTTGAGTCTCTCCTCGCAGTCTTGGGGTTTCAAAACCTTCTGTTCTGTATCCATAGCTGCACACCGGAGATTTTTGGCGGGGCATTGGAGCACTCCTTTCTGAGACCAGGTTTCATATCCATCCCCACTTAACCAGAACCAATGGCCAGCTAAAAATCGTAGACCAGTCCACACATAACGTGTTTGAGCCGTCCTGGTGTTTGTCTCCACATCTGTCGTAATGTTTTCGGAGGTCATACTGACCAGATCAATGTAGTTCTGTCTGCAGTAGTCCAGAGCCTCTTCCCATGTCTTGTTTTCATTAACAAGAACTAGTTCAAAGATTTCCATACAAAAAAATGTGTTACCATGGTTGCAATTAAAATTCATCAAATAAAAACTATAGTTTATCACAGCAGCACATTTCTCATAATCCAGAAAATTTGGTTCATTATAACTCCAAAAAGCTGGTTCATTCTCTCCTCCAGACCAACACCACTGGCTGCTGTAAAGACAATTGTAAAGTCCAACCCAGATAATCCTGTCAGAATCAATTGGATTTGTGATGACTTGTTGTGCTTCTTTAAAGGTGAGAGTGGATAGATCTTCATGCTGCTGTCTGCAGTACGTCTGTGCATCTTTCCAAGAAGACGTTTTGTTCACATAAAAGTGTTTTCTAAAGAGACTAGAGTTTAGTCTACAGAGGCTCAAACACAGAAAAATAGAAAGTATTTCCTTCATTTCTATGTACCCTGTGCAGTCTTGCTAAGCAAAAGTCAACAATAGTGTTGTCAACCCGAGGAAAACGCGTTGAATCTGAATGTAATTGGTCAAACATAAACTTAACCTTACCACACAAAAGGCAAATCACACAAGTCAAATCTGCTGAAGAAAGAAAACAGGAGATCCACGCCCAAGCAAGTACAATTGGATAAAATGTTATTATATGGACTGATTTCACACACCCGCCAAATCGAAAGCAAGGCTCCAGTGGGGAAAAAAACTTGCACTACCCATCCTGAGCTTTTCAAGCAATTTACGCTCTTACAGCCAGAGGGATGCCACTTGTCTTTCCTTGACTGGCAACACCGTGGCCACCTAGATACTTTAGGTCTTCTTACAGGAAACTACTGCAGTGACATTGTAAAACTTGTCAATACGTTGAGAGTTGCCAAATGTCCGTATTAGCCAGGACATCCCATACATTGAGCCTGCCCCAGCTAACATAAGGTCAGCGGACCAGTGGTGGACCACAGGTGACAAAGTCGGCGGCCCACCAGCGTTTTGCTAATCGTTTTTTCCAGCTGTCCACCATCGGCAAAAGGGGAAAGAGGCAAAAGGCACTGGGGACTAGTGATTGGAAACTCAAAACTAAACAATAAAACAGTAACTAAGGAACAAGACTAGGGTTAATGGCAGTCAGTGCAAGCAGAACAAAACTACGTAAGGGAGTCAGTGTGAGTGGAAAACATAGAAAATGATCTGACACAAAACAAAAGAAACACAGGGAATAAAAAGGGAAGGCGATCAGAACACAAAGAAGGGACAGAGAAAAGACAAAGACCAAAACCAGTTGAGGAGAGTGAAACAATATAGAGAACATTAAAAGGGTAACAAGGGTCCGGGGTCACACCACAAAGACTAGAAAGTCCAGCAGAATTTTGTGGACAAAAAAAAGGGGAAAATCTCAATACGAGTAACTCTTAAATTGTCTGTTCACATACGGTATTTGCATCATTGTAACAAAATAAAAAATAGAAAACCTGCAAACCAGGCAGTGATCCCAATAAATCATATTTGGCGGTTTTGTATGTCCATTTATTTTTGCCATTATCTGAAGTCTTCACAATTGTTGGTGTCATGGGAAGTCTTCACACGTGATCCTGGATCCAAACGGGAGCTTCTGTAATCTTAAATTACTTAAGGATGTGCCTCCTCAGAGAGAGAAACAGGAAAGCAAAAGGAGAAGGATTATGATGGCTGCTATAGAGCAAGGTTACAAGATGTGTTACAGAACGTAGTCAACCAGAATGCCTACTACCGCCGCGTTGAGTGCCGACGATGTGAAACTAGTTGCACCTTCTGTACTTAACCACATGTACTGTGAATCAGTGAAATTCAATGTGATAAATTATTTAATTATTATTACAAGACAGGAGGCAAAATACATTAAAGATAAAACAAGAGGTATTCACGTTTATAATATAACCAAAAAAAGCGATATAGGTGGAGGATGAGCCAAATGCAGGACATAGTCAAGTAATCATTAAATCATTATGCAAGGATCATAGTTATAAGAATAAACTCTTAAAATGTTCCATAACCACAGTTTAATACGTTCCTGGTCGAGGGCAATTGTCGATTCGAGGCTCGCTCGGAGCGGAGGTAGTACTGGTGATAAACAGGTTATCCAGAAATTAATGATAAACACGACAACAATATCCTACACACTGTCTTCCAATGTAGTTTCTAAAATTAATGATAAAAAGCATGAGGCGTAAAACAAAGTAATTTTTTAATAAAAAAAAATGCTTTAATTTTCAAACTGGATCAATAGTTTCATTTTGAATGTTTTGATATGTTTTGTTAGACCATGCTTACACGGCAATACAATTCATGAACGGGGCTTGTCTCTGAACACCACTTCCTGCGGATGCCACATTTAAAAGAACTTTATAAAGCCCGACATTAAGAAAAAGCCTACTGCAGAGACATTTCTTGATATTTCAGATTCAATGCATAATATGATAAATAAACCACTGGGAGATGTCATGGAGTATGGGCAGTGACATACCAATCACACGCTCAGCTGCCCTCACTACCCTCAGCAGGTCCTTCCTGTTCTCTTCTGATTTTCCTACCAGACATGCGCACAAAATATTACGTCATTTTTTTGCGCTGTAAAATCATCATACCTGTTAATTTTATACTGCTATGACAATCTGAGAGGGTATTTTCATTGCTAAGTCATTAAAAATATTTTGTATTACTATTAGGACAATTTGATAAGGTATTCTTCACTGTAAATTAATCATACCTGTTTATTTTATACAGTAGGATAATATGACAGGGTATGAAGAGAGACGCAGAAGAACTGATGAAAAACGGATGATTAAATGCCTCACGGCAGCACCCACAGGTGTAATTTAAGTTTATTGTTAAACTTCTGAATTCTACACAAATGTTTTATTTTTTAACATGCACAAATATTCACAACATCATCATTATGACAAAATACTGTTACAATCACCTTCGCGCATTTGAACTAAGGAAAAATCAAGGTAAAATCCAATTTAATTTCTTTGATAACTCTGAGATTATCTTTGCATATCCGTTTCCATTGAAGCACATTTACAATACATGTAAATGGTTAAACAGAGAAAGCCTCAAAGATTGCACATTCCATTACTTCTCCCCACCTCACTAACATCTGTCACACCTGCCTATTCCTGCACCTCAAGATATAGTGAAATTCTATACTATGAAAGTCAACTGTCAAGAGAACTCAAGGAAACACTGATCGTCATGATGGTGACGTTTGTTAGCTGGGAACAATCTTAAAACATAAAAAGGGACATTGAGGATTATTTCCAAAACATAAAAAACCTCGAGGAAACGTTCTTATAAAAAACTTTTGTTAGCTGGGAAGCATTACTAGACAAGGTTTTCTGTAGCATAATAAAGTTCAAACACACAGTCGAGCAACACAAGAACATATTTGTTTGTTCACACTGCATCTTATTTGTCTTTTAATTCACTTTGCCCATGCTCAAATTTGTTGATTTGGAGACCTGATGTTCCCGTACCTGTCACCTTAATTTGAATTTGTTCTTGTTGTTGTAGAAGTAAAAAACGTCACTGTTTATCTTCATCAGTGCACTGGATTATCTGCATCTTCACTGCAACAATTTCCCAATGCCAATTGTTTATAATGTACATAACGTTAACCTATTGTTTACAATCACCACATAGTAGTTGGGGGTGCTCTAGAAACTGTTATCAAGTAAATAACATTAATACTGTTATTGCTGTTATATTGTGTGTTTTATTTGTTTTGTTGACATTGCATTTTATATAATTGTATCAGCTTTTGCAGTCATATTAATGCAGACTTTACTGCAGATACTGCTACAGACGTTTACAGTTGTTATCATTTGGACAAAAAATACACAAGTCATAAAATTAGCTAATTCTATTAATGCCGAACCCTGCCTGGTGAAATGTCATCATAACACAAGACTAGATAACTTGGAATAGTTTTTAAATTAATTTGATGTATTCTATGCTGTGTGCTAAAGAAGTGAGGGCAGTGAGGCAATGTGTCTCCTCTGTTCGTCCTCTGAGCCACGCTGCTGCTTTTTGGGATGTTTATTACATGATGGCCTAGTATCGAAGTGGGCCTGTGTATTTTCTATTTACCTATTTTTCTATTTGTGTGAGCTCTTTTATTTTCACTTCTGTAGATCCAAATTTATGTTTAACTAATGTGATGACAACAATGGGGAAATTCTGATTTTGGTCATTTTGTAATTTACACATTCTTAACTGGTTTTGTGGTTTTCCTACACTTCTGTGATTCTATTGGTGTAGGTTTGCAGCACATTTCACAGCAGCACATTTCTCATGATTCAGAAAATTTGGTTCATTATAACTCCAAAAAGCTGGTTCATTCTCTCCTCCAGACCAACACCACTGGCTGCTGTAAAGACAATTGTAAAGTCCAACCCAAAAAATCCTGTCAGAATCAATTGGATTTGTGATGACTTGTCTTGCTTCTTTAAAGGTGAGAGTGGATAGATCTTCATGCTGCTTTCTGCAGTACGTCTGTGCATCTTTCCAAGAAGACGTTTTGTTCACATAAAAGGGTTTTCTAAAGAGACTAGAGTTTAGTCTACAGAGGCTCAAACACAGAAAAATAGAAAGTGTTTCCTTCATTTCTATGTACCCTGTGCAGTCTTGCTAAGCAAAAGTCAACAATAGTGTTGTCAACCCGAGGAAAACGCGTTGAATCTGAATGTAATTGGTCAAACATAAACTTAACCTTACCACACAAAAGGCAAATCACACAAGTCAAATCTGCTCAAGAAAGAAAACAGGAGATCCACGCCCATGCAAGTACAATTGGATAAAATGTTATTATATGGACAGATTTCACACACCAGCCAAATCGAAAGCAAGTCTCCAGTGGGGAAAAAAACTTGCACTACCCATCCTGAGCTTTTCAAGCAATTTACGATCTTACAGCCAGAGGGATGCCACTTGTCTTTCCTTGACTGGCAACACCGTGGCCACCTAGATACTTTAGGTCTTCTTACAGGAAACTACTGCAGTGACATTGTAAAACTTGTCAATACGTTTAGAGTTGCCAAATGTCCGTATTAGCCAGGACATCCCATACATTGAGCCTGGCCCAGCTAACATAAGGTCAGCGGACCAGTGGTGGACCACAGGTGACAAAGTCGGCGGCCCACCAGCGTTTTGCTAATCGTTTTTTCCAGCTGTCCACCATCGGCAAAAGGGGAAAGAGGCAAAAGGGACTGGGGATTAGTGATTGGAAACTCAAAACTAAATAATAAAACAGTAACTAAGGAACAAGACTAGGGTTAATGGCAGTCAGTGCAAGCAGAACAAAACTACGTAAGGGAGTCAGTGTGAGTGGAAAACATCGAAAATGATCTGACACAGAACAAAAGAAACACAGGGAATAAAAAGGGAAGGCGATCAGAACACAAAGAAGGGACATAGAAAAGACAAAGACCAAAACCAGTTGAGGAGAGTGAAACAATATAGAGAACATTAAAAGGGTAACAAGGGGACGGGGTCACACCACAAAGACTAGAAAGTCCAGCAGAGTTTTGTGGACAAAAAAAGGGGAAAATCTCAATACGAGTAACTCTTAAATTGTCTGTTCACATACGGTATTAGCATCATTGTAACAATACAAAATAGAAAATCTGCAAACCAGGCAGTGATCCCAATAAATCATATTTGGCGGTTTTGTATGTCCATCTATATTTGCCATTATCTGAAGTCTTCACAATTGTTGGTGTCATGGGAAGTCTTCACACATGATCCTGGATCCAAACGGGAGCTTCTGTAATTTTAAATTACTTAAGGATGTGCCTCCTCAGAGAGAGAAACAGGAAAGCAAAAGGAGAAGGATTATGATGGCTGCTATAGAGCAAGGTTACAAGATGTGTTACAGAACGTAGTCAACCAGAATGCCTACTACCGCCGCGTTGAGTGCCGACGTTGTGAAACTAGTTGCACCTTCTGTACTTAACCACATGTACTGTGAATCAGTGAAATTCAATGTGATAAATTATTTAATTATTATTACAAGACAGGAGGCAAAATACATTAAAGATAAAACAAGAGGTATTCACGTTTATAATATAACCAAAAAAAGCGATATAGGTGGAGGATGAGCCAAATGCAGGACATAGTCAAGTAATCATTAAATCATTATGCAAGGATCATAGTTATAAGAATAAACTCTTAAAATGTTCCATAACCACAGTTTAATACGTTCCTGGTCGAGGGCAATTGTCGATTCGAGGCTCGCTCGGAACGGAGGTAGAACTGGTGATAAACAGCTAATCCAGAAATTAATGATAAAACACGACAACAATATCCTACACCCTGTCTTCCAAGGTAGTTTCTAAAATCAATGATAAAAAGCATGAGGCGTAAAACAAAGAAAGTTTTTAATAAAAAAAAAGCTTTAATTTTCAAACTGGATCAATAGTTTCATTTTTAATGTTATGATATGTTTTGTTAGACCATGCTTACATGGCAATACAATTCATGAACGGGGCTTGTCTCTGAACACCACTTCCTGCGGATGCCGCATTTAAAAGAACTTTATAAAGCCCGACATTATGAAAAAGCCTACTGCAGAGACATTTCTTGATAGTTCAGATTCAATGCATAATATGATAAATAAACCACTGGGAGATGTCATGGAGTATGGGCAGTGACATACCAATCACACGCTCAGCTGCCCTCACTACCCTCAGCAGGTCCTTCCTGTTCTCTTCTGATTTTCCTACCAGACATGCGCACAAAATATTACGTCATTTTTTTGGGCTGTAAAATCATTATACCTGTTAATTTTATACTGCTATGACAATCTGAGAGGGTATTTTCATTGCTAAGTCATTAAAAATATTTTGTATTACTATTAGGACAATTTGATAAGGTATTCTTCACTGTAAATTAATCATACCTGTTTATTTTATACAGTAGGATAATATGACAGGATATGAAGAGACGCAGAAGAACTGATGAAAAACGGATGATTAAATGCCTCACGGCAGCACCCACAGGTGTAATTTAAGTTTATTGTTAAACTTCTGAATTCTACACAAATGTTTTATTTTTTAACATGCACAAATATTCACAACATCATCATTATGACAAAATACTGTTACAATCACCTTCGCGCATTTGAACTAAGGAAAAATCAAGATAAAATCCCATTTAATTTCTTTGATAATTCTGAGATTACCTTTGCATATCCGCTTCCATTGAAGCACATTTAAAATACATGTAAATGGTTAAACAGAAAAGCCTCAGAGATTGCACATTCCATTACTTCTCCCAACCTCAATAACATCTGTCACACCTGCCTATTCCTGCACCTCAAGATATAGTGAAATTCTATACTATGAAAGTCAACTGTCAAGAGAACTCAAGGAAACACTGATCGTCATGATGGTGACGTTTGTTAGCTGGGAACAATCTTAAAACATAAAAAGGGACATTGAGGATTCTTTCCAAAACATAAAAAACCTTGAGGAAACGTTTGTTAGCTGGGAAGCATTACTAGACAAGATTTCCTGTAGCATAATAAAGTTCAAACACACAGTCGAGCAACACAAGAACATATTTGTTTGTTTACACTGCATCTTATTTGTCTTTTAAAAGGAGACCTGATGTTCCCGTACCTGTCACCTTAATTTGAATTTGTTCTTGTTGTTGTAGAAGTAAAAAACGTCACTGTTTATCCTCATCAGTGCACTGGATTATCTGCATCTTCACTGCAACAATTTCCCAATGCCAATTGTTTATAATGTACATAACGTTAACCTATTGTTTACAATCACCACATAGTAGTTGGGGGTGTTCTAGAAACTGTTATCAAGTAAATAACATTAATACTGTTATTGCTGTTATATTGTGTGTTTTATTTGTTTTGTTGACATTGCATTTTATATAATTGTATCAGCTTTTGCAGTCATATTAATGGAGACTTTACTGCAGATACTGCTACAGACGTTTTAGAGTTGTTATCATTTGGACAAAAAAAGTCATAAAATTTGCTAATTCTATTAATGCCGAACCCTGCCTGGTGAAATGTCATCATAACACAAGACTAGATAACTTGGAATAGTTTTTAAATTAATTTGATGTATTCTATGCTGTGTGCTAAAAAAGTGAGGGCAGTGAAGGCAATGCGTCTCCTCTGTTCGTCCTCTGAGCCACGCTGCTGCTTTTTGGGGTGTTTATTACATGATGGCCTAGCATCGAAGTGGGCCTGAGTATTTTCTATTTACCTATTTTTCTATTTGTGTGAGCTCTTTTATTTTCACTTCTGGGCCCGGTTTTTCAAAAGTAATCCACTAGGATTTTGGATAACGGATTGGATCAAATCTTGAAAATGTGTTTTTCAAAAGAAAAAACGGATCACATAATCGGATTAGATCACGTAATCCAATCTTGGTTTTGATCTGGATCAAACCTTTAGTTTGGGTTTTTCAGAACTTTTTTGTAGGATTTGGATCACTTTGATCCAAAATAGCTGGATTAAACTGATCCCATCAGAAGGGTGGATTCAGCGTGGATTTCATGCCCAAAATGTAATGAAAACTTTAAAAATGTATCAAATAATACTATATTTGGATCATGCAGTATCTTACAAGATATCCTATTTATTCATAAGGTTTCAATTTTATTTGTTCATCCGTCAGGCTACAGTGATTACGTAGGCTTTAACGTATTCAGCCTTTCAGGCCAACAGCAAAGTAGAAAGAGTTTGGCCTCCAAACAGCTGTCAAAATTGACCAAAAACAATCAATTTTATTCTGTCACTAATTGATATATATATTCATCACAATCGAAAATAGTTTTGTTTGTAGAATATTTATTAGTGATGCATGCAAGGATTAAAGAATAACCAAAAAAATGCAAAGAATGGCAATCACTGATTTTTGAAATCCAAAACAAATCCAAATCAGAAATAGTGTCTAACAATTGCGTCCCTTGTTGTACGTCCTTGTTTGCTCGTTCTGGCAGAGGAACAACCGACTCTGACCAAACTGCAGCAAACCAAGGCCAGATTTGAGATCCGCCTCCTAAAGGCTACGCTCAGACAAGCGTAGCCCACATCAGATGAGGAAATCTGAAATTATTGTGGAGTATTTGACATTAAGTCTTTTATTTTAATTCAATATATCTATACTTAATACTTGTTATAAATATCCTCAATGTACAGTGTTTGTGTTGTAGGTCTCAGATGAGCGTGTGTTTTCATTTCAAATAAAAATAAATGTATATTGACCCCACACTGGCTATTCTACTTTTTGCTCTTTACATATCTGTAGTTCTACATTGTGATTTCCTTTCCTGTTTGAGCACTGGTTATCCAGCACTGGTTATCCAGATTTGGTGATCCTGAAAAGTTCCTATCCGGATCAGATTGATCCAATCCGATGTTGCTTTAAAAAACTGGCTCCAAAAGTAAAATGGATTACGTGATCACGGATCGCAAAAAAAAGGATTACTAAATCCAGATCAATTTTATCCGGATTAAACCTTTTGAAAAACCGGGCCCTGTAGATCCAAATTTATGTTTAACTAATGTGATGACAACAATGGGTAAATTCTGATTTTGGTCATTTTGTAATTTCCATATTCTTAACTGGTTTTGTGGTTTTCCTACACTTCTGTGATTCTATTGGTGTAGGTTTGCCCAGTATTCCTGCCATTACAATGGTGAGCAATTTTCTCGATTACTACTATATGGTAACTGATGGCTATGTGTCGTTTTGAGATTTTATCATTTCGACCGGTTTCTGTGTGCTTCCAGTAGTGTGCTTCCTGTTCCAGCGGGTTGTTTGTACCACGTGGTGTTTCCATCCCCAAGGGTTGTCACTATGGCTGTTTCATGGATTGCTGTGTATTTTGTGACTTTGATTGTTGTGCTGCGATACCAGCCCGCTCCTTTATGTAGGAAGCCTCACTCTCCAGCTTTGTTCTGTTAATGGTTGGTTCAGTTTTTCTGGTATTTGTTATTTCCTGGTTTTAATTGCGCGTTAACATATGAAACCAACAGTCAAGAGCTCAACTAAAGGAAACACTATTAGGGGGACTTCTTATTGATCATGGAATATTTCAGTGATTGAGTTTGTAAACAGCTGGTGTTCATCATTATGGATATAATGAAGTGATGATTGAGTCCTTAACTCAACCTGATTTGACTCATTACCTTGTTCATGTGTTATTTAAGGAGACATCCTAAATACAGGGCATGTGGACTTGAGTAGTCTAAGAAATGTGTAAGGAACATCTACGAAAAAAAATAGCTGGGAGGGAAACGTGGAAAGCAGGGTGAATTTGCTAGGGGGTGGGCAATTTGAGTAGGTAACTGACCGGATTAATTTGGCAAATAATGGGGAAGGGGCCAATGAATCTGAGACTTAACTTTCTGCAGGGGAGTCCCATCCTGATGTCAAGATCAGTCAACTGTATTTATACAATTTTCTTTGTAACAAAGAAGCTTTAAAAAAACATATTGACTATAAGCAAAACAAATAAGGTTACACAAGTAAACAATATCTTATTAATAAACATTATCATTAATAATCTTATAGCGTGTCAAATCGACGCGTCCTTCTTGATTTAAACTGACAGAGGGTGTCTGTCTCCCGGACAGTGCAGGGAAGACTGTTCCAAAGTTTAGATAGAAAAAGGATCTACCACCTGCACTTGATTTTGAATTCTAGGTATTACCAACTGACCGGACGACTGAGAGCGTAGTGCACATGAAGGATTGTAATACAAGAGAAGTTCACTCAAGTAGTGAGGAGCTAAACCATGTTTTTCTCTAATATCTTGGATTTTATTTGTGAAGTAGTTCATAAATTCATCACTGCTATGTTGATATACAGAATCAGAAGTCGCTGACGGTTTATTTTTTGTTAATTTAGCCACTTTGTTAAATAAAAACCTAGGGTTTTGCTGGTTTTCTTTTATTAGTGATGAAAAGCAGGCGTATATCGACGTTTTAGGGATTTCCTGTATTTTCGAATACTATCCTTCCATGCTGCACGAAATACCTCTAATTTAGTTTTCTTAAAGTTGCGTTTCATTTTTTGTGCCGCTTTCTTTAGAGCCTGAGTGTGTTCATTACGCCACGGTGTTGGGATTCCATTTTTAATCTTCTTTAAGAGCAGAGGAGCAACTGTGTCTAGCGTTTCTGAGAAGGTTGAGTCTTCAATGGTTAAGTCAAGATCTTCAACGTTTTTACTTATGCTATAGATATTGAGACAATTCAGGCATATTATCAAGAAATGCTAATGGTAGTTGAAGTCTTTGTTTTACCATATTTTTAACAAGGAGTTTGATTAGTAGCCATGGGCCAGTAAAGCAAGCATGATACCAGATAATGATCTGAAACGGCTTCCCGCTGCTGAATGTGATGAGGTTCACGCTCATCCTAAATACCAATCTAGGCAATATGCCCGCCCAATGTTGTCAATGGAATGGACACCAAGACTTTGTGTTGGTACATGACTTCAATGAATTAATTTGAAGAAAAACAACAAAATGAACACCTGACCAAAAAGTAAAAAATGACTAAATCTAACAGGGTGTAGCCAGCACACAGAATCAGATTGGTATCTAGGCATATACAAATCGACCAGCCTTGGCCATTGTTAGTAAAAACCAAAAATTCAAATCACAGCACACACGTAAAAAAATAATCACCAATCAAAATCCACTATTTGTGTTTTCAATGCAGTACACCACCCTCTAGTGGCCAAGGGGACGATTAACCTGTGAACGACGGCTAAGTAATACCAAGTAATATAATGATCTGTCAGACAGAGCATGTCTATTTTATGATCTGTCATCATATCGTTAACAGAAAGTGCTTTATTAGAGAGAGATCTAATATTTAGCAGCCCAAGTCGTAACAGTTGATGTTTAATTTGTTTAATGTTAGTTAAATTACCTTTTAGAGGTTTACGCATTATTTTATGTATGTAACCGTTGGTTATGCCATTCTGTCTGCTCCCTGACCTGGGCCCCAGTGAGTCAAGTTTTAGCATTAAGACTATGTGCCATATTTCTAGACCGGAGGAAAGCATCAGCCCAGGAGAGCTTGCCAGCTCACATACCTCTTTAATATTACCTTTTGAGATCTCCAATTGACTGAGTTAAACATCATTTGTGAAAAACAATCTTATTGAATTTACGATAAGCCTTAGCCAGCACATTTAAATTTAACTTGATGTCAGGCGCTCTGTTTCCCGGTAAGCATTTGACTATCCTCAGATACAGATTGGACGCAAGACTCTAATTCTGAGATGTTCCTAGCTATTTCCCTGCATTATTTGCATGTAAAGCTCTCGCTGCTGAAAAAGAATGAGGTGCAAGTTACAATAATAAAAGGAGAAGCCATAACCTACCGGGTTTGAAGAGTAATTCCAACTTACCAAGGTTGCTTGATGAAATGTAGTATGTACGCTTAAAAGAGAAACAGTTAGCAAACGAGACATCTAGAAGGCGAGATGATATTCCACAGTGTAAACAATCAAGCTATGCTAACAGTGTTGAATTAAATATCAATTTTGTTAATATTTTCAAGTTTATATGTTATTTACACTAGATGTTCATGTAATTGTGTGTGGCTTCAGTGACTTAATAGATATGTTTTATACTGTATCTTTAAACCGTCATTGCAGTACTTACTATAAAACACCTACAGTAACTAGCTGTATATTACTGTAGAAGGGCCAATAGTGTAAACATGATAACCAATTACTGAACTCGTGCAGTAGTTTTCCTCACAGTGGAAGTCTGGCTGCTCTTTTTTTGTGCTATGCAAATAATAAATCCTCTAATTCACCTTTGCCCAAGGCTGCCAACCGCCTGACGAGAGCCCCGCCCCACACTGGTGGCCCTTACCTGCTTTTACTACAGTAATATATTGGCAACACTGTTGCCAGATAGTTACTGTATGTCACACATCTACAGAAAATTCTTATTGAGGTTTTTGTAAGTCACCTTTTGTGTGATCAGAGTTGGACTGTTGGCTCTCATTTTTATAATGTACTGTCCCCGACCGTGTGCACTAAACATGTTTGTTCTTGATAATGATATTGTGCATAAATATAACCTGATGAAACGATTGGCAAGAAGTGATATGAACAAATAAAAACGAATGTATATTACTTTAATGAACAAATAAAAACGAATGTATATTACTTTAATATACTTTAATGACACTCAACTGAACCGGGTGACTAGTACAAAACTCACTTATGATTGTTTGTCACAATTTATGAGATTTGTCTGTCAATGTCTAAGGGTGTCTCAATTGCAAAGAATATTCTTTTGACAGAGATGTTTTTATTATAACAGCTGTAATCACTTTACCAAACATATCCTAATAAATCACAAATGCTCTATTATTATTAAATAATCAACAAATTCTTTCAGATGTATCTTCAGTTACTAAGCATATATAAATTTGCTTTTCCTGATGAGTTTCTTTCAATGTTATAGCACAATTGCACATTACAAAATACCAATGCATTGAATAATAAGATATCAAGCCACAATAAATTCAAGAAACCAACTAAAGCAAACACTGAAAATCATAATGGTGACTTAAAAGGTAATGAAAACACTACTGGGCGGTTTCCCAGACAGGCATTAAAATAAATCAAAACTAGGCTAATTCTACTTAATTTAATCCAGACTAAAAAATGCTTTTTGGTTAGTTCTATACATAGACTAATGCAATTAAGGATTTATTGGCTACTCTTTCTGAAGCTTGAGTAGTGTAAATCTGACGTGATGGCACTTAAAAAAACAGACACGGAACCCTAACAAACAGTAGCATTGTGTGGAACTGGGGTAAATCATCCAATCAAACAATGGAAAGTAAAAGAAAACGTTCAAAAAATTCCAGTGAATGTGAAAAAAATCTCTTTAAGCAATTTATGTCAAACCACCCAATTATTGAAGATAAACAGCATGACTCATCAACAGAAAATAAGAAAAAGAATGCCTGGATTACAACTAGTAATGAACTCAACTCAAATGAAAATAGTAAGCAAATGGACAATCCAACAACTACAGGTAAAATACTATATTTAGTTCCCACTTTATGGGAACATGGCATACATCGATACAGCCAATTAACCATATTCATAGAAATCCACCTTGTAGATGGCTTGTGCAGCAGCATCAGGGAACTTCATGTAATTATCTTTCAGTTCACATATAGCATTGCAAACTCTGTGGATTATTTCATAATCACCCTTCTATCTGGTCTTGGTGGTGCTTTTCATTGTCATTGAAATAGTCCAGGTAATCCGTTTTCCTCTATTGCCAGGGTCAACCTGGTGGCCAACAGAAGTTAATCTGAAATGAAACATGCCTCAGGCCAGGTTTAAATTGATCCTTAATTTAGACCTAGACTAGCTCTGATCCTCCTTAATGAAGTGATGACTGATCATTAATGATGAACACCTGGTGAATCCAAACACATTTACTGAAGAATACCTGAACAATGGGAACTCACCCTAATAGTGTTTAGTGTTTCCTTTAGTGAGTCTCTTAAGATAGATACTTAGATGTAGTGTTTTCTTTATGCACACAACTAAAAAAAAAGCAACATATCAGGCCTACAGTTAATCCCAGCAGGGTAAATTTAACTCTGGGCATTTTACTGTGCAGCGGGCATTTCTTTCCTTAGGGTTGACATATTGAGTGTTGCATTTCTCGCCATTGACTGAAACAGCAGTTGTGCTAATTTCTTGGCGTACAGTTTGAAAAGTCAAATAGAATCTAAAATCAAACAATCACACAAACTCTAGCATAAAACAGCAAACATACTGTTTCTCAACCAAAGCAGATTCCATTTGTCTTCTTCCCCAGATCATCTGTATGAAATTTTAAATTTTAATAATTATTCACGTGACCAAGAAAAATCACGTGCAACGGCTAAAATAACATTCCAGCCAAGGCAAACTCAGTCATTGCATCTATAAAGAACATTTCAAGACAAATCATTTTTAAAACAATCCCAGTCAACACGATGATGTCACAGCAATCTCACAGTGATGTCACCATGAGAATACAGAAAGGTCACAAAAGTCAAAATGTAACCTCACAGCAAACTTACAGTGTGCTCAAACTGTGACCTTACTCTTGTAGTGTGATCTTAGAGGTTTAGATGTGATGTGACTGGTTTGTCATTTTGAGTCACCATTATGTTGGCGTCTCTTCCTCTGTCTGTTTTAACTGTGTGTTCACTATGGTAGAGCATATTTGTTATATCAAGTTATACCAAAAGAGTCTTGGATGATAATTAAATAAGTGATTTGAAAATTGTTAAATTTTGTGATATTAGAGAGTGAGATTCTGCTGGTTAAAGACGGTCAGATATTTCAAAGGTCTTTAAAATGCATTACGAAAACATATTTAGCAACAAATAATTTATAAAGAAATACATCAAGAATTAGCATTTTAAACTTAACAATGGTGACAATTAGCAGCATGAACAAGTCATTCTGCAATGCATGCTGGGTAACACCGGTCAAAACTCATTCATGACTCCCAGCATGCATTGCAGCATGAAGCGGTTCAGTTTATTCTTACCATTGTTGAGGTTCACACACTGAGTCTTGATGTATTTCAGTCGCAACTATAAGCTGTTGAAATGTTTATGTGTGTTCATTCAAAAGATCTTTATAATATACGTTAGTTGTAAAACAGCTGAATCTCACTCTCTACTATCACACTTTTGGCAGCACAACACTGTTATCATCAACATATAGCCGTGATTACGAGATCATCAAAGACTCCTTTGGCATTACTCAACATAACAAACGTGTATTATAAAGTAAACAAACAGTTTCAGCAGCCAGAGGAATTGAAGTCAAACACTGTAAAGTCAAGAGCTCAACTAAAGCAAACACTCATCAACATAAAGACTTCTAATGACAAACCAGTCACATCTAAACCTCTAAGCTCACAGTACAACAGTAAGATCACAGTTTACTTTCAGTACTTTCAGTTACATTTTGACTTCATCATGAGCATTCTGTATTCTCATGGTAACATCACTGTGAGATCACTGTGACATCATCGTGTTGACTGGGATGCACAAGGTCAAACAAAGTTACGTCGGAGAATGAAGTCGCAACAATTGTTACCCTGAAGTTATTAATTACAAGTTACTAATAACATATTCAATAGTGTAATTAGATTACTGTACAAATGACTCTCTCCAAACAGTATTTAATTACTTATTACTAATTAATTTCTATAAACCAACCTTGATTATTTAAGTGATTCAAGGATAGATATTAAACGGCTCAACTAATTCATTCAAATAAATCATATAAACTACATAAAATAGTGTTATTTACTGACCAAAGTATCACAAATGTGAGGATTATACATTAAATCACAGATTCTTATGTTAGTCTTTGAATTTTAATTTCAATTCCACTATGGCACACATATATTACACAAAGTATTTAGTTTAATTACTGTACATCAGAACTAACTGTAAGGATTACTCTCATTTCTTCTGTACTGTAATTACTTTACTTTTTCAAGGGAAAAGTAATTACATTACAGTCACTAAATGCTTTTAAATGCAGTTCTCAATTTTCAAAGGTAACCACTCACATGCAGGCTAATGTTTTTAAGACGAAAATGTGTTGAATGTCTTTTCAAGTTAGATAGAAATTGTGTGTTGTTTCAAAAAGATAACTGCAAATAGCATACATCATACGTGAATAATTGTTCATCTAAACATGATAACCAATTACTAAACTTGTGTTTTTTCTCACAGTGGACACATGTGAAGTCTGGCTGCTTTTTTTTGTGTTATGTAAATGATAAGGTCGTGTTATGTAAAGGATAAGGAGCAGAAACTGTGTGTGAGAGCCTCTTCCGGCAGATGGATAAAATGAAACCACAGCTTTAAAACACAGAGTGGGTGGTTTTGGGGAATGAGATGTTCAATTAAATCAAGTTGCAGGGCTCCAGACGAAAAAATCAGTTAAGGAGCCGCATGGGAAAATATATATATATATATATTTTTTTTTTAAGAGCCCCAAAACATTCGATTTTTTTTAAAACACATTTTTCGTTATCCTGCTGTGTGTAAATCTTCCCTATCAGGTTTTGCTCACATATATATGTTTTCAAGTTGTTTTCTCTCATTAGCAGGTGATACGGAATCTGCAGGGTTTCGTTTGTTTGTTACTTCCACCTTAACATTTGGGGGAAATTAGCAAATAATATTTGCAGTGTGAACAAACAAATATGTTCTTGTATTGCTCGCCTGTGTGTTTGGACTTTATTATGCTACAGAAAACCTTGTGTAGTAATGCTTCCCAGCTAACAAAAGTTTTTTATAAGAACGTTACCTCAAGGTTTATTATGTTTTGGAAAAAATCCTTAATGTCCCTTACTGTTTTAAGATTGGTCTTAGCTAACAAAAGTCACTATAATGACAATCAGTGTTTCCTTGAATTGGGCTCTTGACCCTTGACTTTTTTATGATAGAAGTTTTGGCACACAATAGTGCATTTATAGTACACTATAAGCTTAAGCATATGAGAATTTAATGTAATTAGCATCAACTCATAGTTTGGATTGCTGATTACATCTATGGAAATTTTTTACAACAAACTCTTGCAAGGTCAGGGTTAGGATTGTTACATGTTTAAATCTATCACAAGCAAGATCGTATCAAAGTCACAAAATACACAGCAATTGATGACAGAGCATCAATGCAACCTTTTGGGGATGGAACATTATGCGCTGAGCCTGCATGAGCGGCCCTAGAAGGAGATTGTCGCGGTTGTCAGGTGATACGAATCAACGTTGTCGAGGGCATCCGGCGCAGCCTCAAACCGGACAATCGTTTGTCCTCCTTTTTGGAGTTGTGCTGAATCGGGCTAAACAAAACCCGCTTTAGAACATTTATTGGGACGTAGCAGCATAGCGTCTGACGCCATAAGATCTCCGGTCAAACAAATGATTGGCTGAAAGAGGTGACAAATAAATATCTGATATTTCATTGGTTAAAAACTTAAACAAGCCTCCAAGACGTGGAAGTGGAGTCCACGTGCTGGCTACGTCACATCATAACGGTAACTTGACATCATTTAATCCGGAATGGACAAAAGAGCACAACTTTATATAAAAAGGCAGTAGAGACACTTTTCATGGATGTCGCTGTGAAGTGGATGTTTAGTCAAGGGACATGCAACATGCCAGCACAGAGAAACAAAAGTAACCGACGAGCTGTACATCTTCAGGTCAAATGTTTTTAAAAAAAAATTGTCTGGCAATGAATAGAGTATTTTCAGAATCACTGTATCATGAGACTATCAATATGATGGACAAAATTGTATTGTAGTTGCGAGTACACCAGAGTCTTATGCAATTATTCTTGCCTCACTAAATGCTGAGTGTCCTAGTTTACTTTTTGGTGTTATATGGAACTGGCCACCATTACGTTGTCAGAAAAGGTGAGTTTGTGATGTATAACAAACTAATGATAATCATCATCATCAAGTTTTATGAAATTAATTAAAATCTTCATAAATCCAGGCTGAGTTTGCCACGTTTAGCCTAAATAATAAGACAGATAGCTTGCAGACAAGCAGCCTAGGCTACAATTTCTTTAGTAGGTAGGCATTAGGCAAACTAAGCTACATGTCTGCTGATAGTAAGTTTCTCACATTTCGTTTTAGCAAGAAAAATGAATGATGGAAGCAATGCATCATATAAATTATTTTATTCAAAATGGTTAAATGCCTAAATCCTTTCACTATTTTGGGTATTGTTTGAAGCCAAGATGCCCACTGAAAAGAGGCGGAAAAGGGGGGTGCCCTTTTTCAGGTCAGAACAACTGCCCCTCAAAATTCCTGTGCACGTCCCTGGTACCGAGATTACGTTCGTAACAGAGTACTTTCCTGTTGATACTTCACTCGTACTGCGTAGCAGACTGCTATGGTTAATCAGTATAATCACACCGTGCTACAAGTGGAATGAAAAACACCAGTTAGTCCCGGAGCCTTGGCTCGGGGAAAGGGTATGGAACTGGGAATTCCTGCTGAAGGCGGAAAAGGCCAAACTAATAGGTGGCCTAATCCGGTTGATCATCCCAACAGTGTCCTAGGTGCTAGTGGGTTTGGAGAAATTTTAAATTGGCTGACTGGGTAGAGCAGGTTGAGCTCCGGGTCCCGCTCGGAGGAGGGGAGCACAGAGAGCGTGACTACCTGTGCTCTGAACGGAGTAGAGAGCACTTTAGATACGTAACCATGCCTTGGTTTGAGGACAACCTTGGAGTTGTTAGGCCCAAATTCAAGACAGGAGGGGCTCACGGAGAGCGCCTGAAGGTTGCCCACATGCTTTACCGAAGCCCACTGAAGGAAATCCCATTGAGGGGGGACCTGTTATTTCAGGGGATTCGATTTTTACACACGCCCTGAATTATGGAAACTGTGAGTCTGGGTGTTGAGACCAGCTTTAATTCCAGTGCTCCTTCCATGAGGAAGCTTTACGCCTTAAAGTGGGGTGTATTCAGCTCTTGGTGTGGATCTCACTTTTTAGACCCTGTTAACTGTCCAGTTGCGACAGTACTTGAGTTCTTGCAAAACCATTTTGCCACGGATTCAACCCTGTCTACTTAGTAAAATAGCTGTCAAATGTTGTCTATCCAATCTAAGTACACAATTGGATAAGACGATTGGAAGTGTCCTGTACAAACTAGTAAAACATATTTAAAAAATATATTTGACAGTATTTCAAAGAAATAAACTAACCTGGTCTTTTGTGACAACGTTTTGAAGATCCTCAAGTTTTTTTTCACTCTGGTTTATCAAGCTTTTCAATCCTTCAAAAGCATTTTGCTGTTCGGCCTGCAGAAACAAGTGGGGATAACTGCAGCCTGGAGCAATGGGCGTGCCAAAAGGTGAGGGTGTGGCAAAAGGAATGGGACGTGCCAAAAAGTTTCTCATTGGTCTCGCCAAACAGTATGGGCGTACCAAAAGGTTTCTCATTGGTCTCGCCGATAAGTATGGTTAGGGTTAGGTTAGGGTTGGCCAATACAGTAAAACTAATTTCACCAATCAGAAACCTTTTGGCATGCCTCTACCTTTTGATACGCCCCTACCTTTAGTTACGCCCATTGCTACAGGCTGCAGCTACCCCGTCTCTGCAGAAACACAAATTGCTAAATTTATGAGCCACATTTGTGTTGATTGTATTTTATACAGTAGGTTATTGATTTTACTTTAATTTACACACTTGGTATTTGACAAAAAGGTTTGACAACTTTCATTTAAATAGGATAAACTCAATATTCATATTCAAAAAGCCCCCTGTTGACGTTTCTATGAAAGGTTTACCTCTCTCCTCTTTCTCGCTGTCTCCACAGATATTAAATCTTCACCGGTCTTCACACATAAGGTGCAGATCAAGTACTTGTCCCGTTTGCAGTAGAGCTCCATAGCTCTGCCGTGGACATGACACGCTTTCTCTTTCCAGGCTCTCCACCAGACTCAGATTATGAAACCTGTGCCTCTCCAAAGACTGATAGCGCTTCAGATGGTGCTCACAGTACGAGAGCAAACAGGTCAAGCAGGACTTCACAGCTTTGAACGGTCGGTTTTCCTCACAGACATTGCAGGGGATCTCACCTCTCTCTCCTGTGTAGAGACTCATATCGTCCATCTTCACCTGGTGAAACTCTCGCAGAATGGTTTTGAGAGCAGCGTTCACTCTGGGTTTGGTGGAGACAGGCTTCTTACACAGATTCATGCTTGTGGTGGTCCAGACAGCGCTGGTAAGAGCTGTGTCCACAGCCTGTTGTGACTGGATGCTCAAACAGGTTCTTACAGATGGGACACTGAAGGGAGTGAGAGACATCTACAGCTGTAGCCATGGTGATTTTACACCTGAGGATTTGAATAATAAAATTAATAATAATACCATGAACCATAAACCGCTGTGCTGAAAACTCCCTATCTCTTACCTTTAAATAAAGAAACATATTCCTGAATGGCAGTTGACCAATCGTTATCCTGACCACAGGATTACAGATCCTTCCATACCAGTTAAGTGGTCTGACATCCACACATACCAGATAAAGAAACCAAGCGTGTATTGTAAAGAGAAACTGAGAGTGTATACATCTTTAGATACCAAATGCAACTCCTAAACACACTTGACACATAACATGAACCTTCTCACTGTTTTCTCTACCCAATTCTGCTAATGCACTTATGAAAACTGTCGAAAGGGCAATGGCAAACAGTTTCATTTATGCTAACAACTAACAAAGTCATCTTAAATATGCGATAACACAGGAAAATAACTTAGCTTGTTCCACCGTTGTTGTGATTAGGTGGGCAAACATGATACGTCTTTGGAGACATACCCAAACCTTAATCCTAAGCAACAAACTCCAGCATTCTTGATGATTGTTTCTACCGGTCTGCTCATTTTATTGTGTTTTACTACATCTGTCGTCAGTGTTTTGTTTTGGTAATGGTAGCAGGTATTTGTTAAAATATCAAATTAGAGATGGTATTCTGTCGATTGTTGCACTTAACACCACAAGATGATATTTTGCATTCCTCGTGTAGCTCAATCTGTGCTGGCGTGCATTGGCCGCCTCCTGTTTTCCCTTTGATTTGCCTCCAGCAAGTGCCGTGACGTTATCGTGAGGTTTACATTAAAGGGGTCTATAAGCCACTGCATTAACAATAACAATTAGAATAAATGACCTGCCACTAGCACAGCAAACAATGAGATTAACTCTCTAGATTCGGTCCTTATATAACCGTGTAATCTCATTATCATTTCGTTATGTGCCAGAGAAAAACTGGTACTACCAGATGAGCCTGGTTTCTCTCAATATTTTTTTCCTCCACTTATACACCATAGGACTTATGTCTTGCCATTGTCAACTTTGGTTTGCTCACTGGGAGACTGATATCATATTTCAAGACCCAAACTTTCTTAATATCACTGTGAATACTTAATGTTGACCCTATAGGCTGTATACACATATAGGAAAATATAAACTTTTTTTTATTTGAGTCCACTAGAAAAGGTGTTTCTTACAGTTTTTCTCAATTGTTTACACACAAATATTGGTTTGTACATATAAACAAAGTATTCATTATATCCCTAATGACATATAAACATTCAATTAAAATAATAACACGCTAAAGTAAAAAGATCAATAAATATGTAAGTAATAAAAATATTAGGGCTAGTGTATTCAGGCCTTTTTACGTTGAAAACAATTGATATAAAAGGGGATTTCTCTACGTAGTATGTGTGAATCTGCCTTTATTTACAGCTTCTTATTGACGCTAACCTCTCCACCCTAAAAGAGGATTTTCCGGTTTCCAACACCGTGTCTACACCTGAAGTGACCGGCACGACATGACAAAAGACATTATAAACACTTTAGAAACCATTATCATTTCAAATTTTGTCCACACTGGATGCGGCTCGATGCAACAAACCCATTGAAAACAAGCAGGATGTCATGGCGCTTTGTGCCTGTCGCATCCGGTGTAGACACGGTGTTAAAAATGCACATCTTAGGGACCGTCACGCTTTAATGTTAGTAGCGATTTTCTTGCCTAGAAATGAGTTTCAGTTACAGTTTCTTAATATTAACAACTTAATATAATGTGTTTGTGTGCATGTGTCTGGTGCAGGCATAACAAGCCGGAGCCGAATGCCCCTTGATATGATATTGAACTTCTTCACCTTACTGTTCTCAATATCACTTTGGCAGAGTTTAAATTATTTTTTTGTTTGTAAAATGCACAGTATGAACAGTTTTAATATGCAGTACTATGCATATCTGTAATTCACTTTTCCTTTTACTTCTTTTGTATTTTTATGCAATGCAATTATGTATTTTTAATATATTTCCCTTTGTATGTGTGCACACAGTTGTCAAAAAAGCTCATTCTGATTCTGATTCATAGTTATAAAAATATATAATGACATAAAATGATTTTGTGTCTTCCATTCAATATACTAGTAATTGAATACATATGGTGCTCTTGGCTAATTACATGGCCATTAAAAGACATGTTGACATTTTTACCGTAGAACATTTGACACATTGAAATATTGGACCATTGGCAGAGCTTTATCTCAGTTGGCTTTGACTGTGCGTTGAAAGTTTCACTGCAGAGTTATACCAATAATTATAGCCATTCAAAATACAAACCATTTTACTAAAACATATTTTGACGTTATGGACATGAATTTGGCATACATCCCAATACAGTAAAATGGGTGTAATCACTTATGGGCCCTTTTGAAGTTTATCTTTATCTCAAATACCATGTTAAAAGTGTCAAACTTGAGTTATAACCAGAGTAATTGACTATCACCCAGCGAAAATACAGACGTTTTTACTGTATCAATTTAAAGTTATGGACCAATGAAGTTGACATGTCACAATACAGTTCAATGGGCCATTGCACTTATGGGTCATTTTGAAGTGCTATATCTCAAATAATTGAAGGTAAAGGTTAGGTAAATAATAAGGGTGTGTTGAAAGTTTTACATTGGGCTTATACCCAGTGTCCTTGTTGTCTAAAGTCGTTTTTTGTCATTTACAAATAAACAAACCCTGAGGTAATGTATACAAATATGCAAACCTCTGTGGACAGTCAGCCAATGGCTTTTGTGCTGGGAAATGAAAGTAAACTAATGGATCGTCACTGCAAGGAAATTCAACTTAAGTTAACCCTAAAAGAGAGACAGATCTCTGAAGAGAAGAATTCACTCCTCTGAAAAGGTGAGTCTAATTTCTCACCCCTTATGTGTGACTTTTACTGAAGTACAGTACATACACTGTAAAACATTTCAGTAAAATTATAATGAAATCCCGTAGTTTTTACTGAAACTAGAAAAAACTACTGGCAGCTAGTTACATGAAAAATTATGTAAATCTTGGAAAAACAGGTAAACAGTTTACACATTTACAGAAAATATTTGTGTGTTTTACAGTCCCTGTATATTTGACGGCAAAGTCTTTTATTTCCTGCAACTCTTAGTCTAACTTTTTTTTTATCCACTTAAAAGTATTTTTTTATTTAAAACTATAGTAAGATGTATAGTTATATTCTTTACTTTTCAAAATATGCTAGTTTTATCATTTTACACAATTTACTTTATTTTACAAAAAAAAATTATCTTGAAATTATAATTAAAGTTATGTATCTTGTTAAAATAGTTTTTGTCATTTGATCACTTTATTTGTGCAGTGTTTTTCACAGTCAACCAATTATCAGATTTATTTCATAATTAATAGACTTTTTACAGTGGAGAACAACAGAATAAAGAACAGAGCAACAGAAACACAACACATGTCAAGATGTCACCATTAAACAACTCCACAAACACCATTACCATCACAGGTTTAGATGTTGATGGTGGTCACCATGATCAATGTTTGCTTTGTTGGGGCTCTTGACCTTTGTTTTTTAATGTCAGTTTAGGTTTTCTTTGGCCTTTAACTATTTTCATTGTGTGTATCTCTTATAATGGAAAAGGCTAAGATAAAATGTTAGTTTTGATGAGTAGAATTCTCATATATTTATAAATGAAACTGATTCATCAAATGAGAAAGACAATGGGTGAATTCATATTTTGCACAGCGAATGGATTGAATGTAGAACAGATTTTATTTATTTTGAAGTAGAACCAACAGCAGACTGATAGATGGAGAGGATGAGTTAATGTTCTGTTTTGCATTGTAAATAACCACAAGATAGCGGAAGAAAGTTTTTTAGAATTAGCTGATTCTTGTTTGATTTTTACACGGTAAATATTACATTTTTATATTACAGTTTTTCTTGATTGTTTACACACATTTTCTGAAAGCATGCCCAGTTGAACACTGATGTGCTCGATGTAAAACACTATGATGAATGAAAAGCACTTCTCCATTCATCACAATGACTTTGGTCTTTATTGGTTCAGTGTTACACTTCTCCATTTATCACAATGACTTTGGTCTTTATTGGTTCAGTGTTACACTTACTACAGACAGGAATATATATATATATATATATATATAAATAATAGTTTTTATAGTCAGAACACACAAATACATGGTAACAAATATAAAATTTTTCCAACAAAAACAATGTGCAGTCTACATCCCAACCAACGCAAAGTTGCACATATAGTGGTCTACATACAAAACAACACAACCCTAGCTTGGAGAAGGGGTATACACGTTTGTGGATTTCGGTCAAACACTTTCCATCTCCAGGCAGAAAAAAATTCCTCCATAGGATTGAGGAATGGGGATTATGGAGGGAGATAAACAACTAAAAAGCATGGGTGGGCAGTAAACCAGTGACACCAGTTCCCGGTGGAAAGTTACGTTGTCCCAAATGACAACGTACCTAAGCTTCTCTGGGCCGTCTATCTGATCTGGGGGAATGAGTGTGTTGTGTAGAGTGTCCAGGAATGGGATCAGATGGGCAGTGTTGTAGGGGCCAAGGGTAGCATGGTGATGGATGACGCCGTTGTGGGTAATTGCTGCAAACATTGTGATGTTCCTTTCGCGCTGGCCAGGGACTTCAACAATGGCACGCTGGCCGATGCTATTCCTTCCCCTCTTTCGTCTTTTTGTGAGGTTGAATCCAACCTCAATGAAAATGAACTGGTGCTCCACTGCAGCCACCTCTGAAACACACATGACAATATCAGAAATAGACATGGAGTGGTCACTATTGTAATATGTATCATTTACGCAGTGTTGAGAGTATACATCAATTGTGGGATTGTATAGGATTTACTTGCACAGTTATATCGCAATTCTTTGACTCTTTCTGAATTGCGTTCAAATGGCACCCACTGCAGTGCAGTGTTGATAAGCTTACCCTATCGATATCTGGAAATATCTATTTTTTTCAATTATTTTTCTTTGTATTTTCCGTAATGTTATGGCGTTATTTTCAAAGACCATGTTCATGACTGCAGTTTCCTGTTCAGGAGACAGAACACGTTCCCGAATACTTGATACATATTACTGTATTACTGTCCTATAGAACAGTCTACAGGCATTTCTGTACTACTGTACTCATGGAGCACTGTATTGATTTGCAGTAATGCAATTTACTAGTGTGAGTAGATTTCTTACCTATTCTCATTTTGGAAAGTCCGGATGATGGATGCTTCAGTGTACCTGTTTAAATTTGGCTGCACCCTTTGCCCAGCCTCCTTCATTGTTAGACCATGGTTGATGATAGACCACTTGATCAACCAAAGTGGCTCGGATCTCATTAGAGATTACGGTCCCTGTCCTTCATCTTCCTCTTCCCTGTCCTCTTCCTCTCACTCTCACTCCTCTGGCTCTGTTTCCATTGTTGGCATCCATTGCTCCAAAACAGAAGAGCTCACCTGTTGCCCTTATTTGCTAAAGCTAATTGTAAAAATGTGTGACAGGTGTTTGCCCATGTGATGAGTCATGTTTGAATGGCAGTGTGTTCCTTGTGAAAACAATAGATTTTTCTGCCCAAAGATTTGCCAAATGCAGAGAATTGTGTGTAGTGTTTTAAAAAAAGTGTGTTTTAAAACTGCATTTGTGAGTGTAAAGCAGGAATTGTGCTTGTAGTTTAGCAGAATTGGTTCAGGGGGTTGGTGCGTGAGTACATGTTGTGGTCATTGTGTCTCAAGTACCAATATTTGTGTGTAAACAATTTAGAAAAACTGTCAGAAACATCTTTTCAAGTGGACTCAAATACAAAAGTTCACACACAGCTAAGCATTGTAGAAAACACAAGGCTCTGCCATGAAGTGTTAAACTGCAAAAAATCTACACGTTTTTCCGTATTAAAACTACAGAACAGCTGTTTGTTTTTTGGTCAGAATTGTGTCGTTGTTTATATTTTCCATTATGAACAACTGTGTATACAGCCTATAGGATCGACATTAAGTATTCATAGTGATATTAAGAAAGTTTGGGTCTTGAAATGTGATATCAGTCTCCCCGTGAGCAAACCAAAGTTGACAATGTTTGGCAAGAAATTACTCTGATGGTGTATAAGTGGAGGAAAACATCTTAAAAGAAACCAGGCTCATCCGGTAGCACTAGTTCTTCTCTGGCACATAATGAACTGATAATGAGATTGCACGGTTATATTAGGACCGAATCTAGAGAGTTAATACCTGGCAGGTAATTTGTTCTAATTGTTATTGTTAATGCAGTGGCTTATAGACCCCTTTAAGGTAAACCTCATGATTACGTCACGGCATTTGGTGGAGGCAAATCAAAGGGAAAACAGGAGGCGGCCAATGCACGCCAGCACAGATTGAGCTACAATCTGTTTAGTGCAACAATCGACAGAATACCGTCTCAAATTTGAAATTTTAAAAAATACCGGTACCGTTTGCCACATCGAGTACATCTAAAGATGTATACGCTCTCAATTTCTCTTTACAATACACGCTTGGTTACTTTATCTGGTATGTGTGGATGTCAGACCACTTAACTGGTATGGAAGGATCTGTAATCCTGACAGTTCGTCCATCTATTGAGTAAGTGTATACAGCCCAGCCAGCAATGACATGTGGGGCCCAGATGAGGGCTTCATGGGCGGCAAATGTGGGCCCCATTATGGGCTTGCACCCGGGATCCACATTGGGGCAAGCCGTGGAAGCCCAGACGTACTAAAAGTGGGACCCGTAAGGGTACTGTATGGGTCTTAAAACCCCACCTGCCCAAATGGGTCTAAAGTGGGCTTGCACCCGGGATCCAACCATGGCAACCCAGATGGGCTTTAAATGGGCTCTGTAAGAGTCTTATGTGGGTCATGCCAGACCCATTGGGGCCCCACCTGCCCAAAGGGGTTTGCACCCAGGATCCAGCCGGGGCTGCCCAGATGGGCTTTAAAAGGGATCTATAAGGGTGTTATGTGGGATCTTAACTGGGCAATTCATGACAGACCCATTTGGGCCCCACCTGCTTATAGGGCGTTTAAAATGGTCTTGCACCCGGGATCCACACGGGGGCCAGCCGTGGATGCCCAGATGGGTTTTAAGTGGGACCTGTAATTTGGGCCCCACCTGCCTAAAGGGGTTTAAAGTGGGCTTGCACCAGGATTCAACCGTGAATGCCCCTATGGGCTTAAAGTGGGCTCTGTAAGGATCTTATGTGGGTCCTAACTGGGCAATCGATGCAAGGCCTATCTAAGCCCAACCATGCCAAATGGTTTAAGGAAACAATCTAAGAAAAACTAAAAACGAAGAATGAATATAAGAACTGCAAGAAATTTATTGTCAAATTGAACAACAAAAATGATCTTTAAAAAATAATTTAAATGTCACATGTCAACAAATCAAAACTATATTTTAAAAAAAATCTCTGAAAAAAAACATCTCTCCAAAAAATACATTAATACAATAATACAAAATTGTTACATTAAACAACAAACATAATCTTTCAAAGTCAGTGCTTTCCGAATGAGCAGTTAACGTTTTGAGTGCGAAACAAGGTCTTTGCATTACAGGCCCCTTATAGATGTCCTAAGAACTGCCTGACCAAATAACAATTAAATACTGTACAATTCGTAAATTAAAGGATATGTGAGAGAATTAACAAACGTTAACTGCTTCGCTGGCTTTATTATGAATGAGCCTAATTAGGTGTTGTGTGCATAACAGGCAGTGGTGGAAAGAGTACTGAAAACCCATATATGTTTTCCCAGTTCAAACCCATGCCCACTTGGCCCATTAATATGCCACGCAGGACCCATATATGTGTTCCCAGATCAAACCCATGCCCTCTTGGCCCATAAATATGCTATGCAGGACCCATATATGTGTTCTCAGTTCAAACCCATGCCCAATTGGCCCATGCCTGTCCCTTATGGGGCCCATGTAATTAGCTCATATGGGCTTCCTATGTGGGACTCATTCTACAAAACCTACATGGGACCCGCTGATTTCACCCAGCCAAAGCCCATGCCCACACGGTAACCATGGAACCCGTACTTAACCCATCTGGGCCCCACATGTCATTGCTGGCTGGGAGGTTGGGCAATCTGGTTCCTTCCATTAAAGTTCATATTGTCAACAACAGTCACAGTCCCAGGAAACTACTGACCGTACACATTCAAATTAAATCAGATTTTATCCCAAAAAAGCTATCAAAGCTAGCGTATAGCGGCCATGGGAATCTTTCTGCCGCCTATGCTCCACCCCCAAAAAAGCATGACAGTATTTACTAACATAAAGGGGCCCATACATTGCAGTCATCATCATATAAGGCATATTTTGGGATATTTTGTGTCATATTTTTATTGGTATTTTCCAAAAAAATACGGTTCTTCTCTATTTAAAATGAAGCAATTTTCGACCTTTTGCAGGTTCAGGTGAAATTATAAAATGGATTGTTTACAAACACGTCATCAGCACGTTTTATTTACGGATTCTATACGGAACACAAATATATGGGAATATACTGCAAAATATTATGCGATATATTTCATATATATATTTATATATATATATATATATATTGGAAAGCTTATATTTTTCAATATACAGCAATATTTATATACAATATATGGCTATTTAGAAATAAAGAGAAAAATATATCTAATATACAAAATGTTTGATGCCTTATAGATGTTCCATGTAAATGTGAATACATGTATACACACATTAACAAAATGAGTTGAAGCAGATATCCAGGTCCCAGCATGTTTTACTTCTGAAATTGTTCAAATTTGGTGTTATTTTTTCTCAATATTAACATAGGGGGATATTTGTTACTGTTTAATGTTGGATAATTTTGTATAATGTAGAAGGGTTTATGGTATGTACATTTGCGTGGTTATGATGGTGTTGCAGAGTAGAGCCTGTGGTCAGGATAATGATTGGTCAATTCTATTTAGGAATATGTTTCTTTATTTAAAAGTAAGAGATCGGGAATTTTCAGCACAGAGGTTGACGGTTCATGGCATTATTATTATTCAAATCCTCAGGTGTAAAATCACCATGGCTACAGCTGTAGATGTCTCTCACTCCCTTCAGTGTCCCATCTGTGAGAACCTGTTTGAGCATCCAGTCACAACAGGCTGTGGTCACAGCTTTTGTCAGTGCTGTCTGGACCACCACATAAGCATGAGTGATCCACAATGCCCTCTGTGTAAGGAGCCTGTCTCCACCAAACCCAGCGTGAACGCTGCACTCAAAACCCTTCTGCGAGACTTTCACCAGGTGAAGATGGACGATATGAGTCTCTACACAGGACAGAGAGGTGAGATCCCATGCAATGGCTGTGAGGAAAACCGACCGTTCAAAGCTGTGAAGTCCTGCTTGACCTGTTTGCTCTCGTACTGTGAGCACCATCTGAAGCGCCATCAGTCTTTGGAGATGCACAGGTTTCATAAACTGGTGAGTCCGGTGGAGAGATTGGAAGAGAAAGCGTGTAGTGTCCACGGCAGACCTCTGGAGCTCTACTGCAAACGGGACAAGCGCTTGATCTGCACCTTATGTGTGAAGAACGGTGAATACGTCATATCTGTGGAGAAAGAGAGAAAGAGGAGAGAGGTATAAACCTTTCATAGAAACGTCAACAGGGGGCTTTTGAATATGAATATGAAAATTGAGTTTATCCTGTTTAAATGAAAGTTGTCAAACGTTTTTTTTTGTGAAATACCAAGTATGTAAATTAAAGTAAAATCTAAAATACAATCAACACAAATATGGCTCTAAATCTTGCATAAGACATCAATTTGTGTTTCTGCAGGCCGAACAGCAAAATACTATTGAAGGATTGAAAAGCTTGATAAACCAGAGTGAAAAAAAACTTGACGATCTTCAACACATTGTCACAGAAGAACAGGTTAGTTTATTTCTTTGAAATACTGTCAAATATAGTTTTTAATTATGTTTTACTAGTTTGTATAGGACTCTTTTGTTTATCAAGTGAGAATAGCAAAATAAAGTAAACTGTGACATATTTAACCAAAAATAATTCATACAGTTAATGTCTACCAGACTACCAGTAAAATTGATACAAGTTTGGAACCAAAAATGATCTGGACATATTGACCTGACCATGTTTTGCTTAAGTTTTTTTTTTTTTAATTGCTTTCTTTACACCACAGTCTGAGCGAAATTAAGCATTGCTTGGTTATTGGTGGCCTTAAATTTGTATTATCAAATTGTGTACTTAGATTGGATAGACAACATTTGACAGCTATTTTACCAAGTAGACAGGGTTGAATCCGTGGCAAAATGGTTTTGCAAGAACTCAAGTACTGTCGCAACTAGACAGTTAACAGGGTCTAAAAAGTGAGATCCACACCAAGAGCTGAAAACACCCCACTTTAAGGCGTAAAGCTTTCTCATGATAGAAGCTCTGGAATTAATGATGGTCTCAACAGCCAGACTCACAGTTTCCATTATTCAGGGCGTGTGTAAAAAATCTAATCCCCTGAAATAACAGGTCCCCCCTCAATGGGATTTCCTTCAGAGGGCTCTCAAACAGGTCCACCAGAAGCCTAGGCCACACCTGTGCCATGGCATCCAGCTCTAGCGAGACGTGTCTGTCACATTAGCGTCACATATTACTCCTAGAGAAGTGGTTTTCTGTGCTGGGGAAAGCACTCTTCTCTGCATTCAGCCTCAGCCCTAGATTTTTAATATGGGCGAGAACAATGCTCGTTGTTGAACTGCCAGCCGTTCCGACTGAACTAAATTCAGCCAATAGTCTATATTATTCAACATGCGAATGCCTTTCATGTGCAGCGGAGCTAGATATGCATCCACGTATTTCCTGAATATGGCACATTTTTTATGCTTTGCCCCCGAAAAGCAAACCTCAGGAACTTTAAGTGATGGGAAGGAAGGGAGATGTGAAAATACGCGTCTATCAAATCGATTGTGAATAACCAGTCCTCGGATCTGACTTGTCCTATAATCCGTTTCAAAGCTACCCATTTGAACTTTAGATGCTTCAATTACCGATTTAGATGGTGAAGATCTAAAATCGGACGAAACCTCCATGTGGTGATCAGGGTGGGACGAGAGCCGTTAGGGAACGGCGCGAGGCCGGTGATGGCAGTGAAAATGAGCGTCAGCTGCGCATGCACCAGTTCCCGCCTCCTTCCTTCCGTGTTTAGGCACTAATGTAGCAAAGTCCAATAACGGAAGGAAGGAGGCGGGAACCGCCCAACGTAAAACAAATTTATAATCAAATAAACAAACAACAAAACAAAAGTAAAATCCCACACAAACACAGTACATAAAGACCAGGCCAGGTCCTCTCTCGCCCCACCCTGTTGTAGCTCCTCTCTTATGCTTCAGGAGCTCCTCCGTGAGAGATGCGAGACCGGTGCACACGCAGCTGTCCCTCTTTATCACTCCCGTCACCGACCACGCTCCCTCGCGGCTCTCGTTCCGCCCTTCTCGCCACACTCCCCCTCTTTTTTCGGTACAGTTAAATAACAATTGTAAAAGCTTGATTTTATTTCGTGAGGAGGTACGGTCGTATTGGACAATGTTTAAGTAGATTCAGACTTTTTTTTGTCCTCCACAGTTTACTATCGGACAATGTTTAAATAAACCTTGTAGGTTGTGTCAGACTGGTCCATTTTGTTTCCGTTTATTTTTGTCTCCATTATGTAACCTGACATGCATATTGTTTAGCATAAGTCTAATTTTAAAGGCATATTAAAATATTCACTGTATAATAAATATTTTTTGTGATTATTTAGTACTATTATTTAGTACTTTAGTTAAAACAATAGTTATATTACATAATTACTGTAAAATATGATAATGGGACTCCTTATTATGCCATAATTTCCCCAAAAAATATCTATAGTATGAATTGAACTGAAAAAAGGTTAACTGTGATCATTGAGCCTTCATATCAGTTATATGAAGCTTAAAGCATGGGGACCGGTATCGGCCAATCACGATTACAAGAAATCTGTACTCTGTATCGGCTGCAAAAATACTGAATGGAGCTTCCCAAGACGTGATATGTAAATTATAAGCGATTTCAGCCTTTGTCAAGGTATGATCATTCGTACGATGAGATTGGCAGCAAACAAATTTTATATGAATCACACGTTGACCCTGTCTTAAGACGATTTCGGCGCTTGTTTCTATAAACGAGGCCCATTAACTTATTGTTGTACTAAAAACCAAAGCAACACTCACATGTGTGCAGTATGTTGTACAAGAAATCAGGCGTTGCATTGTGGCTTCTATGAACGCTTGAAGACTATCACATTATACTGTAGCGCAGTCTGTCAAAAATACTGTCGGAATTTACGTAAAACACGCAGTGAAAATTAGCGCTGAAAGTGCGTGGACACAGACGTTTTTGCGACTGACCTTATTGCATCTGCATTTGTAGGAGTTTCCAAATATAGGTTTAAAAAAAAATTTGTAAGTTTAGATTTTCATCATCCTTTATCTTATCCGCCCGCGACCCACCAGCAAAATATGTTCATTTTGATCAATCCCAACCCGCAGATTATCAGCATCTGCGCAAATTTGCGCAACGTTTAGTTGATTGGGTTGGTCATTTTGGAAATGAGATATTGCACCTGTTTTTTAATGTGCGCCAATTAGTAAATTACCCGCGAATTGAAACTGCTGCGTCAATCGATCTAATACTGATTCATGAGTTGAGTTTGTGAGCTCAATCTGCGCAATATTTAGAACATAACCCGCAAACTGGCTAGTGATTTGACATCTTTACCACAACATCTGGACATGATTCTCATAATTGCATTCACTGCGACCCCGTCTAAAGACTCAGCGACCTCGCTCACCCCTTGGTCATTCTACCAACCAGAGGTCAATCTACCTCAAAATGACTTTAATTCCTATCACCACATTGCATTTGATATAAGTTTACATTGCCTCAGCAAATGCATGAAAATTTAACAATAAAACACATAAATCCATGAGCTCAACAAAAGCGAACACTGATCACAAAATAATGATTTGTTGAAATTTCACCATTATATGCAGGTGCATAAGTAATATTGAATATCAGTGATGTGATTAAAAAATGTTCAGTCTGTAACTGGAGCTTGGGATGTTGTGGATGTGTGCCTGAGAGTCTATAAACAGACACAGAATGATCAGTCCCTTCTCTTCTCACAGACTCAGATAGTAAGAAAGCAGAGGGAGATAAAGGAGGTCTTTGCTGAAGTGATGGATGTTGTGAGGAGAGCTGAGAAGGAGCTGCTGACTCCTCTGGAGGATGGAAGAAGATTTCTTGAGAAGGAGATGGCAGAGAAAACCCAGCAGATACGAAAGGAAATCCTTAAGTATTTAGAAATCATCGATCAATTGAACCAAATGAAAAAAGAGGAAGATGACATCATCTTTCTCCAGGTCAGTGACTAATATAGTATACTATGAATTTCAAAGTCAACCATGGACCGGAAGTTGTTTTTACTTCCGTATTCTGATGCATTTCCGAGTGAAAGGATTTCAAAGGAGAAAATTAGTGGCCGTGGCTTGCGTTTTTCACTGCGGATGTATAAATACAGCTGTTGCATTTTGAAATGAAACGTCTCAGGTTACGACTGTAACCGTAGTTCCCTGAGACAGGGAACGAGACACTGCGTCAATGTTGACACTTTGGGGAACGCCAGCAGCGTGACGCATCTGAATACGTTGTGTGAAACTAGTCTCGCGACTTATCGTCGCGCCGTGATTTATCGTCGCGTCGCAATGCCGTCATTATGACGTCACGAGTGACGCGCGGCACCGGAAGGTATAAATAGGAAGCGGACGCAGTGCAAATCAGCTTCTGCAAAAATGATTGAAGCAAATGCTCCAGGCACAGGGAGTTATGGCACAACGATGCAGTGTCTCGTTCCCTGTCTCAGGGAACTACGGTTACAGTCGTCACCTGAGACGTTCCCTTTCGAGGCCCATAGGAGAACCTGGTGAGCCAGTCTGCAGAGAGGGCGTGATCTCAGGCCCCCTTGATGATTTTTTCAAACTAAACAGTGATAAAAGAGAATTCCTTCTCATTGGCTCCAAATCCACACTTGGCAAAACCAATAACCCCACTCTCACCATTGACGGCACCATTGTTTCCCCATCTCCCCTGGCCCGAAACCTTGGCGTGATCTTTGATTCCACCCTCTCCCTTGAGCCCCACATCCGCCATGTCATCAAAACCTCCTTCTTTCACCTCCGCAACATTGCCAAAATTAGACCCTCTCTTACACCTCCCGCTGCTGAAAGACTCATTCACGCCTTCATCTCCTCCCGACTGGACTACTGCAACTCACTTCTCCTCGGAATCAGCTCTACCAACATTAACCGCCTCCAACTGGTCCAGAACGCAGCATGCCCGACTCAACACCCGTTCCAAATCTTGGCACCACATCACTCCAGTCCTAAAACAACTCCACTGGCTTCCTATCTCCCACCGGATCACCTACAAAATCCTGGTCCTCACCTACAAAGCCCTTCACCATCTGGCCCCCTCCTACCTCACTGACCTCCTGTCCCCCTACCAACCCTCACGGTCCCTCAGATCCACCTCAGCCGGTCTCCTCTGCATCCACAAGTCCAAACTCCGCAGTTTTGGGGACAGAGCCTTCTCCAGGGCAGCTCCCAGGCTCTGGAACTCCCTCCCCCAAGAGATCCGCACCTCTGAGTCCCTCACCATCTTCCAGTCCCGCCTCAAGACCCATCTCTTCACCTCTGCCTATCTGTAGCCCCCTTTCTTGTTTTGTCTTGTATTGTCCAGTTTTGCTTTACCTTATAATCTAGCTACCTGTAAAGCGACTTTGAGTTATGAAAAGCGCTATATAAATTCAATTTATTATTATTATTATTATTATGATTTATATAAGAGACCACTGTCGTATTGTCTGTTCTGACCAGAACATGATGACCTCTGAAGACTGGGAGAAAGTACCTCAGTGCTTTTAGTACAGCTAGCATCTCCAGGCAATTTATGTGCAATTGGTGATGCTGCTCTCTCCAAAGTCCACTGGCTGAGCGACCTTCCACTATTGCCCCCCAGCCTGTGAGGGACGCATCCGTCGTCACTATCCTCCTGTGACATTGTACCCCCAATTTCAGTCCTTGATTGAGAAACCAAGGCTTCCTCCATATAACCAGGGAACGAAGGCATCTGCGCGTAACCCTGATCAGACGGAACGGGTTGCCTCTCGGGGAAAACCCTTTGCCTTTTAGCCACCACTGTAAAGGTCTCATATGCAGGAGGCCAAAAGGAATCACGTTGGACGCTGCCGCCATAAGACCCAATACTTTTTGAAAATGTTTTACAGTGTAGGCATGACCTAACTTGATCCTGGACACCGCTGTCAGGATCGATTCGACACGTGCAGGGGACAATCGCGCCTGCATCGTGACCGAATCCCACACTACCCCAAGAAATGTAATTCTCTGGTAAGGAATTAAGTTGCTCTTTTTGGCATTGAGCCTTAACCCCAGACGCTTCATATGGTCGAGAACGAGATCTCTATGTCGAATCGCCATCTCGTGAGACTGGGCTAATATTAACCAGTCGTCTATGTAATTTAGTATGCGGATCCCATGCAGTCTCAATGGGGCAAGGGCTGAATCCATGCATTTCGTGAAGGTACGTGGGGAAAGAGCAAGGCCGAATGGAAGAACTCGATATTGGTACGCTTTGCCCCCGAAAGCGAACCTGAGAAACTTCAGATGTTGAGGAAGGATAGAGATGTGGAAGTATGCATCTTTCAGATCTATTGTGGTGAACCAGTCTTCTGATCTGATTCCGGCCACAATAATAGGGAGAGTGAGCATCTTGAACTTGTATCTCCTCAGAGATTTGTTGAGATGTCTCAGATCTAAAATGGGCCTCAGCCCTCCATCCTTCTTCGGAACTATGAAGTACCGACTGTAAAATCCTGACTGGCTCTCGTGGGGGGGAACATACTCTATGGCCCCTTTCTCCAAGAGAGATAACACTTCCTTTCCTAACACCCCCCCTTTTCGGGGTCTACCTCGATGGAGAGCACCCCCTTGAATTTTGGAGGGCGGACAGCGAACTGAATCCTGTAACCCTTTTCTATCACCGAGAGGAGCCATGGAGTGAGATTTGGAAGCTTTCTCCACTCGTGGAGAAAGTGTACTAAGAGGGTCAACCTCACGACATTGATGTCGGTTGTGTGAAGCCCGATGCCCTGAAGCGGCTGACCGGCAGGGGATGGTCGAACTGTTGATTTTATTGGCACTTTTACTAGGTCTACAGTGTCTTCGGGTAGACTCGGTTGATTCGGTGCCAAAAAACCTAACATGCCCCGAAGCGTCAAAGACAGTGGGGTTAACGTACAGGTTTCCTGAGGACTTCTTGGCAGGACCGAACTTTTCAGTCCTCCAAGAGGGGGCACCCTCTAATGCGCTGACAAACCGTCAGGACCTCTTTGCAGCAGCCTTCCGGTTTGAGACGATGACTGTTCTCAGATCCGGCTTCGCCTGCCTAGCAGGTTTAGGAGGTCTCCTGGAAACGGTCAACTACTATCTCAACCGCACCACCAAAGAGGCCTTCGGAGGAGAGAGGTGCATCAAGCAGCACGGTTTTATCCTTCTCTTTAATGCCTGATAGATTTACCCACAGGTGTCTCTCTGTGGCAACCAGTGCTGACATGGAGCGCCCAACAGCTTGGGCTGTCTCCTTAGTGGCCCGAAGAATAAGATCTGCTGCTGTTCTCAACTCTTTGAGCAGACTTGGATCTATTACCTCGCCCTCTTTAATATCCCCCAGCAAGTCGGCCTGGTATGCCTGCAAAAGACCCATGGTGTGTAGGCATGATCCAGCCCGACCTGAAGCCATATACGCCTTGCCTACCAAATTAGACGTGACTCTACATGGTTTGGAGGGTAATGTCGGGGATTTCAAAGATGATGCCGAATCTGGTGAAAGATAAACGGCCAACGTCTCTTCTACCCTTGGCATCATGCCATACCCCTTATCTCTAGCCCCTAACACATTAGAAAAATTTGTGGATGTGGAAGATATGCGAGATGAGTATGGTTTTTTCCACGATTTGGACACCTCTGAATGTAAATCGGGGAAAAATGGCTGAGGTTGTACCCGTTTTTTCAAGAATCGTTCATCCAATTTACTGACAGACAAAACTTCTTGTTGCTCTGTGGGCCAGTCAATGCCAAGTCTGGCTACCACTCGGTCAACAACCTCTAACAGCTCCTCACACCCAGGGGAAAGGGGAGTTTCATTGGGCTCATCTATGTCCCATGTATGAAATCCAACACTCTCTAACTCCTCAGAGCTAGAGCAGTGCATTGGGCTTCTGGATGGGGCGGGAGAAGCCGCCATGCGGGCTCCCGTATCCCTTCCAGAGGCAATGGAACTGGGGGGTTGAGAAAAGGCCGAAGCCGTCTCAGCACCCTCATTAACATCGATCTGCGAGCCCCACGAACGGAGACGCCGGTCCCGATCCGTGAGGCTGGCGAATTTTGCCTGACTCATCAAACAAAGCAGCACGAGAGCTGAGTGTTCTCAGTGATAGCCACAAACAATGTTCACAGGGATCCCCCTTAAGAGCTGCCTTAGCATGCTCAAATCCCAAACACTCAACACAGAGTTCATGTGTATCCCCACCCGTAATAAAACGAGGACAAGGGGAAACACATGGCTTAAAGGTCTTTTGTCCACTCATTTCTAATAAAGTTTACAATAAACAATCTAGACAACGTCGTAAACAAACAGACAATAAACTTCACACACACAGAGCGCTTTGCTGAAATGGCAGAAGCTGATTTGCACTGCGTCAGCTTCCTATTTATATCTTCCGGTGCCGCGCGTCACTCGTGATGTCATAATGACGTCATTGCGACGCGACGATAAATCACGGCGCGACGATAAGTCGCGAGATTAGTTTCACACAACGTATTCAGATGCGTCACGCTGCTGGCGTTCCCCAAAGTGTCAACATTGACGCAGTGTAGAGTTCCCTCGAAAGGGAACTAGCAGCAGACTGACAGTTGAAGGGGAGGAGTTAACAGATGCTCCGCCCAAGCCGTCTTACTGGCGTCATTTGAGATAGATAGTCATTTCAGGGCGGAAGTGCATTTCAGATTTTACCTGAAAAAGGAAATAACCCACGTTGATAAGCTATTTACTATAAACGCTGCAATAAATCAAGAAAAAATAAGATTTAATATGAAATAATATTTAATTTCACTGAGACTAAATAGTTCATAATTTACTCAAGAGATGTATGTTGACTGTTTTGTCACGTATATTTTCACTTACATTTAGCAGAAGCTTTTATCTAAAGCGACTTACATTGCATTATCCTATACATTTATACAGGTATCTGCAATCCCCTGGGATAGAACCCACAACCTTGTTAACGCAATGCTCTTACCACTGAGCTACAGGAAACTTGACCTTTAAAATGGAATTAGACTGCCATGAAAAAGTTGTATTTGCTTTGGGCTACTGAATGGTAAATGAATGAAATGGAAAGACTCCTGCTGTTTCTTTTTTTCTTTTTTCATTACTCGTTTACTGTACTTGTGCGCCTTACTTCTGTTTTTTAATGTAGCACTTATGAATGCAATTGCAAATGTATTTGTTCATTTTCAGTTAAGAATGAATAAACTGGTCTGGTCTGTTTGAATACTCAAGTCTGGTTGGTTGGAAGGTGTGCATTAAAGTCCCACCATTTATGTCAGAATTAAAAAAAGGAACAATATAAACATGTATAATCTGTAATGTTGTGATGATTTTGTCTCTCTTTCAGTCACAGCCTTCTGTACCTGCTGAAGTCAAACATGATTGTACAGTTTCTATTGACACTGAACTGAAGTTTGGCTCCATGAGAAATATAAACTCAACAACATTGGCTTCTATTAGGACTCTGCTGGAGAATCTTTGCCCTTTTGGTGAGATTTGATGCTTTTGAGTAGGGATGTGATTAGTGGGGTGTCCTGCCCTTCATAGAACCTTAAATACATACATACCATAATATGTGAGTACAGTTAATACACTGATGAGCCAAAACATTATGATTACCTGCCATGCAGACAATATTCATTTTTTCTGCGGCGGCTCATGATGTTTTGGCTGATCAGTATATATAGTGTAAAATACCATCTGATCATTAATAACATTACTGTGTCAATTTAAGAATAAAGTCTTTTAACTTTTTGGTTTCAGAAATGAGAAGAATTCAGGGGTTTTCAGGTATGTATAAGAAGAACATATTGATGAACTGCTACATTGGTTTATTAAGCTCTCAAGAATTCCATAAGTGAGATTTTTCTCTTTACACAGTGGATGTGATTCTGGATGCAGACACCGCACATCCAAGTCTGGAAGTGTCTCAGGATGGCAAAACCGTAAGAGTTAAAGAAAACGTTTGTGAGATCCTGGGCCCCAGCCGACAACTTGATCCAGTGTGTGGAATCCTGGGAAAGCTTCAGATCACATCTGGAAGAGCATTCTGGGTAGTGGAGGTGGGGGAGAAAACGAGTTGGGAACTCGGTGTAGTGAGAGAAAATGCAAATAGGAGAGGTAAAGTCTCCTGCAACCCCAAAGAGGGTTACTGGGCCATCGTGCTCTGCGGTTCAAATCTATATGAAGCTTTAGAAGATCCTCCTATTCAGCTTCATCTCCCCACCAAACCCCTGAAGGTGGGAGTATTTGTCGACTATGAGGATGCTTTCGTCTCGTTCTATAATATGGACAATCAGTCACATATTTACACTTTCACTCAGTGCTACTTTAATGAAACGCTTCGTCCGTATTTTAACCTTCATCATAATAAAGATGGTAACAATTCCCAACCATTGATCATAATTTCTGTCAACCCAGATGACATCAGTATGTAACTGTACTAAATGCAGTAAGCATTACAATACACACACACACACAAATTATTTAAGCATTTTTGGTTTGTTTTTCTTATTCTAAACACTTTATAAAAATAACTACCCTAATAAAAGGACAAATTTAACTGTATTGTGTGGTTGACAGAATACTATGGGATTTAAAATAATAGAAGCATGTGAAATCTGCATACAAGGAGAGTGGGGTTCAATTCATGAAAAACATTTATACTAAAATATATTATAAACTAAACACACACATTTGAAACCTTGTTAACAGTTTTTGTTACTGCGTGGTTCTTTTTTTACCTCTGTATGTTACGCCCATGATGTGTATAAGAACTACAAAAAAAAGTGACAAGTTTAAGGTGTAATTATGATTATTACTGAACGGAATGTTGGTAGACATTTTTAACTTTTTTAATTTTATTCATATAACTATATATCAGTTCAAGATATTTTAATTTCTACATTGCACAGTCTATTAAGTACCCTAGTTTATGCAAATGTATAATAAATGTTTGCAAATGCAAACACTAATCTATATTTATTTAAATTATATTTGGGGATGGGTGAAAATTCAGTAAGTTTTTTTTTCTGTGGCAATTCTCCAGAGCCACAATACGTAGAAAAAAAGACATTAATTCCTGGTTTCAAAGACAAGGCTTAGGACTAGTCCCAGGCTAAAATTAAAGTTTGAGCTGTCTTAACTGAAAATAAATTGCCCAATATATCTTTAAATATGCAATTGCCATTGTTTTGTCTGAAGATGCACACCAGTAATGTTTTTTTATCCAAGGCATTTTAATAAAAGCGACTTTAATATATTAATTTAACTAAGGCATAGCCCTGGCTTAAGCTTGCCTTGTCTATGAAACTGGGCCTAAAATCACCAGCAGAATGTCATGTAGATGTTTACATATATTTCAAAAAATATTTCTTTATTGATCTTATTTCATGTGTCTGTAATGAGTCAACATGTGTAAAAGACACTTAATATGAATTTCATCATGTGTATTCTATCATATTCAATAAAGTAACTTTCCCGGTTGGATATACTGTATAAAAGATATGATCTTATATAAGGCCATATTGTGATATATGTATGTATAGGCATCGTTGATTCAAGGGGAATACCCTCTCAATAGAAGTCTGATAATTAATGTTTGTAAATAAAAAAACTACTGACCACATGCAAACAGCAAATGTAACAATTAAAATGCTGTATAACAATCAAAATCATAAACTGACAACAAAGTTACTAACTAAATTAGCCTTTGCGTGCCATTGTCACATTTTCACTTTCATACCAGAACTATTTCTATCTTTAAATAATTTCCCAATTATGTTCATTACAAAATTTGAACCTATACTTTTGAAAACCCAGCAAGTGTCCTTCATAGAATCACCCTACAGAATATACTGTGAAAATATAACAATATCTTCAATGTTGACCAAAATCTTAGTGAAATTAATGCTTGATATTAATCTTTAATGCTTTTTATAATAATCAATTCTATTGTGAGGTTTTCACAGGGTCACAAATGTTGACATGCTGATCAATAATCTTAAATGTAGATAGAAATGTAATGGTTAATAAAATATCACAAATCTGGATGAAAGGTTGGAGACATATAGCCAACAGATTAATGGATATAAATGCTTTAATATTTGCTGCATTTTGTATACTGTTGTGTGTCCATTTATCTGCACTGCATGTCTGCACTAGTGTTGTTCAAATAAGCACGTGTCTGCTGCTCTTCATACGGCACGCTTTTGGTGGGAGAGAAGCAGCGTGCATGGAGTCGAAAGGGTTAAAATGAAGCGCGTTTGGCGCTAAATAAAGATATTACCTGCAAAATATAAATTTGATTAATGTTCCTGTGAGGGCGTGTCAAAATATTTATATATGCTATGTCTCGTGGTCCGCCAATTAAGGATGCTTGTTTGGTTCATAGAGCTCAATACTTGTAAAGCTGCTTCTTCAATTTGCATGTTTTGTGTATATACCTGTTTTAACATCTAAGCAAAAAATATCAGAACAAGATGTCAAATGTTATAATAATCCTGTTATAATTATTAGTATTTACGTTTTAAAACCAGTGTATCAATGTGCATGTAAACAAACTGACTTTCACTGACTGAAAGTAGTCTGCAAAACATAATGTGCAATGTTACTGATCCTTCTGCATTACCTCTTAGCTTGGTGAAAGTCTGACACTTTCGGTACGCTTTCTACAAGGAAGCCATCTTTAAAAGATTGCAAGAGATATAAAAAAACTATTTCAGGGATTTTTTGATGTACAACATTTTCTTTGAATATTATAGATATTAGGGGTTGGAAACCTTCAAAACACACTGCTACACAAGAATTAGTAAGAGAGATGAGTAGGCCTACTTTTTTCTTTAATATGTATATGAAAACTACCTCTTGCATTAAAATAACCTCATATTTTCACGTTGGTCAGGAGACAGCTTTGGCAGTGTACAATCTGCTGGTAATGTTGAGCTTCGGACCGTGAAAAGATCTGTTTTTGAAAAATAATCTGGCATGTTCAGTCCTTAAAGTTCATACACAATGAGTAGCACTTACAACAAGTAATTAAAACAAAAGCTGCGTTACAGGTTCTGAGCGCATTACAGAGTGCGTAACTCATAGGGTATGTCATGAACGTGTTGCGGGACAGAGACAGAGGACCCAAGCGCAGACAGCGGATGAAGGGTTAACAAGGGATTTTAATAATAAGTAAAAAACAGGAACAAAACAAAAACCCACGAGGGAGTAAAACAAGAGAACAGCACAGGTACACAAGAACATAAACTGACTTCACTAAACTAACATACAACTTAAGACAATACACTAGATTTACGTTACATGACAAGGCAGGAGACAAGTGCAACATCTGACACATAACAATGATCCGACACAAGACAGAAGACACTATGGCATTAAATAGGGAAATAATCAAGATGGGGACAAGTGCAGGGCATCAACTAATTAACAAGCAATAACGGGGAAACAAGAGGACGGGAACAGAGACGGGACCGGAGAGAGCCTATGGCAAACCAAAATAAACCATAATCGCCTCTCTCCACATTAAACATGAGGTTATGTCATGATCCTGCCACTAGACTAAGAGAAACATGACATGATGCGGCAGAATCATGACAGGGTACCAGAAATGAAACCTCAGTTCAAGCTAAAACCATATGATCCATTCACGTATCTCATGACATTTATATTGGTCTTTAATAAATAAATAAATACATTATATTTATTGTTATGGTGAGTGAGGTTATACCCCTGTTGTAATCATATACATATATGTGTGTGTGTGAACTGGTATTCATCCCTGTGTGGGGACCTAATGGCCTCACAAAGACAGTAATACCAGTAGATGTTCACCTTGTGGGGACATTTTTAGGTGCCCATGAGGGAAAACTGCTTATAAATCATTCAGAATGATATTTTTTCGAAATAAAAATGCAGAAAGGTTTGTGTGATTATTAGGTCTAGGTGTTGGGATAGGGGATAGAATATATCATAAGCCTGATATAAAATCAATGGAAGTCTATGGAATGTCCCCTAAAACATGGAATCCAGTGTGTAAAAATAAATAAATAAAGGAAGAGACTATTTGCTTAACCTCTCTCCACCACTTCCGCAGCTATGCGTTTGACAGTCTAGCAAAGACAATGTAGACAAAATACAAATAACTACACTTTTGGAATATATTCTGTATATATACAGCCATGGAAACAATTAAGAGACCATTTCAAAGCACTATTTCAGTTTTTCTGAATTCACTTTTTATAGATTTGTGTTTAGGTAAAATTATAATTTTGTTTCGTTCTGTGAAACACTAAACATATTTCACCCAAATTTAAATGAAATACTGTTTCTATATGCATTTATTTGCAGAATACACAATACATCTAGAATAGCTGATTTGAAATGGTCTCTTAATTTTTTGCATGGCTGTGTATACAGTATACAGGGTATACATACAAATAGACACACAGTATGTGTATGTTTTCTCTATTACTGGGCAGATTATCTTAATGAAAATAACAGTGGTGCCCAACATTTTTGTTTAATGTTATTCTGTAGGGTAATAGACCTTATTCTGAGCACAGTCATAACAGGTATGAATGCGAGGCTGTTGTAAATAGCATCCGTTGTAAAATGCATAGATCACTTAGAATTTCCGTTGCTGGTTTTTGTCTAAGTAAAACTCTAAGCCTCACCTGCATGTTTGTTTTCTTCATGTTCTGATATTGTTTCACTTTGTACTAAAATGTATAAAAATTCATTAAATTCATTAATTCATTAAATTAATTAAGTGTTAGAAGTCAACATTATATAATTCATTACATAATAAAAAAACAAGAAAACAAACGGCAGTCTCCTGGTTGTTTTACTCACATTTCTGATTTACGCTCACGCCAAATGTTGAACACTTGGTCTACATGTTTTTCAATAGAGCTTCATTTGTAAAGGTAATTATTTATACGAAACATCATTTGAGACTTTTGATAACTTGCCTTGCTCTTAGCAACAGCTTTATGGCAGACACCACAAATGCCTTACCTTTCTAAGGAAGCAGGAAACACTTAAATGTACTTACAGTTTTATAACCCGAACCAAAAGTATATACTTAAGTATAAACTTGTATTGTTTCTACCAAGTGAAGTGAAGAGCAGCATTTCTAGTCTTTCTCTCTCTTCATGAACTGAAGGGCAATTACTAAACTCTTGGTCCCCACCGAGAATGGCCTCTGCAAACTTACAAAAAGGTGCAAAAAGTTTTATGTTCTATTTAAAGAGTTAATCTAATGGTTCATTTTGTTGTTCTGCAGAACAAAAATTATTGTTTTGAAGAATGTTTGTAACCAAACAGTTGTATGGCACCATTGATTTCCACAGTATTTTGTTCCAAGAGAACTCAATGGTTCCCCAAAATCACTTGGTTACACATATTCTAATAATCCTGTGTTCAACAGAACAAAGAAATGTATACAGGTTTGGAACAACTTGAGGTTGAGAAAATTATGACAGAATTTTCATATTATCACTTTTACAGACATGCACTTACAGGCATTACAAAATGGCATCCATATTTCTATACTATACTACTATATATCACATGTGCCTAATATCCTAATATTTATGTGTAATGCATGTGTGCTGTTAATTAAATTAATCAGCTATAAATATTTATAACAGATATATCACTATTATTTCGGCACAAATAAGGTCCGAGATATTAACTGGAGCCGAACCATGCAAGGCTTTAAATACAAAAGTTAAAACCTGTACTCAATTCTAAATTTAACTGGTAGCCAATGCAGATGTACTAAAATAGGGGTGAATTTTAACTCTGAATCGAAAACAACACCCAAGTTCTTTACATGAGTACGGATATTTGTTTGCAAGGGTCCTAAACTAGAGGACAGGGCGTTGACCAAATGAGGGGAGCCAAATAAAATCAGTCTTGTTCTCGTTTAACTGAAGAAAATTATCACCCATCCAGCTTTTGATGTCTTTTATGCAAGCAAACCGAATAAGGACTTAGACCCAGGTTTAATTGACATGAACAATTGGGTATCATCTGCATAAATGTGATACTCGAAAATTTAACGAAGAGGGAGCATATATAAAGCAAATAAAATTGGACCCAAGATTGAGCCCTGCGGTACCCCACCAGTAAACAAAACAGGTGATGACTGAGACTGACCTAACTCCACAGAGAAACTCCTTGCAGTAAAATAGTATTCAAACCAGTCTAAGGCTCAATCACAGATACCAACCTAAATTTTTAACCTGTTTAAAAGAATGGCGTGGTCTACTGTATCGAATGCCGCACTTAAGTCCAACAGTACCAAAACTGCACAATTTCCAGAATCCACAAATAATAACAAGTCATTTACCACTCTTAAGAAGGCAGATTCAGTGCTATGCTTGGATCTAAAACCTGACTGAAAGGGATCCAATATATTATTCTCAATTAAATAAGGTGTGGAGGTAGTTAAAATATGTAACTACATCAGTTTAATTAACTGTTTTCTGACTAATATGTATAGTTAGATAATATTATATAACCATGCTGAACAGGTGAAATATGGCATCCTTGCTCTGACGAGATTATAAATAATAATAAATAAAAAGATAATAAAGGTCAAATGGAATAAATTAATACAGAAATTTTTATATTTATAAATATGCATTATGTGAATTTTATTATATGTAATGGGTTTTTACATTTTCTAGTTTCCCAGAAGTGACTGAAAGCTGCTGACATATAGGGAAAAAGCCCAATTTCGGAATCAGAGTTTAACTGTCCCGAAATTAAAAAGCGCAGAACTATATGGGTACAGAATATAAACAAACCAGTATGCATATTCCTCTGCATACACACATACAAACTGTAAAAATGAACTGCTAACCATTAATTGTGTGTGTACTCAGTGGTTCTTTGTTTAAAGAGATAGCACATACCACACTGATATGAATCTTTTGAGTAATCCTGCCCCAACTAAAGCACACATTACAGAAAAAAATAACAGGTATACAAACCCATAGACTACTCCCGCCCTGAGAGCAGCAAACTGTACTGTAAAATTGACCTACAAACATCTCCTGCCCTGAGAGCAGCACACTGTACTGTAAAACTGACCTACAAACATCTCCTGCCCTGAGAGCAGCACACTGTACTGTAAAATTGACCTACAAACATCTCCTTCCCTGAGAGCAGCACACTGTACTGTAAAACTGACCAACAGACAACTCCTGCCCTGAGAGCAGCAAACTGTACTGTAAAACTGACCTACAGACAACTCCTGCCCTGAGAACAGCACCCTGTACTGTAAAACGGACCTACATACTACTCCTGTCCTGAGAGCAGCACACTGTAATATTCACATATCAAAATATAAATGTATACCTTAAAGCAAAACCTCCATGTCTAGCCACGTGAGGGGCGTGGAGATCCGAAGTGACCTGTCTCCCGCAGTCGTGACCACAGTCACTAGGGCAAGAGCACCAACCAATAGGCGACTGTCGGTCTGTGTCATGCTGTCCCCCTTCAGGTAAGTTCTCGGGCAGCACGACCAGATCAGCAGATCCCTAAGGGGTGCATGGGGTGCTAATTCCCCCCACCGCGCTAGGTACCATCCCGTGACCCCATTTGAGCCCCCAGAAAACCCAATCTTTCTAATGATGACGACGCTTCTCCTCCATCGGGGGGGTTAGGGATCAGCACGCACTCTTCGTGTCCAGCGGGTGCCTAGAGTAGCGGGTACCCTCTCATGGGCTAGACCCCAGCCTGGCCACATGCCCAGAGTCCCCACCACTCCCTTCTGGGACCAGGTTAAGAACTTAAAGACGCTCCCCCTGGGTCCCAACCCTCTCCCTGTCATGTCTAGTACGCGCCCTCCGCCTCTACTCTGAACAAACGCAGAGCTCCTGCGCTCTGATCGGCTCTTTGTCTGTGTTAGGGGACAGCAGGGAGGCTCATTGGGGCTCATCCAAACATGCCATCACTTGGCTTACCGATCTCAGGTCCCTGCCCACTGTAGTGACGCTCACTCCGTCGGAGTGTAGCCTCCTCGTGGGCACTGGCTCAGAGCGCCAGTCTGGCAGACATCTGCAGAGCTGTGCAAAAAAGTTTGGCGCAGCCCAACACGCAGCTCTGCAGATGTCTGCCAGACTGGCGCTCTGAGCCAGTGCCCACGAGGAGGCTACACTCCGACGGAGTGAGCGTCACTACAGTGGGCAGGGACCTAGAGCTTCAGCTTCCTGTCACGGTTCCCTCAGTCTCTCACTGTGTTTTCCCCATGGACTCCACGCTGCTGCGCCTGTTTCCAAGGGCATAGCCTCACTAGGCAGCAGAGTAACATGTGGAATATGTGCAAGGTTACAGAAGATTTCTGAAACCAAATTAATTTGCATGTGAAGGAACTAGCTGTCTACGTCATCATTCTATCTCCAGCTATAGTTCCAGTATTGTAAATCAGCAACAGTATGTAGAGTCGGGTCTGAACAAAGGTTACCATTTGGAATCGTAAAAAAACACAAGCTCTCACCAGGGCCTCAAACAGGCACCAACGAGTCTGGTCCAACTGCTCTATCTTAACACCTTCATCTCTGACCAGGACAGATTCGGGTACTCTCCCCAGGACATCTAAGGATTTCTTGGGGGAAGGTCTGGGCTGTTCACCAAAGTCAGAAACTGCCCCCAGAGACTGAGAACCTCAAATTCTTCCAAAAGAATGGCTTGTTCTTTCTCCTTAGCCACACAAGAATGCCCTAAAGTGTATATACATGTATCTCCATATTATATGCTTGTCCCCGTGTTATTCTGCCTCACCTATAACCTCAATTACGCTATTGAGCCGTACAATTCTGAAGGGTTAAGAAATAACATTCTAATAATTCAAGTCAAATTAGTTTTGAAGTTGCAGCGGTTTCAGCAAGGAATTAGTTTAACTCAAAATAAAATACGCATAATATCCATCCATCCATTTTCTTCCGCTTATCCGGGGCCGGGTCGCGGGGGCAGCAGTCTAAGTAGAGATGCCCAGACATCCCTCACCCTAGACACTTCCTCCAGCTCTTCCGGGGGGACACCGAGGCGTTCCCAGGCCAGCCGGGAGACATAGTCCCACCAGCGTGTCCTAGGTCTTCCCCGGGGTCTCCTCCCGGTCGGACGGGCCTGGAACACCTTCCGAGGAAGGCGTCCAGTAGGCATCCGTAACAGGTGCCCAAGCCACCTCAGCTGACCCCTCTCGATGTGGAGGAGCAGCGGCTCTACTCCGAGCTCCTCGCGGGTGACCGAGCTTCTCACCCTATCTCTAAGGGATCGCCCAGCCACCCTGCGGAGGAAGCTCATTTCAGCCGCCTGTATCCGGGATCTTGTCCTTTCGGTCATGACCCAAAGCTCATGACCATAGGTGAGAGTAGGAACGTAGATTGACCGGTAAATTGAGAGCTTCGCCTTGCGGCTCAGCTCTTTCTTCACCACGACGGACCGGTACATCGACCGCATTACTGCAGAAGCTGCACCGATCCGTCTGTCAATCTCCCGTTCCCTCCTCCCCTCACTCGTGAACAAGACCCCGAGATACTTAAACTCCTCCACTTGAGGCAGGAACTCTCCACCAACCTGAAGTGGGCAAGCCACCCTTTTCCGACTGAGGACCATGGCCTCGGATTTGGAGGTACTGATTTTCATTCCAGCCGCTGCACACTCTGCTGTAAACCGTCCCAGTGCATGCTGAAGGTCCTGGTTTGAAGGGGCCAACACGACAACATCATCCGCAAATAGCAGAGACGAGATCGTGTGGTCCCCAAACCTGACACCCTCCGGCCCCTGGCTGCGCCTAGAAATTCTGTCCATAAAAATTACGAACAGAACCGGTGAAAAAGGGCAGCTCTGCCGGAGTCCGACATGCACTGGGAACAGGTCCGACTTACTGCCGGCAATGCGAACCAAGCTCCTGCTTCGGTCGTACAGGAACCTGACAGCCCTTAGCAAAGGACCACAGACCCCATACTCCCGAAGCACCCTCCACAGGATGCCGCGAGGGACACAGTCGAATGCTTTCTCCAAATCCACAAAACACATGTGGATTGGTTGAGCAAACTCCCATGCACCCTCCAGCACCCTGTAGAGGGTGTAGAGCTGGTCCAGCGTTCCACGGCCCGGACGAAAACCACACTGTTCCTCCTGAATCCGAGGTTCTACTATCGGCCGTATTCTCCTCTACAGTACCCTGGCATAGACTTTCCCGGGAAGGCTGAGAAGTGTGATCCCCCTGTAGTTGGAACACACCCTCCGGTCCCCCTTCTTAAAAAGAGGGACCACCACCCCGGTCTTGAGCAGTCTAGTGATCCTTTAAATCAGATTTCTTATTCTGGTGGGATGCATTTTGTGTACATGTTAGCCAATGTAAAAGAAAGCTATGTTTATTTTAATTATGTTCAGCGCAAGCACTTCAAATGATTTAAGTGTATGCTCTGTTCTCTGAGTTACAGTAAGAAAGTCTCTAAAGATTGTTGCGACACCACCACCTCGACCAACCGGACGTGGCACATGCATAGAAGCTCGGTTGGGATACACTCATTTAGACCTAAATGATCATTTGGTTTAAGCCAGGTCTCGGTAAAAGGAAATATATCAAAACTGTTGTCCGTGATAATTTCATTTACAATAACTGCCTTTGAATCTAGGGATCTAATATCAAGTAGGCCGAACTTTATGAATTGGTTTTGGTTGTTTTTTTCATTGTCTTCAGGTTTAATCACGATCAGATTTTTCTCTGTCTTTTGCCTAAATTATTCATTTGTAGTATTATTCGGGGGACAGATACAGTCTCCATATATTTGAAAGCAGATACATGAATAACAATTGAGTGGGAGGAACACAGACTATGATTAAAGTTTTGACTTACCGGTGGGAGACAAAGTCAAACATAGTCAAAGCATATATTTTAAACATTTTTTGGGCAAGTGCTCATGGCTGCTACTTTGTAATCGAAACGTTTGTTTATTGGACATGTTTACTAACTAATCCTTAATTCAACTCCTCCCTCGACTGCAAGCGGCTCATCTTGTCGATCGGTCTGCGCAGCGCTGCATAAACACACCTACGGTCTGCGCGCATATGAGGCTGCGGAAAACTGACCAATAGGAGCAGGGGATGTCCGAGTGTGGGCGGGCAAGATTCATCAGCAGGGCGGATGAATCAAAACTGAAATGTAAGAACATTCTAATAAACAGGGAAACACGCCGAATGTACAGCAATGCGAGGGAAACATCCGTCAGAGACCCAAACATTGTCCCTCCGCTGCGCATCCATGTGAGAGGCGCGTGTTGTTTAAAACGCACAAGCTGAACGGACATTTATTTCATTGTGAGGCGAAACACGATGATTTAAGGATCAGACCTCTGCCTTACGCAGATCACGTCGATGATCGATTGCTTTTGTTCTGTTGGGAACGCGCTCCCGGTGGACCATGAGATTCACGTGAAGATGGAAGAAGAGCCTTTCTAGAGCTTTGATAAGTGTCCTATATGTACACAAATCAACAATAAACATCTCTCTCTATTGAAATATATATTACATTTTGAATAAAGTATAATGTAGGCTATATTTGAAACACAGAATGCACATCTTCAAATCTGAAGATCTCACAGTTTAGTAAATCCATCCGACTCCATGGCTGCGGTGTCCCTCTTCACATTTACAGGCCTGTCATAGTGCAATTTTGTCACAGCATTAAATAATGTGCATTTAAGAAAAATGTTGATAAATGTGCTGTCTTAAAATTTAAATACGTCACTATGGTTACAGGCATCCTGTGTTGTGTGAAGTCGACTGAGCACCTTGAAGTAAATGTGAAGAGTTCTTCACATGACTCAGTTTTTATTAATTTTCATAAACCATGTTTTGAAAGTATCAGTAAAGTAAAGATATCAAGCAATGAAATGAGAACAAATGGAACGGGTACAAATGATGTCAAACTGTAGGTGTAAAAATTATAATTCAATGATTCAGGAAACTATAGAGTAAAACATTGAAGAGGCATAACTACATTTACCGTAATTAAATGTACAGGCTGCTATAAACACAGACCTTCACTGTTGTGCTTAATACATTTGCCTCTCGCAGAATGTTGTTCAACTCATATGATTTCTGACAGCGATGTCATTAGCACATAAGGTAAAATATTGTCATCGTGTTGCTTGGTCTCTGCATACTGTGCATAAAAGTTCTGTGGTGGAATTTTCTTATTCCTTTAACTAGGTGAGTCAGCCCAGACAAACGCAACACACAGAGAGGCATGAGGTTCTTTCATTGTCGTTTAATCTGCATCGTAAGCAATGAAATGGTGCAGAGAAAAGGCCCTGTTTCCTCCTGCACACAGAGTTTATATAAGATTCAAACGTGACACCCCCCCCTTTCCCCTCGAGCCAGAACGCTTTTCTTTTTTGGGCAATCTATTCCTTTAAATAGCAGGAATGAATCCCCTAAATTATTGTTTTTGTTTGTATTTGTATTGTTTGTAATGGGTATGAATTGTATGTTTTTTATTGCAGGTCTTCTGTTTGCTTGTGAGACACAGCTGAAGACATCAAGAACCTTGGACAGATGTTGGCCAGAAGAACACCACACTGACCTCTCAGCCATTCCATGGATGACTGACTACTACTTTGTTATTAAAGGGATAGTTCACCCAAGAACAAAAATGTTGTCATCGTTTACTCACCCTCATGACATTTCCAACCTGTATGACTTACTTTCTTCAGCAGAACATAGAAGAAAATATTTTGAATACAGTTGGTAACAGAAAACCGTTGCTCCCCATTGACTTGCACTTTTTGTGATCCCATACAATAGAAGTCCAGGTGGACAAACGATGTTCTGTTACAAACATTCTTCAAAATATCTTCTTTTGTGTTGTGCAACAGAAAGAAAGGCCTACAGGTTTAAAATGACAAGATGATGAGCACATTTGAGCAATTCCTAATCACATCAATTCTAAGAAACTACCGTATATAATTGTTAACCGGGGTATAAAGTGACGCCTTTTGTTATAAAGAAGCATTATTATAAAGAAGATTCTCTTTAACATCTTTTTTTCATAGACAGATATGTTGAAAGTGACACTATAAGGACCAGCACCGCACTTCCACTTGTAACAACCCACTTGTGAGTCAATTTTAAGCTCATCTTCGACCCAGAAAGGTCTTTGAACTGATGCTAGTCCCTCAAAGTCGCCTATAGAAATCTTTTCTGTGTGTGTTTTTGTGGAACAAAAGGGACAGTCACGGTTAGTCCAATCTGGTTAGTTTATTTTATAGTAAAGAAGCAATAATAATAGTGAATCGTGTCTGAGGCTGTGCCCGACTGACTATACAGTTGCTACAAAATGTTTTATTCTTGATGAAATGTTGCACTTATTTTGGAAATTGAGACAATTTATAGTAGCATATACTTTACATTTATACCTCTTGGTGTGTATTTGAGAGCAAATGCCTTTTATATAAGGTTTGTGTGCTAAAGATGTATTTGTGAGTGTATGTTTTTGTATAAATAATAAAGCAATGTAACACAATGTGATGTTTTCAATATTTGAACGTTGTTTATTTTGATGTTTATTATGGTACATGTTAACTTAAATCAACATCCTTTCAATACCACGCAAACCAATTGCATTGCGTTCCTATTGAAAATGGCCCGAGTTGATTCTGTAAAGTCTAACAGAATTCAAAGTTACAGGCATCTAATCCAATAGCGTCGATTTCTCTGTTAGTTTTGAATGGCACGTCTGACATTGATTCGTTATCCCATGAATTGATATATTGAATAACATTTGAGTGAGAAACACGTGTCGCCATGTTAATATTGTTATTGTTATGCATTGCAAGGTTTCTGACGGTCTCCAAGGCAACGGCTTGGGTCCTCATGTGACAAGACTATGGCGTCACAAAGCGCGCTCCCTCTATAAAAGCCCCCGCCTCACAGCAGTCTTCGTTGGTTTGAGTTTGGCGTTGAACAGATAAGTTGAGCTCCTGAGAGTTCGAGGCTTTTCTGTGCGATTCTTGCGTGTTTTGCTTTTCTGCTGGTTGTTTGTTTTCCGTGAAGAAAGTGAGACCGAATATTTCACCGAAAGGTGTTTATTCGTCGACTCCTGACTGATCGTCGAACAGCGCCACAGTTCACCTGCATCGAGTCGTTTGGCTTCACACCGCCGTTAACCGAACCGCGATGGATGCTTCTGTTGTTCCTCCGTCCGTCGAGGACTTTGACTTTGATCTCCATCCCTTAAAATCATGGGCGGATATAGTCGAGGAGACCGAAGTTGATCCGTCAGACATAGTCATTCCGTCCTGGGCTGTTTTGGATTACCCGGTGGTCTTAAATGGATTTCTTTGCAAGTTTATAGATCCGAACCCCTCACCCCGAGTCCAGAGGAGATCCAAGAATCGTGAGTTAGATATTTTCTGACCAACACTTTAAATGCTTCTGTGTGACTCTGCCTGTGAAATGCCAGGTGAAGTAATGCATTTGTTATTAGAGGTTTATTACATTCGGTTTACATTTTGATATCTTGTATATTGCCCGAGTAAGACCATGACATTGGTGCTCAATCTTATAAAAGCGTTGAGATTTGAGCCTGGATTTCACAGAGAGGCTCACGTGGTTTCATACTGGATGTCTGATCGTGACTGATGCAGTATGTCTGTCTGATCACTAATATTCTCTATATTGGGCATTAACTCTGAACTACACCTTTAATCTTATAAAGGAAAATATTTGTATACATTATTTTCAAATAAAAGATGTAATAACTGCATAGAAGCCATAAATCCCCACGAAATTCAAATGACTATTTACCGTCATTGACCTTCTGTTATTTGTTTTGTACAGCGAAGAGTTTTATCCAGAGAAACTTCGGGCTGAAGACCAAGTCTAATGTGTGGAGGAAGCCAGCAGGGTGAGATGAGCAGCTCTCTTGATTTCAACACCACGTGAATATCAAACAATACTTGCGATACCTGTCATCATTCTTAATGGTATTAAAAGTACTTTTCTTCTATTAGGTATAGATTTCCTAACTCTGGCTTCTTTAAAAGGCCCGAACGTCCCGTCAGAGAAGCGTCATCAACTCAGTGAGTTAAAAAATCTGTCTCCATTAATAAATGCCACAGTTTTTGCCAGAACTGTACGTAATATTAATTTCGTTGTATTGCAGGCGTAGATCTCCTCCTTTGGGTTCCTGTCATAGTCAGGATTACCGTGTCAGAGACGCTTCAAAAGCTCAGTGAGTAGATCAAATGTTTTCGCTTGATAAATGTTTGCTGAAAACGGTACTTAATATACATTTCTTTGTATTTTTAGGCAAAGATCTCCTCCTTCAGACGGAGATAGAGCGACCCCACCGGACAGCCAGAACACGACTCTGGGTACAGTATCAATGCTCTTTATCTTTCAAAACCCTGGTTGGGGATGAACACGCGTCTCATTTATCTATTCTCATTTGATCTCAATAGCCGTCGCACAAAAGCAGGAGATGGGTGGGCCAGAAATGTCCAGCAAGCCCCCCACCACACCAGCTCCTGTATCTGAGTGAGTAGATCAAATGGTCTCCATGTATAAATGTTCAAGTGTTTGCTTAAACTGGACCTAAAGTCTCCATTAATAAATGCCACAGTTTTTGCCAGAACTGTACGTAATATTAATTTCGTTGTATTGCAGGCGTAGATCTCCTCCTTTGGGTTTCTGTCTTAGTCAGGATTACCGTGTCAGAGACGCTTCAAAAGCTCAGTGAGTAGATCAAATGTTTTCGCTTGATAAATGTTTGCTGAAACGGTACTTAATATACATTTCTTTGTATTTTTAGGCAAAGATCTTCTCCTTCAGACGGAGATAGAGCGACCCCACCGGACAGCCAGAACACGACTCTGGGTACAGTATCAATGCTCTTTATCTTTCAAAACCCTGGTCGGGGATGAACACGTGTCTCATTTATCTATTCTCATTTGATCTCAATAGCTGTCGCACAAAAGCAGGAGATGGGTGGGCCAGAAATGTCCAGCAAGCCCCCCACCACACCAGCCACCACACCAGCTCCTGTATCTGAGTGAGTAGATCAAATGGTCTCCATGTATAAATGTTCAAGTGTTTGCTTAAACTGGACCTAAAGTCTCCATTAATAAATGCCACAGTTTTTGCCAGAACTGTACGTAATATTAATTTCGTTGTATTGCAGGCGTAGATCTCCTCCTTTGGGTTTCTGTCTTAGTCAGGATTACCGTGTCAGAGACGCTTCAAAAGCTCAGTGAGTAGATCAAATGTTTTCGCTTGATAAATGTTTGCTGAAACGGTACTTAATATACATTTCTTTGTATTTTTAGGCAAAGATCTTCTCCTTCAGACGGAGATAGAGCGACCCCACCGGACAGCCAGAACACGACTCTGGGTACAGTATCAATGCTCTTTATCTTTCAAAACCCTGGTTGGGGATGAACACGTGTCTCATTTATCTATTCTCATTTGATCTCAATAGCTGTCGCACAAAAGCAGGAGATGGGTGGGCCAGAAATGTCCAGCAAGCCCCCCACCACACCAGCCACCACACCAGCTCCTGTATCTGAGTGAGTAGATCAAATGGTCTCCATGTATAAATGTTCAAGTGTTTGCTTAAACTGGACCTAAAGTCTCCATTAATAAATGCCACAGTTTTTGCCAGAACTGTACGTAATATTAATTTCGTTGTATTGCAGGCGTAGATCTCCTCCTTTGGGTTTCTGTCACAGTCAGGATTACCGTGTCAGAGACGCTTCAAAAGCTCAGTGAGTAGATCAAATGTTTTCGCTTGATAAATGTTTGCTGAAACGGTACTTAATATACATTTCTTTGTATTTTTAGGCAAAGATCTTCTCCTTCAGACGGAGATAGAGCGACCCCACCGGACAGCCAGAACACGACTCTGGGTACAGTATCAATGCTCTTTATCTTTCAAAACCCTGGTTGGGGATGAACACGTGTCTCATTTATCTATTCTCATTTGATCTCAATAGCTGTCGCACAAAAGCAGGAGATGGGTGGGCCAGAAATGTCCAGCAAGCCCCCCACCACACCAGCCACCACACCAGCTCCTGTATCTGAGTGAGTAGATCAAATGGGTTCCATGTATAAATGTTCAAGTGTTTGCTTAAACTGGACCTAAAGTCTCCATTAATAAATGCCACAGTTTTTGCCAGAACTGTACGTAATATTAATTTCGTTGTATTGCAGGCGTAGATCTCCTCCTTTGGGTTTCTGTCACAGTCAGGATTACCGTGTCAGAGACGCTTCAAAAGCTCAGTGAGTAGATCAAATGTTTTCGCTTGATAAATGTTTGCTGAAAACGGTACTTAATATACATTTCTTTGTATTTTTAGGCAAAGATCTTCTCCTTCAGACGGAGATAGAGCGACCCCACCGGACAGCCAGAACACGACTCTGGGTACAGTATCAATGCTCTTTATCTTTCAAAACCCTGGTCGGGGATGAACACGTGTCTCATTTATCTATTCTCATTTGATCTCAATAGCTGTCGCACAAAAGCAGGAGATGGGTGGGCCAGAAATGTCCAGCAAGCCCCCCACCACACCAGCTCCTGTATCTGAGTGAGTAGATCAAATGGTCTCCATGTATAAATGTTCAAGTGTTTGCTTAAACTGGACCTAAAGTCTCCATTAATAAATGCCACAGTTTTTGCCAGAACTGTACGTAATATTAATTTCGTTGTATTGCAGGCGTAGATCTCCTCCTTTGGGTTCCTGTCATAGTCAGGATTACCGTGTCAGAGACGCTTCAAAAGCTCAGTGAGTAGATCAAATGTTTTCGCTTGATAAATGTTTGCTGAAACGGTACTTAATATACATTTCTTTGTATTTTTAGGCAAAGATCTCCTCCTTCAGGCGGAAATAGAGCGACCCCACCGGACAGCCAGAACACGACTCTGGGTACAGTATCAATGCTCTTTATCTTTCAAAACCCTGGTTGGGGATGAACACGCGTCTCATTTATCTATTCTCATTTGATCTCAATAGCTGTCGCACAAAAGCAGGAGATGGGTGGGCCAGAAATGTCCAGCAAGCCCCCCACCACACCAGCCACCACACCAGCTCCTGTATCTGAGTGAGTAGATCAAATGGTCTCCATGTATAAATGTTCAAGTGTTTGCTTAAACTGGACCTAAAGTCTCCATTAATAAATGCCACAGTTTTTGCCAGAACTGTACGTAATATTAATTTCGTTGTATTGCAGGCGTAGATCTCCTCCTTTGGGTTTCTGTCACAGTCAGGATTACCGTGTCAGAGACGCTTCAAAAGCTCAGTGAGTAGATCAAATGTTTTCGCTTGATAAATGTTTGCTGAAACGATACTTAATATACATTTCTTTGTATTTTTAGGCAAAGATCTCCTCCTTCAGACGGAGATAGAGCGACCCCACCGGACAGCCAGAACACGACTCTGGGTACAGTATCAATGCTCTTTATCTTTCAAAACCCTGGTTGGGGATGAACACGTGTCTCATTTATCTATTCTCATTTGATCTCAATAGCTGTCGCACAAAAGCAGGAGATGGGTGGGCCAGAAATGTCCAGCAAGCCCCCCACCACACCAGCTCCTGTATCTGAGTGAGTAGATCAAATGGTCTCCATGTATAAATGTTCAAGTGTTTGCTTAAACTGGACCTAAAGTCTCCATTAATAAATGCCACAGTTTTTGCCAGAACTGTACGTAATATTAATTTCGTTGTATTGCAGGCGTAGATCTCCTCCTTTGGGTTTCTGTCACAGTCAGGATTACCGTGTCAGAGACGCTTCAAAAGCTCAGTGAGTAGATCAAATGTTTTCGCTTGATAAATGTTTGCTGAAACGGTACTTAATATACATTTCTTTGTATTTTTAGGCAAAGATCTCCTCCTTCAGACGGAAATAAAGCGACCCCACCGGACAGCCAGAACACGACTCTGGGTAAAGTATCAATGCTCTTTATCTTTCAAAACCCTGGTTGGGGATGAACATGTGTCTCATTTATCTATTCTCATTTGATCTCAATAGCTGTCGCACAAAAGCAGGAGATGGGTGGGCCAGAAATGTCCAGCAAGCCCCCCACCACACCAGCTCCTGTATCTGAGTGAGTAGATCAAATGGTCTCCATGTATAAATGTTCAAGTGTTTGCTTAAACTGGACCTAAAGTCTCCATTAATAAATGCCACAGTTTTTGCCAGAACTGTACGTAATATTAATTTCGTTGTATTGCAGGCGTAGATCTCCTCCTTTGGGTTTCTGTCTTAGTCAGGATTACCGTGTCAGAGACGCTTCAAAAGCTCAGTGAGTAGATCAAATGTTTTCGCTTGATAAATGTTTGCTGAAACGGTACTTAATATACATTTCTTTGTATTTTTAGGCAAAGATCTCCTCCTTCAGGCGGAAATAAAGCGACCCCACCGGACCGCCAGAACACGACTCTGGGTACAGTATCAATGCTCTTTATCTTTCAAAACCCTGGTTGGGGATGAACATGTGTCTCATTTATCTATTCTCATTTGATCTCAATAGCTGTCACACAAAAGCAGGAGACGGGTGGGCCAGAAATGTCCAGCAAGCCCCCCACCACACCAGCTCCTGTATCTGAGTGAGTAGATCAAAAGGTCTCCATGTATAAATGTTCAAGTGTTTGCTTAAACTGGACCTAAAGTACCTTTTATCTTCTATTATTAGGCATAAATCTTCTCGCTCTGGATATAAAAAGTCGCTCACAGAGGCTGCACCACTTCGGTGAGTTGATCACATTTTCTCAATTTATAAATGTTTGAATGTTGTTTGAAGCTTTACTTGATATACATTGTCTTTGTGTTTCTAGTCCCAGACCTCATCCTCCAGGCTTGTTTAATAGGCCCGAGTCCGCTGACACACAAGCTTCACAATCTGAGTGAGTTGAATAAAGGGCTCAGTTTATGAATGTTTGCCCGAACTGTACCTGATAAACATTTCATTGTGTTTAGGCATCGAGGTCTTTCAACAAGCTCCTCTGAAAATAGAGCGACCCCACCGGACAGCCACAACACGACTCTGGGTACAGTATCAATGCTCTTTATCTTTCAAAACCCTGGTTGGGGATGAACACGTGTCTCATTTATCTCCTCTCATTTGATCTCAATAGCTGTCGCACAAAAGCAGGAGATGGGTGGGCCAGAAATGTCCAGCAAGCCCCCCACCACACCAGCCACCACACCAGCTCCTGTATCTGAGTGAGTAGATCAAATGGTCTCCATGTATAAATGTTCAAGTGTTTGCTTAAACTGTACCTAAAGTACCTTTTATCTTCTATTATTAGCCATAAATCTTCTCGCTCTGGATATAAAAAGTCGCTCACAGAGGCTGCACCACTTCGGTGAGTTGATCACATTTTCTCAGTTTATAAATGTTTGAATGTTGTTTGAAGCTTTACTTGATATGCTGTACATTGTCTTTGTGTTTCTAGTCCCAGACCTCATCCTCTAGGCTTGTTTAATAGGCCCGAGTCCGCTGACACACAAGCTTCACAATCTGAGTGAGTTGAATAAAGGGCTCAGTTTATGAATGTTTGCCCGAACTGTACCTGATAAACATTTCCTCGCTCAGAGGCTCCACCACTTGAGTTGAACAAATTCTCTGTTTATACATGATCAAATGTTTGAAACGGGCTTTAAAGTAGTTTTCCTTGTATTTTTAGACATCAAGATTCTTCAACAAGCTCCTCCTCCACAGCAAAAGGAGCGAGACCACGAGAAGGAACGAATACTACTGCACAGAGTACGATGAAGATGCTCTTTATTTTTCCAAACTGTTGATTTCAGACGTTGGATGTGTTATTCATCTACTCTGATTTGTTCTCAACAGCTTTTCCACAGAGGTTTCAACAGGTTTTTCACAGCGTCCGATGGTGGCTTGACAAGAAACACGGACGAAACCCCCTACACTGGCTTCTGCACCTCAGTAAGTTAAATCAATTCTCAGCTTTACCTTTAAACATTGTGACATAAACACTGCGCATGTTAAAATAAAAACAACAGACAATTATTTATTTGATGGTTTGCAGAAACTGTGTTCTATTTGTATTTCTAGGCATTTATATGCTCCCTACTCTAACCGTCAGCCCTGTCTTTCCTTAGACTTTCAGCTTACAGGTACAGTGATATGAGACCATAAACATTAATAATCAGTTTATTATCATTGTACTTAATGTTTATTTGTTGTTTTTGCAGCTAAAGAGTCTGGATGGAGCCAGGAGACACCAAATGGTCTAAATAAATAAATTTAATGCCCTTGATGTACATACAGTATTTCTAAACTCACAATCAGGCGATCAAACCGTTATTTCTGCATAACAATCCTAAACTTTGATTTACCACATAGCAGGAACAGACCAGCTTTATGATATTCCTAAACTCAAAACTCTTCTTAATTATCAGTCAAAGTAACACTGGATTCACACCAAATGCGAATGAACCGTTTGGCGCATGTAAATTGCATACAAAGTCAATGCGAAGACTCGTTTGTCAATTTCATCTTCCACGAAGGTTCAAAAATATTTGTCAGATCGCGTCACTCGCGGGAAAAGTTTGTCATTTCGTGTGAGTAATAAAGAGCGTGGAGAGCGATTGATCGTGTTTGGTGTGAACCCATCATAATAAACAGAACTATAAGATGATTAACCTCAAAAACGTCATGAGCAGATTTGAAATACTTAAAGGAATTGTTCACTTTCAACATACATTTTCATGATAATTTACTCGCCCCTGTTGTCATCCAAGATGGGTTTTCTTTAGTTGAAAAGAAATGATGTTTTTTGATAAACTATTACTTTTCAGCGTTATTACGTGACGTCGTGAGCGCACTTTGCAGAACGGAGCAATGCGAGCATTTGTGTTTATAAAGCATGTACATTTTTATTTTATCGTTTCGCTAGATAAGACCCTTATTCGTCGTAGGGTATTAGCTGCACTGAAACTGTAATTTTCACCTTCAACCGTTTGGAGTCCATTGAAGTCCACTATATGGCGAATAAGGTTTTTGATAAAAACATTCCAGGATTCATTTCTTTTCGACTAAAGAAAAAATACATCAACATCTTGAATGACAACAGGGGTGAGTAAATGTTCATGAAAATGTTGGAAGTGAACAATTCCTTTAACAGAGGAAATACTGGAAGCCACGGTTTTCGATATAGTTGAAGTGTTTTCTGTTATTCTATGCTACGGTTACAGGAGCAGTAAGAGGTTTATTGCAATGTTTTTAATTTTACAAGAAAATATTTGAAATACATTTAAATCGCTTAAGTTATGCCATTAAAACAGTGACATTTGCTGATGTACACGATGCTTTGTTTTCACGGGAACATGCCAGCTGAAGATGAGGAAATGACGTCCAAACGTCTACATAATGGCACGCAGATGCCCTCTTCCCTCAAGTCTAAACTCCAAGGGCTCTGCCCTTCGAAGGGAGTAGGGCATAGGAATGATTTCTTCGTTTGGAATTTGAACCGTGATAAATATGAACAAGATTGAATGTAACAAAGACTGTCGATAAAATATTTATTAATGCGACCTGAAATTTATCCAGCATGGCTGCTCAAGCGAGTATAATGCGTTACGCTTCCTTTTCAACTGAGGTCTGTTTGAAGGGCTATATGGCCATTCCTTTCCCCCTACCCCCTCGAAAACACTCCTTCACGTGAACACCCTTAATGGAGGGGTAATGGGTAGAAATGTGATTGGCCCTTACTCACAGGGAGGTGTTTATCCATCTTGGCGCATAGACTCATAAGCAACGACAACCCGCTAATTCATTGAGAAATAAAATGCACCGAAAAAATTTATCTACCGATGACACAATTCACCAAATAAACTGTGAATGACATATTAAACAGTTTAAAATCATATTGAGGATTAAGAATTCTGTAGTAACTACGCACAGAGACGGCACTCCTCAAAGTGACAAACAACATCTTGTCTAGATCTTAGTGCAGATTTTTATTTCATACATCACAGTTTTCAATTATATCCATTGAAATGCCATGTTGTCTTTAGCAGGCAGGTGTTACCCATGTAATAACCCTTGTCTTGTTTTCTTGTCTCATTCTCGGGACATGCGAGTCTGACTGAGCCGATCCGGTTGGACGGAATGCTCAACCTCATGATGACCAAAGAAGATGCCTTCATCAACAGCAGGTAATGGGAGTCTGCAGCGGCGAAGGGATGCTGACAAACGAGAAAGGTATGAGGCTGCTTAAATGCATCCTGTTAAATGATTCGTTTTCAAGAATTTCACTTAAACCTGTTTTGACACATGTGTGTTTAATTTGTATTGTGGCTGTCAACTTTAATGAATCAATAATAAATCTGTATTAGAGGCAGCCACAAATGATGTGAAATATTAAATTGTGTAAAAGCACTTTTGCTTCAGTTTTTGATGGCATGGATGTGTCTTTACATTGTTCCCATGAGCTCTCTGAATGTAATTGAATTGTGTGTTGTATATGTTATCATTCATGTCTATGCAACAATGATTGAATCACTATTAAAGCATAATTCCTCATGGATCTGGTCACTTACTTGTTCCTTGACAATGTTTGGCTTTTATGAAACATTATGAAGTTGAACTGAGCCGTTATTTGACTCCTTCACTGATCCTGTGGCTCAGTTGGAGCATTGGGTTAGTAGCATAATTGGTTGTGGGTTCAATTCCCAAGGACCACATCATGAAAACGCATTGAAAATCACGGTGTCTGACTACAGATTGGAACTGATCTTTGGATTATCATACAATATGTTGTATGTTAAATCTTCAGGATGACACTGACTAGGATTCATTCTGCTGACAAAGGTGCCCACTGTAGTTATATAACACTGCTTAGACTGCGATACCGAGCTCAGCTGGTGGATGTCAATGTACCACATGCTGTTCACAACGTTACAGGTAAAAAAAATTATTTTAGTCCTGCCCTGAACAAGTTATTTCACGAAAGAAATGTGTCATTTAATAAAATAAAAAGTTAACGAATACTGGTCCAGCTCTTTATTCTATTCAATTTTATTTATATAGCGCTTTTCACAATGTGCATTGTTCCAAAGCATCTTTACAGGGAAAAATAAGAAAAACACGAAAGCGGTAAAACACAGTACATGGTGTTGATATAAAAAGTTAAATTATTCTAGATTATTATTATTCTAAATATCTAATGTCAGCAGTCTCCCGGTGGTTTATTTAGCATTAAGTGAATGTTTGGCTGAACAGATGTGTCTTTAATCTAGATTTAAATTGAGCGAGTGTGTCTGATCCTCGAATAGTATCAGGAAGGCTGTTCCAGAGTTTAGGTGCTACGTATGAGAAAGCTCGACCCCCTTTGGTGGATTTAGTTATTCTAGATGTTATCAAAAGTCCTGAGTTTTGAGATCTTAGAGAGCGTTATGGGTTGTAGTGTGATAGAAGCTCTGTTAGGTAGGTAGGGGCTAAACCCTTTAAGGCTTTATAAGTGATTAAAAGAACTTTAAAGTCAATACGATACTTAATGTGAAGCCAGTCCTAATTTGGCAACATTTCTTAGGTGGAAAAAGGCTGTTTTTGTGACATTTGACATGTGATTTCGAAATGACAGGTTGCGGTCTCATATATTACTCCTAGATATTTGACTGTATTTGTTGGAGTAACAATACATCCATCAACTGGCAGTTTATAATCAGAAATATTCGGTTTGCGTGTCTTTGGTCCGATAAGTAATATTTCTGTTTTATTAGAATTTAAAAGAAGGAAATGAGTTCATGCAGTTATTGCATTTGTCTGACTTTATTACAACAATATAAGAAATTAGTAAACGTTTGATCAGAAAACTTTGGCATCTTAAGTCCTCAACATGCAACCTGGACACACTCCCCACATCCTTTTTCAAAAAAGTGTTTAACTGTTTAGAAGCAGATCTTTTAAAAATAGTAAATACTTAATTTCTCTCAGGAACTTTCCCAGAGTCCCTAAAAACTGAATTTGTCAAGCCTTTACTAAAATAAGAGCAATCTAGACAAAAACTTACTGTCTAGCTACAGACCAACAAATCTTCCTTCGTAGGCAAGATCATTGAAAAGGTTGTCTTCAATCAGCTGAACAAATTCCTAAACTCAAATGGCAATCTGGACAATTATCAGTCTGGTTTCCGTCAGCATCACAGCACAGAAAAAGTAAATGATATTCGATTAAATTCTGATTCAGGCAAGATATACATACATACATACATTATCAAACATATTAATAATATATGCTTGTACAGTGTAGGCTTTAAGTGTATTACAAATGTACCAATGCCGACACGAGTGATACAGCTTTTATTACAGGTAGACAGATGAATTAAGTCAATAAGTATTGCAGTATGGTTCAAATAAGTGGCGTGCCATTAATAAAAAAGGTCTTGAGACTTTCTGAACGTGTTTGGTGTCTCTGCAGTTTTTATATGTATAAATCTGATAAATCGGCCAAATGGTACAGTGCGCCTTACAACGGATTGTAGGCAGAGGGTCACTTGTTGAACATCAGGCCAAAAACTTTTAAATAAATGAGAAACTGATGGCAGACATCGTAGACAGATAATGCGTTACATATAAGGAAAAAAGTTACGACACATTGTTATGCAGAAATGGACAGATTGAGTCAGTTCATGAGTTGCCACCACCAGGGGACAGCAAATAGTTGTTCATGGCACGAGGCTTCCTGAAGAAAGAAAATCACAACACAAGAACATCTAACACCTCCCAGTTAGCAAGTAGTAATCGGTCCGAGGCCGGCAGCCTTGCGGCGCCTGCGGCTCAGAGTCAGCATCGGCGTATATGCTCCAGACCGGCTGCGGCCAGCATCCGGCTGCCGCACCTTAGGGTTTGGTTCAGGCGTGTAGCATCGGCCCGCTTCTTCCTCAATGGAACTGGCACGGATCAGGCTGTAGAAGCCTGTGCCAGCTCTGATTTAACTGATTTAAACATGACTTATTTTCATGATACTGATTATTTGAGTTTTTTTAGATGTCTAATTTCATGAATTATTAAAAGAAAAACATTTTTGTAAATCACAATAAAGTGCAAAAATAGATTATAAAAATAGATTATAATACATTTATGGATGATAATTTATGCTACATATGGACACAAAAACAAATCAACTTCGTGTTTTAATGTTAACGTGAAATATTAGAATGTGTGTGGAGAACAACACTTGTTTCTATTTCATTATTTAAATGTTTGATTTAGCCGTAACCAACTCGCAACTCTCGAGAGACTTTAAAGTATTTAACAGAGCTGTAAATTTCAAATCTGGCAAAACAGTGAAGCACTTCCTAACCAGTGTGTGATTGGATGGCGTTCTCAGCGAATGGACGTATCCAGTGTGTGGTGGTCTCAGGGAATGGAGTTTAAACGTGTACGCGCCAAGTATCACTACAACTGTAGATAAACGCAAGCGTTTTATTCTGCTAGATTTTGCTTCTGGATCATCATCGAAAAGGTGAGCTTTTTTTGTTTTTACTTGTTTATTGTTTAGCTTATTGGTTTTTAGCATGCTAGCATGCTTGTTGTTTAGAAGGCTACAAATATTTGCAACTTCTTGGAAGCATGGCTGCATTGTTTAAGTATTTTAAAACCCTAGTAAACGTTGCAAATGTAACGTTACAGTTGCTTGTTGCAGATATCTTCCCTTAATTATAAAGATAACATTAATACTATACAGTCGTGATTGTAGCCTTATCATACTTATACATGCATTTCTTTTACTCTTAACGACGTTATCCGTTCCACTTTTTCCCAATGCTCTTAACGTATTTAAATTGCGTGATGGTGGTGTATTAACCTTAGTTTTATGTACGGATTGAACTAACTCTTTGCCCACAAGTTTTTTTACTTGTGTAACCTATTTTTTGTGTTGAGTTTGTGCTCCTGTCGGTTCAGCTGTAATGCTAATGCTAACTGTTTACAAGTTCTCAATCGCTATTAGCACAACGTTTTTGTTACTCTTGTATTCAAATTTGTATATACTTCAATTTATATAAAAAAGGCTCATTGTTTGTAGCAGATTGCTGTCTGGAGGCTTTCCCTTCGCCTATTACGTTGTGAATATTGAAGCCATTCACACTGTTGCTATGCTGTTGCAAGGCTTTTAAAAATTAGGTTACACAAGCATATGCCATTGCCCATCCTAATAAATGGCTTGTGTGGTGGTTTTTAATTGCTTCAGAGTTTTGGGTATCAAAATTACAGTATTTATTTACTTTCTTTCACAGACCACGACAAGAACACTTCAGCGCAGACGATCACCTATGTAAATCATGGCTGAAAATTATGAGAGTTATTCTGTGAATTCTAATATTCGAAAAAAGGCAAGGATAAGTGTTGCTAAGTTTTTGCAGTCTTTGCCAAATCCATCCCCACCAGTCACCATGGAAGAAGTCTTGCGAACTCCTTGCAGGAGCAATAACTTTATGAGTCCCAGTACATCTAGGAGCATCCGTAGTCCTTCTGCTTGTGAGGAAGACCGACATGGTGTACTTGACAGACAATCTTGTAAGTATTCACATTTCATCCTCACTTTATCAACTTTTTAAAAGCCTAATAGTTTGCAAATAAAGATTAAGTTGATGTATGCTCATTTATCATTTTTGTTTTTCAGCCATGATGACTGAAATCCTGAGGGAGCTGAAAATAATCAAACAACAAAATGTTTTGATCCTAAAAAACCAACAAACACAGGGCAGTGTTTTGTCAATAGGAGACCCTGAAGATGAGAATGCTTTTGACTTGCGCTTATCCGATTTGTCAGAGTTACAGAAGCTGGAATCGGACCTTAAAGAGCAACCAGAAAAAACTAAGAAGATGGTATGTAGAAGGGAGTTTACTTGCACGTTATTAAATTGTTCTTAAAGTGCTATATATATATATATATGTATATATAGCACATGTATGTATGTGTTGTATCTTTGTTTGACTTGTGTTGTGTTTTCCTTAATAGGTGGCATATTTTGCAAGCATAGGAGGATTTTCCCCTAAAGAAGCTGTGTGGCGCATTTTGTCAAGGCTAATGACAAATAGTTTGGCACAAAAAATCAACTGGAGTGGCGCAAACCAGAAAATATGCTTTCGCACATTAACCCTGAGGACTGTATTAGTCAGTAAGTACTTTTATTTGTACATGCTTCCCATTTGTGGTTCCTTTTCTATTTCCAAATTATAGAATAAAAACAAATTTGTTTTGGATTACAGTTTTTGTTCGTGGCATGACATGGTATTTTTGTGTAACCCTATGCTTTGTTTACAGATGCCGTAAGGATGAATGCACACACAAAGGACGCCACTGAAAAGGAGCTTGAAAAGTTTATAACACGCTGGCTTCAACTTGCTCCTGACAGGGATGGGGGACGAAGCGAAAGGGGGAAAAAACCTGTCCCTGAAGCGTAAAGACTTCTGCAAGCTTTATTTTTTAGTTTATTTAGTTAATTGCACTGAAGTGTAAAACATTTTGTTTATAAATGTTACATTACAAATCGTATTTAAGTATAATTCTTACATGTGCAATACTTATTTTGATACGTTTACATTTTATTTCTCTTTAAATTAGGAATGGATTTGTTGTAAGATTTTAGTGCAATGTTTATATTTAAGGTATAAATCCTTCACGTGTGCATTTTTTGTTCTTTATAGTTTTAAACACTTAATTTTTTACTTTTAAAATTTGAAATTATTCTGTTAATATTTTTTTATGCTACTTGGTGCAATTTTTGTCTATTTAAAGTATAGACCCTTAAATGTGCAAATTGTTTTTCGTTTAAATTAACAGATTTAAAGTTTTGTTTTAAAATGGTTGTGCAATTTGTCAATATTTTCTTAAAATATGTTGTCTTAAGTCATTTAACAATTTAAAAAGTATTTCTGGTATAGTATTGTAAAGTTTTAATCTAGTGGTTTAATCATTCAAGCAATATTTAAAAATGCGGCAGCACATTTTATAACCGTGCCAGCTCCGGCGCGATGTGTATTTCAGTGCCTCGCCGATTCCATATTGACTCCGTTAGCGTCGGCTGCTGCAGCTGGGCCGATTGCTATCGGGCCGGAATCGGGCAGTGAGTACTTTTGCATCCGGCGCGATTACAGCAAACGGAGGCGGGCCGATGGGTATGGCTCCGGCAGGTAGGAATGTAAACGGAACTGGCCCGATTGTTTTTTGCTAACTGGGCTGATTTTCTTATGTTAGTTTTTTTGCCCTGCTTTAAATGTGTACTTTTAAAGTACATTTGTTGAGGTGATGGCGGTGAGAATCCAATCAAGTGGTATTGGTTGGTGCTCATTGAAATATTGTAGCTGGATTCACTGGTCTCATCTAGATTGTGTGCTGTGCGGTTAATCCCGCAAAAACATTAGAAGCCAGGGAGTTTGATTGCGTTCTAGAATGATTTGTGCAAAAATTTGAGCTACAGCTGATTTTAGAATCACACAGACAGCAAGAATCAGTAAATGAATATTAACAATGGTGACAATCAAAAAAAGAAAACTGCAACATCATAGGGGGGTCCAAGGTGGCTGAACATCCCTGAAGAAAGTTTTAGCTACTCAAAAAAATAAGTTGCATTGGGAAACTTGCATTAAATAAACTCCTAGAAAGGTTTGGTGGCGTTTCAAGATTTAGCTCATTTGAGTATTTGTTTAATTATTTTCCGATAGTTCTGATAGTAAATAGTTGGATGTGCCAAAACTTTCTTCAGTTAAACAAAGACAAAACTGAAGTCATTGCGTTTGGAAATAAAGATTAGGTTCTCAAGGTGAACGCGTACCTTCATTCTAAAGGTCAAACAACAAAAAATCAGGAATCTTGCAGTGTCTCTATAGTCAGACCTTAGCTTCAGTAGTCATGTTAAAGCAATAACTAAATCAGCATACTATTATTTGAAAAATATTACAAGAATTGCAAGAGATGCTTTGTTTCCAGTCAAGACATAGAGAAACTTGTGCATGCTTTCATCACCAGCAGGGTGGATTATTGTAAAGGATTCCTAACTGGCCTCCCCAAATAGACCATAATACTGATGCAGCCCATAAAGACCGCTGCAGCAAGGAATCTGAGCTGAACCAGAAACTATGATCCAATCACACCAGTCCTCAGGGCCCGGTTTTTCAAAAGGTTTAATCCGGATAATATTGATCTGGATTTAGTAATCCTTTTTTTGCGATCTGTGATCACGTAATCCATCTTACTTTTGGAGCAGTTTTTTAAAGCAACATCGGATTGGATCAATCTGATCCGGATAGGAACTTTTCAGGATCACCAAATCTGGATAACCAGTGCTCAAACAGGAAAGGAAATCACAATGTAGAACTATAGATATGTAAAGAGCAAAAAGTAGACTAGCCAGTGTGGGGTCAATATAAATTTTATTTGATTTGAAATGAAAACACACGCTCATTTGTAACCTACAACACAAACACTGTACATTGAGGATATTTATAACAAGTAGATATATTGAATTAAAATAAAAGACTTAATGTCAAATACTCCACAATAATTTCATACTTCATCATCTGATGTGGAGAGACCAGCTTGTCTGAGCGTAGCCTTTAGGAGGCGGATCTCAAGTCTGGCCTTGGTTTGCTGCAGTTTGGTCAGAGGATGTGCAACAAGGGACGCAATAGTTAGACACTATTTTTGATTTGGATTGTTTTGGATTTCAAAAATCAGTGATTGCCATTCTTTGCATTTTTTTGGTTATTCTGTAATCCTTGCATGCATCACTAATAAAAATTCTAAAAACAAAAATATTTCCGATTGTGATGAATATATATATCAATTAGTGACAGAATAAAATTTATTGTTTTTGGTCAATTTTGACAGCTGTTTGGAGGCCAAACTCTTTCTACTTTGCTGTAGGCCTGAAAGGCTGAATACGCTAAAGCCTACCTAATCACTGTAGCCTGAAAGATGAACAAATAAAATTAAAACCTTATGAATAAATAGGATATATTGTAAGATACTGCATGATCCAAATATAGTATTATTTGATACATTTTTAAAGTTTTCATTACATTTTGGGCATGAAATCCACGCTGAATCCACCCTTCTGATGGGATCAGTTTAATCCAGCTATTTTGGATCAAAGTGATCCAAATCCTACAAAAAAGTTCTGAAAAAACGAAACTACAGGTTTGATCCAGATCAAAACCAAGATTGGATTACGTGATCTAATCCAATTATGTGATCCGTTTTTTCTTTTGAAAAACACATTTTCAAGATTTGATCCAATCCGTTATCCAAAATCCTAGTGGATTACTTTTGAAAAACCGGGCCCAGGTCTTTAAACTGGCTACCAGTTACATATAGGATAGATTTTAAAGTTTTATTACAGGTATATAAATCGTTAAATGGCCTACGACCAGCCCCGGATTGGCTAATCGGGAGCACCGGGAGAATTCCCGGTGGGCCGGTCAGTTTTTTTGGCCGCGAGGGCCAGTATTGTCATGGCACGGTTGAAATGTGGCTTTCCCTAGGCTGCCTTCACTCACAGCAGCCCTAATCTTTTTATTTATTATTTTATCGCAGCCCCACTCTTTTTTATTTCATATTTTTTCGCAGCCCCACTCAAAGCGCAGCCTGCAGGTTAATGATGACGTGATTATCTTTTGACTCCCTGGCCCCGCCCCCGACAGCGCCACTGCAAGTTGCTCAAAATAAAAAACCGTCAGAAATAAAAATGGATGACAGAAAGCGCAAAGGCGGCGCTGAAAAGGCCAGAATAAAAAGGAAGAAAGCTCTGGAAACTGACGGCCAAATGTTCTAAGCCGACCACATTTTTTCTCAAAACAAATGAAGACGACGAGACGGCCGGTAAGCTAACGTTAAGGTAGTTAGGAATAGGAAACAAAGTTGTCTGCAAACAATTCACATGTCTCAATAGGTGCAAGCTAGCTAATTGTTAGAGCGCCCGTCCCCTATTCGGACCGACGACGGTACGAAGCCCGCGCAGAGCGGTGGGACCGGCTACACAATGAATCCGGGATAGATAAAGTTGCAGAGACCAGTGCTCTGCTCAGGTGTTAATTAATGTTTTAGGGTTGTCCTAGTTTCCTTGAATCTACACTTATGCAGAGGAAAAAGAGATGAAACAATCATTAGAAATCATTGTGAAAAAAGTCAGATAACAGTCCAATAGTTTTATTATTTAACTAATGTTCTCATATTTGTAAAAAAATATTTGAAGTTGTAAAGCAGATGTTTCATTAAAATAAATTATAGTGTCATTAGACAGTGCAATACATTTTATTTTAATCTTTTGTAATTTATATTTTTTCCTTATTTCAATGTTTGGATATTTATGAACACTAATTCTAAAAGAAAATAGATTCTGATACTGTCCGGCTATTTACTGTTCTAATAAATCTTCACTGTGAAGCAAAACTTAGGCTACTGTACTTTCACTGAATGACAATGAATTCAAGGCTGTAGAGAACAGTGCGTTATTGCAGACTTAGGTTTTAATTATCATTATTTTAATATAGTCAGTCGTAAACTAAAGTGGGCCGGTCTAAGGCATGAAACTCCAGGGCTGAAAATGAGTCCCAATCCGGCCCTGCCTACGACCTCAATACATTGCTGATATGATCATTGAATACAGACCCAAAAGAAGACTCAGGTCATTAGGATCGCATCAGCTAGAAATACCAAGGGTTCACTCTAAGCAAGGAGAGTCTGCATTTAGCTATTATGCTAGCCGCAGCTGGAACCAGCTTCCAGAAGAGATCAGATGTACTCCCACAGTAGTCTTATTCAAATCCAGCCTCAAAACACATCTGTTTAACTTTGCATTTAATGAATGTGCACTGTGCCTCTGACCGTCCGACTGTTTGTGCTGTACTTTATTTTATTTATTTTCTATTCTAAACTGTATTTAGGATTCGAGCGTGAAGCACTAGAAATCTATTGTTTTTGTAGGTTTTATTATTATTTTTCCGCCTTAAAACTGATCGTACAGCCCAAACCGTAAGGCCGACAAGGCTGAGACTTGGTCAGATGGTAGTAGTCTGAGCCATGTCGGACCATGGGGGCCGCTACAGCGATGAAAAGCGCTTTTACGCTCATTACTCCTAAACCGTTTGTCGCACACCCAAGTTGTTAAATCAATGTAATCTTTGGCTCAAAACGTAAAAAATGTATATATCCGATTTCATTTCCGCTATGCAATTTTTTTCGCTAATTTGAATATTATGCAAATAAAACAAAATTAACTAGTACCTGGATTTTTGCCGGATCGGAACCAGAGCAACGCTGATGAATTTTGTGGAGAGTGAATGTAAATAATTATCAAAAAAAGTTGAAATGTCGATTCGCGGAGGCTGGGGGGCGACAAAACGTCTGAACCGGAAGGGGCACATTTGACTAAAATGCTTATAACTCGTGAACCGTTTGAACTATCTTCATGGGGCTTGGACCATATGTTTATACTCTCAGTCCGAGGTCACAGTATAAAAAAGTCAGCGTTTGGCCTTAAGGTAGCGCTATAATATACATTTTCTCGAAAAGGGCAATAACTACGCAAGAGTTTGCCCAATCGACTAATTTCTTGGTATGTTGTGTCTTTGTGTCATGTACCATGATTCTAGAAAAGGATATTGGTATATCTAAAAATTGGTTATCGGCCAATGAAGTTTGAGCACTCATTTTTTATTCTAGCAGCTATATTTTATTTTATTTTTTATTCGTATCTAGTTAAATTTATTTTATCTTATTTCTTCACTGTTCTATCAAATGGATATTTTTAAATTCTTCTATGTAAAGCACTCTGAATTAGCATTGTGTATGAAATGTGCTATATAAATAAATTTGCCTTGCCAAGTGGTGATTCTGTTCACGTTCTTTGTACCGTTGATGAATGTTCTTTATTGCTTTGGCGATATTGAGAAAAGGAGCATGATCTAAGTGGTGTTATGTGTTTGTCAATACTCAAAAAGCTAATTTGCGTTAGTTAACTTACCATAAATAAACTCCTAGAAAGTTTGGCTGGATTTCAGGAGTTTGATGATTTGAGTATTTTGTTTAATTTATTATGTTGTATTCAATTATAGGGCGTTGCAGTTTGTATAGTCACATATTGCGAAAATTTGTCATGTGTCTGTAACTCTTGTAAACAATCAGAACAAACGTAAGGACCTTTCTGCCTCTTCTTTTGACGTATATGTTTAAAGGTGGCATGAACGGAAGGGTTTGCACATTGCAAACCTGCCAAACCAATGCTGAGGAAATACTCTTCAGAGCAGACTTCATCTAATGTTTTGGCAGTAAATTTAGGACTATACTTTCAGGGATCATTTCTATAGTTTTTGACATGGAAATGTGTTTCGTAAGTGTTTGTTTCCCAACCCACGATAATGAGCTTTGGTGCTTCTTTTAGAGCGTGAATCTGGCACATAGTGGTGATTCTGTTCACGTACTTTGTACCGTTGATGAATGTTCTTTATTGCTTTGGCGATATTGAGAAAAGGAGCATGATCTAAGTGGTGTTTTGTGTTTGTCCATAATCAAAAAGCTGACTTTCGTTAGATAACTTACCAAAAATAAACGACTAGAAAGTTTGGCTGGGTTTCATGATTTTGATGATTTGATAATTTTGTTTAATTTATTATGGTGAATTCAAATATAGGGCGTAACGGTCTGTCGCAGCTTGTATAGTCACAAATTGCGGAAATTTGTCATGTGTCAATAACTCTTGTAAAAGAAACAGAATAAACACAAGGACCTTTCTGCCTCTTCTTTTGACCTATACGTTTAAAGGTGGCTTGAACGGAAGGTTTGTGCATACCAAACCGTTGCTGAGGAAATACTCTTCAGAGCAGACTTCATCTAATGTTTTGGCAGTAAATTTAGGACTATACTTTCAGGGATCATTTCTATAGTTTTTGACATGGAAATGTGTTTCGTAAGTGTTTGTTTCCCAACCCACGATAATGAGCTTTGGTGCTTCTTTTAGAGTGTGAATCTGGCACATAGTGGTGATTCTGTTCACGTACTTTGTACCGTTGATGAATGTTCTTTATTGCTTTGGCGATATTGAGAAAAGGAGCATGATCTAAGTGGTGCTTTGTGTTTGTCCATAATCAAAAAGCTGATTTGCGTTAGATAACTCACCAAAAATAAACTACTAGAAAGTTTTGGCTGGGTTTCAGGATTTAGATGATTTGATAATTTGGTAAAATTTTTTAAGGTGAATTCAAATATAGGGCGTAACGGTCTGTCGCAGCTTGTATAGTCACAAATTGCGGAAATTTGTCATGTGTCTATAACTCTTGTAAAAGAAACAGAAGAAACGTTAAGACCTTTCTGCCTCTTCTTTTGACGTATACGTTTAAAGGTGGCTTGAACGGAAAGGTTTGTGCATACCAAACCGTTGCTGAGGAAATACTCTTCAGAGCAGACTTCATCTAATGTTTTGGCAGTAAATTTAGGACTATACTTTCAGGGATCATTTCTATAGTTTTTGACATGGAAATGTGTTTCGTAAGTGTTTGTTTCCCAACCCATGATGATGAGCTTTGGTGCTTCTTTTAGAGCTTGAATCTGGTACATTGTGGTGATTCTGTTCACGTACTTTGTACCGTTGATGAATGTTCTTTATTGCTTTGGCGATATTGTGAAAAGGAGCATGATCTAAGTGGTGCTTTGTATTTGTCCATACTCAAAAAGCTAACTTTCTTTAGTTAACTTACCAAAAATAAACTACTAGAAAGTTTTGGCTGGGTTTCATGATTTTGATGATTTGATAATTTGGTTTAATTTATTATGGTGAATTCAAATATAGGGCGTAACGGTCTGTCGCAGCTTGTATAGTCACAAATTGCGGAAATTTGTCATGTGTCAATAACTCTTGTAAAAGAAACAGAATAAACGTAAGGACCTTTCTGCCTCTTCTTTTGACCTATACGTTTAAAGGTGGCTTGAACGGAAGGTTTGTGCATACCAAACCGTTGCTGAGGAAATACTCTTCAGAGCAGACTTCATCTAATGTTTTGGCAGAAAATTTAGGACTATACTTTCAGGGATCATTTCTATAGTTTTTGACATGGAAATGTGTTTTGTAAGTGTTTGTTTCCCAACCCACGATGATGAGCTTTGGTGCTTCTTTTAGAGCGTGAATCTGGCACATAGTGGTGATTCTGTTCACGTACTTTGTACCGTTGATGAATGTTCTTTATTGCTTTGGCGATATTGAGAAAAGGAGCATGATCTAAGTGGTGCTTTGTGTTTGTCCATAATCAAAAAGCTGACTTGCGTTAGATAACTTACCAAAAATAAACGACTAGAAAGTTTTGGCTGGGTTTCATGATTTTGATAATTTGGTTTAATTTATTATGGTGAATTCAAATATAGGGCGTAACGGTCTGTCGCAGCTTGTATAGTCACAAATTGCGGAAATTTGTCATGTGTCAATAACTCTTGTAAAAGAAACAGAATAAACGTAAGGACCTTTCTGCCTCTTCTTTTGACCTATACGTTTAAAGGTGGCTTGAACGGAAGGTTTGTGCATACCAAACCGTTGCTGAGGAAATACTCTTCAGAGCAGACTTCATCTAATGTTTTGGCAGCAAATTTAGGACTACAGTTTCAGGGATCATTTCTATAGTTTTTGACATGGAAATGTGTTTCGTAAGTGTTTGTTTCCCAACCCACGATGATGAGCTTTGGTGCTTCTTTTAGAGTGTGAATCTGGCACATAGTAGTGATTCTGTTCACGTACTTTGTACCGTTGATGAATGTTCTTTATTGCTTTGGCGATATTGAGAAAAGGAGCATGATCTAAGTGGTGCTTTGTGTTTGTCCATAATCAAAAAGCTGACTTGCGTTAGATAACTCACCAAAAATAAACTACTAGAAAGTTTTGGCTGGGTTTCATGATTTTGATGATTTGATAATTTGGTTTAATTTATTATGGTGAATTCAAATATAGGGAGTAACGGTTTGTCGCAGCTTGTATAGTCACAAATTGCGGAAATTTGTCATGTGTCTATAACTCTTGTAAAAGAAACAGAAGAAACGTAAGGACCTTTCTTGCCTCTTCTTTTGACGTATACGTTTAAAGGTGGCTTGAACGGAAAGGTTTGTGCATACCAAACCGTTGCTGAGGAAATACTCTTCAGAGCAGACTTCATCTAATGTTTTGGCAGTAAATTTAGGACTATACTTTCAGGCATCATTTCTATAGTTTTTGACATGGAAATGTGTTTCGTAAGTGTTTGTTTCCCAACCCACGATGATGAGCTTTGGTGCTTCTTTTAGAGCGTGAATCTGGCACATAGTGGCGATTCTGTTCACGTACTTTGTACCGTTGATGAATGTTCTTTATTGCTTTGGCGATATTGAGAAAAGGAGCATGATCTAAGTGGTGCTTTGTATTTGTCCATACTCAAAAAGTTAACTTTCTTTAGTTTACTTACCAAAAATAAACTACTAGAAAGTTTTGGCTGGGTTTCAGGAGTTAGATGATTTGATAATTTGGTTTAATTTATTATGGTGAATTCAAATATAGGGCTTAACGGTCTGTCGCAGCTTGTATAGTCACAAATTGCGGAAATTTTTCATGTGTCTATAACTCTTGTAAAAGAAACAGAAGAAACGTAAGGACCTTTCTGCCTCTTCTTTTGACCTATACGTTTAAAGGTGGCTTGAACGGAAGGTTTGTGCATACCAAACCGTTGCTGAGGAAATACTCTTCAGAGCAGACTTCATCTAATGTTTTGGCAGTAAATTTAGGACTATACTTTCAGGGATCATTTCTATAGTTTTTGACATGGAAATGTGTTTCGTAAGTGTTTGTTTCCCAACCCACGATGATGAGCTTTGGTGCTTCTTTTAGAGCGTGAATCTGGCACATAGTGGTGATTCTGTTCACGTACTTTGTACCGTTGATGAATGTTCTTTATTGCTAAGGCGATAGTGAGAAAAGGAGCATGATCTAAGTGGTGCTTTGTGTTTATCCATAATCAAAAAGCTGACTTGCGTTAGATAACTCACCAAAAATAAACTACTAGAAAGTTTTGGCTGGGTTTCATGATTTTGATGATTTGATAAGTTGGTTTAATTTATTATGGTGAATTCAAATATAGGGAGTAACGGTTTGTCGCAGCTTGTATAGTCACAAATTGCGGAAATTTGTCATGTGTCTATAACTCTTGTAAAAGAAACAGAATAAACGTAAGGACCTTTCTTGCCTCTTCTTTTGACGTATACGTTTAAAGGTGGCTTGAACGGAAAGGTTTGTGTATACCAAACCGTTGCTGAGGAAATACTCTTCAGAGCAGACTTCATCTAATGTTTTGGCAGTAAATTTAGGACAATACTTTCAGGGATCATTTCTATAGTTTTTGACATGGAAATGTGTTTCGTAAGTGTTTGTTTCCCAACCCACGATGATGAGCTTTGGTGCTTCTTTTAGAGCGTGAATCTGGCACATAGTGGTGATTCTGTTCACGTACTTGGACGGTACCACTTCCATGCTTGCACCAGGACTGTTTGTGCACATTCAAGTCCTTAAACAGTCTTAAAGCACACATATCTCGGTTTCACTCTAAACCTCATGAGGAACAACCAGGAGAAAACGAAGCTGTCAAATTCTGCTGTCCATTGTGTGCATTCATTGAGCCCTGCTCTGAAACTGAATTTTTCACCCACCTCCGAAGCAGACACTTGAAAGTTAACCAAAAGGTTCAGTATCCATATGCAGGCTGTAGATTTGAGAGCAGTGTGTATTCAACTTTCAATGCGCATAAAAGTAAAGCACATAAATTAGACAACTGGAAGATGTTCAAGAAAGAAATAGTTACTGTTGACATAAGTGATGAAAACAAAGACAGTGATGTTGCAGATGAGCAAATGCAGACTGAAGACACAGGGGACATAGATGATGTCAGTGAAGAAGCTTGTGAGATAGATCTTCATGACTTGGAAAAGCAGTTAGAGCACAACTTGGCTGCACTTTTTTTAAAGATGCAAACTATCCTTCACATACCTGAGCACTCTGTACAGGAAGTTATCAAACAGCTTTGTGATATACATTATTTGTCAGAGCCACTTCTGCATCAGAAGGTGAAGATGATTCTTAAGGAGTATGATTCCCAGATCGATGAGTCCATTGTGAAACAGGTGAGCGGTGCTGTTTCAGAGACCAACGTAATGACAACATTTTGCGGAAAACTTGGTTCCTTAGCAACCACAAAAAAGAGAGCATCATATGTGTCTAGAAAATTTCCACTGGTAATGCCTGTAGAGTATGTAGTTGACAAAGAAAAGAAATCGGTTGTATATGTTCCCATACTGCAAATGCTGCAGGAGTTGCTGAGCAGGACAGATGTGTTAGATAAAGCAATGTCTGAAGAAATACATGTTCCAAATGAATACAAAACTCACGTAGATGGTGTATACTTCAGAGAAAATGGCCTTCTTACTAGTGATGAGTTCACAATTGCCATTGGGCTGTACATCGATGACTTTGAAGTCGCCAATCCGTTAGGAACATCGAAGAAGAAGCATAAGATGTGTGCTGTGTACTGGGTGATTGCCAATATGCCAGCAAAATATAGAGCATCACTCAACTCTATCCAACTTGCTCTTATATGCAACACAACCACTGTAAAAGAATGTGGTTATGCAAAAGTGCTGGACCCAATTATACGTGATCTGATGTCACTAGAAAAAGATGGTGTTTACATAGAGGCCTTAGGTGCAAGTGTGAAAGGAACTGTTTTGTATGTAGCTGCTGACAACCTAGGTGCTCACGCACTGGCAGGATTCTTCGAGAGCTTCTCTGTTGATAAGTTCTGCAGATTCTGCATGGCAAGTAGAAGTGACACTCAGGAACAAGAGGTCCGTTCTGGTGCCTTTGTCCTCAGAGACCAAGACGGGCATGACAGACAAGTGCAGGAAGTGATGGAAGACCCAGAACTGGGTAGAACATACGGTGTGAAAAAAGAGTGCCCTTTGCCTGCAAAACTGGAGAACTTTCATGTTGTTAAAGGTTACCCTCCTGACCTCATGCATGATCTTCTGGAGGGCATAGTCCCCGTAGAGTTGTCTTTGTGCCTTTCAGATCTGATTTCCAAGGGATATTTTAATCTAGAAACACTGAATCGGGCTATCAGGTCTTTTACATACACCTTTACTGACAAAGCTAACCAGCCACAGCCTATTACAAAAGGCTTCTCCACAAAAGGCACAATCGGGGGAAATGCACATGAGAACTGGTGCCTAATTAGGCTCCTTCCATTTCTTGTTGGTCAGTATGTTCCTGAGGGGGAAAAGGCATGGGAAGTTCTCATGCTTGTCAAAGACATTGTGGAGTTAGTAGTTGCCCCAAGGTTTACTGAAGAGACACTCTACTTCCTGGAGTGCAAGTTAGCAGAACACAGAGAACTGCTACAGTCTACATTCCCAGCGTTTAGATTACGACCAAAACACCATTACATTGAACATTACCCTCAACTTATTAAGGCATTTGGTCCACTGTGTGATGTCTGGACTATGCGCTTTGAGGGAAAGCACAAATTTTTTAAAAAGGTTATCCGTGACGCTCGAAACTATAGGAATGTAGCTCTTACACTTGCTGTGAAACACCAGAAAGCAGTCAGCTATCATTTGGACTCAAGCTCATTTTTCAAACCTTCAGTCGAGATGGAGAAGGTCACTACAGTCTCGGTATCATCTTTCCCTGATAACGTCCAGAGGGTACTCAGTCAGAAAATCCTCAAGCCAGCAACAGTTCTTGTAGCATCATCCATATGTCTAGATGGAGTTACATACAAGGCAGATATGGTAGTCTCTGCTGGATCCTGCTCAGGTCTCCCTGAGTTTAGAAAGATCACACAAATTGTTGCAGTTCAAACAGAAATCATGTTTGTGTGCAGAGTAATGAGTGCATGGTACCATGAGCACCTTAGATCTTATGAAGTTTGCTACTCTGATGTTACCCCTCCCCTGTGTGTGGTTCCGCTGTCAGAGCTCAACGATGTTTTTCCCCTTTCAGCATACAGAATAGGTGGGAAACTAATGGTGACTCTCAAACGTTATATTCTGTGTTAAACAATCTCTCCCTTTCTCCCCAGATGTCGTTGCAACAGAGAATGCTTGTGAGAGTTATTTTCACTGAAGTAGATATAAGGAAGGTGGAACTGACGACAAAGCCTGATTCAGTTGACCTTTTAATTGGCTCCCTAAAAGATGTTTTTCAAATAAACTATGACTTCAGCTTACAATTTAAAGATCCCAGCTCCGACAACGAACTGTGCAATCTAACAGAGATATCAGAGCTGCCTGAGCGACCCACCCTTATATTATTCCAGTGCTTACTCTTGTGGAGGTGCCCGTCCCAAGTGAAGAACTAAGCGACACACCCAGCCAGGCAGACACAGACATCCTCTCCAACTCATCTGAGGAAAGAAAACGCCAGTGGCCAGAGGTATTTGATATGAATATACCAAAATTCTCTGTCGATGTGGAATATAGACTGCGTCAAGCAAACCTGCTTCATCTCAGGGATGGAACACACCTCATTCCGTCAAAGGAGCTCAAGCACAACATCCTAGAGAGGCTGGCCGAGACCATATATGCCTTGAAAGCATATCCAACAAATGCAGAATTTGAAGCTGTTGCCTCAGCACTGGTGAGAGTACACCCATGTCTCAAAGAACAAGGATCTGCGTCCGGCTGGAGCGGTTGGAAAAATAGCTTGAAATTCAAGATGGGGAATTACCGAACAAAAATGCGTCAGCGGGGTCACCGTGATGTTACCGTGAATGGCGGTAAACATGGAAAACACTCTCCTTGTGGAGACCCACCTAACAAGAGAATCAAGAAGCCAACGAGAGGAGAAGTCAATTACTTACCAGATTATCCAGATGGACAGGATGACTCCAGCCTTGAAGATGCTCGACAGCTCATGGTGGACGAAATGAAAAAGAAAACTCCAAATGGAGCCCTCATCAAGCAGAAAATGGATCTGACATTCGCTCTTCGAAGGAATGAAGTTGTGAAGGACAAGCCTGCCATCACCCAGATATGTCAACGTTGGCCAGCTCTCTTTAGTGAACAACAGGTAGGCCTTAAGATTTGTCTCATATGCTGTATTCCTCGAAGCCCCTCTGCTTTTACCAGAGGCTTCGTAGTACTCATCAAACTTGCATACATGCAGACTGTGTTGTTGCATAAATAGATCACACTGTGGTGCCAATTAATTTGAACATGAACATGTTTTGTATTTAGGTGTGTCTGGAGTTCAGCAGGGTGGTCGGTACGAGCCTGGGACAGGAGTTCTTCGAGGCCCTAGACCATCACAGTCCCAGGCTCATGGAAATTTTCAAGGCAAAGAGGGGCCTCACAGGGCAGGTCTTGGCTGACCTGATGCGACAAACAAAGGTTAGTTGATTTTCAACTCTTGCTTGAAAGAACACAAATGTGGTGTAAATAAATGTACTGGTAATGTGAGCTATCCTGTTGGTAGATGCTTTCTTCTCTTTAACTTTGAGTAGCCTATGTGTAATGGAGTTGAATTGGCTAAACAACTCCCCAGAGTAATTATTTGCCACCCATTAAATTAGTTTTCCAGGTTTTGCTAGTTGATTTGTAAATGAGGTATGCAAAGAATAACCTGTATACATAATGTCAAAAACACTGTGTGTGAGTTTACAGGTGGAGTCCAGTACGTAAATGGCTCTGCTTTGTATTATTGATTATGTGTGTGCACATAGTGTTCAGGGTAACATATGGACCCTATTTTAAGTGTGTGATGTCCTCTCTGCTCCCTCAATCCAGCAGGCTTCGGATGTGACAGAAGTCAGATGCCTTGTCCTCAGGGGGCTTCCTGTCATTCTTGGCGATGATCCATCCACCTTCTTCAAGGCCTCCTTCGTAAGAAACTTAGATTTTTCTCTACCTCTCTTTACTTCCCCCTCCTCTCTCCCTACCATACATATTATTTAAAGGTGTGCAAGTGTTAGTAGTTTCTTTTTTATTGTTATTGTTGTTTGAAAAAAACCTTATCTGGAGGAGGCATACTAAAAAATTCTGAACTGTGTTTACCTTCTTGCACCTGTCCTAAGTGATTTTCTGTAGCGGTCGCTGCACAGGGAAGTGGGTGGACACTGGATAGGGCAGACATGTGGGCTGTGTACTATAGAGGGTGTTTGTAGCATTATCTTTGTCATGTTGATGTGACCATGCCCTGTTCCTTTTTTTCAGGACGTCGATGATGATGAAGGTTTTTACAATGATGTGCCAGTGGGGATCCTCTGCCATGAACAAGAAAACATTACTTCACACACGCAGTCCCTTCACCACAATGCATCCTCAGTGGGAATAATCTTGGAGGGAAACATTGTGATGGATATGGAGAACCTTCCCCAGGCCATGTACATTGTCTTCGGACTTACATATGCACTCCATCTCAACTACCCACAGCACATGAAGAACACTTTTGATTTTTTTCAACAGGTACTTCTTAACTTGGGTAAGACAGATCTGAAACCTAAACTTCAAACACTAAAGAATCAGCTTGCAATGTAAGATACTGCAAGTTGTCTTCCCAAGTTGTCATTACACTTTACATTACTTTTACTGCCAAGTAGAGAGAAAAGTTACATGGGCGATAGAGAAAGCATGGGGTGTCGTGAGGAGGAGAGGAGAGTATGGGCTCTACATTATTTTTCACAGTTATTCTTTCTCAAAAATGCTTTTTTATTTTATCCAGAGAAATAGTTTTTGTTAATGATTGAGTTCACAACTGTTCACATCATTCTCACACACTTTGTTATTTGTATGTTAAATGTAAGATGCCAGTGTTCAGCAGGGCTGAGTTTTATCCTGCCAGTTTTCTAATAAAAAAGACATGTTCAACAAAGAAAATTGGATCAGTGTAATGTTGCAGTTGTATCTATGTATTTTACACGGTTCTATTGATTGAAAGACATATTTTGAGTTAGAAATAAGTTGGGGCAGTTAGAATATACAATTTAGTTGAATTGGTAATGGAGTAATGCTTACTTTACAAGCCGAGTTAAATAAATGGGTGGGGAATGATTGTTTAAACTAAGTATCTTCAGTCACTGTAACTCGGTTATTAGTACATTCAACTTAAATATTCTATTCCATTCCATTATGGGCTCAAGTACATTGAACGTCCAGTTCACTTATTCAACTAATGCTTCATTACTTAAAAATTTTTAAGGCAACGAGTTACCTGGATTTTTTTAAGTAGATTCTACTTATCCGGGTTTACAGTGTAAGTGGTGCTTTGTATTTGTCCATACTCAAAAAGTTAACTTTCTTTAGTTTACTTACCAAAAATAAACTACTAGAAAGTTTTGGCTGGGTTTCAGGATTTAGATGATTTGATAATTTGGTTTAATTTATTAAGGTGAATTCAAATATAGGGCGTAACGGTCTGTCGCAGCTTGTATAGTCACAAATTGCGGAAATTTGTCATGTGTCTATAACTCTTGTAAAAGAAACAGAAGAAACGTAAGGACCTTTCTGCCTCTTCTTTTGACGTATACGTTTAAAGGTGGCTTGAACGGAAGGTTTGTGCATACCAAACCGTTGCTGAGGAAATACTCTTCAGAGCAGACTTCATCTAATGTTTTGGCAGTAAACTTAGGACTATATTTTCAGGGATCATTTCTATAGTTTTTTGACATGGAAATGTGTTTCGTAAGTGTTTGTTTCCCAACCCACGATGATGAGCTTTGGTGCTTCTTTTAGAGCGTGAATCTGGCACATAGTGGTGATTCTGTTCACGTACTTTGTACCGTTGATGAATGTTCTTTATTGCTTTGGCGATATTGAGAAAAGGAGCATGATCTAAGTGGTGCTTTGTGTTTGTCCATAATCAAAAAGCTGACTTGCGTTAGATAACTTACCAAAAATAAACTACTAGAAAGTTTTGGCTGAGTTTCATGATTTTGATGATTTGATAATTTGGTTTAATTTATTATGGTGAATTCAAATATAGGGCGTAACGGTCTGTCGCAGTATGTATAGTCACAAATTGCGGAAATTTGTCATGTGTCAATAACTCTTGTAAAAGAAACAGAATAAACGTAAGGACCTTTCTGCCTCTTCTTTTGACCTATACGTTTAAAGGTGGCTTGAACGGAAGGTTTGTGCATACCAAACTGTTGCTGAGGAAATACTCTTCAGAGCAGACTTCATCTAATGTTTTGGCAGTAAATTTAGGACTATACTTTCAGGGATAATTTCTATAGTTTTTGACATGGAAATGTGTTTCGTAAGTGTTTGTTTCCCAACCCACGATGATGAGCTTTGGTGCTTCTTTTAGAGCTTGAATCTGGTACATGGTGGTGATTCTGTTCACGTACTTTGTACCGTTGATGAATGTTCTTTATTGCTTTGGCGATATTGAGAAAAGGAGCATGATCTAAGTGGTGCTTTGTGTTTGTCCATAATCAAAAAGCTGACTTGCGTTAGAAAACTTAACAAAAATAAACTACTTCGCAGCTTGTATAGTCACAAATTGCGGAAATTTGTCATGTGTCTATAACTCTTGTAAAAGAAACAGAAGAAACGTAAGGACCTTTCTGCCTCTTCTTTTGACGTATACGTTTAAAGGTGGCTTGAACGGAAGGTTTGTGCATACCAAACCGTTGCTGAGGAAATACTCTTCAGAGCAGACTTCATCTAATGTTTCGGCAGTAAACTTAGGACTATATTTTCAGGGATCATTTCTATAGTTTTTGACATGGAAATGTGTTTCGTAAGTGTTTGTTTCCCAACCCACGATGATGAGCTTTGGTGCTTCTTTTAGAGCGTGAATCTGGCACATAGTGGTGATTCTGTTCACGTACTTTGTACCGTTGATGAATGTTCTTTATTGCTTTGGCGATATTGAGAAAAGGAGCATGATCTAAGTGGTGCTTTGTGTTTGTCCATAATCAAAAAGCTGACTTGCGTTAGATAACTTACCAAAAATAAACTACTAGAAAGTTTTGGCTGAGTTTCATGATTTTGATGATTTGATAATTTGGTTTAATTTATTATGGTGAATTCAAATATAGGGCGTAACGGTCTGTCGCAGCTTGTATAGTCACAAATTGCGGAAATTTGTCATGTGTCTATAACTCTTGTAAAAGAAACAGAAGAAAAGTAAGGACCTTTCTGCCTCTTCTTTTGACGTATACGCTTAAAGGTGGCTTGAACGGAAGGTTTGTGCATACCAAACCGTTGCTGAGGAAATACTCTTCAGAGCAGACTTCATCTAATGTTTTGGCAGTAAATTTAGGACTATATTTTCAGGGATAATTTCTATAGTTTTTGACATGGAAATGTGTTTCGTAAGTGTTTGTTTCCCAACCCACGATGATGAGCTTTGGTGCTTCTTTTAGAGCGTGAATCTGGTACATGGTGGTGATTCTGTTCACGTACTTCACGAGTTCACCTGCGCAGATAACAGCGATGTTGATAGGGATAATAAAGCAAGAGCTTGGTTATGAAGGTTATGCGTATTTGGCGTGCTGTCCGGGAAGCGGGCTCCGAGCTCGCCAGATCTATCCGAACCCGAAACACTACACCTTGGTCAGGGTGAGTGCGCCGAGCTCGGAACCGGTTTGAGCCCAGAGCACACCCCCGGGGCTCTTGCAAAAGAAAAGTGAGATTGGGAGAGGAGCCGGGGTGGAGGAGGGATGCTTAATCTTAGGAGATCGAGCAGGTAAGATGGACTCTCTATTTATGAGCGAGCTCGCTATGGCTAATTGTGTATGTGCAGTGATTGCTGATTGTGGACCAGCCGGCTGATTATATGCTACGGCTCCTCCCGAACTTTGTTAATTAAACATCATTTCACGAGTTCACCTGCGCAGATAACAGCGACGTTGATAGGGATAATAAAGCAAGAGCTTGGTTATGAAGGTTATGCGTATTTGGCGTGCTGTCCGGGAAGCGGGCTCCGAGCTCGCCAGATCTATCCGAACCCGAAACACTACACCTTGGTCAGGGTGAGTGCGCCGAGCTCGGAACCGGTTTGAGCCCAGAGCACACCCCCCATAACGCAAGAAGTTGGACAGCCGCCGGAGTACGCATACCCCTGGACCGTATGGAGGCGTGGACTGCGTTCGGGTAAGGACAAGAGGATGGTGGCTCCTTAGAAGGTGTGGTTTGAGATGAGGCAAGACTGGGGCAGGGGTTCCTCCAAGGATGGTTGAGACTGATATGGAGCGAGGATGCCTGCTGGAGTGATGAGAAGTTGAAATCCATGAGCGGCTGGAAGTAGGTTTAGTGCCCGTAGAGGGTGTAAATCTAGGAATTCAGAGATTATCTAAAATTAACCCGTCTTCGTGGGTGTCCCTGGATGAGGACTGATACTGGGAGGGGGCTACTGAAGGAGGGATCCAGCTGAAGTAGAGCACCTGATGGAGGTTCCTGCTGGGGAGAGAGCTGCTGTTGTGCTTGATCCTTAGAAAGTTGTAGATGGCAGAACACGAGATGGAAGCACTGGCCTCTGCGGAGGCGATCGCTGCGGCGACGCTGGTTTCGATGGCTTGGATGGAAGCACTGGCCTCTGCGGAGGCGATCGCTGTGGCGACGCTGGCTTCGACGTCTTAGATGGAAGAACTGGCCTCTGCGGAGGCGATCGCTGCGGCGACGCAGGCTTCGACGTCTTAGATGGAAGCACTGGCCTCTGCGGAGGCGATCGCTGCGGCGACGCTGGCTTCGACGTCTTAGATGGGATCACTGGCCTCTGCGGAGGCGATCGCTGCGGCGACGCTGGCTTCGACATCTCAGACGGAAGCACTGGCCTCTGCGGAGGCGATCGCTGCGGCGACGCTGGCTTCGACATCTTAGACGGAAGCACTGGCCTCTGCGGAGGCGATCTCTGCGGCGACGCTGGCTTCGATGACTTGGATGGAAGCACTGGCCTCTGCGGAGGCGATCGCTGCGGCGACGCTGGCTTCGATGACTTGGATGGAAGCACTGGCCTCTGCGGAGGCGATCGCTGCGGCGACGCTGGCTTCGATGATTTGGATGGAAGCACTGGCCTCTGCGGAGGCGATCGCTGCGGCGACGCTGGCTTCGATGACTTGGATGGAAGCACTGGCCTCTGCGGAGGCGATCGCTGCGGCGACGCTGGCTTCGATGATTTGGATGGAAGCACTGGCCTCTGCGGAGGCGATCGCTGCGGCGACGCTGGCTTCGATGACTTGGATGGAAGCACTGGCCTCTGCGGAGGCGATCGCTGCGGCGACGCTGGCTTCGATGATTTGGATGGAAGCACTGGCCTCTGAGGAGGCGATCGCTGCGGCGACGCTGGCTTCGATTACTTGGATGGAAGCACTGGCCTCTGCGGAGGCGATCGCTGCGGTGACGCTGGCTTCGATGATTTGGATGGAAGCACTGGCCTCTGAGGAGGCGATCGCTGCGGCGACGCTGGCTTCGATGATTTGGATGGAAGCACTGGCCTCTGCGGAGGCGATCGCTGCGGCGACGCTGGCTTCGATGACTTGGATGGAAGCACTGGCCTCTGCGGAGGCGATCGCTGCGGCGACGCTGGCTTCGATGACTTGGATGGAAGCACTGGCCTCTGCGGAGGCGATCGCTGCGGCGACGCAGGCTTCGACGTCTTAGATGGAAGCACTGGCCTCTGCGGAGGCGATCGCTGCGGCGACGCTGGCTTCGACATCTTGGATGGAAGCGCTGGCCTCTGCGGAGGCGATCGCTGCGGCGACGCTGGCTTCTTGGATGGAGGCTTCTGCTGAAGAGTCTGCTGTGGCAGAGCCCGTGACTTGGGCGATGGCCCCTGCAGGCGGGGTCTGAATCCCTGGTGATTGCTGAGGTGGTTGCAGTGGCAGCGAGATCCCCCGCCAGGGAGATGAAGGCCGAACAGTGGAGGCCCGAGCCCATGTGGGCGAAGGATGGACTCTTAGATGATTCGGGAAATGAGGGTTCGATGGGCTTCCCTGATGATTGAGAGATCTGACCTGATGTAGCTCTTAAAAGCTTCCGATGTCCAGCGCCCTAGTGCTTGGATTTGAGACTGCGATAGGCCTTTTTGGGCGGCTGTAGTTGCTGCGCCTATGCGGAAGGAGTGGCCGGAAAAGTGGTCTGCGGGAATGCCAGACAAGAGCAATACGGCTTTGAGGTGTTTTTGGAACCAGAAGCGTGTGGCTGGGCGGTTAGATTCGTCCACGAAGAGAGGGTCTGATGTGGTTTTGGTCTGAGATTTCCTGAAGTGAAGGTAGGCTAGAAGGGTCTGATAAGGCTGAATCGGTGACTGGAGGTTGAAGATGTAGATGAAATGTCCCCTCCTGGTTTGGTCCGTCTTGCTTTGTTTAATTAAGAATGAGATCGTCTCTGAATCGAGTACTGATAGGTCAGATAACGTTGGATGTATTACGGGGTTGAAGATGGACGTGGTGGAAATTTCAGAACATCTTAGAAAGCCGAAAAAGGCTAGGATAAACATGGAGTCGAGCGTGCGATCGACGTGCTTGGAGTGATATCCTTTACGGAGGGTGGAAATGCATCTGGTCAGTATATCCAGGGTTATAGGTTGCCTGGCGTCTGGGCGAGCAGGCTGCGTTCTTTGAATGCCCTTGATGAGCATAGATGTTTGGGAGCTGGCTATGGCTGCGGATGGAGAGTTGAATATGAGCTTGTGGAAGAACTGGACCCCACTCATGTAACCTTTAATTGAGCTTGCTTGGAGGTTTTTTGACGAGTTTAGGAAGGAGATGAAGGAGGTGATGGAGATTACGGAAAATGAGGGAAAGGGAATGTTGAACGCGTGGTGAAACGCCTTGAAGCTTTTCCATGCAGTGAGATAAGATTGGAGGGTCCTAAGGGAGACGGCTTGGATGATGGAGTTTCGAGATGCATCGAGGAGGGTTTTTAGTGGGTGGTTTACAGGAATATCAGCTCCGAATAGGGAGGTATCGGTGTTGGCAAGGGGTCTGCTTCGGGCGCCAGCTGCCTGAATTTCTGGAAAGCGAAACGAGAAAGGGCATCAGCAATCTGATTTTTTGCTCCGGGAATGTGTTTGGCAGTTAGAATGAACTGGTCACAGGCTGAGATCCAGATGAGGCGTCTGAGGAACGGCATTAAAGCGGGGGAGTGAGAGCGGCCTTGTTAATGCAATGAACCGTGGCCTCGTTATCGCAATGTACGATAATACTGGAAGCCGACCACTCTTTCCCCCATAGGGATGCTGCGACGACCAGTGGATACAGCTCGAAAAGTGCAGAGGATGCTAAGGCCTGCGGAATCTCTTAGAGCTGGGGGGGCCAAGAGGATGCAAACCAACGACCTTGGTAAAAGCCTCCGAAACCTACAGAAGGGGCGGCGTCAGTGAAAAGGTGAATATCGACGGGGGAGGAGGACATGTCACTGTAGAAAAATGACAAGCCATTCCATTGCTTGAGAAATTGTATCCATAAGCTCAGCTCGTCAAGGCAGGGGCTGGATATGGATAACATGTCCTCTAAAGCGTGCGCGGAGGACGCGAGAGAGAGGAGGTGTGAAACGAACGGGCGACCTTGCGGGATTATTCTCATCGCGAAATTCAGATGGCCGAGAACGGACAGGAGCTCGCGTTTGGAGCAGCGGGGATTAGCTGACAGCGAGGAAGCGATGACGATTGTTCTGTCGATTTTCTCTTTTGGCAGTGAAGCCTGGAATTTAAGAGAGTCTAATTTTATTCCGAGAAATTCGATGGAAGTGCTCGGTCCTGAAGTTTTGTCTGGGGCAAGGGGGACGCCGAGTTTTTCAAAAACCTGTTGGACTTTTGCTAGATGCGCAGCTGGAAACGAGTCGGGAGACGAGATGATTAAAAAATCGTCTAGTAGGTGGATTAGGTAGGGAATTGCATAATTGTTAGAGAGAATCCAGCAAATTGCCTCTGACAACATGTCGAAGATTTTGGGACTGCTTCTGCAGCCGAAAGTAAGGCGGACAGAAAAGTAACATTTATTGCGCCATTGAATGCCGAAAAGGTGCCAGAAGTCTGGGTGGATGGGCATGACTTTAAATGCGGACGTAATGTCGACTTTGGCTAGCCAAGCTCCACGACCTGCATGTTTTATTAAAGTAATGGCTTGATCGATGTTGTGATAGTGCAGCGAAAATTCCTCAATTGGAATGAGGCTGTTGATGCTTGGAAAGGCCGAGCCGTGCGGTGACGAGAGATCGAAAATGAGGCGCTTTTTGCCAGAGAATTTACGCGTTGCTACGCCGATGGGGCTGATGCGAAATACGGAAAACGGGGGAGCTTCGAAAGGGCCGATAATGAATTTTGCGTCAATCTCCTTTTTAATAAGGAGATCGACTGACTCTGGTTCGGAAAGCGCGGACTGAAGGTTGGGGCAAATTAAGCTGCGTGATGGAAGACTGATAACGCCGGGGTCGAAGCCGTTCGAGAGACCGGTCAGAAGGTAGTCCGTGAACTGAATGTCGGGGTGCGAAGACAACTCGAAAGACAAACAAGAAACGTTCACGGGAGTCGAGAGGTAATTTTTTAAATTTTTATTCTGCATTTGGGACATCGGGCATACAATGCGAGCGTGTGCACCGCTGCAGAAAAGGCACACGTGCAGGAAGCGACAACGCTGCCTGGAACATCTGCCAGAATTGAAACTCCTGCATGCCTCCAGACTGCTGGGTTGCCCGTGAGCTTGGTTGGCTGGGCGGTTTGGCAGGCGCGGAACAGAGGAAGTGGATTTGGGAGGCGTAACTGGGCATGAGGGAAGAGAGGGGGTGACTAGGGGACAGTTGATTGTAGAATGCGCTACTGAGCGACATACCGCGCAGGAAATATTGCGAACGCCTAAGAAAACCCTGTTATGCAGCTCAGTGTCCAGTGCGCCCCAGTAGGGGCACTGGTTCCACTGAGCCACACGAATGGCACATTTGGCGGAAAAAAGTTTGTGGTAAGTGTAAAAATGCGCGCCCCCGTAGGAGAGAGCGAGCTCTGCCACGATGGCGAGGTAATCGCCCAGCTCGCGTCTCCTATGAGGGAACGCAGTGCAGATCACGTCAGTGTAGCGGGAAAAAGCAACGGTAAATTCGGGGAACGACAGTGTGCGGGTGTGGTTGGGTGACTGATTTTTAAATGTGAGCGATAGATCACCGTAAGAGATCTGCCGCTCGGTTGACGGGGGTGATAATGGTGAGAGGAGAAAATAAAGGTCTGTGTCCGCACCTGTCAAGATCTGCGTTCTTATGTTCCCCGAAACTGGAGGCGGTTCCAGGGCTGGTGCGTTGATTGGCACTGGCATTGCTGTCGCCGAGGCCAATGAGAAGCTCGATCGAGCCTGCGGAAGAGAGAGAAGGGGGGGAATGGCGGCCGCCTGAGCGGCTAGCGGAGTCATGCTCGCGCTAGCAGCGGCTACCAGGGTGGCTGGGAAATGGCTAGGAACCGGCGCCTGCATCGCTAGCTGAGGCAGCCTCGCGCTAGCGGCGGCTACCGAGGGGGTTGGGAAATGGCTAGGACCCGGCGCCTGCATCGCTAGCTGAGGCAGCCTCGCGCTAGTGGTCGACGCAGGCGCCGTGGGCCAAGAGCCAGGGGCAGGGAATGGGATGTTAAAGCACCGGAGCTCCAGGTGCTTGTGAGCCAATGCTTCGAGAGCAGCCCGCTACTGCTGGCGGGGTGTTTGCAGGAGGCCGAAGCTGGCCAACGGCGAGAGGGACCGGTGGGTCCGTGGCGATACCTGCGCTCGCGGAAGCCCTGCTGTTCCGGCTTCCCCGCGGGCGGCCGCGACTAGCTGCGGAGGTGGATTGCCCGGGTCGGGAATACGGAGAACCGCGAGCCGTGCCCGGCTTGGTGGCGGAACCCCCCATAGCGCCCTTCGGTGAGGCGGTGTCCGCCAGGGAAGAGGCGTAGAGGCCGTAAAGCTCCGCCTTGGTCATCCGCCTGTGGAAGTGGACGTCCGCGTTGGACAGAGCTAGTCGTAAGCCCTGGACGGTCCATTTCTGTATGGCGGGGATCGCGTTGTGAGCGGAGGTGTAGGAAGAAGCCGGGGAAGCAGGTGGACGTCTCTTTGAGGCAGGAGACGATGTGCCACCTCTCGGCTTAGCCTTCCGAGGTGTAGAACGGCGGAGCGGGCGGCCTCGTGATGAAGCCGGAGAATCGCTCGATATATCCGATCCTGAGCTGGATTGATGAGCTCTCGGCGGCGCTGAAAGATGGTCGTCGATGACGTGGGTCTCAGACATCGCGTTGATGCTTAATCTTAGGAGATCGAGCAGGTAAGATGGATTCTCTATTTATGAGCGAGCTCGCTATGGCTAATTGTGTATGTGCAGTGATTGCTGATTGTGGACCAGCCGGCTGATTATATGCTACGGCTCCTCCCCAACTTTGTTAATTAAACATCATTTTGTACCGTTGATGAATGTTCTTTATTGCTTTGGCGATATTGAGTAAAGGAGCATGATCTAAGTGGTGCTTTGTATTTGTCCATACTCAAAAAGCTGACTTGCGTTAGATAACTTACCAAAAATAAACTACTAGAAAGTTTTGGCTGAGTTTCATGATTTTGATGATTTGATAATTTAGTTTAATTTATTATGGTGAATTCAAATATAGGCCGTAACGGTCTGTCGCAGCTTGTGTAGTCACAAATTGCGGAAATTTGTCATGTGTCTATAACTCTTGTAAAAGAAACAGAATAAACGTGAGGACATTTCTGCCTCTTCTTTTGACGTATACGCTTAAAGATGGCTTGAACGGAAAGGTTTGTGCATACCAAACCGTTGCTGAGGAAATACTCTTCAGAGCAGACTTCATCTAATGTTTTGGCTGTAAGTTTAGGACTATACTTTCAGGGATCATTTCTATAGTTTTTGACATGGAAATGTGTTTCGTAAGTGTTTGTTTCCCAACCCACGATGATGAGCTTTGGTGCTTCTTTTAGAGCTTGAATCTGGTACATGGTGGTGATTCTGTTCACGTACTTTGTACCTTGGATGAATGTTTTTTATTGCTTTGGCGATATTGGGAAAAGGAGCATGATCTAAGTGGTGCTTTGTATTTGACCATACTCAAAAAGCTAACTTTTCTTTAGTTAACTTACCAAAAATAAACTACTAGAAAGTTTTGGCTGGGTTTCAGGATTTTGATGATTTGATAATTTGGCTTAATTTATTATGGTGAATTCAAATATAGGGCGTAACGGTCTGTCGCAGCTTGTATAGTCACAAATTGCGGAAATTTGTCATGAGTCAATAACTCTTGTAAAAGAAACAGAATAAACGTAAGGACCTTTCTGCCTCTTCTTTTGACGTATACCCTTAAAGGTGGCTTGAACGGTAGGTTTGTGCATACCAAACCGTTGCTGAGGAAATACTCTTCAGAGCAGACTTCATCTAATGTTTTGGCTGTAAGTTTAGGACTATACTTTCAGGGATCATTTCTATAGTTTTTGACATGGAAATGTGCTTCGTAAGTGTTTGTTTCCCAACCCACGATGATGAGCTTTGGTGCTTCTTTTAGAGCTTGAATCTGGTACATGGTGGTGATTCTGTTCACGTACTATGTACCGTTGATGAATGTTCTTTATTGCTTTGGCGATATTGAGTAAAGGAGCATGATCTAAGTGGTGCTTTGTATTTGTCCATACTCAAAAAGCTGACTTGCGTTAGATAACTTACCAAAAATAAACTACTAGAAAGTTTTGGCTGGGTTTCAGGATTTTGATGATTTGATAATTTAGTTTAATTTATTATGGTGAATTCAAATATAGGGCGTAACGGTCTGTCGCAGCTTGTGTAGTCACAAATTGCGGAAATTTGTCATGTGTCTATAACTCTTGTAAAAGAAACAGAATAAACGTAAGGACATTTCTGCCTCTTCTTTTGACGTATACGCTTAAAGGTGGCTTGAACGGAAAGGTTTGTGCATACCAAACCGTTGCTGAGGAAATACTCTTCAGAGCAGACTTCATCTAATGTTTTGGCAGTAAATTTAGGACTATACTTTCAGGGATCATTTCTATAGTTTTTGACATGGAAATGTGTTTCGTAAGTGTTTGTTTCCCAACCCACGATGATGAGCTTTGGTGCTTCTTTTAGAGCTTGAATCTGTTACATGGTGGTGATTCTGTTCACGTACTTTGTACCGTTGATGAATGTTCTTTATTGCTTTGGCGATATTGAGTAAAGGAGCATGATCTAAGTGGTGCTTTGTATTTGTCCATACTCAAAAAGCTAACTTTCTTTAGTTAACTTACCAAAAATAAACTACTAGAAAGTTTTGGCTGGGTTTCAGGATTTTGATGATTTGATAATTTGGCTTAATTTATTATGGTGAATTCAAATATAGGGCGTAACGGTCTGTCGCAGCTTGTATAGTCACAAATTGCGGAAATTTGTCATGTGTCAATAACTCTTGTAAAAGAAACAGAATAAACGTAAGGACCTTTCTGCCTCTTCTTTTGACGTATACGCTTAAAGGTGGCTTGAACGGTAGGTTTGTGCATACCAAACCGTTGCTGAGGAAATACTCTTCAGAGCAGACTTCATCTAATGTTTTGGCAGTAAATTTAGGACTATACTTTCAGGGATCATTTCTATAGTTTTTGACATGGAAATGTGCTTCGTAAGTGTTTGTTTCCCAACCCACGATGATGAGCTTTGGTGCTTCTTTTAGAGCGTGAATCTGGCACATGGTGGTGATTCTGTTCACGTACTTTGTACCGTTGGTGAATGTTCTTTATTGCTTTGGCGATATTGAGAAAAGGAGCATGATCTAAGTGGTGCTTTGTATTTGTCCATACTCAAAAAGTTAACTTTCTTTAGTTTACATACTAAAAATAAACTACTAGAAAGTTTTGGCTGGGTTTCAGGATTTAGATGATTTGATAATTTGGTTTAATTTATTAAGGTGAATTCAAATATAGGGCGTAACGGTCTGTTGCAGCTTGTATAGTCACAAATTGCGGAAATTTGTCATGTGTCTATAACTCTTGTAAAAGAAACAGAAGAAACGTAAGGACCTTTCTGCCTCTTCTTTTGACGTATACGTTTAAAGGTGGCTTGAACGGAAAGGTTTGTGCATACCAAACCGTTGCTGAGGAAATACTCTTCAGAGCAGACTTCATCTAATGTTTTGGCAGTAAAATTAGGACTATACTTTCAGGGATCATTTCTATAGTTTTTGACATGGAAATGTGTTTCGTAAGTGTTTGTTTCCCAACCCACGATGATGAGCTTTGGTGCTTCTTTTAGAGCTTGAATCTGGCACATAGTGGTGATTCTGTTCACGTACTTTGTACCGTTGATGAATGTTCTTTATTGCTAAGGCGATAGTGAGAAAAGGAGCATGATCTAAGTGGTGTTTTGTGTTTGTCCATAATCAAAAAGCTGACTTGCGTTAGATAACTTACCAAAAATAAACTACTAGAAAGTTTTGGCTGGATTTCATGATTTTGATGATTTGATAATTTGGTATAATTTATTATGGTGAATTCAAATATAGGGCGTAACGGTCTGTCGCAGCTTGTGTAGTCACAAATTGCGGAAATTTGGCATGTGTCTGTAACTCTTGTAAAAGAAACAGAATAAACGTAAGGACATTTCTGCCTCTTCTTTTGACGTATACGCTTAAAGGTGGCTTGAACGGAAAGGTTTGTGCATACCAAACCGTTGCTGAGGAAATACTTTTCAGAGCAGACTTCATCTAATGTTTTGACTGTAAGTTTAGGACTATACTTTCAGGGATCATTCCTATAGTTTTTGACATGGAAATGTGTTTCGTAAGTGTTTGTTTCCCAAACCACGATGATGAGCTTTGGTGCTTCTTTTAGAGCGTGAATCTGGTACATGGTGGTGATTCTGTTCACGTACTTTGTACCGTTGATGAATGTTCTTTATTGCTTTGGCGATATTGAGTAAAGGAGCATGATCTAAGTGGTGCTTTGTATTTGTCCATACTCAAAAAGCTAACTTTCTTTAGTTAACTTACCAAAAATAAACTACTAGAAAGTTTTGGCTGGGTTTCAGGATTTTGATGATTTGATAATTTGGTTTAATTTATTATGGTGAATTCAAATATAGGGCGTAACGGTCTGTCGCAGCTTGTATAGTCACAAATTGCGGAAATTTGTCATGTGTCTATAACTCTTGTAAAAGAAACAGAAGAAACGTAAGGACCTTTCTGCCTCTTCTTTTGACGTATACGTTTAAAGGTGGCTTGAACGGTAGGTTTGTGCATACCAAACCGTTGCTGAGGAAATACTCTTCAGAGCAGACTTCATCTAATGTTTTGGCAGTAAATTTAGGACTATACTTTCAGGGATCATTTCTATAGTTTTTACATGGAAATGTGCTTCGTAAGTGTTTGTTTCCCAACCCACGATGATGAGCTTTGGTGCTTCTTTTAGAGCGTGAATCTGGCACATAGTGGTGATTCTGTTCACGTACTTTGTACCGTTGTTGAATGTTCTTTATTGCTTTGGCGATATTGAGAAAAGGAGCATGATCTAAGTGGTGCTTTGTATTTGTCCATACTCAAAAAGTTAACTTTCTTTAGTTTACTTACCAAAAATAAACTACTAGAAAGTTTTGGCTGGGTTTCAGGATTTAGATGATTTGATAATTTGGTTTAATTTATTAAGGTGAATTCAAATATAGGGCGTAACGGTCTGTCGCAGCTTGTATAGTCACAAATTGCGGAAATTTGTCATGTGTCTATAACTAGAGGTCTTCACAGGTCCACTTAGATCCGAAAACCCGAGGTCCGGCCCGAGACCCGAGCGGGTTCGGGTCTAAAAGATTCACGGGAGCTTCGGACACGGGTCGGGTATATTATTAGTGTCTTTGGGTCTCGGGTAATATAAAGTAAAAATAGTTTTGCTTAATTGACCCGAGGAAGACCCGAACTATCCTGTACAATAACAGCACGTCGCTTATGTGTGTGTGTGTAGTTACCAACTCTCCTCCAACCCTCAGCCGATCAGTTGAAAGCCACGCAAATCTTCCGAAAGTCGCGGTGATCTGAAATCACCTTAGAATTGAAATCCCGAAGTTTCCAACACTGCAGGGGTTTGCACTCGATGTAGTTACCATCGTATTCAGGAAAAACATACTTCCACCAGGCGACCAGAAGTAGATATTAAAAGACGCGCACATTTCAGTACTACGTGGTTTGGGACACATTGTTGAGACAGAATGTTCGCGCGAGTGGTTGCCATGTCGTCACTTAATTTAGATTTGATTCACAACCCATTAAGCCTCAGTTTGCGCAATTTGCCAGAGCAAAACAAGAGGATCAACGTGTTCATTGCCATATCAATTTCATTAATACACGTTGGTATACATTGAGGTCTAGTCGGGTTTAAAAAACATATACGATGGGTCGGACTCGGGTCTAACGTTATCGGGTCTGTCTCGGGTCGGGGCTTTAAAATAAAAACGTTATCGGGTCTGTCTCGGGTTCGGGTAAAAAGTGATTCGGGTCATTTCGGGTCGGGTAAAGATATTTGGACCCGAGAAGACCTCTGTCTATAACTCTTGTAAAAGAAACAGAATAAACGTAAGGACCTTTCTTGCCTCTTCTTTTGACGTATACGTTTAAAGGTGGCTTGAACGGAAAGGTTTGTGCATACCAAACCGTTGCTGAGGAAATACTCTTCAGAGCAGACTTCATCTAATGTTTTGGCAGTAAAATTAGGACTATACTTACAGGGATCATTTCTATAGTTTTTGACATGGAAATGTGTTTCGTAAGTGTTTGTTTCCCAACCCACGATGATGAGCTTTGGTGCTTCTTTTAGAGCTTGAATCTGGTACATGGTGGTGATTCTGTTCACATACTTTGTACCGTTGATGAATGTTCTTTATTGCTTTGGCGATATTGAGAAAAGGCGCATGATCTAAGTGGTGCTTTGTAATTTGTCCATACTCAAAAAGCTAACTTTCTTTATAACTTACCAAAAATAAACTACTAGAAAGTTTTGGCTGGGTTTCAGGATTTTGTTGATTTGATAATTTGGCTTAATTTATTATGGTGAATTCAAATAAAGGGCGTAACGGTTTGTCGCAGCTTGTATAGTCACAAATTGCGGAAATTTGTCATGTGTCTATAACTCTTGTAAAAGAAACAGAATAAACGTAAGGACCTTTCTTGCCTCTTCTTTTGACGTATACGTTTAAAGGTGGCTTGAACGGAAAGGTTTGTGCATACCAAACCGTTGCTGAGGAAATACTCTTCAGAGCAGACTTCATCTAATGTTTTGGCAGTAAATTTAGGACTATACTTTCAGGGATCATTTCTATAGATTTTGACATGGAAATGTGTTTCGTAAGTGTTTGTTTCCCAACCCACGATGATGAGCTTTGGTGCTTCTTTTAGAGCGTGAATCTGGCACATAGTGGTGATTCTGTTCACGTACTTTGTACCGTTGATGAATGTTCTTTATTGCTTTGGCGATATTGAGAAAAGGAGCATGATCTAAGTGGTGCTTTGTATTTGTCCATACTCAAAAAGTTAACTTTCTTTAGTTTACTTACCAAAAATAAACTACTAGAAAGTTTTGGCTGGGTTTCAGGATTTTGATGATTTGATAATTTGGTTTAATTTATTAAGGTGAATTCAAATATAGGGCGTAACGGTCTGTCGCAGCTTGTATAGTCACAAATTGCGGAAATTTGTCATGTGTCTATAACTCTTGTAAAAGAAACAGAAGAAACGTAAGGACCTTTCTGCCTCTTCTTTTGACGTATACGTTTAAAGGTGGCTTGAACGGAAAGGTTTGTGCATACCAAACCGTTGCTGAGGAAATACTCTTCAGAGCAGACTTCATCTAATGTTTTGGCAGTAAAATTAGGACTATACTTACAGGGATCATTTCTATAGTTTTTAACATGGAAATGTGTTTCGTAAGTGTTTGTTTCCCAACCCACGATGATGAGCTTTGGTGCTTCTTTTAGAGCTTGAATCTGGTACATGGTGGTGATTCTGTTCACGTACTTTGTACCGTTGATGAATGTTCTTTATTGCTTTGGCGATATTGAGAAAAGGAGCATGATCTAAGTGGTGCTTTCTATTTGTCCATACTCAAAAAAGCTAACTTTCTTTAGTTTACCTACCAAAAATAAACTACTAGAAAGTTTTGGCTGGCTTTCAGGATTTTGATGATTTGATAATTTGGTTTAATTTATTATGGTGAATTCAAATATAGGGCGTAACGGTCTGTCGCAGTATGTATAGTCACAAATTGCGGAAATTTGTCATGTGTCAATAACTCTTGTAAAAGAAACAGAATAAACGTAAGGACCTTTCTGCCTCTTCTTTTGACCTATACGTTTAAAGGTGGCTTGATAGGAAGGTTTGTGCATACCAAACCGTTGCTGAGGAAATACTCTTCAGAGCAGACTTCATCTAATGTTTTGGCAGTAAATTTAGGACTATACTTTCAGGGATCATTTCTATAGTTTTTGACATGGAAATGTGTTTCGTAAGTGTTTGTTTCCCAACCCACGATGATGAGCTTTGGTGCTTCTTTTAGAGCGTGAATCTGGTACATGGTGGTGATTCTGTTCACGTACTTTGTACCGTTGGTGAATGTTCTTTATTGCTTTGGCGATATTGAGAAAAGGAGCATGATCTAAGTGGTGCTTTGTATTTGTCCATACTCAAAAAGCTAACTTTCTTTATAACTTACCAAAAATAAACTACTAGAAAGTTTTGGCTTGGTTTCAGGATTTTGTTGATTTGATAATTTGGCTTAATTTATTATGGTGAATTCAAATAAAGGGCGTAACGGTCTGTCGCAGCTTGTATAGTCACAAATTGCGGAAATTTGTCATGTGTCTATAACTCTTGTAAAAGAAACAGAATAAACGTAAGGACCTTTCTTGCCTCTTCTTTTGACGTATACGTTTAAAGGTGGCTTGAACGGAAAGGTTTGTGCATACCAAACCGTTGCTGAGGAAATACTCTTCAGAGCAGACTTCATCTAATGTTTTGGCAGTAAATTTAGGACTATACTTTCAGGGATCATTTCTATAGTTTTTGACATGGAAATGTGTTTCGTAAGTGTTTGTTTCCCAACCCACGATGATGAGCTTTGGTGCTTCTTTTAGAGCTTGAATCTGTTACATGGTGGTGATTCTGTTCACGTACTTTGTACCGTTGATGAATGTTCTTTATTGCTTTGGCGATATTGAGTAAAGGAGCATGATCTAAGTGGTGCTTTGTATTTGTCCATACTCAAAAAGCTAACTTTCTTTAGTTAACTTACCAAAAATAAACTACTAGAAAGTTTTGGCTGGGTTTCAGGATTTTGATGATTTGATAATTTGGCTTAATTTATTATGGTGAATTCAAATATAGGGCGTAACGGTCTGTCGCAGCTTGTATAGTCACAAATTGCGGAAATTTGTCATGTGTCAATAACTCTTGTAAAAGAAACAGAATAAACGTAAGGACCTTTCTGCCTCTTCTTTTGACGTATACGCTTAAAGGTGGCTTGAACGGTAGGTTTGTGCATACCAAACCGTTGCTGAGGAAATACTCTTCAGAGCAGACTTCATCTAATGTTTTGGCAGTAAATTTAGGACTATACTTTCAGGGATCATTTCTATAGTTTTTGACATGGAAATGTGCTTCGTAAGTGTTTGTTTCCCAACCCACGATGATGAGCTTTGGTGCTTCTTTTAGAGCGTGAATCTGGCACATGGTGGTGATTCTGTTCACGTACTTTGTACCGTTGGTGAATGTTCTTTATTGCTTTGGCGATATTGAGAAAAGGAGCATGATCTAAGTGGTGCTTTGTATTTGTCCATACTCAAAAAGTTAACTTTCTTTAGTTTACTTACCAAAAATAAACTACTAGAAAGTTTTGGCTGGGTTTCAGGATTTAGATGATTTGATAATTTGGTTTAATTTATTAAGGTGAATTCAAATATAGGGCGTAACGGTCTGTTGCAGCTTGTATAGTCACAAATTGCGGAAATTTGTCATGTGTCTATAACTCTTGTAAAAGAAACAGAAGAAACGTAAGGACCTTTCTGCCTCTTCTTTTGACGTATACGTTTAAAGGTGGCTTGAACGGAAAGGTTTGTGCATACCAAACCGTTGCTGAGGAAATACTCTTCAGAGCAGACTTCATCTAATGTTTTGGCAGTAAAATTAGGATTATACTTTCAGGGATCATTTCTATAGTTTTTGACATGGAAATGTGTTTCGTAAGTGTTTGTTTCCCAACCCACGATGATGAGCTTTGGTGCTTCTTTTAGAGCTTGAATCTGGCACATAGTGGTGATTCTGTTCACGTACTTTGTACCGTTGATGAATGTTCTTTATTGCTAAGGCGATAGTGAGAAAAGGAGCATGATCTAAGTGGTGTTTTGTGTTTGTCCATAATCAAAAAGCTGACTTGCGTTAGATAACTTACCAAAAATAAACTACTAGAAAGTTTTGGCTGGATTTCATGATTTTGATGATTTGATAATTTGGTATAATTTATTATGGTGAATTCAAATATAGGGCGTAACGGTCTGTCGCAGCTTGTGTAGTCACAAATTGCGGAAATTTGGCATGTGTCTGTAACTCTTGTAAAAGAAACAGAATAAACGTAAGGACATTTCTGCCTCTTCTTTTGACGTATACGCTTAAAGGTGGCTTGAACGGAAAGGTTTGTGCATACCAAACCGTTGCTGAGGAAATACTTTTCAGAGCAGACTTCATCTAATGTTTTGACTGTAAGTTTAGGACTATACTTTCAGGGATCATTCCTATAGTTTTTGACATGGAAATGTGTTTCGTAAGTGTTTGTTTCCCAAACCACGATGATGAGCTTTGGTGCTTCTTTTAGAGCGTGAATCTGGTACATGGTGGTGATTCTGTTCACGTACTTTGTACCGTTGATGAATGTTCTTTATTGCTTTGGCGATATTGAGTAAAGGAGCATGATCTAAGTGGTGCTTTGTATTTGTCCATACTCAAAAAGTTAACTTTCTTTAGTTTACTTACCAAAAATAAACTACTAGAAAGTTTTGGCTGGGTTTCAGGATTTAGATGATTTGATAATTTGGTTTAATTTATTAAGGTGAATTCAAATATAGGGCGTAACGGTCTGTCGCAGCTTGTATAGTCACAAATTGCGGAAATTTGTCATGTGTCTATAACTAGAGGTCTTCACAGGTCCACTTAGATCCGAAAACCCGAGGTCCGGCCCGAGACCCGAGCGGGTTCGGGTCTAAAAGATTCACGGGAGCTTCGGACACGGGTCGGGTATATTATTAGTGTCTTTGGGTCTCGGGTAATATAAAGTAAAAATAGTTTTGCTTAATTGACCCGAGGAAGACCCGAACTATCCTGTACAATAACAGCACGTCGCTTATGTGTGTGTGTGTAGTTACCAACTCTCCTCCAACCCTCAGCCGATCGGTTGAAAGCCACGCAAATCTTCCGAAAGTCGCGGTGATCTGAAATCACCTTAGAATTGAAATCCCGAAGTTTCCAACACTGCAGGGGTTTGCACTCGATGTAGTTACCATCGTATTCAGGAAAAACATACTTCCACCAGGCGACCAGAAGTAGATATTAAAAGACGCGCACATTTCAGTACTACGTGGTTTGGGACACATTGTTGAGACAGAATGTTCGCGCGAGTGGTTGCCATGTCGTCACTTAATTTAGATTTGATTCACAACCCATTAAGCCTCAGTTTGCGCAATTTGCCAGAGCAAAACAAGAGGATCAACGTGTTCATTGCCATATCAATTTCATTAATACACGTTGGTATACATTGAGGTCTAGTCGGGTTTAAAAAACATATACGATGGGTCGGACTCGGGTCTAACGTTATCGGGTCTGTCTCGGGTCGGGGCTTTAAAATAAAAACGTTATCGGGTCTGTCTCGGGTTCGGGTAAAAAGTGATTCGGGTCATTTCGGGTCGGGTAAAGATATTTGGACCCGAGAAGACCTCTGTCTATAACTCTTGTAAAAGAAACAGAATAAACGTAAGGACCTTTCTTGCCTCTTCTTTTGACGTATACGTTTAAAGGTGGCTTGAACGGAAAGGTTTGTGCATACCAAACCGTTGCTGAGGAAATACTCTTCAGAGCAGACTTCATCTAATGTTTTGGCAGTAAAATTAGGACTATACTTACAGGGATCATTTCTATAGTTTTTGACATGGAAATGTGTTTCGTAAGTGTTTGTTTCCCAACCCACGATGATGAGCTTTGGTGCTTCTTTTAGAGCTTGAATCTGGTACATGGTGGTGATTCTGTTCACATACTTTGTACCGTTGATGAATGTTCTTTATTGCTTTGGCGATATTGAGAAAAGGCGCATGATCTAAGTGGTGCTTTGTAATTTGTCCATACTCAAAAAGCTAACTTTCTTTATAACTTACCAAAAATAAACTACTAGAAAGTTTTGGCTGGGTTTCAGGATTTTGTTGATTTGATAATTTGGCTTAATTTATTATGGTGAATTCAAATAAAGGGCGTAACGGTTTGTCGCAGCTTGTATAGTCACAAATTGCGGAAATTTGTCATGTGTCTATAACTCTTGTAAAAGAAACAGAATAAACGTAAGGACCTTTCTTGCCTCTTCTTTTGACGTATACGTTTAAAGGTGGCTTGAACGGAAAGGTTTGTGCATACCAAACCGTTGCTGAGGAAATACTCTTCAGAGCAGACTTCATCTAATGTTTTGGCAGTAAATTTAGGACTATACTTTCAGGGATCATTTCTATAGATTTTGACATGGAAATGTGTTTCGTAAGTGTTTGTTTCCCAACCCACGATGATGAGCTTTGGTGCTTCTTTTAGAGCGTGAATCTGGCACATAGTGGTGATTCTGTTCACGTACTTTGTACCGTTGATGAATGTTCTTTATTGCTTTGGCGATATTGAGAAAAGGAGCATGATCTAAGTGGTGCTTTGTATTTGTCCATACTCAAAAAGTTAACTTTCTTTAGTTTACTTACCAAAAATAAACTACTAGAAAGTTTTGGCTGGGTTTCAGGATTTTGATGATTTGATAATTTGGTTTAATTTATTAAGGTGAATTCAAATATAGGGCGTAACGGTCTGTCGCAGCTTGTATAGTCACAAATTGCGGAAATTTGTCATGTGTCTATAACTCTTGTAAAAGAAACAGAAGAAACGTAAGGACCTTTCTGCCTCTTCTTTTGACGTATACGTTTAAAGGTGGCTTGAACGGAAAGGTTTGTGCATACCAAACCGTTGCTGAGGAAATACTCTTCAGAGCAGACTTCATCTAATGTTTTGGCAGTAAAATTAGGACTATACTTACAGGGATCATTTCTATAGTTTTTAACATGGAAATGTGTTTCGTAAGTGTTTGTTTCCCAACCCACGATGATGAGCTTTGGTGCTTCTTTTAGAGCTTGAATCTGGTACATGGTGGTGATTCTGTTCACGTACTTTGTACCGTTGATGAATGTTCTTTATTGCTTTGGCGATATTGAGAAAAGGAGCATGATCTAAGTGGTGCTTTCTATTTGTCCATACTCAAAAAAGCTAACTTTCTTTAGTTTACCTACCAAAAATAAACTACTAGAAAGTTTTGGCTGGCTTTCAGGATTTTGATGATTTGATAATTTGGTTTAATTTATTATGGTGAATTCAAATATAGGGCGTAACGGTCTGTCGCAGTATGTATAGTCACAAATTGCGGAAATTTGTCATGTGTCAATAACTCTTGTAAAAGAAACAGAATAAACGTAAGGACCTTTCTGCCTCTTCTTTTGACCTATACGTTTAAAGGTGGCTTGATAGGAAGGTTTGTGCATACCAAACCGTTGCTGAGGAAATACTCTTCAGAGCAGACTTCATCTAATGTTTTGGCAGTAAATTTAGGACTATACTTTCAGGGATCATTTCTATAGTTTTTGACATGGAAATGTGTTTCGTAAGTGTTTGTTTCCCAACCCACGATGATGAGCTTTGGTGTTTCTTTTAGAGCTTGAATCTGGTACATGGTGGTGATTCTGTTCACGTACTTTGTACCGTTGATGAATGTTCTTTATTGCTTTGGCGATATTGAGAAAAGGAGCATGATCTAAGTGGTGCTTTGTGTTTGTCCATAATCAAAAAGCTGACTTGCGTTAGATAACTTACCAAAAATAAACTACTAGAAAGTTTTGGCTGGATTTCATGATTTTGATGATTTGATAATTTGGTATAATTTATTATGGTGAATTCAAATATAGGGCGTAACGGTCTGTCGCAGCTTGTGTAGTCACAAATTGCGGAAATTTGTCATGTGTCTATAACTCTTGTAAAAGAAACAGAATAAACGTAAGGACATTTCTGCCTCTTCTTTTGACGTATACGCTTAAAGGTGGCTTGAACGGAAAGGTTTGTGCATACCAAACCGTTGCTGAGGAAATACTCTTCAGAGCAGACTTCATCTAATGTTTTGGTTGTAAGTTCAGGACTATACTTTCAGGGATCATTTCTATAAACGTAAGGACCTTTCTGCCTCTTCTTTTGACCTATACGTTTAAAGGTGGGTTGAACGGAAGGTTTGTGCATACCAAACCGTTGCTGAGGAAATACTCTTCAGAGCAGACTTCATCTAATGTTTTGGCTGTAAGTTTAGGACTATACTTTCAGGGATCATTTCTATAGTTTTTGACATGGAAATGTGTTTCGTAAGTGTTTGTTTCCCAACCCACGATGATGAGCTTTGGTGCTTCTTTTAGAGCGTGAATCTGGCACATAGTGGTGATTCTGTACACGTACTTTGTACCGTTGATGAATGTTCTTTATTGCTTGGGCGATATTGAGAAAAGGAGCAAGATCTAAGTGGTGCTTTGTGTTTGTCCATAATCAAAAAGCTAACTTTAGTTAGTTAACTTACCATAAATAAACTACTAGAAAGTTTTGGCTGGGTTTCATGATTTTGATGATTTGATAATTTGGTTTAATTTATTATGGTGAATTCAAATATAGGGAGTAACGGTTTGTCGCAGCTTGTATAGTCACAAATTGCGGAAATTTGTCATGTGTCAATAACTCTTGTAAAAGAAACAGAATAAACGTAAGGACCTTTCTGCCTCTTCTTTTGACCTATACGTTTAAAGGTGGCTTGAACGAAAGGTTTGTGCATACCAAACCGTTGCTGAGGAAATACTCTTCAGAGCAGAGTTCATCTAATGTTTTGGCAGTAAATTTAGGACTATACTTTCAGGGATCATTTCTATAGTTTTTGACATGGAAATGTGTTTCGTAAGTTTTTGTTTCCCAACCCACGATGATGAGCTTTGGTGCTTCTTTTAGAGCGTGAATCTGGTACATGGTGGTGATTCTGTTCACGTACTTTGTACCGTTGATGAATTTTTCTTTATTGTTTTGGCGATATTGAGTAAAGGAGCATGATCTAAGTGGTGCTTTGTATTTGTCCATACTCAAAAAGCTAACTTTCTTTAGTTAACTTACCAAAAATAAACTACTAGAAAGTTTTGGCTGGTTTTCAGGATTTTGATGATTTGATAATTTGGTTTAATTTATTATGGTGAATTCAAATATAGGGTGTAACGGTCTGTCGCAGCTTGTGTAGTCACAAATTGCGGAAATTTGTCATGTGTCTATAACTCTTGTAAAAGAAACAGAATAAACGTAAGGACATTTCTGCCTCTTCTTTTGACGTATACGCTTAAAGGTGGCTTGAACGGAAAGGTTTGTGCATACCAAACCGTTGCTGAGGAAATACTCTTCAGAGCAGACTTCATCTAATGTTTTGGCAGTAAATTTAGGACTATACTTTCAGGGATCATTTCTATAGTTTTTGACATGGAAATGTGTTTCGTAAGTGTTTGTTTCCCAACCCACGATGATGAGCTTTGGTGCTTCTTTTAGAGCGTGAATCTGGTACATGGTGGTGATTCTGTTCACGTATTTTGTACCGTTGATGAATGTTCTTTATTGCTTTGGCGATATTGAGTAAAGGAGCATGATCTAAGTGGTGCTTTGTATTTGTCCATACTCAAAAAGCTAACTTTCGTTAGTTAACTTACCATAAATAAACTACTAGAAAGTTTTGGCTGGGTTTCAGGATTTTGATGATTTGATAATTTGGTTTAATTTATTATGGTGAATTCAAATATAGGGCGTAACGGTCTGTCGCAGCTTGTATAGTCACAAATTGCGGAAATTTGTCATGTGTCTATAACTCTTGTAAAAGAAACAGAATAAACGGAAGGACCTTTCTGCCTCTTCTTTTGATGTATACGTTTAAAGGTGGCTTGAACGGAAAGGTTTGCGCATTGCAAACCTGCCAAACCAATGTTGAGGCAATACTCTTCACAGCAGACTTCATCTGGTGTTTTGGCTGTAAATTTAGGACTATACTCTCAGGGATCATTTCTATAGTTTTTGACTTGGAAATGTGTTTTGTAAGTGTTTGTTTCCCAACCCACGATGATGAGCTTTGGTGCTTCTTTTTAGACAAAAATAGCATTACATGTTATATTTACAAAGTTGTATCCTTTATTGTGTACATATATTGCACACATGTTCCCATAATAGGCAAAGAAGTGTAATGCATGGCCGTAAGTTATTTTTAGTATAGTTATCATGAAACGAGGAAGGGACATCCCACGTAGGAGGGGACGTTCTCGCGACCTTGCGCAACGTTCCCTTAAAGTACTCTTAAGGTAACTAATGTCCCAAACCTTTACAGAACATTAGGGACGTTCTTAAAACGTTTTATTTTGGTTATAAAAGTGTTGGAGTTCAATGTTCTTTATATGACTTTAGGGGGACGTTCTATATTGGTTATTCTATGGTCACAATAGAACGTTACAAAGAGGACATTTGTGACCATAACAGAACGTTCTCACATGGTCCTCTTTCAGTCATATAATAATGTTCCTGATATGACTTTAAGAGGACGTTCTATATTGGTTGTTCTATGGTCACAATAGAACGTTACAAATAGGACATTTGTGACCATAACAGAACGTTCTCACATGGTCCTCTTTCAGTCATATAATAACGTTCCTGATATGACTTTAAGAGGACGTTCTATATTGGTTATTCTATGGTCACATTAGAACGTTACAAAGAGGACATTTGTGACCATAACAGATCGTTCTCACATGGTCCTCTTTCAGTCATATAATTACATTCCCGATATAACTTTAAGAGGACGTTCTATATTGGTTATTCTATGGTCACATTAGAACGTTACAAAGAGGACATTTGTGACCATAACAGAACGTTCTCACATGGTCCTCTTTCAGTCATATAATAACGTTCCCGATATGACTTTAAGAGGACGTTCTATATTGGTTATTTAATGGTCACATTAGAACATTACAAAGAAGACATTTGTGACCATAACAGAACATTCTCACATGGTCCTCTTTCAGTCATATAATATCGTTCCCGATATTACTTTAAGAGGATGTTCTATATTGGTTATTCTATGGTCACATAGCAACAAAGAGAACAACAGAATGTTCACAAACAGTCCTCTGTTGTTTAGTTTCGTTCCCAAATGACTTCACGTCTATGGTAACAGGCAAAATCTTCCATAAAATAATGATACAAATAAATTATAAACGAACAGTAAATCCTTATATCTCATAATCCTATATTTCTGGACCACTGGATACTTGGTGTTTTAAACCAATCACAAAAGTCCTTGGTGTTATACGCCCCAATAGCGAGAGCAGATGGGAGGGACATCCACCTATCCCAGCATGCGCAGATCCAGACTGAATTTGGCTACATTTTTCTGTCAAGCGGCAACAACTTCAACGGTGAGTAACGTCTGCTAATTTGATTATCTCTCAAGTTATTTAAGCACTTCTTGTGTTAGGTAGTTTAGTTAACGTTACTTAATATAATGATAACATTTCGGTTTGTTCTGTGATTTAGCCGCCAACTTATTTGGAAGAATACACAATTGTACAAAAAGACTACAAACTTTAAATGAATAACATTGAATACTATGCAACATGCTGTGGCTGACAACAACAAAATAAAAAAGAAAGAAATACCTAAACCCAAACTAATACAGAAGTAATCAATTTTATTCGTGCGCTGTAATCCGAATCTTTAGATTACATGTGATTTCAAACTCGCAGCGACAGCATGAAGGCCCGCGCTGACGCGCTTCTTGCTAATTCAAAATGTAATTCCCTCTTTAGGAAGCTAACGTGTTATTTGTGAATGGTGCGTTGCTTTTTTTGTCTCCGAGTACGTAAGTAAGATTTTGGACGATCAATACTCGGTTCCTGAAAATTAAAATGCCCATTGTAATGTGTTAAAGCGTTGACACAAATGTATATAACTCACAATGTTATTTTATTGTCCTCTGCACATGAACAAATGAACAGCACGCAGTAAATTCTCAATCACTTTGGTTTTCTACTGCTGCCCCCGTAACCTCGCAACCACAAGGTTCACATACTCTTATCGCCACACCCATAGCTCCATGCAGCACATTTTGCGGAGGACAGCTAGTATTTAAAGTTTTAAAGTAAGCTTCTTACTGTTTTGTTGTGCCCATTTTGTCCTTTGATTAGCAGTAAACATTAAATCTGTACTAAAATAAATTCAATGTTTTCATACATATTATTTTTCTGTGCTTTTTAGATCCTTTCTTGTGCCCTGGCCTTCTCACACAGGTTGTGATGTCGTCTCTAAAGGTAGGCTTATCTTACTAAATGATTACAGCAGCATACTGCTGACAGTCCAAACAAATGGGATCAATTTCACATTTTAATGTAATTTTTTCCTTAAGATATTTTTCACCTTATAAAACAATTTTTTCATGTTATAGTAATATTTTTACATTATTAGAATATACAAAATATGTTGCTTTATATATTGTGTATTTAAGGATTAGTTCACCCCAGAAATAAAATTTTATGAATATTTCCTCACCTCTGGACAAAACAGAATTAGGGAAAAAATAAAACGGATTTTATAGGGCACTACATATCACTTATGTCGAGTACAAACGCAATATACCGCATGGCCCTAGTTATTACAATACAATTTTTACTTTGTAAAAAAATACAAATGCTTTGTTCTGGTGTGTCAGAAATTTGCTTGCATACAAAATTAACAATCTTAAGGTTGGCTACAAAAAGTAAACATCATTATTTTTATTTTACCATTTGCAGAGAAGAAAACACAGAGCTGTGTCACACAGCTGGATGCCTGCAGAAGACAGGAAAAGAGAATACAAACGGCTATGGCAAAGGGTTAAAAGGAAAATAAAAAATGTGCACAGCAAAAACGCTGGTCCTATTACTTTGCTAGACAGTGGAGCACAGAATCCCAGAGACACTATGCCAGTCCAGGACTCAGGCCTAGAAAATGGAATGACTGGAGTATTTGATAGTGACAATGAGGAATTTAGATTTTTCAATACTGGCATCAATGCACTCAATGGTCACACACCGCTACAACATACAATGGCTGTAGACACAGAGAATATGGATAGAGAATCTTCTGGTAGCGACATTGATGAAGTGTTTTTTGAGAAGACTGCAAACCTTAATATGCCCACTGAACATTTTTCTGAGGAGTTAAGGAAATGGATCATTGGCTATAACATCAAGCACAATGCTGCAGATGCACTGCTTAAAATTCTTAGGAGTCAAGGTCATAAAAACCTTCCATTCACTGCTAAAACACTGTTAAAAACTGATACCGTTGAAAACCAAATGGTATCTGGAGTAGAATTAGTTAAATTTGGAGTGACTGAACAATTTATCTTGTGCTTGAATCGGTACACCTACAATTATGCAAGAGACATCTCTGAGTTTGAGATTTCCCTCAATGTAGATGGACTGCCCCTCTTTAAGAGCACTAGTAAGTCTTTCTGGCCTGTACTCTGCACTGTACATCTAAAACCAGCCAGCACATTTCCTTTGGCCATCGCCCTTACTGAGGCCAAGCCAAAATCACTGGACTTCATTAAAGTCATAGCAGATGAGCTAAGCATGGTTCTAATTAATGAATTGCATCAAACAGTTTTCGGGTTACTATGGCTGTGACAAATGCACCCAAAAAGGAAACTGGGTGGGGTGCATAACGTATCAACAGGTGCATGACCTTATTTTGAGGGATGATGTCTCATTCAGAGAGCAACACCAGCCAGAAAACCATCAGGAAAATACTGCATCCCCTTTCAGCAATGATGAGAAAAATGCTCCTACTGTGGTCACGGGGCAAGTCAGGGCATCGGCTATCGCCAGCTCAGCTGAGGGAGGTCAATCAGAGGCTAAGGAATTTGAGATGTGACATACCCCATGTATTTGCCAGGAAGCCACGCAGCTTGGATGAATTAGAGAGGTGGAAGGCCACTGAATTCAGACAGTTCATGTTCTACACAGGCAAAGTTGTTCTTCGGGGAGTCCTACCAGAAACACTTTTACAGTCATTTCATGGTCTTTAGTGTGGCAATGTGTATACTAGTGTCTCCACATTTAACACAAACATTCAACATATATGCCCATGAACTCCTAACATATTTTGTCGAACAAGGCCGTCACATATATGGCAAGGAATTTTTAGTGTGCAATGTGCACTCCCTGCTTCACCTCACTGCTGATGCCACCACATATGGATCATTAGACAAATGCAGTGCTTTCTCATTTGAAAGCTACCTGCACCAGCTGAAAAAGATGGTTAGATCAGGAAACCATGTTCTAATCCAAGCAGCAAAACGACTCCAAGAACGTTCACAGATTCCAATAGAAACAAGTGAAGAAAGACCAATTCAAATGAAACATCCTAACAATGTTTACATTGTTAGCCCAACATCCTGCTGTGAATTTCTAGAGTGCACTAACTCTAGAAAGCTCCTATGTAGAGTATTCTTGCACTTGACATCATACCTTTGCGAGCCATGTGATTCAAGGATCTACGGAGCCTTTGTATGTGGTCAATCAAAGATGGAGATTCTGGAAAAGACAAATTTACAAGGAAGAGCAATGATTCTTGAGGATGGGCATGGCCGCCGAGTTGTCCTTCCTCTTCTCCATGATCTCGATTAACAAAGAGAAGAAAATATGTACATAGTATGTTTTACTCACATTGCTTTAATGTCGTGACTGATATTTCTTTACCCTCATTTCTAAGGAGTGTTTTTCTGTTTATAATAGGTTCGTTTCTACGTAGTGGTTTTTATCGAGGAAGACTCAATTGCTGTGACGCCTGCATCATGGGTAGAGGAGGTGAATGGGGTAAGAGTACACACACACACACGCACACACACACAAGTATATTAAGAAAAATTATTATATTTGTAACTTTTTTTTTAGGTTCTAACTTGCTACACAGCAAAATCATAAGTGTTATTTTTTTGTAGTTGCTTTTAAGTGTTAACATTCAGAGTTGTTTTAACACTGTTTGTGTAAGAACGAACACTCAATGTGGTGACATGAGAAAAGTGTTGTTGTTGTTATTGATAGTTAGTGTTGTGTGTCTTCAATTAACTCTCAGACACTGTCAACACCCAACATTTTAAACCACGCCTATTTTACAATGAAGTGACTGGGCTGCCGCCATTTTGTCTACCGCTGAGAGCAGAGAGGTAAGACCGTTCAGCTATATATTTTAATTTAAACATTCTCCGTGTGATATATTAATTTGTTTGACGAATATATGCATCTATATTGATTTTATTTATATATTACTCTAGTTACATACGTGAAAGGCAACGGTGACAGACACAGAAAAATTCCCGCCGGAGTTAAGCTAAATTTGCTGAGGTAAGTTTGATTAACACTGTTATTTGTCAGAAGCATTCCGCCCTATTGTATAATGTAAACATATTTAAAAAGTTGCGTTATAATAACCGTTTACAACTACAGCTGTAAATGATTAAAGTAACGTTAATTGCACTCGTGAGAGCAGGTTTGGTACAAAATCTTTTTCCCAAAAAGTTTCCCTCAGAACCCACCATGTTCGCATTATCTTTAGAAAATGTGTATTAAAGTAACGTTACATACGTGCTTTTTTTTCAGGCGCGAGAGATTAATTGAAACCCACTTGGCACATATTATCTTTAGTTTCATCGTATCATCTTCTTTAACGTCGTGTTTTAACCACGGTTTGAACTGACGGTGACATTTCGCAAAAAAAGTGCTTGGTTCCACCTTTACACATATTTTCACAGATTGTTGTATTCATTTTATTTGTATGGTGGCACGAGACATTGAAACCCGGCTCGCGTTATCAGTTCAGTAAGCTGTCCAGATTTAAACTAGACTTTAAAAAGCTTTTCCGTGCACGACATCGCACCTCGTTTTTTAGTCTGGCAGAGACTGTGTGTACTGTGTAACGTTACTGTTTGGGCGGAAGGATATGCAGATATTGAGGCACGTGTCTGTCAGTATAAATTGTTTTAACTGTAACGTTAAACACCCCCAGAATCAGTGCCTAGTCGCTGCCGTCAGTTTGTGTGTAAGGTGTTTTTGTTAATGTAGTTTTAATGGGTCACTTTCAGTCATTATTTTATACCCGTTACGTTTACTGAACAGACGAGTTTTAAAACAAGGGCAGCCTTACTGGACATTCGGCTGTATTATGATGCTGTGTGTGTGGGTTAGCCCATAGAGGAAAACGGACGTCGATTTGGGTAGGGACACCAAACAATTTCATATATATATATATATATATATATCCAGTATATATAAAATTATATATAACCTCTGATGTCCGTTAACGGACTTTTGAAACTTCAGCCCTGCATGTTAAAAAATTTGAAGAAAGTCAAAGAGATCGTTTTTCCCAATAAGTTTAAGTTTAAGTAGAATTTATTAACAGATGTAAAAGCTTCTTCCAGCTGGGGTTGTCTCTCAACATGAGCGAACAACTGAAACACACACTTCCGGGTTACAGATATTTATAATATATGTGACGTCGATTCTCTCTTAAGGCTCCTCCCCTTCATTGGACGGGCGTTCAATCCTCTGGAACCAATCACCTCGGGACATGTTAATCTGACTCCATTCTCCCCCAACCATTGGTCCCTGCAAAACATTTTGAAAATAGCCGGTCCTGCCAAAAGATGCGATTGACGCACACACATACACTCACACACTTGTTATCTGAGACCCTGCTTCTGCATTCCTCAGAGCTGTGTTACACACTTCTGCCAACTAGTCTTCAAGACAAAAAACCCAGCACAGCATGGACATACTCATATCATTATATTTAACAGTAAAACAACAGTAAACATAAATTTATAATACATAGAACATCGTAACCCCAATAATCCCTCTCTTGACCTCGAAAGAGGTCAAAATTCTTGGTCCTCCGTGTCGTCAGTATAGCTAGATAACAATGGCATATTAAATGGTTTGGGGCTTTCCGGTCTCTCAATAGCTGAAACTATTAAGCGATTACACAGTGACCTAAGGCAAGGAATGCAACAACAACCACACGTAATCAAAATTGCTACAAATACCCCTATGGACATCACAATAGACATTACTATTGCTTTCCATCTTCCCAATGTTTTGTCTAGCCAATCTCCAATAGGATTATTTACTCCTGGATGTTCCTTCATTTCTATAGACAAAGTTTTCAAACCTTCCAATGCCCTCGTCACTGATCCATCTGGGGCAGTATTATTGGGAATGTACGTACAACAAAGATCACCAAACATTACACATACTCCTCCCTTCTCTGCCAACAGCATGCCCAGAGCCATACGGTTCTGTATAGCCATAAGTGAAGTTGGTGCTAGCTGTTCTGCTAAACCATCTACTGCATCCCTTGTCATATTCGCTAACCTCATCACATTATAATGCACATAATTAATCCTATCTACATTCTTGTTTGGGGTGACTGGAAAAAGAGCAGCTATTATTGGTATATTCTCAAAACCTGCTGCCACTTGGTTCGCTATCTTATATTCATCTGGCACACCTCGTGGAATCCCTATCGCATCAATATATGTCGGACTATTTAATGATAAATCTACACTTGAACCTATTGCTCTCTGTTTAATGATGTGTCTCCTACGTCTTCTTGTCAATGTTGCTGAATTTATGGTTTCCGTTCTGACTGCTCTGTCACCTATCAGAGTTATTGGGGCTCCCAGTCTTACCAAAGCACACACTCCCTTTGCCTTCTCAGGTATCCTAGTAAACAATCTTCGATCTCCACAATAATAATACAAACCTGCCCTAGCCCACGTACCTATTTTAGTCCCATTATCTACTATGATCTGATCACACCACTCCTTATTTATCTCCCCCAGGTTGCTGGTTGGTGATAGACGTTTAATTTCAAAACAGGTATAATTTGCTTTCTTTGGTGTAAATGGACCTGCCCGTGAAAGGTTGGTTATTGGTGGGAATATTGCTGCCAATGTGGTACAATTTTTTGGACTGGCCATCCGTGTCAATGCCAGCATACACTCATAGCCCCACGTATCATTTTGGTACAACGGGGCTGGTTCAATATATAAATGGGGTCTTGCATTAGCACATCCTACACAATCATCTAACCTCTGTTCTCTGGCTGTGGTAATTATCCATTCCAGCCACAAATTATTTTCCCCATATCCTGTGGCTCTTTCTATCATATCTTCTGGTTTTAACATGGTGTAATCTATTTCTACCACTCCATTCTTTTGTCCTACCGATAATGGCTCAGCTATTGTCTCATTTCTTTCCTCCTCAGGTGAACTGTCTACAACAAATTTTATTACTGCTTTTTTATCTGTTCCTGGGCTGTGCACCCCCATTATAAGGAAAAACTCCCCTGTATAATTGGCTGATCCCATTCTGGTGGATATTGAAAGGGTGAGTGGATTTTGGCTTGCACTATAATCTCTTTGTATTTTTAAATCAAATTTTGCCGAGGTACGGGTCCAAAGGCTTGGTTCTTTCAGGGACCAACCACCGGTATATGCTATTACCTTATTCCACGATGGACACCATTCACCCCTATAGGTTTGCCTAGACTGGTACGCCTTACAAACACTGTCCATATTCCCGTCCGTACATACATATACCTCGTACCCCCTCCATGAGCTATTTTTTCCCCCACAATTTATGACAGCGCATAGGTCGAAAGTAAATGATGTAGTCTTACCCCAAACATAGCTAATTACGAGTTGTTCACACGGTAACCTCGTATCGGCTATGGCTTTTTTGTGTCTCGATTTTGATATGGTGTTGTTGCTTTCCTGACCCTTAGTTAGGCTAAAAATTATTCCTACTATAACTCCTGAAATTATTAATAGGATCCCCGACAGTTTACAGTTTTCCCACAGCTTCATCTTGTTGCCCTCTCTTGGACTTTAAAGGAATAATAAACACACTCTTGGAAATTAAAATGGTTAAACACACAGTATACTTAATGGGAATATGCAATTAAGGAAAAATATATGGTTAAAATCACACAAAATAAAATGGTAAGGAATGACAATATAAAAATCACAATAGCAATATAAAGGTATAAAAAATAGTAAATATTAAAAAATATGAAAAACAATAGATATGAAAAATAATAAATATGAAAATCACAATAAGAACAATATATAATATGGTTATAAAGAATATATGGTAATACGTATTTCCACCTCCGTGAGTATTCACTCAAAATTTATCACTCAAAATTTATTGCACTTTTGGAAAATGATTCTACCGTCCTTCTCTTTGGTCACAGCACATTCACCTGGGACACCTGTCTTGTGAACGATTTGCAATTGTTATTGTACCACCTTGGCTCATTCCACTTTCTCCTGAACGTCCTCAGCCTCACCCACTGTACCGTCGTTGGAGGGGGGTCTGCTGCTGGAGATGGATTGACCTGGCATGAAAAAGTCTTAATGAGAGCAGTCAGTTTATCAAAATAGACAGTGTGAGATAATGGTGTCACAATGGCATCCGACAGTGCATTCCGTGGCCATGGAAACTGGCGACCTGTAAACAATTCAAAAGGGGTGAATCCTGTGATTCGGTTAACAGATGATCTTACTGACATTAAGGCCAATGGCAAAGCTGACAACCAATTTAGTTTTGTCTGTGCACAGATTTTAGCCAATTTGAGTTTTAGTGTGAGATTCATCCGTTCCACCTTACCTTGGCTGGCAGGATGCCAGACAGCACCAAATGCATGTTTTAGGCCTAAGGCCTTTTCGACGATTCGCAAATGTTCATTTTTAAAGTGACTGCCATTATCTGATCGTTAAAGCGAGGGAAACCATAACGAGGAATATAATGATTTATTAAACATTTTATCACCGCCGTACAGTCTTCTCTGCCGACAGGATAAGCTTCAGGCCATCCAGTGAAATAGTCTACGATAACCAGAACATAACGCTTACCCTGTACCCTCGTGATCATGTCTGTGAAATCAATCACGATTTCGTCCCCTGGACCACCGGTCAAAGGAAACGAACCCCTTGTTGGTTTAATCGTGGGTTTAACGTTATATCCCTGACAAACTTCACACGTGCTCACATGTGCTGAGACCATAGCTTTTAAAAAAGGATGCCACCAATATTCAAGCGCTCTAATCATCTGTTTGTCCCCGACATGGCTCACTCCATGAACCTCTACCATGATGGAATAACACGGACTCGCTGGGAGCGCCGGACGTCCGTCCGGAGCTTTCCACAGTCCGTCAGAGGCACGAACAGCTCCATGTTGTGCCCACACAGAGACTTCTTCAGGGGTACAGCGCTGATGCTCTTTACAAAGGTATTCCCTTGTGAATCTCGGCAATAAATCATTAGATGTTCTTTCTGATGTGCACATCATCTGCGAGGACACATAACCAGCAGCAGCTTTTGCCGCCAAGTCTGCTGCGTCATTGCCTCTGCTCAAAGAGCTATCCACTTTAGAGTGACCAGCGCATTTAATCACTGCCACCTCTGAGGGGATCATCAGAGCCTCTAAAAGGTCTCTGGCTTCACATGCATGTGTTATTGGTCGACCTGACGAAGTGATAAAGCCACAACGTTTCCACAACGGCATTTCTACGTGTACAGCTGTAACAACATAACCAGAGTCAGTATAGATGTTTACACGGTGTCCACCAGTATGTCGCAAGGCTTTGATCACTGCTATCATTTCTGCCCTCTGTGCTGACTGCTTCCCATCTGCTTGCCCTCTCTGTGATCGGTGCACAGTCGTGTGGTTCTCCCTCTTCCACCAAATCTGCCATGTTAATGCCCTCATGTGTGTATATGATATGGCCGGCAAGCAAAATTGCTGCAATGCGTCGCTGTTGTAAAGGGGAAAATGTGAATGATTCAGAATTAAAAAAAGATGCGATTGAATGCGTGGTTAAAACAATTAGGTGGTGGCCCATAACGATGTGAGACGTTTTCTTCACTATCTTTGCCAGTCCTGCGACAAACCTGCTGCATGGTGGCTGTCTTTGTTCTACACTGTCCAACAACATGCTAACATACATCAACACTTTTCTGCCCCCCTGGTCTTTTTGATAAAGTACCCCATGTGCACTTGACCCTGTCTCAGAGACGTCTAAGTGAAATGGTGATCTGTAATCGGCACTGCTGAGATTAGCTGCATGTGCCATCTGTTGTTTCAGGTTAATGAACGTCCGTTCAGCTTCCTGTGTCCACTCAATGTCTGCTCTCAAATTCTTCATACCCTGTTGTTTTACAAGATCTCTCAAAGGGGCTGTTAATGAAACATACATTGGAATATAATGTCTACTATACCCTGTTAGTCCTAGAAATGACAACATCTCTTTAACCGTGGTTGGTTTTGGATGACTCAGAATTCCTCGTCTATGGGCTGCAGTTAGCGTGGAGCCCTCTGGGGTGATCATGCGACCTAGAAATGTAACACAAGGTCTGCAAAATTGCAGCTTTTCCTTGCTTACCTTGAAGCCACTTTTGTGTAATTGTCTTAACACAGCTTCGCTCCCCTCCAGGCATCCTTGCTCTGTTTTGGCTGCCAAAAGGAGGTCATCAACATACATGATCAACACACAGTCTCCAGGCAAACTACAGTCCTGTAATTGTTGTTTTAATGCATGGTTAAAAATTCCTGGTGATAAAACAAACCCCTGGGGTAATCTGTTGTAAGAATATTGACAACCTTTGTATGTAAAAGCCACACACGCCTTGCATTCCTCTGCTAAAGGGATACAGAAAAATGCGTTAGCCAAATCAATACATGTAAACCAATTGTGCTCAGGTGTTATCACAGAGAGTGCAGTATACGGATTAGGCACTGTTAACGATGGTGTAGCCACAACAGCATTGATTGCTCTCAAATCATGTACCAACCTGTACTTATTCATGCTTGGTTTCGGCACCGGAAAAATAGGTGTGTTCCACCTAGACTTGTATGGTGTAATAACACCCCTCTCTAGGAGACCTTTTACTGTTGCGGCCACACCCTCGTCCGCCTCAGGTTTGTTGCGGTATTGTGGAATCCAGATGGGGTCAGGTGTGCTTAACTGAAAGTAAACTGGAGACATGTTACAAAAACCTACATCTGTTGGGCCCTGAGACCAAAGATCCTCAGGTAAATTTTTTATGATATCTGGTGCTCCCACACTATCTGACAGCTCCCTGCCATGGAATCTAGAAACCTGCACATGCTCTAAAGCTCCAGTGTCTCGTGTGGCACCTTCTATCCAATAGGCTTTGTGTTTAGGTGAATATTTAACATCTGTTTTTTCCGTGGGCTCCCAATCCTGGGTGGCCAACAGTGTTTTTGTAATCTTACCTAGCTCCCTGGCTTCATGGCTTGGGTGTAAGGCTAACGATATGTGAGGTGCTGCTGTGTCTGCCATCTCATACCACTTCAACTGCTCTCCTGTCAGCTTTACTGGAGCCATCACTCCTTCTTTACTCACAAAAATTCCGGCTCCCTCCAACACCCATCTGTCTCCCTCCACTTCCTGAAACATGTCTTCATAAATGGTTATGTCATTTCTGTCATAAAACAATGTACAATGCAATGGGTCTATGGGGGGTAAATAGATATCTAAATTTGAAATCCATGAACGGTATTTATTATACAGTTCCATTGTTGTGCCCCACTGTGCGTTATCATCTAATTTTACCCAGTAAAGATCAGCTGCCTCCTCCTCCCCACACGAGGTCAGCATCCACTGGCTGTCTGTCGTATTACCTGATAGGGAACAGTTAATGGTTGTACCATCTGGAAATTTAACAATTACCCCTTCTGCTGAGCACAGAATGCTAGCCCCTAATTTTATTAATAAATCTCTACCCAAAAGAGGAATGGGAGCATTGCTGGAGAAAAGGAACGAGTGTGATAAGCATTGATTTGCCACTTCTACTTTAAATGGTTGTGTCATTTTCCAGCTTTCACTTCCCCCAGAGAACCCGATGACTGTCACAGTTTTGTCACTCAGATCAGATTGTTTTATGCCGCCTGTGACAGTCGAATAGGTGGCTCCGGTGTCCATCAGAGCTTTTAATGGTTTGTAGTTTACCATTAACGAAATGAGAGGTTCTGCCCCAGCCCTCATTTCAGCTCTCTGGGCGTCCAGTCAACAATCGCTCGCGCCACCCTGCGGGCCCCCCGTCGGGAACGAGGGCACCTGGAGGTTGGAGGGTGGTGGAGGATGTTGCCCCGGGTTGTATGGGGTTTGTGGTTCCCTGCCGCAACCACCGGCACCACCTCTTCGAGGACCCCATCCCTCCGCAGGTGGTCCGTTATACTGACCTGAAAGCTGTGGACACTCTCTCATCCAGTGGCCTGCCTCACCACACACGTAACAATTTCCCCCGCCCTGCTGCCTCCCTCCATAAGACCCCCTCCCTCTATTACTATCCCTCCAATCGCTCCTTTGTCTATTTCCCCTCCCACCTGCTGCATGGGCGTCTGTACCATAGGGTGGGCCGTTATATTGGTAAGGGGGTGGCTGATAGGGTTGTTGTGGCATCTGCTTACTCTTTTTTGTCCCTCCCTCATTCTTTGCTTGTTCTAACTGTAGTTTTAGCAACTCTATTTTTATCTTTTCTAATTGTTCTTCCTCTTTTCCTGTTTTCTCAACAGCCCTATCTGTGTGGTGGACTAAATGCCTTTCCCATATTTCGTTACTAGCAATTGGAATGTCAGGGTTATTTTCCATTATTTGTTTAACACCATTAGGGGCACCTGCCATGACTGCTGCTCTGAATATGTCTCGTGTAATTGGGTTGGTTAAACTATTTTCCTCCACCATCTGTTCCCACTCAGCAGCGCACCTGAAATAATATGCTGCACCTGTCTCACCTGGTTTTATTGCGAAACTTTATGTTTTGGTATACGGTGGGTGGCAATGGGTACAATCGACCGGGTGCCCTGCCCACCATTGTGATTACCTTTGAAAAATCAACATCATTTGGATATTGTAATGTTTGGGCTTCGAGTTCAAAACTCCCCATCTGAGAGGCTGTCAAAATCTGACCCAACAGACACCTTATGTCACCCAAAGCCAGAACGGTACCATGACTCAAGGCCGTTAATTTACTCAACCACTTAGAGCCCCCTGATGTAATTGGAGGAAGTTTACTGGAAATAGCAGTCATGTCACTGTGTGACCAGGGCTGGTACTGCACCCCAGTGCTCTTTACTAACAATGGGGCTTGTACGCCTGGATATAGCTGATTAGTATGGTGACTCATTGCCTGCTCTCTCTGCTCTGGCTCGTTAGGGGGGCAATGATCAATTGAAAAATTAGACAACTGCTGCTCTTTTTCCCTTCCCCTAGTACGTTTTCTATTGGCTCCTCATCCATTACCATCGTTCCCTTAATACATACTGTATGCATTGTGCCCTGGGCCTGACCTGTTGTTTCTACAGGGCAAGATGCTCTACAACTTCCCCTTTCATCTTCACTTCCTGCTCCGTTTTCACTACCATCACTTCCCTCTGGAAGTTCCATATTTTCTGCCATGTGGCGCATTGTCTCATTCACCTGAGCTCGTGCCGCATGTACCTGTTCTGTCACTACCTTGCCCAGGTGTTGTACCTCCTGTCGAAGCTCTTCTAATTCTTTTAAATTACAGTCAAGGACCCCTTCCCGAACCTTAATCATGACCTGTTGTTTGCTGTGAGTCGTGTTTGGTGAGATGTAGGGTGGGGGCTGAGCAAGGGGCGGATACAATGGGCGGTACTGTTCAGGGGGCGGTGCTAGTGACTCAGTCTCCCTGTTTCCATCCTTCACTTCCAGTCTAACATCATCCTCTGTAGCCTTCACTTCCTTTCTATCATGTCTACTGGGTGATAAAGCTGTTGCCACGAGGGCAATGCGAGTCCATTTTCTTAACTATTTTTCTAAGTCACACCCTTTACTCTTATATCTACTTGCATTATGACATTTAATCGTTTTTTCATCACTTTTATGTCTGACTAACCTACAATGAGCCTTTTTCTCCATATTTCTTATTTTCGAGGTCAGGGGCACTTTAAGTTTCTCTGCCTCTTTAGTCCATGCATAATTATCACACAATTGTATCCAACATCCCTCGACCTCTCTTTGTCTCTCTTTCCTGTCTTTTGGTTCAGCCTGCGCTATCATCATATCAGTGATATTCTGCCATTGCGCTAATACGGTCGGACATTCGTATTCATCACACTCCTTTTGAAACTCTGCCATTCTATTATATTTATTTACTTATAGATATATATATATGTATTCAATATAACTTTCCTACTAGTTTCTTTACGATCGTCTCCTCACCCCAACTTAAATTATACACATACACACAGCCTACACACCACACATTCACACCAAATATCGAATTTATGGATTATCTCTTAATCCAAAGGACTTTAACCTGAAACAGACTTTAACTGTTTTAAATTTATGGCTTCCTTTGCCAAGGGAATCTAACCCGTAAAAAAGACTCTAACTGTTTTTAATTTATGGCTTTTTCTGCCAAGGGACTCTAACCCGTAAGAATCTTTTAAATCTGATTTTCCTTACTTTACTATTTCAATTTTACTCGTCTATTCATCGAGATGTTCATCAAATTCAACACAGAAATTTAGTATATCCAATAGCAGAATTCGTATTAACAGGTTCCTGCCTTACCTCTCTATTTTAGCCGGCTTTTGTGTTAAATCTGAATCCGTCTCGATCTTTTCCCTCCCCCGCAGGGTCCACCGGAATGTGGCGCGAAAACTTCTCTTTGTCTTCAAATCACGTCGGGGTCACCATTTAACAGACTTTTGAAACTTCAGCCCTGCATGTTCAAAAATTTGAAGAAAGTCAAAGAGATCGTTTTTCCCAATAAGTTTAAGTTTAAGTAGAATTTATTATCAGATGTAAAAGCTTCTTCCAGCTGGGGTTGTCTCTCAACATGAGCGAACAACTGAAACACACACTTCCGGGTTACAGATAGTTATAATATGTGACGTCGATTCTCTCTTCAGGCTCCTCCCCTTCATTGGACGGGCGTTCAATCCTCTGGAACCAATCACCTCGGGACATGTTAATCTGACTCCATTCTCCCCCAACCATTGGTCCCTGCAAAACATTTTGAAAATAGCCGGTCCTGCCAAAAGATGTGATTGACGCACACACATACACTCACACACTTGTTATCTGAGACCCTGCTTCTGCATTCCTCAGAGCTGTGTTACACACTTCTGCCAACTAGTTTTCAAGACAAAAAACCCAGCACAGCATGGAAATACTCATATCATTATATTTGACAGTAAAACAACAGTAAACATAAACTTATAATACATAGAACATCGTAACCCCAATAATGTCTGTGTCTTGTTTTTTGCTTACTTCACATATTTATCCAGGAATCATTTCATTGAACTTAAACATCTTTTACAGCCGCTTTCATTAAAAATAGCGCAGTTTGTGGTGCACAAATGGTTAAGTTTCATTCTCTGGAATAAGTCCCGCCTCTGTAACTCACGTCGTTAATAGCATTGGCTATCTCTTTCTATAGTCCCGCAAACACACTTCGCCAAGCCGTAGCACACGTGGAGAGTCTAGAGGCAGGGTCACAGGTGATTAGGCTTATAAAACATTAATATAATGCATAACAAATACAATTTGCCTTTTCAAAGTTGCACTGTTTTTGAGACCTTAAGCACTCAGTTATACATACAGATATTACCAAAGGTGGAATATATGCAGTGCTAAATGATAGACCTGCTACAAAGGTATTTTTCTTCTAACAAACCAAGGGGTGTATTGAATAAAGCAGTACAGTAGTGGTTTTGTAATTTGTCAATTGGTCTCCTATGTACTTATGCTGAACATGTTGCTTCTGTTAACTGCTTGTGATTTAAGAATTTGGGGAAATATATATAAGGTTAGACTAGTCCTATTTTTACATTTATTACAAGAATCATTTGTAAGTTGGAACTGGTATATATTTTAAAGAAGAGATGAGGCATATGGAAATAATATGGGAAGGGAAAGAATAAATAGTTAGGGTTGTCTTTCTGCAAAAATGTGCTTTATCTGTTGACTTGACTGCATTTCAGTAAGCATGTTAGTGACGGTGGTATGTAGAGGATCCCAGAAGTATGTGAAGGTGACCGAGACTGATGGAGAGTATAGCTTTCATCAATTTCACCAGGAAGTTTTGAAGGCTGTTAACTTATACAATTTATAGGCAGGGTTTTAAGTAAATTTTAATGTAATCATTATAACATTTTTTATTGAGCTTAATAAAATAAATCCTACTGTTGACTTCATAAATATCTGAAATAAATATTTTCCGTATTCAGCATTTAAAAGATTTGGCCTGCCAGTTGATGTAGCTGTTACCTTCAAGGATTCAACAGGGACTGAGGTTGATGCCGATATATTCAATGAACTCTTGCAACAAGGCAATGTCACTCTCACAGCCAGTTTGGATGATGGTATGTTCATGTACACATTGTTACGCTTCCACAGTTCTGTAAACATTTTAATATTTAAGTAATGTCCAGCTTAGAATTTGTTTTGTGTGGCGAGACATTACTTTTTATATCATGCCTGTTTAGAGCATGGTGTGATTTTTATTTTTATTATAGTTGATCTTTAATTTCTTTTTAACAAAGGGAAAAATAAATACAAGGCCTTGGTATTTTGCTGTAAGTCCTGTTGTGTATTAGAGAGATTTTGTCTTAATTGCTAGAAAAGTGTGTAAATTAAGCAATTTGTAAACTCCAATGTATTTGTGTTTTGCACTCTCCAGATGTATCTGAAGAGACCGAAACATCTCAAACATTGCTTTCTTCTAATGCATCAACAATGATTATTATTGATCCACCAACAAAGAAAGCAAGACTGACAGCTGGGAGCTGTGCTGATAAACAAGCAGCAAAAAATGTAAGTTTTTCTAAAATAAACTCTTCATTGTTCGACTGTTAAGTATTTTGTAAATAGTAATACTAATGCATTATTGGCCGCAAACAGTGTCTTGGAGAGTCATATCACATGACTACGAGAAATATATATTTTTTTAACGTTAGCTTGTTTACAGAAGTAAGTTGACCTTGCAAGTTCTGTTATGCACATCTCGAGACCCAAACGTTAACATGCTGTAATTTGTTTAACCATTTCTTAGCGCTTTGAATTGATCTGAAAGTTCCAAATGTGCATGTTTTTTTCTTTGCTTCATAAGTCCAACTTGGCTCAGTGGCGGAGTGATACAAATTGTGATACTGCCTGGCATTTAGATTCGAGACCCAGAAAGAAACTCTTGTATAACTGTGTTTTTCTGTTTCATGTTACAGATGGTGCACACGGTACTCAAATCAAAACCTGGTGGAGACAAAATTATGTACGAGTATGATAAAGCCAAAACCCTGTCAGACAGCACCCGCAGACAGTTAATTAACATGCTTGTCGCCAACATGATTGAAGTACATGGGTAAGAACTAAAATAAGTGATTGACTAGAATAGTGTCAATTAGAGTGTTGTGGTCAAAGAAAAGATTATATCTTTATAACGGATTAATCCACTAAATGTTGTTTTTTACTGCTTTTTCTCAACCCAATGTCTCTGCTCTATAACATAAAACAGAAGAACACCTCCACAAAATGTGCGAACAAAGTATGCACTTGGAATCGTTGCTTTATTTCCTTACTTGGAGGACCCATACTCCAAAAATGGATATGTGAGTTGTTTCTGGATATGTTAAATCTTTCAACAGGTTTAAATTCACTTTTTGCTGACCCATCCAGTATTGATTTTGCTAACTATATTAAGAATTTTTTTAGGAGCATTTCTATGATGCTTCAAGTGGTACTGGTTATCTAGCCTGGCGTATAAAGACAGTGCAGAGAAATACTTTCGTTGGTGAAAAAGGCAGACCTGTATCGTCTGAAACCAGTAGTGGCCCATTGTCAGAGAGGGAACCATTTTCAACCACAGAACAGCTGACTGGTGATGAGTGCAGAGAGGCAATATCAGTAATGAAACACTCTTCAGATGAGAACGTAGTCAAAGAAAAAATTAAGGCAACTTTCCAATACAGACAGTCAATGGTTCATAATACTGATAAGTCCCAAGATGTCTTGGGGCTGTTACCCTAGATTCCTCGACACACCTGGGGCCTCATTTATAAAGCTTGCGTACGCACAAAACGGGGCTGAAAACATGCGTACGCCAGTTCCTGCGCAAAAGGTGGGATTTATAAAGAAAAACTTGACGTGAAAATATACGCACATCCACGCAAACTGTGACCCATGCGTACGCACATTTTGAAGACTAAGCAGTTTGGCGACACTGATGGTGAGCTGAGGGATTGACGGTAGATTAATGAAATTAAACACATTGAACTTGAAAAGTTGCGCATATAGACCTATCCATATAACCATAAACATACTAATCACTTTCAACCCTCATTATGCGTCCTAATCATAAAACATGCATGTCCACAATTCCAATTTATATAAATAAATGGTAATAATCTATCAAATAAAAGTGCATCAATTTAATTTATTTTACTTTCATTTGCTAATGATCTAAGGGTGGGCGTATGGGTTTACCACTCATTGTCTGATTGCTATGACAGGTGTAAAGGCTTGAATGTGATCGCTGTAAACATAAATACTACGGTGAAACCCCATCTACGACATGATGGATGCGCTGGCATTGCTGGAGGACTATGCCAATGGCAGACTTAGGAGGGAAAGGGTGTTTAGAGACCGCGAAGATTTTCCAGCCCACGATGATGACTGACTAATAAGCCGATTTAGATTCCCTAGAGCCATGCTTTTGGATCTGTGTGCTGAATTGGGGCCAACATTACAAAGGCAAACTACACGAAACCGCTCCATCCCGGTACCATCACAAGTCCTGTCAGTTTTAGGATTTTTGGCAACCGGGATTTTTTTCATGCGCATAGCTTGATTTGGAAAATTATAATTCTGTTAATTTGACATAAGTCTGGGATTTCACAGCCATCACTGAGCTCCTTATGCCTGCTGTTTTGAAAGGGATTATTAAAATGACAAATCGATACATAAAGTTTCCTTACACTATTCGGGAACAGGCCAATATCAAAAGGCCATTTGCAGCAATGTCCGGATTCCCAAATGTAATCGGTGCAATTGACTGCACTCATATTGCTATAAGATCTCCACATGAGAACGAGTACATTTATGTGAATCGAAACGTGCATTACATAAATGTGCAAGTTGTTCGTGACGCCAATACTATGGCTACCAAACAAAATAAATTTCCTTTCCTCCACCTCAGTCACAAGAGCCTCTCTGTTTCTGTGTCTGTGAAATTTCTCTTTTTCCCCTTAGTTTCCATTGCTGCTATTATCACGCATACAGAACCTCTTGCTCATTAAGATGCACGGCCATTCATGAGGTGATTTGCATGTGCTATATATGGTTGAAAAGGGGCGGGTTGAGGGCGGGATGTCGATTTTTTTCACGTGCGCAAATTATCAGGTAGACTGTGATTTATAAAGTGAAAATTGCGTGCAGTTGTGCGTACGCACAGTTTTATAAATCTGATTTTTTTTTGCGTACGCTATTTTTGGCTTTTGTGCGTACGTACACTTTTAGTAAGGTTCCTACGCACAGTTTTATAAATGAGGCCCCTGGTCTTGTAAGTTTAAAACTTAGTCTATCATACTTTTTACACTCTGTATATATGGTGCTGTTGTTTATTATTATCAGTTTATTATTATAAATTTATTTTTCAAGATTGAACTAGATTTTTCACTGCTATTTGGAGAGGAGATTGTGGGAAAGTTTCTGGCAAAGTGGTCAACCTTCAAACCCCAAGTAATCAGTGAAGGCAAAGGATTGCCCTCTAATAACCACATTAGAGAACTCATCATAAATGCTCAACATGAATCTGGTGATGGTAAGATTAACTAACATTTGAGACTATCTGCATAAGCACCAACATTTTATTTCTCAGTAGTTTTTATGAATAACTTGATTTATACTCTATGAATCAAACAATAATGTTCAAGAGTTAAATTAACATATGGTTTGGTGAACAAATGTTTATTTCATCTTTAACAATAGACTCAACTGGTTGGGACAGCGACATTTCAGCCCTGCTGCTGCTACTTCATCTCCTAGCGCCAATATCAAAAGGACACAAAAAGGCAGCAAGGATTAGTCCTCTTCAAGCAGCTGACCATTTAGTGAGATTTCTAAAGGTATGTTTCTCTAATTATCAGCATCCCACAGGTGGTACAGTAGCATTTATCTGCTAATATCCTAGTCATATAATCTTGACAACCTATATATCATTGAAAATGCTCGGTCTCGATTTAAGTTCACAATGGGAATTTGGGTTTTATGATAGGAAAAACATGTTAAAGACCTATGGCTTTAATTTTTTGTAGCATTTTTAGGGTAAAACATTTTTATGAAAATAAAACTTCATTAAAAATATTGCTTTATTAATCGAATTAACTTAAGTCAGGGTTCCTCAACTTTAACCCTGGAGGGCCAATGCCCTGCAGATTTTAGCTCCATGCCTAACAAAGTTTTTCCGACTCAAGTAAACTTAATACAGTTTCTAAATGTCTTTAAAATTAAACAAAGATTAGCCTTAGACCAAAGCATTCTAGTTACAGTAATTTGAAGGTTGATATCACCAATGAGATCTCAATGTATTGGCTAAAAAGGGATGTATTTTGCATAATCTATTCATAAGTTAGATTTTCCTTTTCTTTTTCCAGATGGGAACCAGCATTCCATTGTTTTTGGAGAAGTTTGGAGCTGCTCAGCCTTTCCTGTTGTGTGTTGGAGAAAATACGAAGAGGATTCAGAGGTACTTCGTTATCGTGGACATGAAAGCAGTTCCATGCAAGGCTCAGACGTCTGTGGGTGCTTTTAATGAACTTTTTAAGGCGCACTTTGTGTTTGGCACATCATACAGCGAAAGTTTGTCAAGCTTCTACGTTTTCATCCAAACTGCCATTTACAAGATTGTCGTCATTTAAAGTTCCTTCATGGACTTTACCCTGGAAAACTGTTGCGGCTACGATGTGCAGAAGTTGAATGTTCTTCAGTGTTTGGCACATATTCAGGTTTCCAGAAACATTTAAAAACTGTTCATGGTGATGGGGCAGTCCAAAATGTATGGGCAGCTGTGGGTGAGGCCTTCAGTGAAGAAGATCAAACAACTTTTGAGACGAATATTAACGAACTTGAACCAACGCCTTCGACTTCTCAACACAACACAGTGGTGCCTGAGTCAACACCGATTTCTGCAAATAAAAAACAGTTGCAAGAGATGTGTGGCTCCATTGTGGCACAATTACAGGCATCAAGAGTTGCTAACAGTACAGTTCAGTCTGTTGTTGTTTCTGTGGAAGAGTTGGTAAATGAAATTCAAACCCATACAAGAGAAGCTGTTTTGAGGAGTCTTCCTTCTGTTTTGCGGTGTGAAGAATTTACCCATCAAGTCCAAGCTGTATTTGATGGTATAGATAATCCCATCACTGACTTCAACACTGAGGCAAAACGACAGAAGTATTTCAGAGAAAAGTGGGAAATAGTTGAACCTGTTGAGTGTGTTCTTGGAGTGCGATATGATGTACGTCGAGATAAAATAACAGGAATCTACACACCAAAGTCCCAGTCACCGATAAATTTGTGTATGTTCCAGTTCTTAAAACACTTCAGTCCATGTTTAAAAACAAGGAAATATTAGAAGCTTTTGAACTAGTGAATCGATGCCGAGAGGACATTTATGAAGACATTAGTGATGGAGAATACATCAAAACTCACCGCCTCTTTTCCCAGGACAAAGACTCATTACAGCTTCAGCTTTACTATGATGACTTTGAGACTGCCAATCCTTTAGGAGCTAAAAAAGGCATTCATAAACTGGGTTGCATTTATTTCATTTTACGAAACCTTCCACCAAAATTTAACTCTGTTTTGATGAACATTCATACTGTTGTCTTGTTCTATTCTGAAGACCTAAAAAAATATGGATTTGATGCTATTCTTAAACCACTTGTTGAGGATCTTAAAATTCTTGAGACAAATGGGATTCACACTGCTCTATCAGACACCCCTGTAAAAGGAACTGTAGTGCAAGTAACGGGGGACAACTTGGCACTTCATGGGTTATTTGGGTTTGTTGAGTCGTTTAGTGCTGCATATTGTTGCCGATTTTGCTTGACTGCAAAAAGTGCCATTCAAACCATTTTCACCGAAGATCACCCAGATCTGGTTCTTCGTTCTAAAGAGTTACATGCCGTTCATTGCAATGAGGTACTGGATCATCCAGAGGTCTCTAGTTTTGGGGTGAAAAAAAATTGTTTGCTTAACTCATTGGAGTTCTTTGAAACATCTGAGAACTATGCAGTTGATATAATGCATGATATACTGGAAGGAGTGGCACAGTTTGAACTGAAACTTGTTTATCAGCATTTGGTGAAAAAATATATTTCTGTTAAAGAGTTATGTGAACGAGTTCAAAGCTTTAACTACGGTTACCTTGAAAGAAAAAACAGACCAAGTGGACTAAAAATGGATGACAGCAAAAACCTTGGATTGAATGCAGTTCAGTCATGGTGCTTGTTGCGCAATACGCCACTTATTTTTGGAGATGTTGTGCAAAAAAATGATTCTGTATGGTATTTGCTATTACTTTTGATACAGATTGTAAACATTGTTTTCTCTCCAAGAGTGACTCATGGTATGACATACTATCTAAAACATTTGATTTTTGATCACCACACTTTATTCAAAACCCTGTTCCCGGATAAGAATCTGTTACCAAAACACCATTTTATAATACATTACCCCAGGTGCATTCGCAAAATTGGTCCCCTTTTACATGTCTGGTGCATGAGATTCGAAGCGAAACATCATTTTTTTAAACAGTCAGTACGAAATTTTAAAAATCTTACTAAAACATTGGTAAAAATGCACCAAACTCATATGGCATTAAATTGGGAAAATTTTAACTTTCAAAGACTTAAGCATGGACCTGTAAAAACTGATCTGGCTTTTGATTTAGAAGGTGGAGATGTTTTAAGCAGAAGGCTAAACCTATCAATTTATTCTGATGTACACACAACCACCTGGGTAAGTTATGGGACAGAGTATCATACTGGCATGTATATTTGCAGTGGTGTTGAATCTGAAATTCCAGTTTTTTAAAAAATTGTTCACTTGATTGTGAAAGATGAGGAGGTTTTTCTTTTAACAAGCCATGTCCATACTGTGTGTTTGGACGATCATTTGCATGCATTTGTGATAGAAGATGTAATGGGTCCTTATTCAGTGTTTTTACCCGATGAATTGCCTTACCACAGACCATTTGACAAACAGTATTCATACAACACTGATGATAGAAATGCCTATATTGTGCCAACATGTCACTTATTTTAAAAAGTTTACTTGCTTTATATTGTTTCATGTGTTAATTGTGAGATGTTTAATAAAACCACTTGTTTGAGAAATCAACTGTGTAATTTACTTTTTAATACACGAATACTCTTGAAACATTGCTTCAGATGTTTTAACATGTCTTTTCATTTAAACTAACGAATACTATGCGGTTTATTGAGGGTGTGTATTTTTAAATTTGTGGGTTATTTAGATGCAATATATTGTGGTGTTGAAGTAAGTCTGCAAAAGGTACAGATTTTCTGGCAGCAGTGGCAGTCGACACTTTTTATAGTTTTTAATGTCAACTCTGTACACTAGTGTTAAAAATATCTAGAGTTAAAATAAATCTAATTTGTGTTAAATTGTAACTCTTTACTCTAGTGTTGAAGAAAAGTAACACTTTGTGGTGTTGAGCAGTGTTGTTTTTCAACTCCACATTGTGTTATTAGAACTATGTCATAGTGTTAAACAAGTAACACTTTCAAGAGTGTTGTTTGAACTCTATAAATATTGGGACAATATGTACACCCGTTTGGAGTTGATATTAACTCTAATAGAGTTGGATTAACACTGATGATTTTGCTGTGTACTGGCCCCGTAAAAATGCAGATGCCATGTCAAAGGCCTGTCACAGGCCAGATAAGGAGCTCTGGAAACGATATAAAATAAGAATAATCTCAGAGACTGGTGAGAAAACTTAATACAAATAAATTAATATGGAGGGTACACTGCCTTTACATACATAAAAATTGATTACCAAAATTATAAAACATAAATTTACTGTGTCCTTAGACAACTACCAGACAGCTAGAGAGCGAGCCAAAAAAGCTGTTGAAACATCTAATGTGGAAAGTGAGGAGTGGAAAACATGCGTAAGAGTTAGATACTGGACAGATACTGAAGGTAAAGTCACTGCTTTTTTCATTAATTATATCACTGTAAATAGTATTATGTTGTTATCAGTTAAATTTTTTTGAATACACTGTAATCAGAACAGACTGTGCTATAATAATATGTTAACAGAATGTTTATAAATGATTGTGTTTTTGAGAAAACAGTGTTTATGCATGCTTGGTGAAAAACTAAAAATGTAAAATTATTGAGAAGAAGTGCATAATGAGCTTTAAAGGTACAGAATGTTGCTGAGATGGAACAGCTTTAATGAGAGATTAAAAAAAATTGGAATTAGAAAGTATATTTTGACGAAAGAAATGTATAGAATTTGTTTGTAGTTTATTCCGAATATAGTGATTAGAATATTTATAATAAAAAAATATTGTAATAAACTTTAGCAATATTTTTTCTTTATTTTTATCAAATAAATGCTGCATTGATGGATGTTAGAGACAAGTCTTACTGATCCCAAAATTTTAAAGCATCAGTGCACGCACGCACGCACGCACGCACTCACTCACTCACTCACTCACTCACTCACTCACTCACTCACTCACTCACTCACTCACTCACTCACTCACTCACTCACTCACTCACGGTTTTATCCTGAATTAATAGGAGAAAATGAGATGCCACCGAAACAAAGGAAAAAATCAACCATGTCTTCTCAAAACCCACAACCAAGTGTCCCTAAGCCCCCAAGCTGTAAGTAACAGATTTAACTTTTGGAATTTCTTGTTGTGTTGATTTGATGATGTGGTGTCTGGTGTGGGTGTCAATTAGTGAACATGCAAAAAAAGCTAAGTACCAGCTGTTGTGAACATATCATTTTTATTAATATCTTTTCTCAGACAAACCACCTACTAATATCACAGTTACTGCCCATCCATCTGAGGAAGATGTGCCATACCTTTTTTCGAATGATCTTTTTCATGGTATGTGCATTTGATGTTTAGTTTTTTAATCTGCTATATCTGTGTGTGTGTGTTTTAAATATACCAGTTTCATTTAATGTTTTAAAAGAAGTTTATTTTGCTTTTCAAAAATACAGAATAATATTATAACGTGAAATATTATAACAATGTAAATGTTTTTTTACATTAATAAACATAAAATTTTTATTCATATCTGTAATTAAAATCATTAGCTGTTACTCCAGTCTTCAGTGTCATATGATCCTCAGAAATCATTCTAATATGATGATTTATTATCATTTCTGGAAATTGCTGATTAATAGTTTTATATTTTAGCTTTATTTATTTTTATGATCAATAAAAGGTTAAAAAGGAACAACAATTATTTTGAATTAATTTGTTTATTAATTTAAAACATCCTTGGTAAATAAAAGTAAAGTCATAGCACAGATTTAAATTGTTAGAAAATATTTTGGATAAATGCTGTTCTTTTTAACTTGTTATTTGTCAAAGAATCCTAAAAAAATCACAGGTTCTAAAATATATAAAATTAATCATTCTAATAATAAATCAGCATATTAGAATGATTTCTGAGAATTACGTGACACTTAAGATTGGAGTAACAGCTGATGAAAATTTTGCTTTGCATTACATTTTTCAATGTTATTATTTTTTCTGTATTTTTGATAAAAAAAATTCAGCCTTGGTGAGTATAAGAGACTTCTTTAAAAAAGTCAAATGAGATGGTGTGAATATTTTTATAGCTTGTTAAAACTTTTTATTGACCTATGCATAATCTAAGTAAAACATTTGGTGAAATGTATAAAGTTTTGGAAAATGAGAAAATAACCATAACACAGAAAATTTTTCACTTACAGAAAATACCCATGACATCCAAGAAACCAGTCATGCAGAGGGTGCAGTAAATGCAGGTAATTGTATCTTTACACTTTTTAATTACAGTATATTACTATACATTAGGCCAACGCACTGCATCTGGTAACACCTTAATGCCAATGTCTATAATTTATTACTACTACTATGTACTTACATCAAACAAATAAGTACTCTTTTTTACCCATCCCTCTTCTCCGCCTTGACCTGTCAATCCTCTTGCCTGCTGTGGCTGCAGCTCGGGCTGACAGGCGTGCTCACAAACTTTTATTTACGGAGCAAATGATAAACCATTGTCCAAGAGAAGTATCTTTATTTTTTATAAAAATGCAAAAAGAAGTTATTTTGGTAGCCAAGTAACGTAATATGTGGATAGCCATTGCGTTTTTAAAATTAATTTGCATTGAGTCTGCTGTATTTGTTTTGCGCATAACTCGCAAGCATGTGCATGACCTTGCTTTAAGTTTAATCGAGTAAATCATTATACACAAACAATGGATCCTCAATTAATCAGTGATAATTTGTGCATTGTATCAAATTACATTAGTAAGTGCATACTAATTTAGGCCACCTAATATAGGTATTTTTTTTAAATACCACGCATATGGTTTGATAACACCAAGCAAATATTTGAATGTCAAAATGCCTTTTTTTTCTATTTTTATTTGTCAGATCTCCAGCAACTTATTAGACAATCTGAGCAGCGGGTGCTGCTAGCTATAGAAAGAATGCAGACAGACGTTGCAAATTCTATTGAGCGCCTAGTTCAGGCCATTCAGCAAAACCGTCCTGTCCCTGCATCCACCTCAACACCATCACAGGAGACCATTGAGGGGCCCTGTAAAACAACGCAGGAGCTGCAAGTGTTGCTTTTACTGGAGGGCACAGAGGAAAAAAGATGGTATGTCAAAGTGATACTTCACCCCAGAATAAACATTTTGCCATTAATGTCATTTCAAACCCATAAAAGCTTTGTCTTTGGAACAGAATTTAAGATATTTTTAGGCATTCTGAGTGGACGATCAGACCGAACTACTGGAAAAGCTATCCAGGCACATGACCTCAAGCACTTTTGAGCTCCGAGTTTACTTTTTTCCAACTTCAGGCGTTCAGCGCTTCGCCCCAAATGCTAGCAAATAAAATCTCAAAATTGTATTTTACAGTCGAACCACTGATGTCATGGATTGTTTTACCAATCTCTTTACGTATATGGACGTTGATTATGTTAATTATATTGCTGTCTATGGGAGGGCCATAGAGTTGTTAGAATGCATAAACAATATCTTTACAGATTTGGAACGACACTGGGGTAAGTGTTAAATGAAATTTTTTTATTTTGGGGTGGAATAAAATATACTTTAAAGACTTTTTTCAATTTGGAAAATAAGAGCTTAAAGTGTGTGAAATATGTCTTATATAACATTGTGATGGTGAGCTCGTTTGTTAGAGTTTTACATCTTTGTAAAACACAGCCTGTGTGCATGTTACTTTTACTTTAAAAGGACCGTTTATCCGCTCTAGGTAAAGAGAAAATAAATGGTCTGGTTTCTAATTTTACAAAAATTTCATTATTTTTGCTGTTTTGAAAACATACCGAACTGTGTCACCTCTGTGTTGTATCAATGTATTAACATTTATTACTGTACCTTCTTTTCTAGGTGCATGTGCCAAACAGTTTCCCAAAAAAACTGAAAAGGAAATTGATTTTTGCATTGGGGAAACCCTTAAACATGCACCTCATCGTGCCAAGGTGGCCATTACACCTGTAAATTGTTATATTCAATGAGCTATTATTCACTCTGAAGAATTTTCTATGTTTTTGCTTAAACTTATATAAAACATCATCATATTTTTAAGATAGACAAAGAGAATCCAAACCAAACAAAGGAGAAAAATATGTACTTTCTCAAAATAATCCAGTTTTAAAAATCTGCAAAAGTATGTGAATCTTGCCCACTTTTTGCAGAAATAACTGCAGCTAATGGAATTCATTCCATCCATGATAGCCAGTTGTCCATGATACTACCAGCGCTCAAATTTCTCCTTTAAATTAACTACTAATCCTAGAGATTAACTTCTTAATGTACTATTAAATAAACTTCCCAAATAAGTATATATTATTATCTTCTGTTTGGATTTGCTTTGTTAACATGCAGGACTTTTTTGTTTTACATATCCAGAAATGTAGAAAAGATATTCAAACATAACTGAAGTGATTTGAAAATGCTTTTTTAATTTTTTTGACAGGAAGCACTTACGGAAAAGTCACATGAGTTTCACACATTTTTGTGAAATTTTTTTTGTGAACAACATGTGAAATTCATATGGACAACCCAACACCACAAGCGGGCAACATGTGATCACACGTGGGCAACATGTCACCACATGTTGCAGCACATGTGGAAAAGATGTTACCATAGGTTATGACGTTTAGAGCACATGTGTAAAATTAGACTCTTTCCAAAGTGTAAATCACATCACAATACTGACCTTTCAGATTCACTTTTTGTAATGTCAAACACAAAACATTTGCATGAATACAAATGGTATCTGTATAAAGGCACAAATGCTGCAACTATTTTTTAAAATCTTTATTTAAATTATTGATTAAAATATTGGCCAGATACAGTGTTCAAATCAGCATGTTAACACTTTTTGCAACAGTGCAACATTTACATTTGGTATTACTAATAAATTTCATACAATACAAAAAACATTATAAATTATTAACATTAACAATCTACTGACCAAAAGTGAAATACTGACCAGAAACAGTTAAGTTGTCAATGCACTTAAAACTATTAAAAATGTAAGAACTGCAACATATCTACACAAAACAAAGTTGATAGTGCAGATGTGTGTGTATCACCGCGCTAAATGCGACGTGTGTGTGTGTAGATCTGTGTGCAGACCCAGGCTGAATGTGAGTTATGTGTTTGTGTTGCCCGCACTGAATGTGCTTTGTGTGTCTGTGTTGACCTGCACTGAATGTGCTTTGTGTGTTTGTGTTGACCCATGTTGAATGTGACTTGTGTGTTTATGTTGACCTGGACTGAATGTGACTTGTGTGTTTGTGTTGACCCATGCTGAATGTGATGTGTGTGGGAGTAGATCTGCGCTATTTGTGACGTGTGACAGTGTGTGTGTCTGTAGACTTCCACTGAATGTGACGTGTGTGTGTGTAGATTTGGGTGTGCAGACCCACGTTTAATTTGACTTGTGTGTTTGTGTAGACCCCTGCTGAATGTGATGTGTGTGTGTGTAGATCTGTGCTATTTGTGACGTGTATGTGTTTTATTCAAGAATTTAATCTTTCTCTAAACTGTTTGGCATTAAACAAACTAAACAAGTATTTTCTTGTCTGTATACTACAAATTTGTCTGACAGTTGGCTTAGGTCCAGAGCAGTTAATTCACCAAATTCAAAAGATATTGACATCACATGCTTAATCTGGCACCGAGATTCACCATAGTAGCCTTGAAGAAACAACCTAGGTTTTGACACACACTTTCTCACAAGACATAATGCATGTTCACAGCCAGTGTGACTCTCAACATTGGCAAAACCAACTATTTGACAAACACTACCATCAGATATCCTGACCAGAGTGTTATCTCTCTTAAGTTTTCTTCTACATTTACATTTACATTTATTCATTTGGCAGACGCTTTTATCCAAAGCGACTTACAAGTAGTTTTATACAGTGGCACATTACTGCAGAGCAATCAGGGGTAAGGTGCCTTGCTCAACGGCACTTCAGTCATGACCTGCTGACACTGAGATTTGAACCAGCAACCTTCTGATCACAGGCCCAACGCTTTAACCCCCAGGCCACAACTGACCTCTTGAGAGAAATATCTGTGAGTTATATACAGCTTTGTGGTAAAATATTGCTTAATCTTTGACAGGGTTTTCAAGAAACTGCTCAACAGCATCCTTTTCATATAGATCAAGAGCTCTAGAGCAACCGTGACCAAAAAACACAGTGCCATTCACTCTTCGTACATGTTTAGTTGCATTGAAGCCATCAACCACTGTGTCAAACAGCTGCTGCACTCTAGGATGAGCATTCAGCATCAGAACCTTGCCCATGCTCTCTACTTTTTTTAGTAAGAGAAAAGATTTTACTATCTGTAAAGGTACAGATTGTGTGCCATTGTAGAGTTTCAACAGAAATCCATTGCACCCTTCAAAACTGTATGCACTATAACACCACAGGGGGCCCCAGTTTCTGACACTGTCATTAAGATGTAAAAGAATGTGAACATTGTATGTCATATGGGGTCTACCATACAAGGTCTCAAAATTTAGCACAAATTCATTTAGGTGTTGAGATGCATAAAATAGCTCCAGCTGCGTAATGCATGTTGTTTGCAGGACATAAACTGCTTGGCACAAAAGGAGGAAGTGCTCAAAAAATCTACGAGGAAGAACAGATTTTAAAACAATGGGAGCATAAAACAAGAGAAAAGCTCGCCATTCCGATGCTTTCCAATAGGCTCTGGTTAAGATAGATCTTGGCATTCTTGTGATGTTGGATGGAGGTTGAAACTGTTCAATTTTCCTATCTATTTCATTTGCTCTGGTTCCAATATACCAGGGCTCTTTGTGGAAAGAACTGTCAAACCACAGGGTAGACAGCTGTCTCATCACACCTAAATCAATGCAGTGCATGGAGTCAACAATAAATCTAGAAACAATATCAAAAAAAGGCAATGACCTTAAAGGTGTGGGTCCTTTTACACCAAAGTTTTCACCAGTCCCTACATTTCTTTGGCATTTAATCATATCTGTGTGAGAGCGTTCGGTCACTTCTTCGTGATAAGGATATACTTGAACATGTCCTCTACCTTTCTCAACTCTTTCCCCTGGATGCAGACACCAGTTGCAGCCAAATTTGCCATTGAATTGCTTGATATTTTACAACATGGCTCTAGCAACACTATCACATGAACAAATTATAGCATACACATAAGATTTCACAATCTTAGCATTTGAACACCACTCAAAACCGACTGAGCTGAGCATTTTCATCTCATTGATAAAAGGTCTAAAAAATGTGGAGATGGATGGCTTTTTCGGACCAAACCATAGTCCTGTTAAAAACATGGTCTTTTTCCTTATGTTTGGTGGAAGCTCATTTATGTGACATAACCAATGCTCCTTGGTACAGTGGGGACCTCATCATGTCATCATTAACCTAGAAAAAGCATGGGTCATTTTAGTTACAGCACTGCATTATCAGGAAACAACTGCAATATACATACATAAATTCATTTCATACATACATACATACATAAGTTAACTGGCAATAAGCATTCAAACAAATAGATTAAATTAGATTTGTTAAGGTCAAACAAACTCCACTGACTCACCCATAAACTACAACGCAACCAACTTTCAAAGGGCTGAAAGTGTTTAAAGACTTATTGTAGAATAGTCTTTTTGTGACTCCAGTGATTTAGCATTAAATAATATAAAGCAAAGAGGATAATTTTTGTGCACAAACAAATAACAATTATGAATGTATTAAAATTCTTTACCAACTTTCATGTTATTTATCACATCCGGGAAAATGCTTTCAAGATCACCAAGCTCTCAATGACGGTGAATCTGGGGTCAGCACCGCCTGACGCATGCACTTGATGTTGACGTGAATGTTTTGTGCGACACAGACCCCAGATGCACTGTCATTGAGATCTTGGTGCTGTATTAAACGCACGTTTTTGAATATTGAAATTGTTGAATATAGTCATTATTTGTATTTGTTTGCAAACATAGAGAATTCTCGTTGCTTTATTTTATTTAATGCTAAATCACTGGAGTCACATGGACTATTTTAACATCGTCTTTACTCACTTTCAGCCCTTTGAAAGTTGATTGCGTTGCAGTCTTTGGTGGAGTTACAATACACTGGTGGTACAATGCACTGTATGTGTACATATATTGTAATGAAATCCAACAGAAAATAGTATAATATTTTTTTCTAAAAAATCTAACTGTAAACTCGACTTGAATAGTGAATAAACAATGAAATACAATAATTTGAAATGTTAATATAAAATGAAGAAATGGTCCTACAATTTGTTCAGAATCAGAAGTTGTGTCATCACCACCATCATAATCACTGCTGGAGTGGTGCTTCATAGAGAGACAACAATAGCTACTATTAGCCAAATAAGTGCAATGACACAAAAAGATTGTATTATTATTGTTCAATTGTTAGCCTGTTTATTTGAGATAGAACAATTAACTGTCACTTTTTAAGCGTGTGTTTACTACTAGTTTTGCTGATAAAGATTGAGCCAAACATAAACAAAGCAAGACAATAGTTCTCAGCTTTAACACCAGTTCAACTGCATACTCACTTCAAAGTCCAAGCCTTCACTGCCACTGTTTGTGTAGTCATCAAGAGACTGCTGTTTAAAGGGAAAAATGGTTGAAATTATATGAATTGTTTAATGTGATGCTTAATCTCAAATGTTTTTGAGTTGGACATGAAATAAACGACAAAACAACAAACTTGTTCATGTTCATCGTCCAAACTCCCCTCAGCCTCATCACAGTCCTCCACAATGTGCCCAGTGTCCAAACCTGTTGCACCTGTGCTATCACTTTCACTGGTTGTCTGGTCATAAAGAGCCTGCTGCAGAAAATGAGATACAGATGGTATTAAGCGTTTAATGTGGTGCTTAATTACAACTATATTTATTATTAATTACAACTATGGGGGTCAGCTGTGACCTAGTAGTTTGAGAGTTGGGCTTGTAATCAGAATGTTGCCGGTTCGAATCTCAGTACCAGCAGGTCATGACTGAAGTGCTCTTGAGCAAGGCACCTTACCCCTGATTGCTCTGCAGTAATGTGCTACTGTAAGAAACTACTTGCAAGTCGCTTTGGATAAAAGCATCTGCAAAATGAATAAATGTATTTTATGAATTATAGGCCTTTCACACTGGACATTATAAAGCAACGTGAATGTGAGACGCAATGACAAGCTGGACTAAAAATAATAGCTCCATTTGAAGCCCATCAGACTGCATGCGATCACTCATGTTGCAGTGTTTCCTATACAATGCAGGAATATGACTCATCCCTAGTATGTACTAGTATTAGTATGTGAAAACACCTAGTAAACCTACTTGTTCCGGTTTATCATTCAACCTGGGACCCGTTTCAGAAAGCAGGGTAAGTGCAAACTCAGAGTAAGTTAACCCCAGAAAACGGGATACTCTGGGTTTTCAGTTTCAGAACGCGAGGTATATCAAACCCGTGACCGCGGGGTAAGTCAAGCCTGTTTCAGAAATCAAGGTATCTTATACTTAGAGTGAGTAACCATAGTAACCTACTCTGTGAACCTAACCTGGTCAGGAGCAGGTTTTATTCCACTAACCCGAGGTTTGTTACAATCTCCGCCCCTTTTAGAAGCACGAGCGGTGTTGAAATTGCCTTCGCCGTTAGTTTTTTCAATCGTTTTCCTTAATCGCACACAAGTTCGTAACACAGACATTAAATGTCCGTTTATTCAGGAACCCGTAGACGAGGAAGCTGCATTCATTCAGAGAGAGTTACATTTACGTCGGGAGAGAATATATGGTGAAGCCACGTTTGGATGTTTTATCATATCCGGAGGATTTGTTATTTGAGCGATACAGTTTTTCTTTACAGTCCATTAAATATATCCACACTCTGCTTCATCCTTACATCACAAACCTCTCTCGTCGTGGCTGCGCTCTTACATCTGAGCAGATTCTCTGTATGGCTTTACGTTTCTTTACTAATGGAAGCTTTCTTTATAACACCGGGGATGCAGAACACGTTAGCAAGGCAACTGTATGCAGAGCAGTAAGAAAAGTGTGCATCGCTCTCAAGCACTTTATATACATGTGTGTTAAGTTTCCTGTGAGAGCCATCAAAGAGGAGTTTCATAGGATTGCAGGTGAATGGTGAACGCCTTTCTGAATAAGCTGATCAAATAAATGTGCTCTTGCTGCCAACTCTAATAATTCAAATACCCTTTAGGATTTCCCATTGTGATTGGGTGCACATTTAAAAAGTCTCACTCGCCCCGTTCTGTTCTGGCTTCGAACTGCCGTCGGTCCGAACGAGGGACGGGCGCTCTAACCACGAGCCTAACGACCACAGTCCCTATTGCATCCGTCGCTAGAGCATCACTAGCTGGCCTCCGTTACACATAGCTGGAGCAGGGGCAAGCATGGCCAGTTTTTTGTCTTCTACAGCCACAGTGCTCGGTTCTCATATACTCAAAACTTTCAAGGCCAGTTTATTAAATATATCAAACATTTCCCAGTCAGGCATCCTACTACCAAGAGCATTTAAACTCATCGGACTGAATGATGTTTTTATATTTTATTCTCAGCTGCTGCCATGTTCTTTTTATTGCAGAAGGATTGCACCTACATGACAAAAGTCGTAGGTATATATGTTTATATGTGTGTATATATATATATATATATATAGATATATATATAGATAGATATATAGTGCCTCCAATTCGACTGGCGAGAAATAAACGGAGCGCTTTTTGTCACGTGGCGTTGCCATGGTGAATCGTGTTATCTTCGCTCAATTGATGATGGCTTTTTAAAGCCGCGGTGAACACGCGTAACCTCGAGTAAACTTACTCAGAGTGGATTGAACTGATTGAAACCAGCTGTTCTGAAACAGAAAACTCAGAGTAGCGGTTATCTGAGTAAATCAACTCAGAGTTCATATTTTAACTCAGTGTTGCTTGAACCTCCTTATTGAAACGGGTCCCAGCCCTCTTCCTCATCACTGTTTACTACATCATACTCATTCTCAGAGTCCATACTTGCACCTAGGCCATCACAGTTTGCATGTTCATCATGAGACTGCTGCAAAAAATAAGATATAGAATTTTTTGTTTAAGCTTAATCTAATCTATTATATGGGGAACCTACTTCATAAAGTTAATAGTTTAACATCCCCTCTTCCTCATCACTGTTCTCTATAATGTGCCCATTTCGTTGCAAAAAAAGTTTATAAGATAACTTTTTATTTAGCTTCACAACCACAACTTCTGACAGTTTATCAAAAACTAAAAAAGAAACAGTATTTCTCAACAATTTGAAGGGTAAACCCACCTCAGAGTCCACAGTTGCACCTGTGGCATCACTGTCACTGGATGTGTGGTAATCAAGAGACTGCTTCAAAAAAGGAGAGACAAAAGATATCAAGACTTTAATGTGGTGCTTAATCACAACCATAATATGAGTCAGACATGAAAAACTCATGCCTTGTGTTTTAGCTCTGACAGATCACCCTAAACAAATACAATTATTACTGTATAACAACTTGAAATTGTATACGCACATCAAAAAGTCCAAACTTGAGGAAGGAGCACTGTTTTTGTCTCGATAGTCATCAATAGACCTCGGTGAGGATACAATAATAAATGTAATGCAGTAATTGTAACAAAAACTGTACCAGTAGTGTTTCCCATTTTTTACTTACTCGCCATATTCTTATTTGTTCTGCCATAACAAAAAACAAAAATTGTTTTTAACTTTTCATTTTAAGATGCAATCTCTATTTTGCTGCATTGTTTCTGAATCCGCAAAGCGTGCATAAAAACGTCATGTAAACGACTTTATGTATATATGTAAATGCCTTTATTAGGCATTAAGCTATAAAAAATATGATGGTGTATGTGACAGTTCAGATAATAAACGCAAGTCCGACGTGATGACGTAACGAGTATTCTAATTCGAAGTTTCTGACGCAAACTTGCGCCATAGTTGCACAAAATCCTGTTGGAAAACTACTGTAACGATAATAATTATCATGTTCAAATGTATTCTTACCTCTTTATTATTGATAACTTGGTCATCTTCACTCCAATCAGAATGAGAGCTGCACAGATATTGTTTCTTGTGTTTTTTTCCGCTCCAACAGATGCATAAATTGCTTACCTCTCATCATCATCAAGGGGATCTGAAATGAAGTGAATAATATAAGGTGTCTTGTCATTAAAAACTTAGTAACTAGGTATTTAAAAAGATAAATAAAATATGGCAAAACAAAGTCAGAATCACATCTTCGGTGGACTTCATGAATATTTATTTTATGCTACCTTCATTTTATACATATATAAGTGATCAGACAGACATACCTTTAAGACAGAAACGTCTAACGTTAGTTTTCGTAAGCTGACTCATACATTTCGCATATAATGATTCGAATACAGAGTGTACAAATTAAATTACTTTGTAAAATCATTCATTACATTGATAACAGTTTTTCATCGTTTTGAAATCGACTCGGTATTTATGTGCAACTCGGGAAAACTGTAACGTTATTTTAAATTTCATTTGTTGAAAGCAACATGGCGCTGTTGAGTTGACGTAGCTGCAAAGGGCTAAATCGACATTTGGAGCTAGCTGTGGGACATTCTAAAACGCTTAACGTGAAAAACGCTTAATGTGTGTTAATGTACCTAAACCGCGATGAAGGAAAGCCAAATTATTGACAAACCTTCCTTGTAATAAACACTTGCTGCTGTCAAAAGAACGAACGATTATTTTGCGGATAAACATTAAGCGTTTTCTCCCCCATAGAAGTCCATTATAAGGAAACAGCTTAATGTGTCTTAATGTACCTAAACCCCGATGAAGGAAAGCCAAATTATTGACAAAACCTTGCTTGTAATAAACACTTGCTGCTGTCAAAAGAACGAGCGATTATTTTGCGGATAAAGTAAATAATATCACATTAAGCGTTTTCTCCCCCATAGAAGTCCATTATAAGGAAACAGCTTAATGTGTCTTAATTTACCTAAACCGCGATGAAGGAAAGCCAAATTCCTGTCAAACCTTCCTTGTAATAAACACTTGCTGCTGTCAAAAGAACGAGCGATTATTTTTCCATTATAAGGAAACAGCTTAATGTGGACGCATCAACAAACTGAGAACATTTCTTTAGTGCAGTTGCATTTATTATATGCATGAAAGACAGGTTATTTCCTTAATATTTCATTATATCAGGCCTTTTCATAACAAAAAGGTGTCCTTCAAAAGTTGAATCACTGTTGTTTTATGTGAATTAGTAGAATGGTTTTCACATGTTTTATATCAAACTTTCTAGTCTACAACATTGACTACTCAAGTCTCATTCATTTATGTAGGATAGGCTAATTTACATATTTTAGAGACTGAAGTTTAGATTCTCAAAAATACAAACATGTTAATTGCATATCAATGTAGCAAATGTTTGTGCATAACACCATGATGACACTTTATCTCTAAAGAGGTTATGTCACATGACTACATTAAACCAATTAGCAATAAGCATGTAAATGGATTAATTGCAAAAGGGTGTAATCATCTGAAATGTGTTAACTGATTGTTTTGAACATCACTATAAATTGACACACTACCAGGCAGCTTTTTAAGCACCATTTATTTTGTTGCTTGGCTTTAACAGCAGCTTGATAATTAAGAACATTTACCTAAACATCCTTAAATGCAAACTGTGTACTACAACTATACATATAGCCTACTTTATATTATATACTGCTGAGTTTTATTTTTTATTTTAAACAGCAGGGACCCGTTTCAATAAGGAGGTTCAAGCAACACTGAGTTAAAATATGAACTCTGAGTTGATTTTCTCAGATAACCGCTACTCTGAGTTTTCTGTTTCAGAACAGCTGGTTTCAATCAGTTCAATCCACTCTGAGTAAGTTCACCCGAGGTTACTCGTGTTCACCGCGGCTTTAAAAAGCCATCATCAATTGAGCGAAGATAACACGATTCACCATGGCAACGCCACGTGACAAAAAGCGCTCCGTTTATTTCTCGCCAGTCGAATTGGCATTTACTCTCTAGTTGTCAAAAGAGTGGATGGAGAACCCAAGTGCAGGCAGCCAAAACAGGGATGACGGGGTTAACAATTGGAATTTAATAATAAACACAAAACAAAAACCCACAAGGGGGTAAAACAAGACAAGATAAATAATAATCAGGACATGGACTAAACTAGACTGAGAAAAATAAAACACTAAGGACAAGACTAGACTGACTGACTCACTCACTCACTCACTCACTCACTCACTCACTCACTCACTCACTCACTCACTCACTCACTCACTCACTCACTCACTCACTCACTCACTCACTCACTCACTCACTCACTCACTCACTCACTCACTCACTCACTCACTCACTCACTCACTCACTCACTCACTCACAATGAACAAGACTAGACACAGCAATCACGAACAAGGTACAAACTACAGGGTACAGTACACAATGAACGAGCACAGGACAATGAACACGAGGATGTTTTATAGGGGAACAAACACAGGATAATTAACAAGGGGCAGGTGTAGGTAATGAAACACTCAGGGAAGGTTAACGAGGAAACGAGATGGCGGGAAACACTGACGAGACACGAGAAAGAACATGGCAAGTCTACATTTCATAACAAAGCCATGCCTTTCTCACACAAAACCTAAGGCTATGCCATGACTCCGCTGCAAGACCAAGAATAAACATGACATGATAGCGGAGTCATGACACTAGTTAGGGATGACAAACCGTTAGCTGCAGATTTCTATTTAATCCATTACATTGTTGATGAAACTGCATATGTTCCACGTAAGCATGGAAATGCTAAAACAAATAGAACATTTATTCCAACCAAAAAACAGGTGATCTCAGACATACTCCTCCAGGATCAAGGGCAAGCTCCTTCTAACATTTATAAGGCTGTCCTTGCTAAAGCAAGCACCAATAATCAGGAGCAAATGTCAGTAAACTGCCCACGAAACTTCAAGCAAGTCCAAAACACTGTATATGCCCAGAGATGCAAAGAAAGAATTTCACACGATGAAATATTCAGTCTCCATGAATTGGCATACCAGTTGCCAGGTTTCATTTGGCATATTACAACTTTCCCGGACCTTCTTGTTTATGCAGGCATGCCAGAGATTGTTGATTTAGCATGTACCAATTTGGAGGAATCTGTGAAATTTGGATACCCTCAAATCATCAGCTATGACACAACATTTGAGATGGGGGATTTTTATGTGTCTGTTCTTGCTATGAGAAACACTGCACTGGTCAACAACCCTGTGTATCCAGTTGGCTTCATGCTACATGGAAGCAAATTTATGCACAATCATGAGATGTTTTTGATTGACATCTTAGGAAAGCTTGGAATGGACTCCACCAAATTAAAAAAAATACCAGTTACAGTTGACAGGGAAAAAGGAATTGTGGCTGCATTGAAGAAAAACTTTACCACACTAAGCTTAGTCTTTTGCCACAACCACATCTTGCGAGTTGTTGAACGCTGGGTAAAGGCACACGGGGGGAAAAGGGATGATATAAAGGTCCTGAAAGACCATGTTGAACGGCTCATTGATTCCACCTCTCCAGGGGTTTTTGAGGCCTGTTACCATGCCTTTTCCCAAGGATGGTCGGAGGAATTCCTGTGCTACTTTGACCAGCATCTGAAAGCAGATATTTGTAACAACACAGCTGCATATTACACAAAACAGTTCATTGCATTCAAAGAGAAGACTCCAACAAACAACATAAGTGAGAGCATTAACAAAATGATGAAAAACCAAAATGAATGGAAGGAACTTCCAGTGGACGCCATGGTTCTCTCACTGTACTACATGCAGTCATACTTCCTCTTTGAATTTCAAAGAGCAAAATGTGGCTTGGGCAATTATGTGTCCAAGCAAAATGTATGTTCAGCAGTGACAGATTTACAAATGCCCTCTTTTCTTCCACTGGAGGATATTATCAAGAGGGTCAAGACTACAATAGAAAATGAGCCATGTAAAGTTGAAGGAGCTAAACTCCTGTTATCTCAGACATCGTTGGCCAAAACAGTTACTGAAATGGGTCTTGTAAGTCTGAATGCCCCATTAAGAGTTTTTGTTGTAAAAAGTCCCTCAGATGAAACAGTTCAGGTTGTTAGGAATACCTCAAATGGTGCATTATGCTCTTGTCCCAGCACTGGAAAATGCTACCACATACTTCCTGTAGAAATGGCCACTGGGCTTTATTTATCTACAAAACAAACATACAGCCTCTCAGTGATGAGAAAGAGAAGGAGAAGCAATGAGAGAAAATCTGGACTGAAAAAAGCACGAACCAAAGATTATGATTACTTGGTGACTCCGGCACCAGATTCCTACCTCTCCTCTATGCCTGACTGTTTGATGGACAACATTCCATCACTTTCCATAGATCTGGAAAAGGGGGTAGATAAAGAGAACAGTGACAGCTGTGATGTAATGGATCTGTCTAAGTCTGACACTCACCTGTTTGACTATTCTGTTTGTGACACTCTATCACTTTCTATGGATCCTGAAAAGGAAGGGGACATAGAGGACAATGACTGCAAAGATGTAATCGATCTGTAATCGAAGCCTAGTGCTACACAAGATGATTACACTCACCAGTTTTCAAATACAGGTGGCCTGTCTGAAACATCACCACATCTTTCTGAAGGATCCATGGCAAACAAATCAGAGGTTCCATTTGCTCCTTGGATGAATACCCAAAGTATCATCCCTGACCCAACCAGAAGCCAGTGTCTGTCTCCAAAGATGTGGCTTGAAGGTGAAACAATTGAGCAGGCAATTGTAGCTTTCATTCAGCAGGAAAATACATCAGACTCAATTTTATGTGTGCAGCAAACAGGGCTCTAAATTATGATGCAGTCTTAATTCCTTTCAACACAGATATTTCAGGCTCTGGTTATCACTGGCTTCTAGCCATTGCAAATTTTAGAGAGCAAGAGATCTCTGTATTTAATTCTAATTATAGTCTTGAACATGTGAAACTTGCTGCCCCAACACTAATGCAGGTCATATCATGCATATATGTCTCAGCAGGAGAAAACTTTCTGGCTTCAGGCTGGAGAGTTACCGATGTTGTTAATGCTCCACAGCAAGATAACGGATATGACTGTGGTGTATTTGTTGTTGGAAATGCATGTGCAGTCATTAGCCACTCACCATTGGGTCCAGTCAACAGCTTAAAGGCAAGACTGTGGATTCATTGCCTTATTTTGAAATATGAGCCACCAAAAAGGAAAAGGTCATGCCTTTCACAGGAAAAACTGCTAAGCTATAGTAAAAACGTACAAACATATGAGACAATCATAAAAAAGTACCTGTAGACACAGAAGATTACACCACTATCCTGCAACGACTACAGATGATACGTACACACAGTAAGGAGTGGACACTCTTTTCCACAACTACATGTAAGGGTGACCCACAGTACAAGGATGAATATATCTTGTGTGTTATTTGCAGGTGTTGGTTCCACCTTAAGTGCACAAAGTCAGCTGTTCGGTTAGTTATTGCTTTCACAAATTATCAGAAATGTTTTAAATGTTCTCACTAATCCAGGTAATATGGAATTGGCTGACAAATGTAATGAAATTAAAAGACAAAATAAGCATTTTCTTTAAGTATAAAAAAGGTGTTTTTTTTGCGAAAAAGTTTTACTTTCCAGAAAAAAGAAAAAAAGAAAAGGAGAAATCAGGCCTATATCAGGCTGTTCACGCATGCTGTACCAGTCACTTGCTTACAATATTTTCATCCCAAGGCAAGATTTCTTAGTTTTACAAAGGAGCAGTGACAGACTGAATATTTGCTAGATTACATTTACATTATATTATATTACGTTTATTCATTTTGCAGATGCTTTTATCCAAAGCGACTTACAAGTAGTAGAGCATAAAACATTTTGTCAACAAGCTAAACCGATTCTAAGTAACATAACATTTACTTAACAAACTCCTCCTGACCGTACATTAAGATTGAATAAGTTGTTGAATAATGCTTAAGACATTGAGTTAGCACTAGGTTTGATTCAGTTTATATAGGCTATATATTTTCAAGTGAGCCACCTTTCCATTCAGACGATCTACAGTCAGGAACCTCAAAGACTTTACAGACTACCATACATACTGATTTAACCATACTCACTGTTGTGTGTGTCAGATTAAAGAATGTTCTACACTCATCAATGGTTGAACAAAACCTGAGGGCAAATGTTATTCCATTAAAAATATCGCAGTATAGGCTAGGTCCAAACCTAAAGCTATTGGCAACGCCAGTTAGCCTACTGTTCTAAGTCCATATAGCCACGGGTCACGCGGCCATTCGTGCCACAAGAGCGTGCTGTATCATCTAATTTATATTTCTGTATACTTTTTTCAGATTAGTAACATTTGTGCTGTTTTGTTCTAGTTTGCTCCAGCTTGATGTAACACTGAAGCCAGGACTTCCGTTCAGCTTCTTAATATTTGTTTCAGACAGGCTACGACACTTTTTAATGCACGGCGGGGTTTTTTTTACGGAAGGAATACAAATGACAGAAATTTGTTTAAGCCACGTTATGGACTTCTATGGGGAAGAAATCTCTTTATTATTCACTTCATAATCACGGAATAATTGCTCGTTCTTTTGACAGCAGCAAGTGTTTATTACAAGGAAGGTTTGACAGGAGTTTGGCTTTCCTTCATCGCGGTTTAGGTACATTAAGACACATTAAGCGTTTTTCACGTTAAGCGTTTTAGAATGTCCCGCAGCTGTCAAGGACAGCCTATCTTAAGTATTTTAAGCTGGCCACGTTATTGTTTTCACTCTCACTAAACTAGAGATATTCTTTATTAATACACTAAATAGATGCTAAAAGTTCATTCGCACGCGTGCTTTTAAATACATTTAAGAGTCGCTCGTGTGCAGTCCTAAGTAACGTTATATGGTGAAGATGTATTTCATATGCCAGACAATTCATTTACCAATTTTAGCCATACGATATCTTGTCGTCCGTGGTAAAGGCTCGTTGTAATCGCACAAATATCTTCTGTAATGTAACTTCCTCCTCCTTCTTGAAGGCACCATTTTGTGAAAACATAAACATCACCCGCACCTCACTCTTCTACTCCCCTCAAGTTGCGCGCGAGCAAAGAAGAACTTGACTTTTGATTGGATGATGTGATTGACTCTGATCTGTTATGATTGGTTGCAATTAGCGCTCTAGTCACCTTTCGTTGCTAAGGTAAATCTAGTCAGACAGAGACTACCGCAAGATACAGCTGCAACCATGTACGTGCTTATAAAATGGATTAAAGAAAGTAAAGTAAGTGTTGAATCAGAAAAAAATGTTAGAGACAAAAAAATGTTAAGTGACCCCAAGAGGATCGGCCTGGTGGAACACGGTGCATTAGGAACAACGCCACCTAAAGGAGGTTGGAAAGCTTTTCCGGGCCAAGTTCTCAGTATAAACGGTAAATTATTATTTATAAATATTAACTAGCGAACACATTATGTAATTGCTTTTTTGTAGTTGTAATTTAATATTGGTGACGTAGTAATAAAGTACCATAGAGAAGTCAAAATAAATCCAGGCTGAATGGAAATAAGCCTACATTACGTTAGAAGCGCGCGCCTACTCTGTTTCAGGCACCAGTCAGGACTGGTCGTTTTTACCGAAGTTGTTCTGACAGGAAATTTTGTTTTACTATGTAAAATACATACTTCTAAACAAACTAACTATTAAAACATATCACAGTGAAGTCTATGACGATGTTTTTTCATCTTTATTGTATGCTTTTATATTAGTTTTAAAGTAATAAACAATTCTGGTATAGGGTTAAGCAGGATATGTCCTTTTGTCCAGTAATATGATAAGTTCAACAACCTTATCACTTTAAATAACTTTTTTTGTTAATAATAGCATAATTATTTACTGTAATTATTTTGTCAACTACAAAATGGATTTATTATGCTAAAATAAAATGGCTATAATGTATATTTATAATTACATTAATAATTGTAATAGTTAATTACAATAACTTCTTTATACAGAGGACCTTGGGAAAATAAGAAAGGCAGAAAGTCAGTGGATAGAGACACACAATAGGTGGACTGCATCAAAACCAGAGGTATGTTACACTATCATATGGCAGCCCCCTAAAATAATGAAAATCGAATATTCATTCCCCTTAAATAGGTATTCTCCCATTTTTTGTCTCTTTTAATATATTTGTTTTTACTCCTTTTGTTCCTCAATTGTTCTGCATTTTCAAAATGCTTTCTGATTTATCAGGCTACATTTTCCAATGAGGATGATGGTTCCTCAGATGATAAGGGTAAAAGTCCTCAAAACCAGGAGTTTGAGGTATGCTCTTACACCTGTGTTTGTATACATATTTGTTTGGCTTATTACTAATTACACAGCGCTGGAGTACTTGATGGGTCGTTGCGACAAAGGTCTACATTTAAAATGAGCTAATAAAATATTTCAAATAATTTTTACATGTTCAATAATTTATCAGGTAAGAACTGTAATAAGTGGGATAATGTACAAGCAGCCAATTGTTATCACATAATAAGCTCTTTCAGCATGATACAAGATCCTCAAGATTTGCATCAGGTCCCGATAACGCTGTCAGAGCTTATTTCTACAATAACAACCGGCTCCCTGTACATTATCTTTTACTCATCATCATTAATACTCACCACTCCATATACTTGTTTCTCAGGATGATTCATACTGGACCCCAAAACGACCCAAGGTGACAAAACCTATTTTGTTTACACTTAATTATGTGCTAAAAGTAGGTCTATCTTTTTCTGACTAGTTTTACCATTTTTACCAACACTTGATTTTTTTACTGGATTCTTAGGCAACAGCTAACAAAACCATATTGTGGAATTGTAACATCCAGGACAAAACAAGTTTTTTAGCCCTGATAATACTTCAATGTACTTTCAAAATACTTTCAAAATACTTTAATGGAAAACTTAACTGTTTAATTACTCATCCTCATGTCATTTCAGTTCTATTGTTTTGATGAACACAAACAAATATATATTAAATCTGTGTAACAAAAGACTATGGAATGACAAAGAATTATTATTAATCATTATTTGCTGACAGATATTTAACCATATTTTTTCTATTGCATATTCTCTCCACTAAACTTCCTCTTTCTAAACCAAAAGAGAGACTACAAAAATGAAATAAAGGACCTAGAGGAGAGACTTAAAGAAAAGGACAAGGAGATCCGGCGGTTGCGAAGGTTGAACCTTCAACTGCAAGAGGGTAAAAAAAGGGGAACCATTTTGCAGTATTACTGTAATAGCTATTTTTTTACTTTCAGTTGATGATCTCTTTAAGTTAAATATGCATTCCTTTGATCTAATTGTAGGACTTGCAGAGACAGTCACTAAATCACTAAAAGATGCTTTTCAGGCAGCTCAGTGTGCCCCCAGCCACCCAGTGCACACTTCTAGCATCCAAGAAGATTTTCTTAAACAGACCGAAGGGATAAAGGTATGATATACATAGCCGGAAAAGGTGATATAAACTTTATACCATGCTGTTTATTGAAAATGAAAAGGCGTTCATCTAGTTCTTACCCCCGTGTCATTCAGAATCCATAAGCCTTCTTGTCATCTGTAAAACAGAAATAATCATTTTTAAAGAAACAGATGAACATATTTAAATGTATTGTAATATCTTCTTTCCTCTTTGCAGAAAAAGTCAGTTACAGAGTTAATGAATCCTGTTGCCCTGGATTACACCCAAAGATGTGAGAGCTACAAAAAACTCACCAGATCAGTGATGGACTCTGTCTTCACATTAGAAGAGATGACCAAATGCTCCGTCACAGGAAAAAAAGGGCTTGTTGGAGAACAAAAACCAAGACTTGACCAACATAAAGTTAGGCTTGTAATAGGTGAGCCCACTTTAATTGCTCTGCAGGTCCTAGTTGAAATGTCTTTGCCTTTATAATATATGAACGGACCTTCATTTTATTGAAAGCTGAAAGTGATTTTAGCATGATTTTTAGCATCTAAGCCCAACGGTTTTTAAAAGGTTATTTTATTTCTTACAGACCATGTCAAAAAAGTCTTTCAAGGCATTGGAGACTCTGAAATCAATGTCTGCATGGCACAAAAATTAAAAGACCTTTTAAAAGAAGGCTAATAATTCGAAATCTTTTCTTAATTGGTCATGACATATGTGTAAGATCTTATATATTCATACGCCATGACAAATTTATAAAATATTTATGATTATCAGCATCTTGTTATAGTACAATATACAAAAACCGCCTGATGTCAAGCTGGGACGTTTTCAGCAATATCAAAAAATATGTCAATTTTCTTCTTTTGTCAAAATTATGTTTTAAATAAATTATTCTAGATAACATCAGGTCTATCATCAGTGTAAATGGCTTCAATTTGAAAAATGAAATTTTTGTTGCGAAAGAATAACAAATTATAGTAGCAAGCTGATGTTAAAGGACATTCCCGGCAGAGATCGCCCATAGATTACTACAGACGGTAGCCTAAGGATTGCCTAAGGATTGCTGCCACTTAGCAGTTTTATTACTTTTACGAATCAAAATGAAATTTAGCTGAATTTGGAAAGTTTAATTAATCTGTTCCGCAATGTTTAAATTTTTTCACAATGTTTTCAAGTCAAGAAACTCCTCAGTGGCAAGGCACCGGGGGTGGATGAGATTCGCCCTGAGTACCTCAAGTCTCTGGATGTTGTGGGGCTGTCTTGGCTGACACGCCTCTGCAGCATCGCGTTGCGGTTGGGGACAGTGCCTCTGGGATGGCAGACCGGGGTGGTGGTCCCTCTTTTTAAGAAGGGGGACCGGAGGGTGTGTTCCAACTACAGGGGGATCACACTTCTCAGCCTTCCCGGGAAAGTCTATGCCAGGGTACTGGAGAGGAGAATACGGCCGATAGTAGAACCTCGGATTCAGGAGGAACAGTGTGGTTTTCGTCCAGGCCGTGGAACGCTGGACCAGCTCTACACCCTCTACAGGGTGCTGGAGGGTTCATGGGAGTTTGCTCAACCAATCCACATGTGTTTTGTGGATTTGGAGAAGGCATTCGACTGTGTCCCTCGTGGCATCCTGTGGAGGGTGCTTCGGGAGTATGGGGTCTGTGGTCCTTTGCTAAGGGCTGTCAGGTCCCTGTACGGCCGAAGCAAGAGCTTGGTTCGTATTGCCGGCAGTAAGTCGGACTTGTTCCCAGTGCATGTCGGACTCCGGCAGGGCTGCCCTTTGTCACCGGTTCTGTTCGTAATTTTTATGGACAGAATTTCTAGGCGCAGCCAGGGGCCGGAGGGTGTCAGGTTTGGGGACGACACGATCTCGTCTCTGCTATTTGCGGATGATGTTGTCGTGTTGGCCCCTTCAAACCAGGACCTTCAGCATGCACTGGGACGGTTTACAGCAGAGTGTGAAGCGGCTGGAATGAAAATCAGTACCTCCAAATCCGAGGCCATGGTCCTCAGTCGGAAAAGGGTGGCTTGCCCACTTCAGGTTGGTGGAGAGTTCCATCCTCAAGTGGAGGAGTTTAAGTATCTCGGGGTCTTGTTCACGAGTGAGGGAAGGATGGAACGGGAGATTGACAGACGGATCGGTGCAGCTTCTGCAGTAATGCGGTCGATGTACCGGTCCGCGGTGGTGAAGAAAGAGCTGAGCCGCAAGGCGAAGCTCTCAATTTACCGGTCAATCTACGTTCCTACTCTCACCTATGGTCATGAGCTTTGGGTCATGACCGAAAGGACAAGATCCCGGATACAGGCGGCTGAAATGAGCTTCCTCCGCAGGGTGGCTGGACGATCCCTTAGAGATAGGGTGAGAAGCTCGGTCACCCGCGAGAGCTCGGAGTAGAGCCGCTGCTCCTCCACATCGAGAGGGGTCAGCTGAGGTGGCTTGGGCATCTGTTACGGATGCCTACTGGACGCCTTCCCCGGAAGGTGCTCCGGGCCCGTCCGACCGGGAGGAGACCCCGGGGAAGACCTAGGACACGCTGGTGGGACTATGTCTCCCGGCTGGCCTGGGAACGCCTCGGTGTCCCCCCGGAAGAGCTGGAGGAAGTGTCTAGGGTGAGGGATGTCTGGGCATCTCTGCTTAGACTGCTGCCCCCGCGACCCGGCCCCGGATAAGCGGTAGAAAATGGATGGATAGATGGTTTTCAAAGCCGATGGGTGGGAGAGAGTGACAGCGTTAACATAATGATCTTTAACCCTAAAAATTATATTCCTGCAAATTGTAACATTTAGCCGACTTCTGATAAACATAATTTTTGTTACATACAAGGTATGAATAAAATTAGGAAAAGGGCTTGAACCCAGCTTTCATACGATATCAAAACCTGTAATATGTAACATTGCAGCATGTGATGGGTTTTCGCAGATTTATTGTGTTGTATTTTCTTAGTTATTATGCTTAATTAAAAAATCAACAACCGCAATGTGATTGATATTAATTGGAATGCACAATCAAAAATCATGATTCTTGAAAATGGATTTATAGTGTTTCATATATATATATATATATATATATATATAATTCTGCTCTATTTTTTTATTTTGTTTTTTAATCCTTAAACAGGGAGCCTACTGGAGGAGATGCAGAAGACTAATGCACAAACACACAATGCACATACAAACACTATACAGTACTTGTACTTGGATTTTCTTGTTCTTAACACAAAGTTCTTGCCCTCTACATGCACACACAAACACACACACCTGTACACAGATGTTCTTTTTGCTTATTTTATGATCAGTCGTTTTTAAGAATGTTTGCAAATAAAATCTAAATGTTGTGCCTTTTGCAGTGCTGTTTTGTGTGTCATGTTTAGATGTCTTTCCACTCTACATCACAGCATGGAGCCTCCACTTTGCATACTACCAACAGTTTAACAATATAAAGGCTTGTCCTTGGTGTCAAAGGTTATGGTATGATGAATGAATAAATACAAACATTACGTCTTCCTCTAAAACAACCTAAACTAATTCTGCTTGCAGACCTAAAAGTTTGTAGATTATATGTTTTATTGAAGAAACATTGTTTTGTACTGTACATGCACCCACCTGAAGACACATGCATTTGCATTTCATTTGTGAGCACATTTTTTGTTTCATGTAATAGTACAGATACTAGGGTATGCATGTGAGCTTATCTTTAATATTTAATTTAAGTTAATGGAATAATAATGGAATTTTACATGGGTAAAATGATCTTATTGGTTTTACATGTGTTTCACACGTGATCGCATGGGCTTTAAATGGTTATTTATATGTGTCACATTTAATCCCATGGGTTTCACATAGGAATATGCATGTGTTTCACATATGATCCCATGGGTTTCACATAGGAATATGCATGTGTTTCACATATGAACCCATGGGTTTCCACATGTGATCCCATGGGTTTCACATAGGAATATGCATGTGTTTCACATGTGATCCCATGGGGTTCACATAGGAATATGCATGTGTTTCACATGTGATCCCATGTGTTTCACATAGGAATATGCATGTGTTTCACATGTGATCCCATGTGTTTCACATAGGAATATGCATGTGTTTCACATGTGATCCCATGGGTTTCACATAGGAATATGCATGTGTTTCACATGTGATCCCATGGGTTTCACATAGGAATATGCATGTGTTTCACATGTGATCCCATGTGTTTCACATAGGAATATGCATGTGTTTCACATGTGATCCCATGTGTTTCACATAGGAATATGCATGTGTTTCACATGTGATCCCATGGGTTTCACATAGGAATATGCATGTGTTTCACATGTGATCCCATGGGTTTCACATAGGAATACGCATGTGTTTCACATGTGATCCCATGGGTTTCACATAGGAATACGCATGTGTTTCACATGTGATCCCATGTGTTTCACATAGGAATATGCAAGTGTTTCACATGTGATCCCATGGGTTTCACATAGGAATATGCATGTGTTGCACATGTGATCCCATGGGTTTCACATGGATTTCACACAAAAACTGTTCCAAAAACACACATGTCCCATGTGCTTTTCACAAGGGATTTTAACATGTTCTCATGGGATTTTAACATGTTTTCACACATGAAATTTCACATGTGAAACTCATGTGACTTTTCCGTAAGGGAGGAGAAGGAAACCATGGCACATCTCTTGAAGATAGAGACACTGACTGACTGACACACACACACACACACACACGTTTTGTTAAGTTTTCATGGCAACAAAGCCAATTTGAAATAAATATAATTCTTTTTGATATCTCTGTCTATTCTGTCTATTATTCGTGATTAGGTTCTGCAGTACCAGTATAAAAGAAGTACTGCTGTAACAGTAAAGTTTGATCCCCTTAAGTTTCTTGTAATGTTACTAAAGGTTTTATATAATTCAGATATTAATAGGAACCTAAATAGAACCAGGAAATAGCATTTTAGGTTGGTCCCCAGAACATATTGAAAATGTAATAGGAATCTACAGGGAAAGTCCTAAAAATGTCCTGATTGTCTTGTGAAGGTCCTTACCCTTATGTCCTTAACACCAGCGGGGACCTTCTGGGGACGTAAAAATTCCTAATAAAGTATGGTCCCCTAAACATTCCAAGAATGTTCTTTAAAGGTCCCCCAATAAAGTCCCCCTAACCTTTAAAGATCGCCACATCATAACCTGCTCAGAACGTTCTGGGAATGTTACTCAGCAACGTCCTTAACACCAGCAGGAACGTTCTGGGAACGTTAAATTTCCTAATGAAGTATGGTCCCCTGAACGTTCCAAGAATGTTATTTAAAGGTCCCCAAATAACGTCCCCCTAACCTTTAAAGAACTCCACATCATAACCTGCTCAGAACGTTCTGGGAATGTTACTAGGCAACGTCCATAACACCAGCGGGAACGTTCTGGGAACGTTAAATTTCCTAATAAAGTATGGTCCCCTAAACGTTCCAAGAATGTTATTTAAAGGTCCCCAAATAACGTCCCCCTAACCTTTAAAGATCTCCACATCATAACCTTCTCAGAACGTTCTGGGAATGTTACTAGGCAACGTCCTTAACACCAGCGGGGACGTTCTGAGAACGTTCTGGGAACGTTAAATTTCTAGCGGGGATAGCATCCTTTTTTGCCCTAATAAACAAAAAAGTGAGAGAAACAAATCAAGGTGTTGAGGAGCAGGAAGAGGGAGAGCCAGATGAGTCAGTGGAGGTTGGAGAGAGAGCATGTGATGAAAGTAAGGGCTCTGACACAGAGAGGGAAATTCCAGAGGGTGATGAGCATGAAGAAGAGGGTGAGGAGGAAGAAAATATACAGGGACAGAGAGGGGAACAGCCAGAGGGACAGAAAATGGATCCATGTGAATCAAGTACTGCACCATCAGGTTTGTGATGAAGAAGGTCTTTAGTATTTGCAAAACAGTGCAATGATAATTTCCTCGTTGGTCTACTGTGTGTCCTTAAAATGGTGCTTTCTGCTGTAAATTCCTTTTTGTGACAATATGACTCTAATGTTTATTAAGTAAATACTTGGCTTATAAATTGAAATACATGTCGATATACATGCATAAGTCATTAAATGTGTGTTTATTGTACATCTTTCTACAGATATCAGCAAGTCCAAGAATGATGTACCAGTCTTGCCCTGCCATCTTGAATATATTCCCAACCACTTTGATGGGGGACAAAAAAACGGAGCTTCAGGCCAAACTGGTATAATCCAGCATTGTTAAACCAAATTAAGTGTGGACTCAACTGTCCACAATAGGAAATGGCACATTGTTGTACCCTGGATGCATTTTTTGATTTTTTATGGCCCTACCTCTTTTGCACCTGCACTCACTCTTGCACTACTGCACAAAATGAATGTTTATATGATTGTAAAGTAAAATAAAGTTTGTAATCTTTAAATATCATTTGTTGCAATTTTTTAATGTGCCCCTCTGGTTAAACACTGGCCCCTCCTTGGCCCCCCTAGTAAATTTTGTCTAGAACCGCCACTGGTTTCAGGAATTTGATGATTTGTGAATTTGGTTTAATTTATTATGGTGAATTCAAATATAGGGCGTAACGGTTTGTCGCAGCTTGTATAGTCACAAATTGCGGAAATTTGTCATGTGTCTGTAACTCTTGTAAACAATCAGAACAAACGTAAGGACCTTTCTGCCTCTTCTTTTGACGTATACGTTTAAAGGTGGCTTGAACGGAAAGGTTTGCGCATACCAAACCGTTGCTTTGGAAATACTCTTGAGAGCAGACTTCATCTAATGTTTTGGCAGTAAATTTAGGACTATACTTTCAGGGATCATTTCTATAGTTTTTGACTTGAAAATGTGTTTAGTAAGTGTTTCTTTCCCAACCCACGATGATGAGCTGTGGTGGTTCTTTTAGAGCGTGAATCTGGCACAAAATGTGGTGTTTCTGATCACGTACTTTGTACCAATGAAGGATGTTCTTTATTGCTTTGGCGATATTGAGAAAAGGAGCATGATCTAAGTGGTCTTATGTGTTTGTCCATACTCAAAAAGCTAACTTTAGTTAGTTAACTTACCATAAATAAACTACTAGAAAGTTTTGGCTGGGTTTCATGATTTTGATAATTTGGTTTAATTTATTATGGTGAATTCAAATATAGGGAGTAACGGTTTGTCGCAGCTTGTATAGTCACAAATTGCGGAAATTTGTCATGTGTCTATAACTCTTGTAAAAGAAACAGAATGAATATAAAGACCTTTAAGCCTCTTCTATTGACGTATACGTTTAAATGTGGCTTGAACGGAAAGGTTTGCGCATTGCAAACCTGCCAAACCAATGTTGAGGAAATACTCTTCAGAGCAGACTTCATCTAATGTTTTGTCTGTAAATTTAGGACTATACTTTCAGGGATCATTTCTATAGTTTTTGACTTGGAAATGTGTTTCGTAAGTGTTTGTTTCCCAACCCACGATGATGAGCTTTGGTGCTTCTTTTAGAGCGTGAATCTGGTACGTAGTGGTGATTCTGTTCACGTACTTTGTACCGTTGATGAATGTTCTTTATTGCTTTGGCGATATTGAGAAAAGGAGCATGATCTAAGTGGTGTTTTATGTTTGTCCATACTCAAAAAGCTAACTTGCTTTATTTAACTTACCATAAATAAGCTACTAAAAAGATTTGCCTGGGTTTCAGGAATTTGATGATTTGTGAATTTGGTTTAATTTATTATGGTGAATTCAAATATAGGGCGTAACGGTTTGTCGCAGCTTGTATAGTCACAAATTGCGGAAATTTGTCATGTGTCTATAACTCTTGTAAAAGAAACAGAATAAACGGAAAGACCTTTCTGCCTCTTCTTTTGACGTATACGTTTAAAGGTGGCTTGAACGGAAAGGTTTGCGCATTGCAACCCTCCCAAACCAATGTTGAGGAAATACTCTTCAGAGCAGACTTCATCTAATGTTTTGTCTGTAAATTTAGGACTATACTTTCAGGGATTATTTCTATAGTTTTTGACTTGGAAATGTGTTTCGTAAGTGTTTGTTTCCCAACCCACGATGATGAGCTTTGGTGCTTCTTTTAGAGCGTGAATCTGGCACATAGTAGTGATTCTGTTCACGTACTTTGTACCGTTGATGAATGTTCTTTATTGCTTTGACGATATTGAGAAAAGGAGCATGATCTAAGTGGTGTTTTGTGTTTGTCCATACTCAAAAAGCTAACTTTCGTTAGTTAACTTACCATAAATAAACTACTAAAAAATTTTGGCTGGGTTTCAGGATTTTGATAATTTGGTTTAATTTATTATGGTGAATTCAAATATAGGGCGTAACGGTTTGTCGCAGCTTGTATAGTCACAAATTGCGGAAATTTGTCATGTGTCTATAACTCTTGTAAAAGAAACAGAATAAACGGAAAGACCTTTCTGCCTCTTCTTTTGACGTATACGTTTAAAGGTGGCTTGAACGGAAAGGTTTGCGCATTGCAACCCTCCCAAACCAATGTTGAGGAAATACTCTTCAGAGCAGACTTCATCTAATGTTTTGTCAGTAAATTTAGGACTATACTTTCAGGGATTATTTCTATAGTTTTTGACTTGGAAATGTGTTTCGTAAGTGTTTGTTTCCCAACCCACGATGATGAGCTTTGGTGCTTCTTTTAGAGCTTGAATCTGGCACATAGTAGTGATTCTGTTCACGTACTTTGTACCGTTGATGAATGTTCTTTATTGCTTTGACGATATTAAGAAAAGGAGCATGATCTAAGTGGTGTTTTGTGTTTGTCCATACTCAAAAAGCTAACTTTCGTTAGTTAACTTACCATAAATAAACTACTAAAAAATTTTGGCTGGGTTTCAGGATTTTGATAATTTGGTTTAATTTATTATGGTGAATTCAAATATAGGGCGTAACGGTTTGTCGCAGCTTGTATTGTCACAAATTGCGGAAATTTGTCATGTGTCTATAACTCTTGTAAAAGAAACAGAATAAACGGAAGGACCTTTATGCCTCTTCTTTTGACGTATACGTTTAAAGGTGGCTTGAACGGAAAGATTTGCGCATTGCAACCCTGCCAAACCAATGTTGAGGAAATACTCTTCAGAGCAGACTTCATCTAATGTTTTGTCTGTAAATTTAGGACTATACTTTCAGGGATTATTTCTATAGTGTTTGACTTGGAAATGTGTTTCGTAAGTGTTTGTTTCCCAACCCACGATGATGAGCTTTGGTGCTTCTTTTAGAGCGTGAATCTGGTACGTAGTGGTGATTCTGTTCACGTACTTTGTACCGTTGATGAATGTTCTTTATTGCTTTGACGATATTGAGAAAAGGAGCATGATCTAAGTGGTGTTTTGTGTTTGTCCATACTCAAAAAGCTAACTTACGTTAGTTAACTTACCATAAATAAACTACTAAAAAATTTTGGCTGGGTTTCAGGATTTTGATAATTTGGTTTAATTTATTATGGTGAATTCAAATATAGGGAGTAACGGTTTGTCGCAGCTTGTATAGTCACAAATTGCGGAAATTTGTCATGTGTCTATAACTCTTGTAAAAGAAACAGAATAAACGGAAGGACCTTTATGCCTCTTCTTTTGACGTATACGTTTAAAGGTGGCTTGAATGGAAAGGTTTGCACATTGCAAACCTGCCAAACCAATGTTGAGGAAATACTCTTCAGAGCATACTTCATCTAATGTTTTCTCTGTAAATTTAGGACTATACTTTTAGGGATCATTTCTATAGTTTTTGACTTGGAAATGTGTTTCGTAAGTGTTTGTTTCCCAACCCACGATGATGAGCTTTGGTGCTTCTTTTAGAGCGTGAATCTGGTACGTAGTGGTGATTCTGTTCACGTACTTTGTACCGTTGATGAATGTTCTTTATTGCTTTGGCGAAATTGAGAAAAGGAGCATGATCTAAGTGGTGTTTTATGTTTGTCCATACTCAAAAAGCTAACTTGCTTTATTTAACTTACCATAAAAAAGCAACTAAAAAGATTTGCCTGGGTTTCAGGAATTTGATTATTTGTGAATTTGGTTTAATTTATTATGGTGAATTCAAATATAGGGCGTAACGGTTTGTCGCAGCTTGTATAGTCACAAATTGCGGAAATTTGTCATGTGTCTATAACTCTTGTAAAAGAAACAGAATAAACGGAAGGACCTTTATGCCTCTTCTTTTGACGTATACGTTTAAAGGTGGCTTGAACGGAAAGGTTTGCGCATTGCAAACCTGCCAAACCAATGTTGAGGAAATACTCTTCAGAGCAGACTTCATCTAATGTTTTGTCTGTAAATTTAGGACTATACTTTCAGGGATCATTTCTATAGTTTTTGACTTGGAAATGTGTTTCGTAAGTGTTTGTTTCCCAACCCACGATGATGAGCTTTGGTGCTTCTTTTAGAGCGTGAATCTGGTACGTAGTGGTGATTCTGTTCACGTACTTTGTACCGTTTATGAATGTTCTTTATTGCTTTGGCGATATTGAGAAAAGGAGCATGATCTAAGTGGTGTTTTGTGTTTGTCCATACTCAAAAAGCTAACTTTCGTTAGTTAACTTACCATAAATAAACTACTAAAAAATTTTGGCTGGGTTTCAGGATTTTGATAATTTGGTTTAATTTATTATGGTGAATTCAAATATAGGGCGTAACGGTTTGTCGCAGCTTGTATAGTCACAAATTGCGGAAATTTGTCATGTGTCTATAACTCTTGTAAAAGAAACAGAATAAACGTAAGGACCTTTCTGCCTCTTCTTTTGACGTATACGTTTAAAGGTGGCTTGAACGGAAAGGTTTGCACATGGCAAACCTGCCAAACCAATGTTGAGGAAATACTCTTCAGAGTGTTTGTTTCCCAACCCACAATGATGAGCTTTGGTGCTTCTTTTAGAGCGTGAATCTGGCACATAGTAGTGATTCTGTTCACGTACTTTGTACCGTTGATGAATGTTCTTTATTGCTTTGGCGATATTGAGAAACGGAGCATGATCTAAGTGGTGATTTGTGTTTGTCCATGCTCAAAAAAGCTAACTTTCGTTAGTTAACTTACCATAAATAAACTACCAAAAAATTTTGGCTGGGTTTCAGGATTTTGATAATTTGGTTTAATTTATTATGGTGAATTCAAATATAGGGCGTAACGGTTTGTCGCAGCTTGTATAGTCACAAATTGCGGAAATTTGTCATGTGTCTATAACTCTTGTAAAAGAAACAGAATAAACGGAAGGACCTTTATGCCTCTTCTTTTGACGTATACGTTTAAAGGTGGCTGGAACGGAAAGGTTTGCGCATTGCAAACCTGCCAAACCAATGTTGAGGAAATACTCTTCAGAGCATACTTCATCTAATGTTTTGTCTGTAAATTTAGGACTATACTTTCAGGGATCATTTCTATAGTTTTTGACTTGGAAATGTGTTTCGTAAGTGTTTGTTTCCTAACCCACGATGATGAGCTTTGGTGCTTCTTTTAGAGCGTGAATCTGGTACGTAGTGGTGATTCTGTTCACGTACTTTGTACCGTTGATGAATGTTCTTTATTGCTTTGGCGATATTGAGAAAAGGAGCATGATCTAAGTGGTGTTTTATGTTTGTCCATACTCAAAAAGCTAACTTGCTTTATTTAACTTACCATAAAAACGCTACTAAAAAGATTTGCCTGGGTTTCAGGAATATGATGATTTGTGAATTTGGTTTAATTTATTATGGTGAATTCAAATATAGGGCGTAATGGTTTGTCGCAGCTTGTATAGTCACAAATTGCGGAAATTTGTCATGTGTCTATAACTCTTGTAAAAGAAACAGAATAAACGGAAGGACCTTTATGCCTCTTCTTTTGACGTATACGTTTAAAGGTGGCTTGAACGGAAAGGTTTGCGCATTGCAACCCTGCCAAACCAATGTTGAGGAAATACTCTTCAGAGCAGACTTCATCTAATGTTTTTCTGTAAATTTAGGACTATACTTTCAGGGATCATTTCTATAGTTTTTGACTTGGAAATGTGTTTCGTAAGTGTTTGTTTCCCAACCCACGATGATGAGCTTTGGTGCTTCTTTTAGAGCGTGAATCTGGTATGTAGTGGTGATTCTGTTCACGTACTTTGTACCGTTGATGAATGTTCTTTATTGCTTTGGCGATATTGAGAAACGGAGCATGATCTAAGTGGTGTTTTGTGTTTGTCCATACTCAAAAAGCTAACTTTCGTTAGTTAACTTACCATAAATAAACTACTAAAAAGTTTTGGCTGGGTTTCAGGATTTTGATAATTTGGTTTAATTTATTATGGTGAATTCAAATATAGGGCGTAACGGTTTGTCGCAGCTTGTATAGTCACAAATTGCGGAAATTTGTCATGTGTCTATAACTCTTGTAAAAGAAACAGAATAAACGGAAGGACCTTTATGCCTCTTCTTTTGACGTATACGTTTAAAGGTGGCTTGAACGGAAAGGTTTGCACATTGCAACCCTGCCAAACCAATGTTGAGGAAATACTCTTCAGAGCAGACTTCATCTAATGTTTTGTCTGTAAATTTAGGACTATACTTTCAGGGATCATTTCTATAGTTTTTGATTTGGGAATGTGTTTCGTAAGTGTTTGTTTCTCTACCCACGATGATGAGCTTTGGTGCTTCTTTTAGAGCGTGAATCTGGTACATAGTGATGATTCTGTTCACGTTCTTTGTACCGTTGATGAATGTTCTTTATTGCTTTGGCGATATTGAGAAAAGGAGCATGATCTAAGTGGTGTTTTATGTTTGTCCATACTCAAAAAGCTAACTTGCTTTATTTAACTTACCATAAATAAGCTACTAAAAAGATTTGCCTGGGTTTCAGGAATTTGATGATTTGTGAATTTGGTTTAATTTATTATGGTGAATTCAAATATAGGGCGTAACGGTTTGTCGCAGCTTGTATAGTCACAAATTGCGGAAATTTGTCATGTGTCTATAACTCTTGTAAAAGAAACAGAATAAACGGAAGGACCTTTATGCCTCTTCTTTTGACGTATACGTTTAAAGGTGGCTTGAACGGAAAGGTTCGCGCATTGCAAACCTGCCAAACCAATGTTGAGGAAATACTCTTCAGAGCATACTTCATCTAATGTTTTGTCTGTAAATTTAGGACTATACTTTCAGGGATCATTTCTATAGTTTTTGACTTGGAAATGTGTTTCGTAAGTGTTTGTTTCCCAACCCACGATGATGAGCTTTGGTGCTTCTTTTAGAGCGTGAATCTGGTACGAAGTGGTGATTCTGTTCACGTACTTTGTACCGTTGATGAATGTTCTTTATTGCTTTGGCGATATTGAGAAAAGGAGCATGATCTAAGTGGTGTTTTATGTTTGTCCATACTCAAAAAGCTTACTTGCTTTATTTAACTTACCATAAATAAACTACTAAAAAATTTTGGCTGGGTTTCAGGATTTTGATAATTTGGTTTAATTTATTATGGTGAATTCAAATATAGGGCGTAACGTTTTGTCGCAGCTTGTATAGTCACAAATTGCGGAAATTTGTCATGTGTCTATAACTCTTGTAAAAGAAACAGAATAAACGGAAGGACCTTTCTGCCTCTTCTTTTGACGTATACGTTTAAAGGTGGCTTGAACGGAAAGGTTTGCGCATTGCAACCCTGCCAAACCAATGTTGAGGAAATACTCTTCAGAGCAGACTTCATCTAATGTTTTGTCTGTAAATTTAGGACTATACTTTCAGGGATCATTTCTATAGTTTTTGACTTGGAAATGTGTTTCGTAAGTGTTTGTTTCCCAACCCACGATGATGAGCTTTGGTGCTTCTTTTAGAGCGTGAATCTGGTACGAAGTGGTGATTCTGTTCACGTACTTTGTACCGTTGATGAATGTTCTTTATTGCTTTGGCGATATTGAGAAAAGGAGCATGATCTAAGTGGTGTTTTATGTTTGTCCATACTCAAAAAGCTTACTTGCTTTATTTAACTTACCATAAATAAACTACTAAAAAATTTTGGCTGGGTTTCAGGATTTTGATAATTTGGTTTAATTTATTATGGTGAATTCAAATATAGGGCGTAACGTTTTGTCGCAGCTTGTATAGTCACAAATTGCGGAAATTTGTCATGTGTCTATAACTCTTGTAAAAGAAACAGAATAAACGGAAGGACCTTTCTGCCTCTTCTTTTGACGTATACGTTTAAAGGTGGCTTGAACGGAAAGGTTTGCGCATTGCAACCCTGCCAAACCAATGTTGAGGAAATACTCTTCAGAGCAGACTTCATCTAATGTTTTGTCTGTAAATTTAGGACTATACTTTCAGGGATCATTTCTATAGTTTTTGACTTGGAAATGTGTTTCGTAAGTGTTTGTTTCCCAACCCACGATGATGAGCTTTGGTGCTTCTTTTAGAGTTTGAATCTGGCACATAGTAGTGATTCTGTTCACAAATTGGGTACCATTGATGATTGTTCTTTATTGCTTTGGCGATATTGAGAAACGGAGCATGATCTAAGTGGTGATTTGTGTTTGTCCATACTCAAAAAGCTAACTTTCGTTAGTTAACTTACCATAAATAAACTACTAAAAAATTTTGGCTGGGTTTCAGGATTTTGATAATTTGGTTTAATTTATTATGGTGAATTCAAATATAGGGCGTAACGGTTTGTCGCAGCTTGTATAGTCACAAATTGTGGAAATTTGTCATGTGTCTATAACTCTTGTAAAAGAAACAGAATAAACGGAAGGACCTTTATGCCTCTTCTTTTGACGTATACGTTTAAAGGTGGCTTGAACGGAAAGGTTTGCGCATTGCAAACCTACCAAACCAATGTTGAGGAAATACTCTTCAGAGCAGACTTCATCTAATGTTTTGTCTGTAAATTTAGGACTATACTTTCAGGAGTCATTTCTATAGTTTTTGACTTGGAAATGTGTTTCGTAAGTGTTTGTTTCCCAAACCACGATGATGAGCTTTGGTGCTTCTTTTAGAGCGTGAATCTGGTACGTAGTGGTGATTCTGTTCACGTACTTTGTACCGTTGATGAATGTTCTTTATTGCTTTGACGATATTGAGAAAAGGAGCATGATCTAAGTGGTGTTTTGTGTTTGTCCATACTCAAAAAGCTAACTTTCGTTAGTTAACTTACCATAAATAAACTACTAAAAAAGTTTGGCTGGGTTTCAGGATTTTGATAATTTGGTTTAATTTATTATGGTGAATTCAAATATAGGGCGTAACGGTTTGTCGCAGCTCGTATAGTCACAAATTGCGGAAATTTGTCATGTGTCTATAACTCTTGTAAAAGAAACAGAATAAACGGAAGGACCTTTATGCCTCTTCTTTTGACGTATACGTTTAAAGGTGGCTTGAACGGAAAGGTTTGCACATTGCAAACCTGCCAAACCAATGTTGAGGAAATACTCTTCAGAGCATACTTCATCTAATGTTTTGTCTGTAAATTTAGGACTATACTTTCAGGGATCATTTCTATATTTTTTTACTTGGAAATGTGTTTCGTAAGTGTTTGTTTCCCAACCCACGATGATGAGCTTTGGTGCTTCTTTTAGAGCGTGAATCTGGTACGTAGTGGTGATTCTGTTCACGTACTTTGTACCGTTGATGAATGTTCTTTATTGCTTTGGCGATATTGAGAAAAGGAGCATGATCTAAGTGGTGATTTGTGTTTGTCCATACTCAAAAAAGCTAACTTTCGTTAGTTAACTTACCATAAATAAACTACCAAAAAATTTTGGCTGGGTTTCAGGATTTTGATAATTTGGTTTAATTTATTATGGTGAGTTCAAATATAGGGCGTAACGGTTTGTCGCAGCTTGTATAGTCACAAATTGCGGAAATTTGTCATGTGTCTATAACTCTTGTAAAAGAAACAGAATAAACGGAAGGACCTTTATGCCTCTTCTTTTGACGTATACGTTTAAAGGTGGCTTGAACGGAAAGGTTTGCGCATTGCAACCCTGCCAAACCAATGTTGAGGAAATACTCTTCAGAGCAGACTTCATCTAATGTTTTGTCCGTAAATTTAGGACTATACTTTCAGGGATCATTTCTATAGTTTTTGACTTGGAAATGTGTTTCGTAAGTGTCTACCGTTCAAGCCACCTTTAAACGTATATGTCAAAAGAAGAGGCATAAAGGTCTTTCCGTTTATTCTGTTTCTTTTACAAGAGTTATAGACACATGACAAATTTCCGCAATTTGTGACTATACAAGCTGCGACAAACCGTTACGCCCTATATTTGAATTCACCATAATAAATTAAACCAAATTCACAAATCATCGGAACGGAACGGAAAGGTTTGCACATTGCAAACCTGCCAAACCAATGTTGAGGAAATACTCTTCAGAGTGTTTGTTTCCCAATCCACAATGATGAGCTTTGGTGCTTCTTTTAGAGCGTGAATCTGGCACATAGTAGTGATTCTGTTCACGTACTTTGTACCTTTGATGAATGTTCTTTATTGCTTTGGCGATATTGAGAAAAGGAGCATGATCTAAGTGGTGATTTGTGTTTGTCCATACTCAAAAAAGCTAACTTTCGTTAGTTAACTTACCATAAATAAACTACCAAAAAATTTTGGCTGGGTTTCAGGATTTTGATAATTTGGTTTAATTTATTATGGTGAGTTCAAATATAGGGCGTAACGGTTTGTCGCAGTTTGTATAGTCACAAATTGCGGAAATTTGTCATTTGTCTATAACTCTTGTAAAAGAAACAGAATAAACGGAAGGACCTTTCTGCCTCTTCTTTTGACGTATACGTTTAAAGGTGGCTTGAACGGAAAGGTTTGCGCATTGCAACCCTGCCAAACCAATGTTGAGGAAATACTCTTCAGAGCAGACTTCATCTAATGTTTTGTCTGTAAATTTAGGACTATACTTTCAGGGATCATTTCTATAGTTTTTGACTTGGAAATGTGTTTCGTAAGTGTTTGTTTCCCAACCCACGATGATGAGCTTTGGTGCTTCTTTTAGAGTTTGAATCTGGCACATAGTAGTGATTCTGTTCACAAATTGGGTACCATTGATGATTGTTCTTTATTGCTTTGGCGATATTGAGAAACGGAGCATGATCTAAGTGGTGATTTGTGTTTTTCCATACTCAAAAAGCTAACTTTCGTTAGTTAACTTACCATAAATAAACTACTAAAAAATTTTGGCTGGGTTTCAGGATTTTGATAATTTGGTTTAATTTATTATGGTGAATTCAAATATAGGGCGTAATGGTTTGTCGCAGCTTGTATAGTCACAAATTGTGGAAATTTGTCATGTGTCTATAACTCTTGTAAAAGAAACAGAATAAACGGAAGGACCTTTATGCCTCTTCTTTTGACGTATACGTTTAAAGGTGGCTTGAACGGAAAGGTTTGCGCATTGCAAACCTGCCAAACCAATGTTGAGGAAATACTCTTCAGAGCAGACTTCATCTAATGTTTTGTCTGTAAATTTAGGACTATACTTTCAGGGGTCATTTCTATAGTTTTTGACTTGGAAATGTGTTTCGTAAGAGTTTGTTTCCCAAACCACGATGATGAGCTTTGGTGCTTCTTTTAGAGCGTGAATCTGGTACGTAGTGGTGATTCTGTTCACGTACTTTGTACCGTTGATGAATGTTCTTTATTGCTTTGACGATATTGAGAAAAGGAGCATGATCTAAGTGGTGTTTTGTGTTTGTCCATACTCAAAAAGCTAACTTTCGTTAGTTAACTTACCATAAATAAACTACTAAAAAAGTTTGGCTGGGTTTCAGGATTTTGATAATTTGGTTTAATTTATTATGGTGAATTCAAATATAGGGCGTAACGGTTTGTCGCAGCTCGTATAGTCACAAATTGCGGAAATTTGTCATGTGTCTATAACTCTTGTAAAAGAAACAGAATAAACGGAAGGACCTTTATGCCTCTTCTTTTGACGTATACGTTTAAAGGTGGCTTGAACGGAAAGGTTTGCGCATTGCAAACCTGCCAAACCAATGTTGAGGAAATACTCTTCAGAGCAGACTTCATCTAATGTTTTGTCTGTAAATTTAGGACTATACTTTCAGGGATCATTTCTATAGTTTTTGACTTGGAAATGTGTTTCGTAAGTGTTTGTTTCCCAAACCACGATGATGAGCTTTGGTGCTTCTTTTAGAGCGTGAATCTGGTATGTAGTGGTGATTCTGTTCACGTACTTTGTACCTTTGATGAATGTTCTTTATTGCTTTGGCGATACTGAGAAAAGGAGCATGATCTAAGTGGTGTTTTGTGTTTGTCCATACTCAAAAAGCTAACTTTCGTTAGTTAACTTACCATAAATAAACTACTAAAAAAGTTTGGCTGGGTTTCAGGATTTTGATAATTTGGTTTAATTTATTATGGTGAATTCAAATATAGGGCGTAACGGTTTGTCGCAGCTCGTATAGTCACAAATTGCGGAAATTTGTCATGTGTCTATAACTCTTGTAAAAGAAACAGAATAAACGGAAGGACCTTTATGCCTCTTCTTTTGACGTATACGTTTAAAGGTGGCTTGAACGGAAAGGTTTGCACATTGCAAACCTGCCAAACCAATGTTGAGGAAATACTCTTCAGAGCATACTTCATCTAATGTTTTGTCTGTAAATTTAGGACTATACTTTCAGGGATCATTTCTATAGTTTTTGACTTGGAAATGTGTTTCGTAAGTGTTTGTTTCCCAACCCACGATGATGAGCTTTGGTGCTTCTTTTAGAGCGTGAATCTGGTACGTAGTGGTGATTCTGTTCACGTACTTTGTACCGTTGATGAATGTTCTTTATTGCTTTGGCGATATTGAGAAAAGGAGCATGATCTAAGTGGTGTTTTATGTTTGTCCATACTCAAAAAGCTAACTTGCTTTATTTAACTTACCATAAATAAGCTACTAAAAAGATTTGCCTGGGTTTCAGGAATTTGATGATTTGTGAATTTGGTTGAATTTATTATGGTGAATTCAAATATAGGGCGTAACGGTTTGTCGCAGCTTGTATAGTCACAAATTGCGGAAATTTGTCATGTGTCTATAACTCTTGTAAAAGAAACAGAATAAACGTAAAGACCTTTATGCCTCTTCTTTTGACGTATACGTTTAAAGGTGGCTTGAACGGAAAGGTTTGCACATTGCAAACCTGCCAAACCAATGTTGAGGAAATACTCTTCAGAGTGTTTGTTTCCCAACCCACAATGATGAGCTTTGGTACTTCTTTTATAGTGTGAATCTGGCACATAGTAGTGATTCTGTTCACGTACTTTGTACCTTTGATGAATGTTCTTTATTGCTTTGGCGATATTGAGAAAAGGAGCATGATCTAAGTGGTGATTTGTGTTTGTCCATACTCAAAAAAGCTAACTTTCGTTAGTTAACTTACCATAAATAAACTACCAAAAAATTTTGGCTGGGTTTCAGGATTTTGAAAATTTGGTTTAATTTATTATGGTGAGTTCAAATATAGGGCGTAACGGTTTGTCGCAGCTTGTATAGTCACAAATTGCGGAAATTTGTCATGTGTCTATAACTCTTGTAAAAGAAACAGAATAAACGGAAGGACCTTTATGCCTCTTCTTTTGACGTATACGTTTAAAGGTGGCTTGAACGGAAAGGTTTGCGCATTGCAACCCTGCCAAACCAATGTTGAGGAAATACTCTTCAGAGCAGACTTCATCTAATGTTTTGTCTGTAAATTTAGGACTATACTTTCAGGGATCATTTCTATAGTTTTTGACTTGGAAATGTGTTTCGTAAGTGTTTGTTTCCCTACCCACGATGATGAGCTTTGGTGCTTCTTTTAGAGCGTGAATCTGGTACATAGTGATGATTCTGTTCACGTTCTTTGTACCGTTGATGAATGTTCTTTATTGCTTTGGCGATATTGAGAAAAGGAGCATGATCTAAGTGGTGTTTTATGTTTGTCCATACTCAAAAAGCTAACTTGCTTTATTTAACTTACCATAAATAAGCTACTAAAAAGATTTGCCTGGGTTTCAGGAATTTGATGATTTGTGAATTTGGTTTAATTTATTATGGTGAATTCAAATATAGGGCGTAACGGTTTGTCGCAGCTTGTATAGTCACAAATTGCGGAAATTTGTCATGTGTCTATAACTCTTGTAAAAGAAACAGAATAAACGGAAGGACCTTTCTGCCTCTTCTTTTGACGTATACGTTTAAAGGTGGCTTGAACGGAAAGGTTTGCGCATTGCAAACCTGCCAAACCAATGTTGAGGAAATACTCTTCAGAGCAGACTTCATCTAATGTTTTGTCTGTAAATTTAGGACTATACTTTCAGGGATTATTTCTATAGTGTTTGACTTGGAAATGTGTTTCGTCAGTGTTTGTTTCCCTACCCACGATGATGAACTTTGGTGCTTCTTTTAGAGCGTGAATCTGGCACATAGTAGTGATTCTGTTCACGTACTTTGTACCGTTGATGATTGTTCTTTATTGCTTTGGCGATATTGAGAAACGGAGCATGATCTAAGTGGTGATTTGTGTTTGTCCATACTCAAAAAGCTAACTTTCGTTAGTTAACTTACCATAAATAAACTACTAAAAAATTTTGGCTGGGTTTCAGGATTTTGATAATTTGGTTTAATTTATTATGGTGAATTCAAATATAGGGCGTAACGGTTTGTCGCAGCTTGTATAGTCACAAATTGCGGAAATTTGTCATGTGTCTATAACTCTTGTAAAAGAAACAGAATAAACGGAAGGACCTTTCTGCCTCTTCTTTTGACGTATACGTTTAAAGGTGGCTTGAACGGAAAGGTTTGCGCATTGCAACCCTGCCAAACCAATGTTGAGGAAATACTCTTCAGAGCAGACTTCATCTAATGTTTTGTCTGTAAATTTAGGACTATACTTTCAGGGATCATTTCTATAGTTTTTGACTTGGAAATGTGTTTCGTAAGTGTTTGTTTCCCAACCCACGATGATGAGCTTTGGTGCTTCTTTTAGAGCGTGAATCTGGTACGTAGTGGTGATTCTGTTCACGTACTTTGTACCATTGATGAATGTTCTTTATTGCTTTGGCGATATTGAGAAAAGGAGCATGATCTAAGTGGTGATTTGTGTTTGTCCATACTCAAAAAAGCTAACTTTCCTTAGTTAACTTACCATAAATAAACTGCTAAAAAATTTTGGCTGGGTTTCAGGATTTTGATAATTTGGTTTAATTTATTATGGTGAATTCAAATATAGGGCGTAACGGTTTGTCGCAGCTTGTATAGTCACAAATTGTGGAAATTTGTCATGTGTCTATAACTCTTGTAAAAGAAACAGAATAAACGGAAGGACCTTTATGCCTCTTCTTTTGACGTATACGTTTAAAGGTGGCTTGAACGGAAAGGTTTGCGCATTGCAAACCTGCCAAACCAATGTTGAGGAAATACTCTTCAGAGCAGACTTCATCTAATGTTTTGTCTGTAAATTTAGGACTATACTTTCAGGGATCATTTCTATAGTTTTTGACTTGGAAATGTGTTTCGTAAGTGTTTGTTTCCCAAACCACGATGATGAGCTTTGGTGCTTCTTTTAGAGCGTGAATCTGGTATGTAGTGGTGATTCTGTTCACGTACTTTGTACCGTTGATGAATGTTCTTTATTGCTTTGACGATATTGAGAAAAGGAGCATGATCTAAGTGGTGTTTTGTGTTTGTCCATACTCAAAAAGCTAACTTTCGTTAGTTAACTTACCATAAATAAACTACTAAAAAAGTTTGGCTGGGTTTCAGGATTTTGATAATTTGGTTTAATTTATTATGGTGAATTCAAATATAGGGCGTAACGGTTTGTCGCAGCTCGTATAGTCACAAATTGCGGAAATTTGTCATGTGTCTATAACTCTTGTAAAAGAAACAGAATAAACGGAAGGACCTTTATGCCTCTTCTTTTGACGTATACGTTTAAAGGTGGCTTGAACGGAAAGGTTTGCACATTGCAAACCTGCCAAACCAATGTTGAGGAAATACTCTTCAGAGCATACTTCATCTAATGTTTTGTCTGTAAATTTAGGACTATACTTTCAGGGATCATTTCTATAGTTTTTGACTTGGAAATGTGTTTCGTAAGTGTTTGTTTCCCAACCCACGATGATGAGCTTTGGTGCTTCTTTTAGAGCGTGAATCTGGTACGTAGTGGTGATTCTGTTCACGTACTCTGTACCGTTGATGAATGTTCTTTATTGCTTTGGCGATATTGAGAAAAGGAGCATGATCTAAGTGGTGTTTTATGTTTGTCCATACTCAAAAAGCTAACTTGCTTTATTTAACTTACCATAAATAAGCTACTAAAAAGATTTGCCTGGGTTTCAGGAATTTGATGATTTGTGAATTTGGTTTAATTTATTATGGTGAATTCAAATATAGGGCGTAACGGTTTGTCGCAGCTTGTATAGTCACAAATTGCGGAAATTTGTCATGTGTCTATAACTCTTGTAAAAGAAACAGAATAAACGTAAGGACCTTTCTTGCCTCTTCGTTTGACGTATACGTTTAAAGGTGGCTTGAACGGAAGGTTTGTGCATACCAAACCGTTGCTGAGGAAATACTCTTCAGAGCAGACTTCATCTAATGTTTTGGCAGTAAAATTAGGACTATACTTACAGGGATCATTTCTATAGTTTTTGACATGGGAATGTGTTTCGTAAGTGTTTGTTTCCCAACCCACGATGATGAGCTTTGGTGCTTCTTTTAGAGCTTGAATCTGGTACATGGTGGTGATTCTGTTCACGTACTTTGTACAGTTGATGAATGTTCTTTATTGCTTTGGCGATATTGAGAAAGGAGCATGATCTAAGTGATGCTTTGTAATTTGTCCATACTCAAAAAGCTAACTTTCTTTATAACTTACCAAAAATAAACTACTAGAAAGTTTTGGCTGGGTTTCAGGATTTTGTTGATTTGATAATTTGGCTTAATTTATTATGGTGAATTCAAATATAGGGCGTAACGGTCTGTCGCAGCTTGTATAGTCACAAATTGCGGAAATTTGTCATGTGTCAATAACTCTTGTAAAAGAAACAGAATAAACGTAAGGACCTTTCTGCCTCTTCTTTTGACCTATACGTTTAAAGGTGGCTTGAACGGAAGGTTTGTGCATACCAAACCGTTGCTGAGGAAATACTCTTCAGAGCAGACTTCATCTAATGTTTTGGCAGTAAATTTAGGACTATACTTTCAGGGATCATTTCTATAGTTTTTGACATGGAAATGTGTTTCGTAAGTGTTTGTTTCCCAACCCACGATGATGAGCTTTGGTACTTCTTTTATAGTGTGAATCTGGCACATAGTAGTGATTCTGTTCACGTACTTTGTACCTTTGATGAATGTTCTTTATTGCTTTGGCGATATTGAGAAAAGGAGCATGATCTAAGTGGTGATTTGTGTTTGTCCATACTCAAAAAAGCTAACTTTCGTTAGTTAACTTACCATAAATAAACTACCAAAAAATTTTGGCTGGGTTTCAGGATTTTGATAATTTGGTTTAATTTATTATGGTGAGTTCAAATATAGGGCGTAACGGTTTGTCGCAGCTTGTATAGTCACAAATTGCGGAAATTTGTCATGTGTCTATAACTCTTGTAAAAGAAACAGAATAAACGGAAGGACCTTTATGCCTCTTCTTTTGACGTATACGTTTAAAGGTGGCTTGAACGGAAAGGTTTGCGCATTGCAACCCTGCCAAACCAATGTTGAGGAAATACTCTTCAGAGCAGACTTCATCTAATGTTTTGTCTGTAAATTTAGGACTATACTTTCAGGGATCATTTCTATAGTTTTTGACTTGGAAATGTGTTTCGTAAGTGTTTGTTTCCCTACCCACGATGATGAGCTTTGGTGCTTCTTTTAGAGCGTGAATCTGGTACATAGTGATGATTCTGTTCACGTTCTTTGTACCGTTGATGAATGTTCTTTATTGCTTTGGCGATATTGAGAAAAGGAGCATGATCTAAGTGGTGTTTTATGTTTGTCCATACTCAAAAAGCTAACTTGCTTTATTTAACTTACCATAAATAAGCTACTAAAAAGATTTGCCTGGGTTTCAGGAATTTGATGATTTGTGAATTTGGTTTAATTTATTATGGTGAATTCAAATATAGGGCGTAACGGTTTGTCGCAGCTTGTATAGTCACAAATTGCGGAAATTTGTCATGTGTCTATAACTCTTGTAAAAGAAACAGAATAAACGGAAGGACCTTTCTGCCTCTTCTTTTGACGTATACGTTTAAAGGTGGCTTGAACGGAAAGGTTTGCGCATTGCAACCCTGCCAAACCAATGTTGAGGAAATACTCTTCAGAGCAGACTTCATCTAATGTTTTGTCTGTAAATTTAGGACTATACTTTCAGGGATTATTTCTATAGTGTTTGACTTGGAAATGTGTTTCGTCAGTGTTTGTTTCCCTACCCACGATGATGAACTTTGGTGCTTCTTTTAGAGCGTGAATCTGGCACATAGTAGTGATTCTGTTCACGTACTTTGTACCGTTGATGATTGTTCTTTATTGCTTTGGCGATATTGAGAAACGGAGCATGATCTAAGTGGTGATTTGTGTTTGTCCATACTCAAAAAGCTAACTTTCGTTAGTTAACTTACCATAAATAAACTGCTAAAAAATTTTGGCTGGGTTTCAGGATTTTGATAATTTGGTTTAATTTATTATGGTGAATTCAAATATAGGGCGTAACGGTTTGTCGCAGCTTGTATAGTCACAAATTGTGGAAATTTGTCATGTGTCTATAACTCTTGTAAAAGAAACAGAATAAACGGAAGGACCTTTATGCCTCTTCTTTTGACGTATACGTTTAAAGGTGGCTTGAACGGAAAGGTTTGCGCATTGCAAACCTGCCAAACCAATGTTGAGGAAATACTCTTCAGAGCAGACTTCATCTAATGTTTTGTCTGTAAATTTAGGACTATACTTTCAGGGATCATTTCTATAGTTTTTGACTTGGAAATGTGTTTCGTAAGTGTTTGTTTCCCAAACCACGATGATGAGCTTTGGTGCTTCTTTTAGAGCGTGAATCTGGTATGTAGTGGTGATTCTGTTCACGTACTTTGTACCGTTGATGAATGTTCTTTATTGCTTTGACGATATTGAGAAAAGGAGCATGATCTAAGTGGTGTTTTGTGTTTGTCCATACTCAAAAAGCTAACTTTCGTTAGTTAACTTACCATAAATAAACTACTAAAAAAGTTTGGCTGGGTTTCAGGATTTTGATAATTTGGTTTAATTTATTATGGTGAATTCAAATATAGGGCGTAACGGTTTGTCGCAGCTCGTATAGTCACAAATTGCGGAAATTTGTCATGTGTCTATAACTCTTGTAAAAGAAACAGAATAAACGGAAGGACCTTTATGCCTCTTCTTTTGACGTATACGTTTAAAGGTGGCTTGAACGGAAAGGTTTGCACATTGCAAACCTGCCAAACCAATGTTGAGGAAATACTCTTCAGAGCATACTTCATCTAATGTTTTGTCTGTAAATTTAGGACTATACTTTCAGGGATCATTTCTATAGTTTTTGACTTGGAAATGTGTTTCGTAAGTGTTTGTTTCCCAACCCACGATGATGAGCTTTGGTGCTTCTTTTAGAGCGTGAATCTGGTACGTAGTGGTGATTCTGTTCACGTACTCTGTACCGTTGATGAATGTTCTTTATTGCTTTGGCGATATTGAGAAAAGGAGCATGATCTAAGTGGTGTTTTATGTTTGTCCATACTCAAAAAGCTAACTTGCTTTATTTAACTTACCATAAATAAGCTACTAAAAAGATTTGCCTGGGTTTCAGGAATTTGATGATTTGTGAATTTGGTTTAATTTATTATGGTGAATTCAAATATAGGGCGTAACGGTTTGTCGCAGCTTGTATAGTCACAAATTGCGGAAATTTGTCATGTGTCTATAACTCTTGTAAAAGAAACAGAATAAACGTAAGGACCTTTCTTGCCTCTTCGTTTGACGTATACGTTTAAAGGTGGCTTGAACGGAAGGTTTGTGCATACCAAACCGTTGCTGAGGAAATACTCTTCAGAGCAGACTTCATCTAATGTTTTGGCAGTAAAATTAGGACTATACTTACAGGGATCATTTCTATAGTTTTTGACATGGGAATGTGTTTCGTAAGTGTTTGTTTCCCAACCCACGATGATGAGCTTTGGTGCTTCTTTTAGAGCTTGAATCTGGTACATGGTGGTGATTCTGTTCACGTACTTTGTACCGTTGATGAATGTTCTTTATTGCTTTGGCGATATTGAGAAAGGAGCATGATCTAAGTGATGCTTTGTAATTTGTCCATACTCAAAAAGCTAACTTTCTTTATAACTTACCAAAAATAAACTACTAGAAAGTTTTGGCTGGGTTTCAGGATTTTGTTGATTTGATAATTTGGCTTAATTTATTATGGTGAATTCAAATATAGGGCGTAACGGTCTGTCGCAGCTTGTATAGTCACAAATTGCGGAAATTTGTCATGTGTCAATAACTCTTGTAAAAGAAACAGAATAAACGTAAGGACCTTTCTGCCTCTTCTTTTGACCTATACGTTTAAAGGTGGCTTGAACGGAAGGTTTGTGCATACCAAACCGTTGCTGAGGAAATACTCTTCAGAGCAGACTTCATCTAATGTTTTGGCAGTAAATTTAGGACTATACTTTCAGGGATCATTTCTATAGTTTTTGACATGGAAATGTGTTTCGTAAGTGTTTGTTTCCCAACCCACGATGATGAGCTTTGGTGCTTCTTTTAGAGCGTGAATCTGGTACATGGTGGTGATTCTGTTCACGTACTTTGTACCGTTGATGAATGTTCTTTATTTCTTTGGCGATATTGAGTAAAGGAGCATGATCTAAGTGGTGCTTTGTATTTGTCCATACTCAAAAAGCTGACTTGCGTTAGATAACTTACCAAAAATAAACTACTAGAAAGTTTTGGCTGGTTTTCAGGATTTTGATGATTTGATAATTTGGTTTAATTTATTATGGTGAATTCAAATATAGGGCGTAACGGTCTGTCGCAGCTTGTGTAGTCACAAATTGCGGAAATTTGTCATGTGTCTATAACTCTTGTAAAAGAAACAGAATAAACGTAAGGACATTTCTGCCTCTTCTTTTGACGTATACGCTTAAAGGTGGCTTGAACGGAAAGGTTTGTGCATACTAAACCGTTGCTGAGGAAATACTCTTCAGAGCAGACTTCATCTAATGTTTTGGCAGTAAAATTAGGACTATACTTACAGGGATCATTTCTATAGTTTTTAACATGGAAATGTGTTTCGTAAGTGTTTGTTTCCCAACCCACGATGATGAGCTTTGGTGCTTCTTTTAGAGCTTGAATCTGGTACATGGTGGTGATTCTGTTCACGTACTTTGTACCATTGATGAATGTTCTTTATTGCTTTGGCGATATTGAGAAAAGGAGCATGATCTAAGTGGTGCTTTGTATTTGTCCATACTCAAAAAAGCTAACTTTCTTTAGTTTACCTACCAAAAATAAACTACTAGAAAGTTTTTAAGCTGGCTTTCAGGATTTTGATGATTTGATCATTTGGTTTAATTTATTATGGTGAATTCAAATATAGGGCGTAACGGTCTGTCGCAGCTTGTATAGTCACAAATTGCGGAAATTTGTCATGTGTCTATAACTCTTGTAAAAGAAACAGAAGAAACGTAAGGACCTTTCTGCCTCTTCTTTTGACGTATACGTTTAAAGGTGGCTTGAACGGAAGGTTTGTGCATACCAAACCGTTGCTGAGGAAATACTCTTCAGAGCAGACTTCATCTAATGTTTTGGCAGTAAAATTAGGACTATACTTACAGGGATCATTTCTATAGTTTTTGACATGGAAATGTGTTTCGTAAGTGTTTGTTTCCCAACCCACGATGATGAGCTTTGGTGCTTCTTTTAGAGCGTGAATCTGGCACATAGTGGTGATTCTGTTCACGTACTTTGTACCGTTGATGAATGTTCTTTATTGCTTTGGTGATATTGAGAAAAGGAGCATGATCTAAGTGGTGCTTTGTTTTTGTCCATAATCAAAAAGCTGACTTGCGTTAGATATCTTACCAAAAATAAACTACTAGAAAGTTTTGGCTGAGTTTCATGATTTTGATGATTTGATAATTTGGTTTAATTTATTATGGTGAATTCAAATATAGGGCGTAACGGTTTGTCGCAGCTTGTATAGTCACAAATTGCGGAAATTTGGCATGTGTCTGTAACTCTTGTAAAAGAAACAGAATAAACGTAAGGACATTTCTGCCTCTTCTTTTGACGTATACGCTTAAAGGTGGCTTGAACGGAAAGGTTTGTGCATACCAAACCGTTGCTGAGGAAATACTCTTCAGAGCAGACTTCATCTAATGTTTTGGCTGTAAGTTTAGGACTATACTTTCAGGGATCATTTCTATAGTTTTTGACATGGAAATGTGTTTCGTAAGTGTTTGTTTCCCAACCCACGATGATGAGCTTTGGTGCTTCTTTTAGAGCGTGAATCTGGTACATCGTGGTGATTCTGTTCACGTACTTTGTACCGTAGATGAATGTTCTTTATTGCTTTGGCGATATTGAGTAAAGGAGCATGATCTAAGTGGTGCTTTGTATTTGTCCATACTCAAAAAGCTAACTTTCTTTAGTTAACTTACCAAAAATAAACTACTAGAAAGTTTTGGCTGGGTTTCAGGATTTTGTTGATTTGATAATTTGGCTTAATTTATTATGGTGAATTCAAATATAGGGCGTAACGGTTTGTCGCAGCTTGTATAGTCACAAATTGCGGATATTTGTCATGTGTCTATAACTCTTGTAAAAGAAACAGAATAAACGTAAGGACCTTTCTTGCCTCTTCTTTTGACGTATACGTTTAAAGGTGGCTTGAACGGAAGGTTTGTGCATACCAAACCGTTGCTGAGGAAATACTCTTCAGAGCAGACTTCATCTAATGTTTTGGCAGTAAATTTAGGACTATATTTTCAGGGATCATTTCTATAGTTTTTGACATGGAAATGTGTTTCGTAAGTGTTTGTTTCCCAACCCACGATGATGAGCTTTGGTGCTTCTTTTACAGCGTGAATCTGGCACATAGTGGTGATTCTGTTCACGTACTTTGTACCGTTGATGAATGTTCTTTATTGCTTTGGCGATACTGAGAAAAGGAGCATGATCTAAGTGGTGCTTTGTGTTTGTCCATAATCAAAAAGCTGACTTTAGTTAGTTAACTTACCATAAATAAACTACTAGAAAGTTTTGGCTGGGTTTCATGATTTTGATGATTTGATAATTTGGTTTAATTTATTATGGTGAATTCAAATATAGGGAGTAACGGTTTGTCGCAGCTTGTATAGTCACAAATTGCGGAAATTTGTCATGTGTCAATAACTCTTGTAAAAGAAACAGAATAAACGTAAGGACCTTTCTGCCTCTTCTTTTGACCTATACGTTTAAAGGTGGCTTGAACGGAAGGTTTGTGCATACCAAACCGTTGCTGAGGAAATACTCTTCAGAGCAGACTTCATCTAATGTTTTGGCAGTAAATATAGGACTATCCTTTCAGGGATCATTTCTATAGTTTTTGACATGGAAATGTGTTTCGTAAGTGTTTGTTTCCCAACCCACGATGATGAGCTTTGGTGCTTCTTTTGGAGCTTGAATCTGGTACATGGTGGTGATTCTGTTCACGTACTTTGTACCGTTGATGAATGTTCTTTATTGCTTTGGCGATATTGAGAAAAGGAGCATGATCTAAGTGGTGCTTTGTGTTTGTCCATAATCAAAAAGCTGACTTGCGTTAGATAACTTACCAAAAATAAACTACTAGAAAGTTTTGGCTGGATTTCATGATTTTGATAATTTGGTATAATTTCTTATGGTGAATTCAAATATAGGGCGTAACGGTCTGTCGCAGCTTGTGTAGTCACAAATTGCGGAAATTTGTCATGTGTCTATAACTCTTGTAAAAGAAACAGAATAAACGTAAGGACATTTCTGCCTCTTCTTTTGACGTATACGCTTAAAGGTGGCTTGAACGGAAGGTTTGTGCATACCAAACCGTTGCTGAGGAAATACTCTTCAGAGCAGACTTCATCTAATGTTTTGGCTGTAAGTTCAGGACTATACTTTCAGGGATCATTTCTATAGTTTTTGACATGGAAATGTTTTTCGTAAGTGTTTGTTTCCCAACCCACGACGATGAGCTTTGGTGCTTCTTTTAGAGCGTGAATCTGGTACATGGTGGTGATCCTGTTCACGTACTTTGTACCGTTGATGAATGTTCTTTATTGCTTTGGCGATATTGAGTAAAGGAGCATGATCTAAGTGGTGCTTTGTATTTGTCCATACTCAAAAAGCTAACTTTCTTTAGTTAACTTACCAAAAATAAACTACTAGAAAGTTTTGGCTGGTTTTCAGGATTTTGATGATTTGATAATTTGGTTTAATTTATTATGGTGAATTCAAATATAGGGCGTAACGGTCTGTCGCAGCTTGTGTAGTCACAAATTGCGGAAATTTGTCATGTGTCTATAACTCTTGTAAAAGAAACAGAATAAACGTAAGGACATTTCTGCCTCTTCTTTTGACGTATACGCTTAAAGGTGGCTTGAACGGAAAGGTTTGTGCATACCAAACCGTTGCTGAGGAAATACTCTTCAGAGCAGACTTCATCTAATGTTTTGGCTGTAAGTTTAGGACTATACTTTCAGGGATCATTTCTATAGTTTTTGACATGGAAATGTGTTTCGTAAGTGTTTGTTTCCCAACCCACGATGATGAGCTTTGGTGCTTCTTTTAGAGCTTGAATCTGGTACATGGTGATGATTCTGTTCACGTACTTTGTACCGTTGATGAATGTTCTTTATTGCTTTGGCGATATTGGGAAAAGGAGCATGATTTAAGTGGTGCTTTGTATTTGTCCATACTCAAAAAGCTAACTTTCTTTAGTTAACTTACCAAAAATAAACTACTAGAAAGTTTTGGCTGGGTTTCAGGATTTTGATGATTTGATAATTTGGTTTAATTTATTATGGTGAATTCAAATATAGGGCGTAACGGTCTGTCGCAGCTTGTATAGTCACAAATTGCGGAAATTTGTCATGTGTCTATAACTCTTGTAAAAGAAACAGAAGAAACGTAAGGACCTTTCTGCCTCTTCTTTTGATGTATACGTTTAAAGGTGGCTTGAACGGAAAGGTTTGCGCATTGCAAACCTGCCAAACCAATGTTGAGGCAATACTCTTCACAGCAGACTTCATCCGGTGTTTTGGCTGTAAATTTAGGACTGTACTCTCAGGGATCATTTCTATAGTTTTTGACTTGGAAATGTGTTTTGTAAGTGTTTGTTTCCCAAACACGATGATGAGCTTTGGTGCTTCTTATTATACAAAAATAGCATTACATATTATATTTACAAAGTTGTATCCTTTATTGTGTACATATATTGCACACATGTTCCCATAATAGGCAAAGAAGTGTAATGCATGGCCGTAAGTTATTTTTCGTATAGTTATCATGAAACGAGGAAGGGACATCCCACGTAGGAGGGGACGTTCTCGCGACCTTGCGCAACGTTCCCTTAAAGTACTCTTAAGGTAACTAATGTCCCAAACCTTTACAGAACATTAGGGACGTTCTTAAAACGTTTTATTTTGGTTATAAAAGTGTTGGAGTTCAATGTTCTTTATAGTCATATCGGGAACGTTATTATATGACTGAAAGAGGACCATGTGAGAACGTTCTGTTATGGTCACAAATGTCCTCTTTGTAACGTTCTAATGTGACCATAGAATAACCAATATAGAACGTCCTCTTAAAGTTATATCGGGAATGTAATTATATGACTGAAAGAGGACCATGTGAGAACGATCTGTTATGGTCACAAATGTCCTCTTTGTAACGTTCTAATGTGACCATAGAATAACCAATATAGAACGTCCTCTTAAAGTCATATCGGGAACGTTATTATATGACTGAAAGAGGACCATGTGAGAACGTTCTGTTATGGTCACAAATGTCCTCTTTGTAACGTTCTATTGTGACCATAGAATAACCAATATAGAACGTCCTCTTAAAGTCATATCAGGAACATTATTATATGACTGAAAGAGGACCATGTGAGAACGTTCTGTTATGGTCACAAATGTCCTCTTTGTAACGTTCTATTGTGACCATAGAATAACCAATATAGAACGTCCCCCTAAAGTCATTTAAGAGGACGTTCTATATTGGTTATTTAATGGTCACATTAGAACATTACAAAGAAGACATTTGTGACCATAACAGAACATTCTCACATGGTCCTCTTTCAGTCATATAATATCGTTCCCGATATTACTTTAAGAGGATGTTCTATATTGGTTATTCTATGGTCACATAGCAACAAAGAGAACAACAGAATGTTCACAAACAGTCCTCTGTTGTTTAGTTTCGTTCCCAAATGACTTCACGTCTATGGTAACATGCAAAATCTTCCATAAAATAATGATACAAATAAATTATAAACGAACAGTAAATCCTTATATCTCATAATCCTATATTTCTGGACCACTGGATACTTGGTGTTTTAAACCAATCACAAAAGTCCTTGGTTTTATACGCCCCAATAGCGAGAGCAGATGGGAGGGACATCCACCTATCCCAGCATGCGCAGATCCAGACTGAATTTGGCGGCATTTTTCTGTCAAGCGGCAACAACTTCAACGGTGAGTAACGTCTGCTAATTTGATTATCTCTCAAGTTATTTAAGCACTTCTTGTGTTAGGTAGTTTAGTTAACGTTACTTAATATAATGATAACATTTCGGTTTGTTCTGTGATTTAGCCGCCAACTTATTTGGAAGAATACACAATTGTACAAAAAGACTACAAACTTTAAATGAATAACATTGAATACTATGCAACATGCTGTGGCTGACAACAACAAAATAAAAAAGAAAGAAATACCTAAACCCAAACTAATACAGAAGTAATCAATTTTATTCGTGCGCTGTAATCCGAATCTTTAGATTACATGTGATTTCAAACTCGCAGCGACAGCATGAAGGCCCGCGCTGACGCGCTTCTTGCTAATTCAAAAAGTAATTCCCTCTTTAGGAAGCTAACGTGTTATTTGTGATCCGTTAATTTAAAACTTGAAATGTTTACGGCAGGAATATGCCGAATGGTGCGTTGCTTTTTTTGTCTCCGAGTACGTAAGTAAGATTTTGGACGATCAATACTCGGTTCCTGAAAATTAAAATGCCCATTGTAATGTGTTAAAGCGTTGACACAAATGTATATAACTCACAATGTTATTTTATTGTCCTCTGCACATGAACAAATGAACAGCACGCAGTAAATTCTCAATCACTTTGGTTTTCTACTGCTGCCCCCGTAACCTCGCAACCACAAGGTTCACATACTCTTATCGCCACACCCATAGCTCCATGCAGCACATTTTGCGGAGGACAGCTAGTATTTAAAGTTTTAAAGTAAGCTTCTTACTGTTTTGTTGTGCCTATTTTGTCCTTTGATTAGCAGTAAACATTAAATCTGTACTAAAATAAATTCAATGTTTTCATACATATTATTTTTCTGTGCTTTTTAGATCCTTTCTTGTGCCCTGGCCTTCTCACACAGGTTGTGATGTCGTCTCTAAAGGTAGGCTTATCTTACTAAATGATTACAGCAGCATACTGCTGACAGTCCAAACAAATGGGATCAATTTCACATTTTAATGTAATTTTTTCCTTAAGATATTTTTCACCTTATAAAACAATTTTTTCATGTTATAGTAATATTTTTACATTATTAGAATATACAAAATATGTTGCTTTATATATTGTGTATTTAAGGATTAGTAAATTTCCTCACCTCTGGACAAAACAGAATTAGGGAAAAAATAAAACGGATTTTATAGGGCACTACATATCACTTATGTCGAGTACAAACGCAATATACCGCATGGCCCTAGTTATTACAATACAATTTTTACTTTGTAAAACAATACAAATGCTTTGTTCTGGTGTGTCAGAAATTTGCTTGCATACAAAATTAACAATCTTAAGGTTGGCTACAAAAAGTAAACATCATTATTTTTATTTTACCATTTGCAGAGAAGAAAACACAGAGCTGTGTCACACAGCTGGATGCCTGCAGAAGACAGGAAAAGAGAATACAAACGGCTATGGCAAAGGGTTAAAAGGAAAATAAAAAATGTGCACAGCAAAAACGCTGGTCCTATTACTTTGCTAGACAGTGGAGCACAGAATCCCAGAGACACTATGCCAGTCCAGGACTCAGGCCTAGAAAATGGAATGACTGGAGTATTTGATAGTGACAATGAGGAATTTAGATTTTTCAATACTGGCATCAATGCACTCAATGGTCACACACCGCTACAACATACAATGGCTGTAGACACAGAGAATATGGATAGAGAATCTTCTGGTAGCGACATTGATGAAGTGTTTTTTGAGAAGACTGCAAACCTTAATATGCCCACTGAACATTTTTCTGAGGAGTTAAGGAAATGGATCATTGGCTATAACATCAAGCACAAAATTCTTAGGAGTCAAGGTCATAAAAACCTTCCATTCACTGCTAAAACACTGTTAAAAACTGATACCGTTGAAAACCAAATGGTATCTGGAGTAGAATTAGTTAAATTTGGAGTGACTGTAAAATTTATCTTGTGCTTGAATCGGTACACCTACAATTATGCAAGAGACATCTCTGAGCTTGAGATTTCCCTCAATGTAGATGGACTGCCCCTCTTTAAGAGCACTAGTAAGTCTTTCTGGCCTGTACTCTGCACTGTACATCTAAAACCAGCCAGCACATTTCCTTTGGCCATCGCCCTTACTGAGGCCAAGCCAAAATCACTGGACTTCATTAAAGTCATAGCAGATGAGCTAAGCATGGTTCTAATTAATGAATTGCATCAAACAGTTTTCGGGTTACTATGGCTGTGACAAATGCACCCAAAAAGGAAACTGGGTGGGGTGCATAACGTATCAACAGGTGCATGACCTTATTTTGAGGGATGATGTCTCATTCAGAGAGCAACACCAGCGAGAAAACCATCAGGAAAATACTGCATCCCCTTTCAGCAATGATGAGAAAAATGCTCCTACTGTGGTCACGGGGCAAGTCAGGGCATCGGCTATCGCCAGCTCAGCTGAGGGAGGTCAATCAGAGGCTAAGGAATTTGAGATGTGACATACCCCATGTATTTGCCAGGAAGCCACGCAGCTTGGATGAATTAGAGAGGTGGAAGGCCACTGAATTCAGACAGTTCATGTTCTACACAGGCAAAGTTGTTCTTCGGGGAGTCCTACCAGAAACACTTTTACAGTCATTTCATGGTCTTTAGTGTGGCAATGTGTATACTAGTGTCTCCACATTTAACACAAACATTCAACATATATGCCCATGAACTCCTAACATATTTTGTCGAACAAGGCCGTCACATATATGGCAAGGAATTTTTAGTGTGCAATGTGCACTCCCTGCTTCACCTCACTGCTGATGCCACCACATATGGATCATTAGACAAATGCAGTGCTTTCTCTTTTGAAAGCTACCTGCACCAGCTGAAAAAGATGGTTAGATCAGGAAACCATGTTCTAATCCAAGCAGCAAAACGACTCCAAGAACGTTCACAGATTCCAATAGAAACAAGTGAAGAAAGACCAATTCAAATGAAACATCCTAACAATGTTTACATTGTTAGCCCAACATCCTGCTGTGAAGTTCTAGAGTGCACTAACTCTAGAAAGCTCCTATGTAGAGTATTCTTTGCACTTGACATCATACCTTTGCGAGCTATGTGATTCAAGGATCTACGGAGCCTTTGTATGTGGTCAATCAAAGATGGAGATTCTGGAAAAGACAAATTTACAAGGAAGAGCAATGATTCTTGAGGATGGGCATGGCCGCCGAGTTGTCCTTTCTCTTCTCCATGATCTCGATTAACAAAGAGAAGAAAATATGTACATAGTATGTTTTACTCACATTGCTTTAATGTCGTGACTGATATTTCTTTACCCTCATTTCTAAGGAGTGTTTTTCTGTTTATAATAGGTTCGTTTCTACGTAGTGGTTTTTATCGAGGAAGACTCAATTGCTGTGACGCCTGCATCATGGGTAGAGGAGGTGAATGGGGTAAGAGTACACACACACACACGCACACACACACAAGTATATTAAGAAAAATTATTATATTTGTAACTTGCTACTGGCCCCGTAAAAATGCAGATGCCATGTCAAAGGCCTGTCACAGGCCAGATAAGGAGCTCTGGAAACGATATAAAATAAGAATAATCTCAGAGACTGGTGAGAAAACTTAATACAAATAAATTAATATGGAGGGTACACTGCCTTTAATTTATAAAACATAAATTTACTGTGTCCTTAGACAACTACAAGACAGCTAGAGAGCGAGCCAAAAAAGCTGTTGAAACATCTAATGTGGAAAGTGAGGAGGATGTGGAAAACATGCGTAAGAGAAAAGTCCCAGTTAGATACTGGACAGATACTGAAGGTAAAGTCACTGCTTTTTTCATTAATTATATAACTGTAAATAGTATTATGTTGTTATCAGCTAAAAATTTTTGAATACACTGTAATCAGAACAGACTGTGCTATAATAATATGTTAACAGAATGTTTATAAATGATTGTGTTTTTGAGAAAACAGTGTTTATGCATGCTTGGTGAAAAACTAAAAATGTAAAATTATTGAGAAGAAGTGCATAATGAGCTTTAAAGGTACAGAATGTTGCTGAGATGGAACAGCTTTAATGAGAGATTAAAAAAAATTTGGAATTAGAAAGTATATTTTGACGAAAGAAATGTATAGAATTTGTTTGTAGTTTATTCCGAATATAGTGATTAGAATATTTATAATAAAAAAAATATTGTAATAAACTTTAGCAATATTTTTTCTTTATTTTTATCAAATAAATGCTGCATTGATGGATGTTAGAGACAAGTGTTACTGATCCCAAAATTTTAAAGCATCAGTGCACGCACGCACGCACGCACACACTCACTCACTCACGGTTTTATCCTGAATTAATAGGAGAAAATGAGATGCCACCGAAACAAAGGAAAAAATCAACCATGTCTTCTCAAAACCCACAACCAAGTGTCCCTAAGCCCCCAAGCTGTAAGTAACAGATTTAACTTTTGGAATTTCTTGTTGTGTTGATTTGATGATGTGGTGTCTGGTGTGGGTGTCAATTAGTGAACATGCAAAAAAAGCTAAGTACCAGCTGTTGTGAACATATCATTTTTATTAATATCTTTTCTCAGACAAACCACCTACTAATATCACAGTTACTGCCCATCCATCTGAGGAAGATGTGCCATACCTTTTTTCGAATGATCTTTTTCATGGTATGTGCATTTGATGTTTAGTTTTTTAATCTGCTATATCTGTGTGTGTGTGTTTTAAATATACCAGTTTCATTTAATGTTTTAAAAGAAGTTTATTTTGCTTTTCAAAAATACAGAATAATATTATAACGTGAAATATTATAACAATGTAAATGTTTTTTTACATTAATAAAACATAAAATTTTTATTCATATCTGTAATTAAAATCATTAGCTGTTACTCCAGTCTTCAGTGTCATATGATCCTCAGAAATCATTCTAATATGATGATTTATTATCATTTCTGGAAATTGCTGATTAATAGTTTTATATTTTAGCTTTATTTATTTTTATGATCAATAAAAGGTTAAAAAGGAACAACAATTATTTTGAATTAATTTGTTTATTAATTTAAAACATCCTTGGTAAATAAAAGTAAAGTCATAGCACAGATTTAAATTGTTAGAAAATATTTTGGATAAATGCTGTTCTTTTTAACTTATTTGTCAAAGAATCCTAAAAAAATCACAGGTTCTAAAATATATAAAATTAATCATTCTAATAATAAATCAGCATATTAGAATGATTTCTGAGAATTACGTGACACTTAAGATTGGAGTAACAGCTGATGAAAATTTAGCTTTGCATTACATTTTTCAATGTTATTATTTTTTTCTGTATTTTTGATCAAAAAAATGCAGCCTTGGTGAGTATAAGAGACTTCTTTAAAAAAGTCAAATGAGATGGTGTGAATATTTTTATAGCTTGTTAAAACTTTTTATTGACCTATGCATAGTCTAAGTAAAACATTTGGTGAAATGTATAAAGTTTTGGAAAATGAGAAAATAACCATAACACAGAAAATTTTTCACTTACAGAAAATAACCATGACATCCAAGAAACCAGTCATGCAGAGGGTGCAGTAAATGCAGGTAATTGTATCTTTACACTTTTTAATTACAGTATATTACTATACATTAGGCCAACGCACTGCATCTGTTAACACCTTAATGCCAATGTCTATAATTTATTACTACTACTATGTACTTACATCAAACAAATAAGTACTCTTTTTTTACCCATCCCTCTTCTCCGCCTTGACCTGTCAATCCTCTTGCCTGCTGTGGCTGCAGCTCGGGCTGACAGGCGTGCTCACAAACTTTTATTTACGGAGCAAATGATAAACCATTGTCCAAGAGAAGTATCTTTATTTTTCATAAAAATGCAAAAAGAAGTTATTTTGGTAGCCAAGTAACGTAATATGTGGATAGCCATTGCGTTTTTAAAATTAATTTGCATTGAGTCTGCTGTATTTGTTTTGCGCATAACTCGCAAGCATGTGCATGACCTTGCTTTAAGTTTAATCGAGTAAATCATTATCCACAAACAATGGATCCTCAATTAATCAGTGATAATTTGTGCATTGTATGAAATTACATTAGTAAGTGCATACTAATTTAGGCCACCTGATATAGAGTGGGACCTATTTTTTTAAATACCACTCATATGGTTTGATAACACCAAGCAAATATTTGAATGTCAAAATGCCTTTTTTTTCTATTTTTATTTGTCAGATCTCCAGCAACTTATTAGACAATCTGAGCAGCGGGTGCTGCTAGCTATAGAAAGAATGCAGACAGACGTTGCAAATTCTATTGAGCGCCTAGTTCAGGCCATTCAGCAAAACCGTCCTGTCCCTGCATCCACCTCAACACCACCACAGGAGACCATTGAGGGGCCCTGTAAAACAACGCAGGAGCTGCAAGTGTTGCTTTTACTGGAGGGCACAGAGGAAAAAAGATGGTATGACAAAGTGATACTTCACCCCAGAATAAACATTTTGCCATTAATGTCATTTCAAACCCATAAAAGCTTTGTCTTTGGAACAGAATTTAAGATATTTTTAGGCATTCTGAGTGGACGATCAGACCGAACTACTGAAAAAGCTATCCAGGCACATGACCTCAAGCACTTTTGAGCTCCGAGTTTACTTTTTTCCAACTTCAGGCGTTCAGCGCTTCGCCCCAAATGCTAGCAAATAAAATCTCAAAATTGTAGTTTACGGTCGAACCACTGATGTCATGGATTGTTTTACCAATCTCTTTACGTATATGGACGTTGATTATGTTAATTATATTGCTGTCTATGGGAGGGCCATAGAGTTGTTAGAATGCATAAACAATATCTTTACAGATTTGGAACGACACTGGGGTAAGTGTTAAATGAAATTTTTTTATTTTGGGGTGGAATAAAATATACTTTAAAGACTTTTTTCAATTTGGAAAATAAGAGCTTAAAGTGTGTGAAATATGTCTTATATAACATTGTGATGGTGAGCTCGTTTGTTAGAGTTTTACATCTTTGTAAAACACAGCCTGTGTGCATGTTACTTTTACTTTAAAAGGACCGTTTATCCGCTCTAGGGAAAGAGAAAATAAATGGTCTGGTTTCTAATTTTACAAACATTTCATTATTTTTGCTGTTTTGAAAACATACCGAACTGTGTCACCTCTGTGTTGTATCAATGTATTAACATTTATTACTGTACCTTCTTTTCTAGGTGCATGTGCCAAACAGTTTCCCAAAAAAACTGAAAAGGAAATTGATTTTTGCATTGGGGAAACCCTTAAACATGCACCTCATCGTGCCAAGGTGGCCATTACACCTGTAAATTGTTATATTCAATGAGCTATTATTCACTCTGAAGAATTTTCTATGTTTTTGCTTAAACTTATATAAAACATCATCATATTTTTAAGATAGACAAAGAGAATCCAAACCAAACAAAGGAGAAAAATATGTACTTTCTCAAAATAATCCAGTTTTAAAAATCTGCAAAAGTATGTGAATCTTGCCCACTTTTTGCAGAAATAACTGCAGCTAATGGAATTCATTCCATCCATGATAGCCAGTTGTCCATGATACTACCAGCGCTCAAATTTCTCCTTTAAATTAACTACTAATCCTAGAGATTAACTTCTTAATGTACTATTAAATAAACTTCCCAAATAAGTATATATTATTATCTTCTGTTTGGATTTGCTTTGTTAACATGCAGGACTTTTTTGTTTTACATATCCAGAAATGTAGAAAAGATATTCAAACATAACTGAAGTGATTTGAAAATGCTTTTTTAATTTTTTTGACAGGAAGCACTTACGGAAAAGTCACATGAGTTTCACACATTTTTGTGAAATTTTTTTTGTGAACAACATGTGAAATTCATATGGACAACCCAACACCACAAGCGGGCAACATGTGATCACACGTGGGCAACATGTCACCACATGTTGCAGCACATGTGGAAAAGATGTTACCATAGGTTATGACGTTTAGAGCACATGTGTAAAATTAGACTCTTTCCAAAGTGTAAATCACATCACAATACTGACCTTTCAGATTCACTTTTTGTAATGTCAAACACAAAACATTTGCATGAATACAAATGGTATCTGTATAAAGGCACAAATGCTGCAACTATTTTTTTAAATCTTTATTTAAATTATTGATTAAAATATTGGCCAGATACAGTGTTCAAATCAGCATGTTCACACTTTTTGCAACAGTGCAACATTTACATTTGGTATTACTAATAAATTTCATACAATACAAAAAACATTATAAATTATTAACATTAACAATCTACTGACCAAAAGTGAAATACTGACCAGAAACAGTTAAGTTGTCAATGCACTTAAAACTATTAAAAATGTAAGAACTGCAACATATCTACACAAAACAAAGTTGATAGTGCAGATGTGTGTGTATCACCGCGCTAAATGCGACGTGTGTGTGTGTAGATCTGTGTGCAGACCCAGGCTGAATGTGAGATATGTGTTTGTGTTGCCCGCACTGAATGTGCTTTGTGTGTCTGTGTTGACCTGCACTGAATGTGCTTTGTGTGTTTGTGTTGACCCATGTTGAATGTGACTTGTGTGTTTATGTTGACCTGGACTGAATGTGACTTGTGTGTTTGTGTAGACCCCTGCTGAATGTGATGTGTGTGTGTAGATCTGTGCTATTTGTGACGTGTATGTGTTTTATTCAAGAATTTAATCTTTCTCTAAACTGTTTGGCATTAAACAAACTAAACAAGTATTTTCTTGTCTGTATACTACAAATTTGTCTGACAGTTGGCTTAGGTCCAGAGCAGTTAATTCACCAAATTCAGAAGATATTGACATCACATGCTTAATCTGGCACCGAGATTCACCATAGTAGCCTTGAAGAAACAACCTAGGTTTTGACACACACTTTCTCACAAGACATAATGCATGTTCACAGCCAGTGTGACTCTCAACATTGGCAAAACCAACTATTTGACAAACACTACCATCAGATATCCTGACCAGAGTGTTATCTCTCTTAAGTTTTCTTCTACATTTACATTTACATTTATTCATTTGGCAGACGCTTTTATCCAAAGCGACTTACAAGTAGTTTTATACAGTGGCACATTACTGCAGAGCAATCAGGGGTAAGGTGCCTTGCTCAACGGCACTTCAGTCATGACCTGCTGACACTGAGATTTGAACCAGCAACCTTCTGATCACAGGCCCAACGCTCTAACCCCTAGGCCACAACTGACCTCTTGAGCTAAATATCTGACGGCTCTAGAGCAACCGTGACCAAAAAACACAGTGCCATTCACTCTTCGTACATGTTTAGTTGCATTGAAGCCATCAACCACTGTGTCAAACAGCTGCTGCACTCTAGGATGAGCATTCAGCATCAGAACCTTGCCCATGCTCTCTACTTTTTTTAGTAAGAGAAAAGATTTTACTATCTGTAAAGGTACAGATTGTGTGCCATTGTAGAGTTTCAACAGAAATCCATTGCACCCTTCAAAACTGTATGCACTATAACACCACAGGGGGCCCCAGTTTCTGACACTGTCACTAAGATGTAAAAGAATGTGAACATTGTATGTCATATGGGGTCTACCATACAAGGTCTCAAAATTTAGCACAAATTCATTTAGGTGTTGAGATGCATAAAATAGCTCCAGCTGCGTAATGCATGTTGTTTGCAGGACATAAACTGCTTGGCACAAAAGGAGGAAGTGCTCAAAAAATCTACGAGGAAGAACAGATTTTAAAACAATGGGAGCATAAAACAAGAGAAAAGCTCGCCATTCCGATGCTTTCCAATAGGCTCTGGTTAAGATAGATCTTGGCATTCTTGTGATGTTGGATGGAGGTTGAAACTGTTCAATTTTCCTATCTATTTCATTTGCTCTGGTTCCAATATACCAGGGCTCTTTGTGGAAAGAACTGTCAAACCACAGGGTAGACAGCTGTCTCATCACACCTAAATCAATGCAGTGCATGGAGTCAACAATAAATCTAGAAACAATATCAAAAAAAGGCAATGACCTTAAAGGTGTGGGTCCTTTTACACCAAAGTTTTCACCAGTCCCTACATTTCTTTGGCATTTAATCATATCTGTGTGAGAGCGTTCGGTCACTTCTTCGTGATAAGGATATACTTGAACATGTCCTCTACCTTTCTCAACTCTTTCCCCTGGATGCAGACACCAGTTGCAGCCAAATTTGCCATTGAATTGCTTGATATTTTACAACATGGCTCTAGCAACACTATCACATGAACAAATTATAGCATACACATAAGATTTCACAATCTTAGTATTTGAACACCACTCAAAACCGACTGAGCTGAGCATTTTCATCTCATTGATAAAAGGTCTAAAAAATGTGGAGATGGATGGCTTTTTTGGACCAAACCATAGTCCTGTTAAAAACATGGTCTTTTTCCTTATGTTTGGTGGAAGCTCATGTATGTGACATAACCAATGCTCCTTGGTACAGTGGGGACCTCATCATGTCATCATTAACCTAGAAAAAGCATGGGTCATTTTAGTTACAGCACTGCATTATCAGGAAACAACTGCAATATACATACATAAATTCATTTCATACATACATACATACATAAGTTAACTGGCAATAAGCATTCAAACAAATAGATTAAATTAGATTTGTTAAGGTCAAACAAACTCCACTGACTCACCCATAAACTACAACGCAACCAACTTTCAAAGGGCTGAAAGTGTTTAAAGACTTATTGTAGAATAGTCTTTTTGTGACTCCAGTGATTTAGCATTAAATAATATAAAGCAAAGAGGATAATTTTTGTGCACAAACAAATAGCAATTATGAATGTATTAAAATTCTTTACCAACTTTCATGTTATTTATCACATCCGGGAAAATGCTTTCAAGATCACCAAGCTCTCAATGACGGTGAATCTGGGGTCAGCACCGCCTGACGCATGCACTTGATGTTGACGTGAATGTTTTGACCTGACAAATGCTGGACGAAGGAAGTGACGTCCCTACAAAACTTCAGCCACTATTAGATTATTAATGATAATTTTAAATCTAATTTTTTTATTTTCGCCTTGTTGTGCAAGCACTGTTGAGCTTGTGCAGAGGCTGCAGTTTTTGCCAGAGGGGAACTGGAATCCCCTGGTTAGGCCTGGTTTCCCTCCGAGGTTTTTTTTCTCCTCCAATGGAGTTTTGGGTTCCTCGCCACCGTTTGCATACTGTTTTGCACTGTTTTGCCTGGCCGGGGGGGCTGCTAGAATTTGTTAGTCTTATTTAATTAACACTGCATATAGGAATTTATTGTGTGTCTGATATTTGACCTGTGTTTTGAATTCCATAACCTTTTATGTTTTACTTATAGTCATTTTTTCTTGTACAGCTGCTTTGTAACAATGAAAATTGTAAAAAGCGCTATATAAATAAAGCTGACTTGACTTGACTTGTTTTGTGCGACACAGACCCCAGATGCACTGTCATTGAGATCTTGGTGCTGTATTAAACGCACGTTTTTGAATATTGAAATTGTTGAATATAGTCATTATTTGTATTTTTTTGCAAACATAGAGAATTCTCGTTGCTTTATTTTATTTAATGCTAAATCACTGGAGTCACATGGACTATTTTAACATCGTCTTTACTCACTTTCAGCCCTTTGAAAGTTGATTGCGTTGCAGTCTTTGGTGGAGTTAGGGTGGTGGTACAATACACTGGTGGTACAATGCACTGTATGTGTACATATATTGTAATGAAATCCAACAGAAAATAGTATAATATTTTTTTCTAAAAAATCTAACTGTAAACTCGACTTGAATAGTGAATAAACAATGAAATACAATAATTTGAAATGTTAATATAAAATGAAGAAATGGTCCTACAATTTGTTCAGAATCAGAAGTTGTGTCATCACCACCATCATAATCACTGCTGGAGTGGTGCTTCATAGAGAGACAACAATAGCTACTATTAGCCAAATAAGTGCAATGACACAAAAAGATTGTATTATTATTGTTCAATTGTTAGCCTGTTTATTTGAGATAGAACAATTAACTGTCACTTTTTTAAGCGTGTGTTTACTACTAGTTTTGCTGATAAAGATTGAGCCAAACATAAACAAAGCAAGACAATAGTTCTCAGCTTTAACACCAGTTCAACTGCATACTCACTTCAAAGTCCAAGCCTTCACTGCCACTGTTTGTGTAGTCATCAAGAGACTGCTGTTTAAAGGGAAAAATGGTTGAAATTATATGAATTGTTTAATGTGATGCTTAATCTCAAATGTTTTTGAGTTGGACATGAAATAAACGACAAAACAACAAACTTGTTCATGTTCATCGTCCAAACTCCCCTCAGCCTCATCACAGTCCTCCACAATGTGCCCAGTGTCCAAACTTGCACCTGTGCTATCACTTTCACTGGTTGTCTGGTCATAAAGAGCCTGCTGCAGAAAATGAGATACAGATGGTATTAAGCGTTTAATGTGGTGCTTAATTACAACTATATTTATTATTAATTACAACTATGGGGGTCAGCTGTGACCTAGTAGTTTGAGAGTTGGGCTTGTAATCAGAATGTTGCCGGTTCGAATCTCAGTACCAGCAGGTCATGACTGAAGTGCTCTTGAGCAAGGCACCTTACCCCTGATTGCTCTGCAGTAATGTGCTACTGTAAGAAACTACTTGCAAGTCGCTTTGGATAAAAGCATCTGCAAAATGAATAAATGTATTTTATGAATTATAGGCCTTTCACACTGGACATTATAAAGCAACGTGAATGTGAGACGCAATGACAAGCTGGACTAAAAATAATAGCTCCATTTGAAGCCCATCAGACTGCATGCGATCACTCATGTTGCAGTGTTTCCTATACAATGCAGGAATATGACTCATCCCTAGTATGTACTAGTATTAGTATGTGAAAACACCTAGTAAACCTACTTGTTCCGGTTTATCATTCAACCTGCCCTCTTCCTCATCACTGTTTACTACATCATACTCATTCTCAGAGTCCATACTTGCACCTAGGCCATCACAGTTTGCATGTTCATCATGAGACTGCTGCAAAAAATAAGATATAGAATTTTTTGTTTAAGCTTAATCTAATCTATTATATGGGGAACCTACTTCATAAAGTTAATAGTTTAACATCCCCTCTTCCTCATCACTGTTCTCTATAATGTGCCCATTTCGTTGCAAAAACAGTTTATAAGATAACTTTTTATTTAGCTTCACAACCACAACTTCTGACAGTTTATCAAAAACTAAAAAAGAAACAGTATTTCTCAACAATTTGAAGGGTAAACCCACCTCAGAGTCCACAGTTGCACCTGTGGCATCACTGTCACTGGATGTGTGGTAATCAAGAGACTGCTTCAAAAAAGGAGAGACAAAAGATATCAAGACTTTAATGTGGTGCTTAATCACAACCATAATATGAGTCAGACATGAAAAACTCATGCCTTGTGTTTTAGCTCTGACAGATCACCCTAAACAAATACAATTATAACAACTTGAAATTGTATACGCACATCAAAAAGTCCAAACTTGAGGAAGGAGCACTGTTTTTGTCTCGATAGTCATCAATAGACCTCGGTGAGGATACAATAATAAATGTAATGCAGTAATTGTAACAAAAACTGTACCAGTAGTGTTTCCCATTTTTTACTTACTCGCCATATTCTTATTTGTTCTGCCATAACAAAAAACAAAAATTGTTTTTAACTTTTCATTTTAAGATGCAATCTCTATTTTGCTGCATTGTTTCTGAATCCGCAAAGCGTGCATAAAAACGTCATGTAAACGACTTTATGTATATATGTAAATGCCTTTATTAGGCATTAAGCTATAAAAAATATGATGGTGTATGTGACAGTTCAGATAATAAACGCAAGTCCGACGTGATGACGTAACGAGTATTCTAATTCGAAGTTTGTGACGCAAACTTGCGCCATAGTTGCACAAAATCCTGTTGGAAAACTACTGTAACGATAATAATTATCATGTTCAAATGTATTCTTACCTCTTTATTATTGATAACTTGGTCATCTTCACTCCAATCAGAATGAGAGCTGCACAGATATTGTTTCTTGTGTTTTTTTCCGCTCCAACAGATGCATAAATTGCTTACCTCTCATCATCATCAAGGGGATCTGAAATGAAGTGAATAATATAAGGTGTCTTGTAATTAAAAACTTAGTAACTAGGTATTTAAAAGTATAAATAAAATATGGCAAAACAAAGTCAGAATCACATCTTCGGTGGACTTCATGAATATTTATTTTATGCTACCTTCATTTTATACATATATAAGTGATCAGACAGACATACCTTTAAGACAGAAACGTCTAACGTTAGTTTTCGTAAGCTGACTCATACATTTCGCATATAATGATTCGAATACAGAGTGTACAAATTAAATTACTTTGTAAAATCATTCATTACATTGATAACAGTTTTTCATCGTTTTGAAATCGACTCGGTATTTACGTGCAACTCGGGAAAACTGTAACGTTATTTTAAATTTCATTTGTTGAAAGCAACATGGCGCTGTTGAGTTGACGTAGCTGCAAAGGGCTAAATCGACATTTGGAGCTAGCTGTGGGACATTCTAAAACGCTTAACGTGAAAAACGCTTAATGTGTCTTAATGTACCTAAACCGCGATGAAGGAAAGCCAAATTATTGACAAACCTTCCTTGTAATAAACACTTGCTGCTGTCAAAAGAACGAGCGATTATTTTGCGGATAAACATTAAGCGTTTTCTCCCCCATAGAAGTCCATTATAAGGAAACAGCTTAATGTGTCTTATGAAGGAAAGCCAAATTATTGACAAAACCTTGCTTGTAATAAACACTTGCTGCTGTCAAAAGAACGAGCGATTATTTTGCGGATAAAGTAAATAATATCACATTAAGCGTTTTCTCCCCCATAGAAGTCCATTATAAGGAAACAGCTTAATGTGTCTTAATGTACCCAAACCGCGATGAAGGAAAGCCAAATTCCTGTCAAACCTTCCTTGTAATAAACACTTGCTGCTGTCAAAAGAACGAGCGATTATTTTTCCATTATAAGGAAACAGCTTAATGTGGACGCATCAACAAACTGAGAACATTTCTTTAGTGCAGTTGCATTTATTATAAGCATGAAAGACAGGTTATTTCCTTAATATTTCATTATATCAGGCCTTTTCATAACAAAAAGGTGTCCTTCAAAAGTTGAATCACTGTTGTTTTATGTGAATTAGTAGAATGGTTTTCACATGTTTTATATCAAACTTTCTTGTCTACAACATTGACTACTCAAGTCTCATTCATTTATGTAGGATAGGCTAATTTACATATTTAAGAGACTGAAGTTTAGATTCTCAAAAATACAAACATGTTAATTGCATATCAATGTAGCAAATGTTTGTGCATAACACCATGATGACACTTTATCTCTAAAGAGGTTATGTCACATGACTACATTAAACCAATCAGCAATAAGCATGTAAATGGATTAATTGCAAAAGGGTGTAATCATCTGAAATGTGTTAACTGATTGTTTTGAACATCACTATAAATTGACACACTACCAGGCAGCTTTTTAAGCACCATTTATTTTGTTGCTTGGCTTTAACAGCAGCTTGATAATTAAGAACATTTACCTAAACATCCTTAAATGCAAACTGTGTACTACAATTATACATATAGCCTACTTTATATTATATACTGCTGAGTTTTATTTTTTATTTTAAACAGCAGGGCTGCAAAGTAGCCTATACACAAAGAGATTGCATTGGTGTTTGTGATGAAAGCAAAATGGCTTTAATGAAGAAAAACACTGAGTTTACACTAAAGGAAGCAGAAGCAATTCTCAGTAATACTGAAGGCTACAAAGATTTTTTTTCTACAGAACCACCACTGCATCCAAAAGGTGGTGATGTCTTTCTTTTTAAAAGTGTTAAGGCTGATGACTGTAACATGGACTTTCGGTTTGACCAAATGCTGTGGAAACAAAAGGGTTCTAATCATTGCAATTTAAAAAAATATGGAGGAAAGGTTCTGAAGCGATACTACCAGATCAGAACTCCCCAATGTGATAAAGGGTCCCCAGTTTTCAAAAAGAGCATTTACTCTCTAGTTGTCAAAAGAGTGGATGGAGAACCCAAGTGCAGGCAGCCAAAACAGGGATGACGGGGTTAACAATTGGAATTTAATAATAAACACAAAACAAAAACCCACAAGGGGGTAGAACAAGACAAGATAAATAATAATCAGGACATGGACTAAACTAGACTGAGAAAAATAAAACACTAAGGACAAGACTAGACTAGACTAGACTAGACTAGACTAGACTAGACTAGACTAGACTAGACTGACTCACCAAACTACAATGAACAAGACTAGACACAGCATACACGAACAAGGTACAAACTACAGGGTACAGTACACAATGAACGAGCACAGGCCAATGAACACGAGGATGTTTTATAGGGGAACAAACACAGGATAATTAACAAGGGGCAGGTGTAGGTAATGAAACACTCAGGGAAGGTTAACGAGGAAACGAGATGGCGGGAAACACTGACGAGACACGAGAAAGAACATGGCAAGTCTACATTTCATAACAAAGCCATGCCTTTCTCACACAAAACCTAAGGCTATGCCATGACTCCGCTGCAAGACCAAGAATAAACATGACATGATAGCGGAGTCATGACACTAGTTAGGGATGACAAACCGTTAGCTGCAGATTTCGATTTAATCCATTACATTGTTGATGAAACTGCATATGTTCCACGTAAGCATGGAAATGCTAAAACAAATAGAACATTTATTCCAACCAAAAAACAGGTGATCTCAGACATACTCCTCCAGGATCAAGGGCAAGCTCCTTCTAACATTTATAAGGCTGTCCTTGCTAAAGCAAGCACCAATAATCAGGAGCAAATGTCAGTAAACTGCCCACGAAACTTAAAGCAAGTCCAAAACACTGTATATGCCCAGAGATGCAAAGAAAGAATTTCACACGATGAAATATTCAGTCTCCATGAATTGGCATACCAGTTGCCAGGTTTCATTTGGCATATTACAACTTTCCCGGACCTTCTTGTTTATGCAGGCATGCCAGAGATTGTTGATTTAGCATGTACCAATTTGGAGGAATCTGTGAAATTTGGATACCCTCAAATCATCAGCTATGACACAACATTTGAGATGGGGGATTTTTATGTGTCTGTTCTTGCTATGAGAAACACTGCACTGGTCAACAACCCTGTGTATCCAGTTGGCTTCATGCTACATGGACGCAAATTTATGCACAATCATGAGATGTTTTTGATTGACATCTTAGGAAAGCTTGGAATGGACTCCACCAAATTAAAAAAAATACCAGTTACAGTTGACAGGGAAAAAGGAATTGTGGCTGCATTGAAGAAAAACTTTACCACACTAAGCTTAGTCTTTTGCCACAACCACATCTTGCGAGTTGTTGAACACTGGGTAAAGGCACACGGGGGGAAAAGGGATGATATAAAGGTCCTGAAAGACCATGTTGAACGGCTCATTGATTCCACCTCTCCAGGGGTTTTTGAGGCCTGTTACCATGCCTTTTCCCAAGGATGGTCGGAGGAATTCCTGTGCTACTTTGACCAGCATCTGAAAGCAGATATTTGTAACAACACAGCTGCATATTACACAAAACAGTTCATTGCATTCAAAGAGAAGACTCCAACAAACAACATAAGTGAGAGCATTAACAAAATGATGAAAAACCAAAATGAATGGAAGGAACTTCCAGTGGACGCCATGGTTCTCTCACTGTACTACATGCAGTCATACTTCCTCTTTGAATTTCAAAGAGCAAAATGTGGCTTGGGCAATTATGTGTCCAAGCAAAATGTATGTTCAGCAGTGACAGATTTACAAATGCCCTCTTTTCTTCCACTGGAGGATATTATCAAGAGGGTCAAGACTACAATAGAAAATGAGCCATGTAAAGTTGAAGGAGCTAAACTCCTGTTATCTCAGACATCGTTGGCCAAAACAGTTACTGAAATGGGTCTTGTAAGTCTGAATGCCCCATTAAGAGTTTTTGTTGTAAAAAGTCCCTCAGATGAAACAGTTCAGGTTGTTAGGAATACCTCAAATGGTGCATTATGCTCTTGTCCCAGCACTGGAAAATGCTACCACATACTTCCAGTAGAAATGGCCACTGGGCTTTATTTATCTACAAAACAAACATACAGCCTCTCAGTGATGAGAAAGAGAGGGAGAAGCAATGAGAGAAAATCTGGACTGAAAAAAGCACGAACCAAAGATTATGATTACTTGGTGACTCCGGCACCAGATTCCTACCTCTCCTCTATGCCTGACTGTTTGATGGACAACATTCCATCACTTTCCATAGATCTGGAAAAGGGGGTAGATAAAGAGAACAGTGACAGCTGTGATGTAATGGATCTGTCTAAGTCTGACACTCACCTGTTTGACTATTCTGTTTGTGACACTCTATCACTTTCTATGGATCCTGAAAAGGAAGGGGACATAGAGGACAATGACTGCAAAGATGTAATCGATCTGTAATCGAAGCCTAGTGCTACACAAGATGATTACACTCACCAGTTTTCAAATACAGGTGGCCTGTCTGAAACATCACCACATCTTTCTGAAGGATCCATGGCAAACAAATCAGAGGTTCCATTTGCTCCTTGGATGAATACCCAAAGTATCATCCCTGACTGGTCTAAAGTCCCAACCAGAAGCCAGTGTCTGTCTCCAAAGATGTGGCTTGAAGGTGAAACAATTGAGCAGGCAATTGTAGCTTTCATTCAGCAGGAAAATACATCAGACTCAATTTTATGTGTGCAGCAAACAGGGCTCTAAATTATGATGCAGTCATAATTCCTTTCAACACAGATATTTCAGGCTCTGGTTATCACTGGCTTCTAGCCATTGCAAATTTTAGAGAGCAAGAGATCTCTGTATTTAATTCTAATTATAGTCTTGAACATGTGAAACTTGCTGCCCCAACACTAATGCAGGTCATATCATGCATATATGTCTCAGCAGGAGAAAACTTTCTGGCTTCAGGCTGGAGAGTTACCGATGTTGTTAATGCTCCACAGCAAGATAACGGATATGACTGTGGTGTATTTGTTGTTGGAAATGCATGTGCAGTCATTAGCCACTCACCATTGGGTCCAGTCAACAGCTTAAAGGCAAGACTGTGGATTCATTGCCTTATTTTGAAATATGAGCCACCAAAAAGGAAAAGGTCATGCCTTTCACAGGAAAAACTGCTAAGCTATAGTAAAAACGTACAAACATATGAGACAATCATACAAAAAGTACCTGTAGACACAGAAGATTACACCACTATCCTGCAACGACTACAGATGATACGTACACACAGTAAGGAGTGGACACTCTGCTCCACAACTACATGTAAGGGTGACCCACAGTACAAGGATGAATATATCTTGTGTGTTATTTGCAGGTGTTGGTTCCACCTTAAGTGCACAAAGTCAGCTGTTCGGTTAGTTATTGCTTGCACTAATTATCATAAATGTTTTAAATGTTCTCACTAATCCAGGTAATATGGAATTGGCTGACAAATGTAATGAAATTAAAAGACAAAATAAGCATTTTCTTTAAGTATAAAAAAGGTGTTTTTTTTGCGAAAAAGTTTTACTTTCCAGAAAAAAGGAATAAAGAAAAGGAAAAATCAGGCCTATATCAGGCTGTTCACGCATGCTGTACCAGTCACTTGCTTACAATATTTTCATCCCAAGGCAAGATTTCTTAGTTTTACAAATAAGCAGTGACAGACTGAATATTTGCTAGATTACATTTACATTATATTATATTACGTTTATTCATTTTGCAGATGCTTTTATCCAAAGCAACTTACAAGTAGTAGAGCATAAAACATTTTGTCAACAAGCTAAACCGATTCTAAGTAACATAACATTTACTTAACAAACTCCTCCTGACCGTACATTAAGATTGAATAAGTTGTTGAATAATGCTTAAGACATTGAGTTAGCACTAGGTTTGATTCAGTTTATATAGGCTATATATTTTCAAGTGAGCCACCTTTCCATTCAGACGATCTACAGTCAGGAACCTCAAAGACTTTACAGACTACCATACATAATGATTTAACCATACTCACTGTTGTGTGTGTCAGATTAAAGAATGTTCTACACTCATCAATGGTTGAACAAAACCTGAGGGCAAATGTTATTCCATTAAAAATATCGCAGTATAGGCTAGGTCCAAACCTAAAGCTATTGGCAACGCCAGTTAGCCTACTGTTCTAAGTCCATATAGCCACGGGTCACGCGGCCATTCGTGCCACAAGAGCGTGCTGTATCATCTAATTTATATTTCTGTATACTTTTTTCAGAGTAGTAACATTTGTGCTGTTTTGTTCTAGTTTGCTCCAGCTTGATGTAACACTGAAGCCAGGACTTCCGTTCAGCTTCTTAATATTGGTTTCAGACAGGCTACGACACTTTTTAATGCACGGCGGGGGTTTTTTTAAGGAAGGAATACAAATGACAGAAATTTGTTTAAGCCACGTTATGGACTTCTATGGGGAAGAAATCTCTTTATTATTCACTTCATAATCACGGAATAATTGCTCGTTCTTTTGACAGCAGCAAGTGTTTATTACAAGGAAGGTTTGACAGGAATTTGGCTTTCCTTCATCAGGGTTTAGGTACATTAAGACACATTAAGCTGTTTCCTTATAATGGACTTCTATGGGGGAGAAAACGCTTAATGTGATATTATTTACTTTATCCGCAAAATAATCGCTCGTTCTTTTGACAGCAGCAAGTGTTTATTACAAGGAAGGTTTGACAGGAATTTGGCTTTCCTTCATCAGGGTTTAGGTACATTAAGACACATTAAGCTGTTTCCTTATAATGGACTTCTATGGGGGAGAAAATGCTTAATGTGATATTATTTACTTTATCCGCAAAATAATCGCTCGTTCTTTTGACAGCAGCAAGTGTTTATTACAAGGAAGGTTTGTCAATAATTTGGCTTTCCTTCATCGCGGTTTAGGTACATTAAGACACATTAAGCGTTTTTCACGTTAAGCGTTTTAGAATGTCCCGCAGCTGTCAAGAACAGCCTATCTTAAGTATTTTAAGCTGGCCACGTTATTGTTTTCACTCTCACTAAACTAGAGATATTCTTTATTAATACACTAAATAGATGCTAAAAGTTCATTCGCACGCGTGCTTTTAAATACATTTAAGAGTCGCTCGTGTGCAGTCCTAAGTAACGTTATATGGTGAAGATGTATTTCATATGCCAGACAATTCATTTACCAATTTTAGCCATACGATATCTTGTCGTCCGTGGTAAAGGCTCGTTGTAATCGCACAAATATCTTCTGTAATGTAACTTCCTCCTCTTTCTTGAAGGCACCATTTTGTGAAAACATAAACATCACCCGCACCTCACTCTTCTACTCCCTTCAAGTTGCGCGCGAGCAAAGAAGAACTTGACTTTTGATTGGATGATGTGATTGACTCTGATCTGTTATGATTGGTTGCAATTAGCGCTCTAGTCACCTTTCGTTGCTAAGGTAAATCTAGTCAGACAGAGACTACCGTAAGATACAGCTGCAACCATGTACGTGCTTATAAAATGGATTAAAGAAAATAAAGTAAGTGTTGAATCAGAAAAAAATGTTAGAGACAAAAAAATGTTAAGTGACCCCAAGAGGATCGGCCTGGTGGAACACGGTGCATTAGGAACAAAGCCACCTAAAGGAGGTTGGAAAGCTTTTCCGGGCCAAGTTCTCAGTATAAACGGTAAGTTATTATTTATAAATATTAACTAGCGAACACATTATGTAATTGCTTTTTTGTAGTTGTAATTTAATAGCCTATTGGTGACGTAGTAATAAAGTACCATAGAGAAGTCAAAATAAATCCAGGCTGAATGGAAATAAGCCTACATTACGTTAGAAGCGCGCGCCTACTCTGTTTCAGTCTCCAGTCAGGACTGGTCGTTTTTACCGAAGTTGTTCTGACAGGAAATTTTGTTTTACTATGTAAAATACATACTTCTAAACAAACTTACTATTAAAACATATCACAGTGAAGTCTATGACGATGTTTTTTCATCTTTATTGTATGCTTTTATATTAGTTTTAAAGTAATAAACAATTCTGGTATAGGGTTAAGCAGGATATGTCCTTTTGTCCAGTAATATGATAAGTTCAACAACCTTATCACTTTAAATAACTTTTTTTGTTAATAATAGCATAATTATTTACTGTAATTATTTTGTCAACTACAAAATGGATTTATTATGCTAAAATAAAATGGCTATAATGTATATTTATAATTACATTAATAATTGTAATAGTTAATTACAATAACTTCTTTATACAGAGGACCTTGGGAAAATAAGAAAGGCAGAAAGTCAGTGGATAGAGACACACAAAAGGTGGACTGCATCAAAACCAGAGGTATGTTACACTATCATATGGCAGCCCCCTAAAATAATGAAAATCGAATATTCATTCCCCTTAAATAGGTATTCTCCCATTTTTTGTCTCTTTTAATATATTTGTTTTTACTCCTTTTGTTCCTCAATTGTTCTGCATTTTCAAAATGCTTTCTGATTTATCAGGCTACATTTTCCAATGAGGATGATGGTTCCTCAGATGATAAGGGTAAAAGTCCTCAAAACCAGGAGTTTGAGGTATGCTCTTACACCCGTGTTTGTATACATATTTGTTTGGCTTATTACTAATTACACAGCGCTGGAGTACTTGATGGGTCGTTGCGACAAAGGTCTACATTTAAAATGAGCTAATAAAATATTTCAAATAATTTTTACATGTTCAATAATTTATCAGGTAAGAACTGTAATAAGTGGGATAATGTACAAGCAGCCAATTGTTATCACATAATAAGCTCTTTCAGCATGATACAAGATCCTCAAGATTTGCATCAGGTCCCGATAACGCTGTCAGAGCTTATTTCTACAATAACAACCGGCTCCCTGTACATTATCCTTTACTCATCATCATTAATACTCACCACTCCATATACTTGTTTCTCAGGATGATTCATACTGGACCCCAAAACGACCCAAGGTGACAAAACCTATTTTGTTTACACTTAATTATGTGCTAAAAGTAGGTCTATCTTTACTTATTTTTACCAACACTTGATTTTTTTACTGGATTCTTAGGCAACAGCTAACAAAACCATATTGTGGAATTGTAACATCCAGGACAAAACAAGTTTTTTAGCCCTGATAATACTTCAATGTACTTTAAAAATACTTTCAAAATACTTTAATGGAAAACTTAACTGTTTAATTACTCATCCTCATGTCATTTCAGTTCTATTGTTTTGATGAACACAAACAAATATATATTAAATCTGTGTAACAAAAGACTATGGAATGACAAAGAATTATTATTAATCATTATTTGCTGACAGATATTTAACCATATTTTTTCTATTGCATATTCTCTCCACTAAACTTCCTCTTTCTAAACCAAAAGAGAGACTACAAAAATGAAATAAAGGACCTAGAGGAGAGACTTAAAGAAAAGGACAAGGAGATCCGGCGGTTGCGAAGGTTGAACCTTCAACTGCAAGAGGGTAAAAAAAGGGGAACCATTTTGCAGTATTACTGTAATAGCTATTTTTTTACTTTCAGTTGATGATCTCTTTAAGTTAAATATGCATTCCTTTGATCTAATTGTAGGACTTGCAGAGACAGTCACTAAATCAGTAAAAGATGCTTTTCAGGCAGCTCAGTGTGCCCCCAGCCACCCAGTGCACACTTCTAGCATCCAAGAAGATTTTCTTAAACAGACCGAAGGGATAAAGGTATGATATACATAGCCGGAAAAGGTGATATAAACTTTATACCATGCTGTTTATTGAAAATGAAAAGGCGTTCATCTAGTTCTTACCCCCGTGTCATTCAGAATCCATAAGCCTTCTTGTCATCTGTAAAACAGAAATAATCATTTTTAAAGAAACAGATGAACATATTTAAATGTATTGTAATATCTTCTTTCCTCTTTGCAGAAAAAGTCAGTTACAGAGTTAATGAATCCTGTTGCCCTGGATTACACCCAAAGATGTGAGAGCTACAAAAAACTCACCAGATCAGTGATGGACTCTGTCTTCACATTAGAAGAGATGACCAAATGCTCCGTCACAGGAAAAAAAGGGCTTGTTGGAGAACAAAAACCAAGACTTGACCAACATAAAGTTAGGCTTGTAATAGGTGAGCCCACTTTAATTGCTCTGCAGGTCCTAGTTGAAATGTCTTTGCCTTTATAATGTATGAACGGACCTGAACGGAAGCTGAAAGTGATTTTAGCATGATTTTTAGCATCTAAGCCCAACGGTTTTTTAAAGGTTATTTTATTTCTTACAGACCATGTCAAAAAAGTCTTTCAAGGCATTGGAGACTCTGAAATCAATGTCTGCATGGCACAAAAATTAAAAGACCTTTTAAAAGAAGGCTAATAATTCGAAATCTTTTCTTAATTGGTCATGACATATGTGTAAGATCTTATATATTCATACGCCATGACAAATTTATAAAATATTTATGATTATCAGCATCTTGTTATAGTACAATATACCAAAAACCGCCTGATGTCAAGCTGGGACGTTTTCAGCAATATCAAAAAATATGTCAATTTTCTTCTTTTGTCAAAATTATGTTTTAAATAAATTATTCTAGATAACATCAGGTCTATCATCAGTGTAAATGGCTTCAATTTGAAAAATGAAATTTTTGTTGCGAAAGAATAACAAATTATAGTAGCAAGCTGATGTTAAAGGACATTCCCGGCAGAGATCGCCCATAGATTACTACAGACGGTAGCCTAAGGATTGCCTAAGGATTGCTGCCACTTAGCAGTTTTATTACTTTTACGAATCAAAATGAAATTTAGCTGAATTTGGAAAGTTTAATTAATCTGTTCCGCAATGTTTAAATTTTTTCACAATGTTTTCAAGTCAAGAAACTCCTCAGTGGCAAGGCACCGGGGGTGGATGAGATTCGCCCTGAGTACCTCAAGTCTCTGGATGTTATGGGGCTGTCTTGGCTGACACGCCTCTGCAGCATCGCGTTGCGGTCGGGGACAGTGCCTCTGGGATGGCAGACCGGGGTGGTGGTCCCTCTTTTTAAGAAGGGGGACCGGAGGGTGTGTTCCAACTACAGGGGGATCACACTTCTCAGCCTTCCCGGGAAAGTCTATGCCAGGGTACTGGAGAGGAGAATACGGCCGATAGTAGAACCTCGGATTCAGGAGGAACAGTGTGGTTTTCGTACAGGCCGTGGAACGCTGGACCAGCTCTACACCCTCTACAGGGTGCTGGAGGGTTCATGGGAGTTTGCTCAACCAATCCACATGTGTTTTGTGGATTTGGAGAAGGCATTCGACTGTGTCCCTCGTGGCATCCTGTGGAGGGTGCTTCGGGAGTATGGGGTCTGTGGTCCTTTGCTAAGGGCTGTCAGGTCCCTGTACGGCCGAAGCAAGAGCTTGGTTCGTATTGCCGGCAGTAAGTCGGACTTGTTCCCAGTGCATGTCGGACTCCGGCAGGGCTGCCCTTTGTCACCGGTTCTGTTCGTAATTTTTATGGACAGAATTTCTAGGCGCAGCCAGGGGCCGGAGGGTGTCAGGTTTGGGGACGACACGATCTCGTCTCTGCTATTTGCGGATGATGTTGTCGTGTTGGCCCCTTCAAACCAGGACCTTCAGCATGCACTGGGACGGTTTACAGCAGAGTGTGAAGCGGCTGGAATGAAAATCAGTACCTCCAAATCCGAGGCCATGGTCCTCAGTCGGAAAAGGGTGGCTTGCCCACTTCAGGTTGGTGGAGAGTTCCATCCTCAAGTGGAGGAGTTTAAGTATCTCGGGGTCTTGTTCACGAGTGAGGGAAGGATGGAACGGGAGATTGACAGACGGATCGGTGCAGCTTCTGCAGTAATGCGGTCGATGTACCGGTCCGTCGTGGTGAAGAAAGAGCTGAGCCGCAAGGCGAAGCTCTCAATTTACCGGTCAATCTACGTTCCTACTCTCACCTATGGTCATGAGCTTTGGGTCATGACCGAAAGGACAAGATCCCGGATACAGGCGGCTGAAATGAGCTTCCTCCGCAGGGTGGCTGGGCGATCCCTTAGAGATAGGGTGAGAAGCTCGGTCACCCGGGAGGAGCTCGGAGTAGAGCCGCTGCTCCTCCACATCGAGAGGGGTCAGCTGAGGTGGCTTGGGCATCTGTTACGGATGCCTACTGGACGCCTTCCCCGGAAGGTGCTCCGGGCCCGTCCGACCGGGAGGAGACCCCGGGGAAGACCTAGGACACGCTGGTGGGACTATGTCTCCCGGCTGGCCTGGGAACGCCTCGGTGTCCCCCCGGAAGAGCTGGAGGAAGTGTCTAGGGTGAGGGATGTCTGGGCATCTCTGCTTAGACTGCTGCCCCCGCGACCCGGCCCCGGATAAGCGGTAGAAAATGGATGGATAGATGGTTTTCAAAGCCGATGGGTGGGAGATAGTGACAGCGTTAACATAATGATCTTTAACCCTAAAAATTATATTCCTGCAAATTGTAACATTTAGCCGACTTCTGATAAACATAATTTTTGTTACATACAAGGTATGAATAAAATTAGGAAAAGGGCTTGAACCCAGCTTTCATACGATATCAAAACCTGTAATATGTAACATTGCAACATGTGATGGGTTTTCGCAGATTTATTGTGTTGTATTTTCTTAGTTATTATGCTTAATTAAAAAATCAACAACCGCAATGTGATTGATATTAATTGGAATGCACAATCAAAAATCATGATTCTTGAAAATGGATTTATAGTGTTTCATATATATATATATATATATATATATATATAATTCTGCTCTATTTTTTTATTTTGTTTTTTAATCCTTAAACAGGGAGCCTACTGGAGGAGATGCAGAAGACTAATGCACAAACACACAATGCACATACAAACACTATACAGTACTTGTACTTGGATTTTCTTGTTCTTAACACAAAGTTCTTGCCCTCTACATGCACACACACACACACACACCTGTACACAGATGTTCTTTTTGCTTATTTTATGATCAGTCGTTTTTAAGAATGTTTGCAAATAAATTCTAAATGTTGTGCCTTTTGCAGTGCTGTTTTGTGTGTCATGTTTAGATGTCTTTCCACTCTACATCACAGCATGGAGCCTCCACTTTGCATACTACCAACAGTTTAACAATATAAAGGCTTGTCCTTGGTGTCAAAGGTTATGGTATGATGAATGAATAAATACAAACATTACGTCTTCCTCTAAAACAACCTAAACTAATTCTGCTTGCAGACCTAAAAGTTTGTAGATTATATGTTTTATTGAAGAAACATTGTTTTGTACTGTACATGCACCCACCTGAAGACACATGCATTTGCATTTCATTTGTGAGCACATTTTTTGTTTCATGTAATAGTACAGATACTAGGGTATGCATGTGAGCTTATCTTTAATATTTAATTTAAGTTAATGGAATAATAATGGAATTTTACATGGGTAAAATGATCTTATTGGTTTTACATGTGTTTCACACGTGATCGCATGGGCTTTAAATGGTTATTTATATGTGTCACATTTAATCCCATGGGTTTCACATAGGAATATGCATGTGTTTCACATATGATCCCATGGGTTTCACATAGGAATATGCATGTGTTTCACATATGAACCCATGGGTTTCCACATGTGATCCCATGGGTTTCACATAGGAATATGCATGTGTTTCACATGTGATCCCATGGGTTTCACATAGGAATATGCATGTGTTTCACATGTGATCCCATGTGTTTCACATAGGAATATGCATGTGTTTCACATGTGATCCCATGTGTTTCACATAGGAATATGCATGTGTTTCACATGTGATCCCATGGGTTTCACATAGGAATATGCATGTGTTTCACATGTGATCCCATGGGTTTCACATAGGAATATGCATGTGTTTCACATGTGATCCCATGTGTTTCACATAGGAATATGCATGTGTTTCACATGTGATCCCATGTGTTTCACATAGGAATATGCATGTGTTTCACATGTGATCCCATGTGTTTCACATAGGAATATGCATGTGTTTCACATGTGATCCCATGTGTTTCACATAGGAATATGCATGTGTTTCACATGTGATCCCATGGGTTTCACATAGGAATACGCATGTGTTTCACATGTGATCCCATGGGTTTCACATAGGAATACGCATGTGTTTCACATGTGATCCCATGGGTTTCACATAGGAATACGCATGTGTTTCACATGTGATCCCATGTGTTTCACATAGGAATACGCAAGTGTTTCACATGTGATCCCATGGGTTTCACATAGGAATATGCATGTGTTGCACATGTGATCCCATGGGTTTCACATGGATTTCACACAAAAACTGTTCCAAAAACACACATGTCCCATGTGCTTTTCACAAGGGATTTTAACATGTTCTCATGGGATTTTAACATGTTTTCACACATGAAATTTCACATGTGAAACTCATGTGACTTTTCCGTAAGGGAGGAGAAGGAAACCATGGCACATCTCTTGAAGATAGAGACACTGACTGACTGACACACACACACACACACACACGTTTTGTTAAGTTTTCATGGCAACAAAGCCAATTTGAAATAAATATAATTCTTTTTGATATCTCTGTCTATTCTGTCTATTATTCGTGATTAGGTTCTGCAGTACCAGTATAAAAGAAGTACTGCTGTAACAGTAAAGTTTGATCCCCTTAAGTTTCTTGTAATGTTACTAAAGGTTTTATATAATTCAGATATTAATAGGAACCTAAATAGAACCAGGAAATAGCATTTTAGGTTGGTCCCCAGAACATATTGAAAATGTAATAGGAATCTACAGGGAAAGTCCTAAAAATGTCCTGATTGTCTTGTGAAGGTCCTTACCCTTATGTCCTTAACACCAGCGGGGACCTTCTGGGGACGTAAAAATTCCTAATAAAGTATGGTCCCCTAAACGTTCCAAGAATGTTCTTTAAAGGTCCCCCAATAAAGTCCCCCTAACCTTTAAAGATCGCCACATCATAACCTGCTCAGAACGTTCTGGGAATGTTACTCAGCAACGTCCTTAACACCAGCAGGAACGTTCTGGCAACGTTAAATTTCCTAATGAAGTATGGTCCCCTAAACGTTCCAAGAATGTTATTTAAAGGTCCCCAAATAACGTCCCCCTAACCTTTAAAGAACTCCACATCATAACCTGCTCAGAACGTTCTGGGAATGTTACTAGGCAACGTCCATAACACCAGCGGGAACGTTCTGGGAACGTTAAATTTCCTAATAAAGTATGGTCCCCTAAACGTTCCAAGAATGTTATTTAAAGGTCCCCAAATAACGTCCCCCTAACCTTTAAAGATCTCCACATCATAACCTTCTCAGAACGTTCTGGGAATGTTACTAGGCAACGTCCTTAACACCAGCGGGGACGTTCTGAGAACGTTCTGAGAACGTTCTGAGAACGTTCTGGGAACGTTAAATTTCTAGCGGGGATAGCATCCTTTTTTGCCCTAATAAACAAAAAAGTGAGAGAAACAAATCAAGGTGTTGAGGAGCAGGAAGAGGGAGAGCCAGATGAGTCAGTGGAGGTTGGAGAGAGAGCATGTGATGAAAGTAAGGGCTCTGACACAGAGAGGGAAATTCCAGAGGGTGATGAGCATGAAGAAGAGGGTGAGGAGGAAGAAAATATACAGGGACAGAGAGGGGAACAGCCAGAGGGACAGAAAATGGATCCATGTGAATCAAGTACTGCACCATCAGGTTTGTGATGAAGAAGGTCTTTAGTATTTGCAAAACAGTGCAATGATAATTTCCTCGTTGGTCTATGTGTCCTCAAAATGGTGCTTTCTGCTGTAAATTCCTTTTTGTGACAATATGACTCTAATGTTTATTTTTTTAAGTAAATACTTGGCTGATAAATTGAAATACATGTCGATATACATGCATAAGTCATTAAATGTGTGTTTATTGTACATCTTTCTACAGATATCAGCAAGTCCAAGAATGATGTACCAGTCTTGCCCTGCCATCTTGAATATATTCCCAACCACTTTGATGGGGGACAGAAAACGGAGCTTCAGGCCAAACTGGTATAATCCAGCATTGTTAAACCAAATTAAGTGTGGACTCAACTGTCCACAATAGGAAATGGCACATTGTTGTACCCTGGATGCATTTTTTGATTTTTTATGGCCGTACCTCTTTTGCACCTGCACTCACTCTTGCACTACTGCACAAAATGAATGTTTATATGATTGTAAAGTAAAATAAAGTTTGTAATCTTTAAATATCATTTGTTGCAATTTTTTAATGTGCCCCTCTGGTTAAACACTGGCCCCTCCTTGGCCCCCCTAGTAAATTTTGTCTAGAACCGCCACTGGTTTCAGGAATTTGATGATTTGTGAATTTGGTTTAATTTATTATGGTGAATTCAAATATAAGGCGTAACGGTTTGTCGCAGCTTGTATAGTCACAAATTGCGGAAATTTGTCATGTGTCTGTAACTCTTGTAAACAATCAGAACAAACGTAAGGACCTTTCTGCCTCTTCTTTTGACGTATACGTTTAAAGGTGGCTTGAACGGAAAGGTTTGCGCATACCAAACCGTTGCTTTGGAAATACTCTTGAGAGCAGACTTCATCTAATGTTTTGGCAGTAAATTTAGGACTATACTTTCAGGGATCATTTCTATAGTTTTTGACTTGAAAATGTGTTTAGTAAGTGTTTCTTTCCCAACCCACGATGATGAGCTGTGGTGGTTCTTTTAGAGCGTGAATCTGGCACAAAATGTGGTGTTTCTGATCACGTACTTTGTACCAATGAAGGATGTTCTTTATTGCTTTGGCGATATTGAGAAAAGGAGCATGATCTAAGTGGTCTTATGTGTTTGTCCATACTCAAAAAGCTAACTTTAGTTAGTTAACTTACCATAAATAAACTACTAGAAAGTTTTGGCTGGGTTTCATGATTTTGATAATTTGGTTTTTAATTTATTATGGTGAATTCAAATATAGGGCGTAACAGTTTGTCGCAGCTTGTATAGTCACAAATTGCGGAAATTTGTCATGTGTCTATAACTCTTGTAAAAGAAACAGAATGAATATAAAGACCTTTAAGCCTCTTCTATTGACGTATACGTTTAAATGTGGCTTGAACGGAAAGGTTTGCGCATTGCAAACCTGCCAAACCAATGTTGAGGAAATACTCTTCAGAGCAGACTTCATCTAATGTTTTGTCTGTAAATTTAGGACTATACTTTCAGGGATCATTTCTATAGTTTTTGACTTGGAAATGTGTTTCGTAAGTGTTTGTTTCCCAACCCACGATGATGGGCTTTGGTGCTTCTTTTAGAGCGTGAATCTGGTACGTAGTGGTGATTCTGTTCACGTACTTTGTACCGTTGATGAATGTTCTTTATTGCTTTGACGATATTGAGAAAAGGAGCATGATCTAAGTGGTGTTTTGTGTTTGTCCATACTCAAAAAGCTAACTTTCTGTAGTTATCTTACCAAAAATAAACTACTAAAAAATTTTGGCTGGGTTTCAGGATTTTGATAATTTGGTTTAATTTATTATGGTGAATTCAAATATAGGGCGTAACGGTTTGTCGCAGCTTGTATAGTCACAAATTGCGGAAATTTGTCATGTGTCTATAACTCTTGTAAAAGAAACAGAATAAATGGAAGGACCTTTATGCCTCTTCTTTTGACGTATACGTTTAAAGGTGGCTTGAACGGAAAGGTTTGCACATTGCAAACCTGCCAAACCAATGTTGAGGAAATACTCTTCAGAGCATACTTCATCTAATGTTTTGTCTGTAAATTTAGGACTATACTTTCAGGGATCATTTCTATAGTTTTTGACTTGGAAATGTGTTTCGTAAGTGTTTGTTTCCCAACCCACGATGATGAACTTTGGTGCTTCTTTTAGAGCGTGAATCTGGCACATAGTAGTGATTCTGTTCACGTACTTTGTACCGTTGATGAATGTTCTTTATTGCTTTGACGATATTGAGAAAAGGAGCATGATCTAAGTGGTGTTTTGTGTTTGTCCATACTCAAAAAGCTAACTTTCGTTAGTTAACTTACCATAAAAAAACTACTAAAAAATTTTGGCTGGGTTTCAGGATTTTGATAATTTGGTTTAATTTATTATGGTGAATTCAAATATAGGGCGTAACGGTTTGTCGCAGCTTGTATAGTCACAAATTGCGGAAATTTGTCATGTGTCTATAACTCTTGTAAAAGAAACAGAATAAACGGAAGGACCTTTATGCCTCTTCTTTTGACGTATACGTTTAAAGGTGGCTTGAACGGAAAGGTTTGCGCATTGCAACCCTGCCAAACCAATGTTGAGGAAATACTCTTCAGAGCAGACTTCATCTAATGTTTTGTCTGTAAATTTAGGACTATACTTTCAGGGATCATTTCTATAGTTTTTGACTTGGGAATGTGTTTCGTAAGTGTTTGTTTCCCAACCCACGATGATGAGCTTTGGTGCTTCTTTTAGAGCGTGAATCTGGTACATAGTGATGATTCTGTTCACGTTCTTTGTACCGTTGATGAATGTTCTTTATTGCTTTGGTGATATTGAGAAAAGGAGCATGATCTAAGTGGTGTTTTATGTTTGTCCATACTCAAAAAGCTAACTTGCTTTATTTAACTTACCATAAATAAGCTACTAAAAAGATTTGCCTGGGTTTCAGGAATTTGATGATTTGTGAATTTGGTTTAATTTATTATGGTGAATTCAAATATAGGGCGTAACGGTTTGTCGCAGCTTGTATAGTCACAAATTGCAGAAATTTGTCATGTGTCTATAACTCTTGTAAAAGAAACAGAATAAACGGAAGGACCTTTCTGCCTCTTCTTTTGACGTATTCGTTTAAAGGTGGCTTGAACGGAAAGGTTTGCGCATTGCAACCCTGCCAAACCAATGTTGAGGAAATACTCTTCAGAGCAGACTTCATCTAATGTTTTGTCTGTAAATTTAGGACTATACTTTCAGGGATTATTTCTATAGTTTTTGACTTGGAAATGTGTTTCGTAAGTGTTTGTTTCCCAACCCACGATGATGAGCTTTGGTGCTTCTTTTAGAGCGTGAATCTGGCACATAGTAGTGATTCTGTTCACGTACTTTGTACCGTTGATGATTGTTCTTTATTGCTTTGGCGATATTGAGAAACAGAGCATGATCTAAGTGGTGATTTGTGTTTGTCCATACTCAAAAAGCTAACTTTCGTTAGTTAACTTACCATAAATAAACTACTAAAAAATTTTGGCTGGGTTTCAGGATTTTGATAATTTGGTTTAATTTATTATGGTGAATTCAAATATAGGGCGTAACGGTTTGTCGCAGCTTGTATAGTCACAAATTGCGGAAATTTGTCATGTGTCTATAACTCTTGTAAAAGAAACAGAATAAACGGAAGGACCTTTATGCCTCTTCTTTTGACGTATACGTTTAAAGGTGGCTTGAACGGAAAGGTTTGCGCATTGCAAACCTGCCAAACCAATGTTGAGGAAATACTCTTCAGAGCATACTTCATCTAATGTTTTGTCTGTAAATTTAGGACTATACTTTCAGGGATCATTTCTATAGTTTTTGACTTGGAAATGTGTTTCGTAAGTGTTTGTTTCCCAACCCACGATGATGAGCTTTGGTGCTTCTTTTAGAGCGTGAATCTGGTACGTAGTGGTGATTCTGTTCACGTACTTTGTACCGTTGATGAATGTTCTTTATTGCTTTGACGATATTGAGAAAAGGAGCATGATCTAAGTGGTGTTTTGTGTTTGTCCATACTCAAAAAGCTAACTTTCGTTAGTTAACTTACCATAAATAAACTACTAAAAAATTTTGGCTGGGTTTCAGGATTTTGATAATTTGGTTTAATTTATTATGGTGAATTCAAATATAGGGCGTAACGGTTTGTCGCAGCTTGTATAGTCACAAATTGCGGAAATTTGTCATGTGTCTATAACTCTTGTAAAAGAAACAGAATAAACGGAAGGACCTTTATGCCTCTTCTATTGACGTATACGTTTAAAGGTGGCTTGAACGGAAAGGTTTGCACATTGCAAACCTGCCAAACAAAATGTTAAGGAAATACTCTTCAGAGCATACTTCATCTAATGTTTTTCTGTAAATTTAGGACTATACTTTCAGGGATCGTTTCTATAGTTTTTGACTTGGAAATGTGTTTCGTAAGTGTTTGTTTCCCAACCCACGATGATGAGCTTTGGTGCTTCTTTTAGAGCGTGAATCTGGTACGTAGTGGTGATTCTGTTCACGTACTTTGTACCGTTGATGAATGTTCTTTATTGCTTTGGCGATATTGAGAAAAGGAGCATGATCTAAGTGGTGTTTTATGTTTGTCCATACTCAAAAAGCTAACTTGCTTTATTTAACTTACCATAAAAAAGCAACTAAAAAGATTTGCCTGGGTTTCAGGAATTTGATTATTTGTGAATTTGGTTTAATTTATTATGGTGTATTCAAATATAGGGCGTAACGGTTTGTCGCAGCTTGTATAGTCACAAATTGCGGAAATTTGTCATGTGTCTATAACTCTTGTAAAAGAAACAGAATAAACGGAAGGACCTTTCTGCCTCTTCTTTTGACGTATACGTTTAAAGGTGGCTTGAACGGAAAGGTTTGCGCATTGCAACCCTCCCAAACCAATGTTGAGGAAATACTCTTCAGAGCAGACTTCATCTAATGTTTTGTCTGTAAATTTAGGACTATACTTTCAGGGATTATTTCTATAGTTTTTGACTTGGAAATGTGTTTCGTAAGTGTTTGTTTCCCAACCCACGATGATGAGCTTTGGTGCTTCTTTTAGAGCGTGAATCTGGCACATAGTAGTGATTCTGTTCACGTACTTTGTACCGTTGATGAATGTTCTTTTGTTGCTTTGACGATATTGAGAAAACGAGCATGATCTAAGTGGTGTTTTGTGTTTGTCCATACTCAAAAAGCTAACTTTCGTTAGTGAACTTACCATAAATAAACTACTAAAAAATTTTGGCTGGGTTTCAGGATTTTGATAATTTGGTTTAATTTATTATGGTGAATTCAAATATAGGGCGTAACGGTTTGTCGCAGCTTGTATAGTCACAAATTGCGGAAATTTGTCATGTGTCTATAACTCTTGTAAAAGAAACAGAATAAACGGAAGGACCTTTATGCCTCTTCTTTTGACGTATACGTTTAAAGGTGGCTTGAACGGAAAGGTTTGCGCATTGCAACCCTGCCAAACCAATGTTGAGGAAATACTCTTCAGAGCAGACTTCATCTAATGTTTTGTCTGTAAATTTAGGACTATACTTTCAGGGATTATTTCTATAGTGTTTGACTTGGAAATGTGTTTCGTAAGTGTTTGTTTCCCGACCCACGATGATGAGCTTTGGTGCTTCTTTTAGAGCGTGAATCTGGTACGTAGTGGTGATTCTGTTCACGTACTTTGTACCGTTGATGAATGTTCTTTATTGCTTTGACGATATTGAGAAAAGGAGCATGATCTAAGTGGTGTTTTGTGTTTGTCCATACTCAAAAAGCTAACTTTCGTTAGTTAACTTACCATAAATAAACTACTAAAAAATTTTGGCTGGGTTTCAGGATTTTGATAATTTGGTTTAATTTATTATGGTGAATTCAAATATAGGGAGTAACGGTTTGTCGCAGCTTGTATAGTCACAAATTGCGGAAATTTGTCATGTGTCTAAAACTCTTGTAAAAGAAACAGAATAAACGGAAGGACCTTTATGCCTCTTCTTTTGACGTATACGTTTAAAGGTGGCTTGAATGGAAAGGTTTGCACATTGCAAACCTGCCAAACCAATGTTGAGGAAATACTCTTCAGAGCATACTTCATCTAATGTTTTGTCTGTAAATTTAGGACTATACTTTCAGGGATCATTTCTATAGTTTTTGACTTGGAAATGTGTTTCGTAAGTGTTTGTTTCCCAACCCACGATGATGAGCTTTGGTGCTTCTTTTAGAGCGTGAATCTGGTACGTAGTGGTGATTCTGTTCACGTACTTTGTACCGTTGATGAATGTTCTTTATTGCTTTGGCGATATTGAGAAAAGGAGCATGATCTAAGTGGTGTTTTATGTTTGTCCATACTCAAAAAGCTAACTTGCTTTATTTAACTTACCATAAAAAAGCAACTAAAAAGATTTGCCTGGGTTTCAGGAATTTGATTATTTGTGAATTTGGTTTAATTTATTATGGTGAATTCAAATATAGGGCGTAACGGTTTGTCGCAGCTTGTATAGTCACAAATTGCGGAAATTTGTCATGTGTCTATAACTCTTGTAAAAGAAACAGAATAAACGGAAGGACCTTTATGCCTCTTCTTTTGACGTATACGTTTAAAGGTGGCTTGAACGGAAAGGTTTGCACATTGCAAACCTGCCAAACCAATGTTGAGGAAATACTCTTCAGAGCATACTTCATCTAATGTTTTGTCTGTTAATTTAGGACTATACTTTCAGGGATCATTTCTATAGTTTTTGACTTGGAAATGTGTTTCGTAAGTGTTTGTTTCCCAACCCACGATGATGAACTTTGGTGCTTCTTTTAGAGCGTGAATCTGGCACATAGTAGTGATTCTGTTCACGTACTTTGTACCGTTGATGAATGTTCTTTATTGCTTTGACGATATTGAGAAAAGGAGCATGATCTAAGTGGTGTTTTGTGTTTGTCCATACTCAAAAAGCTAACTTTCGTTAGTTAACTTACCATAAAAAAACTACTAAAAAATTTTGGCTGGGTTTCAGGATTTTGATAATTTGGTTTAATTTATTATGGTGAATTCAAATATAGGGCGTAACGGTTTGTCGCAGCTTGTATAGTCACAAATTGCGGAAATTTGTCATGTGTCTATAACTCTTGTAAAAGAAACAGAATAAACGGAAGGACCTTTATGCCTCTTCTTTTGACGTATACGTTTAAAGGTGGCTTGAACGGAAAGGTTTGCGCATTGCAACCCTGCCAAACCAATGTTGAGGAAATACTCTTCAGAGCAGACTTCATCTAATGTTTTGTCTGTAAATTTAGGACTATACTTTCAGGGATCATTTCTATAGTTTTTGACTTGGGAATGTGTTTCGTAAGTGTTTGTTTCCCTACCCACGATGATGAGCTTTGGTGCTTCTTTTAGAGCGTGAATCTGGTACATAGTGATGATTCTGTTCACGTTCTTTGTACCGTTGATGAATGTTCTTTATTGCTTTGGCGATATTGAGAAAAGGAGCATGATCTAAGTGGTGTTTTATGTTTGTCCATACTCAAAAAGCTAACTTGCTTTATTTAACTTACCATAAATAAGCTACTAAAAAGATTTGCCTGGGTTTCAGGAATTTGATGATTTGTGAATTTGGTTTAATTTATTATGGTGAATTCAAATATAGGGCGTAACGGTTTGTCGCAGCTTGTATAGTCACAAATTGCAGAAATTTGTCATGTGTCTATAACTCTTGTAAAAGAAACAGAATAAACAGAAGGACCTTTCTGCCTCTTCTTTTGACGTATTCGTTTAAAGGTGGCTTGAACGGAAAGGTTTGCGCATTGCAACCCTGCCAAACCAATGTTGAGGAAATACTCTTCAGAGCAGACTTCATCTAATGTTTTGTCTGTAAATTTAGGACTATACTTTCAGGGATTATTTCTATAGTTTTTGACTTGGAAATGTGTTTCGTAAGTGTTTGTTTCCCAACCCACGATGATGAGCTTTGGTGCTTCTTTTAGAGCGTGAATCTGGCACATAGTAGTGATTCTGTTCACGTACTTTGTACCGTTGATGATTGTTCTTTATTGCTTTGGCGATATTGAGAAACGGAGCATGATCTAAGTGGTGATTTGTGTTTGTCCATACTCAAAAAGCTAACTTTCGTTAGTTAACTTACCATAAATAAACTACTAAAAAATTTTGGCTGGGTTTCAGGATTTTGATAATTTGGTTTAATTTATTATGGTGAATTCAAATATAGGGCGTAACGGTTTGTCGCAGCTTGTATAGTCACAAATTGCGGAAATTTGTCATGTGTCTATAACTCTTGTAAAAGAAACAGAATAAACGGAAGGACCTTTATGCCTCTTCTTTTGACGTATACGTTTAAAGGTGGCTTGAACGGAAAGGTTTGCGCATTGCAAACCTGCCAAACCAATGTTGAGGAAATACTCTTCAGAGCATACTTCATCTAATGTTTTGTCTGTAAATTTAGGACTATACTTTCAGGGATCATTTCTATAGTTTTTGACTTGGAAATGTGTTTCGTAAGTGTTTGTTTCCCAACCCACGATGATGAGCTTTGGTGCTTCTTTTAGAGCGTGAATCTGGTACGTAGTGGTGATTCTGTTCACGTACTTTGTACCGTTGATGAATGTTCTTTATTGCTTTGACGATATTGAGAAAAGGAGCATGATCTAAGTGGTGTTTTGTGTTTGTCCATACTCAAAAAGCTAACTTTCGTTAGTTAACTTACCATAAATAAACTACTAAAAAATTTTGGCTGGGTTTCAGGATTTTGATAATTTGGTTTAATTTATTATGGTGAATTCAAATATAGGGCGTAACGGTTTGTTGCAGCTTGTATAGTCACAAATTGCGGAAATTTGTCATGTGTCTATAACTCTTGTAAAAGAAACAGAATAAACGGAAGGACCTTTATGCCTCTTCTATTGACGTATACGTTTAAAGGTGGCTTGAACGGAAAGGTTTGCACATTGCAAACCTGCCAAACCAATGTTGAGGAAATACTCTTCAGAGCATACTTCATCTAATGTTTTTCTGTAAATTTAGGACTATACTTTCAGGGATCGTTTCTATAGTTTTTGACTTGGAAATGTGTTTCGTAAGTGTTTGTTTCCCAACCCACGATGATGAGCTTTGGTGCTTCTTTTAGAGCGTGAATCTGGTACGTAGTGGTGATTCTGTTCACGTACTTTGTACCGTTGATGAATGTTCTTTATTGCTTTGGCGATATTGAGAAAAGGAGCATGATCTAAGTGGTGTTTTATGTTTGTCCATACTCAAAAAGCTAACTTGCTTTATTTAACTTACCATAAAAAAGCAACTAAAAAGATTTGCCTGGGTTTCAGGAATTTGATTATTTGTGAATTTGGTTTAATTTATTATGGTGTATTCAAATATAGGGCGTAACGGTTTGTCGCAGCTTGTATAGTCACAAATTGCGGAAATTTGTCATGTGTCTATAACTCTTGTAAAAGAAACAGAATAAACGGAAGGACCTTTATGCCTCTTCTTTTGACGTATACGTTTAAAGGTGGCTTGAACGGAAAGGTTTGCGCATTGCAACCCTCCCAAACCAATGTTGAGGAAATACTCTTCAGAGCAGACTTCATCTAATGTTTTGTCTGTAAATTTAGGACTATACTTTCAGGGATTATTTCTATAGTTTTTGACTTGGAAATGTGTTTCGTAAGTGTTTGTTTCCCAACCCACGATGATGAGCTTTGGTGCTTCTTTTAGAGCGTGAATCTGGCACATAGTAGTGATTCTGTTCACGTACTTTGTACCGTTGATGAATGTTCTTTTGTTGCTTTGGCGATATTGAGAAAAGGAGCATGATCTAAGTGGTGTTTTGTGTTTGTCCATACTCAAAAAGCTAACTTTCGTTAGTGAACTTACCATAAATAAACTACTAAAAAATTTTGGCTGGGTTTCAGGATTTTGATAATTTGGTTTAATTTATTATGGTGAATTCAAATATAGGGCGTAACGGTTTGTCGCAGCTTGTATAGTCACAAATTGCGGAAATTTGTCATGTGTCTATAACTCTTGTAAAAGAAACAGAATAAACGGAAGGACCTTTATGCCTCTTCTTTTGACGTATACGTTTAAAGGTGGCTTGAACGGAAAGGTTTGCGCATTGCAACCCTGCCAAACCAATGTTGAGGAAATACTCTTCAGAGCAGACTTCATCTAATGTTTTGTCTGTAAATTTAGGACTATACTTTCAGGGATTATTTCTATAGTGTTTGACTTGGAAATGTGTTTCGTAAGTGTTTGTTTCCCGACCCACGATGATGAGCTTTGGTGCTTCTTTTAGAGCGTGAATCTGGTACGTAGTGGTGATTCTGTTCACGTACTTTGTACCGTTGATGAATGTTCTTTATTGCTTTGACGATATTGAGAAAAGGAGCATGATCTAAGTGGTGTTTTGTGTTTGTCCATACTCAAAAAGCTAACTTTCGTTAGTTAACTTACCATAAATAAACTACTAAAAAATTTTGGCTGGGTTTCAGGATTTTGATAATTTGGTTTAATTTATTATGGTGAATTCAAATATAGGGAGTAACGGTTTGTCGCAGCTTGTATAGTCACAAATTGCGGAAATTTGTCATGTGTCTATAACTCTTGTAAAAGAAACAGAATAAACGGAAGGACCTTTATGCCTCTTCTTTTGACGTATACGTTTAAAGGTGGCTTGAATGGAAAGGTTTGCACATTGCAAACCTGCCAAACCAATGTTGAGGAAATACTCTTCAGAGCATACTTCATCTAATGTTTTGTCTGTAAATTTAGGACTATACTTTCAGGGATCATTTCTATAGTTTTTGACTTGGAAATGTGTTTCGTAAGTGTTTGTTTCCCAACCCACGATGATGAGCTTTGGTGCTTCTTTTAGAGCGTGAATCTGGTACGTAGTGGTGATTCTGTTCACGTACTTTGTACCGTTGATGAATGTTCTTTATTGCTTTGGCGATATTGAGAAAAGGAGCATGATCTAAGTGGTGTTTTATGTTTGTCCATACTCAAAAAGCTAACTTGCTTTATTTAACTTACCATAAAAAAGCAACTAAAAAGATTTGCCTGGGTTTCAGGAATTTGATTATTTGTGAATTTGGTTTAATTTATTATGGTGTATTCAAATATAGGGCGTAACGGTTTGTCGCAGCTTGTATAGTCACAAATTGCGGAAATTTGTCATGTGTCTATAACTCTTGTAAAAGAAACAGAATAAACGGAAGGACCTTTATGCCTCTTCTTTTGACGTATACGTTTAAAGGTGGCTTGAACGGAAAGGTTTGCGCATTGCAACCCTCCCAAACCAATGTTGAGGAAATACTCTTCAGAGCAGACTTCATCTAATGTTTTGTCTGTAAATTTAGGACTATACTTTCAGGGATTATTTCTATAGTTTTTGACTTGGAAATGTGTTTCGTAAGTGTTTGTTTCCCAACCCACGATGATGAGCTTTGGTGCTTCTTTTAGAGCGTGAATCTGGCACATAGTAGTGATTCTGTTCACGTACTTTGTACCGTTGATGAATGTTCTTTTGTTGCTTTGGCGATATTGAGAAAAGGAGCATGATCTAAGTGGTGTTTTGTGTTTGTCCATACTCAAAAAGCTAACTTTCGTTAGTGAACTTACCATAAATAAACTACTAAAAAATTTTGGCTGGGTTTCAGGATTTTGATAATTTGGTTTAATTTATTATGGTGAATTCAAATATAGGGCGTAACGGTTTGTCGCAGCTTGTATAGTCACAAATTGCGGAAATTTGTCATGTGTCTATAACTCTTGTAAAAGAAACAGAATAAACGGAAGGACCTTTATGCCTCTTCTTTTGACGTATACGTTTAAAGGTGGCTTGAACGGAAAGGTTTGCGCATTGCAACCCTGCCAAACCAATGTTGAGGAAATACTCTTCAGAGCAGACTTCATCTAATGTTTTGTCTGTAAATTTAGGACTATACTTTCAGGGATTATTTCTATAGTGTTTGACTTGGAAATGTGTTTCGTAAGTGTTTGTTTCCCGACCCACGATGATGAGCTTTGGTGCTTCTTTTAGAGCGTGAATCTGGTACGTAGTGGTGATTCTGTTCACGTACTTTGTACCGTTGATGAATGTTCTTTATTGCTTTGACGATATTGAGAAAAGGAGCATGATCTAAGTGGTGTTTTGTGTTTGTCCATACTCAAAAAGCTAACTTTCGTTAGTTAACTTACCATAAATAAACTACTAAAAAATTTTGGCTGGGTTTCAGGATTTTGATAATTTGGTTTAATTTATTATGGTGAATTCAAATATAGGGAGTAACGGTTTGTCGCAGCTTGTATAGTCACAAATTGCGGAAATTTGTCATGTGTCTATAACTCTTGTAAAAGAAACAGAATAAACGGAAGGACCTTTATGCCTCTTCTTTTGACGTATACGTTTAAAGGTGGCTTGAATGGAAAGGTTTGCACATTGCAAACCTGCCAAACCAATGTTGAGGAAATACTCTTCAGAGCATACTTCATCTAATGTTTTGTCTGTAAATTTAGGACTATACTTTCAGGGATCATTTCTATAGTTTTTGACTTGGAAATGTGTTTCGTAAGTGTTTGTTTCCCAACCCACGATGATGAGCTTTGGTGCTTCTTTTAGAGCGTGAATCTGGTACGTAGTGGTGATTCTGTTCACGTACTTTGTACCGTTGATGAATGTTCTTTATTGCTTTGGCGATATTGAGAAAAGGAGCATGATCTAAGTGGTGTTTTATGTTTGTCCATACTCAAAAAGCTAACTTGCTTTATTTAACTTACCATAAAAAAGCAACTAAAAAGATTTGCCTGGGTTTCAGGAATTTGATTATTTGTGAATTTGGTTTAATTTATTATGGTGTATTCAAATATAGGGCGTAACGGTTTGTCGCAGCTTGTATAGTCACAAATTGCGGAAATTTGTCATGTGTCTATAACTCTTGTAAAAGAAACAGAATAAACGGAAGGACCTTTATGCCTCTTCTTTTGACGTATACGTTTAAAGGTGGCTTGAACGGAAAGGTTTGCACATTGCAAACCTGCCAAACCAATGTTGAGGAAATACTCTTCAGAGCATACTTCATCTAATGTTTTGTCTGTAAATTTAGGACTATACTTTCAGGGATCATTTCTATAGTTTTTGACTTGGAAATGTGTTTCGTAAGTGTTTGTTTCCCAACCCATGATGATGAACTTTGGTGCTTCTTTTAGAGCGTGAATCTGGCACATAGTAGTGATTCTGTTCACGTACTTTGTACCGTTGATGAATGTTCTTTATTGCTTTGACGATATTGAGAAAAGGAGCATGATCTAAGTGGTGTTTTGTGTTTGTCCATACTCAAAAAGCTAACTTTCGTTAGTTAACTTACCATAAAAAAACTACTAAAAAATTTTGGCTGGGTTTCAGGATTTTGATAATTTGGTTTAATTTATTATGGTGAATTCAAATATAGGGCGTAACGGTTTGTCGCAGCTTGTATAGTCACAAATTGCGGAAATTTGTCATGTGTCTATAACTCTTGTAAAAGAAACAGAATAAACGGAAGGACCTTTATGCCTCTTCTTTTGACGTATACGTTTAAAGGTGGCTTGAACGGAAAGGTTTGCGCATTGCAACCCTGCCAAACCAATGTTGAGGAAATACTCTTCAGAGCAGACTTCATCTAATGTTTTGTCTGTAAATTTAGGACTATACTTTCAGGGATCATTTCTATAGTTTTTGACTTGGGAATGTGTTTCGTAAGTGTTTGTTTCCCTACCCACGATGATGAGCTTTGGTGCTTCTTTTAGAGCGTGAATCTGGTACATAGTGATGATTCTGTTCACGTTCTTTGTACCGTTGATGAATGTTCTTTATTGCTTTGGCGATATTGAGAAAAGGAGCATGATCTAAGTGGTGTTTTATGTTTGTCCATACTCAAAAAGCTAACTTGCTTTATTTAACTTACCATAAATAAGCTACTAAAAAGATTTGCCTGGGTTTCAGGAATTTGATGATTTGTGAATTTGGTTTAATTTATTATGGTGAATTCAAATATAGGGCGTAACGGTTTGTCGCAGCTTGTATAGTCACAAATTGCAGAAATTTGTCATGTGTCTATAACTCTTGTAAAAGAAACAGAATAAACAGAAGGACCTTTCTGCCTCTTCTTTTGACGTATTCGTTTAAAGGTGGCTTGAACGGAAAGGTTTGCGCATTGCAACCCTGCCAAACCAATGTTGAGGAAATACTCTTCAGAGCAGACTTCATCTAATGTTTTGTCTGTAAATTTAGGACTATACTTTCAGGGATTATTTCTATAGTTTTTGACTTGGAAATGTGTTTCGTAAGTGTTTGTTTCCCAACCCACGATGATGAGCTTTGGTGCTTCTTTTAGAGCGTGAATCTGGCACATAGTAGTGATTCTGTTCACGTACTTTGTACCGTTGATGATTGTTCTTTATTGCTTTGGCGATATTGAGAAACGGAGCATGATCTAAGTGGTGATTTGTGTTTGTCCATACTCAAAAAGCTAACTTTCGTTAGTTAACTTACCATAAATAAACTACTAAAAAATTTTGGCTGGGTTTCAGGATTTTGATAATTTGGTTTAATTTATTATGGTGAATTCAAATATAGGGCGTAACGGTTTGTCGCAGCTTGTATAGTCACAAATTGCGGAAATTTGTCATGTGTCTATAACTCTTGTAAAAGAAACAGAATAAACGGAAGGACCTTTATGCCTCTTCTTTTGACGTATACGTTTAAAGGTGGCTTGAACGGAAAGGTTTGCGCATTGCAAACCTGCCAAACCAATGTTGAGGAAATACTCTTCAGAGCATACTTCATCTAATGTTTTGTCTGTAAATTTAGGACTATACTTTCAGGGATCATTTCTATAGTTTTTGACTTGGAAATGTGTTTCGTAAGTGTTTGTTTCCCAACCCACGATGATGAGCTTTGGTGCTTCTTTTAGAGCGTGAATCTGGTACGTAGTGGTGATTCTGTTCACGTACTTTGTACCGTTGATGAATGTTCTTTATTGCTTTGACGATATTGAGAAAAGGAGCATGATCTAAGTGGTGTTTTGTGTTTGTCCATACTCAAAAAGCTAACTTTCGTTAGTTAACTTACCATAAATAAACTACTAAAAAATTTTGGCTGGGTTTCAGGATTTTGATAATTTGGTTTAATTTATTATGGTGAATTCAAATATAGGGCGTAACGGTTTGTTGCAGCTTGTATAGTCACAAATTGCGGAAATTTGTCATGTGTCTATAACTCTTGTAAAAGAAACAGAATAAACGGAAGGACCTTTATGCCTCTTCTATTGACGTATACGTTTAAAGGTGGCTTGAACGGAAAGGTTTGCACATTGCAAACCTGCCAAACCAATGTTGAGGAAATACTCTTCAGAGCATACTTCATCTAATGTTTTTCTGTAAATTTAGGACTATACTTTCAGGGATCGTTTCTATAGTTTTTGACTTGGAAATGTGTTTCGTAAGTGTTTGTTTCCCAACCCACGATGATGAGCTTTGGTGCTTCTTTTAGAGCGTGAATCTGGTACGTAGTGGTGATTCTGTTCACGTACTTTGTACCGTTGATGAATGTTCTTTATTGCTTTGGCGATATTGAGAAAAGGAGCATGATCTAAGTGGTGTTTTATGTTTGTCCATACTCAAAAAGCTAACTTGCTTTATTTAACTTACCATAAAAAAGCAACTAAAAAGATTTGCCTGGGTTTCAGGAATTTGATTATTTGTGAATTTGGTTTAATTTATTATGGTGTATTCAAATATAGGGCGTAACGGTTTGTCGCAGCTTGTATAGTCACAAATTGCGGAAATTTGTCATGTGTCTATAACTCTTGTAAAAGAAACAGAATAAACGGAAGGACCTTTATGCCTCTTCTTTTGACGTATACGTTTAAAGGTGGCTTGAACGGAAAGGTTTGCGCATTGCAACCCTCCCAAACCAATGTTGAGGAAATACTCTTCAGAGCAGACTTCATCTAATGTTTTGTCTGTAAATTTAGGACTATACTTTCAGGGATTATTTCTATAGTTTTTGACTTGGAAATGTGTTTCGTAAGTGTTTGTTTCCCAACCCACGATGATGAGCTTTGGTGCTTCTTTTAGAGCGTGAATCTGGCACATAGTAGTGATTCTGTTCACGTACTTTGTACCGTTGATGAATGTTCTTTTGTTGCTTTGGCGATATTGAGAAAAGGAGCATGATCTAAGTGGTGTTTTGTGTTTGTCCATACTCAAAAAGCTAACTTTCGTTAGTGAACTTACCATAAATAAACTACTAAAAAATTTTGGCTGGGTTTCAGGATTTTGATAATTTGGTTTAATTTATTATGGTGAATTCAAATATAGGGCGTAACGGTTTGTCGCAGCTTGTATAGTCACAAATTGCGGAAATTTGTCATGTGTCTATAACTCTTGTAAAAGAAACAGAATAAACGGAAGGACCTTTATGCCTCTTCTTTTGACGTATACGTTTAAAGGTGGCTTGAACGGAAAGGTTTGCGCATTGCAACCCTGCCAAACCAATGTTGAGGAAATACTCTTCAGAGCAGACTTCATCTAATGTTTTGTCTGTAAATTTAGGACTATACTTTCAGGGATTATTTCTATAGTGTTTGACTTGGAAATGTGTTTCGTAAGTGTTTGTTTCCCGACCCACGATGATGAGCTTTGGTGCTTCTTTTAGAGCGTGAATCTGGTACGTAGTGGTGATTCTGTTCACGTACTTTGTACCGTTGATGAATGTTCTTTATTGCTTTGACGATATTGAGAAAAGGAGCATGATCTAAGTGGTGTTTTGTGTTTGTCCATACTCAAAAAGCTAACTTTCGTTAGTTAACTTACCATAAATAAACTACTAAAAAATTTTGGCTGGGTTTCAGGATTTTGATAATTTGGTTTAATTTATTATGGTGAATTCAAATATAGGGAGTAACGGTTTGTCGCAGCTTGTATAGTCACAAATTGCGGAAATTTGTCATGTGTCTATAACTCTTGTAAAAGAAACAGAATAAACGGAAGGACCTTTATGCCTCTTCTTTTGACGTATACGTTTAAAGGTGGCTTGAATGGAAAGGTTTGCACATTGCAAACCTGCCAAACCAATGTTGAGGAAATACTCTTCAGAGCATACTTCATCTAATGTTTTGTCTGTAAATTTAGGACTATACTTTCAGGGATCATTTCTATAGTTTTTGACTTGGAAATGTGTTTCGTAAGTGTTTGTTTCCCAACCCACGATGATGAGCTTTGGTGCTTCTTTTAGAGCGTGAATCTGGTACGTAGTGGTGATTCTGTTCACGTACTTTGTACCGTTGATGAATGTTCTTTATTGCTTTGGCGATATTGAGAAAAGGAGCATGATCTAAGTGGTGTTTTATGTTTGTCCATACTCAAAAAGCTAACTTGCTTTATTTAACTTACCATAAAAAAGCAACTAAAAAGATTTGCCTGGGTTTCAGGAATTTGATTATTTGTGAATTTGGTTTAATTTATTATGGTGTATTCAAATATAGGGCGTAACGGTTTGTCGCAGCTTGTATAGTCACAAATTGCGGAAATTTGTCATGTGTCTATAACTCTTGTAAAAGAAACAGAATAAACGGAAGGACCTTTCTGCCTCTTCTTTTGACGTATACGTTTAAAGGTGGCTTGAACGGAAAGGTTTGCGCATTGCAACCCTCCCAAACCAATGTTGAGGAAATACTCTTCAGAGCAGACTTCATCTAATGTTTTGTCTGTAAATTTAGGACTATACTTTCAGGGATTATTTCTATAGTTTTTGACTTGGAAATGTGTTTCGTAAGTGTTTGTTTCCCAACCCACGATGATGAGCTTTGGTGCTTCTTTTAGAGCGTGAATCTGGCACATAGTAGTGATTCTGTTCACGTACTTTGTACCGTTGATGAATGTTCTTTTGTTGCTTTGGCGATATTGAGAAAAGGAGCATGATCTAAGTGGTGTTTTGTGTTTGTCCATACTCAAAAAGCTAACTTTCGTTAGTGAACTTACCATAAATAAACTACTAAAAAATTTTGGCTGGGTTTCAGGATTTTGATAATTTGGTTTAATTTATTATGGTGAATTCAAATATAGGGCGTAACGGTTTGTCGCAGCTTGTATAGTCACAAATTGCGGAAATTTGTCATGTGTCTATAACTCTTGTAAAAGAAACAGAATAAACGGAAGGACCTTTATGCCTCTTCTTTTGACGTATACGTTTAAAGGTGGCTTGAACGGAAAGGTTTGCGCATTGCAACCCTGCCAAACCAATGTTGAGGAAATACTCTTCAGAGCAGACTTCATCTAATGTTTTGTCTGTAAATTTAGGACTATACTTTCAGGGATTATTTCTATAGTGTTTGACTTGGAAATGTGTTTCGTAAGTGTTTGTTTCCCGACCCACGATGATGAGCTTTGGTGCTTCTTTTAGAGCGTGAATCTGGTACGTAGTGGTGATTCTGTTCACGTACTTTGTACCGTTGATGAATGTTCTTTATTGCTTTGACGATATTGAGAAAAGGAGCATGATCTAAGTGGTGTTTTGTGTTTGTCCATACTCAAAAAGCTAACTTTCGTTAGTTAACTTACCATAAATAAACTACTAAAAAATTTTGGCTGGGTTTCAGGATTTTGATAATTTGGTTTAATTTATTATGGTGAATTCAAATATAGGGAGTAACGGTTTGTCGCAGCTTGTATAGTCACAAATTGCGGAAATTTGTCATGTGTCTATAACTCTTGTAAAAGAAACAGAATAAACGGAAGGACCTTTATGCCTCTTCTTTTGACGTATACGTTTAAAGGTGGCTTGAATGGAAAGGTTTGCACATTGCAAACCTGCCAAACCAATGTTGAGGAAATACTCTTCAGAGCATACTTCATCTAATGTTTTGTCTGTAAATTTAGGACTATACTTTCAGGGATCATTTCTATAGTTTTTGACTTGGAAATGTGTTTCGTAAGTGTTTGTTTCCCAACCCACGATGATGAGCTTTGGTGCTTCTTTTAGAGCGTGAATCTGGTACGTAGTGGTGATTCTGTTCACGTACTTTGTACCGTTGATGAATGTTCTTTATTGCTTTGGCGATATTGAGAAAAGGAGCATGATCTAAGTGGTGTTTTATGTTTGTCCATACTCAAAAAGCTAACTTGCTTTATTTAACTTACCATAAAAACGCTACTAAAAAGATTTGCCTGGGTTTCAGGAATTTGATTATTTGTGAATTTGGTTTAATTTATTATAGTGAATTCAAATATAGGGCGTAACGGTTTGTCGCAGCTTGTATAGTCACAAATTGCGGAAATTTGTCATGTGTCTATAACTCTTGTAAAAGAAACAGAATAAACGGAAGGACCTTTCTGCCTCTTCTTTTGACGTATACGTTTAAAGGTGGCTTGAACGGAAAGGTTTGCGCATTGCAACCCTGCCAAACCAATGTTGAGGAAATACTCTTCAGAGCAGACTTCATCTAATGTTTTGTCTGTAAATTTAGGACTATACTTTCAGGGATTATTTCTATAGTTTTTGACTTGGAAATGTGTTTCGTAAGTGTTTGTTTCCCAACCCACGATGATGAGCTTTGGTGCTTCTTTTAGAGCGTGAATCTGGCACATAGTAGTGATTCTGTTCACGTACTTTGTACCGTTGATGAATATTCTTTATTGTTTTGGCGATATTGAGAAACGGAGCATGATCTAAGTGGTGATTTGTGTTTGTCCATACTCAAAAAAATTTAACTTTCGTTAGTTAACTTACCATAAATAAACTACTAAAAAATTTTGGCTGGGTTTCAGGATTTTGATAATTTGGTTTAATTTATTATGGTGAGTTCAAATATAGGGCGTAACAGTTTGTCGCAGCTTGTATAGTCACAAATTGCGGAAATTTGTCATGTGTCTATAACTCTTGTAAAAGAAACAGAATAAACGGAAGGACCTTTATGCCTCTTCTTTTGACGTATACGTTTAAAGGTGGCTTGAACGGAAAGGTTTGCGCATTGCAACCCTGCCAAACCAATGTTGAGGAAATACTCTTCAGAGCAGACTTCATCTAATGTTTTGTCTGTAAATTTAGGACTATACTTTCAGGGATCATTTCTATAGTTTTTGACTTGGGAATGTGTTTCGTAAGTGTTTGTTTCCCTACCCACGATGATGAGCTTTGGTGCTTCTTTTAGAGCGTGAATCTGGTACATAGTGATGATTCTGTTCACGTTCTTTGTACCGTTGATGAATGTTCTTTATTGCTTTGGCGATATTGAGAAAAGGAGCATGATCTAAGTGGTGTTTTATGTTTGTCCATACTCAAAAAGCTAACTTGCTTTATTTAACTTACCATAAATAAGCTACTAAAAAGATTTGCCTTGGTTTCAGGAATTTGATGATTTGTGAATTTGGTTTAATTTATTATGGTGAATTCAAATATAGGGCGTAACGGTTTGTCGCAGCTTGTATAGTCACAAATTGCAGAAATTTGTCATGTGTCTATAACTCTTGTAAAAGAAACAGAATAAACGGAAGGACCTTTCTGCCTCTTCTTTTGACGTATTCGTTTAAAGGTGGCTTGAACGGAAAGGTTTGCGCATTGCAACCCTGCCAAACCAATGTTGAGGAAATACTCTTCAGAGCAGACTTCATCTAATGTTTTGTCTGTAAATTTAGGACTATACTTTCAGGGATTATTTCTATAGGTTTTGACTTGGAAATGTGTTTCGTAAGTGTTTGTTTCCCAACCCACGATGATGAGCGTTGGTGCTTTTTTTAGAGCGTGAATCTGGCACATAGTAGTGATTCTGTTCACGTACTTTGTACCGTTGATGAATGTTCTTTTGTTGCTTTGGCGATATTGAGAAAAGGAGCATGATCTAAGTGGTGTTTTGTGTTTGTCCATACTCAAAAAGCTAACTTTCGTTAGTTAACTTACCATAAATAAACTACTAAAAAATTTTGGCTGGGTTTCAGGATTTTGATAATTTGGTTTAATTTATTATGGTGAATTCAAATATAGGGCGTAACGGTTTGTCGCAGCTTGTATAGTCACAAATTGCGGAAATTTGTCATGTGTCTATAACTCTTGTAAAAGAAACAGAATAAACGGAAGGACCTTTATGCCTCTTCTATTGACGTATACGTTTAAAGGTGGCTTGAACGGAAAGGTTTGCACATTGCAAACCTGCCAAACCAATGTTGAGGAAATACTCTTCAGAGCATACTTCATCTAATGTTTTTCTGTAAATTTAGGACTATACTTTCAGGGATCGTTTCTATAGTTTTTGACTTGGAAATGTGTTTCGTAAGTGTTTGTTTCCCAACCCACGATGATGAGCTTTGGTGCTTCTTTTAGAGCGTGAATCTGGTACGTAGTGGTGATTCTGTTCACGTACTTTGTACCGTTGATGAATGTTCTTTATTGCTTTGGCGATATTGAGAAAAGGAGCATGATCTAAGTGGTGTTTTATGTTTGTCCATACTCAAAAAGCTAACTTGCTTTATTTAACTTACCATAAAAAAGCAACTAAAAAGATTTGCCTGGGTTTCAGGAATTTGATTATTTGTGAATTTGGTTTAATTTATTATGGTGTATTCAAATATAGGGCGTAACGGTTTGTCGCAGCTTGTATAGTCACAAATTGCGGAAATTTGTCATGTGTCTATAACTCTTGTAAAAGAAACAGAATAAACGGAAGGACCTTTCTGCCTCTTCTTTTGACGTATACGTTTAAAGGTGGCTTGAACGGAAAGGTTTGCGCATTGCAACCCTCCCAAACCAATGTTGAGGAAATACTCTTCAGAGCAGACTTCATCTAATGTTTTGTCTGTAAATTTAGGACTATACTTTCAGGGATTATTTCTATAGTTTTTGACTTGGAAATGTGTTTCGTAAGTGTTTGTTTCCCAACCCACGATGATGAGCTTTGGTGCTTCTTTTAGAGCGTGAATCTGGCACATAGTAGTGATTCTGTTCACGTACTTTGTACCGTTGATGAATGTTCTTTTGTTGCTTTGGCGATATTGAGAAAAGGAGCATGATCTAAGTGGTGTTTTGTGTTTGTCCATACTCAAAAAGCTAACTTTCGTTAGTGAACTTACCATAAATAAACTACTAAAAAATTTTGGCTGGGTTTCAGGATTTTGATAATTTGGTTTAATTTATTATGGTGAATTCAAATATAGGGCGTAACGGTTTGTCGCAGCTTGTATAGTCACAAATTGCGGAAATTTGTCATGTGTCTATAACTCTTGTAAAAGAAACAGAATAAACGGAAGGACCTTTATGCCTCTTCTTTTGACGTATACGTTTAAAGGTGGCTTGAACGGAAAGGTTTGCGCATTGCAACCCTGCCAAACCAATGTTGAGGAAATACTCTTCAGAGCAGACTTCATCTAATGTTTTGTCTGTAAATTTAGGACTATACTTTCAGGGATTATTTCTATAGTGTTTGACTTGGAAATGTGTTTCGTAAGTGTTTGTTTCCCGACCCACGATGATGAGCTTTGGTGCTTCTTTTAGAGCGTGAATCTGGTACGTAGTGGTGATTCTGTTCACGTACTTTGTACCGTTGATGAATGTTCTTTATTGCTTTGACGATATTGAGAAAAGGAGCATGATCTAAGTGGTGTTTTGTGTTTGTCCATACTCAAAAAGCTAACTTTCGTTAGTTAACTTGCCATAAATAAACTACTAAAAAATTTTGGCTGGGTTTCAGGATTTTGATAATTTGGTTTAATTTATTATGGTGAATTCAAATATAGGGAGTAACGGTTTGTCGCAGCTTGTATAGTCACAAATTGCGGAAATTTGTCATGTGTCTATAACTCTTGTAAAAGAAACAGAATAAACGGAAGGACCTTTATGCCTCTTCTTTTGACGTATACGTTTAAAGGTGGCTTGAATGGAAAGGTTTGCACATTGCAAACCTGCCAAACCAATGTTGAGGAAATACTCTTCAGAGCATACTTCATCTAATGTTTTGTCTGTAAATTTAGGACTATACTTTCAGGGATCATTTCTATAGTTTTTGACTTGGAAATGTGTTTCGTAAGTGTTTGTTTCCCAACCCACGATGATGAGCTTTGGTGCTTCTTTTAGAGCGTGAATCTGGTACGTAGTGGTGATTCTGTTCACGTACTTTGTACCGTTGATGAATGTTCTTTATTGCTTTGGCGATATTGAGAAAAGGAGCATGATCTAAGTGGTGTTTTATGTTTGTCCATACTCAAAAAGCTAACTTGCTTTATTTAACTTACCATAAAAAAGCAACTAAAAAGATTTGCCTGGGTTTCAGGAATTTGATTATTTGTGAATTTGGTTTAATTTATTATAGTGAATTCAAATATAGGGCGTAACGGTTTGTCGCAGCTTGTATAGTCACAAATTGCGGAAATTTGTCATGTGTCTATAACTCTTGTAAAAGAAACAGAATAAACGGAAGGACCTTTCTGCCTCTTCTTTTGACGTATACGTTTAAAGGTGGCTTGAACGGAAAGGTTTGCGCATTGCAACCCTGCCAAACCAATGTTGAGGAAATACTCTTCAGAGCAGACTTCATCTAATGTTTTGTCTGTAAATTTAGGACTATACTTTCAGGGATTATTTCTATAGTTTTTGACTTGGAAATGTGTTTCGTAAGTGTTTGTTTCCCAACCCACGATGATGAGCTTTGGTGCTTCTTTTAGAGCGTGAATCTGGCACATAGTAGTGATTCTGTTCACGTACTTTGTACCGTTGATGAATATTCTTTATTGTTTTGGCGATATTGAGAAACGGAGCATGATCTAAGTGGTGATTTGTGTTTGTCCATACTCAAAAAAATTTAACTTTCGTTAGTTAACTTACCATAAATAAACTACTAAAAAATTTTGGCTGGGTTTCAGGATTTTGATAATTTGGTTTAATTTATTATGGTGAGTTCAAATATAGGGCGTAACAGTTTGTCGCAGCTTGTATAGTCACAAATTGCGGAAATTTGTCATGTGTCTATAACTCTTGTAAAAGAAACAGAATAAACGGAAGGACCTTTATGCCTCTTCTTTTGACGTATACGTTTAAAGGTGGCTTGAACGGAAAGGTTTGCGCATTGCAACCCTGCCAAACCAATGTTGAGGAAATACTCTTCAGAGCAGACTTCATCTAATGTTTTGTCTGTAAATTTAGGACTATACTTTCAGGGATCATTTCTATAGTTTTTGACTTGGGAATGTGTTTCGTAAGTGTTTGTTTCCCTACCCACGATGATGAGCTTTGGTGCTTCTTTTAGAGCGTGAATCTGGTACATAGTGATGATTCTGTTCACGTTCTTTGTACCGTTGATGAATGTTCTTTATTGCTTTGGCGATATTGAGAAAAGGAGCATGATCTAAGTGGTGTTTTATGTTTGTCCCTACTCAAAAAGCTAACTTGCTTTATTTAACTTACCATAAATAAGCTACTAAAAAGATTTGCCTTGGTTTCAGGAATTTGATGATTTGTGAATTTGGTTTAATTTATTATGGTGAATTCAAATATAGGGCGTAACGGTTTGTCGCAGCTTGTATAGTCACAAATTGCAGAAATTTGTCATGTGTCTATAACTCTTGTAAAAGAAACAGAATAAACGGAAGGACCTTTCTGCCTCTTCTTTTGACGTATTCGTTTAAAGGTGGCTTGAACGGAAAGGTTTGCGCATTGCAACCCTGCCAAACCAATGTTGAGGAAATACTCTTCAGAGCAGACTTCATCTAATGTTTTGTCTGTAAATTTAGGACTATACTTTCAGGGATTATTTCTATAGTTTTTGACTTGGAAATGTGTTTCGTAAGTGTTTGTTTCCCAACCCACGATGATGAGCGTTGGTGCTTTTTTTAGAGCGTGAATCTGGCACATAGTAGTGATTCTGTTCACGTACTTTGTACCGTTGATGAATGTTCTTTTGTTGCTTTGGCGATATTGAGAAAAGGAGCATGATCTAAGTGGTGTTTTGTGTTTGTCCATACTCAAAAAGCTAACTTTCGTTAGTGAACTTACCATAAATAAACTACTAAAAAATTTTGGCTGGGTTTCAGGATTTTGATAATTTGGTTTAATTTATTATGGTGAATTCAAAAATATAGGGCGTAACGGTTTGTCGCAGCTTGTATAGTCACAAATTGCGGAAATTTGTCATGTGTCTATAACTCTTGTAAAAGAAACAGAATAAACGGAAGGACCTTTATGCCTCTTCTATTGACGTATACGTTTAAAGGTGGCTTGAACGGAAAGGTTTGCACATTGCAAACCTGCCAAACCAATGTTGAGGAAATACTCTTCAGAGCATACTTCATCTAATGTTTTTCTGTAAATTTAGGACTATACTTTCAGGGATCGTTTCTATAGTTTTTGACTTGGAAATGTGTTTCGTAAGTGTTTGTTTCCCAACCCACGATGATGAGCTTTGGTGCTTCTTTTAGAGCGTGAATCTGGTACGTAGTGGTGATTCTGTTCATGTACTTTGTACCGTTGATGAATGTTCTTTATTGCTTTGGCGATATTGAGAAAAGGAGCATGATCTAAGTGGTGTTTTATGTTTGTCCATACTCAAAAAGCTAACTTGCTTTATTTAACTTACCATAAAAAAGCAACTAAAAAGATTTGCCTGGGTTTCAGGAATTTGATTATTTGTGAATTTGGTTTAATTTATTATGGTGTATTCAAATATAGGGCGTAACGGTTTGTCGCAGCTTGTATAGTCACAAATTGCGGAAATTTGTCATGTGTCTATAACTCTTGTAAAAGAAACAGAATAAACGGAAGGACCTTTCTGCCTCTTCTTTTGACGTATACGTTTAAAGGTGGCTTGAACGGAAAGGTTTGCGCATTGCAACCCTCCCAAACCAATGTTGAGGAAATACTCTTCAGAGCAGACTTCATCTAATGTTTTGTCTGTAAATTTAGGACTATACTTTCAGGGATTATTTCTATAGTTTTTGACTCGGAAATGTGTTTCGTAAGTGTTTGTTTCCCAACCCACGATGATGAGCTTTGGTGCTTCTTTTAGAGCGTGAATCTGGCACATAGTAGTGATTCTGTTCACGTACTTTGTACCGTTGATGAATGTTCTTTTGTTGCTTTGGCGATATTGAGAAAAGGAGCATGATCTAAGTGGTGTTTTGTGTTTGTCCATACTCTAAAAGCTAACTTTCGTTAGTGAACTTACCATAAATAAACTACTAAAAAATTTTGGCTGGGTTTCAGGATTTTGATAATTTGGTTTAATTTATTATGGTGAATTCAAATATAGGGCGTAACGGTTTGTCGCAGCTTGTATAGTCACAAATTGCGGAAATTTGTCATGTGTCTATAACTCTTGTAAAAGAAACAGAATAAACGGAAGGACCTTTATGCCTCTTCTTTTGACGTATACGTTTAAAGGTGGCTTGAACGGAAAGGTTTGCGCATTGCAAACCTGCCAAACCAATGTTGAGGAAATACTCTTCAGAGCAGACTTCATCTAATGTTTTGTCTGTAAATTTAGGACTATACTTTCAGGGATTATTTCTATAGTGTTTGACTTGGAAATGTGTTTCGTAAGTGTTTGTTTCCCGACCCACGATGATGAGCTTTGGTGCTTCTTTTAGAGCGTGAATCTGGTACGTAGTGGTGATTCTGTTCACGTACTTTGTACCGTTGATGAATGTTCTTTATTGCTTTGACGATATTGAGAAAAGGAGCATGATCTAAGTGGTGTTTTGTGTTTGTCCATACTCAAAAAGCTAACTTTCGTTAGTTAACTTACCATAAATAAACTACTAAAAAATTTTGGCTGGGTTTCAGGATTTTGATAATTTGGTTTAATTTATTATGGTGAATTCAAATATAGGGAGTAACGGTTTGTCGCAGCTTGTATAGTCACAAATTGCGGAAATTTGTCATGTGTCTATAACTCTTGTAAAAGAAACAGAATAAACGGAAGGACCTTTATGCCTCTTCTTTTGACGTATACGTTTAAAGGTGGCTTGAATGGAAAGGTTTGCACATTGCAAACCTGCCAAACCAATGTTGAGGAAATACTCTTCAGAGCATACTTCATCTAATGTTTTGTCTGTAAATTTAGGACTATACTTTCAGGGATCATTTCTATAGTTTTTGACTTGGAAATGTGTTTCGTAAGTGTTTGTTTCCCAACCCACGATGATGAGCTTTGGTGCTTCTTTTAGAGCGTGAATCTGGTACGTAGTGGTGATTCTGTTCACGTACTTTGTACCGTTGATGAATGTTCTTTATTGCTTTGGCGATATTGAGAAAAGGAGCATGATCTAAGTGGTGTTTTATGTTTGTCCATACTCAAAAAGCTAACTTGCTTTATTTAACTTACCATAAAAAAGCAACTAAAAAGATTTGCCTGGGTTTCAGGAATTTGATTATTTGTGAATTTGGTTTAATTTATTATAGTGAATTCAAATATAGGGCGTAACGGTTTGTCGCAGCTTGTATAGTCACAAATTGCGGAAATTTGTCATGTGTCTATAACTCTTGTAAAAGAAACAGAATAAACGGAAGGACCTTTCTGCCTCTTCTTTTGACGTATACGTTTAAAGGTGGCTTGAACGGAAAGGTTTGCGCATTGCAACCCTGCCAAACCAATGTTGAGGAAATACTCTTCAGAGCAGACTTCATCTAATGTTTTGTCTGTAAATTTAGGACTATACTTTCAGGGATTATTTCTATAGTTTTTGACTTGGAAATGTGTTTCGTAAGTGTTTGTTTCCCAACCCACGATGATGAGCTTTGGTGCTTCTTTTAGAGCGTGAATCTGGCACATAGTAGTGATTCTGTTCACGTACTTTGTACCGTTGATGAATATTCTTTATTGTTTTGGCGATATTGAGAAACGGAGCATGATCTAAGTGGTGATTTGTGTTTGTCCATACTCAAAAAAATTTAACTTTCGTTAGTTAACTTACCATAAATAAACTACTAAAAAATTTTGGCTGGGTTTCAGGATTTTGATAATTTGGTTTAATTTATTATGGTGAGTTCAAATATAGGGCGTAACAGTTTGTCGCAGCTTGTATAGTCACAAATTGCGGAAATTTGTCATGTGTCTATAACTCTTGTAAAAGAAACAGAATAAACGGAAGGACCTTTATGCCTCTTCTTTTGACGTATACGTTTAAAGGTGGCTTGAACGGAAAGGTTTGCGCATTGCAACCCTGCCAAACCAATGTTGAGGAAATACTCTTCAGAGCAGACTTCATCTAATGTTTTGTCTGTAAATTTAGGACTATACTTTCAGGGATCATTTCTATAGTTTTTGACTTGGGAATGTGTTTCGTAAGTGTTTGTTTCCCTACCCACGATGATGAGCTTTGGTGCTTCTTTTAGAGCGTGAATCTGGTACATAGTGATGATTCTGTTCACGTTCTTTGTACCGTTGATGAATGTTCTTTATTGCTTTGGCGATATTGAGAAAAGGAGCATGATCTAAGTGGTGTTTTATGTTTGTCCATACTCAAAAAGCTAACTTGCTTTATTTAACTTACCATAAATAAGCTACTAAAAAGATTTGCCTTGGTTTCAGGAATTTGATGATTTGTGAATTTGGTTTAATTTATTATGGTGAATTCAAATATAGGGCGTAACGGTTTGTCGCAGCTTGTATAGTCACAAATTGCAGAAATTTGTCATGTGTCTATAACTCTTGTAAAAGAAACAGAATAAACGGAAGGACCTTTCTGCCTCTTCTTTTGACGTATTCGTTTAAAGGTGGCTTGAACGGAAAGGTTTGCGCATTGCAACCCTGCCAAACCAATGTTGAGGAAATACTCTTCAGAGCAGACTTCATCTAATGTTTTGTCTGTAAATTTAGGACTATACTTTCAGGGATTATTTCTATAGTTTTTGACTTGGAAATGTGTTTCGTAAGTGTTTGTTTCCCAACCCACGATGATGAGCGTTGGTGCTTTTTTTAGAGCGTGAATCTGGCACATAGTAGTGATTCTGTTCACGTACTTTGTACCGTTGATGAATGTTCTTTTGTTGCTTTGGCGATATTGAGAAAAGGAGCATGATCTAAGTGGTGTTTTGTGTTTGTCCATACTCAAAAAGCTAACTTTCGTTAGTGAACTTACCATAAATAAACTACTAAAAAATTTTGGCTGGGTTTCAGGATTTTGATAATTTGGTTTAATTTATTATGGTGAATTCAAAAATATAGGGCGTAACGGTTTGTCGCAGCTTGTATAGTCACAAATTGCGGAAATTTGTCATGTGTCTATAACTCTTGTAAAAGAAACAGAATAAACGGAAGGACCTTTATGCCTCTTCTTTTGACGTATACGTTTAAAGGTGGCTTGAACGGAAAGGTTTGCGCATTGCAACCCTGCCAAACCAATGTTGAGGAAATACTCTTCAGAGCAGACTTCATCTAATGTTTTGTCTGTAAATTTAGGACTATACTTTCAGGGATTATTTCTATAGTGTTTGACTTGGAAATGTGTTTCGTAAGTGTTTGTTTCCCGACCCACGATGATGAGCTTTGGTGCTTCTTTTAGAGCGTGAATCTGGTACGTAGTGGTGATTCTGTTCACGTACTTTGTACCGTTGATGAATGTTCTTTATTGCTTTGACGATATTGAGAAAAGGAGCATGATCTAAGTGGTGTTTTGTGTTTGTCCATACTCAAAAAGCTAACTTTCGTTAGTTAACTTACCATAAATAAACTACTAAAAAATTTTGGCTGGGTTTCAGGATTTTGATAATTTGGTTTAATTTATTATGGTGAATTCAAATATAGGGCGTAACGGTTTGTCGCAGCTTGTATAGTCACAAATTGCGGAAATTTGTCATGTGTCTATAACTCTTGTAAAAGAAACAGAATAAACGGAAGGACCTTTATGCCTCTTCTATTGACGTATACGTTTAAAGGTGGCTTGAACGGAAAGGTTTGCACATTGCAAACCTGCCAAACCAATGTTGAGGAAATACTCTTCAGAGCATACTTCATCTAATGTTTTTCTGTAAATTTAGGACTATACTTTCAGGGATCGTTTCTATAGTTTTTGACTTGGAAATGTGTTTCGTAAGTGTTTGTTTCCCAACCCACGATGATGAGCTTTGGTGCTTCTTTTAGAGCGTGAATCTGGTACGTAGTGGTGATTCTGTTCACGTACTTTGTACCGTTGATGAATGTTCTTTATTGCTTTGGCGATATTGAGAAAAGGAGCATGATCTAAGTGGTGTTTTATGTTTGTCCATACTCAAAAAGCTAACTTGCTTTATTTAACTTACCATAAAAAAGCAACTAAAAAGATTTGCCTGGGTTTCAGGAATTTGATTATTTGTGAATTTGGTTTAATTTATTATGGTGTATTCAAATATAGGGCGTAACGGTTTGTCGCAGCTTGTATAGTCACAAATTGCGGAAATTTGTCATGTGTCTATAACTCTTGTAAAAGAAACAGAATAAACGGAAGGACCTTTCTGCCTCTTCTTTTGACGTATACGTTTAAAGGTGGCTTGAACGGAAAGGTTTGCGCATTGCAACCCTCCCAAACCAATGTTGAGGAAATACTCTTCAGAGCAGACTTCATCTAATGTTTTGTCTGTAAATTTAGGACTATACTTTCAGGGATCATTTCTATAGTTTTTGACTTGGAAATGTGTTTCGTAAGTGTTTGTTTCCCAACCCACGATGATGAGCTTTGGTGCTTCTTTTAGAGCGTGAATCTGGTACGTAGTGGTGATTCTGTTCACGTACTTTGTACCGTTGATGAATGTTCTTTTGTTGCTTTGGCGATATTGAGAAAAGGAGCATGATCTAAGTGGTGTTTTGTGTTTGTCCATACTCAAAAAGCTAACTTTCGTTAGTGAACTTACCATAAATAAACTACTAAAAAATTTTGGCTGGGTTTCAGGATTTTGATAATTTGGTTTAATTTATTATGGTGAATTCAAATATAGGGCGTAACGGTTTGTCGCAGCTTGTATAGTCACAAATTGCGGAAATTTGTCATGTGTCTATAACTCTTGTAAAAGAAACAGAATAAACGGAAGGACCTTTATGCCTCTTCTTTTGACGTATACGTTTAAAGGTGGCTTGAACGGAAAGGTTTGCGCATTGCAACCCTGCCAAACCAATGTTGAGGAAATACTCTTCAGAGCAGACTTCATCTAATGTTTTGTCTGTAAATTTAGGACTATACTTTCAGGGATTATTTCTATAGTGTTTGACTTGGAAATGTGTTTCGTAAGTGTTTGTTTCCCGACCCACGATGATGAGCTTTGGTGCTTCTTTTAGAGCGTGAATCTGGTACGTAGTGGTGATTCTGTTCACGTACTTTGTACCGTTGATGAATGTTCTTTATTGCTTTGACAATATTGAGAAAAGGAGCATGATCTAAGTGGTGTTTTGTGTTTGTCCATACTCAAAAAGCTAACTTTCGTTAGTTAACTTACCATAAATAAACTACTAAAAAATTTTGGCTGGGTTTCAGGATTTTGATAATTTGGTTTAATTTATTATGGTGAATTCAAATATAGGGAGTAACGGTTTGTCGCAGCTTGTATAGTCACAAATTGCGGAAATTTGTCATGTGTCTATAACTCTTGTAAAAGAAACAGAATAAACGGAAGGACCTTTATGCCTCTTCTTTTGACGTATACGTTTAAAGGTGGCTTGAATGGAAAGGTTTGCACATTGCAAACCTGCCAAACCAATGTTGAGGAAATACTCTTCAGAGCATACTTCATCTAATGTTTTGTCTGTAAATTTAGGACTATACTTTCAGGGATCATTTCTATAGTTTTTGACTTGGAAATGTGTTTCGTAAGTGTTTGTTTCCCAACCCACGATGATGAGCTTTGGTGCTTCTTTTAGAGCGTGAATCTGGTACGTAGTGGTGATTCTGTTCACGTACTTTGTACCGTTGATGAATGTTCTTTATTGCTTTGGCGATATTGAGAAAAGGAGCATGATCTAAGTGGTGTTTTATGTTTGTCCATACTCAAAAAGCTAACTTGCTTTATTTAACTTACCATAAAAAAGCAACTAAAAAGATTTGCCTGGGTTTCAGGAATTTGATTATTTGTGAATTTGGTTTAATTTATTATAGTGAATTCAAATATAGGGCGTAACGGTTTGTCGCAGCTTGTATAGTCACAAATTGCGGAAATTTGTCATGTGTCTATAACTCTTGTAAAAGAAACAGAATAAACGGAAGGACCTTTCTGCCTCTTCTTTTGACGTATACGTTTAAAGGTGGCTTGAACGGAAAGGTTTGCACATTGCAAACCTGCCAAACCAATGTTGAGGAAATACTCTTCAGAGTGTTTGTTTCCCAACCCACAATGATGAGCTTTGGTGCTTCTTTTAGAGCGTGAATCTGGCACATAGTAGTGATTCTGTTCACGTACTTTGTACCGTTGATGAATGTTCTTTTGTTGCTTTGGCGATATTGAGAAAAGGAGCATGATCTAAGTGGTGTTTTGTGTTTGTCCATACTCAAAAAGCTAACTTTCGTTAGTGAACTTACCATAAATAAACTACTAAAAAATTTTGGCTGGGTTTCAGGATTTTGATAATTTGGTTTAATTTATTATGGTGAATTCAAAAATATAGGGCGTAACGGTTTGTCGCAGCTTGTATAGTCACAAATTGCGGAAATTTGTCATGTGTCTATAACTCTTGTAAAAGAAACAGAATAAACGGAAGGACCTTTATGCCTCTTCTTTTGACGTATACGTTTAAAGGTGGCTTGAACGGAAAGGTTTGCGCATTGCAAACCTGCCAAACCAATGTTGAGGAAATACTCTTCAGAGCATACTTCATCTAATGTTTTGTCTGTAAATTTAGGACTATACTTTCAGAGATCATTTCTATAGTTTTTGACTTGGAAATGTGTTTCGTAAGTGTTTGTTTCCCAACCCACGATGATGAGCTTTGGTGCTTCTTTTAGAGCGTGAATCTGGTACGTAGTGGTGATTCTGTTCACGTACTTTGTACCGTTGATGAATGTTCTTTATTGCTTTGGCGATATTGAGAAAAGGAGCATGATCTAAGTGGTGTTTTATGTTTGTCCATACTCAAAAAGCTAACTTGCTTTATTTAACTTACCATAAAAACGCTACTAAAAAGATTTGCCTGGGTTTCAGGAATATGATGATTTGTGAATTTGGTTTAATTTATTATGGTGAATTCAAATATAGGGCGTAATGGTTTGTCGCAGCTTGTATAGTCACAAATTGCGGAAATTTGTCATGTGTCTATAACTCTTGTAAAAGAAACAGAATAAACGGAAGGACCTTTATGCCTCTTCTTTTGACGTATACGTTTAAAGGTGGCTTGAACGGAAAGGTTTGCGCATTGCAACCCTGCCAAACCAATGTTGAGGAAATACTCTTCAGAGCAGACTTCATCTAATGTTTGTCTGTAAATTTAGGCCTATACTTTCAGGGATCATTTCTATAGTTTTTGACTTGGAAATGTGTTTCGTAAGTGTTTGTTTCCCAACCCACGATGATGAGCTTTGGTGCTTCTTTTAGAGCGTGAATCTGGTACGTAGTGGTGATTCTGTTCACGTACTTTGTACCGTTGATGAATGTTTTTTATTGCTTTGGCGATATTGAGAAACGGAGCATGATCTAAGTGGTGTTTTGTGTTTGTCCATACTCAAAAAGCTAACTTGCGTTAGTTAACTTACCATAAATAAACTACTAAAAAATTTTGGCTGGGTTTCAGGATTTTGATAATTTGGTTTAATTTATTATGGTGAATTCAAATATAGGGCGTAACGGTTTGTCGCAGCTTGTATAGTCACAAATTGCGGAAATTTGTCATGTGTCTATAACTCTTGTAAAAGAAACAGAATAAACGGAAGGACCTTTATGCCTCTTCTTTTGACGTATACGTTTAAAGGTGGCTTGAACGGAAAGGTTTGCGCATTGCAACCCTGCCAAACCAATGTTGAGGAAATACTCTTCAGAGCAGACTTCATCTAATGTTTTGTCTGTAAATTTAGGACTATACTTTCAGGGATCATTTCTATAGATTTTGACTTGGGAATGTGTTTCGTAAGTGTTTGTTTCCCTACCCACGATGATGAGCTTTGGTGCTTCTTTTAGAGCGTGAATCTGGTTTATAGTGATGATTCTGTTCACGTTCTTTGTACTGTTGATGAATGTTCTTTATTGCTTTGGCGATATTGAGAAAAGGAGCATGATCTAAGTGGTGTTTTATGTTTGTCCATACTCAGAAAGCTAACTTGCTTTATTTAACTTACCATAAATAAGCTACTAAAAAGATTTGCCTGGGTTTCAGGAATTTGATGATTTGTGAATTTGGTTTAATTTATAATGGTGAATTCAAATATAGGGCGTAACGGTTTGTCGCAGCTTGTATAGTCACAAATTGCGGAAATTTGTCATGTGTCTATAACTCTTGTAAAAGAAACAGAATAAACGGAAGGACCTTTATGCCTCTTCTTTTGACGTATACGTTTAAAGGTGGCTTGAACGGAAAGGTTTGCGCATTGCAACCCTGCCAAACCAATGTTGAGGAAATACTCTTCAGAGCAGACTTCATCTAATGTTTTGTCTGTAAATTTAGGACTATACTTTCAGGGATTATTTCTATAGTGTTTAACTTGGAAATGTGTTTCGTAAGTGTTTGTTTCCCAACCCACGATGATGAGCTTTGGTGCTTCTTTTAGAGCGTGAATCTGGCACATAGTAGTGATTCTGTTCACGTACTTTGTACCGTTAATGAATATTCTTTATTGCTTTGGTGATATTGAGAAACGGAGCATGATCTAAGTGGTGATTTGTGTTTGTCCATACTCAAAAAAGCTAACTTTCGTTAGTTAACTTACCATAAATAAACTACTAAAAAATTTTGGCTGGGTTTCAGGATTTTGATAATTTGGTTTAATTTATTATGGTGAGTTCAAATATAGGGCGTAACAGTTTGTCGCAGCTTGTATAGTCACAAATTGCGGAAATTTGTCATGTGTCTATAACTCTTGTAAAAGAAACAGAATAAACGGAAGGACCTTTATGCCTCTTCTTTTGACGTATACGTTTAAAGGTGGCTTGAACGGAAAGGTTTGCGCATTGCAAACCTGCCAAACCAATGTTGAGGAAATACTCTTCAGAGCATACTTCATCTAATGTTTTGTCTGTAAATTTAGGACTATATTTTCAGGGATCATTTCTATAGTTTTTGACTTGGAAATGTGTTTCGTAAGTGTTTGTTTCCCAACCCACGATGATGAGCTTTGGTGCTTCTTTTAGAGCGTGAATCTGGTACGTAGTGGTGATTCTGTTCACGTACTTTGTACCGTTGATGAATGTTCTTTATTGCTTTGGCGATATTGAGAAAAGGAGCATGATCTAAGTGGTGTTTTATGTTTGTCCATACTCAAAAAGCTAACTTGCTTTATTTAACTTACCATAAAAACGCTACTAAAAAGATTTGCCTGGGTTTCAGGAATATGATGATTTGTGAATTTGGTTTAATTTATTATGGTGAATTCAAATATAGGGCGTAATGGTTTGTCGCAGCTTGTATAGTCACAAATTGCGAAAATTTGTCATGTGTCTATAACTCTTGTAAAAGAAACAGAATAAACGGAAGGACCTTTCTGCCTCTTCTTTTGACGTATACGTTTAAAGGTGGCTTGAACGGAAAGGTTTGCGCATTGCAACCCTGCCAAACCAATGTTGAGGAAATACTCTTCAGAGCAGACTTCATCTAATGTTTGTCTGTAAATTTAGGACTATACTTTCAGGGATCATTTCTATAGTTTTTGACTTGGAAATGTGTTTCGTAAGTGTTTGTTTCCCAACCCACGATGATGAGCTTTGGTGCTTCTTTTAGAGCGTGAATCTGGCACATAGTAGTGATTCTGTTCACGTACTTTGTACCGCTGATGAATATTCTTTATTGCTTTGGCGATATTGAGAAACGGAGCATGATCTAAGTGGTGATTTGTGTTTGTCCATACTCAAAAAAGCTAACTTTCGTTAGTTAACTTACCATAAATAAACTACTAAAAAATTTTGGCTGGGTTTCAGGATTTTGATAATTTGGTTTAATTTATTATGGTGAGTTCAAATATAGGGCGTAACAGTTTGTCGCAGCTTGTATAGTCACAAATTGCGGAAATTTGTCATGTGTCTATAACTCTTGTAAAAGAAACAGAATAAACGGAAGGACCTTTATGCCTCTTCTTTTGACGTATACGTTTAAAGGTGGCTTGAACGGAAAGGTTTGCGCATTGCAAACCTGCCAAACCAATGTTGAGGAAATACTCTTCAGAGCATACTTCATCTAATGTTTTGTCTGTAAATTTAGGACTATACTTTCAGAGATCATTTCTAAAGTTTTTGACTTGGAAATGTGTTTCGTAAGTGTTTGTTTCCCAACCCACGATGATGAGCTTTGGTGCTTCTTTTAGAGCGTGAATCTGGTACGTAGTGGTGATTCTGTTCACGTACTTTGTACCGTTGATGAATGTTCTTTATTGCTTTGGCGATATTGAGAAAAGGAGCATGATCTAAGTGGTGTTTTATGTTTGTCCATACTCAGAAAGCTAACTTGCTTTATTTAACCTACCATAAATAAGCTACTAAAAAGAATTGCCTGGGTTTCAGGAATTTGATGATTTGTGAATTTGGTTTAATTTATTATGGTGAATTCAAATATAGGGCGTAACGGTTTGTCGCAGCTTGTATAGTCACAAATTGCGGAAATTTGTCATGTGTCTATAACTCTTGTAAAAGAAACAGAATAAACGGAAGGACCTTTATGCCTCTTCTTTTGACGTATACGTTTAAAGGTGGCTTGAACGGAAAGGTTTGCGCATTGCAACCCTGCCAAACCAATGTTGAGGAAATACTCTTCAGAGCAGACTTCATCTAATGTTTGTCTGTAAATTTAGGACTATACTTTCAGGGATCATTTCTATAGTTTTTGACTTGGAAATGTGTTTCGTAAGTGTTTGTTTCCCAACCCACGATGATGAGCTTTGGTGCTTCTTTTAGAGCGTGAATCTGGCACATAGTAGTGATTCTGTTCACGTACTTTGTACCGTTGATGAATATTCTTTATTGCTTTGGCGATATTGAGAAACGGAGCATGATCTAAGTGGTGATTTGTGTTTGTCCATACTCAAAAAAGCTAACTTTCGTTAGTTAACTTACCATAAATAAACTACTAAAAAATTTTGGCTGGGTTTCAGGATTTTGATAATTTGGTTTAATTTATTATGGTGAGTTCAAATATAGGGCGTAACAGTTTGTCGCAGCTTGTATAGTCAAAAATTGCGGAAATTTGTCATGTGTCTATAACTCTTGTAAAAGAAACAGAATAAACGGAAGGACCTTTATGCCTCTTCTTTTGACGTATACGTTTAAAGGTGGCTTGAACGGAAAGGTTTGCGCATTGCAAACCTGCCAAACCAATGTTGAGGAAATACTCTTCAGAGCATACTTCATCTAATGTTTTGTCTGTAAATTTAGGACTATACTTTCAGAGATCATTTCTATAGTTTTTGACTTGGAAATGTGTTTCGTAAGTGTTTGTTTCCCAACCCACGATGATGAGCTTTGGTGCTTCTTTTAGAGCGTGAATCTGGTACGTAGTGGTGATTCTGTTGACGTACTTTGTACCGTTGATGAATGTTCTTTATTGCTTTGGCGATATTGAGGAAAGGAGCATGATCTAAGTGGTGTTTTATGTTTGTCCATACTCAAAAAGCTAACTTGCTTTATTTAACTTACCATAAAAACGCTACTAAAAAGATTTGCCTGGGTTTCAGGAATATGATGATTTGTGAATTTGGTTTAATTTATTATGGTGAATTCAAATATAGGGCGTAATGGTTTGTCGCAGCTTGTATAGTCACAAATTGCGGAAATTTGTCATGTGTCTATAACTCTTGTAAAAGAAACAGAATAAACGGAAGGACCTTTCTGCCTCTTCTTTTGACGTATACGTTTAAAGGTGGCTTGAACGGAAAGGTTTGCGCATTGCAACCCTGCCAAACCAATGTTGAGGAAATACTCTTCAGAGCAGACTTCATCTAATGTTTGTCTGTAAATTTAGGCCTATACTTTCAGGGATCATTTCTATAGTTTTTGACTTGGAAATGTGTTTCGTAAGTGTTTGTTTCCCAACCCACGATGATGAGCTTTGGTGCTTCTTTTAGAGCGTGAATCTGGTACGTAGTGGTGATTCTGTTCACGTACTTTGTACCGTTGATGAATGTTTTTTATTGCTTTGGCGATATTGAGAAACGGAGCATGATCTAAGTGGTGTTTTGTGTTTGTCCATACTCAAAAAGCTAACTTGCGTTAGTTAACTTACCATAAATAAACTACTAAAAAATTTTGGCTGGGTTTCAGGATTTTGATAATTTGGTTTAATTTATTATGGTGAATTCAAATATAGGGCGTAACGGTTTGTCGCAGCTTGTATAGTCACAAATTGCGGAAATTTGTCATGTGTCTATAACTCTTGTAAAAGAAACAGAATAAACGGAAGGACCTTTATGCCTCTTCTTTTGACGTATACGTTTAAAGGTGGCTTGAACGGAAAGGTTTGCGCATTGCAACCCTGCCAAACCAATGTTGAGGAAATACTCTTCAGAGCAGACTTCATCTAATGTTTTGTCTGTAAATTTAGGACTATACTTTCAGGGATCATTTCTATAGATTTTGACTTGGGAATGTGTTTCGTAAGTGTTTGTTTCCCTACCCACGATGATGAGCTTTGGTGCTTCTTTTAGAGCGTGAATCTGGTACATAGTGATGATTCTGTTCACGTTCTTTGTACCGTTGATGAATGTTCTTTATTGCTTTGGCGATATTGAGAAAAGGAGCATGATCTAAGTGGTGTTTTATGTTTGTCCATACTCAGAAAGCTAACTTGCTTTATTTAACTTACCATAAATAAGCTACTAAAAAGATTTGCCTGGGTTTCAGGAATTTGATGATTTGTGAATTTGGTTTAATTTATTATGGTGAATTCAAATATAGGGCGTAACGGTTTGTCGCAGCTTGTATAGTCACAAATTGCGGAAATTTGTCATGTGTCTATAACTCTTGTAAAAGAAACAGAATAAACGGAAGGACCTTTATGCCTCTTCTTTTGACGTATACGTTTAAAGGTGGCTTGAACGGAAAGGTTTGCGCATTGCAACCCTGCCAAACCAATGTTGAGGAAATACTCTTCAGAGCAGACTTCATCTAATGTTTTGTCTGTAAATTTAGGACTATACTTTCAGGGATTATTTCTATAGTGTTTGACTTGGAAATGTGTTTCGTAAGTGTTTGTTTCCCAACCCACGATGATGAGCTTTGGTGCTTCTTTTAGAGCGTGAATCTGGCACATAGTAGTGATTCTGTTCACGTACTTTGTACCGTTGATGAATATTCTTTATTGCTTTGGCGATATTGAGAAACGGAGCATGATCTAAGTGGTGATTTGTGTTTGTCCATACTCAAAAAAGCTAACTTTCGTTAGTTAACTTACCATAAAAACGCTACTAAAAAGATTTGCCTTGGTTTCAGGAATATGATGATTTGTGAATTTGGTTTAATTTATTATGGTGAATTCAAATATAGGGCGTAATGGTTTGTCGCAGCTTGTATAGTCACAAATTGCGGAAATTTGTCATGTGTCTATAACTCTTGTAAAAGAAACAGAATAAACGGAAGGACCTTTCTGCCTCTTCTTTTGACGTATACGTTTAAAGGTGGCTTGAACGGAAAGGTTTGCGCATTGCAACCCTGCCAAACCAATGTTGAGGAAATACTCTTCAGAGCAGACTTCATCTAATGTTTGTCTGTAAATTTAGGACTATACTTTCAGGGATCATTTCTATAGTTTTTGACTTGGAAATGTGTTTCGTAAGTGTTTGTTTCCCAACCCACGATGATGAGCTTTGGTGCTTCTTTTAGAGCGTGAATCTGGCACATAGTAGTGATTCTGTTCACGTACTTTGTACCGTTGATGAATATTCTTTATTGCTTTGGCGATATTGAGAAACGGAGCATGATCTAAGTGGTGATTTGTGTTTGTCCATACTCAAAAAAGCTAACTTTCGTTAGTTAACTTACCATAAATAAACTACTAAAAAATTTTGGCTGGGTTTCAGGATTTTGATAATTTGGTTTAATTTATTATGGTGAGTTCAAATATAGGGCGTAACAGTTTGTCGCAGCTTGTATAGTCAAAAATTGCGGAAATTTGTCATGTGTCTATAACTCTTGTAAAAGAAACAGAATAAACGGAAGGACCTTTATGCCTCTTCTTTTGACGTATACGTTTAAAGGTGGCTTGAACGGAAAGGTTTGCGCATTGCAAACCTGCCAAACCAATGTTGAGGAAATACTCTTCAGAGCATACTTCATCTAATGTTTTGTCTGTAAATTTAGGACTATACTTTCAGAGATCATTTCTATAGTTTTTGACTTGGAAATGTGTTTCGTAAGTGTTTGTTTCCCAACCCACGATGATGAGCTTTGGTGCTTCTTTTAGAGCGTGAATCTGGTACGTAGTGGTGATTCTGTTCACGTACTTTGTACCGTTGATGAATGTTCTTTATTGCTTTGGCGATATTGAGAAAAGGAGCATGATCTAAGTGGTGTTTTATGTTTGTCCATACTCAAAAAGCTAACTTGCTTTATTTAACTTACCATAAAAACGCTACTAAAAAGATTTGCCTGGGTTTCAGGAATATGATGATTTGTGAATTTGGTTTAATTTATTATGGTGAATTCAAATATAGGGCGTAATGGTTTGTCGCAGCTTGTATAGTCACAAATTGCGGAAATTTGTCATGTGTCTATAACTCTTGTAAAAGAAACAGAATAAACGGAAGGACCTTTCTGCCTCTTCTTTTGACGTATACGTTTAAAGGTGGCTTGAACGGAAAGGTTTGCGCATTGCAACCCTGCCAAACCAATGTTGAGGAAATACTCTTCAGAGCAGACTTCATCTAATGTTTGTCTGTAAATTTAGGCCTATACTTTCAGGGATCATTTCTATAGTTTTTGACTTGGAAATGTGTTTCGTAAGTGTTTGTTTCCCAACCCACGATGATGAGCTTTGGTGCTTCTTTTAGAGCGTGAATCTGGTACGTAGTGGTGATTCTGTTCACGTACTTTGTACCGTTGATGAATGTTTTTTATTGCTTTGGCGATATTGAGAAACGGAGCATGATCTAAGTGGTGTTTTGTGTTTGTCCATACTCAAAAAGCTAACTTGCGTTAGTTAACTTACCATAAATAAACTACTAAAAAATTTTGGCTGGGTTTCAGGATTTTGATAATTTGGTTTAATTTATTATGGTGAATTCAAATATAGGGCGTAACGGTTTGTCGCAGCTTGTATAGTCACAAATTGCGGAAATTTGTCATGTGTCTATAACTCTTGTAAAAGAAACAGAATAAACGGAAGGACCTTTATGCCTCTTCTTTTGACGTATACGTTTAAAGGTGGCTTGAACGGAAAGGTTTGCGCATTGCAACCCTGCCAAACCAATGTTGAGGAAATACTCTTCAGAGCAGACTTCATCTAATGTTTTGTCTGTAAATTTAGGACTATACTTTCAGGGATCATTTCTATAGATTTTGACTTGGGAATGTGTTTCGTAAGTATTTGTTTCCCTACCCACGATGATGAGCTTTGGTGCTTCTTTTAGAGCGTGAATCTGGTACATAGTGATGATTCTGTTCACGTTCTTTGTACCGTTGATGAATGTTCTTTATTGCTTTGGCGATATTGAGAAAAGGAGCATGATCTAAGTGGTGTTTTATGTTTGTCCATACTCAGAAAGCTAACTTGCTTTATTTAACTTACCATAAATAAGCTACTAAAAAGATTTGCCTGGGTTTCAGGAATTTGATGATTTGTGAATTTGGTTTAATTTATTATGGTGAATTCAAATATAGGGCGTAACGGTTTGTCGCAGCTTGTATAGTCACAAATTGCGGAAATTTGTCATGTGTCTATAACTCTTGTAAAAGAAACAGAATAAACGGAAGGACCTTTATGCCTCTTCTTTTGACGTATACGTTTAAAGGTGGCTTGAACGGAAAGGTTTGCGCATTGCAACCCTGCCAAACCAATGTTGAGGAAATACTCTTCAGAGCAGACTTCATCTAATGTTTTGTCTGTAAATTTAGCACTATACTTTCAGGGATTATTTCTATAGTGTTTGACTTGGAAATGTGTTTCGTAAGTGTTTGTTTCCCGACCCACGATGATGAGCTTTGGTGCTTCATTTAGAGCGTGAATCTGGTACGTAGTGGTGATTCTGTTCACGTACTTTGTACCGTTGATGAATGTTCTTTATTGCTTTGACGATATTGAGAAAAGGAGCATGATCTAAGTGGTGTTTTGTGTTTGTCCATACTCAAAAAGCTAACTTTCGTTAGTTAACTTACCATAAATAAACTACTAAAACATTTTGGCTGGGTTTCAGGATTTTGATAATTTGGTTTAATTTATTATGGTGAATTCAAATATAGGGAGTAACGGTTTGTCGCAGCTTGTATAGTCACAAATTGCGGAAATTTGTCATGTGTCTATAACTCTTGTAAAAGAAACAGAATAAACAGAAGGACCTTTATGCCTCTTCTTTTGACGTATACGTTTAAAGGTGGCTTGAATGGAAAGGTTTGCACATTGCAAACCTGCCAAACCAATGTTGAGGAAATACTCTTCAGAGCATACTTCATCTAATGTTTTGTCTGTAAATTTAGGACTATACTTTCAGGGATCATTTCTATAGTTTTTGACTTGGAAATGTGTTTCGTAAGTGTTTGTTTCCCAACCCACGATGATGAGCTTTGGTGCTTCTTTTAGAGCGTGAATCTGGTACGTAGTGGTGATTCTGTTCACGTACTTTGTACCGTTGATGAATGTTCTTTATTGCTTTGGCGATATTGAGAAAAGGAGCATGATCTAAGTGGTGTTTTATGTTTGTCCATACTCAAAAAGCTAACTTGCTTTATTTAACTTACCATAAAAAAGCAACTAAAAAGATTTGCCTGGGTTTCAGGAATTTGATTATTTGTGAATTTGGTTTATTTTTTATGGTGAATTCAAATATAGGGCGTAACGGTTTGTCGCAGCTTGTATAGTCACAAATTGCGGAAATTTGTCATGTGTCTATAACTCTTGTAAAAGAAACAGAATAAACGGAAGGACCTTTCTGCCTCTTCTTTTGACGTATACGTTTAAAGGTGGCTTGAACGGAAAGGTTTGCGCATTGCAACCCTGCCAAACCAATGTTGAGGAAATACTCTTCAGAGCAGACTTCATCTAATGTTTTGTCTGTAAATTTAGGACTATACTTTCAGGGATTATTTCTATAGTTTTTGACTTGGAAATGTGTTTCGTAAGTGTTTGTTTCCCAACCCACGATGATGAGCTTTGGTGCTTCTTTTAGAGCGTGAATCTGGCACATAGTAGTGATTCTGTTCACGTACTTTGTACCGTTGATGAATATTCTTTATTGTTTTGGCGATATTGAGAAACGGAGCATGATCTAAGTGGTGATTTGTGTTTGTCCATACTCAAAAAAAATTAACTTTCGTTAGTTAACTTACCATAAATAAACTACTAAAAAATTTTGGCTGGGTTTCAGGATTTTGATAATTTGGTTTAATTTATTATGGTGAGTTCAAATATAGGGCGTAACAGTTTGTCGCAGCTTGTAGAGTCACAAATTGCGGAAATTTGTCATGTGTCTATAACTCTTGTAAAAGAAACAGAATAAACGGAAGGACCTTTCTGCCTCTTCTTTTGACGTATACGTTTAAAGGTGGCTTGAACGGAAAGGTTTGCGCATTGCAACCCTCCCAAACCAATGTTGAGGAAATACTCTTCAGAGCAGACTTCATCTAATGTTTTGTCTGTAAATTTAGGACTATACTTTCAGGGATTATTTCTATAGTTTTTGACTTGGAAATGTGTTTCGTAAGTGTTTGTTTCCCAACCCACGATGATGAGCTTTGGTGCTTCTTTTAGAGCGTGAATCTGGCACATAGTGGTGATTCTGTTCACGTACTTTGTACCGTTGATGAATGTTCTTTATTGCTTTGACGATATTGAGAAAAGGAGCATGATCTAAGTGGTGTTTTGTGTTTGTCCATACTCAAAAAGCTAACTTTCGTTAGTTAACTTACCATAAATAAACTACTAAAAAATTTTGGCTGGGTTTCAGGATTTTGATAATTTGGTTTAATTTATTATGGTGAATTCAAATATAGGGAGTAACGGTTTGTCGCAGCTTGTATAGTCACAAATTGCGGAAATTTGTCATGTGTCTATAACTCTTGTAAAAGAAACAGAATAAACGGAAGGACCTTTATGCCTCTTCTTTTGACGTATACGTTTAAAGGTGGCTTGAATGGAAAGGTTTGCACATTGCAAACCTGCCAAACCAATGTTGAGGAAATACTCTTCAGAGCATACTTCATCTAATGTTTTGTCTGTAAATTTAGGACTATACTTTCAGGGATCATTTCTATAGTTTTTGACTTGGAAATGTGTTTCGTAAGTGTTTGTTTCCCAACCCACGATGATGAGCTTTGGTGCTTCTTTTAGAGCGTGAATCTGGCACATAGTAGTGATTCTGTTCACATACTTTGTACCGTTGATGAATATTCTTTATTGCTTTGGCGATATTAAGAAACGGAGCATGATCTAAGTGGTGATTTGTGTTTGTCCATACTCAAAAAAATTTAACTTTCGTTAGTTAACTTACCATAAATAAACTACTAAAAAATTTTGGCTGGGTTTCAGGATTTTGATAATTTGGTTTAATTTATTATGGTGAGTTCAAATATAGGGCGTAACAGTTTGTCGCAGCTTGTATAGTCACAAATTGCGGAAATTTGTCATGTGTCTATAACTCTTGTAAAAGAAACAGAATAAACGGAAGGACCTTTATGCCTCTTCTTTTGACGTATACGTTTAAAGGTGGCTTGAACGGAAAGGTTTGCACATTGCAACCCTGCCAAACCAATGTTAAGGAAATACTCTTCAGAGCATACTTCATCTAATGTTTTGTCTGTAAATTTAGGACTATACTTTCAGGGATCATTTCTATAGTTTTTGACTTGGAAATGTGTTTCGTAAGTGTTTGTTTCCCAACCCACGATGATGAGCTTTGGTGCTTCTTTTAGAGCGTGAATCTGGTAAGTAGTGGTGATTCTGTTCACGTACTTTGTACCGTTGATGAATGTTCTTTATTGCTTTGGCGATATTGAGAAAAGGAGCATGATCTAAGTGGTGTTTTATGTTTGTCCATACTCAAAAAGCTAGCTTGCTTTATTCAACTTACCTTAAAAACGCTACTAAAAAGATTTGCCTGGGTTTCAGGAATATGATGATTTGTGAATTTGGTTTAATTTATTATGGTGAATTCAAATATAGGGCGTAACGGTTTGTCGCAGCTTGTATAGTCACAAATTGCGGAAATTTGTCATGTGTCTATAACTCTTGTAAAAGAAACAGAATAAACGGAAGGACCTTTATTCCTCTTCTTTTGACGTATACGTTTAAAGGTGGCTTGAACGGAAAGGTTTGCGCATTGCAACCCTGCCAAACCAATGTTGAGGAAATACTCTTCAGAGCAGACTTCATCTAATGTTTTGTCTGTAAATTTAGGACTATACTTTCAGGGATCATTTCTATAGTTTTTGACTTGGAAATGTGTTTCGTAAGTGTTTGTTTCCCTACCCACGATGATGAGCTTTGGTGCTTCTTTTAGAGCATGAATCTGGTACATAGTGATGATTCTGTTCACGTTCTTTGTACCGTTGATGAATGTTCTTTATTGCTTTGGCGATATTGAGAAAAGGAGCATGATCTAAGTGGTGTTTTATGTTTGTCCATACTCAAAAAGCTAACTTGCTTTATTTAACTTACCATAAATAAGCTACTAAAAAGATTTGCCTGGGTTTCAGGAATTTGATGATTTGTGAATTTGGTTTAATTTATTATGGTGAATTCAAATATAGGGCGTAACGGTTTGTCGCAGCTTGTATAGTCACAAATTGCGGAAATTTGTCATGTGTCTATAACTCTTGTAAAAGAAACAGAATAAACGGAAGGACCTTTATGCCTCTTCTTTTGACGTATACGTTTAAAGGTGGCTTGAACGGAAAGGTTTGCGCATTGCAAACCTGCCAAACCAATGTTGAGGAAATACTCTTCAGAGCATACTTCATCTAATGTTTTGTCTGTAAATTTAGGACTATACTTTCAGGGATCATTTCTATAGTTTTTGACTTGGAAATGTGTTTCGTAAGTGTTTGTTTCCCAACCCACGATGATGAGCTTTGGTGCTTCTTTTAGAGCGTGAATCTGGTACGTAGTGGTGATTCTGTTCACTTACTTTGTACCGTTGATGAATGTTCTTTATTGCTTTGACGATATTGAGAAAAGGAGCATGATCTAAGTGGTGTTTTGTGTTTGTCCATACTCAAAAAGCTAACTTTCTGTAGTTATCTTACCAAAAATAAACTACTAAAAAATTTTGGCTGGGTTTCAGGATTTTGATAATTTGGTTTAATTTATTATGGTGAATTCAAATATAGGGCGTAACGGTTTGTCGCAGCTTGTATAGTCACAAATTGCGGAAATTTGTCATGTGTCTATAACTCTTGTAAAAGAAACAGAATAAACGGAAGGACCTTTATGCCTCTTCTTTTGACGTATACGTTTAAAGGTGGCTTGAACGGAAAGGTTTGCACATTGCAAACCTGCCAAACCAATGTTAAGGAAATACTCTTCAGAGCATACTTCATCTAATGTTTTGTCTGTAAATTTAGGACTATACTTTCAGGGATCATTTCTATAGTTTTTGACTTGGAAATGTGTTTCGTAAGTGTTTGTTTCCCAACCCACGATGATGAGCTTTGGTGCTTCTTTTAGAGCGTGAATCTGGTACGTAGTGGTGATTCTGTTCACGTACTTTGTACCGTTGATGAATGTTCTTTATTGCTTTGGCGATATTGAGAAAAGGAGCATGATCTAAGTGGTGTTTTATGTTTGTCCATACTCAAAAAGCTAACTTGCTTTATTTAACTTACCATAAAAACGCTACTAAAAAGATTTGCCTGGGTTTCAGGAATATGATGATTTGTGAATTTGGTTTAATTTATTATGGTGAATTCAAATATAGGGCGTAACGGTTTGTCGCAGCTTGTATAGTCACAAATTGCGGAAATTTGTCATGTGTCTATAACTCTTGTAAAAGAAACAGAATAAACGGAAGGACCTTTATTCCTCTTCTTTTGACGTATACGTTTAAAGGTGGCTTGAACGGAAAGGTTTGCGCATTGCAACCCTGCCAAACCAATGTTGAGGAAATACTCTTCAGAGCAGACTTCATCTAATGTTTGTCTGTAAATTTAGGACTATACTTTCAGGGATCATTTCTATAGTTTTTGACTTGGAAATGTGTTTCGTAAGTGTTTGTTTCCCAACCCACGATGATGAGCTTTGGTGCTTCTTTTAGAGCGTGAATCTGGCACATAGTAGTGATTCTGTTCACGTACTTTGTACCGTTGATGAATATTCTTTATTGCTTTGGCGATATTGAGAAACGGAGCATGATCTAAGTGGTGATTTGTGTTTGTCCATACTCAAAAAAGCTAACTTTCGTTAGTTAACTTACCATAAATAAACTACTAAAAAATTTTGGCTGGGTTTCAGGATTTTGATAATTTGGTTTAATTTATTATGGTGAGTTCAAATATAGGGCGTAACAGTTTGTCGCAGCTTGTATAGTCACAAATTGCGGAAATTTGTCATGTGTCTATAACTCTTGTAAAAGAAACAGAATAAACGGAAGGACCTTTATGCCTCTTCTTTTGACGTATACGTTTAAAGGTGGCTTGAACGGAAAGGTTTGCGCATTGCAAACCTGCCAAACCAATGTTGAGGAAATACTCTTCAGAGCATACTTCATCTAATGTTTTGTCTGTAAATTTAGGACTATACTTTCAGAGATCATTTCTATAGTTTTTGATTTGGAAATGTGTTTCGTAAGTGTTTGTTTCCCAACCCACGATGATGAGCTTTGGTGCTTCTTTTAGAGCGTGAATCTGGTACGTAGTGGTGATTCTGTTCACGTACTTTGTACCGTTGATGAATGTTCTTTATTGCTTTGGCGATATTGAGAAAAGGAGCATGATCTAAGTGGTGTTTTATGTTTGTCCATACTCAAAAAGCTAACTTGCTTTATTTAACTTACCATAAATAAGCTACTAAAAAGATTTGCCTGGGTTTCAGGAATTTGATGATTTGTGAATTTGGTTTAATTTATTATGGTGAATTCAAATATAGGGCGTAATGGTTTGTCGCAGCTTGTATAGTCACAAATTGCGGAAATTTGTCATGTGTCTATAACTCTTGTAAAAGAAACAGAATAAACGGAAGGACCTTTATGCCTCTTCTTTTGACGTATACGTTTAAAGGTGGCTTGAACGGAAAGGTTTGCGCATTGCAACCCTGCCAAACCAATGTTGAGGAAATACTCTTCAGAGCAGACTTCATCTAATGTTTGTCTGTAAATTTAGGCCTATACTTTCAGGGATCATTTCTATAGTTTTTGACTTGGAAATGTGTTTCGTAAGTGTTTGTTTCCCAACCCACGATGATGAGCTTTGGTGCTTCTTTTAGAGCGTGAATCTGGCACATAGTAGTGATTCCGTTCACGTACTTTGTACCGTTGATGAATATTCTTTATTGCTTTGGCGATATTGAGAAACGGAGCATGATCTAAGTGGTGATTTGTGTTTGTCCATACTCAAAAAAGCTAACTTTCGTTAGTTAACTTACCATAAATAAACTACTAAAAAATTTTGGCTGGGTTTCAGGATTTTGATAATTTGGTTTAATTTATTATGGTGAGTTCAAATATAGGGCGTAACAGTTTGTCGCAGCTTGTATAGTCACAAATTGCGGAAATTTGTCATGTGTCTATAACTCTTGTAAAAGAAACAGAATAAACGGAAGGACCTTTATGCCTCTTCTTTTGACGTATACGTTTAAAGGTGGCTTGAACGGAAAGGTTTGCGCATTGCAAACCTGCCAAACCAATGTTGAGGAAATACTCTTCAGAGCATACTTCATCTAATGTTTTGTCTGTAAATTTAGGACTATACTTTCAGAGATCATTTCTATAGTTTTTGACTTGGAAATGTGTTTCGTAAGTGTTTGTTTCCCAACCCACGATGATGAGCTTTGGTACTTCTTTTAGAGCGTGAATCTGGTACGTAGTGGTGATTCTGTTCACGTACTTTGTACCGTTGATGAATGTTCTTTATTGCTTTGGCGATATTGAGAAAAGGAGCATGATCTAAGTGGTGTTTTATGTTTGTCCATACTCAAAAAGCTAACTTGCTTTATTTAACTTACCATAAAAACGCTACTAAAAAGATTTGCCTGGGTTTCAGGAATATGATGATTTGTGAATTTGGTTTAATTTATTATGGTGAATTCAAATATAGGGCGTAATGGTTTGTCGCAGCTTGTATAGTCACAAATTGCGGAAATTTGTCATGTGTCTATAACTCTTGTAAAAGAAACAGAATAAACGGAAGGACCTTTCTGCCTCTTCTTTTGACGTATACGTTTAAAGGTGGCTTGAACGGAAAGGTTTGCGCATTGCAACCCTGCCAAACCAATGTTGAGGAAATACTCTTCAGAGCAGACTTCATCTAATGTTTGTCTGTAAATTTAGGCCTATACTTTCAGGGATCATTTCTATAGTTTTTGACTTGGAAATGTGTTTCGTAAGTGTTTGTTTCCCAACCCACGATGATGAGCTTTGGTGCTTCTTTTAGAGCGTGAATCTGGTACGTAGTGGTCATTCTGTTCACGTTTTTTTTACCGTTGATGAATGTTTTTTATTGCTTTGGCGATATTGAGAAACGGAGCATGATCTAAGTGGTGTTTTGTGTTTGTCCATACTCAAAAAGCTAACTTGCGTAAGTTAACTTACCATAAATAAACTACTAAAAAATTTTGGCTGGGTTTCAGGATTTTGATAATTTGGTTTAATTTATTATGGTGAATTCAAATATAGGGCGTAACGGTTTGTCGCAGCTTGTATAGTCACAAATTGCGGAAATTTGTCATGTGTCTATAACTCTTGTAAAAGAAACAGAATAAACGGAAGGACCTTTATGCCTCTTCTTTTGACGTATACGTTTAAAGGTGGCTTGAACGGAAAGGTTTGCGCATTGCAACCCTGCCAAACCAATGTTGAGGAAATACTCTTCAGAGCAGACTTCATCTAATGTTTTGTCTGTAAATTTAGGACTATACTTTCAGGGATCATTTCTATAGATTTTGACTTGGGAATGTGTTTCGTAAGTGTTTGTTTCCCTACCCACGATGATGAGCTTTGGTGCTTCTTTTAGAGCGTGAATCTGGTACATAGTGATGATTCTGTTCACGTTCTTTGTACCGTTGATGAATGTTCTTTATTGCTTTGGCGATATTGAGAAAAGGAGCATGATCTAAGTGGTGTTTTATGTTTGTCCATACTCAGAAAGCTAACTTGCTTTATTTAACTTACCATAAATAAGCTACTAAAAAGATTTGCCTGGGTTTCAGGAATTTGATGATTTGTGAATTTGGTTTAATTTATTATGGTGAATTCAAATATAGGGCGTAACGGTTTGTCGCAGCTTGTATAGTCACAAATTGCGGAAATTTGTCATGTGTCTATAACTCTTGTAAAAGAAACAGAATAAACGGAAGGACCTTTATGCCTCTTCTTTTGACGTATACGTTTAAAGGTGGCTTGAACGGAAAGGTTTGCGCATTGCAACCCTGCCAAACCAATGTTGAGGAAATACTCTTCAGAGCAGACTTCATCTAATGTTTTGTCTGTAAATTTAGGACTATACTTTCAGGGATTATTTCTATAGTGTTTGACTTGGAAATGTGTTTCGTAAGTGTTTGTTTCCCAACCCACGATGATGAGCTTTGGTGCTTCTTTTAGAGCGTGAATCTGGCACATAGTAGTGATTCTGTTCACGTACTTTGTACCGTTGATGAATATTCTTTATTGCTTTGGCGATATTGAGAAACGGAGCATGATCTAAGTGGTGATTTGTGTTTGTCCATACTCAAAAAAGCTAACTTTCGTTAGTTAACTTACCATAAATAAACTACTAAAAAATTTTGGCTGGGTTTCAGGATTTTGATAATTTGGTTTAATTTATTATGGTGAGTTCAAATATAGGGCGTAACAGTTTGTCGCAGCTTGTATAGTCACAAATTGCGGAAATTTGTCATGTGTCTATAACTCTTGTAAAAGAAACAGAATAAACGGAAGGACCTTTATGCCTCTTCTTTTGACGTATACGTTTAAAGGTGGCTTGAACGGAAAGGTTTGCGCATTGCAAACCTGCCAAACCAATGTTGAGGAAATACTCTTCAGAGCATACTTCATCTAATGTTTTGTCTGTAAATTTAGGACTATACTTTCAGGGATCATTTCTATAGTTTTTGACTTGGAAATGTGTTTCGTAAGTGTTTGTTTCCCAACCCACGATGATGAGCTTTGGTGCTTCTTTTAGAGCGTGAATCTGGTACGTAGTGGTGATTCTGTTCACGTACTTTGTACCGTTGATGAATGTTCTTTATTGCTGTGGCGATATTGAGAAAAGGAGCATGATCTAAGTGGTGTTTTATGTTTGTCCATACTCAAAAAGCTAACTTGCTTTATTTAACTTACCATAAAAATGCTACTAAAAAGATTTGCCTGGGTTTCAGGAATATGATGATTTGTGAATTTGGTTTAATTTATTATGGTGAATTCAAATATAGGGCGTAATGGTTTGTCGCAGCTTGTATAGTCACAAATTGCGGAAATTTGTCATGTGTCTATAACTCTTGTAAAAGAAACAGAATAAACGGAAGGACCTTTCTGCCTCTTCTTTTGACGTATACGTTTAAAGGTGGCTTGAACGGAAAGGTTTGCGCATTGCAACCCTGCCAAACCAATGTTGAGGAAATACTCTTCAGAGCAGACTTCATCTAATGTTTGTCTGTAAATTTAGGACTATACTTTCAGGGATCATTTCTATAGTTTTTGACTTGGAAATGTGTTTCGTAAGTGTTTGTTTCCCAACCCACGATGATGAGCTTTGGTGCTTCTTTTAGAGCGTGAATCTGGCACATAGTAGTGATTCTGTTCACGTACTTTGTACCGTTGATGAATATTCTTTATTGCTTTGGCGATATTGAGAAACGGAGCATGATCTAAGTGGTGATTTGTGTTTGTCCATACTCAAAAAAGCTAACTTTCGTTAGTTAACTTACCATAAATAAACTACTAAAAAATTTTGGCTGGGTTTCAGGATTTTGATAATTTGGTTTAATTTATTATGGTGAGTTCAAATATAGGGCGTAACAGTTTGTCGCAGCTTGTATAGTCAAAAATTGCGGAAATTTGTCATGTGTCTATAACTCTTGTAAAAGAAACAGAATAAACGGAAGGACCTTTATGCCTCTTCTTTTGACGTATACGTTTAAAGGTGGCTTGAACGGAAAGGTTTGCGCATTGCAAACCTGCCAAACCAATGTTGAGGAAATACTCTTCAGAGCATACTTCATCTAATGTTTTGTCTGTAAATTTAGGACTATACTTTCAGAGATCATTTCTATAGTTTTTGACTTGGAAATGTGTTTCGTAAGTGTTTGTTTCCCAACCCACGATGATGAGCTTTGGTGCTTCTTTTAGAGCGTGAATCTGGTACGTAGTGGTGATTCTGTTCACGTACTTTGTACCGATGATGAATGTTCTTTATTGCTTTGGCGATATTGAGAAAAGGAGCATGATCTAAGTGGTGTTTTATGTTTGTCCATACTCAAAAAGCTAACTTGCTTTATTTAACTTACCATAAAAACGCTACTAAAAAGATTTGCCTGGGTTTCAGGAATATGATGATTTGTGAATTTGGTTTAATTTATTATGGTGAATTCAAATATAGGGCGTAATGGTTTGTCGCAGCTTGTATAGTCACAAATTGCGGAAATTTGTCATGTGTCTATAACTCTTGTAAAAGAAACAGAATAAACGGAAGGACCTTTCTGCCTCTTCTTTTGACGTATACGTTTAAAGGTGGCTTGAACGGAAAGGTTTGCGCATTGCAACCCTGCCAAACCAATGTTGAGGAAATACTCTTCAGAGCAGACTTCATCTAATGTTTGTCTGTAAATTTAGGCCTATACTTTCAGGGATCATTTCTATAGTTTTTGACTTGGAAATGTGTTTCGTAAGTGTTTGTTTCCCAACCCACAATGATGAGCTTTGGTGCTTCTTTTAGAGCGTGAATCTGGTACGTAGTGGTGATTCTGTTCACGTACTTTGTACCGTTGATGAATGTTTTTTATTGCTTTGGCGATATTGAGAAACGGAGCATGATCTAAGTGGTGTTTTGTGTTTGTCCATACTCAAAAAGCTAACTTGCGTTAGTTAACTTACCATAAATAAACTACTAAAAAATTTTGGCTGGGTTTCAGGATTTTGATAATTTGGTTTAATTTATTATGGTGAATTCAAATATAGGGCGTAACGGTTTGTCGCAGCTTGTATAGTCACAAATTGCGGAAATTTGTCATGTGTCTATAACTCTTGTAAAAGAAACAGAATAAACGGAAGGACCTTTATGCCTCTTCTTTTGACGTATACGTTTAAAGGTGGCTTGAACGGAAAGGTTTGCGCATTGCAACCCTGCCAAACCAATGTTGAGGAAATACTCTTCAGAGCAGACTTCATCTAATGTTTTGTCTGTAAATTTAGGACTATACTTTCAGGGATCATTTCTATAGATTTTGACTTGGGAATGTGTTTCGTAAGTGTTTGTTTCCCTACCCACGATGATGAGCTTTGGTGCTTCTTTTAGAGCGTGAATCTGGTACATAGTGATGATTCTGTTCACGTTCTTTGTACCGTTGATGAATGTTCTTTATTGCTTTGGCGATATTGAGAAAAGGAGCATGATCTAAGTGGTGTTTTATGTTTGTCCATACTCAGAAAGCTAACTTGCTTTATTTAACTTACCATAAATAAGCTACTAAAAAGATTTGCCTGGGTTTCAGGAATTTGATGATTTGTGAATTTGGTTTAATTTATTATGGTGAATTCAAATATAGGGCGTAACGGTTTGTCGCAGCTTGTATAGTCACAAATTGCGGAAATTTGTCATGTGTCTATAACTCTTGTAAAAGAAACAGAATAAACGGAAGGACCTTTATGCCTCTTCTTTTGACGTATACGTTTAAAGGTGGCTTGAACGGAAAGGTTTGCGCATTGCAACCCTGCCAAACCAATGTTGAGGAAATACTCTTCAGAGCAGACTTCATCTAATGTTTTGTCTGTAAATTTAGGACTATACTTTCAGGGATTATTTCTATAGTGTTTGACTTGGAAATGTGTTTCGTAAGTGTTTGTTTCCCGACCCACGATGATGAGCTTTGGTGCTTCATTTAGAGCGTGAATCTGGTACGTAGTGGTGATTCTGTTCACGTACTTTGTACCGTTGATGAATGTTCTTTATTGCTTTGACGATATTGAGAAAAGGAGCATGATCTAAGTGGTGTTTTGTTTTTGTCCATACTCAAAAAGCTAACTTTCGTTAGTTAACTTACCATAAATAAACTACTAAAACATTTTGGCTGGGTTTCAGGATTTTGATAATTTGGTTTAATTTATTATGGTGAATTCAAATATAGGGAGTAACGGTTTGTCGCAGCTTGTATAGTCACAAATTGCGGAAATTTGTCATGTGTCTATAACTCTTGTAAAAGAAACAGAATAAACAGAAGGACCTTTATGCCTCTTCTTTTGACGTATACGTTTAAAGGTGGCTTGAATGGAAAGGTTTGCACATTGCAAACCTGCCAAACCAATGTTGAGGAAATACTCTTCAGAGCATACTTCATCTAATGTTTTGTCTGTAAATTTAGGACTATACTTTCAGGGATCATTTCTATAGTTTTTGACTTGGAAATGTGTTTCGTAAGTGTTTGTTTCCCAACCCACGATGATGAGCTTTGGTGCTTCTTTTAGAGCGTGAATCTGGTACGTAGTGGTGATTCTGTTCACGTACTTTGTACCGTTGATGAATGTTCTTTATTGCTTTGGCGATATTGAGAAAAGGAGCATGATCTAAGTGGTGTTTTATGTTTGTCCATACTCAAAAAGCTAACTTGCTTTATTTAACTTACCATAAAAAAGCAACTAAAAAGATTTGCCTGGGTTTCAGGAATTTGATTATTTGTGAATTTGGTTTATTTTTTATGGTGAATTCAAATATAGGGCGTAACGGTTTGTCGCAGCTTGTATAGTCACAAATTGCGGAAATTTGTCATGTGTCTATAACTCTTGTAAAAGAAACAGAATAAACGGAAGGACCTTTCTGCCTCTTCTTTTGACGTATACGTTTAAAGGTGGCTTGAACGGAAAGGTTTGCGCATTGCAACCCTGCCAAACCAATGTTGAGGAAATACTCTTCAGAGCAGACTTCATCTAATGTTTTGTCTGTAAATTTAGGACTATACTTTCAGGGATTATTTCTATAGTTTTTGACTTGGAAATGTGTTTCGTAAGTGTTTGTTTCCCAACCCACGATGATGAGCTTTGGTGCTTCTTTTAGAGCGTGAATCTGGCACATAGTAGTGATTCTGTTCACGTACTTTGTACCGTTGATGAATATTCTTTATTGTTTTGGCGATATTGAGAAACGGAGCATGATCTAAGTGGTGATTTGTGTTTGTCCATACTCAAAAAAAATTTACTTTCGTTAGTTAACTTACCATAAATAAACTACTAAAAAATTTTGGCTGGGTTTCAGGATTTTGATAATTTGGTTTAATTTATTATGGTGAGTTCAAATATAGGGCGTAACAGTTTGTCGCAGCTTGTAGAGTCACAAATTGCGGAAATTTGTCATGTGTCTATAACTCTTGTAAAAGAAACAGAATAAACGGAAGGACCTTTCTGCCTCTTCTTTTGACGTATACGTTTAAAGGTGGCTTGAACGGAAAGGTTTGCGCATTGCAACCCTCCCAAACCAATGTTGAGGAAATACTCTTCAGAGCAGACTTCATCTAATGTTTTGTCTGTAAATTTAGGACTATACTTTCAGGGATTATTTCTATAGTTTTTGACTTGGAAATGTGTTTCGTAAGTGTTTGTTTCCCAACCCACGATGATGAGCTTTGGTGCTTCTTTTAGAGCGTGAATCTGGCACATAGTGGTGATTCTGTTCACGTACTTTGTACCGTTGATGAATGTTCTTTATTGCTTTGACGATATTGAGAAAAGGAGCATGATCTAAGTGGTGTTTTGTGTTTGTCCATACTCAAAAAGCTAACTTTCGTTAGTTAACTTACCATAAATAAACTACTAAAAAATTTTGGCTGGGTTTCAGGATTTTGATAATTTGGTTTAATTTATTATGGTGAATTCAAATATAGGGAGTAACGGTTTGTCGCAGCTTGTATAGTCACAAATTGCGGAAATTTGTCATGTGTCTATAACTCTTGTAAAAGAAACAGAATAAACGGAAGGACCTTTATGCCTCTTCTTTTGACGTATACGTTTAAAGGTGGCTTGAATGGAAAGGTTTGCACATTGCAAACCTGCCAAACCAATGTTGAGGAAATACTCTTCAGAGCATACTTCATCTAATGTTTTGTCTGTAAATTTAGGACTATACTTTCAGGGATCATTTCTATAGTTTTTGACTTGGAAATGTGTTTCGTAAGTGTTTGTTTCCCAACCCACGATGATGAGCTTTGGTGCTTCTTTTAGAGCGTGAATCTGGCACATAGTAGTGATTCTGTTCACATACTTTGTACCGTTGATGAATATTCTTTATTGCTTTGGCGATATTAAGAAACGGAGCATGATCTAAGTGGTGATTTGTGTTTGTCCATACTCAAAAAAATTTAACTTTCGTTAGTTAACTTACCATAAATAAACTACTAAAAAATTTTGGCTGGGTTTCAGGATTTTGATAATTTGGTTTAATTTATTATGGTGAGTTCAAATATAGGGCGTAACAGTTTGTCGCAGCTTGTATAGTCACAAATTGCGGAAATTTGTCATGTGTCTATAACTCTTGTAAAAGAAACAAAATAAACGGAAGGACCTTTATGCCTCTTCTTTTGACGTATACGTTTAAAGGTGGCTTGAACGGAAAGGTTTGCACATTGCAACCCTGCCAAACCAATGTTGAGGAAATACTCTTCAGAGCAGACTTCATCTAATGTTTTGTCTGTAAATTTAGGACTATACTTTCAGGGATTATTTCTATAGTTTTTGACTTGGAAATGTGTTTCGTAAGTGTTTGTTTCCCAACCCACGATGATGAGCTTTGGTGCTTCTTTTAGAGCGTGAATCTGGCACATAGTAGTGATTCTGTTCACGTACTTTGTACCGTTGATGAATGTTCTTTATTGCTTTGACGATATTGAGAAAAGGAGCATGATCTAAGTGGTGTTTTGTGTTTGTCCATACTCAAAAAGCTAACTTTCGTTAGTTAACTTACCATAAATAAACTACTAAAAAATTTTGGCTGGGTTTCAGGATTTTGATAATTTGGTTTAATTTATTATGGTGAATTCAAATATAGGGCGTAACGGTTTGTCGCAGCTTGTATAGTCACAAATTGCGGAAATTTGTCATGTGTCTATAACTCTTGTAAAAGAAACAGAATAAACGGAAGGACCTTTATGCCTCTTCTTTTGACGTATACGTTTAAAGGTGGCTTGAACGGAAAGGTTTGCGCATTGCAAACCTGCCAAACCAATGTTGAGGAAATACTCTTCAGAGCATACTTCATCTAATGTTTTGTCTGTAAATTTAGGACTATACTTTCAGGGATCATTTCTATAGTTTTTGACTTGGAAATGTGTTTCGTAAGTGTTTGTTTCCCAACCCACGATGATGAGCTTTGGTGCTTCTTTTAGAGCGTGAATCTGGTACGTAGTGGTGATTCTGTTCACGTACTTTGTACCGTTGATGAATGTTCTTTATTGCTTTGACGATATTGAGAAAAGGAGCATGATCTAAGTGGTGTTTTGTGTTTGTCCATACTCAAAAAGCTAACTTTCTGTAGTTATCTTACCAAAAATAAACTACTAAAAAATTTTGGCTGGGTTTCAGGATTTTGATAATTTGGTTTAATTTATTATGGTGAATTCAAATATAGGGCGTAACGGTTTGTCGCAGCTTGTATAGTCACAAATTGCGGAAATTTGTCATGTGTCTATAACTCTTGTAAAAGAAACAGAATAAACGGAAGGACCTTTATGCCTCTTCTTTTGACGTATACGTTTAAAGGTGGCTTGAACGGAAAGGTTTGCACATTGCAAACCTGCCAAACCAATGTTAAGGAAATACTCTTCAGAGCATACTTCATCTAATGTTTTGTCTGTAAATTTAGGACTATACTTTCAGGGATCATTTCTATAGTTTTTGACTTGGAAATGTGTTTCGTAAGTGTTTGTTTCCCAACCCACGATGATGAGCTTTGGTGCTTCTTTTAGAGCGTGAATCTGGTAAGTAGTGGTGATTCTGTTCACGTACTTTGTACCGTTGATGAATGTTCTTTATTGCTTTGGCGATATTGAGAAAAGGAGCATGATCTAAGTGGTGTTTTATGTTTGTCCATACTCAAAAAGCTAGCTTGCTTTATTCAACTTACCTTAAAAACGCTACTAAAAAGATTTGCCTGGGTTTCAGGAATATGATGATTTGTGAATTTGGTTTAATTTATTATGGTGAATTCAAATATAGGGCGTAACGGTTTATCGCAGCTTGTATAGTCACAAATTGCGGAAATTTGTCATGTGTCTATAACTCTTGTAAAAGAAACAGAATAAACGGAAGGACCTTTATTCCTCTTCTTTTGACGTATACGTTTAAAGGTGGCTTGAACGGAAAGGTTTGCGCATTGCAACCCTGCCAAACCAATGTTGAGGAAATACTCTTCAGAGCAGACTTCATCTAATGTTTTGTCTGTAAATTTAGGACTATACTTTCAGGGATCATTTCTATAGTTTTTGACTTGGAAATGTGTTTCGTAAGTGTTTGTTTCCCAACCCACGATGATGAGCTTTGGTGCTTCTTTTAGAGCGTGAATCTGGTACATAGTGATGATTCTGTTCACGTTCTTTGTACCGTTGATGAATGTTCTTTATTGCTTTGGCGATATTGAGAAAAGGAGCATGATCTAAGTGGTGTTTTATGTTTGTCCATACTCAAAAAGCTAACTTGCTTTATTTAACTTATATCGGACTTTTGAATCTAGAGTCCTGCGTGTTCAAAATTTGAAGAAAAGTCAAAGAGATCGTTTTCCCAATAAGTTTAAGTAGAATTTATTATCAGATGTAAAAGCTTCTTCCAGCTGGGGTTGTTTCTCAACATACATATGAGACAACACAACTGCCCAAACACTTTCGGGTTATAAGTATTTATAAAGTATGTGACGTCGATTCTGTCTTCGGGCTCCTCCCCTTCATCGGGCGGGCGTTGAATCCTCCGGAACCAATCACCTCGGGACATGTAAATCTGACTCCATTCTCCCCCAACTATTGGCTCCTGCAAAACATTTTGAAAATAGCCGGTCCTGCCGGGAGATGCGATTGACGCACACACATACACTCACACACTTGTTATCTGAGACCCTGCTTCTGCATTCCTCAGAGCTCATGTTACACACTTCTGCCAACTAGTTTTCAAGACAAAGAACCCAGCACAGCATGGACATACTCATATCATTATATTTAACAGTAAAACAACAGTAAACATAAACTTATAATACATAGAACATCGTAACCCCAATAATCCCTCTCTTGACCTCGACAGAGGTCAAAATTCTTGGTCCTCCGTGTCGTCTGTATAGCTGGATAACAATGGCATATTAAATGGTTTGGGGCTTTCCGGTCTCTCAATAGCTGAAACTATTAAACGATTACACAGTGATCTAAGGCAAGGAATGCAACAACAACCACACGTAATCAAAATTGCTATGAATACCCCTATAGACATCACAATAGACATTACTATTGCTTTCCATCTTCCCAATGTTTTGTCTAGCCAATCTCCTATAGGATTATTTACTCCTGAATGTTCCTTCATTTCTATAGACAAAGTTTTCAAACCTTCCAATGCCCTCGTCACTGATCCATCTGGGGCAGTATTATTGGGAATGTACGTACAACATAGATCACCAAACATTACACATACTCCTCCCTTCTCTGCCAACAGCATGTCCAGAGCCATACGGTTCTGTATAGCCATCAGTGAAGTTGGTGCTAGCTGCTCCGCTAAACCATCTACGGCATCCCTTGTCATATTTGCTAACCTCATCACATTATAATGCACATAATTAATCCTATCTACATTCTTGTTTGGGGTGACTGGAAAAAGAGCAGCTATTATGGGGATATTCTCAAAACCTGCTGCCACTTGGTTCGCTAGTTTATATTCATCCGGTACACCTCGTGGAATGCCTATCGCATCAATGTATGTCGGGCTATTTAATGATAAATCTACACTTGAACCTATTGCTCTCTGTTTTATGATGTGTCTCCTACGTCTTCTTGTCAATGTTGCTGAATTTATGGTTTCCGTTCTGACTGCTCTGTCACCTATCAGAGTTATTGGGGCTCCCAGTCTTACCAAAGCACACACTCCCTTTGCCTTCTCAGGTATCCTAGTAAACAATCTTCGATCTCCACAATAATAATACAAACCTGCTCTAGCCCACGTACCTATTTCAGTCCCATTATCCACTATGATGTGATCACACCACTCCTTATTTATCTCCCCCAGGTTGCTGGTTGGTGATAGACGTTTAATATCAAAACAGGTATAATTTGCTTTCTTCGGTGTAAATGGACCTGCCCGTGAAAGGTTAGTTATTGGTGGGAATATTGCTGCCAATGTGGTACAATTTTTTGGACTGGCCATCCGTGTCAATGCCAGCATACACTCATAGCCCCACGTATCATTTTGGTACAACGGGGCTGGTTCAATGTATAAATGTGGTCTTGCATTAGCACATCCAACACAATCGTCTAACCTCTGTTCTCTGGCTGTGGTAATTATCCATTCCAGCCACAAATTATTTTCCCCATATCCTGTAGCTCTCTCTATCATATCTTCTGGTTTTAACATGGTGTAATCTATTTCCACCACTCCATTCTTTTGTCCTACCGATAATGGCTCAGCTACTGTCTCATTTCTTTCCTCCTCAGGTGAACTGTCTATAACAAATTTTATTACTGCTTTTTTATCTGTTCCTGGGCTGTGCACCCCCATTATAAGGAAAAACTCCCCTGTATAATTGGCTGATCCCGTTCTGGTGGATATTGAAAGGGTGAGTGGATTTTGACTTGCACTGTAATCTCTCTGCATTTTTAAATCAAATTTTGCCGAGGTACGGGTCCAAAGGCTAGGTTGTTCCGGAGTCCAAGCACCTGTATATGCGATTACCTTATTCCATGATGGACACCATTCACCCCTATAGGTTTGCCTAGACTGGGACACCTTACAAACACTATCCATATTCCCATCCATACATATATATATATTGTACCCCCTCCATGAGCTATTTTTTCCCCCACAATTTATGACAGCGCATAGGTCGAAAGTAAATGATGTAGTCTTACCCCAAACATAGTTAATTACGAGTTGTTCACACGGTAACCTCGTATCGGCTATGGCTTTTTTGTGTCTCGATTTTGATATGGTGTTGTTGCTTTCCTGACCCTTAGTTAGGCTAAAAATTATTCCTACTATAACTCCTGAAATTATTAATAGGATCCCCGACAGCTTACAGTTTTCCCACAGCTTCATTTTGTTGCCCTCTCTTGGACTTTAAAGGAATAATAAACACACTTTTGGAAATTAAAATGGTTAAACACACAGTATACTTAATGGGAATATGCAATTAAGGAAAAATATAAATGGTTAAAATCACACAAAATAAAATAGTAAGGAATGACAATATAAAAATCACAATAGTAATATAAAGTTATAAAAAATAGTAAATATTAAAAAATATGAAAAACAATAGATATATGAAAATAATAAATATGAGAATCACAATATCACAATAAGAACAATATATAATATGGTTATAAAGAATATATGGTAATACGTATTTCCACCTCCGTGAGTATTCACTCAAAATTTATTGCACTGGAAAATGATTCTACTGTCCTTCTCTTTGGTCACAGCACATTCACCTGGAACACCTGTCTTGTGAATGATTTGCAATTGTTATTGTACTGGTGGTGTTGTGATTTCACCTGTGGCTTCTTCAGCCTCTGATTCTCCTTCCCTCTCTTGGACCTGTCTACGCAGGTCCACCCGTGTCTCTGCAAGATCCCTTGAGGGGGGGTCACAAGCTACACATGAGGTTAAATGAAACCAAGTGTCACCCTTGCCCTGCAATCGAACACAGTGTGATGTCCTTGCTGTCACCCTATGGGGTTTCGACCACCTCGGCTCATTCCACTTTCTCCTGAACGTCCTCAGCCTCACCCACTGTACCGTCGTAGGAGGGGGGTCTGCTGCTGGAGATGGATTGACCTGGCATGAAAAAGTCTTAATGAGAGCAGTCAGTTTATCAAAATAGACAGCGTGAGATAATGGTGTCACAATGGCATCCGACAGTGCATTCCGTGGCCCTGGAAACTGCCGACCTGTAAACAATTCAAAAGGGGTGAATCCTGTGATTCGGTTAACAGATGATCTTACTGACATTAAGGCCAATGGCAAAGCTGACAACCAATTTAATTTTGTCTGTGCACAGATTTTAGCCAATTTGAGTTTTAGTGTGAGATTCATTCGTTCAACCTTACCTTGGCTGGCAGGATGCCAGACTGCACCAAATGCATGTTTGAGGCCTAGGGCCTTTTCAACGACTCGCAAATGTTCATTCTTGAAATGACTGCCATTATCTGATCGTAAACGCCGGGCGAAGCCATAACGAGGTATATAATGATTTATTAAACATTTTATCACCGCCGTACTGTCTTCTCTGCCTACAGGATAAGCTTCAGGCCATCCAGGGAAATAGTCTACGATTACCAGAAGATAACGCTTACCCTGTATCCTCGTGATCATGTCTGTGAAATCAATCACGATTTCGTCCCCCGGACCACCGGTCAAAGGAAACGAACCCCTTGTTGGTTTAATCGTGGGTTTAACGTTATATCCCTGACAAACTTCACACGTGCTCACATGTGCTGAGACCATAGCTTTTAAAAAAGGATGCCACCAATATTCAAGCGCTCTCATCATCTGTTTGTCCCCGACATGGCTCACTCCATGAACCTCTACCATGATGGAATGACACAGACTCGCTGGGAGCGCCGGACGTCCATCCGGAGCTTGCCACAGTCCGTCAGAGGCACGAACAGCTCCATGTTGTGCCCACACAGAGACTTCTTCAGGGGTACAGCGCTGATGCTCTTTACAAAGGTATTCCCTTGTGAATCTCGGCAATAAATCATTAGATGTTCTCTCTGATGTGCACACCATCTGCGAGGACACATAACCAGCAGCAGCTTTTGCCGCCAAGTCTGCTGCGTCATTGCCTCTGCTCAAAGAGCTATCCACCTTAGAGTGACCAGCGCATTTAATCACTGCCACCTCTGAGGGGATCATCAGAGCCTCTAAAAGGTCTCTGGCTTCACATGCATGTGTTATTGGTCGACCTGACGAAGTGATAAAGCCACAACGTTTCCACAACGGCATTTCTACGTGTACAGCTGTAACAACATAAGCAGAGTCAGTATAGATGTTTACACGGTGTCCACCAGTATGTCGCAAGGCTTTGATCACTGCTATCATTTCTGCCCTCTGTGCTGACTGCTTCCCATCTAACCTTGCTGCATCCCTCGTAATCATCTCATGTCCTACCTGCTCTACCACTGCATAAGCCGCTTTCAAACTTCCGTCCTCCGCCCTGAAACAGCACCCGTCAGTGAACAAAATCATGACTGGCTCGGGGCCAGTCAATGGTTTTGCAAACAAACCTGGTCTGACCACTGATGCCCTCTCTGTGATCGGTGCACAGTCGTGTGGTTTTCCCTCCTCCACCAAATCTGCCATGTTAATGCCCTCATGCGTGTATATGATATGGTCGGCGAGCAAAATTGCTGCAATGCGTCGCTGTCGTAAAGGGGAAAATGTGAATGATTCAGAATTAACAAAAGATGCGATTGAATGCGTTGTTAAAACAATTAGGTGATGGCCCATAACGATGTGAGACGTTTTCTTCACTATCTTTGCCAATCCTGCGACAAACCTGCTGCATGGTGGCTGTCTTTGTTCTACACTGTCCAACAACATGCTAACATACATCAACACTTTTCTGCCCCCCTGGTCTTTTTGATAAAGTACCCCATGTGCACTTGACCCTGTCTCAGAGACGTCTAAGTGAAATGGTGATCTGTAATCAGCACTGCTGAGATTAGCTGCATGTGCCATCTGTTGTTTCAGGTTAATGAACGTCCGTTCAGCTTCCTGTGTCCACTCAATGTCTGCTCTCAAATTCTTCATACCCTGTTGTTTTACAAGATCTCTCAAAGGGGCTGTTAATGAAACATACATTGGAATATAGTGTCTACTATACCCTGTTAGGCCTAGAAATGACAACATCTCTTTAACCGTGGTTGGTTTTGGATGACTCAGAATTCCTCGTCTATGGGCTACAGTTAGCGTGGAGCCCTCTGGGGTGATCATGCGACCTAGAAATGTAACACAAGGTCTGCAAAATTGCAGCTTTTCCTTGCTTACCTTGAAGCCACTTTTGTGTAATTGTCTTAACACAGCTTCGCTCCCCTCCAGGCATCCTTGCTCTGTTTTGGCTGCCAAAAGGAGGTCATCAACATACATGATCAACACACAGTCTCCAGGCAAACTACAGTCCTGTAATTGTTGTTTTAATGCATGGTTAAAAATTCCTGGTGATAAAACAAACCCCTGGGGTAATCTGTTGTAAGAATATTGACAACCTTTGTATGTAAAAGCCACACACGCCTTGCATTCCTCTGCTAAAGGGATACAGAAAAATGCGTTAGCCAAATCAATACATGTAAACCACTTGTGCTCAGGTGTTATCACAGAGAGTGCAGTATACGGATTAGGCACTGTTAACGATGGTGTAGCCACAACAGCATTGATTGCTCTCAAATCATGTACCAACCTGTACTTATTCGTGCCTGGTTTCGGCACCGGAAAAATAGGTGTGTTCCACCTAGATTTGTATGGTGTAATAACACCCCTCTCTAGGAGACCTTTTACTGTTGCGGCCACACCCTCGTCCGCCTCAGGTTTGTTGCGGTATTGTGGAATCCAGATGGGGTCAGGTGTGCTTAACTGAAAGTAAACTGGAGACATGTTACAAAAACCTACATCTGTTGGGCCCTGAGACCAAAGATCCTCAGGTAAATTTTTTATGATGTCTGGTGCTCCTAAACTATCTGACAGCTCCCTGCCATGGAATCTAGAAACCTGCACATGCTCTAGAGCTCCAGTGTCTCGTGTGGCACCTTCTATCCAATAGGCTTTGTGTTTAGGTGAATATTTAACATCTGTTTTTTCCGTGGGCTCCCAATCCTGGGTGGCCAACAGTGTTTTTGTAATCTTACCTAGCTCCCTGGCTTCATGGCTTGGGTGTAAGGCTAACGATATGTGAGGTGCTGCTGTGTCTGCCATCTCATACCACTTCAACTGCTCTTCTGTCAGCTTCACTGGAGCCATCACTCCTTCTTTACTCACAAAAATTCCAGCTCCCTCCAACACCCATCTGTCTCCCTCCACTTCCTGAAACATGTCTTCATAAATGGTTATGTCATTTCTGTCATAAAACAATGTACAATGCAATGGGTCTATGGGGGGTAAATAGATATCTAAATTTGAAATCCATGAACGGTATTTGTTATACAGTTCCATTGTGGTGCCCCACTGTGCGTCATCATCTAATTTTACCCAGTAAAGATCAGCTGCCTCCTCCTCCCCACACGAGGTCAGCATCCACTGGCTGTCTGTCGTATTACCTGATAGGGAACAGTTAATGGTTGTACCATCTGGAAATGTAACTATTACCCCTTCTGCTGAGCACAAAATGCTAGCCCCTAATTTTATTAATAAATCTCTTCCCAAAAGAGGAATGGGAGCATTGCTGGAGAAAAGGAACGAGTGTGATAAGCATTGATTTGCCACTTCAACTTTGAAGGGTTGTGTCATTTGGTGGCTTTCTCTCCCCCCAGAGAATCCGAGGACCGTCACAGTTTTGTCACTCAGATCAGATTGTTTTATGCCGCCTGTGACAGTCGAATAGGTGGCTCCGGTGTCTACCAGAGCTTTTAATGGTTTGTTGTTTACCATTAACGAAATGAGAGGTTCGGCCCTAGCCCTCATTTCAGTTCTCTGGGGGCCCCTTCAATAACTGCTCGCTCCATCCTCCGGGCCCGATGGCGGGAACATCGGCACCTGTAGGTTGGAGGGTGGTGGAGGGTATTGCCCCGGGTTGTATGGGGTTTGTGGTTCCCTGCCGCGACCACCGGCACCACCTCTTCGAGGACCCCATCCCTCCGCAGGTGGTCCGTTAAACTGACCTGAAAGCTGTGGACACTCTCTCATCCAGTGGCCTGCCTCACCACACACGTAACAATTTCCCCCGCCCTGCTGCCTCCCTCCATAAGACCCCCTCCCTCTATTACTACCCCTCCAATTGCTCCTTTGTCTATTTCCCCTCCCACCTGCTGCATGGGCTTCTGTATCATAGGGTGGGCCGTTATATTGGTAAGGGGGTGGCTGGTAGGATTGTTGTGGCATTTGCTTGCTCTTTTTTGTCCCTCCCTCATTTTTTGCTTGTTCTAACTGTAGTTTTAACAACTCTATTTTTATCTTTTCTAATTGTTCTTCCTCTTTTCCTGTTTTCTCTACAGCCCTATCTGTGTGGTGGACTAAATGCCTTTCCCATATTTCGTTACTAGCAATTGGAATGTCAGGGTTATTTTCCATTATTTGTTTAACACCACTAGGGGCACCTGCCATGACTGCTGCTCTGAATATGTCTCGTGTAATTGGGTTGGTTAAACTATTTTCTTCCACCATCTGTTCCCACTCAGCAGCGCACCTGAAATAATATGCTGCACCTGTCTCACCTGGTTTTATGCGAAACTTTATGTTTTGGTATACGGTGGGTGGCAATGGGTACAATCGACCGAGTGCCCTGCCCACCATTGTGATTACTTTTGAAAAATCAAGATCATTTGGATATTGAAATGTTTGGGCTTCGAGTTCAAAACTCCCCATCTGAGAGGCTGTCAAAATCTGACCCAACAGACACCTTATGTCACCCAAAGCCAAAACGGTACCATGACTCAAGGCTGTTAATTTACTCAACCACTTAGAGCCCCCTGATGTAATTGGAGGAAGTTTACTGGAAATAGCAGTCATGTCACTGTGTGACCAGGGCTGGTACTGCACCCCAGTGCTCTTTGCTAACAATGGGGCTTGTACGCCTGGATATAATTGATTAGTATGATGACTCATTGCCTGCTCTCTCTGCTCTGGTACGTTAGGGGGGCAATGATCAATTGAAAAATTAGACAGCTGCTGTTCTTTTTCCCTTCCCCTAGTTCGTTTTGCTATTGGCTCCTCATCCATTACCATCGTTCCCTTAATACATACTGTATGCATCGTGCCCTGGGCCTGACCTGTTGTTTCTATAGGGCCAGCTGCTCTACAACTTCCCCTTTCATCTTCACTTCCTACTCCGTTCTCACTACCATCACTTCCCTCTGGAAGTTCCATATTTTCTGCCATGTGGCGCATTGTCTCATTCACCTGAGCTCGTGCCGCATGTACCTGTTCTGTCACTACCTTGCCCAGATGTTGTACCTCCTGTCGAAGTTCTTCTAATTCTTTTAAATTACAGTCTAAAACTCCCTCTCGTACCTCAAGCATGACCTGTTGTTTGCTGTGAGTCGTATTTGGTGAGATGTAGGGTGGGGGCTGAGCAAGAGGCGGAGCAAGAGGCGGAGCAAGAGGCGGAGCAAGAGGCGGAGCAAGAGGCGGAGCAAGAGGCGGAACAATGGGCGGTACTGTTCAGGGGGCGGTGCTAGTGACTGGGTCTCTCTGTTTCCATCCTTCACTTTCAGTCTAACATCATCGTCTGTAGCTTTCCCTTCTTTCCTTTGTCTAATGGGCGATAAAGCTGTTGCCACGAGGGCAAGACGACTCCATTTTCTTAAATGTTTTTCTAAGTCACACCCTTTACTTTTATATCTACTTGCATTATACCATTTAATCGTTTTTTCATCACCTTTATGTCTGACTAACCTACAATGAGCCTTTTTCTCCATATTTCTTATTTTCGGGGCCAGGGGCACTTTAAATGTCTCTGCCTCTTTCGTCCATGCATAATTATCACACAATTCTATCCAACATTCCTCAACTTCTCTTTGTCTCGCTTTCCTGGATTTTGGTTCAGCCTGTGCTATCATCATCTCAGCGATACTCTGCCATTGCGCTAATACGGTCGGACATTCGTGTTCATCACACTCCTTTTGAAACTCTGCCATTCTTATTATATTTATTTACTTGTATATATATATATATGTATTCAATATAACTTTCCTACTAGTTTCTTTACGATCGTCTCCTTACCCCAACTTAAATTATACACATACACAAAGCCCACACACCACGTGCGAATTTTCCATTCACTTATGCATTCAACTAAACACCAAGTCTAAATACTTTCATCCCCAATACCATTCATACAAATAAAATCAAACTAGTAAATAATTTACGGATCTCTTCTCCGAAGGACTTTAACCTAAATGAATTTGTGATACGCCGATCACGGGATTTCTTTCCCAACAATTATACAGAACTTTAATCTGTATTTAATTTATGGCTTCCTTAGCCAAGGGACTCTAACCCGTAAGAATCTTTTAAATCTGATTTTCCTTATTTCAATTTTACTCGTCTATTCATCGAGATGTTCATCAAATTTAACACAGAAATTTAGTATATCCAATAGCAGAATTCGAAATAACAGGTTTTCTGCTTACCTTATGTATTTTAGCCGGCTTTTGTGTTAAATCTGAATCCGTCTCGATATCTTTTCCCTCCCCCACGGGGTCCGCCGAAATGTGGCGCCAAAACTTTCCTTTGTCCTCAAACCACGTCGGCGTCACCAACTATCGGACTTTTGAATCTAGAGTCCTGCGTGTTCAAAATTTGAAGAAAAGTCAAAGAGATCGTTTTCCCAATAAGTTTAAGTAGAATTTATTATCAGATGTAAAAGCTTCTTCCAGCTGGGGTTGTTTCTCAACATACATATGAGACAACACAACTGCCCAAACACTTTCGGGTTATAAGTATTTATAAAGTATGTGACGTCGATTCTGTCTTCGGGCTCCTCCCCTTCATCGGGCGGGCGTTGAATCCTCCGGAACCAATCACCTCGGGACATGTAAATCTGACTCCATTCTCCCCCAACTATTGGCTCCTGCAAAACATTTTGAAAATAGCCGGTCCTGCCGGGAGATGCGATTGACGCACACACACACATACACTCACACACTTGTTTTCTGAGACCCTGCTCCTGCATTCCTCAGAGCTCATGTTACACACTTCTGCCAACTAGTTTTCAAGACAAAGAACCCAGCACAGCATGGACATACTCATATCATTATATTTAACAGTAAAACAACAGTAAACATAAACTTATAATACATAGAACATCGTAACCCCAATACTTACCATAAATAAGCTACTAAAAAGATTTGCCTGGGTTTCAGGAATTTGATGATTTGTGAATTTGGTTTAATTTATTATGGTGAATTCAAATATAGGGCGTAACGGTTTGTCGCAGCTTGTATAGTCACAAATTGCGGAAATTTGTCATGTGTCTATAACTCTTGTAAAAGAAACAGAATAAACGGAAAGACCTTTATGCCTCTTCTTTTGACGTCTACGTTTAAAGGTGGCTTGAACGGAAAGGTTTGCACATTGCAAACCTGCCAAACCAATGTTGAGGAAATACTGTTTGTTTCCCAACCCACAATGATGAGCTTTGGTGCTTCTTTTAGAGCGTGAATCTGGCACATAGTAGTGATTCTGTTCACGTACTTTGTACCGTTGATGAATGTTCTTTATTGCTTTGGCGATATTGAGAAACGGAGCATGATCTAAGTGGTGTTTTATGTTTGTCCATACTGAAAAAGCTAATTTGCTTTATTTAACTTACCATAAATAAGCTACTAAAAAGATTTGCCTGGGTTTCAGGAATTTGATCATTTGTGAATTTGGTTTAATTTATTATGGTGAATTCAAATATAGGGCGTAACGGTTTGTCGCAGCTTGTATAGTCACAAATTGCGGAAATTTGTCATGTGTCTATAACTCTTGTAAAAGAAACAGAATAAACGGAAGGACCTTTATTCCTCTTCTTTTGACGTATACGTTTAAAGGTGGCTTGAACAGAAAGGTTTGCGCATTGCAACCCTGCCAAACCAATGTTGAGGAAATACTCTTCAGAGCATACTTCATCTAATGTTTTGTCTGTAAATTTAGGACTATACTTTCAGGGATTATTTCTATAGTTTTTGACTTGGAAATGTGTTTCGTAAGTGTTTGTTTCCCAACCCACGATGATGAGCTTTGGTGCTTCTTTTAGAGCGTGAATCTGGCACATAGTAGTGATTCTGTTCACGTACTTTGTACCGTTGATGATTGTTCTTTATTGCTTTGGCGATATTGAGAAACGGAGCATGATCTAAGTGGTGCTTTGTTTTTGTCCATACTCAAAAAGCTAACTTTCGTTAGTTAACTTACCATAAATAAACTACTAAAAAATTTTGGCTGGGTTTCAGGATTTTGATAATTTGGTTTAATTTATTATGGTGAATTCAAATATAGGGCGTAACGGTTTGTCGCAGCTTGTATAGTCACAAATTGTGGAAATTTGTCATGTGTCTATAACTCTTGTAAAAGAAACAGAATAAACGGAAGGACCTTTATTCCTCTTCTTTTGACGTATACGTTTAAAGGTGGCTTGAACAGAAAGGTTTGCGCATTGCAACCCTGCCAAACCAATGTTGAGGAAATACTCTTCAGAGCAGACTTCATCTAATGTTTTGTCTGTAAATTTAGGACTATACTTTCAGGGATCATTTCTATAGTTTTTGACTTGGAAATGTGTTTCGTAAGTGTTAGTTTCCCAACCCACGATGATGAGCTTTGGTGCTTCTTTTAGAGCGTGAATCTGGTACATAGTGATGATTCTGTTCACGTTCTTTGTACCGTTGATGAATGTTCTTTATTGCTTTGGCGATATTGAGAAAAGGAGCATGATCTAAGTGGTGTTTTATGTTTGTCCATACTCAAAAAGCTAACTTGCTTTATTTAAATAAGCTACTAAAAAGATTTGCCTGGGTTTCAGGAATTTGATGATTTGTGAATTTGGTTTAATTTATTATGGTGAATTCAAATATAGGGCGTAACGGTTTGTCGCAGCTTGTATAGTCACAAATTGCGGAAATTTGTCATGTGTCTATAACTCTTGTAAAAGAAACAGAATAAACGGAAAGACCTTTATGCCTCTTCTTTTGACGTCTACGTTTAAAGGTGGCTTGAACGGAAAGGTTTGCACATTGCAAACCTGCCAAACCAATGTTGAGGAAATACTCTTCAGAGTGTTTGTTTCCCAACCCACAATGATGAGCTTTGGTGCTTCTTTTAGAGCGTGAATCTGGCACATAGTAGTGATTCTGTTCACGTACTTTGTACCGTTGATGAATGTTCTTTATTGCTTTGGCGATATTGAGAAACGGAGCATGATCTAAGTGGTGTTTTATGTTTGTCCATACTGAAAAAGCTAATTTGCTTTATTTAACTTACCATAAATAAGCTACTAAAAAGATTTGCCTGGGTTTCAGGAATTTGATGATTTGTGAATTTGGTTTAATTTATTATGGTGAATTCAAATATAGGGCGTAACGGTTTGTCGCAGCTTGTATAGTCACAAATTGTGGAAATTTGTCATGTGTCTATAACTCTTGTAAAAGAAACAGAATAAACGGAAGGACCTTTATTCCTCTTCTTTTGACGTATACGTTTAAAGGTGGCTTGAACAGAAAGGTTTGCGCATTGCAACCCTGCCAAAACAAATTTTGAGGAAATACTCTTCAGAGCAGACTTCATCTAATGTTTTGTCTGTAAATTTAGGACTATACTTTCAGGGATCATTTCTATAGTTTTTGACTTGGAAATGTGTTTTGTAAGTGTTTGTTTCCCTACCCACGATGATGAGCTTTGGTGCTTCTTTTAGAGCGTGAATCTGCCACATAGTAGTGATTCTGTTCACGTTCTTTGTACCGTTGATGAATGTTCTTTATTGCTTTGGCGATATTGAGAAACGGAGCATGATCTAAGTGGTGTTTTATGTTTGTCCATACTGAAAAAGCTAATTTGCTTTATTTAACTTACCATAAATAAGCTACTAAAAAGATTTGCCTGGGTTTCAGGAATTTGATGATTTGTGAATTTGGTTTAATTTATTATGGTGAATTCAAATATAGGGCGTAACGGTTTGTCGCAGCTTGTATAGTCACAAATTGCGGAAATTTGTCATGTGTCTATAACTCTTGTAAAAGAAACAGAATAAACGGAAGGACCTTTATGCCTCTTCTTTTGACGTATACGTTTAAAGGTGGCTTGAACAGAAAGGTTTGCGCATTGCAACCCTGCCAAACCAATGTTGAGGAAATACTCTTCAGAGCAGACTTCATCTAATGTTTTGTCTGTAAATTTAGGACTATACTTTCAGGGATTATTTCTATAGTTTTTGACTTGGAAATGTGTTTCGTAAGTGTTTGTTTCCCAACCCACGATGATGAGCTTTGGTGCTTCTTTTAGAGCGTGAATCTGGCACATAGTAGTGATTCTGTTCACGTACTTTGTACCGTTGATGATTGTTCTTTATTGCTTTGGCGATATTGAGAAACGGAGCATGATCTAAGTGGTGCTTTGTGTTTGTCCATACTCAAAAAGCTAACTTTCGTTAGTTAACTTACCATAAATAAACTACTAAAAAATTTTGGCTGGGTTTCAGGATTTTGATAATTTGGTTTAATTTATTATGGTGAATTCAAATATAGGGCGTAACGGTTTGTCGCAGCTTGTATAGTCACAAATTGTGGAAATTTGTCATGTGTCTATAACTCTTGTAAAAGAAACAGAATAAACGGAAGGACCTTTATTCCTCTTCTTTTGACGTATACGTTTAAAGGTGGCTTGAACGGAAAGGTTTGCGCATTGCAACCCTGCCAAACCAATGTTGAGGAAATACTCTTCAGAGCAGACTTCATCTAATGTTTTGTCTGTAAATTTAGGACTATACTTTCAGGGATCATTTCTATAGTTTTTGACTTGGAAATGTGTTTTGTAAGTGTTTGTTTCCCTACCCACGATGATGAGCTTTGGTGCTTCTTTTAGAGCGTGAATCTGCCACATAGTAGTGATTCTGTTCACGTTCTTTGTACCGTTGATGAATGTTCTTTATTGCTTTGGCGATATTGAGAAAAGGAGCATGATCTAAGTGGTGTTTTATGTTTGTCCATACTCAAAAAGCTAACTTGCTTTATTTAACTTACCATAAATAAGCTACTAAAAAGATTTGCCTGGGTTTCAGGAATTTGATGATTTGTGAATTTGGTTTAATTTATTATGGTGAATTCAAATATAGGGCGTAACGGTTTGTCGCAGCTTGTATAGTCACAAATTGCGGAAATTTGTCATGTGTCTATAACTCTTGTAAAAGAAACAGAATAAACGGAAGGACCTTTCTGCCTCTTCTTTTGACGTATACGTTTAAAGGTGGCTTGAACGGAAAGGTTTGCGCATTGCAACCCTGCCAAACCAATGTTGAGGAAATACTCTTCAGAGCATACTTCATCTAATGTTTTGTCTGTAAATTTAGGACTATACTTTCAGGGATCATTTCTATAGTTTTTGACTTGGAAATGTGTTTCGTAAGTGTTTGTTTCCCAACCCACGATGATGAGCTTTGGTGCTTCTTTTAGAGCGTGAATCTGGTACGTAGTGGTGATTCTGTTCACATACTTTGTACCGTTGATGAATGTTCTTTATTGCTTTGGCGATATTGAGAAAAGGAGCATGATCTAAGTGGTGTTTTATGTTTGTCCATACTCAAAAAGCTAACTTGCTTTATTTAACTTACCATAAAAACGCTACTAAAAAGATTTGCCTGGGTTTCAGGAATATGATGATTTGTGAATTTGGTTTAATTTATTATGGTGAATTCAAATATAGGGCGTAACGGTTTGTCGCAGCTTGTATAGTCACAAATTGCGGAAATTTGTCATGTGTCTATAACTCTTGTAAAAGAAACAGAATAAACGGAAGGACCTTTCTGCCTCTTCTTTTGACGTATGCGTTTAAAGGTGGCTTGAACGGAAAGGTTTGCGCATTGCAACCCTGCCAAACCAATGTTGAGGAAATACTCTTCAGAGCAGACTTCATCTAATGTTTTGTCTGTAAATTTAGGACTATACTTTCAGGGATCATTTCTATAGTTTTTGACTTGGAAATGTGTTTCGTAAGTGTTTGTTTCCCAACCCACGATGATGAGCTTTGGTGCTTCTTTTAGAGCGTGAATCTGGTACGTAGTGGTTATTCTGTTCACGTACTTTGTACCGTTGATGAATGTTCTTTATTGCTTTGGCGATATTGAGAAAAGGAGCATGATCTAAGTGGTGTTTTATGTTTGTCCATACTCAAAAAGCTAACTTGCTTTATTTAACTTACCATAAAAACGCTACTAAAAAGATTTGCCTGGGTTTCAGGAATATGATGATTTGTGAATTTGGTTTAATTTATTATGGTGAATTCAAATATAGGGCGTAACGGTTTGTCGCAGCTTGTATAGTCACAAATTGCGGAAATTTGTCATGTGTCTATAACTCTTGTAAAAGAAACAGAATAAACGGAAGGACCTTTCTGCCTCTTCTTTTGACTTATAAGTTTAAAGGTGGCTTGAACGGAAAGGTTTGCGCATTGCAACCCTGCCAAACCAATGTTGAGGAAATACTCTTCAGAGCAGACTTCATCTAATGTTTGTCTGTAAATTTAGGACTATACTTTCAGGGATTATTTCTATAGTTTTTGACTTGGAAATGTGTTTCGTAAGTGTTTGTTTCCCAACCCACAATGATGAGCTTTGGTGCTTCTTTTAGAGCGTGAATCTGGCACATAGTAGTGATTCTGTTGACGTACTTTGTACCGTTGATGAATGTTCTTTATTGCTTTGGCGATATTGAGAAACGGAGCATGATCTAAGTGGTGATTTGTGTTTGTCCATACTCAAAAAAGCTAACTTTCCTTAGTTAACTTACCATAAAGAAACTACTAAAAAATTTTGGCTGGGTTTCAGGATTTTGATAATTTGGTTTAATTTATTATGGTGAATTCAAATATAGGGCGTAACGGTTTGTCGCAGCTTGTATAGTCACAAATTGTGGAAATTTGTCATGTGTCTATAACTCTTGTAAAAGAAACAGAATAAACGGAAGGACCTTTATTCCTCTTCTTTTGACGTATACGTTTAAAGGTGGCTTGAACGGAAAGGTTTGCGCATTGCAACCCTGCCAAACCAATGTTGAGGAAATACTCTTCAGAGCAGACTTCATCTAATGTTTTGTCTGTAAATTTAGGACTATACTTTCAGGGATCATTTCTATAGTTTTTGACTTGGAAATGTGTTTCGTAAGTGTTAGTTTCCCAACCCACGATGATGAGCTTTGGTGCTTCTTTTAGAGCGTGAATCTGGTACATAGTGATGATTCTGTTCACGTTCTTTGTACCGTTGATGAATGTTCTTTATTGCTTTGGCGATATTGAGAAAAGGAGCATGATCTAAGTGGTGTTTTATGTTTGTCCATACTCAAAAAGCTAACTTGCTTTATTTAAATAAGCTACTAAAAAGATTTGCCTGGGTTTCAGGAATTTGATGATTTGTGAATTTGGTTTAATTTATTATGGTGAATTCAAATATAGGGCGTAACGGTTTGTCGCAGCTTGTATAGTCACAAATTGCGGAAATTTGTCATGTGTCTATAACTCTTGTAAAAGAAACAGAATAAACGGAAAGACCTTTATGCCTCTTCTTTTGACGTCTACGTTTAAAGGTGGCTTGAACGGAAAGGTTTGCACATTGCAAACCTGCCAAACCAATGTTGAGGAAATACTCTTCAGAGTGTTTGTTTCCCAACCCACAATGATGAGCTTTGGTGCTTCTTTTAGAGCGTGAATCTGGCACATAGTAGTGATTCTGTTCACGTACTTTGTACCGTTGATGAATGTTCTTTATTGCTTTGGCGATATTGAGAAACGGAGCATGATCTAAGTGGTGTTTTATGTTTGTCCATACTGAAAAAGCTAATTTGCTTTATTTAACTTACCACAAATAAGCTACTAAAAAGATTTGCCTGGGTTTCAGGAATTTGATGATTTGTGAATTTGGTTTAATTTATTATGGTGAATTCAAATATAGGGCGTAACGGTTTGTCGCAGCTTGTATAGTCACAAATTGCGGAAATTTGTCATGTGTCTATAACTCTTGTAAAAGAAACAGAATAAACGGAAGGACCTTTATGCCTCTTCTTTTGACGTATACGTTTAAAGGTGGCTTGAACAGATAGGTTTGCGCATTGCAACCCTGCCAAACCAATGTTGAGGAAATACTCTTCAGAGCAGACTTCATCTAATGTTTTGTCTGTAAATTTAGGACTATACTTTCAGGGATTATTTCTATAGTTTTTGACTTGGAAATGTGTTTCGTAAGTGTTTGTTTCCCAACCCACGATGATGAGCTTTGGTGCTTCTTTTAGAGCGTGAATCTGGCACATAGTAGTGATTCTGTTCACGTACTTTGTACCGTTGATGATTGTTCTTTATTGCTTTGGCGATATTGAGAAACGGAGCATGATCTAAGTGGTGCTTTGTGTTTGTCCATACTCAAAAAGCTAACTTTCGTTAGTTAACTTACCATAAATAAACTACTAAAAAATTTTGGCTGGGTTTCAGGATTTTGATAATTTGGTTTAATTTATTATGGTGAATTCAAATATAGGGCGTAACGGTTTGTCGCAGCTTGTATAGTCACAAATTGTGGAAATTTGTCATGTGTCTATAACTCTTGTAAAAGAAACAGAATAAACGGAAGGACCTTTATTCCTCTTCTTTTGACGTATACGTTTAAAGGTGGCTTGAACGGAAAGGTTTGCGCATTGCAACCCTGCCAAACCAATGTTGAGGAAATACTCTTCAGAGCAGACTTCATCTAATGTTTTGTCTGTAAATTTAGGACTATACTTTCAGGGATCATTTCTATAGTTTTTGACTTGGAAATGTGTTTTGTAAGTGTTTGTTTCCCTACCCACGATGATGAGCTTTGGTGCTTCTTTTAGAGCGTGAATCTGCCACATAGTAGTGATTCTGTTCACGTTCTTTGTACCGTTGATGAATGTTCTTTATTGCTTTGGCGATATTGAGAAAAGGAGCATGATCTAAGTGGTGTTTTATGTTTGTCCATACTCAAAAAGCTAACTTGCTTTATTTAACTTACCATAAATAAGCTACTAAAAAGATTTGCCTGGGTTTCAGGAATTTGATGATTTGTGAATTTGGTTTAATTTATTATGGTGAATTCAAATATAGGGCGTAACGGTTTGTCGCAGCTTGTATAGTCACAAATTGCGGAAATTTGTCATGTGTCTATAACTCTTGTAAAAGAAACAGAATAAACGGAAGGACCTTTCTGCCTCTTCTTTTGACGTATACGTTTAAAGGTGGCTTGAACGGAAAGGTTTGCGCATTGCAACCCTGCCAAACCAATGTTGAGGAAATACTCTTCAGAGCATACTTCATCTAATGTTTTGTCTGTAAATTTAGGACTATACTTTCAGGGATCATTTCTATAGTTTTTGACTTGGAAATGTGTTTCGTAAGTGTTTGTTTCCCAACCCACGATGATGAGCTTTGGTGCTTCTTTTAGAGCGTGAATCTGGTACGTAGTGGTGATTCTGTTCACATACTTTGTACCGTTGATGAATGTTCTTTATTGCTTTGGCGATATTGAGAAAAGGAGCATGATCTAAGTGGTGTTTTATGTTTGTCCATACTCAAAAAGCTAACTTGCTTTATTTAACTTACCATAAAAACGCTACTAAAAAGATTTGCCTGGGTTTCAGGAATATGATGATTTGTGAATTTGGTTTAATTTATTATGGTGAATTCAAATATAGGGCGTAACGGTTTGTCGCAGCTTGTATAGTCACAAATTGCGGAAATTTGTCATGTGTCTATAACTCTTGTAAAAGAAACAGAATAAACGGAAGGACCTTTATGCCTCTTCTTTTGACGTATACGTTTAAAGGTGGCTTGAACGGAAAGGTTTGCGCATTGCAACCCTGCCAAACCAATGTTGAGGAAATACTCTTCAGAGCAGACTTCATCTAATGTTTGTCTGTAAATTTAGGACTATACTTTCAGGGATTATTTCTATAGTTTTTGACTTGGAAATGTGTTTCGTAAGTGTTTGTTTCCCAACCCACAATGATGAGCTTTGGTGCTTCTTTTAGAGCGTGAATCTGGCACATAGTAGTGATTCTGTTGACGTACTTTGTACCGTTGATGAATGTTCTTTATTGCTTTGGCGATATTGAGAAACGGAGCATGATCTAAGTGGTGATTTGTGTTTGTCCATACTCAAAAAAGCTAACTTTCCTTAGTTAACTTACCATAAAGAAACTACTAAAAAATTTTGGCTGGGTTTCAGGATTTTGATAATTTGGTTTAATTTATTATGGTGAATTCAAATATAGGGCGTAACGGTTTGTCGCAGCTTGTATAGTCACAAATTGTGGAAATTTGTCATGTGTCTATAACTCTTGTAAAAGAAACAGAATAAACGGAAGGACCTTTATTCCTCTTCTTTTGACGTATACGTTTAAAGGTGGCTTGAACGGAAAGGTTTGCGCATTGCAACCCTGCCAAACCAATGTTGAGGAAATACTCTTCAGAGCAGACTTCATCTAATGTTTTGTCTGTAAATTTAGTACTATACTTTCAGGGATCATTTCTATAGTTTTTGACTTTGAAATGTGTTTCGTAAGTGTTTGTTTCCCTACCCTCGATGATGAGCTTTGGTGCTTCTTTTAGAGCGTGAATCTGGTACATAGTGATGATTCTACTTTCTGATGAATACAATCACATCTGCTTTCATAAAATAAAATAAATACAAAATACAGTAAAATATTTCTTTAACTCTCACATCCACAAAGTATTCCAAGGGTGAAAAGAAAGGTAGACCGATGCTATTTTACAGGTACAGGAATGTCTGAAAATGATGTTTATTTAAAAAAAATTAGTTGGCATTTCATTGACCAGGCAAAAAAGTTCAGCTTCTGCATGATACAAGCTTAAAGATTCCATAAGCAAACGGTTCCGTATGTGATGGTGTGACATATAGAGGCCAGAGTTCCATACTTAATCAATTGTTGTGGACAACTAGGTGTTGCCTGCGACAGCGGCATTCATTTACTCATCATCATCATTTTCATCATCAAAATAATTGTCATTGTCTTCATCGTCATCAGGATGGATTTTGCCTGCTATCACATCTTCGATCCAGGTGTCCAGCTCGTCGGCTGTGGGCATATCCTCTTCATCATCCATGTCCATCCACACACTGTCAGCCTGGCACACAGACATATGAAATGAAGACAGTCACAAAGAACTCACTCAATCGCGTTTGGCTTGTTCACCCTATCCATACTGCCACTCACATCCTCCACATCCACCACACCAATCTGAGGAGATGAAAGATCGATACCAAAGGTCTTCTCCCAGTACGGCACCAGCTGTAGGGGTACAGAGGTGTTCAAGGTCAGTGCATAGTACCAGACAAAAAGTTGACACATGACTTGATTTGGAATCAGGTTTACTGTGTTTGGATATAGTTACTATATGTTGAAAAAGGCATGCGTGTGCATGCGATATATGTGTATAAAGAGTGAGTAAAAAGTACTTTAAGGATTGGTACTGCTTGTTTGCAATGGGCTGTATGCATATAGGACTTCTGCATTTTACGGTCAGAACCCTATGTTATAAAAGAATGTTAACCTATGAAAGTATAATTATATAAAGCACTGCTGTGTGATGCAATGCACAGCACCTGCTAAATTGAACGATTTTATAATCTTTCCATTTCTCTCTGCTTCACGTCTTCCCAAGCAGAAACTGCTTATACTGCATAAACGCGGAAGTCACATGCATAGAGCCTATTGGAAAAAAAACTGCAATTTGGAAGGGGGAGTCCACCTAATTTTACAATTAAACCTGGCATTGGCAAACTAATTCCTATAGAGGGCAGCAAATAGCTGAACAGACCTCAATGGGAGCTCAGTGTCTCTAGTATTCTTTTTGGATATTGCATCACTTGTAATGTTTAACTTGAAATTATAATTTTAGGCAATTCCATTTACTTATTTTTGATCCAGCACATTATTTTTCAATTACTTAGCAAATATATTCTGTCAAAAGCAAATAAAGAATTGGAAGTTTATAAAATGAAGCATGTTGCTTTATGTTCTCTAGAATATAAAGGAGACATATCTTTACTATACTATACCAAAAATAATACAAATTCAGACTTGATTGCAGGATCGATGTCTTTTAAAACAAAGGTGTATGGATTTGGTATCACAGCGGTCTGGTGAAGACCGTACCAGTGGGAAGTCGTCTGGATCAATCCAGATAATGCTTAGGTTTGGATTATCTGTGTTGTCTTGGGCCACTTCCTTCAGGATTTCTAGGAGCTCATAACCGTCTGTCACAAGGCAAAAAAAGGAAAAATTAATAAATTCTGGCTGTTTAATGGTTCTATAAAAGAAAACCGCATTTACCAGGGTCAGACTCCTCAGCAAAGGCGACAATGTGCTGTCCGTTAATATCATCTTCCTAAGGGACAGAAATCACACAGCAAGTCAAAGTCACAATAATGGTTAATGGTAGAACTACTCAAAGGAAGAACTGAAAGAAGATACATACAAATAGTTAAATAAAATTTAAAAGGAGCATAATGTTTTACATAACTGAGGGTGCAAAAAAAATCTAAACATTGAGAAAACGCCATAAAATTGTGTTAGCAATTTTGCTGCATCCACTCACAAAATAAGGTTTTGATATATTCCCAGAAGGAAAAATATCTTTATTTACTATCCTAATGATTTTTGACCCATACAATGTTTTATTGGCTTTTGCCACAAATATTCCCGAACTAGTTAAGACTGGTTTTAGTAAATCTACTTTTCACTAAACTATAGATTAGAATTGAATTCTTCACAAATCCTTCGTTCTTGTTGCTATGTTCGACAAGCTTTCGCTACCAGCCATGCGCTCCCAGTGTAAATGTTTGCACTTTCTGGGGAAATAGTGAAGAATTTCGGGGAAATAGTGAAGAATTTCAGGAAAATTTGTGTAATTTTAAGAAAACAGACTTGTTTGTGCTTAGAGTTCATTTATCTTTGAGGTTTAAAAGAGTTTGTTGAATTTTTTAGTGTAGCCATTGTTTTAAAGAATGGTACATGCTTAGGCTGTGAGTGGTATGGCATCCTTGATGTCTATTGCATCATTCAATGGTCTTTAACTGTGCTAGTACTGAGAAGCCGCTCATCTGATTTGCTCATTGTCATATATAATTTATGTATGACAACTGAAAGTACCATTAAAAAGGATAAATATCTAGTTTAATTCATAGCGTTGCATTGTAAATGTTCATAGTGCATATAAAAAATATTCATAATATCTGATTATCTAAAACTGTATTCTCATATTTATTTTCCCATACATGTACTATCCTCCAAGTGTCCTTTGGCATTACTCAACATAACAAAACTGTATTATAAAGTAAACATACAGTTTCAGCAGCCAGAGGAATTGAAGTCAAACACTGTAGAGTCAAGAGCTCAACTAAAGCAAACACTCATCAACATAAAGACTTCTAATGACAAACCAGTCACATCTAAACCTCTAAGCTCACAGTACAACAGTAAGATCACAGTTTGAACACACTGTGAGTTTGATGTGAGGTAAAATTTTGACACCCATGGTGACATCACTGTGAGATCACTGTGACATCATCGTGTTGACTGTGTATCTTGCCAGCTTGCTCATACATGCTCATACGAAGGGTCAATTATGCCCAATATAAATCTGTTCCGTTTGTTTACTGTTGCTACATTGATGACGGATCAAGTTGTGCCTTACCCAGACCTCATACATGCTGTGGGGCTCCATTTTCCTTAGAGTCGGTCTAAAACGGGTAGAAAACATTCAGCCACATTCACTACATTTGCAAAGTGAAATAAAAAAATATTATTTTTCTTTTATCATTTTTCTTTAGCTGTTGCTGTTATGTTCACCTGTTGTGTTCCTCAATGTAGCTGACAATGTCGTCTTCTGTGTAGGGTTTGCCAGGAATGGTGACAGGGTGCGCCATGAAGGGCTCATAGAAACCTACCTCATTTAGCTTTAGATTTAATTTCTTTGCAATCTGGAAGCATTTAAAAAATAGTGCCACTTTAAATAAATGAACGAATGTTTAAAGCTTTAAACTATTTCAAAATAACGCGCAGCAACTCTGTGTCGTAGTTACATGTTGCATGTAAATGTGGGAATGCGAAAACCTGCCTTTGGTTCGAAGGTGGCAAAAAATTTGATGAAAGGATGAAATTCCTCTGCTGCATCGTCAAACTCGATGAATTCTGGGAAATATAAAAAAGACATGATGGTTTAGTTGTGCTGTGAGAATAAATTAAAAGAAAATTGAATGTGCAAAATGAAAAGTATTGTATTTTTAATGATGTTAAACAAATCAATTCTATTTGCGACAATATTAGTGACAATATTGCCTCCATGAATGAATCAAAGGTTGTGTAAACTGTAGTTACGAGGAGATTGTTGACTCTTGAAGTAGCCTATCAGTTTAATGTCCTCCTCAATGTTATGAAATCCTTTGAGCTCTCTCTCATTAAAGATGATCTCCACGGGTTCTTCTATAACCTGAGACGGAAAACGCTTTATTAATAATCAATTACCTGATGTTTGAACAATAATCACGATTCATAATCACTAACATCGTAGAGGAATTCCACCAGTGTACCGGCCGCCATTTCTCCATCGTACTCGACGACCTCATCATCAGCAAATATGTAGATGCTGTCCACCTCATCCAGACCTGCCCAAAAACAAGTGCCTCATCCATCAATGCATGAACATTTAATAGGCATCTAAAGGATTGTCTCAACAGATCACAGATGACAAGATAGTGTAAAAGCTTTTAATATGACATCTTGATCCAGTCTGCCAGTCGGGAGTGTTGTGTCAGGACCAGCAACCAATAACAGACTAGCTACAGATTATATTTACCCAGCTTCTTAGCAACAGTGATGTCTTTCTTTGAGTCCACCAATGCAAATCCAATGTCTTCATCAAAATCATCAAGCACCTGGGCAGCGAGCTGAATAAACAGAAAAGGGTTAATAAACTATATTTTTCGAGTTCAAAGCCCTCTAAGAATAGTGCGCGCAGGCCATACAGCATCGCAGGCATTAAACAACCCAAGAAGATAAAGGGAGATGCTTCTTTCAAACTCACAGCCCATAGGAGCGGAAGATAGACAACAGATCTGACCGTTGAACTGTGTTGACAACATATTCAGGCACCAATGCAACAAAAAAGATGCACATTCCGCATGGCCTTCCACGTAACTGCTTGTTCTGTATGTCCAAATGCACACACACATACATGCCTGAAGTGACAGCATGTATACAAATATTTTAGCCCAGAGGTGATACTATATGTGTTTTAATTATGTTTTGATTTTATATATAAAAGAAAAACATGTAACAATTATTGAAGCTTCAACATCACACTCAGTTGACATGATAGTATTATATCAATATATTATAAAAAGTTGAATAAATACCGACTTGTTACTTGCTTTTTTAAGTTTCTTTTTATGACTGGGGGTTTCAGAACGCCGAAAAGTTTACATGCAAAAATGTGGACAAAATACTTGTCTTTAACCTACAGTAAGTGAAACCACTCTTCAGCAATGCCAATCCCTCAAAATGAACAGTATAGCAATAACTATTAATCAGTTTGGTCTATATCTTTATTAGGGAACTAAATAAAATACTTTAAGCTGTAAAATGCTCGAAGATATAATTGCATTCCGACCTCACCATACCCTGACAGAAAGCAACCATTGAATCAATGTTAAAAATTGTTAACATGTTAATGGCATTGAGTGAATATCACTTTTACACCTGCAATTAATGTTGAAAAAAAAATGAAATTTCAACAATAAGTGTTTGCTTTATGGCTGGAATACACTACAGGACTTTTAAAATCTGAACAGATTTTGTTTAAACTAGACATCATACACCTCCAGACTGTTTGAAAGTTTCTGATAGAAACACTGATCTAGAATTTAAAAAGAAAAAATTCAGCAACACGTGCATGTAGGAATTTATAGTCTGTCTGTTATTTGACCTGTGTTTTGACTTGCATAACCTTATATGCTGACTTGACATCTGACTTTCTGCAACAAGTCCAGATTGAAAATCTAGGCAAAATCTGAGCAAAAGTCTTATTTATTAGTGTATTTTAGCCATTAGATGGGCTCTTGACACTTATGTTTTAATGCCAGGTTTATTTTGGCTGTCCATGTGCAGTAAAGCACATTTGTTGTGGCTGAGAGAACTGATGATCAGCAAGACCAGAAAATTGTGCAAAATTCATCACTATAAACTTAAATAAGTGTTGGTTTGGTTTCACTTTCGAAGGTGCTATAGCATGTTTTTGCCGTTTTATGTGGATTAAACGAAGAAAGAAGAACTAGAAAGACTAAGCCTCAGTGTGCAAAATTTTCTTCACATTTTATCTTCTTTAACACTTGTGAACCAGAAAGTTGACATCTTCTTTAGATTATCTAAAGAAGCTGCTTTGCTTTACTACCTTTCGTAATAAGAAAATTGTTCCAACAACAGCCTTTCAGAACAAACTCTTCTTTCTTCTATACATAAAAGGTTCTTTTTAAAACATTGCTGTTAACATTAAAAGAAGACAGAGAATAAATGAAAAGCAAGAGTCAAGGTCCCACTTAAAGCAAACACTGGTCACAGTTATGGTTGTTTGTTGAAATTTCAACATCTTTTCAACATTATTTGCGGCTGCAAAAGTGAAATTGTGTTTCACAAAAGGAAAACCTTCATTACCCCAGACTGCAATAATCTAAAACTGCGATAGTCCTAACGGATTCATATGCATCAACACGATTCACTGCGAGTTACCTCATTGCTATATACGAGCTGGTTCCCGTCGTACTAAACAAATGCAAAAATGGCTTTGTTCTACAGATTGAAGGTTGTGAGACATGCTCTGCTCCTGTAGAGGGTGAGCTCAGCATTCATAAACGGATGAATAAGCACACAGAGCGGTTAATGTCTGCAGCCGGACAAGTGTTGCGTTTCTGCCTCACAGGAAGTGCAATCCTGTAAAAACTCACTGCGACAGCTCTCACCGCCGGCCACATCCAACACGTCTGAAGGAGCATCGTTCATTCTCTCCATTTCTTTAAAACCGTTCATTTGTCATAAAAGGGCTTTACAGTGGACATTGAGCAGCCCTAGAGAGGGAGGAATGATGCTGCTCAGATATTTTGGATGAAGCTTTATTGAAAAGCTTCAAAAAGAAAGAAAACAAACAAACAAACAAACAAAATGTCGTTCGAAACTAGTTATTTGAAGGACTGAACGTACCTGGTAGGTCAGAGAGGCGGGGCTTGTTAGCAACTGTAGAGAGAGGTCAGTTCATCAGAACACAAAATGAAACGTTAAACAATCAGATAAACTGAGCTCCGAGAAATATTCATAGGGATTTTATCAAAGTGTTCACGGACAGATGCTGAAAAATGCAGGAATGTGCTTTTCAGACGGAACGTTCAGGTGAACGTAAAATGATACAGTATGAAGAGCAGCAGGTGAGACTTTACCACATTTTACACATTAGCTAATTCATTAAACTCTCTTGTTTACCTCAGCGTGACTGGTGGCTCATGTTTCTGAATGCGTTTGTGAATTCATCCTTAAACCCTATAACAATAGTGTGGACATATTTGTCCAAAATCTTTTTTTTTATAAAAACTTTTCCGAAGTCTGCCCCTGAACACACAAAGAAAGACAACAATTTGCATAAATCCAACACGATGCTGTTAATTCATAAACATTTATAAAGGGGTGGGCCCATACAACATCCACGATGTGACCAGCACGACATACACACAGACATTTCCGCACAAACTCAACAACTTTTTTTTCCGAATGTCATATAAAAGCCACCATGCACACAAACAAAGACGTAAATGAGCCAATTATTTAGCATTTGTTTACATTTGACCAATCAGACACTGCATATACATATTTGAAGTTTTTGCAATTTTTATTCCATCCGATGTAACTGAAACTTGAATTTGGTTTGATTAGTGTAATGAAGATTTTTATGAAGATCATTTTTAAAGCATAAAAAAGTGCATGTTTTCCAACGAAAATTCAGAGGTTCTGAATGTAAATAAAATATAAACAACAACAAAAATACCAAAATAAAAGCCTAATATGAGTGCCTTCAAATTTATTACAATTATATAAAAAATGTTGTGACATTTCTTAACAGAGTGGTTGTAAACATGCTATGGACAAATCTGTCACCGAAAGGTCACAAACAGAGGAAGAGAACCAGAGGGTTAAATTATCTATTATCTGTCTACATACAGTATGTTCCGTTAACTAAAATCCCTCAGAAAACCGTCAGAGAAGCTTGTCGGCACCTTAGGTTATTTCAAATGAATGCTCATGTCACCTTTATAATTTGTAAAACATATAAAAGTTTCTCTTATTTTGTTTTTTCTTTGCAAAATAATTCTGCTCGACATTTGGCCGCGCCGAATTGTCCATTTTAAGCAGTTTTATTTGTGAGAAGATGACAGCTGAAATGATTCAGCTATGATTAATAACTGACAGCATGTGTTCAGAGAGAGACAGACGCTGAAAAACATTTGCTTGAACTCTTTTAACACCGAAACGCTTGGGCAGAATCATGGCTGTTTAGTGTGAAAATGTACAACTGAAACGATTTTCAGTCTAATCTTCCCATAAGGAACATTTTGTTTTCCTTGTTTGTGATTGCTGCAAAGGTCTGACATTTTCTTCTAAAATGAATGAGGTCAGCAAATCAGATTTCTCTTCACACTTAGACCATCACAATTATTCCTTTGACCTTCTGGGTCAGGGGTCAAAGATTTTTATAAAAATATAAGCTTATACACTTTAACATCATGTCATTTTGATTTCGCTCTCTCTCTCTTTCTCTCTCTCTCTCACATGCACACACACATCAAATGTTTACCCAAATGGAAATGGAAAAAAGGCAAATTAATGTAACATTAAAAGGTGGATATGCCGAATGCACAGTGAAGGAAAAAGCTTAATTTTATTAAAGCTATTAATTGAACATATTTTGCTGTTGTCTCGTAATCCCTTAATCCCTAATCACCGTCTCACTTCTGACTCCCAACTGTCTCGCTCACAGACTCTCATCAACAGCAGATACAGACAGTGTTGCGTTGACACACCGCAATAGGATATTCTATCTGGGTCTTGCTGTTTCTAAGCGATCAAATAGAAGTATACAGTACAAGTAGTCAAAGGGCTATCAAGGAAGAATGATGTTTTTAATATGGTGTGTATAAGAAAGATCTTATGGGGTTGTTATTTGAACACAGGGTTGAGCATCTAAATGCTCTTGGGAAATATGAATCAGCTGCTGTTTCATCGAGGAACTAATACTGAGGGTGATTATAATAACTATAATCCTCAAGGACAATATCGAGTGATGCCCAACCCTGTCACTCTGATCATCTCCACAGTTCTGTTTTAATATAGGACATTAGGCTATTAAATCCGTGTTTGCCAACCGAGAGGTACTGAAGTGAAAAACTATCTGAATGGTTGAAGGCACGAGCACTCTTATGTGTGTGATTCAAAATGTAATATTAACCAATACAAAAACACAGGTCTCGGCACTGAAACACACAGCACTATAATGAAGCATGTGAGCTCGGGGCCTGGAAGTGATTACTCATTCAGAAAGTCTCTATGGAGCCTGGTTGCATTCAATTCGATGAAGTGTATGAATACGATATTAAAACAACTAATTACAAATTCAGATGTAGGAAAATGACTTTGAGACTGGAACAGAAGCTTTACTAGCAGTTGAGCATACAGTATGTACTCGGAAGCAAATGTATGATGTAACTGGCAGGGGAATTTTGTTACAGTTTTGATTAAAGCTATTGCGTGTTTTGTAGCGCAGAGAGTTTTTTACCTTGTTTGTCATCTGTGGGACGGGGAAATTGAAAATATATCAGGAAATAAACAGTATTTGACATGTGGATATACATTAGTAAAGGCATCAAATTATTTAAATGGAATTTATTGTAAATTAAGTTCCCTAAGGATTGTAGAATCCCAACCAGTCTCCCTCATTCATGAGGTTTTATAACGTTAAAGGGATACAACAGGCCAACGAGCCAACGTGGCCCTGTGGGGAGGAACCCAAACTCTAATGATAAATAAATGTAGAAAGAAAACCTCAGCAGAAGCCAGTGTCAGCCGGGAGGGCCAGGTCCCCTCTGACATGTCACGGCTGCACTAAGTGACTTTGATTAAAAGTTACTGACTAAAGGTTTATGGAAAATAGGGAGAGCTTAATAGTTGTGATTTAGGGATTTTTGTAGGTTTCATTTAGTCTTTTTTTGCGATCAATATCAGACAATAGAGGAAGGTATAAGCAAGGAAAATAGTAATGACATAATGTAACTGAGTTTTTGCGTGTACCGTTTATGATATTTTCGTGTTCATCTTGTCCTTGAGATTATAAAAAATGGTTATAAGAACCTTTGGTGAACCAAAAATCTTTGGATCTTCTATAGCATCGCTGTGAAAAAAATCTTTTTTTAAACAGTGTACTAACTAACAATACTAAAGGGCAGTTTCCCGGAACAGGCATTAACCTAGTACCACACTAACTGGGACTAGTTTCCACTTCCGGGGCACAACGCTGCACATGTGACTCGTGACTCAGGCTCTAAGTTTGTTTGATTGTCTTGTTTTAAGTGTTTTAATTTATTTAAAATGTAGTCTGTTATACATGATGGCTGATTTTTGATCATTCTGGGCCTGGTGGTGTTTATTTTACAAACAGTTTCGGCTTTATGGACAAAGCCGGTAAACACAGCTGGTCAGATCTCTGAAGAATAAACTCGACAAGCTGTCTGCATGAATCAGATATGATGAGGATTATGTTGCATAATGCTTTTTTGCTTTACCCAGACTTGGTTCTCCCAGGAAACAGAGGACTTTCATCTGAAGGGTTTTACTCTCATTCGGTTTGACCGGGATATTCTAAAAACTCAAAAAACAGTTGGTGGGGGGGCTTTGCATGGCAATAAATAGTAGATGGGCGACAAACTTTACGCTGAGAGAAACCAAGTGTTCAAAACACTTTGAAATTCTGGTGGTTTCCCTTCGTCCACATTATCTTCCACAAAACTGTACCCAAATTGATACAGGTATGTATCACGGGACCCGATTTTATGTTTGCTGGTGAGAACATTGCTGACACTTTTAATAACACTGCAAACGGAGTTGGTGATCAGCCGGTGTTTCTGCTTGGAGATTGTAATATACAATCCAATATACTTTGTGCTTACATCTCTAAGGTCGATCTGACCCCTCCGGTTCGATCTGAGCATAATGCTTTTAATACTGTAAACATAAATATTCTTTTTGAATTTTGGCTGGAGGAGTTGCAGGTGCACCAAACTCTTATTTTATGGATTCACAGTTTTAACGGAAACGCCCACAGCATGTATTGGTAAATGGCAAAAAGTCTGACAATGTGGTTTTTAACACGGGCCACTGTTCACCAATTTTATTTTCTATTTACATAAATGAAATGACCTGTGATAATGATAACCTGACCTCATTCGATACTCACCTTCATTTTGTTAACTATATCACAATTTGGACAGAGGAGAGTTCTTTGCAGCTTAATATTAGTAAAACCAAAGAAACGTGTTGTCGGGCAAATAGTGTACTAGCTCTTTGTGAACCTTTGTTAGTTGATGGAGAGGAAGTTGAACAGGTGAGGTCTTGTAAATATTTAGGTACGGAGATTGATTCTCATTTTTCATTTGATAAGCATTCAGTTTATGTTTTTAAAAAGGTTCATCGACGTTTAGGGTTATTGAGAATACTTAGTTTTAACATTGAAAAAGACATTTTGATGGTTGTATATAAATCACTTATTGAATCCGTTCTTACTTTCAATATTGTATCCTGGTTCAACTCTCTCGCTGTTAAAAGCAAAAACAAACTTTTAAGGATTATAAATGTGGCGAGTAAAAGAATTGGTGAGAGACGAACACCTTTTTCTGATCTTTTTACAGTGGCATTAAAAAGAAAATCCTTTGTTATTGTGGGAGAGTCTTCTCATCCTCTGTATAGACGGGCTGTGCTGACCACCTTGTTTTTCTTTAATGGAAATGTATCCAAACACACTTGCTTTAAACATAAGTTGATATAAACAAGAAAAACTAAAATACGGAAATGCTTTACACATTGTGCCTTGCTGTGGAAATAAACTGGCATATAACCGGATCCATTTGGGCTGAATGTATGCTTGTTCACTTCCCTTCACTCACTGTGGAGTGCTGTCTCCTAACATGCCAGCTCAAAAGAAAAATCCAGAAAGCACAAGGCTAATACTATTTCGACAGTGCATTATTAGAAGCGAGCGTCTGTGGGGGTCTGTGATGGTAGAGCTGTGATAGCTTAACAGATTAACTGTGCTTTCAGACAGATTCACATTCTGATGAAGAGGCCACAAACTGAAACGAAGAATTCAGCCAGCAATACAACAGACACATTAAACTGCATGGGGAATTGGGAGGCTGGGAGATACATTGCCCTGTTTCTGAGTAAAGGAAACATTGGTGAATATTGGTAGGGGACAGTGTCGGTTGCTTGGTTGAGTCTATGCCTTAAAGGAGTATTTCACTTGGTTTGTATGTTGAATGTTGATGTCTAAGTGTGTCAGTTAATCTCAGTTTTTACATTTCTATACCAGAACTCTCAAATCAGTCACGAAAGATCATTTTACAAAAACTTAACTTTAAAACTTCTCATGCCTCCTTATTAATTCACAAGTGTTCTAATAGAGAGACTAATGTGAAAAGAGTCTAGATTTCAAGTGAGCCAGGGATCAAGAGCCCAACTAAAATAAACACTGATCAAAATAATGGAGATTTTTTTAGTTAAAAAATTTCTTCAGCATTTTTTGTTGACAATTTTAACATTTAATCTTAACAGAAATTTGAGCATTAACCATACCTAATTAAATTGCCAGTAACAAAATTAAATATTTTGTCATTTGTTTAAATGCTAAAGCTATAGTTGGGTTAAATAGTGAAAATAAGTTCAACATCAGTTCACTCCAAAATGAAGCAAAGTAAAAAGGATGTTCCCTGGCAGTCAATGTGCACCCTGTTCACGCAGAACGTTTTTCATCATCGCATTCATGCTCGCTGTTGAGACCAGGGAGAATGGCAGGCAAAGACCAGCAACATAACTTTTCTTATGAACCGACAACAGGTCCCACTTGCAAATGATCTACGAAAAAACTGTCCTGACGAACATAAAAAAAAACGTTATGCTTCTTCACACTGCAGTCAAAAGCAGGAGTCATATGAAGAAATGAAGATGACACGGTTGCAGAGTTTCTTTTGGACAGGTACAGTACATGGTATGATTAGAGAGGTTTTTGACTGTTACGTATTATGTCACTAATGTAGTTTCACAAATGAGCTCAACGACAACAGCATCCAGCATCTAATCAGATACTATAATATTTTCAAAGTAACTAGACAACTACAAAATCCACACAAATTATGGACAAGTAAGAATGTCAGATTATGTGTTGCTTATCTGACATGTGTGATGTCATTGAGTTGGCGGAACTTGTGAGTGACTTTCACAAACAAAGGCGTATGTTTTGTATTGGTGTCACAGAATGAATGATTTACTTGTTAAATGCTCCCAGTACTCACAGAGTTGTTAAACACCTACACTATTGTCCACCAGCATTTGTCTTTGACATTGTGTAGCGTCACAAAAGCAGTGTCAGTTACTCTACCATGACAAACCATACGAAAAAAAAGATCAAATTTTGCGTCGCGATGACCCCGTTATGATCTAAACCAGGCATAACACACATGTTAAATTGGACCCAGACCCCACCTGCCTCCAATGGGAATCCACCCTGTTTCCCTTGACAATATAGGGTCAATATACACACATACTCTTCCCAACTCTTTCTGTATCATCCCTTACTCAAGTTCTCCTCATCATTTCACATACCTCCAAAGCGAGTTCCTCTACCTCAAACTGATTCCTGGACATGCGGTCCACCCCAACAGGTTTGTGATAGTAGATCACCATGACATCATATTTCTTCATCACAGACTTATAGTTTTTGTTGGTCAGTTGATGTACCCGGTCCTGCCCGTCATATTCCGGGACCTCCAAGCCCTTCTCGCCCCAACACAGAGAACCCAAGGACAGCAGAACATCCACCACCAACACCAAACCCCACTTCATGTCAACTGGTTATCCCACGTGATAGAGTTAAAAAGATTATTTAAGTTTTCCTTTTTTGCTTTGCTCCTAATTAATGTCAAACTATTAGGAACAAGGTCCAGTTCATGCGCCTGCCACCCAGAGAGGAGCAGGACTTGTTTTTCACATTCCCTGTTACAAAGATACATGTACACTTTAGCTAGCTGGTGCCCTCTGGGGTGGGGGTGAAAACTGGAGGGTGGGTTCAGCTCTGGGTTGGTCAGACGTTGTGGGTTGAATCCTAATATGAGACTCGGGTTGCATCCAGATCAAAGACAGTCAAGGTTATTGAGCTAACCATCATTTATGAATGCAATAAATGCTATAAATGGGTGAAGTCAAATGTGACAGTTTTCACCTGTTCAAGAAAACATTCTCAAAGCAGAGCAGAAGCGAGAGACAGGTATTACAGCCCCAAAGAGGCAAGGTGACAAGATTCCTTGCCATATTAAGTTCTGGAGGGCTAAAAATAATTGTTTGGACAGTGACAGCAAGATGGCAGCGCTGGTGTATGTGGTTATAGTAGAGCTGTCATAGCTGAAATGCTGAGGTATCTAGTTTCACCCTGTTTCAGCTGGCCATGCATACATGAGCAGAACGTTCTGCAACACATGCACAAGATTTTTTAACACAAGACTTTCGCATATTGTATTTGCACGATGTTTTTCACTTTGGGTGGGATATGTATTGTTTAAGAAATATAACATTACCCTTTGAGGATTTCTCATTGATTGTGGAACATTTAAACTTTGCACTCAAAATAACATCATTATGATCTTTCAGCTTCTTTTCTTGTTAGATTTTATTTCTGCTTTCTCTGAATATAATTTATCATTTTCTAGTGCATTTTAAAAAAATTACTTAGTACAACTGGTATTATATATAGAATTAAATTGCAATTTCACTGTACTCTCATATGACATATTAGGATAAAGCCCTCTTGTGCCAGGGTCTTTGAAAACTACTGTCTTACAGTGCTCTGATTTGCATTTTCTAAATCAAATGTCCGTAGCCGAAACCCATTTGACAAATAAAGTACTCTTTATTGAAAATGCAAACAACTTTAAATAAGTTGAAATGGTTAGCACATTACAAAACAGACATCCAAAATGGAACTTAGATGAAATGGCTTTAAGGAAATTGTATAATTGTATATAACAGTGAGAAGTGACAACTTAATCATGATACAAACTTCAAGAATAAAAAAAAGACTAACGAAGTCTCATTTTCAACCCATTCTTTTTTCAGTTGTGCTTTTACCTTATGAACATTGATGTAAAACAAAACATTAAACACAAAAACATATAACACATAAATGTACATTTCAGTCAAAATGCCATTATTGAGCAGTTCCATGTAATGTGTTACAAAATGATGTCCTAATATATTTGTTTCGAAGCACCCAATGGGCAAAATAATGGGGAATTTGGCTAGAGAAATATGGCTTGACTCGATGGGTCAGTTCTCTTCTGCCCACATAGATTGAACATATAGTGTTACTGTAATACAGTATATTCATATGCTGATGCGATTAAAATGTATTATTTCAAATGTATTTACTTCAAGCTGATAGTAAAAGGGCTATGTAAGAAATGTTTATGGCTGAGGTTTATGACAAGAAGAGTGTGTATGACACCAAAAGGGCATGTACATTTATATATGTTCATACATAATGTAGATAGAAAAATAACTGTATGCTTTTATTCAAATTCAGTCTAAAATCTTTGTGTAGTGAATCTTGTTGCTTGGCAACTACAAACCTGAGATACTGAAATTAGTATGTCATCTGTTGAATTTCGTTTTCGTTTTTCCTATGGAGTCAATCATTTGCATATTTTATATTAAAAAATATATATTTTTTTACTGCAAATGAAGAGTTGGAAAAGCTTTTCATAATACTGCTCACATGAAAAGTTTATGAAACAACAGGTTAGTGTGGTAAATTTACATTCCCTATAATTGAAATATGAATGGAAAGATACTTCTATTATAAAAAAGCATATGCTAATGTTGGAGCAAGCATCGCAAACGCACCACGAACACAATTACTTTTCAAACTGGTTTCCTTAACACATGATTCCCCTCATGTCCCATTGACTGCTTCGTAACAGATTGTTCAGGATTCTGAAACAATGTGCTTTTAAAGTGTGGATGCATATTAACATTTAGTTGTTTCAGTGTACATGGGTTATATTTTATATTTCCGTTTTTTTGTATTGCTGCTGTTGCCGCAGTTCATATTGTAAAAATTTTGAAATTTCAAGGAATCCTCATTATTGTGATCAGTGTTTGCTTTAGTTGTGCGCTTGACTCTTGAGTTGTAATGTTACATTTTCTTTAACTTTTATGTTACCCAGCATGCATTGCAGCATGAAGCTTTCGTTTGTTGATTGTCACCGTTGTTGAGATGATTCAAACACCGATTTTTCATGTCAAACTGATTCAGAAATGTAACAGTTTGTGAAAATAATTTCGTCACTTCAAACTGTGAAACTGTTCACATTCATATATTAATAACATATCACACTCAAAAGTAACTTAAAGAAATTCAATTTGATGAAACACCTATCAATTTCTAAATCCACTGGATCTTAGGTCTTTTTGCAACAACATACACATGGACAGCTATTAGAAACCTTAACATTAAAACTAGGGATGTACCGATCCGATACTCTGGATCGGATTTGGCTCCGATCCATACCTTTTTGAAAGGATCGGGTATCGATCATGCGCGAGTCAGATGTAACAAAAATCTGTAACAATCACAGAAAAAGTTGTGGAATTTATTGTACTAGATGATCAGCCTCTCTCTGTTGTGGAAAATGTAGGCTCCGTCACCTGAACCGCGTTAGTTTACCATCGCATAAATACATTTCGGAAACAGCTTTGCCTGAGTTATTTTATAGAGTGTCGTCGCATGTTGCGGATCAGTTAAAAGATGTAAAATCTTTGAGCGTCACTACTAATATTTGGAGCTCCGACTTGTGTCCCATTCCCTTTTGAGTTTAACCGCGCATGGGATGGATTCTGGTTACGCATTGCAGAGTGCTGTGCTACATGCTAAAGAGTTGCGAGGGTCACACACAACAGCGTGATTTCAGCTTCAACCAAAGAAATGCTGGATGGTTGGAAAATACAGATTGTCATTTGGATGACTCCATAGCTTGATTAAATTTAATTTATTTCAATTACAAGTTTAGCACAGTGTTCTTAATAAAGATGTTCGTCATACTGTGTATATATTTAAGTTTTCATGTATTTCATGAATATACAAAGCTTGACTTTAAGCAGATTAATTTAATTATTTTAATGTCTGAGTTACAGACATTCTAAACCATCGGTGCATCCCTAATTAAAACACAAGAGTCAAGAGCCCAACTAAAGCAAAAACTGATCACAATAATGGTGATTTGTTGAAATTTCAATATTTTTCTAAAGTATTTGCGGGTGCAAAAGTGATATTGATTCAATGCAATTAACATTGACAAATCAACAATTTTTTAACAATGATAAAATGGTTGCTTGCCGTCTGGGGACTATTCACAAATTTCCCCCATGCAGATGGTAATACTACAGCAGTTCTGTGATACTACAGTGTGAGATTGAAGCAGTGTTAGAGCTGTCTGTCATATTATTTGAAATATTACCTGTGAGACTATTCAATTCATTAGACATGAAGAAACAGTGTACCAAACTCAAAATTTTATGTATGACAACAAAAGTTCCATTACTTTTAATCAACTTTAAATTACTGGTACAATTGGAATGATTTGGATTTTATCCAAAACGTTATGTCAACATTACTTTAATTGATTTTGTTTTTACAGCTAGGTTTATTTGTTCAAATTACTTGATATTTTTGTGTGGGACAACTTAACGCAGCTTTTTAAAGTAAATTCAACAAATCAATTTTTTCAGTGTAAAGCAATAATGTGATCACTGCTCTCTGCAAACTCACAGGTAAAGTTTCGGTTTTAAAACACTCCAAGAAAATTCAGGAAAAGGTCATGTACAATAAAAAGCCTGCAGTTAAACCATCCAACCCAAGATTTTTGCCTGGGGATAGATCTTACAGCTGTGGCCAACTCTCCATGAGCAATGGCTGATCAAGTTTGGACTGATCAGACTAACAAATTGGGTACAGGTAGATCCTGAAGAAGTGTTTCTGTTAGCTCTTCATCACATGGTTCTGCTCCATAAATTAGATTATTTCATGTTCATCAGTTGTTTCACCTCCATCTGAAAGTTTTCACTGCAGCGCTTTTCAGCAGCTGACAAATGTCAGCAACTGTTGCCTTCATTGCCACTTGCCTAACTATT